>NC_044321.2:95007937-97407937 GCF_007474595.2 Lynx canadensis
CTGCCCGCTCACTCTCTCTCTCTCTCTCTCAAAAGTAATTAAACATAAAAAAATTTTTATTTATTTTTTTTAATTTTTTTTAACTTTTATTTATTTTTGAGACAGAGAGAGACAGAGCATGAACAGGGGAGGGGCAGAGAGAGAGGGAGACACAGAATCGGAAGCAGGCTCCAGGCTCCGAGCCGTCAGCCCAGAGCCCGACGCGCGGGGCTCGAACCCACGGACCGCGAGATCGTGACCTGAGCTGAAGTCGGATGCTTAACCGACTGAGCCACCCAGGTGCCCCTAAAAAAATTTTTTTTTAATATTTCAATTGCTAGACCTGGACCTCGATGAATGGAAACCGTCTTGACCAGCAACTTCAAATAACCAGCAGCCTTGTCCTGCCTTGTCCCAACCCCTTAGAGGGAAATGAGCCACATGACAAGATAGTGGGGAAAATTTTTAAGTGGGGAACGTTTGGAGCCCACCCCCATTCAGCCCGGTCTCCTCCTTCTCTACCTCTGGTTCTTGGCCATGGCTGTCAACCTTTCATGGGCGTCAGGATCGCCTGGGCACTTGTTTAACAGGTAGAGTCCCGGGGTCGCCTCCGGTCACTCCAACTGGGTAGTCAGCTGAGATTCAGGGAACACGTGCTCTGTGCCAGGCACTACTGTAGGCATTAGAGATCCAACAGTGAACAAGACAGAGCCCCCGTCCCTGGGATGCTTACAATTTGACGGATAGGATCGGCAAGGAAGAAAGAAGCTAACCGCAAATACCCACAAGTGCCAGGAAGTACAACCCCATGGATGTGATATGGAGAGGCCAGGGTGTGGTTGTGATTTTAGAGAGCATGGCCAAGGCTGGCGTCTCTGAGAAGGTGACATTTGCCTGAGGCCTGACGGAACAGAAGGAGCCAGCCACGGGAAGGGTGTTATATCCGAAGGAAGACCGAGTGCAGAGACCCTGACTGAATGAGTCAGTGCTCGATTCGCTCAAGGGCAGAAGGGCAGACAGACAGAAGGCCTAGACAGTCATTGTCCGTAGATCTTAGAGAAGGGCCAAGAAGGGGAGCCTGGGTGGCTCAGTTCGGCTCTTGGTTTCAGCTCACGTCATGATCTCACGGTTTGTTGGTTGGCGCCCCACATCGGGCTCTGCACTGACACACAGAGCCTGCTTGGGATTCTCTGTCTCCCTCTCTCTGCCGTCCCCCACTCGCTCTCTCTCTCTCTCTCTCCCTCAACATAAGTAAATAACCATTTAAGGAAGGAAGGAAGGAAGGAAGGAAGGAAGGAAGGAAGGAAAAAAGAAAGAAAAGGGCCAAGAAGCTACATTTTTAACAACTCTCCCCCCACCCCGGGTGATTCTGAGGCGTGGGCCCGGTTGAGAACCCCAGACCACACTGCCATTCAGAAGCCCGACCCCAAGGCCCGCACCGTGCTCGCAGGTCAGCAGGCCCGTGTTAAGCACTGTTCAGAATGCCTTGTGAGAACCTTCCACTCTCTGAGCAGTGTTGTCCAGCGTAATCTCTGCATTCGGAGGTAGGGGCTCAGTCTCACCTCGGGGCCCTGTGGGCTCAGGGGAAGGAAGACCGGTTGAAGGGGCCAAGCTCACGGGGCTGGAAGCAACCAGCCATGGCCACAGCCCCTGGGCTCCCTGGAAGGCCCACATGCCAATTCTTTCGTGCCCGGTGCCGCCCACAGGCTGCTGGGAATGTGGCCGACTCACTCAGGAACCCCGGCCAAGGCTGCCGGGGGGCCTCCCCAAGCCACCTGAAGCCCCAGCATGGTCCAGCTGGGTATGTGGGGTCAAGGCCATGTTTGGGGGCCTCCCACCTGCCCCTTTATGCGTCGCTCTCAACACCTCTTACCTCAGGCAGGCAGGACCATCGGGATGACTTAAACTGGGCTCACGATGGTCCCTGCCCAGAAGCAGGCCCGCCATACCTAGGCGGAGTTATAAATCTGTATCCCAGATCTCTTCCTCTCCCTCCTGCCTCCCTTACCAAACAAAACCTTCCTGCAGTGGTTTCTTTTTATTTTTTTTATTTTTTTTTTTATTTTTTAAATGTTTGTTTATTTTTGAGAGAGAAACAGAGACCGAGAACACGGGGGTGGGGGGGGGGTAGGGAACAGAATCTGAAAGCAGGCTCCAGGCCCCTTGCTGTCAACACACAGCCAGATGCGGATGCGGGCCTCGAGCTCACGAACGAGGGATCATGACCTGAGCTGAAGTCAGCCGCTCAACGGACTGAGCCACCCAGGCGCCCCCTTGTGGTGGCTTCTACTTCCGGGGAGATGAACTGGATGCACTTTTCTCCTCTCCTCCCACCCCTCTCTGAAAGAGCCTGTCAAGAGGATGAAGAGACAAGCGACCGGCTGGGAGAACATATTTACAAACCACATATCCAACACAGGACAAGTATCTAGAACACACGAAGAACCCTCCAGCCCAACTGCAGGAAAACACACAGCCCAATTAGGAAACGGTCAAATAACATGAACAGACATTTCAGCAAAGAGGGGGTACAGATGGGCCACTAAGAACTTTGAAAACATGGTCAGCGTACAGATCTTTCCCCTCTTTGGTGGGGTTTATTCCTAGGTACCTTGTGGCTTTTGTTGCAGTTGTAAAGGGGGTCGATTCCTGGATTTCTCTTTCTGCTGCCTCATTATTGGTGTGTAGAAATGCCGCCGATTTCTGTGCATTCCGATTTTCTATCCTGCGACTTTGCTGAATTCATGGATCAGCTCTAGCAGCTTTCTGATGGAGGCTCTCGCGTCTTCCGCGTGGAGTCTCGTGTCGTCTGTGAACAGTGAAAGTTTGGCTTCGTCTTTGCCGATTGGTTTGCCTTTTATTTCTTTTTGCGGTCTGCTGAGGCTAGCACTCCCGGGACTGTGCTGAACAACAGTGGTGAGAGTGGACATCCCTGCCATGTTCCTGTCCTGTCCTGAGGGGGAAACTCTGTTTTTCCCCATCGAGAATGACATTAGCTGTGGGTCCTTCATACACGGTCTTTACGGTGTTGAGGGTTTTTATCAAGAAAGTGGGGCGCCTGGGTGGCTCAGTCGGTTAAGCGGCCGACTTCGGCTCAGGTCACGATCTCGCGGTCCGTGGGTTCGAGCCCCGCGTCGGGCTCTGTGCTGATGGCTCGGAGCCTGGAGCCTGTTTCAGATTCTGTGTCTCCCTCTTTCTCTGACCCTCCCCCATTCATGCTCTGTCTCAAAAATAAATAAACGTTTAAAAAAAATTTTTTTTTAAATAAAAAAAAAAAGAAAGGGGGTGCCTGGGTGGCTCAGTCGGTTGAGCGGCCGACTTCAGCTCAGGTCACGATCTCGCGGTCCGTGAGTTCGAGCCCCGCGTCAGGCTCTGTGCGGCTAGCTCAGAGCCTGGAGCCTGTTTCAGATTCTGTGTCTCCCTCTCTCTCTGACCCTCCCCCGTTCATGCTCTGTCTCTCTCTGTCTCAAAAATACATAAACATTAAAAAAATTTAAAAAAAAAAATAAAAAAAAAATAAAAAAAAAAGAAAGGATGCTGTATTTTGTCAAAGGCTTTTTCTGCACCCGTTGAGAGGATCGCATGGTTTTTCTCCTTTCTTTTACGCATGTGATGTATCACGCTGATTGATTCGCGAATATTTAACCAGCCAGGAGCCCAGGAATAGTAAATCCCACTTGATCACGGTGAATAATTCTTGTAACGTACTGTTGAATTTGATTCGCTAGTATCTTGTCGAGAATTTTTGCATTCAGGTTCATCAGGGATATTGGCCCGTAGTTCTCCTTTGTAGTCATTTGCACTATTAGGTATTTATCCAAAGGATACAAAAATGCAGATTCAAAGGACACATGATTTATATATATTATATATGTATTTGCATATATATAATGCAATATTACTCGGTGATCAGAAAGAATGAAATCTTCCCTTTGCAACAACGTAGATGGAATTAGAATGCATTATGCTAAGCAAAATAAGTCAGTCAAAGACAGAAACCATATGATTTCACTCAGACGTGGAATTTAAGAAACAAAACAGATGAACATAGGGGAGGGGAAGGAAAAATAAGATAAAGAGAGAGGGGGAGGCAAACCGTAAGAGACTCTTTGTTTTAATTTTTTTAAATTTTTTATTAAGTGTCTTTATTTTGAGGGAGACAGTGAGCATGCAAATGGGGGAGGGGCAGAGAGAGAGAGAGAATCCCAAGCAGGCTCCGTGCTCAGCACAGAGCCCCATGCGGGGCTCGATCCCACGAACCTCAAGATCATGAACTGAGCTGAGACCAAGAGTCGGACACTTAACCGTCTGAGCCACCCAGGCACCTCCCATAACAGACTCTTAAATACAGAGAACAAACTGAGTGTTGACGGAGAGAGGTGGGTGGGGGGATGGGCTAAATGGGTGACGGGCATTAAGGAGGGCACTTGTTGGGATGAGCACTGGGTGTCATATGTAAAAGATGAATCACTGGGTTCTACTCCTGAAACCAAGACTACACTGTACGTTAACTAACTGGAATTTAAAGAAATAAACTGTGCACTCTTAAAGAAAATGTTCAATATCACCGGCCATTAGGAAAATGAAACCTAAAACCACAATACCTACCAGAAAGGTCAAAACAAACAACAAAATGGGGCACCTGGCTGGCTCAGTCCATAGAGCATGGGACTCTCGATCTTGGGGTCGTGAGTTTGAGCCCCACATTGGGGGTAGAATTTACTTTAAAAAAAATAGCCACAGCACCCAACATGCTGGTGAGGATTTAGAGAAACTGAATCACTCCTATGTTACTGGTGGGGTTGTAAAATGGCACAGCCACTCTGGAAAGCAGTTTGAACAGCTTCTTCAAAAGATAAACACGCAGCTACCAGACGATCCGGCAGTGACACTCTTGGGCATGTATCCCGGAGAAACAAAAACTTACGTTCACACAAACACCTGTCAGCGAATGTTCGTAGCATCTCTATTCCTAAAAGCCAAAAGCCAGAATGGGCCCGGGTGTCCCCCAGCAGGTTAAGCCCCCAGTGATGCATCCATACCATGGAAAACCACTCAGCAACAACAAGGAATCAAGTCGACACATGAAACAGCCGGATGAACTTCCAGAGAACTCTGTCGAGTGAAAAAAGCCGAAAGGTGCGGACTCTATGATTTTACTCGGAGAACATTTTGAAATGAAGAACAGATTAGCGATCGCCAAAGTTGAGGAGGTTTGAGGCGGCAAGGAAGTGGGTGTGGCTATAAAAAGAGCACAGAAGGGATCCCTGTGGCGACGGGAACGTTCTGTGCCTTGACGGTGCTGATGTCCACAGCCTGGAAGTGACAGCATTCTATAGTTTTGCAAGATGCTACCGTTGGGAGAAGCAGGATCAAAGGTATATGGAATCGCTCTGTGCTATTTCGTACAACTGCGCATGAACCTAGGTCAAAATAAAAGGTTCAGCTGAAAAAGAAAAGACCTTTCTGGGGCGCCTGGGTGGTTCAGTCGGTTGAGTGTTGACTCTCAGGCTCGGCTCAGGTCGTGATCTCACAGCCCGTGAATTCGAGCCCTACGCTGGGCTCCACGGCCCCCCTCTCTCTCTGTCCCTCCACCTCTTGAGCTCGTTCTCACAAAAATAAATAAATAAACATTAAAAAAAAAAAAAAGTCCTTTCTCTTCCTCTGTTTATCCCCTTCTCTTGGGCCCTGCTCTAATAATCCATGAGGAGATGCCAATGGGTAGTAAAGGGACCGATATTGTCCCCAGTTCCTACCTACCTCAACGGGGAGGTGGGGGGGGGGGTCCTGGCAATCACAAAAAGGTAACTCTTTACAGAAGAAATTGCCTTGAATTTAAAATCAGGTTACCTTGGGGCCTGGTCTGAAAATGCTTTGTGACCTCAGGCAAATGGCTTGGCCTCTCTGAGATTCCATTTCATCACCTGTAAACAGATTTTTGAAGATGAAACGAAAAAATGAAAACACATGGTAAATTGTAAAGCAGCCCCCAAACAAGGTCTTTTTCCTTGCCTTCCTCCTTTCCTGTCCTTATTACTTCCAGTTAGAGGAAGGGACTGTGCCCTAGGTCTCCTTGTATTCCCATGACTTAGCCCAAGTCCCTGCCCAGGAGGCGCTTAGGAAGTGCTTGTTAATGCTGATAATGGCAGGGTGTTTAAACCAAGGGTTAGCTCTAACGGAGGAAGAAGGAAGGTTCTGCCCCCAGCGGGACACAGGCCTTGGCTGTGTCTTTGGCTGAGACTCTGAAGAATACTTGTTCGCACCCCCTGGGAATAGCTCCCTGCCCTGGGAATCGTTGCACCAGAAACATCACGGGCCGGAGAGGCAGGGCCCATGGGACAGACCAGCCGCCAGGTTGGGGGACCAGGGAGGACTGGAGAGAAGACAAGCTCGTCACTCGGACCAAGAACTTCCCTACCCGTCACCACCTTCGCTCCCCACCACCCTCCTGAGGCAGGCAGAGCCGGGGGGCAGCCCCGTCCTCCGTGGGCAAACCCTGAAGGGAGACAGGGCTGAGGCCTGCCCCAGGTTCGCCCGGCCCGTGAGTCAGCGGCACGGCCGGGCCCAGACCCAGGAGCCGGAGATGTTCCACAGCGGGGATGGTGTCCAAATGGAAAAACTAAGCCACAGAAAACGCAGCTCTTCCCTGCCCGGACCTGGAGCCTCTCCTGAGGGAATTGCGGCCAAGGTCGCCGGGCCTTTCCACCCAACTTCCTTTCTGAAGGAGCTGCTGTCCCAGCGGGCTGGGCAGGGTGCTGCCCTGGGAGACGGCTTCCCTCCCTTTCGGCCTTGAGCTTTCAGTGACCTATTTAAAGACAGCGCAACCAGTTAGGGGTTCGGGTCTCCCCGGGTGCCTCTCCCACGCGGCTCCCTGGGGCCTCCCTACGCTCCTCTTCCAGCTTATCCCCGGTGGTGACAGCTGAGGGTGGGGTAGGGCGGGCACTGTTCTTACCTGTCCCTGAGAGCCCAGAGTGTCCTTGGAAACTCACTCAGAGGCTGAGGAGAACAAGTCAGGGCCTTTCCAGAACCCAGGCTGAGGAGGGGATGGCAGTCCTACGCGGCCCCACCCTGTCCCCCCAGGCTGGATGCTTTCCCCCAAGGGCCCCTTCTCCCCACTGCCACCCCCACCCGGTCTCTGAGAAGACAAGCTGCTTGGAGTCTTCATTTGCAGGAAAGCAGAGAGCGCTCTGGCCTGGGGAAGGTTCGAATGGGGGCGTGGGGGGGGGGGGTGGGCGGTGAGGACTTTGCAGCCAGCCCTTACTGAATAGCCCCCCTGTGCCTGGCCCCACGCTGTGTCCCCGGGGCCACTGCTCCCGCCCTCGGGTTGCCAGTCAGTCTGGGATGAGGGGCCAGAGGGCCCGGGCAAGGTGCAAGGCAGGCAGGACATATGAGGACGAGGACACAGGCTCAGGCCAGCCAGTCGGCTTCCAGGCGACTGGCGGAACCTTTGGCAACTCGCCTAACCATTCATTTGCTCATTCCTTCGTTCACTCGCTGCCCATTCCTTCACTTCATGAATATTTATCAGGTGCCTGTTACGTGCTGGGCGACCCGGCAGGCTCTGAGCCTTCTGGAGCTTCCGGCCTGAGTGGGAGGAGGGGGACAGGGGGACCGGAGGGGGCTCCCTTAGATAGGGTGGTTAAAAGAGGCCTCTCATTGCCATGAGGCCGCACCCTCCTTCTTAAAGACCCACAGATGCTTTCCAGTTAGTGCTGCCAAACCTGAAACCTAAGTGTCCTGAAGAAACTGCCAGCATTCTGCAGACATGTAAGCCTCAAAAATGGGTCCCTAGCACCTCATAAAAACCTTCTCCCTTCGCAGGGCCTCTCACCCGTGAAGGAAGCTTTGAAGAGGGAACCGAGGAGCCTGAGAGCTCGCAGTGAGGCCTCCTGAACACCCAGCTGTAGAGCAGGCAATCTCTCCCCCCCCCCACCCCCTCCACGGGGTTCCAGAAGTTCCTCCCTGTCTTTTAAAGCGACAGTCAGTAACTTAGGCCCAGTTGGTTCTCCCTCCCTTCGTTCGCGTGCTGCACAGGAATCTGTGGCGCAGCCGCAAAGAGCTGTTGCGGCCTTCTCCGGCAGCTGGAGACCCGACGGCCAACTAGACGGCCATGGGCTCTTGGGGGAGCTCACAGTCCGATCAGCGGAAGCGACAGAGACGCATTCGTTTCACGCATAACTAATTAACTACAGTTACGCTAAATGCTTTGAAGGAGACTAATGGGAAGGCCCTCACTCAAGGCAGGGGTCAGGGAAGGCTTTCCTGAAAAGGTGAAACCCAAAGGGTGAGCAGGATTTGGCTGGGCTGAGAGGCGGGAAGGGAGGAAGCGTTGTCTTATGGGGGACACGACGAGTGAAGGCTGGGGCGGGGGGTGCGCAGGGTGGTGCTTTCCACAAACACAAAGCGGGGCCTGGTGAAGTAAGGAGAATGAGACTCAACGTGAATTCTGGGAGATAGGCAAGGAGGGGCCAGACAGGCGGGGCCTCACAGGCCGTGAGAAGCATTCGCTTGCAGCCTTAGAACTTTGAGGAGCCACGGAAGGGCTCCTGACAGGGGACAGACAGAATCAGGTTTGCATTGGCTTTGGCGGGGGGTGGGGGGGAGCAGCCAAGAGTGGATGTGGGGAGACACTTGGAAAGCTGCTTACAGTCATTCGGGTGGGAAGCAAAGTCGGAAGCCTCGATCCATATGGTGTGGGGAAGATGGAAGGCAGCACAAGAGTCTAGACGCTTGGGGGAAGTGCAATCCACAGGCCATTTTGGTGGGTCGGCCATGGGGCTTCAGGGAAGGGAGGATTCGTTCCCATTATCTAGAGTGGCAGGTGAGAACATGTAAGAGAAAATCTCCAGAATCAAGGGCCTGAGGGAATTCTTAAACTAGATACCAAAGCACCACCCATAAATGAAAGAGGAAATCAAACTACGAATGCACTCAATGACTTGGATGGCCATCAAGGGCATTATGCTGTGAGGGAAAAGCCAACCTCTAAAGGCCACATACTGTATGATTCCATTTGTGTAACATTCTCGAAGTGACAAAATTATAGAGACTGGGAACAGATTAGTAGTTTCCAGGGGTGAAGGATGGAGGGCGGGGGACTATACAAGGGTAGCTCGGGGGAGAATTCCTGTGGTATCTTGGTCGCGGTGGTGGTTACACATGTGGTAAAATGACACAGAACTACACACACACACACACACACACATTGTACCAGCGCCGGTTTCCTGGTTTTGACATCGTGCTGCAGTAATAGGAGATTTAGCCACTGGGGCAAACTAAGCAAAGAATACACAAGAACTCCCTGTGCTATCTTCACAACTTCCTGTGACTCTGTCCTTCAAAAAAATTTTTACAGTTGGCGAAGAAAAAGAGACAAGACATGGTGTGTGGCTTGTAGAAAGCAGCGGATGAAACGTAGCTACTATTAAAACCAGAGGTTGCCCCCTGTTTTCAAGGACCCTCTAAGTCAGCCCTGTGGCAGGGAAATAAAAAGGCATGAGGCTGTGGTGACATTCTGAGCTGGGGGGACTTAGGCTGTGTTAAATAGAGGGGGCAGAAGGGGGACAGAGAGGTGAAAGGAATCCATAAGGGCTTTTTTTATTGGTTTTAAATTTTTTATCGTTTTTTATTGTTTTTGATGTTTATTTTATTTTTTTTTAATTTCTTAATTTTTTTTTTTAATTTTCTTAACGTTTAGAGACGGAGCATGAGTGGTGGAGGGGAAGAGAGAGAGGGAGACACAGAATCGGAAGCAGGCTCCAGGCTCCGAGCTGTCAGCCCAGAGCCCGACGCGGGGCTCGAACGCACGGACTGCGAGATCGTGACCTGAGCCGAAGTCGGACGCTTAAACGACTGAGCCACCCAGGCACCCCTTATTTATTTGGAGAGAGAGAGAGAGAGAGAGAGAGATCACACACATGTACGTGCACGCACAGGAGGGACAGAGAAAGAGGGAGAGAGAATCCCAAGCAGGCTCCGCGCTGTCAGCAAAGAAGCTGACTCAGGGTTCAAACTCATTAACTGGACCATGAGATCATGACCTGAGCCGAAATCAAGAGTTGGAGGCTCAACCAACCGAGCCACCTGGGTGCCCCTAAGGGCTTTTTTTTTTTTTAATCAAAAGTACAAATTAGGCAAATTACAAGGTGAGATTACAGAAGGGGTCCCCTTAAAAGTCCTTGAAACACCAGCCTGCATTTATGAATTTGTTTACAGAATAGTAACTTTTTAACGAAAGTCTTAGGAGCAAAGATCAGGGACATCTTAGCCGGAAAGCTTGGAACTCCCACTGGCAGCTTGTCAGTGGCAATGACCGTGTCCTACTAGGACCATGTTACTTTAATAACTCTTTCTGACCAAAACTCACTTTTTTCGCGTGTGTAGAGTAGGCTGGGATTCGGAGGGCACTGCGGTGAATCTTCCCCATCCAGTTCTTTCCTATCCACTGATTGGTACTTATTTCGCCCTCAGGGATTTATTCCTTCTGCTTAAACCAGACTCCCTGTTACAACCTCAATCTTAGCTAAGAGTAGCTTTTCAATGAGGGGAGACCACGCCAGCTCTTGGCTAAGGGAAGAAGGGAACAGAGGATATGGGTAAGGAGGGAGAGAAGACTTCTTTTAGTGGCCTTTGTTGACGACTCATCTTGTCATGGTACATTCCTCACCCTTCTTATTCATTGCTGAGTGCTCAATTGAGCACAGCAGAGCAAGCAGATTGATGATGATGATGATGGGGATGATGGTGATGACGACGGGAACTACCACGTTTTAGGCATCCACTGTGTGCCAAGAACTGTGCCATTTTCTCTCACTTTCACAACAAATCTCACAAAGAGGACACTGTTTTTAGCGCCTTTTTAAAGGTGTAGAAACAGTTGAGCAATCGACTCTTGATTTCAGCTCAGGTCATGATTCCAGGGTCATGGGTTCAAGCTCTGCGTCGGGTTCTGAGCTGAGCATGGAGCCTGCTTTAGATTCTCTCTCTCTCTCTCTCTCTCTCTCTCTCTCTCTCTCTTTCCTTTTGCCCCTCCCCACTCTCTCTAAAAAAAAAATTAAAACAAAGGTATAGAAACAGCTTCAGAGAAACCAAGAAGCATGGTATAACCAGGTTAGGAGCCAAAGTCTTGTCTGGCCCCAAAGGACTGCTTTGAAAGAGACCATAATAGGGGGGCGCCTGGGTGGCACAGTCGGTTAAGCGTCCGACTTCAGCCAGGTCACGATCTCGCGGTCCGTGAGTTCGAGCCCCGCGTCAGGCTCTGGGCTGATGGCTCGGAGCCTGGAGCTTGTTTCCGATTCTGTGTCTCCCTCTCTCTCTGCCCCTCCCCCGTTCATGCTCTGTCTCTCTCTGTCCCAAAAATAAATAAAAAACCTTGAAAAAAAAAATTTAAAAAAAAAGAAAGAGACCATAATAGGGACGAGCTCATCCAACGGAGGGGTCAGGGAAGGCTTTCCAGAGGAAATGTCCACGGGACTGTTCTCCGGACACTCCCTCCATCCTCGACAGTAAACCAGCATATGCTCACACAGAGCTCCCCTTTTCAGTCTGTAAGATGGCGATCAGCTAATGAGCCAGGGGATGCTGGGGCCCCCTACGCGGTCACAAGTTCGGTTTCGCGCCCCCTGCTCCATCAACCTGGACGTCCCCCAATCCTCAACCAGAAACCGAGGTGGCCCAAAATCTGAATGGTATAATTTCAGGATGCCTGCCCCTCCCCTCATTTGCTAAGCCACAACTTCCGTCCTTCTTTTCGTTTACGGCCTCCTTTCTACCGTGTGGGGTGGGGACCAGCTAGGTCCCCTCAGCTGCCAAAATGCAATCCACCCCCCACCCCTGCCCCGGGAAAGAACCCATACTGTGGCGTTCTCAAGTAGGAAAATCTTCTAACGCACGTGGAGATCCAGATAGGCGGGCAGGTCGGAAGGGAGAAGGACCATGAAAACCAACAAATGTGGGACGCCTGGGTGGCTCAGTCAGTTGAGGGTCCAACTTCAGCTCAGGTCATGATCTCGCAGTTTATGAGTTCAAGCCCCACCCTGGGTTCACTGCTGTCAGCATGGAGCCCGCTTTGGATCCTCTGTCCCCCTCTCTCCCTCTGCCCCTCCCCTGCTCATGCTCTCTCTGTCTCAAAAATAAATAGACATTAAAAAAAAAAAATGAAAACCAACAAATGAAAGCCAGGGCACTGATGAAATGACTGGGGCAAAGAACACTAGGTTAATAGTAGTTGAGTCTGGTATGGGAATATGGATATACATACATGTATGTGTCTATAACATATTCATAGAATATATATAATAGAATATAACAGACTATATTGAGAAAGAGAAAAGCATCCCCTGCCAGCTAGGCCTTGGTGTTCTCCTGTTGAACATAAACAATTTCACAAACAGCAACATCAGACAAGGCCACTCTGTGACAGTAACGGACCAAGGCAAAAACAAGACCGCTCCTTAATCATGTCCGAGCCCGGACAAAACCCGAACGTTGTCTAAACCACAGAAATGACCAAACACCCCCCTCTCTTGGCTTCCTACGTGGCTGCTGCTGCTTTACCAAGTACAATTTTAGCCTCGTTCTGGTCTGCCTTCCTTCGAGATAAGATTTATTGGAATCTCCCATCATAGAAGTGGCCTTGCTTTCTAATAGTATCCAATCTAGACCGAGCCCCGCCTTCCTGAAGCCCTCCCCAAATCACAGAACGCGAGCCCAAATCCTAGAAGAACTTTCTAACACCCTCTTCTTGAGCTGGCCATGGTTCCCCCACTGCTGGAAAATATCGAGTGTGGTGCGTGTGCGTGTGCTAGTTGGAATTACATGAATGGAGATATAAATGTATCTTCCACACATATACTTTTTTCCTACACGATTTGGTCTCAGTTTCAAAGTCTTCACTTCACATGAAAACGGAACCTTGGCTGGACGTCTGAACAGCGGAGCAAAATCTCATTAATGGCAAGAACCATAATCCACTCTACACGAGGAGGAGAGGCGGCTGAAGTTTACCCTTGTCGCAACTATAAAAAAAAGGAGTCAGCTATGGAAATTAACCATCTGAATAAAAATGGCTTCATCTAGTTCAGAAGCAGCATCATTTGCATGCTGATTACCCTACCTGATCTATTCATTCATAAAAATCAAGGGGGAGTAGGTACCTAGCAGGCTCAGCCGCTAGAGCGGGTGACTCTTGATCTCGGAGTCGTGAGTGCGAGCCCCGCGATGGGTGTGAAGAGTACTTTCACAAAATTAAAAAGAAAAGGAAATTATTTTTTAAAAAAGTCAAGGGAACCTCTACTTAGTGTCGTCCCGTTAGGCACTATTTGGGGTTTCTGTTTTACTTGAAAGTCACTTATTTGTAAACAGTCTGTGAACGGGACTAGGCTAGAGGGCCTTTACCTACTAATCATTCCAAAACTGTGAGACGGGCTACCCACTGCATGCCTTCAGGGCTCTCCAATTCATTCACGGGGCCAAGGCACATGAGTCCATACCGTCATTCAGGCCATTTGGCAAACAAGATCTCTTCCACATCCGGGGCAGTTCTGAGCCACCTGTCTCACGCGTCTCTGATCCAGGCTTTCTCAACTTCAAATTATTGACATGGGGGCTAGATACCTGGGGGCAGAGGGAGACTCTCCCGTGCACTAGAAGACGTCTACCAGTATCCCTGCCCTCTACCCACGAGCGGCCAGTAGCACACCTCCCCGCACCCCCATGAAACGATCAAAATTGTCTCCAGACTTTGGCAGAGGTCCCTGGGCGGTAAAATCCTCCCGTTGAGAATCACTGTTCTAAGCCTGCAGTTTCGCTAAATGGCTTACACCCGTCATCCCTTTAGCCTCACCTCCCCCCTCACTTAAAATAGATAGCAGACCGTCATCCGGGGTCTTGCCCTTGGCCTACTGCTGCCTCCACACGGATGAAGGACCACACGAAAGTAAGGCGCAGCTGGGGGAATGAGGCTCAGAACAAAATCCCACTCGGCCTTCTGCTATGGAGGAGGGGTTCCAGGTGTCTATCACTAGCCACTTGGCCTTGGAGGAATTTCCAGAGGTGTCCATTGCTTGGTGCCCTTTGCCCTACAGTTGTTTGAGGGACACTTGCCTTGCCGCTAAGTGCTAAGTGCTGGGCACCTATTTACTCTGTGTCGGCCGTGCCTGAAAGACACGGGTAAGGTAGACAAGTAACAGACAATCCCAGTGCAGTTTGGCCAGGGGTCTCAGAGAGGAAAGCCCAAAGAGACTGTGGGATCCCCAAGAAGGGCACCGGGACCAGCCTGGGAGGTCAGGGATGGGGTCCCAGAGAAGGTGATATTTGAGCTAAGTTGTGAAAAAAGAGAATCTGCAAGCCAAAGGCTAGGCTGGGCTAGGCTAAGGCCAGAGAGGGCTCTGGAACAGGTGGATGGGGTTGCACGGTCTGTGTTTGGAAGACGGTGGTAACCCTATGCTGTTGACTGTTTCCCCAGCTTTAAAAGGCAAGAGAGAGGGGTGCCTGGGTGGCTCAGTCGGTTAAGCAGCCGACTTCGGCCCAGGTCACGATTTTCAAGGTTCATGGGTTCCAGCTCCGCGTCAGACTCTGTGCTGACAGCTCGGAGCCTGGAGTCTGCCTCGGATTCTGTGTTTCCCTCTCCCTGCCCCTCGCCCACTCATGCTCTGACTCTCTGTCTCTCAAAAATAAATAAATGTTAAAAAAAATTTAAACAAAAAAAGGAAGAGAGAAACAATGAGGGCAGAGTGGTAAGCAGGGACCCGCTAATGAAGAGCCTTGCATGCCAAGCTAAGAAAGGCAATCTTTATCCTGAAGGGTTGTAGATCTTGAAGCATCCCCAGAAACCCTGGGGAGCAGGGAAGGGTGTTCAAATTCAGGTTTCCTACTTCTGTTCCCAGAGACGCTGATTCGCTGGGCCTCAACCTGAGGCCCAGGCATCTATATTTTCTTCTTTAAACTGTTAATATGATGGATTACATTGATGGATTTTTCAAATATAGAATCTTCCTGACATCGAATTATTGGATAACCCCACTTGATTGTGGTATATTATTCTTTATATGTTACTGAATTCTATTTTCCAATACATCGTTGAGGATTTTTGAACCTATATTCATGGGGGTATGGCCTGTGGTTTGATTGATTGATTTTTGGACCATCTTTGTCTGGTTTTGGTATCCGGCTAATGTTGGTCTCATAAAATAAGTAGAGAAGTACTTCTTCCCCCTTTATTTTTTGAAAGACAAAAAAATGGTGTTATCATTTTTTTTTTTTTGAATGTTTGGTTGAATACACCAACAAAGCCAGCTGGGTCTGAGCTTTCTTGGAGAATGTTCTGAATTACTTATTTAATCTCTTTAATAATTATGGAACTATTTGGATTATCTAGTTCTTCTTGAGTGAGCTTTAGAAGCTTGTGATTTTCAAGGAGCTGGAACATTTCAACTGAATTGTCAAATTTATGTGCAGAGCTGTTAGAAGTGTTCCCTTACTATTCCTTTGATACCCACCGTGTCTGTGTTGATATCCCCAGTTTCATTCTTGATATTAGTAATTTGTGTCTTTCTCTTTCTTTGTCAATCTTGCTAGACGTCCTTTCAAAGAAACTGCTTTTGATTTTATTGCTTTTTTCTTTTTCTTTTTCTTTTTTTATTCTGTTTTCAATTGCATTGATTTCTGCTCTTATTATTTCCTTGTTTCTGTCTGCCTTAGGTTTATTTTGTTCTTTTTGCAATTTCTTGAGGTGGAAAATTAGATGATTGATTTGAGACCTTTCTTCTTCTCTTATATAAGCAGTTTAGTGCTATCAGTTTCCCTCTCGGCACTGCTTTAGCTGCACCCCATGCATTTTGATACATTGTACTTTCATTTTCATTCAGTTCGAAATATTTTCTCGTTTCCCTTGAATCTTCCTCTTTGACCCATGGATTACTTACAAATCTGTTGTTGAGTTTTCAACTTTTTAGATACTTTCTCTTAACTTTCTGTTATTGACTTCTAGTTTGATTCCATTGTAGGCAGAGAACATACGCCATATGATTTCAACGCTTTTTAATTTTATTTATTTTATTTTTATTTCAGAAAGAAAGAAAGAGAGCATGAGCAGGGGGAAGGGGCAGAGGGATAGAGAAAGAATCTTAAGCAGGCTCCATGCTTAGTGCAGAGCCCGATGCGGGTCTTGACCCCGTGACCCTGGGATCATGACCTGAGCCAAAATCAAGAGTCACGAGGCTCAACTGACTGAGCCACCCAGGTGCCCCTGAATGCTTTTTTTTTTTTTTAATTTTTTTTTTTCAACATTTATTTATTTTTGGGACAGAGAGAGACAGAGCATGAATGGGGGAGGGGCAGAGAGAGAGGGAGACACAGAATCGGAAACCAGGCTCCAGGCTCTGAGCCATCAGCCCAGAGCCCGACGCGGGGCTCGAACTCACGGACCGCGAGATCGTGACCTGGCTGAAGTCGGACGCTTAACCGACTGCGCCACCCAGGCGCCCCTGAATGCTTTTAAATGTACTGAGGTTTGTTTTGTAGCCCAGGATATGGCCCCTTTTGGAATGTTCTTTGTACACTTGGTGGAGGAGGGGGATGTGTATTTTGTTGGAGTGGGCGGAGTGTTCTAGAAATGTCAGTTAGATCTAGTTGGTCAGCGATGTTACTGAGTTCTCCTTCACCCTTGCTGATTTTGTCTCAGGCACCCATATGTTTAACCAGATTTGGGGAGATGAAGTGCAGCCCTCACGTGAGACCCACCACTCTGGGGACTAAAACGGAAATGAAAACCTGATTTAAGGGGCACCAGGAAAAAAGACTCCCTGAGCCTAAGTCTCTCCCATGCACATGCAGAATGTGAGGGTTTTCGCTGACCTAAAGCTCCACGTTCTCTGGGACGAAGCACCTGGGAGAAGATACATTTAGGTGTCTAAGTCTTTTCCACCCACAGAGAGGGATGTTGAGATTGGTTGGTCTGCAAGAGGATTTTGATGGGGAGAAGGGGGCATGAGAAAGAGAAAGCATTACACTGGAGTTTCCATTGAAATTGTTTCTATTACCTATTCTATTGTTTGCCTAAGGCCCGCCTCCTGGCTCGGTGGGCTTGTGGGAGCCTGGTGTGAAGGCCCTCGGGGCGATGGTGGCTCCCATTAGGCACATGGGAATGAAAGAACTCTTGACGTTTCTCAACTGGCCAGGCCTGGGCCTTCACCCTGGGATGGTCTTTCCAGCCCGATGTCCATGCTCATCTGGGCACAGTTCTCCAGGGTGCAGGTAGCTCAGAAGGTCAAAGCCAAAGGACCAAAGAGAGCACCTTCGTTCCTTTCTTCCCTGGGGCAGCACCAGTAAGGGCCACAATTTTCTCCTAGCATTTACTGTTCCTTTGCTCCAGCGCCTCAAGGAGCACGCTGCCCTCGCTGCCCTCACCTCCTGTCCGAGCTTGAGCCCCACAAGCCCCGACTCTCACACCCCCTGCTGCAGTTTTCCCAGTGAGGTGGGGCTAAAAGTGTAAGGAATTGAGGGGGTACATGGAGAACCCCAAGTTTTAACCGGATTTCCCCACCCCTCCACTCCCATACTCCCAAAGTATGGCTGGAGGTCAGATCTGGTCTCCCAAGGGGGCCAGGTACAGGAAGAGGAGAGGGACACCAGAAGAGAAAGCAGTCAAAGGCAGTGGTTCCTAACCATCAATGGGTCCCACAGTCTTTTGAGAAATTGATAAAATAGTTGTGGACTTTACTCCCAGGGGGAAAATGCCCTTGGGATGGGCCTCCAGTTATGCCCTCAGTTTTGGTGTGTTTGCAACCCCCTGAGGAGTATTCCTTGTACCCCATCCTAAGAGCTTCTGGATTAGAGAAAGTCGCAACCTCTGTGTCCTTCTTTCCCTTCAGATGGCAGAAAGCCTCCTTTGTCTCTGTCCCCCCAAAGCATCCCCTCCATCTTGAGTGGCCAAGATTTCTTGTTGTTATATCCAATGGCAAAAGACAGTAAGCAGAATCTTAAGGGACCCCAAACAGCCAAAACAATCTTGGAAAAGAAAAACAAAACTGGAAGATACACTTTTTGATTTCAAAGCTTATTACAAAGCTATAGTAATTAAAACAGTGTGGTGCTGGCATTAAGACGGACATAGAGCCCAATGGAATAGAATAGAGTGCAGAAATGAACCCTTACATAGAAGGGCAAATTATTTTTGGCAAGGGTGCCAAAACTATTCAATGGGGGAAAGAACAGGCTTTTCAACGAATGGTGCTGGGAAACTGGATATCCACCCACAAAAGAACGAAGGTGGACCCTTACCTAACAGCATATACAAAAACGAATTCAAAACAGATCAAGGATCTAAAATAAAATTCTTAGAAGAAAGCATAGGACAAAAGCTTTATGACGTTGGATCTGGCAATGACTTCTCGGATACGACACCAAAGACACAAGGAACAACAAGAAAAAATAGACAAATTGGGTTTCATGAAAATTTTCGAATATCGTGCATCAAAGGACATGATCAGCAGAATAAAACGGCAAACCCCAAAAATGGGAGAAAATATTTGCAAATCATGTATCTGAAAAGATTATTATCCAGAATATATAGAGAACTCCTAAAAGTCAACAACAACAAACCCATTGAGAAAGGGGCAAGGGGCGGGGCACCTGGGTGGCTCAGTCCATTAGGTGTCCGATTTTGGCTCAGGTCGTGATCTCACCATTTGTGAGCTCGAGCCCCGCGTCGGGCTCTGTGCTGACAGCTCGGAGCCTGGAGCCTGCTTCGGATTCTGTGTCTCCTTCTCTCTCTCTGCCCCTCCCCCTCTCGCACTCTGTCTGTCTGTCTCTCTCTTTCAAAGATAAATATAAAGAAAAAAAAGAACTACCATAGGGTCCAGCATTTCCACCTCTGGTATACATACCCAAAAGAATCGAAAGCAGGGTCTTGAAGAGTTATTTGCACACCAGTGTTCAAGGCAGGATTATTCACGAGAGTTAAAACGGGGAAGCAACCCACGTGACCGGCGATGGGTCAATGGATAAGGAAAACGAGGTGTGCACGTACAATGGAATACTATTCGGACTTCAGAAGGAAGGAAATCCTGCACTACGCTAGGACATGAACCTCGAGGGCATCATGCTAAGTGAAATGAGATCAAAAGGCATCTTGCCTCGTTTTATGATGTCACTCACTCTATAGTCGCTGATTTATGTCAGGCTTTCTCCGCCAAGATCATCCTTGGATTGTTGCATCGGGCAAGAGGAACACGACAGTTGACTTGGCTCCCCCGCTCCACCTCCTCCGTCGGCCCAGTGAGCCTTCTGTCGGGAACATTCCAAGGACTGTGGCTGAGTGATATGGAGAGCCTCACCTGCCTTGGTCTCTCCCCTTTGCCACGTACCCGGATCATTCAGTAGCCGCCGTCCCAAACACGAGGTTTCTGCTCTGGCACAAATATAAATAGTTGTACCCACGTAGCTCTAGCTCCTGGGCCTGGAAGTTACCTGTGGATTCACTGAGTGTTGCATCAGATTCCTGCCCATGTGTGTGTATTTCTACCATATGCTGACTTCCGTGCTCCAGTGGCTCGGAGGGATAACCAGAGACGGTGTTCAAATCAGGGGAAGCAGTGGGATAGTGTTGATGCTAAGCAATGCCGGGGACACATTGCACCCTAGGGTACTGGCCTCAGACCCTGGAGCCAGATGAGGCACAGTGAGCTCCGGTTTGCAGAGTCCAGTAAAATGAAACCTCTCACGGGGCGCCTGGGTGGCTCAGTCGGTTAAGTGTCTGACTTCGGCTCAGGTCATGATCTCGCGATTCGTGAGTTCGATCCCTGCAGCGGGCACTGTGCTGACGGCTCGGAGCCTGGAGCCTGCTTCGGATTCTGTGTCTCTGTCTCTTTCTGCTCCTCCCTTGCTTGCACTCTCTCTCTCTCTCACTCACAAATAAATAAACATTAAAAGAAAATGAAACCTCTCAGGACAAGAGCTGAAAATCAGACTGTCCTGTATGTCACTCAGCGGTGCAGTGTTTTATTTTATTTTTTTAAGTTTATTCATTTATCTTGAGAGAGAGAGAGAGAGCACAAGCAGGGGAGAGGCACACAGAGAGAGGCGGGGAGAGAGAGAATCCCAAGCAGGCCCTGCGTTGTCAGGGCAGAGGCTGACGCGGGGCTCGATCTCACGACCCGCGTGAAACCGTGACCTGAGCCGAAATCAAGAGTCAGATGCTTAACCGACTGAGCCACCCAGGCGCCTCTGCAGTGTTTTCTTTCAAAAAAAAAAAAAAAAAAAGTTTTCTTTTTCATTTACTTTTGAAATTGTCAGGGTATTTCCATGGTGCAGAGCTCAAAAGGTACCAAAAGGCATTCAGGGAAAAGCCTCCTTCCCAGTCTGTCCCCCCTCGGGCTCTCTCACCGGAGGCAAGCACTGTGTCTTCTCTGCCCTTCCTCTGCCACCTAGTTTCATGCTTTATTACCTCCTCTCCAAGTTTTAATTGGTTTTTCTTTTCAATGTTTCCAGTTTGTTGCCCCAAACACAGAGGTGCTGGCTCCTCACTTGTAATCAGAGATCACGGAACGAGTCTTTGCAAAGCACCCGTCTACACAACTTGCTAGTGCTTGGATTCCATTTTAAACAAGTCGATTCTATTCCACAAGAACTAATACCTTGCACCCTGCGCTAGGCCCTGTGAGCCACCCCAAGATGAGTAAAGCTTTTGTCACTGCCCTTAGGGGACTCCTTTGTTAGTTGGAGACCCAAGACTACCCACCCGAAATAAATGGCTAGAGCAGATGGGGGTGCGTTGGGGGTTCATGGGACGGGTTTAGGGAAAGCCTTGAATGCCGGGAGAAGTGTGACCTCAGTAGTGCCTGCCTTTAGGAACCTGGCGATTAAATGTCACTGGAGTCAGTAGATCGAGGTTCTGATGCCAACTCTGGTGCTTGATCAATTTCCTTGACCTCTCTGAGGCCCAGTTTCTTCCCCTGTAGTATAAAGATAAGTCTTTGCTACCATAGGTTCGTTGTAAGGAGTAGATGAGATGATGGGGGTACGGCACCCGCATACAATGGGTACTCAAAAGTGGGTTGGTTGTACTTTTTTGTAAAAGAAGCTCCAGGGGCGCCTGGCTGGCTCAGTCAGTGGAGCGTGCGACTCTTAATCTCGGGGTTGTGAGTTCGAGTCCCATGTTGGGGGTAGAGGTTACCTTTAAAAAAAAATTTTTTTTAAACCTTAAAAAAAAGAAACTACATAAAACTTGGGCTCACCGTGGGGGGGGAGGTGAGCGTGTGTGGGGGTGTGTGTGAAGGGCTTGTTGTGTGTGTGTGTGCTAGTGGAAGTGGAAGTGAGGAGGGGGGGTGAGTGTATGGGGGTGGGGGTGGGGCGTGTGTAGGTGTCTGTATGGTGGAAGGTACTGACCGGTTCATGGGCTCTAAGAAGTGGGAGCAAGGGGGCGCCTGGGGGGCTCAGTCGGTTGGGCGTCCGACTTCGGCTCAGGTCACGATCTCGCGGTCCGTGAGTTCAAGCCCCGCGTCGGGCTCTGTGCTGACTGCTCAGAGCCTGGAGCCTGTTTCCGATTCTGTGTCTCCCTCTCTCTGCCCCTCCCCCGTTCATGCTCTGTCTCTCTCTGTCTCAAAAATAAATAAACGTTAAAAAAAAAATTAAAAAAAAAAAAAAGAAGTGGGAGCAGGGAGGAAGCAGGGAGAGAGACCAGAGAGCCTTACCTACATGTGGCAGCAGATACTGAATCCATGGAGTTGAGCTTCCCAGTTGACCGCTGGGGTGGGAAATGGTGGCCGGGAAGAGGGGGGGGAGGGGCTTTGAGAGTTTGTGGGCTTGACCATGACACGCTAAAAGTCATGGTTCCTAGGATTCATACAGGAGCAGCGTGGAGGCTGATGTGGAAAGAGACAGGACTAGAGGCAGAGAGTCCAGTAAGGACTGAGGCAAAGTGACAGGTTCTGAGACCTGGTGCCTTGGTGGGTGCAGAAAATAAAGGATGAATCCCAGGTGGCCATGGGGCTTCTCGCCAGGGGGCTATGGCGCCGCCTCTAAGAGAACAAGGGAGCGGGGCTCCGTTTGGAGGGGGAACTAGGGGTACGTACCAGCTGTGTCCTGGGGACAGCAAAGTGAAGCAAAATATGCCACTGAAGTAGGTCACTTGATTCTGCGGGCCGTACAGGCAGGGAACACAACCGGAAAGGTTGCGTATCCTTAGGGAATGCTAAGATACTGGGCCAGGTCCCTGGTTTTCGGATCCTCCGATGTTTGCGACCGCAAAAAATCTGCCTTGGGGCGCCTGGGTGGCCCAGTGAGAGAAGCATCCAACTCTTGATTTCGGCTCAGGTCACGATCGCACAGTTTGTGGGATCGAGCCCCGCCTCGGGTTCTGTGCTGACGGTTCGGAACCCGCTTGGGATTCTCTCTCTCTCTCTCTCTCTCTCTCTCTCTCTCTCCCCGACCCTCCCCCGATCGTGCTCACACACGCTGTCTCTCTCTCTTGCTCTGTCTCTCAAAAACAAAGTCTTTTAAAAGTCGGCCTAAAAGGAGAGAGGGAGAAGCAGAATGTGGCTTTAGAGCTCAACTTGCAATTAGGGAACTTGTCTGCATTGCCACGGCAATGAGGATGAACGTGATGCTTTGGACATCAACCTTATCTTGGGGTTGTGTTCCTTTGTGCTGCCTGGTAACAGAGGTTCTGAGCGGTTCAGTTTGTCTGATAGTGTGAGCTGCGCGAGGCACAGACCAGGGGCCGTACCCTGTGAGGCTGTGGAGGTAGTTCTGGAAGGTCTCAGCCGCACCACACTGCCTGGTAAGCGCGGGCTGTGGGGTCAGCCCTGGGATTCCACCATCCCAGGTCTCCGTGGTGGGAAGAGAGATGACCTTCCATGATAACAACTTTCCAGGTCTTCGTTACTCTGGGTACATCCCTAACTCCCCTGTCATGATGACCCGAGTGGCACTGTCACTTGTGATTGTTGTCTAGAAAACGACGTAGACAAAAGTGTTCAGAGGCTAATACAAAGGGCTCGTTACTGGGACACGAGATGGAAATCAGAGAGGCCACATACTGTCCGATTCCATTTGTATGAAATGTCCAAAACAGTCAAATCCATAGAGATGGGAATCAGATTAGTAGTCGCCGGAGCGGGAGTGCGGGCTCGGGGGGCAGGGAAGGAGGAAATGGAGGGTGGCTGCTATCGCGTACAGGGTTTCCTTCGGGCGTGACGGAATGTTCCAGAACGCGACAGTGCCGATAGTCGAATAACTGTGAATGTACTAAAAGCCACTGAATTACACACTTCAAAGGAATGAACTTTATGATATGTGAATTATATCTCAATAAATTATATCTGTTATTTAAGAAAACGGTAGAGCAGGTTTCTGCCTCCGTGGCTCATAGGAAACCCACAAATGTGTATACACACTGAGAGGTAGCTGCATTTTCACTGACAGGTAGCAGTTTTAAAAAATTCCTTACTGAAGTATAGTGAACATACAACGTTATATTCGTTTCAGGTGTGCAACACAGTGATCCGACAGTTCTATACATCACTCGGTGCTCACCACGGTAAGTGTGGTCACCATCTGTCACCAAACCACATTATCACAATATTTTTAAAATTTTTTTAATGTTTATTTACGTTTGAGAGAAAGAGACAGAGCGCGAGCAGGGGAGGGGCAGAGAGAGAGGGAGACCCAGAATCCAGAGCAGGCTCCAGGCTCTGAGATGTTAGCACAGAGCCCGACACGGGGCTCGAACTCACGGACCATGAGATCATGACCGGAGCTGAAGTCGGGCGCTTAACCGACCGAGCCATCCAGGCGCCCTATTCATGACTTACTTATTTTATAACTGGAAGCTTGTACCTCTTAATCTCGTTCACCTATTGCTCCTAAGAGTTGATATTACTATATTAATACTCAGCCACTGTGTTTACGTGGTCTAAATTGTCCTTTGCTGGAGGGCCGTTTTCTCTGATGACGAGGCTACTGGCTTCAAAAGGAAAAAAAAGGCCTAAGCAAAACCCACCAAACCAAAAGCCCAACAAACCCCATGAAAATGACCAGCGCTTACGTTTCAGGTAACCTAAGCTTCCCTCGGCCCCGGAAGTACCGCAGAGAAATCTCGACATAAGAATGAACCGTGCTCGGGGCACCTGGGTGGCTCAGTCGGTTAAGCGTCCGACTCCTTGATTTCAGCCCAGGTCATGATCTCACAGTTCGTGAGATCAAGCCCCGAGTCGGGCTGCGCGCTGACAGCACAGACCCTGCTTGGGATTCCGTCTCCCTCTCTCCCTGCCCCTCCCCACCCCTGTCTCAAAATACATACATATAAAAGGACTGAAGTCTGGACATCCCTTTCCCTGGGATTCTAGGCACGAACGTGTCTTCCCTCCACACGCGGCTGGCGTCTGATTCACCTCCCCATTTTGAATGTGCTGCTTGAGGCGGTTTGCAATGCACCCTCCGGCGCACATCCTCATTTACACTGCACTGAATATTTCTTAGAACTGTAAGAAATTCAGTTCAACAAACGGCTGCTGAGTGCCCGCCATACGAGGCACTGGAGGAACAAGCTGGCTCACCGGGCTAGCTCCCCCCACCCCTGGCTGCATAATCGCTGTCCAGAGCAGTGCTTACTGGGTGCCAAAATACCCCCGTGAGGAGGGAAAGGTGTGATGAACACCGGCCAAAATCCACCTTCACTCCTGTCCCAGGCTAGCTCTGCTGCTGAGTCAGCCCCAGAGCCCTGAAACGCCTCCTTGGGATAGTTCCTGGTCACGCCTGGCCACGCTGAAGACTTGATTTTAATTTATACCCAGGGCAAACTGGGGTCTGCCCCAAGCACCTGGAAGAACCAATGCTCTGCCACAAATTCGATGTGTGGCCTTGGCAAAAATCACACCCCTCCCCCCTTTCTGGTACATTTCCTTTGTAAAATGAGGGAAAGGAGCATGACGGCTTGTTATCTAAGGGTCTTTCCCGCCTGGCCATTTTACAGAACCAGAGCTAACGAGGCGTGCCAACTCAGAGCAGCCAGGAGGGGGTTAAGGCTGAGCCTGGGATTGAGAAACAGCGGGGGAGGCTTCCAGCGGCCAAGAAAAAGGGGGGCAGGAAGCAAGAAGGTGTGGCTGGTTCAGTTTCAAGTTTATGTAGGCTGATTTCCACGGAGAAAGAAGCCAGGGATTTGCAGGGTATTTATGTTTGCCCTGGGTCAAGAAGCAAGCCAAGGGAAATGGGGGTTATTTTGGTGACGGGTTAGGAGCTTTTCTTAAAATTCATAATGGTTCAAATAACCCCAGGAGGATGGACCTTATAAGTTGTCTCTGTTTAGGAGTTTTGGAAACAGAAAGACTCCTTTGCCACCACCAAATACCTCTTTTCCCGGCTTACTATTACAAAAACAAAACAAAACAAAACAAACAAAACGAAACAAAACAAAAAGTCCACCTGCGATCAACAGACCTCAACAATCAGATTAACATAAATGGGGGAGGGGCTTACAGTGCTTCGGGGAGGGGATCAGGCTGAGAACTTCTTTTCCATCCAAAAGCTTATTTTATCCTCCTGACAATTCTACCAGGTAGGGGCTATCACTACGCCTGTCTTACATACGGGGAAACTGAGGCACCTTGTCTGTGCCCAGCACTCATCCAGGAACTGTGGGCGATGCACGTGCCCTGGCATCTACGGTGGTTCTGTTGACAAAAATTACGTCGATTGTCTGGGCTAAAGTCACTAAAAGGATTTGCAAGAGCCAAAGAAGATCAGAGATGCTTTGCCAGTGGTCTTTTCATCTTTTAGCTTGGGGACAAATTTCCCATTTTCATACTACCCCGGAACAAAGAGAACCATAGCTTGTCTCCGTATTTGTAAGAGATCGAATGCGCTTTTAACAGCCTTTCTCGTACTTTCTACAACTACCATTGTTCACTTTCTGGAAAGCGGAGGGGTGGCATGTGACCTCCTATCTCCATGCCTCCTCAAGGCCAGGCTTTGCATTGTGAAATGAACTCGGCCTTGCCAAGTGAAGAAACGGGCACCTTCCCTGGGAAAAGAGAACATGTATTTCCAAAAATGGAAGGAAAGAGGACAAGTCCACACCACCCGGCCTCCCCGGTCTCCCGCCCTGGCCCTGGCCCCAAACAGGGTCAAGAGCAGACTGCTCATTCCTCAAACACATTATGTTCTTTCCATCCCCATGCCTTTGGACAGACTGTTCTCGAGGCTTCTCATTCTCTTCCCCTTCTCCACACGCAAATTCCAAATTCGGCCAAGATATAGCTCAAATACTGTCGCGGCATCTCGTGAACCCCACTGCCCACGCGCCCCGCTGCCCCACTCCTAGCAGATTAGATTCCTTTCCCTTTCCCATGTGCACCAAGGAGAGGACTAGGGTGTCGCAGACAGACTGCCCAGCTAGGCCCATCTCTTCAACCAAGCCCCCCCCCAAACACACACACCACATCTTACAGAGCCCAGTAGACTGTTGTGGTTAAGTGACTCAGCTCAGGAACCAGACAGCTTGAGGTTGAGACCCAGCTTTGTCACGAACGGAATGACTGACCTTCAGACTTCTCTCATTTTAAGAATCATTTTAGGGATTAAATGCGAGGATATATATAAAGTGCACGGCACAGGGCTTGGCATATAATAATTGCTCACTCAGTGGTACTTAGTATCATCATTGCACAGGGCCTGGCGTATAAAGGATGCCAAATACAGGGGAGCCTGGGTGGCTCAGTCGGTTGAGCATCCAACTCTTAATTTCAGCTCAGGCCGTGATCCCAGGGTCACGGGATTGAGCCCCACATCAAGCTCCACACTGAGAGATTCTCTCTCTCTCCCTCTGCCTCTCTCTCTAAAATAAATTTAAAAAAACAATTTTTTTTAATTTTTTTTTTTAACGTTTATTTTTGAGACAGAGAGAGACAGAGCATGAACGGGGGAGGGTCAGAGAGAGGGAGACACAGAATCGGAAACAGGCTCCAGGCTCTGAGCTGTCAGCACAGAGCCCGACGCGGGGCTCGAACTCACAGACCGTGAGATCATGACCTGAGCCGAAGTCGGACACTTAACCGACCAAGACACCCAGGCGCCCCCCCCCAAAATCTTTTTTTTTAAGGAGGCTAAATATATATGAGAGTGAGCATCTAAGGGGTTCACACAATAAAGCTTTAGAGGCTTGAGTTCGGGAGAGGTCAGGGTCAGCTGGGCTGTGCAAGGAAGCTGCTTCCTCTGACTTCATTATTCTCTCTCACTATGTTCTTTTCCTTCAATGCGTATACCACACTTTGTAATCAGACGTGTATTTGTTTACTTGTTACTTGTGCTTAGTGTACAAACAGTATACTGGGTTCTATGAGGCCAGGCCCGTGTGTGATTTAGTCACCCTGGACGTATCTCCTGTAGCTGAAAGGGTGCCAGGAAGATAGTAAGTGCCCAAGAAATGACTGTTGAATTATTCAACACGTGAAAGAAGAATTCGGGTAGGGATGTGGGATTTAGGGGGTCCCAAAGGATGTGGTGAGAGTTGGCTAGGTAGGTAGGCAAGAAGGATTCCAAATGGAAATCCTGAGAAAACTGAGCATATATAAGGTTCTCGGAGCGGGGGCCGGGGATACAGCCAGTATATCCGTTTGCGCTGGAAGATGGGGGGTAGTCAGAAGGCTGACTCAGTTTGCATGGGGGGTAGTCAGAGAGAAGGCTGGCCAGAGGAGGTGAGAAGGTGCCTTGAATTCAAGCCCCTCAAGGATTCATTCTGTCGGCTAAGGCTTTGGCCTCTATCAAAGCGCAAATATTCCTAGGAAAAGTACAGTATCAGCCAACTACGACTATTAATTCATTTCCTTGCTCTTCGCCTTAGAGAAAATCTTGTTCGAGGGGAAAGGGATGGTACCAGGGGGCCACTGGAAAGAGAAAATAGTGGCCTTGTGATGATGCAAAAGCATATAAAGAAGGAGGTAAAGAGAAATGTTATTTAGCTCCAGTGTTGCCTTGGTCCAGAACCTGAACCTCAAACTACTTATAGTTTTTGTTTCATCAAAAATTGACTTTTCTTGGGGCGCCTGGGTGGCTCAGTCGGTTGAGCGTCCGACTTCAGCTCAGGTCACGATCTCGCGGTCTGCGAGTTCGAGCCCCGCGTCGGGCTTTGGGCTGATGGCTCAGAGCCTGGAGCCTACTTCCGATTCTGTGTCTCCCTCTCTCTCTGACCCTCCCCCGTTCATGCTGTGTCTCTCTCTGTCTCAAAAATAAATAAACGTTAAAAAAAAAAATTTTTTAAAAATTGACTTTTCTTTATGAAAGATACAGACCGGGAGTGGGAGTGGCCTGGGTGACAAGGGGAGGGTTTTGATTATTGATTGAATCTCTTTATTTGGTGGGGGGTGGGGGGAGCTGGGTGGCTCAGTCAGTTAAGCGTCGGACTCTTGGTTTCGGCTCAGGTCATGATCTCACGGTTCGTGAGTGCAAGCCCCACGTCAGGCTTGCTTGGGATTCTCTCTCCCCTCTCTCTCTGCCCCTCCCCTGCTCTCTCTCTCTGTCTCTCAAAATAAATAAATAAACATTTAAAACACAAACCTCTTTATTTAGTATAGGCCTGCTCAACTTTTCTGGTTTCTTCTTGAGTCAATTTGGTAATTTGTGTCTTTCTGGGAATTTGTCCATTTCATCTGGATTATCGGGTTCATTACTGTACATTTCCCTATATCATTAAAAGTCCTTGATAAACATTATTTTTGATAGCTACACAATATTCTATTGTATGGCTGTCCCATGGTTTATTTAACCATCCCCCTAACGGTTCTCCTCAGGTTAATCACAGGGCTGAAATGAATGTGTTTGTACAAAAATCCCTATCTGTATTACTCGTTCCTTAAAATAAATTCCTAGACATGGAATTTCCGGGACAAAAGACGGCTCTTGAAGCATCTGGGCCAAATTAATATCCCACAAGGCCAGACCAATTCGTTTTGCTCATCAGTACCTAAGAGTGCTTTATAATGTTGGGGTTTATGATTTTTAAAACATCTTTGCTGACTGGGTAGGTGAAACGTGCTGTCATTTTGAAATTTCAAGCGATGTCAAAGTTTGTTAATATTTCATGACACATTTATATTTCTTTGCATGCGATTCATCTGTTCAGTTCTTTGCCCATTTGTCTTTTGCTCTTTTAGTGTCTTTTCCTATGTTTTCAATTTTTGTAAAGTTTATTTAGTTAAGTAATCCCTACACCCAACATGGGGCTCGAACTCATGACCCCAAGATCGAGAGTCGCACGCTTTTCCGAGTGAGCCTGCTAGGGGTCCCAGTGTCTTGCCTATTGAAGCACATCATCTCTTTATCAATTGTTTTCAATATTTATTGTAAGAATTTTCAGGGGGGAGTTTTTTGCCCTTAATTTTGTTTATGTTGTTTCTTAATGTCCAGAAGGCTTCTGTTTTATGTAAGCACAACACTTTCTTCCTTTATGATCTCTTCTATCACGTCTGCCCAGAACTCACTTCCCCATCCAGGAATCAGATGGATAATCTCATTTTCTCCTTTTAAAAATGTATCTTTTAGGGGCACCTGGGTGGCTCAGTTGGTTCAGCGTTCCACTTCGGCTCAGGTCATGATCTCTCCGTTCATGAGTTCAAGCCCCGCGTGGGGCTCTGTGCTGACGGCTCGGAGCCTGGAACCTGCTTCCGATTCTGTGTCTCCCTTCCTCCCTCCGTCTCTCTCTCTCTCTCTCTCTCTCCCTCTCTCTGCCCCTCCTCTGCTCGTGCTCTGTGTGTGTCTCTTTCTCTCAAAAAATAAATAACCATTAAAAAAATTAAACATTTATCTGGGGCGCCTGGGGGACTCGGTCGGTTAAGCGACCGACTTCAGCTCAGGTCACGATCTCACAGTTCGTGAGTCCGAGCCCCACATCAGGCTCCGTACTGACAGCTTGGAGTCTGCTTCGGATTCTGCGTGTCCCTCTCTCTCTCTCTGCCCCTCCCCTGCTCGTGCTCTGTGTCTGTCTCAAAAATAAATAAAAACATGAAAAAAATTAAACATTTATCTTTTACACACGCAGAATTTAGCTCAGTGTATGATGGGGTTATTTTTCCCAAATTGCCAATAGTTCCACCACGTTTATTCAATAATCCTTCCCTTTCCCATTGATTTGTGACCTTTCCTCTACCTTGTAAATTCCTGTATATGTGTGTATACATCTGTGCATCCACACATGTTTTTATCTTGTTTATTTTCTGGGCTGTCTATTCCATCCCACTGACTTGTCTCATCTCGAGCCATTACCCTTCTGTTTCTCGAAACCAGGATTTGTCCTATACAAGGTTCTGCCATACACGAGACGTTCTTCTACTCTTGCTTACACAGTGAACAAGGGCACGCCGGCCCTTTGGCTTCCAGGTCACAGGGCTTCCCTGTGACAAGGGTATCAGGCCGCTTAAACTCAGGACATCTTTCTCCCACGCCGCCTCCTGGGAGCCCCGGAAAGCTTCAGGCCCCGAGGGTACAGGCCAGGCCCTGTACCCTGCATCGCTGCGCGGATGCAGACAGCTCCATGCACAGAGCTCCGTGCCTCGGTGGTGACCAGTTTCCCTCCACTTTCTAGCTTTCCTGTTTCTCGATATCCTTCAGCTATTGTAGGTTCTGTGCTGTTCTGATCCTCTGTCACAGAAAAAGTCAGTATTAAATAAGATGCAACGATTCACAAAAAGAAAACAACTCAGCACGGAGTTTTGCCCAACTACCCAGGGCAAAATCAAGCCCATGGGGAAGAGCCCTATGGCTGAGCAAGTTGTCCCCAAACACCCAGGGTCCAGCTCCCCGGGTAGGACTGACCCTACCGATGCCAGGAGGGGCCAAGAGGCAGCATGGGTATTTCTGAGAATCTCAGGCCAAAGGGCCCATCTCTCTAGGTTTTATCTTGTTGCTGGAACTATCACACTGTTTTAAACGCCGTGGTTTTGGAGGGCGCCTGGGTGGCTCAGTCGGTTAAGCGTCCGACTTTCGCTCAGGTCATGATCTCACGGTTTGTGAGTTCGAGCCCCCCATCCTTAGAATGAACAACGCGAGAGCCCACACGAACCAGGTTCCAACTGAGCCATTAGCTTTCATGCTGTCTTTAGCCCGTAGAGGGAGGGGGTCCAAAGAGGGAGAATATTTTGGCCACACTCGTCTAAAAGCTGAAATGCAAAGGAATCGTTTGCCATGCCGACCCCTTTTAAAGCTTATTTTTCCCTCTCTCCAAAGTGGAATGACTCCCTCGGGTGACAAATATTCTTTCTGTTTAACTTACTTCTATCGTTAACGTGAGGGAAGTGCGTTCACAAATGCTCTGGGATTCGCCTCTGTCTGTGGAACATGAACTAGTTACTTCGCCTCTCTGAGCCTCAGTCCCCTCATCTGTGAAGTGGCGGTAATAATCTCATGATGCAGAATGGCTCAGAATCTGACTCGGAGCAGGCGATCGGTAAATTGCATGATTATGAGAGGTAGAGGAGCATAGAAGACTACAGGCTCTGGGGCCAGACTTCCGGAGTTCAAATCTGATTTTCATCGCTAATTTCCGGATTGTAGACAAGTAATCTAACCTGAACATGCTTTAGTTTCCTCTTCTCCAAAATCTGGGTAATGAAAGTACCTGCCTTAGTGGTTGTCGGGAATGAGTTCATGCTGCAAACCAGAAGAGTTTCTGGAACATATTAGGCACTCGATTAACATTAGCTGAGCGTCCGACTCTTGATTTCGGCTCCGGTCGTGACCTCACGGGTTCAGGAGTTCGAGCCCCGCGTCGGGCTCTGTGCTGATGGTGTGGGGCCTGCCTGGGATTCTCTCTCCCTCTCTCTCTGCCCCTCCTTGCCTCTCTCTCTCTCTCTCTCAAAATAAATAAATAAACTTAAAATACGTTTCTTAAAAAACCACTAGCTATTCCTAGTGGCGCCCTTGGTGGTGATATTACTGATAGTCTTAAACCTAGTTAGTCGGTCACGTGCCACAACCAAGAATATGTTACCTCATAGCACCATCTAGGGCTTATTTTGGGAAATTCCAAATCTGTCCTTCACGCAACCATCATTGGATCGGGAGACTAGCTTCCTCATATACATACATTTTATTTGCGACAACACTTTATTTTATTTTTTAGCTAAGCTCCGTGGCCACCGTGGGGCTTAAACTCACGACCCCGGAGACCAAGAGTCACGTGGTCTACTGGCCGAACCAGCCGGGCGCCCGGGGAGAATATCGTGCCAAAAGTAATAAGAACCATTTTTAGGGCTACAAAAATTTTTTTGGAACTACCTTAGGACGATTTCACCTTCTTCTCTCGTGTACCTGGTCTTGTATTCCTAACAGCCAATGTTCTTGATTACAAGCAACAGAAACTGACCGTGGCAGATTATTGAGAATTTCGCAGAATCAACAGGGAGGCAGAGGAGCCGGCCTGGGAAAATGGGTAGGAAGAAAAGGAGGCCCGAGTTAAGGTCGTGCCATAGGACTGGCTTGGTTGGTGTATCACTACTGGCAAAGGCGATTTCTACTGCTTCTGGATACTGCCATCACAAATCACTCCAGCCTCTGGACCCCACTGATCTGATATCGGCTGCTGGGGCCTCGGCTAGGTGCAGGTGCCACGAATGAATCCAAAAACCGCCACTTTCTGCATGAATCTCTCAAGATTTAAAGTCTTTGGTGAGACCCTGGGTCCCCTAGTGGTGCCCTAACTGCCTGGGGCGTGAGAAGAGGCAATGAGCTTCCCTTGGGTTTCATGGCGGGAGGTGAGACCTAGCCTTCCAGATTCACAGCGAAGGATTGCCTCACGAAAGAAGGTTTAGGGGCGCCCGGCTGGCTCAGTTGGTAGAGCTCAGGGTTGTAAGTTTGAGCCCCATGTCGGGTGCAGAGATTACTTAAAAATTTTTTTTGAAATCTTGAAAAAAAAAAAAAAAGGATTTGGATACCCACTGCAGGAAGAGTTACCATAGAAGATACAGGACGCCCAGCTGAGTGTGAATTTCAGGGGGAAAAAATGAATGCTTTTATTTTTGAATATTTTATTTTTAAGTAATCTCTACACCCAACGTGGGGCTCAAACTCACAACCCCGAGATCAAGAGTCGCACGCTCTACCGACTGAGCCAGCCAGGAGCCCCTGGATGGTTTTTTGCTACAAGTATGCAAATATTGCATGGAACATACTTAACGCAAAAACTTGGACAATCATACCTAGTCTAGGTGAGGAGGGCACAGGGAGACAGAACCAGTAGGAGAAATACATAAAAGGCGATTCATGGGGCGCCTGAGTGGCGCAGTCGGTTAAGCGTCCGACTTCGGCTCAGGTCACGATCTCGCGGTCCGTGAGTTCGAGCCCCGCGTCGGGCTCTGGGCTGATGGCTCGGAGCCTGGAGCCTGCTTCCGATTCTGTGTCTCCCTCTCTCTCTGCCCCTCCCCCGTTCCTGCTCTGTCTCTCTCTGTCCCACAAATAAATAAACGTTGAAAAAAAAAAAAAAGGCGATTCATTATAGGAGTCGGCTCACACAATTATGGAGGCTGAAGTCCCACAGTCTGCCGTCTGCAAACTGGAAACCCAGGACAGCCACAAGTGTAACTCCAGGCTGAGCCCGAAGGCCCGAGAACCCAGAGAACCGATGGTGTAAATCCCAGTGCGAGGGCAGGAAGAGACCAATGTCCCAGCTCAAGCAAGCAAGCAGGAAGGTGGCGAAGCCTCCCTTCCTCTGCTTTTTGTTCTATTCACGTCCTGAATGGACTGGATGACGCCCGCCCACATGACACACGCAGGAATAATTTTTAATCTGAGTACCTCATGGGAATGCAAACTGGCGCAGCCACGGTGGAAGACAGTATGGAAGTTCCTCAGAAAGTTCCTCTTGATTTTGGCTCACAGTTCATAAATTCGAGCCCCGCATCGGGCTCTGTGCTGACAGTGCGGAACCTTCCTGGGGTTCTCTCTCTCCCTCTGTCTCTCTGCCCGTCCCCCATGTGCGCGTGCAAATACGCACTCTCTCTCAAAGTAAATAAACTTTAGATAAAATAAAAAAAAATAAAGGGGCACCTGGGTGGCCCAGTCGGTTAAGCGTCCGACTTCAGCTCAGGTCATGATTGCGCGGTCTGTGAGTTCGAGCCCCGCATCGGGCTCTGTTCAGAGCCTGGAGCCTGCTTCAGATTCGGTGTCTCCCTCTCTCTCTGCCCTTCTTCTGCTCATGCTCAGTCTCTCTCTCTCAAGAAAGTAAACATTAAAAAAAAAATTAAAAAACAAAATAAAATTAAATTAAAAAGTTAGAAACAGAACTACCCTACAATCCATTAATCGCACTACTGGGCATTTACCCCCAAAACACAAAAACACGAACTCAAAGGGATACATGCCCTCCTATATTTATTGGAGCATTATTTACAATAGCCAAATCATGGAAGCAGCCCAAGTATCCATCAACAGATAAATGAATAAGGAAGACATGTTATATATATATATATGATATATATGGACACATATATAATGATATATATAGACATTCACATAGAATATAATATAGATACATAGACTATAATATATATCATTATATTATATATATGATATAGACATATAGAGAGAATATAATATAGATAGATATATAGAATATAATATATATACAGATATATGTATATGTATGTATATATATAAATAGAATATTACCCAGCCATAAAAAAGAATGAAGTCTTGCCATTTGCAACAACATGGATGGAGCTAGAGAGTATCTCGCTAAGCAAAATAAGTCAGTCAGAGAAAGACAAATACCATATGATTTCACTCATGTGGAATTTAAGACACAAGACAAATGAGCAAAGGAAAAAAAAAAAAAGAGGGAGAGGCAAACCGAGAAACAGACTCTTAACTATAGAGAACATACTGAGGGGAGGTGGGTGGAGAGGGGGGATGGGTGAGATAATTGAAAAGGATTAAGGGTACACTTATCATGATGAACACTGAGTAATGTACAGAACTGTTGAATCACTATAAGTGTATACTTGAAACTAATATGTTAACTCTATGTTAACTATACTAGAATTAATATTTTAAACTGAATTTAAAAAAGGAAAGAAATCTAGGCACTTTGCGGCCCCATCAGACTGACGCATAAAATCAACCATCACACCGAGGGCATTAAAAATATCGACAAGCTCTCACCCAATAATTCTATTTTTAGAAATCGTTATAGTTTTTTGATGAGGGAAACAAGGGCAAGAGAAATGTAGCTGAAATTAAATCTCCTTATAGCTTGCAGCCCACTGATAGACACCTGAAACACGCACAGTGTGACCTTGCTCAAGGAACTCCTGTCTGCCTCACTTCCTTAATGTTTCTGTTTCATTAAAGACTAAAAGTAACCTTACCTTAACAGCAGCTAGCCCCTCAAGGTCCTGCAAGCCTTGCTTTCAAATTCCTGAGAGACTTATGCTCTCCCTCACCCCCACTAGCTTAAAAGTATATAATCAGTCACTCCTCACAACCCCAGCGCAGCTCTTTCTGCCCACGGGTCCTGTTCCCCATGCTTTAATAAAACCACCTTTTTGCACCAAAGACGTCTCAAGAATTCTTTCTTAGCCATTGGCTCAAGAACCCCATCATTTCTGCAATCCTTATGCGGGGCTTGGAGTCTTATCATCTGGACTCTGAGCTGGTGCAAACCCAGTGAGTATTTTCTCTTTTCTCCCTTTACTCTCATTCCAGGGGCTTTTCGAGGAGGATGGTCTTACCGGAACACTTGCATGTCAATTGCTCAGGCCGCAATCCTCTAGCCCGTGGCTACTCGACGGGGAGGAGAAAGCCGGCCTTTCGGCTGGAAGTTAGTACCCTGGCCGGAATGGTAGTAAGACCCGGAAACTTGATGCCCTCTCTTTATTCCTGTCCTCATACAAAGTTGTCTGCCTTGGGCGCGGGACAGCCACCTAAGTCACCAGGATGGCTGCCAATCTTAAGACTCCCGTGTGAGGTTTCTTCCTCATTGGTCTAATGTGATCCCCTCCATATACTTAGTCTAGCTGCTTCTGGCCAAGAGACCACCACTGGGAGCCAGCCGAAACCAGTACCCGTTTGGATTAAAACCCAACGGGGGACTGTTTCCTAGGGAAGTTGGCTGTAAAGACTTTAGAATGTCGCTTTAAATCATGATGGATTTCTATCTTTATTGTTTTCTGTCAATGTCCTCTACCTACTACTTAAATTACAGAACTGGGTAATTCCCCCTTGTAAAACTTTTCTAGTGTTTTCCGTGGGTTAAAAATGGCATCGCCTTCGGGGCGCCTGGGTGGCTCAGTCCGTTAAGTGTCAGACTTCGGCTCAGGTCACGATCTCGTGGTCTGTGGGTTCAAGCCCCATGCTGGGTTCCGTGCTGACAGCCCGGAGTCTGCTTCGGATTCTGTATCTCCCTCTCTCTCTGCCCCTCCCCTACTTGTATTCTGTCTCTCAAAAATAAAAAAATATTAAAAAAAAAAAAAAGGCACAGCCTTCAAGGAAACTAAGGCATGACCTTCATGGCATGCTCCTCAAGGCAAGGTAAACTAAGGTACAGCCTTTTACGGCATGGCCTTCAAGGCACAGCACAGCATGGTATTTTGGTCCATACTCCAGGCACCCATTTGTAGCCCAGGATGCAATGGGGAAGCGAAGGGACACTAACATCCCTTCTCTGGGGCCCTCAGTGGCTGTTCGGGGATCAGAGCAATTTTGTTTGAGGGACGCCTTCAGTTGCTTTGACATGAGGAAGCTCTGACATATCCTGCGTGGGACGCCACCTGGGAGTCAGGGAGGATTTTGGTAAGGGACTTTCTGTACTTTTCTAGAAACATGGGATCTTCTTCAGTCCCCAAGGACTCTCCCTTGGGATGCCTTTTAACGCACTGGAGTCAATTTGGATTGCAAGATCTAAGAAGGAAAAAACTGATCTTTTGTAATACTGCCTGGCCTCGATACTTAGCAGATGACGAAAAATGGCCCACTAAGGGGCCATTAAATTTTAATATAATCTATCAGTCAGATCTCTTCTGCAAGAAACAGGGCAAATGGACTGAAGTACCCTATGTCCAGGCTTTCATGGCCCTAAATCAGGTCTGCCTCTGGCAGAATGTGTTTGGCCACTAACCAGGCTGCTAAACTCCCTCCTGATATATTGGATGATTCTCTAAACAGGCCTCCTCCGAATAAACCCACGTTGCTGGAGCAAACACAGGCCCTGACGAAGGGGACTCCGACACTCTCTCTCACCCTTCCTCCTTCCTAATAGACTCAGGTTCCTCTAGCTGTATGTGGGGGCTTCTCCCTCATTCATTCCCTGGGTTAATGACTATTAAAATTGGAGCCTATTGCCTCTGGTTAGTCTACCTTGGGAAGGAGACTTTATGGAATATTCCCAAGCAGCTATCCCGAAACTCCTTGTGTCTGGGGGAAGTCCCCTGTCTTCTCTGGCCCCACACGGACTGCCCACTTCTGCTTGTGGGTGGGGAAAAAAAAAATCTGCTCATCTGTCGAAGCTGATGGGCTTTAGGACGGGGAGATTTCTTTCTCTGTCCTCTGGGCTTTTATCCACCTCCAGCCTTCCTGGAGTTACCTCACCTCTTCCGTCTCCTCCTGCCCCTCCTCCTGCGTCTGCACCGTCTTGGGAGCGGCCTACATCTTCCATGCCTCTGCCACCATCAGTCCCTCCTCCTGCCCTCGCTGTCAAGGAGTGAAGGACACCCCCTTGGACTTACACCGCCCACTTCGGACCCCCCCCCCCAACTGGGGCCCCAGGTAAAAAATAACAATGGTGAACAAAGCGATTACCTTTTAAAGTGGACCCAAGATGGGGCGCCTGGGTGGCTCAGCCGGTTAAGCGGCCAACTTGGGCTCAGGTCACGGTCTTGCGGCTCGTGAGTTCGAGCCCCGTGTCAGGGTCTGTGCTGACAGCTCAGAGCCTGGAGCCTACTTCGGATTCTGCGTCTCCCTCTCTGTCTAGCCCTCCCCCATTTGCGCTCTGTCTCTCTCTGTCTTTCAAAAATGAATAAATGTAAAAAAAAATTTTTTTTGAGTGGACCCAAACGGAACATATTTGGTATTTGAACTAATTTATGTTTGTTGGTTCAGTTAAGATAGACATGTCTTTAGAGTTATCGGCATTAAATGTAAAACTTTCTCTAACCTAGATTTACTGAAGGTCGGATAAGCTCATGAATATCTCTGTTGCAACTTGTTAACAAAAAGATGATTAAAATGATGGCCAGTTCTGTCTCAATTCATGGGTCATTGTTCAGATAGCTTTCAAGGTCTTTGGTAACCTGAAAGTTTCAAGTTTTGTTTGGATGATAAACTGGATTGAATTCATTGGGCATTTAGGCCTTTTCCAAATCAGATAAAATGCTAAAGCATTAATGATTAAATGTAGGTTTGTGGTTTTTCTTAATTTTTTTAACATTCATTTATTTTCAAGAGACAGAGAGAGACAGAGTGCAAGCAGGGGAGGGGCAGAGAGAGAGGGAGACACAGAATCCGAAGCAGGCTCCGGGCTCCGAGCTGTCAGCACAGAGCCGGACGCAGGGCTCAAACCCACCAACCGTGAGATCATGACCCGAGCTGAAGTCAGACACTTAGACCGAGCCACCCAGGCGCCCCTGTAGGTTTGTGTGTTTAACTTATTGCAGAGAAACTAAGGATATTTGGGTCTGTTGGAAAACCTGCTTCATGCTTAGTTGATTCATAAATTTGCCCTCTGAAGAATTCTGGTGTCACAGTTCACAATTGGTTAGCGCTTAGTTTTCACTAGAGACTAAGATTTCTTAGAGTTAGATTTCTGCGAAATGTAATTAAGACTGATGAAAATAAGGAACTCTGTATGTAGAAAAGCAGGAGATACGTTAGAAATGTGTAAGGAAGGGGCACCTGGGTGGCTCAGTCGGTTAAGCGTCCGACTTCGGCTCAGGTCACGATCTCACTGTTCGTGAGTTCGAGCCCCGTGTCGGGCTCTGTGCTTACTGCTCAGAACCTGGAGCCTGTTTCGGATTCTGTGTCTCCCTCTCTCTCTGACCCACCCCCGTTCATGCTCTATCTCTCCCTGTCTCAAAAATAAATAAAACGTTAAAAAATTAAAAAAAAAAAAAAGAAATGTGTAAGGAATGGAGGTACATTTTTGTTGAAGGTAAACAAAAAAAAAAAAAGTAATTTTGTCCTAATTGTAACTGGTTGTTTAGAAAGAAATGGCTTGGGACAAAATCTGAATGCAAAAAGTTGTAGAAGGTTCGTGAAGGAAATCTTTGGAAAGGATTATTATGTGTGGCTAGGATGGACTAAGGTTGAAATAAATGGGCTTTAAAAATACACGGTACGGGGCGCCTGGGTGGCGCAGTCGGTTAAGCGTCCGACTTCAGCCAGGTCACGATCTCGCGGTCCGGGAGTTCGAGCCCCACGTCGGGCTCTGGGCTGATGGCTCAGAGCCTGGAGCCTGTTTCCGATTCTGTGTCTCCCTCTCTCTCTGCCCCTCCCCCGTTCCTGCTCTGTCTCTCTCTGTCCCAAAAATAAATAAACGTTGAAAAAAAAAAAAAAACTTTAAAAAAATTAAAAAATAAAAAAATAAAATAAAATAAAAATACACGGTACAAGATTGAAATTCTGCTTTTCCCTCTGTTCAAAAGACACTTTTCTTGGATTCTTGATCTGCTCTTGATTAAAAAAAAAAAACAAACCCGTAAACAAAGGTCTTTTCTCTTTTGTCTGCCAGGGAAACCAAAGCTTTATGTTTTGTCTTTATCAGGTCTTTGATTACTTAGTTAAAAGTTCTCAATGTTAAAGGAGCTAGGTTTTGCTAACAACTACACAACCCTACATATTTGCCTTTAGAATCTCTTATTGCCACGTTGGTAAAGTAAATAATTAAGATTTGTCATGACCCGTAATCCTATTTAGGATGTGCTTTATATCTTTCTAAGGTTTTAGCAAACTTCCCACGATTTAAATTATAAATGAAATCTTTTTAACCAATTGGGCCTTTTTACTTGGTATGTTACTTAGAAAGCCCTGTCAAACAAATAATGGTAAAACCTTAGGTTGTATTGCTTGGGTAAATGCTATAACTGCTCAAATATATATATATATATATATATATATATATATATATATATATATACATATATACATATATATATCTCAAATATATATGTGTATATATATATAATTTCTAAAATATTAATATGTTTTGGTATAAGGTCATCACTTGATATTCTGATTACTGAAGTGTTATGTGTCACAGAAATAACGAAATTTCCTTGTGAATTGCATCGTGATGAACTCCCATATCAGATTATTAACCATGTTCACCTTTGAGTCTTTTGTCATTTATAGTTATTATTCTGATGCACTTAGAAAATGTGTTTCATGTTCAAGGAGATCTATAAAAAGGACTTTTAGGACAAATACAGGTATTTGACATCTTTAAGACCGTAAAACAAATGCTAAAGATTTCCAGAACTAAAAAGCTGCGTTCAAAACTGAACAAGAATTAGTAACATGGGACTAAACGGAGGAAGATTATAGTTTTTGTAACTCTTGTTGGAAATTTTGCTGGCTCTCCGATGACTGCTCTTCCAGATTGAGGAAACTTTCCCTTAAAATATCTATGGCATATAGAAATGTGTTCAAGTTTTCATTTGTGTACAGATTGAGGCGTTCAACTTTTCTCTCTGGCTGAACCCTCTGAAATTCAAAAGCTCTCAGTAAGTATTCTTTCTTTCGTGGCAATCAGTTACTTGCACAAGTTCAATGAGAGTCTACTCTCCTTGTAACAGGTCACCATTGGAAACGCTGGTTATTTTACCAAGGCTTTGACTGGAATGTCATATTTGCGAGACATGCATAGACTCAGATATGACCCTACAGCTCTAAGGAGCTAAGGTTGACTTTATAAAACCTGGAGCCATAAAGCCCCTTGGAAATGTTGGCCTGATACCTTGTTTACAGCGTTCCCAGCAGCCTTACCAGGTGAGTAAAAAGTGTCACTTCCTGGCAGGTGCAGGAACCTCAGGATATCTTGGGGACCTCGTGAACGGGAATTCACCCAATTCTACAGATATTGCTGACACGTCTGGCTCCTGGCCTGGGGAGACTAGTAAAAGTTCAGTCTGCAGCTTCCTTATACGAAGTTCCGGCAAAGCGAATTTTAAAAAGATCCTTATGATCAATCGCTGTTCTTGCTGAGCTTATGTAAGTAATCAGGCCGAGTTTGTTAAAACTGGACTTGTTCCACAAACGAATTAGCCTCCATTTGGCTGTCTCTGGAAGTGAGGGTTATTGGAGAGAAAAATTCTGTTTTAATAACGCACTTTATGGGTATTAAATTCTAGTTCTGATCGTCTTTAAATGTTTGTTTTAGGAAACCTGATTGTTTCCTAAACAAAATGAAGCCTAGATGATGGTCAACACCACCTGTTGCCCAATCAAGGCCTTAAATGACTCTCAAAATCACATTATATTACTAAACACTAAAATAACTCAAATGCATAGAACCGTTCTACAAAATAGAATGGCATTAGATGTTTAGCTGCTGCACGAGGTGGAACTTGAGCTCTGATAAAAACAGAACGCTGTGTATACATTCCAGATGACCACAAAAATATTTTTGGATTTCTAACTGACAAATACTCAAATTGGCGCTTTACGTGATCTCTCCCTTTCCTTTAATAATCGGTTAAATTCCTGAACTAAAGAAAGATGTTTGTTGACTACCAGAGAACTCTTATTCTTCGGGCTTCTTTTTCTTTTTGTTGTCTTCATCATGTTTTGCTGTTTTCTCCCACATTTGTCTACCTGGTGCTGAGGCTCCTTCGCTGCCCGAAGTGCAAGTCAACAGATGATCCTTTGTCATACGTTATCAACTCTAGATACAGCTGCCTTAGCCTTTCCTAACTCCTATTAAATTCTCAACTGACCAACCTTGGCCCATATGTAGGAACGTCTCCACCCCCTTTTTCGGCAGGAAGAAGGTACAGAAGATGAGACCTTCCAAAACCTGAAAGACTTAAGGGCCAAAGCTGTTCAGGGAAAAAAGGATGAGGGAAACAAGGGCAAGAGAAATGCAGCTGAAATTAAATCTCCTTATAGCTTGCAGCCCACTGATAGACAGCTGAAACACGCAGAGTGTGACCTTGCTCGAGCCATTCATGTCTGCCTTACTGCATTGTTTTTGTTTTATTAAAGACAAAAAGTAACCTTATCTTAACAGTAGCTAGCCCCTCAAGGTCCTGCAAGCCTTGCTTTCAAATTCCTTAGAGACTTACGCTCTCCCTAACCCACACTAACTTAAAAGTATATAATCAGTCACTCCTCACAACCCCAGGGCAGCTCTTTCTGCCCATGGGTCCTGTCCCTGTGCTTTCATAAAATCACCTTTCCACACTTGGGGCGCCTGGGTGGCTCAGTCGGTTAAGCGTTGGACGTCAGCTCGGATCATGATCTCACGGTCCGTGAGTTCGAGCCCCGCGTCGGGCTCTGTGCTGACAGCTCGGAGCCTGGAGCTTGCTTCCGATTCTGTGTCTCCCTCTCTCTCTGCTCCTCCCCTGCTCACGCTGTCTCTCTCTCCTTCAATAATAAATAAAAAACATTTTAAAAAATCACCTTTTTACACCAAAGACGTCTCAAGAATTCTTCCTTAGCCATTGGCTCATTTTGACCCAGGAGTTGAATTTTAAGGAGTTTGTCTTACAGAAATAATGAGAAACAGGCAATAGTTTATACACATAGTTCTCGTTGCAGTTATTGTTTGTAAACAAAAATTGGAAATAAGCCTAAATATGCAAATAGGGGAATGATTAAATAAATTATGGTTAAGGCATGTGATGGTATTATTCAGTCATTAAAATTATGTTTATGAAGAATTTTATTTCTTTTTTAATGTTTTATTTTTGAGAGGGAGAGGCAGAGCACGAGCGGGGGAGGGGCAGAGAGTGTGAGGGAGACACAGAATCTGAAGCAGGCTCCAGGCTCTGAGCCATTAGCACAGAGCCCAACGCGGGGCTCGGACTCACGAACCGTAGGATCATGGCCTGAGCCGAAGTGGGACACTTAACGGACTGAGCCACCCAGGCATCCCACAAAGAATTTTAGATGTGGGGTGCCTGGGTAGCTCAGTTGGTTAAGCTTCGGATTCTTGATTTCTGCTCCAGTCATGATCTCACGGTTCGTGAGTTCGAGCCCCGTGTCAGGCTCCACACTGATAGTGCAGAGCCTGCTTGGGATTGTCCCTCTCCGTTTGCCCTTACCCTGCTTGTTCACTCTCTCTCTCAAAATAAATAAACTTTAAAAAAAAGAAAAAAAGAATTTTATTTTATTATTTTTTTAATGTTTATTTATTATTGAGAGACAGAGAGAGACAGACCGTGAGCAGGTGAGGGGCAGAGAGGGGGAGACAGCATCTGAAGCAGGCTCCAGGCTCTGAGCTGTCAGCACAGAGCCCGACGGGGGGCTTGAACTCACAAACCGCGAGATCATGACCTGAGCTGAAGTCGGACACTCAACCGACTGGGCCACCCAGGCGCCCCGAGAAAAGAATTTTAGATATAACTAATTGATCAAGCAGAGCGGATGGTATTAACATGGGGGAATGGAATAACTGTGGGCACCAAGACCTTGGAGTTTGTTTACCACATAAGAGAAACCGACAAAGGAATGCTCATGGATAAAAGTTGGGCAGCTAGGGGAGCCTGGGTGGCTCATTCGACTGTGCTTCTGACTCTTGATTTCAGCTCAGGTCATGATCCCGGGGTTGTGGGATCATGCCCAACACCACTGATCATGGAGCCTGCTTAAGATTCTCTCTCTCTCGGGGCGCCTGGTTGGCTCAGTCAGTAGAGCTTCCAACTTGGGCTCAGGTCATGATCTCATGGCTCATGAGCTCGAGCCCTGCGTCAGGCTCTGTGCTGACAGCTCGGAGCCCGGAGCCTGCTTCCGACTCTGTGTCTCCCTCTCTCTCTGCCCCTCTCCTGCTCTCGCTCTGTCTCTCTCTCAAAAATAAAAATTTTTAACAATAAAAAAAAAAAAAGATTCTCTTTCTCTCTCTGATGCCCCCCCTCTCCCCTGCTCACACTCCCAAAAAATAAGAAATAAACAAAACAACAAAAACAGGGCAGATAATTGCATGTAAAACTCACCAGCTGTATAATCTTTGGCAACTTACTTGACCTCTATCTCAGCTTACTCATCTGTAAAGTGGGGCTAATATGATAACAGAATTTAGACTAGTGCCTTGCTCGTACAAAGTGTTAGGCATTAGCTGGTGCGTGCGTGTGTGTGTGTGTGTGTGTGTGTGCCCATGAAGAGAGAGAGGGTAGTGAAGAGACAGTTGCAATAATGATGGCAACCCAACTCCATGTTCCTGTATCTTGCCAAAGTTTCATGGATGTTGGGAAGTTTATCATCACAGCGGAAGGCTTCTCTGGGTTGCGGCTAGGGTGACGTGCTCTTGACATCAGCAACCCTAATAGAGGCTTCCAAATCGCCCACTTCCCTGACCGTCACAGACCCGTGTGGAGCCCTGGGAGTCATTGTTAATGTCTTGTTCCTCCAGTTCTTCCAATGATCTTATCAGCACTGAATTCCTTGTGTTAAGTCTCTTTTTCAAAATGACTAAACAACTCCCGTTTCTCACCACTGAACACTGACAGATACAGGGAGGAAATAAAAACTTCGGTCTGGGACACGTAAAGATGCTACTGCCTTTTGACGTCAGGTGTGCCTCAGATTGTGGGAGCCCGCGATCTAGGTGCAGGACAAGGGTAAGCAGGCTAAATATATGAGTCTTAGGCTATGGATGACATTTCAAGCCATTAGAACAGATGAAATCACCTGGCTAGAGAGTGAGAACAGACGCCGGCCCGGGACATAGCTGGGGCACCCCAACACTTAAAAGTCTGATAAAAAAATAAATAAATAAATAAATAAAAATAAAAGTCTGATAAAAGAGGAAGAAATGGGAAAGGACGCTGAGAAGGAGTATCCAGCAAGAAAAGGGGGTGGGGGGATCAGAGCATGTACCCCAGAAACCCAATACGGAAAGTAACTCAAGATGCAGTGAGGAACTCTGTCAAATGCTGCTGAGAGACAAAGACGAGGTTACAGAAATGTCCCTGGGATTGGGAACATAGGCAAGAATGGTTCTGAAGTTGGGGCGCCTGGGTGGCTCAGTCGGTTAAGCGTCCGACTTCGGCTCAGTTCACGATCTCGCGGTCCGTGGGTTCGAGCCCCGCGTCGGGCTCTGGGCTGATGGCTCGGAGCCTGGAGTCTGCTTCCGGTTCTGTGTTTCCCTCTCTCTCTGCCCCTCCCCCGTTCATGCTGTGTCTCTCTCTGTCTCAAAAATAAATAAATAAACGTTAAAAAAAAATTAAAAAAAAAAAAAAAAAGAATGGTTCTGAAGGAGTGGTGGGGGCCAAAGCCCAGTGGAGTGAGTGGAGGGGTAGGAGGAAGGATGCAGAGATAGCGTGCACAGGTAGACAAGCCTTCTGAGAAGTATGGATATGTAGGGAGCGGCTAAATCGAGCAGTAGCCGGGGGCACCTGGGTGGCTCGGTTGGTTGAGCACCTGACTTGATTTTGGCTCAGGTCATGATCCCAGGGTCGTGGGGTCGAGCCCCGCGTCGGACTCTGAGCTCAGCGTGGAGCCTGCTTAGGATTCTCTCCCTCTCTCTCTCTCTCTCTCTCTCTCCCTCTTGCCCTCTCCCCTGCTCACACTCTCTCTCTCTCTCTCAAATTAAAATAAGTAAATGTTTCAAAAATACAGCAGCGGTTAGAAGGAAGATCTGGGGTCAAGAGAGGGATGTTCAAAAGAGAAGACATATTAAAGCAGGTCTACTGCACACAAGCGTGATCAAGCAGACAGGATGATATTAACATGCAGGAGAGAGGAGAGATGACTGTGGGCACCAAAGTCTTGACCGTACACAAGGCAAATGGACGCAAAGCCCAAGGAGGAAAACAGAAAATGGAGACACACATCAAGGGTGGCGGGTTTGGTGGTGGGATGATAAGGGAGTTTCCATGTCCTTGCTTTTTTTCCTTAACGAAATAAAATGCAAGGTCATCAGTTGAGAGTGAAAGCAGAAGGGATATTGGAGGTTTGCAAAGAATGGCGATGGTGTGATAGAGAACGAGAGAAGGGGGAAGGACGGACTGTGGCCGTGTAGCATAATTGTTGGACTTCCCCATCGCCAGTCCCCAGGTAGCCACTGATCTGTTTTCTGTCACCACAGATTAGATTGCGTTTTCTGGAGATTTAGGTCAATGGAACCATATAACATGGTCAATCTTGCATGCTTCAACCTTGCTAAACTCAGTCGTTAGTTCTAGTAGCTTCTTTGTAGAATCCACTGGATTTCCCATATAAATGAGCATGGAGTCCATGAACAAAAGTTTTACTTCTTTTCCAAAAAAAAGTATTTTTGTCTTTTTTTTTTCCTTTTTCCCCCGCTGGGGGACCAGAGGGCCAGAGGGGGGGGGGGACAGAGGATCCTAAGCGGGCTCCATGCTGACAGAAGCAAGCCCGATGAGGGGCTCGAACCCATGAACCTCGAGATCATGACCTGAGCCGAAGTAGGACGCCCAACCAACTAAGCCACCCAGGTGCCCCATACAAGTAATTTTCTTAAGTGAGACCAGCCAGTTAGGACACTGTACTTTTCTGCTACTGTGTGCAGTTGTCTATGTGCAGTTAGGGAACAGGGGGACAGTCAGGTTTAACCGGGGGGTCGGTTTCGAAAAGGTCTAGTGTGTGAACAAGAGAGAAGGCGGCCAAGGGTGGGTAGACAGAAAAGATGGTGGAAGTGGAAGAATGTCAAGGAAGGACAAGGTCGGGGTGTGGGATGGGTCATCCATGTGAATGTTAAAGTCACCAAGAACGATGAACCAGTATCAGCTTGAAGGGGACAACGGAGTCTGGAGGAAAAGGAGAAGTATACACTTCCTGCTTTGGGCTTCTAGGGAGTGGAAGGGGCCAGGGCATAGATCCCAGATACTCTGGGACTCTGCGTCCCTCCCTAGCAGGTGCTCAGACTTAGGGGATCAAGCCCTCGCCACCCACACTCCATTCCTTCCCCCCGAGAGGCCTCCGCTGTCAATCCCACTGCAAGTTCTCCCTGACCTAGACTTTATGCAAACAAAGTCCTCTTTACTCTCCTCCTGGGACAATTAAAGTCCAGACCACCTTGTCACCAGCCCTGGCCACGCTCTGGGGCAAGATCAAGTACGGGAGAGAAAAATCCATTTTATTTAGTGAAGCCGCTGTTGGATCATCCTGCCACACACAAAAAATAAAAGAAGGAATGATTCCCGAATTTTAACCCTGGATAGTTCTAGATGGGATAGAGGGATCACAATGCATACACATGCTGAGGTATGGAGTGTGTGTGTGTGTGTGTGTGTGTGTGTGTGCACAGGCAAGAGGAGATAGGGAAAATTTGCTTTTGCTATCCTACACCTGCCACTTATTTGATGATCCTTCCCCTTTTATTTAAGTCTCTTGTCTCCGTATTTTCCCTAGGCTACAGAGGGATGCCATCTATGTGCCCTGTGACGCAGAATTCTATTCCACTGGTTCCCTTTTGGGTGACAATGGATATGAATGGGTTAATACGATTAAAAACAACCTACTGTTGCTTTAGCAAACCACTGAGTTTCCTAGGCAACATATTGCCTGCATTTCTCCTGTTTCTTCCTGTCTCTAAAAGCCCCTATGGTGGGAATGGAGAAAATATTAACCTTGGCCAGCACTCAAGTCCCGGCTCGGTCTCTCCCCCGCCCCCCCCCCCCCCCCCCCCGCCCCCCCCCCCCCACCGCAGCTGACCTTGCCTCCTGCTTCACGGAAAACATGGAGGCTGTCAGGTGTAAATTCCCTCGACCTTGAGGGCCCCACATCTCTCTCCCTCCCCTCTTAAAGGACAAGGCACATCACTCTGCCCGTCCTTTTGATTTCAAGGTCTCCTGTCTCACTTCCTGCCACAAGGTTGGTTAATATCCCCTCTCTCTTGTCTTTTCGGTCTCTAAGCATCTGCTGGCCACGTCGTCGTGCAGCTGCGGCTATTAACTGCTTTCAGGGAAAACAAACCAAACCAAGAAATCCAGTCCCCTGTCTTCCACTCCCCGCCACCCTCCCTTTAGTCAAGTTTCTAAACCTTATTGTTTGAGAGCTAGATCTCCCGCCTCGCAGCCCACTCACTCCTGAGGCGGCTTCTGACGCAATACTAAGAGCACTCTGGCTTAGGCAAACCAGGACTTCTCAATGGCCTTGGCCGACCTGCCCTTTAGTCCGCCCCCTTCTTTTTTAAAAAAAAAAAATTTAACTTTTATTCATTTTTGAGAGACAGAGAGACAGAGCATGAGCGGGAAGGGGCAGAGAGAGGGAGACACAGAATCCGAGGCAGGCTCCAGGCTCTGAGCTCCGAGCCATCAGCACAGAGCCTGACGCCAGGCTCGAACTCACAGACTGCAAGATCATGACCTGAGCCGATGTCGGTGGCTCAACCGACTGAGCCACCCGGGTGCCCCTGTCTGCCCCCTTCCTGATGCTTCCACAGTGCTCAACGTCCTGAACCTCTCCCTCCTGGAAACGCTCTTCTCTCTTTGCTTCCGTCTCGGACCACACCCTCCGAGTTTTTACTCTCCCGTCTCTTTGGTGCGTTCCTCCTTCTCTACCCATCCCTACAATGTGAATCTTACCCGAGATTCTATCCCGGGCCCTCTTTTTTCTCAACAACCTGTAGACTCCAGGTGAGCAATACGAATGACTAACAAGAGGATGGTGGGTGTGGGAGTGCATAGTATGTGCCGGGATTCACAAAGAAACATGCTCCCCCCCCCCTTTTTTTTAAGAAACAGTAACCCTCTTCTCTTGCATTTTCCACTTTCCATGGAGTCACGAGTACAAAAAACATTTGACTATCTTCTCTACTACGAACAAAAACGGAGCAAAGGTGATAAAAGATAACTGATGCGTTGGGGGTACAGTAAGGAAAAGCGGGCCTCCCTTATGGGTGCCCTCTGAAGGAGGCGGCCGCCGCTCAGCTCTTGGCCAGTCGTCGCCACAGGGGGATCTAATGCCAGATCGTCTCCCCCAGTAAAGAAGTCAGAAGTACAGGTTTAGGTAACGATCTTTTGGTGGAGTGCTGACATTTCGTATTTCATTTATTTTTTTTTTAATTTTTTTTTCAACGTTTATTTATTTTTGGGACAGAGAGAGACAGAACGGGGGAGGGGCAGAGAGAGAGGGAGACACAGAATCGGAAACAGGCTCCAGGCTCTGAGCCATCAGCCCAGAGCCTGACGCGGGGCTCGAACTCCCGGACCTCGAGATCGTGACCTGGCTGAAGTCGGACGCTTAACCGACTGCGCCACCCAGGCGCCCCAATCCCACTCTAGTTAATGTACTAGTTGTCATTAACTTCTGCGTGTATTTCCTTCATATTTTGTCTGTGCATGGGCTTCCATACTGAAATCATTTCAAGCCCACAAATATTTATTGAGCACCTAGCATATGTCAGTCACTGTTCTAAGTACAGGGGCTACCATAGGGAAGGAAACAAAATTTCTAAATTTGTTTTTAATGTTTATTTTATTTTTGAGACAGAGAGAGACACAGCATGAGTGGGGGAGGGCAGAGAGAGGGAAACACAGAGTCCGAAGCAGGCTCCAGGCTCCGAGCTGTCAGCACAGAGCCCGACGCGGGGCTCGAACTCGTCAACTGCGAGATCACGACCTGAGCCGAAGTCGGACACTCAACCGACTGAGCCACCCAGGTGCCCCGCTTTATGCTTTTTCTGTACAAATCTCTGTTCCCGTCTCCGAGAACTTCCCTAGGAAAAAAGCTCAAGAAGTTAAATTCCTTGGTCACAGGTTAGGAATAATTTGCGTATTGCCAAAAGGGCTTTCTAGAAAGTCTGCACTCACTTAAAATGTAATTGCGTCCAACAATACGTATTTATAAATCGAGTGCCTACTACTTTATTGAGGCACACATGGTCTAGGGGCTTGAAATACACTGGTGAACAAAATGAATCTTTCACTCTAGCAATTTCACTCTTGCCAGCTGTGTGCTCGCCAAAACCAAGTACTACCATTCTTAAAAAGCCTCAAGAGACAAAAGGCAAAAAAAAGAATGCTCCGGTCACTTGAATGGTGAAAAGGGGTACGTTGTTATTATGTCCTTCTGGATCTATTCGATTACTAGTGCAGTTGAATTACTTCCCACACGTTTTCTAGCTAATCAGCCAATTGCCCTGTTTTTTCTTTACAAGCTTTTGGAAACCTTTGAAAATAATTTAAAGGAGGCAGGGAGTGTGGAAACATTAACAGACTGAACATATATCTCGGGAAAGAAGCAGCCCTCAGGTCAAGTACATAGGCTTTAGAAATTGATTTGAAGTCCAAGAGCATATATGATGCAACTCTCATGTCTGGAGACGGCTTATTAAGTAAGGCGCTCCCTCCCTATTCCCACAGAATTTTCGAACTCCGGCGGCTGAGACCTCTCCAAGGAGTGTTGTGACACGAGCCAGAAGGGGGGAATGCTTTTCCTCAACAATCCCGACATCCCACCTAAGAGCCCGCCTTAACATCAAATCTGCGTTGACAGCATTTACATTTTCAAGCCGTATCACTGCTTGAAGTTTTAAGCTGCACATGTTTTTTACCCTCTGCATGAGGTAGGACTTCCCTCAACCTATCATCCAGGGGAATACAGAGGCATAGCAGGAAGGACATTGGATTGCGATAAATGGAAAATCATAAATCCCCCAGCCATCCATAAAAACATTTCCCCCACTTTTTAAACATTAAAAAAAAATTTTTTTTTAATTAAAGATTTTATGTTTAAGCAATCGCCACACCCAGCGTGGGGCTCGAACTCACAACCCCGAAATTAAGAGTCCCTTGCTCCACCTGAGCCAGCCAGGCGCCCCTCCCCCACTTTTTATATATAAAATATAGCACAGACGAGATGACACATAGCACTGTGTAAGTTTAAGGTCCACAACACACTGGCTTGATACATTTATACTGTAATGTGATTGCTGTTATAGCATAGCTGACACCTTCTGTCTCATCGCGTAATTATCATTTCTTCTAGCAGTGGGAACAATTAAGATCTAGTCCCTTAGGGGCCCGTGGATGGCTCAGATGGTTAAGCATCCGACTCTTGGTCTCGGCTCATCACGATCTCACGATTCACGGGTTCGAGCCCTGTTGGGATCCTCTCTTTCTCTGCCCTCTCCTCTCTCTCAAAACTAAATAAACATTTTTTTTTAAACCTAGTCTCTTCACAAGTTTAATGTTTAAGATACAGTTCTGTTGTTTATAATCACTGTACTGTATATCAGATCTTCAGGACTTATGTATCTACTAGTTATAAGTATGTACCCTTACACAACATCTCTCCCCCTTCCCCACTCCCAGCATTCCACTCTGGGTCTTTTTTTGAACTCAGTTTCTTTTTTTATTTATTTTTATTTTTTTAATGTTTGTTTTTTGAGAGAGAGAGAGAGCACGAGTGAGCACAAGCCAGGAAGGGGCAGAGAGAGAGGGAGAGAGAAATCCCAAGCAGGCTCCACGCTGTCAGCACAGAGACCAACGCAGGGTTCTAACTCACAAACTGCGAGGTCATAACCCGAGCTGCCATCAAGAGTCGGACACTTAACTGACGGAACCACCCAGGTGCCCCCAGTTCCTTTTTTTTAGATTCCACATTTTTTCGATATCATGCAGGATTTGTCTTCCAATGTCTGACATTTCCACCGCTTCCAATAGTGGTTATTGTTGAGGAAAGAGAATCAGGGGTGAAGAGAAGGGCTTTAACTTACATTTTTGTGTCTTTCCATTGTTTGAATTTTATGTCCTTAAGCAAATATGACTTTAAAATATTTCAACAAGTGTTATCTGGGTGGGAGCTAATGACTAACTCTCATTTTTTTTACTTTGTATCTCTCTTCATTAGGAAAAAAAACCCCTGATGAACCATTTATTATTTTTAAATTTCCCCAGTTTTGTAAAACAAAATCTGTGTGTGTGTGTGTGTGTGTGTGTGTGTGTGTGTTTCATACGTCTGCAAAAATATAAACCAAACTGCTCATGTGGGGGCCCCATTCAAAGATTGTTTGGGGAGCTGGGAGAGAAAGAATGCATTTCATTTTTTTCCTATGCACTTCCGTATTGTTTAAGTTTGTTATTATAATGAGCATGTATTACCGTTCTCCTTTTTATTTCACAAAAGTAATAATAAACCTTTTTTTTTTTTTCTCCTGAGGCTAAAAGTGACATGAGCTCATTGCAGAAAAATGTAGAAAACTGCAAAGAAGAAACTAACAACCACAACAGTTAACATGTTTCCTTTTGGGTATCCTTTCAATGCATTTTTTTTTTTACATAGTTGAGTTTTCATGCTGTATTGTTTTAATTTTTTTTTTTTCAACGTTTATTTATTTTTGGGACAGAGAGAGACAGAGCATGAACGGGGGAGGGGCAGAGAGAGAGGGAGACACAGAATCGGAAACAGGCTCCAGGCTCTGAGCCATCAGCCCAGAGCCTGACGCGGGGCTCGAACTCCCGGACCGCGAGATCGTGACCTGGCTGAAGTCGGACGCTTAACCGACTGCGCCACCCAGGCGCCCCATGCTGTATTGTTTTGTATCTTCTTTTTCTACCTCAAGATTAAAACGTAAGTATTTTCCCATGTCATGCATGTCGTAATAATATTGTATGGTTTTGTCACAATTCAAGTGGATTAATTAGCTATTTCTTAAAGTTTAACATTCAGGTTGTTTCTAGTTTTTTCATATTAAAAACGATTTTCTGGGGCACCTGGCTGGCTCAGTCAGCAGACCACGCAACTCTTGATCTCGGGGTCACGAGTTCAAGCCCCACGTTGGGCGTCGAGCTTACATTTTAAAAAATGGTTTTTTGATGAGCATCTTAGTAGTGAAATCTTTGTTTGCATTTCTAAGTGTTTCCTTGGCAGGGATTCCTAGAGGTCGAAGTGTGGACCAAAGAGTAGATTTCTAGAAGTGGGATTGATAGAAAGTATTTTTATGAATGACAGAAGATTATATCAATTTCTACTCGAACCCAAACCCACCAGTCAGGAGATCATGACCCGAGGTGAAGTCACACGTTTCACCAACTGAGTCACCCAGGTGCCCTGAGACAAAACATTTTCCATATGCTTATTCACCACTGGTAACCCCCCCTTGGGTGGACGGACTACCTTTTCCATTTTTGCCCATTTCTTGACTAACACCTTATGGATTTTCGAGCTCTTCCAAGATATTAACCCTCTCTCTGTCATTAGATGTAAATGAAACTATTTTTTCACAAGTTTGTTGTTTTTGAACAACAAATCTCGGCGGTAGATTTTTAAAACAAAAGATAATTAGAGTCTAACTACAGCCTTGTGCCCTCGGTTTAAGCCTGTTTTCCCTTGATTCAATCAAAGATCTGAAAGGGCCATTTCAGCTAACCCTAAATTTAGGTCTGTGAAAAAAAAAAAAAAAAGTGTGGGCCCGATTTAAGGATTATTCCGCTCACAGGTACTTTTAAATGATTTAAGAAGATGGGGTAGGGGGCAGGGATGGAAGCAGTTTGTGCCAGAAGTTTTTAGAATTCTCAGGTAAGAAGCCAGTTCTCTCAAATCTCTTGCGTGTTGAGAGGGGGAGTAAATTACGTGCAAGCGAACAGTACTCTTGATGGAAAAGTACTGCTCTGGGCTGCAGATGTGTACCGGGCTTGCTTTTAATTATTTTTCCCCCTTCTCTCTATCCTTTCTTCCGCTCCTCCCCCCCTAACCCCCGCCCCGGGCTGGTGACAGTAAAGAGGGCAGCCGGGTTAGGATTCTAAAGGGTATAGACAGGCCTTCCCCTGTTAGGCCTGCTCCAGTGCAGCCGGTTGGCCCAGCAATGGCAGGAGGAAATACCTAGGAAAGGAAGGGACCAAACTCAGGATCTTTCCAAACTCCCGCTTTCGTCTGGGATACAGCACAGGGAGGTGGCGACTGCCAAGGGTAGCTCGGCAGACTTCAAATAAAAGAACGCTGCCAACAAAGAAACTTTTGGTCATTATTCTGAGCCAAAAAAAAAAAAAAAAAAAAAAAAGCGCGTTAACCACAGAGGGTTGCTTGCTGATGCGCTGGGACTGAGCAAATCTCTGATTGCCGAGAATGAACTCAACGTAAATCCGGCGAGCCGATCCGTCTCCCCAGGTATTGGGAGAGTTGTCGGACAGGGGCCCGTGCACCGACTGGAGCTACCCCGGGGGTGTCCACGCCACAGCCTCGGGCGGGGAGGACTGGAGAAGAAGGGTCGTGGAGGAGAGTCAAAGGGGGCTCCCAAAGTGGAAATGGGTAGTCTGGGCCTCCAAGGTGCAAAAGGAGCTGGAGGAGAGAGTTTCCTTCCTGTCCCCCAAGAGAGCCCCGCGGCCCCGGGGGGGGATGGGCGGGGAAAGGTGAGGCTTCAGAATGCAAGGCGGGGGAGAAGCCTGAAGCAGCAGACATGGGGCCGTGCGCGGTGCGCATCAGGTGGCGGAGGGGGCCTCCGCCAGAGCTCTGCAAAGCCGAGGCTCTCGGAACCGGTCGGGGCGCAAGGAGCAAGCGAGGGTGCGGAGGAGGGCTGCGCGCTGCGTCGCGCTTAGCTAGAGGATGGCGCGACGATGGCGTGAGGCCGGGGCCGGGGCCTCGCAGGTAGGGCCGAGGCGGGGGGGTGGGGGCGGGGGGGGGCCGATCCCGCGGCGCCAGGGTAGGCGGGATCCGGCTGGGGGAGGGGAGCGACGGCCCGGAGGCCAGGTGGGGGGCCCGAGCTGGGCGGGGCGCGGCGCCCCGGCGGCCGCGGGGGAGGCGGGGCCGGGAGGCTCCGCCCGCCTAGGCCCCGCCCCGCCCCGCCTCCTCCGCTGGCTAGTCCTTGTCCGCCGATCCGTGCGCGCCACAAGCTCGCAGAGAGGGAGGAGAAAGCAGCCAGTTCCGGAGCCCTCTCTAGCCCGGCCCAACCTTTGCTCCAGAGATCATGGCTGCCGAGGATGTGGCGGCGACCGGCGCCGACCCGAGCGAGCTGGAGGGTGGCGGGCTGCTACACGAGATTTTCACGTCGCCGCTCAACCTGCTGCTGCTCGGCCTCTGCGTCTTCCTGCTGTACAAGATCGTGCGCGGGGACCAGCCGGCGGCCAGCAGCGACAGCGACGACGACGAGCCGCCCCCGCTGCCCCGCCTTAAGCGGCGCGACTTCACCCCTGCCGAGCTGCGGCGCTTCGACGGCGTCCAGGACCCGCGCATACTCATGGCCATCAACGGCAAGGTGTTCGACGTGACCAAAGGCCGCAAGTTCTACGGGCCCGGTAACGGCGGCCGCCCAGGGGACGCGGAGACAAAAGAAGGGGCCCCGGCCCGGGGCTGGGTACGGGGGAGGCGAGGGGGAGCGAGGCGCCCCTGAGGGGAGGAATGGCGATCGTGGCGGGGCGGCTCCCAGCGGCAGAGGGCAAGGGGCCCTCAAGTAGTGCCGCGGCCAGCGGGGGACGCCGCCAGCGCCGGGATGGGGGTGGAGGGAGAAGGCTGGAGCGCTCAGGCCGGGATGGGGGGGGGGGGCGGGCGAGATCGCTAACCGGGAAGGGGGGGGCACCGCCGAGCGCAGTGATCGAGGCGCTTCGAGGGCACGGGGTTTGGGGCTTCCTGGAAGGAGGGGCGGTGTCGGGCTGGAGAAGGGAAACGAGGGTGTCTCGAGGGAAGCCGGGGGGGAGGGGAGGGGGGAGGTCCAGCCTCGGAGAAGATGCGGAGGCCGCTGCCGCCGGGAGTGGCCGTGGTGTAACGTGAAGGTGCGGGAGATGGAGCGCGGAGGTGGGATTAGCAGCAGGTCGAAGCCGCGTGCGCGCTGGCGGGTGATGTGTGTGTGCGTATCCCGTGTCCGTGGCTCGCCAGGCGCGTGTGTGCGTGCGCGCGCGCGCTTGGAATGTGGCATGTGTCAGGTATGTGTGTGGCATGTGTTTGGTATGTGTGTGCGCGCGCTGCGTGTGGCCGACCGAAAAGCTGGGAGGTGAACGCGGAGATTCCGTGGGGCGGTGGGGCGGTGGGGGGGGGGGGGGAAGGGAGCTGCTCGAGGGCGGAATGAGGCTGAACGTAGCGGACAATGGGAATGTGGCCAGATGAGAAGGTAATAGAGCATTTCAGTCTATAGCGCGAGAGAAAGGACTAGAAGCCAAAAAAAAAAAAAAAAAAAAAAATTAAAAATGGAGGGAGAGAGAAGTGGGAGGATCCTGGGAAACAAAAGGGGTAGGGCTGTGAGGGCTGCTGGGTGTGGGGATTTCAGGAAAAGCCAACCGGAGGGGAAATGAGGGTGGCCGACTGCTGAGCCATTGGAGGACAGCAGGCCCGAAGGGCCTTAGAGATGAGGCTTTCTAAGCCTGCTGGTGGATCAGAATCACCTGACGCGCTTGAGGAAAAACACCGATTCCCGGCTTAATCACCGCCACCGTGGAGGAGTCTGTCGGGGAGGTCCAGCAATCTGCATTGTAAGAGGCTTTCCCGGGGGCGCCTTTGAGAAACGGCCGGGTTTGGAAAGTCGTGCCACGTAGAATATTCGGAGAGGAAGGAGGTTTTAGCTCGTTTAATACGGACTCCTAAAAACCGAGAGCTCAGGGAGTGTGTCCACATCGAGAGTACTCTCCTCTTGCTCGCGGGTCTGGAGAGAGGGAAGCGGTCTGGAGACGCGCACACATACCCGTGATCCCCGTCATCTCCACTCCTGCTTTGTTTTACTCGCCCAGTCCAACTAATCGAGATCAGATGTGGGAAAGTTCTTAGGGAGCTCGTCCCCTTAGCAGTGTTTCCTCGTGGCTGATTTAGAAGACCTACTTTCTGTAGGCCGTGTAACTGTCAAGATCATTTGAAAACCACACCTCTATTATCGGCACTTACCCTGGCACACCTAGAGGCATTTTCAGTGGACATAATCATGCAAATACCCGTTAGTACTGAGCTGCACCGTCAAGTAGTCCAAAGACGTGCACGGGCCATCATCCTATGATTGTAATTTGCAAAGTCATTGGGAGGAATGTAGGCCTGTGCACAGAAACACAACACTGGGAATCAGGCGACCTGAGTTCTAATCCGGGTTGGATTACTGACCAGCTGTGTGACCTGGCACGAAGCATTGTTCTCTCTGGGCCTTAGCTGTCCCTCTGAAAAATGCTGAGGACGGCCCATTGGGAGATCTTCCTAAGTCTCTACCCTGCGCTGTCGTCCTGTGAGCCCGTGAATGTGTGATACCATGTGCAAATGATAATCCGTGTTACAAAGGATTCCTAAAAATGATTCATTCCGGTGCCCATTATTCTATGCATGGCACCTTTGTGGGCACTGGGAATACAGCAGGGAGCAAAACAGAAAAAGGGGCTGCTCGTGGGGCTTATATTCTAGGGAAGGTACATTCTGGTGAATATATTCCTAATGCTCCCCTTGGGCCATTTTTCAGTATTCAGTGACTATAATCTCTGAAGTAGCAAGGTCCAAGCCAGAACAGTTGGCCTATTTTCAAGTACTAGATGTTACCATGTCCGCTAGAAGTGTGTGTGTGTGTGTGTGTGTGTGTGTGTGTGTGTGTGTATACAGTGTGAAAACTGTGAAATGTGTCGTGTGAAAACTGTGTAATGGGTTTGTTGGGTTTTACCTTCTCTAGTAGGAGAGCAAACGACCGGTTTTCTTTACAACCTTATTTGCGTTCAAAAGTTGGTCATAAATTTTGTCTAATTTGTACACAAATAAATTCCTTGTGGATTGAGCTTTCCAGTGACCAGGGGGCATATTGAAACTTGATCCGGTCTCATACTTGGCCTCGTGGTTACCTACAAACTTTTTAATGTCAGAGTTGCTACCCAATCTACCTTGGGGAAACAGCACATGGTTTAAAGTACACTGGATTCTTTTCATTTACTTGTGCAATATTTAAATAAGTCTAAACATCCACGTCAGGTACCTACAAAATGATTCACCGCTCCCTTAGACAAAAGTCTATATAATAGCATTCTCATGTCTCATATATTTGTTTGGGATATTGATTCAGTCTTTGTTTTCCATGAAAGTGTGAGGATTTTGAGTCTTGTCTTCAAGCTCACCAGAGTGACAGAGGTGATCTCTGTGCTATTTCTTCTTTATTGACAGTGTAGATTATGTAACATGAGGAGAGATTTCTGAACCGCTGATACTCTCATAAAATGATTTCTCCTGCAGATATCGCATGTTAATGTTTAATACAGTCTCACAACCAAAGATCGCCATGAGATACTTTGGAGTCATTAAAATAGATCAGAATACATTTTATAAGGAAATGTTTTCATTTATGCCTTAGTATTTATTACGTTAAGAAACTGTAACTTTTGCTGCTGTAGCCCTAGTGCCTAGAGGAGAGGCAGGCTCTGGGTTCAGTCCTAAAGCCGGATTCTGACCCGTGGGCTCAGTATTATCTTAAACGATTTCCTACCACCGCATCCCGCCCTAGGAGATAAGCATTCATGGCTTTCTTATTAGCTGTCTGAAAATCACAGGAAATGGATGATGATGCATAACATACTGATTTGTGACAGTTTGAGGACAACAGATCCTCCAGTATCCACCATGTAATGACAAAAGCATCAACGTCACTTAGGGTTTCCAAATGGAATTGGATACTGCAGAAGGGGGCTTTCTTCCGTTGATGGGTAAGGAAGCTATTTCCTGTGTATGAACCACAGAGAAACTGTCCGTCTAATAAAGAACTGATCTTTGGTTTGGTTTTGTTTTTTAAGAGGGGCCGTATGGGGTCTTTGCCGGAAGAGACGCATCCCGGGGCCTTGCCACCTTCTGCCTGGATAAGGAAGCCCTGAAGGACGAGTATGACGACCTTTCTGACCTCACTCCCGCCCAGCAGGAGACCCTGAGTGACTGGGACTCTCAGTTCACTTGTAAGCATTTTTTTAAAATTGTGCCTGGATCAAATTTCTACCAGTAATGGGATTCACGGCAGCACAATAGTTACTACTAAGCAGCCTGAAACTGGGGAGCATTTTGATAGGCTCCTGAACGGACGGATCAAGTTCATGGCTTGAAGTGATTGCAGCAGTGCTGAGTCACCTGCCATGATTGCGTCCAGTTTTTAGCTAGTTCCCCATGGAAACTTGGGTTGCTGTTATTTAAGTTTTTGACGGGTTTGCCTAGATTCCACACTAGGATTTGGTGCTTGGCCTGTCGGGGAAAGGATCATGGTCATGTAGGCTACAGAGAGGGATTTCAGAAGTCCTTACTAGCAAGGCTTGCTATTTAAAAGCAGCCCACATTTCTGTTGAAGAATGGGAGACTTGTGTTCAACAAAACAGCTTCTTTTTGAATCTAACTGAGCCTGACTATAGGCCTCATCTACAAATGATGCTTATAATCTGCCCAGCGACAATGGTGTCTGCATTTTTAAAAAGAAAGGGAAAAGGAGACACTTGTTTCCCGGCTTATGCTATGGGCTGAGGTCTTTGGGGCTGTTGGGTGGGGGGAGGGAGGACGGGGATTAGTTCAAATTTCGGGAATCGAGGAATCAGCTCTTGTCAAACCGAAGTGTTTATCACTTTAGCAACATCTCACTGCTAAGAATTTGACTAACCTTTCCCAGCTTTGAAACAGGATACAAAGACCATGACCATCACTTCCAGATTTTTAATTTATTTTTGGAGCACCTGGGTGGCTCAGTCGGTTAAGCGCCTGACTTCAGCTCAGGTCATGATCTCACGGTTCGTGAGTTCGAGCCCCGCGTCGGGCTCTGTGCCGACAGCTCAGAGCCTGGAGCCTGCTTCCGATTCTGTGTCTCCCTTTCTCTGCTCCTCACCCACTCACACTCTCTCTCTCTCTCTCTCTCTCTCTCTCTCTGTCTCTCAAAAATAAAAACATTTAAAAAATTTTTTTAAGGATTTTTTATTTATTTTTTATTTCTTTTAATGTTTTGTTTATTTTTGAGAGAGAGTGAGACAGAGGAGGAGCAGAGAGAGAGGGGGAGACACAGAATCCGAAGCAGGCTCCAGGCTCTGAGCTGTCGGCACAGAGCCCGACGCGGGGCTCGAACTCATGAACCGTGAGATGATGACCCGAGCTGAAGTCAGACGCTCAACCGACAGCCACTCAGGCACCCCCTAAGATTTTTTATTCTAAAATGCAGTTTTCTATTTGCTGTTCTCTGTAGCCAGTTAAATATTACTGACTCTTTTGGCTAAATCCAACCTTCTTTTTTTTTTTTTGAAAATAATGCTGACTTCAGTGTTAATTATTAGCCAGCTATGGCTCTACCCCTAGATTTTGAATCCCAAGCAGACAAAGTATAGCTTTCAAGTCTAGGGGCAAGTCTTTTTACTTTGAAAACGTGATTCAGCTATTTAACACTATCTAACATAGTCCCTGGTTTTCTCGTATCCTAAGGATGCTTTTGTACACATAGAGAATGTTCTTCTGTATGAAACCAGCGAGTTGTAATTTATTACTGACAAAGCTCTATCTTCTAGGGCCTGCCTTCACCAAGGAGGTAAAAACCGTAAAAACTTTCTCCCCCTTCCACTAAGACCCGCCCCAAGTTCTGTTGTGACACCGGAGCTCCACTCAAAACTAGTGTGGGTTCCCCTTAAAGCAGGTTTCTTGGGCGCCACCCGCCTTTTATTTGTTTTATGTAATCCCAGGCACCCTAGGGACCTTTACAACATGTTCAGATAGGGAAGTTCCAGTCTAGTAATTATTTCACGCAAAAGCCGGTCTGGCTACCTGGTTAGACAGGTTGGTTACTACCTGTTCAGAAAGAGGAGACCCGGCCCTCTTGGCCTCTGGCATCCATAGGCTTAATCCCTCATGAGCTTGGCCTCAAGAATGCGGCCAGTGGGGCCGTGATCCCTTCTCCTGCCTTTTGCATTCTGGTTTGCACCCTTAAATCTGTTGTCTCCAACGTCTCCAGTGCTCTCCTGCCTCCTTAATCACTTGCTTTTAACGATGCATAGCTTGTTCCTTGTGCTGGGAAAAACCACCGTCTCCCGCTTTTCCTCCATCCACTAGAGTCCTGGTTCCTCCCCTTCACTGTCACCCGTCTAAGAAGTGCTGGTCCCTAACCACTGCTTTCTGACTCCCAGCGATGCAGTTTCCGTCCCCACAGTCCCACAGAACTTCCCTTCCTGAAGGTTTCCAGGGACCTGCTTCTTGCCAGTATTAACTTCACTCCTCCCGCCCTTGTAGAGCTCCTGTCACATGCCCCCGCCCCCCGGGGGGGCCCCCTCTCCAGAGTCCCCAGCTCCCGTTGGAACTTCATTAACTCGTATTTCCAATTTTGCTTTAAAGTAGCTTGCATCCTTCCCTTTCCATTCCCATGGACGTCCTGCTTACTCCTGGCCCTTGTTCCTTCGCATACTGATCTGGCCGCCTGGGCTCCCTGCGCTGGGCCTCCTTGCTGTCATCTGCCTGGTCTGCCAAAGCGCTGGTTTCCCACGCCGTTCTTTTGTCATAAACCTTCAGTGCCCTTTGCCACCTGTAGACGAAGTCCAGACGCTTCGGGCCGGCTGTCCGCCACCTCCATCATATTCGCCCACACTGCTTAGCCAACCTTCCTCCCGTGCCGTGGAGCTCTCAACTCGGTCTCTCTGATGTTCCCCAGATGTGTGCAGCCTTGCCTGCATGCCTCCGTACGCGGCATTTTCATTTTCTGAAATCCCTCTTGCCTCACGTCCTCCTACGCGTCCTCCCAAGCATGTCGTCCTTCGTGAGGCGTTCTGAAACCCTTCCAACTAACTCCTAGCGAGCCCTGCTCTCCCGCTTGTGCACACAAACACGACTCTGCGTCAGCCTTCCCTTGCACACTCCTCGCCCGACACCGCCACCCCTTCCGTGTTTCTTCTGAACAAAACTCTTAATTCCCGGTCACCAAGGGCTGTGGCATAAGACCTTCCTAACAGAGACCTTCAAGAAGCCCGGCACATCGCCGCATAGACCGTAGGCCTCTAGTGAATGTTTGCAGGTGGGAGGTAGTGGTTCTGGGTAAGGCACGAGAGCGATCATTTGTGTTTTCTTTGCCTCCAGTCAAGTATCATCACGTGGGCAAGCTGCTGAAGGAGGGGGAGGAGCCCACCGTGTACTCCGATGAGGAAGAAGCAAAAGATGAGAGCGCTCGGAAAAATGACTAGAGCGTCCAGTGGAAGCATATCTATTTTTGTATTTTGCAGAATCATTTGTAACATTCCAGTCTGTCTTTAAAACATGGTGATTTCCGATATTTAGAAACGTTTCGAACTTGGCTGTAAGTTTTTGTAATTAACATCACTAGTGACACTGATACACAATTAACTCCCGTCTCCCAAGTGCATGATGCGTTTGTGTGTCGCAAATCCAGACCGTGAACTGCAGGGCCGTAATACAGATGTTATTACCGTTCCCTTCTCTCTCTAGTCAGTACGGGCCGACTTTCAGTTTGTTTTTCCTGAGACAGGCAAGACTTGGGTATTCCCTCCCTGCCCAAGCAGGTAAAGATGTTAAGTGTGCAGAGCCCTTCCAGCAACCGAGAACAAAGGATGAACTTGCAGTCCTGACGTTCTCAAGACAGCAAATCCCTCATTTCTCAATTGACTTAGCTGCACGATTTCTGTTTTATCTACCTCTAAAGCAAATCTGCAGTATTCCAAAGCCTCTGGTATTGATTAAAGAAAGCTGTCCATTAAAAAAAAATTTTTTTTTTTTTGAAATCTCAAAGCTGGGCTCAGTTGGGAAAAATACATTCGCTGTGTTTCTAGACCGCCTTACGATTTTTTTTTTTTTTTTTTTTTGTCCTCTGGACACTCAGATGCCCCCGCTAACACAGCGGTACACAGTGAGGCTTGAAATAGGATCTGAACATTAGAAGGGAAGCCTTGGAAGAAATCAGCCGGCTTGCCTGAAAAGCTAACTCGACGAAGAAAATGTAGGGACCCTCTTCCCCATCCCCACGTTCACGGTGGGACGATGGTTATCCGACCCGGTTTGCCGTGAGGGCGGGGGGGGGGGGGCGTGCCGAACAGAACACGCGTTTGCTCTCCCGGCAGCCCTCGCGCCCACCTCTGGGGAACGAAGAGAGTACAGGTCGCCGTAGCCACGCGGCTCTCAAAATCCATTCGTTAAGGTAACCGTCATTCTTCCGTCCCGACAAAAGTAGCCGCCACAAGAGGAGTCGGGCCGGGTGTCTAGGTCTCTGATAACTGGGTCTTTTCGGTTAACAATAAACTTAGCTTAAGTAGACTGTACAGTCGTATGAATTCGTAAAAGTATATGAACTAGTGAGGTCTCCAACCCTTGTAACTGTAGTTGAATAGTCCTTGTATTTTCTTGTGAACCGTGTTTAATGGTTTTACCTCAGATCAGAAAACAAAATGAAGTGCTTTGGTCAGTTAATAAAAACGGTCTTACCCAGTATAGTGTGGTGGGTTGTCTTTTTTTTTAAACCTCGGAAATCAGATTCGGTCATTTTACTTTAGCTTAATACTCAGTTTCGCTCCTGAGGTGTGTGTGTGTATTCAAAAAGAAACCCGTTAAGGGGCAAGACCTCAGACCCTCACACCACAAACCAAATACCAGCTTATCTTGTGAAGAAGTAGTGAATTGAGTGCCTGGGGGTGGCTCAGTCGGTTAAGCGCCTGATGGGTTCAGGTCATGGTCTTGAGGTTCATGAGTTCAAGGCTCACGTTGGACTCTGCACGGACAGTGCGGAGCCTGCTTGGGATTCTGTCTCCCTCTCTCTCGGCCCCTCCCCGGCTTGCTCTCTTTCTCTCTTTCTCAAATAAAAATAAACTCAGGGGCTCAGTAGGTTAAGCGTCCGACTACGGCTCAGGTCATGATCTCATGGTCTGTGAGTTCGAGCCCCGCGTCTGGCTCTGGGCTGACGGCTCAGAGCCTGGAGCCGGCTTCGGATTCTGTGTGTCTCTCTCTCTGCCCCTCCCCTGCTTGTGCACTCTCTCTCTCCCTCAAAAATAAACATTAAAAATAAACCTAAGAAGACAGTGAATCGAGATTAGCCAAGCTGCCTTAATTCCAACATACAAATGGACATTTTTTTAAAAAACTAGTGAATTTATTTTTTGTGACTTGTCAAATTCTGCCTCAGAACTTTTCTAAACTCCACGGCAGACCTCTGCCTTCGGGTCCGTAGCAAGGTTATTAAGGGGTAACTGCTGATGGCATTAGCAAGTGCCAAGGCACGGTTGGTTGTTTCCGTTTCCAGATACCATCTGACCAGGAGAATATTCAGGAATTCTTTCACGGTAGCTAATTCCCCTCCTGGCAAAAGATCAGATTTGCGTATGCAGTTGGTTGTATAAATACAGCCTATTAATATTAGTGTTTTGCCATTTTGACGTTAAAATTGGCAGAGTTTTCTTACGAGGGATGTACTCCCTGGACGAAAGAGGGCTTGCAGCTTTCCGGTTTTTCTGTTACCAAACATTGCCTATTTCTTTAAGTTTTTACTTATTTATTTCGGGAGTGGGGGCAGAGAGGGGGAGGGAATCCCAAGCAGGCTCCATGCCATCAGCACGGAGTCCGATGCGGGGCTTGAACTCACAAACCAGGGGATCATGGTCCGAGCCAAGATGGAGTCAGCTGCTTAATCAACTGAGCCACCCAAGTGCCCCTGTTTCGTTTTTAAATGAGCTCTTCCCCCCCCCGCCCCGCCCCCACTAGGTTTCATGCAACTAATACTCCAGTTGCCTGTTTCGTGCCAAGCACCCTATTACACTGTGTGCTTCTGGGAAGGGGTGGGAGGGAGAAGTTGGGCCACCTTGCAGCCTGAAATCTTTCACATGCGAAGATCAGGCTGCTCCTTTTTCTAAGCTAAACGGGTGTGTCCGATGCCAAGAGGACAACATCCAGGGCCCTGTTAAAGTTTCTATCTCAGATAGCCCGATTCCCCACCGTTGAGAATGAAATCAACATTGTATTGATTACATGTAAAAGGATATTACTAGAAGGCAGGACTTCAGTCTAGAAACTTCTCAAATCCAGCTAGCATATTCAGAAGCCACGTTATGTAAAAGGTGCCATTTAAGATGGGGGCGTGGAGGTTACAGGCACCCGGCCAGTGGGGGAGGTGTGAGGTGAACATCTGCTTGTTCCCCTGCCTTTATCCAGCCCCTGCAGAGGCCCTGCGCTCTCGGGAGTAGCGTCCTAAGCATTCTCTCCGTGTTTGCCGCGCCTCCCCATATCTGTGGCTTCTCTACATAACAACACGTTCACAACACGTCGTCGGAGGGCCAAACAGGCTAATCCTAGACCCAGAACAAGCATCCGGACAGCCCTTGCTGTTTCAGAGAGAGAGCTTTTTGACCCCCCCCAAAAGGGACCCTTTCAGCTGTAAAGCACCCAGATTGTACTAAGGTACAGGCAGCCTTTGTTACCGAACACTTCGAGGCAGCGTGCCGGACGCTTCACGTGAAAATACAGGTGACACCCGAACGGTCAAAGATTGACCAGTGAAGCCCCCGAGACGCCCCCACACCCCCACTTAGTCCCGGCTATTGTAGAACTTGAACACTGCCACCAGGTGCTGAAGGGGTGAGATGAGATGCCATGGAGTCCGTTTTGCTACCTTCGAAGATTGATAAAACCTTTGCCGGGACGCCTGGGGGGCTCAGTCGGCTGAGCGTCCGACTTCGGCTCAGGTCATGACCTCACAGTTTGTGAGTTCGAGCCCCGCGTCGGGCTCTGTGCTGACAGCTTGGAGCCTGGAGCCTGCTTCGGATTCTGTGTCTCCCTCTCTCTCTGCCCCTAACCCACTTGCATTCTGTCTCTGTCTCTCTCAAATATAAATAAGCATTAAAAAAAAAAAAAAAAAAAAAACCTTGCCGAAGGGAGGATAGTCTTAAGTCCAGATACTATCATTTCACCTTCTCCAAACTGAAGATCAAACTGTGATCTTCAGTTGTGTGAGCTCTGACACAGTTCCCAAACAGCGTCATAAAGGGAAAAATTGCATAGAAGCAAAAAGCCTCTTTTTAAAAATTTATTTATCTTTTCATGTTTCTTTTTGAAAGAGACATAGAGACAGAGCAGGAGTAGGGGAGGAGGAAGGGAAGAGAGAGAGAGGGAGACGGTCCGAAGCAGGCTCCAGGCTCTGAGCTGTCAGCACAGCCCGACTCGGGCCTCGAACCCACAAAACGTGAGATCACAGCCTGAGCCGAAATCGGTCACCTAACTGACCGAGCCACCCAGGTGCCCCTGTAATTTTTTTCTTAATATTTGTTTTTGAGAGAGAGTGGGAACAGGGGAGGGGCAGAGAGAGAGGGAAGCACAGAATTCAAAGAAGGTTCCAGGCTCCGAGCTGTCAGAGCTGTCAGCACAGAGCCCGACGCAGGGCTCGAACCCAAGAACTGCGAGATCCCAACCTGAGCTGAAGTCGAGTGCTCAACAGACCCCCACATAGGAGCAAGACTAAAACTGGACATGGATAGGGGCGCCCGGCTGGCTCGGTCGAAGGAGCGCGCAACTCTTGATCTCGGGGTCATGAGCTGGAGCCCCATGCTGGGTGTAGAGAGAACTTAAATGAGTGAACGAAACTTAAAAAAAACAACCCCAAAACCGGGCACGTAGATTTTCACAGAAAATGTAGATGATGCACGTGGTAAATGAACAGGCAGTAGGTAGTCACTATGACCATTTTATTTTTAATATATCTGAAAATTAAATATGTATTATTTCTCTAACAATGCAAATGAGGATTGACAACATTAGTGCAAAGCGGCATCCTACAAGTAGAAACTCACCCCGCCCCGGTGAAATTATTAGCGTTTAAGAGTTCACATTCTAAACAGTCTTTGCCACACAAAAAATGCGTTTATTTGGTTCTTACTTTCAAAATTACCAGGTTACATGGCTTTCTACCTGAGAAATTCAAACAAATTGAACAAAAATACATTGACAGGTTTTTAGTTTTCGTAAAGCACTATCAGCACATACGAGGAAAAACATGGAGATGTCTGTCTAAAAAGACAAAATTTAAAGTTCAGGCCCTTACTTACTTAATAAGACATAGAAAAAAGATGTGAGAAAAAACTCTTGCACCACTTAAATAACAGCACAACAAAGAATAACTAAGTAACTAGAACTAATAGAAAGTGATCACAATATTTTCGGTTCTATCTCATTCCTTACTAAGCCACTCACTCCATTGAAAAGTATAGGATAAATTGTTCTCTTCCTCATTTAAGGCCTATGCGCGCACACACACACACACACACACACACACACAAGAAGTTTATTTAAATCTAAAACTCATTACTATAAGACATATAAAAATTGAAGGTGGTACAGAAAGTAAACATGAAATCAGTATTTTTACTAACTTCTAGGTCCCAGGATGGTATTTAGCAAACAAACAAAACCAGACAAAAATATTAGATAGAAGTGACTTAGCACCGGTTCTATTATACCAAAAAAAAAGAAAAAAAATTGCACATGCTGTATTCTGCAATTTATTTTTTATGCCTGGTTACTGAGCAGCAAATTGTTTTCATGCCCCAAAATCTCTGCAAAGAAAAATTATCTAGTGACAGCAGACATGAAGATTTGTTTTCCAAACAACCATAACTGCTTTCCATTACGAACCCATAGTGTTCTTGGTTTCAATGGCATGGAGCATGAAAAAAGAAGGAGGCAGAGGAGGAGAAAAACACCTAGTTACCAAAAGCTGTCTGACAAAATACAAGCTCTTAGCACTTTAAAAGGCTACTCTGGACAACAGTACTTTGAACATTAATAGTCACTGCTAGTCTTCAGAGGAGAAAAGGCACTCACCCCACGAAACGATTTTTCAGATTTGACAAGCCAAACCTAGTTTTAACGGCAGAGTCACTAGGTTGAAAGTGGAACCGAATACAAGAGAACCAACGAACCGTCCGCTGGTTATCATCTCCTTAATGACAAACACAATCCGCTACATTACTTGTAAACTTTTGCACGTACTAGCGTAGCTCTCTTAAATGGGAGGAGAAGAGATCAATGAAACAACGTGTGGTTCTTACTTCCGGTAACTTAGAAGATCTTGTGGCCCCTTTAGAGATCAGGTTGCTCGAGTGGCTGGCTGGTTATGAGCACGTAACGTGCCTCGTCACTCGGGGCAACCACACTGACTGGCATTCCACCTTGGCTCTACCGGCTGGTACTTTTCCACAGAATATCAAGTTAAGACTGAAATGAATCATGTCACGGGGAGATGTTGCCTTCCACTACTTCTGTGAATGAAAATCACCCTCTCGTCCTGCCAGCCAGTCTGATCTCATTGATGTCTTCAACTGCCGAGTCAGGGATAGCTTGGCTGGGGGTGGGAAAAAAAAGGTCATCTACTGCCCCTGAGGGTCCTAAATCCAATATAAGGCGGAATGAATCAGCCGAGCTTTTAATAGAACATGCACTGCGTTAAGATGTAAGTCTTTATGAATCTATAAAATATCTCAATTTAAAAACATAGTCAAGAAGTCCAAAACCAGTAGGTAAAAAGAGAAACTGCTTATGTTACGAGTTTACAAAGCCTTCACACGTACCATTTTTCCCCAGCTAGAAAACTAGGGCTTTGCCCTCGACTCCTAACTCCATGGCGTTATTGAGGATTGGGGAGGCACTTGTTAACGTGTTATCAAAAGTCAGTTTGGGGATAGTCAGCGGCTTTTTACAAACTGATGTCACCCAACCCTGAGTGAAAGGATTACATAACCTGAAATGAAATACTGCCACGTCCTGTCCTCCCAAAGTGCTGGTATCGGTGCCCCAGGATCTTTCGGCATTTCCTTTTGCAAATCCCACTGGTTCTTTTATTTCCATTCTCTTGCTTCTCTAGGATGGAATGACGTGGGGTTCTTCAAAAAAAAAAACACACACAAAAACAAAAAAGAAAGAACAAAACAAAACTCTGCAAATGGTCCACCATCCGTTTAAACGTCAAGGGACAATCCGAGCCCCTTTTGGTTTCGTCTTCCAAATTTTGTTTCTAAAAGGACAACTCTGAGTACTATGAACATATTTAAAAGATTAATTTCCCTCTGGTGGGTGGTCACGTAACCTTCCGATGTCGTGAAGGAGTCTCTGGTATGTCCTTGCTGTCATCCCTTCTGTTACCTACAGCCATTTCTGGATAAAAGTCAGGAAAGTTTCGTCGCTGCACGTGGTGTTTCTGACCAAGGCTAAGAAGGTATAAAAAGACCTTATTTCATTCGCTGTTGTCCCTTTTGAAGGTAAATGACACTAAATGATGCTGTTAGAACAGCTAAAGAGCCACAGAGGGCCATCTCAACTCCTCTCAACGTTCATTTGCTCCCTCGCTGGCACCCAGTTAAAGTCGTGGCTGAACCGTAGAAATGTCTGTCCTCGGATCAAGAAGTTTTGCGGGCACACTGTTTTACCAACCTTCAGAATCTGGATGTTTTTTATTTCTAAAGTTTGCCAGCACACTGGCAGTCATTTATGCTTTATACTTTGGCAGGAGAAACAAGGGTTTTGCATTTGACCTTGCTCAAACTTCTAAGTGTCGCTCTCTTGCTCTGTAGTTGCCAGCTACATCGCTATATTTGGTTTTAAATTTTCTTCTTGCAATTTGTTTGCTGCGAATGAGAGCGTTTCCTGAACTGAAAGAACTTCAAAACATTTGATGATACAGAGGACTAGTGTAGCCGTTTTGTGAATAGCTTCCATAGTCCGCGTGCTCCTGACTGTTACGTCTAATATAATAATTATCAGAATTCAGCCTGAAATCTTTAGAATTCTCGTATCTTTTGAACCTTCTCACCTCCTGGTTGTAGTCTGGCCTCCAGGGGGTCTCTCTTCTTCGGGGGAAACCCCTCAAGTAGAAGACATCGGCGCTGTTTGATGATGTTATTGGCACATGAGGGGACCTATAGTTCACGTTCTGGCCGAATGTGCTATCATCGAACCTCCTCCTCTTTTTTACCATGTCGTCTAACAGATCACTGGGGCGGGATCCACGGTAGTCGCCTTCATCAAACAAATATTTGGGGGCCAGTGTTTCCCTGTTTCGGCTGTTGTTCTTCTCACCTCTCATGGAACCGTTTTCGCCTTCAAGCCATGGGCATGTCAACTCATACCTGGACCTCTTGACTGGTTTCCAAAGCTCATATTTAGAGTAGCGTTCCTCCCCCTCGCGGTTCCACTCTGAACACCAGGTCTGCGGACTTGACCTAACTTCTTGATCGCTAGTGATAATTTCAGCAGCATCAAGAGATCTTTTTTCTGGGGAGCTATCATATGTAGTCACAGATTTCTCATTGTCTTCTTTCTTTATGCTAAGGATTTCACTGAAGCATTCAGAATCACTACTAATTTCCTCTAAGAAATCGGTCAACTCCATTTCTACGTCTGCTGACCTGTTGGGTGAGGAATCCTGGCTTTGACTGGTGGATTTGGAAACTCTGATCTCGTAAGCATAAATCTCTTCCGACAGATGGCTCATTGCATCAGTTGGGGACAAATGACCACCAGCCTCACTGGCTGTGTCCTTGCAATGATTTAACTCCTTGCGACTTTCTTTGGCATAATCCACTCTTCCTCTCTTTTGTGGTTTATGCTCAGGACCCCGAGTACAAATCTCTGAGCAGCCATCATCTTTTTGAGCCTGTCGTCCTGTTGCCAGGGTTTGCACTGGGCTCGGGCTGGTGGAGTGATAGTTACGTTTTCTCAAAGTGACTCGAAATCCATTTCCCTTAGCATGGACAGCCCTCTGCCACTCACGCGTGCTTTCTGGGCCACTTGGTTCTAGGCAGATACGGGCATAGTTTGGAGGTTGATAGCAGTTTAACATGTAATCAATAAATTCATCTGTTTCATAGATCTTCTGTTTCCTGCCACGCCCTCGCTCAAACAATCTGTAGGAATCGGATTTATGAGAACTGCTGCGGTCTTCTTTCTCAAGAGGCTGACCTTGGACTGTTGCGTTCTGCAGAGAACTCTGGTCAGAGACCCAACTCTCATCGTATCCATTGGCTAATGATTTTCCAGCTCTTGCTCCTCTAGCTGAAGAGCTTATTTCTTTTCTCCTGAGGTGGAGGGGAGATGGAGGCAAGTGAGCCCTGTTGATTTTCTTCATTTTTTCTTTTTGTTTATGGTGTAACTTGGCAACCTGATATTTTGGCATTTCTTCTTGATTCTGAAGGTACTGGCTGTGTAGCTCTTCTTTCTTCAGAGTTTCCAACGTGTTCCCTGGAGTGTGGTTCGCGCTGGGGCTTGGATCGTCTACCCCCTGCGGGTGAAACTGGGTGGATTCCTTTAAAGAAAAAGGTTAAACATCTCACATGAAAACTGTAACGGTTTAAACGTTTCAAAGAAAACTGGGCTTTCTGGCATGGTTCTGAAGTGGTTTCTAAGCTGTAAGGTGGATCCAGACTAGGAACACAACATCGCGCTGAGAAAAGAAGCGGCACGAACGAAGCGTCTCGGGCTAACGCAAACACTAGGTCTGTGCTCGGCCGTTTACACGCCTTCAGAGCACACGACCCTTTTCTTTATATGTGCGCAAACTGGCGAGCGTCTACTGTTCCGGGTCTTACGCTAGGGGCTGGGGATAGTAAAAGAAGACATGCTCTACAGCCTTCCCAGAAAATCCTAGAACAAGAAGAGACTGATGGGTGAAATGTGTGTCTAAAAGGGAATCGCCTGGCCTAAAACATGAACCGCCTTTCTGTTTTTCGTTCCAGCCTCTTCCCGTGGATTGTAGGGGAGGATATCCCTGAGCTGTCCCCTCTCACCTGCTTCATTCAGAAGCAAGAGGACAGGTAGAAAACACGGCCATGCCAGTGGTTCTGCCTGTGTTGTCTGCTCTGCACAACCAAAGGGCAGGTTAAAGGTGCTGCCCACGGGCCCCACCCCTCGGGGAGAGTGTGCACCGTGCCCTCACTGACGGCTCGCGTCAATCGGGACAGTGCCCACCCGTTACCCGGGATCCAAACCTGAGGACCGCACGCAATCAGTATGTGGTATCAGTGGGGCCAAGAATTAGGCACCACACACGTGTAAAAAGGTAAATTCTTTTTTTTTTTTTTAATTTTTTTTTTCAACGTTTATTTATTTTTGGGACAGAGAGAGGCAGAGCATGAACGGGGGAGGGGCAGAGAGAGAGGGAGACACAGAATCGGAAACAGGCTCCAGGCTCCGAGCCGTCAGCCCAGAGCCCGACGCGGGGCTCGAACTCACGGACCGCGAGATCGTGACCTGGCTGAAGTCGGACACTTAACCGACTGCGCCGCCCAGGCGCCCCGTAAAAAGGTAAATTCTTAAAAAGGGGTCGCCCCCAGAGATCAGTAAGGTAAATTTAAAAGATTCAGCTAGCCTTATTAGAAAGTCTATGTGAGGGGCGCCTGGGTGGCGCAGTCGGTTGAGCGTCCGACTTCAGCCAGGTCACGATCTCGCGGTCCGTGAGTTCGAGCCCCGCGTCGGGCTCTGGGCTGATGGCTCGGAGCCTGGAGCCTGTTTCCGATTCTGTGTCTCCCTCTCTCTCTGCCCCTCCCCTGTTCATGCTCTGTCTCTCTCTGTCCCAAAAATAAATAAAAAAACGTTGAAAAAAAATAAGAAAGTCTGTGAGAGTTTTCTGATCTCGATTTCACTCGGGTCGGTTGTCCACACTAACGAGAGGCCTCTGATACTGAGGCCATTCACTCTTCGTCTTTAAAAACACTGAAGGGGCGCCTGGGGGGCTCAGTCGGTAAAGCGTCCAAATTCAGCTCAGGTCTGATCTCACCGTCCGTGAGTTCGAGCCCCGCAAGGGGCTCTCTGTTGTCACCGAGGAGCCTGCTTTGGATCCTCTGTCTCCCTCTCTCTCGGCTCCTCCCCTGCTCTCCCTCTCTCTCTCTTGCTCTTTCTCTCTCTCAAAAAAAAATAAATAAATAAAATAAAAACACTGAATATGCATTTTTAAATTAATAATTTGGGAACCTTTCTGACCTTCACTCCAGGATATCTGTGGAGCCTGGTTATCTTTAGGTCAGTAAAGTGGGGCAAAAACCAAAAACAACAACAACAACAACAACAACAACAACAGCAAAACCCAAAACTCCAAAACGGAAACTCTCCAAACAAAACAATTGCTCTGTGATGTGAGAAATTCCTTAGCAAATAGTTTAAGACTAGACTAACATGAACCTGCTACCCTAAGGTCTCTGTTCAAGGTTCTTCCTTCCCATCCAAACCTGTTGCAGATGAACGGACAAGTTAATGGAAGGCTACCCACCTAACACCCCTTCCCTCGCCCTGGCGCCTTCCGTTATATCCATGAGAAACTCAGAGAAGATACACTAGCTATAGGGCTCTGGGTCAGACCCTCCTGGAGTTCGGGAACACACACTGTGCCAGACCGTAAGGGTGAGACACAAGGGCTTTGGACAATTTGGGTACCTCTTTCGCAAATCCACAACTGGGCTACTGGAGATCAGCCTATTGAAAACGAATCCCAAGGAAGGCAAAGAGTCTTCCATGGAGTCGATTTGAAACAGGCCACTGCTTCGGCGTAGAAGTGTGCCTCACAGAGATCAGTACCTACCAAAAGTGATGGCTGATCGAGAAAGAGCCTTACTGCAATTTTCCTCAAGAGGACGCGTAGCAACCGAAGGGCCTCCCCCCTCCTCTGAGCCAGCAGGCACTTCCTCTCCTCCCACTCTTCCCAAGAGTCGGGCTCACGCGCAGCTTCAGCTTTGGCTGGCTCCTTCTGTTTCCTTTGCCGGTGTCTGTCTCTTTCCTTCAGGGCTCGCCGCCTGACCCTGGCCCTCCTCCTCTTTTCCTGGGCTCTCCTCTCCTCCTCTTTTCTTTTCCTGGACAATGATGAAGATTCAGTCATTCAGAAGGTATTTATTAGGCATTTGCTCTCCTTCCAGCTCCCTCCCCACTGCCCCGGGGAGGATGGATCATTTAGGTTTCCAGGAATCACTCAGTGCGAACCCCAGGGCCTGACACAGACAACTTAGGGAATAAGACACCACGCATGGGGCACCGGGGTGGCTCAGTCAGTTAAGCCTCTGACTCTTGATTCCGGCTCAGGCCATGATCCCATGGTTCGTGAGTTCGAACCCTGCGTCGGGCTCTGTGCTGACAACGCAGAGCCTGCTTGGAATTCCTTCTCCCTCTCTGCCCCTCCCCTGATCTCGCCCTCTCAAAATAAATAAATAAACTTTAAAAAAAAAAAAAGGCTCCATGTGCATCAGTCGAAACAGAAGGACACAAAATTGAGCTGGTTGGTTAGAAGCATGTACAGGAGAGAGTGTACAAAAGGAAGGCTACAGAATTCAAAGGAGGGGCTTCTAGAAGTCCCCACTTTCTCAAACCACAAGCAGTCCAGCTCGTGGACTCAGCTGTCGCAGTGCTGATTTCATTTCTCTTGAGACCAAAACCTTCCGTGGAATTGACTTCACCTTGGCTTATAAAACAGGGAAGTCAAGGCACTCAGAAAATCTTACGGATGAGAACTGGTACTTAACACAGTACACTATCATAAAAACATACTGGCTTAGAAAAATACAGGCTTTGGGGCACCTGGGTGGCTCCGTCAGTTAAGCGTTGGGCTCTTGATCTCAGCTCAGGTCAGGGCCTCACGGTTCGTGAGTTCAAACCCCAAGTTGGGCTCTGCGCTGATGGCGTGAAGCCTGCTTGGGATTCTCTCTTCTCTGCCCCTTCCCTGCTTGTGTTCGTTCTCTCTCTCTCTCTCTCTCTCAAAATAAATAAATAAACTTAAAAAAAAGAAGAAGAATATGGGCTTTGTTTATAGCTGTTCTCTGAAAAATGAAACTGTTTTGGTTAGGCCCTTATGGAAACGTGGGGAAGGAGAAAGAAGGGACAGTTACCTGAGTGAGGACTTAGCCAAAAGCTGAAGGATTATCTAAACTGCATGTTTTGTCCAGAAATTTGGGGCGACAGTTACCTTGACTGGGCTCAGTTTCTGGCCAAGTTTCACAGACATGATCTCAATCAACTCCTATTACCCCACCAGCCAAAAAAATGAAAGGTCCATGAAGGGGTACCCTTTCTCTCCTTTTTTGAACAGCTATAATTCACATGAAAGACTGCAAGAATAAACATGGAAGTGGAGGGGCCAAGAGGTAAGACTTGTTTGTTTTTTTTTAATTTTTTAATGTTTATGTTATTTTTGAGACAGAGAGACAAAGCGTGAACGGAGGAGGGGTGGAGAGAGAGGGAGACACAGACTCTGAAGCAGGGTCCAGGCTCCGAGCTGTCCACACAGAGCCCAGTGCGGGGCTCCAACTCATGGAACTGTGAGATGATGACCCGAGCCGAAGTCGGACGCTTCACCGACCGAGCCACCCAGGCGCCCCACGTAAGACTTATTTTGAGAGCCCTGTAGTTCCAGCCCATTTGTACCTTCTTGGCAAACCTTTGGCAATCCAATCGCCCTTTCTAGGCCCAAGTCCCTAATTTCAAGACAAGGAGAAGCTCAAAGAAATAAACATGGGGGCTCCTTAAATTCACCGAAAGACCTTAGGCCAACAGGAAATAGAATGCCAAGAAATACATGCCTTCCTGCCTGTCAGTTGGTTTGACTGCTGAGCATTTTGTGGAAGAAAATCTTTTCCAGTCCCAAAAAGAATTTGTTTTTATTTAAATTGGTAGGCAAGGTAAAATTTGGTAAAGTGGGGGGGGGGGTAAATTGGTATACTTGTTAATTTGGTGGGCTAGGATTTTCATTATAAAAGCCCCTGATCCTTTCTTTTTTAATCCTTTCTTCCCAGATATCTTAATCTAGCTCATTACTTGTTCTCCCTGAGGAACCTTCTTTTCAAGTTTCCTGTTTTCAGTTGTTTGGCCATTTTGATTTTGTAACAGCACAGTCGGAAGACTATAGGCTTCCACAGAATTTTCCAATCTGCAGCAATTCCTACTGCCCCCCACCTCATTGTCACCTATTCACCCAAAGGGAAAAATCCACTCATCGGAAGTGAAAAACCCTCTTTGTTAAAGTCGGTCTCCTCACCTCGCAGCCTCTTCCTCGTCTCTCCTCTTTTCTTTTTTCCTTTCTTCCTCTAGTTCTTGTAATTTTAGCCTTTCTTGATTTCTCCTCCTTATGGCTCCTTCGCTGAAATGTTTGGTCCTATCAAACATAACCTGCCCACAAACAATGCAGAGCTTCATTAGAAAAGTTTGCCAGCTGGCTGGGTATGTCCCAGGTCAGTGAGATGGAACGGGTATGTACATTACCATCCAAAACCCAAGGAGTTCAAAATGCCCTCTCTGCATCCCAGTGTCCAGATGGTTCCGCTGCTTCGTGGTCACCTGCCAAACAGCCCTGTCGAATTTCCTTTGGCAGAACCCTTGAGGAGCTCTAATATAGCTATAGATGACATCACGGTGTCATTTTGGGCACAGGGTCTGAGGGATGTGAGTATATTACCTCTGGTCTGTTATAGCAATCAACTGAGTTCATGTATTTTTTTTTAATCATCAGAGACAAAAATAGTCAAAAAATGGGGGGGGGGGGGCAGAGGGGGCGGGGAGCGAAGAGGCAAGAAAACTGACCTAATGGGATACAGACATCGGACTGTAGTGATTATTAAGCTACTTTGCAAATCTCAAAATACAGTGAAAGTCAGATCGAGGCACTACAAACACATTTGCTCGAAAAATAAAAGGAGACAGAAATAGCCCTTTAAATATACACAAGGATGATAAACACCAAATTCACAATCATGGCTATCTTTGAGGGGAGGAAGGGGAACGGGGTCTCATCTCACTGGTGATGTTTTCTTTTGTAAGCCGGGCAATGGGTACATGGGTGGTCACCATGGTACGTGTTATATCTTTTGTCTGGCTGAATAGCTCCTAATTTAAAAAGATATATTTTAGGGGTGCCCGGGTGGCTCAGTTGGTTGAACGTCTGACTCTTGATTTTGGTCATGATCAAAGGGTTGTGGGATCAAGCCTCAGGTTGGACTCTGTGCTGAGTGTAGAGCCTGCTTAAGATATTCTCATTCTCTCTCTCTCTCTCTCTCTCTCTCTCTTCCCCTCCCTCCCTCCCCCCTCCCTCCCCCCCCGCCCCTCTCCCCCACTTGCACGCACTCTCTCTAAGAAGATGGCCAAGCATTCAGACATCGATGAGGTGGCATGACTGGACAGACAGGATGATCTTGAAAGGTAAGCATCCAAGCTTGTTGAGGTTACGTTCCAACAATTTACCTGACAGACATCCTGCAAATGTAAGCTGTTGCCCCAAGAGGACAGAGGGAGTAAACCGCTCTCCTGTGGTTTCAAACTGCATGTATCCCTCTCTCTCAGCAACTCGTCAAATAGAACAGGCATACGAGACAGTTCCATAAGGGCCAGAGGAATTCTTCAGTGCCCTGGAGAAGTTAGGGCAGAACCCCGGATAATAACAAAACCCCAGCCAGCAGCATGCCTGCTAGCAGAGAATGTTCAAATCCGGATTATTTTTATTCCTAAACATCCATTTATTAGTGACAACACAAATCTCCACATTAGCTGTCAATCAGAGCCTGGTGGGGTCTAAGGAAATTTATTCTAGATGCTTCCTTCCAGCTTTTGCTCAGGACCACCTGGACAGTGGGGAATGAAAGAAATTCTGGCTCCTTCTTACCTTGATGTTACAGGCCAGAGCTTTCCCATCATCTCCTTTGAGCATTAGCTTCATACCTCGAAGGGACTCCATGGCTTTCACAAAGTCCGTCGACTCCTGGTACTGTATAAAGGCCTCAAACGTCTGCAAGCCGAAGCCGAAGCCCCCGAAGTTCCCACCAGTCGTCACTTCTCGGTAGGGGTCTAGCATAGGGATATCCACATTCTTGATCTTCCCAAAGCTTTCAAAGACCACCCGGAGGATCTCTTCACAGGGCTTCTCCCCGCTGGAACCTTTAGGTGCAAACCATTTGCAGGGCAAGCCTTCAAAATATATAGAGTCGGGGCTCTTATCCTGGTCCTGCTCTTCAGCCCCATCACTCGATGAGGCCTCCTTCTCCCTGGGGAAGCGCTCCCACTCTCCCTGGGCGTCCGTAGCCACTACTTTTAAGTCTGTTTTCAAACCGTTTAGCTTGATGATCTTTCCATGTAACTTTGCCTTCAAGATCTGAACCAGACTTCGCGTTTCGGCCTCCCCCTCGAACCGGATGAAGTCCTTGGTACTCTTAGAGAGCCGGACTGTGGTGAACTGATCAGGGCAAATTAGGCTCTTAAGCTGGTCGAGAACTTCCCAGTTGGAGAAGGGTCTCATGGGTTCTGAGCTCTCTGGGAGCAATACATTGATCATCAGTTTTGCTATGGGCTTGAGGTAGAGGTGCTGAGCTGCACAGAGCTCTGTGGCCTCAGAATTATCATACACCACGGTGACCGTCATGGTAGCCCCCGGAAACCTTAGAGGGTGAGAGAGAACATTTTCATACAGATGGAGCAAAACACGGATTTGCACTTCGAAGGCTGCTAGCATTCCTGGACTTCAGGTCAACTGATAGGGGAAAGCGCACTTTGGGGAGAATGAAGACAACAGCTCGCATTCGTTTAATGTGTTTTAGGGGTTTCAAAGTTTCCGTATACAGTTGGCCCTTGAACAGGACGGGGGTGAGGGGCACCAACCCCCCTCACCCTCATGCGGTTGAAAATCCACGCATAATTTTGGCCGCCCCCAAACCCAACTACTAATCGCCTACTGTTAACCAGAGCCTTACCGACAACAGAAACAATCGAGGGACACATATTTTGCATGTTATATGGATGATATACCGTATTCTTACAATGAAGTAAGCTAGAGGAAAGAAAATGTTCTTAAGAAAATCAGAAGGAAGGAAAAAAATGGGGGCGCCTGGCTGGCTCAGACAGTGGAGCATGCAACTCTCGATCTCGGGGTTCTGAGTTTGAGCACCGCATTGGGTGTAGAGGTTACTTTAAAAAGAAGAAGAAGAAGAAGGGGCACCTGGGGGGTTCGGTCGGTTAAGTGTCTGACTTCGGCTCGGGTCATGATCTCACGGTTCATGAGTTCGAGCCCCACGCTGGGCTTTGTGCTGACAGTGAGGAGCCTGCTTGGGATTCTCTCTCTCTCTCTCTCTCTCTCTCTGCCCCTCCCCCACTTGCGCACTCTCTCTCTTTCTCTCTGAGTGAATAAATAAACTTAAAAAAAAAGAAGAAAAGGGGCGCCTGGGTGGCTCCGTCGGTTAAGCGTCCGACTTCGGCTCAGGTCATGATCTCACAGTCTGTGAGTTCGAGCCCCGCATCGGGCTCTGAGCTGAGCGCTCGGAGCCTGGAGCCTGCTTCCGATTCTGTGTCTCCCTCTTTCTCTGTCCCTCCCCCACTCACGCTCTGTCTCTCTCCCTCTCTCAAAAATAAATAAACATTAAAAAAGAAAAGAAAATCATAAGGGAAAATACATTTATGGTACTGTACTGTATTGATCGCAAAGAAATCCGTGTATAAATGGACCCGCACAGTTCAAACCTGTGTTGTTCAAGGGCCAACTGTACTGTGTTTCAGTTTCCTTCACTGAAAAATTGAGATTCTAGGATTTCTGAGAGGATTCAATGAGCAAGTACATGTGAAAGCTTAAGAATAGTGCCCGGCACAAAGGAAGTTCTCAATAAACACAAGCTATGATGATTCTTTATTTGTGGCAAAAGTGTTCTTTTATCTCATTTGATTCACGAAGCAACCTATAAGAATTTTCATGCCTGTTTTACAGATAGGGAAATTCAGACGGATTCAGAAAAATTCAGTGACTTGCCCATACATTGAGACCCCAAGATTACAAATCTCCAATCTATTGCATGATTGATCTCAAAGGTCAAATCCCAGAAAAACTGGCTGGGGGTACTACAGAAACGAGGCAAGGGTAAAACACCCATAGCGCATTCGGGAACACGCACCTGATTTAGCATCCTTGGTCCAGGTTGGTTTCTAGGTCTTACGTGGACATATCCACTCGTATGCTCCCAGTCTATTGACATGAACTAAACTGAACTCTAAGTTCCAATGCAGAAGAACCATCCTCTTCTAATGAATGACCAAGTGAATTTGCCCTTGACCTAAAAATCCCCCAAACATGAGTGCCTGCTGGCATTTCCTATTAACAAACTCTTTTAAGCTGCCCAAGGTGCCCCAAGATTACAAATACTGGGAATCAAGGATTTCTGCTCCTATTTGCTGACTTCAAATAGCACTTTCCAATAAAGGAGTTTTTTCTAAAGTGGATATATCCAGAGTCTATAAAACCTGAGTTTCTCATGTTTTATGTCAACTTCCAATGTCAACTTCTGAGAGGTTTAGACTCAAGCATACATGGCCAGATGATAGAAATTCTAACACAAAATCCACTACTAAATCTTGGTTAACTTTGTAGGTACATAATTCTTTAATAACTGTCCATAAAGGACAGTCCAAGTCAATTTCCTTGAGGAGACAAAGTTTGCGTAGACTGTTTTTTTAAAGGCCTCCAAAGGTTATATCTAAGATATTAAGGTTCTTAGAAATTCTTATAATAGCAACACTGAACTGGGGTGTTATGAAAACAAACATGCTCTCTTTCTCCAAAAACATTATCTAAATAGCAAAATGAGGAAAAAAATCCAGTTACTTTGCTGCAACGTGCAACCTAAATGAGAGTCAACGCTAAGCTCCTTTAGGGGAGAAAAATTAATGTGATATTCAACTAAGATACACAGAACTCCCAAATTCATCTACAGTCAATAGGTATTTGTTTACACAACCTAATTCAAAGCAACAGCTTTCAAAAAACCTTCCAGAAAAAATACACACAGAGTAGTTAACCACTTCAAAGTGATCAGGTTCGTCGTGCTCTCCCCATTTATTCCAGTGACAAGCCTTTGTCTTAAACATTTCAGAATGCTTCCTTTTGGATTGATTTCAAAGTCTGGGTTACATTCTTTTAAATAGCCTTGACGGGGGTCAATTTTGAAATTCTTTTATCGTGGATTTGATATTTAGAAATTATCAAAAATTACCTAGAATTGGGGCGCCTGGGTGGCTCAGTCGGTTAAGCGTCTGACTTTGGCTCAGGTCATGATCTCACAGTTTGTGAGTTCGAGCCCCGCATCGGGCTCTGTGCTGACAGCTCGGAGCCTGGAGCCTGTTAGATTCTGTGTCTCCCTCTCTCTCTGACCCTCCCCCCGTTCATGCTCTGTCTCTGTCTCAAAAATAAATAAAAATTAAAAAAAAAATTACCTAGAATCAAGAACGTTGAATAAAATGGTTGACTATAAAGAACAAACTGATTTTCTTAACTGGCTTATAACCGCCTCCCCCCAAAAAAGGAGATTCTAATAAAGGCTCTGATTCTTGCTTTTTTAATTCGTGGGTACATCGTTGGAATGAGTGCAGAGCTTTGAAAGATGACAACTTTGAAGGACAACAGTCATTTGAATGTGGTGATATAAGAGTTGTAAAAGTAATCGCAAGTTTCCACCCAGCCCCATATCTACACTCTGCGATGTGACTTTGAGTTACTGCTATCAAGAGATAGAGTCAGGGCGCTTGGGTGTCTCAGTTGGTTAAGCGTCTGACTCTTGATTTCGGAAGATGTCCTAGACCAGCCAGCCCCCAGCCAACCCACCAACTGACCACTGACACGTGAGCAAGTACAACAGTCCTGCCAACCTATAGACTTGTGAGAAACAATAAATCCCTGTTGTTTAAGCCACTAAGTTTGGGGATGGTTTGTTATACAACAATAGCTAACTGATACATGTATCGAACTCTTAATTCGTTTCAAGATATACAATTACAAGGGCACCTGGGTGGCTCAGTCAGTTAAGCGTACGTCTTCAGTTCAGGTCATGATCTTGTGATTTGTTTTTTTTTTTTTTTTTTTTATATGAAATTTATTGACAAATTGGTTTCCATACAACAAACACCCAGTGCTCATCCCAAAAGGTGCCCTCCTCAATACCCATCACCCACCCTCCCCTCCCTCCCACCCCCCATCAACCCTCAGTTTGTTCTCAGTTTTTAACAGTCTCTTATGCTTTGGCTCTCTCCCACTATCTTGTGATTTGTATAAGTTCAAGACCCGCGTCGGGCTCTGTGCTGACAGCTCGGAGCCTAGAGGCTGCTTCGGATTCTGTGTCTCCCTCTCTCTCTCTCTGCCCCTCCCCTGCTCGCGCTCTGTCTCTCTCTCTCTCTCTCAACACTAAATAGATACACAATTCCATTTAATAGTCTTTACACAAACGAATAAAAAGTTATAAAAGCCAATTCCTGGGAGAGTTTTGGGAAGAAAAAAACAGGCATCTTCATATCTTGCTAGAGACCATGTAAATCATCTTTTTCTAGAATAATTTAGCCAAACAAACCAAGAATCATAAAAATTCTCATCTCCTTTATCAAGTAACCTGCTCTAGAAACTTATCCTAGAGAAATAATTTAAAATAAGAAAAAAGCATGGGCGTCTGGCTGGCTCAGTTGGTAGAGCATGCAACTCTTGATCTCAGGGTCATGAGTTCAAGCCCCACACTGGCCAGGGAGCCTACTTTAAAAAACAAAATCAAACCTGCTCAAAGCCACTTATTACAGTGTCATTTGGATATAATTTTGTGCAAATTATGTATGCACAGGAATAAAGTCCAGAAATTGAGTTATGAATTTTTTGGAAAGTAGTTTTTCTTTTTAATTTTTTTTTCAATGTTCATTTATTTTTGAGACAGAGAGAGACAGAGCATGAATGGGGGAGGGGCAGAGAGAGAGGGAGACACAGAATCGGAAGCAGGCTCCAGGCTCCGAGCCATCAGCCCAGAGCCTGACGCGGGGCTTGAACTCACGGACCGTGAGATCGCGACCTGAGCTGAAGTCGGACGCTCAACCGACTGAGCCACCCAGGCGCCCCGGGAAAGTAGTTTTTAATGAAACATTTACTGATTTAATCAAACTTTTAATAGATGCATTTTTAGTCACTTGTTTAAAATTATGACCAGTATAAATAGATCTTATTTAAAAATTTCTTCTACTTAAAATTAAATTCACAAAGATGACTAAAAATCATCACCGTTTTGAGATTTAACATATGCCTCACACCCCTCACAAGGATGATTTCTACATAACAAAACAAATTTCTATACTTTACCCACATCTCTCCACTTTCCTGAAGTGTAAAAAAAAAAGGCTCTTATCAAGTTTGGAGAGAAATGAGCCAAATACCATTTTAAAGTGTTTGATGAACCGTGTTTTTGACAGTTTTCAAAAAACTGGCTATCGCTTCCGTCTCACACTGAAGCAAAAATAAGCAGTAAATTCTACAGCAGAAGCCATAACTCGGATGACTACAGCCAACACCAAGACGGTCTCAGTGAACAAAGTAAACTGAGCAGAGACTGAGGAACGGGCCAATCTCAAAGGGCAAGTCCTCCTCAGCTCCAGCTGCAATGAGGGAAGAAGGGCCAGGACCGGCCAGAACGCCCGTGTTTTCCAGAAGCACCAGAAATCCAGGTCCTTACGTGAAATCTGATTTTCAGATGTTGGCAATCAATTTAAACGATTTAAAAGCAGTGCAGAGTACAAATAAACACATCTACAGGACTCTCTGGCGTGCTAGTCCTTGACCTCTCGGCTCTAGAGTATTGTTCTCAGCTCTTTCTCCAGGGATAAGACCCTACACCTGGATTAGGAAGCACCTAAGCTATTTTCTGACCTTCCCAAGATTGGTCTTAAAAACACAAACAAACAAACAATAATGACCCCCTTTAAAGTTCCCAACGCAGGCCCCCCCCCCCTCCGAGTCGGAGGAGCACGTGACTCTTGATCTCGGGGTGGTGGGTTCCAGCCCCAGGCCGGGTGTACAGATGACTTAAATAAATAAATAAACTTTTAAAAAATAAAATAAAATCCCCACGGCCAACTCCTGGCTCCCCCAAACAGTAACAATAATGAATTAGACAGTTGTCCTCATATCTTTCCCTGTTGTTCGTGGGCTTTAAAATTAAATGTTCATGAATATTTCATCTTAAAATACTCTCCCAGAATAGGGAGCTAATTTTCCAATCTTAATTTTTAAAAATACTGAGGCATATGTCAGTTCATAATGAACCTATGGTCCACTGAGGCACTAGATTTTTTTTTTTTTTTTGGTATTGTTGCCAGGTTCCATTTTCTTCTTGAAGCTGCTAAGGGATTAAAGCTGCTACTTTCTCATCTGTCTTGGGGACCATGTGATTTCTTGTCTGTTTCCCTTTGGGTTATTGTTCCACTCTACCGCATAGCCCTTTGGCTAAACAAGGACTTCCTTCTTTATAAAATTTCAGTGGCTCTTGACAGTCTCCCGACTGTACATCAGTGAACACAACTATTCACACAACTATTCACATCAGTGTACACAACTATTCGCTGTGCCTTGGGTTTTCCCTGAACTTTTGGTTGTGCCTTTGGGTTTTTTTTTTTCTATACGCAATATTCTTCAGCAAATAAATCATGTTTAAAATGGCAGGTGTAGGGGCGCCTGGGTGGCTCTGTCCGTTAAGCATCTGACTCCCGATTTCGGCTCAGGTCATGATCTCACAGTTGATGAGATCGAGACGGCGTCAGGCTCTGGGCTGACAGGGCTAACCTACTGGGGATTCTCTCTCTCCCTCTCTCTCTGCCCCTCCCTGACTCCACGCACACACACCCTCTCTCTCGTTCTCTCTCTCTCTCAAAATAAATAAATAAATAAACAGTTAACTCTCTCTCACAATAAATGAATAAACTTTAAAAGAAAAGGGGGGGGGTGCCTGGGTGGCTTAGCAGTTAGGCATCCAACTCTTGGTTTCAGCTCAGGTCATGATCTCACGATTCCATGAGTTCAAGCCCCGCATTGGGGTCCCACTGATGGTGTAGAGCCTGCTGGGGATTCTTTCTCTCCCTCTCTCTCTGACTCTCTCTCTTTCTCTCAAAATAAATCAATAAACATTAAAAAAAACAAACATTTTTTAAAAATAAATAAAATGACAGGTGTAGATGAGCTCCTCTGGGAATGAGAAAACACAGAACCAATCCCCATGGAAAATTAACATTTAGAAGTCAGCATGAGGAGGAGGTCTCAGCAAGAAGACAGAAGAAGCTGGGGCGCCTGGGTGGATCGGTCGGTTAAGCGTCCGACTTCAGCTCAGGTCATGATCTCACTGTCGTGAGTTCGAGCCCCGTGTCGGGCTCTGCGTTGACAGCTCAGGGCCTGGAGCCTGTTTCAGATTCTGTGTCTCCCTCTCTCTCTGCCCCTCCCCTGTTCATGCTCTGTCTACCTCTGTCTCAAAAATAAATAAACGTTAAAAAAAAATAAAAAAAAAAAAAGAAGAAGACAGAAGAAGCAGCCAGACATGTAGAAGTGTTTCAAGAAGGAGGATTAGTCAGTGGTGTTGACTACTCCTAAGAGGTCAAGTAAGGTACTGGGGGCACCTGAGTGGCTCAGTCGGTTAAGCATCCGGCTTTGGCTCAGGTCATGATCTCACGGTTTGTGAGTTCGAGCCCCGCATCGGGCTCCGTGCTGACAGCTCAGAGCCTGGAGGCTGCTTTGGATTCTGTCTCCCTCTCTCTCTGCTCCTCCCCCGCTCATGCTCTGTCTCTCTCTCAAAATAAATAAACATTAAAAAAAAAATTTTAAAGAGGTCAAGTAAGGGGAGAATAGAGAAGTGTCCACGAAAAATGTTTTTAAGATTTTATTCTTAAGTAATCTCTACACCCAACGTGGGACTTGAACTCACAACCCCAAGATCAAGAGTCACATTCTCTACCAACAAAGCCAGCCAGGCCCCCCAAAAAAGTGTCCACTGAATTTGGCAGCATTAGAGGCTGTTGGTGATCTTAGCAAGCATGGTCTTGTGGACTGTTGAGGGCAAAATCCAGATTGTATTAAGTTGAAGAGTTTAAAAGAAGTAGAGAAGCAGAGATGGTGTGTAGATTAGGATTTTAAGAAATGGAGCAGGGGCGCCTGGCTGGCTCAGTCAGTAGAGCATGTGACTCTTGATCTTGGGTCATGACTTCAAGCCCCACACTGGGCGTACAGCTGAAGAAGGAGGAGGAGAAGAGGAAGAGGAGGAGGAGGAGGAGGAGGAGGAGGAGGAGGAGGAGGAGGAGAAATGGAGCAGTATCTGGAGAATATTATAGGGTCAGCTGAGGCTTTAAGGATCAAGGGATATAATGTATGAGAAAGTGATTTGGAAATTGTAACTTGCCACATATGGGTAAAGAGAAATCCAGAAAGAAGATGGCTAAGGACACAACCCAGGGGGACACCCTCATTTAGAGAATGGAGTGAAAAAGACCTACTGAATCAGAATTTCAGGGCATGATGCCAAGAATTTGAATAGTCTTAAGCTCATGCTGTTTTGTTTGGAAATGTTTCGTTTACGAAGAACCTCACCATAACTGATAGAACCATTCCTCTTGTGGAGGGTCTGGGTTATTTTCACCTTGTTTCTATTGTGGATAATGCCTTTATAGTATACAGTATAGGGATAAGATTGTGGGTTCTAGAACCACACTGCCCGGGTTTACATCCCAACTCTCACCACTTACTAGCTGTAATTTTGGGCAAACTGTGTAAGCCATGCATATGTCAGTCTGCTCAATTTAGTATAAGTATCACCACAGTGTATCATTTCATTGATGTAAGGACCAAATGAGCAATTGTAAAGCGCTTAAAAACAGGGCCTGGCACACAGTAAACACTTAATAAACACGGGCTATTATTGTTAATATGTATCTTTGTGAATCTAGAGTCAAACTTCTGTTGAACTATTTCCCCAGGATAAAATTTCAGGTTGGGATTACTGCATGTGTGGAACTTGAGAAACAAAGCAAAGGAAAAAGGAGACAAACAAAAAACCAGACTCTTAAACACAGAGAACAAACTGAGGGTTGCCAGAGGGGTGGCAGGTGGGGGGATAGGCGACATAGATAATGGGAACTGACAGTGTACTTATGGTGATGAGCACTGAGCAGTGTATGGAATTGTTGGATCATTTTATTGCACACCTGAAACTAATATAACACTGTATGTTAACTATGCATCAATAAAAAGGGATGACAAAACAATAATAAAATAAAAAGACTGAGGCATGGAGAATATGGTCAATAAGATGGTAATAGCACTCTTTGGTGACAGATGGTGACCACACTTATCGTGGTGCACACTGAGTAATGTATAAAGTCATTGAGTCATTATGTTGTACACCTGAAATTAATACAACACTCTATGTCAATTATACTTCCATTAAAAACGTGTCTAAAAAACATATATCGGGGCGCCTGGGTGGCTCAGTTGATTGACCAACTGCAGCTCAGGTCATGATCTAGCGGTTCAAGAGTTCGAGCCCCACATCAGACTCACTGCAGTCAGCGCGGAGCCTGCTTCGGATCCTCTGTCCCCCTGTTTCTCTGCTTCTCCCTCCCTGCTCTCTCTCTCTCTCTCAAAAATAAATAAACATTGGGGCACCTGGGTGGCTCAGTCAGTTAAGTGTCAGACTCTTGATTTCGGCTCAGGTCATGAGCTCACAGTTTGTGAGATCAAGCTCCTATCTGCTGACAGCACAGAGCCTGCTTGGGATTCTCTCTCTCTCTCTCTCTCTCTCTCTCTCTCTCTTTCTCTCTCCCTCTCTCTCTCTCTCTCTCTCTCTCTCTCTCCGCCCCTCTCCCCTCTCAAAAATAAATAAATAAAAGCAACACTTTTTGTTTTGCTTCGTTGAAGGATTTCATTTTTAAGTAATCTCCACACCCAACATGGGACTTGAACCCACAACCCCCCAAGATCAAGAGTCACATGCTCGGCCAACCAAGCCAGCCAGGCCCCCCTAAAAGCAACACTTCTGAGACCACCTATTCCTTAACAGCTTTGCAGAGGCAAACGAGAGCTCCTCCAACCTTAAAAAATTGTAGTCATTCAACAATGTTTACACAGCATGCATTCCAGCAGTATCTTGTGTATACAGCTTTACCAAGGCATTTCACTCAACGTGCTCCCAATGCCAGGACATTTCTAGCAGATTCTCAGAGAAAAAGATTGCTCTCTCTAGTCATCTGTCCGCCTCTTTTTCCTTGCCTCTATACCCAGCGGCAAAGCTGACCAAATCGCAGTAGCATAAGAGAACGGACAAAAGAAGCCAGTCTTGAGATGCTCTCACGAGTGTAAAATGGTTGTTTTAACCAGCAGTGAAAATTCCAGAAATTCTGCATCCAAGGTCCCTCTAATACCTTCCTTCATCTCAGAAGATACTTAGAGAGATTCCTCTGCTACATCTCAGGGCTCTCAGATCAAAAGTATAACTTTACAACTTTAAAAGCATTTGAATCATAAGCATACGTGTCCATCATTCATTCTCTCTCGCTTTTACTCACACTCATAAATATTTGCTATCGGAGTGCCAGCAAAGCCATTTCAACGAGGCATGTTTTTAAAAACAGTGGGGAAAAAAATAGGACCATCTGCACAACTCCATATCCTCTTTCAAAGTAGTTCTTTGCTGCCTTTCTTTTTTCTCCAGGCCTTTGAACCTTGAAGTTAGTCATTTTGAAAGCATTTAAGATGTATAAAATTATATCAACATATTTATAGGCAGTGGGGCAGCCGAGACGCATATGGATCAAAGCAACCTAGCCAATTTCCAGGCTCCTGGCTAGTACACAGTCCCAGTGAGCCTTGACCAAATAGAAATATTCCCTGGCTCTCCAGCCAAGAGGTCATGGATAAATATTCACGTGTTTTGACACATCATTAACCCAAACAGCAATTTTAAAACCGAGGCTGACCATATGCTCTGATCTTGAAAAAACTAAAAGTCACGTAATTAAAATGAGTGGCAGTAACAGGAATAGAGCCAATATAGGACGCACAGAATGACTAAATTTCCAACTCGAGATGGTCCTAGAGGGCTTATTGGGGCACTGGGGGCTTTTGGAACAGACAAAAAGGGACTTTTGGAGAGCCACAGCCATTCAGCAATGATACATTAGTGGCCATACCGGAGTCCTGCTGAGGGAGAATCTCTTCTGCCAGCACTCAAAAGAAAATCTGTTCTAAGGTATAGGAGGAGAATCGTTTTATTCTGTAAGCTTCAGGTGTACAACATTGTAATTTGACATGCGTATGCACTACAAAGCGATCACTCCCAAAAGTCTAATTACCATCCAACACCCTACAATTGACCCCCTTTACCCCTTTTGCTCAACCCCCATCTCCTTTCCCCTGTGGTAACCACTGATCTGTTCTCTGTGTCTATGGATTTGTTTTTGCTTTTGTTTTGTTTGCCTGTTTTCATACGGTTTGGTTTTTAGATTCTACATATGAGTGAAATCATATGTTATTTGTCTTTCTCCTTCTGACTTATTTCGCTGAGCATAATACCCTCAAGGTCCATCCACGTTGTCGTAAATGGCAAGATCTCATTTTTTATGGCTGAGTACTATCCCATTGTGTGTGTGTGTGTGTGTGTGTGTGTGTGTGCATATACATATCTCCCACATCATCTTTATCCATTCATCTTTTTTTTTTTAATTTTTCAACGTTTATTTATTTTTGGGACAGAGAGAGACAGAGCATGAACGGGGGAGGGGCAGAGAGAGAGGGAGACACAGAATCGGAAACAGGCTCCAGGCTCCGAGCCATCAGCCCAGAGCCTGACGCGGGGCTCGAACTCAGGGACCGCGAGATCGTGACCTGGCTGAAGTCGGACGCTTAACCGACTGCGCCACCCAGGCGCCCCTATCCATTCATCTTTAATGGACGGTTAGGTTGTTTCCTATCTTGGCTATTGTAAACGATGCTGCAATAAATAGAGGAGGGCCTGTCTTTTCAAATTAGTGTTTTCATATTCTTCGGATAAATATCCACGGCAGACTAGCTGGGTCATATGGCAGTTCTAGTCTTAAATTTTTTTGTCCCTACTTCAAGAGGTCATACTAATGCGTCCTTTGTCTGATAATGTTTGTAAAAGCAAAGTGTTTCTAAAGCCACTAAAAAAAATCAACCCAAAGAAAGACTTGTAGCAGGCCTTTCCATGCAAATGGATTTACATAACTCTATATATTGGTGAGGACAGGAGCAAGGGAGCTTTTTTGGGGTGTGGGGAGGGGGGAGCTATTTTTTTTATTTTTTTTTAATTTTTTTTTCAACGTTTTATTTATTTTTGGGACAGAGAGAGACAGAGCATGAACGGGGGAGGGGCAGAGAGAGAGGGAGACACAGAATCTGAAACAGGCTCCAGGCTCTGAGCCATCAGCCCAGAGCCTGACGCGGAGCTCGAACTCAGGGACCGCGAGATCGTGACCTGGCTGAAGTCGGACGCCCAACCGACTGCGCCACCCAGGCGCCCCATCTATTTTTTTTTAAATAAGCACACAGCAGTGAGCAGAGCCAGCTGACCAGTCCTTTGGTCTTTTGCCCCCTTCTCAGCACCAGAAACATTCTTGAACACCCCTCTCCAGACGCTTCCAGCCAGGAACACAACTTTGTATCTTGGATTAATTTACCATAACGCTACTACAGTAGACTTCTTGCTTTCTCTTCTTGTGACACAATAAAAGCTACCAGGGATTTAAAGCAATGCGGCTGAGTAGCTTTCTTTTTGTCTCACTCACTGAACAGTCAGGACATTATCCGTGGGCAATGCGTTTCACGAAGGCACCCGGGTTTTACTTCTCAGTTTTACCTTCACTGTCTGAAAATTACCAGCAAAATCCCTGCCCGCAAGTCGCCACCTACCGGGGAAAAGCAACCTCTCCGTGAGCCGGTGCTTGGTACAACTAAGCAGTTTCTCAAAGCAGCAGTATTTCCCAACCTTTTGAAAATCCCAAGGCAAACTTATTTGAACACGAGTCCTATGAAGAGGATATCGCCCAATACCTTATGGCGAAAATGTGATCAAGGAAGGAAAGATTGGAGAAGCCACAATGCATGTGAACTCTTCATGGCGGCCTGCTGTGTCGTGGCATCTTGACCACAGAACACTGCCAGGCAGAAAGAAGTGCAAAGTCAAAAGAGGATGGAATGGTTTTAAAAAAATAAGACAGGGGCGCCTGGGGGGCTCAGTCGGTTAAGCGTCCGACTTCAGCTCAGGTCACAATCTCACGGTCCGTGAGTTCGAGCCCCGCGTCGGGCTCTGGGCTGATGGCTCAGAGCCTGGAACCTGTTTCCGATTCTGTGTCTCCCTCTCTCTCTGCCCCTCCCCCATTCATGCTCTGTCTCTCTCTGTCTCAAAAATAAATAAACGTTAAAAAAAATTAAAAAAAAAATAAGACAGCGGTATATTTATGACTTTCAGCATAAACAGCGAAAACAGGTGTCGAGGTGGTCAACACGTTGCTCATTTTTCGTGCCTACGGCAAATTTCTGTAGAAATTCCATATAGAGAGAAACCCTACACAAGTGCTAGAAAGACTGAGTATATATTTGGTAAGCTAGTCCCCTTCTCTAGGGATTTGCATTTTCCAATTAATCTTTTTTATTATTATTATTGAAAGAGCACTACACAGGGGCGTCTGGGTGGCTCAGCCGGTTGAGAGTCTGACTCTTGATTTCGGCTCCGGTCATGATCCCAGGGTCGTGGGATCGAGCCCCGCGTCAGTCTCTGTGCTGTGTGGAGCCTGGTAAAAATTCTCTCTCTCTCTCTCTCTCTCTCTCTCTCTCTCTCTCTCTCTCTCTCTCCCCCCCCCTCCCTCCGCCCCTCTCCCTGGCTCATCCTCTCTCTCTCTCTCTCTCTAAAAGAAAAAAAAGAGAAAGAGCACTACCCTTCCCAAAGGAGCACCACTACCACTCTATCTTTGTGCACGTTTTTTAACAAATTATTTCCTCAAAATGTGTTCCCACGTCAAGGGGCAGGAGTGAGCTTATAGGGCTCATGACAGATTGGCAAATTGTTCTTGTGAAGGATTACGACAATTTATCACGACCGTAACCTTATTAACGTGCCCGAGTCCCTTGTAGGCTTGCTGACACTGGATCGTTTCCATTTTTATTTGTGCTACCTTTATTGGTAGGTAACGGCAACTTGAAGTGGCTTGAATTCGCACCTCATTTTTCTTAAATTAAGTAAAAAGTAAAGGTTGGCTTCAGCTTACGCTGACGTCCAACAGCCTATCCAACGTCTCCAAGCTGAAGGTTTCGTTCGCATCCCCAGCTAACAAGTGCAACAGATCTCTTCATTTCCATGCCCCTCCCAACTGCCCCCCCACCTCAAACTTGACCCCCCACCCCACCCAGCGATTCCCATCGTCCTAAACACAGCCACCCACCTCCCAGGAGCTCAGGCTCAAAACCAGGACCTGTCCCTCCCTCCCGCTCACATTCAACCCTTCAGCAAGTCCTTCTGATCCCACCTTTTTTTTTTTTTTTATGAAATTTATTGACAAATTGGTTTCCATACAACACCCAGTGCTCATCCCAAAAGGTGCCCTCCTCAATACCTTTACCACGTTCCAAGGCCACCTCCATCACCGCTGCTGCTCTCCGGGTCCAAGCCAGCGCCATCTGGAACCTGGATGACTGCCACAGCCTCCCAACCAGTCTCTCCTTGTCGTCCTTGCCCCATAGAGTCTATGCTAAGTGCCGGTCAAAACGGTTTTTTTTTTAAACCTCAAGTCAGATTGTGTCACTCTGTTTAAAACCCTCCAGTGACTTTTCATCATGCTCTGAACAAAATTCAAACTGCTTACCCTCAAAACCCAGCCCCTGCCCACCCGGCTCAACACACTGCGTGCCCCTTCTCCCCTACTGCCCTTGTTCTCTCTCCATCCAGCCTTCTTACCGTTCCTCGCAGATCCAAGTTCACGCCACAGGGCCTTTGCACTTGCGGTTCCCTCTGGCTGAAGTGCTCTCTCCCCTAACATTTTCTCATGGCTGGCTTCTTCTCATTTCTCACATTTGGCTCAAATGCCACCTCCTCAGAGAAGCCTTCCCAGAACACTATCTTAAATAGCACGGCTCCCCCCCGCCCCCTGTCATGTTGAAGCATAGCACCCCATCTTATTTTCAGCGTGACACTGAAATGCTCGATTATCATGTGCGTTTGTTGACATGGTTTTTATCTGCCCCGCCCCCACCCCTAGTCTGGAAGTTCCACGAGGGCAGGCACCGGCCTCTGTCTGGGTCACCAGTTTATCTTCAGAGCCTAGAATGGTGCCTGGCACGTCGCGGGAACTTCAGAGTGCTAAACCTTAACCTAGGAAAACCTAAAGAGGAACAGTGAGATGCTGAAAAGCAGGCCCGTGTGCCCCTTCAGGCTCTCAGAGCCATCAGTGAGCGAATGTCGTCGAGATCAACCAAGTGTACCTACCAAGTGACGATTCCGTTTGAGACACTTTGGGGGCTACAGCAAGAAGTCGCCCTCGAAGATCAGAGTCTAGAGAGAAAAAGGAATGAAGACGATTAACTGGAAGCCGAGGAAGAAAACGGTGAGTGATGAAGCAGAGGATATTTCTGGGTCACCGAGAAGCAGAAAGGGTTCGAACAGCCTTTCGCTTGAAATGAGTGTTCGAATTCCTGGGAATACGCATCCAGGGGGTTTTGAACGTCCCGGTAACTGCTCCCTTCAAGAGTGTTGGGACACGCGTAGGAACAGCCGGTTGTAGTTGTCACAGGGGCTGGCACAGGGAAGGGCACTGCTGCCACGTGGCAATCTGGGAGTCAGGGGGGCTAGACGTCCTGCGGCGCCTGGACAGACCGACACAAGGGAGAACGCTCCACCCCAAATGGCAAGGCAGAAATGGCTCGCACCTATCCATCCAGAACACATGGAGTGCCTTTGGGGACTTCTCGATTAATGGGGTTTTTTTTTTGAAGGATGAAGGAGAACGGCAAGGCCAGCCCAAATGCCTCTTTGGGTCCCTAGCACAGCGGGATTCAAAACCCCAGCCCAGAAGAGAGGTTACCACCTCTGGATAGGGCTCAGAGTCTGACCATCAGACCGTCCCCAGTGACACCCACGACATCCCCGTGTGGCACGTTTATTCGCCTTTCACAGAGTCAGCTCTGCTGCGTGTCCAGCAATTCTCTAACTACACAGTAGGACAAGAAGCTAATCCTGAATTAGAATCTTCCCGAGGGGTGGCTTGTCTCCCTCAAGCGGTGGTCTGGGTCAGTGGTCCGGTAGGTCCCAGGACTGGGGGGATGTGGGACACTCAGACCCCCGCTAAAGCAGTTAGCATCTGCCTTCCGCAGGCGAGATGCAGACCAAGCCTTCTGGTGTTTCAAGAGAAACTGGAAATCCTGACTTTTATTGAAATCGTTCAGTTTTTATCTTTTAAAAAATTTTTAAATTTTACTTAAATCCAAGCTAGTTAACATATAGTGTCATAATGCTTTTGGGAGTGGAATTTAGTGATTCATCACTTACTGTAACACCCAGTGCCCACCCCAACAGGTGCCCTCCTTGATGCCCATCCCCCATTTAGCCCATCCCCCCACCACCTCCCCACCAGCAACCCTCAGCTTGTTCTCTGTATTTAAGAGTCTCTTATGGTTTGCTTCCCTCTGTTTTTATCTTATTTTTCCTTCCTTTCCCCTATGTTCATCTGTTTTGTTTCTTAAATTCCACATCTGAGTGAAATCCCATGATATTTCTCTTTCTCTCACTGACTGATTTCCCTTAGCATCATACCCTCTAGTTCCACCTTTCTTTTTCTTTTTAAGTAATCTCTACCCACAACGTGGGGCTCGAACTCACAACCCCGAGATCAAGAGTCACATGCCCCACCGACTGAGCCAGCCAGGTGCCCCAAGATCTTTTGGTTTTTCACTGTTGACCCCTGATTCAATGGCTTTCTAAAATATCGTGCAGGCTGAAGCACACCCCTCTAAGGCTGACCCAGGGACAGCCCTTGACTCACGGAAAGCCCATGACTCACGACAGGAGCTAAGATGGCCTCTGCAGGCCCCCTCCTCCCAGTGTTACTCCCCCTCAAATCAGTGCCATTCATTCTCTGATATGTATGCTAGCTGGGATTCCCTGGGCACCGGGGCCAGCAGGCTTATTCCACTGTCACTTTTCTCTGCGCTTAACAGGAGTCGGGGTAAAAACCCCTTCATGCAATTTACTCCATGCCTCCAGTGACTCCGTGCTTTGAGAGACACCCCCCCCCCCCCGCCCAAAAACAGCAGGGCACAGAAAAATGTGACTCCTGGAATGCCATAATCTTTAAAAAGCAACCAAAAGGGGGCGCCTGGGTGGCTCAGTCGCTTAAGCGTCCGACTTGGGCTCAGGTCATGATCTCACGGTTTGTGGGTTCGAGCCCCACATCGGGCTCTCTGCTGTCAGCACAGAGCCCGCTTCGGATCCTCTGCCCCCCTGTCTGCCCCTACCCCCCCCCAAAATAAATAAACATTAAAAAAAATAACGTGGGTGGGTACAGGGGCTTCACTTTAAAGTGGGTGGGTTTAGGGGCGCCTGGGTAGCTCAGTCGGTTAAGCCTCGGACTTAGGCTCAGGTCATGATTTCACGGTTTGTCGGTTCGAGCCCCAGCCCCCCACCTTCCCCCAACCCCCATCCTCCCCCACCCCACCCCCATCCCCCTTTGGGCTCTGTGCTGACAGCTCGGAGCCTGAAGCGTCCTTCAGATTCTGTCTCCCTGTCTCTCTCTGCCCCTCCCCCACTTGTTCGTTTTCTCTCTCTCTCTCTCTCTCTCTCTCTCTCTCTCTCTCGGAAATAAATAAATAAATAGCTTTAAAAAAAAGGAAAGGCAACCGAAAAACCAGAACTTGGGGGATCCCAACTAGATTAGCCCAAGGCGGGGATCTCCTCAGCATGAACGTCCCAGGCGCGCCGCCCAAGTTCACGCTAGGTCAACGGTACGAACTTTGAAAGTTACCTCAGAGGCCGGCGGGCAAACGGCCCCAAATGGGGGCCACCCTCGAAACCTTTACCCTCAAACGAGAAAAGACCCCGAGAAACCGAAAAGGCCCCCCAAGGCGACCCGCCCCGGCGCTGGGAGCCGCGCCTCAGGGTCGGCCGCGATCAAAAGTGCTCCGGGAACGGCCGCCTTCCGAAAAAACGGCAAAAAGGGCAGGACGCCACACGCAAAGCCGAGGGTCCCCAGGGCCGAGGCTACCCCGTCTCCCCCCCCCCCCCACCCCGCCCCGAGTTCGGGGACGGCAGTTTCTCCCACAGCTTCGGCCTCCCCACCCCGCTTCTTCCTCTCGCCGCGCCCCCTGCCCCCCCTTCCCTGTCCCCCTGCCCCCCCCCGCCCCCCCACCCCGTTCCCACCTCGGGACCCGGTCCCAGTCAGACAGGGGAAGGGATTATCCCGCCCGCCGCCCCGGAACACCTCAAGTGACACTCTTGACAAGTCCCTGAAGCCAAAGGGACCCGGTCACCCGCGGGGCCCCGTTAACTGGACGGGGCCGGGCGCGGGGGCGGCAGCGGGGGCAGGAGGGGGGGCGGCCCCGGCCCCCACCTCGAACAGAAGAGGGCACCTTCGGTTCCCAGAAGCGGGAAGCCGCCGCCGGCGTACCCCGGGGGAGCGCCTCGAGTGACCTCTGTCGGAGCAGCGGCCTGAGGGGGCCCCTGAGCGCCCCCTAGTGCGGCGCCGGGGCCCGGCGCGGTCCAGGGAGAAGGGAGAGGACCAGGGGAAGAGCCCAGGCGCATCTCTGGAAAGCCCGACTCTGTGGGGGCAGGTGGGGCGGCCCGGGCCTCCCGCGCCTCCCCTCCCCAATCTCCACCGAGGGTCCTTCGTGGCCCGGTCGAAGCGGTACCAGAGCTTCCCCCCCACCCCACCCCGCCCCCCCCCTCGCCTAGGCCGGGGCGGCCGGCGGGGGCCCGAGAGACGCAGCGGGACGTGGCTGCCTGTCAGCGAGAGCCGCGGAGGGCATTTACCCGGAGCCTGAGGGGCCGCTGCGCCTCCGCTCGGGTCTCCGCTGAGGTAACGGGACCGCCGCCGCCGCCTCTTCCCGGCCGCCGCAGTCGCAACCGCCAACGCTCTCGATCGCTCTCTGCGACTGTGGCCCGCGAGGCCAGCTGTTGAATGGCCGCGTCCAAGCCGGCGACGCACGCGCGCGCCCCGATGCCAACGCCCCGTGCGCCCCCTCGCCCCGCTGCGGCCCTGGCGAGCTCGCCGCGGCTGCTTCCCGACTCCGGGATCCCGGCTCCCGGCAGCGGGCTCGCCCACCCGCCCGTCCGTCCGCCGGCTCCCTCCCACCGCCTGGTGGGCTCTCGCCTAGCCAATTGCCGGCCCTCGCCGGCTCCGCCCCCTGGCTGCGATCCCTCAACTCGCCCTCTGGACCAATGGCAACGATGGGCTAGTCCCGCCCCTTCGAATCCCCCGGGGCCAATCGCCTTCTCCTGAGGACCCGTTCAAGTTAACCCCGCCCCTCTCGTGCGGCGGAGCTGCAGCCAAAGTTGATCCCACTGCGCGGTTGCTCCTGACGATTGAGAGGCTTCGCCCGGGCTCCCCCCACCCCCAACCTCCCCCCCCCCCCCCCCCCCCGCGCCAAGTTCAGTGATTTCAAGGCTGCAGCTCACCTGGTCTGCCGACCCCCACGCGACCTATTCTGAATAAGCGAATACTTAAAAAGCTAATGAGAGAGGTACCGTTGTCCATCTCATCCCTGAGCAGGGCCGCTGCGAAATGTACACCGTCCTGGCCACAACTCACACATCACAGGGTCAGCAAGAACCTCGAAGGTCATCCGCTGACTCTGTCCCCGCATTGCTGTGTGTCTTGCTTGTGTTTTGTTGTTGTTGTTGTTGTTTGTCCCACGTACAGGGGCTCTGCCCTCCAGGCTGGACAACTTCTGGTGACAAGCACTCACTGGCACCAGGGACCGCCACTTGGGTCGCGTGAGACTGAGTGAAACCGGCCCCCTGGTAACTTCTACCCCCTTGAAACCACACAAAGGCAGCTTGGCCCCTCTTCCCACGGGGGTCCAACAATTTGAAGGCAAATCTGGCCCCACAGTTCTTCCAGGCTCTGTTGTTACAAAGAACGGAGTTCAAGTCTCTCCTTCGAGTTTACGCCAATTCCTTTATAGCTTTCCCAAGTGGAAGGTGGGAAACGAGTCTCTCTTCCGCCCCCCCCCCAACCCCCAACCCCAGGGCACAGACCCTTCTGTACAGAGCAGACCAGGACAGTCACATCCCTTGTCTAGACACTAGATTTTTCTACTCAGAGCTCCCCTAAGATGGCATTTGCTTTCTTGACGGCTATATCACAGCCAACGAATATTAGATTTACTGTCAACTAACCCCTGGGCTATTTCTCACTGCTGCTGCTATCACAAGGCTCTGTTTTCTACTTGATTAGCTGGTAAATGTCATTGGGTTTTGCTGGGGGTGGGAGGGGAGTGCTAATTTCACTCTTTTCTCTCAGGACCTCTTCACTGGCTCATTCGGTACTTAACATCTCTCCATCTGTCTTGCTACCAACGCCAAGTTCAGGCCCTCATCCTGTGTGCACAACTGCCTCCCCACAGGACACCTTACCTCTAGGCTTGTCCCCTCCCGGTGGCCTCCCAATGCTCCTCTCCTCATCCATTTGACACCAGAAGCCACAGTCGTCTCTAAAACACGAAGATAATCCTGTTACCCCACCTGACCTAAAAGCCCACCCCAGCTTCAGATCCTTTCCTACTCCTTCTCTAACCCACCCCCCCCCCGCCTTCAATTCCAGGATAAGATCCCAAACCCCCGAATAACATGTGAAACCCTCGGTGATCTGGCCTCACCTGCCCAGCGTCTGTCTCACCTGCACCACAGAGCACTCTATACTTCAGATCCGCTGAGCTTCCTTCTGTTTCTCAGATGAGCCATGGTCTCGACACTTCTATGCCTCTGATACAAAGTCTGGAATAACCTGTCCCCTACCCTCCTAATCCTGACCTACAACACATTGATGTATTTTATTCATTCATTGAACACATATCCTGAGCACCTACGTGTGTCAGGTATGGGGGAGGGGGTATAACAACGTGATTTCTAAATATTTGATTCGATCCCTTCATCAGGTGCTTCCAGTATAATGATTCTACTTCCATTCACATTGCCACATAGACATCAGGCAGCTATTTGTAATGATTGGACTCCAGATTCATCCAGGCAACTGAGATTGGGATTTTCTTCCTTGTGAAGTATCAGCGAATAATATTCAAACTCAGTCCATTAAGGTTGGCATTTCCAAGGCCGGAGGTTACGGCCCTTTTCTTTCATTTCCTTCACCTTAACTTAGGAAAAAAAAAAACAAAAAAACGTAAGATTAATATATTCTGTATTTGAGAGAGTATGTGCTTATTGTGTATGTTGAATTCTTTTTGTCTTTTATTTGTCTTTTTTAAGATCAGGATAAATCAGAGGAGCTTTGGTGGCTCAGTCAGTTGAGCGTCGAATTCTTGATTAAAGTTCACGTCATGAGCTCACAGTTCGTGGGCTCAAGCCCAGAGTCAGGCTCTGCCTGACAGAGAGGAGCCTGCTTGGGATTCTCTCTCTGCCCCTTCCCCATATGTGTGCACACACACTCTCTTTCTCTCAAAATATACAAACATTTTTTAAAAGACCAGGGGGGCTCCTGGGTGGCTCAGTCGGTTGAGTGTCCGACTCTTGGTTTTGGCTCAGGTCATGATCTCTCAGTTTTGTGAGTCTGAGCCCCATGTCGGGCTCTGTACTGACATCGTGCAGCCGGCTTGGGGTTCTCTCTCTCCCTCTCTCTCTGCCCGTACCCCACCCGCACTGCCTCTGTCTCTCTCAAAATAAATAAATAAAAACTTAAAAAAAATAAAAAATAAAAAACATCAGAATAAATCAATCCAACACATTGTACACTTTAAAGTTACACCATGTTATATGTCAATTATATCTCAAAAACTTAGATGAACAATTAGACCCAGATAGCAATTTGTAACATACCATAGGCATGGATGTTTCTGGATCTGAAGAGAAAGGACATGAACAGGACTGACTGTATGTTATCAAAATGAAGCCATTGGAATCATGTAATTACAGAACTTCAGTGTTAGAAGGCACTTTTAAGTTAATTTAATCAAATTTCACCCTAGATGCTAGAAACTACTATGTGGGCAGTTTTTCAGGTTCTTTACAAAGTCCTCAGCTCCTTGGCCTCTGAAAGCAGGCTGTGTTCTTACTGTTCAAATATTGGCTCTGCACGACTAAGGGATTTGAGGGGCACCCAGAATGCTTCTCTGTCCATTTTTTTTCCCCCTCTAGGATTAGACGTGTCCTCAGGATCTCCTCTTTCAAAATGCAAATAAAACCTGGGCACCTGGGTGGCTCAGCTGGTTGAAAGTCCAGCTGTTGATTTCGGCCTGCGTCCTGACCCCAGGGTGGTGGGATCAAGCCCCACACTCGGCATGGAGCCTGCTTAAGACTCTATTTCTCCCTCTCTCTCTCTCTCTCTCTCTGCCCCTCTCCCCTGCTCCCACGCATGCGCTTTCTCTCAAAAAATTTAAAAAAAAATTTTCAAAATGCAAATCCCACTTGGAAGAGCCACATGCCAGTATGTGTTAGTGATTAACATTTAGCATAAGGAAGACAGCATAGCTCAATAGAAAAAAAAAACTTTTTAAGGTGCCTATCCCAATTTGCAGTTTTCAGAGTGGTTTCACTTACTTTATCATTTTTGATCCTCAGAGTGACCTGAGTAAATACCTCGTTTTCCATTCTACAGGGGAGGAAGCGAAGACTCATCGACTCATCTACGTTAAATCATTCCTTGAGGTATTCAAATTTCAGCTCTGCTGTTAACCTTGGGCAAGTGACCGACCCGGCACCCTAGGTCTCAGTTTCCCCATCACTAAAATCAAGTGAGATGCTTTGCAAGGTTTCTTTCAGCTCGGTCTGTCATCTCCCCCATCCTGCTGGCTGCGATCAGGACACTGGGGCCCTGGGCACTTTCACGGTCGCAGGAAATAATTTTGGACCAGAGGTACCTTTTGGAAAGGACGCGCATGCTCCAGCGTGAGAGCAGTGAACACTAGAAGGAGGAAAACCTGAGAAAGGACAGACCAGAAGCCCAGAACTCCAAACTTAACCTATGCCTCAGGTCCATGATGCAGTCGCTTCCATTAGAATTTTGAATTAAAAATTCCAACCCATCTGCCCTTAATGATTAAAGAACCGTCTATGTTGGGGCGCCTGGGTGGCGCAGTCGGTTAAGCGTCCGACTTCAGCCAGGTCACGATCTCGCGGTCCGTGAGTTCAAGCCCCGCGTCAGGCTCTGGGCTGATGGCTCAGAGCCTGGAGCCTGTTTCCGATTCTGCGTCTCCCTCTCTCTCTGCCCCTCCCCTGTTCATGCTCTGTCTCTCTCTGTCCCAAAAGTAAATAAACGTTGGAAAAAAAAAAAAAAAAAAAAGAACCGTCTATGCAAACCTTAATTAAAGTCTGCTTGGGAGGGGAAGGGGAAACAAAAAAGTTAGAGAGGGAGGGAGGCAAACCATAAGAGACTCTTAAAAAACTGAGAACAATCCGAGGGTTGATGGGGGGTGGGAGGGGGGGGAAAGCGGGTGATGGGCATCGAGGAGGGCACCTGTTGGGAGGAGCACTGGGTGTTGTAGGGAAACCAAGGTGACAATAAATTTCATATTAAAAACAAAAGTCTGCTTGGGCAAACTGTGTGATATTCAGATAAAAATTACCACAACAAATTCCATAAGCCTGTTGTGCACCCCCTGCGTACTCCATATAACAAAAGAGCGTATAAGAAGCCACAGCCTAGATCCTGAGAAACTTAACAGGAACCCATGGGGGAGGGGAAGGAAAAAAAAAAAAAAAAGAGGTTAGAGTGGGAGAGAGCCAAAGCATAAGAGACTGTTAAAAACTGAGAACAAACTGAGGGTTGATGGGGGGTGGGAGGGAGGGGAGGGTGGGTGATGGGTATTGAGGAGGGCACCTTTTGGGATGAGCACTGGGTGTTGTATGGAAACCAATTTGTCAATAAATTTCATATATATAAAATAAATAAATAAATAAATAAAAATAAAAAAATAAAAAAAATAAAAAAAAAAAAAAGAAGCCACAGCCTAAAGGGAGCCTTTTGGAAGGAAAGCCAACAGGCAAAGGGATGCACTCTAATAATTTATGCAAGTCGCGGATGCCACACTGCCCCTCCCCCCCATTCATTTGCTGACAGCACTGAGATGCAGCTGATCTAATGACCCCGTATTTGCTTAATCTCACTAAGCAAAGACAGGCTTTATGCCTAATATAAAAGGAATTTAAGATGCCAGGTGAGAAGCGGTGATCTTTAAACTGGTTGCGTAAGAAACCGAAAGCTAATTCCTGAGGTCATAAGCCTCCTTAATAGTCTGCTCTTTTTGGAGTGTTTAAAAACATGTTTAATTAGAGTAGAATCAGTTTTCCATTACAGCCACCTAATCATTTTTTCAGTAAATGGTTCAAAAGTCAAAAGAAGTACCACACTAACCTACCTCACTGAGTTCTTACAAGGATTTGTTCATTGGTTTTAAAGGGTTTCGGAAGGCTTTAAAAAAAAAAAATTTTTTTTTAATGTTTATTTTTAAGAGAGAGAAAGAGAGCCTGAGCAGTGGAAGGGCAGCGAGAGAGGGAGACACAGAAGCCGAAGCAGGCTCCAGGCTCTGCGCTGTCAGCACAGAGCCCGGCGTGAGGCTCGAACCCACAAACCATGAGATCATGACCTGAGCCGAAGTGGAAGTCAGACGCTTAACCTGACTGCGCCCCCCAGGCGCCTCCCATGGGCTTTGGAAGTCTTATAAAACAGTGGCCAAGGAATCAGGACACCTAGATTTAGTCCAGACCCCATCTTCAGTAGCTGTGTGGCCTGTAGTGATTTATTTTTTCCTCTGGGGCTCAGTTTCTCCACCTGTGAGATGAGGGGGATTGGGCTAGATAATCTCCATATTTTTGATCTAACTTTTTAACACTCCAGGATTCCCCATCATTATACATAGACCATTTTTGTAGTAGCTTAAAACAGCAATCATCTTTTGGTTTTCCTCCAACTGGGCTCCTGGAAAAATTCTCCCAGTGTCCTGGTGCTCCCCGGACACAGTCCCTTACATATACTGCCCCAGCGAAACTGTCCCCGTACGAATAGAGGAAAATATGAAATATGAATAAATATGAATAAATACGTATAAATCTGAAATAGAAAGAACGGGAAAAATAAAATCTAGACTTTCACATCCATGAACAAGTAAAGGGAAGCCATTCCTCGGTAACGGCAGACCCACACTTTCCTCTCCCCATCTTTTTTTTCCCCCGCTTTTCTAAAGATTTGATTACTTGCCTCTCCTCTAAAATGAATGTGGGGCCCTCGCTGCCAGCTTTAAAAACACTGTGACTATTTATAAGAGAATTTGAGAAAAGGTGTTTTAAAAGGAAAATGGGGGCACCTGGGTGGCTCAGTCGGTTAAGCATCAAACTCTTGATTTCAGCTCAGGTCATGAGTTCGAGCCCCACATCGGGCTCTGCCCTGGCTGTGCAGAGTCCGCTTGGATCCTCTGTCTCCCTCTGTCTCTCTGTCTCTGCCCCCCCCCCCGCTCTCGCTCAAAAATAAATAAACATTAAAAAATAAAATGTAGGATTTAGTGTCAGATTGCCTGAGTTTGACTCAAGGAGGACTTACTACCTTGAGTGACGTTGAGTGACCTTGTGTGACCTTGGCCATGTTACTTAATCCCTCTGAGACTGTTTCCTATCTATAAGGTAGCAATAACACTAGTTTTTTTTTTCTACCTCATAGAGTAACTTTCAGATTAAATGAGCTACTCCGTGTAAGTGCTTAGAACAATGCCTGGCACATTGTAAGCACTCAATATTAGCCATAATGTAAAATGTTAAACATTTATTATAAATATCATGTATGCATGTGGTAAGAAAAATAGTACAAAAGGCTTTATTTTTATTTATTTCTTATTTTTCCCCTCCCCCCCAGTACAAAAGACTTTAACATAAAAAGTAAAGTGAGAACATAGAAATAGTTTTCCCCTTTTTAACTCCCAGCCTTCTTTCTTTTTTTTTTTTAAATGTTTATTTATTTTTGAGAGAGATAGCCTGTGAGCGAGGAAGGGGCAGACAGAGAGGGAGACGCAGAATCTGAACAGGCTCCAGGCTCCGCGCTGTCAGCACAGAGCCCTACACAGAGCTCAAACCCATGAACCACGGGATCATGACCTGAGCCTTCGTCGGACGCTCAACCGACTGAGCTACCCTGGCGCCCCTCCCAGCCTTACTTCTTGGAGTAATCCCTGTTAACAGCTTCTGACGTATCCTTCCAGAATTTTTTAAGGACAGACTCAAACATGTATCTTTCAAACACAGAATCTTGGCATACACACCATTTTTCACCTTGTTTTTTCACTTAATGATCTCCCTTGGGAATCTCTCCATAGCAAACATCTAGATTTACTCATTTCTTTAGTGTGGTGAAAGTGCAGAACCTGAAATTGACCCTTTTTATCATTTTTAAGTACACAGTTCAATATATATATAATATATATAAAGAATACATATATTGAATATATATAATGTATATAAAGAATATATATATTGAGTATATATGTAATATACATAAAGAATATATATTGAATATATATAATATATATAAAGAATATATACAATATGTATATTATATATATTGAATATATACAGTATACATATATATGTTGAATATATATATTGAATATATAAAGAACATACATATATATATTCATACTGTTCTAAAACAGATCTCCAGAACCTTTTGTCTTGCAAATCTGAAACTCTTATACCCATTTAACAACCCTTTTCCCTGTCCCCCAGCCCCTGGCACCACCATTGTGCTGTTTGTGTGAATTTGACTAGGTTAGACATCTCATAATATGTGGAATCGTATAGTATTTGCCTTCCTGTGACTGGCTTCTTTCTAGCATAATGTCCTCAAGGTTCATCCATGGTGTGACACGTGATGTCCTTCCTTTTCAAAGCTGAATAATACTCCATTGTGTGTGTAGACACCGCATATTATTTATCCATTCATTCGCCAGTGGACATCTGGGTGGCTTCCACCTCCCGGCTATCGTGAATAGCGCCGCTATGAACATGATGTACAAATATGTCTTCAAGACCTTGCCTTCGATTCTTTTGGATACATACCCAGAAGTGGGGTTGCTGGGTCGTACGGTGGTTCTAGTTTTCATTTTTTTAAGAAAGCTTTACACTGTTTTCCACAGCAGCTGCACCATTGTATATTTCCACCAAGAGGGCACAAGAGTCCCAATTTCTCCACATCCTCACCAACACTTGTCATTTTCTGTTTCGTTTTGTTTTGTTTTGTTTTATAGTAGTCACCCTAACAGGCATGAGGTGATTTACTCTTTGTTGTTAACAGCTACACAGTGTTTCATGGTACAGAAAAAAAACCTCTATCAACGGACAATTCGATGGAGCCTGGTCTTCAACTATTTCAAATAATGCTACAATCAACATCCATGCGTGAATCTCTTTATACACATGTTGGGTACTTTTTAGCAGGGGAATTGCCAGGACAAAAATGTGTGCATCTGGGCTAACTTTGGTAGTTGTTTTTGGGTAGCTTGTTTTTTCCAGCTTGACAAGAAATGGTTTATTAAGGGGACCTAAGAACAGAAGCATGTCCCGGACGCCTGCCCGAAGAGTAGATCTCTGTAACCCCACCTTCTGTAAGACCTGCTTTTATAATCAGGGAGGCTGGGGAGTACACACTGGAAGGCAGCCCGGAGGAAATGTTTGAGAACCATAGTCATATCTCTAGAGCCGATCAAAGATGTTGTGCCCTGGGAACTATTTTTTTTTTTTAAGTAATCTCTACACCCAACGTGGGGCTCGAACTCACGACCCCAAGATCAAGAGTGCCATGCTCTACCGACTGAGCCAGCCAGGTGCCCCTTAGTAACTTTTTATTAAAAGATAATTTCAGACTTAACAGGCAAGTTGCGTGAACATCCGTGTTCCTTTAACCCAGTTTCCTCAATTGCTAACAGTTTGTTCAATTGCTTTATCATTTCCTTTGAATAATAAGGTATTCCTTTTTTTCCTGAAGTATTTGGGAATAAATTTTACCCACGATGTTACTTTAAGCCTAAATACTTCAGCATGTATCTCTCAGAACAAAATATTTCTCTTCCGTAAGGACAGCACAAATATTAAAATTGGGAAATTAATATTGATGAAATACTGCTGTCTAACCTGTAGACCATATTCATACTTCTTTAATTGCACAAATAATATTCTTCATAGCAAAAAAAATTGGGGGACGGGGTTTCTGGGATGCAATTCAGAATCAGACCTGACATTTGTCGTTTCCACCTAGCCTCCCTTAGTCTGAAAGAGTCCCTCCGACGGTCTCTGCCTTTCAAACCAAGCCATTCTTTTCATTATTGTTTTTTTTAAGATTTTATTTTTAAGTAATCTCTACACCCAATGTGGAGTTCAAACTCACAACCCCCAGATCAAGAGTCGCATATTCCACTGACTGAGCCAGCCAGGTGCCCATTATTATTATTATTATTATTATTATTATTATTTACTATTATTATTATGAAAAAACCACAAACTTTCAGAAAAGTTGGAACTACAGCACAGAATGTCCTGGGTGTTTCTTCCTGAACTATTTGAGTGTGAGTTACCAACCCGGTGCCCCATTATCCCTGAATAATTTGTGTGGGTTTTGTGTCCAACAAGGACATCTTCCTATTTATGGCACAATCGTCAAAATCAGGAAATGAACATTAATAATTAACATCGAATCCTCAGGTCCCACTCAGGCCTCATCGGTTTCCCCCAGATGGTCTGTGATAGCAAAAGTTCCGAACCATATGGTGCTTTTCACTGTCACATTTTCATCTCCATTAGTCTGGACTATTTCCTTGGTCCTTCATTGACTTTCAAGACCTTGGCACTTACGAAAACTACAGGCCAGTTCTTTTGGAGAATGTCCCTCAGTTTGGGTGGGTGTGATGTGTCCTCATAATTAGGTTCAGGTTACACATCTTTGGCGGGACTGTGACAGAAGTGACACCGTACTCTGCATTCCACCAGGCGGAGCGTGATGTCTACATGTCCTGATGTTTCCCCACCCTTATTCTTCGTCATCAATAAATATATCGCGGGAAAGTGCTTTGAAGCTGTGTAAATCTTCCATTTCCCATCAAACTTTCAATGTCTTCATCTGTTTATTTATAATGGTATAGACTGGGGGTTTCTTATGGATTACTTTCATTGTTTACTTTGCTACTCGAGTTGTCCTAGGTTTGGTCACCGGGGGCTCCTTTGAACTGGCTTCTATGTCCCTTTGACATGTCCCCATCATTCTTTGAGTGCTTCTGGCGCAAGATAGTCCAGGATCATCTTGCACTTTCACTGCCTCAGTCCTGAAATTAGCCACCTTTCTGAGAAGCTCCAGTTCCCTTTAGTGGAAAATAGCATTTAGGAGCCAAATCTGGGGGCGCTTGGGTGGCTCAGTCGGTTAAGCGATCAACTGTAGCTCAGGTCATGATCTCCTGATCTCCATGATCTCCATGATCTCCGTGATCTCCATGATCTCAGGTTCATGGGTTCGAGCCCCTCATCTGTTGGGGTGGAGCCTGCTTGGAATTTTCTCTCTCTCCCTCTCTCTCTGCCCCTCCCCCATTTTCTCTCTCTCCTTTCTCTCTCTCTCTCTCTCTCTCTCTCTCTCAATAAATGGAAAAAGAAGCCAAATCTGGGTGCTAGGTGTAGATATTGCTATCAGTGTGTTGCCTCTCTCTGGCCCTCTCAAAGTCTCCACTTACGCATCTTTACTCACATGCTTAAACACACACACTCACACTCACACACACACACACACACACACACACTCACAGATCTTATATCTATAGCTATAGCTATCTCTATCTCTATATCTATCTAACCATGAGTTCACTCTGATATATCCCATCCAACACCACTGCACTCATTCCAGTCTGGTGGCTTTCTGTATTTGTTGTGACAGTGAGATAACTAGTTTCTTTTCTTTTCTTTTTTTAAAGTAGTCTCCACACCCAATGTGGAGCCAACATCCGGGCCTGAAATCACAACCCTGAGATCAAGACCTGAGTTGAGATCCAGAGTCAGATGCTTGACCAGCTGAGTCACCCAGGCACCCCAAGATAACTAGTTTCTATTATTCTTAATACAGTTACTCACTTTATCAATCCCCCTGTATGTAACTGTGCTGGGAAGTTCTTTTCTATTTATGTGTGTGTGTGTGTGTGTGTGTGTTTATCTATCTATTTATTTATTTTAATGATCTTTAACCCCAACATGGGGCTTGAACTCACGATCAGGAGTCACATGCTCCACTGACTGAGCCAGCCAGGTGCCCCTCTTTTCTTTTTTAGCAGTAACTACCATTTATTGACTGCTTATCATGTGCCAAGCACTATCCTACCGCTTTACATGCAAAATTTCGTTGAGTTCTCAGTATACCCTATGAGATGGGCATGATTATCCCCATTTTAGACAGGAAATTGAAGCATAGAGAGAGTAAATGGCTCAAGGTAGGATAGCTACCAGGGATTAAACAGATAGGATGGAACTGGGGTTAAACAAAGATCTAAATGACTTCCTAAGCACTGTGCTGTTCCTCCTCCTCCTCCTCCTTCTTTCTTCCTCTTCTTCCCCTCTTCTCCTTCTTCCTCTTTTTCTTCTTCTTCTTCTTCTTCTTCTTCTTCTTCTTCTTCTTCATTGTGGTAAGAACACTTAATGTGAGATCTATTCTCTTAACAGATTTTTAAGTGCACACTAAGCACAGTGTTATACAGCAGATTGCTAGAACTTATTCGTCTTCCACGATGAAACTTCATACCCTTGAACTGCAACACTGCACTCCCTCCTTCCCCAAACCCCTGCGAACAACCATTCTACTCGCTGCTTCCATGAATGTGACGATTTAGATGCCTCACATGAGTGGAATAATGCAATATGTGCCCTTCTATGACTGGCTGATTTCACTTAGCATAATGTCCTCGAGGTCCATCCACGCTGTTGTTTATGGAAGGATTTCATTCTTTTTGAAGGCTGAATAATAATCCACTGTGTGTACAGACCGTATTTTCTTTGTCCTTTCGTCTGTCAGTGAACACCTAGGACGTTTCCACATCTTGGCTATTGTGAACATGGGAACACATATCTCTTTGAGATCCTGATTTCAATTCTTTTGGATATATATCCCCAGAAGTGGGATAGCTGGATCATAATATAGTTCTATTTTTAATTTTTTGAGGAGACTCCGTTCTGTTTCTCCATGGTGGCCACACCACCCAAGCGCCCAAGGGTTCCAATTTCTCCTCCTCCTCACCAACGCTTGTTATCTGGTGTCTTTTTTGATAATAGCCACCTTAACAGATGCGAGGTGTTTTTGAGCTGCATTTGCCTTATGATCAGTGATGACAATCACTTCTTCTTATACCCAGTGGCTATTTTTATGTCTTAACTGAAGAAATGTCTACTTCCATTTTTTGCCCATTTGAAAAATCAAGTTATTCGATTTTTTTTTTGTTTTTCACTTATAAGAGTTTCTTATATTTTTTGTATATTAACCCCTTCCCAGATATATGTTTGGCAAATATTTTCTCCCATTCCATGGGTTGCCTTTCCACTATGTTGTTTCCTTTGCTGTGCAGAAGCTTTTTAGGTTGATATTGTCTTATTTGTCTATTTTTGCTTTTGTTGCCTGTGCAACACCAAAGGTTTCATAGCCGTGAAACCATCGCCAAGATCAATGTCATGAAGCTTTTCCCCTGTTTTCTTCTATGAGTTCTACTGCCTCTGATCTTACATTTAAATCTTCAATACATTTTGAGTTGGTTTTTGTGTATAAGAGAAGGGTTTAGTTTCATTATTTTGTACGTGGATATCTAGTTTTCTCAACACGATTTGTTGAAGACACTGTCCTTCCCTCATTGTGTATTCTTGGCACCCTGGTTGAATCTTTACTGTACATGGGTTGATCTCCGAGTACTTTATTCTGTTCCACGGGCCTATGTGTCTGTTTTTTATGCCAGTATCATACGGTTTTAATTATTGTCACTTTGTATTTTGAAATCAGCAAGTGTGCTTCCTCCAGCTTTTTTCTTCTTTCTCAGGATTGGTTTAGCTCTTCATAGCCTTTGGTGGCTCTTTATGAATTTTAGGATTGTTGTTTCTAGTTCTATAAACACTGCCATTGGGACTTGCACAGGGATTGCCTTGAATCTGTAGATCACTTTGGGTAGTATGGACAATTTTTCTAAAATGTCCCTCAATGATCTCTGCCCAGTGGTATTCTCCCACTTGTGTGACCACTTCCCCTTGACCATGAGCTGGATCTAGTGAATCCCTCCTAATGATAGAATTCAGCAAATTTTGTAAGAAAAGTTACAAGAAGATTCTGGCTCCTAATTTGCTCCGGCTTGCTCACTTGCACTCTCTCTCCCCCTCCCTTGCTCTCAGGGAAGCTAGCCGCCCAACGGAGAGTCCCATGTAGCAAGGAGCTGAGGGAGGCTCCTGGCCAATACCCACGGAGGGACTGAGGCCCTCAGACAACAGCTCACCAGGAACTAAATCTTGCTAACAACCACATGGTTGCTTGGAAGCAGATGCTCCCCCAGCTGAGCCTTCAGATTGTAGCTTTGTGAGAGACTCTGAGCCAGAGGCATCCGGCTGGGCCGGGCCGGGCCCGGATTCCCGACACACAAAACCTGAGCTGAGAGATGTTGGCTGTTCTAAGCCACTGAGTTTGTGGGTAAATTGTCCCGTGCAACTAGATAACTAATATGGTAACCAATCTCCCATTTCCATTACCACCCTCCTTGACATGGAGTCTGCTCGTCCTGTTTGGGGTCCCTCGTTCCCCGTCAGGGGCTGCCCCCCTACACAGATTTCCTCCCCACCCAGCTCAGGCTGACACTCCCTGGCAATGACACTCCATCATGACATGCCCTCATGAGATGCCCTCATCCATCCTCCCAGGCTCTGCTTCCCACACCGGGCCGCCCTTCCCCGAGGATACCTGCACCTGCCTGCTTGGACCCTGGCCCTTCCTACGAGGCCGCCCTCCGCAGGGACACCCCCCTCACTGTGCTCAGTATCCAACACCCTAATCGGACCGTGGATGGCTACCTTGTTCTGCTTCCCCTAATGGCTTTCGAACTCAATTTTTTTAGGAAAGTGAGGCAGAAGGACAGAGCGTGTGCATTTTTATTTCCAGCGTATATATTGCCAAATTACCCTCCAAAAATCTTACATCCATTTACACTCTGGTCTCTCTCTCCTCTCCTTGTCTCACAGGGTGCTGGTTGGTTTTTCCTTTCTAGTGCTGGTTCTAGGTTTTATTCCAATGAAATGTCAAGTCGTCCAATTCTTTTCAAAAACAGCTGCTGGGTCTGTCTGCCCTGACATATCTAAATAGAGATCATTTTCCCCTTAAAATGCAAATCCTCTCTCTCACTCTCATTGACAGTTATGGGTTTCTGTCCTTGGTCACTGGTTTGTAATGTGGACAACTCTGGATATTTGTATCCAGAGAAGAGCAGTACGCCTTCCAACAATTTGTGACAAAGATGGACATTTATTTTTTTTTTTTAAATGTTTTCAGTTTAGGGGCGCCTGGGTGGCGCAGTCGGTTAAGCGTCCGACTTCAGCCAGGTCACGATCTCGCGGTCCGTGAGTTCGAGCCCCGCGTCGGGCTCTGGGCTGATGGCTCGGAGCCTGGAGCCTGTTTCCGATTCTGTGTCTCCCTCTCTCTCTGCCCGTCCCCCGTTCATGCTCTGTCTCTCTCTGTCCCAAAAATAAATAAAAAACGTTGAAAAAAAAATTTTTAAATGTTTTCAGTTTATTTATTTATTTTTGAGAGAGAGAGAGAGAGAGAGACAGAGACAGAGATATCCCAAACAGGCTCTGCACCGTCAGCACAGAGCTTGACATGGGGCTCGAACTCACGAACCACGAGATCACGACCTGAGCCGAAATGAACAGTCAGACGCTTCACCGACTGAACCACCCAGGCGCCCCACAAAGATGGACCTTTAAATTGTAGGCCTACAGGAACTTTTTAAAAAGGGTTACCTGGCCCTTTGTTAAGTTCTGAGTGAATATATATCTAGCCGAGAAGGGGCTATTTCTGTCTCAGCCCATCTCTTCACTTTCAGGTTGCAATTTGTGCATATCTGTGTGTTTACTCTACCTGAAGCCCTAGCGTTTCTGGTTTTACGTCTTCATCCCTGAAGGTAAAGTAATACTTGTAATTAACATTTAGAAAGCACTTTACGAAACACTGTTAATTCATCTAGTCCTCACAAGAGCATGACGACTTTGCTGTTACTGCCCCTATTTAACACGTGAGAAAAAACTGAACCTCTGAGTGCACGACTTACCCAAGGTGGTCACACAGCTGGTTAGTGACAAAACTGGGGCTGGAACTCAAGCCTGCTAACTCCAGACCCTGAACTCTTCCCGCTCCATTGTACTACCTTTCAGGGTTCTTCTCCTTCAAGGAAGTGTTCTTAAAGGCTTGAACTGCCCTTCCAAACTGGAGCCTGAATATGTAGAAACCTCTGTCCAGCCTGGCAAACTCTATTTGGCCAGGCCAAATCCATTCTTTAGAAGTGATTTGTACTTGGATTTAACTGTAGCTCTTTATCGCATCATTAAAATAATGTTTTTAAAAAATGTTTATTTATTTACTTTGAGAAAGAGAGAGAGAGAGCACGAACACGGAGGGGCAGAGAGAGACAGAATCCCAAGAAGGCTCTGCGCTGCCAGCACAGAGCCCAATGTGGGGCTCAAACCAATGAACCATGAGATCATGACCTGAGCCAAAACCAAGAGTTGGGCGCTCAACCGACCGAGCCACCCAGGTGCCCCAAAATTACAGTTTTACTGAAAGCCGGGGTAGCAATACTTGTGTCAGACAAAATAGACTTTAAAACAAAGGCTGAGGGGCGCCTGGGTGGCTTGGTCGGTTGGGCGTCCGACTTCGGCTCAGGTCACGATCTCGAGGTCCGTGAGTTCGAGCCCCACGTCGGGCTCTGGGCTGACGGCTCAGAGCCTGGAGCCTGCTTCCGATTCTGTGTCTCCCTCTCTGCTCCTCTCCCGTTCATGCTCTGTCTCTCTCTGTCTCAAAAATAAATAAATGTTAAAAAAAAATTAAAAAAAAAACAAAAAAAAAACAGAAAGAAAAGAATTAAAACAAAGGCTGTAACAAGAGACAAAGACACTATACGATAATAAATTGGACGATCCAACAAGATACAGCAATTGTAAATATTCACGCACCCAGCACGGAAGCACCTAACGACATAAAACAGTTAATAACAAATATAAAGGAACTACTTGGTTGTAATACGATAATAATAAGGGACTTAACACCTCACTTAGATCAATGGACGGATCATCCACACACTGGACTAGATGCCCTTGATAGATATATTCAGAACAGCAGAATACACATTTTTTTTCAAGTACACATGGAATATTCTCCAGAATAGATCACACACTGGGGCCCCGTTGAGCATACGAACGACTCTTGGTTTTGGCTCAGGTCATGATCCCAGGATTGTGGGCTCAAGCCCCACATCAGGCTCTGTGCTGAGCGTGGAACCTGCTTAAGATTCTCTCTCTCTCCTCTGCCCTTCTCCCCCACCCATGTGCTCGCTCTCTCTCTCTCAAATAAAAAATAAAAAATAAATGAAAAATAAAAAGAATAGATCACACATTAGGCCACAAAATAAATCTCAACACATTCAAGAATATTCAAGTCGTACCAGGCATCTTTTCTGGCTACAACACTATGAAACTCGAGGTCAATCGCAAGAAGGAATCTGGAGAGACCACAAATACCTGGAGGGTAAAGAACATGCTACTAAACAATGAATGGGTCAACCAGGAAATCAAAGAAGAAATTACAGGGAAAGAAATGAAAATGAAAATGAAAATACAATGGTCCAAAATGTTTGGGATGGCAGCAGAAGCAGTTCTATGAAGGAAGTTTATAGCAATACAGACCTCCCTCAAGAAACAAGAAAAATCTCAAATCAACAACCTAACTTTACACCTAGAGGAGCTGGAAAAAGAAGAGCAAACAAAACCCAAAACCAACAGAAGGAAGGACATAATGAAGATTAGAGCAGAAACACATGATATAGAGACTAAAAAAACAATAGAACAGATCAATGAAACCAGGAGCTGGCTCTTTAAAAATATCTACCAAATTGATAAACCTCTAGCCAGACTCATCAGAGAGAGAGAGAACTCAAATAAACAAAATTACAAATGAAAAAGGAGAAATAACAACCGATACCACAGAAATACAAACAATTGTAAGAGAATATTATGAAAAATTATATGCCAACAAATTAGACAACCTAGAAGAAATGGATAAATTCCTAGAAACACATTACCTACCGAAACTGAAGCAGGAAGAAATAGAAAATTTGAACAGACCAATTACCAGCAATGAAACTGAATCAAAAAAAAAAAAAAACAACCAAAAAACCTCCCAACAAACAAAAGACCAGGACCAGAAGGCTTCACAGGCAAATTTTACCAAACATTTAAATAAGAGTTAATACTGGGGCTCCTGGGTGGCTCAGTTGGCTGGGATTCTGACTTCGGCTCAGGTCATGATCTCCACGGTTCGTGAGTTTGAGCCCCGCGTCAGGCTCTGTGCTGACAGCTCGGAGCCTGGAAGCTGCTTCGGATTCTGGGTCTCCCTCTCTCTCTGCCTCTCCCCCACTTGTGCTCTGTCTCTCTCTCTCTTTTCTCTCTCTCTCTCTCTCTCTCTCTCAAAAATAAATGGATATTAAAAAAACTTTTTTAAAGAGTTAGTACTTATTCTTCTCAAAATATTCCAAAAAAATAGAAGAGGAAGGGCAACTTCCAAATTCATTCTATGAGGCCAGCCTTACCCTGATACCAAAACCAGATAAAGACACCACACGAAAAGGGAACTACAGACCGATATCTCTGATGAGCATACATGCAAAAATCCTCAACAAAACACTAGCAAGTCAAATCCAACAATACATTTTAAAAAAATCATACACCATGATCAAGTGGGATTTATTTCAGGGATACAAGGGTGGGTGAAGAGTCACAAATCAATCAATGTGATACGTCACATCAATAAAAGAAAGAATAAAAACCGTAAGATCATTTCAATAGATGCAGAAAAATCACTTGACAAAGTACACCTGTTCATGATAAAAGACTTCAACAAAGTAGGCTTAAAAGGAACATATCTCAACATAATAAAGGATATATATGAAAAACCCACAGGTAACATCGTCCTCAATAGGCAAAAATGGAGAGCTTTTCCCCTAAGGTCAGGAACAAGACGAGGATGTCCACTCTTACCGCTTTTACTCGGCACAGTCCCAGAAGTCCTTGCAACAGCCATCAGACAGCAAAAAGAAATAAGAGGAATCCAAATTGGTGAGGAAGAAGTAAAATTGTCACTATTTGCAGATAACATGATACTCTATATAGAAAACCCGAAAGACGCCACCAAGAAACTACTGGAATTGATAGATGAATTCAGTAAAGTCGCGGGATACAAAAGCAATGTACAGAAATCCACTGCATTTCTTTTTTATTATTATTTTTTTATTTTTGAGAGATACCGAGCGCGAGCAGGGGAGGGGCAGAGCGAGAGGGAGACACAGAATCCGAAGCGGGCTCCAGGCTCCGAGCTGCCAACACAGAGCCTGACGCGGGGCTCGAACGCACGGACTGTGAGATCATGACCTGAGCGGAAGTCAGATGCTTAACCGACAGTGAGTTCGAGCCCTGCGTCGGGCTCTGTGCTGGCAGCTCCAAGCCTGGAGCCCGCTTCGGATTCTGTGTCTCCCTCTCGCTCTGCCCCTCCCCTGCTCATGCTCTCTCTCTCTCTCTCTCTGGCAAAAATAAATAAACTTAAAAAAAAATTTTTTTAATGGGCAGAAGACATGAATAGGCATTTCTCCAAAGAAGACCTACAGATGGCCAACAGACACATGAAAAGATGCTCCACATCACTCTTCATCAGGGAAACACAAATCAAAACCACAATGAGATACCACCTCACACCTGTCACAATGCCTAAAATCTAAAACACAGAAGACAACAGGTGTGGGAGAGGACGTGGAGAAAAAGGAACCCTCGTGCACTGTTGGTGGGAATGCAAACTGGTGGAGCCACTGTGGAAAACAATTTAGAAGTTCCTCAAAAAGTTAAAAAACAGAACTACCCTATAATCCAGTAATCACACTACTGGATATTTACCACCCCCCCACCACCACCACAAAACTTAAAAACACTAGTTCAAATGGATATATGCATCCTTGTTTATTGCAATATTATTAACAATAGGCAAATTATGGAAGCAACCCAAGTGTCCATTGATAAATGGATATCAATAAATAAAGAAGATGTGATATGTACATATCACACATAAGATTTTATATATATATATATATATACACACACACCACATTGTGGTATTCACATTGTGAATATTATTCAGCCATAAAAAAGAACAAAATCTTGCCATTTGCAATAACCTGGATAGAGCTAGAGAGTATAACGCTAAGCGAAATAAATCAATCAGAGAAAGATTTCATTCATATGTGAAATTTAAGAAACAAAACAAACAAGCAAAGGGGGGGAAAAGAGAAAAATCAAGAAACAGACTTTTTTTTTTTTTTTTTTTTGAGTAAACTCTAAGCCGTACTTGGGGCTTGAACTCATGACACTGACATCAGGGATCGCAGTGTTCTACAGACCAAGACAGCCAGGCGCCCCCAAGAAACAGATTCTTTTTTTTTTTTTTTAGTGTTTATTTATTTTTGAGAGAGCGAGAGAGACACAGAGGTGAGCGGGGGAGGGGCTGAGAGAGAGGGAGACAAAGAATCCGAAGCAGGCTCCGAGCTGTCAGCACAGAGCCCGACACGGGGCTCGAACTCACGAACCATGGAGATCATGGCCTGAGCTGGAGTTGGGATGCTTAACCCACTGAGCCACCCAGGTGCCCTAGACTCTTAACTATAGAGAACAAACTGATGGTTCCTGAAGAGGTAGGTGGGGGGGTGGGGGAAATAGGTGATGGGGATTAAGGAGTTCACTTGTCTTAATGAGCACTTGATGTGTGGAATTATTGAATTGGTATATCATACACCTGAAATTAATAAAACCCTGTATGTTAACTATACTAGAATCAAAATTAAAACCTAACAAAAAAGAGACAGTTTAAAAAAATGTCTTGGGGATACTAAGATGATTACTTATTGAAAAAAATACAAATATAAATAAATTGTTATACTAAGCACAAAAAATATCCAAGACCTTCATCAGCAACACCATGTTGGGAACTATTTTTTTGTTCACTGGTGAACTTCAATTTATGAAGATAGACCAGATGCCAATGAAACAAATGAAATATCCTTCAAAGGGGACCAGTTAAATAAATTGCAGGACAAGAAAATACTGTATAGATGTTAAAAAAAGAATAAGGCAGATCAATATATGAAGTGATTTCCGAGCTATGTTGTTAAGTGAAAACAAATACAGACAAAAAACAATGTGAATAGTATCCTACCGTTTGTGACACATGTATATGTATGTGTGTGTATTTGTACGTATACATATGTGTATGCATATATTTGTATATGCATAGGATAATAGAATATCTCTGGAGGGAAACACAAAAAAATGAGATAGTAGATGTTCCTGGGGAGGACAAAGTTGGAAAGGAGGCTTATTTTTCACTGTCTATCCCCTTATGCCATTTTTTTATGTCATGTGAGTTTTTGTAAGATTTTATTTTTTTAATGTTTATTTATTTATTTTTGAGACAGAGCGAGAGAGGGCGCGCACAAGTGGGGGAGGGACAGAGAGAGAGGGAGACACAGAATCGGAAGCAGGCTCCAGGCTCTGAGCTGTCAGCACAGAGCCCGACACGGGGCTTGAACCCACCGTGAGATCATAACCTGAGCCGAAGTCAGAAGCTTAACCGACTGAGCCACCCAGGCGCCCCTGTAAGATTTTATTTTTAAGTATTCTCTACACCAAACTCGAGGCTCAAACTCACAACCCCGAGATTAAGAGTCGCACGCTCCACCGACCAAGCCAGCCCCGTATCATCTGGATTTTTATCACGTGGCTGGATTGCCTGTTAAAAAATATATATATATTGTTTTGTTGGGCTGAGCACCGGGTGTTGTGTGGAAACCAATTTGACTATAAATTTCATATTAAAAAATATATATATATTGTCAGTTACATAGTGCTTTGCCATTTTTAAAGTATTGTTACATATGTGATTTTGTTGACTATACATGCAGCCCAAGGTGGTCAGTCTTACATCTTGCCGATAGAGACCTTCAAGCTGGTTCCCGCATGCCGAGGCCACACCTACGAGAAGAGTCTCTCCCTCTCTCCCGCCAGCAGGGCCCCCAGCTCCCCTCTCTCACCCCTTCTAATTAATGCGACTAGGCATTGTGTTCCATAATTACAGGGTTTGTCGGTGAAATCAATAGTTGCCTCCCTTGTGACAATGACATTTTAGTTCCATCATTCTCCCCAGAGCCTGGCAGCTTCTCGGAGCCAACAAGACTCCCAAGGTTATTCACATGTCCCTTTGCCCTCGCTCATTTTCACGCATGCAAGGAAGTGAGCGGATTCTCAGTTCACACGATCTCAGACACCCTGCCCATTATTATTTGGAGATAAAATGACAATCAAATGTATATTTTGAAGGCTTTATTGAGGTACAGTCTGCATATTACAGAATCCACCATTGTGCACATATGGTTCTTTAAGTAAATGCAGAGTTGGGCCATCTCAAAGATATTTTTTTAATTTTTTTGAGTTGACTTGAGAGAGAAAGAGAGCACAAGCAGGGGAGGGGCAGAGAGAAGGAGAGACAGAATCCCAAGCAGGCTCCACGCCATCAGTGCAGAGCCCGATGTGGGGCTCGAGCTCACGAACCATGAGATCGTGACCGGAGCTGAGATCCAGAGTCAGACGCTTAACCAACTGCACTACCTAGGCCCTCCTCAATTTTGTATGATGGCCTTAAGAATCTAACATAAAATACCCTAGATCATAATAAGTCTCTTTAAAAAAAATTTTTTTTAATGTTTATTTATTTTTAAGAGAGAGAGACAGAGCGCGAGACGGGGAGGGGCAGAGAGAGAAGGAGACACAGAATCCAAAACGGGCTCCAGGCTCTGAGCTGTCAGCACAGAGCCCGATGTGGGGCTTGAACTCACAAATCACGAGATCATGACCTGAGCCGAAGTTGGACGCTTAACTGACTGAGCCACCCAGGGACGCCAATCATAATAGGTTTCTCATGTGACTTAATTTCTCCCTTCTGACCTTGACTCCCAAATCTGTTTCCTGACCTACCACTTAATCGAGGACTTCTAATTCTACTATTCCTTTAAAACCATAGCATGTCAGAGTTGCAAGGGCCCTTAGAAATCAACTAGACACGAGAGACTGACATCCACATAAGGTACACGATTTACCAAACATCCAATCCTACAGCAGATAAATAAATGGCAGTCAGGACAAAAATCCAGGATGCTTGTTCCTAGCCCAAAAAACTTCCCATTACAGCACAGAGCCTCTTAAGTATTGCTAATGTCCTAGAAATCAATAAATCAACCGCCGTCAATCAATTCGCCCAGCTAAATCTAAAACTTTGAGGATGGAAGAAGGGCTTGGGTTGAGGGTGGGTCTAGAGAACAGGTAGGAAGTACAAGCTTTTACCTTCACAGTCCTTCCAGATGAGTTTCCTTCTTAGCATTCAGCACAGTTAACCGGGAAAACGGGCTCTTTTCCGTCCAGAGTAGGACCTTATAGTTACCAGTCAGTAGTGTCTATCCTTGTTATTATAACTTTTACTATTGCTGCATTTTCTCCTATCTTGCTGACAGAAATGGTAACAGATGAAACCGCATAAACACTACTTCCTGCTTTTGCCACAAATTGTGCTAAAATTAGCCTCTATTCCCCAGGGATTTGAACCAGGGAAAGCAACTTACTTTCTCATATTGTTTTTCTAGCCATCGGTCTATGGCAATTAAACACTTGGTGATAGAGAAGTTCACTTTATATTTTTGAGTGACCAAAACTGAAAATGATCTCTGTGGTCAGTTATAATGACGCTTGATGTCACCATAGTAGGAGAGCCCAGGCCAATGGTAGCTTGGGTTGGTTTTATGTTTATTTATTTTTGAGAGATTGGGGGGGTGGGTGGGAGGGGAATAGAGAGAAGGGGACAGAGGATCCAAAGCAGGCTCTGTGCTGACAGCAGAGAGCTCGATGCGGGTCTCGAACTCACAAACCGTGAGATCATGACCTGAGTCGAAGTCGGACACTCAACTGACTGAGCCACCCAGGTACCGCAATAATCATTTTGTTTTGCTTTCTAGATTTTTTTTAATGTTTATTTTTGAGAGAGACAGAGACGGAATGCAAGTGGGTTAGGGGCAGAGAGAGAAGGAGACACAGAATCCAAAGCAGGCTCCAGGCTCTGAGCTGTCAGCCCAGAGCCCGACGCGACGCGGGGCTCCAACTCACGAGCCGTGAGATCATGACCTGAGCCGAAGTCGGACGCTCAACTGACTGAGCCACCCAAGCGCCCCTGTTTTTTAGATTTTATTTTTAAGTAATCTCAACACCCGACATGGGGCTCGAACTTACAACCCCAAGATCAAGAGTCACATGCTCTACAGATTGAGCCAGCCAGGCACCCACAATAGTTTTGAGGTACTAAATGTGGCATTCTGAACTTAATGAGAAGACTCTAAAGTGTTCAGATTAAGGGGCGCTTGGGTGGCTCAGTCAGTTAAGCATCCGACTTCGGCTCGGGTCGGGATCACACGGTTCGTGAGTTCGGGCCCCGCATCGAGCTCTGTGCTGACAGGTCAGAGCCTGAGGCCTGCTTTGGATTCTGTGTCTCCCTCTCTCTCAGTCCCTCCCCTGCTTGCACTCTGTGTCTCTCTCAAAAATAAACAATAAACGTTAAAAAAATTTTTTTTAAAAGAACAATAAAAATTTTTTTTAAAAAAAGAATGAACTGCAAGTCTTATAAAAAATAAAATAAAATAAGGGGCACCTGGGTGGCTCAGTCGGATAAGCATCCTACTTTGGCTCAGGTCATGATCTCATGGTCTGTGAGTTTGAGCCCCACGTCGGGCTCTGTGCTGACAGCTCGGAGCCTGGAGCCCGCTTCGGATTCTGTGTCTCCCTCTCTCTCTGCCCCTGCCCCACCCACACTCTACCTTTCTCAAAAATAAATAAAAAACATTATATAAAAAATAAAATGTTCAGATTAAGATGGGCTCACGTCAACTAGTTTCATATTTTTTATTAGAAATCATACTTCCCTCTTAAAAAAATCTATGCCCCCCCCCCAAGGAATTCCTATTTTAAGAATGTATCCTAAGAAAAAGCAGAGATTTATGCACAAAGATATTCATCACGATTTCTTTATGAATGAAATACTGGAAATAATTAGGAGCAATTGGAGGTGTTAAGTAAAATATGATTATTCCATTAAAAGGAATTTTATACAGCCATTAAAATTCATTTTCCATTAGGTGCTTGGGTGGCTGAGTCCGTTAGGATTCCGACTCTTGATTTCAACTCAGGTCATGATCTCACAGTTCGTGAGTTCGAGCCCCACGTCAGGCTCTGCCTGGATAGAGAGGAGCCAGCTTGGAATTCTCGCTCTCCCTCTCTTTCTGCCCCTCCTCGGCTCTCTCTCTCTCCCTCTCTTAAATAAATAAACATTAAAAAAATTTGCTTTCCCAATATATCTTTCATTTTTAACAGCTTTACTGAGATACAATTTATTACCATAAAGTTCACTGATTTCAAGTGTAAATTCACAGCTTTTTAGTGTATTTACAGAGTTGTTGGAATTATCATAGTAATCTAATATTAGAACATTTTCATCACTCCAAAACAGAACCTTGTACCTATCCATGGCTCTCTATACCCCCAATGTATAAATTGATAAGGAAATACAAATGAAGGGCGCCTGGCTGGCTTGGTCTGTAGAGCATGCGACTCTTGACCTCGGGGTTGCGAGTTTGAGCCCCACGTTGTGTGTAAAGATTACTTAAAAATAAAACTTCTCTTTTCTCTCTCTCTTTTTTTAGTTTATCTATTTATTTTGAGAGAGAGAGAATCCGCAGGGAAGGGGCAGAGAAAGAGGCGGGCAGAGGATCCCAAGCGGGCTCTGTGTTGACAGCCCAGAGCCCGACGCGGGGCTCAAACTCACGAACCGCAAGATCGTGACCTAAGCTGAAGTCGGACGCTTAACCGACTGAGCCACCCAGGCGCCCCAAAAGTAAAATATTAAAAAAAAAGAGAGAGAAGGGGCGCCTGGGTGGCTGAGTCGGTTAAGCGGCCGACTTCAGCCAGGTCACGATCTCGAGGTCCGGGAGTTCGAGCCCCGCGTCGGGCTCTGGGCTGATGGCTCGGAGCCTGGAGCCTGTTTCAGATTCTGTGTCTCCCTCTCTCTCTGCCCCTCCCCCGTTCATGCTCTGTCTCTCTCTGTCTCAAAAAAAAAAAAAAAAAGTTAAAAAAAAAAGAGAGAAAAATAACAAATGACCCGAAAGAGCTGGACGAAGGAAAGATAATCACATACGAAGACGTGCGAATGAATAAGGTACCAATGATAAGATGTTCAACTTCACCAAGCGATGAAGGAAATGGAAATCCACACAACGAGATACCATTTCCCTCCATCGGATGGGCAAAAATGAAAAAGATTGATAACATCTGGTACTAGTAAGCATGTGGGGAAACAGGCATTCTCTTACATAGTTGGCAGGAGTATGACTGTTTACAACCTTCTCTGGATAATCATCTGACACCGTTTTTTTACGTTTTTAAAGCCCAGGCCGCCGGAGCCAGCGGTGACCCCGCTTTGGAAATCTATCCCACAGAGATCATCGGAGCGGTATGTGAGGCTATACGGACCGCACTGACTTCTGCAGGGATTGCGAAGGGCAGAGCAGTCTACGTGGCGTGACCTTATCTTTGTGCCGGGGATCGCTCCAGGCATAAAAAAATAAATACTTGCGGGCTTCCCAAGAATGCTGTGATCGCAGATAACCTTCTCACTCTCCAAGAATAACACCTTTCTGGTTAGAATACCTGAAACTCCCTCCGTGGGGTTGGGGCTAATCTTTGGGGACATCTTTTTTTTGCCCCCCCAGGTGTTTTTGTATTTCTTAGGTTTATTTCCCCCTTGTTCCAAGCTCTAAGCATCCTACTTCACCCCACCTCCGTGGCCTGCCCGGTTTCCTCCAGCAGCTCCAGGGTCAGCGGCTGCACCATCTGGGACAATGCAGCCACGGTCACAAGGGGCAAGGCCACCCTGGCCGGGCCCCTCTCTACGGGCTTCGTGGGTGAGCTCAATGTTCGCAGCGGCTTGGATCGCACGTGCACCCACCCTGCCCCCGGAGTCCCGGTCACCCAGGATCCCAGCAGCGATGGCTCCCACCAGCCGCCAGTGCCTCCTCCCTCAAGCTCCCAACAGTCCCCTCTGAGCTTTGACTTCTCTGGGCGGTCCAAACTTTGGCACCGATGGTGGTCTGTCGGAATAGCACTTCTTCACTCTGACTCCACTGGCCCCTCAGCCTCCACTCGGTTGTCACCTCCTCCGAGAAGCCTTCCCTGATCTCTAGACCTCGTGGTGGGCTGGAACCCCGTCCTCCCGCACTGCCAGGGCCGGGCCGGTGTCCCCGCAGGGACCTTTTGGCAGAGTGGGCGTGGTCAGCCTCGAACCTTGGGACATCGTGTTTTAAAATTTTTTTAATGTTTACTTTAGAGAGAGAGAGAGAGAGAGTGCACGAGTGAGGGAGGGGCAGAGAGAGGGGGAGACAGAATCCGAAACAGGCTGAGGCTCTGAACTGTCACCACAGAACCCCATGCGGGGCTCGAACCCCCCAGCTGAGCTGTGAGATCATGACCCGAGTCGAAGTCGGAGGCTTAACCGACTCAGCCACCCAGGTGTCCCTGGGACATCATTTTTAAGACGCAAAGTGAACTCAGGTCTCAGGGGAAGGGTGCAAGTTTGTGATGCTGAAATTGGGTGAGGGAATAGTTAGCGTGGGACTGGGTGGGGAGGAACATGTAAAGTTCGTTTATTCATCCATCCAACAAATGTTTATTGGCATTTACTATGTGACAGGCACTGTTTATAGCACTGGGGGGTTCATCAATGAATAAAACAGAGAAAAATCTTTGCCCTTGGGAATTTATATTGGAGGGGTAAGGCAGGCAGTTAACAAACTGCACCATATATATATATATATATATATATATATATATATATATATAATGTGAGATGACAAATAGAGCCAGGGAGGAAATTAAGCAGGAAAGGGAGGCGAGGTGTTGGAGGAGGCATTGTATTTTGAAAGGATGGCCAGAAAGACTCACTGAGAAGGAAGCATTAAAAAAAATTTTTTTTTTTTAGTGTTTAATTTGAGAGAGAGCGTGCAAAGCAGGAGAGGGGGAGAGAGAGAGGGAGAGAGAACCCCAAGCAGGCTCTGCTCTGCCAGGGCAGAGCCCAATGGGGAGGCTGGAAACTCACAAACCCTAAGATCATGACGTGAGCTGAAATCGAGAGTCCGACGCTTAACCTACTGGGGCACCCAGGCGCTTGTGGGCCATGACTTTACCTTATCCTCAGAACAAGATTGAGAGCCATTGGAGAATTATAAGAGGAGAGACATGATCTGGAGTCCATTGCGAGAAGGCCACTGTGGCTGCTGTGTTGAAAATAAACTGGAGGGGGGCGGGGCGACACGCTGGGCCTAGAGATGACTTAATAAAGAAAAGAAAAGAAACCGGAGGGAGGCAGGACAGGAGGAGGAAGACCACATAGGAAACTAATGCCATGACTAGGGAGAAAGGTGACAGTGGCTCAGACCAGGGTGTCAGCAGTAGAGGTGTAAGAAGTGGTCAAGTTCTGAACATACGTAGCAGATAATCAACAGGGATCGCTGATGTTTTAAATGTTGGATGTGAGAGGAAACGTGAGATTTTTGTTTTTTATATGTTGATTTTTTTTTGAGAGAAAGAGCGCAGGCGGCGGAGGAGAAAACAAAAAGGGGGGAGACAAGATTGGAAAAGGGCTCTGTGTTGACAGTAGAGAGCCCGATCTGGGGTTCGAACTCAGGAACTGTGAGATCATGACCTGAGCCGAAGTCCAACGCTCCACCAAATGAGCCACCCAGGCGCCCCGAGAGGAGAGTTTTTGCATGAGAAACTGGAAAATTGGATTTGCTATTTGCTGAGATTGGGGGTGGGGGGCGGGTTGTGGAGGGGCAAGCCAGGGGTGGTGGAGACCAAGGGCCCGGTTGACTTGTGTGCGCTCCCAGTGACGGGCCACTTCAAAACTCCCACCGGCTTCTTAAATTCCCTGTGAATTAGACCCAGAGATCTCCAGACTGAAAGCAGCCCTCCTGGGTTTCCATTCAGAGCTAGAGAACTCCACCAGTGAAGACAGAGACAGTCCCTTTCATCCTGAGGCGCATCTGACCAAAAACAAAATAGGAAAACAACAAAGCCAAATGCCACAAGTTTCTTCTATGAACAGTGAATATTAACAGAAAACCTATGGGAGATGCCACAGGGAAAGATGTCTGTGGACGACTGAGAGAAATGGTCCCTACAGAGTAGGGAGACGGGAAGTCATGGTAGACAGAATAATGGCCCCCAAAGATGGCGGTGTCTTGCCAGCTAAGACTTAAAGGTTGCAGGCCTTCACCAATTTCTCTAGGGGGGAGGAGGGCTCATTACCTTTCCCTGGCAATTGTCTCTCTTCCTCTCCTCTTCGCTCAGTGGCGCTTTGACAGCCTCCTCTGGAGACCTCCTATGATCCCTGCCCTCATATTTTCAATTTATGTTGACACTTGTGTCATACGTGAAAACCTTTTAGAAGCGCCAACAGATTATTCAATTGTAAAGTATTGTCACTGCCTCCCGGTTAGACAGAGTACTGATGTACTGACTCAACTTGCCCCCAAGTAACATACGTCTAATAGGAGTATAACGTTACGTTGCATTAACACAGAGAAACCCATGTTAAGAACCACAAGGACCATATAGAAAATATGTTATGAATTCACATCTGCATCACTCCGTCTTCCAGGAATCAATAAGCCAGACAGGAGCCAAGAGTTTTGCCAGAGAGCCTTTTTATTTTTATTTTTTTTTAAGTTTTATTTATTTATTTTGAGAGAGAAGGGGGGGGAATGCATGCAAGTGGGGGAGGGGCAGAGAGAGAGGGAGAGAGAGAAAACTCCAAGCAGGCTTCAATGCGGGGCTCGAACCCACGAACCACAAGATTGAGACCTGAGCCGAAATCAAGAGTTGGACGCTTAACCGCCTGAGCCACCCAGGCGCCCCAGTCTTTTTATTTTTAATTAATTGATTTAAGTTATCTCTGCACCCAACTTGGGGTGCAAACTCGTGACCCCAAGATCAAGAGTCATATGCCCTTCCGACTGAGCCAGCCAGGCGCTCCCTATTTGCTAATATCTTGTTAAGGATTTTTGCCACTGTATCCATGAGGGTTATTGGTATATAGTTTTCTTTATTGTGTGATGTCTGTCTGGTTTTGATATCAGGTTAATAACAGTTCATAAAGTGAATTGGGAAGTACAGAAAATCCTTGAACAACATGGGTTTGAACTGCGTGGGTCCACTTACATGTGGATATTTTACAGTACAGTACTGTAAATGTATTTTCTCTTCCTTAAGATTTTCTTAATAATGGGGCACCTGGGTGGCTCAGTCGGTTAAGCATCCGACTTTGGCTCAGGTCATGATCTCGCGGTCCGTGAGTTCGAGCCCCGCGTCGGGCTCTGTGCTGACAGCTCGGAGCCTGGAGCCTGCTTCGGATCCTGTGTCTCCCTCTCTCTCTGTCCTCTCTCTCTCTCTCCCACCCCTTCAAAAATAAATAAACATTATAAAAAGATTTTCTTAATAACATTTTCCTTCCTCTAGCTTACTTTATTGTAAGAATATATTGTATAATACATACAACATACAAAATATGTGTTAATCGACTATTGATGTTATCGGTAAGGCTTCTGGTCAACAGTAGGCTATTAGCAGTTAAGTTTGGAGGGGAGTTTAAAGTTATACATGGAGTTTCAGCTGTGTGGGTCAGCACCCCTAACTCCAGTGTTGTTTAAGGGTCAACTGTATTTCCTCCTCTTGTATTTTCTGGAAGAGTTTGGTAGAATTGGTATAAATCCTTTTTTACGTGTTTTGTATCATTCTCCAGTACAGCTATCTGGGCGTGGAGATTTCTTTTTCGAGAATTTTTAAGTTATAAAGTTAATTTCTTGAAGTCCGAAGATGATTCAAATAATCTATTTCATATTTGGCAAGTTGCGGCAGCTCGTGTTTTTCAAGGAGTTGGTCCATTCCGTCTCAGTTGTCAAAATTACGTGTGTGGAAATTTTCACTGTATTCTTTTATTATCCTTTTGATGTCTACAGGGTCTATGGCACTAGCCCCTGTTTGAGTCTGGCTGGTGCTAATGTGTGCCTTCTCTCTCTGTTTTCTTTGTCAGTGGTAGTAGAGGTTTGGTCATTGATCTTTTCCAGGAACCAATTCTTTGTTTCATTGTTTTGCTCTATTGTTTTTCTGTTTCTGATTTCTTTGATTTCTGTCTTTGTCATTATCGTTTTCTTCCTTCTTCTGCTTACTTTGGGTTTATTTTGCTCTTGTTTTTCTAGGTTCTTGAGGTGGAAGCTGTGATTATTGATTTGACACTTTTCCTCTTTTCTAATGTGTGCATCGAGTACTATAAATTTTCCTCCTGATACTGCTTTAGCAGCACATCTCAGATTTTGACATGTTGAATTTTCATTCTCAATTTAATGTATTCTTTTTATTTCCCTTGAGACTTTCTCTTTGACTGGTGGATTATTTACAAGTATGGGTTAAAAAAATTTTTTTTTCCATGTATTTATTTTTGGGAGACAGGGAGAGACGGAGCACAAGTGGGGGAAGGGCAGAGAGAGAATGAGACACAGAATCTGAAGCAGGCTCCAGGCTTCGAACCTTCAGCACAGAGCTGGACGCGGGGCTCAAACCCACAAACCGTGAGGTCATGACCCCAGCCAAAGTCGGACGCCCAACCGACTGAGCCCCCCAGGTGCCCCTAGAAGTATGTTTTTAATTTCCAACTGCTGGAGATTTTTCCTGTTACCTTCTTGTTTATGGATTTCTACTCTGATTGCATTGGGATCAGAGAACACAATTATTTTAAATTTTTCTGGATTTGTTTTGTGGTCCAGAATATGCTCTACCTTCGTGGATGTTTTGTGGGCACTTGAAAAGAATGCGTATTCGGCTGTTGTTAGGCGGAGTGTTCTAGAAATGTCTATTACATGTTATCGGTTGATGTTGTTGAGTTCTACATCCTTGCTTATTTTCTGTCTGGTTTTTCTGTGAGTTGTTGAGAAAAAGTCTCCAGCTACAGTCGTGGCATTTATCTGTCTCTAGCTTTTGTTTCACACATTTTGTAGTTTTTTGTTTTCTGTATATAGATTCAGAATTGCTATGTCTTTTTGGTGAATTTTGACGTTTTTGTCATCATAGAATATCCCTCTCTGTCACTGGTCATTTTCTTTACTCTGAAGTCTATTTTATGTGATATTAATAGAAGCACTTCTGCTTTCTTTTGGTTAATGTTTGCATAATAGATCTCTCTATATCCTTTTATTTTCACCCTGGTTTTTTTTTTTTTTATCATTTTATTTGAAATGAGCTCCTTATAGACAGTATGTAGTTGGCCCTGGGTTTTTTTTAGTAACTTTCTTTTTTTTTTTTAAGTTTATTTTAATTTATTTTTTGACAGAGAAAGAGAGCACAAGCAGGGGAGGGGCAGAGAGAGAGGGAGATACAGAATCCAAAGCAGGCTCCAGGCTCCGAGCTGTCAGCTCAGAGCCCAACGCGGGCCTTGAACTCATGAGCCATGAGATCACGACTTGAGCCAAAACCAAGAGGCAGATGCTTAACCGACTGAGCCACCCAGGTGCCCCAATAACTTTTTTTTTTTAAGTTTTCTTGTTTTTGTTTTTGTTTTTTTAGTAATTGCTACACCCAACGTGCGGTTTGAACCCACAACCCTGAGACCAAGAGTCACATGCTCCACCAGCTGAGCCAGCCAGGTGCCCCTAGTTGGTTCTGTTTCTTAATCCACTCTGCCAATCTGTCTCTTAATTGTTGTATTTAGAGTGTTACACTTGGGGCGCCTGGGTGGCTCAGTCGGTTGAGCGGCCGACTTCGGTTCAGGTCATGATCTCACGGTTCGTGGGTTGGAGCCCACGTCGGGCTCTGTGCTGACAGCTCAGAATCTGGAGCCTGTTGCGGATTCTGTGTCTCGCTCTCTCTCTGCCCATCCCCCACTCGCGCTCTGTCTCCCTCTGTCTCAAAAACGAATAAACATTAAAAAAAAAAAAATTCTTGTTTTTATGTATTCTTTTTTCTCCACACATTTAGAACCACCTCAGAAAGTGTTCTAATCATGGCTTCAACCATGAAACATAATTTAGAAAACTCAAAAGGAGAGACAAAGATTATTTTATTTACCCATATTTTTGTTCACTGTGTTCTTCTTTCTTCCTTCTTGATGATTCAAGATTTCTTCTTTTGTCATATCCTTTCTGTTTAGAGCAATTCCATTAGCTGATCTTTATGGTTGGTCTGATGGCGACAAATTCTCTTAGTTTTTCCTCATCTGAGAAAGTCTTGATTTTCCTTTCATTCCTGAAGGATGTTCTCACTAGATATAGGATTCTAGGTGGACAATTCCTTCTTTTCATCATTTAAAAAATTGTTGTGCCAACTCCTTCTGGCTTTCATGACTTCTGATGTGAAATCTGCCATCATTCAAATTGTTATTTCTCTCAAGATACCATTTTTTTTTCTGGCTGCTTTCAAGATTTTTTTCTTTGTCTCTAGTTTTCAGAAGTTTAATTATGATGTGCTTTGGTATGGATTTCTTTGAGTATATCCTGTTTGAGATTTGCTTAGCTTCATGGATCTGTGGCTTTATGTATCTTGCCATATTTGGGGAAATTTTGGTCATTATTTCTTTGAGTACTTTTTTGTCTTAAGTCATCTCTACGCCCAACATAGGGCTTGAACTCACGATCCCAAGATCATGAGTCACATGCTCCTGAGACAGCTAGGCGCCCCTCTTTGAGTACTTTTTAAGCTCTACCCTCTTTCTCCTCTCCTTCGGAGACTCCAACAACACAATGTTAGATCTTTTGTTATAATCCCTTAGGTCCCTGAGTCTCTGTTCATTTTTTTAAATCTATTTTGCTCCGATTGGGTCGTTTTTATTGTATCATCTTCTAGTTTATTGATTCCTTCCTCTGTCACCTCCATTCTGATGTTGAGCTCATCCACTAAGTTTTATATCTCAATGATTGTCGTTTTCAATCTTAACATGCCCATTTTGTACTTCTTTATATTCTCCAATTCTCATTTGTTTCTATCCTATATGTTCTATTTCATTTGTTTCAAGTGTGTTCGTAACTGCTGTTGAAGCATTTTTATCACAGCAGCTTTAAAATATTTGTCAGAGAGGGGTGCCTGTGTAGCTCCGTTGGTTAAACATCTGACTCTTGATCTCGGCTCAGGTCATGATCTCACGGTCATGAGATCAAGCCCAAGTCAGGCTCGGTGCTGGGTATGAAGCCTGCTTGAGATTCTCTCTCTCTCCCTCTGCCCCTCCCCCGTTTCTGCTCTCATTCTTTTTCTCTCTCTCTCTCTCAAAAAAAGAAAATTGTCAGAGAACTCTAACATTTCTGCCATCTCAGTGTTGGCAACTCTTATAGGCTGAATTGTATCCCTGAAACACAAAACTGTGTGTTGATGTCCTCATTCCCTATTACCTGTAAATGTGCCCTTATTTGGAAATAGGGTCTTTGCAGATGTAATTAGGTTAAGATGAGGTCATTAGGGTGGGTAATAATGAAATATGATTGGTATTCTTATAAAAGGAGGTAATTTGGGGGGCACCTGGGTGGCTCAGTCGGTTGAGCGTCCTACTTTGGCTCAGGTCATGATCTCGCGGTTCGTGAGTTCAAGCCCCACATCGGCTTGCTTCTCTCAGCGCAGAGCTCGCTTTGGATCCTCTGTCTCCGTCTCTCTCTGCCCCTACCCAACTGGCACTCTCTCAAAAATAAATAAACATTTGGCATGCCTGAGTGGCTCAATCAGTTGAGCATCTGACTTCAGCTCAGGTCATGATCTAATGGTTGGGCTGGGTCGGGCTCTGTGGGGACACCTCGGAGCCTGGAGCCTGCTTTGGATTCTGTGACTCCTCTCTCTGCCCTCCCCCACTCATGCTCTGCCTCTCTCTCTCTCTCTCAAAAATAAATAAAAACATTAAAAAAAATTTTAATAATTAATTCTGGGGGCGCCTGGGTGGTTCAACTGGTTAAGCGTCCAACTTCGGCTTGAATCATGATCTCACAATTCATGAGTTCGAGCCCCACATTGGGCTCCATGCTGACAGTGTGGACCTGCTTGGGATTCTCTCTCTCCCGTTCTCTCTCTGCTTCTCCCCTGTGCACGCACGTGCTCTCTCTCTCTCTCTCTCAATTTAAATAAATAAATTTTAAAATATATATATATCCCCAAAATAATAAATAAATAAATAAATAATGAATTCTGGGGTGCCCAGGTGGCTCAGTAGGTTAAGCGTCTGACTCTTGATGTCGGCTCAGGTCATGATCTCCCGCTTTGTGAGTTTGAGCCCCACGTCAGGCTCTGTGCTGACAGCACTGAGCCTATTTGGAATTCTCTCTCTCTCCCTCTCTCTCTCTGCCCCTCCCTCGCTCACACGCTCTCTGCCTGTCAAAACAAACAAATAAACTTTAAAAAATAAGAAAAGATAAAATAATTAATTCAAACAATATAGGCCAAAGGTGGAAAATACTTCCCCACTGTCAGTCTCATTCAGAATCAAGAAAATGGGCCTGAGGGCTTAAGGAGGGCTCGCTAAGGAAATACGAGCCTCGGCTTTACTATCCCTTACCCAGCTGGGAAACCCCAAATACACATGTGTAAAAGCGTTTTTGTGCTGCGTAGGTTTGTTCTCATTCATCGGGGTTTTTTTTTTTTCCAAATCAAGCTCCCCAGAACATCTTCCTCAGAGTCACCTTGAGATGCTTAATAAAAAAATGCATTCAGACCTGCTGAATCCGAGCCCAGGATTGGAGACTTGGCACCTATATTTTAACCAGCATCCCTTGTCCCCAAGAGAGCTTGATGTACCCTCATATTTGAGAACCACTGATCTGAGCCAGCGATAATATTGCTGAAACCGACCAGGCCGAGGATGAAGCCTTATAATAGGCCTGGAGACTATCCTTTGGGAACTATTAATCATTAATCAGGGCCCCCTGGGCAGACTGGATTAACCAGTTACTAATCCCCCCTCCTCGTCTTCGAGACCAGTCGCTATTGTGTCGCTCCGATTCCCACAAATAACATCTTGAAAGTCCTCAGCTAACATTTTGCCAGATTTCACTTGCTCCCCACTTGCCGCTGCCCAGACCTAGCATTCTAGGAAACCGATCAAAGGTAACGAAACTAGTCTGACAGGGTTTGTTCTCAGAGAACTCGTACTGGGTCCAGTGAACAGAAACCATGCTTCAAACATAATCCATTTTAGATTGTCTCCTGGAATCAACGTCAAGCTTACTGATCTGTCCACGGCCGCTTCTTTCCGGTTTTGAAAACCCACGATCACATTTGCCTGTCTTCAGGCTTCCGGCACCTCTCCTACTCTCCACACTGATGAAAACAAAAGTATCCCCAAGAGTGGTCTCAAGGTCTCATCTGCAGGCACTCCCAGGGCTCTGAGAGAGGCAATTTGTCCAGACCAGAGACTTGAACCTGGTTACAACAATGAAATACTCTGCAAGACCACTTGAACCGCTTTCTCCACCCTGGGCTTTTCTTTCCTTAGCGCCGCAGCATCGCCTGGGATCTTGTTAGAAATGCACGTTCCTGGGCCCCACCCAGACCGACCAAATCAGAATTTCCATTTTAAGTGACCGCGTTGGCAAGACGCTGAAGTTGGGATCGATGCAGAGAAGATTAGCATGGCCCAGTGCAAGGCTGACACGCAAATTCATGGAGCAGTCCTTTTATTTTTTATTTTTTTTTAAAGAATCTCCAGGGGCGCCTGGGTGGCTCGGTTGGTTAAGCGTCCGCCTTTGGCTCAGGTCATGATCTCATGGTCTGTGGGTTCGAGCCCCGCATCGGGCTCTGTGCTGACAGCTCAGAGCCTGGAGCCCGCTTCGGATTCTGTCTCCCTCTCTCTCTGCCCCTCCCCACTCATAATCTGTTTCTCTCTCTCTCTCTCTCTCTCTCTCCCTCAGAAATAAATAACCATTAAAAAAAAAAAAGGAAAGGAAAGCACTGGGCTAGACTTTCAGTATGAAAATTTCTCCTTGACAGAAAGTGAGAGCGGGGGGAGCTCTGGTCTGTCTTTATCATCCATCACTATGTCTTTGTCAAGTGCATGCTTTCCTCCATTGTCTTGTAGCCCTTAACTTATGAAAAGCTCTTTCTGTTGCCCTTACTATGTGGTGTTAAGTCTTGTGAACGCCGTTGTTACAGGTCTATACCAGCCTCCCGCATGTGTCATTGGCCTTGCGTGTTCCTTTCCAAATCTAACCTGCTAAGAACTGACGGTAAGGGATGTTTCCTCATCGAGAAGCTGCAAGGCACAGGGGCGCCTGGGTGGCTCCGTCAGTTGAGGGTCCAACACTTGATTTCAGCTCAGGTCGTGATCTCACGGTTAGTTCATGAGATCGAGCCCCACATCAGGCTCTGTGCTGACAGTGCAGAGCCTGCTTGGGATTCTCTCTCTGCGCCGCCCCCCCCCCCCGCCCCTACCCTGTTTTCGTGCTTCCTCTCTCTCTCCCTCTCTCTCTCTCAAAATAAATAAATACTTAAAAAAAAAAAAAGAAGCTACAAGGCACGATAATTCTCTGTGTACAAAAATCCATTGGAGCCCAGACAACACACAAGCCAAAAGGAGTTGCTATGTTTCTCTTTCTGCATAAGCCCTCAAGCAACCTTTAGACTATCAAGTGTCCTGAAAACTGGCCCCTGGAGGATCTTGTTATTTATTCCAGAACAGGAGACTATGCCACCTGCTACTCTCGGCAAGTTACCTACGGTTCTTAGTTAAGTGTGCAAGAGTAAGACCCCACATCGCTCTCCAGCGCCCCACCCCATACCATTTACTTCTGGGAGCCCTGCCCTCCTTGCCCCTACTCTTCCAGCGTCCTACTTGTCCGTATCTTCTGCTTGCAAAGCTCCTTACAGAAACCTGATTGCTTACTGTCCGTAATGAAATACCAACGTCCATGCTAACTGTGCCTTCTGTAGCGCCTCCGGGATTAGAAGGGTATCTTCCCCAGTTCCGTGCCGCCCGCACTCTGTCACCTGGGTTTTGCGCTAGGCCTGCTTTTGTTCAGTCTCTCAAAGCCTCCATGGGCGGGCCCAGCAGCACATGGTTTCTCATTTGCTTGACCACCGAAGCTACCGGTCTGGAAAAGGAATCGACCCCATAGTCCCCCCTTACGGCTTCTCTTCTCTTCTTCTAGCCCTTCTCGCCACCAAGAGCTCTTTCCGTCTCTCACGGTGACGGAGCAAATGAGCCCACAAAAAGGGATCGATGCAAATAGACACTGATGTGTGCTTGGGGGAGAGAGAGGAGGAAGAGGAATTGTACACTTTCGGAGGGACAGGCCTCCCGTTAAGTCATGCACAAGCGCCCAGTTATCGCTGCAATTGGTTAATCTCCCCACATTTAGGGAATTTCCCAGAGAGCTTTCTTTCTTTCTTTCTTTTAAGTTTATTTTTTTGAGAGCGCTCAAGCGGGGGAGGGGCAGAGAGAGGGGGACAGAAGATCCGAAGCAGGATCTGCGCTGACAGCAGCGAGGTCGGATCCCACATCAGATGTGGGACTCGAACTCGCGAACCGCGAGATCACGACCTGAGCCGAAGTCGGACCCTCAACCGACTGTGCCACACAGGTGCCCCCCCCCCCCAGATAGCTTTCTAATTATTGATTTCTAATTTAACTTTTTTATGGTCGGTGACACTTCTTCACGGCCCAGCATAAGGTTTCTCACGGTGAACGCTCCACACTTGAAAGCAATGTGTATTTTGCTATTGCGGTGGGGGGCAGGGGGGAGACCTATCAATATCCATTAGGACAAGTTAATTGATGGCGTCTTAATGATTGTCTACGTGTTCTACTGATTACTGAGAAAGGAGTATTAAAGTCTCCAAGTATAATTGTGGATTTCTCTCTTTCTCCTCTAAATTCTACCAGTTTTTACTTCACATATCTTACAGCTCCGTTTTTAGGCACATACACATTTAGAATCGTGCCTTCTTATGCATTGACCCTTTCATCATTACAAAATATCCCTCTATATCTCTGGCAATACTCCTTGTATTAAATTCACTTTATCTGACGTTAATATATATGATATATATAATAATATATATAATTATGTCCTATATTTTATATATATATACACATGTATATGGTATATATATCTAAAATAATATAGGGGCGCCTGGGTGGCTCAGTCGGTTAAGCATCCGACTTCGGCTCAGATCACGATCTCCTGGTTCATGGGTTCGAGCCCTGCATCGGGCTCTGTGCTGACAGCTCAGAGCCTGGAGCCTGCTTTGGATTCTGTGTCTATCTTTCTCTCTGCCCCTCCCCTGCTTGCACTCTCTCTCTCTCTCTCTCTCTCTCTCTCAAAAATAAGTGCAAGGCCAGGAACATTTAGGAGATACTATTGCAGTATTTACCTAGGACCCACCTAGGACCATCCCCTCAAGATAAGACCATCAAAAAGTAAATAACAGTAACGAGAGCATCCTTTATTGAGTGTGGACTGTAGGCCAGGCAGTGTTGGAAGGGTTTTACAGACAAAACGTCATAGAATCCTCGCCCCAACTCTATGATGTAAGGGCCATTACTATCGATGAAGAAACAGCCACAGAGCGGTTAATGAATGTATTCCATGACATGAAATTATAGTGGAATTTACATCCAGGTTCTTCTGACTTTTGCTGCCCTAAATTTTTTTACTTTTTATTCTGAAAATTTTCAAATGCGTACAAAAGTATGCAATAAATATTTCAGCGTATTCTCTCATGGGACGCTCTTTAAAAGCATAACCATGGGGCGCCTGGGTGGCTCGGTCGGTTAAGCGGTCGACTTCGGCTCAGGTCATGATCTCGCGGTCAGTGAGTTCAAGCCCCGTGTCGGGCTCTGTGCTGACAGCTCAGAGCCCGGAGCCTGTTTCAGATTCTGTGTCTCCCTCTCTCTCTGCCCCTCCCCCGTTCATGCTCTGTCTCTCTCTGTCTCAAAAATAAATAAACGTTAAAAAATAAAATAAATAAATAAAAGCATAACCACAATATTGTTACCACACCAAAAATACTAACAGTGATCCCTCAACATCATCAAAGAGTCAGTCAGTATTTAAATATCCCTGATAGTTGCATGAATGTTTACAGATCTTTTGTTGTTGTTCACATCAGTATCCACATATTGCAATCGATTGCTGTATCTTTTGAGTCTCTTTTAATCGCTAGGCCCCTCTGGCATTTCTTTGTTTTTCCCATTGGAATTTATTAATGCGGATGTGAGCTAGTTTTCCTGTAAAGTCTCCCACTGTCCATGGATTTTGGTGATTATATCCCGATAGTGTTTTTCAAGTGAACTGTTAGATCTAGAGACTTGTGAAAACCCGGGTTTGATTTCTCGGCAAGACAGTTTCATAGGTGATGCTGTGTTCTTTCATCAGAAGGGCATAATATCTGATCGTCTCTCTACCGGCGATGTCCACAGACACGAGCGAATCATTGCCCAGATCCATTGTTTCCTTAGAGACTGCCAATGGTGATAGTCTATCATTCCTTCTTCACTCATTAGCTGGAGTACCTCTATAAAGAAAAACTTCCCAGTATCAAGTTTTTGGTTACGCTGAGATAAAATCTGTGCAGAAAATACTACAGTCGCTCCTTTGCTGGTAGACGTCTCCATATACATAGACCTCAAGCTTGGGTTCCCCATGGTTACAATCACAACTTCAGCTTTTCTTTCCAAAGCATGCGTTCCATGCTAGTGTGTCTGGGGCCAGCCTTGACTACAGGGAAATTGGGAGAAAAGTTGAAAAATATATAAAGTATTGGGGCACCTGGGTGGCTCAGTTGGTTAAGCATCCGACTCTTGAGTTCAGCTCGGGTCATGATCTCATTGAGGCGGGCTCTGTGCTGACAGTGTGGTTCCTGCCCTAAGGTCAGGAACACGACAGGGGTGTCCACTCTCACCACTGTTATTCAACATAGTGTTGGAAGTCTTAGCCTCAGCAATCAGACCACACAAAGAAATAAAAGGCATCCAAATCGTCAAGGAGGAAGTCAAACTTTCACTCTTCCCAGAAGACATGATAGTCTATATGGAAAACCCAAAAGATTCCACCAAAAAACTGGAAGAACTGATTCATGAATTCAGCAAAGTCACAGGATATAAAATCAAGGCAGAGAAATCGGTTGCATTCCTATACACCAACAATGAAGCGACAGAAAGAGAAATCAAGGAATCAGTCCCGTTTATAATTGCACCAAAAAACATAAAATACCCAGAAATAAACCTAACCAAAGAGGTGAAAAATCTATGCACTGAAAACCATAGAAAGCTCATGAAAGAAATTGAGGAAAACACCAAAAAATGGAAAATATTTCATGCTCCTGAATAGGAAGAACAAATATTGTTAAAATGTCGATACTACCCAAAGCAATCTACATATTCAATGCGATCCCTATCAAAATAACACCAACATTCTACACAGAGCTAGAACAAATAATCCTAAATTTGTATGGAACCAGAAAAGACCCCGAGTAGCCATAGCAATCTTGAAAAGGAAAACCAAAGCAGGAGGCATCACAATCCCAGACTTCAAGCTATACTACAAAGCTGTAATCATCAAGACAGTATGGTACTGGCACAAGAACAGACACTCAGATCAATGGAACAGAATAGAGAACCCAGAAATGGACCCACAAACGTATGGCCAACTAATCTTTGACAAAGCAGGAAAGAATATCCAATGGAATAAAGACAGTCTCTTCAGCAAGTGATGCTGGGAAAACTGGACAGCGACATGCAGAAAAATGAACCTGGACCACTTTCTTACTCCAGACACAAAAATAAACTCAAAATGGATGAAAGACCTCAATGTAAGGAAGCCATCCAAATCCTCGAGGAGAAAGCAGGCAAAAACCTCTTTGATCTTGGTCGCAGCAACTTCTTACTCAACACGTCTCCAGAGGCAAGGGAAACAAAAGCAAAAAGGAACTATTGGGACCTCATCAAAATAAAAAGCTTCTGCACAATGAAGGAAACAATGAGCAAAACTAAAAGGCAACCGACGGAATGGGAGAAGATATTTGCAAATGACATATCAGATAAAGGGTTAGTATCCAAAATCTATAAAGAACTTATCAAACTCAACACCCAAAAAACAAATAATCCAGTGAAGACATGGGCAAAAGACATGAATAGACACTTTTTCAAAGAAGACATCCAAGAGGCTAACAAACACATGAAAATATGCTCCACATCACTCATCATCAGGGAAATACAAATCAAAACCACAATGAGTTATCATCTCACACCTGTCAGAATGGCTAACATTCACAACTCAGGCAACGACAGATGTTGGCGAGGATGCGGAGAAAGAGGAACCCTTTTGCACTGCTGATGGGAATGCAAACTGGAGCAGCCTCTCTGGAGAACAGTATGGAGGTTCCTCAAAAAATTAAAAATAGACCTACCCTAGACCCAGCAATTGCACTACTAGGCATTTATCCGCGGCATACAGGTGTGCTGTTTCGAAGGGGCACACGCACCTCAATGTTTATAGCAGCACCATCGACAATAGCCAAAGTATGGAAAGAGCCCAAATGTCCGTCGATGGATGAATGGATAAAGAAGATGTGGTCTATATGTGTGTGTGTATACACACACACACACACACACACACACACACACACACAATGGAGTATCACTCGGCAACCAAAAAGAATGAACTCTTGCCATTTGCAACAACACGGATGGAACTGGAGTGTATTATGCTAAGAAAATAAGTCAGTCAGAGAAAGACAAATATCATATGACTTCACTCATGTGAGGACTTGAAGAGACAAAACAGATGAACATAAGGGAAGGGAAGCAAAAACAATATAAAAACGGGGAGGGGGACAAAACACAAGAGACCCCTAAATACAGAGAACAAACTGAGGGTTGCTGGAGGGGGTCATGGGTGGGGGGATGGGCTAAATGGGCAAGAGGTATTAAGGAGGACACTCGTTGGGACGAGCACCGGGTATTATATGTAGGGGATGAATCACTGGACTCTACTCCTGAAATCATTATTGCACTATCTGCTAACTGACTTGGATGTAAATTTAAAAGTAAATTTAAAAAAAAAGAAGAAACTTTTGCATAACCAGAAGAAAGATTTTAGTTTGAAAAGACCACTGAGTGGCAAGTAGAATGAAAGAAAGGAAGATTGGCCTCTAATAATACATTCGTGTGAAATCTTAAGATATTGACAATAAAGGGAGGATCCTTAAAGCTTCTAGAAGGGAAAAAAAAAAGCCCATCTACAAAGAAATAAGAATCCTCATTGGCAACACTTCGATGCAAAAAACAAAAACAAAAACCCCACGAGAATAACATCAGGAAAGATTGAGGGAAAATTACTTTGAACCTACAATTCTATATTTGTTAAATAGAAGAACAAAAAGAAACATTTTTAGACATGAGACAATTCAGAAATTTTACCTCCCAGTTATCTTCTCTGAAAGAATTAACTAGAGGATATACTCCAACCGTCAAAAAAAAAGAGGTCCAAGAAAAAGGAAGTCATGGGATCCAAGAAGCAGAGACACTAACCCAGGAACACGATGAAAAAAAACTCCTAAGAGAGCAGCCATTGAGGGAGGCTTCGAGTCAGTACATATCCGTGCACTTGACAAGCCATCTAATCAAACAACGGAAAGACAGCAGCAATATGGTGACAGAGAACCAGATATCTTTGGGCAACAACAACACAAAGAAGGATAATTAGAAATTCGAAGGAAAACGAACTACTTCAAAAAGTCACCATCCACATATAAAACAATCTAGAATGTGGCATGACTAACAATGGATATTGGGAGTAATTTACTTTTGGAGAACCTCCTGCCCTCAAAGAACTCACACTGATGGGAGGGGTGGGGTAAGCAATAAACAGATGACTCTTCTCCTAAAAAAGACATGGTCCTCTTGGCCCTCTTGGCCAGATTCCCTTTGTGCAGTGAGCAACCTGCACAACTGTACACAGCAGGCCTATAGAGATTCAACAGTAAAAAAGAGCTACGTCACTAACCGGAAGCATTCTAGGTCACCCCAGGAAGGCCCATGGGACATCTACACTTGCCAACAATCGTATGTAGCTCTCCTCCTACACAATCTGCTCACCTGCCCCAATTACAGATTTAGGGCCACTCCCTGGGCCCAATCACCTTCCCAGAGATTATGAACCCTGCCACCTTCACATCTAGCTTCTCCCTTTCCGTGCATATCCATCTCATCCTTCATCATGCCTTACTAGACCCAGCTGGCCTCAACCCCACCCAACACCCCACCCTGCACCCTACACCCTTAGGATCCAACGTTACAAAATTAGAAACCCGGAGACAAAATATAGGAAATTTTGGAGCGAGCCACTGCCTCTCGTACTCATCTTACTCCACCCCATTTAGCAGGCAAGGGAGTGAAAGGAAGTCCAATGTGGGGCTCGAGCTCATGAACCGTGAGATCATGACCTGAACCAAAACCAAGAGTCGGATGCTTCACTGACTGAGCCACCCAGGCGCCCTAAAATTTTTTCAATGTTTATTTTTGAGAGAGAGCGATGGCGAGATTGGCAGAGGGGCAGAGAGACGGGGGGGGGGGGGGGGACAGAAGATCTGAAGCCAACTGACCGCACCGAGCCCTATGCGAGGCTCGAACTCGCGAACTGTGAGGTCGTGACCTGAGCCGAAGTCAGACACGCAACCGACTGAGCCGCCCGGGGGGCCCCCCCACAGAGCTTCCTTTTAAAACATTACATTCAATTTAAAGAAAAGATACTGGGAGCTCGGGCTCCTGAGTCGAACTGTCTGGGTTCAACTCTTGTCTCCATCACTTCCCAACTGAACTACAAAAAAGCCATCTGGCGTCACAGAAAACACAGACGGTCTGGACGCTTTGCCCAGCTTTAAATCCCCGCTCTCCCCCCTCACTGGCCGATCACCAGTGACCGGCAGCCCTTATGGCTTGTTTTCTCATCTTCGAGATGAGCGATAGCATCTTTACCTCGCGGCGTTGCTGCGGAGCTCACGTGAGAACGTGTACGGCCCGGCCCATAGTAAGTGCTCACTAAATGTCAGGCACCCTCGGTATTATTCCATTATGTGTCCCTTTCTCGTGCCCTGACAAGGGGGAGGGAAGAGGGCCGTGCTCTGCATAATCATGCAAGCACCGTCTCCTCGGTGAGCTGGGGAAGGAAGTCAGGCAAATTCTCGTCTCCCGTATGGATGCAGGCTGCACCGTCTCGGAGAATCTGGTTTGCCTGGAAGAGATTTGTGCGCGTATTTATGTTTCGTCCAGCTGAGAACCATTGCATACCGGGAACAACAGGACAGTGTGGGTCTCTCTGCGACTCCCACTGATAGGGAACACTGGACGGGGATGACGTTTGGAGTGCCAACGCCCACCCCAGCCTGTCCTGCTGGCCGCCCCAGAGCGACGTGTCAGGCTGCAGAACTAAGACTCGGGCCAATGTGCCAAGGGGGAGGGAGATTACACAATTTTACCCATTGTTTTCTCTATTGCCTCTAGCTTTTTTTTTTTTTTTTTTGCAAGAGAAAGCATGTAAGCCCACGCACGGGCACACGCGCGCGCGCGCGCACACACACACACGGGCATGGGGAACGGGGAAGAGGCAGAGAGAGAGAGAGAGAGAGAGAATGAGAATCTCAAGTAGGGTCCATGCCCCAATGCATTGGGAGCCCAACTTGGGGCTCGATCTCATGACTGTGAGATCATGACCTGAGCCAAAACCAAGAGCCGGACGCTTAACCAGCTGGGCCACCCAGACGACCTGCCTCTAGCTTTTGAATTATGCTTAAAGAGTCTTTCTTTCCATCAAGGTTAAAGGGGAATGTGCTCGGGTTACCCGTCTGGCTCAGTCAGAGGGAACATTGGACTCTTGATCTCAGAGTCGTGAGTTCGAGCCCCACACTAGGCATAGAGATTACTTAAAATAAGTAAATCATTTTTAAAGGGGGGGAGGTACCCCTGCTTTCTTTTTTCTAATGTTTTTATTATTTACTTTTGAGAGAGAGGGGGAAAGTGGGGGAGGGGCAGAAAGGGAGGGGGCAGAGAGTCTGAATCCGACTCCTTGATGACAGCCGAGACCCCAACCTGGGGCTCAAACTCACAAACCATGAGAGCATGACCTGAGCCGAAGTCAGATGCTGAAATGACTGAGCCACACAGGTGCCCCCCCACCACGTCTTCTTTTCATACTCGTAAGGTTTCATATCTTACGTTTGGATCTTTGATTCGTTGAGAGTTTGACTCCTGTATATGGTGTGAAAGTCGCATCTAACTTTGTGTTTTTCCACGTGGCTAGTCCATACATCCAGAATCATTTATTTAAAAATCCATTTTTGGGGCGCCTGGGTGGCGCAGTCGGTTAAGCGTCCGACTTCAGCCAGGTCACGATCTCGCGGTCCGGGAGTTCGAGCCCCGCGTCAGGCTCTGGGCTGATGGCTCGGAGCCTGGAGCCTGTTTCCGATTCTGTGTCTCCCTCTCTCTCTGCCCCTCCCCCGTTCATGCTCTGTCTCTCTCTGTCCCAAAAATAAATAAACGTTGAAAAAAAAATTTAAAAAAATCCATTTTTGTGCACCCTGGCCCAAGTCCAGTGCCGTGTGTTTATTCTTTTTTTTTTTTTTTTTAAAGTAAACTCTACGCCCCAAGTGGGGCTCGAACTTGCAATCCTGAGATCAAGAGTCCCGTGCTCGGGGCTCCTGGGTGGCTGTCGGTTGAGCGTTGGACTCTTGATTTTGCCTCAGGTCATGATCTAACGGTTCCTGGGTTCGAGCCCTGCATCAGGCTCTGTGCTGCCAATGCAGAACCTACTTGGGATTCTCTCTTCTTTTCTCTCTGCCCCTCCCCTGCTCGCTCTCTCTCTCTCTCTCAAAATAAATAAATAACAATTTTAAAAAAAGAAAAGAGAGTCACTTGCTCTATCCACTGAGCCAGCCAGGCACCCCCATATGTTTATTCTTTAAAAACTCTAGTGATAAGTAATCGTATGCGGAATGTGAGAAAGTGAACAGAAGACCGTGGGGGAAGGGAAGGCGGAAAAATACTTTCAAACAGAAGGGAGACAAACCGTAAGAGACTCTTAAACACAGTGAACAAACTGAGGGTGAATGGGGCTCGGGGGGGGGGGGAGGGGGAAATGGGTGACGGGCATGGAGGAGGGCGCCCGTTGGGATGAGCACTGGGTGTTGTATGGAAGCGACGAATCGCGGGAATCTAGTCCCGAAGCCAAGAGCGCACTGGCAACGCTGTGTGTTAGCTAACTTGACAGTAAATTCTATTTAAAAAAATAAATAAAAGCAAAGAAACGAAGAAAGAAAGAAAAGAAAACAGTCCGGCGATAAGTAAAACAAAAGATCAAACAAAAAACAAACCAAAAATCAGCAACAAAAATAATCTCCCTACCAAATCACATCCTTTCCTCATGGGTACGCACTCTCACTCTCCTCTCTCTCTTACAAGAGTGAGATTTTATACACGCCGTTTTTATCACGGACACCTTTATTCACACTGTTTTGGCCCCCATTCCTAAATATAATTAACAGCCTATAATTAACTGTATAATTAACATACACACGCGGGCTGTTTTTATTCGTTTTACAAAAACGGGATCACGTTACGTAATATTTCTCAGCAACCCATCTTTTCCTACTTAATACTTTTTTTTATTTTTTTAACGTTTATTTATTTCTGAGAGAGACAGAGACAGAATGCGAGTAGGTTCGGGGCAGGGAGAGAGGGAGACACAGAAGCCGAAGCGGGCTCCAGGCTCCGAGCCGTCAGCACAGAGCCCGACGCGGGGCTCGAACTCACGAGCTGTGAGATCGTGACCTGAGCCGAAGTCGGACGCTCAACGGACTGAGCCATCCAGGCACCCCCCCTACCTAATACTTTAAGGAATCTAAGTCAGCTGGTATGGACCCAATTCTTCCTTTTTAATGGCTAACTTTCAGTGATGTGGATACGCCAGATTTCTATGCCATTAAGCACTGAGGGGCATTGATTTTCTTTCCCTTTTTTCACTGCTGTAAACTGAGCTACAACTAACATCCTTGGACACATAGGAGTGTGTTTGTTCCCGGGTACCCTTCGCGTTAAACTCTTCTGTACTGCTTGGATTGTTACCATAAGCAACTATCGATTTATTTAAAACAAAACAAAACTGGGGCGCCTGGGGGGCTCAGTCGGTTGAGCGTCTGACTTCGGCTCAGGTCATGATCTCACGGTTCGTGAGTTCCAGCCCCGCGTCGGGCTCTGTGCTGACAGCTCGGAGCCTGGAACCTGCTTTGGGTTCCTGTCTCCCCCTGTCTCTGCCCCTCCCCTGCTCATGCTCTGTCTCTCTCTCTCTCTCCTTCAAGAATAAATAAAAACATGAAAACAAATTAAAACAAAACAAAATGTACCAGCGCGCACACCTTCCTGAGGACTCTGCTCAATGCCCCAAGAATTATGAGTTTTTCCAGTCTGCCTGGTGGGAACGAGCATGATCTCCCTCTAATCATTGCAGATGGTTCTTTCCCCGGCCTCGGGCAGTTTTCGCACACGTATGTGCTACTCAGGAGATTCTCTCTCAGTGCAGCTCTTTCCTGTCCGGCGTCCTGTCCCCCCTTCGTCTCTCTAGACTCTCCGCTCTGTCTCCTTGACTCGGGGGGGGGGGGTACCAAGCTCTGCCTCGGTTCTCTACCGTATGTCGCAGCCTGAAGCTTTCACGAGGAAGTAAGGCTAAGGCGATTCTAGGGCCTACCTTGTCTGATTCCCGTCTCGCTGGGATCACTGTCCTTCCTTGACGAATGTTCTGTGTCTGAAAAAACAATGGTATTTCGTGTACTTTTGTCTGTTTGTATTTATTGCTTCATGCAGGAGGGTGAATCCGGGGCCTGTTATCTCATCTTCGCTCCGGACACGTCAACCCCCCGGTATTTTCTCAGCCGGTAAAACAGAGGCCAAGAGCCCCAGCTGGCTTGCCCAAGTTCCTGCTACAAAATGGAGGAGCCAGGGGCGCCCCGGGGGGGGGGGGCGCTCAGTCAGTGGAGCATCCGACTTGGTTTCGGCTCGGGTCATGATCTCACGGTCCGTGAGTTCAAGCCCCGAGTAGGGCTCCAGGCTGACAGTGCGGATCCTGCTTGGGATTCTTTCTTTCTCTCTCTCTCTCTCTCTCTGCTCCTCCCCTGCTCGCTCTCTCTCTCTCTCTCTCAAAATAAACACATAAATATTTTTTTAAAAAGGAAAAAAAGACGGGCATCATGCCCTGACTGAGAAGGACAGTAAAGGCAGGACATTGTCTCCACGTGGCCCTTGTTCAAATGCACTCACAACCTCGGAGGGTCCTTGGCTCTAAGAAAAGCCTGAGCCTTGGGGGTCGGGAAAGGAAGCAGATGTCGCTTCCGGCCAGAGGGCAGACCTAGATGGCCTCTCGGGTGATGAAAGTCGTCTGGTGAGGAAGGCGCGGAAGAGGACACTCCCATTTCCTACCAGGTGCCATGACCAGGGCTGCCTCCACTGTCACATAGCAGAGACAAAGCTCCTGGGTAGATGGTTCTTCCTGGGAAATCAGAGGTTTCCTGCTTTCTTTACCTCCATGCGGTCCCCATCTAATCTTTTTTCAAAGCTTTCAACAAGACCTTCGCTACTCACTTTAGAGAAGACACCACGTCGTTTTCTTCGACTTTGTTTAAAACGAAAATCCGAGTTCGTTAACGCACAGCGTAATAAGGCCTTCAAGAGTGGAATTATTCATTCATCACTGACATACGACACCCCGTGCTCATCCCCACAAGTGCCCTCCTTAATGCCCGTCACCCATCTAGCCCATCCCCCCACCCACCCACCTCCCCTCCAGCAGCCCTCAGTTTGTTCTCTGTGTCTAAGAGTCTCTTGGGGCGCCTGGGTGGCTCAGTTGGTTGAGCGTCCCATTTGGGCTCAGGTCATGATCTCAAAGCTTGTGAGTTCAAGCCCCGCGTCGGGCTCTGTGCTGGCAGTTCAGAGCCTGGAGCTTGCTTTGAATTCTGAGTCTCCCTCTCTCTCTGCCTCTTCGCCACTCGTGCTCTCTCTCTCTCTCTCTCAAAAATAAACATTAAAAATTTTTTTAATTTTGGGGCGCCTGGGTGGCTCAGTCGGTTGAGCGTCCGACGTCGACTCAGGTCATGATCTCACGGTCTGTGGGTTTGAGCCCCGCGTCGGGCTCTGTGCTGACAGCCCGGAGCCTGGAGCCTGCTTCCGATCCTGTGTCTCCCTCTCTCTCTGCCTCTCCCCCATTTTCACTTTGTCTCACTCTGTCTCTCAAAAATAAATAAATGTGGGGCGCCTGGGTGGCTCAGTCGGTTGAGCGTCCGACGTCGACTCAGGTCATGATCTCACAATCCGTGAGTTCGAGCCCCGCGTCGGGCTCTGTGCTGACAGCTCGGAGCCTGGAGCCTGCTTCGGATTCTGCATCTTCCTGTCTCTCTGCCCCCCTCCCCCCACTCACGCTCTGTCTCTCTCTCTCTGTCTCTCAAAAATAAATAAACATTAAAACATTTTGGAAAAAGAAAGAAAAGTGGATCTTCTGCCTCCCAAACAGATACTGCTTTCTGCCCCCCTTCTCACCCCCACTTGCCTGGGCGGTGCCCTCCCGTTCTCTTCACCTCTTACGCAAACTTGGCACCTTTATTGGTGAAATCGTGCACTTACACAGCCGCCGAATCTCTTGGCGGTGGGGGGGGGGGTCTCCCAGCAAAGCAGGGCGGCGTCTCTTCACCGGCCTCCTTTACACCCCATTGCTTGTTGCTAACTGAAACCCAAAGATGCTGAAAGCGAGCCTCCCCACCATCACGCCTGCGCCTTGCGGGCTTTGGCCAAGACCTCTGGGAGTCAGGCCCCTCCCAAATGCATACGGCGTCGGTGTTCTGCCGCATTTGCCAAGACTCGAGTTCACACTCAATTCACTAATTCCTTTTTGTTTTGGAAAATACAATTATTTTCATTAAAGTATGTTATTCATAGTAACATGTGATACATGTGTTATTTTTTCCGTTTCCCAGTTGCAGTAAATATCAGTAGACAGAACTCACCTAAGCCAAAGTTCTTTAGGTTCCCGTACCTATAATTTTTATACATGTCAAGAAGTCCCGAGGTGCCTGGGTGGCTCCGTCGCGTCTGACCCTCGATCTCGGCTCTGGTCAGGATCTCATGGTTCGTGGGTTCGAGTCCCCCTTAGGGCTCTGTGCTGATGGCACGGAGCCTGCTTGGGATTCTGTCTCTCCTTTTCTCTGCCCTTGCCCTGCTTGTGTGCGCTCTCTCTCTCTCTCTCTCTCAAAATAAAAAACTTAAAAAAAAAAAAGTCCTCAGACCAGAAAGTTTGAGAACCGCTAGATAGCAATGAAAAGGAGCAAATTTCACAGACATAGAGCGAAAGAAGCCAGACACAAAAGCATATATACTGTATATTCCATTTATATAAAGTCCCAGAACAGGAAAAGCTAATGGATGATGTTAGAAATCAGGACGTGAGCCCCTGGGTGGCTCAGTCGACTGAGCATGCAACTCCTGGTTTTGGCTCAGGTCACCACCCCGGGGTTGCGGGATCAAGCCGCACACCAGGCTCCACACTGGGCTTGGAGCCTGCTTAAGATTCTGTCTCTCTCTGCCCCTCCCCTGCTCTCTCTCTCTTTCTCTCAAGAAAAATCAGGATGCTACTCTGGGGGAAGAAGGAGGGCGTTGGTTTAGGGGGAATCATGAGGAACATGAAGACACTGAGTGCTGTTAACATGTGTGTTCAACTGGCAATTCACTGGTGTTTTATATACGTTTCTGTACGTGTGTTTTGCTTGCGTTTTGGGTTTTTTTTTTTTTTTAAACAGATTTTATTTTTTTTAATTTTTTTTTCAACATTTATTTCTTTTTGGGACAGAGAGAGACAGAGCATGAACGGGGGAGGGGCAGAGAGAGAGGGAGACACAGAATCGGAAACAGGCTCCAGGCTCCGAGCCATCAGCCCAGAGCCCGACGCGGGGCTCGAACTCACGGACCGCGAGATCGTGACCTGGCTGAAGTCGGACGCTCAACCGACTGTGCCACCCAGGCGCCCCCAGATTTTATTTTTTTAATGTTTATGTATTTATTTTGGGAGACAGAGAGAGAGAGCGTGAGCAGGGGAAGGGCAGAGAGAATCCCAAGCAGGCTCCGTGCCATCAGCACAGAGCCGGATGCGGGGCTCGATCCCACGGACCGTGAGATTATGACCGCCGTTTGACAGCTCCTCTGGACTAATGGGCATCTCCCACTTACCACGGGCGAGCCAAACGCTCCCCTCCCTTCTTCCTTCTGATTCCTCGGGCCCCAAACTCTCTTCCTGTCCCCCCACGTACGCGGTGGCAGCTTTACCCGAAGCTAGTGTAGCTTTCGCTTCAGGGACCCTCGTGTTCCGAGGGCCTGGAAAAATCACCAGGAACATGTTCACCCCAACTTTCCTTCCATTGCATTTGCCCTTGTGCCGAGCGGTCGCCGAGCGGCCGTGGACATTCTGGGGATCTTGCTCACGTAACGTTGAGTTGGGCGTCCGCTTAGCTGAGCTTCGGCGAGATCCACTCATGTGCCTTGCCATCACTTCCCGGTGTCGTGACAGAAGAGCGGAGGTCCAGAAGTCATCGTGTGATAGGAATCCGTCCTGTGGTACTTGGCACCGAGGTACAGAGAGAGCCGAGTCAGACACGGCCGGAAGCTACTCTGCGGAAAATTCTCTCCAAAGCCTAGAACTGCACGCAGAGGACTGGGTTCTCATCGCCGCCTGAAGGAGAAAGAACTTTCTCCCTCGTTAAAAATACACTGGGTGATGTGGCACCCACGGTTATAAGTGCCGCCTACTCTTTATTTCTTGTTTGACGGAAATCGCGTTTGGTAGAATTGACTGGAATCCCTGTGTTTGCAGGGCACAAACCGGTGGCTGTGCTAAGGCGCTGAGTGTGTGCGTGTGAAGTCACACGTTTGTTTGCCGAATCCCAGCATGCCGAATCATGGCCTAAAAGAGCTGATCCTTCTCGTCCTCACAAAGTCTGCCTGGGTCATTGTGATTTTCTTTTTTTCTCCCTGTCAATGCATACGCGCTTCTGTCCTTACGATAGGGGCCCTTTTGTCCTTGGGATGCGTTCCAAGACACCCCCCCCCACCCGCCCCAGCGGCTGCCTGAAACCACAGATAGAACTCAACCTTAGATGTCCTCTGTCTCTCCTATACATGCCCGCCTATAGCAAAGTTTAATTTGCAAATCAGGCCCAGGAAGAGGCGAACAGCGGCTAATACTAAAATAGAGCAATTATAAGAATGTACTGGAATAAAGGTTACGTGAATGTGTTCTCTCTCTCTCAAAATATCTTCCCATGGGGCGCCTGGGTGGCGCAGTCGGTTAAGCGTCCGACTTCGGCCAGGTCACGATCTCGCGGTCCGGGAGTTCGAGCCCCGAGTCAGGCTCTGGGCTGATGGCTCGGAGCCTGGAGCCTGTTTCCGATTCTGTGTCTCCCTCTCTCTCTGCCCCTCCCCCGTTCATGCTCTGTCTCTCTCTGTCCCAAAAATAAATAAAAAACATTGAACAAAAAAAATTAAAATATCTTCCTGGACTGCACCCCACCTTCTCGTGATGATGTGAGATGACAAAATGCCTACGTGACGAGATGAGGGGAGGGGAAGGACGTGGGCCCCTGTGACAACGTGTTAGGCCACTGCTGACCTTCTGACGCCACGTCAGATAGGGGAGCATCTGATTCTGGACCTCGGGTGACCGCGGGTAACTGAAACTGGAAAGTGAAACTGTGCATAAGGTGGAAGAAGACGAAGAAGAAGGAGAAGGAGAAGGAGAAGAAGGAGAAGGAGAAGGAGAAGGCAGCCTGGGGCACCGGGGTGGCTCAGTCGGTTAAGCATTCGACTTCGGCTCAGGTCTTGATCTCGCAGTTTGTGGGTTCGAGCCTCGAATTGGGCTCTGTGTGAACAGCTCAGAGCCTGGAGCCTGCTTCGGATTCTCTGTCTCCCTCTCTCTCTGCCTTTCCTCTGCTTGCTTTCTGTCTCTCTCTCAAAATAAATACACATTACAAAGTTAAAAAAAAAAAAAAAGAAGAAGGAGGAGGCCTGGGGAGCCCGGTGGCTCAGTCGGTTAAGCATCTGGCTTCGGCTCAGGTCATGATCTCACGGTTCTTGGGTTCGAGCCGGGCGCCGGGCTCTGTGCTGACAGCTCGGAGCCCGGAGCCCGCTTCGGATTCTGTGTCTCCCTGTCTCTCTGCCCCTCCCCTGCTCGTGCTCTGTCTCTCTCTCAAAAATAAATAAACCTAAAAAAAATAAATACATAAAAATAAAAAAAGAAGGCCCCACAAATCATATAAGCTTCAGGCTCTACATGTAGAGTACGGCCCTGCTCACACTCTATATCCAACCAGCAAGTCCTGATGGCTTTACTTCCGAAATACGTTCATTTTCCAACCCGTTCTCATCACCCGGACGGCTACTACTCCAGCTCAAGCTGCCGTCACCTCCCCCTCGGATCTCCACACTAGCCTCCCGACCAGTCTCCCTACGTCCCCTGCCCCCCCCCGCCGCCATCGCCCCACGTCCCCCCGCCCCCCTGCAGTCTATTCTCAACCACAGCGGAGAGATCCTTCGATGACATTAATGAGATCATGCGAGTATTCTGCTCAAACCCCTCCAACAGCTTCACATCCCAACTCCGAGACAAGCAAGCTGTGAAAAGCGGTCTACCCACCCCTTCGTGATCGGGCCGCCAGGGGCCAAGTTCTACGATGCTTCCCCTCACTCGCTCCACTCCAGCCACGCCGTCCTCCTCGCTGTTCCTCAAACGCACCCCCACAGAATTTCCCCCTCGCGCTTCCTCCTCCCCCTAGAAAGTTCTTCCTCCAGACACCCCCCGTGGATGTTTCTCTCCCCTCCTGCAAGTCTTTGCTTAATTGCCACCCTCTCAACGAGGCTCACCTCCTCCCCGTTAAACGTTTCACCTCTGCACCCTCTTTGCACTCTTGGTTCCTCTTACTTTGCTCTCTACTGTTTCTCCTTATGTTCCCTAGCGCTTATCACTTTCTAAAACGCTGGACAGTTGACTTATTTATTGTATTTATCATTCTCACCTCTCTCCTCCTATTTTACTCACTGCTATATCCTCAGCACTTAGAGAAATGCCTGGCACCCAGTAGGCACCGAATAAATATTTGCTGAATGGTGGGCGCCTGGGTGGCTCAGTCGGTTCAACGTCCGACTTTTGGTTTCGGCTCAGGTCACGATCTCACGGTGGGTGGCTCTGTGCTGACAGGGCGGACCCTGCTTGGGATTCTCTCTCTCCCTCTCTCTCTGCCCTTCCCCCACTCACACATGCACTCTCACTCTCTCAAAATAAATAAACTTTAAAAATAAATAAGTAAGTAAATATTTGTTGAATGAATGGATAAATGAATCAAGAGGATGCCAGCCAGAGGGAACAGCATGTGCAAAGGTCCAGGGGTGAAAATGTGTGTGGCTTATTCAAGGAACTCAAGGAAGTCCTCAGGAGAAAGATGAAGAGTGGCTCCAGTGGAGTCAGGCAAGGCAGACGGGAAGCAGGGGGCGAAGGACGCTGTAGTCCAGAAAAAGGATATGGCACCTCAGAGCCAGAAAAATCCACTGAAGGGCTACTCACACCAAGGGAGAGGTGTGATCATAGTTTTTTTTTTTTTTTTTTTTTTTTTTTTTTTTGCGTCATCGTTGGCCGTTCTATAGGAAATGGATCACGGTGGTGGTGGGGTGGGAGCAGGGGTGAGGGTTGAGGACTGGAGGCAGAGACACCAGTTGAGAGGCTTTGGGAGCGGTCCAGGCAAGAGGCGAGCGTCTCAGACTAATTTGGGCAGTGACGGTGGAGCTGGAGAGAGAGAGGGAGTGGAAAGGTCTTTTATGTGGGACGTAGACTCGGAAAGCTCTGACGATGAGCCAAAGGGAGAAGGGCTTTTGATGAGAGGACCGTGGTCATCTGTGCTGACTGTTGCCAGGACTGCAAAACGTCTGTTGGACTTAGTGACAGAGAAAGAGCTGGCAACCTTGTCAAGAGCATTTCCACGAAATGGCGACGGTCACAAGTCCACTTGCAGCACAAGTGACGAGGGGGGTCTGAGGAAGCGGATGCCTCTCTACGTGTCCGCAAAGCACCCGACGCCTCGTAGGCTCTCGATACTTTCCTCCCGCCTTTCCCCGTAGTTTTTTTAGGTAAGCTCTACACCCAACATGGGGCTCGAACTCACGACCCCCGAGATCAAGAGTCGCGTGCTCTACCGCCTGCGCGGGCCGGGGTGCCCTCTCCTTTCCCTGTATCAACGATGTTGCGTATCTGCAACAGTATTGCTGATTAAAGTCTCGGTAAAGGAAAAATGTTAAATGAAAACGATCCCAGCTTGTCAAATATTTACTGTTCCTTGGGCACTGGGTTTCTTAAGGTAGAGTATTAAATTCAAATATTAACGAGGAAAACAGCTGGTGCTGAATATTCAAGCTCCCAGAGGAAGCCATTAATGAATCATTTTTAAAGCTGGACAGCTTCACGCTTAATCTGTTCAAGGAAGAGGAACGCAGTCATTTCTCAATTATTGTTTTATAAAATGAATATAAATTTCCGATTAGTCTGTTTCTGAAATGGAAACAGCCTTTTAGCATTATAATAATGAATGTTTGTTATAGGAAATTCAGGCATTAACCTAGTGTATAAAGAAGAAAGGGGAGACAGAGTTCCAGCTTTGCAAGATGAAGAATGTTCTGCAGACGGACGGTGGTGATAGGTGCATAGCAATATGAACGTACTTCAGGTCAATCAACCATACACTTAAAAATAGCTAAAATGGCAAATTGTGGGTTATATATATTTTACTCTTTAAAAAATAAACCATTTTTTTAAAAAAAGTTAAAACGGCAAATTGTATGTTACGTATATTTTACAATTTAAAAAATAAACCTTTTTTTTAAATTTTTTTTAACGTTTATTTATTTTTGAGACAGAGAGAGACACAGCATGAACGGGGGAGGGGCAGAGAGAGAGGGAGACACAGACTCGGAAGCAGGCTCCAGGCTCCGAGCCATCAGCCCAGAGCCCGACACGGGGCTCGAACTCGCGGACCGCGAGATCGTGACCTGAGCTGAAGTCGGACGCTTAACCGACTGAGCCCCCCAGGCGCCCCAACCTTTTTTTTTTTAAAGAAGGGGATGGTTGGGGCACCTGGGGAGCTCAGTCGGTTAAGTGTCTGACTTTGGCTCAGGTCACGATCTCGCGGTCCGCGGGTTCGAGCCCCGCGTCGGGCTCTGCGCTGACGGCTCGGAGCCTGGAGCCTGCTTTGGAGTCTGTGTCTCCCTCTCTCTCTGCCCCTACCCCGCTCGCGCTCTGTCTCTCTCTGTCTCTTGAAAATAAATGAACATTTAAAAAAAAAAAAGAAGGGGATGGTTACAGGGTCGGGGGGGGGTGGGACGGATAAAATAGGTGATAAATAATGAGGAGGGCACTTGTTGTGATGAGCACAGGGTGATGTATGGAAGTGTTGCATCACTACACGTCCACCCGAAACTAATACAACACGGTGTGTTAACTAACTGACAGGAAAACACAAACTTAAAAAAATAAGAATGGGAAGATCACCCCCTAATGCACTGTGTAGGTTAGCATATTCATTATTCACTCACCATTCATTCATTCATTCAACAGATATTTATGGAATGCCTGCTATACGCCGAGCATATGTCTAAGTGCTGAGAATATATTAATGGACAAAACGGCGTCCTTCCCCCCGTGGAGCTTACTTCGAACGGGGGAGGAAGAAAACAAACAGGGGAGTATGTACTATGTCAGATGGTGGTAAATGATACAGAGAACAACAAGGCAGAGAAAGGAGAAACAGAGTGATGAAGAGGTTGTCATTTTACACAAGGAAGTCCTCGTTGATGAGGTGACGTTTGAGCAAGGAGCTGAAACCAGAGCGTTCCAGGCAGCAGGAATAGCCAAGGCCAAGATCCCAAGGCAGAAGTAGGTTCGGCATGCTCAAGGAACAACAAAAAAGCCCGGGTGGCTGGAATAGAGTCAATTAGGGATAGAGGAGTAAGAAAGGAACTCACAGAGAGGTGAGGAGGGGCACAGATCACGTGGGTCTCAGAAGAACCCTACAGGGCTTTGACGTTTCCTCTGGGGGAGGATGGAAATCCCTCGAGAGTTTGAGCAGAGGAGGAACCTGACACCATTTCAGGTTAAAAAAAAAAAAAATCAGTCTGGCTGCCGCGTTGAGGTTAGACTCAAAGAGGGCAAGGCAAGAAGTAAGGAGGAAAATTAGGCTATTGCAATAATCCAGGTGGAAGTCATGGCGGCTGAGACCAACAGGGTGGCCATGAAGACCGTGAGAAGGGCTCAGACTGTACGTATATGGAAGGCGCAGCCAAAGGCATTTGCAGGACTAGACATAGGCGGGGGTAGATCTACGCTTTGTGTGGCCTAACGCTTATATAATTTGGGGGGCTCTCTATTAAGAAGAAGGTACACGGTCACCTGGGTGGCTCAGTGGGTTAAGCGTCCAGCTCTTGGTTTCCGCTCAGGGCATAATCTCAGGGTTCCTGGGACTAAGCCTTGTGTAGGGCACTGACAGTGTGGAGCCTGTTTGGGATTCTCTCTCTCTCCCCCTCTCTCTGTCTTTCTCAAAATAAGTAAATGCACTTAAAAATTTAAAAACGAAACAAAACACGGACTGCCTGAATGGCTCAGTTGGTTGAGCGTCCAACTCTTGGTTTAGGCTTAGGTCATGGTCTCGTCCTTTGCGGGTTCAGGTTCTGCACTGACAACACGGGGCCTCCCTGGGATTCTCTCTCCCTCTCGCTCTGCCCTGCCCCCACTCTCTCTCTCTCTCTCTCAAAATAAATAAATAAATAAACTCAAAAAAAAAAAAAGAAGGTCCAAAATTGGCTACAAAGGTGATTATCTATTTCATTTTTTTTCAATATATGAAGTTTATTGTCAAATTGGTTTCCTAATATCTATTTCAAATGAGACTAGAAGTCACAGTGTATTACAAATTTATAAAACCTGACAAATTCAACACACATCAGAAATTCAGAAAATAATATTAACTTCCCGACACGCCCCTACAAGGCCTTTTGCCTATCTTGCCGATTGCGTGCCATTTATTCACCCGTCCGTACGACGATTTTACAATATTGTCTATAAAAGAATAGAAAGATAATTCTCTCCTCTAGCATGGCTGACCGGAATTTGTGTTTTATGATTGATATTTCAATTTCATCTTTATTGCTGGTGGAGTATTTAATTGCCATTGTGACAACAAGACAGGTTTTGACAGGCTAGCCTTTCTCTCGGTTTACATACTTCGCTTCCTCCCTATCATATTTAAATTCTTGTTCATTAAAAACTTGCCCAAGGGGCGCCTGGGTGGCGCAGTCGGTTAAGCGTCCGACTTCAGCCAGGTCACGATCTCCCGGTCCGGGAGTTCGAGCCCCGCGTCGGGCTCTGGGCTGACCGCTCAGAGCCTGGAGCCTGTTTCCGATTCTGTGTCTCCCTCTCTCTCTGCCCCTCCCCCATTCATGCTCTGTCTCTCTCTGTCCCAAAAATAAATAAACGTTGAAAAAAAAAAAAAAAACTTGCCCAAAACAGGGGCATCTGGGTGGCTCCGTTGGTTGAGCATCCAAGTCTTATCTTGGCTCAGGTCAATATCAAGAGATCGAGCCCCACGTTGGGCTCTGCCCTGGGCACGGAGCCTGCTTAAGATGCTCCCTCCCTCTCCCTCTCCCTCTCCCCCTCTCCTGCTTGTGTGCTCTCTCTCAAAAAAAAAAAAAAATTAACAAATAAATACATAAATAATTTTTAAAAATTGCCAAAACCACAAAATTGATCTGAAAATAAAGCATTTAGGGACGCCTGGCTGGCTCAGTCCATTAAGCGTCCGACTTCAGCTCAGGTCATGATCTCGCGGTTCACAAGTTCGAGCCCCGCCCCGGGCTCTGTGCTGACAGCTCGGCCCCCGGAGCCTGCTTCGGAATCTGTGTCTCCCTCTCTCTCGGCCCCTCCCCCGCTCGTGCTCTGTCTCTTCCTCTCAAGAATAAACATTAAAATTTGTTTGCGTGAGAAACAGGAAAATAAAGCATTTACACAGGCAATTAGAATGCATTTACAAATTGACACTGCATTGTAGTGAGCTATGTAGTTTCATACTCAGATACTCTTAATATTGCATACACTGATTTATTGACTCATATGTTTAGGCTTTCTGTGACTGGAACACTGTTTCCTCGGGCTAGTCCGCTGTGCCCGTGACACTTTGGTGTCCCATTTCGTTTGCGAGTACCAGGCTCCATCGGAGCAAGTGGAGTCAGATACACTAGAATATGATCCCGTATGTTACGGTGTATAAAACATGCAAATTCACACATAAACTCACAATTTGCACTACTGCGACGGACTTGTGCTCCGCAAACATAGGGTTTTCGATAGATTCTAGCCCAGAGGATTCGCCTAAAAAATGTGCGGTAGCCACTGTGGAAAACAGGATGGCGTTTCCTCGAACACTTGAGAGAAGAACTACCACACGATCTAGCGATCCCACTTCTAGGAGTATATCCAAAAGAACTGAAATCAGGATCTCAAAGCAGCCTCATTCACCACAGCCAAGATACGGAAACACCCTAAATGTCCACGGATGGGTGGATAAACAAAATGTGATATGTGCACACAATGGAACATTATTCAGCCTTAAAGAAGGAAATCCTGGGCGCCGGGGTGGCTTGGTCCGTTGAGCGCCTGACTCTGGCTCGGGTTGTGATCTCACAGTTCGTGAGTTGGAGCCCCACGTTGGGCTCTTTGCTGACAAGCATGAGGCGGAGTGTGCTAGGGATTCTCTCTCGCCCTCTCTCTCTGCCCCTCCCCCACTAGCACACAGGTGCACCGGCGCGCGCCCGTGGACGCTCTCTCAAAAATAAATACACCTTAAAAAAGAGAAGGAAACCCTTTCATGGGCTACAACATGGAAGAACCTTGACATGATGCCAAGTGAAATGAGTCAATCACAGAAAGGCAAATACTGCATGTTCCAACTTACACGAGGCCATCTAAAATAGTCAAACTCAGAAGCAGAGTGGAAGGGTGACTGCCAGGGACTGAGAGAGAGGGGGTAATGGGGAGTTACCGTTCAATGGGGATAAAGTTGCAGTTGTACAAGAGGGATTAATTCTAGAGACCTCCTGTACGACACAGTGCCTGTAGTCAACAATAATGTGTTGCACGCTTAAAACTTTATTAGGAGGATAGAGCTCCAGTCCGTTAGGCATCTGACTTCCGCTCGTGAGTTCAAGGTTCGAGGTGCGTGAGTTCAAGCCCTGCGACCGACTCCGTGCTGACAGCTCGGAGCCTGGAGCCTGCTTCGGATCCTGGGTCTCCCTCTCTCTCTCTCTCTCTCTGCGCCAGAAGTGAGGGCAAGCCGCGTAAATACGCCTGATCAAACCCAAAATAAATGTAAACCTAGTTCAACCTCCCCTTTGTAGGACTCAAAATGCCCACAGCCGCCCAATGCCAACCCCACCACAAGAGCAAGAATGACGGAGGGGAAGTTGGAGGGGAAGGAGACAGCTGTCCGAACTGACTGCAATTACTTATTAATTACTATTAAATTAAAAATGTTTGCCTACGGCAAATTTTACAAAAGGCACGTGGTCACGTGATCCCGCCGTTAGGGCCTCGGAAGAAGGGGCCGCAAATGCGGAGCCTCTGACGTTTAAGCTTCATGAACTTCACCGTGAACTTGGTGCTAGACGTGGAGCGTGACAGAAAGAAAGGAGTCGGACTTGGCGCCAGGGTGTTTGGCCTGAGCAACAGGATGAACGGAGTTACCATTTACTGAGATACAGAAGGTGAAGAGAAGTTTTGGGGGTGAAATCCGGAAGTTTGGTTTGGGAGAGGAGAAGCTTAAGATGTCTGTTAGCTAAGAGGAGCTAGCGGGTAGGCAGAGATATGAGTCTGGAGTTCGTGGGAGGGGGCCATCAGGGAGACAACAGCCCAGGGACTGTATCTGAAGCTGTGAGATCGGATCTGGAGTAAGGAAAGAGAGGCAGGAACGAGGTGGACCAGGATGGGGCCCTGGGAAACGCTCTCGGTGGGGAATTTGGCGAATAAGGAAGCTAAGAAGCCAATGGGGGCCAAAAAAACCCCTAAGAGAGTGCGGGGTCCTGGAAACCAAGTGAAAAAAGTGTTTCAAAGCAGGAGTGTTCAAATCTTTCAAGTAACGTGAGCACCGAGAATGAACCATTTCAGCCAGGATTGAACGTCCGCGTCAGTGATGATGGAGAACTTACCACGAGTTGTCTAGAGTGAGACAAGAAAATGGAAGGAGCAGAATCACAGACGTTCATCACACTTGGTGTTTGAAGACCTGCTTCTCTCAGTAAAAGCTCTTGGCATTACTCTCTAACAGCCCACACAGATCTACTGTATTGTTATTTTTAATATAATTTATTGTCAAATTGGCTCACATACAAATGTATACTGTGCTCTTGGTTTTGGGGGTAGATTCCCATGGTTCATCGCTTCCATACAACACCCAGAGCTCATCCCAACAAGTGCCCTCCTCAATGCCCATCACCCATTTTCCCCTCTCCCCCACCCCCCTACTTTATTATTTTTTTAAGTTATTTAGTGCAGGAGAGCCTGGCTGGCTCAGTCAGTGGAGTGTGCGACTCTTGATCTTGAGGTTGTAAGTTCGAGCCCCACGTTGGGTGTAGCGATTACTTAGAAATAATTTTTTTTAAATCTTAAAAAAAAAAAAGTTGTTTAGTGTAAGGATTCCTATATTTGTCCAGCTCGCCTTTGATGGGCAGTTAGGCCGTTAATCTTGGCGATTATAAATAATGCCTCAATGAATATCTTTGAACATACTTTTTTCTGCACGTGCAAAATATGCCTCTAAAATAGATTTCTGAATTCTGAAATTGCTAAATAAAGAGTATGCACATTTTCAGTTTTGATGCATATTGCCAAATTGCCCTTGATTGACTTTCTCATCAGTCATATATGAGAACTGCCCTTTCCTCACACCTTTAAAAGCATCGGATACTAATAATGTTTCCATCTTTGCTACTCTGATAGGTTTTTAAAATAGCAACGTTATTTTATTTTGCATGCCTTTGATCACCAGTAAAGTAGAAGAGCTTTTCATGTTTATTTCCGTTTGTATTTCTTCTTTTGTGTGACAACCGAGGCCTCTGTCCGTTTTTCTCTTTGAGCATCTGTCCTCTTTTTATTCTAATCATTTTGTCAGAAATGCATCATATATGTTGCAAATATTTTCCCCCAAATGTTGTTTGACTTGCAACGTTATTTACGGTGGTTTTATAGAGTTTGGTTTTTTCCTACATGGTCTAAGCTGTCATTGTTTTCTTTTAATGGTTGCTGCTTTTCATATCACAGCTGATTGTTTTTTAACAAGAGCCACAGAAATAGATTTTAAGATTATTAACCCAAGGCTTAGAGAGAACACGTTCTCTTTTCATAGCTAATCAGACATCTGCAATGGGGACAAAATTGCCCCTCCCCACCCCCAACCTCAATCAAGACGTTTCTCTTTATATTATTGGCAAAAACTACTGCCTAATTGAGACTTCTGCGTATTCAATGAATGTCTGTGTATTTGGCCTCACAATGCCCAGGGGCTAATAGGACCATGTGCTTTCTCTAACAAACACGAGAACAGACATGAGTAAGACAGCCCTTTTGTAAAATATAACATTTGCAGCGTGCAAATTACATAAAATGGCAATAATGTGGTTTTCTAGGTTTGAATGCATTTCAGTTCATTCCATTTATAAAGCAGACTTGAAATAAAATAATGCCATTACAAAATATATTTTTTTTAGGCGTGAGTTATCTTTAAAGCTCTTTAGGTGACATGTTTTTGCCTTACATGGGTTAGAAACCACCACTGGTCCATTAAATGTGGTTTCCACATACGTGAATATTTTAATTTCATTTAGTGTCGAGTTTTTCTTTAAATTCCAGTTAGTTAACATATGGTGTACTATTGGTTTCCGGAGTAGAATTCAGTGATCGATCACTTACAGATGACACCCGGTGCTCATCACGTGTGCCCTCCTTAATGCCCATCACCCATTTAGCCCATCCCCCACCCACCTCCCCTTAGCGTGTTCTCTGTAGTTCAGAGTCTCTTATGGTTGGCCTCCCTCTCCGTTTTGATTTTCTTCCTTCCTCTATGTTCATCTGTCTTGTTTCTTGAATTCCACATAGGAATGGAATCATGTGGTATTTGTTTTTCTCGGACTGACTGATTTCCCTTACCATACTACCCTCTAGTCCCATCCACGTCGTTGCAAATGGCAAGATTTCCTTCTTTTTAACGGCCAAGTAATATTCCATTGTGCATACATGTACCACTTCTTTACCCATTCATCAGTCGATGGACATTTGGGCTCTTTCCATAGTTTGGCTCTTGTCCATAGCACCGCTATAAACACTGGGGTGCATATGCCCCTTCGAATCAGCATTTTTGCATCCTTTGGAGACATACCTACCAGCGCAATTGCTGGGGGGGGGCGGGTAGAGTAGTTCTATTTTTAGCAAGTTGAACTTTCTTTACACCTGAAAGCTGACGAAAAAGAGTTTCGGCATGAACTAAATTATTATAACCATTTTCTTAATGCTTGACAGGCAGCTCAAAAAAAGCGCTGTCGGCTACACAGAGAATAAAGAGCCCTCGATCTTGTTTCTTTCCCAAGGTAGCCCAAGGTGTTTGAGAGGTAAATTTTGAATTCAGGAAGTGTCCAGAGTCAGGGAAACTAAATGGAGCATGCGGACTTCAATCACTCCAAAAAAAAAAAGTTGACAAAATCTTTCAGACCACCAGAAACTGTGAAGTTGTTAAAATATCAGAATGCAGAAACAGATACTCCAAGCACTCCTGTTAGGGAAGCAAAAGCCGGAGAAAGAATACTCTCTATTTTAAATGTTTTCCTCATACCTATCAGAGACAGCTGCTGATGAGATTATCATATAAAATCGATAATCAGAATTTATAATAGAAGACATTATCCCACAATAGTAATAAAACCCATAAAATATCTAGGATTAAGCAAAAAAAAAAAATGACCAGGAGGACCTCTATAAGAAAGAAACTATAAAACTTCCATGGGACATAAACTAAGACTTTAACAGGAAGACTCAACATTTTAACATTGTCAGCTCCCCATAAATTAATCTAGAAATCTAACACGCACACAATGAAAATTCTAGAAGGAAATTCGCAGAAGGGAGAGACGGGGAACTCGACAAAATGATCATAAAAATGCATTAAAATTTAGAAAAGGACGGTAATAAGTAGGGATTAAGCCTACCAGACGGTAAAGGGTATTATCAAGCCACACGAATTCAAGAAGTGTGATGCAGAAATTGACAAGAATTGGCGATTTAAAGGATCAGAATGGAGTATAGAAACAGACTCAAATATATGGGAGGAGAACATAGTACTATATGATAAAGTTGATATGCCTTCATTCAACAAATACTTATCGAGCCATATGTGATGCAGACATGCAACACTCAAAATTTCTGTCTTGAGTGGAGCTTAAATTCTCATGGAGAAAAAAAAACCACAATAAATAAAATCTGTAGGACAGCAGTGATCAGTGCTATTGAGAAAACTCAGGCGGGAAACGGTGATGGGAGTTGGAGGGATTGTGATTTTAAACAGAGTGGTCATCTCTGAGAAGGTGACATTTCAGCACAGACCAGGAGGTGAAGGCACGGGCCAGGTAGACATCTGGGGAAAGAGCAGACCGGGATTTTTTCAACCTGGGCGATATTGACGGTTGGCAAGATAATTCTTCATTGTAGGGGAGGCTGTGGTGTGAACTGTACAATGTTTCGCAGCACCACCTGGCCTCGACCCACTGCACGCTCCGCCCAGGGTGTGACAACCAACACCGTCTCCAGGGGCGCCTGGCTGGCTCAGTCGGTGGAGCGCGTGACTCTTGATCTCAGGGTCATGAGTTCAAGCCCCATGTTGGGCATAGAGCCTACTTAAAAAATAAAATAAAATTTAAAAACATGTCTCCAAACATCCCCAAATGTCACCTGGGGAGCAAAATGGCCCCTGAATGAGAGCCTCTGCGTTGGAGGGAACAGTGAGGGCAAAGGTTTTGAGTGGCTGGCATGTTAAAGCAACAGCTAGGGAGCCACTGTGACAGGAGTGGAGTGAACATGGGTCGGGGATCCAGGTGGGGAGGGATGCCAGGAGGAGAGCCAGTAGAATACGAGGTAACATTTCCGAGGGAGCAGTCTATGGCAGATGGCACAGGGTCTTGTAAGGCACTGTGATGACTGAATCTCTTACGCGGGATGAGACGAAAAAGCCATCGGAGAGATTTTGTGCCAAGAAATGATTTGATGTTTGGGGCTCCTGGGTAGCTCCGTTGGTTAAGTGTCCGACTCTTGATCTGGGCTCAATCATGATCTCACGGTGCATGAGTTCAAGCCCCGCGTTGGGCTCTGTGCTGACAGAGTGGAGCCTGCTTGGGATTCTCTCTCCCTCTGTCTCTGCCCCTCCCCAGTTCTTGCACGTGTGCGCTCTCTCTCTCTCTCTCTCTCTAAGTAAATACATAAGCTTAAAAAAAATTTCTTTTAGGGGCGCCTGGGTGGCGCAGTTGGTTAAGCGTCCGGCTTCAGCCAGGTCACGATCTCCCGGTCCGTGGGTTCGAGCCCCGCGTCGGGCTCTGGGCTGATGGCTCAGAGCCTGGAGCCTGTTTCCGATTCTGTGTCTCCCTCTCTCTCTGCCCCTCCCCCGTTCATGCTCTGTCTCTCTCTGTCCCAAAAATAAATAAACGTTGAAAAAAAAAATTAAAAAAAAAAATTTCTTTTAAGCGGCTTGATGTTTTATATTTGCAAAGAACCACTCACTCTGCTGTGTCGAGCACATATTCTAGGGCACAAGGGAAGATTCTAGGATACTGATTATCGTGATAAGCCAGAGAAGAGGTGGTGGTGAGTTCCAAAAGGCTTGGACTAGGGTGATAGCAGTGGACGTGGGGAGAAATGGTAGATTCTAGATATGTTTTGATGGTAGAGTCGACAGGCTTTGCTGACAGATGAGAATGAAAGGTTGGCACGAGAATCATCTCCCAGATTTTAGCCTCAGCAACTGAGACACGGAGTTGACATTTACTGTTCGGGAGAAAACCTCGGCGCTTGCAAGTTTTCCAAAAGATTTTCTTTTTTTTTCCAGCCTTCTAGAAGAAACAGACGTATAAAGCACTGCTTTATACGCAGCAATAAAAACGCCTGTAGGATATCCAAATAAATGAACACAGATTTTATTTTTACATCATCGCTACACCCAGTGCGGGGTTTGAACTCACAACCCGGAGATCAAAGGTCACATGATCCGCCGACTGAGCCAGCCAGGCACCCCAGGGCTTGCAAACTTTAAGAGAAGTTTGGGAGTTGGGTTTTGGACACGTTGAACTCCAGTGACCTTCTGTCCATCAGAGTGGAGGGGAGGTGGTCAGTGGATATGTGGCTCTGAATTGTGTAAGAGAGGTCAGGGCTGGAAATATACATTTGAGGTCATTAGCAGATGGGTGGTATTTAAAGCCTTGAGAGCAAATGAGATCACCATAGGAGTAAACTCACACAGGGGCGCTTGGCTGGCTCCGTTGGTAGAGCATATGCGACTCTTGATCTTGGGGTTGTGAGTTGGAGCCCCACATTGGGTGTAGAGATTACTTGAAACTAAAATCTTCAAAAAAAAATGGGGGGGGGTAGTAAATTCAGACGGAAAAAGATCTAAGGACTGAGCCCCGGGACAGACCAACGCCAAGAGGTCAGGGGGGAGCGGGGAGGAGCTGGCAGAGGAAACTGAAAGGACAAGTCGAGAGAAATGAATGAAAACCAGCAGCGCGTGTGCGTCCTGGAAGCCGAGGGGAGAAAATGCCTCAAGGAAGCGGGAGTAATCGATTATGTCAAACGTCACGCACAGGTCACCGGATTTAGCACAAGGGAAGTAATTAGTCACCTTGATAACGGCGGGCGGTTTTAGCGGAGTAGCCAGGGCGACTTCGACTTCTCCAGGGTTGGGGGGAGCCTTGTTTTAGCCGAGGAAGAGAAAGTAACTAGAGGAGGGAGTGAGTTCAAGAGAAAGATTCCAGAGGGGGGTCTAGAAGTAACATCTTGGCAGGCCTCTAGGAGAGACACAGTAAAGGGAGGGGCAGGAGGGAGGGGGGACTGCGGGAGTGAGGTCCCTGCGTAGAAGGGGGTGGAATCGAGCGCACACACAGAGGAAGCAGGTACTACCGCCAGAAATGCGAAGAGGTGTTTGGCTTTTATGAAAAGAGCTGCTACCGAACTATACCGTAGGGTCCTTCAGCAAAGCGACGTGGTCTCACGCAAACTTCTGGAAAGCGGGGGATACCTTTTGCTTTAGGCCGCTTCGGTTTACAAAAGGTTTCAAGGCAACACTACGCTTTCAGACAGTGGGGGGAACCTGGATACGGATGTATTCAAATGGTTTCTAAGTAGTAGGATTTAGACGCACCCAAATATCTATCACATTGATTTTTTTTTTTTTTTTTTTAAACACTGGCTGGCTCAGTCGGTCAAGCGTTCAAGTGAGGCTCAGGTCACGATCTCGCGGTTCGTGAGTTCGAGCCCTGCATCGGGCTCTCTGCTGTCAGCACACAGCCCGCTTCGGATCCTCTGCCTCCCCCTCTCTCTGCCCCTCCCCTACTCTTGTGCTGTCTTTCTCTCCCTCTCCCTCTTTCTCTCTCTCTCTCAAAAATAAATAAACCTTTTCCAAAACGTTACTCAGGAGATACTTTCAGGCGGATACTTTAAGTGGAAACAGCAAGCTGCGAATCACATGAAAAAGATGATGTTGTTGTTTTAACAGAACAAGCCTTTTGATTTGTTTATCACTCAAAAACCCTTCGTGGTTTGTTTTTTTTTTTTTTTTTTTGTATTTCGCGTTCTGACTCTGCTTTTGCCTTCGACACTTTCACCACGATTTTCTGCTCCTCAGTAAGGAAAGCATGTTTGATCCTGTCACGAACACACTTAACACGCGCGGAACCACCATAGGTCCTGCTGACGTGTGTTTTCGTCGTAGGCAACCTCATAAGAACCTCAGGTCTCCCAGCACGAACTCCTCGAAGCTAGCCTGGGCACATACCACATGCTTTTTGGTGCTTTCTCACCCTTCTTGGTATAAAGGTAGATGATTCTGTTACCAGGGGTTTGGGACGGCCTCGTTTTGTCAAGGGCTGTAGCGTACGATAGCCTACGACAGGTTGCCAAATGCTGGACCATTCTGAATGCCTACAGACGTCGTCCCCTGATCTTTTTTTTTTTTTTAAGAAGTGGGAGGGAGGATATTAAAGTATCATGACCCGATGACAGCGGTTTCCTAAGGGCGGTGGGAATGGGGCAGGAAAGGGGGTCAGAAGGCTTTTAATTTTTACTCTATGCAGTTCTAAGTGACTTAGTTTCTACAACAGATATTTCTTTATTTTTTTTTAAAGTTTTTACTTATTTATTTATTTGAGAGAGACAGAGACAGTGCAAGTCCGGGAGGCGCACAGAGAGAAGAAAAGAGAGAATCCCAAGCAGGCTCCTCACTGCCAATGTAGAGCCCGACGAGACTCGAACTCATGAGATCATGACCTGAGCCAAAATCGGGAGTTGGATGCTTAACCAACCAAGCCACCCAGACACCCCTACAACAGACATTTCTTAATTTGGTAGTAATTTGTATTTGTTTTTTTAAATGTTTATTGATTTTGAGAGAGGGAGCATGAGCACGGCGGGGGGGGGGGCAGAGAGAAAGGGAGACAGAGAACCCCAAGCAGGCTCCAAGCTCAGCGCGGGGCCAAAAGCGGGGCTCAATCTTACGAACCGTGAGATCACGACCTGAGCCGAAACCAAGAGTTGGGCACTTAACGGACTGAGCCCCCCCGGGCGCCCCACAACCTGCTTTCCTGTAAACGTTTGGACAAAGTGGACCACAAGCAGTTTACAAAAGAGTCGTCAGTGATTCATTCAGTCGGTCACATGTTCATTTCTCCCTTCATGCAGCAAATATGTCTCAAGTTCGCGCTAGGCACCGGATACACCAAGATGCCCTTGGTGATGGGCAGACACTGCTCCGAGGCAGCTCACTCACCCGGGGGGTTGCTAAAGCCAGCAGTCGCAGCCTGAAGTGACTGAACCACAGGGGCAGCTGATACGGCCCGAATCAATTGTGCGTCATTAACCGCCACGAACAAAACAGGAAGTCAATGCCTGTCCCAAGAATGTCCCAAAGTAGAAGAGAACAGGACAGAAGCAGACATTTTTTTCAGTTTTTTAAATTTTATTTTTAATGTATTCAAGTAATCTCTACACCCAACGTGGGGCTCGAACTCACGACCCTTGAGATCAAAAGCCACATACTCCACCGACTGAGCCTGGCGGGCGTCCCCAGAAAGAGAACTTTTGAATCTAATGATGGGGCACCTGGGTGGCTCAGTCAGTTGAGCGGCCGACTTCGGCTCAGGTCATGATCTCGCAGTTGACGAGTTCGAGCCCCGCGTCGGGCTCTGCGCCGACAGCTCGGAGCCTGGAGCCTGCTCCGGATTCTGTGTCTCCCTCTCTCTCCGCCCCTCCCCCACTCACGCTCCGTCTCTCTCTGTCTCTCAAAAATAGGTAAATGTTAAATAAAAGAGCAAGCCACATTGGAAAAATCCAAGAAAGCAGCGTAGGCTGCCAAGAACCTGAATAGCAGGTCAAGTCAAAGCCCTCAGGAGGAAGTGTAGGTGTGAACGAGACGAGTTGATCTGGGGCCCTACCAGATCCCAAGAACCCGAGGCAAGATCCGGGCTGAGCCAAGAATTTGGTGCTGTGTCTCCTCTCAGTTTGCCTGCCCCCGTCTCTCTGAGCTACTGAATTCCCTCCTCACGTTGCCCTTTCTGTCCTCCCACATCCTTTGGACTCAACGTGTGATGTTGGCTTTTTCCTATTAAAACCTCGGCTCTTCTGCCCATAGCGCCTGGCTCTGGGCCCCAGGCTGCCGGAAAGTCCTGACACAACCCAGCCCCTGGAACCCTGCTACCCAGAAGCCAAGCCTATGGCCAGCACGCCCCCGCCCCACTTGGTCCTAGTCCCTATGGTGGGGGGAGACCAGGACCCAGATACGGGCATGAGGACCTCACTTAAAGGACCCTTGGCAAGGCCCTGTCCGAGCGGCTCTCCCTTCCCGATACTGCTTCTCTTGGCAATACTTGTGACACTTGGCAGGTATGTTTTTCGGTGCAAATTCTCAGCTTGGTGTTCTGGACTAGTAATCAATCGCCTGCAAGTGTAGATAGGGCAATTCTGACCCTAGACCCAAACGCCCCTGGGGAAGCCAACAAGACAAAGTCTCTGAATCTTCAAATCTGAGAAACAGACGCCAGACCATTTCAGAAACAGACCCTAGGCCCCTGGGAGGCCCTGTTCATACAGCCAGCTGGTTTCTTTCTTTACCACCTCATCATAGCCACAGGCAGAGTCCCAGGGATGATCCTGACACGTAGGACCCTCTCTGGGAAGGCAGGCTTAAGGAGGGCCTCCGGGAGAGCCGCTGGGTGTGCCGCAGAATAAAGGGCGTGCAAGCATATGGCGGCGAGGAGGGGCCGTTGGACGGCGAGGAGGGGCCGTTGGAAGATGCAGGGTGGCAAAGTAGTTAAGACTGTGGGTTCTGCCTGCGTTTGTGTCTCAGCCCGGCCACTTACAAACGGCGAGACTCGGGCAAGTTCATTAACCTCTCTGAGGCTCAGTTTCCTCATTTGTAAAACGGGATCACAGGGGCGTCCGACTTCAGCTCAGGTCACGATCTCACGGTCCGTGAGTTCGAGCCCCGTGTCGGGCTCTGGGCTGATGGCTCGGAGCCTGGAGCCTGCTTCCGATTCTGTGTCTCCCTCTCTCTCTGCCCCTCCCCCGTTCATGCGCTGTCTCTCTCTGTCTCAAAAATAAATAAACGTTAAAAAAAAAAATGGGATCACAGTAGCACTTATGGCTACATTATGCGAATGGAACGGGTAGTACCACGGAAAACATAGCACAGTGGCTCGCACAGAGGGAGCACTGAGTAAATGTCACCTGTTTCTAGAGGAGAGAGTAAGGCTAAGGAGGTTCCGACAGGGAGGAAAAGAGAAATGAAAGAGAGGTGACAAAGGCTCAAATAGACTTGGCCTAATTAATTCTCACTTTTGCCCTAAGGCCAACCTTGAGCGTTTTAGGCACGTATGCAGAAACACTTTTGCGTGCTTTGTACCTTACCCCGTCATTGCTGATTTCCAGCCCCAACTCTCTCCTTGTCTAGTTGCATGACCTTGGGCCAGTCTCCTGATTGTTCTGGGCCTCAGTTTCTCCAAATGGAAAACTAAACGGCTATTGTCCGAAAATGTTACGGTCGCCCATACTTTAACATTCTGGTTCTATCTTATGTTCTTGCCTTTCTCTCTGGGCAAGTGTTATGGGTTGAATTGTATCCCCTGAAAAGATGTGTTGAAGACCTAATGCCCGGTACCTGTGGACGTGACCTCATTTGGAAATAATTACAGATGGAATCACGTTAAGAGGAGGTCATCAGGGCTGGCCCTAATCTAATAGGAGCAGTGTCCTTATAAAAAGAGTAGAAGACAGAAACACACAGGGAAACATTTAGCCGTGGAAAATAGGTCAACAGGCACATAAATTAAGTGCCGCATTCCATTTTTACACTCATAATCATGCTTCTAGAAACAACTGTCTTAAGCATCAAATAGTGTTCACGTGCAGATAGGGTGACCAAAAATACTTTTAAATATCATCAACTAAAAATAGAACTACCCTACGACCCAGCAATTGCACTACTAGGCATTTATCCGCGGCATACAGGTGTGCTGTTTCAAAGGGACACACGCACCCCCCTGTTTCTAGCAGCACTATCAACAATAGCCAAAGTATGGAAAGAGCCCAAATGTCCATCGATGGATGGATGGATAAAGAAGATGTGGTATATATGTGTGTGTATACACACACACACACACACACACACACACAATGAAGTATTATTCGGCATTCAAAAAGAATGAAATCTTGCCATTTGCAACTACGTGGATGGAACTGGAGGGTATTATGCTAAGTGAAATTAGTCAGTCAGAGAAAGACAAAAATCATACGACTTCACTCATATGAGGACTTGAAGAGACAAAACAGATGAACATAAGGGAAGGGAAACGAAAATAATATAAAAACAGGGAGGGGGACAAAACAGAAGAGACTCATAAATCTGGAGAACAAACTGAGGGTTACTGGAGGGGTTGTGGGAGGGGGGATGGGCTACGTGGGTAAGGGGCACTAAGGAATCTACTCATGAAATCATTGTTGCACTATATGCTGACTAATTTGGATGTAAATCTTTAAAAATAAAAAATAAAATTTAAAAAAATCACCAAAAGAACTTGATATACCTTTCAAACTATGCATATCTGTACCATGAAGTAACAATTCTACCCTGAAATTTTCCCAAACTGAGAAAATACCCTATAACAGATTCTCTAGTCTTCTTTTTCTGACTTCCAGGGCAACGACAGCAATTTAAAGCCTTATGAGACATTCCTAAGTGTTTTATAGCAGCCTGCAAAATTTAACTTCTACTCTTTATTCATAAAAGAAACTTTCTAATAGATGCTAATGAATTTTGTATTTAAACAGTAGTATGTATATAAAATCACGCTGTTTCTCGAATTTCGATTGATGAGCTCAAAGTAAAGCTACCAATTGGTAAATATAGTGCATTTAATCCTTTCGTGCAATACTGAACCCACACCAGGGCATCTGGGAGGCAGGCTTAGTCCATATGCTTTTTTCTGACATAGTACTAACAGCAACCAAAAATTGTAACCCCAAGGAAACCATAAAGTTTAGAGTGCCTTAAATTTTAATGTTTCCAATAAAATGACTTAATATATATGCCTTTGTTGGGACGCCTGGGTGGTTCAGTCAGTTAAGTGTCCGACTTCAGCTCAGGTCATGATCTCACAGTCCGTGAGTTCGAGCCCCGCGTGAGGCTCCGTGCTGACAGCTCAGAGCCTGGAGCCTGCTTCGGATTCTGTGTCTCCCTCTCTCTCTGCCCCTTCCCCGTTCACACTCTGTCTCTCTCTCTCTCCCTCTCTCTCAGCCCATCCCCTGCCCATACTCTCTCTCAAAAAAAAATAATAATAATAATGAATATGCTTAAAAATTAAAAAATAAAACAAAATAAAATCTTTAATATGTATATGTATTTAATAAAAAAGAAAAGAAAAGAAAAGAAAGAAAGAAAGAAAGAAAGACAGACACGGGGCAAGACAGCCATGTGATGATACAAGAAAATATGGAAGCAATGCATCTACAAGCCAGCCACTATGAGCAAACAATGGAAGCAGAGAGAGAGAGAGAGAGAGAGAGAAAGGAAGGTTTCTTCCCTAAAGGTTTTCAAGGAAGCAAGGCCCTGCTGACACCTTAATGTCAGACTTCCAGCCTCCAAAACCGTAAGAGAATAAATTTCCGTTGCTTTCAGCCACCCCGCTAGTTGTATTTGTCACAGCAGCCCTGCGAAACTAATTCAGAAAGTTTTCTCCAAGTCATGTCTATCTTCTGCTATCAAACTGTGATTTCTGAGGGTCCTGGCTGTTTCCGTGTCTCCATTTCCAATTAAAGAAAGCCTCCGCACTGCATTCTAAATTCCTGATTTAGTAATTTCATTAAATGATAGAAATTAATGCACGATATACCCGATATTCAGAAAATGTAAATTGCTAGAAGATTGTTATAGCAACATCCATACTAATTATCATGTCTTAAGAAAGGCCATGCATGTTTAGCCACTAATTAGAATCATACAATCAGAAGAATAAAGAGTACTTCCTCGGGGACATAAAATAAATAAATAACTACAATATTTTCATTAGGTAGTTGGCAATGTTCCTTGGAACCTATTTGAGTGTTAGAAATTGATGTATAAATGAAATGGTTTTATGGTTTAGATTTGATATTTAGAAGGGACTCAGGCCATTAGAGAAAATTGTTTTAAAACGTACCGTGCGTTTGAAAAATGCCATGAGGCTTGTGATGTTATGTGAACAAAATCAACTGTAACTCATTTCAAATCTTGAAGAATGTTTTAGAGACTCATTTCCATATTCTTATAAGACCAGAAAAATTCTCAAAAGTTCAGAGAGCTTGATTTAAAAATGCACCAATGCAGGGGTGCCTGGGTGGCTCAGTCGGTTAAGCGTCCGACTTCGACTCGGGTCATGATCTCACAGTCCGTGAGTTCGGGCCCCGCGTCAGGCTCTGTGCTGACAGCTCGGAGCCTGGAGCCTGCTTCAGATTCTGTGTCTCCCTCTCTCTGCTCCTCCCCCACTCATGCTCTGTCTCTCTCTCTTCAAAATAAATAAATAAATAAAGATATTTAAAAATTTTTTTTTACAAATGCACCAATTCCTAGATCAGGGCTTGCCAACTATATAACCCACAAGCCAAATTCATCCCACCACTGGTTTCAGCCCATGAGTCTTATAAGAATGGTTTCTTTAGGGGCACCTGGGTGGCTCAGTCGGTTGAACGTCTGAGTCTTGGTTTCAGCTCAAGTCATGATCCCATGGTTCATGGTATTGAGCCCTGTGTTGGGTTCTGTGCTGACAGGGTAGAGCCTGCTTGGGATTCTCTCTCTCTCTCCCTCTCTCTCTGCCCCTCCTCTGCTCACTCTCTATCCCTCTCTTTCTCAAAATAAATAAACACTTTAAAAAAAAAAGAATTATTTTAGATACTCTAATTTTTGAAAATATATATATATATTTTTAATTATATATAAATATATATATATATTTTTTTTTATTAAGCCAACTCTATGCCCAATGTGGGGCTCAAAGTCACAACCCTGAGATCAAGAGTCACATGCTCTACCGACTAAGCCATCCAGGTACCTCTCTAATTTTTTGATATTTTATTCTTTGTTGAAGTATAGTCGACACACCATGTTACATTAGTATCAGGTGGACGTTGTGATGCAAAAAAAACTCTATATGTTTTGCTGTGCTCACCACAAGTGTAACTACCACCTGTCCCCATACAATGTTATTCCAATACCGTTGACTATATTCCCTGTGCTGTATCTTTGATCCCCGAGAATGGTTTTTACATATTTAAATGATTGGGAAAAACTCAAAAATCAGGGCGCCTTGTGGGGGGGGGGCGGGCTCAGTCGGCTAAGCGTTCAACTCGATTTCAGCTCAGGTCATGATCTCGCCGTGCCGACGGCACGGAGCCTGCTTGGGATTCTCTCTCTATCGCCCTCTCTCTCTGTCCCTCCTGTGCTCTCTCTCTCTCCCCCAAAGTAAATAAACTTAAAAACAGACAAACCGTAAAATAAAATAATTTTTTTAATAAAAATTTCTAAGCAGCAAAACAGACGCAGTCGAAGCCCCCATTGCACCCTTCTCTAATCCCATGCCACTCCCTTCCGCTCCAGAGGCTAACCGCTGCCCTGTGACCACCTGTTCCATCGACAACATATGGCCCAGTTTATCACGTCTTCAGCTTCCCATAAATGGAACTATACGCCACGTATTCCGCAATTTGGATCTTTTGCTCTGTGTATTTATGAGACTCATCCACATTGATGTGTGTAGTTATAACGTATTTATTTTTACTGCTCTATAGTATTCCATTGTATGAATATGCCGTGGTTTATTTGTCTGTTCGACTGGTGATCTACATTTGCGTTATACCCGGCTGTTTGCTATTAAAACGATGCTGCTCTGAATATCCTCGAGGAGCCTCTTGGCTCAAATATGAAAATTCGGCTCTTGTGTGTCCACCTGGGAGTAGAGGTTCTGGGTCTTGAGGTATGTGCATGTTTTTATTTATTGGATATTACCAAATTCTCCTCCAAAATGGTTGTGCCAACTTATACTCCAACCAACAGTGAACAGAGTTCCTTTTTCCTCCATCCTTCCCAACAATTGGCATTATCAGACTTTTAATTTTTGCCAATCTCTTGAGTGTGAAGTGGTGCTTCCTTATTGTTTAATTTTGCAATTTCTTGATTGCAAATGGTATTAAATATTTTTCCATATTTTTATTGTCCCTTCAAGTTTCTGCTTTTGTGAACTGCCCATTCATAGCCCTGATCGATTTTCCTATTGAGCCATTTGTTCAAATATTTCTCTTTTTTAATGTTTATTTATTTTGAAAGAGAGAGAGAGAGAGCGAGCGTGCACGAGTGGGGAAAGGGCAGAGAAAGAGAGGGAGAAACAGAATCCCAAGCAGACTCCACACCGTGAGCGTGGAGCTCGACACAAGGTTCCATCCCACACACCGTGAGCGAGATCATGACCTGAGCCGAAATCGAGAGTTGGGCGCTCAACCGACTGAGCCACCCAGGCACCTCATTTATTCAAATATTTCTAATTGATCTGTAGTTCTTTACATACCCTGGATACTAGTCCTTCATCATTTATATTCATCTGATAAATATTTACTAGGGTATGCCATGTGCTAGACATTGGTTGAGGGCCAAGAAATATGGCAGCCAACAGAACAAAGTCCCTGTGCTCAAGGAGCTTGAATTCGAGTGGAGAGGTGGGTAGTAAATAAATGAGCAAATAGATGTAGAATATCAGGTCGTAGTAAGTGGTACGTAGGCAAAACAGATGATGAAGTGATGGAGGTGTTATTTTCAAAAAGGAGGTCAGGAAGTCCTCTCTGAGGGGGAGACACCTGGACGGAGACACGACTGAATTAAAAGAAAGAGCCAAACGTGCGTTTGAATGAAGACTGTTCCAGGCAGAGGAAGACCAGATTGCCAAGGGTCTGAAGGTAGGAGCCAGGACATCACAAATACCTTTCCCTGGTCTGTGGTCTGTTTTTTCATTTTGTTCATGATTTATTTACTTGTACGCAAATTGTACATTTTCAGTGTAGTAACACTTATCCAGCTGACGCTTACGGTTCATCTATTGACATTTTGTTTAAGACATCCTTCCTTCCCACAAGATCATAAAGATACAGCGTGGGGTCAGGGTGTAATTCTGGTTTGGGTTTTGTTTTTCCACATAGATAACCAACGGTTCCAGCAACGTGTATTAAATAATTCCTCCTCTCCACCCTGGTCATGTATCAAGTTTCCATTTATGTGCGGGTCTGTTTCTGGGCTTGCTGTGTGGTGACACTGGTCTATTTCTTTTTCTCTGCACTGTCTTAATTACTACCACTTCTGAAACGTGTTGACATCCGCTAGGGTATAGTGTGCTGCTTCAATATCGCCTTGGCTATTCTCGGTCCTATTTAGAGAGACTTGGTATGATTACTTATTAAGTTTCCCTCCACATGAACATGTCTCATCCGTCCATTAACTTAGGCTTTCTCTAATGTCATTCAATAAAGATTCACGCTCTTCTGCATACAGGTCTCACACATCTGTTGTTAGACTTGTCCTTGGGGGACTTTCAGCGTTTGCTCCTACTGTAAGCTCTGAGTATTGCCCTACTGACTTTTTCGTGCAGCTCTTACATCCTCAAACATTGCTAACCGTTCCGAATTTTTCAGTATTTGTATATTCTCTTGTATGTAGGCAAGCATGCCATCTGCTAAGAGCCCCCTCTGTTTCTCCCTTCTCAATCCTGACTTTTTATTTACTCTCCTTTCTTTACTATACTGATGGTGACTTCTAGTGCAACACTGAATAGACGTGATCGTTTCGTTCCTTGATTATTGTGGTGATTTAATAGATTTTTCTTTTTTCAAAATTTTTTTTAATGTTTATTTTTGACAGAGAGAGACAGAGCATGAGCGGGGGAGGGGCAGAGAGAGGGGGAGGCACAGAATCCGAAACAGGCTCCAGGCTCTGAGCTGTCAGCACAGAGCCCGACACGGGGCTCGAACTCACAGACCGCGAGATCATGACCTGAGCCGAAGTCGGACGCTCAACCGACTGAGCCCCTCAGGCGCCCCTAATAGATTTTTCTAATGTTAAAACATTCCTATTACAGAGATACATACAACTTGGCCCTAATGTATTCTTATACGTTATCGTTTCTGGCTCGTTTCGCTTGGTTTGGCATGACAGTTACGTTAGCCTTGATAAAACAAGTTGAAAGGGATTTACTGCAACAGTTTATATAGTATTGAGATTATCTGTTCCCTGAATGTTTGATGAACTCATCTGTACAGCCAGCTCTCTAGGGGATCCATGGTGTGTTGCATATTTGCTTGTCGGTTGGTTGGTAGATTGTACCCACCGCTTCAATTTCATTAACAATCATAAGTCAGCTCAGCTCTCCCATTTCTTCTTCAGTCGGTTTTGCTAAATTGCAGTTTCGTATAAAATGAGTCATTTCGAGGGCGCCTGGGTGGCTCCGTCAGTGAAGCGTCCGACTCTTGACTTCAGCTCAGGTCATGATCTCCCGGTTCGTGAGTTCAAGCCCCGCATCGGGCTCTTTGCTGAGAGCGAGGAGCCCCTTTGGAATTCTCTCTCTCCCTCGCTCTCCCTGCCCCTTCCCCAGGTGCACCCCCACATGTGCTTTTCTCTCAAGCTAAACAAACTTGAAAAAAAAATACAATTTGTCAGTATATGTGGTGGAACTTGTAAGTTTCATGTGTTTACGCTTTCACTGCGAGTTTGGTAAATTTCTTCCTACCACCTTGACTTGTGCTTTCTGCTTACCCTACTTTTCTTTTTTTCCTTTGTTTGCTATTTCTTGGTGCTTGTGGTATTAGTGTTATCTTCAATCTATGGCACTGGGACATGGAGCAGAGGAGTCTTTATTTGTTTTTACAGGAATCTTTTTAATCCACATGTACATTTTGTACGTGTTAGTTTAACTGAAACAAGATCATATTATCCATGAATTCACTTGACTCGGCACAGTAAATGTGTATTTCTTTTTTTTTTTAACATTTATTTATTTTTGAGAGACAGAGAGAGGCAGAGCATGAGCAGGGGAGGAGGAGAGAGAAAGAGAGAGAGATACAGAATCCGAAGAAGGCTCCTGGCTCTGAGCCGTTTGTTAGCACAGAGCCCGACGCGGGGCTCGAAGGGACGAACTGCGAGACCGTGACCTGAGCTGAAGTCGGAAGCTAAACCGACTGAGCCCCCCAGGCACCCCAGTAAATGTGTACTTCTTTCAGGATACTTTGCATCCTGCCTCTGCCACCAACCGTCACAATAAGGTGTCAATATATGTCCTAAATATTAATGTCTTACTTGATGTCAATATATGTATTAAATATTAATATCTTACTTTCTGGTTTAGAAAAATGAATATATATTCTAACATTTTGATACCCCTCCTCAAAAGGATTAGTGTTATGGGTTGAATTTTACACACACCCCCCACAAAGATATGTTGAAGTCCTAGCCCTATAGCTCAGGATATGACCTTGCTTGGAGAGAGAGTCTTTACAGAGGTAATCAGGCTAAAATGAGGTCATCAGGCTGGGCCCTAATCCAATATAACTGGCATTCTTTAAAGAGGGGAAATCTGGGGCGCCTGGGCGGCTCAGTCGGTTAAGCATCCGACTCTTGGCTTCGGCTCAGGTCATGATCTGATGCTTTGTAAGATCGAACCCCACATCGGACTCTGTGCTGACAGCACAGAGCCTGCTTGGGATTCTCTCTCTTTCTGTTTCTCTCTCCCTGCCCCTCCCCCGTTCACATGCATGTGCGCTTGCTCTCTCTCTGTCTCTCTCTCTCTCTCTCTCTCAAAATGAATACTTTAAAAAAATAAAGTTAGGGGCGCCTGGGTGGCTCAGCCAGTTAAGCGTCCGACTTCGGCTCAGGTTATGATCTTGTGGTTCGTGAGTTCGAGCCCCGCGTCGGGCTCCGGGCTGACCGCTCAGAGCCTGGACCCTGCTTTGGATTCTGTGTCTCCCTCTCGCTCTGCTCCTCCCCCACTCACACTCTGTCTCTCTCTCTCTCTCTCAAAAATAAATGAACACTAAAAATTTTTTTTTAAATAAAAATAAAAAATAAATTAGTATTAATATTAGTGTTACCGATGTGGTTGCGAAGCACTGATCTTTTTTCTTTAATGTTTATTTTTGAGAGAGAGAGAGAGAGAGAGAGAAACAAAGCGCGACCAGGGAAGGGGCAGAGAGAGAGGCAGGGAACAAGGATCTGAAGCGGGCTCCGTGCTGACAGCAGCGTGCCCCATGTGGGGCTCGAGCTCACGAACTGTGAGATCATGACCTGAGCCGAAGTTGGATGCTCAACTGGCTGAGCCACTCAGCCGCCCCATTGTTTTTTAATATTTTTATTTTTTTTAAGTAATCTCTACACCCGACGTGGGGCTTGAACTCACAACTCCAAGATCAAGAGTCACATGCTCTACCGGCTGAGCCGGCCAGGTGCCCCTCTAATACGCTTTTATTCGATGATAGAGAACAATAAATCGTTGAAGATATTTTTCACTCACGCCTTCGTTCAACAAATGTCAAACAGGGGCTTCCGGGTGGCTCAGTCCGTTAGGCGGACAGCTGACGGCAGCTCAGGTCTTGAACTCATGGTTCGTGAGTCTGAGCCCCGCATCACTTCAGATCCTCTGCCCCTCCCCCTCAAAAATAAATGAAACCTTTTCAAAACTCTAGTCAGTCTTCAAGTGGGGGTGTCAAGTGGGCAACTGAATATGTAAGTTTGGAGCTCAGGGGAGAGGTGTGGGTTGGCCTTTTTTCTTTTGAGTCATCAGTATCCGTGATATTGAAAGCCATGGGATTACGAGGGATTGTCCAGGGAGTAAGTGTACATAGAGAAGGGAAGAGGGCCAAGGACCCAGTCCTGGAGCATCTGACATTTAGAGATTAGATTTTGTCAGATCAGCATTACAGTCTGAAGACTCTCCCTTCCCGACTCTGCGGCCTATTCCCTCCCTGTTCACAAGTGACAGGTCTGTGGTCTGGCCTGAGGCATGTCCTGCCCACTCCTGCTTCCTCCCCCTTTGTTGTTTTGGGGTTTTCTTTTTTTTTTTTTTTTTTCCTTAACATTTTAATTTATTTTTGAGAGACAGAGTGTGAGCGGGGGAGGGGCAGAGCGAGAGGGAGACACAGAACCCGAAGCGGGCTCCGGGCTCTGAGCTGTCAGCACAGAGCCCAACGCGGGGCTCGAACTCATGGACCGTGAGATGGTGACCCGAGCCGAAGTCGGACACTTAACCGACTGAGCCACCCAGGCTCCCCTAGTTTTTTTGGTTTTTTTTTTTTTAACGTTCATTTTTTTATTTGGAGAGAGAAAGAGGAGGCATGTGAGCTGAGGGAGGGGCAGAGATGGGGGGGGCGGAGAGAGAATCCCAAGCAGGCTCCACACTGTCAACGCAGAGCCCGACACAGGGCTCGATCCCATGGACGCTTAACCAACTTAACCAATTAAGCCACCCAGAGGTCCCCCTCCCCCTTTGTATTTCACAGGCAAAACTCCCGAACTCCGAGCTGTTTCAGTATCTGCTCCCGAGAGGACCTAAAGTGACAGCATTCGTCCTAGGATCGGTCTGAGAAACAGAGCTAAGGTGGGGCTGTGGGACCGGATCACTTACCACCTGAACTGACATGAGGACTTCATCTCAGGTGATACAGGAGGCCAAGAATAGTCCTTCGTACAAGGATAGCGGAATATGCTGGCTGTTATTAATCGGCATTGACACCCCACGGAAAGAGAATGAAACCGCTGAGGGCAACTGAGAATAGAAATGGGCGCCTGGGCACCTTTTGGGATGAGCACTGGGTGTTGTGTGGAAACCAATTTGACAATAAATTTCATATATTGAAAAAAAAAAAAAAGAAATGGGCGCCTGGGTGGCTCGGTCCGTTGAGCGTCAGACTTCAGGTCAGGTCATGATCTCACAGTTCATGAGCTCGAGCCCCGAGTTGGGCTCTCTGCTGTCAGCACGGATCCCGCTTCTGGATCCTCTCTCTCTCTCTCTCTCTCTCTGCCCCTCCTGCACGCGTTCTCTCTCCCTCTCTCTCAAAAATAAACATTTTTTTTTAAAAGGTGTAACGGCTGGAGCACCTATTTGGTAGCTCATGAAGAGGTCCTTATCCCCTTCGGTGGGAGAGCAGAAAATCCTAAAAGCCAAAGTCAGAACTTGATGACCAGAGTCATCAAGCTTCAAAGATGACTGCTTATCCAAGGCAGCTCTGTTCCACCAAAGTCAGGGCCCCAGTTGGGGAAACCCAGGAACCTGGCAAATGGCATGGGGACATCTAAGTGGATGCGTCCAAAGAGCTTTGGCTCCCCCGACTGCTGGACCCTCAGAGCCTGCAATGATAACCCACCCCTTCCTATTAAAGGCTAGCATCCACCCCACCCCTTAAGGGAAGACAGTGGAAAGGTCTCTCCCTTGTAAGGCAGTAAGATCTGCCTCGACCTGTTCTCCTGGGTACTAGGCCATTAACTCGGGTTAAGTCAGGGTATAACCCAGCTAGGGATGTGCTGGGCTTGGTGAGAAAGAAAAGGGTCTATGTGCCAAGGGGCTGTAAGCCCTGGCCGACTGTGTGATCAGTGGGGCTAGAACATAAGACTAGGTAACGGACAGTTTGTTGACGTGGGGGTGCTCTCTTGAGATACAGGACTCAAAACCCTGGCAAGGACCCTAGGGGTAGGTGCAAACCCACGGTTATGGTGGCTTCTAGAAGCCTGGAGAAAGTGATGACCCATACCGGGTGAGGTTAAAATGCCTGAATTGCCACAGCAGATGGTAAAGAAAAGAATTAAACCCCTCAGAAGACCCGCCAGAGAGTGACGTTGCATGGGAAGGTTCTGGAAACGCCGTTTACCAGAGCTGAGGGACACACACCAGTGCAGGCCAGTGGGAACCGTAGGAGAGGCAACCACGGAGTTGGGTTCGTTAATAGAGACCAAAGCAACAAGGATTAGGCAGCTGGGTTTAACTGCCCGAAGCCAGGAGGCTACGGTAACCATACTGGCTGGCAAGGGCCGAGGGGCAGCCAAGGGGGCTTGCCCCTCATGGAGTCAAGAAGATTAAGAGAGTATGGTGTCCCCAGGGGCAAATAGACGGACAGCCAACAAGGATATTGTTTAATTATATCATTTTTTTTTTTTAAAGCAGCAATAGAGGGGCGCCTGAGCGTCCGACTTTAGCTCAGGTCATGATCTTGCGGTTCGTGAGTTCGAGCCCCGCGTCAGGCTCTGTGCTGACGGCTCGGAGCCTGGAGCCTGCTTCGGATTCTGTGTCTCCCTCTCTCTTGGCCCCTCCCCTGCTCACATCCTGTCTCTCTCTCAAGAATAAATAAAGATGAAAAAAATTTTTTTTACGAAGCAGCAAGAGAAAAGAGGCTGAGGGTAACACCGTGAAAATCCTAGAAGAGAGCACCGGCAGGGATATTTCTGACACTGGCCGTAACAACATTTTTCTTTTTTTTTTTAATGTTTATTTATTTACTTTGAGAGACAGAGACAGCGAGCAGGGGAGGGGCAGAGAGAGAGAGGAGAGAGAGAATTCCAAGCAGGCTCTGAGCTGGGAGCACAGAGCTCAATGCAGGGGCTTGAACTGACTAACCGTGAGATCATGACCCGAGCTGAAATCAAGAGTCGGATGCTCAACCGAGACACCCAGGTGCCCCTGGACTCTTAACTATAGAGAACGAACTAATGGTTACCAGAGGGGAGGTGGGGGGGGAGTGGGTGAAATAGGTGATGGGGATTAAGGAGGGCAGTTGCCGTGATAGGCACCAGGTGATGTATGGAACTGTTGGATCCCTATATCGTACACCTGAAACTAATATAACCCTGCATCTTCACTAATTGCAATTAAAACAAAAACTGGAAAAAACAAAACAAACAAAATTTAACTTCATCCAGAAACACCCTTAGGAACACTCGGAAAACAAAAAAGAGGGGCACCTGACTGGCTGAGTGGGTGAAGCATGTGACTTTGGATCTCAGGGTTGTAGGTTCCAGCCCCACATTGGGGGTGGAGATTACTTAAAAATAAAATCTTCAGGGGTGCCTGGGTAGCCCAGTCAGCTGAGCACCTGACTCTTGGTTTTAGCTCAGGCCCTAAACTCATGGTCGTAAGATCGAGCCCTGAGTCGGACTCCCATGCTGAGCGTGGAGCCTGCTTAAGATTCTCTCTCTCTCTCTCTCTCTCTCTCTCTCTCTCTCTCCCTGTCCCTCTCCCCGACTCGCTTCTCGCTCTCTCCCAAAAACATCCACTATTATAACTGGAGATTTTCTCCAACACACCCTTTGGTTGGCAATTGATAGATGGAGTGGACAGAAAATCAGTACAAGTCTAGAATGCATATTGGAGAACAGAAAGGTGAGGACCGACAGTCGCAAGCCCTGAGAGCAGCTGCGGAGAGGTGTGGCGCTTCTCACTCACCTCTTCTTCTATGTCTCTCCTCAGGGAGAGAAGCCCACGGGAGCACTGAACAGGCTCGGAGAAGGGGGTCCCTGCAGCGCCAAGGGTGGACTCCGACAGCAATGGAGGTGCACGCTCGGTCTCTCTTCGGGAAAGAATTTGCCACGGAGCGCGGTTAGCCCACAGCCTCCCACCGCAGCACCTCGGGAGATCAGCTGCAGCACCCTCAACAAGGCCATGTTTTCTTTGGGAAGATTCTAGCCAATGACCAAGCGCAGCAGCAGTACGAGGGCCTAGCCCCTTCGGCCCAACACGGGGCTCTTCTAGCAGGAAGTCTTTCCTCCGGAGCTCCCCACTGGGTTGGCCCAAACTTTGTCACATCTGCCTGGCAGTCTAAGGCAATTCTGCCCACTACCCGTCCTTCCCCTCCCTTTCACGAGCGTCAGAGCTGCGTGATGATGTAAGGGCTTTCCCCACCCATTCTTGCACCCTGCCCTTGCACCTTTCGCTGGCATCGTCCCCAGTCAACGGCTTGCATTCCCAACTCCATATTAGCATCCGCTTCCTGGAGGACCCAAATTGGCACAATTAGCCACTCACCACTGCCATCCACTTTGGAGAGATTCTGCAGAAGACCCTTAATCGAGCACTTCAAGAGTCTCTTCATTATAATCAAAACGTTGGCAGCAGGCTTCTCTGTCGAATTCAAAACTAGGTAATTCCGACCACGAAAACCATTGAATACCCCAAACTCCACAGTCTCCATCAAGGCATATACGTGTTACAGCTACAATTTTTGCGACCGTGTCATTGGGTTTCTCGTGCACTGATGAAGCCTGTCATGAATTTGGGTTCTTCCAAGTCAATCCTACTGGTGCTTATGATCGTTCGGATTGAAGATGCCCCCCCACCCCCCGCCGCGCCCAGAAAGACACAGATTTTTTGTAAAGTTCAAATAGTCAGGTGATGACTTCTCCTCGTGAAGACCAGCGCAAAAGTAGTTATTTATAGTCCTTGCCCATCTCTTCATAAAGCTGAGGGGAAAAATTCTTGACATAACTGGCAAGTATTAAGCGCTTCTCTCCTATCTTCGTTGCAACTCAGGCGGAGAGGGCTTCTCTGTGGACGACCATGGGGAGACATGTTCGTCAGGGTAGATGAGACTCTGCTGTGGTAACAGATCCACCCCCAAAATGTCAGCGGCTTAACACAAAGGCGGATTTCTCACTCGCACAAAGTCCCATGAGATGGTTCCAGTCTGAACAACTCTCCCAGGTAGGTTTCCTCAAAGCGGTAGGCTCGAGGGTCCAGGTTCCTTGAATTGCACGACGCCCTTTTAGAGTCCATCGTTTAGTGGCACTTATCAATCCCGTCCGCATTCCACTGCCTGAAACAAAGCCACATGGCTTCACTTGGCTAAAAGGAAAGTCGGGAAATACAAGTACACAGGTGTTGGTGTAGTCTCGGCCATAACAGACTTTGCTTTTGGCGTAACCGCTTGAATATATGGAACGAGCCCTCAAGTTGGATTTACCATAGCTTGAACGTGCTTCATACTTTATCTTGACACATCACCTTCAGCCTAAATTATTCTCACGAAATCATCAGTGAGCTTAAAGTCCTTCCCTATCTCAGTTACTTGCAGCACCACCCCCACCCAATGAGTCAAGTCCAAACTTTAGACGTTCTTTCCTCTACATGGAAACAAAACACGAGAGAGCCAAGGAGCCCAGTGCGAGGGCGATTCCAGAAAAACTTCCATAAATATTACAGTCCAATAGGAAGGCGTATTCCTGCAATAAAGATGGGTTGGTAGCATTACCTGTAAAGAGTATCCTAATATTTCCCTAACTTCTCATTGTAGCGGAAAAGCGCACTAAGACTCCCCTAAAGGAAAGAGGGTGCCCTGAATATACAATGTGAGTATTCAGGTCCGCTTAGCGGTCATATTCCTCACAGTAAGTTAATAAACAGACATTCTAGGGGAGCCTGGGTGGCTCAGTTAAGTGTCCAACTCTTCATTTCAGCTCAGATCATGATCTCCAGGTCGTGAGATGGAGCCCCACATCTGGTTCTGTGCTGACAGCCCAGGGCCTGCTTGGTATTCTCTCTCTCTCTCTCTCTCTCTCTCTCTGTCTCTCTCTCTGCCCCCTCCCCCACTCACGCATACTCTCTCTCACACATGCTCTCTCAAAATAAATAAACATTCTTAAAAAAACAGACACTCTGGGGCACCTGGGTGGCTCAGTCGGTTAAGCGTCCGACTTTGGCTCTGGCCATGATCTCGCGGTTCATGAGTTCCAGCCCTGTGTTGGGCTCTGTGCTGACAGCTCAGAGCCTGGAGCCTGCTTCGGATTCTGTGTCTCCCTCTCTCTCTGCTCATGCTGTGTGTGTGTCTCTCTCTCTCAAAAATAAACATAAAAAAAAAAAAACAGGCATTCTGATTTATATATCAGTATCTTAAAGTAGGATCATTCTAATATATATATATATTCAACAAATATTTATGTATATAATGTATAATGCATATATATAATGTATATATGTATAATATATATGTATATTGTATATATACATATATTCAACAAATATTTATCGAGTGCCTACTAGCCTACTATGTTCCACAGCAGTGTTCTAAGTTCTAGAAATATGGAAGTACAGTTGACCCTTGAATGACACGGGTTTGAACTGCATGGGTCCACTTATATGCAGATTCTTTTCAATAAACACAGTACGGTACAGTAAATGTATTTTATCTTAGGATTTTCCTAATATTTTCTCTTCTCTAGCTTACTTTATTGTAAGAATACAGTATTTAATACACATAACATACAAAGTATGTGTTAACCAGTGTTTCTGTTATTGGTAAGGCTTCTGGTCAATAACAAGCTATTAGTATTTAAGTTTGGGGGGGAGTAAAAAGTTGTATGTGGATTTCTGACTGCACAGGGGGTCCATACCCTTAACCCCACGTTGTTCAAGGGTCAAGTGTATACAAAACAGACGAAAACAGACTCCTCACGGAGTCTTCAGTCTAGCAGGCTAAAGAGGGGTTTTTTTTAAGGAAAATGTGTGGTACATCAGACAGTGATACATTCTATAGAGAAAAAGAAAGCAGGGAAGGGGGCAACGGTGGAAGCAGAAAGACCGGTTAGGAGGAAATTCCAATAACGTAGGTGAGAGATGATACATTTTATTTTTTTTTCAACGTTTTTTATTTATTTTTGGGACAGAGAGAGACAGAGCATGAACGGGGGAGGGGCAGAGAGAGAGGGAGACACAGAATCGGAAACAGGCTCCAGGCTCTGAGCCATCAGCCCAGAGCCCGACGCGGGGCTCGAACTCACGGACCGCGAGATCGTGACCTGGCTGAAGTCGGACGCTTAACCGACTGCGCCACCCAGGTGCCCCGAGAGATGATACATTTTAAAGACAGGAGCACCTGGGGGTGCCTGGGTGGCTCGGTCAGTTAAGTGCCTGAATTTGTGGCTCAGGTCATGATCTCAAGGTTCGTGAGTTCAAGCCCCGTGTCAGGCTCTGTGCTGACCGCTCAGAGCCTGGAGCCTGCTTCGGATTCTGTGTCTCCCTCTCTCTCTGCCTCTCCCCTACGTGTTCGTTCTCTCTCTCTCTCTCTCTCTCTCTCTCTGTCAAAAATAAATAAATAAACATTTTTTAAAAAAGAAAAAAAGAGGAGCGCCTGGATGGCTCAGTCAGTTGAAGCGTCCGACTTTGGCTCAGGTCATGATCTCATGGTCCGTGGGTTCGAGCCCCGTGTTGGATTCTGTGCTGACAGCTCAGAACCTGGAGCCTGCTTCAGATTCTGTGTCTCCCTCTCTCTGCCCCTCCCCTGCTCATGCTCTCTCTCTCTCTCTCTCTCTCAAAGAATAAATAAACATTAAAAACAATTTTTTTTAAAGAAAAAAAAAGGGGGCACCGGGCTGGCTCAGTCAGTAGAACATGTGACTCTTGATCTCAGGGTTGTGAGTTCAAGCCCCATATTGGGCATGGAGCCTACTTTTAAAAAATTAAATATAATTTTTTAAAAAGATAAAACTGGGTGTCAGGGAGACTACAAGTGTTTTGGCCTGAGTTACCAAAAGAACGAAGTTTCCATTCACGAAGATGGGGAAGACCAGGGGTTTGGTTTGAGACACATTAGGTTTGAAATGCCCATTAGATGTCCAAGAGGAGCTGTTAAAGAGGCATCCGGGTATGAGAATCTGGAGTTCGGGGAGAATTCAAAGCTGGGGATACACATTTGAGAGCCGTCAGGACATAGATGGTACTTAAAGCCATTAGGCTAGATGAGATCCCCATGGAATTCAGTGTAAATAGAGAAGAGGTTCAAGGACTGAGCCTGGAGGACTTCAATATTTAGATAAGGAGAAACCAGGGGCGCCTGGGTGGCTCAGTGGATTAAGCCTCCAACTCTTGATCTCGGCTCAGGTCATGATCTCTCGGCTTGTGACTTTGAGCCCCGCCCTGGGCCTCGCGCTGATGGAGTGGAGCCTGTCTGGGATTCCGTGTCTCCTCTCTCCTCCTCCCCGGCTTGTGCTCTCTCTCTCTCTCTCTCTCTCTGTCTCTAAGTAAATAAAGAAACTTAAAAAAAAACTTTTAAAGAAAGAGATAAGGAAGAAGCAGCAAAGGAGACTGAGGCGTGACCAACAGTTATCAAGAGTTGACTCACTGCACCAGTTCACTGCTGGGTACGCTCCTAAAGCGGAATTTCTGGATCCACAAAGCTAAGGCATAGATACCGGGGACCCCCACCAAGGTATTGCCGTCCTGTGAAGTCTGACTCAGGAGCCGGGCAGCCTTTCTCTTTGACTTCTTTTCAGCGCAACAAACCTCACGCAAATCATAGGGAGAACAGCAGCTGCAGCATGGCGATACTTTGGTAGGTGTGGCTGGCCTCTACCTGGGACGTTAAACACCAGCACCATGCATGTCACACTTGCAGGGGGGGCTCGGCCCTGTGACCTCCCCCACGCCGACTAGGTCCTTGGGCCCGATCTTGGGGAACACCTAGAAGAGACGCTGGAAACCATGGCTCATTGTAGCCAGAAGGCGAGGGTGAGGGTGAGGGTGAGGGTGAGGGTGAGGGTGAGGGTGAGGGTGAAGTCAGGGTTAGGGGCTAGGTTAAGGTTAGAACTGCCAGGCTGTGATGGGCCAAGTCCCTCCAGCCTCGAACCTCTCCTCAGGACGTTCCCTCCACATCCCCCTGTAATTGAAACCTTGGCGGTCCGCTGACCCCTCTGAAGACCAGGCTGTCTCTTCTCTATCTCGTAGGCACTGAGATGCCTGAAAGGGTGCACGGAGTGGAGGGGGGGCTCCCCCTGCTCCCCAAGGCCGCCTCAGCTCTTGGCCAACGACCACTGCCGTGTGGGGAAGCACTTCACAAGCCCAGGCTGGAGCCCTAGCGTGGGGCCTTGTATCTTGAGGGTCCACAGACCTCAACACGCCATTGCCGGAAGCTGACAACCCAACCCTTCGTACAGGAAGGAGGAAAAGGCGTGTATAATTTTTATGAGGAATTAGGCCAGTGCTTCATTCTTCCGCTTTGTTTTCTTTTTTTTTAATGTTTTTATTTTTTAAAATTGACAGCCAAATTAGCATATAGTGCAGCCATGATTTCAGGAGCAGATTCCTTAGTGCCCCTGACCCGTTTAGCCCATCCCCCCTCCCCCAACTCCTCCTGCAACCCTCAGTTTGTTCTCCGTATTTACGAGTCTCTTCTGATTTGTCCCCCTCCCTGTTTTTATGTTATTTTCGTTTCCTTTCCCTTATGTTCATCTGTTTTGTCTCTTCAGGTCCTCATATGAGTGAAGTCATAGGACTGTTGTCTTTCTCTGACTAATTTCAGTTCACAGAATACCCTCCAGTTCCATCCACGTAGTTGCAAATGGCAAGATTTCCTTCTTTTTGATGGCCGAGTAATACTCCGTTGTATATATACGCCACATCTTCTTTATCCGTTCATCCATCGATGGACATTTGGGCTCTTTCCATACTTTGGCTATTGTCGATGGTGCTGCTATAAACATGGGGCTGCATGTGTCCCTTCGAAACAGCACCCCTGTATCCCGTGGATAAACGCCTAGTAGTGCGATTGCTGGGTCGTAGGGTAGGTCCATTTTTAGTTTTTTGAGGAACCTCCGTACCGTTTTCCAGAGTGGCTGCACCAGCTTGCATTCCCAATTCTGTTTTGTTTTCTATTGAACTCAACACGGATCAGTGGTTACAACTGGGATTTTAAAGTTTAACAGCAGATGAAGATCAACCCCAGCAACACCAAAATACATATTCCCAAAGTTATTCATTGTAACATTGCTTTTTGTGTGTGTGTGTATTCATTTTTGAGAGAGACAGAGGGAGTGCGGGGGAGGGGCAGAGAGAGAGGGAGACACAGAATCCGAAGCAGGCTCTAGTCTCCGAGCTGTCAGCACAGAGCCCGACGCGGGGCTCGAACTCACAAACTGTGAGATATGACCTGAGCCCAAGTCGGACACTCAACCGACTGAGCCACGCAGGTGCCGCTAAAGGAGATATTTTCAGACCAATGCCTGTACAGAAATGTTCATGGCTGCTTTACTCATAATAGCCCCAAACTGGAATCAGCCCAAATGTCCACCAATGGACGAGTGGGTAAACCCTGTGGTGGGGCCGCACAACGGAACACGACTCAGCAATAAAAAGAACAAATTACCGAGGAACACCAGAACAGGGATGGATCGCAGAAGCATCAGGGCCAGTGGAAGAAGCCCGTCTCGAAAGGTTACCGGCTGTACACTTCCATGTATGTGACATGCTCAAAAGGCAAAACTAGAAGGCCAGAGAAAAGATCGGCGGCCGCCCAGGACTGGGAATGGGGGAGGCCCTGACGGGAAAGGGGCAGCGTAAGAGCATCGCGGGGGCAGAGGGGCAGTGGCTCGGTCGGTTAAGCATCAGACTCCGGGTTTCAGCTCAGGTCACGATCTCAAGGGTTCTCTGCCAACCTTGTAGGATCAAACACTCCCCCTCGCGACCTGTGGGAGGAGTGCCCCCAAATGATTGGAAGCAGCCTCCAAGAGAGAGGACCCTGTCCCAGGTCCTAGACCGCCTCCCTCACAGAAAAGGAAAGGACCCTGTGCCCTCAGGGCAGTTGCCGCCTCGGGGCCTGCCAGCTGTCCCACCTTAAGTGTACTGTCACTAACAAAGCTGCTTTCTGCGTTCACTTTGGGCGCCCGGGCTCTACTCCCTTATTGTGTCCCTGCTAAGAGCACAATGCTTTTTGCACTGGGGCGCCTGGGTGGCTCGGTCCCTGAAGCGTCTAACTTCGGCCCCCGTCCCGAACTCATGGCTCGTGAATCCGAGCCCTGCATTGCGCTCCCTGCTGTCAGCGCAGAGCCCGCTTTGGATCTTCTGCCCCTCGCCTGCTCTCTCTCTCTCTCTCAAAAATTAAAAAAAAAAAAAATTTAAAAACAGTGCGTTTTACGCCGACACAGTACTACAGATGTATCACTCTATCAACCTGGACCATCTCTCAGAGTTGTAACCTACCAGCAGCCAAGAAACTAAAAGTATCATGTGACTACCATAAAAAAAAAAAAATTGAAATTTGGATTACTGTGGCCTGGTCACGGGAGCTAATTAAATTCCATGAGGTGACAGCATAGTTCCTGATATAGAGCAAGTATTCGTTAAATATTTGTGGAATGAATAAATGAGTGACTGAATGAATGAATGAATGAATGAAAACCTCACCTAGTTTTCACGCGAAGGCTTCCTGCGTCAAACATCATCGAAACTTCTGAAGCGGAGCAGAAGGATGTCCAAGCATCGCCTAAAGTTAAATACCGCATGCCAAGGGATAAAAATGCCAAAACCATGGAAGCCACATTTTATGGTGTTTATATTTCACTGCGAAGGTTTTTTTAATTTTCTTAATGTTTATTTATTTTTGAGAGAGAGAGAGAGAGAGAGGATGTGAGCAGGGGAGGGTCAGAGAAAGGGAGACACAGAATCCGAAGCAGGCTCCGGGCTCCGAGCTGTCAGCACAGAGCCCGCCGTGGGGCTCGAACCCACGAACCGGAAGATCACGACCTGAGCCGAAATCGGATACTCAACTGACTGAGCCACCCAGGCGCCCCCTGAAGTCATTGTTGACACGTCTGCCAAAAACCTGCCACGGAAGACAGGGTGACGGTGAGGACTGGGGCTAAAGCCAAGTGTCCCTGTCAAGTATCAGTTCACTTTAGAATTCCAGATGCGGCTATAAACGTAAAATGGCAAATATCCAATTCTGACCAGGCCGAATATCATCCAGTGCAAATTGAATCCACGGATCTTGTGAATTCAGCTAATCTTCTGCTATTTATCACACATGACCTAGAAACTTTCATGAAGACGTTGTGTTTCGTTCATCTTGGCCCAATCGTACGGCGGAAAAAGAGATTTCCTTCCTCCCTTCCTTTTTTTTTTTCCTTCCTGTAACTAACGATGGCAGAGTGACGTGCGTCAACCAGCGCTCCGGGTGCGGCGGGGGACACAGCTGTGAACAAGCAACAAGATCCCTGCCCTCGTGAATCTTACACTCTGGTAGGTGAAAACACAGGCGATCAACCGAGAAAGAAAAGTAGCAGATCGGGACAGATGCTATAGGGAGAATTGGAAGGAGGCAAAATGTGGTAGAGTGAACAGGGCCTCCGGGGAATGGGTAGAAAGGCCAGCGCTCTGGGGCGCCTGGGTGGCTTGGTCGTTTAAGGTCCGACTTCGGCTCAGGTCACGATCTCGCAGTCCGTGAGTTCGAGCCCCGCATCGGGCTCTGGGCTGACAGCTCGGAGCCTGGAGCCTGTTTCAGATTCTGTGTCTCCCTCTCTCTGACCCTCCCCTGTTCATGCTCTGTCTCTCTCTGTCTCAAAAATAAATAAACGTTGAAAAAAAAAATTAAAAAAAAAAAACGAAGAAAGGCCAGCGCTCTGGGGAGGTAACGTTTCGGCTGAGCTTTGAACAAGACGAAGGAACCAGCTCCTCAAACGTCTGAGGAAAGAACTTTCCAGGCCGAGGGAGCAGCGGCGAGAGCACGTGGTTCTCAAAAGGAACGGCACTGGCTACTAGGGGGGCGTTTTGAAAATTGGGGGGGGGGGGCGCCTCACCGATTGCGGTGCTCTACTGGCAATCAATGGGCAAAGGCCAGGCCTCTGTGATGCAGGGGAATGTCCTGCCTCCTTCATGACTTCCATAGATCCTACCAGACACTCGTGTTAATAATAATCATCCGAGTTGAGAGCTTAACTCTGCTCAACTCAAAGACGAACCGGCTTTTGCACGGTTTCCTGTGCATGAAATTTCCCAGGAACGCAACTAACAGGTAAGTGGAAGGTAGGTCGTATTTTGTTGCATTCGGACCTTCACCAAGAGCTGGTCAACATTTTGAAACCGACCCCTCCTGAGGGTAAAGCCAATGTCACAGAAAACACTGTACCGAACGGGAATGCTTCAGAGGAAATTGATGGCGGATGAGAGCATTTTTTTTAATTGGTAGAGATTTTTTGTCGTTGTTGTTAAATTGGCAAAAAGAGCGGGGGAGGGAAACAGTACTGTGAGGAAGGAAAAATTACCTCTGCCCTCCAGGATCCTTCTAGTTGGAGTAAGAAGCAAATGGACCGGAGACAAATTAACAGGAGAAAATCAAATTTAATTTCAGGGACATAGGGAATCCACACACGCGTAAGATTCCAAAGACAGCCAGGCAGTGCGAAGTCACCCTGAACTAAGGAGGAGGAAGGAGTCTGAGACTACAAAGGGAAGGAATGCTCACAGGAAGAATGAAAAAGAGCGAACGTGGTAAATAAATGTTGACTGGGTCATCCAGAAACAATGGGACACAGGGAAGATTTTGATCAACCGGACTTTGCTGAATTCCTCGCTCTCCACCATACCTACTTCACATTATAATGTAGGTAAGTATGGCAATGGCTCCCTTCCCGGAGCACGTCCCCAATCTCATTTCTTTGAGGCAGTTTTGGGGGCAAGGTCAAAATTTCTCCCTGCGTCTTCTGGGCCTGGATTGTTTTCAGCTCGGCATGATCTGCGTGACCAAAGTGGCACATCTTGGGGGCAGTCGGCCTTGGCCCCTACAACACAAAAGGGCACAGTCAAAACTCAATCTCCCTTGCACCTCTGTTCCCAAGTTTCACGTTTCCCTTCCTTGAGGGAACCTGTTGAATAGCTTTTTGGATGTCTCTCCAGAGGAATTATCTCGCTTTTGTTTAAAAGAAAGGCTGGCATGGGGCGCCTGGGTGGCTCAGGTCATGATCTCCCAGTTCATGAGTTTGAACCCCGTGTCCGGCTCTGTGCTGGCGGTGAGGAGCCGGCTTGGGATTCTCGCTCTCTCCTCTCTCTCTGCCCCTCCCCTGCTCGTGCTCTGTCTCTCGATAATAAATAAACACTTAAAAACGAGAAAAAAAGAAAAAAGAAAAGAAAAAAATTCAACGGAGTAAATGTAAAGATCAAATTGCCAGCACTCCATCTAGCAGATAGTAAGGAGCTCCACTGAGCTGCAGCCGAGGGTTTCAAAGGTGGGGGTGGGTGGGCCGGTATTCTTAGCAAAGAATGCATTGTTTTAGGCAAGGTCACCCCCCTAAGGGGAATGGGAGGGTCCAGCAGAAAAGTCCCAGGTTGGTTAAGGACCACATTTCTGGGAGAAGCTGGGAAGCTGCAATTAGCCTGGGTACTAAGTTTTGGTGGGGTTTAACGTAAGTGACTCCATTTTTAACAGAAGGAGGGAACAAAGGGAGGGGGAAACCCACATAAAGGAGTATCTGAGCGTGAAAAAAAAAAAAATGCAAGGAAAGGTGCACAGATGCCTGCCAAGCTCTTACCCCTGAGCGCCTCGAAGCATGTGCAGGGGGCGCCTAACTCTCTTTAATACACTTCTGTACTGTTTGTCCCAGCTTCTGACAGGCATGTACTACTTCTGTAATTTGCAAAATTCCACAAGGCTAAAGAACAGAAGACAAATTAAGAGAGCAGGCATCAACTAACTTTGGTATAATCAGAGCAAGATAGGGGTGCCTGGGTGGCTCGGTCGGTTGAGCGTCCGACTTCGGCTCAGGTCATGATCTCGTGGTTGGTGAGTTCGCGTCCCACGTCAGGCTCTGTGCTGATAGCTCAGAGCCTGAAGCCTGCTTCGGATTCCGTGGGTCCCTTTCTCTCTGCCCGTCCCCCGCTCATATTCTCTCTCTCTCTCTCTCTCTCTCAAATAAATAAACATTAAAAAAATTTTTTTTAAATCATAGCAAGGTACACTATAATCTGAGAAACATCAGCAAGTCAACTAAAGTAATTTATTGTTTTAAAAAAAAGCCCAAACTGGAGTCACTTGCCCCCCACCGAGGACAGCAAGCCGAGATTTAGTTTCCACCTCTCCCAGGAATGTGACTTTCTAACAGTCAACCTGAAATGTTTCCCTCAGCACTGGTCATGTAACCTGCATGATAAACACCGGCACTGCCCACCCCTCCAAAGCAGATGTCCTGGCCTACAGCAATCCTTTCTTTTCTTTTGCTAATAACAACCCCAAGGAGGCTCCAGGCTCTAAACTGTCAGCACAGAGCCCTATGCGGGGCTCGAACTCACGAAGAACCGTAAGATCATGACCTGGGCCCAAGTCAGAGGCTTAACCGACTGAGCCCCTCACGTGCCCCGATTTTTATTTTAAAGTAATCTCTACACCCAACGTGGGGCTCGAACTTGCAACCACGAGATCAGGAGTCGCACGCTCCGCCGACTGAGTCCCGCCTCCTCTTTAAAAAGTAACCATACCTTTTTAACAGAGAATTCTAGTTTCACATCACGTTCCTTTTCCAAAGTTGGGGATCCTTAACCTGCTAGTGCTTCTTCACAGACGTTTCAACGAGGGTGCAACAGAAGCAGTAACGTTAGCTTGAGTCTACAAGGCACAGTGCACATCCAAGACACCATCAGAAACTGATTTATGGTTAAGATCGACGCACACCAGGTTGTCAATCCTAGCGAATGAATGGGCCGTGGCAGAGTAAAAAGAACACACCTCATTGTGTTAGCACCCTATCGCGAAAAGACAGAAGGACAGGCAATACATATTCCTGCTTGTCATGTTACCGTTTAGCGCACCTGCAGTAAAAAGAAACATATACTTTTTTACTTTCTGGGTTAAAATAAATCGTCGGCTGGTGATTTCTCCCAGCTCCCAGCTATGAAAAGTGAAACACTTGTTCCTGCCTCTGGCTCACTGGAGCATCTTATTCGTGCTGGGGACAAAAAGAACAGCAGCGCTGGAGACAAGAGCATGTATGTACCCTGTCGTCAGGATGGGTGCACGTGTGACGCTCACGCAAGCTGCCTTAAAACAAAATGAAGGGGCGCCTGGGTGGCGCAGTCGGTTAAGCGTCCGACTTCAGCCGGGTCACGATCTCGCGGTCCGGGAGTTCGAGCCCCGCGTAGGGCTCTGGGCTGATGGCTCGGAGCCTGGAGCCTGCTTCCGATTCTGTGTCTCCCTCTCTCTCTGCCCCTCCCCCGTTCATGCTCTGTCTCTCTCTGTCCCAAAAATAAATAAACGTTGAAAAAAAAAATTTAAAAAAAAAAAACAAAATGAAAAACAGGAGCGCCTGGGTGGCTCAGTCGGTTAAGCGTCCGACTTCGGCTCGGGTCGTGATCTCACGGCTCGTCGGTTCGAGCCCCGCGTCGGGCTCTGTGCTGACAGCTCGGAGCCTGGAGCCTGCTGCCGGCCCTCTCTCTCTGCCCCTCCCCAGCTTGGGCTCTCTCTCGCTTTCAAAAGTAAATAAAACATTAAACAAAATGAAAACCAGAGGCACCTGGGTGGCTCAGTCAGTTAGGCGACTAACTCCACGTCAGCTCAGGTCTGGATCTCAGGATTGTGCGTTTAAGTCCCACAGTGGGTTCACATGCTGGGCACTGGGCGTGAGGCCTACTTAAAATATTATATATATTTAGATGCCTTTTAGGAAAGGTTTCTTTATTGTCCTGTGTGTCAGTAACTCGTAGAAAATAACTGTATGAAGGGCGCCTGGGAGGCTCAGTCAGTTAAGCATCTGATTTGGGCTCAGGGTGTGACCTCACAGTTTGTGGGTTCGAGCCCTGCATCGGGCTCTGTGCTGACAGCTCAGGGCCTGGAGCCTGCTTCGGATTCTGTGTGTGTGTGTGTGTGTGTGTCTCTCTCTCTCTCTCTCTGCTCCTCTCCTACTCATGCTCTTTCTCTCTCTCAAAAATAAAAAAGAGGGGTCCCTGGGTAGCTCAGTCAGTTAAGCATGCGACTTTAGCTCAGGTCATGATCTCACAGTTCATGGATTCAAGCCCCGCGTTGGGCTCTGTGCTGACAGCTCGGAGCCTGCTTCGGATTGTGTCTCCCCTCTCTCTCTCAAAAATAAACACTAAAAAAAGTTTTTTAAGAAGTAAAAAGAAGAAAAAAAGAACTGAATGAGCCTAAAAGCAACTGTGTACCTGGGATGTTTTACCCTAAGAGACTGCTGACCGCCCCTTTCCTTTTCACTGTTATTATCAATGTGGCTTTTTAAAAAGAGAGACAGGGAGAAATTGGGAATTCTTTTTAACTTAAGAAAATTCTTCTTAAAAACAAAAAAAGAAAATTCTTCTTGGGTTCTGGCCAAATCACTCTTACCCTCCATTCCTTGCCCTCTGAAGCTTACAAAACCACTGAAAATGTCCCTATTTGAGGTACACCCTGCAGTCATAGCGGACGTGTAGTGTAGCTACTAGGTGGCAGAAGACTGACCTAGATTTGAATCCCGCCTGCCTCCAGCAGCTGTGACCTAGAGCAGGTCAACCTCCCCGTCTCGGTTTCCCCTTCTGCAAAGTAAGACCTAATCGTAGCACACACAGTGCCTTCAGGGGCCATGGACAGGCGGTCCCAAGATGGACCACTTCGGCAGGCCAACTCTTTGGAGCTGAGGCAATCGAGACCCCGTGAGCTCAAAAGAAACGTTTGCCCCTCCCTTAACGACACAAAAGAATTTAAATTGAGGGTCTTTTCCTGAATAAAGGGCTATTACCAGAGATAAATTTTATCTGAGTGACGCATCTGTCTGGCAGGACAAACATCTAATTACCAAACATCTGCTCTTACTGCCCGGTGAGCTGCATTCCTTTCCTTTCAAGTCCCAGACCCTACCCCCTTCTGAGTTCAGGATGACATATATCCCTTGTTTTGCCTGTCTTTGGAATTTCCACGTGTGTGTGGTTCCCTGTGTGTACAAAATTAAATTTGATCTTCTATTAATCTGTCTTATGTCAATTTGATTCTTTTAAGTATACTTATTTCTTTCTGACAGAGAGTGAGAGAGAGAGACAGAGAGCAAGCACGAGCAGGGAAGGGGCAGAGAATCCCAAGCAGGCTGTACAAAGTCAGCCCGAGCTGCACTGGGGGGCGGGGGGGGGGGGGCAAGGAGCTCGAACTCAGGAACCGTGAGATCATGACCGGGGCTGAAATCCAGAGTTCGGTGCTAAACGGACTGAGCCACCCAGGCGCCCCTCGTGTCAATTTGATTCTTTATCTAGAAGGACCCTGAAGGGGACAGGAAATTCTTGCTGCCCGGAGGTGCTTACCTGTGTCATTGTTCATTTAATCTTTACAACAACTCCTGGAGGAAGTAACTACAGATGAGCAACTGAGGCACAGAGAGGTTGGACTTTCCCCAGGTCACGCGGCTGGTAAACTGCGGAGCCGAGACGCTAAGGCAGGTTCCAGAGTCCAAACTCTAGCCGCCACCACGTACAGCCTCTCCAAAGGAGGGCAGTACACGAGGACGTACCTGTTCAAGGATGATTTGAGGATTAAATGAGATCATGTGCGGGAGGGAACCCGATGTTTGACAAGGGCGACGGGTGGCAGCTGTGTGTAATCGGTTTCTTTTCCCCTTCTGCGTTGCGAAACTGGCCCGCCTTCTTCTTGGAGCAGAAAAGCAGAGGTCGGAAGGAGAGCCCCGGCCCGGGGAGGAAGCGGCCGAGGTGGAATGTGGAAAGGGGAGGGGGGGCGGGGGAGGAGAGGTAAACACGAGAGACGAGGCGGTGGGGGGAGCGCTGAAGACTTAGGAACGAAGAAGTGGGGGCGGCGGGGCCCTGGGGACTCTCAACGGCAAACAGAACCGGGCCCTCCGCAGCGCGCGCGGTGCAGGGGCGAGGCCTCAGCCCGGGGCGGCCTCCCCGCCCAGTCCCGGCCCCGAGGCCGGCGCGGACGAGGACCCGGCTTCCCGTCCCGGCCGCGGCCCGCCCCGTTGCCGGGCGGGGCCCGATCCGCCCGCCGAGCCGGGAGCCGCAGCCCCGCGCCACGCGGTCCCCACGGGCCGGGCCCGGCGGCCGGGGCGCGATGGCGACGTGGCGGCGGGACGGCCGGCTGACGGGCGGCCAGCGGCTGCTGTGCGCCGGCGTGGCGGGGGCGCTCAGCCTGAGCCTCACCGCGCCGCTCGAGCTCGCCACCGTGCTGGCCCAGGTCGGCGCCCGGCGGGGCCGGGCCCGGGGGCCGTGGGCCGAGGGGCTCCGGGTGTGGCGCGCCGAGGGGCCCCGGGCCCTGTGGAAGGGGAACGCGGTGGCGTGCCTGCGCCTCTTCCCCTGCAGCGCCGTGCAGCTCGCCGCCTACCGCAAGTAAGCCGGGGTAGGGTAGGGGCGGGGCGGGCCCGGGAGCCGGAGCCGGGAGGCCGCCGCGGCCCGACGCCGCCCTGCTGCCCGGGCCCGCGCTCGGGGCGGGGGGGCGGCGCGCTCGGGGAGCGGGGGGAGGGGGTGCAGCCTCCTTCCGGATCGCGTGCGAGCCCCTCGGGGCACTTAGGCCGGGACGCGGGCCCCCGGGGCGCACTCTGGGGCTCCCTGCCCCGCCAGGCGCCGTTTTGTGGGGGCGCGGCCCCGGCCCGGAGAGGCTCACCGGTGTCGGACGGGCGAGGACGTGGAATGGGGCAAAAGCATCTGCAGAGAGGTGGCTCCAAACCATTCCCACCGTCCACCGACTTGGAAAGTTCCGTGCACCGACTTGCAAAGTTCGCCTTGGGCTGCCTCAGGAGAGACAGACCCCGCGGAAGGGGTGTCAGCGCGGTGGCGCAGTTGTGAGCAAAGCCCGCCGAAGAAAGTGCAAAAGGCCACAGATTTCTGCCCGCCCCCCCCCCTCCCGAAGCAAACAGGCCCCTCAACTTAATGTCTCGCCGCACCCTCTGCCCACCGGCCTCCTCCTTTGGGCTTTTTTTCACCTTCTCCAACAAGAGCTGCTTTTTTTTTTTTTTTTTTTTTTTTTAATGTTTGTTTTTGAAACAGAGAGAGGGCGACTCGGGGAGGGATAGAGAGAGCCGGAGGAGACCTAGAATGTGAAGCACGCTCCAGGCTCTGAGCTTGTCAGCACAGAGCTGGAGGCGGGGCTCGAACTCCCGAACTGATCGTGACCTGAGCTGAAGTCGGAGGCTTAACCCACTGAGCCACGCAGGCGCCCTCAACAGCTGCTTCTTAAGGACACTTATCGAAACATGTAAATACCAGATGAGTCTTCAAAGCTTCCTCAGAGCTCAGAGATATCTGCATTTTAAGTGAAAACAAGCTTAAAAGAATGAAATGGTACTGATGGAATTTCAGGAAGAGGGGATGTTTCTGTACTTGGGTTGGGATGGTCCCTGTGTTCCTCATTCCGTGGCGCACAGTGCCAACTCCGAAGACTGGCCTTGGCTCTGAATTAGACAAACAGCTCACAGTCTTGACCACACAGTTGAAGCCTTGGAGGTGAACAGCCAGGATTTTTGCCTTTTTTCTGGGAGGCCCGGCTTACCTGGCAGCTGACAAGCCAGATGGAATCATTCTTCTCATTGAGTCTCTAGCGTGCATGACCTAAGCTTGGGAGAAGTTACCTTCTCTTCCCCTGGGGAGGAAAGGTAGTGAGATCCTGGGGCATTTCTCTCAAGGCTCTCTTGCGACATCTGGCCTGATGTCTGTAAACAGTTCTCTGAGGGTTTTTTTTTTTTTTTTTGTAAGTTTTATTTATCCTGAGAGAGAGCGTGCAAGGGGGGGAGAGAATCCCAAGCAGGCTCCCTACTGTCAGTGCAAAGCCCGACACAGGACTCGAACTCAGGAAGCTGGAGATCATGACCTGAACGGAAGTCAGACACTCAACTGACTGAGCCACCCAGGCGCCCCAGTTATCCGAGTTTTAATGACTCCAGTCCTCCCTACTTCCCTCCATTCTCCACAAAGTGGTATGGAAATCTTACTTTGGAATGTGTACCAAGGAGAAGGGGGTGGAACTTTGAAGGCTGGTTTAAGAATTGTCAGCCTTTTCCTCTGTGGGAGGTTCTTCTAGCTGGACTAAGAAATTGACGTGAAACAGATTAAGGGGAGAAAGCCAAACTTAATTTCCTATGTATGTTCGGGACTACACACACACACACACACACACACACACACACACACACACACACAGATTGCAAAGACTGGCAAAATGAGGTAGAGATGTCACTCCGAACTAAGGAGAAGGAGGTGTAGGGGTCTGGGACTAAGAGTAAAATGTTTGGTGAACAAGTGTTTGCTGGGCCACTCAGAAACAAGGGGACTTAGGAATTTTTTTTTTTATTATTTTTAAAGTTTTTTATGCATTTATTTATTTTTGAGCGACAGAGCATGAGTGGGGGGAGGCAGAGAGAGAACAGAACCTGAAGCAGGCTCCTGAAGATGGCGAAGTCTGCCCTTGGCCTTGGCACCACCTAGTATGTATAGACATCATTGGATTTTTTTTTAACAGCACCATTGAGATATTGACCTATAAAAAGTGTATATGTTTAAGGTGTACGACTTGATGTTTTGATGGACGTTGTGAAATGATCGCAATCAAGCTAACCAATATATCCATCACCTCTACATCGTGTGTGTGCGTGTACACGCACACATTGGGTTTCTACAATTCCTGCCTCCTGCCCTGTAAGGTCCATAAGGTGGGAAGCATTATGCCCATTTTACAGATGCAGAATTGGGCTCAGACTGGCCGCACCACTCCTCAGTGATCGAGCAGAGAGCCCCGTCACCTGACCTTCTGCCTCCAGATCTATTACTCTATTACATCATGCTGCCTTTCTGTCTGCATTCATCTGACATTAATTTAGCCAGGCTTCATTAAGTACCCTCTGTGTGCATAACGCTGGGGCCACGCAAAGATGAACGGGGCGCGGTCCCTGTGCACCAGAGCTTACAGAGTGATAGAAGAGTAAGACTAGTGTGTCCGTAGCGTGTGGCTGAAATGCTATAGAAATTCACGCTTCTGGGGCGCCTGGCTGGCGCAGTCGGTAGAGCGTGCAACTCTTGATCTCGGAGTTGTGAGTTCCAGCCCCACGTGGGGTGTAGGGATTACTTAAAAATAAAATCTTAAAAAAAAAAAGAAGAAAAAGAAATTCACACTTCTGATGAGGAGAAGATGTGAAGACTTCACAGAGGAAGAAAGCCATCTGAGTTTGGCCTTGGGAGAACGAGGAGGAATCTGCTGGCAAAGACCGGGAGAAGGAGGTTGCAGGTAATGTCAAGAGCAAAGGCACAGAGGCGGGGAGGCATGTAGCATGGCTGGGACACAAGGTGGGTCTGCAGCAGTAATGGGAAGTACAGCCAGAAAAACAGGTTAGAATGAGACCTCAGAGTGCCAGGTTAAGAAGTCTGGTTCCGCACGCACGGCCAAGGTTAGGCGTGGGAGATTTTTGAGGAGGTGGGGGGTGGGTGTGATGATGAAAGCAACTCCACGGGAATTACTGTCATCTGGTGGCAGGACCAGTTAGGGACCTGTTGCACTAGTTCGTGTAGCAGCTGAGGGCACCTGAGACAGGCTGGTGACTGGGAGAGGAAGAAAGAGATAGTTACCCCGGCTAAGTTTGCTAATAATTTTTCCTGCGCGATTATTTTCTTTCTGGAAACTAAAAGGAAGTGTTTCAGTGAGTGGCTAGGCATAGAAGGCCAAGTGGTTGATTAATCATGGTGCCATCCTTCCTACATAAAGATGATACCTTTGGCCCAGCATCCTACTGACTCATCTCTACTCTTTCCTGGCCATGAGTTTGTGAAAACAGTTGGCGGAGGTTAATGGTATAGCCTATGATCGTGGGTTTGAACAAAGCGTAAGCATCCAGAATGTTCAGGAAATGGAGTGGTTAATTGACTTGCCCCCAGAGAGAATTAATGGCAGAGTTGGAGCTTGAACCCGGGTCTTCTGGCTCCTTAGTCCAGGGCTCTGCCCACCGTCATCTGTCTGCTCACTTGGATTTCTGATCAAAAGTCCACTCCATAGTCTTCTAGGAGCTAGGTCCTTGCAATAAATAGCACGTAACACAGTAGATGGCTTTCAAATACATCAAATAGTAGATGCTCGTCCAACTTTACTCCACGACTCCTCGTCTAGCTGTATAAACATTGGCCTGGGTCCCTGCAACACTGAAATAGTTCATAACCAACACCACCTCTTTATTGTATAACCACGTCATGAGCTTGGGTCTGGCTGCTAAGCTACGTTAGGTTGAAGCTCTACCTACATATGTCCAGGGTGTGTGAAATATCATCGCGGCTGAAAGGCAAGGGTCACTGCTGTTCACCAGCTTACCCAGTCTCCCTGGGAAAAGCTTCTGTGCTTGCGTGGGAAGCGAGCTGGGGGAGGAGAGCAGAAAGGGGGCCACTGCCGCCCCAGGCAATCAGACAAGAGCTTAAGCGGATGTCATCGATGGCCTATCAGGGTTGCCTGCCTTGACTCTGCAATTCTAAAGGGGAAGGATTGGTGGTCATTGCCTGTTCAGATGGTAAGAGCCTGAGAAGAAAGGACTCCTTCCTCTGGTTCCTTTTAATTTTGGAGATTTGAGAGGAAGACCCTCCTTTGTAAACCAGACTGATCAAAGACAAGGTTCCTATTCCTAGTCCGTCAAGGTATTCAGTGAACCAAGGGCCTGTTTCCCCTCCTGTTGCCCCGTGGGTCACTGCTTTGGCAGGACTGTTGAGCTCTGTTAGGACCTATGCTGGGCGCTAGCACCGTGTCTGGCACGTTGTAGATGTTCAATAAATGGGGAATGAATGAATTCAGGCCCCGGAAGTGGCCAAGTGAGATAAGGAAAACGGTGAGGCGATGAGAATGAATGGTGTTTCTTTTGGCATTTCAAACTCCCACCTTTGTCTAGATCCGTTCCAGCTTGCCGTGGGCCGCCCTTCCGGTCGAGCATTTCCATTTCCTCTGTCCCCCCTGCCCCTCCTCAGGGTCCCCTCCAACCTGACTAGCCTGGGGAGAAAAAAAAAAAGGAGGAACAAGGAAGTGTCCACGCCATGAAACAAGTCAATGGTCCCTTGGCGAATGCCTGCTGTAGTTACTGCGACTTTCAAAAGCAGCTGGTTGGGGCGCCTGGGTGGCTCCGTGGGTTGAGCGCCCGACTTCGGCTCAGGTCATGATCTCACAGTTCATGACTTTGAGCCCCGCGTCGGGCTCTGTGCTGACAGCTCAGAGCCTGGAGCCTGCTTCGGATTCTGCGTCTCCGTCTCTCTCTGCCCCTTCCCCGCTCGTGCTCTGTCTCTCAAAAATGAATAAACATTAAAAAAAAATTTATACAAAAGCAGCTGGTTAACTCACGAGTGTTTCTTTTCTTTTTTAAGTTTTCCATTAGTGCGGTTAAGGCAGGTTGACAAAATGAAGTTAAGACTTTCCTACAGTTTGAAGGAGATGCTTTTAACCAATGAGTGTTTACCTGGGCGCCAAGGAAACCTTCCTGGAACCTCTTCAGTGACTTCAGGACATGCCTCTTTGCGGGAGATTTAAAAGCCAAAGTACTGAGGATGCTCTCGTTGTTAAAAAGATAACAATAATTTTATTTTAGCCTAGCCCCGTTCACTTTCCCTTCAGTCAAACCCTTGATATTTCTCTCCCTCTCCCCTACCCCATTCTCTGGCAGAGAATATTGTTTTTCCTGGTCTCCAAGCGCTTTTTGATTTTGTCCTCACCAGCAAGGAGTAAAATTCCTTTGCTTCCTGGCCAGGGAATGGGTACTGTGTGAAAGTCCCTTTATAACCATTTCTGCCAAGGTAGGCCCTCATGACTAGGGGATGCACTGCTTCCAAAAAGGGGCACCTGGGTGGCTCGGGCGGTTGAGCGTCTCTGCCTCTTGGTTGCAGCTCGGGTCGTGATCTCGCGGTTCGTGGGTTCAAGCCCCGCGTCGGGCTCTGTGCTGACAGCGCTTGGGATTCTCTCTCTCTCCCTCCTGCTGTCTTCCTCTCTCTCAAAATAAATAAATAAGCTTTAAAAAGTTAAATAATAAACAAGCAAATAAAGGGGGGGAGAGAGAGAGACTGTAACACAGTGGCTTTCTGGTTGGCATTTGGAAAAGTCCACCCAAAGCCATTTTGGACTCCATTATAAAACTGTAGAGAAACACAAACCCCGTGTGCCCGCCGCGCGGAAGTAACAGTACGAGCGACAGTATGAAAGTATAAAAGATACTTCAAGTATCTTCTTTGTTTTAATACAAGAAAATACAATATTACTGAGAAAGCTGGAGTCCTGTTCATTCTCATTCCCAGCCCCTTCCCCCCCTCCACCTTCCCGGAGGTCTATTTTACACATTTTTAGATGTATCTACGCCTCTCAATGAATGATACAAGGTATGATTTTCATGGGTGTGTTTTTCAGTGTAAATAGTTTCTTAATTGTCATACACTGGAAGTCAGCCTGAGACTTGCTTTCTGCGCTCAACTTTATGCTTTCAGGATTATCCACGTGAATACATAGTTGCAAAGTCATTTTAACTACAGTATCCATTGTGTGAGCGTGCTACAATTTATCTCCCTATGAATGGACTTGTAGGTTGTCTGACTTGTCACAGCAACAGTGTCGTATGTGTCCTCACATGTACACGTGCAGGAGTTTCCCCAGGGGATGTGCCTAGAAATGGAATTTCTGGGGCGAAAGGCTTTCTTTCAGTTGTGCTAGATACTACAAAGGGGCCGTACCAAATTTACATTCCTTTTTTAAAAATGTTTATTTATTTTCCAAGAGAGAAGAGGGAGAGGGGCACCAGGAGGGACAAAGAGAATCCCAAGCAGGCTCTGCACTGTCAGCACAGAGCCTGATGTGGGGCTCGATCCCATGAACCGTGAGATCATGACCTGAGCCGAAGTGGGATGCTCAACCGACTGAGCCACCCAGGCGCCCCCCCCCCCCAATTTACATTTCTACCAGCAGTGGGTGAACATTCCTGTTTCCCCAGGTCCTCACCATCACTTCATATTCTCAGACTATTTCATCTTTGCCAATCTGCGAGGGGAGAAATGGTACCTTGTTTTTACTTGTCGTTTCCCAGACAATGAGTGGGGTAACACATCTTCTCTTATAATTGTTCAACCAATACATTTTTAAAACTCAACTACAGGGGGTGCAGGGGTGGCGCCTGGCTGGCTCAGTCGGTAGAGCGTGTGACTCCTGATCTCGGCATTGGAAGTTCAAGCCCCACATTGGGCACAGAGCTTAGTTAAAAAAAAAAAAATCAACCACTGGGGATGCCCCAAGTTATCATTTCAAGGGATTCGTTTAAGTTTCAACAGAACCAAAGGGGCACATTCCAGTATTCACCAAATACTCGTATTCATTTGCATCCCACTGGCAAGCCGGGGTTGACAGGCAGATAACAGGGGAGAAATGCTTAAAATGAAGTGGGAAGAGGGGCACCTGGGGGGAGGCTCAGTCAGTTGAGCATCTGACTCTTGATTTCAGCTCAGGTCATGATCTCGCAGTTGGTGAGTTCGAGCCCCTCATCGGGGCTTGGTGCTGACAGCACAGAGCCTGCTTGGGATTCTCTGTGCCTCTCCCTCCCTCCCCACTCCCCGCCCCTGTCCCAACTCGGGCTCTCTCTTGCCAAATAAAGAAAGAAACTTTCAAAAAATAAAATGGTTTTTAAAAAACTGAAGTGAGAAGAACTTAGGGTAGACATCAAGAAGAAGTTTGGACGGCTCCTCGCAGCTAACTAGAATTCTACAGATATAGTAGAAGCAAACGTGCTATTCATTCACCCTAATACATTAGTATAGTACTTTTCACTTTGGAAAACCTTTCCAAATGCTGGGAGACAATGCAAGAAATTGTAGAGAGCACTCTAGCACAATCCATAGCCGACACTCTTGGGCTTTTCCCCCTTTTGTCTCCTAGGTTTGTCATGCTGTTCACGGATGACCTGGGCCATATTTCCCAGTGGAGATCTATCATGGCGGGGAGTCTCGCAGGCATGGTTTCCACTGTTGTGACCTACCCTACAGACCTCATCAAAACCCGGCTGACTGTGCAGAACCTGCTGGAACCATCTTACCGAGGGATCTTCCATGCTTTTTCTACCGTCTATCAACAAGAAGGGTTCCTAGCCCTTTACCGAGGGGTTTCCCTTACTGTTCTAGGTAAGATGGAACTTTTCACCTTGTCCAAGAAAAGGCTGCGTTCTGTGATATGTATGAACGTACCGTATACCGTTGCTCGTAACCAGTTAAATGCAGCTTTTTGAGGTCGTGGTCACATGGATCCAATCCATATAGAGCCAGTTAGCTTGGTTCTATTCCATAGCCATACTCCCCACTTGCAACTTTGGCCTGTCACACCCCAGGGCGGGAAGGAGGAGACAGTGGAGGTGGCTCAGCCCAAACTGATAGGAAGGCAACCCCACGCACCCCATCTGACTGCGGGGAGGCGTCTCAGCCTGCACCCATGGGCACGCACGACCAGGGCAACAACTGGAGCTTCTGTGGTCTTGGGAACCTTTGCCAGGGCTACAGACGCACGAGTCGCCCGTGTCCCCCAGTTGCCAGACGCAGCCGACTTTCACCCATTATCTGACCTTTGTTGCAGCGCTCGAGGAGACTGGCCACCCCTTCTTCCGGAAACTTGCCTTCTAGGACCCTACCGGCTTCTGGGTGTCTTCCCCATCTTTCTGGCTCACCTGACACTCTCCCCGGGGCTCCTTCCTTACCTTTCTTTCCACCCTCCATCCCCTCCCTGGGTGGCCTCAGCTAGGCCAGTGGCTTAAACAGGCATCATGATACTCTAATGACCCCCCAACGTCACCTCTGTAATAACAGAGACTAACGGTTCCCCTGCTGCTTCCTGTGGCTCAAGCGGGAAGAAATTTACAATCGAAGAAATTTACAATCGCCTCAGCTCCGCTCCTCTCACCGCTGTGGCTTCAGTCAGCGCATACCGTCGACTCGACCCCTCCACTCTCAGTCTGTCGCCCCCTCCTTCCCTGCACCCACTGCGCTCATCCTCCCTTCCCTGCAGACATGAGCAAGACGCTCCCACCTGGTCCCAGGCCCGGGTCTCTCCTGCCTACACTGAAATTAGCCCTTTCACCACCCCCATGCCGCTGTCCTCCTTTAGAGCCTTCACTGATGGGCGCCTGGGTGGCTCAGTCGTTAAGCACCTGACTTCGGCTCAGGTCACCATCTCACAGTTCGTGGGTTCGAGTAGCACATCGGGTGAGCTCGAACCCCACTTCAGGTGAGCCCTGCTTCTCTGTCTGTCTCTCTCTCTCTGCCCCTCGCTCACTTGCGCCCCACCACCTCTCAAATAAACAGATAAAGCCTTCACTGACTTCTGAGCTACAGGGGAAAGCCCAAATTCCTTATGGCACACCATCAGATCCTTTACACACGTGGCCCCCACGGCCCATCCCACCTCCTCTCCTGCCCCGCCTCCACCTGCACTCACTCTCCAACCATACAGAAAAACCTGCAGTTTCCTGGAAACCCCACTCCCTCTGTACCTGCTGTTCCCTCTGCCCGGACTGCCTGTCCTCTCTCCCGATGTCTGGCGAACTCCTACTCAATCCTCAAGACCCAGTGGAAAAGTTCTCTCTTCTGTGAAATTCTTCCTGATCCCCCTAGGCAAAATTACGAGGATCGTCATGTGCCTAAAGAACTTTGTATAGCCCACCCCCCCCCGCCCCACCCAATTATGGCACATATCCGCTGCCTGTCCCCTCCACTAGAGGGTGAGTATCTCTAGGAATTAGCCTGCTCTTTGTGTTTACTCCTCTTTGTATTCCCAGCAGCTGACACAGGGCCCAGCATATGACATAAAGTCCACAAATATTTTCTGAATGAAGGTAAATGCGGGGTTGGTGCTTCATGTTTAATGTGTTTATTAAATAAATATTATTGCATTTTCCTAAAGGCAAGCAACCCCACTGATGCTATCCCCTCTTTTAAATCTCATTTGAGGGGCGCCTGGGTGGCGCAGTCGGTTAAGCGTCCGACTTCAGCCAGGTCACGATCTCATGGTCCGTGAGTTCGAGCCCCGCGTCGGGCTCTGGGCTGATGGCTCGGAGCCTGGAGCCTGTTTCCGGTTCTGTGTCTCCCTCTCTCTCTGCCCCTCCCCCGTTCATGCTCTGTCTCTCTCTGTCCCAAAAATAAATAAACGTTGAAAAAATAAATAAATAAATAAATCTCATTTGAAGGAAATGTAGTACCTCTGTAAACTTAAGATAGCTCCCAAAGTTTCTGGAAGACCAGTCCCTCCTAACCGCTTCCAAAACCTGATTAAGTGCCACTCACTGACTTTTTCTTTATGGGAGTGATTTTCTTCCCCCAAGATTTTATTTTTAAACATTTCTAACACCCAACCATCCAGATGCTACAATTAACTTTTTTGCTTTATCATCTATCTGTCCATCCCTCTGGCCATTCACCATCCATCTTCCATAATTTTTGATGATTTCCATGTAATTTCCAAACATCGAGGCGCTTCACCCCTCAACCCGTTCAACATTGTGTAATCATTATCTAGAGTTCAATATTCGTTTGTGGTTCCTCGTAACGTAAAATTTACGTAAAGGGCGCAAACCTTTAGTGAACCATCCCATGCGTTTTGACAAATAACACAGCCCCTATCAAAATGTAGCACATTATCACCACCCAAGAAAAGTTCCTTCCTATTGCTCTGGTGGGAGGGATTTTATTTATTTTAAAAAATTTTTTTAATGTTCATTTTTGAGAGAGAGAGAGAGAGTGCAAGTGGGGCAGAGAGAAAGGGAGACCCAGAATCCGAAGCAGGCTCCAGGCTCTGAGCTGTCAGCACCGAACCCGACATGGGGCTGGAACGCACGAACCTTGAGATCCTCCTCCGTCATCTGAGCTGAAAGTCGGACACTTAACCAACAGAGCCAGCCAGGCGCCCCTGGTGGGAGGGATTTTAACAAGCCCAGGGCCGTCCTGTTTACTTCACCGGGCTTCCCCACAGGCATTTCTGTTGTCACGCCAGTGTTGCCAGAGACAGAAGCAGCCTCTTCCTGGCCTCGTTTTGCAGGTGCTCTCCCGTTCTCTGCCGGCTCCCTTCTCGTTTACATGAACCTGGAGAGAATCTGGAATGGACCCCGAGATCGGTTCTCTCTCCGCCAGAACTTTGCCAATGTCTGCCTGGCCGCTGCAGTAACCCAGACCCTCTCCTTTCCTTTCGACACAGTGAGGAGAAACATGCAGGTGAGGGGTTATGTTGGGGGCGCGTCGCGTACGAAGGGGCGCCTTGACGTGGGCTGCAAAGAACACTGACCCTGAGTGATGCCGGGTCTCCAGGGCGCTCGTGACCATTCATGAAAATCCTGTGCAACCCCACGCACCCTCCTCCCGGCATTTCTGCTACTAACCTCAGGGCTAGTGGCCCGAGCCAGGTCACCTCCCTGTTCCCATACTCTGCTTTTGCAGGTCCTTGTCAAAGCCTCCAGATGAGGCCCACTTTTCTTTCCTCTCTTCCTCAAAGCTGCCTCAATGAGGGAGACTGGAAAGAACCGAAATCAGTTTAGTTTAGTTTAAGTTTATTTATACTAATGCACACGGATTATAGAAAATTTGGGAGGGGCGCCTGGGTGGTTCAGTTGGTTAAGCATCCAACTTTGGCTCAGGTCACGATCTCATGGTTTGGGATTCTCTCGCACTCGTTCTCTGCCCCTCCTCTCTCTCTCTCTCTCTCTCTCTCTCTCAGAATAAATAAATAAACTTAAAAAAAAGAAAATTTGGGAAATACAGAAAAGTATAAAAAAGAAAACAATAATTACCTATAAACCCAGCACCTATGCACTATGATTAATAGTTTTCCTGCATGTTTGTGTGTGTGTGTGCATGTATATATGTGTGTGTGTGCGTAAATGTATATGATACATGTATATGGAAAGTTGGGTTTTTTTACAAACTTGTGTCCCTACCACATATAAAATTTAATATCCTACTTTGTTCACTTATTATATAATGGGTATTGCCCCAGGCCATCAGCTATTGAAAATGCCTTTTTAAATTTTCACATAATATTCCATTATATGGGAGCGCCTGGGTGGCTCCGTCGGTTGAGCGTCGGACTTCGGCTCAGGTCATGATCTCACGGTTCATGGGTTCGAGCCCCGCATCGGGCTCTGTGCTGACAGCTCGGAGCCTGGAGCCCGCTTTGGATTCTGTGTTTTCCTCTCTCTGCCCGCCCCCCCACTTGTGCTCTCGCTCTCTCTCTCTCTCTCTCTCAAAAGTAAATAAAATGTAAAAATATTCCATCATGTGGATGTGCCATAGATTTTTTTTTTCTACGTTTTTATTTATTTTTGGGACAGAGAGAGACAGAGCATGAACGGGGGAGGGGCAGAGAGAGAGGGAGACACAGAATCGGAAGCAGGCTCCAGGCTCCGAGCCGTCAGCCCAGAGCCCGACGCGGGGCTCGAACTCACGGACCGCGAGATCGTGACCTGGCTGAAGTCGGACGCTTAACCGACTGCGCCACCCAGGCGCCCCAGTTTTTTTTTTTTTAATGATGACTTATTCTTGCAAAGTTCTTGAGGCTAGAATTTTAATATCGGGTTGATGCCAGGGCCAGGCCCCATTTGAAGGCTTTGGGGTGGATCCTTCCTTGTCTCTTCCAGCCTCTGGTCGCTTATTCCTTGGCCTGTGGCTGCATGATTCAATCTCTGCCTCCATTGTGCCATAAAGAACAATTTCTTGGTTTTTAAATATTTAGGCTATTTCGAATTTTTCCGGGTGATAACGTTACAGTGAAAACCTTTGTATTTTTTTCACATCCGTGATGACACCCTTCAGCTCTATTCCTACAAATCGACTTACAGGTCTCACGATAAAAATAATTGTAAGGCTCTTTTGCTTTTTTAAGTTTGTTAGTTTGTTTATTGTGGGGGGGGGGGAAGACGGGGAGGGAGCATCCTAAGCGGGCTCCACACGGCCAGAGGAGCCTTATGTGGGGCTTGAACTGATGAACTATGAGATCATGACCTGAGCTGAAACCAAGAGTCAGATGTTTAACCAACTGAGCCACCCAGGTGCCCCCCCTTTTAAGTTTGTTTGTTTATTTCTTTCTTTTATTTTTAAAATTATTTTTATTTTTTTATACCATAAATCGGGGTAAGATGCACTAGAAGTAGGTATTCGGGGGTAAACCTGATTATCTTTTTCCCTGGTATGGAAACCTTCTTGATAACAGATGCACAGAGCTTCAACAAGAAGCTTTCAAATATACACAAAGTCATGATGGTTATTGGAAAAAAAAAAAAAAAATCCCAAAGAGGTAATTGCATGGGTTTCATAAAGTATGATCAGCATCCAGTTATGAATAACATCATAAATATCACCCAAAGATATAGGAAGTGAATTCTTAGGGTTGCGGTCAAAGTTTTATTTTACAGGCATTAATAAACATAATAATACCCGGTCCACCCTACTTAAAAAAAAATTCACTCCCAACATGCATTGCTTCCTGTGGCCATTAGATGTCGCTGCAGTAAACGGGACGTTTCTGAGCACTCAGGATCTTAGCCTTGCAGGTAGGGATCTCTGTCCAGTTAACAACCTCCTAATCCCTGCTTGAAATCCACCTTCAGTTTGGAGTGTAGGGAGCCTAGAAACAACAGGCTAACTCGAAACTCTGTTGTGGTGGGTTTTTTCCTGCAAGGCACACGATCCACATTCTCCAAGACAAAGCTTCGCTAGCAGTCCCCCCCCCCCCCGCGGGAGCCTGCCAGTTTTGCCAGTGGAATTTATAACGAGGGGACTTTGCCTGGGAGCCAGGCTGCCCTGAACTGAGGACACTTAATGGCAATGTTTGCATTCCGCTGGCTTTCCTCCTCGAGCTGCCTGTCCGGAAGCGAATCCACGTCAGGTGTCTGTTAGATAACCAGCTGGGCGGGGAATTTTCTCAACTCCCACACTGACTGGCCACTTTATCTGAATGTCTCGTTCTCCTAATATGCTTTTGTCCAGATACACACACACACACACACACACACACACACAATCTGCGCATCTAATGCCATATCAGGTTGGAACGCTCTCGAACATTAATGAGAATGATCAGAAGTCTCGTTTAACCAGCTGAACCCTTCCTTCACCATGCTTCCACTCATTTTTATTCCTTTCTCTTTTTCTCGCCCTGGCTCCTGGCTGGCATGCTAGGGAACGGGGAGGTAAATAAATTATGAATGTGCATGTTTTGATGCAGTGGTTTCCGGTGGGAAGCGGGGGGTGGGTCAGCCCTGTGCACAAATGGCAGGAGATGTCCCCCACCCGGTGTGCCGCCTGAAATCGCCTTGGCCGCTCTTCAGTGCATCATGGCTCAAGCTCTTACAGGCACAGCCTGTCCTTTTCATCTTCATTCTCCCTCACGTGGCCCAGAACGTGGGCCTGAAATGTGTATTTCAAAGCAGCACTGAGTGTACTGAGAGAATAAGTGGCACAGGGAAGATATTGACGGAGACTAATCCGTCTAATTAATCTGTGGGCCCTTAATAAAGGCCGGGGACGGAGTCCTAAGCAAAAGGTTCTCTGGACAGGTGCATGTGGAAGAGAGAGGGAGACCGGCTGCCCTGACACTCGAGGGAGCAGCTGAGAACATGGGAGCCTTGGAACCTGGCGGGCCCTCTGAGAGGGTCAGGTGGGAGGCACCGGGCACCAGCTTGGTGTCGCCCCCCCCCCCCGCCCCACACCCAGCCCAGAATCTCTGACACCCTCCCCCGCGACCCATGTTAGGGGTCTCCATTTCATCAAATATAAAACCGAGTGCCTGCCTGTTGCTCTGTACCCCAGGGGACTTTGACCCCATCAAGGCTCACAAGGCAAGCAGGATTGGGCCAGGTCAGCATTTGAACTGAAAGTACATAAACTGAAGGACAAAGGTGGTATCCGAGTGGCACAGCTGACCGAGCAGAATACACAGGGTCCCTGAGCGAAGAGAGGCCCCGGGCTGTTCAAACAGAGACGCTGAACCCACCCGAGATGCTTAGCACCTCAGGCTGCCTTTACCAAACGGGGCGCGCTGTCACTTGGTCCGTCCCCTCCCGGCACAGCCCTGTCCTCCTGGGTCTCACACCCGACTCCACGGGTTCAGCCCCCACCCACGCTCCTCGCTGCCCGCTGCGCGTGGTTATCACCTGTATACACTGTCGCCTCTAATGTAATCTGTATCAGACCGACCTCTCCTTCCCCTGCAACTTTGTGCCCAGGGCTTTCCATTTCAGTCCCACCACCCCCCACCCCCAGTCACCCAGACTGGAATTCCAGAAGTTGATGCTCACGCTTCCTCTTCCCCTCCCCCAGGCAACCTTGAGTCCAGTTGGTTCTTCATGCCTAATGCTCCCACCCTGGTCTTTTTGTCGCGGTCCCTGCCCTAACCTAGGACCTTGTCAGCTCCTGCCCAGGCTATGGCAGTAAATCCTCTAACTGGGCTCCAGGATTAAATCAAAAAATGGGAGCGCTCCTGGGTGGCTCGGTCGGTTGGGCGGCTGACTTTGGCTCAGGTCATGATCTCGTAGCTCATGAGTTCGAGCCCCGCGTCGGGCTCTGTGCTGACGGCCTGGAGCCTGCTTCAGATTCTGTATCTCCTCCCTCTGCCCCTCCCCTGCTCACGCTCTCTCTCTCTCTCTCTCTCTCAAAAATAAACATTAAAAAAAATGTTTAATCTAAAAATGATCATAAGCACCGAACACTAACGTAGCAGGCACTGTGCCAAAAGTACTTCATGCTCATTATCTCATTTCATCCTTAACAACGACCCTACGAGGTGGGTACTGTTCATATGAAGCCCATTTGACAGATGAGAAAACAGAGGCACTGAAAGGTCCCAGGGCACCTGGGTGGCTCAGTTGGTTAAGCGTCCAACTTTGGCTGCGGTCATCATCTCACGGTTCAGTTCATGAGTTCAAGCTCCGCATTGGGCTCTCTGCTGTCCACACAGAGCCTGCTTCAGATCCTCTGTCCCCTTCTCTCTCTGCCCCTCCCCTGCGTGTTCTCTCTCTCTCTCTCTCAAAATAAATAAACTTTTGAAAGAAAGAAAGGTCCTGCAGCCTGCCCAAGTAACTGAGCTGTGATTGAAGACCAGGTAGCCTGGAGTGGCTCAGTCGTGAAGCACCTGACTTTCGCTCAGGTCATGATCTCACGGTTCACTCCCCGCTTTGGGTAAAAAAAAAAAAAAAAAACAAAACCACAAGCCCTACTTCCCTCTCCCTCTCTCTCCCTCTCTCTCTCTCTCTCTCTCTCTCTGCCCCTGGCTCACTTGCACACCCCCCCACCCCTCAAAAAAAGACCAGGCAGAGGTAGCTTGTCTCCAGGGTCAGTACTCCTTTCAGTCCCTCCAGCCCAGCCCAGCCCCTGGCTCCCGCCAGCCCCATTTCCTTAAGATCTGCCCGTGTTCTGTCCTGCTTTATTGCCCGTAGAGAACACAAGCTGAAGTTGAGCCCCTTGGCCTGGCCTGCTGCCCGTACCCACTTTGCCACCGCATTGCACAGAGGTCCTATATTCGGAGTTGCAAAATCAAATGCCAGCAGCAACTTGGAAGTAACATGGAGAAAAAAAAAAAAAAAACCGACGCAGGGAAACCCAGATAACAGACACCCACTAAAGACTTTCTGAGCCATCACAGTCTTTTTGGCTTGCGAAGCATTTTGGAGAGCTAACTGGTTCTGTGCTCACAAAACGTGATTAGCATCTCAATACGGGTCGCGGGAGGGAATAAAGGAAGCCAGTGGAGGCCAAGGCCAGTTCCCCTCTCCAAGGGTTGGATGCCATTTTGAAACGTGGGCCCAGTTTTTCAGGGGAGGCTACACTCACAGATTTTTATGTCAAAATCTCCCAGTGTTCCAATGTTGGCAAATAAAAACTGTTGAATCTTGCGTGGGCTAAATAAGCCCTGCCTTTTTATAACCTCTGCTCTATTCAAGCCTCCAGTTCCGTCAGAATGATCTTAGTCCCTGCCCCCGGGGCCCCCTAGAGAATGAATAAATGTATTTCACATTCCTGTCACCTCTGCCCAGACCATCTACCTGCCTCTTGAAGGCTCAACTGAGGTGTTTCACCTCACAATGAGGGTGTTCCAGACCACCACGAGGAGGGGATTGTGGGGCAGGAGAGGCAGAGTTCACTAACAATGTGCTTTACCAACAATTGCAGATTGGAAAGCACTGGAAGCCAAGGTTGCTTGGGTGGCTCAGTCAGTTAAGCGTCCGACTTCGGCCCAGGTCATGATCTCACGGTTCGTGAGTTCAAGCCCCACGTCGGGTTCTGTGCTGACCGCCCAGAGCCTGGGGCCTGCTTCAGATTCTGTGTCTCTCTCTCTCTCTCTCTCTCTCTCTCTCTCTCTCTCTCTCTCTCCCACCCCTGCTCACGCTCTTTCTCTCGCCCTCTCTCAAGAATAAACATTAAAAAAAAAAAAAACCAATTGCAGATACTATGTTTTCATTTTCACCCCCACCGCACCCCTGAGGGCATACTTATTTGTTTCAAGAGCTTAGTGGGTAACACTCCCCCCTCCCCGTTTTTTTAATGTTTATTTTTGAGCGAGAGTGCGATCAAGCAAGGGAGGGTCAGAGAGAGGGAGAGGGAGACAGAGAATTCCAAACGGGCTCTGTGCTGACAGCAGAGAGCCTGATACCAGGCTCAAACCCACGAACCATGAGGTCATGACCTGAGCCCAAGTCGGACGCTCAACCCACTGAGCCACCCAGGCGTCCCCCCCACCAAGTGATCTCTTTTAAATGACGCCGTTAGTCTGTATGTGCCCCCTGAGCCAGCCAGTTGAATTTCCTTAGCGTTTCTCTACATGCCCCACCCTCTCCCACGTCTGTGTCTCTGCCTCCCCCCTATCAAGGCCACCTCCTCAAGCCTTCTGTCACCTCACAGCGGGAGTCTCCCCCTTCGGAATGCCCCATAGCTCAACTCTCCTTATGGCTCTCTCCTGGCTCGAAGTCACCTGCTTCCTTGTGTTATAACCTTCCGTGTCACGAGCCCCTCCATCCCCTCGAGACTGCAAGCTCTTTGCCTTCGGGAAGTAGGGCTCACACATTTGTGTGTCCCCACCGCATGTGGCCTCATGTGGCAGGCACTCGATACTTGCTGAAAAATGAATGAAGTTCAGGGCCGGCTTATGAGATCTCACTGCCCGTGAGCACAGAATTGAGCCTTAGCTGCCATGGGGTGAGCTCCAAGTCCTGTGCCCGTCCCTCGCCAGCTGTTCCCATCTGAAGACAGGTGAATATGCTGAAAGGCCAGCGTCGGAGAATTTGTATTTGTTAGTTTGTTGATTTCAGTAACTGTGGCCCAAGGTGAACGAACGGGGGGTCTCAATCTGTGCTCTCTTGTGACAGGGGGAGGCTTTTGTCAGGGGCAAGGGTGGGGACAAAAGTAGGTCAGGAGGAGGCAATGAAAGGAGAGTCTTGCCTGGGATTAATAAATTATAATCTGATAAGAACCAGCATTTATTGGTCATGCAGCAGGGACGAGGCAGTTTATTATCCCACTCCATCCTCCTTATCGACCCTTTGAAATAAGTGCCGGTACTAGTCCTGTTTTCTAGCTGAGGAAAGGAGGCGCAGAGAGGGTAAGTTACTTGCCCAACAGTCACACAGCCAGCAAGTGGTGGGGCTGAGATGGAACGCAGGCCTCTCCTTCCTCCGGCCCATGCTCTATCTTCCAGGACGGAGTACGGGGCGCTTGTGCCTAGACACCAGGTAATCTGTCCGTTTCTTTCCGTTCCCTTGCCCTGGAGGCAGGAGTAGAGGATGAGGGCGGAGACCTGACCTTGACAACTGGGAGCTCACGGTCTCAGTGCCAGAGCAGTTGAAACCAACAAACAAAAAAACAATAACGTACACGCTCAGAAACGGACGGACAAGAGCGTGGTTTGGGCCAGGGAATGGTTAACTCAAGTTAAAAGGGCGGGGAGGGGAGTCTTTAGAAAAACCGGGCTGCCCAAAGGCTCTCTTTTAGTCCCTGGCAGCCTGACAATGGAAGGCTTGGAGCCAGCAGATCGGAATGAGGGACACAGATGGTTCAGTAGCCAGGACCTCTGGCGGGCCACAAACTGACCAGGCAGGCACAGGCGAGCAGGGTTTCAGGTCTTCTGTCTAGTTCAACACTCCTTGCTTGACATAGCGTCTCTTCCCGGCAGGAACAGAGCTGGAACAGAGCTCGGTAGAGCCACCTCACCTATCCAGTGGTGCAAACACTGCTGAGTTCTAAAGCTCTCCGGGTAGTGGGAGAGGACGGGAACGTTGCCTTTACTCTGTTGCCATTTTCCGCTCCTGGCTGTCTGCCGGCTTACTCTGGGGTCTGGCCCCTTTGGGGAGTAACTTCTGCCTAAGTCAGTAGCATTACCTTGGCAGTCTGCCAAAAAAAAAAAAGAAGAAGAAGACACTTTTCGGATCCAGGTATGGATGTCCGGACATCCCTTAGGCAAGATGGCTTTGGTTGAGCATCGTTGTGCCAGTGTAGGGGAAGGAGAACTCTCCCCTGGGTTTTCCCAAAAGGTGTAGAGTGCCCTAAATACTTTAGGGATGGCAGTTGTTGGTCATGGAAACAAGACTGGCCCTAGAGGCAGGCGAGGAGGCAGTAGGGAGGGGCCTGCCTAATTCCACTCCTGTAAAATCACTCTGCCCTTTTCCTCTGACCTGAGCTGGCTTACTCTGGGAATCAAAATGGCCGCCCTGTGCTAAGCAGGCTTCTCTGAGCTCCAGCTCAACAGTAACAGCAGCTCTGATAGGCGCTGACCCGCCCCCTCCACAAAAGGGGTGAAGAAGGAGGTAGGGGAGAGAGCGAGGTCCCCACCTCCACAGCAGGGGTGAAGAAGGAGGTAGGGGAGAGAGAGAAAGAGAGGTCCCAGAGAAGGCCTGCTCTCAGCCAGGAAAGACCGCAGCCCCTGCTGTCAGGAGGAGACCAAGACCACAGCTTGCTGACCCCTCTGCTGGCCTCCAGCCAGCTGGGAAACGCACACACCCCTGGTGGTCACCCCTTCCCCCCACGGAGCTGTTGCTTGTTTGGCTTTGACAGCTACGTTCCTCTTAAAGCCGTAATGGGCAGACTCGCTCAGTGGTCAAGAGTATGGGCTTTGGGGGGCACCTGGGTGGCTCAGTCAGTTAAGCACCTGACGTCGGCTCAGGGCGTGACCTCGTGGTCTGAGAGTTCGAGCCCCGCATTGGGTTGTCTGCTGTCAGCACAGAGCTCGCTTGGGGTCCTCCGTCTCCCCCTCTCTCCGCCCCTCCCCTGCTCACGCACGCTCTGTCTCTCTCAAATATTAAAATTAAAAAAAAAAAATTCAGAGCGTGGGGTCTGGATGCCGGCCCTGCCCCTTACCCCTCTGTGAACTTGCGTAAGGCCTGCGGCCTCTCTGAGCCTCGTCTTCCTCGTCCGTAAAACATGGGGGTAAGCGTAGTGCCTGACTCATACACCCGCAGAGAACACAGAATTGGGTTAATGCAGACCCAGAGCCGGGCATGCGACAGATCCTCAATAAAACTGAGGTGCTATTTGTTATTGTTCTTGAAGCATCTCTTCAGAATCTATGTGTGGCGTTGGAGGCCCGATTCGAACTATAAAAGCCTGTCCAGGTGTGTTTCCGTGTGCTCTGTGATTGTCATACACACACAAAAGGGCCAGCTAGCCTCACAAAACCTCAAAGGAAAGGACCCTCGATCTCGAGAGAGAATGGGGAGCGGGGACGGTAGGAGGGTTAATGATTCATCGGGTTGGGTGAGCTTGACAGGCATTTACCTAGAGGCCACCGTGCGCCAGCACGGCACACATCTGTATACTCCCAGCCCTCCGAAAAACCGCTTTCTTGATCTTTCCCCTCAGCCCCATCGGGGTGACGCTAAATTTGGCTCTTCGGGGCCACTGCTGCTCTGGGCGCTGCTCCCAAGGCCTCAGCCGGCTCCACTCCCCTACATCTCAGTCGCTTCCTCGAGTCCCCGCCAGTCGGGCCCAGCCGCACCTCTGGTTTCCCCACCCCCACCTCCGGACCCCGCACCCAGGAACTCACGGTTTCTCTTCTCTCTTGCCAAGCGCACTACTAACCTGCGGTCCCCTTTGCCGGCTTCCCCGCCATTCCCGTTACCTCGGGCTTTCTGGACTGCTAGTGGCGCCCCCGGTCTGCTGAGAGGCGAGGCGTGCGGGTAGGGGTGGAGGGTAGCTTGTCGGCGGCCGTGATGAGGCCAGCTGCCCACACCCACTGTGCGGACCTCCCCACGGCAGAGCCGGGCGTTCCCCAGCCGTATGTGGACGGCCCTTGGGGGTCAAGGTCTGCCAAGAGCAACCTGGGCCACGTGGTTCACAGGACCATGAAGGTCCTTTTACGCCCATACGGTGGGCTTCTTTTGTCGCTCGCTTATTGGAGACGGGCCAGAAGACAAAAGCTTCCTACCACGACTGCCTTCCGCGTCTATACGTCCTCAGACGGTGTGGGGACGGGACGGCTTGGTCTTCAGGTCGTGTCTTAACGTGTCCACGGAAGATAAAAGTTGTTTCCAGTAACAGGCCAAAGGTTCTGAGCTCCCGTTTGCTCCAAGTACAAGACCCTTCTTCTTTTTTCCTTTTCTTTCTTTTGTCCCTCCTTTTACGTACTCTTTTTTTATAGTTTTTTAAAAGTTGATTTATTTTTGAGACAGAGAGACAGAGAGGGCCCTCGCACACGTGGGGGAGGGGCAGAGAGAGCGAGAGCGAGAGCAAGAGAGAGAGAGAGAATCCCAGGCAGGCTCCACACTGTTAGCACAGAGCCCCACATGGGGCTCAGACTCCCAAACCGTGACATCATGACCTGAACCGAAATCAAGAGTTGGACGCTTAACCGACTGAGCCACCCAGGTGCCCCTCTTTTTTATAATTTTTTTAAAATTTTATTTGAGAGAGAGAGAGAGTGTGTGCGTGAGCAGGGGCAAGAGGCAGAGGGAGAGTGAGAATCTTTTTTTTTTTTCTTTTTTTTTTTTAACATTTATTTTTGAGACAGAGACAGAGCATGAATGGGGGAGCGTCAGAGAGAGAGGGAGACACAGAATCTGAAGCAGGTTCCAGGCTCTGATCTGTCAGTACAGAGCCCGACGCGGGGCTTGAACTCCCGAACCGCGAGATCATGACCTGAGCCGAAGTCGGACGCTCAACCGACTGAGCCACCCAGGCGCCCCAAGAGAGAGAGTGAGAATCTTAAGCAGACCCCACGCTCAGTGCAGAGTCCGACCCGGGGCTCGATGCCACGACCCGGGGATCACGATCTGAGCTGAAATCAAGAGTCAGGCCGCTCAACTGACTGAGCCACCCAGGCACCTCATTTAAATATTCTTTTTTTAAACCAAGAATTTATTTTTTTAGAGCAGTCTTAGGTTCAGAGCAAAGTTGAAAGAAAGGTACAGAGTTTTCCCACACGTCCCCCGCCCCCACACATGCCCGTTTCTCCCATTCTCACCACCCCCACCCGAATGATACACTTGTTACAATCGATGGAACTCTGCGGGGACATCATAATCACCCAAAGTTTGGACTTTACCTTAGGGTTCACTCTTGCTGTTGTACATCCTATGGGTTTGGACAAATGTATAATGATGTATCATTATAGTATACAGAGTATTTGCACTACCCTAAAAATCCTCTGGGCTCTGCCTATTCATTGCCACCCCCCAAACTCCTGCAAGCACTGATCTTTTTACAGTCTCCAGAGGGTCATATATTGGAGGGGGAGGTGAGGGAGGTGGGTTGGCACCGGGGAAGGTGCCGGAGAGGACGCATTTCAGCTGGGTCCTGAAGGGTCACCGGGAGTTTACCTGGCAGTAAAGCGGGGGAGGGGGAGGTCTCTGCAGGCAAAAGCAGCAGCGTGAACAGTGGCAGAGATGGGTGTGTGTGTGTGTGTGTGTGTGTGTGTGTGTTTAAGTAAGCTCGAGGCCCAACGTGGGGCTTCAACTCCTCACCCTGAAATCAAGATCCCATATGCTCACTGACTGAGCCAGCCAGGCACCCCTACAATACAAGGTTGTGGGGTTTTTTTAATGTTTATTTATTTATTTTTTTTATTTTTTTTTCAACGTTTATTTATTTTTGGGACAGAGAGAGACAGAGCATGAACGGGGGAGGGGCAGAGAGAGAGGGAGACACAGAATCGGAAACAGGCTCCAGGCTCTGAGCCATCAGCCCAGAGCCTGACGCGGGGCTCGAACTCACGGACCGCGAGATCGTGACCTGGCTGAAGTCGGCCGCTTAACGGACTGAGCCACCCAGGCGCCCCCAACGTTTTTTAAAAAGATAGGTAGGGGTGCCTGGCTGGCTCAGTCAGGAGAGTATACGACTCTTTTTTTTTTTTTTTAATTTTTTTAATGTTTATTTATTTTTGACAGAGAGAGAGAGAGAGACAGAGCATGAACGGGGGAGGGGCAGAGAGAGAGGGAGACACAGAAGCTGAAACAGGCTCCAGGCTCTGAGCTGTCAGTACAGAGCCCGACGTGGGGCTCGAACTCTCGGACCACGAGATCATGACCTGAGCCGAAGGCGGACGCTCAACCGACGGAGCCACCCAGGCGCCCCCACAGCATATGACTCTTGATCTCAGGGTTGTGAGTTCAAGTCCCACATTGGGCGTAGAGATTACTTAAATAAATAAATATTTTTTTTTAAATCCTCAAAAAAAAAAGAGAGAGGTAAAGTTTAAGAAAAGAAGAGAGAGAGGGAAGAAGGAGCTGGGAAACAGTTCCAATTAGGGAATTTACAATTTTTTTAATTAAGTTCATTTATTTATTTTGAGAGAGAGAGAGAGAGCACAAGTGGGGGAGGGACAGACAGAATCCCAAGCAGGCTCCGTGCTGTCAGCCCAGAGCCCACTGCGGGGCTCAGTCTCACAAACCTGTGAGATCTTGACCTGAGCCGAAATCAGGAGTCAGATGCTCAACCGACTAAGCCACCCAGGCACCCCCGGGGAAAGGAGTCTTTTAGTATCTAGCAAGAGTCCTTTTTTTTTTTTTTTTTAACGTTTATTTTTGAGAGAGAAAGAGAGCACAAGCGGGGGAGGGATGGAGAGACAGGGAGACAGGGGACCCGAAGCAGGCTCTTCCCTGACAGCACAGAGCCCAGTGTGGGGCCTGAACTCACGAACTATGAGATGGTGACCTGAGCTGAAGTCGGACGCTCCACCGACGGAGCCACCCAGGTGCCCCAGCGACGTTGGATGTAGAGATTACTTAAAATCTCTGGGGCGCCTGGGTGGCTCAGTCGGTTAAGCATCAGACTTCAGCTCGTGTCACAATCTCATGATCTGTGGGTTCAAGCCCCTCATGGGGCTCTTTTCTGGCAGTGTGGAACCTGCCTGGGACTGACTCTCTCCCTCTCTCTCTCTCTCTCTCTCTCAAAATAAATAAATAAACTTTAAAAAAACAATAAAATCTTTTTTAAAAAGTTGATCAAGCTGGATTAATGAGGAAAGAGACAACGATGTCTCATATAAAATGAAGAACTATGGAACCTTATTAATTTGCATGGCATTCAAATTATACTAACAACCCAGGACTCGGTAAGGAAAATAATAATATAAATAGCATAGGGCGCCCGGGTGGTGCAGTCCGTTAAGTGCCCGGCTCTTGATCTCGGCTCAGGTCGTGATCCCACAAATCTTGTGGATTCGAGCCCCGTGTTGGGTTCCGCGTTGACAGCGCAAAGACTGCTTGGGATTCTCCCTCTCTCTCTCTCTGCCCCTCCCCTGCTCACGCTCTCTCACACTCTCTCTCTGTCTCCCCCCCAAATAAACTTAAAAAGAAAATAAATCCCGTTTTTGAAATGAGGAAATTGAAGTTCAGAGAAATTAAGGAACTTGCTTGTGATCACACAGCTGGTGACCGGCAGAGAGAAGGGTTGGAATCCAGGTCTGTGTGACGGTAAAACCCATGCACGTGACCTTTGTGCCCCACTTGGACTTCCCCAAACGGCTCAGCTGTCTGCGATTGTAGGGCCCGGAAAGTTTCTCTACTAGGCTGTCCTTCGTTAACCTACTTTCAGTCATATATAATAAAACAGAATATCCTTCTAAAATTTCGTAACTTAGGTGTCACTAATTTAAACGAACCCCCCCCACTTCCCCCCCCCCCGCCCGCCACACACACATAACACGTCGGAATTAGTGACGTTTTTCTGTATTGTGTATTATATGCCCTCGTGGTGGGGGTTCACGAGAGAGGCTAAAGTCTAATGATATAGAGGACTGCTGCCATCGCCAGGGGGGTTGCGACAAGGAGCGGGGTGGGGTGTCCTGCAAGGACACAAGTGAGGTACATGTTGGGTGCAGCACACGTTGTCATTTTATGTCTTGGAACTTAATGCTTTATTTATTTTTGAGAGAGAGCGCGAGCAGGGCAGGGGCAGAGAGAGGGGGACAGAGGATCCAAAGCGGGCTCCACGAGACAGCTTCAAGCCTGATGCGGGGCTCAAACCCACAAGCCACGAGATCATGACCTGAGCCGAAGTCGGACGCTTAGCCGACTGAGCCGCCCAGGTGCCCCCATGTCTTGGAACTTAGAGGCCAAGGTCAGGGAGTCCCTGGGAGGCAGGTCCTGGAGGGCAGGCCGCAGTGACCCAGGAGGCAGAGCACCTGGCTTTCGTCCCGGTCACTCTTCCGTTCAAGATCTTGAGTTTTCATCTGTCAAATGAAGTCATTGGAGAGGAATATCATTTTTTTTTTTAAGTTTATTTATTTGGGGAGGGCAGAGAGAGGGGGGAGAGAGAATCCCAAGCATTGACAGCGCAGAGCCCGATGCGGGGCTCGATCTCACAAACCGCGAGATCATGACGTGAGCCAAGATCAGGAGTCAGACGCTTAACCAATCGAGCCACCCAGGCGCCCCGGAATATCATTTTCTGAAGATTTTATTTTTAAGTCATCTCTACACCCAAGGTGGGGCTCCAACTCACAACCCCAAGATCAAGAGTCACACGTTCCACTGAATGAGCCAGCCGGGCGCCTCCGTTGGACTAGAATATCTTAAAGTCCCTTTCAGATCTGAGTCTGTGGTTTGGGGATTCGGGGTTATCGGGGCCCAGAGTAATGAAGATCTGGGAACCAGAAGGAGAGCAAGACAGGGCCAGGCTTTGTGGTCAGAGACAACAGAAATCTACAGTCCCCGAGGCCTGACCTTCTTGGTAGTTTGTTTCAGTGATTAAACTTGAGTTTGAGCGCTGCTTCTCTGGCTGTAATTTGCTCGTACATTCTATGGAGATTTATGGAGGATGGCGGAAAGAGGAGAGTAAGACGTGGTCTCAGCCATCAGGAATTACGGTCTCCGGGGGAAAGAACACGAAACAACGAACGAACAGAAAACAGAATAAAATGTCTTATTGACTAGCCGTGTGACCTTGATCAAATCACTGAACCTGTCCCCAGGCCTCAGTTTCCTCACCTGAAACAGGTGCATACGCGGTCAACAAATGCCTGCGGATTAGTAATAGGACTACGACTATTATTATGGGCGACGGGTGTGCTTAGCAAAATAGAACTATCTACACAGTGTTGCAAAGGGAGAAATGAAACCGCGTGGAAGTTGATCCTGGTTTTCTCCGTATCATATTGGACAGTTTTTTAGCCACCGTCTTTGTAACTCGTGCCTAACGTTATGCCAAAACGCTTTAAAAACTCCAGACCACTCCCGTCCTGAGCATTTCAGGCATTTGTTCAGCAAACCGTTCACCGAGCCCCGGCCATGTGATACAGAACTGAACAAGGCCAGTCCCTACGGAGTGCACAGCCCCCTCCGAAAAACGGACATGGGAAAGAGTTGTTTGTATTCACTGTCTCCAGTCTTTCTCTTCCCATCTCTCTTGAATGATGCCCACCAGACTTTGGCCCTTACCACCCAACAGAAACTTCTTTTCTTAAGGCAAGCAGTGACCTCCGTGTCTCTAAACCCAGCGGTCGGTACTCAGGCCTCATCTTCTCGGCTCCCTCTGATTCGCTCACTGCCTGCACTTGGCTTCTGAGACACCACCCTGGCCTGCTGTCCCTTCTCAACACCGACAGCCCCTTCTCGGTCTTCTTTGCGTGACTTCTAAATGCGGGGGTATCCCCGGACTCGGGCCCTAAGTGATCTCATCCGGTCTCCTGGCTTTAAATACCATCCAGGTGTTGAGGACTCCCAAATTCTATCTCCAGCCCTGACCCTCTCTCCTGAGCTCCAGACTCGTGTGGCCAGCTCTTGGTTTCGGCTCAGGTCATGATCTCACAGTTCGTGGGATCGGGTCCCACGTCGGGCTCTGCATTGACGGTGTGGAGCCTGCTTGGGATTCTCTCCCCCTCTCTCTAGCCCTTTCCCGCCCCCCCCCTCTCAAAATAAACATTTTTATGTCACTCTCCTATTGAGAACCCCCCAGGGACTCCCATTCTCACTCAGTAAAAGCCAAAATACTTACGATGGCCTACCAGCCATTGTTACTGTCTGGTTCATTCCATTCTCACCACATCGGCCTCCTTTTTGTCTCTCTAACGCCCTAGGCATGCTCCTGCCCCAGGGCCTTTGCAGATAGCTGCACAATTCAAGTCCTTCAGATCTTTCCTCAAAGGTCTTGCTTGGTGAGTCTCCCTTGACCACCCAAATAAGACTTCAACACCCTCTAGGCACTCCCTGTATCTTTTCCCTGCCCCCATTTTCTTCAGAGCATCCCGTGCCTTTTAATATTTGGTATAATTATTTACCTTCTTTGTCCATTCCCCTCCCCCAACTAGAATTTCAGCTCTGTGGGAACAGGGACTTTCATCTGTTTGTTCACTGCTGTATCCCCAGCACCTGGCACCTAGTGGGTATGAAATAAGCATCTGAATAAATGAAAAGTCTTCAGAGGGGATAATGAGCGCTAATGGAAGCACAGAAATATTGCTAAGGACTGCAGGGGGTGAATGATGCTTTTAATGCCAGGAAAATTGTTATTTAAGGGCCTTGTACGTCATTCTAAGGAGCTTGGATTTCCCAGGAATCCCAGGTTCCTGACTTGGGGCTGCAGGTTGAATGGTGGTGACATTCACGGAGTTAAGAAATACAGAAGAGGCCGGGCGCCTGGGTGGTTCAGTCAGTTAAGCATTTGACTTTGGCTCAGGTAATGGTCTTGCGGTTCATGAGTTTGAGCCCCACATCAGGCTGCCTGCTGTCAACACAGAGCCTGCTTTGGATCCTCTGTCTCCCTCTCTCCCTCTCTGCCCCTCCCCCACTAGCATGCTTGTTTTCTCTCTCTCTCTCTCTCTCTCTCTCTCTCTCTCCCAAAAATAAATTTAAAAAAACAAAAAAGAAATACAAGAGTGGCCGAGTGGTTCGGGCAGTTGAGTGTCGGACTCTTGAGTTCGGCTCAGGTCATGAACTCACAGTTCGTGAGATCGAGCCCCACATCGGGCTTTGTGGTGAGAGTGCAGACCCTGCTTGGGATTCTGTCTCTCCCTCTTTCTCTGCCCCTCCCCAACTTACGCATGCGTTTTCTCTCTCTCTGTCTCTCAAAATTAATTAATTAATTAATTAATTAATTAAAAAGAAATACAGAAGAGAGAATACATTTCATGGGGCACCTGGGTGGCTCAGTCAGTTAAGCATCCAACTCTTGATTTGGGCTCAGGTCATGATCTCACGGTTGGTGAAAATCAAGCCCCACGTTTTGGGCTCTGCCCTGACCGTGTGCAGAGCCTGCTTAGAATATTCTCTCTCCCTCTCTCTCTGCCCCTCCCCTGTGCTCAACCTCTCTCTCTCTCTCTCTCTCTCTCTCTCTCTCTCTCTCTCTGTCAAAATAAATAAATAAACTTAAAAAAAGAATAAATTTCATGTGGTCAAGGTGAAAGGCAATAATGGGTTCTAAGAGTGTCAAGTTTTGAAAACCTGTGTGCTATCCAGGTGGAGATGTCCAGTAGGCAGCTGAGTGCTTGGTTTGGGAGCTCAGGGTGGGAGGTCAGGGCCAAAGAGAAAGATTTGAAAGTCATCTAGCTGTAGATGGTGTTTAAAGCCATGGCTATGGTAGAATTTCCTAGAGAAGTCGTATAAATTGAGGAGGGCAAAACGTTACTGGTTATTAATGCCAAATACTGCTCCAAAATCCAATAAGAAAATACCAAGGGTGCCCGGGTGGCTCAGTCAGTTAAGTGTTTGACTCTTGGTTTCAGCTCAGGTCATGATCTCATGGTTCTTGAGCTCCACGCTTCGAGGAACCTGCTTAGGATTCTCTCTCTGCCCTTCCCCAGCTCGCCCTCCCTCTCTCTCTCTCTCTCTCTCTCTCTCTCTCTCTCAAAATAAACTTAAAAAGATATTTTTAAAAATCCTACTGAATTTGGCAGTGAGGAGGCCCTAAATGAATATATTCATTTATTCAAATATTTCTTGAGCATTTGCTCTGTGTCAAGGATACAGAAGATACCATAGTGAACCAAACAGGCAAAAATCCCCTTTGCCCCAGAACTAAAATTCTAGTTGAGAGGAACAGACAAATAAGAAAAGAAATAAGGGGCGCCTGGGTGGCTCGGTCGGTTAAGTGTCCGACTCTAGAGTTTGGCTCAGGTCATATCACGCTTCATGATATCACGTGAGGTCATGGGTTCAAACCCCGCATCAGGGTTCACACTGATGGTGCAACGTCTGCTTGGGAATCTCTCTCCCTGTGTCTGCCCTCCTCTGCGCGCGCGCTCTCTCTCTCTCTCTCTCTCTCATACAAAATAAATAAACTTGCAAAAAAAGTACAAATGAAAAGGGAAAGGGACGTCCGTTAACAGACGAGTGGGTAAACCCTGTGGTGGGGCTGCACAACGGAACACGACTCAGCAATAAAAAGAACAAATTACCGAGGAACACCAGAACAGGGATGGATCGCAGAAGCATCAGGGCCAGTGGAAGAAGCCCGTCTCGAAAGGTTACCGGCTGTACGCTTCCATGTATGTGACATGCTCAAAAGGCAAAACTAGAAGGCCAGAGAAAAGATGGGCGGCCGCCCAGGACTGGGAATGGGGGAGGCCCTGACGGGAAAGGGGCAGCGTAAGAGCATCGCGGGGGCAGAGGGGCACTTCTGTGTCCTGACGGTGCTGATGGTCACACGAAGCTCTACGGAGGAAGGAGTTGTTGTCTTTTTTCCTTAAGAGAACGTTTTTTTCTTTTTTTAATGTTTATTTATTTTTGAGAGAGAGAGAGAGAGGCAGCATGAGTGGGGGAGGGGCAGAGACAGGCTGAGAGGGAGAGAGGGAGAGAGAGAGAGCACCCAAAGCAGGCTCCGCGCTGACAGCACAAAGCCCAACACAGGGCTCAAACCCGTGAACCGTGAGATCATGACCTGAGCGAAAGCGAGAGTCAGACGCTTAACCCACCGAGCCACCCAGGCGCCCTGAAGTGAACTTTCTATGTAATAGTAAATAGCAACGCTGGCCCATATTTATTGACCCTTCCCATGTGCAGGACGCTGCTGAGTGCCTTCCATGCACCCCTCGTTTAATTCTCACGAAAGTCCCATGAAGTGGGTACTATGAATAAGGAAACCAAGGCTCGGGGGGGGGCTAGGTAAGTGCCCAGGGTCACATGGCCAGCAGGTGAGGCGGCCAGGATAGAACCTGACTTGTCTGACTCCAGAGATTCTGCTCTTCTGACTGTGAGACTCTATTGCCTCGCCCGCGTGGAAGATCGTTTTTGTTGTGTGTTTATTTATTTGCTTATTTATTTTTAAGTAATCCCTACAGCCAAGTTGGGGCTCGAACTCATGACCCTGAGATCAAGAGGCACGTGCTCTTCCGGCCGAGCCAGCGGGGCGCCCCTCCCGCCTGGCAGATCTGGATTGCACTTCACGAGAATGCCATGCTAGCCTCAACTAGACATTTCGGAAACAAACCAAAGTATGCGCGACGCTCAGTGTGACCCTGACACCATTTCTGAACGCCAGCTGTAAGGGGCCGTCCCCCTCACGGTGGCCCAGAGCTGTCACGTGCGTATGCAGCTGGTATACTGAGAAGTCCTTTCATCTGGTCCCTGAAACTGTTTTACTAAAGGACAAAAATGTGACTTGCAGGGAGGGAGCATTTTGGTGATCGGCCCGGACAGTCCTCGGAGTAGTGGTGAAGTCCGTGAACGTGGCCAAAAGTGGTGTAAAAGCAAGGATCGCCGAAGTCGAGGTCCAGAAACTGGGTGCGGGAGGGGTTGTCTTACGGATGCCGAAGTTCCCTGAGATGGCGTTGAATCTGGAAGAGGGGGAGCCCCCAGGGGGCACGGTCTTCAGTGAACATGGCAGACCTTCAGGAGGTCAAGAGACGGGAACAGCAGCAAGGAGTGTGGTTCGGTGACACGAGCCCCTGCCGAGAACTTGTGGCCTTAGAGCCAAGGAGTCAGGGTCCGGGGACGGCGAGACGGATCTGCTCCTCAACCGGGGACGTCTGTGACGTGGAGAAATGAACGGCCCACACCTGAGAGCTTCACAAGGGAGGCCTCAGTTAAGACAGGGAGACGGAGGGGCGCCTGGGTGGCTCAGTCAGTTGAGCGTCCAACTTCGGCTCAGGTCACGACCTCATGGCTCGTGGGTTTGAGCCCCGCATCGGGCTCTGTGCTGACTGCTTCGGATTCTGGCCCCCCCCCCTCTACCCCTCCCTGGCTCGCTCGCTCTCTCTCTCTCTCTCTCTCAAAAATAAACATAAAGAAAAAAAAGGGGGGGGAGCCAGAGGAGGGGGGCATTTAAAGGTTAAGGGCCTGGGAGAATGTTAATCACGTCCAGAGGGCATAGGTAGGGAAGCCACGTTAAGTATGAAGTTTCCTTTGTCCTGAATGGTTGCTTCCTTCCGAGCAAAACAAGCTGCAAAAATGTGAACGGGGCGTCGTGACTTTACTGCGTGTTGATGTTCATCCTGAGCCCATCGAACAAGAGGCCTGTGACAGCCGTTCTTGGCCAGCCTCTTGGCCAGGAGCATAGCAACCGGGGCCCGGACTGGAGACGCTGGCTTCTCTGGCTAGAACATTTATTTCCCGGTGACTGCGTCACCTCATCCCATCTTCTCGATTTCCCGCCAGGCTCAGAGCCCGTGCCTTCCGCACCGTGGAGGAGTGGACGTCCATTTCTCAGGAGCGGTGGACTGCTTCCGGCAGATAGTCAAGGCCCAAGGGGTCCTGGCGCTCTGGAACGGACTGACACCCAACTTGCTAAAGGTGAGAAGGGCGGTCAGTCTCTTCTTCCCCACCTCTTCCAGTTCTAGCCCGTTCCCTTGCCGCTGCCCGACAGGATGTGTGGAGACACCCTGTCTTGTGCCGACGGTCGCACGAGACCCAGGCGTGGAGGCTGGCAGTCAGCCCCGAGAGAGGGGACCCTGTGCGGCGTTGGGGCATCTGACACCCCACCCCCGAGCAGCTGAGCACTCAGTGTAGAGGCTCCTCCCATGGGGGCTCATGGCCTCCTAAGGGGAACCTAACCCCCCCCCCCAAGCCTAACATCGTTTGCAAAAAAGCGTACGATGTGCCCGCGTGCATCTCTCTGGGGAGAGGATCCCAAGCTTTCGTCGTCGTATTCCCAAAGTAGCTCATGACCCTCCCCACCACCACCACCACCGAAGAAGGCAAAGAACTCCGGACTGATCTTGCGTGAGCTGACACTTAAATGATTCCAACCAAGACCAGCATACGTCGCCAGCTTTCATTCTGTCATCTTCCCTGATTCCGAAAATCGCGTCAGGTTGACTGCAGACGCACTGTTTTCTGCTTAAAATTTGATCATGCTTTCCATTTCTTTTTACACAGATAGTTCCGTATTTTGGAGTTATGTTTGGCACCTTTGAGTTCTGCAAGAGAATCTGTCTCTACCAAAACGGTTACACTGTGTCTCCTCTGAGCTATCAGCTGACCCCAGGGGTGGATCAGAGTTTGAAGCCCCAGGAATTACGGGAATTTAAAAAGTTCTTCAAAACCAGACAGCTGAAGTCTAAGAAACCAACTCTTTAAAACCGAATGGAGCAAGAAGGGCACTGACTGAAGGCGTGTTACAATCACAGAAAAGAGGTAGCCTCGGAATTGCGTGTGCGTGGAGCGACAAGCGGGTCCTCCTGTCTGCTGCTCTCGGAAATGAGAAGGTTGAGCCGCGTATCACCTCCGAGATCCGATCTGATGTCCTGGTGAACACCTGTGCCGGGGGAAGTTTCCCAACGTGACTGTTTTGTGGCAGCATTCCACCCGATTTCATAACAAAACGTGGCTGTAGCGAAATGTGCAACGTACACGTGCAACTTACACGACACCAAAGAAATGGCCCCGCCGCGACCTCAAAGCGACGTGTAGTTGGAGTGGCTGAGCGGATACATACCACACCGTGAGCTTAGCCGCAGGGTCACAGCTTGCACTAAGCCACACTGGCCTAGCTTTGCTCCATTTGACCCGAGACTTCCCAACATAGCTGCTCTGAAACTCCTAATCCTTGCTGACTCCGGAGTGCACACGCTATAGCGTAAATTACACCTTCTCAGAAACTAAATTAAAACGTTTAACATTTAAAAATTATCACTGCCGTAGTAGAAGCATCCTTCTCTATTTAAATTTGAGGTATCTCCGGGCGCCCGGGTGGCTCAATCGCTTGAGCATCCGACTTCGGCCCAGGTCATGATCTTGCAGTTCACGAGTTCAAGCCCCACGTCGGGCTCTGTGCTGACAGCTCAGAGCCCGGAGCCTGTTTCGGATTCTGTGTCTCCCTCTCTCTCTGCCCCTCCCCTGCTCGCACTCTGTCTCTCTCTGTCTCTCTCAAAAATAAACATTAAAAAAATTTTTGGGGGGGCACCTGGGTGGCTCCGTTGGTTAAGCGTCCGACTTCGGCTCAGGTCATGATCTCACGGTTTGTGAGTTTGAGCCCCGCGTGGGGCTCTGTGCTGACGGCTCGGAGCCCGGCACCTGCTTCGGATTCTGTGTCTCCTCCTCTCTCTGCCCCTCCCATGCTCATGCTTATGCTCTGTCTCTCAATAATAAATAAATGTTAAAAAAAAAAAACACTAAAAAAAAATTTTTTTTTAATTTAAAGTATCTCAAGCTGAGGAATTTCAGGAATCTTGTTTCGAGAAGGCAGTTTTTACTGTGACCGCTTAATTATACCCCAAAAGAGCTTCTTCCAGTTGAAGTCATGTGCAGGTGAAGGGGCCTGAATTCTCCACCTTTTTAACTTGCTTTAACTTGCAAGCTTACCCTGGAAATAAATTAGTCACGTTATTCTCACAAGGTGTCCCCGTTGCCTAAAAAGGATCAAATAGAACATTTGACACACATATCAGAAATACATATATAACTGAACAAAAACGCTTCAGGCTAATCATCTCTACTAGATTTTTTAAAAATCACATTTCAGATTATTCCACCTTAAGGACTCCATGTCAAGTTTCTATAGCTGTACTTTCCAATAGTGCCTATGTATGCATTAAAAAACAGTAAAATTGTTAATTTACACATGCATAAACACACACACACACACACACACACACAGGCTTTTGGTATGTTGAAAGTATTTGGGGGGGACGCCTGGATGGCTCCATTGGTTAAGCGTCCGACTTCGGCCCAGGTCATGATCTCTCGGTCCGTGAGTTCGAGCCCCGCGTCGGGCTCTGTGCTGACAGCTCGGAGCCTGTTTCGGATTCTGTGTCTCCCTCTCTCTCTGACCCTCCCCCGCTCATGCTCTGTCTCTCTCTGTCTCAAAAATAAATAAACATTAAAAAATTTTTAAATAAAAAGTATTTTACCCTGTTAAATTTATTTCCCAAAGAAAAATGTGTGGTCATTTGTTACTAATGTGAGTTGTAGCTGTAGCCCGGTCTGTTGGTTACAGTTTGGAGGGTGGCAAATTCTTTCCCCACAGTGAGGCGTCATATTTATTACTCTTCGTTTTCCTGGAGGTGAATGATTTTGTTTTCAGCTGTAAAATCTACAAAAAGAAGTTATTTTTTTTAACTCGATCTAAAATCCTAACCTCAGGGTACTTACATCATGTTAATATCCTCTGTGTATTTTTCCACAGGGTTGACTTTTTCAATAAAGTTACGTGGGGAAAAGGAATGCCTCATTTTTCTAATTTCGGGACCACTCTTAAAACTCTAGTTTGGGGGCCGGGCTCCTGGCTGGCTCAGTCAGAAGAGCATGTGACTCTTGATCTCGAGATCATGACTACGAGCCCCCTGCTGGACGCAGAGACTGCTAAAAATACATTTTTGTAAATCCCCCTAGTTTTGTCCTAAAAGAAACTTCTGCTTTATGGCTGGCAGGGTGCACCAAACTGGGTTGGTTAAACGTCCGACTTCAGCTCAGGTCATGATCTCGTGGTTCGTGAGTTCGAGCCCCGCGTCGGGCTCTGTGCCGACAGCTCGGAGCCCGGAGCCTGCTTCGGATTCTGTGTCTCCCTCTCTCTGCCCCTCCCCCGCTCATGCTCTGTCCCTGTCTCTCTCCCTCTCAAAAGTAAATAAAAGATTTTTAAAAATTAATGTGGTAGCAGCCGTGTATAAGACTGCCAGGGGGCTCCCTGTATAGCCACCGAATCAATGATTAAAGGAATCATCATAGATGAGAGGAGCCAGTAATGAGTCTTGAAGGAAGGGAGAGGACATTGGGGGGTGAAGAACAGGTTGGCGGTAGGTCAAGGATAGGTTACCGGCGGAAGGGGAGGCCCATGTGGTATCGCAAAGAATGGAAGTAAGCAAACAGTGGGGTAGAGTAGGAAGACTGACTTCCACACGTCGATGCAACGGGCCGTCGGACCCCCTGGCCACAGCGGTAACGCAAGGCGGACAAGGTCCTTGCCCTCTGGGGCTTTCTAGTAAGGGCCACAGGCCATAAAAAGGTAACCTGCAAGTCAGGTAATTACAGATTGTAATGTTATGAAGGGGATAAACAGGGAGCTTCATCAGAGAATTATGAGGGGGCCAGGGAAATAATGTTGCATCACAGAAGGGCTAAAGTGGTAGTGGAAAAAGACCGGCGAACCGTGGAGAGGTGAGCGTGGCCTGAGTGGGCTGTGTGAGCGAGAGCGTTTCATGTGCATTTCGAATTTAAACATGTCCAAAAGAGAACTTTTAATTCCTTCCCCACCAAAAGTCTTTTTTTTTTTTAAGATTTTATACTTTTTTTTATGTTTTATTTATGTTGAAAGAGAGAGAGAGGGGCAGAGAGAGGGAGAGAGAGGATCCCAAGCGGGCTCCGATGCGGGGCTCCAACCCACAAAGCAAACCGTGAGATCATGACCGGAGCCAAAATCAGGAGGAGGACGCTCAACCAACTGGGCCACGCGGGTGCCCCTCAGTTGGATTTTATTCTAAATGCAGTTGGAGGCCATTGAAGGTTTTTATGTACACAAACGATATAATCTGATTTTCTTTTTAAAATATCCCTCTGGGGATACCTGGGTGGCTCAGTCAGTCAAGGGTCCGACTCCTGACATCAGCTCAGGTCACCATCTCACGGTGCGCGAGTTTGAGCCCCAAGTCGGGCCCTGCACTGACCCCATGGAGCCTGCTTGGGATTCTCGGTCTCCCTCTCCCTCTGTCCCTCCCCCACTCGTGCGTGCACACGCGCACACACTCTCTCTCTCTCAAAATAAATAAATAAACACTTATAAAAAAATATACCCCTGTTTGCTACGTGGATAATAGATTAGAGGGACGCAAGGCTGTGATGGAGAGGACAGAATGGGTTCAAGACAAATTTTGGAGTTGAACCCAGCAGGATGTGCTGAACAATTGAATGTAGGCAACAAAAGGGTGGAATCAAGGGCACGTGGGTGGCTCAGTCGCTTGAGCATTCGACTTCGGCTCAACTCATGAGCTCACGGCTGGTGAGTTCGAGCCCCACGTCGGGCTCTGTGCTGACAGCTCCGAGCCCGGAGCCTGCTTCCGGTTCTGTGTCTCCCTCGTTCTCTTGCCCCTCCCCTTCCGTGCTCTGTCACTCTCTCAAATAAACATAAACATTAGAAAAATAAATACAATAAAAAAGAAAACGATGCAATCAAAGACGGTACCTAGGTTTTTCGCTTTTGATTTGAATAACAAGGTAGATAATGTTGCCATTTGATGACATAGGGCAGACTTTTGGTAGGGGATGGGGCCCCTGGCTGGCTCAGTCGGTAGAGTATGTGACTCTTGATATCAGGTAGTAAGTTCGAGCCCCATGTTAGCTGTAGAGATTACTTAAAAATAAAATCTTTAGGGGTGCCTGGGTGGCTCAGTTGGTTGAGTGTCTGACTCTTGATTGCTGTTCAGGTCACGATCTCCTAGTTCATGAGTTCAAGCCCTGAGTCAGGCTCTGTTCTGACAGCAAGGAGCCCAGTGCTTGAGGTTCTTTCTCTCTCCTCACTCTCTGCCCCTCCCCACTCATTCTCTCTCTCTCAAAATAGATAAACATGACAAAGTTAAAAATATCAAACAAAATAAAATCTTTAAATGTTTATTTATTTATTTTGAGAGGGAGCAAGCATACGCACGCGGAGTGTGGAGCCTGTCTCGGGGCTCGAGATCATGACCTGAGCCGATATCAAGAGTCAGTTGCTTCACTGACTGAGCCACCCAGACACCCCTAAAATAAAATCTTAAAAAAAAAAAAAAAAAGACTTTTGGTGGGGAAGGAATTAAAAGTTCTCTTTTGGACATGTTTAAATTCGAAATGCACATGAAATACCGAAGTAGAGAAGTCAAGTAGACAGTTGGCTGGAGCATAAGCTGTCCATGTAACTGTCCAAACCGGTCGCAATGGACAGAATAATGATCCCCCCACCCCCAAGGGTATCCACACCCTTATCCCTAGAACCTGTGACTCTACCTTATATGGCAAAAGGGACTTCGCAGATGTGATTAAGGGAGGGCCAATCTAATGACAGGAGTCCTTACAAGTGGAAGAGTGGGTCACAGACACTCAAGGATGGAACAAGAGGCAGAAGAAATGGGGCATGAGAAGGGCTTAGCTCATTTTTGCTGACTTTGACGACAAAGGTGCCCGCGAGCCAAGGGGTAGGGTGGCCCCTAGAAGCTGAGAATAGCCCTCAGCCGACTGCCAGCCAACACTGTGAATGAGCCAGGAAACTGGTATCCCCCTAGGGCCTCCAGAAAGGGACGCAGTCCTTTGGGACACCTTAATTTTAGCTCAGTGGAGTACCGTGTCAGACTTCTGACCCACAGAACTGTGAGGTAATAAATTTGTGCTGCTTAAGCCACTGAGTTTGCGGTCGTTTGTTACAGCTACGACAGGAAAGTCACACACCGGAACGCTGCTAAGAATTATGTCCGAATAATACACAGAAATCAGGACTGTCCTGGGCGAACCTGGACAAGTCTGGAGTTCAGGGGAGAGCGATGGCTGGAGACAGAAATCTGGGTGTTATCAGCAAATAGACGGCTTTTAAAGCCAAGAGACTGAGGGGCTCCTGGGTGGCTCAGACTGGAAATCTTGGACTCTGGCTCCGACTGGAAATGTTGGACTCTCCCGTTGGGGATGTAAAATGGTATAATCATTTGGGAAAACAGTCTGATAATGCCACTTTCTAGGTTTAAACCCCAGAGAAATGAAAACAGGCCCACACAAAGACTTGCACAGGAATGTTTAGAGCAGCATCACTCATAATAGGCCAAAAGTGAAAATGAGCCCAGAAGGATCTCGAAAATATTGATAGATACTGATATATTGATTTACATAGATATATATATCAAGTGAGAGAAGGAAACCCCCCCAAAAGGGTAACATGTTGTATGGTTTCATTTATTTTTTTTTAAGTTTATTTTATTTAGTGATCTCTACCCCCAACAGGGGGCTTGAACCCACAACCCCAAGATCAAGAGTCGCATGCTCTTCTGACGGAGCCAGCCAGGCACCCCTGTAGAATTCCACTGACAGAAAATTCTAAGAAAATGGGAACTAAGGTGACAGAAAGCCGGTCAGTGGTTGTTTGGGGCAAGAGGGAGAACATTTAGTGTGGTGATGGAAATATTCCCTATCTTAATTGTGATGGCTTCACAGATGTTATACATACATAAAAAACTTACCAAATTGTAAACTTTACATACTTACAGTTTGATTGTATGATAATTATACCTCAATAAGATTGTTTTTTGCTTTTTGTTTTAAAGGCAGCGGCTCCCGGGCTGGAATCCATCAAATGCTTTCTAAACACACCCGGAGGGGCCAGAAATAAAATCCTTGGTGGGGATGGGAGAAAAAAGGGCTTCAAATGCTAAGCTGAGGAGTTTTAGTTTGACCAACCAAGCAAAGAGGGAGGGATCACTTATTTCTTGAGCAACCCAAGGGACCGTGGTGAAAACTGGAGGTAAGCAAGACTGTTCCAGAAGCTGAAGGGGTAATGGGAGACTAGAGACAAGAAGATTGCCGCCGAAGATCAGCACTGTTTTCTCCTCAGTAGCTGCAGGACAAACCCTGGTGTGATGTTACAGTCTTCCGTGGTGCACGCCAGGTCGGCACACAGAGTGCTTTTCCTGGGTACCTCTTAGACACTCAAATCCAGCTTCAGTGGTCACTGATAGGGTTGCCAGATTATAGGTAGGGTCCTCAACCTGGTGCTGAGAACTGGCTTACCAACTTGCTTAAGTAAGGGCGGAGTGATTTGTCCATTAAAACTCAAGAGTTGGTCAATCTAACCTAATATTTGCCTTCGGATACTTTTTACCTTTTTTTTTTTTTTTTTTTTTTAATGCAAGCTCCATGCCCAATGTGGGGCTTGAACTCCCAAACCTGACATCAAGAGTTTCACGCCCCTCGGACTGGGCCAGCCGGGCACCCCCATGAACACAGTTATGATGTCCCTCCTTCACCCAAAGCTCTTCCCTAGTATCTCTCATTCATTCAGCCATTTCTCAAATGACATGATTTACGGGAACTTCACCTTCCTGATGCCTTCTTTGAATATGTTCCAGTTTGTCAATTTCCTCTTAAACATGGCATCCAGAAGTGAGCATAAAGCTCATAAAGACTCATTGGCCCTTTTTTGCATTGCCAACGCACAGTGAGGACCCCCCAGGTCTTTATCATACCTGCTGCCGTTTAACTCCTCATCCTTTTTTAAAAAAATGTTTATTTATCTTTGAGAGTGGGGGACAGAAAGAGAGGGAGACAGAGAATCCCAAGCAGACTCTGGGTTGTCAGCGCAGAGCCTGATGCGGGGCTTGAACTCACGAGTCCTAAGATCATGACCTGAGTTGAAACCAAGAGTCAGACGCTTAACCAACCGAGCCAACCTGCTGCCCACTCTAACTCCTCATCCTTAAATGTCCTCCAATAAATAGAACATTGGAACCCTACATTGTGGTCCATCCCATTTTATAAGCTGGGTTTATTCTGGACTTCAGCCCTTCTGACTCAGCTCCTAGAGGTCTGTGATGCTCTTTGGTCTTTGTCCTCGGAAGTCCAGCCCTCCTGTCATCTATATATGTACTTCTAAAATCTGAGCTTATCAGAGAATAATCTGGAAGGACATTTACATTTATAAGTATCTCTCCCTTTGTAGTTTCACATTGGAATTTTTGTAAATTGTACAGGTTTGAACTTTATCTTTGGAATCTTTTGCCCCCTTGAGCGATCTTTCTCTTTTGGTATTTTGCCAGGACATCTATTAATCTTTTCCCTGTGAAGTCTATCCCCTACACACACACACACACACACACACACACACACACACACACACACATTAGTTAACCTATCTGACCATGCCCAGCATTCTTTTGCTGAACAGATCCAGATGGCACTGGCATGGTCAGTTTCCCCAATATTCTTGTCACTTTCACTTTGCTAACCAGATCTTCCTTATTTCTTATCAGGATGAAGCCCCATTTAGCAATTTACCTCACTGATTCTTTAGACTTCTGAGAACTGTAATTACCAACCAGAGAGTCAAGAATGTATCCAATGTGTTGCTATCAGAATAATGAGACTATCAGCAGGTGTTCAGATGGTTTATGCCTCTGGTCACCATCTCTCGCCTATGTGATGGTTTTATGAAGTATTATTCACAGCTGTTATCTAACCAGGCAGTTCCTTGTATCCTTCCACAACTACAATCACTTTCATTTCTCCCTTTCATTTCATTTTCACCCTCCAGCCAATGAATTACTGATACATTGTTGCTGCATTGTTACTACTCGGCTGTCCTTCTACATAGTATCTCTGTGAACCAGGTTTCCCCTTCCTTTTCCAAATGACAGTCAGAAGTCCTACTCTACCAAGTTTGAACAATGCCTGTAAACTTGTGTTTTCTTGCTTGTATCAGCATTTTACATTGACTTTATGACCTATATTCTGGGTGTGTTGGGACATAGGTAACTGAGGCCTTAAGTATCATTTCTGACCTTCTTCCTAGTTTTTTCTTGAGAATTACTAGGCACGGCCTTAGCTTTAGCTCCTTTTTCTTAATTATACGTGTATTGTAAAGAGCTTCCAGAACTCACAGTAGTTACTAACACAGAGCCCCCACTGAGGCTTCACTGGATGAATTAGTTTTTGTGTGTTTTGTTGTTGTTGTTGTTGTTTTATTTTTCTTTATTATTTATTTTTGAGAGAGAGCACAAGTGAGTAAGGGGCAGAGACAGGGAGAGAGAGAGAATCCCAGGAAGTGCAGAGAGAAAGGGAGAGAGAGAGAGAGGGAAAGCGTAGAGCCCAGAGCGGGGCTCAAACTCACAAACCCTGAGATCATGACCTGAGCCGAAGTAGGATGCTTAACCGACAGAGCCACCCAGGCGCCCCTGGTTTTTTGTCTTTTTTTTTTTTTTTACTATAATTTATTTAGTCTTAAAGTTTATTTGAGAGAGAGTGAAAGAACGAGCACTCAGGCAAGGGGCAGAGAGAGAGAGAGGGAGAGAGGGAATCCCAAGCAGGCTCTACACTGTCAATGCAGAGCCCGATGCAGGGCTCGAAATCACAGACCGTGAGATCATGACCTGAGCTGAAATCAAGAGTCGGACGCTCACCCGACCGAGCCACCCGGGCGCCCGCCCCCTGAATATTATTTTGAAATGCACTCTAAAAACCACCTCCCTCTAAACAAAATGCTCCGTAGATTTTTGTTTTAGCTGTTAATTCTCTCACCAGTAAAGGTGAGAGGAGTGGCTTCTCTCACCAGTAAAGGTGAGAGGAGTGGCTATCACTTTCAGAGAATATACTTCATCACTTAAACTCTACAGTAAGGTCATTTCGGTATCCAGCTGTGTCACCGTTATAATCAACTAATGAGAAGAGGAGCAGCTTCCAAGAACACAGGTCAAAGCTGTCACCCAGGATCAACAAAGCTGGATTCAAAACTTCTCTTCTTTGGGGGCACCGGGGTGGCTCGGGCGGTTATGCCTCTGATTCTTGATTTCAGCTGAGGTCATGATCTCCCGCGTCGTGGAAATCAAGCCTGGAGTTGGGCTCTGCACTTGACAGCGTGGGGCCTGCTTGGGATTCTGTCTCTGCCCCTCCCCCACTCACGTTCTCTCACGCACGTGCGCGCGCTCTCTCTCAAAATAAATACACACATTTGAAAACAACAACAAAAAACTGCTCAACATTCTTGTGATTACTTAGACGTATGATATGTTTTCATACTCTCCTGTCCCGTTCTGAACCTGAGAGCCCACTCAAGCTAGCAAGTAGGTTTTTAAGGACTTGTCTGGCAAATGCTTACCCAGAGCAGGGATTAAGGGAGTCAGTAAGCACTTGTCCATTGACACAATGGCTGTCAACCTAACTCAATTGATTCCTCTGAAAGCTTCTGGAGTGAGGAATCTACTCAATCCAAGAGTACTTTACTTTGCATCCGAGGAGCCAAATGCCAACCTAGTTCACACAGCCTCTCAACCTTCCTGGTACAACCTCTTTATTTGACCCCTGGCTAAACCAATTTCCCTACCCCCAGCCGAGTTCTTTGGAGTGTCTTCTGCCAATTCCCAGCAAGATCTTTGTTAAGTCGGTTTTACAAACCAGAGTCCGGGGCACGCTGACAGTGTCCCGACTCTGCTGTTCCCCCAATTTCCTCTGGCTTCACCCGGGCAGCTCCAGAGCAGAGCCAGGTCTAGCTGCGAGGAACGAGGCACCCGCCCTCGCTTAAGGGGCGCCAAACAACTCAGTAATCAAGACCAACGATCTGTAATGCACTATTTTTAAAAAGGCCAAAGTAATGCAAAAGTCTATGATGAACAAATTATCCAAACTTAGAATAAAGACAGGATGCCACCCTGCACTTCCATGACCCTGCCTCATCCTCCTTACCCTAATCCCAACCCTGGGGCTCCGATTCAACTTTATTTTACAAAAACAGGCGACCGGGCCAACGGGCCGTAGTTTGCCCGTATTACTTTTTTTTTTTTTTTAATATTGCACTGAATATTTATCTTGATTATAGGGATTTTTTTTTTTTTTTTTTGATACTCGGGAAGTTTCTAACCAGGCACACCGTGAGCTCACTCGCCCTCCCCACTCGCGCGCTTTTCCCAAGAGTCCAGCGGCCCCGGGCCTAGGTATTCCCTGGGGTCGCCCCTTCCTCCCGCCAGGGCAGGTGCGGCGGGCGAGCGGCGAGGCGCGGGGGGCGGCCCCGGGCCCCACTCCGCGGCTCCGCCCCCCGCGCGCTGAGCCACTCAGCCGCCCCGCGGGCCCGCGCGCCGGGGCTCAGTGCCCGCCCAAGGCCCGCCCCCGACGCCGGCCGCCCCGGCTCCTGCTCGCCCTATATAAATCGGCCATTTGCTTCGCTCCGCCCCGCACTCCCGGAGTCCCAGCCGGTTCCTACCGCAGTCCCGCAGTCGCCCGGCTCCTCTTTCCTTTCAAAATGACAGATGCCGCTGTGTCCTTCGCCAAGGACTTCCTGGCGGGTGGAGTGGCGGCGGCCATCTCCAAGACCGCGGTAGCGCCCATCGAGCGGGTCAAGCTGCTGCTGCAGGTAGGTCCGGGGGTTGGAGAACCCGACCAGGAAGTGGCGGGGGGTGGGGGGCGGGGGAGGCGCGGAAAGCCTTGCGCCAGGGGTGGAGGGGAGCCAACTCTTCAGGCCGGTCGGGGGAAGTGGCCGCGTGCGGGCTGGGGTGGCCGCAGCGGCGGACCCACAGGCAAACTCGAGGGAGGTGCTTTAGTGACCTGAAGTTGTGGATCTAGGAAGGGGTCGGGGCGGAGGGAGGCGAGGGAGACCAGGGCCTTGGCATCCCGGAGGCGGCGAGCTCGGAGGGGGCTTTCCGGGAGTGGCAGTCTCCCCGGGGCCTGGAGGTCAAGGGCGAAGCCTGGAAGCCGGCGCTGGACGCCGGAACGCGTGGCCGTGGCGAGGGCCTCAAGGTCGCGGCAAGGAGATAACAGCCTTGCGGAGGCCACGCGGCAGGTCGAGGGACCGCGCCGCCCGCGGACGCGCTCTCGCCTCGCCGGGCCGGAAGCCGGCGCCGGGAAGCGCGTGTGACTACTGCGTCCGCCCCCGCGCAGCCGCCGGCGTGTCCCCGCCGCCTGCCTCCTCGCGCCGCGCTCTCCCGCTGCGGCTCTAGAGGGCGCTCCCGGTCGGGCATAGGGGTGGTGGCCCGCGGGTCACCTCTGGGAGAGGAGTGGGGGCGGAGCGGGAGAGGGAAGCAGCCCCGGAGACCTGAGGCGGAGGCCACGGTCACCAAGGTGACCGCGCCCTGCGTAGGACAGGCCCTACCTAATGCCTCCGAACCTGGATCTGAGGTAGTGAGTGACCTCTCCCGGGTCTAAAGGGCACGGGTCCACCTGAGGGCGCTCCGTCCCCACCCAAAGGGGTGGAGGCTTAGTGCCTTCTAAGGGTGCCGACCTCCCTTCCGCCGGTGACAACCTGAGGGTTAGGAGGGTCCATCCTGTGTGACCTAGAAGACTAGATTTAGGAAGTAACTAACCTTAAAGCGCCCTCAGTGATCGGGAGGAAGTATTGTCTTCCTTTTTCCCTCCTCCGCGGTTGTAACTCTCCCTGTTGGCCTCCTTGTCTATCAGGTGCAGCATGCCAGCAAGCAAATCACCGCAGATAAGCAGTACAAGGGCATCATAGACTGCGTGGTTCGTATCCCCAAGGAGCAGGGAGTCCTGTCCTTCTGGCGCGGTAACCTGGCCAATGTCATCAGATACTTCCCCACCCAGGCCCTCAACTTCGCCTTCAAAGATAAATACAAGCAGATCTTCCTGGGTGGCGTGGACAAGAGAACCCAGTTTTGGCGCTACTTTGCAGGGAATCTGGCATCGGGTGGCGCCGCTGGGGCCACATCCTTGTGTTTTGTGTATCCTCTGGATTTTGCCCGTACCCGTCTAGCGGCCGATGTGGGCAAAGCCGGAGCGGAAAGGGAATTCCGAGGCCTTGGTGACTGCCTGGTCAAGATCTACAAATCTGATGGGATTAAGGGCCTGTACCAAGGCTTTAATGTGTCTGTGCAGGGCATTATCATCTACCGAGCTGCCTACTTTGGTATCTATGATACCGCAAAGGGTAAGTTCGCTGTGTGCTTTGAAGCTGTGTTCTTTTCATCTAAAAGATCAGTAATGCCACCCTAATTTTCCGCAGCCCGAGATTGTCTGTGATTGCCAGAGGAAGCCGTGGTTGTCTAGTACAAACTGGACACGCGAGGGGCTGGGGGTGGGGTGTAGAAAACAACAAGCCACTAAAACTCTGCTTTCTGGTCAAAGTGTCCCTTTCCTGTTACCAGGCATGCTTCCGGATCCCAAGAACACTCACATCTTCATCAGCTGGATGATCGCACAGTCCGTCACAGCGGTGGCCGGGTTGACTTCCTATCCCTTTGACACTGTTCGTCGCCGAATGATGATGCAGTCGGGGCGCAAAGGAAGTAAGTTCCACTTGAGCAAAAGAGAAAGAGATGCGGGCACGGGACAACGTGTGGCCACAAGCTAGCGATGCCTGACTTTACAAATGCAGTCTAGGGGCGCCTGGGGGGCTCAGGCAGCTGAGCGTGCGACTCTCGATTCCGGCTCAGGTCACGATCCCAGGGTCGTGGGACGGAGACCCGAGTCAGGCTCCGTGCTAAGCGTGAAGCCTGCTTAAGATTCTCTAAAATGAGGAATGCAGTCTGTTCTGGTCAAGGGATGGGGTTGATAGTATCTGCCTTTGAGCGGGCCCTTTGCATGCCTATGAGTGAGGGGGCTTAAATGGTGTTAGAGGTTAAGACCAATGGGTAGTGTACCTATCCCTGTTGTCTTAGTCACGGCATTAATATTTCAGTATCACCCACACAAGCGTGTAACCCTTGGATATTCCAAAAGTGCGATTAGCTCTTAGAGGTGGGACTGCGAGCAGGGGAGGGACAGAGAGTCCAAAGCAGGCCCTCCACACAGGCAGCTCGGAGCCCGATGTGGGGCTCCCACTCCCGAACCGTGAGATCATGACCTGAGTCCGGACGCTCAACTGACAGAGCCCCCCGGGCGCCCCTGGTTTAGTGTCGTAAGTCTTGGGGAGGACTTTGGCCACCAACTCCATGTCTTTATTCTTTGCAGCCGACATCATGTACACAGGCACGCTTGACTGCTGGAGGAAGATTGCTCGTGACGAAGGGGCCAAAGCTTTTTTCAAGGGGGCGTGGTCCAATGTTCTCAGAGGCATGGGTGGTGCCTTCGTGCTTGTCTTGTATGATGAAATCAAGAAGTTCACATAAGTTATTTCCTAGTTTCTTCCCCTGTGAACAGGCATGTTGTATTATATAACACATCTTGAGCATTCTCGACAGACTGTTGGCTGTCTATTTATCAACGGCAACTATTGACTGGTTGAAAATGGGAAGCAATAATGTTCATCTGACCAGTTTTCTCTCAAAGCTATTTCCACGATGACGGGACTCAATTATATTTTTTATTTCAGTCACTCCTGATAAATAAATTTGAAGAAATAAACACTATCCGAAACATATTTTTGTTTGTGACTTCTCGTACTTTAGGAAATGCTACGTTTGAGCACATGTTCCATGTTTAATAAATGCTACAGGATCTCCTGAGATGAGCTTTCTTTTCCAGGCAGCGGCTGGCCATTCACTTCTCAGAGCAGCTTGGTGTGGTGTAACCCATCCATTTTCCCAAGACAGTAGCAAAATGAAATTCAGGCACACTGTATCCAAACACCACTGGTCCCTTGCCTGTGGATGGTGCTAACTGAATGCACTTTCTCCAAAAAGTACTATGTAGCCATCTTTCCTAATCCTGTGGTTCTTAAGAACCATAAACTTGATTATTTTTTTTAATATTTTGAGAGAGAGCCTGTAAGGGGGGGAGGGGTGGGCAGAGTGGGCGAGTGGATCCCAAGCAGGCTCCACGTGGGGCCCGATCTCCCAAACCCGTGGGATCATGACCTGAGCCTCAGTCAAGACTGATGCTAAACCAACTGAGCAGTCCAGGCACCCCTGAATTGTTCACTTTAAAATGATTACTGGGGGTGCCCGGATGGGGCCGTCGGTTAAGCGTCCGACTCCCCATCTAGGCTCAGGTCATGATCTCACAGTTCGAGAGTTCAAGCCTGCTTGGGATTCTGCCTCTCCTCTCTGACCCTCTCTCGCTTGTGTGCTCTCTCTCAAAACGAACTTAAAAACCTCTTTAATGGTTGCTTCTCGTTACACGAATTTCATCTCATTGAAACAAAAAAATCCTAAACTACAACGATTCCAGGCTTCCGTCCAGTTGCCTTCCCTCATCCACCTGGCCCAAGCCGTCTCCTTTTAATCGCGTTCAAAGCAGAGGATTAGAGCCGGCAGTTAGTGCGGGGATTGCTGGGCCCTTTAAGATTCTAGAGGGAGCCAGACACCTGCCACGACCTCAAAACTCATTTTATTAAAAAAAATAAAAAGGAAATGTAGCATCTGCCACCTTTTGTCAAACATGCTAATAATAAGCCCAGTCAACGGAGGACACTTAGTTTCTTTTGAATAATCCCTTATTTGGGATCCACATGAGAACGTGTTTACAGTTTGTGCAGCTCTTGGCTAGGCCTCAGAAATCCAGTGGATTTTGCCTGTAACCCAAGACTTGAGCAATAAAGTACCAGGGCTGACAAGCCACATCATTAAGAGTAGAAAGTGACCGGTGATCCACGTGCATGGGTGAAACACCTGAGGGACGTCGCACACCCTGGGGTGTCTAAGTGCAGCTCACACACGGGGTCTGCGGGGGGGGCCGTGGAGTAATGCCCTGGGGACCTTAGGGTTTTGTTACATGCCCCCTGGCAAAGCACCGGAATCAGAATATGGCTTAGTTAAGAACACGTCGTGGCGTATACAGGTATCAAAACATCAAGTCCTAACCTTGAATGTATATCATTTTTTTTTAAGTTTGTTTATTTTGAGAGCACCAGTAGGGGAGGGGCAGAGAGAGAATCCCAAACGGGCTCCACATTGTCAGCACAGAGCCCGACACGGGGCTCGAACTCCCAAACCGAGAGATCATGATCTGAGCTGAAGTCAAATGCTTACCCAACAGAGCCGCCCAGGTGCCCGTTAAATATATACCTTTAAAAAAAAATTTTTTTTTAATGCTTATTTATTTTTGAGGGAGAGAGCGAGCACAAACGGCGGGAGGGGGGCAGAGAGAGAGGGAGACAGGACCCAAGCAGGCTCGAACTCAAGAAACGTGAGATCGTGGCCTGAGCCAAAGTTGGACGCTTAACCGACTGAGCCACGCAGGTGCCCCTCAATATATACCATTTTTATATGTCAAAGATATCTCAAAGTTTTCAAAAACCCAAAACCCGGCCGTAGTATCAGAGAAGCCTGGATTCTGCTGTTTGCTTTTGCTGTTAGGGAAGTTAACTTGATTTCTCTAAGCCCTGGTTTTCTCCGTCTATAAAATAGGGGTGATAACGCCTGCCTCAGAAGGTTGTTACAAGGATCAAAGAATTTAGGCGAAGCATCCACCATAGAACATACATAATAACCACTCCATAAGTGGTGACGATGACAATTATTAGGAGACAGTGAAGGTTTCAGGGGCTCCAGAATCGGAAGGACTTGGATTTGAGGGGCTCCTGGCTGGCTCAGTTGGTAGAGCATGTGACTTTTGATCTCAGGATCACGAGTTCAAGCCCCACCTTGGGCATAGAGCTTATTTAAAATAAATAAGCTACGTTAAAAAAAAAAAAAGTACTGGGGCGCCTGGGTGGTTAAGCGTCCGACTTCAGCCAGGTCACGATCTCGCGGTCCGTGAGTTCGAGCCCCGCGTCAGGCTCTGGGCTGATGGCTCAGAGCCTGGAGCCTGTTTCCGATTCTGTGTCTCCCTCTCTCTCTGCCCCTCCCCCGTTCATGCTCTGTCTCTCTCTGTCCCAAAAATAAATAAACGTTGAAAAAAAAAAATTAAAAAAAAAAAGTACTTAGATTTGAATCCCAGCTCTGCTGCTTGCTTAGATGTATGACCTCAGGCAACTCCGTTCTCCCGAGTCTCAGTTTCCTCATCCATAAAATGGGGATATAATAGTGCTAGCCATATTTCCTAGGGGTGTTGTGAGTGAGGATCACGTAACATAGAGCATATAGAACAAGTATAGCACCTGGCATCTAGTAAGCATTCCAGTGTGAATTTTTCATAATTAGGCTCCATTTGGTTGAACGAAGATTTGCCCAAGCAGGGCACAACTTAAGAACGAATTCAGGGGCGCCTGGGTGGCGCAGTCGGTTAAGCGTCCGACTTCAGCCAGGTCACGATCTCGCGGTCCGTGAGTTCGAGCCCCGCGTCGGGCTCTGGGCTGATGGCTCAGAGCCTGGAGCCTGTTTCCGATTCTGTGTCTCCCTCTCTCTCTGCCCCTCCCCTGTTCATGCTCTGTCTCTCTCTGTCCCCAAAAAAATAAATAAACGTTGAAAAAAAAATTTTTTAAAAAGAACGAATTCAATCAGGGGCGCCCGGGGTGGCTCAGTTCGGTCGACTGTCCGACTCTTGATTTCGGCTCAGGTCATGATCTCACGATTTGGTGAGTTCGAGCCCTACATCAAGCTCTGTGCTTGACAGTGAGGCGCTGTCTTGGGATTCTCTCTCTCCCTCTCTGTCTGCACCTCCCCTGCTCACGCTGTCTCTGTCTCTCTCAAAAAAAATAAATAAATAAATAAATAAATAAATATTTAAAGAATGAATTCAATCCACAGACACGTGAAAAGAGGCTCAACATCCCTGGCAGCAGGGAAATGCAAATTAAAACCACAATGAGCTGTCACCTCACACCTGTTAGAATGGCTATTATCAAAAAGACAAAGAGATATGAAGCGTCGGCGAGGACGTGGAGAAAAGGGAACCCTCGTGCCCTGTTGGTGGGAACGTAAATTGGCGCAGCCGTTATGGAAACGCCGTATGGAAGTTTCTCAAAACATTGAAAATGGCAATTCCGTGTGATCCAGTAAAGCCACTGCTGGGTGTTTACCCGAGGAAAATGAAAACACCAATTCAAAAAGGTACGTGCACCCTATGTTTATTGTAGCAGCATTGGCAATAGCCAAGATATGGGAGCAGCCTAAGTGCCCATCGATAGATGACTGGATAAAGACGATGTGGTGTATGCGCGGAGTGGAATGTTACTCATCCATAAACAAGAATGAGCTCTTGCCGTTTGCAACAACACGGACGGACCTGAAAGGTATTATGCTAAATGAAATAAATCAGAGAAAGCCAAATACCGTATGATTTCATTTACATGTCGAATCTAAAAAGCAAAACAAGACAAACGAGCCCACAAACACACCCACACAAACGGAAACGGTCTGAAATACAGAGAGCAAACTGGTGGTCGCCAGAGGGGAGTGTGGCGGAGGGGATGGGCCAAATAGGCAGGAAGGATTAAGAGACACTAGCTTCCGGGTATACAATAAATAAGTCACAGGGATGAAAGGTACAGCATAAGGAATATGGTCAATAGCATTAATAGGTAAACATAAAGAAATGTAAGAAGACTGAATTGAAGCCCACTTTTCTTCTTCTGCAACAGCCTAGAGATATTATATTAGTAGCATTTATATAAAATAAACTTCAGCCGAGGTCTTTTTCAGTTACAGGTTTCGATCCTGGAAGCGGATAAGGGGCTCGCCGCACACGCCGCAAACCACAATACAAGGGAACCCAACCCCCCTTGATGGTTATAACGATGGATGTGGACTCCCTGATCTGGCAGCTATTAGAATAAGCCTGGGACCGGGCATTAATGATCAGAAAGCAAGAAGCGGTACATCCTACAATTGGGCGGCTGACATACACGAGGGGGTGTTGTTGTTGTTGTTCTTTCCATTCTTGTTGCTCAATGATTTTTGAAATTTAATTTAAAGACAAAGTGGTTTTAATCTCTCCAAGCTGTGCAGGATAGTGCTATAGAATTCATTATGTCCATTATGCTCACGCGAACATTGATGGTACACAATCTTAGCAACACCCTAATTTATGCCGTTGTTTTGTTGCTATTCAACGCATAACAGGATTCGTAGAGCCCGATTCCAGGTGAGAGAGCCAGAATACAGGTCAGCTTGCTCACAGCAGCGCTTCCCATTCCGGGGGCTCTTCACTCAGTCACTGGAGGCGGCGTGCGGCGTGTGCTCCGGGCCGCTGGAGAAAGAAACCGGGAGTGTCTCCCCGCAGGGGCAGTTTTCGTGGACGGTAAGTCATTTACGCTATTATTTTCATATTGAAAGCGACGCAGATATGCTAGCGAGTCTATGGCACAATTGCAATGCATTTTGAAAACATAAGCTGCAAAGAGAGTTCTTGTGATACAGAGCACCCTTTCTCACGCCGGACCCAGACCCCTGGGAGAACGCATTCAGCCCTCCTCTGCCATTATGGGTACTTTGGTAGAAATGTTTTCAAAGTACTGCTGTACCGGGGTGACAGATTTTCAAGCGTCAGCGTTACCGCGTTCAATTTCACGTCTCCTGTGAAGTTTGCGAGTTACGGTCTCTCTAATTCCTCTCTGCCCTGCCTCTCCCCTCCCCAGTGGCCCTCCTCAAAAGTGACCGTTATGGGCCAGGGTCTGGTGCATCTGTCTCCTCCAGAATTAATGCAGATTGTCAGAGCAGCTGGTCTGTTTTTATCGGAATCATATTCTGACCGCCTGGATTCAAAATGGCACGATGCTTCCAGACCAGTATCAGACGGTGGGGAATGCCAGGACTCACAGACGCCATCGAAGGCACGAGCCTTGCGGAAGGGATAGCTCCTGGACTCTGAGCGGGGATTTCTAAGTGTGACCCTTTATAAAAGCCCCAAGCTAGTGCTTTCCTTTCAGGTTTCAGCTTTGGTTGCTGAGCGACCCCGGGGGTGGGGGGTCGTGACGAGCCACTTCCAACCTCGGGGGTTTAGTTTCTGCTGTTGGGTCCCTTTGAGTTTCAGATGTTCTCAGGCTCCGTCATTTTTACATAAAGCAGAATCAGTGAAAAGACTGGGGAGCGGTGATTGAATCCTTCCAGAGGACATTTTTCAATGTCTAACACAGAGTCATTTGCAGACCGTGTGGGCGGGTCGGCATTGGCAAGTGAAATCACAAATGTAAAGATTTACATTAATTTCGGGACCAAGACACTGAGCACCAAAATTACAGCTCGGGGTCTGGGTCAAAGGTGGCCTGATTTACCTCCAAGTAATTAACAACTGTCTTTTCAACGCCCGATCTCGCGTATAATGCGCACTTCGGTAGGCAGGTGGAGATTTATTTGAACAACAGATATCGGATGCTGCGATTTCTGGACACAAAAAAATGCCTTGTATGCCACTTAAAATGTTTGGAGGAGCTTTCCCATCATTTCAGCCATTATTTGCTTTATGTGCAGGTGAACAAGTTCAGATACATGGTGCTCTTCTGAGCCAAAGGCTTAAAAGAGCCTTTGGTATCCTGGCAACAAATATAAACAATGTTCAAGTGACAGATTGAGTGGTTGTTTTCACTGGACCCTCTTCAGAGACAAAACTGAGATAAATTAAAAGAGTCTATTAATTCATGCCTTTTCCACGACTGTCAAAGCAGGGGACAGTGGAAGCGAGGTCTTATTCTGATGGCGAACATTCATCCTGGGATTTCATTTCCTTGGGCAACTTTTGCAATGCAGGCAGGAAATTTAGGACGGTGGAGATTAAGCCAAATTTGATCACGGGATGCATTTCACGGACTCTGATGTTTTCACTCCTGACCTGCAGATATAACGCGAAGGGCATATATGAACGTGAAGACATAACCAGAGCAAAGTCTGCTTTGCTGTTGACAGATGGACTTTCCCAGGGCCTCGTGTTGGGGGAGTGAAAAGGAAAACTCTTTCTGTCAAAATGAGATTCCAGTGCCCTGCTCGGCCAGGAGCAGAGACATCTCCCGGGCAGAGGCAGAGGCACTGTGACGCTAAGAGCCGTCCCTTGCCCGGGACCCCTTCCCACCCCTGGAAGGCACCATAGCAACGTAGTCCTGTGGTCACGTGGTTTTGTAAAATGTTCACAAGGGAGATACGCTTGTGTATTTTGAAAAGAGGGCTCCAAAATCATGTAAGCTGCTGGAACTGGAATAGAGAAAGGAATGTGGGGCTAGGCCTGTACAGCAGGGCAGAGGCCTGACCCAAGTCTGGGACTTTCTTATCACTTGAGCCCCCCCCTCCCCCACCATTCCCCATTTTCCCACCCAGGGCTCACTGTCAAACACCAAACTTTCTCACTTGACAACTTTCCAACTAAACGGCTCTGCTCCTCAGTTTCCCCATCTGGCATGGGGAATAACAACAGTGCCCACCCTGTAGGAATAGAGGCAAAGAGTTAACGTGTGAAGTGCTTAGAACAACGCTTTAAATTCTTTTCATTTTATTCATGGGATTTATCCCTGCCCTCCAGATTTTCTAAAATAGTCTCAAGAAAATGCCACAGGTTCTACAGAAAGTGAATCACACACACACACACACACACACACACACAGAGAAGATTATAAAGAAAGAAAGGGGGGCGCCTGTGTGGCTCAGTCTACTAAGCCTCCGACTTCCGCTCAGGTCATGATCTCACGGCCCGTGGGTTCGAGCCCCGCGTCGGGCTCTGTGCTGACAGCTCAGAGCCTGGAGCCCGCTTCGGATTCTGTGTCTCCCTCTCTGTCTGCCCCTAACCCACCGGCATTCTGTCTCTGTCTCTCTCAAAAATAAATCAATATTTTAAAAAAAGAAAGAAAAGGACACTCTTGGACTGGACTGAATAGCCGAATAGGAACATATGTCATAGTGAGAATTCTGAGCTCTAGCTCAGAGCACTTAGTTTATTTACAACAACGATCATGAAAGGGAGCAAACGCCAAAAAAATCCGGCCTGCCTCACACCCAGACCCCACCGCACTGCTGGCCCAGTGGGCACCGTGTGATTCCCCAAGGCTGCCTTTGCTCTGGTAGTAGCTCAGTGAATCCATGGGGTCCCACCCTGACTTCCCAACCTTCTGACTTCCCTCCCTAGGGAAAGAAGCTGCTGGAAACACACCTGTTTTCACTTTTGCAAATAAGCTCGGGACTCAGGAGTGGATTTATTATAAAAATCGAGCCTTGCAGTGGGTTTACCTTAGAAGTGAAGGTCAGGGGGCAAAGGTGCTTGGGACCCTGGGTGAAAGCATGCCATTTGCCAGTTAGGATAGGAAGCAGGACATCTGGCCAACTGACGTCGTCGTTCTCCGTCAGCTCCATGCTTCTCCAGGTGTCTTGGGTCACATGACACCTCATCATGGGTTAGTGCCTTGGTCTGTCCACCAGGAAAGCTGGAAATCAACTTTTCTTGCTTAAGTTACCATATCATGTCTTCATTCTTCTACTAGGGGCTGTGGCCCTTGGCAGAAACTCTAGAGCGAGGCAGATCGGATTAAGTGAAGCCTGCTTCTTTGGAGAGAACGACTGCTACCACCAAATAGCAGCGATGTTTCAAAAAGTACAGAATCAAGAGCATAGCGATTTTGACCTCTGCTATGCCAGACGTTGAGCTAAGCACTTCACAGGACATAGATGAACACTCTCCTGATCCTGTCAACAGCCCTGAGAGAGAGGAATTATAATTAATTCCATTTCACAGCTGATGAAACTGAGGCTTGGAGAGATCAGGTGTCTGACCCGATAGGAGTTTCAAAGAGAACTTTAAGATGATCCTGTCCAACTTCTTTATTGTGGGTCGCGAAATGTGTTAAAATAGGAAAGCTGGCTAGTTTCAACACCAAAAGACAAAATCCACTTGACAAATATTAAAGAGAAATTGTAATAACTAAAGCACCGTTTACAGAATCCATTTTTAGAGGGGGAGTTATTTTCTTTTCAGCCGATTTAAGAATTATTGTTGTAAAAAAAAATCACTAGAACCGGGGCGCCTGGGGGGCTCAGTCGGTTGAGCGTCGGACTCTTGGTTTTGGCTCAGGTCATGATCCCAGGGTCGTGGGATCGAGTCCCGTGGGATCCAGCCCCGCATCGGGCTCCTTGCTGAGCGTGGAGCCTGCTTGGGATTCTCTCTCCCTCTGCCCCTCTCCCCTGCTCTCTTTCTCAAAAAAATTTTTTAAATCACTGGAACCTAAAGCTCTAGAGTGAAATTTGACTTGATTCAAGTTTCGTTAACTTTCCAGGACAGACCTTCCTTCTAAACAGTTTTTTTTTTTTAAGTTTTTTTTATTTTGAGAGAGTGTGTGCACGCGCGCATGCGTGAGGGAGGGGCAGAGAGAGGGAGTGAAAAATTCCCAAGGAGGCTCAGCGCCCCCTACGCAGGGCTGGATCCCGTGAACCAGGCTGAAAACAAGAGTCCCACGGCTGCTCAACTGACTGAGCCCCCCAGGCACCCCAGACCTTCCATCTAAAATGATGGCTCTTAGTAAAGAACGCTGAGCCCCATAAATCGGCATGCCTCGGGGCTGGGATCATTGGGCCCTTGGGTAAGTTTAGCCCAAGCGACTAACACAACCACCTGGCCAGATGGTGCTGGGCGCCCCCTCGCCTGTCCCCGGCGTTGGGTCTCAGCAAAATGCCGAGACTCAGCCGGGCCTTGGTCTGTTGTATTTGATTGCACCTGACCTGGAGAGCCAGTAACGTGCACGTCTTGTTCTGCTACTCTTTCCGTGCAGGCTGTGCTGGTCCCCAACCAAGCCACTTGCCCTTCCCTAGTCACGTGGCCCGTCCACTTTCAGGTTGCCGGGCATCTTCGTTGTATTATTACCTCCTCCACCCCCACCCCCACCCCCCACCCGGCCCGGGCCCCAGCCTCCCTCTTGGCCCGGGACACAGTCCCTTAAGACCCAGCCGAGCTCACACCTCCCAGACTCTCTGCCCTCTTCCCTGAACTGCAAAAGTAATCTCTACTCCAGCTCGATGAGTGCAGTGATCTTGTCTGTTTGATTCATGCTTGTAGCCCCTGTGTCTAGAACAGTGTGTGGCACACAGTAGGTAGTCAAGAAATCATTGTTAAGTGATTGGCTTATAATGTTTATTTCGTAGGATGGCAGCTACGTGTTTACTCGTCCGTTTCCGTTAGGGGCTGTGTCGTGTCCCTCTTTACATTCCTAACACTGAGCACAGAATCTAACACATAGTGAACGTGTAGGAAATGGGCATTGGAGAGAGAAATGAATGAGAGAATGAATGAATGAATGATATGTGGAGTTCGGTCCTTTGGTTATCAATCGGCATGAATGAATTTTGGCTAGATGCAGCCTCTTGCTCCCTGGGAACAATTCTGCAGTAATAAATTGCACGGGGGCCTTCCTGACTCGCATCTGATGTTTGCCCAGCTCCTGGGCTTACGGGGAGGATTTGGATGCGGCGGGCGTTTGGAAATCCTGCTCTACTGTCCTATTGCCCGTGCTAGACAACTAGAGGGCCAGGGGCTGGGGACACCTCCCTCCCCAAATCTGGGTGAAAACAGGTCTGAGTCCGCATCAAGGGCGCTCCTACCATCCTGTGACTATATGCTGCCCTTTTGATCCTAAGTCCCTAACACAGAGCCCTTCATATGCTAAAGACTTGATGGCTTATCTGACTGTGATGGGGACAGTGCCGAACACTGATTGTTACACAAGATGACTCAGGCCACTCCAGGGGAGAGGAACAGGCATGTTATTGGGGCACCTGAGGACGCTGCCATCAGAGCTGTACCGGCTGCACACCCACGTGACATATTAGGGCTGATTAGACCAGACATACATCTGTGCCCAGGCCTGATGTTCCCAGCTCCCAAGACAGCGTGGTCATTGAAAGCGGGAGAGTCGATGTGCCCCTCTTTGACCTGCTCTGGAAGTAAGTGAGTTTGTTCTTTCCCTTCCTCCCCCTCTCCCCCTTGCTCTCTTCCTCCATCTGTCTCTCTGTCTCCTCTCCCTCTCTCTCTTTCTGTCTCTCTCTCTCTCGTGGATGGGAAGCCCCTAGGGGTGCCAGGGTCTTGGTCTAGTCGTTTCTTGAGCTCTTGGCTACATACGGGCCAGGCGCTCTTCTAATGGTGTGCGGATTCTCTCATTTAATCCTTTTAGCGGCTTTATGAGGCGGGCGCTAGGAGGACCATTTCTCAGGTGAGAAAAACTGAGGCACCTGGCAAGCCACATAAAGCACCTGCAGCTGAGAGCCCTGAAAGCGGAGGCCCTGGCTTAGAGAGGGCCGGGAGGCAGCGCAGGTCAGTGCGGGGGGCTGGAAAATGACCAGGGAGAGCCGAGGAAGAGGAGTGGTTCAGTCTGGGCACCATCGGCCTGTCTGGGGACTGCTCACCTCCGGCAGCAGCGGCGTGAGGAGAGGCACTTGAGGGAGTGCTTCATCAAGAGCATGACTCTGCCTCTTTCCGGCTGCGAGACGGCGGGCAAGGTGGTAAGCGCTCGGTGCCTCAGCTTGCTCAGCTGTGAAATGGGGTCAAGAACAGCACCGCGGTGCGGAGTGAGCGTATTCCGGCGTAGAGCTGGGCACGGCGTGTGTGCCTAAGTGGGGAAAGACCGCCGGGGTCGCGCAGAGGCAGGCCTGCCCCGTGTCCGTCTAGAGGCCGGCTTTCTCAAGGGAAACTTTGCAGGGGGCGCTCTCAGCGTGTCGGCTGCGATAGCCTTTGCTGCCAACCCGGGAGTGGCGGAGGGAAATGTCCCCTCCCGCCACGGGTGCAGCTGAGGGCAGGTACCTAGCAGAGAGGAGGGCTGGGCGCGCCCTGGGGTGGGGGGGTGGGGACAACGGGGTTGTCGTGGGCCTCGTGGCGACTGAAAGCCTCTGGAAGCGCCAGGCTGGGTGAGACACGCAGGCTGAGAAAGCCCCAGCCGCCGCCGCCGCCCACGGCGGGCTCCGAGCGCCTCCTCGCGGCTGGCGGCAGAGGGCGCGCCCCCGCGCCCCTGCGCCCCTGCGCCCCGCGCCCCCGCGCCCCTGCGCCCCGCGCTGCCGCCGGCCGGCTCCGGGTGCGGTGCCCTCCACGCGGGCTGCTCCCCGCCGATCTCCGGCCAGCCCGCCTCCTCCAGGAAGCCCCCTCTGACCGCTGCAGCCGCGCGCTTCCGACCGTGAACCCCCAAAGTGTCCGCGCTTGCATAATTTAGAACTTGGTTACGTGCTGGCTGGTTCGCCCGAGTGTGTGGATGGGCCAGGCAAGTCTGGGCCGCAGAGCAATAGCAGAGCTGGTGTGTCCCCCCCCCCCCCCGTCACACACAGCCCCTGGCACACTGGCAGCGAGTGCCCAGCAAACACTTGACTTGCCTTTGTGAGGTCTTCTTGTAGAGACTCCGAAAGGAGACCCCCGGGGTCCCTGGTGTCACACAGCCCGGGGGTAGCAGAAGTGGCGCCTAGCAAGAGGCATGTGTGGCCTCGGTTGTCACTTTGAGCCTTTACCAATCGGGTAGGACTGGGAGGCGATGCCTTGGTGTAGAGGAACCCCGTCTGCAGAAGAGCGCACGGAGGTGGAAACATCTGCTGAGCCCCCGCTTGGGTGCAGAGCCCTGTGCTGGGCACCCAGAGCGCAGGTATAAACAAACTCCTTGGCCTTGTGGGGGGCAGCGTGAAAAAAATAGAAAGGAGAGATTTAGAATCGGAAAATCCCCCCCCCCACACACACACACACACTGGCTGTGTGACCCTGGCCACACCGTGTGACTTCTCTTAGCTTCCGTTTCCTCACACACATCTCGGAGGGGGTTCTGGAGTGGGATGGGGTGGTCAGAGAATACAGTAGCCAGATCTATGCCTTCATTTTCACGAGAAGGATATATTTACCTACTAAGTGATTTAAATTACATAGCATTATTATTTGAGATTTTATTCTTTTTTAAAGTCCTCTCTGTACCCAACGTGGGGCTCGAACCTACAACCCCGAGATCAAGGGTCACGTGCTCTACCAACCGAGCCAGCCAGGCACCCCTAAATTACATTTTATAGTTGAAAAGCTAAACGGCAGCGGTAGCATTTTGTGACGGTCAAACGGTGAAGTATTTATGAAAGCTCTTGGTTGATCCGAAGAGGGTCCACAAAGGTCCGTCAGTTTTTCCATTGCTAAAATACATAGCAGGCACTTGGTGAACTGCTTCTTGAGGAGAAAGGAAACGTTTACTGGGTGGTGATGTGAACAGTAGTCAAGTGACAGGACCCGTACACAAACGTGGAAGTGAAGGGTGCAAGAACGTCTGACATGTGTCACCTGACATGTCCAGACACTTGACTTGTCCAGATGGCGAATGCTGGATGACTTCAGAGCCAGGGGCAATCACTGTGTGCGGGCGGGTTGGAGCCTCCCTCATGGAGGCAAGACTCCAGACGAGCCTCGAGGATTGGACTGGATTTCGGCAAAGGGGCACAGGGAAGGGCATCTAGACAGAGGGAATGGCATGCCTAAAAGTGCAGAGACCTCGGCTTTGGCTCATGCTCGTATCCCAGGGACTAGCACATAGTAGGCTCTCAGAAAGCGTTTGTGGAAGGAACAAACGAATGAACGAATGAATTGGGCCAAGTAGTTGGAGCTTCCCAGAAATTGAGAGAGTCAGGACAAGCAGACGAACAGAGATCAGAACGACGCAGTGGGCTGAAGCACGAACGTTTTCTCCTCCATCAGATTGGAAGCTCCCAGAAGGGGGGACGGCACGTAGAAGAAGCTCTATAAATGTTTGATGAAGAAGTGAGGGGGTGGAGGAATGTGGCAGTTGGCAAAAAGGCATAGGCTGTGGAGTCAGCCCTGAGTTTGAGTCCTGGCTCTGCTCGTATGGCTTGGGTGACCTCTGACAAGTTGCCTAACGTCTCTGTGACTCATTTTCCCGTATTTATTTATCTTTTAAATTTACTTATTTATTTTGAGAGAGAGAGAACGAGCAGGGGAGGGGCGGAAAGGGAGAGGGACCGAAGATCCGAAGCGGGCTCCGTGCTGACAGCAGACAGCCCGATGCGGGGCTCGAACTCACAAACCGCGAGATCATGACCTGAGCCCAAGTCGGATGCTTAACCGAGTGAGCCACCCAGGCGCCCCATCCCTTCTGACGATAATACCCACCTCACAGGGTTGTCCTGAAGGTTCAGTGACATCATGTGTATAAAGTGCCTGCCTCAACCCACAAGGACATTTTGTACATCACAGCCCTTCAGCTGTGATCACAGCCCTTCAGCTGGAGCGGATTTCCGTGTAAGGCGCGGGCAGCAGGGAAGAAGGAGAGAAAGGGACGAGGGGAAAAAGGAGAATCAAGGGGACTTGTTGAAAGGAGACGGCAGGGACACGCCTGTAAACGGAAAGGGGAGGTAGGCGTGAGCTCAGAAAGATGCAGCGACCTGCCAAGCGGGCTTTGCTGCGCTGTCCGGAGCCCCGAGTCAACACGCAGAAGAATCCAGAAGACTCACCAGGGCTTCTGGCGTCCCCGGTCAGTGAAAGTCACAGTGGCCCATTCCCGGACCCTGCAAGATTTTCAGGCCACGGTATTTTTCCAGGAATTTTAGAGACTGCGTGTATTTTCTTCTCCTCTTCTCCCCAAATATCAGAAAAGGACAGTCCACAAGGGGGCAGATGCTATCTGGCCGAGGCCAACGACCTTAGAAATGAGGTGCTAGTAAAAGGCCGTCTTCACTCAGAGATGCTCCAGCTTGAGAACAAGCACGAGCCGGACGTCGGTGGCAGTCCCTTCCCCTGCGTCGTCGGCACGGGTGTGCGCGTGTGGGCCGTGGCCGCGAGGTGAGCTCTGGGAAGGCGCGGAGCCCTTGCCTGACTCCAGGGCACACGGGTTATTGCTCAAACTCGCCGCTGCTAGCTCCTGGCCGCCTTGCTGTTTGCACCTCCCTCGCAGGGCCAGGGAGGACCAGAGTCTGGTGGCCAGCAGGCCTGATGGTGTGGGCAGAACTCCTGCAAACAGATCAATCTGGCACCCGCGCGCCCGCTCCACGCAGGACCCGGGACTGGGTGTCACGAGGAGGAAATCCGGAAGAGAACGAAGATTCTTTGTTTTACGATTTTATTTTTCCGTGATCTCTACACCCAACACGGGGCTCGAACTCACCACCCTGACATCAAGAGTCGCATGCTCTACTGACTGAGCCAGCCAGGCGCTCCAACAAAGATTCTTTTGAGAAACTGAATGTAACGGAAGAGAAGAGGCAAACCCACACTGAACTGGAGAGCAGCGCTGGGATCAGAGAGACCGGGGTTCAGATCCCGGCTCCACCATTTCTTAGCTACGTGTCCTAGGACAAGCGACGTAACCTCTCCAAACCTCAGTCTCCTCGTCTGGACAATGGGGAGAGTAATAACAGCACGCACCTCCCAGGGTGGTTGTGGGGTTTCAACGGGATAATGTATACATGAGCTAGTGCCTGGGCAAGCAGTGCTCAGTAAATGGTAGCCGGAATCCTTGTTCCTGTTGGTAGTAACAGTAAAGCAATATGGCGCATGTTGAATATAGAAAAGACTTTGGAAGACACAGTGGCAGGTGGGCAGGAGGTGGGCTTTACCCTGAGTTGCGGAAGGTGAAGAAGCAGGAGTTGTGAGCGTGGAATGAGGAGGGCATCCAGGTGGAGGGAAAGGAGGGGAATGTCTTTGGGTTGGCCAGTGGCTTCACTTGGGTGGCCCGCTGGGTCTGCATTGACAAGGATGGAGCGGATTCAGGGGGGCCGAAGCTCATCTTAGCATTAGGGAGCTGGGGAAATGACCCGAGGAAGAGAGTGTCTCAGGCGACTGTTAGAGAAGCCTCTCAGTGTCTAGCCTCAGCCTTTTAGAAGAGGAAGACAAATCCGTGAGAGCAAGTGCATTAGAGTTCTCTAGAGAAACAGCACCCATAGGAGCGATAGATAGATAGATAGATAGGTGATAGATGATAGATGATGATAGATGATAGATAGATAGATAGATGATAGGTGATAGATGATAGGTGATAGATGATAGGTGATTGATAGATGATAGGTGATAGATGATAGATGATACATAGATAGATGATTGATAGATAGATATTATAGGAATTGGCTCCTGTGATTATGAAAGCCAAGAAGTCCCAAGTACTGCCATCTGCAAGGTGGAGACCCAGGAAAACTGGTGATGTCAACTCAGTCCGAGTCCAAAGTCCTGAGAACCATGTGGCTGATGCCATAAGTCCTGGTCCAAGTCCAAAAGTCCAAGAACCAGAGGCATCAATGTCTGAGGCAGCAGCAGATGTCTCAGCTCAAGCCAAAAAAAAAAAAAAAAAAAGCAAATGTGCCTTCTTCCTTTTTCCTTTTTGGTGAATGCCCACCTGCACTGGTAAGGGTAATCTTTTTTTTTTTTTTTTTAGAGGGTGGGGGAGGGAGCACGAGTGGAGGAGGAACTGAGAGAGGGAGACAGAGGACCAGAAGCAGGCTCTGAGCCGTCAGCACGGAGCCCAGCGAGGGTCTCAAACTCACGAACCGTGAGATCTTGCCCTGAGCCTAAGTCAGATGCTTAACCGACTGAGCCACCCAGGCGCCCCCACCAATTCACACACGAATCTCTTCCAGAGATACCCTCGCAGCTACACCAGAAATAGTCTTTTACCAGCTGTCTTTGCACCCCTTACCCGAGGTGACACATGAAACTGACCATCACAGCAAGCCAAGGAAGAGTCCCCGTGTTCCCGCAGCATGTGCAGACCCAGGGGGAATAAACTGAGAATACAGAATAAAGGAGTCAGGAAGTTTCTTTGTTCTGGACTCCAAACACGTATCCAGAATTTCAACACGGCGACCCAGTGGGACCTAGAAGTCAGCTTCTACCCACAAAACCCACAGCGGTCAGCTGCAAAATGCTTGTCCCCAGGCAGTGCTCCCCTCTCCCCTCCGCAGCCCAGGGCAGTAAGTTGGAAGGAGGTTCCTGACATTTTTAGTCCCAGGGCCTGGTCTAAGGCTCTCATTTCCATACTGACTTTCTAAGCTTAACCTTCCCTGTTAGCGGATCTTTTTGGGGGCCTGGACTCAGGGCCAGCAAAGCTGGGCCGATTTCCTGTCTGCGCACATGGTATGCACCCACAGAAACCTTGGTTACACAGGCCCTTGGGGGAAGCCTCAGCCTAAATAGCCCCAAACAAGAGATCATTGAAGAGCCTCTTATATTTAGCTTTAGGATATCATGAGTGATGTTTGGGCAGGACATTTCCCTTCCTAAATAGGGTTGGATTAGGCTGAAATTCGAATTAACTTTATGAGAGGCAGTACAGCAGGGTGGTTTGAAGCTATAAACACAGCGGTTATGGGCTCGTAACGTGTTCCGGTTTCCATTCGGCCACCAGCACTTACTAGCCGTTTTGTTTCTCTGAGGCTGGGTTCCTTCGTCTATAAAACAGCCAGAATACTCCCCTTCGCTGCCTGGTTGTGAGGCCAGCTTGACCTACCATGCGCGTAAACACTTAGCTTGATGCCTGACTCACAGAAGCATTCCACAAACGGCAGTGATCATAATTATTGTCACATGGTTGTTACTTTCCCCAGCAGATCTGATGGGCCCCACAGAGAGGAAGCCTGGAGGCAGCCTGGGGGACAGGTGTGCCAAGGGAAAACCAGACCAGGATTAAAAACCGTCAACATGCAATCCAGAAAAAAAAAAAAAAAAAGAACAAAACACTCCACCCTGGAAAACTGACAAACTGACTTGTCCCCTTGTCATGGCAAAAACCACCAGAAGCTACCTTCCCGGCCCTCGTTCTCGGCTCGTGCCAGCTCCTTCGCAGGTTGTGGCCGGATCGAGCAGGAAACATGGTCCTGCCATGGGCTCACCTTGGCCCGCGCCCAGCTGGACATTTCTCTGTGCCAGGGGGGCAGGCCCGGCGGGTGACGGGGGCATGTTTGCAAGGTGAAGAGCCCGTGGTAGGACAAACTCGTTTCTGCCTCCGCATTCTTGCCGGCTTATCAGTTTCCTCATGTGATGTGCTTGGAAAAACGACTAGAAAGCACACGGCTTTTCCCCTAGCTAGGACACGGGAAGACAAATTGGTAAATTCTGCCGATACGTCCTGGTTCTTTTATTGTCAACAACCCCAACGCTTTTTTTTTTTTTTTAAAGGGGGCTCCATGCCCAGCCTGGGGCTAGAACTCACAACCCTGAGATCGAGAGTCACATGCTCTTCCGGCCGAGCTAGCCAGGTGCCCCTCTTTTATTCTCTGCGTAGTGGCGTTTTTACTCCTATTTGTATTCTCTGGGCTCCGCAGAGTACCAAACGCATCCCCTCCCCCCTCTTTTTTTTTTTTTTTTTTTTTAAATGCATCTCCCTTGAAAGAAAGTCTGGTGATTGAATGTCCGCCCCAAGGTTTCCTGCCCTCAGCCCAGCCCTGGGCGTCCACACCGTCTAGTCGATATTTCCGCAGGCGTGTCGGCGCATTACCTGTTGGGGCTTGCCGCTCTGGCCGTACTCTCCCGGGACAAAGATTTATAAAGAGGCCACCAGGGCCTTGCTCACTGTAAACAGCTTGTTATCTACCCTGACGTGCTTTCTCTTCCGGGCTCCGTTCGGCGTCAAGCCAAAAAGCTTCGTTCTGACGGTTCTTTGGTGGTGGTTCTTGCCTGAGACCGGGGTTCAAAGGATTTTGATTCCATGTTCATCTTTGGGTTGTCTCCAGGCACACTCAGCTCAGAATTTTGGCTCAGGAAATAAAACGCAGAGGTTTCTTTTTATTTATTTATTTACTTACGTGTTTGTTTATTTACTTATTTATTTATTTATGAGAGCGAGCGCAAGTGACCGAGAGAGAGAATCCCACAAGGTGCAGAGGGGGGGAGAGAGTGCGGAGCGCGGAGTGGCTCAAGCTCACCCGATGCGGGGCTCGAACCCAGGAACCGTGAGATCACGATCTGAACTGAAGTCGGATGCTTAACGGACTGAGCCCCCCAGGCACCCCGAAAACGCAAGAGTTTCTGACTCCTTGAGGTATGGCTCAGCCCCTGCCAGAGCTGACTTTGCCAGAAGCATCCACGCATCCAATGTCCTCATTCTCCTTCTCCCTCTCTCTGTCTCTGATGTGACTAGGGGACAGGCTGGACCCTTGCACCTGGTCCATATAAAAGGGCCTAAGGAAGAAAGGAAAAGGGGGAGTGGACAGGTCACTCCTTGTCCTGTTGTTCTCACGGGGATCGTATACCCAAGGAGGGCAGCAGGACTGAATAGCCAAGAGAACAGAGTCTGGGGTTCACGCTACCTGGGCGGGAGTGACTCTGCCGTTTATTAGCTGTGTGATCTTAAGCAAGTCATTTAACCTCTCTGTGCCTCAGTTTCTTCAACTATAAAATGGGGCTGATAACTGGCCCTCCTTTAAAGGGTTGTTATGAGAATTTAAGGAGTAAACAGATTGCAAGGCATTTAAAATAGGGCCTGGCGTATGGTAAATGCTATAGAAGTGCTTTTGAAATACAAATTAAAATTTTCATGTTCGTGGTCCCTGTGTTCGATCCATTTCCCCCTCCCTGGCTGTAAGTTTCAAGGCTTCCACGTATGCATCTGGGGTCTCTTGGTGCATTTTTTTCCTACAGGGAAAAGCTGAATGCCATGGTGTATGGTCTATCTCTGACAGAGAGGGAAGCCTGAAGAATAGCCTCTATGTAGACGCAAAGTCCTGTGTAAAGGCAGGATTGTGGGGGCGCCTGGGTGGCTCCGTCGGTTAAGCATCTGACTTCGGCTCAGTTCACGATCTCGCGGTCCGTGAGTTTGCGCCCGGCGTCGGGCTCTGTGCTGACAGCTCGGAGCCTGGAGCCTGCTTCGGATTCTGGGTCTCCCTCTCCCTCTCTCTGCCCCTCCCCCACTCATGCTCTGTTTCCCTCTCCCTCTCTCTCAAAAATAAATAAACATTAAAAATATTAAAAGAAATAATAAAGGCAGGATTATGATGGGGCACCTGGGTGGCTCCGTCAGTGAAGCGTCCGACTTCAGCTCAGGTCATGATCTCATAGTTCGTGAGTTCAAGCCCCGCGTCGGGCTCTGCGCGGCCAGTGCGGAGCCTGCTTGAGATTCTCTCTCTCTCTCAATTTCCCTCTCTCTGCCCCTCCCCCACGCGTGCTCTCTCTTGTCTGGAAATAAACAAACTTAAAAAAAAAAAAGGGCAAGATTATGCTAGCTAAGGTCCCATGACACCGACTTTTGTCTGGGGCTGCCCCGGGGGCCCCCCTCCATCTCTAGAGGCCTTAGAAGAGCCCTCCCAGGAGTGTCCCCAGCCAGCGCCTTCTGGGAGGGGTAGCTCTGGTTGCTGAGCTGGGCTGAGCTCTCAGCCTCCCCGGAAGAGGTGCGTGTTGCCATGGCAACAGGCCTCTGCCCCGCGGGGCTGCAGAGCAAGACACAGCCTGGAATCCAAGACCGGGTCGGTGGGTGTCAGAGTTCATTCTGCCAGGTTGGCAGGCCGGGCTCCAGACAACAGAGGTGCCCTGTGCTCTTCAAGAGGCTGGCTTATCGGCCCCGGGCTCCTCCTAGGACTTCTCTCCAAGCCTCTCGTTTCTGTCTTATCCCGACACAAGCGGTGTGCCTTCCAAGTGACCTGGAACCAGAAAGGCTTCCGGAGTCAGCTCGGCCGGGGGCTCCTGGAGAGTTCCGTGGGAAGTGCCAGGGACCGTCATCTGGGAAGGCTTCAGGACCTCAAGGCTGGGTCCCGGACAGCCCTTGGTCACCCTCGGAGACTCACTCAGATGCTGGCATCCCTCAGTAAGGGGAAGTCAAATGACCCTGACCGCGTACACCTACATTTCCTGTGTCTTTGTGCTCAGGCGGGGCGGGGCCCAACTGTGCCAGAGCAGCAGGGGTTCAAAGGGCGTACCACCTGCTCCCCAAGGGTCACCCAGAGTTTAGTGCAGTTCTCTGGAAGGCGGGAGGAAGCGTATCCTTATCAACCGATATACACCCACGGACTCATTCAGCCAAACTTTGCTGAGTGCCTGTTATGAACACGGCCCTGTGCCAAGTATTGAGGGTAGGGGGAGAGGATACAGAGATGAGTTAAGTGTGGTTCTTGTCCTTAAGGGCTTTGTCCTCTCCCGGAGAAGCCAGCTAGCTAGCTATAACTATCTATCCATATCTGTATCTCTATCTATCTAACTCTCTAACTCTTAACACGAGACCAAACTCATTTACTGATTTGACATCTGCTGAATGCACAATCGGGGCGGGGCACAGCAGAGAACAGGAAGAGGAAAAGGCTGGCCCTTAAGGAGCTTATATCCCAACGAGGGAGGTAGGGAAGTAAGACCATCACAACATAGTGTGACCGGGGCGTTGATAGGGGTCCGCAGACAGAGCGTGGGGAGCAAAGGGCATGAATGCCTAGTCGGCACTTGGGGAATCTGGGAAAGCTTCCAGGAGGAAGCTTCCTCTAAACCAAGACCCACAGCTGCCACTTGGCTCGGTTGCACTGTGAACGGCGCCCCCTGGAGTTGGGCAGCGTTTGTGGCAGCCCAGGCTGAGGGAGTCAGCCAAGAGCACTCAGCAGACGCGGCGCGGCAAAGCGAGAGAGGCTCAAATTAGCGACAGTGCAACATAAATAATTAAATCAATATAATATACAATAAATATAATACATTAGGTATAAAAACATAGCTACAGGGGTGCCTGGGTGGCTCAGTTCGTTAAGCGTCTGACTTTGGCTGAGGTCAAGATCTCGCGGTTTGTGGGTTCGAGCCCCGCATCGGGCTCTGGGCTGACAGTGCAGAGCCTGGAGCCTGCTTCGGATTCTGGGTCTCCCTCTCTCTCTGCCCTGCCCCCACTCGTGCTCTGTCTCCCTCTGTCTCAAAAATAAATAAACATTAAAAAAATTTTTTTTAAAACATAGCTACAGTGCAAGGGCCAATCAGTGAAGTCCGAATCTTGTCATTTTGCCACTATAAATGCAGTGGGGATCCCAATGAGAAGCAGGATATTTGACGGTGTTAAAGTGTCTCCCCACGGACTGTTTATTATATGCAAGGGAGAAGAAAAAAAGTAGCCGTTAGAACTTGCGCACCCCCTTGAACTAGTAATCAAAATTGGCATCACTAATGAGAGACAGATATACACTGAGTGTCCCCAGATCGGGCACCAGATCACCTACGCGGTGTGCCAGCAGAGACGTGGACCCCCACTCTAATCATGAGGAAACACCAGGCAAACACAGCGCGAATAGCATTCTGCTTTAAAATGTTGGCAGGAACGGCGCCCGGGTGGCTCAGTCGGTTAAGGGTCCGACTCTTGGTTTCGGCTCAGGTCATGATCTCACGGTGTGTGAGTTCGAGCCCCACATCGGGCTCCATGCTGACAGGGCGGAGCCTGCTTAGGATTCTATCTCTCCCTCTCTCTCTCTGCCCCTCCCCTGCTCTCGTGTGTGCTCTGTCTCTCTCAAAAATAAATAAGTAAACTTAAAAAGATTTTTTAAAACCTTTAAAAATTTTTGGCAGGAAAAAAAATAAAATGAAATGAAATGAAACGTTGGCAGGAAAGCAAAAAGCAAATTGGCAAGATGGGGAAGTGATTTCTCCAAAAATAGCAAGGTCATAAAAGACCCGACGACGCTGTGGAATGTTCCGGATTAATGAGAGCTAAATAGAAAGAACAACTCAGCGCAATACATGACTCTAGAGTAGTACGGAAGGGAAGACATGTTCTAAGGGACATCAATGTGTCACTTGATAAAACTGCCATATGGACCTCAGACTAAAGTATTGGAACACTGTCCGATGTGAGAAACTGATAGCAGTGCCATGGCCTTGGAGAGGACATCTCTACGCTGAGGAAATTAATTCACTGAAGTGTAGGGTTAAAGGATCATGGTGTATACAACTTACCCTCCCATGGCTCAGAAAAGAGTGTACAAAATGGATATACAGAATGTGTTCATATAAGGCGTGTATGTGTGTGCGTGTGTGTGTGTGTGTGTGTAACGTATGTACATAACGTGTGCCTGTGTGCGCGCGTACGTGCGTGTGGAGAGAGAACCCAAATGATAAATAGGATAAAAGGTTACCAAGAGGCGAATCTGGGTAAAGGGTATACACGTGCTTTTGGCCCTCTTTTTCCTTTGTCCAAGGTTTTTTTTTTTTTTTTTTTTTCAACATTTATTTATTTTTGGGACAGAGAGAGACAGAGCATGAACGGGGGGAGGGGCAGAGAGAGTGGGAGGCACAGAATCGGAAACAGGCTCCAGGCTCTGAGCCATCAGCCCAGAGCCCGACGCGGGGCTCGAACTCACGGACCGCGAGATCGTGACCTGGCTGAAGTCGGACGCTTAACCGACTGCGCCACCCAGGCGCCCCTGTCCAAGGTTTTCTAAATTGGAAGTTCTTTCCAAAGAAAAAGTTACAAAATGATGACCAGGTGTCAGGTACACAGGAATGGGGGTTGGGGGGAGCAGCGAGAGGTGAAAAGAGCAGCCGGATCTTTGTTTTCTCAGCTTTCCTGAGCTGTCATTCACAGGCAACATCGGATCCTTTGAAGCCGGTGGGACGAGATGGTTTGATACATTTGTCTGTTGCAAAACGATTCCCGCCATAGTGTTAGCTGGTATTTCCGTCCCCGGGCTGGCTCTCCATTTCTTTTTTGTGCTGCGAACATTTAAGACCGAGTCTCCTAGCAACTTTCCAGTACATAATACGGTCTGATTAACTGTAATCACCGCGCTGTACCTCAGATGTCTAGAACTTACTCACATGCGCAAGTTTCTACCCTTTGACCAGCGTCTCCCCAATTAGCAGCAGCCAGATCTTGAAGAGGCTTGCCAAGTACGACAGGACTCTGGACTTACTTTCATCCCGAGCACAACGAGAAATACACAACCCATATACGTAGGGAAAAAAAAGACCTCACGCCACCACGTTGACTCACGGTTCGTTGCGTAATTCGCAGCGTGGGTAGCTTACGGGTCTGGAAGCAATGTCACCTACAGTGAGTCACAGGGCCGCAGGGCTGAGAGACGTCAAAGGTGTTATGCCCAACGAGTTCCCGGGAGAGGGATTGGCTTCCGAGGAAGAGCGACAATGGAGGGAAGACCGGCCCATTGCGGGCTGAACAGGGAGTGGCATGGGGGTAACTTGCTGAGCCCCTGTTATGTTTGGGGGGCGCACTTCACACTGGAGGGACAAAGGTGAATGGGGCCATTGGAGGGCGCGGGCTTGCAGGACTGTGGAGGGGGACTGTGGAGGGACTCTCCGGAGGGCGACAGGACGGGGGAGGGGAAGAGAGACTGGTGTCTTGTGAAGAATTACCACGGAAGGCCAAAAAGCCTCCTTCAGGGTCCGGGGAGGGTCAGAACCCACCCGCCCAGAGCAGAAACGCGGGGCTCTGTCGTCTCTTCGGGTCAGAGGTCTCAGAGGGGAGAACGGGAGCTACTTCTACAGCTCCACTCCTAGTGGCCTCTCCCCCGTTTCCGGTTTCTGCCTCCCTTCTGGAAGGAAGCCCAGACCACATCCTGGGAGACGTGAGCACTCTCCCTCTGGGAAGTCGTCGATGGCTCTACCCCCGAGAGACCCTGAGAAGGAAGCGTCCATCCAGCCGTCAGGCCACTTGAGACCCTCCCTTCCCCAGGCTAATAATGCCTTCCTCTGGACACTCTTTCTTCTGGGCGGTCCCTTCAGGACCCAGCCCCCATCTTTTCTGGAAGCCACTTTCCTCAAATCCTGGGAATCCCCTCTAGGCACATTACCCCACTCGGGGACTTCCCCTGACTTCCTCATTGGCGTCAAAACTGACTTCTCACCTCACATTCCTTCCTTTTTGCCCAGGAAAATTCGATGCCAGGAGGACAAATCGGAGAAGCTCAAGGGGGAGCTAGCTAATATGTCAGCACATGTCCCGAGAACTGACTGAAGTACGGGGACCTTTGGGCACCTACAGCTTGAGGGAAAGATGCGTTTGGGCAGGTGGGCCTTCTCCCTGCTGCTCTGGGCACATCGTTCGGGGCTGGTTCAAGGACGGGGCTGAGGACAGTGCAGTAGGGCTGCACCTCGAGGAGACGGTGGCCTGACCTAACGTCTTGACAGGGAGCGCAGCTGACTTGATGACGCAAAAATGTGCCGGATAGAGCAGGTCTGACTCGGTGACCCGGGACGGTGTGGAGGTGTGGGGTGAGAGAGGGCCCAGCTTTCCCGACTGGCCAAGTAGGTGAGGGGCAGTGCTATTTCTTGAGGAAGGGATCGTGGGACAGGACGGACTGTGGGCTTGGGGGGGAAGGAGACGACGATAAGCGTAGGCCATGTGAAATTTCAACCGCCTGTGGGGCATCCAGGTGCCACGTGGACTGCGGGGTCTGGAGCACAGGAGCGAAGTCTGGTCTAGAAACAAAGTTTTAATATTTTTTTAATGTTTATTTACTTGTTTCGAATTTATTTTTTTTAACGTTTATTTTTGAGACAATGCGAGAGACAGAGTGCAAGCGGCGGAGGGGCAGAGGGAGACCCAGAATCCAAAGTGGGCTCCGGGCTCCGAGCTGTCAGCCCGGAGCCCGACGTGGGCCTCGAACTCACGAACCGTGAGATCATGACCTGAGCCGAAGTCGGACGCTTAACCGACTGAGCCGCTCAGGCGCCCCCTATCTATTTATCTTGAGGGAGTGTGTGTGTGTGTGTGTGCACAAGTGCGCAAGGGAGGGGCAGTGAGGTGGGGGGGAGAGGGAATCCCAAGCAGGTTCCACGCTGTCAGCGGGGAGCCCGAGGCGGGGCTCAAACTCACCAACTGGGAGATCATGACCTGAGCCCAGAGATCAAGAGTCAGACGCTTAACACACACGCACACACACACACACAACACGGACGCCAGAACTTCCAAGCTGGTACACTCACAGGGGCCGGCAGCCCAGGGCACGTTAACAGAAGGTGTGGATGTGCTCCTTGGAGACGACGGGCATGGACCCTCCCTGCGCAGGGACTTTACGATGCCCCCTTGTCAGCCTGTGAACAGGGTTGTCCGAAGGCGTTTGCTGGATGGAGGACGCGTGTGGATGCCGGTGTGCGTGCTGGCCAGGGCACGGGGTGGGGGTGCTGGGCGTGGAGCGGACCGCTTGTAAACCTGTCCAGTTGGATCCCTCCCCGCTGCGAGTGTACTGGGCCGGCGATGTCTGCGTCCTCCCTCTGGTCACTTCCCATCCCGCGTAGGACAGGGAATGGCGGCACCCGGCCTCTCCGATGCACAGGATGTTCTCGGGCAGGTGCCAAGAAGGAGCAATCGCTCCCAGTCAGGACTTCAGCCAGCAGCTTCCTTGGTGGGGGGCGGGGGGAGCCGCACACGGGGAGGTGGGGGTGAAGGTGACTTTCCTGTTAGGCTGGAAGGAAAACAGTTGGCATCTGAACTTCCTGGTTACAGAACAGCTAGCCGGTGAGAACCTGTGTGTGCGTGGGGGCGGGGGCGGGGGTGGGGGGCGGGGTTTGCCCTCCCCGCCCCTGCCACCAAGCGTCCGCAACAATCAAGGACGCTCTTTGTACACGCTGGGAAAATGAGTGTTTCCACACAGGCCTCCACACTGTGCTTCTGTTTCACCAGGGAGAAATCTTGAATGTTCGCCAGGCTTGTACTCATTGATTCAGTCGGTCCCCGTGGGCTGGTCCTTGTACTGAGCGCGGGGTGGGGCTGGGGCCCGGGCCCTTGGGCAGCTGCCAGCCTAGGTGCAAACACAGGGTCCCCATTCGCGCGGTTCATCCCAGCATGGCCCAACTGTACGGAGGCGTCGGACCTGATAAGTTGCCTGGGCGGTGGCCTGGAGAGCAGAGGCACCTGGAAAGAAACAGGGTTGATCCGTGGCCAGCGCGCAGAGGATGGCCCAGAACGCAGGGCGGGCTTTCCCCAGAGGGAGTCCTATTCCACAACAGCCCCAAAGTCACTGCCACCGTCTCCTGCCGAAAGACGAATGGGCCCCGGATGTAGACTCCAAGAGCAGACAGGAGACCACCCGCAGGCTCTGGCTGACATCCTGGAGGCAGGAGCGAAGGGTTGCCCCCCCCCCCCCCCGCCACAGCGCTGCCTTGTCTCCAGCGTCACCAGCCTTTCTGGAAAGTCTTCAGCAATAAATTATAGCCTAGGAGTACAGCCAAATGGACAGAAGGCTGAGCCCAAGCTCCCCTGCCCTCACCGCTTCATCCCTCCTTTTCCTCTTAGTCTTGAGTGCTTGCCAGATGTGCCTTCCGGAGTCACCGTGGGTGTCCCTGGCTGTCTTCCACCTCTGCTTTTTTTTTTTTTCAGGCAGAAAGAGGCCACCCAGCCATGGAAAGGCCACCGTTGTCACTCTCTCCAGTGCCTTCATTCAAGGTGGCCGCTAGGGTTAGCTCTGGAACCCGGGAGCTCCCCAGCTGTGGCGGTGGGCTGGGAGGTCCTCGAATTAATGGCAGAGGGGAGTGGGAGAAGGGATGAGGGTCATTCAGGACCTGGAAATCTAGCCAGGCCCAGGGAGCTGGCTCCTCCTGGCCCATGGGAGCCAAATGCCACCTTGTCACAAATGTGAGCTGGTTGTTAAGGTTATAAAGAAATATAGGTAATAGGGGCGCCTGGGGGGCTCGGTCGGTTGAGCGTCCGACTTCAGCTCGGGTCACGATCTCGCGGTCTGTGAGTTTGAGCCCCGCGTGGGGCTCTGTGCTGATGGCTCAGAGCCTGGAGCCTGCTTCCGATGCTGTGTCTCCCTCTCTCTCTGCCCCTCCCCTGCTCATGCTCTGTCTCTCTCTGTCTCAAAAAATAAAAACGTTAAAAAAATTTAAAAACTAGGTAATAAATAGCCACAAACTCATCACTCCCTAACCATTTTTACTCTATTTTACTGTGACCCGTACACGTGAGGTGACAATCTCCCACATCCGGGCGGCTGAAATACCGTATGACGGTGGGCAGTTGCACATCTCTTCCCAATGTCACGGTGAGGCTGGGGACTTGCAATCAGCCATGCGCTGGGTACTCGTAATGCAGAGATCGGTAAATGCTCTTAATCAGGCTTCAATTCATTGTTGCTGTTGTTGATTTTCTAGACCGGAGAAAGTGAGGGGGAAAATGTTAATCATGCAGATCAAACTCAACAGTGAGTCAAGCCTGCAACTGTCACATTGAGAATGATACCAGATAATGAGGAAATCATCTTCTAGTATCTGAAAGCCAGTATCCTACTCGTGAAAGACGTCGGTCTCCTCGAGGATGAATTAATGAAGTTGTGACATAGGTCTTGGTTGTCTCACACAGAAACGAAAAGATCAACCAATATTCACGTCAGAACCGCTGGGGCACCCGGGGGGCTCAGCCAGTGAAGCATCCCCCTCTTGATCTCGGCTCAGGTCTTGATCTCAGGGCGGTGAGAGGCCCAGCCTCACGTTGGGCCCAAGTTGGGCCCTTTCTTGGCCCTTCGTTGGGCTCGGCGTCAGGCTCCAAGCCAGGCTCCGTGCTGGGCATGAAGCCTACTTAAAAAAAAAAAAAAAAAAAAAAAAAAGAACTACGCTTGCTCATCAATAGCAACCACAAGTTTACAGAGGCAAGTCTGGCAAAAATCACCAAAAGCGTTCTGTGAGAATCAGCTACTAATTAACAATATTAAAAGTATATTAATATCCATAAATGTTATTAATCAAATTTGACAATAAATGTATAAAATTATTTTATTTTTTTAAGTTTATTTCTTTTGAGAGGGAGGGAGAGAGAGAATCCCTAAGAAGGCTCTGCCTAAGAAGGCACGGTCAGCACAGAGCTGGACGTGGAACTTGAACTCCCGAACCATGAGATCATGGCCTGAGTCAAAATCAAGAGTCGGACGTTCAACTGAGTCCCTCAGGCATCCCTATTTTATTTTATTTTATTTTATTTTATTTTATTTTATATGTATTTTATTTTAGAGAAAGAGAGAGCGAGCGTGCATGCAGGGGAGATGGGCAGAGGGATAGAGGGAGAGAATCTCAAGCACACTCCATGCTCAGTGTGGAACCCCACACGGGGCTCGATCCCCCAACTCTGGGATCATGACCTGAGTCAAAAATCAAGAGTCAGGCACTCAACCGACGGAGCCACCCAGGCATCCCTAAAATTAATTTCTTAATAATCAATAACTTAATAATATTGTGTGTTTTCACTATTATATGTAATGTGTGTGCCACATACTTTATGCCAGTAAAATTTATAAATAACTTAGCTACATGCATACATGCATCCACCTCTCCCCAGAGAGCAGGTCGTTAAACATTTACCAACGCTCCACTGGTTAAGCCCAAGGCTCAGAAGTACTTTGGCATCAGAAACCCAAGTTTCAAAGGTCCGAGAGGTACTCTAACGCCAACTAAAACGCCGTAGAGGACGGACACGTGACTAAGAATCATGTATGTGTCTTTTGAAAAAACCAACTGGATGGGGATCCCACTAGGCTATCAGGTCCGTGAAGGTGGGTAGAGACTTTGCCCTTCTCATTCACCTGGTCGGCGCCTGGCTCGTAGAAGGTGCTTAGTCAACTCTTCTTGAAAAAAAAAAAAAAAAAAATGAATGGTTCTCGGGCACCTGGCCAGCTCGGTCGGTAGAGCATGTGACTCTTGATCTCGGGGTTGTGAGTTCGAGCCCTATGTTGGGTGCAGAGGTTACTTAAAAAAAATAAAATCTTATAGAAAAAACAAAACAAAACAAAACCAACCCCGAATAGTTCTTCGCTAACTTTGATCTAACTTCCTCACAACAGTGCCCAGAGATGGCCCCGACAGGAAACCCAGGCCTGTGGTCCTCAGCCTAGAACATCCCCTCTCCACAGGTTCCTTGCTTCACCCTCAGTCTGGCCCTGGAAGGACTCTGGCTCTAGCCCGTCATGTTGGCACCTGACAGGAAGGTCCACGGCTTTGCTTCCTGGACGCTGGCTCTGTAGAAGGTAGCCTAAGCTAGCTTGGTGCCTCCACCACCCGACAAACCCCTCTGGCCTAGCTGCCAACTGTGCCCATAAGGACAGAACGAAAGGAAATTAGGGCCCAGGGCAGAGAGGAGAGGCAATGAGGGAAGTCCAGCAAAGGACATCCCAAATGGGAAGCCATTTGGCTTGGGGGGGGGGGGGCGACATAGACCAGTCTCCCGACTAGAAACCTACGAAAATTGAAAAAAAAAAAAAACAATTTTTTAAAATGTTTATTTATTTTTGAGAGACCGAGTGTGAGTGGGGGAGGGGCAGAGAGAGAGAGAGAGGGAGACACAGAATCCGAAGCAGGCTCCGGAGCAGAGCCTGACACGGGGCTCAACCCCCCCCCCCCCCCGAACGGTGAGATGGTGACCTGAGCCGATGTCGGGACGCTCAACCAGCTGAGCCACCGGGGCGCCCTGGGAAATTTCTAATTCTCCCTACCACTTGGTGGCTGTGAGACCTTTGACAAGTCACGTTGCCTCTCCGATCCTCAGTTGGCTAATGCAGGAAATGATCTCCAGGGGCTCTTCTAGACCTCCTTCATCAGCTTTGCTGGCTGGGGGCTGCTGGTGGTACAGATGCCTGCAATCTAGGGGGTGAGTCTGATGTACCAGAAGATGGCATCACGTGACGCTAGGGAGAGGCGCGTTTTTAAGAAAAGGATTTCTCTACAGGAGGAAGCAAAAGTGTGTGGAAAACATTCCAGTTGATGGGGCGGACCGAACAGAAACGCAGTAGCATCGGACAAATTCATGGCTACATTCATGACTAAACTCAACGAAGTGGATACATTCATTGGCTAAAAGGACTCGAGGGTCTTCTTATCCCCTGATGCCCTTGTCTGAGTCTGAGGAACCGGGGCCTCACCCACAGTGAGGCATTTCCATACGCTTGTGTTCTCCCGTCCTTCAAATGCCCGGGCTCGAGTCCTTGCTGCGGCACATGCGTGCCCTCCCCTCCTCCCCACATCCTGAAACCACCACCCAAAGGCGGGCAAGGTGACCTGCAACGTGAAGCCCAGCGGCTTCCAGAGAGCAGACGGGAAGCTTCTTCTCGGCTCCACCTCCCCGGCCCCCCCCCCCACTTCCTGTCCCCAACTGCAGTGTGGGCTCAACTCCCGATGAGTGTAAGCCTCTTGCTCTGCCTGTATTTTATGATGCTGTGGAGAACAGAGCGCTGGCATTAAAAAAAATTTTTTTTAATGTTTTTATTTTTGAGACAGAGCATGAGCTGGGGAGGGGCAGAGAGAGAGGGAGACACAGAATCCGAAGCAGGCTTCAGGCTCTGAGCTGTCAGCACAAAGCCCAACACGGGGTTCGAACTCAAGGACCACGAGATCATGACCTGAGCCGAAGTCACACGCTCAACCGACTGAGCCACCCAGGCGCCCCTACAGGATTTTTGTTTTTAATGTTTACTTTTGAGAGAGATCGAGAGCACGAGCAGGGGAGGGGCAGAGAGAGAGGGAGACAAAGGATCGGAACTCACAAAGGGTGGGACTTGAACTCACAAACGGTGAGATCACGACCGGAGCCGAAGTCGGATGCTCAACCGACGGAGCCACCCAGGCGCCCCCAGGCTGGCATTTTTCAACCCCACCTCCACACTGTGCAGATATGAGTGGAGCCTTCCCCCAGTGGTTTTTCTTCCTGCTTCCGTTCGGCATGTCTCCAACTGCCTATTTCGAGTCCAGATTCATGGCCTGACCTTCAAAGAGAAGGTATCCGTGATTCAACACTTGCTATATGCCAGGGACTGAATCCAAGCGGCGTCACATGCCCCGAAGCTAGTGGCTAGCCTAGGTGAAGCTTGGCAGTATTTGTCAAAGGAGTGAGTGAAGAGGTCCTCAGAATCACCCTGAAAGGCGTTTTTCTTCCTTGTTCTACCAATTAGGAGACTGAGCCATAGGGAAGCGAAGTAACCCGTCCAAGGTCATGGTTGATAGAAAGAGGAAGAGTCGGGATCCAAACCCAGGGCTGGCTCCAAATCTTGGACGTGCTACGTTACATATGGTTCTTCAAGTCTCTCCCGCTCTCGACCTCCCCCACCCGGGAAGGTTCTGGCCGGACAGACCCAGCCCTGTGATATTTTTGATTCCAGTTATTCCCGTGGAAACGGCTGCGGCCCTTCGGGCAGGGGGCGTATGTGCCAGCTGCCTCGGCTACAGGCACTGCCCAGCACAGAGGACTGCTGGCATCCGGAGGACTGGCCAGAAGCGAAGGCGTGGCCCGTGGGAACTTCCCCAGCCTTCCTGGGGTAAGCACGCCATTGGCCAGTCACAACCCCAGGCGTGTCGGGGAGGAGGCACTTCCAGGACGTTCCTTCGAGGCAGCAGCGGTGCAGCCTGGAGGCGGGGCTGCGATGGGGGGATGGCTCCACCTTCCATTCTGTGGGCCTCGGCTCCCATGGAACCTACTGACCCCTTGTGGGCACAGTGTAAATGCACTGGTGGCCGGACAGCCTCAGAGGGCTTGTCCCTCAGCCGGTTGCCCTCCCAGAGGCTGGGCTTTCTCGATTTCCCGTTCTTAGGAAGCCAGTTACCCTTGCCAGATTTGTCTGTGACAGTGCTGTGGCAGGTAGGTCTTTTGACCTTGCTGCGCCTTGGTTTCTTCCCCTGTAAAATGGGGATAAAAAAAAAAAAAAAAAAGCCCCTGCCGTATTTTAAGACAGGAGAAAAAGCTTAAAAAAAAAAATTTAATGTTTATTTTCAAGAGAGAGCGCACAGGGAAGGGGCAGGGAGAGAGGGAGACACAGAATGCGAAGCAGGCTCCAAGCTGAGCTGTCAGCGCAGAGCCTGACGCGGGGCTCGAGCTCATGGAACCATGAGATGGTGACCTGAGCCGAAACGAAGAGTCAGATGCTTAACTGAGCCACCCAGGCACCCCGGTACCTGACCAGAACTACTAGATAGCATTGAACAGGATTGATCAACCTTTTTCATGGCATGGCACGCACAGAAAATATGTGTCTAGCACACGGGGATAAAAAGGAAGAGGCTTCTTGTGACCAGAGCTGCCCCGGGCTCAGCCCAGCTACCCCCAAAGGCCAAGGGCACTGACAACGCTGCGTCCCTGGAATCCTTTTCGCGGCGCCTGGGGTGGCTCAGGCTGCCGGATGCACAAGTGGTGCAGGAAGCGGCGGCAAGCCTTGTTGGGATTTGCTTTCCCCACTTGGCCTCACAACCAGCACAGGGCTTGGGTGGGGGGGCCCGGCTCTCAGAGACACGGGGAGGGGGGAATGGTCACCGAGGGGGGGGGAGGAGGGCAGGGGTCTTCTCCAGCCGGCTGTGGCCACAGGCAGCACTCTGAAGGTCTGGGCTCACTTGTGCCTCTTGGGTAATGCAGGAAGGCGAGGAGACCACAGGCAACCCCCCCCCCCCGGCCTCTGAGGGGCAAAAGCAGACTGCATTTCGGGATAACCGGGTGTGTCAGCCGCCAAAGCCAGGGGGTCTAGCGGGAGCAAACCTGTGAATGGTTGGTATCTGCCTTCTGCCTCCTCTCAAGCTTCTTGTTCTCTTTTCTCCTCCGGCTGCCCCCTCGCGCCTCATTGACCCATCCATCCCCAAAGCCCTTAATAAGGGGCAACTAGCTGCCAGCCAACCCCCCCCCCCATGCCAGCTACCAGGACCACAGGATGGAGCGTTGGCTTCAAGGAACTCAGTCTGGTAGGAAGAGAGACCCGGAAAGTGAGGAAGGTGCCACACGGCCAACGGATGTCTGTAAAAAGAGGGGAGATACGGGGGCCGGAGATAGCCTCGAAGAGCCGGGAAAGTTTGCAAGGACCCTTGCCAAGTAAATGGGGGGCGGGGGAGGGAAGGGTAACGGGGGGGGGGGAATGAGGCGGCTTTCCAGAGAGGACATGTACAAAGGAGGCATTGAGACATGGGAGAATGAGGCATGTTCACAGCAGTTTAAGCAGCCCAGCTGTGCCAGGATATAGAGCTCTAGGTGGGGGTGGGGGGGTGGGGGGGGTGATGGAGTCAGGCAGGCGGCAGCCAGATCCGAGAGGTGCCAATTAAGAGAGTTTTTACTTCATTCTGAGGCAACAGGGGGCCGCTGAGGCATTTCGAACAGGGGAGCACCATGGTCCAAATGACCAAGAACCACCGCTCTGGCAGCAGAGGGGGCGGGGGCGGGTGTCAGGGCAGAGAGACTGCTGAGGACGCTGTTGCAGTCTTCTGGGCTATATGGGCCGACAGCTGGAACCGGGGGCGCCTGGGGGGCTCAGTCGGTTGAGCGCCCGACTTCGGCTCAGGTCACGATCTCACGGTTCGTGAGTTCGAGCCCCGCGTCGGGCTCTGTGCTGACAGTGCTCACGCGTGCGTGCTCGCTCTCTCCCCAAATAAACAAATAAACTAAAACAACAACAACAACAACAAAGCTTGAACGAGGCCATGGTCAGTGAGGGCACAAAGGAGAGGTTCGAGAACCTTCGAGAAAGTGGGATCCACAGAACATGATCATTGTTGAGAAGCAGGTGACAAGGGAGAGAGGTCATGCCAAGAACAGTGCCAGTTTTCTGGCTTGAGTCACTGGGGACACTGGTGGTGCCATTCAGTGAGGTGGGAACACAGGGAGGACACAGGCTGGGGTGGAGATGAGAGCCGTTGTGGATATGGGGGCTGTGAGGTCCTCATGGGCCATCGAAGTGGGAATGTCTTTTTTTTTTTTTTAATTTTTATAACTTATCTATTTACACAGAATTCTAAGTTGAAAACTATCATTTCGCTTAACCCTTTGAACAACTGTGTGAGCGAGGCATGGATGCTAGACTACATCAGCCCCATCTTGTAGGCAAGAGTGGAAACATTTTTCCTGTATTTAGTATAAAGATGTGGGAACATCTAATAGCCACTTGGATATCAAAGTGCTATCACCCAGCAGCAGAGGTCTGGGCTGGAGATACGATGGACACCTTCAGCAGATGGGGGTAGTTGAAGCCGGGGTCATGAGTAAGAAGAGAAGAGGGCTGGGGCGCCTGGGTGGCTCAGTCGGTTGAGCGTCCGACTCTCGATTTCGGCTCAGGTCATGATGTCACGGTTCATGGGTTTGAGCCCCGAGTCAGGCTCTGTGCTGACAGTGCAGACCCTGCTTGGGATTCTCTCTCCGTCTCTCTCTCTGCCCCTCCCTCACTTGCACACTCTTTCTCTCTCTCTCAAAATAAATAACTAAACTTTTTTTATTTTATTTTTTAACGTTTTATTTATTTTTGAGACAGGGAGAGACAGAGATGAATGGGGGAGGGGCAGAGAGAGAGAGGGAGACACAGAATCCGAAACAGGCTCCGGGCTCTGAGCTGTCAGCACAGAGCCCGACGCGGGGCTCGAACTCACGGACAGTGAGATCGTGACCTGAGCTGAAGTCGGACGCTCAACCGACTGAGCCACCCAGGCGCCCCAACTTTTTTTAAATGATAATGATAAATTTATTTTTTTTTTTTATTTTTTTTTTTTAAATTTTTTTTTTTCAACGTTTATCTATTTTTGGGACAGAGAGAGACAGAGCATGAACGGGGGAGGGGCAGAGAGAGAGGCAGACACAGAATCGGAAACAGGCTCCAGGCTCCGAGCCATCAGCCCAGAGCCTGACGCGGGGCTCGAACTCCCGGACCGCGAGATCGTGACCTGGCTGAAGTCGGACGCCCAACCGACTGCGCCACCCAGGCGCCCCGATAATGATAAATTTAAAAAAAGAAGAAGAAGGCTAAGGGCAGGGCTCTGGAGATCACAGCATTCCAGGAATGTAAAGAAAGTGGAGGGAGCCAAGCGTCCTAGAAATGAAGAGGGGAGAGAACGGCCATCAGACTGTACTGTGCGGAGAAGCTTAGACTGTGGAGGCCAAGAAAGAACAGAAGCTGGAAGGGGGCTCTGTGCCAAAGGAGGTGTTTGTTGAGATATTTGTTCCAGTTTCCATGCGGAGGGGAAGTGATGGGTGGGGGGCGGCCGAAGCTTCGGGGAAGAGAGAGGACATGAGTGATGGAGCAAGGCTCAAGGGGAGGGAAGGTGGATTGGACCTGAGCACACCGGGGAAGCGGGAAGCAGGTCTCAGCCTTGGGCAGGATGCGGGGCGGTTGGGGCAGGAGAAGAGGGCATGGCAGGTCGGGTTTGCTGAGAAGCCAGCTCTGAAATAAAGATCAGCATGTTTATTAGGGAGTGCTCCTGGGACCACCAGCCATGGAAGGGAAGGAAGGGGAGCAGGGTGGGGGAAGGAGATGTTGGGCTGCAATGCAGGTTCGACAAAGGCCTCGGGCAGCCCCATGAGGAGCTCTGAAGCCAGGAGTTGGGACGGGGGGGGGGGGGGGGGGGGGGGGGGGGGGTTGGGCCTCTACACCCCCCATCAGCCGTCCCGTTGGGTGCGGCCGCCCTGGGGAGGGGGCACGCCCTTGGGCAGAGCGGCTTTCTTCAGCTGAGCCAATCCCCAAAGGGGTCTGAGAGCTGAGGGCCGTCTGCCAAAGGCCTCGAGTCCTTCAGGCCCGAAGGGGGTCCCAGAAGCACAGACAGTGCCCACTGCAGAGAGGAAGGGGGCGCTATTGCATTTGAGTTGAATCAGCAGACCAGCTGGTGACACTGAGGAGGCGCTGACCAAGGGACACAGCACAGGATTGCCAAGTGGCGTTGGGGTCTCAGTTAAAGCTAGAAGACGAAGCATTTCGGCAGGCGCAAATAGTGTTCAGATTTCAAGGTCCCTCATCCTTGGCCACATGGATCTGTCCTCTCTCCCTTGGATTAGTTTGTACCCGGGAACGTGTGTATTATTTAGAGAAGGCGCTGTGTTCCTGAATTCCCCAACTTTTTACCTAAAACCACTTCCTAAACAGGACTCAGATCCAGGGGGGTTGGTAGATAAGCCCTGGTTTTGCTGTGACGACACTTGCGTGTGTTCATGGCGGCAATCTAGCTCCCAGGCAAACACAACTATGTGGATGTTACATGTGATAAAAACCGATCAGAAAAACTGTTTCAGAGCTGACAACGAAGAAAAAAACACTTGTCTACGAGCAGGCGGATGAAAATCACGGGGCTCAGGATTAAACCTCATGAGCAGGCGCGGCTCTAAAAGGGAGCAAGTGACAAAGGAAAACTAATTATAAAGGCACAAAGGAAAAACCATTGAGACAGTGAGGAAATATAGTTCAAGTGGCTCACCAGGTACTAGAAAGGAGAAAGACAAGTAAACTGCCCAGTTAAACAGGCTTTGAGAAGCCACACAGGAAATTACCTGGATGATGGTTCAAAAACAATGCCTTGCTGTTCCGAGAAGAAAGGGTCCCCGCGGGCGGGCGGGGACGGGGGGGGGGGGGGGGGGGGGGGGGGAGGGGGTGTCAGTTTAGAATCAGTTGCCCTCTTGGCCTAAAGCGCGGGCAAGGTTGCCCACTGTGCCCCACTCAGGAAAACAGCTGGACACCCATGAGTGAGGAGCGACAACTCTTATGACTGGCGGTAGCAGTGTGGCTCCTGGGGAAGAACCCCCGAAACATCCCATCGAAGAAGAAATTTGTTGGCGGGAGGGGGTGGGCCTCACTCTGCTTCTCTGCACGGGTTTGCCGCTGAGCGTACATTTTAACAAAGGCTTTGTTGCTCCAGCTATGAGGGACTCTCATGGCATCAACGTTAGGGGGAGCTACTTAGGAGGGGTCACCTTGTGCCCTAAAATCAGTCTAGATGCAAGGGGAGTCAGTCCTGCTTCCAGCCCTACCTTAGGGGAGAGGCGAGACCACCTACAGCTTCCAGGGGCAGATCCCTGCTAGCAAATCTCATTTTATAGCTCGTGCCACCAGCCTGACCGCCGGGCGCGAATTCTGGGAGCTCCAACTATTGTGCCCTGCCCCGCACCCCCAATCCCAGACACACACACCACAGGTGGCTTTCTGAATCTCCAGCGATAATACCTACCTTACCATGGGGGCACCTGGGGGGCTCAGTCGGTGAAGCGTCTGACTCCTGATCTTAGCTCAGGTCTTGATCTCAGGGTGGTAAGTTCAAACCTCGCACTGGGCTCTCTGCTGGGCATGAAGCCTACTTCAAACAAACAAACAAACAAACCTGTGGAGCACCTGGGTGGCTCAGTCGGTTAAGCGTCCGACTTCGGCTCAGGTCATGATCTCGCGGTTCGTGGGTTCGAGCTCCGCGTCGGGCTCTGTGCTGACAGCTCGGAGCCTGGAGGCTGCTTCGGATTCTGTGTCTCCCTCTCTCTCTCTCTCTGCCCCTCCCCCACTCACTCTCTGTCTCTCTCTCCAAAATAAACATTTAAAAAAATACCTACCGGGGCGCCTGGGTGGCTCAGTCGGTTAAGCGTCCGACTTCGGCTCAGGTCACGATCTCGCGGTCCGTGATTTCGAGCCCCGCGTCGGGCTCTGGGCTGATGGCTCAGAGCCTGGAGCCTGCTTCCGATTCTGTGTCTCCCTCTCTCTCTGCCCCTTCCCTGCTCATGCTCTGTCTCTCTCTGTCTCAAAAATAAATTAAAAAAACATTAAAAAAAATTAAAAAAAAAATACCTACCTTACCATGTTCCAGATAATCTACTAGGGGCTTTGCCTTCTTTTTTCCCCTGAAGAACCCTATAAAGTAGGTATGGCTGTTATCCCCGCTTTATAGATGAGGACATTGATGCAATGAGGTAAAGTGGTTTGCTTATTCCGTGAGCATTTGGCGTACCAGACCGGCGGTGATTCCTGACCCTTCTTCTTTTTTTTTTAATGTTTATTTTTGAGAGAGTGCAATCAGGAGAGGGACAGAGAGAGGGGGACAGAGGGCCTGAAGCAAGCTCTGCACTGACAGGCTGACAGCAAAAAGCCCGACGTGGGGCTCGAACTCACGAACCATGAGGTCACAACCCGAGCCGAAGTCAGAAGCTCCACCGTCTGAGCCACCCAGGGGGCCCCCAACCATTCTTTCTTCACGGGCCCCTCTGGTGAAATCAGTGGTTTCCCCTTCACAGAAAAAATGCGCCTCTCTCGCAGGCGCACGAAACATATTTAATTTCAAGGAGTTCAGGGATGTGGCCGAGGCCTGTGAGATTCGCATTTGAGCTCAGGACAGGTCGGGGCGACCATGTCTGCAGTTCATTCATGAAGCAACAGGTAGTACTTGGCATTTGTTTTGTTACGGAGCCCTGACCATCCACCCGGCACCTGTTCTAAGCACTTTACAAATACTAGCTCACTTGGGGCGCGCCTGGCTGGCTCAGTCCGTTGAGCGTCCGACTTCGGCTCGGGTTTATGATCTCGCGGTTCGTGAGTTCGAGCCCCGCGTCGGGCTCTGTGCTGACAGCTCGGGGCCTGGAGCCTGCTTTGGAATCTGTGTCTCCCCCTCTCTCTGCCCCTCCCCTGCTCATGCTCTGTCTCTCAAAAAATAAATAAACGTTAAATAGCTCACTTAACGCTCCTAACGTCACATGAGATGGGACCACTGTTGTCTCCACCTGACAGATGGGGAACCCGAAGCACAGGGGAGATGAAGCGACTTGCCCGAAGTCGTACATCCAGGGCACCGCCATGCTCTGCAGGGAGTGGGATCAGGGACTGGGCCCTGAGCGGCAGGGACACGGTCCCTGCCCCCCAGGTGCTGACATTGTAGTGGCCCCCAGCGGGTCAATGGACCATCGCAACGCGTTACGGTGTATTCCTCCCTCCGGCGGGGAGGCTGTGGCTGTGCTCCAGAGCGGGGCCGAGGGTTCCGGGCTCCAGGGCGGCAGCCAAGAGCTTGCAGGGACTCCCTTCTCAGGCCCAGGACCAAAGGAGCCAGACGGAGGGAGGGGAAACCCTTTCTGGTTGCGGGACCTCCCGTTCCGCTCCCGCTCTGCAGCCTGGAAACCAAACAGCTGGGAGTGAGGCTCCCCTCAGGCACTCCGGGAGCGGAGGAAGCAAGCAAGTGTCCTCACTCCTGTCTGGGGTATCAGAGCAGGGTGGGGTCCCTACAGGCCTGCCTCTTCCTTGCTCTCTCCCTGCAGAGACAGCGAGCTCCCTGAGGGAAAGCCCTAGGCTTGCCTGTGTCTCCATCATCCTGGCACTCAGTATGTGTTTCCTTCATTCATTCATTGAACCGATGTTTATTGAGCATCTACTATGTTACCTGGACCTCTACTAGGCTCGGGAATCAACAGTGACCTCCCCCCCAAATCCCTCTCTAACTGAGCTCACATTACAGTGGGAGGGCCACACAATAAACAAAATGAGCAACAAAAATATAGAGGGTCTTACAGGAAATCTGAAGCCAGGAAGGAGGATAGGAAGTATGGGGAAGTGAGGAAATCTTATTTTATTTCTTTAAGTTTATTTTGAGAGAGAGAGAGCAAGCGAGAGAGCATGGGAGGGGCAGAGAGAGAGAGAGAGAGAGAGAGGGAGAGAGACCCCAAGCAGGCTCTGCACCGTCAACTCAGAGCCTGACACAGGGCTCGAACTCATGAACCTCGAGATCATGAAACCAAGGGTCTGAGCTGAAACCAAGGGTCAGACGCTCAACCGGCTGGGCTACCCCGGTGCTCCGGAAGTGATTCCTCACTTTTAGATAGAAAAAAGCTATCCCTTTTAGACAGAAGGGACAGCAAGGACTTCTCTGAGAAAAGGACACTGAAGTCAGGACCTGAAGCAGGTGAGGGAGCAGGCCATGCAGATACCTGGGGGAAGAGTGTCCCAGGCAGAGGAACAGCAAATGCGGAGGCCTCAGTCAGGAATGTGCCGGGCATCTGTGAGAACCAGGGAGGGGACCACAGTGGCTGGAGCGCAGTGAGTCGAGGGGGATCGTAGTAGGAGTCGCGGGGTCAGAACGCACAAACAAGTAGCGGAGATCCGTGTGTGGTGGCCCGGAGCAGGGGAGCCAAAGTGGAAGCTCTCCAGATCCTGCTGGGACTTTCCCCCACAGGAAAGTCGGGGGGGGGGGGGGTGGGGGCAGGCCCCACAGGAAAGTCTATTAATAACTCATTCTCTCCCTTCCATTCCAAAGGCATGACCGGATGCCCTACCCCACCCCCAACCCCCAACCCCCCAGCCGCCCCCCGGGAGGACAGGCAGGGGCTTCCCGGAAGCTCCTCCTCCTTCCCAGGCCGGGATCGGGACTGACCTGGCAGGAACAAGCGGGGGACTGAGAAGGGACCGTTAGGGGCGCCTGGCCCGGCTCAGTCGGTAGAGCATGCCTAAACAAAACAAAAACAAAACAAGGACTCAATTCCCTTGTCCTTTCGGGCGCTAAGAGGGAGGGCAGGATGGGCTGGGGCCACCTGTTCCCTCTGGTCGTCCTGAGAGGAAAACACCTTTCGGTCAGCATCTTTAAACAGCCAATTCTCTTTCAAAGTCCTACTGTCCCCCTTCCCTCCCTCGCTCTGGTTCTGCCTTCAGAGGCAAGAGGGAGAAGTGGCCTTGCCCTCCTTTTGGGGCGTCTGTGTCTGAGGCCTGTGGCCTGCACTGTCCCCCAGAGACTCCAAAGTCAAACCCCTCTTATCTAGAAGAGGACATGTGGTTCTCTGGAGATTCTGCACACGAGCTTTACACGTTTCCGTATTACAAATATCTTTACCCACTCTGCGACTTGGCTATCGTACTCTCTTAATGGTGTTTTTTGATGAACGGAAGCTCTTAGCTTTAATGTAGCCAAATGTATACGTCTTTTATGGTTAGTGCTTTTTGTGTTTTGATTGAAAGGCCTTTCATTTCCCAAAGATAATGAAAACACTTTGCTATGTTGTTTTCTAGAAAAACTTTTTTATTAAAAAGTTTTTGGAGATTATTTATTTATTTTGAGAGAGAGAGAACGAGCGCAGGGGAGGGGCAGAGAAAGAGGGAGAGAGAGAGAGAAGAGAGAGAGAGAATCCCAAGCAGGCTTTATGCTGTCAGCACCCAGCCCAACTTGAGGCTGGGTCCCACGAACTGTGAGATCATGAGCCAAAATCAAGGTTTGGGTGCTCAACGAACTGAGCCACCCAGGCGCCCCTGGAAGTTTCTTTTTTAAGTAAACTCTACGCCCAGTGTGGGGCTTGAACAGATGATCCCGAGATCAAGAGTCCCCTGCTCTACTGACTGAGCCAGCCATGCATCCCCTAGTCTAGAAGTTTTTTTTATCTTGCTCATGTAGATCTGTGATTTTTTGTGAATGATGTGGGACAGTGGTCAAGTTTTCTTTTTGCCATATGGGAGATAATTGTCCTAGCAAAGTATACTGAAAAAGACAATCCTTTCCCTATGGAGGAGCAGTGGCACCTATGTTATCTATCTGTTATTACCTGTGTGGGTCTGTCTCTGGACTCCCTGTTCTCTTCTGTTGGTCTATTTGCCTACCACTGGGCCAATATCATATTGTTTTCATTACTTTCACTATATAATAAGACAATATCTACTAGACCTATCTTTCCACCTCGCTCTTGAAGAGTTCCTTGGCTATTCTAGGACGGTTTCCGTAGAACTTAAATTGCCTTGCCAAGTCTTCCCCCACACATACGCACACATACAACTGTTGAGATTTTTGAATGGGGTCTCATTGAATCTACAAATCGCTATGCAGAGAACTGACCCCCAATGTTATCAAGGCTTCCAACCCATGAATACAGTATATCACTCCATCCATTTAGATTTTCATTTTTCTCAATAATCTTTTGTAGTCTTTTCTCTTTTAAAAAATGTTTATTCTGAGAGAGAGAGAGAGAGAGAGAGAGCGCACAGGGAAGGGGCAGAGAGAGAGGGAGACAATCCTAAGCAGGCTGTGTGCTAGGAGATCTATCTGTAGGTATTTGAAAAAAATTTTTTTTTAAATCTCTATTTATTTTTGAGAGAGAGAGAGACAGAGTGCGAGCAGGGGAGGAACAGAGAGAGGGAGAGACACAGAATCCAAAGCAGGGTCTAGGCTCTGAGCTGTCAGCACAGAGCCCGACGCGGGGCTCGAACTCACAGACTGTGAGTTCATGACTTGATCCGAAGTTGGACGCTTAACCGACTGAGCCACCCAGGCACCCCTAAGCCTAGGTATTTTTTATGCTATTATAATGACTTATTTATTTTTTTAAGTTTCCAAATGCTTGTTGCTTATATAGGGAAATACAACTAGCTTTCCATATTGACCACATGTCCAGCAACCTATCTGAATTCATTCATCAATTCAAATGTTTATCCTTCAATTCTTTTGGATATTCTTTGTACACAATTGTGTTTTCTACAAATGATGACAGTGTTATTTTTTCCTTTCCAGATCTTTAACCTTTTTGTTTCTTTTTCTTCTTTTATTGCACTAAGATTTCCAATACTCTAGTAATGGAGGGAATCCTTGCCTCATTTCCAATTTCTGGAGGCAAGCTTTTAAATATGTAACTTGCTTTACAGTTTTTTTTATAGCTAGCTTTTATCATAATTAAGAATTTTTCGTCCATTCCTAGACCCTTATTCCCATATGTATCCTTACAATAAATGCCTATTCTTTAAGATAACTTGAGTATCTGTTCCTAATATCCAAAGAAGCCTGATTAAAACAATGATCATTTTGTCACTTTCTTTTAAGTATTTGTTTATTGAAAAATTTTTTTCATGTTTATTTATTTTGAAAGAGCGAGAGAGAGAGAGAGAGAGAATCAGCAGGGGAGGGGCAGAGAGAGAGGGAGAGAGAAAATCCCAAGCAGGCTCTGCACTCTCAGTGCAGAAACCAACATGGGGCTGGATCTCAGAAACCTTGAGATCATGACCTGAGCCAAAATCAAGAGTCAGACACTTAACCAACTGAACCACCCAGGCATCCCTTTTTAAAGATTTATACCTCTCCATTTTCTTAGTTCATTCCAGAATAATATTGAGTAATAGCAATGATGGCAAGCATCCTAGTCTCATTCCTGACATTAAAGAAAATGCCTCTAGAATTTCATCTAAATCCTATTTTATTATTTTTATTATTATTTGAGAGAGAGAGAGAGAGAGAGAGAGAGAGAGAGCATGCGCCAGTGGGGGAAAGGGGCAGAGGAAGAGGGAGAGAGAGAATCTTAAGCAGGCTCCACACTTAGCATGAAGCCCAACACAGGGCTCAAGCTCACGACCCTGGCATCATGACCTGAGTTGAAATAAAAAAATCAGACGCTCAACCGACTGATTGCGGTGTCCCATTTATTAATATATTTTTTTAGAACCTTAGCACATCTATATTCAGGATTTTTATATGTATATTTCTTGGTGAGACTGGTCCGGAATTGGGGAAAATGATCTTTTTCTATTCTCTGAAGGTTTAAGAACTATCTGTTCACTGAAGTTCTGCTAGGTCTCAATGACATAATCTTATCACCCAGAGATCACCACTGGTTAATATCTCACTGCATTTCCTTCCAGATCTTCCCCCGCCCCGTGTACGGGTGTGTGTGCACATGAACAGATATATAATAAACCAAATAAGATCACTCCGTCTACTGTTCTGACAGCTGCTTTCTTCAGCCAATAACCTCCACCATTTTAACGCATTTTCATCTCATCTAATATCACATATTTCTATTTTCCCAATTGACCCTGAAATGAGCCTGACAGCTGGTTTGTCCACACCATCACCCAATCTAGAAGAAAGGCATGAAGTGCATCTGGTTTGGAAAAGGAAAATTTTAAGGTTGCTGGAGGGGTGGTGGGTGGGAGGGATGGGCTAAATGGGTGACGGGCCTTAAGGAGGACACTTTTTGGGAGGAGCACTGGGTGTCATATGTGAGTGATGAGTCCTAAGTTCTAGTCCTGAAACCACTAAAAAAAAACCCTCGCGAATGAAATATACAACACAACAGGTGGAAGTTCAATAAAATATTAGGAGAGCTGAACATGGAAAAAGAAGAAAAGGAAAAATTTTCTAACAATTATATCTGTCTTAAAATGGAAATGGCTGTGTTGGGAAATTGTAAGACTGGAGGCTTTTTTTTTTTGTCTAATATGTCATGATTATTTTTTAATATAACTTATTGTCAAATTGGCTCACATACAGTGTGCAAAGTGTGCTCTTGGTTTTTGGGGTAGATTCCCATGGTTCATTGCTTCCATACAACACCCAGTGCTCGTCCCAACAAGTGCCCTCCTCAATGCCCATCACCCATGTTCCCCTCTCCCCAACCCCATCCACCCTCAGTTTGTTCTCTGTATTTAACGGTCTCTTATGGTTTGCCTCCCTCCCTCTCTGTAACTATTTTTCCCCCTTCCCCTCCCCCATGGTCTTCTGTGAAGTTTCTCAGGATCCACATGTGAGTGAAAACATATGATATCTGTCCTTCTCTGACTGACTTATTTCACTCAGCATAATACCTTCCAGTTCCATCCACGTTGCTGCAAATGGCCAGATTTCATTCTTTCTCATTGCCAAGTACTATTCCATCGTATATATAAACCACATCTTCTTTATCCATTCATCAGTTGACGGACATTTGGGCTCTTTCCATAATTTGGCTGTTGTTGAAAGTGCTGCTATAAACATTAGGGTTCAAGTGCCCCTCTGCATCAGCACTCCTGTATCCCTTGGGTAAATTCCTAGCAATGCTATTGCTGGGTCGTAGGGTAGTTCCATTTTTAATTTTTTGAGGAACCTCCACACTGTTTTCCAGAGTGGCTACATCAGGTTGCATTCCCACCAGCAGTGCAAAAGGGATCCTCTTTCTCTGCATCCTCACCAGCATCTGTTGTTTCCTGAGTTGTTAATTTTAACCACTCTGACCGGTGTGAGGTGGTATCTCAGTGTGGTTTTGATTTGTATTTCCCTGATGATGAATGACGTTGAGCATCATTTCATGTATCTGTTGGCCACCTGGATATCTTCTTTAAAAAAGTGTCTGTTCGTGTCTTCTGCCCATTTCTCCACTGGATTGTTTTTCAGGTGTTGAGTTTGTAAGTTCTTTATAGATTTTGGATACTAACCCTTTATCTGATATGTCATTTGTAAATATCTTGTCCCATTCCGTGGGTTGCCTTTTAGTTTTGTTGATTGTTCCCTTTGCAGTGCAGAAGCTTTTTATCTTCATGAGGTCCCAATAGTTCATTTTTGCTTTTAATTCCCTTGCCTTTGGAGATGTTCCAAGTAAGAAATTGCTGCGGCTGAGGTCAGAGAGGGTTTTTTCCTGCTTTCTCCTCTAGGGTTTTGATGGTTTCCTGTCTCACATTCAGGTCCTTTATCCATTTTGACTTTATTTTTGTGAATGGTGTAAGAAAGTGGTCTAGTTTCAACCTTCTGCATGTTGCTGTCCAGTTCTCCCAGCACCATTTGTTAAAGAGACTGTCTTTTTTCCATTGGATATTTTTTCCTGCTTTGTCAAAGATTGGTTGGCCATACATTTGTGGGTCCAATTCTGGGTTCTCTATTCTATTCCATTGGTCTATGTGTCTGTTTTTGTGCCAGTATCATACTGTTTTGATGATTACAGCTTTGTAGTAGAGGCTAAAGTCTGGGATTGTGATGCCTCCCGCTTTGGTTTTCTTTTTCAATATTACTTTGGCTATTCAGGGTCTTTTGTGGTTCCATACAAATTTTAGGATGGTTTGTTCTAGCTTTGAGAAGAATGCTAGTGCAATTTTGATTGGGATTATACTGAATGTGTAGATTGTCTTGGGTAGTATTGACATTTTAACAATATTTATTCTTCCAATCCATGGGCATGTTTTTCCCTTTCTTTGTGTCTTCTTTAATTTCCTTCATAAGTTTTCTACAGTTCTCAGCATACAGATCTTTTACATCTGTAGTTAGGTTTATTCCTAAGTATTTTATGGTTTTGGTACAATTATAAACGGGATCAATTTCTTGATTTCTCTTTCTGTTGCTTCATTATTTGTGTATAGAAATGCAACTGATTTCTGTTCATTGATTTTGTACCCTGCGACTTTGCTGAACTCATGTATCAGTTCTACAGCCTTTGGGTGGAGCCTTTGGGGTTTTCCATGGAGAGTATCATGTCGTCTGTGAAAAGTGGAAGTTTGACTTCTTTGCCTGTTTTGATGCCTTTTATTTCGTTTTGTTGTCTGATTGCTGATGCCAGGACTTCCAACACTATGTTAAACAACAGTGGTGACAGTGGACATCCCTGTCATGTTCCTGATCTCAGGGGGAAACTCTTTTTCCCCACTGGGATGATATTAGCTGTGGGCTTTTCATAAATGGCTTTTATGATGTTTAGGTACGGTCCTTCTATCCTTTCTTGAGGGTTTTTATTAAGAAAGGATGCTAGGGGCACCCGGGTGGCTCAGTGGGTTAAGCACCCAACTTCGGCTCAGGTCATGATCTCGCGGTTCGTGGGTTCAAGCCCCATGTAGGGCTCCGTGCTGACGGCTCAGAGCCTGTAGCCTGCTTCGGATTCTGTGTCTCCTTCTCTCTCAGCACTTCCCCCACTCATACTCTGTCTCTCTCCCTCTCAAAAAAATAAACATTAAAAATTTAAAAAAAAGGATGCTATATTTTGTCAAATGCTCTTTCTGCATCGATTGACAGGATCATATGGTTCTTTTCTTTTATTAACGTGATGTATCACATTGATTGATTTGCAAATACTGAACCAGTCCTGCAGCCCAGGAATGAATCCCACTTGATCATGGTGAATTCTTTTTATCTAGTGTTGAATTCGATTTGCTAGTATCTTGTTGAGAGTTTTTGCATCCATGTTCATCAGGGATATTGACTTGTAATTCTCCTTTTTTTGGGGTCTCTGGTTTGGGAATCAAGGTAATGCTGACTTCATAGAATGAGTCCGAAAGTTTTCCTTCCATTTCTATTTTTTGGAACAGCTTGAGAAGGATAGGTATTAACTCTGCTTTAAATGTCTGGTAGAATTACCCTGGGAAGCTTATTTGTTGGGAGATTTTTGATAACTGATTCAATTTCTTCACTAGTTAAGGGTCTGTTCAAATTTTCTATTTCTTCCTGTTTGAGTTTGGTAGTGTGTGGGTGTCTAGGAATTTGTCCATTTCTTCCAAGTTGTCCAGTTTGTTGGCATATAATTTTTCACAGTATTCTCTGATGACTGTATTTCTGAGGGATTGGTTGTGATAAGTCCATTTTCATTCGTGATTCTATTTGGGTCTGCTCTCTTTTTTTTTTTTTTTAAGCAGTCTGGCTAGGGGTTTATCAATTTTATTTATTTTTTCCAAAAAACCAGCTCTTAGTTTCACTGATCTGTTCTACTGTTTGTTTTTTATTCTATATTGTTTATTTCTGTTCTGGTCTTTATTATTCCTCTTCTACTGGCCTTGGGGTTTCTTTGTTGTTCTGCTTTCCATTTCCTTTAGGTGCGCTGTTGGATTTTGTATTTGGGATTTTTCTTATTTCTTGAGATAGGCCTGGATTGCAATGTATTTTCCTCTTAGGACTGCCTTTGCTGCATCCCAAAGGGTTTGGACTGTCGTGTTTTCGTTTTTTGTTTCTATATATTTTTTAAATTCTTCTTTAATTGCCTGGCTGACCTATTCATTCTTTGGCAGGATGTTCTTTAACCTCCTTGCACTTGGAAGCTTTCCAAACTTTTTCTCATAGCATTGTGATCTGAAGATGTGTATGGTATGATCTCAATTCTTTTATATTTATTGAGGGCTGCTTCGTGACCCGATGTGTCATCTATCTTGGAGAATATTCCATGTGCACTCAAGAAGAATGTGTATTCTGCTGTTTTGGGGTGCAAAGTTCTGAATATTATCTGTCAAGTCCATCTGGTCCAGTGTATCATTCAGGGCCATTATTTCTTTATTGATTTTCTGCCTAGATGATCTGTCCATTGCTAGAAGTGGAATATTAAAGTCCCCTGCAATTACCACATTCTTACCAATAAGATTGTTTATGTTTGTGATTGTTTTATATATTTGGGTGCTTCTGAATCGGGTGCGTAGACATTTATAATTGTTAGCTCTTCCTGATGGACAGACCCTGTAATGATTATATAATGCCCTTCTTAATCTCTTGCTACAGCCTTTAGTTTAAAGTCTAGTTTGTCTGATAGAAGTATGGCTACTCCAGCTTTCTTTTGCCTTCCAGTATCATGATAGATAGTTCTCCATCCCCTTTCAATCTGAAGGTGTCCTCAGATCTAAAATGAGTCTCTTGTAGACAGGAAATAGATGGGTCTTGTTTTTTTTATCCATTCTGATGCCCTATGTCTTTTGATTGGAGCATTTAGTGCATTTACATTCAGCATTATTATTGAAAGATATGGGTTTAGAGTCATTGTGATGTCTGTAGGTTTCATGCTTGTAGTGGTGTCTCTGGTACTTTGTGGTCCTTGAAACATTTCACTCACAGAGTCTCCCTGAGGATCTCTTGTCGGGCTGGTTTAGTGGTGATGAACTCCTTTAGTTTTTGTTTGCCTGGGAAAACCTTTATCTCTCCTTCTATTCGGAATGACTGGCTTGCTGGATAAAGGATTCTTGGCTGCGTATTTTTCCTTATCAATACATTGAATATTTCCTGCCACTCCCTTCTAGCCTGCCAAGTTTCAGCAGATGGGTTGGCTACTACCCTTACATGTCTACCCTTGTAGGTTAAGGCCCGTTTGTCCCTAGCTGCTTTCAGAACTCTCTATCTTTGTATTTTGCCAATTTCACTCTGTGTCCTGCAGAAAATCTATTCCTGTTAGGTCTGAAGGGAGTTCTCTGTGCCTCCTGGATTTCAGTGTCTGTTTCCTTCCCCAGATTGGGGAAGTTCTCAGCTATGATTTGTTCAAGTACACCTTCTGCCCCTTTCTCTCTCTTCTTCTTCTGGAACTCCTATGATACAGATAGTATTACATTTCATTGAGTCACTTAGTTCTCTAATTCTCCCCCTTGTGGTCCAGAATTTGTCTTTTTCTCAGCTTCATCTTTTTCCATAACTTTATCTTCTATTTCGCTTATTCTCCCCTCTGCCTCTTGAATCCTGTCACTGCCTCTAGTTTATTTTGCACCTCATTTACAACAGTTTCAAATTCATCATGAGTATTTTTTAGTTCCTTGATGTCTGCAGCAATAGATTCTCTGCTGTCATCTATGCTAAGATTAATGCCCAACGATTAATCTTATGACTATCATTCCAAATCCTGGTTCATTACGTTGTTTATATCTGTTTTTTATCAATTCTTTAGCTGTCATTTCTTGTGAAGAGAATTCTTCCGTTTCATCGTTTGGGCTAGTGTTCTGTCCCTTGTGTGTTTTAAAAGCTTGTTATTTGTCTTACACCTGCGAGCACTGCTACATTAAAGAGGGGTCAGTAAGACTGGAGACTTTCAAGCAAAGGCTGGACCAAATATGTGTCTGGGGGAGTGGCACAGGGAATTCCTGTATGTGGGAGGTTAGAGCTCATGATTTTTTAAGGTGTTTTCCACCCTTGAGTGATGAAGATACTAGGACTGATTTTCTACAAATTGTGTTACTGTATCACTTTTGCACTGGGTCCTTATCCCCTCCTGTCTCCTCAGGTACATTGCCCTGGTAATTCTCTCTCTCTCCTGCATTATCTCTTGGCTTTTTCCTCATCAGCATTCAAATATGCTGTTATTTCTCCTGTCTTGAAAATACCTACTGGGGCGCCTGGGTGGCTCAGTCGGTTGAGCGTCTGACTTCAGCTCAGGTCATGGTCTCGTGGTTCAGGAGTTCGAGCCCCACATTGAGCTCTGTGCTGACAAACAGCTCAGAGCCTGGAGGCTGCTTCAGATTCTGTATCTCCCTCCTTCTCTCCCCCTCCCCTGCTCATGCTCTATCTCTCTGTTTCTCAAAAATAAATAAATGTTAAAATTTTTTTTTAAAACAGAAAACACCTACTGTCACTTCCCACTACACACGCATTTCTCTTTTCCTTTCACAGCAAAACTCAAAAAACAAACAAACAAAAAAAAAAACAACCCACAATCATCTGTATTCGCTGCCTCTGATTCCTCTCCTCCCATTCTCTCTTGAACTCACTCCTGTCAGGCTTTTGCTCATACCACTCTATTAAATTGCTCTTGTCAAGGTCACCAATGACGTCTATTAAATGCAATACTCATTTCCAAGTCCTCGTCTTTCTTCCGCGTGCTGGTCATTTGCCTATTTGCTCTCAGAGCCATTTTCCCTCTTCTGCTCTGTTGTGTGGAACGGACGACTACATTTCCCAGGCGCCCTTCCCCTCTGACTTCCTGATGGGTTTGGCTAATGGGAATCACTGGCTGAAGACTGGAGAGTAGAAGCTGCGGTACCCCCTTCCTTTCCCTCTGTGTTGAGTGTCATCTCTGAAACAGTGACTGTATCTACTCTGTGACTCCCCCGGGATAGGCCTTCCCTCCATGGACCAAGCTCCTGCTGGGCCAGCCTTCCTGCTTCTGGGTGGTCCCTGATTCTGGACTTGAGTAACACCAAGGGAGGGGGGAGAGAGAGGAGAGAGGAGAGAGGAGAGAGGGGGGAGAGGGAGAGAGAGAGAGAGAGAGAGAGAGAGAGAGAGAGAGAGAATCCCAAGCAGGCTCCATGCACAGGTTGGAGCCCTATGTGGCGCTCAATCCCACAACCGTGAGATCATGACCTGAGCTGAAACCAAGAGTCAGATGCCCAACCGACCGTGCCACCCAGGCGCCCCAGGATTCAATCCTTGCACCAGCTCTCTTTTCTGTGTACACGTATGTCTTGGGGAATCTCATCCTGTCTTGTGGCTTTGAAGAACATCTATACACCAAAACCTCCCACGTTGATAGCTTCTAGCCAGACCTCCCCAGTTGAGCTCCGGACTGCATATTGCCTACTTGACGTGTCCACTTTGCCAGCCGGCAGGCGTTTTGCACTTTACATGTCTGAGACAGAGTGCTTGGCCTTCCCCCCCAAAGCTGTTCCTCCCATCTCAGTAAATGGCGCTTCGGTTCACCCAGTTATTTTAGCCACAAATTAAGAAGTCGTCCTTGATTCCCTTCTTCCCCTCGCTTCCCACATCCAACCCATCGGCTTTTGCCCCGATAACAAATCCTCCCAAACACATCTCCCTTCAGTTTCTCCAACTCTTCCTCTACTACCCTGGGCCGACCGCTCTCCTCTCTCTCCCGGGCTACTACAGGGGTCCCCTGATGGGTCTCCTTGCTTCCATTCTGGCCTCCCGGTGACAAGCCATTCTGTGCGTGACAGCTGGCACCGTTCGGAAGCATAAACCACGTTACTCCTCTGCTTAGAAGTCTCCAGCTTCCCACTGTGCCATCGAGATGGAAACTCCCTATCTGGGCCCGCAAGGCCATACATGGCCTGGCTCCTGCTCGCTCCCCTGACCACCTCTTGCTGCTTGCTTGTTCTCTCGCTCAATACAATCTAGGCACACCGGCCCTTCTGTTCCTCCGACGCGGTAGGCTCATCCCTCTGCGGGGCCTTTGTATTTTCTGTTAGCCTCCCCCGGATTGCTTCCCCCACCCATCCTTACCTGGCTGGCTCATTCTCGTCCCGCGGGTCCCCTGGGCTCAACGGCCCCGCCCCAGAGTCCATCCCTGACCACCTGTCATTCTCCATCACATCACACTATTGTAACTGACCCATTTCTTGTTCCCTTGTTTGTCTGGCACCCCTGCCCCCAGAACATGAGCTGCTCTGTTCTCCACTCTGTCCCCAGCTCCTACTGCAAAATCTGGCACGGAGCAGCTACTCGGTATACAGTAAGTTCACGGAGTAAGGTAACAGATGAACTTCAGCAGGAAGAGGGCCATCTCTTCCTCTGGGGCTGGAAGGAGAAAAGGATGGAAAGAGACGAAACTAATGGGTGCCCCTGTGTCCTCGGTGCTCTGGGGAGAAAAAGGTCTGTTGGGAGAAAGGGGGCTCACGGGTAGAGAGGCTGGGGCAAAGTGGTGGAGGCTGTAAATTGTTCCAGGGGGGGAACAGGAGGGTTGCTGACCCCAAACACACAGGACTGGCTAGCTATCGGGACAGTGTCAAATTCCACTCGTGGGGTGCCTGGGTGGCTCGACTGGTTAAGAGTCTGACTCTTGATTTTGGCTCAGGTCACGATCTCGTGGCATGTGTGGGTTCAAGCCCCACACTGGGCTCTGAGGGCTCCGCACGGACATCGTGGAGCCTGCTGAGGATTCTCCCTCTCTCCCTCCCTCTCTGCCCCTCCCCTGCTCGTGCTCTCTCTCTCTCTCTCTCAAAAATAAACAAACATTAAAACAAAAACGTTTTTAAATAAATAAAACTTAGAAGGAAAGGCGAAGGAACCAGAGTAACCAAAACAAACGTTAAAAAGGACACAGCTAGACAAATCATACGACCCGATTTCAAGACTTCCCACACAGCTGTAATAAGCAAGTCAAGATGGTGGGGTATTCGTGCAAGCACAGAGACAACAGACAGGAGAGAAAGTCCAAAACTAGAGTCAACGGACTTTTAGCAAAGGTACAAAGGCAACTGAATGGAGAAAGCAAAGGCTTTTTAGCAGATGGTGTCAGAACTGAACATCTGTATACAAAAAAAAAAAAAAAAAAAAAACCTCAACACATGCCTCACACCTTCTACAAAAATTAATTCAGGGGCGCCTGGGTGGCTCGGTCGGTTGAGCGTCCGACTTCAGCCCAGGTCACGATCTCACGGTTCGTGAGTTCGAGCCCCGCGTCGGGCTCTGTGCCGACGGCTCGGAGCCTGGATCCTGCTTCGGATTCTGTGTCTCCCTCTCTCTCTGCCCCTCCCCTGCTCATGCGCTCTCGCTCTCTCTCTCTCAAAAATAAATAAACATTAAAAAAAATTAATTCCAAATGGGTCACAGACTGAATTTAAAATATGAAACTTATGGAAGAAAATCTGCACAGTCCTGGGTCATGAAAGCTACTACACTATTAAGAGAATAAAAAGACAACTCCCACACTGGGAGATGTTGCAAATCACATATCTGATAAAAGACTTGTATCCAGACTGTACAAAGAGCTCTTAAAACCCAACAACAGGGGCACCTGGGTGGCTCAGTCGGTTAAGCGTCCGACTCGATTTTCGGCTCAGGTCGCCATCTCACGGTTTGTGAGGTCGAGCCCCACGTTGGGCTCTGCGCTGAAGGCACAGAGCCCACTTGGGATTCTCTCTCTCTCAAAATACATAAATAAACAATAAGAAAACACCGTTTAAAAATGGGCAAAAGATCTGAACAGATCTTCTCCAGAGAAGATATACAGGTGGCAAATTAACTAATACAAATATGTTCACAACAACAACAAATCAGTCTAATGAAAAATGGGCAAAGGACTTGACTAGACCTTGCTCCAGAGATAATACGCAAATGGCTCAGAATCATATGAAAAGTTCCTCAACACCGCTGTTCAATGCTAACAGAGACCATGAAGTTCAGCCTCACGCCTGTTGGGATGGTTGCCGTCAAACACAGAAAATAAAAGTAAGCGGTGTTGGTGAGGATGCGGAGGAATGGGGGCCCTGGACGTTACTGGTAGGAGTGTAAACGGGGGCGGCCGCCGTGGAAAGCCATATGGTGGTTCCTCAAAAAACCCAACACAGAATTACCGTCTGATCCAAACACCTCACTTCCGGGTATTTACCTGAGGCATCGAGAGCAGGGTTGTAAAGACCTCCTCTCATTAGGGAGACGCAAATCAAAAGCACAAGATACCCCTGAGCAACTGTCCTAGATCAGAGGAGGCTAAAGAGACATGGGTGGCTCAGTAGGTTAAGCCTCTGACTCATGATCTCAGCTCAGGTCTTGATCTCAGGGTCGTGAGTTCAAGCCCCGCGTTAGGCTCCGCTACTGAAAATTAAAAAGAGAGAGAGACAGAGACTAAAGAGACGCGACAGCTGAACGCAGTGTGCGATTCTGGATTGGGTCCTGGAACAGAAAGAGGACACAGTGGAACGACTGGTGCAATCCAAACGAAGTGTGTAGTTTAATGTTATTGTCCCAGCGTTAATCTCTGGGTTTTGACCACTGTGCTATGGTTTTGTATGGACTGGTCTGCTCGGGCTGCTGTAACGAAATTCCACAGACCGAGTGGTTTTAACAACAGGCATTTTTTTTTTTTCTCACGGTTCTGGAGGCTACAAAGTCCAAGGTCCAGGTGCCACCTGATTCAGTTCCTAGGGAGAGCTCTTTTCCTGGCTAGCAGACGGCCGCTTTCTTGCTGTGTCCTCCCGTGGTAGAGAGAGAGAGAGAGACAGGTAGAAAGAGAGCTCTCTGGTCTCTTCTTTTAAGGGTACTAATCCCATCATGAAGGTCCCACCTCATGACCTCATCTAAACCTAATTGTTTCCCAAAGGTCTATCCCCCGAATCCCATCACGCTGTGGGGTTAGTGCTTCAACAGAGGAATTCTGGAGGGGACACAGTTCAGCCCGGACCATTATACAGGATGTTAATATTAGGGGAACCGAGTGGAGAGTATACAGGAACTCTCTGAACGATCTCTGGAACTTTTCTGTACATCTCAAATTATTCAAAAATTTTTTTTTGAATTTTTAAATTTTACATATTTATGTATTTGCTTTTGCCATCAATAAGAAATTTACTTGTCTTAAAAAAAGTCCAGGGGCGCCTGGGTGGCGCAGTCGGTTAAGCGTCCGACTTCAGCCAGGTCACGATCTCGCGGTCCGTGAGTTCGAGCCCCGCGTCAGGCTCTGGGCTGATGGCTCAGAGCCTGGAGCCTGTTTCCGATTCTGTGTCTCCCTCTCTCTCTCTGCCCCTCCCCCATTCATGCTCTGTCTCTCTCTGTCCCAAAAATAAATAAACGTTGAAAAAAAAAAATTTTTAAAAAAAAGTCCAAACGCTGGCACTGTCCAGAAAAATGTAACAGGTTTATTTATAATGGTTATAAAGTTGAACTGCTGAAACGTGTTCACCGCAACACTTTGACTTGCATCAATGCTTTGTGTCCCCGCGTTTGTATTAAAAATTCACACACAAATGAAAATGGAAAAACTGCCAATACCTACTTCTGTCCCCCGTTTTTCCATTTGCAATCATATACTTAGGTACCTTTGACCCCATGGGAAAAAAAAAATATCTACCAATAAGAGGAAGAAGAGAATTTTTTTAAATTGAAGAATGAAACGTTTTCCATCAGAGCGGATTCTTAAGCACGTTCTCCATGTATGCCGCGTGCTAGCTGGGCATGATTGTTACACGTTTGGCACGGACAGCTGGCAGGCTGGTGTCTTGCAAGAGGCCCACCAGGTAGGCCTCGCTTGCCTCCCGCAAAGCACCGCCAGCCGCGCTCCAGAAGCGCAGATCTGTTTCGAGGTCCTGAGCAATCTCCCGCACCAGACGCTGGAAAGGAAGTTTGCGGATCGGAAGTTCCGCGGACTTCTGATAATCTGTAATTTCGCGGAATGCCACGGTACTGGGCCTGTGACGATGAGGTTTCTCCACCCCTGCAGTAGAGGGCGCATTCTTGCGAGTGGCTTTTGTAGCCGGTTGCTTCCTCGGTGGCTCCGGTCGACTCGCGTGCAGCCTGCTTTGTCCAGGCAACGGTGGGGAGACCTCCTTACTTAATCCCCTTCTCCTTTGGAGCTCAGTGAGCTAGAGGCGGCGCTGGCATTAGCGATTCTGTCTCCCATCCTCTCTGAGCCTCCCTCATTCATGGTGTCTCTCTCTCTCTCTCTCTCTCAAAAATAAATAAACATTAAAAAAAAAAAAAAAAGGGGTTTTTCTAAGGTAAAAAACCTCAAGGCCAGGCACCCTGGCTGGCTTAGTCGGTAGAGCATGGGGCCATTGATCTTCGGGTCATGAGTTCAGGCTCCATGTTGGGCCGTAGAGCTTACTTAGGAAACAAAACTAGGGGCACCTGGGTGGCCCAGTTGGTAGACATGCGACTCTTGATCTCAGGGTCGTGAGTTCAAGCCCCACGTTGGGCGTGGAGCCTACTTAAAAAAAAAAAAAAAAAACAACACACAAACTCAAGGTGAGAAGAGTTGAAGGTGAGGGGCCTTCAGATCCCCAACCACAGGATCAGGCCGGGCCCAAAGGAAGCGAGGTGGTGACAGAATGGCAACACTGGGAGAAAACAGGAGGATCGGGGTCCTACGAAGTTTAGAAGCCGGTTCAGTTCACTCTAAGTGATGCTTTTCGTTTTCCTGGAGGAATTCTCAAATACTAAAAGCTCAAGTGTGAGGGACTGTGCTTTGTTCGAAGTGAGTGAAAACTCGGAGCAGTCAGACAGGTGAAGGCGCGGCAGAACAAAACATCAAGGAAGACAAAAAGGGAAGTTTTTTCCTTAAGGAAAGGAGGTGGTCCCCGGTGATAAGGATCCCCACATGGTCGAGGCAAGCTAGTTTTTAAAAAGCATTTTAACTTCTCTTACGCAGTATAATTACACTTCCAAATGTCACCGATTATTACAGCTATTAAACATTTTACATTTTACTATTTTATGACAGTTGACAATGTGCAAACACACACACGCACAGAGTAAGACTCCAAAATTTCCACATGGCTCTTTATCCTAACGCTAAAACCCTGTATTTGCTGCTCACATTCTACAAGAAAATAAAGGTAATAGAGAAACTATGCAAATAAGCATTTCAGAACGAGAGAATAAAACACTAAAGGGCACGTGCTTATCTAGTGCTAATGACCTAATGATTGGCAGTCTTAAAGATGAAGCAAAATGCACAATTTGAACCAGATGCTCCAACGGTTTAGGGCTAGTATCTAAGGACGAGTATTTCGGAAAATGTGTGGAAAGGTAACGACACATTTCCTACAGGGAGCCCCCCACGTAAGTGTCTTCACAACGCATTTTACTTGGTTTCTCAAAATGAAACTGCTATCTGTTGTCGACAATATATTTCTTAAAAGTCCCCCAGGAGAGCCAGTTCAGCCTAGTTCTGCAGTCAGATTTCTGGCTTTATCACTTGATGGCTATGGGATCTCGGGAATCTTGGCTTTCAGAGGTGGCGGGACAGGACCGCCGGGCTGTGGTCATGGCGGTTCGTGGCTAGCGTGAAGGTAAAGGTCACCGTTTGGAGGCGAAGTCAAGGAACTGTGCGGAGGTTACAGCCGACCACCCGCATGGTGTCTAAGCACCTCTCAGGGTGAGGACAGGAAATGAGGTGGGGAGGGACGCCTCAGAGGCAAAGAGCCCGCCGGGTGCGGGAGGCTAACTGGGAAGATGGAAACACGGCCCCGCCCGGGGCTGTCCCCGGGACACCACCCCCGCCCCCTTCTCCCACTTCTTGCTAACTCCCGTCCACCCCTACTCCAACCTACTTCTCCTTCCAAATAAGGAAGCTGGGGAAAAAAAGGCAGAGAAAAATGCCCTATTATTTCCCGACAGCACCTCACACACACGTCTGGGGCGACTGAACCCACGGCAGACGACGCAACGAGGTTAAAGTGCCCTTCCTGCCCCGACGGCTCGTCATACCGGGGAACAGATAAAACCACGCACACAACACTACGTACTGACACCACCGAAAGAGCGGGGCATTAAGTGTCTAACTATACAACACTCCTCTACGGATAGCGAATGTGAAATACCCGATGGCCGACAGGCCCCTTTGTCTCAGTATCGTTTCTTCCTCTACGTCTCCCTCCCATACTCTTGTCAGCTGCGTGAAGGGATGGCAGTTATTAGCTGAGGCTGCTTACCGAGACCCCATTTCCATTTGGAGCCGAGCTGCCCTGCCCCCGCCCACTCTAATCTGGCTGTTCCTTCGTAAGTACAAAGTCTGAGAAGGAAGAACTCACCCAGGGCTTTAATATTTGAAGTACAGGAAGCAAGGCTGTGCTGTTTCTGGAGTCTGTGACTGGGCAAGTTTCTCTGAACATCAAGTAAAGGAAGCTCTACGTACATTCTGGCTTTTTATGGATTTTCTTCCGACAGCAGAGAGATTCAAACCAGAGCTGATACCTGCCAGTCTAAGAATAGAAGAGAGTCACTTCAACTTCAAAGAGTCTGACTTGCTATGGCTTTAAATATAATTCATGCCACTTTCTTCTGTGACACATCATAGTATCTTTTTCAAAAATCTTTAAACATTTTATTAACTTTGAAGAAGGTATAAGAACAGCTACTTTAGAAACTGGAGACTCTCAAGCACTGATGTATTCAGAGAGTTTCTACACAGCTGAAGAAGTTTATATCAAATGGACCAAAAATAGTACTGAGGGCCTATATACAGAAAGATTTGGTGGAAAAAAAACCCCATCTCTAGAAAGCAGGTCAGATGGACTCAAAGACCTCACTGAAGGTAGGAGAAATCAATGGAAAGCAATGGAAAGCCTTCTGCGGGGGCAAAAAGGTAGACAGCAGTCCATGCAGTCAAGAAAAAGTTCTTTTTCCTCGTGATCTCCAGTGTGGGTTGAGAGAAAGGTCCTGATCATTTGAACTGGTTATCAATCAAGGTCCCCTTCATTTTCGCTTTCTTGGCTTCCAGTTCAGCCTGGAGAGGAAGAAAAGCATACGCCCTGATACATGACGTGAAATTCGTACTTTCCTTCCTTACTCTAACTGCCCAAACTCTATGCTGTCGTGTTCACTCAGTAGAGCAACCAGAAGGGCGGTGTCCAGCAGCTGCTTTCCAACGTTTCTGATGTTACGGTTCACAGAGGAAATGATGACGTCTGCGTGGCAAAATGGGGGCAGCGTGCAAGGCTGTGGCCAAAGGTGATCAGTGCAGGGCTCCTGCAGCCCCAGGTTCCTCCAAGGGCCGAGGGAAGCAATTTATCGTGGCATACCGGTATCCTATTCCCGGCAGAACAGGAAGAAATGCTCTTCTAGAACAGTGTTACTTCAAGTTGTGCTGCCCACGAACTGTTTGTTATTGGTTCGTGCAAGATACGTATAAGAATCGAGAGCAAGCATTCTGCAACTTGCGTAGCCATTTGACAGGGATAACAAAATCAAGTAATTTGATAGGAGTAACTGAGGCAAATTCATTTTTATTGCATTTGATAAATTATAAACTTGCTCTTGACAAGCCGGAAATTTAAAAAAGAAAGCACTGTAAAAAAAAAAAAAGGGGGGGGGGCGCCTGGGTGGCTCAGTCGGTTAAGCGTCCGACTTCGGCTCAGCTCATGATATTACGGTCTGTGGGTTCGAGCCCAGCGTCGGGCTCCATGCTGACAGCTCGAGCCTGGAGCCTGCTTCGGCTTCTGTGTCTCCCTCTCTCTCTGCCCCTCCCCCGTTCATGCTCGGTCTCTGTCTCAAAAATAAGTAAACATTAGGAAAAAAAAAAAAAAGCAAGCACTGGCCCTTCACCTCAGAACATTCGGTAAGCACTGCTTTGGACACTATGGCAAGGTCATGCAGCTCCCGAGACCACCCCCCCCCCCACCTCTGTCGCCAAAAAATCCTCTACGGTCATTCGAACAGACTGGTACACCCTCTGAGGAGGCACAAATGCAGTGGTGTTGGATTTTAAGGCAATAGCATAAGCACGTTACTATCAAGAAGACACAAACGCGGGCACCATCAGATATAAACGTGCGTGCTCTGCGATGAGCCCGTGGATAACACAGAAACCGGAGTGTGCTCTCAGAAGTGCCGAAGCCCCGGTCCCGGTACTGTCGCTGTAGCAACGCCGCCCGCCGTCGCATCCTGGGAGAGCGTCCAGGAGCCCCGATCCGTTAACTCCTGACCTTGGACCACAGGCAGCAGAGTGAAGTATCGTTCTGGTTGGGGCCAGCTCACCAGGACTCTAACCGGGGGGCCTGGACGTTGTGGTCACCAGAGCGGGGTTCACGCTGGCAGCCCACCACGCCGGTAGCCCCTGACAGACTTGCGAAAGGATCTCCCTGAGCGTCCGAGGGTCTTCCAGACCAAGTAACCCTTGCCAGCCCGGGCCACTCACCAGCTCCTGCAGCCGCCTTTTGCTCATGCCTTTGCGCTCCAGCTGCTTTTCAATGACCTTGGCATTCTGCGCGTACGAGTCAGCGACTTCTCTCTGCGGGTGAAGCGGCGGCACCTTTAAACCAGCGGTCTTGCCCACCAGCAACAGAGCCCTTAAGTCGCCCTTAAGCAGCAGACTCCTCCGGTTCCAAAAGTACCGAAACGGACTCTGTCCCCTTTCAAAGGCTTCGGGTTTTCAGTAAATCCCGAAGAGCTCAGATCGCAGATCGCAGCGAAAGCGGCTGAAAACTAGCAGATCACACCTCTCTGCAAACCTCGTTATACTCAAGTACCGTAAAGGTAAGTGCCGCTACCGCTAAGGAGAGCCACACAAACCACTGGAGCCAGAATGGAAGGGACCTGAAATTGTTGAGTCTAATAGTTTTGAAACCGAAGAGGGATGAGGGGGTTGCCCCCTTGAAAGCGGCTCAAAACACAGTAGGACACCAAGCACTGAGCTAGTTCAACTCCCTGGCTCTCACCGTGCAGATGTCCTTGAGACCCAGGGAGACAGGGACTAGCCCCGCGTTCTCTAGTCCCTTACCAGCAGAGTAAGGCCTATGACCAAAGTTTCTATTTATGCCGCGACTCGAATGGGCTGGTTCTAGAGTCCCCCTTCCTTCCGGGCCCACCCCCAGTCCATCCAGATCCCTTGAGAGCAGAAGCACTCACAGCCTCGATCTCCTCTTCCTCTTCGTCAATCGTAGACACCGTGACAGAGCTGAACTTGCCCATGTCTTTCGTCCGTTTGGTCATCATCACCTGGAGTCACAGGAGGAGGACTCGGTCTCATTCACTGCAGTTGGCTCTGTGAGCCACGTGCACGCGCGCATGTGTCCCTGCGGGCACACATGCCTGACTGCAGGGGGTGGGGGCCGGGGCAGGGGACACTCCCCTCTTTGGGACGGGCTGGCCTATCTACAAATGCTAATGGTTTTTATTTGGATCATGTTTTTCTAACATCTGCCATCAAGGCTTTAAAAAGTATATTTAAAACTCAGCCCGATTCATTATTTCTTTACTTATTTCATTATTGATGTAAATTCAAGTTAGTTGACATACAGCATACTATTGGTTTCAGGAACAGAATTTAGTGATTCATCACTTACATGTAACACCCAGTGCTCATCCCAACAAGTGTTCTCCTTAAAGCCCCTCACCCATTGAGCCCACCCCCCCACCCAACACCCCTCCAGCAACCCTCAGTTTGTTCTCTGTATTTAAGAGTCTCTTATGGTTTGCCTCCCTCTCTGTTTTTTATCTTAGTTTTCCATCCTCTCCTCTATGTTCATCTGTTTTCTGAAATTCCACATGAGTGAAATCATATTATTTCCTTTCTCTGACTTATTCCCCGCAGCATAATACACTGTCCACACTGAAAAAGGAAGACATTTCAAAGGAAATAAATGGTCATTAAAACCATACAACTTCTCACTTTACTCAGAGGACAGCTCTAGGAAAGAAAAAAAGAACACAGAATGGATGTGTCACATGTAACACCTGCTTATACATGAAAATGGCATTCTCTTAATAAGGAATGCGTCCGTAAAGGGCGATTTCTCATTATAATCTTATTGAAAAATGTAGGGCGATCTGTAGCTATATTAACCTGTCTGTCAATAGTTACCTTCTTAGGAGGCTCCTGTTTCTGGGTATAGATATTTGTTTTGCCAAAACCCTGGCCAAACTTGACCACTGCTCCATCCACGATGAAGGTCACAGGAGCGTTCTTCGGCTGGGACTGATAGAAGAGTGGCAGTCCACACCTGCAAACAGCAGAATGAATCTCTGGGGAGCTCAGAATACAAATCCCCCAAGACACGGATTCACAAAGTGTGCTCAGATCCTGGGAATAGTTTTGTCTGTGGCATAAACGAATGATCCACTCCTTCCACTGCTTCCCGAAACTACTTGCTAAGAATCACTGAGGGATCACTTTTACAAGCCAAGAATTTGTTAAAACTGCTGCTCAGATTCCCAGGTCCCTCCCCCAGAAGATCCTGATTCAGCAAATCGGGGAGCTGAGGCCCGGGCATCTGTCATTTCCCTCAGGATCCCAAGTGATTCTTCTCATTCGACAAGTTTGGGAAATGCTGGCTCCTGCTACTGACGGCTTTCCAGTTACAACTGCTGCCGTTCTGGGGCGCCTGGCCGGCTCAGTCGGTAGAGCATGCAACTCTGGATCTCGGGGTTGAGAGTTCGAGCCCCATGTTGGGTGTAGAGATTACTTAAAAAATAAACAAAATTTTTAAAGTAATAGAAGTTTCTAAAAACATACTATATATATATATAGTTGCTGCCATTCTTCCAAGAGTCTGGGTAACTGGTCTAAGGTTTTTTTAATTTTTTTTTAACGTTTATTTATTTTTTTGAGACAGAGAGACAGAGCATGAACGGGAGAGGGGCAGAGAGAGAGGGAGACACAGAATCTGAAGCAGGCTCCAGGCTCTGAGCCATCATCAGCCCAGAGCCCGACGCAGGGCTCGAACTCACGGACCGCGAGATCGTGACCTGAGCTGACACATATAGACCACATCTTCTTTATCCCTTCATCCATCGATGGACACTTGGGCTCTTTTCATACCTTGGCTATTGTCCATAGAGCTACTATAAACATTGGGGTGCATGCGTCCCTTTGAAACAGCACACCTGTATCTCGTGGATAAATACCTAGTAGTGCAATTGCTGGGTCCTAGAGTAGTTCTATTTTTAATTTTTTGAGGAACCTCCATACTGTTTTCCAGAATGGCTGCACCAGCTTGCATTCCCACCAAGAATGCAAAAGAGATGCTCTTTCTCCACATCCTCGCCAACATCTGTTGTTTCCTGAGTCGTTAATGTTAGCCATTGTGACAGGGGTGAGGTGGTATCTCAGTGTGGTTTTGATTTGTATTTCCCTGATGATGAGTGATGTGGATCAGTGATGTGATGAGTTTTTTCATATGTCGGTTGGCCATCTGGATGTCTTCTTTGGAGAAGGGTCTGTTTATGTCTTTTGCCCATTTTTCACTGGATTATTTGTTTTCTGGGTGTTGAGCTGGATAAGTTCTTTATAGATTTTGGATACTAACCCTTTATCCGATATGTCGTTCACAAATATCTTCTCCCATTCCGTCGGTTGCCTTTTAGTTTTGCTGATTGTTTCCCTCACTGTGCAGAAGCTTTTTATCTTCATGAGGTCCCAATAGTTGACGTTTGCTTTTGTTTCCCTTGCCTCCAGAGACATGTTGAGCAAGAAGTTGCGACAGCCGAGGTCAAAGAGGGTTTTGTCTGCTTTCTCCTCAAGGATTTTGATGGCTTCCTGTCTTATATTTAGGTCTTTCATCTATTTTGAATTTATTTTTGTGTGTGGTATAAAAAAGTGGTCCAGGTTGATTCTTCGGCATGTCGCTCTCCAGTTTTCCCAGCACCACTTGCTGAAGAGACTGTCTTTATTCCGTTGGATATTCTTTCCTGCTTTGTCAAAGATTAGTTGCCCATACGTTTGTGGGTCCATTTCTGGGTTCTCTATTCTGTTCCATTGATCTGAGGGTCTGTTCTTGTGCCACTACCATACTGTCTTGACGATTACAGCTTTGTAATTCAACTTGAAGTCTGGGATTGTGATGCCTCCTGCTTTGGTTTTCTTTTTCAAGATCGCTTTGGCTATTCGGGGTCTTTTCTGGTTCCACACAAATTTTAGGATTGTTTGTGCTAGCTCTGTGAAGAATGCTGGTGTTATTTTGATAGGGATTGGGGTCGGTCATTTCTATTAGACTTGTTTTCAGGTACATGAAGTCGACCCATGAGACATGTTAAAACGAATTTAACGAATCCAGTGTGGCTGTGAACTAAAATGCCTTCTTGGCCATTTCCCTGCCTTAATTCTCCCAGTCTTCCGAGAGCCAAGATGTAACCGTACTTACATCAGGAAGATTAAACTTACTGTAGTTTAGTAGTCTCACATCTCCATTTAAAAATTGATACTATGTTTTAAAATAGAAAAACATGGGGCGCCTGGGTGGCGCAGTCGGTTAAGCGTCCGACTTCAGCCAGGTCACGATCTCGCGGTCCGTGAGTTCGAGCCCCGCGTCGGGCTCTGGGCTGATGGCTCAGAGCCTGGAGCCTGTTTCCAATTCTGTGTCTCCCTCTCTCTCTGCCCCTCCCCCGTTCATGCTCTGTCTCTCTCTGTCCCAAAAATAAATAAACGTTGAAAAAAAAAAAAATTTAAAAAAAAAAAAATAGAAAAACATTTTTGTGGCCAGCTGGTCAGGGATGTGACTTTGACTAGTCTGTTTGGGGAGCATATTGGTGGTTGTGCAGTGGAAGTTCAAAGGCAATGGAGATTATAAGGATAAAGATACAACAGAGAATTGTATCCAATAATTCTTTTCCGAACACATTGCTGCCTCTACTTTCTTATGCTTGGAGAAACCCACACTGTTAAATACTTACTTGGCACACTTCTTCCGGTATTGTCGTTCAATGCCTTCAGGCCTGTGCAGAAAATGGAATTTAAAAAAAAAAAAAGATATGAACAAATCGCATAACCTATCCACCTCCCTACCTCATTTCTTCAAATGGTAATAGGGCCTTTCAAAAATTTGCATTTCCTAGATTGACTGGTTAGTTAAACCTGTATTCATTTTAATCTTTGTTTTTTTTGAGAGAGAGAGAGATAACACGTGGGTGCCAGAAAGTGCATAGAGGAGGGGGCAGAGGGAGAGAATCTTAAGCAGGCTCCATGCCCAGCGTGGAGAAAGGGAGGGGGGAGGCCTCAATCTCACCACCATGAGATCATGACCTGAGCCAAGACGAAGAGGAGGACGCCTAACCGACTGAGCCACCCAGGCGCTCCGTATTTTTTAATTTTTAAAAAATGTTTATTTATTTTTATTTTGAGAGAGAGTGAGTGCAAGAGAGAGCATGAGTGGGGGAGGGGCAGAGAGAGAGAGAGAGAGAGAGAGAGAGAGAGAGAATGCCAAGCAGGCTCCGCACTGTCAGCACGGAGCCTGACTCAGGGGGCTCGATCTTGCGAACTGTGAGATCATGACCTGCACTGAGACCAAGAGTCAGACACTTAACCGACTGAGCCGCTCAGACGCCCCTCAAGTATACATGTATTAAGTCATTTAATGCTTACAGTGGCTCTGTGAGGTAGGTCATATTATTGTTCCCATTTTATAGATGAAGGCTCCTAAGTACAAACCAATCACATGATTTGCCCAAGGTCACAGTTAGGAAGCAGAATAGGTTGAATTCAAAAACAAAAAATTAAAAACAAAAAAAAAGAATAGGTTGACTTCAGGCTCAGGCCCGTCCAGCTCAAGAGCCCACAACACTGCCTTAGGTAAGCGGCTTTTCCACCCACCCAGGTGCTTAACAGAAACCTAGGATTCATCCTTGTTTCTTCTCTTTCCCTCACTTCCCACATCTACTCCATCAGTAGATTTTGGATTCCTCCCAAAAAAGTTCTTGAACCGATCTGCTTTGCCCCACCTTCCTGCCACCGTCTTAGCCCAGGCCACCAGCGTCTCTTCCCTGGATGACTTGTCACAGCTTCCAGCTTCCAGACTGGTCCCCTCACGCCCCCTCCCCTTGTTGGTTTCAAATTTTTAATAGGCAGTATGTATGCGTGGTACATATCGGTACAAATATAGGGGTACCCTATAGGGGTCCAAAGAAAAGTAAACATCATCCCCCCCACCCTTCACCCACCCAGTTCTCTTCCCCGGAGGCAAATACTGTTCTGGTTTCTTCTGTTCCTCTCAGAGACAGCTGACGATGCAAGCAAAGAATCCTTATTGGTATATAAAGAAAACAGATTTTTTTTCCTTTTTAGACAAAGAGAGCACACCTTACACTGTTCTCTACTTCTTTGTTCACTTAAAAATGTATCCTGGTTGGAAAATATATATTTGCGACCCTTCCCTATCAATTGACAAAGAGCTGCGTCATTCTTCCTAAGGGCTGCGTTGTATTCCTGTGTATGGATATGCCGAAGTCTTTTACCTGTTGGATAAATTCCTAGAAGTGTATCCACTTTAAATTCTGATAAATACTGCCAAATTACTCTCTAGAGAAGCTGAACCAACTTACATCCCCACTACCAATGTGAGAGTTCCTGTTTCTCTACAGTCTCACCAACAAGGTATGTTATTAAAATGCAAGGCTGCTGGGGCGCCTGGGTGGCGCAGTCGGTTAAGCGTCCGACTTCAGCCAGGTCACGATCTCGCGGTCCGTGGGTTCGAGCCCCGCGTCGGGCTCTGGGCTGATGGCTCAGAGCCTGGAGCCTGTTTCCGATTCTGTGTCTCCCTCTCTCTCTGCCCCTCCCCCCTTCATGCTCTGTCTCTCTCTGTCCCAAAAATAAATAAACGTTGAAAAAAAAAATTTAAAAAAAAAAAAAAAATGCAAGGCTGCTGGGGACCCTGGGTGGCTCAGTCTGTTGAGCGTCCGACTTCAGCTCGGGTCATGATCTCACAGTTCGTGAGTTCAAGCCCCGCGTCGGGCTCTGTGCTGACAGCTCAGAGCCTGGAACCTACTTTGGATTCTGTGTCTCCCTCTCTCTGTGCCCCTCCCCTGCTTGCTCTCTCAAAAAAAAAAAAAAAAAAAAAATTTAATTTTTTAATAAAATGCACAGCTGCCAATCTGGCTCGTGCAAACCGTGATCTCAACATTTGCATTTCTTTTTTTTAAGGAGTGAAGTCAGGCATCTTTTCACATATTTAATGGGCATTTGTGTTTTCTTTTTTTGTGTGAGTGGTCACTTCACATCTTTTGTTTATTGAGACTTGCCAATGTTAACAGGCCTTGCAAATATTTTTTCCCCAGTTTGACATTTGTCTTTGACTTCCTCCTAACCCGTGTGGAAATTTTAGATTTTTGTGCAGTCAAATCGATAGTATGTGTGCATGTGTGTGTGTGTGTGAGGGGGGTGGTATTTAGTTAGGCCTTCCCCATCCTAAGTTCATACCTAACATACAAACTCCAACTGCTTATTCTAGAACCTGCTTCCACTACAAATCATTCTTGAAACAGAAGCAGGAGTGGCTTCCTAAGACACCTAGAAGAAAATCCAAACTCCCTACCACGGCCTACCAGCCCCAACTGAGCACCCGCTTGGGCCCCTGCCTCATCCCACAGATGCCCTCCCTCCCTCCTATTCTTGGAACAAACCAGCGCTTTCCCACCTCTGACCTTTCACACACACACCCTTCTCTCTCTCCTTGGAATGCTCCTCTCCCTGCTTTCTGATTCTCATTTTTGGGGCTCACAGATCAAATATCACCTAGTCACAGAGACCCTCCCTGACTACCTTTTCAGAGAAGTTTTCGTGAGATACCCTGTATAAGCCCTTGGTTTCATTCACAGAACTTTCCATAATCATAATTACTTTATTTTTGTCAGCCCACTAGACTGTAAGGTCCATGGGCTCCGAAAGCAGCGGAGACCATGCCTATCTGACCACTCTATTCCCAGAGCTGAGCAAAGCACTGGAAACAAAGTAGGCATGCAATAAATATTGGTTGAAACTATCCTTTTAAGAATTCGGTTTTAGTGAGAAAAATTATAATCATGGCGGGAAGTTCTTAAATGGAAAAACGTATGCCTTGTAATGGGAACACAGGTGGGCACACCAAGTCTGTCTGAGGCAGTCATGGAAGGCTTCGTGAGGAGGTGATTTCAAGCCAACACTCCTGATAGAAAGTAGTATTTCAAGCAGTGGGAATACTATGCGCAAAGCCAAAACCGTATAGCATACTCAGGGAAATAGTCTAACGTTATTAGGACTTTAAAAAACCAAGGGAGTGGGGTGCCTGGGTGGCTCGGTTGGTTGGGTGTTCGACTTCAGCTCAGGTCATGATCTCGTGGTTTGGGAGTTCGAGCCCCCATGTCGGGCTCTGTGCTGACAGCTCAGAGCCTGGAGCCTGATTCACATTCTGTATCTCCCTCTCACTGCCCCTCTGTCCCTCCCTCTCTCTCTCTCAAAAATAAAATTTTTTTTTAAAAAATCTTAAAAAAAAAAATCAAGGGAGTACTACTGATCTGACAAGCATAAAAAGACTTGTAAGATTACATTATGAATGACTGCATGGCAACAAATTAGATAACCTAGGTGAAACGGACAAACTCCTAAGACAACAGAGTAACACAAACTATCAAAACTCACTAGAAAAGAAACAAAATCTGAATGGACTATCACACGTAAAGACATTTAATTAGTAATCAAAAACCTGCACAAAGAAAAGCCCAGGACCAGTGGCTTCACTGGTAAATTCTACTAAAAGTTCAAAGAAGAATGAATACCAATGCTTCACAAACTTTTCAAAAGAGGAGGAGACACTTCCCAACTCATCCTATGCAGCCAGTATTACTCTGATGCCAAAACCAGGCAAAGGTACAACAACACAACAGAGATCAATCCTGCTTGATACACAGGCAAAAATCCTCAAATGAAAATAAATACTAGCAAACTGAATCCAGCAACACAGAAAAAAGATTATATAACACGACCAAGTGGAATTTATCCCATGAAATCAAGATTGGTGCACCATACAAAAAAAAAAAAATTAACCAAAGCAATAATACACCACAGTAATAGAATAAAAGAGAAAACACACACGATCATCTCAATAGGCCCCAAATGGAAGCTTTTCACAAAACTCAAAACCCTTTTAATATACTAGGAATAGAAGGGAACCTCCTCCACCTGATAAAGGGCATTTGTGAAAAACCCACAATCCCTAAGCTACATATACTAATATCATGCTTAATGGTGAAAGACTGAAAGTTTTCTCCCTGAGATCAGGAACAAGCCAAGGAGACTCACTCTCAACACTTCTATTCAACACTACACAAAGTCTAGCCAGGGCAACTAGATGAAGGAAGGAAGGAAGGAAGGAAGGAAGGAAGGAAGGAAGGAAGGAAAGAAAGAAAAAAGAAATGGCATCCAGATTGGAAGGGAAAAAGTAAAACCATCTCTATTTGCAGATGACATGATCTTACATGTAGAAACCCTTCAGAACACACATACACACAATTAAAGCTAATACATTTAGCAAGGCTGCAGGATACAAAATCATTATATGAAAATTAGTGGTAGTCCTATATACTAAAAATGAACGATAAAAAATAATGTTAAGAAAAGTTACAATAGCATCAGAAAGAACAAAATACTTGGGAACAATTTAACAAATTAAGTGCAAGACTTATGCACTGAAAACTATGAAACACTGCTGGAAGAAATTAAAGAACACTTAAGTACATGGAATGACATCCCGTATTTGTGGACTGAACACTTACTAATGTTAAGATGGCAATACTCCCTAAATGAATCTACACCTTCGACACAATCCCTATCAAAACCCAAGCTGGCTTTTTCTGCAGAAATTGACAAGCTGATCCCAAAATTCACATGGAATTGCAAGGAACCTAGAATAGCCAAAACAATCTTGAAAAAGAACAAAGCTTGAGGACTCACATTTGCTGATTTTGAAACCACAAAAGCCACAGTAATCAAGACGGGGTGGTACTGGCATAAAAGATAGAAATAGAGCAATGGAATGGAACTGAGAGTCCACAATAAACCCATACATATTTGGTTAACTGATTTTTCTTAATGTTTATTTATTTATTCATGGGGGGGGGGCAGAGAGTGCAAGCAGGTGAGGGCCAGAGAGAGAGGGGGAGAGACAGAATCCCAAGCAGGCTCCTCCCTATCAGCGCAGAGCCCCACAGGGGTCTCGATCTCAGCAACTGTGAGATCGTGACCAGAGCCAAAACCAAGAGTCAGACCCTTAACCAACTGAGCCACCCAGGCACCCCTGGATTTTTGACAAGGTGTCAAGACCATTCAAAGGAGAAAGAACATTCTTTCTTTCAATAAATGGTACCGGGACAACTGGATATCCACATGTAAAAGGATGAATTAACTGATTGATTATTTTTTATTCAAGTTCGTTAACATACAGTGCTGTCTTAGCTTCAGGAGTAGAACCCAGTGATTCATCCCTTACATATGACACCCAGCGTTCATCCCAGAAAGTGCCCTCCTTAATGCCCGTCACCCATTCAACCCCACCTACCCACCTACCCCCTCTCCAGCAACCCTCAGTTTGTTCTCTGTATTTCAGAGTCTCTTATGAATTTATTAGATCCTTACCTCAGGCCATCTAAAAAATTCACGCAAAATGGATGAAAGGTTTATACGTAAGAACTGAAACTATAAAGGGGCGCCTGGATGACTCACTTGGTTAAACATCCAACTCTTGATTTTGGCTCAGGTCATGATCTCACGGTTTGTGAAATCAAGCCCCATATCGGGCTCTGTGCTGACAGCATGAAGCCAGCCTGCTTGGGATTCTCTCTCTCTCTTTCTCTCTCAAAATACATAAATATTTTTTTTAAAAAAAGAACTAAAACTATAAAACTCTTAGAAGAAAATGTAGACATAAACCTTCAAGACCTTGAATTAGGCAACGGTTTCTTAGACAAGACACCTAAAGCACAAGCAATCAAAGAGAAAATAAATAGGACTTGATTAAAATTAAAATCTTTTATGCTTCAAAGAATATCATCAAGAGAGTATACAGCTAATCCACAGAATGGGAGAAAATATTTGCACATTATTTACCTGATAGGAGGCCAGTATCCATTATAAAGAATTCTTACAACTCTGGAGTATTACTCGGCAATCAAAAAGAGTGAAATCTTGCCATTTGCAACCATGTGGGTGGGACTGGAGGGTATTATGCTAAGTGAAATTAGTCAGAGAAAGACAAAAATCATATGACTTCACTCATATGAGGACTTTAAGAGACAAATCAGATGAACATAAGAGAAGGGAAACAAAAATAATATAAAAACAGGGAGGGGGACAAAACAGAAGAGACTCATAAATATGGAGAACAAACTGAGGGTTACTGGAGGGATCGTGGGAGGGGGGATGGGCTAAATGGGTGAGGGGCACGAAGGAATCTACTCCTGAAATCATTGTTGCACCATATGCTAACTAATTTGGATGTGAATTTTAAAAAATTACAAATAAAATTTAAAAAAACAAGGTTAAGTAACGTGCCTAAGGTCAAAGAATTAATATGTGATAGAATTGGATTAAAACCCTTGAACTAAAAAAAAAAAAAAAAAAAAAGAATTCTTACACCTCAACAATTAAAAAGACAAATACACCCATTAAAAATGGGCAAAAAATCCATAGACATTTCTCCAAAGAAGACATGCAAATGACCAAAAAGTACATGAAAAAGCTGCTCAGCATCATCTGCCAGGAGGGAAATGCAAATCAAAACCACAATGAGCTCCCACTTCACGCACACTAGGATCACCATGATCAGAAAGACAGGGGTGCCGGGGTGGCTCAGTCGGTTAAGCGTAGGACTTCAGCTCAGGTCATGATCTCACGGTTCATGGGTTCGAGCCCCGCGTCAGGCTCTGTGCTGACAGCTCAGAGCCTGGAGCCTGCTTCAGATTCTGTGTCTCCCTCTCTCTCCCCCACTCATGCTCTGTCTCTCTCTCTCTCCTTCAAACATAAATAAAAACATTTAAAAAAAAAAGAAAGAAAAATAAATAAAAACATTTAAAAAAAAGAAAGAAAACATGCTAAATGAAAGATGCTAGACATAAAAAGCTACAATATTTCTGGTGCCTTTTTTAAAAAAAATTTTTTTAATGTTTATTTATTTTTGAGAAGAGAGAGAAAGAGACAGAGTGCCAGCGGGGGAGGGGCAGAGTGCGAGGGAGACAGAGACTCCGAAGCAGGCTCCATGCTGTCAGCACAGAGCCTGATGCGGAGCTCGAACCCGCAAACCGCGAGCTCATGACCCAAGCCGAAGTCGGCCGACTGAGCCACCCAGGCGCCCAGGCATCAGGACTTAAACAAAACAAAACAAAGTCCCCGGGATGGTGCTAACACAGCCAGGGGGGAGAGTCACTACGTGAGGGTGCGTGCAAAGAGCAGAACTGCTGAGGAATAGAGACTGTAGAGACTGACGATTATTATTCTCCCAGTTGAGGGACATGGAAACGGGCCCAAAAAGCTTAGGTGACTTGCCCAAAGTCACAAAGCGGTCCTGCCTGGGGTAGAACTCCGAAGTCTGTGCCATCTTTAACCTTCCATTTCTCTTACAAGTATTGCTTGTGTCAAACGCGCCACCATTCGCCAACATCACGCGACTAGGGCCTTGGCAATATCTTGGCTTCCGTGTACCACTTCTGGTTCCTACTGGGACTCTAAATCCAACCTCAGCCTGAAGCGGAGAGATTCGCCACGCAAGCGACTTCTAGAATCCCGAAGTCGGTCAATCTCATAAGCCTGAGCTTTCAAACCACAGGATTTCAAATAAAGGGGACTGTATACTTCTCAATGAGTTAACCTTCAAATACCAGTGACCGATGGGATTTTGTCAAGTTTATAAAAACTTATCTGTTCCTAACTATGTGCCAAGAAGCAGGCAAGATGTACTAAGGGTTTTGGATGTAGAAGGCAGGATTCTTGCGCTCAAAAAGTTCACCTTGATATGGAGACAATGTACTTAACTGGTACAAGGAAGTGATTAACATGAGCTAGCTAGCTGGACTAATTGACCTTGATTTTCTGTCCTGCCCTTAATCTCTAGGAATATGTGAGGGAGGGAAGGCCAAAAACAAAACGCAACACAACATTCTCCCTGGTTGTGGCAGTCTCTGAGATGGCCCCCAATAATCCTTGCACCCTGGTATTGACACCCTGCACAGTCCCCTCCCAAAAGGAGGGGGGCTGACCTGTAATACCAAGAGGACACTGCAGAAATGATGGGGACTTCTGAGTCTTGGTCACAAAAGATATTGTGGCTTGCTCTCTCTTGGATTACTCATGCTGTGGGAAGCCAGCTGTCCCATCACAAGGATATTCAAGCAGCCTTATGGCAGACCCTTGTGATGAGGGGCTGGGGCTCCTCCCCAACAGCACTCAGCTGCCAACCCTGTGAGTGAGCCACCTTGGAAGTGGGACCGCCAGCCCCAAGCGAGACCTCAAATGACTGCACCCTTGGTCGGCCTCGTAACCACAGCCTCACGAAGAGACGGGAACCACCCGCCCAAACTGCTGTTGAATCCCTGACCCACAGAAACTAAATGACATGGTAAATGTTGTGTTTGAAGAAAAAAAATCAAGGGGAACCTGGCCGGCTCAGTCAGCAGAGCGTGCAACTCTTGATCTTAGGGTCACGAGTTCAAGCCCCACACTGGGCGTAGAGCTTACTTACAAAAAGAAAAAAAAAAACAAAAAACCGGGGCGCCTGGGTGGCTCAGTCGGTTGAGCATCCGACTTCAGCTCAGGTCATGATCTCACAGTCTGTGAGTTCGAGCCCCGCATCGGGCTCTGTGCTGACAGCTCAGAGCCTGGATGGAGCCTGTTGGATCTGAGAGAGAACGTCAGACGACGAAGGAGATGAGGCAGTGAGGTACACAGTTCTGAGTACGGGAGAGAAATGCAGGCAGATGGGAGACTTTGTGAGGCTTCAGCATCTAAATGTAACTGATGTCATGAAAGGCGGTGAGAATGTCCGAGGAGAGCATAAAGAGGGGAGGTCAGAGCCCTGGGGAATGCCAACATTTAACGGGCAGGCAGAGGAAGAATCCGGAAGACTGAGAAAGCCAAAGGAGGAGGAGAATCTCCAGAACAGCTTCACAGAAATCAAGGAAGGAGAGCAACCAGGGAGGCACGGTCAACAGAGATCCAGACAGAAAAGCACCAGATTTGCAACTGTGCGAGTGGCGGAGGAGGGAAAGGGACGCCTGGGGAACGACAGTGCCAAAAGAGAAGGACTCGAGAATGCGTGACTTGGAGGTGGACAGCGACAGGCTCCAGGGCCTATGGTGGCCAGGCCGCCACGTTTTCAGCAACCCGTGCTCTCCCACACAGCTTGGCTGCAGAAGAGCAGAGCGAAACTCCACCCTGGCCAGCAGAGGGGCACCCGAGAACGGGCCATTGGAAAGACTGTTGGTTAGAGAGGGAACAGTGCCAACGGTGGGGGGGGAAGCAGACGACACCTCGTTGGTAAACTCTAAGAACTACCTGGTCCTAAGGTTAGGCCCGGAGCTGGCTCGCTTCTAGGGCCAGGCTGATTGGACTCCGGGGTTTCTACTTCAGCCTAAGGCTGTTCAGTTTTCTGGCCCAGAGGGGAGGGCATCTGCCTTTTAGTGCCATAGGGGCCTGTGGCCTGGCTGTGTTGTTAGATCAGTTTCTGTATTAACTGAGTAAGATACATCCGTTCGATACACGTAATATACAATTATACGTTACTACATGTAATTACAATACATATAACAAATCCATAATAAGTATCTTTGTGATCTTAAAGACAGTCAGTTGGCCATTTTCAAAATCAGAAAATTAAATAAAGGTTAACGGAGGGAGAAAAGGCACAAGACAATGGATTAGCTTGGGACAGGGTGTCTTCCTCGTAAAGCCTCCTGTATACCATAATGGAGTGTTTGGAGTATTTTTCCCCAATGTTTCCTGAAGGGCCTTCCTTTGCAGATCTCATCAATTTTAGAATCTGGTCGTATTATTGGCCTCGAGTTGTATCTCGTATAGAACCAACTGACGTCGCTTCAGGCACACCATTTTATTGTATTTAAAAAGTTTTTTTTAACACTGGGGCACCTGGATGGCTCAGCTGGTTAAACGTCTGACTTCGGCTCAGGTCATGATCTCACAGTCCGTGGGTTCGAGCCCCGTGTCGGGCTCTGTGCTGACAGCTCAGAGCCTGGAGCCTGCTTCGGATTCTTTGTCTCCCTCTCTCTCTGCCCCTTCCCAGCTTGCACTCTGCTCCCTCTCAAAAATAAACAAACAATAAAAAAATTTTTTTTTTTAATTTTAACACTTATTCATTTTTGAGAGACAGAGAGAGAGAGAGCGAGCGAGCAAGCAAGCATGCGGGGCTCGAACCCACGAACCGTGAGATCATGACCTGAGCAGAAGTCAGACGTTTAACCAACTGAGCCACCCAGGCGCCCCCAGCTACACCATTTTAGAAACCCAGTTGTCCCAATGGGGCTTGATGCCTGCTTTGCTACCGAATCGCCTAGCAGTATTTCCGCTTCTCTTTGTTAGTGCGGGCTGACAGCAGTTTGGTTTCTTAAATTAACATAGTAAGATGTCAGCTTGTAGCTTTTCCCAGTTCAACACTAGAACACAAGCTCCATACAGGCAGGGTGCGTTGCTTGTTTACTGGTCGTGATGGGTTGGATGGATCCCTTAAAACGTCATGTCCTTCCAGTAACCTCAGAATGTGGCCTTACTTGGAAAGAGGGTCCTTGCAGATATAATTAGTTACGATGAGGTCATGCAGATGGGTAGGATGTGCCCTTAATCCAATATGACTGGTGTCCCTATAAAAAGAAGAGAAGAAAAACAGAGACAGAGTCCCAGGGAGAAGACCACGTGATAATATAGGCATCTACGAACCAAGAAACGCCATGGACCGGTGGCAAGCACCAGAAGCTGGGAAGGGCCAAGGAAGGATCCTGCCCTCAAACTTGCAGAGAGACCACGGCCCCGCCAACACCTTCATTTCAGACTTCTAGGACTCAGAAGAAATGTGAGGCAGTTTCTGTTGTGCTAAGCCACCCAGTTTGTGGTACTTTGTTACAGCAGCCCTCGCAAAAGAATACAGTGGCATATCCCGGGTTTCTAGGACAGTGCCTGGCACACAGGAGGGGCCCAATAAATAAAATATACGTGAAGGGACGTATGGACTTTTTAATTCCCCACAACCGACCTCTCTGTGGTATCAGGCACCTGTTGACGGCCACTGTCCCCCGATATACACACTCCTTGATGCTCTCTCCTCTCGGTTCCCACGTCACCAGGTCCCAATTATTTTTGTCTGCTTTTTTAAGTGTAATTTATTTTGAGAGAGAGCGCACACGCATGCGTGCGTGCAAGTGGGGGAGGGGCAGAGAGAGAGGGAGACAGACTCCCAAGCAGGTTCCGTGCTGACAGCGCAGAGCCCAATGCGGGGCTCAAACTCACGAACCATGAGATCATGACCTGAGCGGAAATCAAGAGTTGGATGCTTAACCGACTGAGCTACCCAGACGCCCCTTGTCTGCTTTTTATTTTTATTTATTTTGTTTATTTTTGAGAGAGAGAGTACGAGTGAGCAAGGGAGGTGAGGGGTGGGGTAGGAGAGAGAATCCCACATGATATAGAGAGGAAGAGAGAGTGCAGAGCCCAGAGCAGGGCTCAGGCTCACCTGAAGCGGGGCTCAAACTCATCTGATGTGGGGGGATCGAACTCACAAACCATGAGATCATGACCTGAGCTAAAATTGGATTTAACCGACTGAGCCACCCAGGTGCCCCCCTTGTCTGGTTTTTTTTTATTCATTTTTTATTTAATGTTTATTTATTTTTGAGAGAGAGAGACAGAGCACAAGCAGGGGCAGAAAGAGAGGAAGACACAGTCCAAAGCAAGCTGTCAGCACCAAGCTCGATGCGGGGCTCGAACCCATGAACTGTGAGATCATGACCTGAGCCAAAGTCAGATGCTTAACCAAGACAGCCACCCAGGCGTCCCTTTAAAAAAAATTGTTTTAATGTTTGTTTATTTTTGAGAGAGAGACAGAGACAGAGCGTGAGAAGGAGAGGGGCAGAAAGAGAGGGAGACACAGAATCCGAAGCAGGCTCCAGGCTCTGAGCTGTCAGCACAGAGCCCGACGCGGGGCTCAAACTCACGAACTGTGAGATCGTGACCTGAGCCGAAGTCAGATGCTTAACCGATTGAGCCACCCAGGTGCATCCCCCCTTGTCTGCTTTTTAAACGTCCAGTGTTTCCCAGGATTGTATCTTGAGTCCTCTCTCTTCTTGCTCCGCACTCCACATAACGTTAGCCCTTCCCAGGCTTCAATTCCCCATCTCAAGCAAGGACTCCCAATCTAAAACTGATCTAACCATGTCACTCTCCTGCTTAAGAAAGAGAACAAGCTATTGCCGACAGATAAAGTCCAAATTTGTCTATTTCGGCATTTTACTCTGTCCCCACCCCAGGATGCACGAACCCCTTCCTGTAAAGTAACCTGGGCTATAGTCACCAAGGACCATTCAAATTTCCCAAGCACACCATATGTGATGCTTTCAATGCTTCCATATCCCTTCCACCTGGGATGCTTCTCAACCCTCTCATCTAGTTGGTGAAATCCTAGTTCAAGGCCACACACAAATGCCATCATCTTTCGGTGCCTTTCCTGATCACTCTTCAGGAGAATGACCCACTCCCATCTGTTTTTCCATAGCCTTTTGTCCACCACGCCAGCATTTTATCCTAACAGGTGACCAGTCCGCTCGATGAGGGATGGGCTCTTTAATGGTAAGGGCAGTACCTTATCCGTCTTAATTTTTTGGTAAGTTTATTTATTTTTGACAGAGAGAGGGAGAGAGAGAGTGAGAGTGAGTGCAGGGGAAGGGCAGAGAAAGAAGGAGACACAGAATCCGAAACAGGCTCCAGGCTCTGTCTGAGCTGTGAGCACAGAGCCTGACGCGGGGCTCGACCTCACGAACCGCGAGATCATGACCTGGGCCAAAATCAAGAGTTGGATGCTTAACTGTGTCCGCAGAAGTTAGGGCCAACGCAAAGGTCAAAGCGTTAGGCCCACAAGAATGACCCGTTCAGCGCTAGACGGGGTGTTTCTATTCCTCAGAACCTGACTGCGGCACAGAAAGGAAATTCCAGACAGAGAGCATCCACTTCTTACCTCCGAAGATACATAGTCTCCTCGTCTTCTGTGTTACAAAACTTGTGGGCGTGTTTGGCAGCATCGATCACCCGGGACCGATCCCGGGGCCTCATGGGCAGTTTCTCTAACTGACAGTCTGAAGAAATGGAGAAAGATTCGGTCACAGGAGCCACTGAGAGATACCTGGAGGCAATCACAAGTTTCCAGTGGGGCCCTTAGCGCTGTAATTTTGCACTATAATTGCTATGCTTATTGATGGCTATTATTGGATTCCCCAACGAAAAAATGACTTGGTGTCAGAACACCCGCAGCTGTTACGTTACCATCTTGGTGATCTTTGGCAACTTCCTTTGGGGTTTTTTTGCCCCCCTTATTTGAAGGATGAGTAGATCACAGTGTCTCAAAAGTCCTTCCCAGCACTGCAAGTTTTCCATGAGTGTTTCTGTGACCGTGGGACACTTGGCTCGTGTTATAATGCATGAGAATCAGACAGGAAGGACATCGTCATCAAGCCTCGTTTAGGAAGGCATTGGGAAGGGTGGATCCGCGGTCACAAAAGGAGAGAGACAGGGGAGGTGCTATGCTACAAGTGATATGCAAATGACCCAAGCCAGGCTAGAGGCGTTTCCCTCGGAAAACAATGAAAACACGCAGGAAATAAATGAGGTGCAGTTACAAAGCAGATGGAAACTGATATAATGCAAATTAAGTACCTAAAGGGTCATAGAGAAGTCAAGTGACCACAGTGATTCGAGATTAATGGAGGAGAGGGAGGGGGAGTCAGAGAACGCCAGGCAGTTTGCATGTTGATTAATCTTCACAATGACCTGCTGGAGTAGACATTTCCTGGCCCAATTCAGAGTTTAAAGGTGAGGGAATTGAGGCTGCCAAAGAGTGTGCATTTACTGAGGACAACAAGTATTCAGACTCAACTCTAGGTGATCAAAAGAGAATTCATTCATTCAATGAATAGGCGAGGGCCCTCAAAGTACCAGGTGCCGTTCAAACGTAGTGCTGGGGATTCAGCAAATAACAGAGCCAAGTCCCTGCCCTGATGCAGTTTACATTCTAGTGGAGGAGGCAGAAGATTTTTAAATAAGAATTACAAAATATGACCTTGGATAATGATAAGTGCCGATAAAAAAACCCGGCCGGATATTAAGAGGATGGACAGTGATCTCAGTGATAAGTGCTACCAAGAAAAATCAGGCAGAGTTAAGAGGGCAAAGAGTAACAAGGGTGCTATTTTAGATAGCCAAGGAAGAGTTTTCTGGGGGTTTTTTAATGTTTATTTATTTCTGAAAGAGAGAGAGAGACACACACACACACACACACACACACACACACACACACACACAGAGAGCGTGAGTGGGGGAGGGGCAGAGGGTGAGGGAGACACAGACTCCGAAGCAGGCTCCAGGCTCTGAGCTGTCAGCACAGACCCTGATCTGATGCCAGCTCGAGCCCACGAACTGGGATTCGTGGGAGATCATGACCGAGACCATGACCTGAGCTGACCTCTGGCACTTAACTGCCAGAGCCACTCAGGAGCCCCCAGGGAAGAGTTTTCAAATGAAGAGACGTTTCAGCTGAGCCCTCAATGAAATAAGGAAGCACCTAGGGAAGAGTGTTCGAGGCAGAAAAAATGCCAATCCCAAAGGCTCTGGGAGGCAGAAGGTTTTGACGTGATGAAGAAAAATCAAAAAGGCCACTGTAGCTGTAGCACAGTGAGCAAGGGGAAGAGGGGTAGGGGATGAGGTCGGAGAGGTGGTTGAGGATCTTATCATGCAGGGTCTAGGCATGGGCTTTGGTTTTACTCTTGGTTTTATAGGAAAACACCAAGTTTGGAACAGGACTCTGGCAGCTGTGTGGGAAAAAGCCCCCTGGAAACAAAGAGTGGAGGGTAAAAGGCTATCGTGGCAGTTCCAGGTGAGGGACGACGGTGGCTTGGGCTAGAGTGGCAGAAATGAAGTGGTAAGAAGCAGTAAGGTTCTGGATAGATTTTTCAAGGAAGGGCCGGCACAGCGTGTTGATGGACTAGATAGATCGAAGGTATGAGAAAGAGACAAGTCAAGAATGATTCTGAGATTCTGGGCGAATAGGGGAGAGTGGGAAGTAGGGGGTCATGAAGTCAATTTGAACATGATCTCTTCGAGAGACCCATTAGACATCCAAGTGGAGACACGGAACAGGCAGCTGGAGTTTGAGGGGAAGTGTGGGTGAAGGATGAACATTTGGGAATCATCACCGTAGAGATGGTATTTAAAGCTTGGGACTGGTTGAGATCACTTAGAGAGTGAGTATGGGTTGAGAGTAGGTAAGAGGACTGAGCCCTAGGGCCTTGCGATGCCTAAAAACCTGAGTCAGAAAAAGGAACTAGACACTGACAAGGGGCAAAATCAAGGTAGGAGGAAAATCAGGAGATTGTGGAGTCTTGGAAGTAAAAAGTGTTGTTGTTGTGTTTTTTGTTTTATTTAATTTTGAGAAGAAGAGGGAGAGAGAGAGAGAGAGAGAGGAGAATCCCAGGCAGGTTCAGCACTGTCTGTCAGTGCAGAGCCCCGTGCAGGGCTGGAACTCACAAACCACGGGATCATGACCTGAACCGAAGTAGGGCTGGAACTCACAAACAATGAGATCATGACCTGAACCGAAGTCCGAGGTCTCACCGACTGAGCCACCCAGGTGCCAAGAAAAAAGTGTTTTAAGAAGGATGGAATAATCATCTCTGTCAAATGACACTAAGATGTGGACCAAAATGAGCACTGATTACTGACCACTGGGACTAGTAACGCGTTCAGTCACCGACCTTGACAAATACGGTTTCGGTGGTGGGGCAGGAAGGAAAGCCTGCCTGAAATTAGCTCAACAGGAATGGGAAGTGAGGATACAGAGACAGTCAATATAGGCAGCTTTTTTTTTTTTAGAAGTTTTGCTATAAAAGAAACAAAGAAATGGGGATACCGCTGGAAGAAAATGGGGGGATCAAGGGAGGATTTTATTCTGGTTTAAGAGAAGAGCCATAGCAGCATCCTAGCACCCGGCAGAAAGGTTACAAAGTTTGTAGAGGCGGACTGGGAGGAGAGGGAGGTGGCCAGTTTATTTTTCCTGAAGGAGAAATTTACTTCTGAGGGAAGCCTTGATACACTCACAAAGTTAAACAGAAAACAGAAAAGCTATCCTGGAGCGGGGCAGGGATGGAGAGCGAGGAAAACCACTCTTCAAAGAGACGTGCCTCCTAGATCCCGAAGTTTCCCGTCTTGCAGACACCGCCCAGTTCCCCGACCACTCACCCAGCACCAGGACCATCTGGCCACACAAACAGTAGTAGACGTGGAGGGGCTTCTCGCCGTCGTCATACTCCTCCCGATCACGGGTGTCGGAGCAGACTACCGACCGGGACACTACTTTAGGCATAGTTCTGAAGAGCAGCAGGAAAACTCTGGCCAAAAAATAAGGGTCGCGCAGAAATGATGTCACAGACGTGCCTCGAGCCTCTTCCCAGCCGGAAGGCTGGTCACGTGTCAGTAGCAGTCCCGTGGACTTCCGGGTGGTTCCATTCGACCAGGATGCGGGGGGGGGAACGCCCTAAAGCGCTCAGAACCTCCTCTGCCTTGGCCTGAGTTAGCTGGGACTTCTTTGCTTGGGACAGTCCTGATACTGCTGAAGTTAATTCATGTATATTGGTATACACGTCTGTATATGCAGATATATGAAACCAGAGAGAACAAAGAACTATATGTGCACATTACCGGCTTCATACAGATTTTAGGTGTGCATCTAAATATGGTCTTGATTTTAATGGCTGTATTCAGGATGAGAACCTAATGAAGTAGAGATATCTTTTTAAAGTTGAGATATAATTCATGTAGTATAACATTCACCCCTTAAAAAGTGTATAATGCCGTGGTTTTTAGTATATTCACCAAGCTGTGCAACCTGCAGAACTAATTCCAGAATATTCTCATCATCCCCCAAAGAAATCCCATATCGTTAGCAGTCACTCCCCACCTTTTCCCAGCCCCCCCCCCCCCCCCCCGCAACCACTAGTCTAATTTCTGTCCCTGTGGATTTTCCTCTTCTGAACGTTTCCTATGAATGAAATCATACAACATGGGGCTGTTGATGTCTGGCTTCTTTTCACTCAGCATCGTGTTTTCGAGGTTCATCCCATGTTGTAGTGTGAATGGGTAAACAGCAGTAATGAATCAGTAAAAAGGAGCTTCATTCTTTTTTACGGCTGAATATCCTGTTGTGTGGCTATCCCGCATGTTGTTGATCTACTCGGCCGTCGATGAACAGTTGGGTTGTTCCCACTTTTTGGATATAACGACTAACGCTGCTATGAACGTCGGCGTACAAGTTGTTGTGAGGACGGATGTTTTTCGTGTTCTTAGGTGCATACCGTTTTGCATCCCCACTACAAATACACAGGGGAGGGGGCCCGATTTCTTCACAGCCTCACCAATAATTACTTTTGTCTGTCTTTTTGATCATGACCATCCTGGTGGGTGTGAAGTGACATCTCCTTGTGGTTTTGACTCGCCTTTCCCTGGTGGTTAATGATGAGCACCTTTTCACACACTTGTTGGTCGTTTATGTATCTCCTTTGGAGAAATGTCTATGCAAATGCTTTGCCCATTTTGAAACGGGTTGTCATCTTATTGCTGAATTGTAAGAGTTTGTTATACCTTCTAGATACTAGACCCTAATCATGCAAATGACTTACAAACAGAGGCCTCTTAATAATCCTGTTTGCCACGGTCATAAGGGGACAGTTTCCACCCTTCCTTCCCCAACCCAGAAACTGCCCCAGAATGTTCTTTGTGGAGGACGAGAGCCTGGAGCAATCCGGAATAAGGACATTGAGGCAGTTCACATTGGATAACTTCAAAAATCCAAGTGACAACACCAAAATAGTGGATTTTTAACACAGAACTTAGTGAAGGCAACAGGAGCATGTGACTAGAAAATTGACAGTTTGGCTGGCTGAAAGAAGTTCAAAACACACAAGGTGTAAACCAAGGGGAATTTAAAGGCATCTGCTAGAACCTCAAACGAATGTGAATTAAATCAAATATAAAAGAAATGTGGTGTGTGTATATATATATATATTATATATACATCTAATATATATATATATAACGGAGTGTTACTCAAGCATAAAAAAGGATGAGATCTTGCCATGTGCAACATGGATGGACCTAAAGGGTATTATGCTAAGTGAGATAAGTCAGACAAAGAAAGACAAATACCACATGGTTTCACTCATATGTGGAACCTAAAAAGTAAAACAAACAAAAAGCAGAATCAGACCTATAAATCCCAAGAACAAACAGTCGCCAGAGGGAAGGGGGGTAGGAGAATGGGCAAAATGGGTGAAGGGGAGTAGGAGATGCAGGCTCCCAGCTACGGAATGAAGAAGTCATGGGAATAAAAGGTACCGCGTACGCAATATAATCGATGGCATTGTATTAGCATTGCACGGTGATGGATGGTAGCTACAATCGTGATGAGCATAGCTTAATGTATAGAGTCGTTGAACCACTATGTTGTAAAACTGAAACTAATATAACATCATGTGACGACTATATTCACAATTTTTTAACCTGTATTCAAATTTTTAAAAATCAATTCAAGTCTTGGGGCGCCTGGGTGGCTCAGTCGGTTGAGCGTCCGACTTTCGGCTCAGGTCATGATCTCGCGGTTCGTGGGTTCGAGCCCCGCGTCAGGCTCTGGGCTGACAGCTCAGAGCCTGGAGCCTGCTTCCGATTCTGTGTCTCCCTCTCTCTCTCTGCCCCTCCCCTGCTCACGCTTTGTCTCACTCTGTTTCTCAAAAATAAATCAATGTAAAAACAAATTTTAAAAAATCAATTCAAGTCTTAGAGAATCACAGTGTTTGCTCCTTAGGTCTTACTCCAATGTCATCCATATGATTTCATATTATTTGGTATTTATTGATCCTCTGCTGTGTGTCAGGCAGTGCACTATGTACTAGTTGTATAGTGATCACCTATAAATAATCTCACCCCCTCGTGTGCCATAGTCAAATGCAGGGCCGGGTGAACTTTTGAAATAAATATTTCAGCCTTTGGAGGGCCGAGAGGCAAAACCACAAGATTATTCAGGTACTTCTATAGCGAGAGAAAACAAATTTCCACAAATGTGTTATTGATGAAATTCAAAATATAAAAGTAATTAATTTTTTGTGATACAGGTCTGCTAATGAGAAGAATAGCATTCTTTTATAGAGGGGATAATATTTCACTTAATTAGGGCTCAAAGTGAGTGTTCTGTATCATCAAAATCTCTTGCAATCTCAATACACCTGGTCAAGGTGAGAGTTTTCAGAACCTCATTTTGATTTTGTAATGAAAGTTTACAGCTTTTTTCCAAGAGTCAACAAACTGAAAGCACTTGTTAATAAAAGTCTTACTGAAATAAAGCGGTCGCCAATATCCCTCTGTTAATACTTATCTGCAGTGAGATTTTATGTATTTCATCTTTGAAAACAAGTTTTAACCCAGATACACACTGCCAAATACTGATACCAAACATCTGATTTCAACTGAACATATTCATATTTTAGAAGGAACTTATAGAATTCAATTGGATTCTTCTCTTGATATTTGCCTTTTTAGTGCGGCATTACGTTACGGAACAATCACTTCCAACTGAAATTTAGGTGGAAGCTCCCGAGATGCACAGTTAAACTGATTTTTAAATATAGAAATTTCCGTTGCGCTTTGCATCAAGTTCCGAAAAACACCACTGGAATTGTAAATTTGGACTCAGAAAATGTATTCATCGCAAATTGGTGAGGGAATTCAAATCCCGATTTTTGTTTTCATTTTTGACGGCACAGGAAGAGATCAAAGTAAAGGCATTACTTGTGATTCAAACAATGTTCGTTGTCATTGAAATGACTTTACTGAAATACAAGTTGCACGTACAAGCAGGATTTTGCCTTGTAATTTTAGTCTCAATGCATTAACATTAAGCCTACAGCAAAAGCTAATTAAAAAAAAAAAACCATCCAGTGTTTAATAGCGGTTGCAGGTGGTTCTTCTCATTCAGAAAACGTTCGGTCTCAGCCTTGAGCTCAAAAAAAAAAAAAAAAAAAAAAAAAGCTGGTTTTTTTTTTTTTGACTGAGAAAAACTTTACCACTGCTGTTGGTTGGGCTTTGTACATTTCTCCAACGAAGCCTTGTTCTGCTCCGCACGTGTTTGCAACACATCTTAGCAGATTCTACTTCAGGTTGTACCGAATTAGTATTTTCTTGACTTCTTTGAAAACAGTCTCCTCTGAGTCATTCCACACAGACTATCCACACAGGCCAATTCTGCCATCACGTTAACTCTTTGAGTGAAGTGCAGCAACTGAACAGTATGGCCACCTCATTCCCTGTTTTTTTATTTTTTTTTTAATTTTTAAATGTTTATTTATTTTTGAGAGACGGAGCATGAGTGGGGGAGGGGCAGAGAGGGAGAGAGAGAGAGACAGAGAGACAGAATCCGAAGCAGGCTCCAGGCTCTGAGCTGTCAGCACAGAGCCCAATGCGGGGCTCGAACTCACGAACCTCGAGATCAGGACCTGAGCCGAAGTCGGTGCTTAACCGACTGAGCCACCCAGGCGCCCCGCCCTGTTTTTTAAATGACTGTTGGTGTTGCTTCCAATGTCCTCAACTCTTCAAGCCAGTATTCTTGCTGGAAAGGCTAACAGTCGTTGCAAAGTTTCCCTGGGCCTATTTCCTTGGCTTCTGCAATCAAACTCGATTTAATTAACTCATCATCAGTAAACAGCTTTCCTAGCTTGGCTAACAAATGAGCCACTCAGAAAAATTACTGTGGTTGCAGCCTCATTTTCGTCTTTGTGAAGAATTCTGCTATGATGAGATATCCCATTTTAACCTTTCGAATTTTTCTAACCGTTGCTTTCCTGGGAGTTGGGAACATTGCCCTGAGCACTTCTTTTGGTAATGTCGTCGCGTAGCGTATTGTTTCAGCAATGCTACGGTGTCATTGTGGAATAAGCACAGCGCTTTGACATCAAATGTGATAACCAAGTAATCTCCATTCCCCTGTGCCTTAAAAAGCATGACATTCCAAACCCACTTTTCTTTTTTTGACATGAGAGGTAGGCACTTGCAATAAAAAAAAAAAAAAATGCCTTGATATGGTGGTACACGTGGCCTTCAAAATGCTGTCGAGTTACAGCTGCATTACCGCAATTTGTGGAACACCCAGCAACGGTGTGATGACAGCGCCACGTACAGTCTCTGTCACAGCTACTCAGCTCTGCTGTTGGAGCACAAAAGCAGCCACAGACAATACAGGAATGAAACAGCATGGCTGCGTCCCAACGAAACTTTATTTACGGACATTGATCATTTGACTTTCATATCATCCTGTGTCATGAAATAGTATTACATATCCTCCTTTTGATTCTTGCAGCCATTTAAAAATATAGAAAATCACTTTTAGTTTGCAGGCCCTAGGAGAAAGATGGCAGGGTGGATTTGGTTGGGGTTTGCCGGTGGATGTGGCCAGTTTGATTGAATTCCTACACCCAACATTGCAGCCATGTATGTTAGTTTCCTATTGCTGTCGTAATGAAGTACCACAAACTTAATGGCTTAAGACAACATAAATGTATTACCTTCTGGCTCTGGAGATCAGAAGCCCAAAATCAACCTCACTGGTCTAAAGTCAAGAGGTCAGCAGGGCTGGTGGCTCCTAGCAGCTCCAGGGGAAAACCCATTTTTGCCTCTTCCGGCTTCTAGAAGCTACCGCCATCCCTTGGCTCCTTGGCCCGTGGCTGTATCACTCCAATCTCGGCTTCCAGGTCACGTGGCCTTCTCTCTGAATTCAGACTTTCTTCCCTCTTATAAGGACTCGTGTGATTACATCAGGCCCACTGGTTTTATCCTGGATCATCTCCCCATCTCAAGATTCTTAATTTAACCACATCTTCGAAGTCCCTTGTGCCATAATAAGGTAATATATCTATAAATTCCAGAGATGAGGACGAGAACATCTTGGGGAGGGGGTGCATTCTTCAGCCCAGCAAGCCACGCCTTTATTTTTGATTCTGCAACTTAGCAGGTAGTGAAATTTTATGTTCATGGCCCTAATTTCCTCACTTCTCTAAACATCACTACTTCTCTCTCCTCTCTCTCCCTCTCTCTTTCTCTCCTTATGTCCTAGAGGCTATCGATGGACAGCGGACTATTACTTTTACTGCCAAGAGCACGCACTGTGACAACTGTTGTTTCCTATAAGCAATTCTCTTGACTTGTCTTCTGAGGTTATTGGAGTCAAGATGGACTTTTTAAAAATATTTTTAAAATATTTTTTGAAGATTTATTTATTTTTGAGAGAGAGAGAGAGCACAAGCAGGGAAGGAGCAGAGAGAGAGAGAGAGAGAGAGAGAGAGAGAGAGAGGGACAGAAGATCTGAAGTGGGCTCTATGCTAACAGGAATGAGCCTGATGTGGGGCTCGAACTCATGAACCGTGAGATCATGACCTGAGCCAAAGTCGGACGCTTAACTGACTGAGCCACCCAGGCGCCCCTGTTTGTACTAAATTTTAGCAATAGAAGTGGGAACTATAAGAAAATAAAATTCCTTGCCTTCACTGGCTAACAGGAGTACAAACTCAGAGCCTCATAAGGCAGGAAATGATAGTTTATTCAGTCTCTCTCTCCAACCCAAAATAGTTCAGGAAAATCACAATCCAGTCTGCATTTTGAAGGCTTCATGAATGCAATTCCACAATTTCCCTAGTTATATATTCCCATATTTCACAGTCCTCCCTTTCAGGAAAATTCTCAGATCCTTGCCTATGGATGGTTTGGAACTTTTTATCTTTCCTGCAGCTGCATTGCTAACATGCTTTTCTTTGCACTGAAAAAGACTTCTATTTCTTGACCCCTGCTTTTGGGGAGGGGAGTGATGCTTGGCTGTGAAGAGGGTTATTTCTTCAAGATGTCAAGGTGAAAAGGGGATGGAAGGAATGCTTGGCCAACTATGCTATAGCTAGTATGTTCTACCCTGATAATCATCTGTGCTAGAGAGCAATCTTCTGTGTTGCTGATTGCTATGCTCCTGATGAGGAACGCGAGGGCACAGTATTTCTGCAATGCAATTCCACAGTGCAGTCAGGGCGTGCTCTCCCCGTACCCTGCTGCCACGGGGCTCCCAAACTGCTTTGGTTCATGTCCCTGAGTTTTCTTGATTAGGTAGTCAAAGAGCTACTCATCAGCTAGAGCAAAGGAGTTTCAGAAAATAAACAGGCCTCCAACAAAGTCAGATACATCTCTGGCCTTCAGTGAATTTCAGACATTGACATCCAGCGGCAGGAGCTTCCCAGTCTCCTTCCTGCTCTCCAGTACGTGATAGCAGCTTCTCAGCACCAATGAAAGCTATACCTCTAAAACCTGTCAAAGCCGCCTATCAAGCCTAAAGCCCTCATCCTTGCATTTGAGGGCATTTAATCAACTCTGTCACCCCCACTTTTCCAGGCAGACGTCTCGGCATTCCCCATTAGCCCTGCTAACCTGCCCAATATCCCCAGAACATGGTTGAGCCCCGTGTCTTTTTTTCTGCTGTTGTTCTCATAGAAAGTGCTTGACTCCTCTCCAAGCCCTGCTGTTGCTTGCTTTGAAAGAAAATTGAAACTGACCCATTCCAGGAAGCTCATTCTAACCCCACCAGACTGAGGACTCCCCCCACCCCCCACCCCACCCCGTGTGGCCCCTCAGCATTGATAGATTCACATGCTTCTGCTGTGTATCTTGTGGCCGCTCCGGCAGGCAGAATTCGAAGATTCCTGGCCACTGATATACACCTACCTTCTTCCAGTTATTCAAACACTAATCTAGGTTCTGCTGTAAGGGCATTTTGCAGCTGTTGCAGTTAAGGTCCCAAATCAGATGATATTAAGATAAGGAGATTCCCCCATGGTGGGCCTGACCCAATTAGATAAGCCCATAATGTGAACGGGGCTCTTCCTGAAGAAAGAGTCAGAGCTTGAGAGGGATTTAATGGGAGACAAGTTGTCTGTTGCTCGCTTGAAAATGGAGTAGGCCATGTGGCAAGGGATATGGGTGACCTCTAGGAGCTGAGAATGGTAGGCGGCTGGCAGCCCGTGAGCAAATGGGGGCCTCAGTCCTACAACCCCAAGGAACTGAACTTGGCCAACAGCTTGGGATAATTTGTTGAGCAGCAATAGAAAACTAACGCACTCGCTTTTGTAGATTACATATGCGTGTATTGGACTGCAAGCTACTACACGAGAGGAAATTTTCAAGTTATTTTTGTACCTACTTCCCACCACACTCACTATGCAATGCTTTTAGGGACACTTGCGTTAACTCCTGATGTGTTGGAGTCGGTGGGAGATATAAATCCTTGTCCGTGACTGCAGCAGCTAGAATCACTAGCATTCCCAAGCATCCCCCGCCTCCCACCTTCGTAACAAATTTCTGCACATCTGACATCTTATGGATATCATGGCTCGATGTCTCACCAGTCCCATGAACTCAAGAAGTCCCCAAACTTTCTGTCCCCAAACTGCCCCTCCCCACTCTGTTCCCCAATTCTGTTCATGGCACCTTCAAACCCCCAGTTATCTTGGGGCTTAAAACTCCAACCATTGTTGACTCCTTCCTCTCTCTTGCCTCCAGGTTCAATCCGTTGCCAAGTCCTCTCCAGTCATCCCCTCCTCTCCATTTTTGTTGTCACTGCCTAGTTCTGTATTTCTCACCTCGACTACTTCCAATGTCTCTTAGCTGCTCTCCTGGGACCAGTCTTTGGCTAGCTCGGTTCTAATTATGTGCAGCCACCTTCCAAAGAACCCATTAGGTTGGCGTTCGAAGCTGTCTATGATTGAACCCAAACTTACCTTTCTCATATTTTCACAAATTCGTAAATGAGTGTTCTGCCGACCTTGTAAGTTACTTTGGGTTGACGTTAACAAATTATTCTTTAAAACTGTTATTGCTTTTGCAGGTTCCACATACTAACCTGTGACTCTTCTCTGCAACCTGCAGCTTTTTCACGTGCGTCTTACCGTTACTTTTACTTCAGACTCTCTGCCCTTCCAATTCTCCGCAGTCGGATATTCTCATACCTTGGACTCTTCTGAATACATAGTAGCCGCTTGGCTTGTTGACGTGCCAAGGGGAAATGTGGTTCCAGAGCCAAATTGTGAGTGCCCAGAGCTAAAACCTCATTCTGCTTGCCTTAAGCTCTCATTCCCTCCCCCAGGACACACGCCACCATTTTATTCTGCTTTGGGGGTGATCACGGGCCTAAACATTGGGACCGGAATGCCGCACATTCGTCTCATAGACAAGGGACCCACAGCTCCCTTTCCTAGTCGGGGCCGGTTTATCCTTTGGCTTTGCAGTGGTTTTAACCAGTCACACAGCCTCCTCCCCCCCCCTTCTCCCGTGTGCACAGGGGGTCTACACCCTAGATTTCCTGCTTTTCGAGAACTACATTTGCCTCCGTCCACTCTGTCCTCCTCTCTACTTAGGGACTTCCACCCTTCTCGCTACCCCCCCGGCAGCCACAGGGCATACAGTACTGTAAGAAGTGATCTCTTAAAAAAAAAGAGAGAGAAAGAACGAAAGAAAGAACGAAAGAAAGAAAGAAAGAAAGAAAGAAAGAAAGAAAGAAAGAAAAAGAAAGAAAGAAAGAAAGAAAGAAAGAAAGAAAGAAAGAAAAGGGGGGGGGGGACAGAAAAAAAGCTTCCCGGGGTTCGTTTCAGCCCGGGCAGGTGGAGACGGACCCCACTGCACCACGAATTCCTAGTGAATTACGGGCTTGCGCGCGGCCCGTAGCCTGCCTCTCACCCCGGCACGAGCCGAGCAGGGCGCTCCCCGCCTCCCGCTGGGGTTTAATGACCTAAGCAACTTTCCTTGCCACCCCCCTCCCCGCCCGGTGTTGGTACGGCCTGTCCGGCGTTCGGCGTTCCACACCCCCCCCCCTCTCCTTCCAGGTTGGTTCAGCCCCCGTCTACTCTGGGGTGGTGCTTAGCCGGCGCCAGACCGACCCTCGACTTCGGAGGGGCAGCGCCGTTCCTCTGGGCGCTTCCTCGGCGGCCGCTTCGGCTCCTTCGGCCTCGTCGGCCTCTTCAGCCTCCGCCGGGACCCGAGACGTCGGTGTATGCCCCACCCCTGACCCCGCTAGAGATATGTCCACCCCGGCTCGGCGGCGCCTCATGCGGGACTTCAAGAGGTAAAGCACAGGGAGCGCCGAGGCCGGGGGCTGCCAGGCGGGGCACAGGGCGGGTCCCGAGGCGGGCTGGCTGCGGTAGGGGGCAGCCCGGAGCGGACGCGGGGGCCGGATTGCGGAGCCCCTGTCTGTTTCCCTGAAGGTTGCAGGAGGATCCTCCGGCTGGAGTCAGCGGGGCTCCGTCCGAGAACAACATAATGGTTTGGAACGCGGTCATTTTCGGGTGAGTCTGCGTTCCGGATGGTGGCGAGAGGCGGGGGACGCGGGCCGGCCCAGCCTGCCCTCGGGGACCGGCCCCCCTCGCGAGGGCGGAAGGGGAGAGGGAAAATGTTCGGGTCCGGCTGGGCCTAGGCGCCTCCCCGGAGCCTGTGCCTCGATTAGCTCCGTTCCCGCTGCCAGGGGAACCGTTTGGGGTTCTGAGGGGGGCGGAGCGGGGAGTGGTGGCGGTCAGGCGCGGCGGCCTGCGCCGGGCTTCGGAGCCCGAAACATGGATCTGGACTGGCTTTTCTGACCCAGGAAGCAGCGGTTTACCAGAGGTTCACTTGGCAGAGCTTGGAATAGCCATCTCTTAAGATGAGCCTCTTAAGGGAGAAGGGAGCCCCTTAAGCGGGAACTGACTGTTTTTCTCTGTGTTGCAGGCCCGAAGGGACCCCGTTTGAGGATGGTAAGAGAGTTTCTTTACCCACCTTTCAGGAGCCTGGTCGTCTCTGGGGGAAAGGGGTCCCGGTCATCCTGAAGTGCCTCCTACTTAGGAACCCGCTTCTCCCTAGCCTCTGCCTGCTAAAGGCTTGACTGGAATCCAATAAGTGGCCGGTGGTTCTGACCATTGTCCGCTTGACTAGAACTGCACCTTTTTCCTTGCTTGTTTCTTTTAAAAAAAAAAAAAAATCTGGGTAAGGCAGCCGCTTTTTGAAAGGAGCTTCATAGCACCGATGTTAAGGATTTTTGAGGTCTGGGCTGTGATCCTGTTAAATTCAGCTCCCTCCCAAGATACTGAGTTAGTATCAACCCAGCGACTTGCTGATAGACTCAGAGACCCCAGGGACCGCCTAGTTCAGAATTCTATCACAAGGGCAGGAACTGTGTTCAGCAGGTGCTTAATTCGTGTTGGCTGGATGTTGGAGGGGTGCAAGAATCCCTTGCCCAGAACTGTCGGGTGTCTACCGTGGTCTTTCATGGCCAGTTTGAGTATAACATTGTTTCTCGTTTTAAAATGAGTTTTCAGTGTGCTTTTATCAAGACTTTACGGTGAGTAGTCTCCAAGCAGCTTCACAATTGAGGGTATCCTCAATGTCCAGCCTACTTGAAGGCACCATGTGTACCTATAGGTAGGTGAGTTTTCGTGGATTCAGGTTTGACTTTTAAAAACACTTGAGTTGCTTTTTAAGGATTTAAAAAAAAAATTTCTCTTTTGAGATAATTATAGATTCGTGTGCAGTTGTAATTAATAATAATACTCCAGAGAGACCTTGTCTACCCTTCACCCATTCCTCCACCCCTCTGGTAACATCTTGAATGACTATCCTACAATATCACAACCGGGAAATTGACACCGATAAGAGTTTTATGTGCATCCAGTTGTGTGCGTGTATGTATGTGTGGTTGTCTTCTGAAAGCTTAAAACATTTAACACATGATTAAAAGTATTTGAACTACCGATCGACATCTTTAATACTTGAGGTATTCAGAAAACAGAAGAATCTTTGTTATTTTTTGCAATGACCATCTCTACTCATTTAGCAGTTGCCACACACACACACACACACACACACACACACACGTGCACACACGCATGCACATAACCCTGTTTGAAAGTAGGAACAAAAATATTACTGCAAACTACTAAGTATATACTTCTGTTACTGAGCTGGATTGCCTTTTGATGCTACCAGCCTACAAGACGTTGTGAGATGGGGCAACATTGGCCAGGTTTATACTTTGCCCGAAATACTCAGGTTTCCCGAGGAGACTGTGGACAGTCGCCTGAATACTTCCTCCACCCCCTGAGTGTAAATATCACTGCTCCTCAGTGTCGCAAGCAAAAGAAATGACAGCAAGAGTGAGTGATTCTGAAGGCACGCTCCTTGGGTGCAGTAGATCATTTGAGCACATCCATACATAGCAAGAGCTAGCTAGACTTCATTTTCCTCTACTAGACTGGTGCTAGTTCTTTGTACCTGGGCACTGTGTGCAGATTAACTGTGTCTTTGCTTTAGCTCCAGCAGACTTTGTTTTCATCGGCTTTCTCCCCCCCCCCCCCGATTTTCCTCCGACAGCTTCATGCTGGGCACAGCTTTATTAATAGTACATCACTTTGCCGGAGGACTGGCTACTTAAATATTTCAAGGGTGCTTCACTTGTTTTAAGTGGTATGAAATGAGAAGGTACTTAAGGAATCCATTATCTACCTGAATCTTGCCCGTTGATATCACTTGTTCTATTTTTGATGATGTGCCTATCCATACTGGCATTACGGAAAGGAATTACTCCAGCTAAATAACAATACCCTTCTCTGATTCATTCTGTCGAGCAGTCTGCTATCCGTGGATGCTTCCTCGGGTGTCTAGAACACTGACTGTGGGGACAAAACATATTTTGACCATATTTTAATACGCTTTGTTTGCAATGAGGGAATTTACTAGAAAAGACTGATGAAGGACAAGTGTCATAATTGGTTGTGAGGTTTCCGATGTAGTATATAAATCAACAGCTCCAAAACTACTTTTGCTGCTTCCTTGTAAACGCTTTGTGGTGGAAATTTCTGAAACAGCCAGGCCCTACTTAAAGAGATGAAGACTTAAGAAAAGGAACCCTTCAAGGTATTTTGATTTAACTTCACACACTTAAAGTAAGAGGAAGATGTTCCCAAGAACTTACCTTGCTACCAAACGAAACACTGGGGGGCAATGCTTCCTCATCAGAATATCGTAGTATGTATGCTGAATTCAAAGACTATGGAAAAAAGTATTGTCCTTTGCATCATCTAAAAATTATTAATAGACACAGTAAGATACTAGTATTTGCTTTTCACAATAGGTGTATTCTTAAGAATTTGGGTGTAAGTCTTTTAAAAATGAATCACTTAAAATTCACCGAGGGTGTTCTTAAGGTAAATATATCCTATGATGAAGAGGTATTATGTTAAAAATCAGAATTTCCAGTTCAAAACAAAACGAAACAGAAGCACGTACTTTGTTTTCTCCTCCGGGGTCACAAACTGGTGGCCAAATGGCAGAAAACACCTGCCGAGGTGTTCCCTTTGGCCAACATGGTATTTCCAAAAATTTGAGTTTGTAAATGTCTTTAGCAGAACATACACTCTCTAGTTTAACGATATCACTCCTTTATTGCCCTACACCAGCCATTTAATACATATAATTTCCCAGCCCCTATGTATAGACGGATTAACTGATACTTTCCGTACAACGTTTTGTCCTCCTCGGGAAGATGAACACAATCAGTGCCGATTGTGTACAGTGGTGAGGCTTAAGTTTTCAGTTAATTTAAAGCCTAATCTAAATATCCAGAGGATAAGAGCACTAGTCTCAATTGCATAGTGTTCTAAGATTTTGAATTTCCTTAACGTTTGTTTCGGATCTCCGAAATGGCATTGAGGGTTGTATTAAAGAGATTCTGATTGTTTAATGTGGCTAAAAGTATAAGATTTGGGGGTAAGTCCTAATTTATATTCAAGTACACGTAAGCAGGTGGCTTCACTACTCAAGATACTAAATGAGCAGTTTTAAAAGACTTGATTAACTTCTTTGGTAGCTAGCTAGGTAACCACCTTGTTGAACTTCTGGGCGAGCATTAGGCAGAAAATTCAAGTCAAGAACCTTTTGAGAAAGTTTGAGAGCCACCAACATACATACTCCCCTTGAATTCAGCTGTGAGCGTTTGGTGTAGGTCAGAAAGTAAGTACTGTTTAGGATTTGAATTCATTACTTGTATATTTCTTACTGGTGGTGAAGTTTGGATTTTTGGTTCTTGCCTCCTTCAGTTGAGCATTTGCAATTTTTATAGCTACGGTATGTATGGAGCACTTACTTTGTGTTACTGTGCGTATTTTCCCCTCCTTTAAACCTCACAACAATGTTGTCTGCTGGTTACTGTTCTTGATCCCATTTTACAGATGAGGAAATTGAGGTTTAGTCGAGTTGAGTGGCTTTCCCAACTAGTAAGTAGCAAAGCAAGGAACTGAGCCCCCGTCTTGGTGCAAAGATGCTGTTTTCCCCACTATGCTCTACCGTTTCCACGCACGCCCGCCTTGTGCGTTGCTTTACCACTTTTAAGCTATCCTCTTGACTCTAAAGTACCTGGGAGCTCTGTGTGCTATTAAATCCACCCAATTTTAGAGCAGTTCCTTGATGATAAATCTCTTCTTACCTATAATCTAATCAGATTTCAACATCGAGCCAATGTGTTTATACTTGAGATACCTAAGGAAGCTCAAAGTTTTGGACTAACACTCATTCCCACTTTCTCCTGCGTATTTTAATATCAGTAGTACTGACAAGGAAGAACCGCTATTTTTTTCCCTCAAAAATAGGAAGATTTATGACCAGGTGGTAGGTTAATAAAGTAAAGTAGGTTCGGATGGAGTATAGCATGTTTGTCCATTGCAACATATTTTACTTTTTGCTGTTAGTTATAATGCATAGTATCTTCAGATCTGGCTTTGCACACAGCTTAGGGAGTAACAGTAGTTTGGGGGAATAGGTCTATGTTACATTTTAAATTATTCTGAAACTTCGGGAGACATGTTCATACTAAGGGCAGCTTTGTTACCAAATTGTTTCCTAGCAGTGTGCTGGTAGAGAACAAACTTTGGTATTGTTACATGTAACAGATCTAGCAACAGAAGGTAGTCTTTTCTTTTTTCTTAAGTGGTGGATAAACCTATTCACGGAAGGAGGAAATAAATTGCCAACTCTAAAGGAACCGTTAACAGAGTATACTCCACGTGAAGGGTGGTCTGTGGTATCAGAATAAATGTATTCAATGGACCAGAGTAATACAGTAGAACATCCATCACCTTAGGCCAGACAGTAACTGATTCCTCAAGATAACCTGAAGAGATTTCAGTCAGGAAAAAACAATCGCCCAATTGTTTCCTTGAATTTATTAAACCCAATTTAAAAACTGTTTTGGAGGAAATAGTCTCCCCCAATCACAACATCCTATGATTCTTGAATGAGATCCAGTTTGTTCATTCCCTATAAATAAGTCTATAGTATACTTTGGGGCCTCCCGCTACCTTCGTTGACGCGTATTCAAGGGAAATAAATTCATTTCACTAGTGGCCTAAACAAACAACATTAGAAAGGTAAATTTGCTGGAGACGTGAATGCAATCTAATGTGATTTTTTAATTATTTCTGCCATTAATTCCCTCTATTAGTGTGAATGATTGAGTTGATTTTATAGTGAAGTACCTCGTGAGTCATACTTAAGGACTTTTGAGAGAGATTGTGAAGTTCTTCCTGGCTTGCGTTCAATTATGTTTTCATTATAGTGTTGCTATTATACGAAAAGGAGCCAGTGAACACTTGTATACTTATTCCCTTCCATGTTAAAAAATAATTTGGTTATCGATTTGTATTTCTAGCATGGATTCTGGAACCTCTGTACTCCGTTCTTTTCTACTCCATTTCCAAGTCACCGGAGAGTTCAAGATGGAGGCCGGTTAAAACAGGCCTTTGAGGCCTTTCAGCCATCTAAGGGAAGAAGGCCAAATTCTGGCTCTTGTTTCTGGTCATTTTGAGGATGTCTTCAAAATGTACAGTGGCTAAAGTCACCCTGCAGGCCATAATTTTGCGTTTAAGATGGCTGTGTTTAAGTTCGGGGGAGAATGATGGCAAAACAAAACAAAACAAAATCCCCTTTGGGCGGTGGTTCCTACCCTGTCTATTTTTAGAGCAGTTTCTGGAGATCTTGCCTTCCCCCCTACCTGGCCTCTCTTTCCTCTCTGCAGTATACCTTTGCATTATTTCATTTAATACTGGAAAAAATGCCACGTAGCATTAAAAGAAAGTGCTACTGAACAAAGTGATAAATCTGTTTCTTAAACCTTTCTTTTCCAACTACAGGAACATTCAAGCTTACAATAGAATTCACTGAAGAGTATCCAAATAAGCCACCTACGGTTAGATTTGTCTCTAAGATGTTCCATCCAAATGGCAAGTAGCACTCTTAATGCAACATTTTAAACGGGTAAACTGTTAATTATGGAGGTGTCTCACGTTTCCTACTTACCGGTCTATGGTACCTGGGCATTTGTTTGGGCATCTTGCTGTTTCCTGAAAACTGAACTCGTCCGTGAGGGTCTGTTGCTGTCTTGATCTCTAGTCACAGAACTGAAGCAGTGAAGGCACTTTGCCTTTGCTTGGAGCCTGCAAGCCGCCTGGTGCTGATGATCTTTGTCATTCACTTACTGCACAAAAATAAGGATGCTCTTGATGTTTCCTTTTAATGTCAGGCTGGGATTGGGGTAGTCTTGTGGCGTGGTTATTTTCACGTTAGAACAGTTTGTTTATTTAGAACAACAGTTTTCAAATTTAGATGCAGATCAAAATTACCGTGGAACGTTTTCCAAAATACAGATGCCTTGGCCCCACTCCAGAGCCAGTGAGTATCAGATTCTGTGGCTGAGGGGCTACAGTGTATCGGAAAAGCAGCACAGGTGATCCCTAACTTACCTTCTGCCTTTTTTTTTTTTTTTCCCCTTTCTCTCCTCGTAGTAAGCCTCAGAACAGCTTGCTTTTTATTCAGGTTAGTAAAGTATTTTCCAGGATATCAGATATTCTTATCTTCATGTCAAAATGAGACTTTGCGAACTCTGCGCTGTCTTTATTTCAGATAAGAGACCGAGTTTACACATTTCGTGGAATAAATTTCCCACAAATCGGGATGCCTAGGGACCCTGCCGGAAAAACGTGTGTGATATCCTGGATAATACGGCAGTCTTTTCAGAAAAAAGAGCACAAAGTAGCTTCTAGTTTTATACCAATTCTATTTGACGTTCTCGGATTATTTCACTAGCAGTGATGAGGACTCTTTTTAGGAAGCTAAGTGAGAAGCAGCTTAGGAGTCTTTTTAAGCCTCACGAGCAAAGTATTCTTGACTGTACTTGTCTTGACTATGTTACAATATTAACGGGTTTTATTGTGTTTAACGTACCGCTTCTATGCTCTCAGTCTATGCAGATGGTAGTATATGTCTGGACATACTGCAGAACCGTTGGAGTCCAACCTATGACGTGTCTTCCATTTTAACATCCATACAGGTGATTGTTCTTTAATGTGACCACCTATGGCCTTTGCTGTGTGTATATTAGCGCTTGAATTGTTTTTGACAGTCCTACCTTAAGGCAAAGGGCGGGTCATTAAGACCCAAGCGCCCCGAAATCACGTATTTGCCTAGCGAGCAGCGCATTGATGGTACTCTAGGTTAGGATGCTAAGAGAGCACATGTAGTCGTTACTTAGGACAGTTCAGCGGATTGTTTGGAATATATACTTCTCTGCATCGAGGGACTGACCTGTTACAACTTGTTTCTATAGTCTCTATTGGATGAACCCAATCCCAATAGCCCAGCAAACAGCCAGGCTGCTCAGCTGTACCAGGAGAACAAGCGGGAATATGAAAAACGTGTCTCTGCGATAGTAGAACAGAGCTGGCGTGATTGTTGACCCGGGTACAGCGAAAGAAGAGGCCGGTCAAGAGAAAAATCTATATTGATGTGTTTGTCACCTCCCTATTCTTCAGTGTCATTACATTTACTTTATTAAAAGCAAAATAGCTGTTGTGCTGTTTCCATCTTCCCTTGCCAAGCTTTTCCTACCCCTTCTCCCCTCTCCTTGAACATCAGAAAACACCCTCTAGGAGATCAAATGTACTGTACCTGGGTTACGTGCAAAATTGACTAATGCTCAACTCCTTTTCTGTTGTGTCTCATCTCCAGTTTTAGGGCAGGATTGTGCTACTGTGCTTTACACTGAGCTTTTAAAGTGAACCGTTACACAAGTGGTGCTTGCGCACAGCTCGATGACCAGGATGTTATTTTTAACAAAATGACTGCTGAAGTGTTTCATCCTGGCCGGCCCTTCACTCGTGTTGGATTTAGACGTGAATGTTTGCAATATGGCCTATGGAAAACGGGGGAACAGATCCATGTAAACACGCATTTTGAAAGAGCAATGGAAGCCCCAAACGCTAGGATGGTAAGGTCCAACCAGTACGAATTACAAGATGGTCTTTACCGGTAGGAAGGGAACGGTCAGTGAAAGGGCTCCGCCACAGGCGCGCAGCGATCGCCGTAACTGACACGTCCTCTCCTTGCGGGATGCTCGCCGGGCTCACCCGTGCTAAGTTTCAGAAGACCGAGGTCGTCTTCTGGGTTTTTGCTTTTTGAAGAGGTGTGGGAGCAGAGGAATGGAAACAATCATTAGTTTGAAGCTAGGGAACGTTGGAGATCCTTGAATCTTTTTAAAGGAGAAGTGCTACCCTGGATAGACTTCTAATCCCCCATCGTTTTTTAGAGTTTTAATTAGCCCAAGGAAGGGAGCCTGTCTGTGGCAAACTGTTTTTCCACTCGACTCCTGAGTTCATGCTGCATGCTTTTAGTTTCTTCTTCCCTTTCAGTATTATAAGAACTTTAACGTTCTTTCTGTGGATATTTATACTTTAGATAGACAGTACGTTTCAGCAGCAGCGTGGGACAAGGCTTGTACATGTTTCGTCTAATGTTCCATCGTCCCCTTTTGTGCATTTGTCACTCTTCTAAATCAAACTTTGCACAAGTAACCCATGTAAAAAAATGTACATTTTTCAAAACTTGTAAATAAAAATAACCTTAAAATTTTGTAGTCAAGGTATAATTATATTTTAGCTCACTATGAACTTTTAGTATTAACTTATTGGAATCTCACAGCTACTCACTTTCCCCCTTGAAATAAACATGGTAAAAGCAAAATCACAACACTCTGCGAGAGGAACAAGAGGAGTAGATCTTGTTGGAGAGGACCTTCTTTCTTGTCATAAGTGTTAATGCTCTGTTCTTTTTTTAACGTTTTAACAAGAATGTAAAACTTAAATAAAACGAAGTTCCTTCAGCATACAGTATGGTCAATCAAGCGAATGAAGCGGGGTCGGGGGCGTCGACACACCTGGGTGTTTCCGGCACCCTCCCCTACCGAGACCTAACTTGTCGATCCTGACATTCCACCCCTTTCAAAAGCCCTGGCTTGTAACAAATAGCACCAAACTACTCTAGACCGGTACTTTAACCCCCGCATGAAGTTGGGGCGTACAGGTAGCCTCAGTCTGCCCTTGTTTAAACAAAACCGCTCTCTCCCGAGGAGCAGCCTAGCTCGCGCTAAAGACGCCAGAGCAGTGACTTCCTAGAAACTCTCCTCTCTCGTTCGGGGTAGGGGCGAGATGACATTAAACGGTCTTTACGGTGTGTGTACTCACTCAGCCTTTAAGACGCGGCACTTAGAGGGGCCTCCGTGGCAGAGAGCGTTCAACACGTCAGAGGCGGCAGCATCCTTACATGTGCTCACGATTTTCCCTTAAGTCCATTTCTGCTTCGAAGTAGAGCCACGTTACATTGCTCTTTATTTGGTAGATTAGTTTGACATTAACTTTTTCACCCTACCGTGGCTGGGTACCTTAAATATTGACACTGTTCGTCACACTTGAAAAAATTAAGGTGAGACACGGAGTGCGCAGATTTAATTTTTGTTTTCTTTTCACACACCTCCTGAGAAACCCTATTCCCAATTTGTTTCATGGGATAATTTACACCCGAGTCAACAAGCTGATCAAGCTGATCTCTGAAAAGCATCGTATCTCGAGGTCAAAGGCACTACAAAAACCATTCATTCAAACATTTAATGCTAATTTGCCTTTTTTTCTTTACAATTTTTTTTTTTTTTTTACAAATGCCACAGGCTGCCTGCATGTAATTATAACCAACAAGTTAAAACAGATTTGGAGGTCCCTTTATAAAATGACAGTGTGATTTGAACTTGAGTCTTCAATTCTGCACCTGCTGATACCGGGGCGGGGGTATGAGGAAGAACCAAAGTCGTAATCAAGAGTCCTTTATTTATTTAGGACCCATCTCTAGCTTCAGGGGTTATCACAGCAAAGTGAATGCATTGTATTCTACTAAAAATAGAATCCCAACAGAATGCATGAAATTCCCATTCATTTTGCAATCAAAGGGGAGGAGAAAAATCTAAAAAGTGTATCTGTGAGACTCAAGGCTATATATAACTGACAGAGTTACTTCCTCAGTATAACGTATTTAAGTAATTCAAATAAAACTTGAAGCAGCTCATGTATGCGTGCTGGTTTTATAGCAAAGGTACAGAGTTAAAAATGACTGCAATTTTGAAGAAAGGGAAAATACAGGAGCCAACAGAATGGGGACAAAATAGAGCAGCAAGGTTGCCCAACAGCTCATTCTCATTAAACCCATTTCTCGACAGATTTTATTTTCAAACAGAGGTAAGTGACTTCACCCTAATTCCACGTCAATAGGAAAGCTAACCTAAGAAGTTAGGAAATCTGGACCCTCAAATCCAGAACCAAATATATACTTGTCCCCCACCCTCCACAAATTGTGTATGTATGCATATATATGTATATGTAGACACACACACACACACACACACACACACACACACACAATTTGGCCCAATTATTTGGGAGCCTTAACTGTGACCACATTAATATTCTGTTCCGTTGAACTTAACCTAAGTAAACCAGATTCATAGATAACATTTCCCTACTTCCCACCCCACCCACCCAGCCCCGCCCCCAAAATCATGCTGGGAAGAGGAAAGCAACGTAAAGAGAGAAAGGAGTTCTCTCACACCCCTTGATCCCCAAAGCCAACTCCTACTCAAGGGAACGAAGGCTGGCTTTTCCAACTCACTAGCTGAACCGCAGCTTCTCAAGTTTGGCATGAGCCTTGTGGGGTGAAAAAAAAAGAAAAAATCCTGTAAAACCCATAAACATGCCGGCTTCTGTTCCCTTCGCTATTGTTAAAATGTGAAGGGCCAAAACAGAACGCACACCTCATTGCTCTTTCTACCAACGTCAGGAAAGGCCACCCACTGTAGGTAGAAAGGGAGTCAGTGAGAAGCAAACATCACACACAGTTAATCACCGTGGGTGACTAAAAGATGGAGATCCAGGTGTAAAAGTGAATCCCTTTATATGTTTAAAATATCGGTTTAACTAGCATGGACAGCTTCTTCATGCAAAATAGAGGGGAAAGGAAATTACTGTTTATGGTGGGCCGACTGCATGTCAGATACGGTGCTAAACGTTTTAAGACACTGTGAGCAACCTAACTGCCCTGTCATTTCGTTGGGAGTGTTTTAACTACCGATATGAATAGTCCTCTCTAAATAGTAATACTGTAAATATTAATACCTGCTCTGAGATACAAAACCCAAATCACGTAAAAGTAAACAAACAGCCTGAGATCTGGTTGCAGCCAGCAGGCTGGGCCATAGGAAAACGTGACGGGTGACTGGCTAGCTGTTCGTATCTGCCAAGTCCTTTTATGTTCATCCACATGCGCTCTGGGGTGGAAATATTTTGTGCAAACACCACTTCCCCCCTCCAAAGATCCAAAGTGTCGCCACTAGGCTGCTGCCCGGAAATAAGCACGCCACCATTTTGATCAACTTTGGCTCCTTTTTATTCAGGAAGCATATGCTAATTCTTTTTATACATTTTTTTTTTTTTACATTCCAGAAATAAGCGAAAATAGCAGTTTTAAATATGTTACAAAGTTGGCTTTTGGGGCTTGGTAAGCTTTTTGAGAGAGGGACCGGCCAACTGACCTTTTCATCAAAGCACCAATGTATCTGCAGTCTTTTTACCAAGTTCTACCACGGTTGTGGCCGCCTCGGACGTGCGGTACGTCCAAACCGTGTGAAAAAGCTATAACGGAGAGTTGCTGTGAGTCTCTCTGCAAGGCACCAAGAACAAACAGCTCCAGCTTCCTTTCTTCAGACTGAATCAAAGTTTTTGAAACTTTTCAACTGCTCTCTCAAGTAGTGCTCTCTCAGCATGAAAACTAGAATTGGTTAAAACTCCTATATCACAAGATACAGTAAATCACTTTCAATATTCTGGAAACCACATGGTAGAAGTTATAAATAAAGGAACACTAAAATTACCTTAAGAAAGTTTTACATCATTTAGTCGGTAAGGACATTTACACGTACAGCACAATTTACTGTTAAACATTCTTTAACTGGCTTCACACAAAGATGAAAATAGTAATACAAAACGATCTGACATTTTCAGTAAGTCTGGAATTAAGACGGTAGTTTTATTGTCGTCGATATCAACTTTACATATTGTTGCAGATTGCTGTGCTATGCCCTTTCAAATGAGAATTTCTCTCTCGGGGTGAAATTCCATTTGGACGTGTGTTCTCGCTTTGTACAAACTAGCAAAATCTGAGGGACACAGCGATATCAGAGACACAAACAATAACCGCACAGTATCCTCTGCTGAATGAAGCTAATACAAGTGGACCGAATTCTTCGGGTTCCAATACCTAATAAAGCACTATATGAAATGAACAAGGTGAAACATCTTAAGAATGAATATACTCTGCAGTCAGGACATGTAGCATTTCTTTAATTCACAAATCTGCCTCGTCGGGCATTTCCAAAATAAATTAGCAACATCTCAATTTGCTTGAGGCATCACAAGCTCGTAATGCCCCACCTGGCCTTCCTGTTTGAGCTGATCTAGGAGGTCTTCCTTCCGTCTCTTTCTACCTACCACCAGGTACCTATCGTGGCCTACCCCATGCGACTTACTCTTAAGACCGTACTTCTGGGCAATCTGATGTATTTGCTTCCGCTCATCGTTAGTCAGCTCCGTAGAGAAAGTCAAATCCGTGTGGCTCTCCGAGCGGGCATAGTTTCTGATGATCTGTTCAATATCTCTCTTGGCGATTTTGTTCACCCTCTCTACATCGAGACCCAGCCCTTCTCGCTTATGCTGCTCTTTGACGGAGATGGGCTCCCGAATGCCCTCGCCAGATTTACCTAACCCGCCACCCGTCCAGCCCATCTTTCTCAGCAGCTGATTTCCTATGTTATCTTCCTTGATTTGTTGTTTGTAAGCCTCCTCTGCCGAGCGGCCCTGGATTTCATTTCTTGAAATCACGTCTTCAATAGCTCCTTTCTTCAAGTTGTTAATGACGGTCGGCTGGGTCTTTTTGAGGGTCTTTACAGCTTCTCCAGCAGCTTCGTATTTGACGGTTTTCTTCACCCCAACTGCTTCTGCAATTACTTCGCTCTCCAGAATCACCTTGCACTTCCATCGGAGGCCCGTCATCCTTTCGTACACGTACTCGACCGTCATCCGGTTAAACTGAGCGGTGTCGTTCAGCGTGCACACCGGGTTCGAAGAATTCTCATAAACTACGAGATCCTTTATATCCTTCTTCTTTCCAGATCCCCTGGGTGAAGAACCTGTTTGGCACTGTGAACTTTTGACAGATGGGTAAGTGGGCTGTGTTTTCTGAAGGATTTTCAAAGCCTCATCGGCAGCTGCGTGCTTACTTGTTTTTTTGGTTCCGTAACCTTCAGCTAAACAGTGATCTTGCAAGAACACTCGACAACGCCACGTGCGATTTGGCATCATCTCGTACTTGTATTCAACTGACATTTTGTTGTATGAGGCAGAATTGTTAAGGATGCCAATGGCATCGTTTGCATTTTCCGTAAGGACAAAATTGGTCCAGTGTTTGGCGGAAGCATTAAAAATCGGCTGCCCAGAAGCATCTTTGGCCAGCACCACCAGCTCTTCTGGTGGTTTCAGAGCTGGAGGAAATTCATAGGAAGGCATGCCAATCTGACACACCACAAGGTCCTCCCCGATCGTGTGCTTGAATTTCCGTCGGACAACTCTAACTTCAATACGTTTCTGCAAGAGTTTTACAGCTAGCTCAGTAGCGCGATCCCTGGACCCATTCTTGCTGCCGGCATAACCTGTGGTTAAGTAGATATTTTGGCATCTAACTTCACAAGCATAACCATCTGTTAGAAGTTTTTTATTTTTGGGGATGTCAGCAGGAGGGATTTCTTTTAAAGGAGCGTATATATACTCAGGATTTGTCTTACATGCCTGAATACACCGAGTTAACATATATGTGTAATTAATTTTATCAGATCCAGAAGTCATCTCTGGATTAGAAAGGTTCTTCCAGATAGTCGCTGTTAATTTTTCAATAAAATACTGCTTCTCAGCTACCACTGACTCAGGAAATGTCTGTGACGGTGAAGGCTCAGGAGCTGACTGAGAGTTTGCCTGCTGTGATGTGCTGCTTGGGGCAGGGTTCCCACTGTCAAAATACATGTTGGCTGATACAGGCTGGTCTTTTGTGAAAATAAATCCCGATGAATCACAATACTGAGAATTCCCATCTTGTATACTGAAAGAGTCTTGAGTATAATCTTGGTAGATGTCTCTCGGCATGCCGGCAAAATGTGTTTGTTCATTTACCTCTTTTGTCTGAGGGCCATAAGGATCTTCCTGTCTTTCATCTTTTGAACTACTAGCTACAAAATGTACAGGCTCAAAACGAGGTCTCGCATGGAATTTGGAACCGGCTTGCTTTTTAGGAGGATTTTGACCTATAGAATGAGTGAAATTTACAATTCATTAAAGAGGGAATATTTCAAAAGAAGCAAACAGGAAAAGAGCACCAACTGTATTATTTGCAAGTGGCACTGTCGGTACAAGATACTTCCCATCACAAAAACTTCAGGTCATCTAGGCAAAGGGACTCAAGCATCAACGTAGGATTCCAGCATAAGGACGGATGTTCCCTGTCCTAAGTGTAAGGGAAGAAACTTGATAGAAAATATGCCACTGCATCAAGTACGCAGGGCACCACCACACGTGACTGGTGGAAACTTTTGTAGCCAATGAGTTCAAGCACAGGTGAAGTGCACTGAGAAAGAGGTAGTTCCAGTATACTCTCACACCACCTGTGCTGAAAGGCGCCCTTCTGAAAACCTGCAAATGGAACAGATGGCTCTGATGCAAAAGAGATGACGGCCAGTGGCGTTTACACAGCCTCTCTCTTTGGTACCAGGGGTGAGTGACTCTGTGATCGTTCTCTACAGAGCTGTGACTAAAACTCAAAGAATAATAATCATCAAAAGACCCCAAAGGTTTTCAAGTCAAAATCTTAGTTCCGACCTATTCAGCACAAAAGGGCGGTTTGCTATGTTTCATTTCTAGAACAAATAGCAGCTGGGAACTAATGATTTATGGGGGATATCAAATTTAAAGCTACGGAAGAACTCTCTGTCGAGGCTATAGCAGACACTAGAGCTTCCTCCCTGTAACACCGTTCAGCAGAAAGCTGGTCCATCTTGGACCCATCCAGGAGGATTTAGTTACTTAGATGTTCTAATGATCAGAGTAATAAGGCTGTTCTATTTGGAGGGAGGTTCCATGGCATGGACTTCAAGGATAGCATTATAGTGTGACCTCAGTATTCTTAGTGTTCAGTTCTATTTAGCATCCTCGGGAAAAACAACAACAAAATACTGTACATAACTAAAAGTTAAAACTCTTTTACGTAAGTCCAATGTTACCCATGCTATTTAAAATCACATAGCACGCTCATATCATTCTGAAAAAGCCATGTCGTTTCTTCAAATCCCACCTTCCAGAAACAAGCATACTCACCATCACATGTTGAGAGGTGACGTTTTTGACCTTTGGAAGGTTTGGACAGCATCAGATCATATGAAGGCATCTCCCCAATATCAATACCTTCAGCCATTTGCAGAATTTTTTCCATCAGGCGTGGGCTGTACCTATTTAAATTAATATAATCTATAGTTAAAACAGACAAGAATGTCGTTTTGAAAAAAGCTTCTAAATGAGCCAATCTTGTAATTGCTCCCAGAGGACCTTATCAACAGAGCATCTTGGCTATAAAACTGAAGAATCTACTCTAAAACATTTACCTATCAAATGAGTAATTATGTTATTTCATTAGAAGACACAAAACATAAAATCAAGAAGTTTAAGTGGGGGCGCCTGGGTGGCTCAGTGGGTTAAACGTCTGACTCTTGATTTCGGCTCAGGTCACGATCTCACTTCGTCAAATTCAGGCCCACACTACCAGCACAGAGCCTACTTGGGATTCTCTCTCTCCTCTCTCTGTTCCCCTCCACCCACTTGCACTCTCTCTCACTCTGTAAATAAATAAATAAACTTTAAAATATTTAGGGGAAGATCTTATCTTTGACTTGCAAGTACTCATATAGACTCATGATTCATTTTTTTCTATCATATATGTATACTATATGTAAATAACCACTTTATATATTTATAGAAGTACTAAGAGTGTTAAGAGTGGCTGGGTTGTTAACATCCAGACTGTGGTCTCTGCCATTTCCCACAAAAAGGAACCGGGGTCCTTAGGGGAACGGCTGATTCCAAGTCTGGAGCAGGAAATGTACAAGATGAACGTGGGAGAGATTACTGTGCTTGGAAACAAGAAAGCTATGAAAGACCTCATGGGTTGTGTCAAATGGACTCAGAAGCCAATCTGAATACACTACTACTGGCAAAGTGAGACAACTTGAGCATCAGTAAGGGAATCAAGTCATTATTCCAAAACAGGTAGTATTAAAGGAAGAAAGCAAGCATTTATCTGGAATTTTCCTGTATAAATCGTACCTCTGAGCAACTAAGAAATACTCAGCAACGGCTGCTAAATCTATTAGGTAAAAAGCTGATGGGGAAGAATCCAGAAACAACTCCCAGAAACATGCTCAACTAATTGTTGACAAAGCTGCAAAAGCAACTCAACAGCGGAAGGACAGCATTTTCAACCAATGGTGCTGGAGTAAGTGGGCATCTCTAGGCGACAAACAGAACCTCAACCTACAGGCTTCCGGCTGGCTCAGTCGGTTAAGCATCCGACTCTGGCTTAGGTCATGACCTCACGGTTCGTGAGTTCGAGCCTCACATCGGGCTGTCAGCCTGTCAGCACAGAGTCCGCTTCAGATCCTCTGCTGCCCTCTCTCTGCCCCTCCCCCCTTGCGCCCGCCCCAAAAATGAGTAAATGTTTAAAACAAACCCTTAACCTAAACCTTACTTCTCATCCAAAAATTCATTTGAAATGTATCATGTACTTAAATGTAAAATGTAAAACTACAAAACTGATTGAAAAAATACAGGAGAAATCTTCAGCATCTAGGGCTAGGCAAACAGTTCTCATACTGGACACCAAAGGTATGACCCATAAAAGGCAAAATTGGTAAGAAGGACTTCATCAAAATTAAAGCCCCTGCGAAGAGGATGAAAAGACAAGCTACAGACTGGGAGAGACATCTGCAAACCACACACTTGACAAAAAAACGAGTATCTAGTACAAACATCTCTCAAAATGCAACCGTAAAAAATACGTATTTACAAATGAACAAAAAGACGTGAAAAACATTTAACCAAGAGGACAGGCGCACTGCAAATAAGCACACAAAAAGATGGTCAACACCATTAATCGTCAGAGAACATGTAATTTAAAACCACAACGGGGTATCACAACACACCCTCAGAATGGCTAAGTAAAAAACAGCAACATCAAACGCTGACAAGGACACAGAATGCGGATCATTCATACGCTGCCGGTAGGAGTGTAAACTGGAAGGGCCATTCTAGAAAACAACTTGGAAGTTTCTTACAAAATTAAACACACAATTACCACAGGACCTAGCAACTGCACTTTTTTCGGGCCGTTTATCTCAGAGAAATCAAATCTTATGTTCACGCAAACACGTGTACGTGAACGTTTACAGCAGCTTTATTTGTAACAGCCAAAACGTGCAGTCAGCCCGAAAGTCCTTCAACAGGTGGGTGGTTAAGCTCTGGTACATACACACCTCAGAACACTACTCAGCAATAAAAAGGAATAAACAGATACACACAATATTGCATACGAGGGGCAAGGAAAGGGATGTGCTTATAAAAGGGTCACGAGAGGGATCCTTGTGGTACCCGAACTGTTCAATATCTTGACTATGGTAGTGGCTACACAAACCTACACATGTGATAAACTGTACTCAACTAAGTAAGTTGAGTACACACACGAGTACTAGTAAAACTGGGGGGATCTGAATAAAATCAGTGGATTGTGAACAAAGGCATTATCCTGATTATGATATTACACAATAATTTTGCAAAATGTTATCATTGGGGGAACTGATTAAAGAATGCAGGGCATCTCTGTATTATTTCTTACAACTGCGTTGTGAAGCTACAATGATCTCAATGAAAATTTCAATTCAAAAAAGTGGATGGGAACTTTATAATCTTAGTATCACGAAAAATGAGACAAGCAGACATGTGTCCCCTTACGTGATGACAGGAATTTCAAAGCACTATCTATAAAGTATTCTGGCCCTCTAAATAATCGAACTCAAACCTAATCAAGCCCCTAATTCCCAGGAATATGTTAAACATCACCACAAGAACATAGCCAGCCAAATCCAGAACGAAGGAAACACTATGTGACAATCCAATTTCTTCATCAAATAGCGTGAAAATAAAAAGGACAGGGGAACGGGTTTACAGGTTAAAGCAGACAGATCAACCAAATACAACGTATGGACCTGGTCTGGACCATGAATCAAACAAACCAACTGTAAAACACATTTTGAGGGACACCTGGCTGGCTCAGTCGGTACAGCATGCAACTCTTGATCACCGGGTTGTGAGTTCGAGCCTCACGTTGGGTGTAGAGATTACTTAAAAAATAAAATCCTGAAAGAAATACATTTTGAGACAAATGGAGAAGACTGAACATGGACATTGGATGATTCTAAGAAATTATTGCTCATTTTGTTGAGTGTAAATAATGGCGTTATAACTCTATTTTTAAAAATTCTTGGGGTGCCTGGGTGGCTCAGTTGGTTAAGTATCTCACTCAATTTCGGTTCAGATCATGATCTCACAGTTCATGTGTTCAAGCCCTGCATCGGGCTCTGTGCTGACAGTGTGGAGCCTGCTTGGGATTCTCTCTCCCCCTCTCTCTCTGCCCCTTCCCTGCTCTCTCTCCGTCACTCACTCAAACATATAAACTTAAAAAACATAAATTAAAAAAATTATCTGGTACAGATACATACTGAAGTATTTGGAAAGTTGAGAGAGAGAGAGAAGAGAGAGTGCAAGGTGGGGGCAGAGAGGGAGAGAGAGAATTGAGAGTCTGATGCTCAACTGAGCCATCCAGGTACCCCAAGATTTTAATATACTCCAGACTATCTCCCACAAGGAACGGGGGGCATAATAGATGAAACGAGGACAGCATGACGGACTGTTGATATTTCCGAAGTCAGGTGATGGGCACGTGGAGGTCCATTAAGGTCTTTTACTTTTGTGTGTTACTTTAATTTTTTTAATGTATATTTTTGAGAGAGAGAGAGAGAGAGAGAGAGAGAGAGAGAGAGAGAGAGACAGCACGAGGAGTCAGGGAGGGGCAGAGAGAGAGAGGGAGACACAGAATCCGAAGCAGGCTTGAACTCAGGAACCATGAGATCATGACCTGAGCTGAAGACGGACGCTTAACCGACTGAGCCACCCAGGCACCCCAAAACGATTTTTAAAAGGGCTCCTTATAAAGCAGATTGGCTGCTTGACAGACTATCATATAACTGCAGAGAAACAAACATACGGGCTCAAGTGAAGTTTTTGTTACCATGGGGACCTACTCACCCTTCCTACCTTGAGAGCCTTTCCTGGCCAATGACCAAAAGAAAGACTCTGGGTGCCATTTGGGAAGAAAGTTCTGAATGCGAGTAACTATCACCCCTTTACATGAATAGGTTCTGAACTTGAAGGAGGGTAACGTTTCCCACTTTTGGCACAACCGGTTCCACACCCATTGGACAGCTTTCCTCGCAAAGCGGAGCATCGAGACGCGGCGGCCTTCACAGATTACCACAAGCTAGCTCAGTCGTAACCTGCACTCTCCACCGATAATTGCTACTGCTGCTGCTATCGGTATGGAAATGCCAAGAGCAACCTTGTGTTCCCTTATTCTTACCTAAACAGCAGAAAGTAGAGCCTCAAACGCTGTACTTTCTATATATCACTTCCATCCATATTTGGGAGTTCAATTTCCAAGGTATAGGATGAACACAAATGACTGTGAAAATGAAAGTCTATAAATCTTAAACCTGTAATGCCACTTTTGCTACCTGAATTGGTACTATACTCAAGCCACTCACCTTGAGTTCCAGGCATACCCTCCAGACCTTCAATTCCAGCCTGATTCCAAATATGCTGTACAGCTGTAAATGGCATGCATCCGGTGCTCATTCCATTCACTTTTGTCTCGGGTTTCTTCCAACAGTAGTAATAATTATACCTACTTGCTGTTCCCTGTTCATTACATCTGCCACAAAATTCAACATCACCCATGGGCTATAAAAATAAACCTTTGCATAGGTTGTGAACACAGACAGCTTAGTATTAGTCATAACACTGAGGAAACCCAACCAGCTCAAATAATAATGGGAAAGACTGTATAGTCCCTAACTCTCAACATTTCAGAGAACAATGCAAATATTAACCTAGAGTCTTTAACAAGACCCTTAGGATTGCATTCCCATAAAATACTTCTTATTTTTTTTAAGTTTATCTTATTTGAGAGAGAGAACAAGAACGAGTAGGGGAGGGGTAGAGGGAAAGGGAGAGAGAGAATTCCAAGCAGGCTCTGCCCTGTCAGTGTACAGCCTGACGGAGGGCTCAATCCCACAAACTGTGAGATCAAGACCTGAGCTGAAATCGAAAGTCTGATGCTTAACCAACTGAGCCACCCAGGAGCCCCTATTATTTTTATTTGAGAGAGAGAGAGAGAGAGAGAGAGCGAGCGAGCACGAGTGCGTGAGCAGGGGTGAACCTTTTTTTTTAATGTTAATTTATTTTTGAGGGAGAGACCTAGCAAGCATGAGTGGGGGAGAGACAGAGAGAGGAGGAGAGAGAATCCCAAGCAGGCTGTCAGCGCAGAGCCTGATGTGGGGCTCAAACTCACAAACCGTGAGATCATGACCTGAACCGAAATCAGACGCTGAACTGAGCCACCCAGGCACCCCAAGAATCTTGAAAAAAAATTTTTTTGATGTTTATTTATTTTTGAGAGAAAGAGAGAGCATGCGTGCAAGCAGGGGAGGGGCAGAGAGCCCAATGTGGGGCTCAAATTCAGGAACCATGAGATCATGACCTGAGCTGAAGTTGGATGCTTAACCAACTGAGCCACCCAGGCACAGAGAGAGACAGGAAAGGAGAAAGAGGATATCTTTGTTTTTTTTGAGAGAGGGAGAGGGAGACACAGAATCCAAAAGCAGGCTCCAGGCTGCAAGCTGTCAGCAGAGCCTGACACACGGCTCGAACCCATGAATCATGAGATCATGATCTGAGCTGAAGTCAGATGCTTAACTGATTGAGCCACCCAGGTGCCCCAGAGAGAGAGAGTATCTTAAGCAGGCTCCATGCTCAGCATGGAGACGGATGCAAGGCTTGATCCCATGACCCCGGGATCATGACCTAAGCCGATATCAAGAGTTGGACTCTCAATCAACTGAACCACCTAGGCACCCCTGGTTCCACAAACTGAATTTTTTTTTAATGTTTATTTAATTTTCGAAGGGGAGAGACAGTGTGTGAGTGGGGGAGGGGCAGAACAAGACGGAGACACAGAATCCAGAGCAGGCTCCAGGCTCTGAGCTGTCAGCACAGAGCCTGACATGGGGCTCGAACTCACGGACCGAGAGATCATGACCTGAGCCGAAGTCAGACGCTCAACCGACGTCAGACGCTCAACCGACGTCAGACGCTCAACCGACGAAGCCATTCAGGTGCCCCTGGTTCCACAAATTGTAAATAAGCCAAGCCAGTAAAGCTTTCATTACTGTTCTCCATTATATTTTTTCTGTAGGTTTATATATATATATATATATATATATATATATATATATATACACACACACACATATATGTATATATATATATTTTATACTTTACTTATTTTTAAGAGAGAGAGAGAGAAAGCAGAAGAGGGGTGGGGGGTGGACAGAGGATCTGAAGCAGGCTCTGCGCTGATAGGAGAAAGCCCAATGCAGGCGCTCAAACTCACCAACTGTGAGATTATGACCTGAGCTGAAGTTGGATGTTTAACCGACTGAGCCACCCAGGCACCTCTGTAGATTTAAGTAACACCTTTACTCCAGAAATTTTAGAGAACCTACCAAGCAAAGCACCTGCAAATTCAACCACTGATAACTTCATTAACATTTTGGAGTTTACTTTTTATTCCTTTTTTATGCTTTCCATACCACCCCCCAAAAAATTCCTATCAGATCATCTATATGCAATCTGGTAGGGTGACGGCGTTGTTCTTACAATAAGTTTTTTTCTACGTCATTACCACATGAGTTTTTAAAACATTTTTTTTTAACATTTATTTTTGAGACAGAGAGAGACAGAGCATGAATGGGGGAGGGTCAGAGAAAGAGGGAGACACAGAATCTGAAACAGGCTCCAGGCTCCGAGCCATCAGCACAGAGCCCGACGCGGGGCTCGAACCCATGGACCATGAGATCATGACCTGAGCTGAAGTCGGCCGCTTAACCGACTGAGCCACCCAGGCGCCCCTTACCACATGAGTTTTAATGGCTATACAATATTCTCTTACGGAGAGACCATGATGTAAATAAAGGTCATTAAGGCAAATCTAATCAAGTGATTTTAAGATGCATGCGTATTATATATTTATGTCTATTAATTTACCCACTTGATCATAAATGCTTAAAAAACAAAACCAAACAACCTCAGCAGGTTTTTAGAGTCTTCAAAGACAGCTTATTATGTACGAAGCTTTTGGAAATCAGGACATTATTCAAGTCCCCTCATGCCTGGCATACATAAAGAGGATTTATAACAGACAAAAACATTTCACCTTATGAATCTTACATTCTTTTTATTTATTTATTTTGAGAGAGAGAGAGAGAGAGAGCATACAAGCAAGCAGGGGTGGGGCAGAGAGAGAGGGAGACAGAGAATCCCAAGCAGGCTCCATGCTGTCAGCACAAAGCCTGATATGGGGCTTAAACTCACAAACCATGAGATCATGACCTGAGCCAAAATCAACAGTTGGACACTTACCCAACTGAGCCACCTAGGCAGGTGCCCCATGAATTTTACACTTGTGAAAAAAAGATAGGTGCATACTTAAGATCTACAGTGGCACTTGAAATTTAACAAACATTCAGCAATGCTTCCAAGATTTTATTTATTTATATTTTAAGGTTTATTTTTGAGAGTGAGTGGGGGAGGAGCAGAGAGGGAGGGAGACAGAGAATCCCAAGCAGGCTCCACACTGTCAGCACAGCACCCAACACAGGGCTTGAACTCACGAACCATGAGATCATGACCTGAGCCGAAATCAAGAGTCTGGCACTTAACTGACTGGGCCATCCAGGTGCCTCAATGCTTCCAAAATTGAAAAAAAATTATTAAATTGCTCTACTAGGTTCAAAAAAAAAAAAAAGCCGGGTTTCAAAACTAAGCAAAGATCAGAATTCCCATGTATAAAATTATTTATTCAAAACTATTAATAAGACTCCTAACATCGTAAGTGAATAACACACAACCAGATTATTGATCAATCTTTTGAAAGCTCTCACTCCCACTTCTTTAGCTGGTGGCTGATGCATGCTACCGACGTGCAAAGTTATTTTCACAACGTGAATGCAACTGGCCACCTACCTTCCAGAAACCAGTCTCTTAACAAGGAAGAGACAAACAATCAAGGTGACACACCTGGTTTCATCTTAAGATATATTTTTTCCTATTAACATCTCATCAAAGATCAATAGGCCAGGATTCTTCTTCTGATCCTATCGATGAAGAACGATTGGAAAAGAGAATGCTCCACTTAACCAAACATTCTGCTTTATTAAATATGGTTGTTGCATTATCTACAGTTTTTAAGTAAAACACTGCACGGTTCCCTAGGCATTCATACAAACAATTATATAAGTGCTGTACGTGCAGCTGATTAGAAGACTGTGCTAACTTTTCTTTAGCCACAGGACATATCTTAGAAATTGCTTGCAGAAACAAATCTTGAGAGGTTGTTTACTTTTATGAAACAGACAAATAAGAGTGAAGAGAAATAATTTCAGCTATTTGAGCTTCCTGGCTGCCCGGAAAATGATGAAAAAGCTGACTGGAAAACATTGCTTATCCTATAAAGCAGTGGTTCTCATAGTGTGGACTGGTATCACCTATAAAGCTGTTGTTAGAAATGCTAATTTGGGGGTCCTGCCCCATACCTCCTGAATCAGAAACTCTGGGGGTGGGGCCCAGCAATCTGTGTTTTAACAAGCCTGACAGGTGATTCTGAGGCTTAAGTTTGAGAACCACTGTTACAAGATACTCAAGCTTGTTGTGGGGAAAATCACTACTATCACCAAAAGGAATGAAACATGGTTTGCCTCCCTGATCATGTGGGAGCTCCTCCTGGCTGGGTCTTATGATCAAGAAGTTTTCAAAGCTATCCTTGACCTAGGAGGAGTTATTTCAGCCCCAACTAAAACAGAACACAGAAAGTCCTCCAGCAGGGGAATAAAAGTGCTATTATTTGCAACCTGTTCTAAAAGTCAAAGGATGAACTTTGAACAACAACAAATTAACAATTTAAATTTAGAACGGGCTGTTTCACCATGTATTCTGCAGTTCCTTCGACAAAACAGTCTTCTCTCATGGAAGAGACCAGAAAATGAGCTCTGCCAACATCAACCTTAACAAGTACTGGAATATAGATTTTACCCACCTGAAGATGACAGCTAACATAAAGCCTGACTCAAGTGGAAAACGGCACTTGGTCCCTAGCTTCCAAGATTCTTTCTTGCCTTTGCCCTTTGTCCTGTATCTATGTGATCAGATATAATGCAAACATTATTCTTCAGTTAAGCTATTCGATAATGTTATGGCAATTCTTGTATGGATGGAACTGACTTAACTAAAATGTGACATGATGAAGAATGGTGTCACACACACAAAATGTCCTGAATGCTTGAGCTTTTAACACCAACTACCATTGGCCTGTTTTGTGTTGTTTAATGCCCTAGTTACATAAAGGGCTGTTGTTCTTGGAACGAAATCCTGAGATATAATAATGATGTGACTTGTGTCAGTTACTTGCTCTCACTCCTGGTCCATCCTTCCCAAATATGGCAGCTGTGTCTCAGTGGAAAGAGCATCAGAAGACCTGGGTACTGGCCCCAACTGCGGGACCTTGGAAAAGTCTCTTAACTTCTTGGCCTCCATTGACTTAGCTGTAAAAATGAGACACCACCTAATTCCCCAGGCTGTTGTAGTAAATGAGAGACATAAATAATGAATACATTTTGTACAGTATAAAGCTATATTCATCTGTTCACTCCACACATATACTGAGTGGCTATTACGCAGAAGACACTCTTCTAGGCACTGAGGATAAAGGTGTGAACAAGAAAGTAAAGACCTCTTCCCCAAAGGAGCTCACATTCTAGAGAAAAGGTAAGATTTATTATTAACACAAAGGATAGCTGTTCTCCCCCATGTACATTTTTTCTTCAGGATTCAGATTTCCTGGGACTTTCTATGATATCAAGGAGATCTATAATTACAGGATAAAAGTACATTTTCAACTGCAAACAATAATATTGTTAAGTGAAGGTCAATTAGATTTATCTAAATTAATAACTGAGGCTTCCCCAGTTGTAACCAGTTCCTCCAGTGAAATCATTGTCTCTGGAGGCAGAAATTATACTAACCTAGAGAAGATAGGAAAAAAATAGTGATCGAAAAAAATAGTGAGCAAAACAAAGTATATACTGGATACTACGTTCAACAATTAAGGGTAGATGTGGACAATCCTATTTTTCTGTATCTGTTATGGTCATTCCTAGAACTGAATTGGCTGAATTTGATCTGATCATTTTCCAGAATTTCTCATCCTAATAAAAAATTCACCGTAAGCCCTAAGTGTCAAAAAAAAAAAAAAAAAAGCCTCTCAAGTCTACCAAAGGAATGATTAGTTTGGGGGGTTCCGAAGGACACAGGTCCAAGTAATCTTGTTTTGTTTTGTTTTAATGCGTTGGAACCATACTGCAGTCTCCATTGAATGCAAAGAGCTTTCAAAGAGGCCTGTTCAGAACATGCACCAGGTTCTAGGAAAGGGACACGGACACAGACACACACGCACACACACCCACCCACACCCCTAAAACCTCACCCACAGGCCAAATGTTAATCCTTCTGATCACATGCAAGGTGAAAGGAGAGCAATCCATTTTTAGAATAGATATATCCATCTCTTTGTTTGCGTCCAGGCACATTATGCGCAAATCTACAAGCAAGGCGGACCCTGCAGCTAAGAGACCTCATACAAACCGCCTCCCCAGCAGAACACAGTAAAACCCCGCCGGGGGGCTGGTGTTGTTTTATTTAATGGGGCTGGAAAGAGGGAGTGGTCAGGAGGAGACTAGCAGGGATCCCTCCCCTCCCCCTCGCCCAGCAGACCCTCGAAGCCCCGACTGTCGAATATCTCTGCGGCTACCGCAATCCTTGGAAGGTCCTACGCAGGTCCGAGATTCTGCTATTCGTCATTTCCCACGCCCTCCCAAACCACCACCACAATGACCACCTCTCATCAGTCGTCTTCCAGGTGCTGCTTTATTTCCATCCCTGGTCCTGGAGGAGCTGCTCCCGCGATTCCCGCACCCTCTACCACCTCGCGCGGCCAACCCCCCAGACCAATACCGAACCCTCTGGAGTCCTCCAGCACCTCCCAATCTCCATCCAGCCTCTAAGTCCTCATCCGTATCCTGCCCCCGTCTCTATCCCGATCCCCATCACCGAGCCCCCTGCCCCGGTCCGTAACCCGACCCTCACACCTTCCTCACCTGCAGCCCAAGAAAACGTGGTTGGTCCAGGCGGCGGAGAGCGCGAGGAGCTGGTCCAGGGCAGCGCCGGGATAGCTGTGCAGGTGCCGACAGATGAAGCTGCGCCGCAGAGCCCACTGCCAGTCACTTTCGTGGCTATAGCGCCACTGCTCCAGCACTGGCTCGGGCGGGGGCGGCGGGAGGGGCGGCAGCGGCGGCGGCGGGAGGGGGGGCAGCGGCGGCGGCGACAGGAAGTCGCCCCCCAACAGCAGACGTCCGCCAGCCATCTTCTCCGCCCCCAAGCAGGGACCCCGGGGATAAAGCCGGCTACCCACCAGGAGCGAGCGGGAACGGGGTGGGGGGGGGGTCGGTGGGAGGGGCCGGGTGAGGAGGGGGTGCGCCGAGGCGCGAAGACCAACTCTCTGGGGACTGAAGTGTGTGCGTGGGGGGCGACCGTTAAAAAGGAAACGGCGAGCACGCGCTCACGTTCCGACGCCGGGGCGCACGCCCGCGGCACTCCTCCAACTCTCGGAGGCGCAGGACGGCGTCCGCCGCAGTCACACGCGCACCGGGGAGACCAGGCCAGGCCCGGGGCTCCGCACCTCCAGCGACCCGCAGACCCACACACTGCGCGGCGACCGGGGGAGACACCAGCACGCTCTGCCTCCCCTCCTCTGGGCTCTAGCCTACCTACCCGCGTGCCGCCCCGAGGTTGTGAGGCCAGTACGCGTGCGCCGCGGCTGTTCCCTAACTTCGAAATCCCGTCGCCGAATCTCGCGCGACGTACATTTTTTTTTTCCTCCTATGACGACTACGGGCCTTTGACGCACTACGGAGACGAGCGGGGGGCGGGGACTTCGGGAAGGGAATTTTGGAAGGTTCTCCGACGTTCGGGAACTTGAGTCCGTGAAATCCCTGGAAGGCGCCCGCTGACGATTGCCGGCACGACGGCTCGGCCGACGCTTTGGCCTGGGTTTCCGAGCGGGTGCGACAGTGGGACCGTGCCCTTTGGGGAGGGACTTCGGTTTGGATTTCACACTTAAAAAAAAAAAAAAAAAAGTCAGCTCGCCCAGGCTCCTTTTCTTCAGAGGCTAGCTTGAAAACCTCTGCCCCGTGCGTCATTAGCTTTGTATTTTATTGTGAAAACGTAGGGGAAAGGTCACGCTTGCAAAGAAAATCATCCACAGCGCCGCGTCTCAAGCCAGCCACTTGTATCGTCCGTACGCCATTCCAATTGCGGACAAATGGAGACACCATGTTGACACGGTGCTGACCGCAGTTGCAAGCAACTCCGTATACCATGTACCAATTTAAAACGCGCAACATAGTGCATTCCAAAAGGGGCCGAAAGAAGAGGGGGGGGAAAGCTGCACAGTAGCAAATGGCTAAATCACTCTGGAGTGAAATGTGTCACTCTACCTGTGGAGCTTCTTCCCTCAGTGTCTGCCGCCAACCCGCGCTATTCAAGTAATCAAGAAGTGTCTCTCAGCGGGAATTTACACAGCACCTAATGTATGCTCAATATAATGGAAATACAAAGGAAAAAGGAACAGGGGTGTTTCTGTTATCCTAGAACTGATTACAGTCTTGGTGGGGGGGGGGGGGAATAGTCCTGCGTAAAACTCAACGTCCCGCTGGCAGGACCGTTGGATGAGGTGACTTTGACCCATTGCCCTCTTGAAGTCTTTAAATGACATACTTAAAAAATATGTTTATCTAGGGGCGTCTGGTTGGCTCAGTGGGGTAAGCATCTGACTTGGACTCAAGTCATGATCTTGTGGTTTGTGAGTTCGAGCCCCGCGTGGGGCTCTGTGCTGACAGTTCAGGGCCTGAAGCCTGCTTCGGATTCTGTGTCTCTTTCTCTCTCTCTGCCCCTTCCCCACTCGTGCTCTCTCTCGCGCTCAAAATATTATTTATCTTTGAGCGAGACAGAGAGCGAGAGAGCATGAGAAGGCAGGTCAGAGAGAAGAGAGAAAGAGGATGCCAAGCAAAGAGAGATCGGGAGAGAGAATGCCAAATGGTGTAGATCCTGACGCGGGGCTGGAACCCACCAACCGTGAAATCACGACCCGAGCCGAATCAAGAGTGGGCACTTAAAGGACTGAGCCACCCAGGTGCCCCTAAATTGTCTATATTTTTAAATGACATATTTCTCATTGCGTGACACATCTAATGTGTAGGTGTGCATGGACTAAGAAGATATAGCACTTTTTACAGTTTCATAATGATTTATTTCCACGTCTGTCCCATTACACAGAATGCACTTGGTTTCTCACTCAATGGTAAGCATTCAGATTTATCGACGTCATGGTGGTCTTCAAATCAAGTCAGAGAACACGATACTAGGAAGGAAGCTCAGAGCTCATACATTCAAGTCACCCTTGTATGAGTCACAAAAATAAGGCCCGAGAGGTAAAGTGACTTGCTGAAGGGTGTAGACCATTCCCGGCAAAGCTGAGATCAGAATCTCGGTCACCTGACTCCTTAGCCAGTGCTCCCCCAGTCATTTGCACTGCCCTGAGTTTGTTTTGCTTTGTTTTTTTCTTCTTCCTCACAGAATGTATCACCGTTGCTTTGTTTTTTTCTTCTTCCTCACAGAATGTATCACCGTTTGAAATTCATTTAGTACAGCTTGGCTATTCCCGCCCTCCCCCAACCATGGCAGCTCCATGAAAACAAGAAACTCATCCATTTCGGTTTTAGCACCACCAACACCTGGCTCCTGTAGACTTGTTGAATTAAATGAATTGCTGAATGAATGAAGGCTCTTCCCATTGTCCCAATCTCGTGCAATTCATTTTCTTGGAGCTTACATTTTAAGCCGATTTATTATTTCACAGCTGGGTTAATTTCAGCCTAAACTGCCAACTTTTATCAAAATCAGCATTGTATTCAATACGCATCTCTCCTAGAAAGAGATTTGAAAAAAATAAAAACTCCTTCCTCTCAGCGTGGATTAAAGCTTTCCCACCATATAGCAACAAATAATTGCAGTCTGAGTTTTGAACTTGGGTTATAAAATGAAAGGCTGGGGCACCTGGGTGGCTCAGTTGGCTAAGTGTTGGACTTCAGCTCAGGTCACAATCTTGCCTTTCGTGAGTTTGAGCCCTGCATCAGGCGTCTGCACTGCAGAGCCTGCTTGGGATTCTCTCTCCCTCTCTCTCTGTCCTTCCCCCGCTCTCTCTCTCTCTCTCAAAATAAATAAAGTTACAAAAAAATGAAAGGCAATGAAACTGATGTTAGGGGCCATTTCCCCTGGGACCACCATAACTGGATTCCATTTGTAATTCCCACTATGGAAAAAAACACTTCCATCCTCTAGAAAATGAAACAAAAACTTGCATGATATTCCATGACCTTCTTTCTCTGGTAATCCTTCTGATCAAAAAATCCTTCAGCGAACCTATCTTCAGCCCAGTGAGTAAGAGCTGAAACCTCTAAGCGGAATTATCTGAACAATGGTTGAAGGGAGGTGTGGGAGGGAGCAATGATAAAGTCAGCCATCCCAATCTTTTAAAACAATTTTTTTAATGTTTTATTTATTTTTGAGAGAGAGACACAGAGAACAGAGTATGAGCAGGGGATGGGCAGAGAGAGAAGACACAGAATCCGAAGCAGGCTCCAGGCTCTGAGCTGTCAGCACAGAGCCTGACGTGGGGCTCAAACCCATGAACCACTGGATCATGACCTGAGCCGAAGTCAGATGCTTAACCAACCGACTGAGCCGCCTAGGTGCCCCAAGGCAGCCATCACAATCCTAAAATGATCCAGAAACTTGGTGTAATCATCCATCGTCCTCTCCTCCATCATCTTTCTCTAACACAGGCCCTTGCCACTGTCTTTACACTACACACACACTGACAGCTCTGAGCTGTCCTTTCCCTGCCCTTTCCTGTGGGGGAGTCAGTGAGTGATGAAAAGAGGGAAACCTGGAGCCTGGCCCTACTCCACGCCCATAAACGACCCCAGAAATTAGATCACCGAAAATTCTTGACCACAGTAGTCTACACTACAATATCCTCTTGCAGAATGTTTCCTAGTGGATCAAAAGCAATAGCTGAGTGCTCCCACTGATCAACTCTTGGTAATTTGAGCATCAAAATTATTAAGGACAGCAATGAACTATTGAAAAAATAGGAAGCCCTAAGTCCACAGCGATACAAAGTAGATAAAGAAGTAACGTGGGAGAAGGGAATGCCCTCACTTACTATGTGCTGACCAGTAAAGATGAAGGGAGTGCTCGAGTTGGAAAATCGTCATTTTGCAGATTGGTTCAGGCAAGAATTATCAATAGATGCTAAATCTAGGGGGGAGTTTTTGAGGAGCAGTAGGATATGTGCATGAACTTATGGTTTCCCTCCACAGATTATTAGTAGCAAAGAAGGGGGAAAAAGCCCCAGTAATTATATAGTGGAGAAAGTGGGCAACACCTTGACCTAAAATGAAAATAATAGATTTTTTAAAGATTTTGTCTCATTTAAAGTTTATTTATTTTGAGAAAGAGAGAGAGAGAGAGCAAGCAGGAAAGGGGCAGAGAAAGGGAGAGACAGAATCCCAAGCAGGCTCTGTGCTAACAGCCTGATTGCGGGGCTTGAATTCACAAACCATCAGATCACGACATGAGCTGAAACCAAGAGTCAGACACTTAACTGACTGAGCCACCCAGGTGCCTCAAGTATGTGGATATACTTTATAGTATTCTCATAATTTAATTCCAAAATTAAATGTTTGAAAAGTGAAATAACTCCCTACATTGCTGAAAAATCTCAATCTAGCTACCTCTTAATTACTTTTTATTGTGTGTCCAACTTTACTGGGCTCTCTGAAGCGCTATAAATGATGTTCCTACCCTTAGGAAGCTTAACATCTCTTGGGGAGGGATGTCTCTGAAACAGGAGGCAGCAAAGATAAAAGTTCAACTAGGAAGTTTGAAAATGGAGAAGAGATCAGGATACGTGGATGGGGTCAAGAAGGACGTCAAGGAGAAGGTAGGGCCTGAGCCTCGAAAGCAGGATTTAAATCAGTAGAGGATATTTTAGACAAAGTCACCAAATAGTTTCTGTAACTCCAGGAGAGGCCTGTGCAGACTGAGGGACTCGAATGAAGACTGGGTATCAGGAAGGATTGAAGCATCTGCTTGAGTAGATGAGATGCGCCTAGCCTGTAAGTTCCTCAAAAGCAGAATCTAACTGGATCTCATGCAAAAGTATCCCCCATAGCATAGGGCACTGGGCCGAACCCACAGAGGGTGTTCAGTATATCCTTATTGTTAGATTGAGCACAAGTAATTTAAGCCCAAACCCAAAATAAGGAGTTTGGCCCCAAGTCTATACATAACAGATAGACATATACTTTTTTACAGGTGTTGAACCCAGGGCAGGGACTTTCTAAAGCCCAAGCCAAACAAGCTAGGAGGTGGTGCAGGATCTGGAGAGACACCAGTGTAAGGTAGGACCAGGCAGCAAAACCACCGTGAGGTACCACTGTTCTGATACAGAACTATTTCAAGGGGTACCCACATTTGAAAAGAGTGGCTTTGCAAGAAAGCTGTGCTTGTGGCAAAGAGAGGAGTCTCCCTAAGTGGGGGCATTTCAGATAGCAGAGGGTACTGCTTAATCTCAGGGTTTACAACTGGAGCCCTGGTTGCTAGGTCTTTGTTGAGGGTTCCAGGGGCCCAGCTCTCTCCCTAGAAGCAGTTGGCGTTGTCACCTGCTCAGCAGTGCCCCAGGAGCACGCCCTCATGGCCACAGCAGGCCCCTGGCCCCACCGATGCTCCAGCAAAACTGTATGCACATTTTAGTTAAACCCATCTCCCAAGCCCACCCCACCCCACCCCCCACTACCTTGCATTAAGTGTTCAGCCGTTTGTCTTTATTTCTGATTTCTTTCGACTGGCCAGTTACTTCTAATGCCTTTGGGTTCGTTGATGCATCACTAAGCACTAAAATGCATTAGAGGTGGGGTCGGCAAACTACAGCTCACAGGCCCAAACTGGTCCCACCGCCTGCATTTGAAAGGCCCTCATGCTAAGAATGGTTTTTACATTTTTGGATGGTTGGACAAAATCAACAGCAATAATTCAGGACATGGGAAAATGAAATTCACGCGTGAATTTTATTTTTATTTTTTTTAATGTTTCTTTATTTTTGAGAGAGAGACAGAGTACGAGCTGGGAAGGGGCAGAGAGAGAGAGGGAGACACAGAATCTGAAGCAGGCTCCAGGCTCAGCACAGAGCCTGACGCAGGGCTCGAACTCACAGACCGAAAAATCATGACCTGAGCCAAAGTCAGACGCTCAACCAACTGAGCCACCCAGGCGCCCCTCACGTGTGAATTTTAAATTTCAGTATCTATAAGTAAAGTCTTATTGGCACCCAGCCTATGCTCAGTCCTTTTACATAGTTATCTACGGCTGCTTTTGTGTTTGTGCTATAGTAACAGTTGAACAGGTTGCAGAGGCCACATTGCCTGCAAAGCCTAAAATAACTTACCAGCTGGTCCTTTATAGAAAAAGTTTGCTGACCCCTGGCTTACAACAATGGTTCTCAACATGGGACGATTTGGCCCCCCAGGAGGCATTTGGCAACGTCAAGAGACATTTTTGGTTATCACAACTTGGGGGGAGAGGTGGGTGCTACTGACTTCTAGTAGGTAGGGACGCTGCTAAACAGGCTACAAATGCACAGGGCAGCCCCTACAACGCAGAAGTCTCTGGCCTCAAAAGTCAATAGTGCTGAGGTTGAGAAACCCTAGATTAGAGGAACCTAAAGTACTCCAAGTAAAGGGAAAACTCCATCCTTAATAAGGGCTGTGGCTTATGGAACAACCAGGTCGTTAAGTTACATTAGCTCACGTAGCTTTCACAATCACCCTGCAAGGGAATTACTTATATTCTCCTTTTACAGAGAAGTTTTTAACCCAACTTGCCCCGGAGCACACACGGATAGCAAGGGTGCTTGGCTCCAGAGCCTGTATTTTTCCACACCTAAGTGCCCGCCCCTGCTCAGTGACGTCATAAGCGAGTGTTTCTCTCTCTCTCTCTCTCTCTCTCTCTCTCTCGACTGCCCCCTAGTGTGCGAGCTGCGCAGACGCAGGCCAGTGTCGTTTCCTCCGGTACAGAGAGGATAGGGACCACGCTAGGGTCTCCGCATCTGACCAATAGGAAAATGAAGCCGAGGAAAAGAAAACCCTACCTCGACTGCAACCGGAATTGTCGAAAACTGACCGTCCTCCCCTCTTGTCTGCTTTAATGCTGGGGACAACAGAAGGCTTCCCTCCCTGGTAGACCCAGGACATAAAGTCCTACTTGCTATCTATAGAATGCTTTTCCAGTCATAAAGAACAGTCATGTTCATGAATTTTCGGGATGCTCACATCACAGGGTTACATGAAAGAAAACATGCGGCGCAGAGTTCTGAATTTGCTTCAGGAATCAAAACTCATCCCAGAATCTTGGGAGGATCTGGCACTTCATTTCCAAGACACCTTTTATCCTGGAGGATAATCAGCTCAATGCAGCAGTTAAATCCACGTTAATGAAGGAAAAGTAGAGGACTTCCTGCCCCACCCCCACCCCGCCCCGTGGGAATTTCAGGCCTAAATGGGGAGGAGGGACACAGCAGGGCCCACCTCCTAAGATTGCACACGGGCTCGCCTCCCTGAGCCCCTTAAGTCATCCACGTGGAAGGCAGCCACCCACCCCGCCCAGGGCAAACCGTGGTGGAACGCATCCCTTAGGGATTTAAGATCAGATCACACAGCCATCGAGCATTTCTTTGAATTTTATTGAAAATTGACATGGACATTAGAAAGGTACCAAGCTAAACAGTGCTGGTTTCGGGAGGTTTCTCCTGGCGAACGAAAGCCCCAGAGGGGCAGTGACTGGTCACACTCTTGAGCAAAAAAAAAAAAAAAAAAAAAAAAAAAAAAAAAAAAAAAAGGGAACGAAGGAGAAGAAAGGAAAAACAAACACAGATTCTGGAAAACATGCAAAGAGGCTCTCTCAGGAGACCCTGGACAGCGGAATGGCGATGGGCTATACGGGGAATAAGCACACTCACATACATGGTATTTTGATGCAAGTTAAACCAATGAATTCAAGGCAGATTTCTCAACATCAAAGCTCTCCTTGCAGAACCCGGGTTGGACGGAACCCTCTCTCAAAACCCCAACTGGCCTTGGAGGGTTGAATGAAGTCATTTTGCTCTAAGTTTAAACCCGCCTCCTGTCTCTCCCTTCCCCACCTGAGTGTTAGCGGATCCACTTCCCCCCTTGCTGAGAGGGGAGGTCTGCAGAAGGTCTGTGAATGCTGAAGATAGGACTGTCGCGTGGCTTTCTCTTCCGTATTCAAAGATGTTTAATAGTGGCCTTAGACAGTCAACCCATCGAACCGGAGAATTGGCATTTAAAGAGGAAAAACAGAAAACTTGTGAACAGCACATCCACACCCACAGCTGAGGTCTCCGGCCCCAGTCACTTACACTTGGGTGAGTCGTCTGCAGTTGTCTCTCTGAGGTCACATTTGGTCCATTCTCCAGCTCTGAAGGTTCTTTTCCTGCCTTGTTAGGTTAGGATATTTCCATTTAAAATACCAAGTAAGTCAGGAGAGAGCTTCTTGCCTGGACACAGGGACACATGAACACTTGTGGAGTGTGCAGTGTGTGTGTGTGCGCGCAGTTTGAGGGGAGAGGGGGTTGGTTGGTTTCTGGTTTGAGACAATATGGAACCCTAACTCTTCTATAATGGCAGTCTTCTCCTTTAGACTTAGTGCAGCTGCTGGAGACAAGATTAAAAAAAGCTAGAGAGGGAGAGAGAAAAGAGAAAGAAAACACGAAATTAGCCGAAGAAAAAGGGCATCCAAAGTAAGACAAGGCAAGGGGAGTGGGCAGTGCGAGGTAGCAGAGATTATACTTGGAGAAGACAGGTTAGAGATGGGGACACTGATAGACGGCAAACACTGGGAAATCTGCCGAGAAGGTTTTTAAGAACACCACACACCAGTTTAAAGCTTCTTGTTTTAATTAAAAACAGCCACATGTGAATGCCAAATGATTAAAACCAAAACCAAAACCAAAAGTGATCTGCACCTCAGGTAGGAAAAGCAAACTTCTCGGCTTAAGAGAAATGAAGGTGTGTGTGTGTGTGCGCGTGTGTGTTTGTGTGATCGTGATCGTGATCACATGTGGGGATTTTCCAGGAAAGCTCGGACCATTCCTAATGACTGGTTTTGTTTCACCTGAAGTTAACGGAGTATTTAGGTACTTAAGAAAAACAATAACCATTGTACTAATTTAATAGCCTTTTCACTGCAGAAGGAAAAAAGAAACCCCTTTCTGTCTACAGTGAGAAAAGCTACCCAATAAAATAACTATTTTAACCCTTTTAATCGGCTTTCTAAAGGCCTCATGTTCACTCCCAGGTTAGATTTTTTGTTTATCAAACTTCCTTGATTACGAGGATCATCTAGGGCACCTGGTAAACATTCGCAGGCCTGGGCCCCACTCCAGACTTCCAGGAAAGCCGACCAGCCAACAGGCACCGTCAGCAGAAACACTCAGTTCAGGAGCTGGCCTGGTCCGCTGCTTTGCCCGCCCCTACCCACTCCATCCTCAGATATTTTTCTCTGGGGGGGAAAAAACCCTTCAAAGGCCCTGTAATGCTAACTATTCATTTTCTCCGAACATCAAAAGACCTGGGTCTCCAGGAACATATAGGAACAGGTTGAATCCGGTTGTGAAACGGATCGGGAGTCAGGACACACTGAATGTCGCCTGGCTTCTGCTGTGAAACACAACTGGGACATCTGGCAAGTCCCTGGACCTCTCTGGGCCTCAATTGCCCTTACCGGGGAGGGGCGGGCGAAGCGGGTCATTATCTGTTTAATGGACCGAAATTTCTCCCTCGAGGCGAAATTTCTGCCTAGTCCCTGAAGTCCTCCCAAAGGCTGGGTGGGCTACTACTTTTGAAGTTTTCGGAACTCCTCAGGTCTCAGGTAGTTAATCCGTAAACAAATGTAAATGAGGGGGCCTCCTACTTGTAATGCAAATAATAACCCAGAATAATGGGGGTCCACTGGTTAAGTTTGAGGTTCTCGGGGAAATAGCCGTAAAACCGGACACGGAGACATCAAAGCTGCAAATAAGATGCCTTTCCCAAGGAGACTTGACAGCTTTAACGTAGCATCTCTCTGAGCTACTGGCTGAGTATCCACGTTTTTGTGTGTTTTATACTGTTTTGAACCTCCAAGCACGGGGTCTCCAAACATGCTCCACGACGAGACTTTCTAAAGGCCCTTTCTAGTTTCTCAAGAAACTAGCTTATATTTCATACTCGCCTCTGGTCACTAACCAATCAGTGACTCACCAAACAATACACAGCAAAACTGCGCGCTTGTTCTGCCAGCAAGAAAATGTAAAGTGTGTGTGTGTGTGTGTGTGTGTTTTTGTTTTTTCTACTTTTCGCTTCCTACCATGGAAGAGAGGAAACCCCCTCCCCATTCTCAACACTGCAAAAAGCCCGGAAAATTTGGCATAGCCTGGTTTAACTGTGTGTTTTTGAAGAAGGAAAAAAAAGGCGATAAGGAAAAAAAAAAAAAAAAACCTCAAAAAAAAAAAAAAAAGATATACAAAAGAAGGTCATGATCAGTGCCAGTGGACTCGGAGGCAGAACTCAAAAGAAGAAATGGGGCTCAAAGTGAAGTACACGGCAGGGGTGGGGGATGCTGCCTGGCACCCCAAAGGAAAGCTGTCAGTTAAAATAGGAGCCTTGGCTTTAAAAGGCTAAATGGAGTCCAGTCCAGCTGTAGCAGGGGATACTATTCAGTACACAGCCATGGATTACTGCAAAGGAAGGGCAGAGAAACGGCGTGTTAGCCACACATCATTGCCAGGTGACCTTCAGCTCGCTCGCTCGCTCGCTCGCTCTCGCTCTCGCTGGCCAAACACCAAAGGCCACACTGTACCTCGTGGCCCTGACGTTGGAGGGCTCTTTACCTCACACGGGTTCCCAAAGTCACTATCAGGTGGGCCCGTGATAAAAATTGGGGCTGGAACGGTTTTAGACTGGAGATAAGGTTTGGGACCTTCCAAAGCACGACACCTGGTGTTTGCCTCCCCAACCGATTGTCTCACCTCTTCTTATGGGGGCGGGGGGAGGGGGGGGACCCATGCAAAATACAGATTAAAACTCCTGACATGCGCTAAATAAACGGGAAGACCCATCAGTGCAAAACTGAAGACATTGCTTCTTTGACCGCTCGGTTTGGCAGTTTCCAACGTGGGCCTGCTACTGGCTCTGCCTGATTGGGGTGGTGTGGAGCCCTAAGGGAGATTACAAAGATACTGAGACACCTCAGAAGAATTCCAGAAGTCTATCATTGAAGACACTAGGCTGGTGAGAACATTCAGGTTTATTCTCCCTTCTGCATTTGTGGGGTACCCGGCATTATAGAGAGGAGAAATCTATGCTATGTTCTTCAGCAGTCGAGTTTTCTGGAAAGGCCTCGGCATAACTCAACGCGTTCTGGATTTTTAACACCACTTGAGTGCACTTACTCGGAGCAACTCAAAACTGGAAAGGGCTGGGCTCGGAGGCCAGAGGGAAAAGGCACCAGAGGACCTCCTACTGGAGCCCTCTCAGAAGGGGCCGTGGCCCGGTGCCTGGGGACCAAGGGGAAGAGCTGTGCTGACTGGCTCTGACCCGGCCACGGTGGATGCAAATACTTCAGGGGAACAAGCAGCAGTCACGAGCAGGGAAGCTGGTGGTGGGGAAGGGCAGATGGGACCATGGAACGTGTCACAGTGTGGCAAAGATGGCCGGGGAGAGGCCGGCGGGGGAGGCGCCAGGAGGGGGGCTGGGATGCGCCAGGCATCTCCGAACCACGGCGACCGCTGGCTTCTCGACCAGAGGCCAGACACCATCCTCAGACTCCCGGGCTTCTATAAACTTTGGCAGGAAGAGAGGGGAGGGCACAGGTGGCGTGCTCCCCCGGACGTGTTAAGGGGGAGTTAGAGAAAGGGAGGCCCAGCTCTGTTGCGCAGGAAAAGGGCGTCTACAGGAAGCCCAAACTGAAAATGAAAAGAGAAGTTGGGTTAATGAACGGATGGATTAATGTACCAAAAAAAAAAAAAAAAAAAGGTTAGAAGAAAATTGTCATGACGACTAATGGATAATTAGAATACAGCTATGTTAGAATAGGGTCTTACTGCATTGGCTCCTGGGAACATGCTTTCTCTCTCACACACCCCCACACACCTCTGAATGGCAGGACAGTGGCGTTAAGCTGGCAAAATCATTATCAACAGCCACCAGAATACTTTCTTCTGAATTACTAGGTCCTAATGCCCCCTCCCCCCACGCAGACACTACAGGAATCCTGTCAGCAAATCTCCAGGTGGCCTCAGGCCACTGGATAGAGCGCCAGGCTCTCAGGCTCTCAGCCACCGACTGCGCGGTCCCTTAGGGGAAGCAGAGGGGGTGGAGCTTACTTGGGAGCAGCCCCAGTCAACTGACTGGTGCCCCGGGGCAAGACCTTTCGAGAAGTATCCGGGGATGGTTGAGGGGTTCTGCAATAGGGTCCGGACCACAGTTATCTGACAAACCTGAGCTATGGCAAATCCATTATGGGTTTGCGTTCGCCCAGCACTTTCACCTTGCTGTCATTTAAACTTTCATGCCGGTGACATTAGCAGAGCAAGTAGTATCAATCCCCTTTTGAAACTTACGAGGAGACGGGAACAGAGATACCAACGGACGTTACCGTGGTCACAAAGAAAGAGTCACAGGATCAGAACCTGAATCCTTTGGCTCTTTGATCAAGACTCTTTGCATCACACTGACGTGTTCCTGACAACTCCTTGCCTGTGTTTCTAGCCTCCGTTTTATTACCCGCAAAGAATACGTTTATCTCATTAAATAAACGCTATTAGATATTTGCGAGGGATAAAGGCATATGCAGATGTGAGATGTGAGTATATTTGTAGTCACTTCCTCAGAGTGAACATATCCACACACCCACACATTCTCTCCCTCTCATGTGAATAGCCATTTATACCAGAAATTAGGCGTTCTGCATTCTTGTTCCAGTTCTGCCACTAACTCACTGTGTGACCCTTGGTCAGGCTCCGAAATCGCTCACTCCTCCATTTGCTCATCTTGCAAACTGAAGATTAATTATTCCTTCCTTCTCTACCTCCCATGATTGTTGCAAGGTGAAAAGAATATATCGTCTGGAGACACGCTCTGGAAAGTGTTAAAACACTATACAAAATGCTCACCTCTTATTTTAGTCTGTCTACTCCCGAGGGGAAGAGAGGCCTCAACAACACTGCGATGGCCTATGCTCTAGGCTGCACGGGAAGGTGGATATATTTGGGCATGTGTGTACTGTCCACGTGCTGCACACCCCCCACACACACGGGTCAAGGGGCCACCAGCCACCGACATATGGTATCTGCGACTGCGTATGGGTCACAGAGGAATTTCTCTTACAATTGCAGACAGCAGGCCGCAGCACCTCAAGCAATTTCGAAAGCAGTGAGGAAACAGAGAGCCTCCCTCTGCTGGCACTCCAGTTAATGAGGGGTGGTCTTTGTGATCCGCCCCTGGACCGAGGGCTTTGGGGAGGGGACAGGCTTCCTTTGTGGCTTTCAGATCCCATGGGGCCAAGGCCTCCCTCCCTTATTTGGATTGGAACCACTTTCGCGGTCTACTGGGGAGAAGCCTGCCAGGAGAAGCCGACACTCGGGGTTGGGGTTGGCTGTTCCCACCGTGTGCCAATTGCTTCTCACTGGTACGGCGCGGCTTTAATGATCGTTTCGCCAGAATTCATTTTCATAATGGCTACCGACAACGATCTACTCAGGGAAACCTGACCCGAGTTGTGACAAGCCACGTGCACCGAAACCCGAATCAACTGAGACCTAAGCTACCGCGATACAGCTTTCCTGCTGTCCTCACTGAAAATGGGGGAACAAAGAACAGAGCTCCTCTGGGCGTCAGCCACTTGGCTGGGCACCAGAACTACAGCAGCGGACACACGCTGTAGGAGCTCGTGGCCTTCCTAAGTGGAAGTCGGCCCTTTCATTCCTGTCAACTAACAGGGGCTCCGAGACTCGCCTGTCAGCCAGGCAATATATCATCTCGTTGTTCTTTGAGGGTTGTTCCCTTTGGCTGTTTCAGGGGCTTTATGTTTCAGAAGCCTGCCTGGACTTCCTCTTCGAGATTTGCTTGAAAGTAGGATGTTTTGCCAGCTGTCCAAAGTCCCCAGAGTAGTAGCTGTGGCCATCGGTTTGGCGACTTCACAGCGGGCTTGCCATTTAAATCATAAACTACATTGGTGAGTGGGGAGAAGTCTTCTCAGTATTTTATATTCCCTGATCCAAACAAACCACGCAGAACAGGCATTTATGAGACAACTAGAGTATTCTGAACACTGACTAGAAATTTTGTGTTAACAAATTGTTAATTTTGTAGGTGTGATAATGGTAGCATAGTGGTTATGTTTGTTTTTTTTTTTTAAGCGTCACTGGCTCTTAGAGCTACATGCCAAAGTATTTCCAGATGAAACGATGCGGGTTTTGCTTTCTAGTTCTCCAGCATGTTTGGGATAATAGAGGAAATGGGACTGGCCAGATGTTGACAGTTGTTTGGGGGCAGGGTTTGGGCACACGGGGCTGCGTTATACTATCTTCTCTCTTCTTTTGTTCCTGTTTGAAGTTTCTATGATAAAGTGTAAAAAACAGTATTAGGCCTAATTATGTTAAATGAAACATATTTATGTTTCCTCCCTGCTCACTGAGCCTAGAAGAATAGACAGAAGGTGCTTAATCATTGCTACAACCAACCTATAAACCACATGACGTCAAGGACGGCTTTTATTCAGTCTGTAGACGTAACGCCTAGCCCTCAGGAATCCATGTTACCAAAGGTTACCTGCTTACCTTCTTGTCAAAGGCATACATGAAAGCTGGTATTCATAAAATGAAATGTGAGGAAGTCTCTATAATATTTGAAATCTCTTTTCTTCCACTTTTACTATAGGGTTTTTTTTGGGGGGGGGGGAGGGGTGCACATAGCCAAAGGGAATTTGAGAACTTGAACCCCTTGAATAAGAAACAGCCACCACAGGGAAATAGAGAAGCAAGTTTCCATTGACTTGGAACATACCCAAACCTGGGGTCAATGCCAAGTGTGACATTGCAGGACAGCCTCGCAAACCCAAAAGCTTCCCTCGTCACTTACACGTTAGTTAATTTTGAAAGCAATGACTAAGGCACTTGTAAGAAAAAAAGAACGGCCACAATTGAAACCTCAAATATTGAGGACCCACGGGATCCTCCTGCGCTACTCAACTCTTCTAGCAGCGAGTCTGAAAACGCTCCGCTTTGAACCACGCAGGCAAACATTCCACACGTACACCTGAGACCACAGCAAACTATGTCCCCATACTGTAAAGTCCCAAGAGCTAGGACAGTGGAGCGGCTTCTTGCGTGATTAATGTTGGGTGGGGAGTGGGATGTGGGGACATGTGTTCTAGAAGCCACTGCCGGTTCTATTAAGAGTTAATAAAGCTTACCAGGACCCTGGGTCTCATGCAGCATGCAGCAAACAGCAGAGTTAACTGTAAAACAGTAAGAGCTGATGAAGAGGGAGTGAGCTTGAGGAGAAATCCAATATTATGAGCTGACACAAACAATGACGGGTTAGAGATCAAAGGAAATGAGGAAGAGTGGGGGCGGGGAGGAAGGGCGGGCTGGGAGGGACCCCGGGAACACCAATATTCTTTCGTAACCTCTTTCAGGGCAGCCAATGGAAATTCTGAGTATGTGACTCTATTACATCCAACCACCAACTCTTAAGAAGTGCCTCCTGCCACCGCCTCTACCCTCCAAACCTCCCCCCCGCTCACCAGCAGCACTATGGGAGCAGAGTGGCCCAGATCTAAAGAAGGGTTTTCCAGAATTTAGCCAACTGTTCATGGCATTACAGAAGAAGCCCAAGGAGCACCTGGGTGGCTCAGTCAGTTTAGCGTCCAACTTCGGCTCAGGTCATGATCTCCTGGGTCATGAGTTCAAGCCCTGCATGCGGCTCTGTGCTGACGGCACAGAGCCTGGAGCCCGCTTCGGATTCTGTGTCTCCCTCTCTCTCTCTCTGCCCCCTCCCCTGCTCACACTCTGTCTGTCTCTTTCTCTCAAAGGTAAGTAGACATTAAAAAAAATTATTAAAACAAAAAAAGAAGCCCAGGCCTGGGCCATTTCTGTGTCTGGAAAGATGGGAGACGACAGTCTATTTTGCCCTGATTGCTAATATGAAGTCCCACACGCCAGCAAGGTTTTCATACGTCTCGGAATTGGACAAAGGCGCCGTCACCAATTCCAAATATTCCTGGAGACTGGAGAGACACGCCTCCCTATACAGGGTCCTCTGCCTGGAGTGAGAGAGGGGGATCAGTTCATGTGAGACAACTAGGAGAGAACCTGGTCTGACAGAAACTTCCACTGAATAACTGAATTGGGAGTATTTATAGTTTAGTGTCAGTGGGGTCCAAACAAAGGAATCTCCTAGTTCCGGCAAGCAGGCCATGAAGCTGCCCCAGGGATTGAGTTGACAAATACCACAGGCTATGAAGGCAGCCGGTTGGAGCCGGAAGACACATTTAGGTTTTTCTGATCTTAAAAATAGGAACCCATTCCTGCTGGTGCAACTAACACACAATGCCAGATCAGTGTGTCCAGTGACACTTCTTTTCTGGCTAGTTAAAGCTTATCCATCAGGTAACACCAAAAAAAGTTCATTAGGCAGTGATCTGACACCTAGTGGTTTAACTCCGTAACAAACATCTCTGGACTAATTGGTGAAAGTTCAAATTACACTTTTGAGTCATTGGATTGCCAAGTTGAGTGCCTACAAATATTAGATCTTTTACTGTTGTACGGAAGCCACTGTTTCACTCCCAAGCGATTGGCCAGGCACAGAGGCAAGTTAGAGGTTTCCTCCTTCCGGCAAATGTCCAACAGTTGAGTCAGGAACAAGTAGCTAAGAACAGAAGGCAATGACCCTGGACACCTTTCAGACCCTCAGGCCCCTTTAGTAAGGACATCGCCCAACAGTGCCTCCAAGGGCTCCCCGAGTCCCGCTGCAGAAACTAGAGCAAAAGGGACGACCGGACAGTTCCTGGTGTTGTGTACATCCCTCTGGAAATGCTTCCCTGTCCTCTGGCTCCGGGATGACAAATGGGTGACTTCGGCAAGCAAAGCCTGGCATTGGGTCAGGGTTACGGACCCACACGTAGGCAGGAATCCACGCTAGCCTGCCTTACCAGATCCCAGGAGACACCCCTAGACACCCTGTGCAATCACTCTCCACCTTGAGGGTGGGCCACACGCAATCTACTAGCATCTGAGGTCTCCCCACCAAGTTCTCAGCAGCCCAGGCCTGAAAAAGCTAAGCAGCCAAGAGGGATGGAGAACACAGGGTGGGAGACCAGGACTGGGCAGCAGCCTTCAGGAGCAGCAATTCAACTGCTGGCTGCAGCTAAGTGAGAATGGGGTTGGTGGGGGGGGGGGGGTGGTGGCTACAGGCATGGGGAGGTGAACACCTCGGACACAGGATGAGCAGGCCGGCCCGTGAGCCAGATCGGCGCCAACCTCTGGGGAGAAAGGGGGTGCCCAGAGGCTCCGCCAAGGCGCTCTCTCTCCCCCCGACCCTCTATCTATCCTTCCTTTCATCCATCTCTTTCTTACAACTCTAGAGCTCTTTTGATTTCCTTCTTTCTTCTTCGTCCCCTCCCACATTCCGGTTGCCTCTCCTCTCCTGTCCCGCCCTCTCCCCCTACCTAGAGCTTTGCAGGGCTTTCCTAAGCGGCCGAGCACAGGTGCCGGGCCTCTGGGACGTCAGCCGTGCCCTACTCTCAAGTCACCCAAACTCAGGGGACACTGAGACCAGTTCTGGGTCCCCAAGTGCATCTGTCAGCCCACGGCTCACCTCGGGCCACCAGCCCTCAGGCCCATCTGTCTCCAGGCCCTGCACTGAGGGGGGAGGAGCAGGAGGAGAAAGAAGCCAGAAGCCCAGAGCAGCCTAGCACTTACTTTTTCTTCTCTTTGTCCCTTTTCAGCGTCTGGGAGCCTCCGGCCTGGGAGCCCTGCGACTGGAGCAGCTCAGCCGCCGTCTTTCTCTGTTTGAAGGCATTCACTTCATCGTCCAGAGATTTCTTCTTATCCTCCAGTTTCTTCTTCTCGTCCTGGTGTAGCTTCTTCAGGCGGTCAAACTTCTCATGCAGCTGGCGGGGGGCACAGGGAGTCTGAGGACAGTCCTTGCTTACAGTGAGTTCCCAGCTGAGCCGGCCCGGGGCGGGTAGGTACTGGCAGGGGGGGGGGCGTCCTTCAAGGCCCTGGGACCTTAGGAGACTCTCTGCCAGGAACTGCTATGAGGGCACCAAAGGGCACCGTGTTCTGGAGAGTTCCCTTCTCCTGCCACTTTACCTCCACGTTTCTGTCTTGAATATGGGCAGGGAACTATGACTGGCCATATTAATTGTGAGTATCAATAGCCTTTCTGTTATCATCTGTACGTCATGAGGAAACAGAAGGTTGAAGAAGTTAAGGAATTTGTCCAAGGTGAAACCATTCTTTAGAGGATGATATTTTGAGATCTCCCGATATGAAAGGGGCCCCTGCCTTTTCTTATGCGCCTTTCATCAAGGAGGATCATCAAGGATTGCAGAGAAGACTTCCGCAATGCCAAAGCTGGTCAGAGAAAATACTTGTCCTCAGACATGGAAGGAGATAAAAGAATTTTATAAAATAGAATGAGTGCAGAGACCTCAGCTTTGACCAAGGGGAGACCCAGCTAGCTCTGAATAGAACCAGACACCCAGGGGACACCTGGGTGGCTCAGTCGGTCGAGCGTCTGACTTGGGCATAGGTCATGACCTCACGGTTCGGGAGTTCGAGCCCTGCATCGAGCTCGCTGCTGTCCGTGCAGAGCCCACTTCGGATCTTCTATGCCCCCCCACTCTCTGCCCCTTCCCGGCTTGTGCTCTCTCTCAAAATTAAGTAAATTAAAAAAAAAAAAAAAGAATCAGACACCCAAAGGAGAATGGGAAGAATATTCTGGCAGGCCGTTGTGGTGGCAAACTAGAATGTGATCGATTACCCTGAATACTAAGAATGGACCAAGCATAACCTCACTCGCTTTTGGAGAGAACTTAGGATTCGTAGCACTCGAAGCACAGGACGGAGGGGGCCAGGTCTCCGGGTCCTACAGGTATTTGGGACTGCCACGTAGTGAGGGCCGGTGGGTGCCAGGCTTGCCGTGTAGACCAGCTTTCAGTAGCCACTTGGGGTAGGGTGGTGGAAGCCCTGCCCATCAGCTGCTCTAACCTGGCTTTTGTTCCTTGGCCTTTCATTCATTCATCTTTGAGATCTCCTCACAACTCCCTCCAAAACTACTGGGTGACATTTTTCTTTTGGAAAGTGACACTGAAATAAAATCAATATATCCATGCCATGGACTTTGGTGATGACCCTAGAGAGCCACAGCAGATGACAGGGGGAAGAGACTTGGGAAGTAAGTAACTGCTTCCCTTTTATTTTTTTTAAATTTTAAAAAATGTTTGTTTGTTTCTGAGACAGAGAGAGACAGAGCATGAGTGGGGGAGGGGCAGAGAGAAAGAATCAGAAGCAGGCTCCAGGCTTTAAGCTGTCAGCGCGGAGCCCGACGCGGGGCTCGAACTCACAAACCGTGAGATCATGACCTGAGCCGAAGTCGGTCGCTCAACTAACTGAGCCACCCAGGCGCCCCCCCCCCCTACTTTTTTTTAGAGAGAGAGAGAAAGTGAGCACGAATGGGGCAGGGGCAGGGGCAGAGGGAGAAGGAGAAAGAGAATCTTAAGCAGGCTCCCACTCAGCGCAGAGCCCAACGTAGGGCTCAGTCTCACGAACCGTGAGATCATGACCTGAGCCAAGATCAAGAATCAGACACTCAGGGGTGCCTGGGTGGCTCAGTCGGTTGAGCGTCCGACTTCGGCTCAGGTCACGATCTCGCAGTCCATGAGTTCGAGCCCTGTGTCGGGCTCTGGGCTGATGGCTCGGAGCCTGGAGCCTGCTTCCCATTCTGTGTCTCCCTCTCTCTCTGCCCCTCCCCCGTTCATGCTCTCTCTCTGTCTCAAAAATAAATAAATGTTAAAAAAAAAAAAAAGAATCAGACACTCAACCAACTGAGCCCCCCAGGCGCCCCGGTCCTTCCCTTCTGTATGGGTCTCGAGGCCCAGAGAGATGAAGCAGTCACTGACGGCTAAAACCGTAGCTGAGGCCACTGACTTGGGCAGCAGCGGGCAAACCAGTAGTGGACCTTGGGGACAAGGCAATGGTTGGAGGGTGAACTTCACTCTGTCAGCCATGACTTACCTGATGAAAACCCCAGATAGACCAACCGGAGTTTAAAAACTTGCCAGGGCTGCACAGATGTTCCCTTACTGCTAATGTGAAACGGGACCGAATATCCAAGTGACCGGGGAAATGCCCCAGCTGTCACTGATGTAGGTTTCAGCAAGGTACTTAGGACCGCCTGGGAACACCTTACCCTGTGGCCGTCAAAGCAGGTAGCATGGGGTGGGACAGCCAAGAAAGTGATCACCTGTCCCTACCGAGTTCTGACCTGCCAGGAAGAGGGAAAAGAATGAGTCTGCACCTGACTCTGAGGGGGTAGGTCACGTCTTGATTCTTGAGCAGCGTTGCCCACTAGAATTTTCTGCGGTGATGAAAATATTCTGTACCTGGGCTGTCCAATCCGATCGCCACTAGTCACATGAGGACTGGGCATTTGAAATGCGGAGGAACCGAGTTTTCAATTTTACTTAATTTTAATTCATTTAAATTTAAATAGCCCCACGTGGCTAGTGGCTACCATATGGGAGTGTGCAGCTCTAGAGAATTACGTAGCTCAGAGAACGAGAACACATCCTGGCCTTGGGGAATGAGGGATCAAAAAGACACGTATCTGGGGCTGCCTGGGTGGCTCCATCGGTTGAACGTCCCAACTTCGGCTCAGGTCATGACCTCGCATTTGAGTTGGAGCCCCACGTGGGGTTCACTGCTATCAGCGCACAGCCAGCTTCGGGTCCTCTGTTCTCCTCTCTCTGCCTCTCCCCCACTTGGGTGCACCCTCTCTCTTTCTCTCTCAAAAATAAAAAAACATTAAGAAGAAGAGAAGAAGACATAATATCTCAGTGCCCTCGGTGCCAGCCAAGGCAGGGCTGCAGATACCGCACCCCTTCCTGCCTGGAAGCTGCAAGGCTCTAGCTGGCTGTGCCCCTGGGGCAGAAGCCCCTGCTGTGCCCAAGCTCAGCCCCCTCTTTCCTGCCTCCTGGGCACTCAGGGTTGCATTTACCTCTTTCTCCGCCTCTTTAAGTTCAGCTTCCTTCTCTTTGACTCTCTGGACGAACATCTGTCTCATCTCTTCCTCTTTCTTCTGGAGCTCCCCTAGGAACTCGTTCCTTTTGGCCTCATACGTCTCCTGTAAGCTGCAGACACGGTCAGGTTAATCCCCCTGCCTCTGGAACGGTTCCCATTCAATGAAAACTGGCGCCGGCGATCCTCCTCGGGTTCCCCCCAGCCTCCCCCAATTCCGGGACAGGTGCAAAAACAGAACCGCAGAGCTGCAGGCGGCTTGCCTAGCATGTGACTGCAGGATCACAGGGCTGCTTGAGGGGGACAGGGCAGCCCTGGTGAACGGACACAATATTTGGAACCGGACTTAGAACATCTGCTTCTGTGCCCTGGTTATACAGGCGAGGAAACCGGACCAGAGAGGTGAGGTGATTTGCTCAAGACCACACGGCTAGTCAGGCGAAGGGCAGGGACCGGAAGCTGGGTCTCTCATCTCTTAATCTGGATCCTTCCTCTGCATTGTGCTCCCAGGTCCTGGCTCTGAAACTGACTGCAGTTTCAGAGTTAATAGTTAATGAGCTATTAACTAGCTATAATAGTTCATGAGCTATTTCTTTCTTTTTTCAAGTTTATTTTATTTTATTTTTTTTGACGGGGGGAGGGTCAGAGAGAGAGGGAGAGAGAATCCCAAGCATGCTCCATGCTATAAGTGCTGAGCCCAACATGGGCTCGATCCTAGGACCATGAAATCATGACCTGAGCCTAAATCAAGAGTTAGACAGTCAACTGACTGAGCCAACCAGGTGCCCCTTAATGAACTATTTCAAACACTTGGTGAGACTCCATCATGTGCTAGACACAGAACTAAGTGACACTATGCTAGTCACTCAACATCTAGAGCGGACAGCCACTATGCCCACCATCAAGGAACTCATGGTCTACTGGGAGATGCCTAGGCCAAGTCTCCCTGACCCCAGCCTGGACTCAGTTTTATAGAGATAGGAGTCAGCCTAGTGAAGAAGAGGAGGAATCATGCTCCGAAGAGGGCGGCATGTGGAAAGGCACGTGTGGAGAAAGGATGACGTACTTGGGGAACCAGGCGTAGTTCAACATGGCGGGAGGGGATCAAGCAAGCTGTGAAGTAGAGGGCGTTGAGATTCCTGAGTCTGTCTGACAGGAGAGAGTAGGTGTTGGACACTGTGTTACAGACTTGGTCATGTATCCACTGCGGACTGGTTTTTTTTTCAGGCAATTTGAAAATGAGAAAGACCACTCTGGCCGCTGCATGATGGACAGACTTCCCAACAATCCAAATAAATGATGGGATCTCTGCCTCCCACACACAAAAAAAGCCACACACACACACACAAAAAGAATGAGATCTTGCCATTTGCCACAATATGGATGGAGCCAGAGGGTGTTAACGCCAAGTGAAATAAATCTGTCGGAGAAAGACAAATACCATGAGATTTCATTCACATGTGGGATTTAAGAAACAAAACAATCGAAGAAAAAAAAGACAAACAAACAAACAAAAAAACCACACTCTTCAATACAGAGAACAAACTGGTGGTTGCCAGAGAGGAGGTGGGTGGGGTATGGAGGAAATAGGAGAAAAAAGAAAAAGAAATGATGGGATCTGAATGTGAAGGGCTGGTAGGGGCAGAGGATTTGGGGGAAGTTAGGGAACAGTAAGGGAAGCAGAACTCCTGGAGCTTGGAAGCACTTTAAAATAATTCGGGGGGTGCCTGGGTGGCTCAGTCGGTTAAGCATCTGCTCTTGGTTTTAGCTCAGGTCACGATCTCACATCTCCAGGACTTCGAGTCCCACTGACAGCACAGAGCCTGCTTGGGATCCTCTCTCCTTCTCTCTCTGCCCCTCCCCAGCTTGCGCTGTCTCTGTCCCTCTCAAATAAATAAATACACTTAAAAAAAAAAAAAAAGGAGTAAGCTGAAGAAAATGAGCGTGCCATGAGGCCAAGAAAGAGTAGTGAGAGAAGGACTCAAACCAGACAGGTCGGTGCTAGAAAAGCCAGGGCAGAGAGAATTTCCGGGAAGGAGGCAGTGGGGTAGGAATATCTAACGTTGAGTTTAAATCAAAGATGGGACTCGGAGCCCATCTGAAAGCTTTCTTAGCCCGCAAGTATCTCCCTGACTTCCTAATTGCGGCCTGACATTTCCTGAGAGGGGACTGAGCTGTAATAAAGGGCACCACATAATTTAAAATGTGGGGCTTGGGGCGCCTGGGTGGCTCAGTCGGTTGAGCGTCCGACTTCAGCTCAGGTCACGATCTCACAGTTCGTGAGTTCGAGCCCTGCGCCAGGCTCTGTGCTGACAGCCTGGAGCCTGCTTCACATTTTTGTCTCCCTCCCTCTCTGCCCCTCCCCTGCTCACACGCTGTCTCTCTCTCAAAATAAATAAAGATTAAAAGAAATTTTTTTTTAAATGTGGGACTTATGTCACGCCGCATGCATACAGATCAGACGATGATACTTGGCGTGTGGTTCCTGTCGGCATAGCAAACCGCTTTCGAAAACAGTCCTCTTCTCCGAAAGCACCTCAAGTTCTGATTTGAGACGGACGTCAATGGTTATTAACACCCGGTGGTCAAAACCAAACTTGCGCCTGAACGCCAGACACTAGGGACAGCGCCTGAAGGGCCTGAAGTTCACTGATACGCGCGCAATGACGGCCACCTGGTCCCACCTGGTTTGATAATGGGAAGGAGGGGAAGGAGCGGACTGGACACCCGGCGGGGCAGTCGGAGTCTGCTGAAGGACGTGGGTCAGAGGACAGGCACAAACTGCCACGTTGCAGAAAACAGCCTCGCCTCCGGGGTCCCCTCTGCTAGAGTTGCCCGCGGCTAGTGCGCATGTGCGTACGTGCGCGTGCAGCAAGGAGCTTGGGCGCCCCGCCCCCTGCCCGCCGCCCCCCGCCCCCCCCCCCACCCCCCCCCCCACCCCCCCGGTCCTCTGGGCCTCCGGGGCCGGGCGCTCGCCAAGCCCGCTCTGCCACAGCCGCGGGGGCGACAGAGTGGACCGGGCAGGTGACAGCCCTGCTGCTCTAAGGTCTCGGCACCCGCGTCTCGCCTCCCATGTGAATTCTCCCGGGCAAGCCTTCCGCAGCCCCTGGGTGGGCTGGGCTGGCCAGAGAGGTACCTGAAGGGCTTGCTGTCGGGGTCGGTGTCCTGGAAGCCCATCTCCTCCAGCTTGCAGCGGCGGTACAGCTCGTAGTGCCGGCTGTGGGTCTGCTCCCGGAGGTCCTCCATGTTCACCCGAATCAGCATCTCCCGCAGCTTCACAAAGTCGCAGTGGGCCTCGTTCTCAACTGCACGGCAGGGGCGGGGGCATTGAAAGCACACTGAAAGGCAGACTAGGAGCAGCGGAAACGGACAAAACGACAGGCCAGGCGCCTAACAGCGACATCACCTTTCCACTTCGCGTATGCAGAGCCCACGAATGTGCCTCCTGATTCACTTTCCCGCTGCAAACGCCCATGAAGAGTCACAAGGATGACAGTAAGGGAAGATTGCAAGACGGCCAAAAAATACCTGGGAAGACATTCCGTAGCACCGCGACCCAAATTCGCGGAGCAGACACTCACAGGACTGTTTGTTTGCTCTGCACCGCTTTGGGGATAATGGCGAATGCACATTCAGCCATCTGTCCCAATACATATTTGCGGCATCTCTGTTCCCAGTATTGTATGAGGCGCCGGGAATTCAGAAACGAAGTCATGGAGTTTTGCCCTAAGGAGCTTAGTTTAGTGAAAAAGTAGATGCAAAGAGACGAATATAATACAATGTAAAAAATTACCAACATGGAGGTGTATGGCCAAGGCACAGTGAAAGCCCAGAAGAAGGGGGCGGCGGGGGGGGGGGGGGGTGCGCTAAGAACTCCTAGCAGAGTGAAGCCTTCACCAAAGAGGCAATTCTTTTTTTTTTTTTTTAATTTTTTTTTCAACGTTTATTTATTTTTGGGACAGAGAGAGACAGAGCATGAACGGGGGAGGGGCAGAGAGAGAGGGAGACACAGAATCGGAAACAGGCTCCAGGCTCTGAGCCATCAGCCCAGAGCCTGACGCGGGGCTCGAACTCACGGACCGCGAGATCGTGACCTGGCTGAAGTCGGACGCTTAACCGACTGCGCCACCCAGGCGCCCCCAAAGAGGCAATTCTTAAGTTAACTCTCGATGGAAGAATCAGAATTTATCAGGCAGATAAGGAAATAGCCCATGCAAGGCCTCGGTAAGGGCAGGCAAGGTTATGTGGCTGGTAAATTGCAGTTAGGATTCAGACGCAGGCAATCTAAAGGCCAGGCAAAGGCTCTGAGCAGGTGCCACGTCTAAAGAAGGGCATCTATAGATGGCAGTGACAAGGAGGGGTGTGGACCGCAGGTGTGGCCCATCTGGACGGTAGGTAGTAGCTTCAAAGGAGGTGTTTTTTAGGGGGTGGATAATGGCCTGACAGCAGCAACGTGGCCAGGACAAAGTGGACCCCACTTTCCGGCCTGAACGAACGAGCCCCCTCCTCAAAAGAGTATGGCATATGGCAAAGGGTCTGCATGCGGGGCAGTGGCCAAGAAGGATGGAGACACAGACCAAAGCAAAGCAAAGTGGACTTCTGGTTGGAACGCCAGGCTGTGAGCAGCCTCTGGCCCGTGTCTCCTCCAGGCATGGTTCCACTGGGCTGCTGTGGCAGTGTCTGGCCTGACCATGTGGGGACGGTGGTGTCTGAGACAACCAACAGGCACACTCACTCTAGGTTCTGTCTTACTGGGCCTGGGAGAGGGTAGTGGGCGCGGGGAGGGGGTCTGGGACGACAGGGTGGGGCACAGTTGCAGCAGACTGCCTCGTGGCCATCAGAGCAACCTTGTCAGAGCTCAGATGGGCTCACATAACCCCTCTGCTTACGACCCATTGCCTTGGGGCGCCTGGCTGGCTCAGTCCAAAGAGCATGTGACTCTTGATCTCGGGGTCTTGAGTTTGAGCCCCATGTTGGGCGTAGAGATGGAATAAAACTTTTTTTTTAATTTTTTTTAATTTTTTTTTTTAACGTTTATTTATTTTTGAGACAGAGAGAGACAGAGCATGAACGGGGGAGGGTCAGAGAGAGGGAGACACAGAATCCGAAGCAGGCTCCAGGCTCTGAGCTGTCAGCACAGAACCTGACGCGGGGCTCGAACTCACGGACCGTGAGATCATGACCTGAGCCGAAGTCGGCTGCCCAACCGACTGAGCCACCCAGGCGCCCCTAAAACTTTTTTTAAAAATCAAAAAAGACCCATTGCCTTGGGGCTAAAGCCCCTCGCTGCCATAGAACCTAGGCTAACATTCAAAATCACATCAGGGGCTCCTGGGTGGCCCAGTCAGTTAAGCATTTGACTCTTGATTTTGGCCCAGGTCATGATCTCGCAGTTCGTGAGCTCGAGCCCTGCATTGGGCTCTGTGCTGACAGCACGGGGAGCCTGCTAGGGATTCTCTGTCTCTCTGTCTGCCTCTCTGCTTCTCTCTCTCAAAAACACATAAACACTGAAAAGAAATCACATCAGTCAGGCAACCTCTCAGGTCACTCGAACACGACAGCGAACTCCAACTTCTAACAAAAACTTTCGAAAATCCCTTTGTTGGTTAGGTGTGTGTGATCTAAATCGGACGAAGTCACTGGAACCACGCCTGCTGCTTTCTCCTCATTTTATTTCAGGTTCCCGTCTCTCAGGCCACAAATTCATTCCCAGTTAGGACCGTGAGTCCAGGAACCATTCACAAATGTTCCTAGCAGAGGATCTCAGCCCCAGATGGCAGAGAAGGACCACAACCTAGCACAGCTCTGATAACCAGTCTTGTCCTATCTACGGAAAATCCAGCTATCACTGGAGGGTCTTTGGTGCGCCCTAAAGCATGCCAGCCTTGCGTGGGGGTGGACAACTTCCCACCCTCTTTCTGTTGTTTGCTCAGTGCCAGGGACAAGTGTACTGTGAATCAGCGTCCCTCTGGCACACGGTGCCCCCGTGCTCAGACACCCAGCTTATAGCTGAAGACTTGGAAGACCAGACACCTCTTCCACCCATGGCAGTGGCCTAGGCCTTGCTTTATCCACAGAACTGGCTAGCCCCAAGGACGACTTACATACAACATGTCAGGCAGACCACAAAAGGAAGTTTCCTGAGTGTACATACATCTGGGCTCTTTTTTTAGAGACAGAGAGAGCACCAGTGGGGGAGAGGGGCAGAGGAGGAGAGAGACAGAAGCCTAAGCAGGCTCCACGCTCAGCGGGGCTCGATGCCGCGACCCTGGAATCATGACCTGAGCCGAAATCAAGAGTCGGATGCTCAAGCGGCTGAGCCAACCAGGCGCCCCACAATACGTCTGGGTTTGTTTCTTTTTTTTAATGTTTATTTATTTTTGAGACAGAGACAGAGCACAAGTGGGGGAGGGCAGAGAAAGAGAGAGGGAGGGAGACACAGAATCTGAAGCAGGGTCCAGGCTCTGGGCTATCAGCACAGAGCCTGACGTGGGGCTCAAACCCACGGACTGTGAGATCATGATCTGAGCCAAAGTCGGACGCTTAACTGAGCCACCCCAGGCACCCCAATACATCAGTTTTTAAATTGTAAAATAATCCTATATATACAGAAATAAAGAAGTAAAAATGAATACCAATGTATGTACAACCCAGGTGAAATAGTACCCACATCTTGTGTCCCTTCCTGGTCTTGAAACGGGACTTAAGCACTATCCCGACTTTGGGCTTTATCATCCTTCATTTTTCCTTATAGTTTTGGCACTTACGTATGAATTCCTAAAAATATATTTATCTTGTTTAGTTTTGTCTACTTCCGGAATTCATATAAATGGCATCATGTATTCTTCTATGATTTATTTAATCCAACATTATGTTTCTGAGATTCATTTATGTAGAAGTAACTGTAATCCATGCGTTGTCACCACTGTCTAATATCCCATCATAGGAACGCTTTGCAGCTCATCCAATCTATCTTGGACGGGTATCTGGGTTGTTTGTTAATCATTTGCTATATTCTGGTACATCTCCTGGTACACTCGGGCCAACACACACCCTTCCTTGGCACGCTCCTTACCTTGCTTCACGTACATTTGTTTTTGTTTTGGGAATGCTTTCTCCATTAGAGACAAAGAGAGCTTGCTCGTGGCAGAGAATCGAGGTATGGGGCCAGAGCTTGCCTGTGGCTGTTTGAAGCCCAAGCCGAATGGGTAGAGACCCGGGACAAGTTAGACACTGGTCACACAGAGGCTGGAGACAAGGAAAGATGCAGACGGTAGGGGCTCCCTTGTCCCGGTCTCCTGGAGACTCACTCACCTTGCACCGTGCCCCAAGGATACTGCCGTGCCTTCATCATCTTGTTGCCTATCTTGAGTTCTTCTGTGCTGCCGATGACAGCAAACGGCAGGTGCGCCTGCAAATAGAAGGCAAACCAAAGCTCAGAGCTCCAGGGGAAAGGCACCGAGCGTCCCTCCATACGACTGCTGCCTGGCTCTGGGGCCTCGGGCCCTCATACCGTGGTGTCCCTCCCTGTCGTCATCAAGAGGCATTTCTTTTTTGTTAATTTTTAAAAAACATTTACTTATTTTTGAGTGAGAGACAGAGTGCAAGCAGAGGAGGGGCAGAGAGAGAGGGAGACACAGAATCCGAAGCAGGCTCCAGGCTCTGAGCTGTCAGCATAGAGCCCGACACAGGGCTTGAACTCACGAACACGTGAGATCATGGCCTGAGCTGAAGTTGGATGCTTAACCAACTGAGCCACCCAGGTGCCCCAAGAGGCATTTCTTAAGCTCCGAGCTGTGTGGGCATAAGAGGCCTCACCCAGGCTTCTCCTGTTCAGAAATTCACAGCAGGTGATATTGACATGGCTGAATGCACACAGAACACACGAAGGTGGAAAACAAGGAGAATAATGAGCAGATACAACGATTAGCTAGTTATTCAGAATTCACAGGTGCTGATGGGGAAAGCCTCTGGAAGATGGGGGAGTGGGATGTGGCACCTACGTGTGGATAGAGAGGCTCAAGGGGACGGAGGGGGCTAGGATCACCGCCCCCTCCCAGAGGGTGAGAGCCCCTGGAAACTGGTACATACCGGTGACTGAGCTGTATACTCCTTGTTCTCATCCTTCCCCGGAGCAAGAGCTCACACTGAACTCTTGAGCCTAGAAGTCAAGTCCACAAGTATTTTCCCACATGCCCATGACTGTGCTGGGTTCTGTTTTAGGTGCTGTAAGGGAGGCAAAAGAAGTAGAAGACACACTCCCTCACCCTCTAGGAGCTTACAATCTTGTTGGGGGCACCTGAATTACATACCCAGACTCGTCTAAGACAGAATATGACCAAAGGTTCAAATGTATGGTCCCGTGCCCGCACATAGTAGGTGCTTAATAAACACTCCATGAATGGCAGTAGCAGGGCCATGAAAATAGTAGGGAGGAAAGAAAGACAAAGTACACACAGGGGTATGAGCGTGGTGCTTGCAGGGGTAATGAGGAGCTAGGTCCGGTTGATGAAGGTTTTGTAGGTCAGAGAAAAGGCAGCTGACCCCAACTGGTAGCGTGGAGCTTGGGGAACACAGCGCCCTCTCCCAGGGAGCTGGCCAGGTTACAAGTGCCGGGACCACTGGCCAAGTGGAGCCACTGAATAAAATAGTGTTTACAAACCAGGTGATCCTGGGTGGGGCTTTACCCAAAAGGGCTTTACACGGACAAGTAAAAGTCCGCTGGGGGAAGCTTCCTTGGCCTGCTTGGAGAAATAGGCCTCAGTCTCAGATATTTGGACTCATTTGCTTCCTCATGCATTCTACAAATATTTACTGAGCCTCTGCTATGTGCTAGGCATTAGTAGTACCACGTTGAGAAGGCTCAGAGCCTGCCCCTGGAGAGCGCACAGTCTGGTAGGGGAGAAAGACATGCCAGCAATAATACTACAGTAAAGTCTAGATTATAAACAGAGATTCAAGAGCTGCAGGAACAGAGGAGGGAGCAGCTGACTTCGTGAAATCTAAGCGGGCTTCACAGAGGAGGTAGTAACAATTGAATCTTTCCAACAGCACTGTGAAGTTAGGTATTATTATCCCCATTTTATAGAGAAGGAAACTGAGGCCCAGTTGCCAGCAGAGACACCGTAGTAAGGACCAGAGCCAGGGACGGAACCCAGGGTCTATCTGGCTTCAAAGCCCACCACTGGTCTGCCACTCCCATGTAGGGGGTTCGAGCAGCAGATGGGCTGAGCACTCTAAACCCTGGGGTGAACTTGGCTGGGCAAGGCCAGATTATAAGAAGCAGTTCAATTCTGGAAAAATTCAGGGGGCACCGAAGTCCTGAAAACCCTGCCCAAGGGCCAGAGCCTCCCTGACTTCTGCCACCCGGCTTTGTAGGAGGGACATCGGGGCACAATTCATTCCCACTCAGGGCCCCAAGACATGTTGGGAATCTCAAATCCACCCTCCAACACTTTCTGGGAAAATGCTGTCTCTCTTGCACAGAAGAGGTTCCAAAGCTTCAGCCACGTGACACAAAAGTGCCAGAGGGCGGCGATGCCTGAGGGCTAGACTGAGGGAGGAGGTGAGAAAGAGAACCGCCTTGTATCTTTCTCACGCACCCCCGGCTCTCAGCTGAAAGTGATGGAGGAGGGCATGTCAAGTGGGAGGGACTTCTCTGGGTTCTAGAGGAAAGGAGAAAAAAAAAAAAAAACCACCAGGAAGAGAATAAAGGCATAAAAAACGTCAGGTTTTTATTCCCTTGGGCCTGTTATTTTTATCTCCACAAGACATTGTTAGTTAGAATGACGGGGTCACTTGCTTCCCCTCTGCCTTACAGCGCTGTCATTTTATCTGTCCCCGCTCCGAGACACAGCCCCCGCCAAGGCAGCTTCAGAGGGCTCCTGAGACCTCCCACAGCACACTTTGCAATTGGCATCCAAGTCCGTCCGGATAAGTATATGCAAGGTATCACTTCCGAGGGCCCCCAGGCAGATTTCACTGGCTTGTCTCAACAGCCCTATTGGGCGGTTATCATACACCCCATTCGTGATTTGGGGGAAGCGACCTGTCTAGGTCCCTAAGTCCCAGGCCCAAATCTTCCTGGGGGGCAGGAAGGACACGGCGCTTTAGCTGCCAGCCTCTCCCAGCCACCCACAGGAGCCTGCGCTCTGCCTCCTGGCTTAGATGGCATCTGCTGGAAGCCAGCTTACCACGAAGGGCAGGGAATCACGGGGCCGGGCTCTGTCTGGCCCTCCTTCTGCCACTCTTGAGAGCCCGGTGGCTTTGACAACCAGGAGGAAGTCGAGCAGAGCGGGGAGACGCTAAACCAACCAACCACACTCCCGGGGGTGACACTTTGTATGTGGGGGCCCAGGGAGGAGACTCTGAAGGCCACAAGATGGTGCGGTGGTTGAACCACGGGCAGATTTGCCCCCCAGGTGTCAGAAGCCCTAGTCCCAGAAAATGCAAGAGATACTCTCAAGCCTCCTCTTGGGAATCTGTTCTCAGATTCACCTCGTGTCTACCCTAAATTCCTCTCAGTATATTTTACAGTGTTTGGTGAGGGGCGTCTGGGTGGCCCAGTCAGGTAAGCATCCGACTCTTGATCTCGGCTCAGGTCACGATCTCACGGTTTGTGAGTTCGAGGCCCACCCCGGGCTCTGCGCTCAGGGTGCAGAGCCGGCTTGAGGTTCTGTCTTTCCTTCTCTCTGCCCCTCCCCAGCTTGTGCCCTCTCTCTCTCTCTCTCAAAATAAATAAACTTTAAAAATTAAAAAAAAAAAAAGTAGGATCCTAACCTAACTTAAAAAAATAAAGTGTTTGATGATCCAACTGGCACGAATTGTTCTATTCCTGCTCCAGTACAACCATTACGCTTGGGAGGCTGGATGACCGTTCGCCTCAGCCTGGTGAAATGGAGACTGTCAGGACCGTTTATTCCTTGTCTGATAAGGAGTGGCTTCCTCCCAGGGTGGACAAGAGTTCCCATTTCAGGCTCTGACTGGTGATGCTCGCCAAAGGACGCGCCAACGTTGGAAATGGCACTGCCGCCTCAGAAGGGAGAGGCTGCCGGCTGTGGGTCTCCCTGCGACCCGACTGGTGACGTCACCCACGTGCCCTCAACGGGGTCGTGTGCCTTTGGGGGAGCCAAACCCAAGACCTCACAGATGGCCAACCAACTGAGCCGAGTCAAGTAGCTGGGCTTATTTCCTGGCCCCTGGCTGTGGTTTGAGCCATTCAGAGAACAACTTTCAATTTGAACAACGTAGCAATTTTTAGTATTTTTTTAAAAATTCTTTTTTTTAATATGAAATTTATTGTCGACTTGGTTTCCATACAACACCCAGTGCTCATCCCAACAGGTGCCCTCCTCCATGCCCAGCACCCACTTTCCACTCCGTCCCACCCCCCATCAACCCTCAGTTTATTCTCAGTTTTTGAGAGTCTCTAATGGTCTGGCTCCCTCCCTCCCTAGCTTTTTTTTTCCTTCCCCTCCCCCATGGTCTTCTGTTAAGTTTCTCAGGATCCACATTAAGAGTGAAAACATATGGTATCTGTCTTCCTCGGTATGACTTATTTCACTTAGCATCACGCTCTCCAGTTCCATCCGCGTTCCTACCAAAGGCCAGATTTCATTCTTTCTCATTGCCACGTAGTATTCCATTGTGTATGTAAACCACAATTTCTTTAATGTTCATTTTATTTTTGAGAGAGAGACAGAGCGTGACTGGGGAAGGGGCAGAGAGAGGGGGGAGACACAGAATCCAAAGCAGGCTCCAGGCTCTGAGCTGTCAGCACAGAGCCTGACGTGGGGCTCGAACTCACGAACCGCGAGCTCACAACTGAAGCCGAAGTCGGACGCTTAACCGACTGAGCCACCCAGGCGCCCCGCAATTTTTAGTATTCACGTCCACAACCCTGAGAGTTAGCAGAGCAAGGGTTGAAAGCGGCAGGCAGCCAGACCTCTCAACGCCCTTCTCTCGCCGACCCCCAATCTGAAGTGGTTTCTCAGACCCACCCATAAGCCAACGTGGAGGCTGTGACCTCATTACTCTTATTTCCTGCCGTGAAAATCCCTAGAAAATCCCTAGCGGGGAGCGGCGGATGGCCGCACACTCTTCTCCACTTAGGCAAGAGGCTTCTTCTATTTCCTCCAAACCAGTCCCCGTGACAACTGGCTGGGGTGGCTGAGGCTATGGGGCTGGAGTCAAATCCAGGATTGAAAGGCCAGCACCCATCCCTCCTGCCACCCACGCCCGGGTTTCTGATGACACGGCCCCGTACACCACAGCTTGTCCGAAGACCTTGGGGGCTTTCGACACGGCTGTTCCGGTGGCCGACAGGCTGAGCCATCCCGTGTATGTATTTCAGAGCAGCCACTCCCCACCCTTTCTGCCCCTCACAAGGGGCATTCACATGCATGCCCCCCTCCCGTGGGCATTGCCCAAGTCCAGGCCTGTGCTTTCCCGCTCAAAAAAGCATAGCGGGATGTCGGGGAATGGGTGCTGAGTGGTGTTATTATAGGGATAACCCTAAAGCCGCTCAAATTTAGTTTTTCAAAGTGAAACACTGGCACGCTTGTAAGGAATGACCCAGAACCTCTTCGAAGCCAGAGCAGCGTGGCTGAGAACCGCGGCTTCAGAGCGCAAGAAGTTTCCAACCTTGAAGCTGAGCCCCAAATGACTGTCACTCCTGATCCGCAAAGGAGTGAGAGGTCGTTTTGGGGGACGCCTCGAGATTGCGGGGAACTCTTTACCTTGTTTGTTCTTAGCAAAGCAAACCGCAAGCCTGAAAGCTACCTGTAGGTAGCTGTAGGGAACCCAAGGGGTTTTTTTTAATAATTTTTTTAAGTTTAGGGACACCTGGGTGGCTCAGTGGGTGGAGCATCCCACTTCGGTTCAGGTCATGATCTCGCGGTTCGTGAGTTCGGGCCACACGTCCGGCTCTGTGCTGTCAGCTCAGAGCCTGGAGCCTGCTTCGGATTCTGTGTCTCCCTCCCTCTCCGTCCCTCTCTCGCTCCCTCAAAAATAAATGAATATTAAAAAAATTCTTTTAAATAATAATAATTTTTTTAAGTTTATTTTATTTATTTTGAAAAAGAGAGAGCGAGAGAGAGAGAGAGGGAACACACAGCAGGGGCAGAGAGAGAGAGGGAGACAGAGAGAATCCTAAGCAGGCTCTGCACCCTCAGCGTGGAGCCCGATGCGAGGCTTGAACTCACAAACCGATAGATCACGACCTGAGCCGAAACCACGAGTCGGACGCTTAACCGACTGAGCCGCCCAGGCGCCCCAGCAGGGAACCCAAGTTTGAACGTTATCTACGGGGCCTGATGCTCTGAGGTGACTGAACGTTTCCGGACATCACGGCCAGTGACACCACGTGACCCTTCTCTCTAGGCTCCCCTCGTTCTGCAGGCCAGGCACCCTTTCAGGTTTTCTCATGACAGAGCCTGGCTTCCATCAACACGCCCTGACTGCTTGAGAGAATAAGCACCCATCTCTCTGTTCACCCCCCACCCCTTCTTTCTCCTGCTCAGATCGGTCAGAGGATAGAACCCCGCCCATCACAAGCCACAGAGCCTCGCTCTCGGGGCCAGATTTGTCAGAGATGATGAGGGACTCCTCGTCACGAACATATCTCAGGTGTACGGATGGGCAGGAAGTCAGGCGGAGACAATGATTTACCGCCCCGCTATGCTCATTTGTTGGCCAGTTCATAGGAGGTGGGCAGCTGATGCCATAATGATAACTTGGGGGCAGCGGCGGCAGAAAAGTTTTCTAAAAACGGCTTTTATTACCAGGCTTTCCTGAGTTTGGCTATACCCAGGCATTATGTCATCAGGAAAAACTGATGCCTCTCAACAGGGAGGAAAAAAAAAATCTGTTCCCAAAGCAGAGGCTTTCTGAAAGCCATTAGCTGTCTCCTTGAAATCACAACATTGAAGATTTCACAGCAACAGCATCAACACGTTGTAAAGAAGCACAAGGACTCCCCGCCGTCCCTCGTTACTCATTCTTCCAGTTGGGGGCGGGGGGCGGAAATGAGAAAGGAGAGGAAAGATGGCAAGTCGGGGTGTTTTTTTTAATTCATTCACACTTAATAAAGCAAAGCATAACCCCGAAACTTAAAAAGAACATTTCTCTAGTCACCAGACAAATCGGAGGCTATATGTCATTTTTCCTCCTGGGGGCAGAGGGCTCCGTTCTCCGAGTACGGATTATCCTGCAGTGTCGGGAGCAAGCCAACTTTTTGGCCGCGGTTGCCATGGCATTGTTTGGGTCAGAGATGAAGACCGTTTGCCTTTCTGGCAGTCCCGTGGGGGCTGGCTTAGACCAAGGCGGCATCAAAGAGGAGGGTGGCCGGAGAGGTCCAAATTCCCGGCTCCAGACTCTTCCTGAAGTTGCCCTTTCCCTCCCTCGGTCTCTGGCAATTAATCTCTACATCTCTGAGGCTTTCAAGCAGCCACCACTAGGGGAGAGGAGCTGTTTTGGTTCTGGATCCTTCCTCACAAACCCCTGAGACTCAGATGATCGAGAGTTGAAGACACTAAAACGGACAGGGATGTCTAATGGCTAGTTTGTAAAAATAATAATAATACAAATAAACAGCAAATGGTCAGAAAGTTGAACCCCGGTTGAACTCACGTTCATGGTTCCATTGATCTCTGCCACAGACTCGTCATCTGTCGGGAACTGGTAGATCTGAACCCCGTTGCTGACAAGTTCACTGGTGATTTTGATTTTGAACTTCGTTAGCTCACTCTTAGAAATGGCATCTGATTTGGCAATGATGGGGATGATGTTCACCTAGGGAAGGAAGGAGCAAAGTGGGATCATTGCTGGTGATCTGTGGCTGAGAGCAGTGTGACAGAGGACCTCCACCAGCTGTCAGAAGGAACAGCTGAATCCAATGGTCTGGGACTGGCCCCCTTGTAGCCAGGTTACAATAGAATAAATGACAATGGGTGCTGTTTGCTAAGTGCTGAGTACATGGATTAAGCCAACTCATCCTGACAACAACCCTCTCGTTTTACAATGAGAAATTGAGGCACAGACAGGCTAAGTAACTTGTCCAAGGCAACAGAGCAGGTAAGTAGCAGAACTGGGATCCAGATCCAAGTTTAGCCTTATTCCTAAACCCATAGTCTTAACCAGCTCAGACCCAAGCTCATGAGCTGTGTGATATCTTAATATCAATAGCACTGCTTGGGTGATTCATTTTTTTTTTTAACGTTTGTTTTTGAGAGACAGAGAGACAGAGCACGAGCAGGGGAGGGGCAGAGAGAGAGGGAGGCACAGAATCCAAAGCAGGTTCCCGGCTCTGAGCTGTCAGCAGAGCCCGGCACCGGGCTTGAACCCATGAACCATGAGATCACGACCTGAGCCAAGGTGGGACACTTAACCGACTGAGCCACCAAGGCACCCCACTGCTTGGGTGATTCAAAGCAGAAGGATGACAGCTGAGAATCTGTGGTTGATGAGGGGGGAGGTGGCCACTCCTTGTTAACAGTGAATTGTCCCAACCTATCCAGTGCAGGCTAGCCCCAGTCACTGTGACAGTGACCCACCCACTCGGGTGACGGCAGGGAGGGGAGGCAGGGCAGAGCTCGGTGAAGATGCACACCCAGCCGCCTTCTGGCAGCAAACTTATGGACCAACCCGGCTGGATGAAGGAGACCCTCTCAGTTACAGTCTGATCGAGTCTTCATGCAAAAAGGGTTATACTGCCCGAGTTCCACGATTAGTTTCCGCATAAAGCAAGCAAGTAGACATGCCTGATTTCAGATAGCAGGGGGAGGGCCCAGGGCCACCCCAAAGTTCAATCCACCTGAACCCTGCTCCTTGAAATTACTCCAAGAAGGCACAAGGCTTCTGCTGCTGGAAAGTAAAGAATCGTGAAATGCACATGCCTTCGTGAGACAGGGCACACCCAAACTCAGGTTCACACGGAGACCACAGGTGTTCCTGTCAGCAGGCTCCCGCGCGGCAGCGTGGGTGGTGCTTGGGCCCCGAAAGGAACCCTACACTTGGAAGATGAACTCTGCCTGCTCGGCACTTTGCCTTAGGAGAACCTCTGGAGATTGCCGCCAGTTTCCGGTGCTAGGTGAAAGGACTGGACCCTGCAGGCACCTTTCGTGAAGTCTGTTCAGGAGGCTGGTTGGGGGAAGGTCAAAGCCAAGGTGGGACAGCAGGCAGAGCAGATCCCCCTTGTCGCTTTTCACCTGGTCCCCATAGACACACCTGCCAAAGGCTGCCTACTTAACCCAACCCAGCCACCAGGCCACCAGCGCGTGGCTCTCTGCTGCCCTGTACAGGACATGCAGGGCATGATGACATTTCCAGAGCAGGCAGTTAGTCACGGGTTGGCGAGCTCGGTGCTGCAAAAAACTGAAAAAAATTACTCCTGTTTTGATCATAGCTGAATGTCGGTTTTTAGCGCTGAGGTGCTAGTAAATAGCGCATATAACTTAGACTTTTGTAAAGTGAAAATTCCTTGGAGTCAGATAGAGCTAGGTCCAAATCGTAGACCTATCACAAGCTGTCTGACCCGGAGCAACCTTCTAGGCTCTCTGTGCCTCAGTTTTCTCATGAGTGAATGCGAATAATAGTATCTGCCACCTTGGATTACTGGAAGGAGGAAAATAAAATATTGCATCTCACGTACTGGTCCCAGTGCCAGGCACATATGAAATGTCAGGGGGAAATGTTTTTGTTTTTGTTTTTTTTTTTAAGAATCCTGCATCGATTCTTTCGGAAAGCAAATAATCCTTTCACATGAAGAATTCTTGTCCAATCTGGTGTGGGACTTACATTTTCCAGTTTCTCTTAAAGCGGGACGTGCCTGACCCCCCCCCCCCCACCACCTTTCTCCGGAATGGAGGTCATATAACTCGGTGTCACAGATCCGAGTTCGAATCTAGATGCTGCCGGGAGCTGGCTATATGACAACAGGCAAGTCATTAGTCTCTTAGAGCCTCAGTTTTCCCTTCTGTAAATGGGGGATGATAGCGTTTGCCTACAGAGTTGTGAGAATCCAAGGAGATGTTCCATGAGGTCCCCACACGGGAGTGGCACAGGACGAGGATTTGACAAGCAACAGCGGTCATTGTTGAAATAATTACGGATCATAGAGAACAGTAACTCTCAAAGTCAAGTTTTGCACGTTTGATCCTAGGACAGGCCAGTGAATACCGGAGCAAAGGAAAAACACCTTTCCGTTGCCAAGGGCTGAGCCCCCTAGGCCCAGCCGGCCACCTTGCCTGTATCCAGCCTTGTCCTAACCAAGAGGGATCAGGGCCGAAAGACGGCTCAGGATAAACCCACGCCCAGCGCTGGCAAAACAGATCGCGAAGCACACAACACGGGCACTGGGTCCATGACACCATCTTTCTGGGACACCGTCTGAGGGACAGGGAATGAAGGAGAGGGGGAGGAGGCCACAAATCCTCTCCCGGAATCTGGCATCCGCGTTGCACAAGAGACCAGTAAGCTAGATTTCCCACCTGCCCCCGCCCCTGCCCCCGCACCTTACTGTCCAGCTTCTTCATCGTCACGAGGTCCAGAGACTTCAGGGAATGACCCGTGGGGGCGATGAAGTACAAGCAGGCGTGGATTCGGGAGTCATGGTAGGCGTGCAGGACCCTGCGGATCTTCAGCTCTTCCTGCAGGTAGGCCTCGAACTGGGCGTCGATGAATTCCACGATAGGCTTGTAGCTAAAGGGGGGAGCAGGGAAATGGCCTGACGGCTGCCAAAGCTAGGATGTCGATCCAGCCCCTTTTATCTTAGTTTAGTTTTTAATATTTGTTTATTCAGGGGAGAACACGGGGGGGGGAGGGGGACAGAGGATCCGAAGCGGGCTCTACGCTGCCAGGCTGACAGCGGCACGCCCGACGCGGGGCTCGAACTCACGAACCGTGAGATCATGACCCGAGCCGAAGTGGGACGCTCAACCGGCTGAGCCCCCCAGGCGCCCTGATCCAGTCCCTTTTAGAAGTTTAAAATGCCCTCGGTAATCTGACTCTGCACATCCTGCTAGGTTTCTCCATCTCCCTTCAATGGGCCTCCGATCCCGTCAGGCCGGCCACCTCCTTGGTCCTCGCAGGAGCCAAACTTGGGCCTATCCGTGTACCTTCACTCTGGAATGCCCCACCTCTCTCTTCTCGTCCCAATCCTGCACTTCCAGACCTCAGGAGCCATGGAATGTCCACCTTCTCTCCCACACAGCCTTCCCCGCCTCTGCCAGAAACCCCTTCTGTGACCTCAGATCGCTTACTCTTGCTTCACGAGGATCACCGTTCCCTCAAATAGACTGCGTCCCTCTGAGGGGCAGAGACCACGACGGGCACGTCTCTGTCCCCCATGGGGCCCCGATGCAGTGTGGCGCTCACTGGCATCTCTGGGGGTCGGGGGGGGGTGCTGATCACGCTCCAGACTGGGTCCCCTGTCTTTGCTTCCTCCGTCTCCCCCCAGCGCCTAGTATGGGAGCTGGGTCCCAGGGGTGGCCAGGACGGGGAATGTTGGCAGAAGGCTCTGGGCTCTGCTCAGTCTTGCTGGGTTCATGGCACTGCCTACGAGGCTCCCCCGAGGGCCAGATAGTTTTCTGGTTCTCATTTCCTTCAAGAGCGTGACTTTAAAACCTAAGCATTTGGACAAAATTTGGTAAAGACACTCCCCTCCACACCCTCCACACCCTCCACACATGTACATACACACACACACACACAGCTCACTGAGTCTCCACGCAGAATCCCCTTTATGACCCCAAGTCCTGCCAGGGCGTCTTACACAAGAGCCAGCCCTCTGCTCCTCCCTGTCCTGGGAAGCTCGTCTCTTTTCTCCCAGGCCACTCCTGCCGCCCCTGCAGCCTCTTTCTGCTCTAACTAGGTCAGCTTTGCTTCGGCTTTGCCTCTGCTCTTATCTCCCCGTCTCTCTGATCTGTCTCTCTGATCTCCCGGTCTGTCTGCAGTGTCCGGGGCTTCCTCCCTTCAAGCTAGAAGAGGTTTGTCATCCAGCCCCGGGGAACTGAGTTTGCAGATCCCACTGCTTGATGGAAACGTGATCAAAGGGGGTGCGGGGACCAGCCAACGCTTCCCACCTGCAGGGGGCCCCCAACTTGAGCCTTTTTGAAAGATCCCCCGCGGTAGAGAAGGGAAAATAGCTTTAAAAAAAAAAAAAAGAGAATCACCAAATCCTAGATTCTGAGAGCCACATACAGAGGAGAGATCCATGCAAGGTATCTCTGGAGCTCCAGAGAACAATCTAAAAATAAGATCCTTTTTTTTCTTCCTTTGATCCCTCTGAGCCAAACATCATTCTGAAGGGTAACAGCATCCAAGAATCTCTTGGTTGCAGACATCCTTAGAAGGTTCTTGAAGAATTAGGAGTAAGGGGGGGGGGGGGGTGGTGGTGCATCCCTTAGACTTAGCTAATTAACTTTTGGGTGATGGGCTCATTTGTCTCCATTATATAACTCTTTCCTTTTTATTTTTTTTACTTGATTTTTTTGGTTCTATGAAAGGAGCGGAAAGAGTGCATTTTGAGCTTTTTCTACCCCCCACCCCAGTCCCTGGTAATACCCTGGGCCTCTCTTTCAGCTCCTGCGTCAGGCTCTTAGGGGTCCCCGAGGCGGTGCCTGGATCAGACCAGCCAAACCAGGCAATGAACCCACAGTGTTCGGTTTAGATTAATCCTGAAGGGGTGATCTACCTTTGTCTTACTCACCTGTGTGTCCTCGGTGTCCAGCATGCTGATCTGGAATAGAGTAAGCATTCCACCCCACTCTGCTGTGCTCACTGGTCTCCAGTCCATGATAAACAAAACCCCTTACTCCCGGAGACAGTCTCTGCACGAACGTTCCCTTCTCCTGGGTGATACCTGACTCCCCTTCAAAGACGCGGCTTCCCTCATAAACCTTCTCAGCTGGGCAGTTCTACATCTCTCACACCCGAGCTCTGTGGAGGGGCGGAGAGGGCACCTTTCTTCTTGCTCCTCATTCCCCTCCTCCCTACAGTCTCTTCCATCTCCTCCAAAACCCGTCGCCAACATAACCCACCCCTCATCGTCACTCATGTTTTAGGGCACAGGCTCTTCATCTGGGGTCCACGGACCTCCAAGGGGCCTATGGATAGAATTCATAGGATCCACGAACTTGGGGTAGGAAAAGAACCACCTCGTTGCCACTAAGCTCTCCCGAAAGCTTAGCAATTTCTTCAGGCACAAGGGTACGTAACGAGCTACAGGAATTTGAGCAGCACGTGTGACTTCACGTGCTGGAAATCACCGATATGTTGATTTCCTATCGCAGTTGTTGCAAATATCTCAAAATAGCCTTTATACTTACACACCTTCTAAATGATGAGAGTTGTGGACCTGTGTATAGATATTCTGGGAACTAATAAAGGACGTGGATTACTAAGTCACAATTCGAAAACATTTCGGGAACTGTATTTTTATTATAAGAGTCGTGTTTTAGGCATTTAAAACCGTTATTCTAAGAATGAGTCCCCAGGCCTCACTGGCTAGCTAAGGAGGCCAAAAGCACAAAACAATTCCTTGCCTGGACATTATTACTTACTCCTTTCAGATAGTGATGTGTTCTGTGAAGACAATAAGATAATGGCGATAAAAAGTGACCAGGAGAGGGGCGCCTGGCTGGCTCAGTCAGTTAAGCTTCAGACTTCGGCTCAGGTCATGATCTTAACAGTTTGTGGGTTCGAGCCCCGCGTCGGGCTCTGGGCTGACAGCTCGGAGCCTGGAGCCTGCTTTGGATTCTGTGTCTCCCTCTTTCTCTGCCTCTCCCCTTCTCGTGCTCTGTTTCTGTCTCTCAAAAATGAATAAATGCTAATAAATAAATAAATAAATAAATAAACAAACAAAAGTGACCAGGAAGGCTTCCCTGGCAACGTGACCTTTGAGCTGCACCAATGGAAATAAGAGAGCCATGAAGGATCTGGGAGAAGAGCATTCCAGAGAGGAATAACAAAGGTAATGGTCCAGGGGAGATTTCCAGTAGGTAGAAGGCAAGGGAGCTGGGAGTGGAAAAAGAACAATGAGCTATTCACAACTGCCCAAAGGTGAAAGCAACCCAATGGCCATCAACCTGGCTGGCTGAATAAAATGTTGGATCTCCAAACAATGGGATGTTACTGAATCCCTAAGAGGAAGAACAGACTGATATGCGCTGCCGTAGGGACGAATCTTGAAAACACCCTTCAAGTGAAAGAAACCAGACACAAAAGGACAAACATTGTCGATGCCACTTAGATGTGGTGCCTAGAATAGTCAAAGTCACAGGAAGAGAAAACAGAATAGCAGTTGCCAGGGAATAAGAGGAGAGGGGAAAGGGAGTTATTCTGGGGGGATAAGAATGTTTTGGAACGAGGCAGACGTGATGGCTGCACGACACTGGGGATGTATTAAATGGCACTGAATGGTTCACTTTCAAACAGTTATGATTATGAGGGACGACTGGGCGGCTCAGTCGGTCGAGCCTCTGACTTCAGCTCAGGTCAGGTCATGAACTCACAGTTTGTGAGTTCAAGCCCCGCATTGGGCTCTGCGCTGATGGCTCAGAGCCTGCTAGGGATTCTGTTTCTCCTTCTCTCTGCCCTTCCCCCATTTGTGTGTGCGCTCGCTCTCTCTCTCTCTCTCTCAAAATAAATAAATAAACTTAAAAAAAATTGTTTTTCAGATGACCTTGGGTTTCTTAAACATAGTGTAGAAAACTAATGATTTTACCGCTCAACGAGCACTTTTCAGTGGTCGTCCTCCTTGACACTGTTGACCAGTCCCTTCTTTTTTTTTTTTTTAATTTTTTTTTCAACGTTTATTTATTTTTGAGACAGAGAGAGACAGAGCATGAACGGGGGAGGGTCAGAGAGAGAGGGAGACACAGAATCTGAAACAGGCTCCAGGCTCTGAGCGGTCAGCACAGAGCCCGGCGCGGGGCTCGAACTCACAGACCGCGAGATCGTGACCTGAGCCGAAGTCGGACGCTCAACCGACTGAGCCACCCAGGCGCCCCGACCAGTCCCTTCTTAAAAACACTGCCCTCTAGCTTCACTGCCACCAGAATCTCCCGCCTCTATAACTCTTCTCACTCGCCTTAAACCTTGGCTCGTCTGGAAGGTTCCATCCCGCGCCATCTTTTGGTGTCTTGCTCTGCATTGCACACGCATTCTCTGTGTGCCGGTCCTCCGTGCAGATGCAGCCATCCGAGCCTCCCCTGCCAGAGACTCACGAGGCCTGGTCACAGACACCGTGCTTGAGCACAACCGTCTCGGACAGCAAAACCAAGGTGGCACAAGGTCAAGTCTACTGGAACAATGCCCGAAGTGATAACAGCTAATTCAGTCTATCACCATCCCTGCAGGCACCTCTTCTTCCCTCTACCCCCGTCCCTAGTCCGCTCTGTCCTCTCTGGACTCATCCCCACCCCCCCCCACCCCAGCTCTCGTCCTGTAAACACGCTCCCACTATGCCCTTTGAACCCTACCCCCCCCACCACCACCACTGAGCCACGATAAACACAATTGCCTACGGCTTTGCCACTCGGGCATGAGGTCCTTGGACCGCAGGCACGGGCATCAGCTGAAGGCTTGCTGGCAATGCAGTCAGTCCCCAACCCAGACCTACAGGACCAGAATCTGCATTTTCTCAAGAGCCTCAAGGCCTTGTGTGTGACATTAAAGTGTAAGCAGTGTTGGCCTAGGTCATCTTCCTTTTCAGAGAACTTGCCTACCTCTTTGCCCTAATGGAAACCTAATTCCGCGCCTCCCCCCCACCCCAGGATGCCGCAACCCTGAGGGCATCTGTACCTGGCGGCCGTCTCTAGCACAGGCAGCTTGTTCTCCCACAGCCTGTGTGCCTTGGGGTCAGCGGGGTGGGCATTCGTGCCGCCCCTCAGTGCCACTCCTGGACTGGGACTCCTCTCTACCTCGGTGTAAAACCCTTTCTCCTTTTGACACGCACACCACCCTCCTCTTAAAAAAGAAAAAAAAAAGTCTATTTTAAGAGAGAGAAAGAGCACGCGCAGGGGAGGGGCAGAGAAAGAGGGAGAGAGAGAAAATCCTAAGCAGGCTCTGAGCTGTCAGCACAGAGCCCGACGCAGGGCTCGGACCCACGAACCGTGAGACCGTGACCGGAGCTGAAACCAAGAGCCGGACGCTTAACCGACCGGCCCCCCCCACCCGACACCCTCTTCTGGTGTCACCTGACCCACAGTCCTCCCCATTCTGGGTGACTGCAATGTGCTTGCGGACAACCCATCAACCTCTAGCCTCTTTATTCCTTGATTGTCTGAACTTCACAACTGTCACCTCCCCCTGCTCCAGCCAACTCCATGCCTTACCATTAGCCAGACCAGCTTCACCCAAGACATCCTGCCTCTAACACCCTGCTCTCTGACCACAGGCTCACATCTTTCCAACCCCCTTGCCCCTCCGATCCTCCTAAACCCGGTCTTTCACCTCATGGAGTCCTCTGGGGCCTTGACCACTGTTATCTCACAGGCTGTCAGCCCCCTGTTGGCCTCATGTCCTTCAGCCCGGGCCGAACCCCATAACTCACGACGTGAACTACTCTTTTATCAACACCTTCATCTCCGTTGCACTCAGCACGTCGTAGGCTATTGTCTACCCTTGTCGGCATCCTAGCTGACACGTTCGATGGATACATTTGGTCTTGAAAGGTAAACACTCAGAAGGGTTTTCTTTGCTTTAGGTTTCCCATCAATATGGATTTCATTCACTCGACAAATAGGTACCGAATACCCACTGTATGCCAGTCGGCTAACTCGTGCTAGATCCCCCACAACGATTTAGTTGCTCCGTGTTGTGGATTCTTTCTCTCACATCCTCAAAGCTTCTGCTCCTGTTCAAGCCCTCAACACCATCATCATCATCATCATCTCTCTCTCTGCCTCAGAAACATCACCCATGGGGCGCCCAGCTGGTTCAGTTGGAGGAGCATGCGACTCTCGATCTCGGGGTCGTGAGTTCGAGCCCCATGTTGGGCGCAGAGAGGACTGCAAAAAATAAACTTTAAAAAACAAAAAAGAAGTCGCCCCTGACCTCTTTGCCTCCCCCTAGACAGTGCCTTATCTCTTTCTCCCAGTCCAGGAAAGCTTTTTAAACGAGCGGTCTACGCCCACTTTATCTGCTTCCCTTTTGTAAACTTCGCTCTGTTCTAAATGTATTTTTAACTATGTGACCGATACATGTACTCACTCTCCTCTCCTAGGAGGTAACTACTATTTTCAGTTTGTTGATTCTCCTTGCCGATCTTTTTTTCTGTGCATTCATACGGGGCGGGGGGGGGGGGGATGTGTTTGCTGTCTTATTGTGAAAGGTGGATTTATACCAATGGCATCACGATCTGTGTCTCATTCTGTAACTTCTCTTTTCACTTAATGACATGTCCATGTGAGTCTACGCAGACCTACCACATTCTTTCCAACTGCCAAATACAATGCCCTGGGGCGGCGGTACCACAGCTCACTTCGTGGCTCTGTTGGTGGAAATTTAAAGTGTTTAAAAGATTTTTTTATTCCCCTATCCAGCGCTGCAGTGAATACACTTGTCATGAAGTGTGCAGTCGTTTCTCTAGGCCGTATACCTAAAAGTGGAATTGCTGGAGCATAAGGTTTTCGCATTGAAAATTTTGACAGATCTCACCATATGTGCCCTCTAAAAAAATCTGTATCAATTTACATTCCCGGCAACATAAATGAAATCAGCTGGTGTTAGCAGCCATTGCATTATCATCTTTTATTTTTTGCAAATCTGATGGATGAAAGATCTATTTCATGGTTTCCTTTTGCGCTTCCCTAATCTCCGTGACCTTGGGTGAGCATCATTTCATATGTTAATTGGCCATTTACGTTGCCCCTTCTGTCAATTACCTGCGTCTCATTGAAAGATCTTTTGTCTGTGGTATAGGTTGCAATTATCTCCTCCCCGCGTGTAGTCTGTTCTTACTTTTGTTTATAGTTATCTTTCAATACAAAGGGTGGTTTTTTAATTTTAATAAGTTTAAATCTGTCGGTCTTTTCTTATATGGTTTTTGGATTGTGTCACAATTAGAAAAGCATTTTCTACCCCTAAAGCTATAAAAATATTCTCCTATATTTTCTCTCATATTTTTAGAATTTGTTTTTAATCCAACTGGAATCTATTTTTGTGGCCAGTGTTTGTGTGGGAGGGTCTCATTTTATTTTTTCCTAAAGGGTGGCCTATTTTCTTTTTTTAAAAAAGATTATTTATTTTGAGCGGGGAGGGGGAAAGAGACCGAGCCCTAGCATGTTCTGCACCTTCAGTACAGAGCCCGTCAAGGGGCTCGAACTCACGAACAGTGAGATCATGACCTGTGCAGAGATCAAGAGTCAGAAGCTTAACTGATTGAGCCACCCAGAAGCCCGGATGGCCTATTTTCCCAGCACAATTTCCTGAATAGTCCATCCATTCCCTGCTGACTTAGATATGCAAATTCCCATGTAAACATGAACTTGATTTTGGTCTCACTTTTCTGTTCTATTGCTTTTTTTTTTTTAACGTTTATTTATTTTTGAAACAGAGAGAGACAGAGCATGAACAGGGAGGGTCAGAGAGAGGGGGAGACACAGAATCTGAAACAGGATCCTGGCTCTCAGCTGTCAGCACAGAGTCCGATGTGGGGCTCGAACTCACGGACCATGAGATCATGACCTGAGCCGAAGTCGGATGCTTAACTGACTGAGCCACCCAGGCGCCCCTGTTCTATCGTTTTGCTACTTTTTTTAAAAGTTTTGTTTATTTATTTTGAGAAAGAGAGAGAGAGCGCACAAGAGAGGTGCAGGGGTGGCGGAGAGAGAGAATCCCAAGCAGGGGATCCAACGCGGGCCTCCAACTCAGGAACCGCGAGACCATGACTCGAGCCGGAATCAAGAGTTGGACACTTAACCGACTGAGCCACCCAGGCGTCCCTCTTTCTGCTATTCTGATGCCTTTATTTACTTACCTTCCATTCACTCATGGCAATTGAACTTCTACCCACAACCTCCCTGGAATTGTTATTCCTTAATGTACTAGTGACCTTCATGTTGCCAAACCCAGTGGATATTTTTCAGTTCCATTTATTCCCTCCCCAGATGCTACATGGTACAACTCTCCCTCGATTCTTCTACCAATAAAAGTCATGATCATAACAATATCTTCTGTTCTTGAGTTACTGTGCCAGGCACTGTTTAAGCATTTTGCACACCAGACCGGTCAACTGTGCCTCACCACAACCCTCTAGGGTAGGCACTGGTATTATCGTCATCCCCACTTTACAGGTGAGAAAACTGAGCCCTAAAGAATGGAAGTGTCTTGGGGCGCCTGGGTGGCTCAGTCGGCTGAGCGTCCGACTTCAGCTCAGGTCACGATCTCGCGGTTCGTGGGTTCGAGCCCCGCGTCGGGCTCTGTGCTGACAGCTCAGAGCCTGGAGCCTGTTTCCGATTCTGTGTCTCCCTCTCTCTCTGACCCTCCCCCGTTCATGCTCTATCTCTCTCTGTCTCAAAAATAAATAAACGTTAAAAAAAAATTCAAAAATAAATAAAAAATAAATTCACGATCTTATGTTTTAAAGTCACCGATCTAGAGTGAGCCCACCAAAGCCTGGGCCTAAACCCCCCATCTAGATAAAAGCAGAACCAGGACCTGTGAATAATAAACCTTTTTGGTCCTCAAATTTCCTGATGGTTATTGCTGAAGGCATCTTGTTAGCGTAAGAACCACAGGGGCGGGTCCAGCCACAACATTAGGCTGAGAGCAGCACAAAATGTTTGTCCAGGATCTCTGGGCTAGTAAGTGCAAGTTGGGATCTGAACTCAGGTCTGAGAGCAAAGCGTAAGTTCCTAAGCACGCCTTTTTCTAGACTGGCTCAATCTCCCTCTTGCTCCTACATCTTTTTTTTTTTTTAATCTTTATTTTTGAGAGAGAGCATGAGTGGTGGGGGGGGGGGGCAGGGGATCCGAAGCGGGCTCTGCGATGACAGCAGCGGGCCCCATGTGGGGCTCGAGCTCACGAACCATGAGATCATGACGTGAGCCAAATGCTCAACGGTCTGAGCCACCCAGGTGCCCTGCTCCTACATCTTTTAAATAGTGGCTTTCCCCAGGATGTGGCCTGAATCACTGCTCTTCGTAGTTGACCATGCACCCTGAGTAAAGTATGGCATCCTGGTGTTCTGCTTTAGTGAGGTTGCACGGACATATCTGTGCCCAAATGGCCCCGTCAGTATGGAGAAAACACCGCTTTTTATTACAAATCCCTGGATCTTACTCCGCCCCAGCCCACTTTCTGGCAGGCTTTTCATTTCTACTTCTTCGAGTTTGTATTATTTGATTTTCTATTAGTACATATCATGTTTATAATCAGGAAAAACAATGAGGATATTACAAGTGTAACGGAAATAGATTAGCCTCTAAAGTGCCGTAGTCGGTTCGGTCCTCCCAAACCATCATTACCAAGGCTGTTTCCAATGTTAGACATGCTGAATGGGGGCACCTGGGCGGCTCAGTCCGTTAAGCGTCTGACTTTGACCCAGGTCATGATCTCGCAGTTTGTGGTTTTGAGCCCCGCGTCGAGCTGGGTGCTGGCGGTAGGTGGTATGTATGGAGCCCAGTCAGGAATCTCTCTTTGCCCGGCTTACTCTCTCTGCCCCTCCCCCACTTGCACTCTTTCTCTCCGTCAAAATAATGACTAAACTTAAAAAAAAAAAAAAAGAAAAGATATGTTGAATGTGTGTTACTGAGACTTGCCAGAAATTTAATAGAAAAGGTCCTGAGCAGTCTGCAGCTGAGATGACCCAAAATATCCCCTTTTCCCCAGGGTCCAATTTATTCTCAACCAAACAAGATTAGCACAATAAGCAAACCTATAAAAAGCAGAGGTGTGTCCGTCTAGAATTTCAAATGGAAACCAAAATTCGGTTCAATCACTAAGAAGCTAAAATCTATTTGTTCGTTAGACGGAAATGAGTGTGGCTGTTGGAGCTTTAAGGGAGAAATAGGAGTGGGGCGCCTGGGTGGCTCAGTTGGTTGAGTGTCTGACTTCAGCTCAGGTCAGAATCTCGCAGTTTGTGAGTTCGAGCCCCGCGTCGGGCTCTGTGCTGACGGCTCAGAGCCTGGAGCCTGTTTCGGATTCCGTGTCTCCCTCTCTCTGCCCCCTTCCCGCTAGTGCTCTGTCTCTGTCTCTCAAAAATGAATAAACGTGAAAAAACAAATTTAAAAACAAGGGAGAAATAGGAGAACTGGGGATCCAGTTCATCCAAGAAGCAAGAGAATCCTCAAAGGATGAGCAGACCCTTCTCAAAGTGATGAACGGCCCTTTCCAAGACAGGTACGTGTGATAACCATGTGACATCTAGTTAAATCCAGATGGTGCCCGACCCCCAGCCCTCCACACACCCCCAGCTCTGAGGCACCCCACCCCTCACTCGCGCACCATTCTGAATAAAGCTGATGTGAACATCATAGTCAAATTTGGTAACAACCCCCGCTCAGTCTCTCTGCAGAATGTCTTTTGCTCCGTTTGCTCAGTCAACATCCTAAGGTGTTCGTCTTTAGCCCAGCATTCTGATTCCTGGATGGTCTTACGTGGCTCTGTGGCTGGAACACAGCTCCCTATACCTTGATAACCCGAATCTTTATTTCCAGTGCAGACCCTCTGCTGACCTCTAACCCTGTACGTTCCCTTGCCTCCGCCTCGAGGTCATCAGGTCTCTCGGTCCCCAGACAGCTCAAACTCGACATGTCTAAAACACAGCTGATTGTTTTAGAACCTTGGTCTCTTATATTAATTCTTTCACTGAATACCGCCACCATTGGTAGACTCTCCAAAGCCAGAAATCTGGGCCTCATGCTAGATTCTTCTTTTGCCTTCACAACCCCACACCAGGTCTCTGCCGAGTCCTGGTGATTCTACCTACTCAGCATTTACCAAATCTGCCTCTTTTTTTTCCCTGTCTCGGCATCTGTGTCACCTCTGGCCTTGATCTAATTGGTCCAACAGTCTCCTAATTGGTCTTCCTACTCTCCATACCCTTCCGAAGAATCCTCTTCAAAGGTGGGACTATCTCCTTCTACTTCATAAAACTCAATGGCTCCACGTCTGCACATTCTAGAAATTCCTCCACGATCTGACTCCTGTTGACCTCTTCAGGCTCATCTCCCCCTACTTTCCTCGAGCTCACGCCAAGCACTAGCCCAGGGGCAGACCCAGGTACTGTGGGACCTAAAGCTTACACGATTGGAAAGGCCCTCCAAGAAAGGCAAAACAACATTATGACTAAAAATCAGTCACAGGGCCTTGGAAGGGCCTGTGTAAGAGGGTGCCCCGAGGCTTAAGTTTCATTAGCTTCACAGTAAACCTGCCTCTGAGCTAGCCAAACAGAGCAAGTGACAGTTCCTTAGAATGTTCTTCCACACTTTTTTTTTTAATGTTTTATTTATTTTTGAGACACAGAGAGCATGAGCAGGGGAGGGGCAGAGAGACAGGGAGACACAGAATGGGAAGCAGGCTCCAGGATCTGAGCTATCAGCACAGAGCCCGATGCGGGGCTCGGACTCACAAACCGTGAGATCATGACCTGACACGAAGTCGGACGCTTAACTGACTGCGCCACCCAGGCGCCCCTCTTCCACACTTCTTTGTCTCTGTACAAACAGTCCCCCCAGCCTGGACTGCCCTTCCCTCCCTCCCCTTGTCTGTCTGGCAAGAGTTCATCCTTCGAGGGCCAGCGCTCAGGGGGCACTTCCTCCGTGAAGGCCTCCCTGACGTCCCCACCTGGAACGGACTCTTCTCTCCTTCATGTGCGCATGGTAACTTGACCTTCAGCTCTTTGTCCCCTGTCCTTTACAAAGCATATCGCACTCGATGGAACTTATTTGCTCAAAACCGGCCTTCCCTGTGACTGCCTCAAGGGCAGAGACAAAGTCATTCCGTTTTAGGTTGTCAGGGCATGGCAGTGCCCCGGCATGTCTACCCAATGGAATGGAGACCTCACCCACGTATGCTGGAAAGACACCCTTCTTTTGGCAAAGCGGGCCGAGTAGAATGGTTGATGTAAACAGGGACCCCGGGGGGAGGCGGCGCTTGCGTCGGCAGCCTGCACGTGCCATTTTGGGAGGACGTCCAGGAAGGACCCCGTGGGGAGGTCCTCCCCATGGCTTCCCACCAGCCTCCACACCCCATGGCTTTCCTTACCTGTCTTCCTTGTTGATCTGGTCCCCAAAGCCCACTGTGCTCACAATTGTGAGCTTGAGCCCCACGTTGCTCTCTTGGAGGTCATAGGTGTTGGACCGGAGCTGGACACCCGGCTGCGTGTGGGTGGCTGGCTCCCCCTCAAACTTGGTGTTGAACAGGGTGTCCATGAGGGTCGACTTGCCCAACCCTGTCTCTCCTGAAAAGCAAAAGGATAAATGACGGTCTGTTCACACAGGGATCCTGCACGCATTCCGTATCAGGTTTTGGATGTCTTTTCATTGACATGGAAACATGTACGCGATGAGACAGTAAATGAAGAGCGTATGAAACTATACAGACGAGGGGCGCCTGGGTGGCTCAGTCGGTTGAACGTCGGGACTCTTGATTTCCGCTCAGGTCATGATCTCAACAGCCCTGGGATGTATTAGCCAGTAGCATCTCAGGGTAGTGGCATTGGGGTAATTCTTTTAGTCTTCCTACTTTTGTGTTACTTGAAGGTTAATACGCATTGCTTTTATAGTCAGAAAAAGAAACTACGTACAGGCAGTGATGGAGAGGTAGGGTTATACCTGGGAAAAGTCCGGAAGGAAATACAACATACTCTTACCAAGGGCTACCACTGGGTGCTGGGCTTATGCTCGGTTTTCATCTCTCCCTTTAAATGCTTTTGTGTATTTTCCAGGTTGGCTATGTGGAACACAGATAGCTTTTTTTTTTTTTTTTTCAACGTTTTTATTATTTATTTTTGGGACAGAGAGAGACAGAGCATGAACGGGGGAGGGGCAGAGAGAGAGGGAGACACAGAATCGGAAACAGGCTCCAGGCTCTGAGCCATCAGCCCAGAGCCCGACGCGGGGCTCGAGCTCACGGACCGCGAGATCGTGACCTGGCTGAAGTCGGACGCTTAACCGACTGCGCCACCCAGGCGCCCCCACAGATAGCTTTTGTAAGAAAAATTAAAGGGCTATTTTCGATTTTAAAAGAAAGGGACAGTGGTCCCTTGTCAAGTAAATTATCTTCTGAGGATGCCCAGACGTGTACCCCAGGAAGGGGGGGGGGCATTTTTAGCTAATGGGGAGGGAATTTAGCAGGCCACAAATTCTCCTCCTTCAATTTCAAACAAACCCGTCGTGTGTTTGTTTAACTAACAGGCTGCAGAATACTAATAAATTAAACCACAAGAATCTCAAGTCTTGACTTTCACACCGGGGAGACGAGTCGGGGAAAGGCCGTGGGGACCGGCGAAGCATTCGGGAGGTCATTCCTGGGGGATTGGAGGGGATGTCAAGCCACTGCCAGGAGCTAAGGGGTCTTCAGGGAAAGAAGACACTGGGGGAAACTTGGTGGCATGGCAGTTGGGCAAGAATGTCCCGTGAGGCCACAAGCTGGGCCGGGTACTACAGGCCCTTATCATCTCCATGGATCCAGACTGTATTTGGGCCTCCGCCCCAACGCCCGGCGATTCAGGAATGCCAGGAATAGAAGAGTCAGTAGCTAATTACCCTGAATTGCCTCTGGAATACCTAGACCACCCTGCTATTCCGGTATCCTCACCCTTTGCTCCCCTTCCCCCCTCCCCACCCCTGCGATGTCTCCCCAGGGGGCAGTGGGTCAGCACTGGGCAAGTCCTGGCCTGGCAAATCGCCCCCACCCTTTTGTGACCGACAGTCCAAATCTGCAAGGGGGGGGGGGGTCCATGGCCAGGGTTGGAGCTACAGTGTGTATAAATGCACAACGGCCCGTCTGCTCCCCACCCTCTGGGAGGAGGCCATCTTACATGCCTTCTATGGTGAATAATGAGCTCTGAATGCAGGACGTGCTTTTTCAAATATCTGTCAACGATGAGAGAGCTTTCTGTGTGTGCAGAGATTGGGTGAGAGAGAGAGAACAAGAAGAACATTCAGCTCAGCCCGGCTCCCCAGCCCCCCAGCCCAATTCCACAGCCAGGTCTGACTAACGTGGTTGATTGCCAGGGTGCAGGAAACTGCTTCCTCACACAGATCATGTTTCCAGCCAAGGTCTGCTATACCTATTAGCCGCAAAGATTCTCCCAGAAGAGGCCCCTTTTTCTTCCTCCCTAAAGGAACAGGAAGTATTTGGGGCTCAAGAAAAATTTGGTGAGGTGGGGCCTTTGCAATGGGAGGTGACAGAGTTGGCCAAGCACCGGAATGTATCACCCCCCCCATCCCCGCCCGAGGTGGGGGTGTGGCACCTCTGAGGAGGGAACACAGCTCACCCTTAAATCACCTTCCCTCCGGGCGCTGCCGTTCAAGCTACATTTGAGCCCATCTTTCCTTTTTTAAGTTTATTTATTTATTTTTGAGAGAGAGAGGGAGGGAGGGAGCCGGGGAGAGGGAGAACCACCGGGGGAGGGGCAGAGAGAGGGGGACAAAGGATCCGAAGCGGGGGCTCGAAGCCCCGACCCATGAGATCATGACCTGAGCCGAACCATGAGATCATGACCTGAGCCAAAGTCAGACGCTCAACCGACTGAGCCACCCAGGCGTCCCTTGAGCCCATCTTCGTGCGTGCCTGATGACTTTTCCATGTGCGTCCGCGCCTCCACCCCCTTCTGTTCCGTGAGCTCTTTGCTGAATGCCCCGCAGCTCCTAGAGTGGTGGGCCTTGACTCCCCCGCACCCAGAGCTGGCTCCTTGGCCCCCCACCCCCCATCCTAAGGATTCGAAGAGACCAGGGGATGGGGCATGTTCCCGCACTCCCGGGCGCGCCCGACCAGGGCGCACACAGAGGCGTCAGGAGCAAGGTACAGACTGCCTGCCGGCTGCTCTGTTTGCACAGCTGGACGGATGGAGGCCGGCCAGGCAGGGCAGGGCAGGGCAGCAGGGAGGAGCAGCAGGACAAATGACCACCCGAATGCCTGCCGGCACGAAAGGGCTGTGGAAATTAGATGCCCAATGATGAGTGGAAGAAAAGAACCCGCGGGTGTCCAGGGAATCGTGATAAATGCAACAAGAGAAGAGGGCAGAAAATCAAGCGAGCCGGTGCCGCGGCTATCGAGTGCTCCCGTTCCCATTTCCCATCACTGTGGAGCCTGGGGGGCGCGGGGGGGGGGGGGGTCTCTCTTAATGGTTGGCGCAGACCCAGCCTGAGCCTAGGATGCTGTCTCCTCCCACGCTGCCCTGGGCCCAGCATTGAGGAAGATCAGGTCAGCCGCCTCCACACCCCTGCAGGAAGGTGGGGACTTGGCAGATTCCAGCAGGAAACCTCGGGAGCCCCGAGGGGTCCATTTCTCTCTCCTCCTCCCTCCTTGTACAGACGGCAGGGTTTCTGAGCCCTTTTTAAGCCATCACCACCGGCCAGGAGGATTCCATCTCACTTGGCTTAATGTAGACGGTATTCTGGAAACACCAGGTTTTTTAGAAAAGAGTTGCAGTTTACAACACGTAGTGTGAAATACGCCGTCCTCTGGCACCTTGTGTAAATAAGTCCTTGCAAGCGATGAACTGCAGAGTCCCAGCCGGGTCGTCGGTGGATGCCCAGCCAAGGGCGTTCCCCTCTCTGGGCCCCAGTCTCTTTTTCCATAAAATGAGCAGGTTGGAGTAATGATAATAGCTATGGTTTCTGGAGCACTTACTATGTGCCAGGCACCTGCTGGGATACTTCTATTTGCTTATCCATTCCCCACAATAAACCTATGAGAGCTACTACCGTTTGCCCTTAATAAGAGTCAGCCAAGCCGCTTCCCAGCCGCGTGAATTCGCCCCACTCCTCGGTCTCTCCGCACCTCACCTTCTTCATCTGTAAAATGTGGAGGAAAGAGCTGGTCTAGGGTCACGATGTAGTAAGTCAGTCTGACACTGGAGCCCATACCTCTGACCCACATGCCTTCCGTGCGTCCCGCAGGCGTGCTATGGTGGGGTTCATTTGGTCACTGGACCAATGTTCACGGAGCCTCTAACAGGAGCCACGCGCCATTTTAAGGGGCCAAAGAGACAGCGATGAACAGGACAGCCACAGTCCCTGTTCACACGGAGCTCAGGGTCACATGAAGCTAAAGTGCCTGCCAGCTCCAAATACTGGAATAAACCAAGAGAGCGGTCCGGGAGTTCAACAAGGAGGTGGTGTTCAAAAGGACACCCTCCAGGAACTCTAGGGAGCCTACGGACAAGGACAAGGTCACGCCTGGCTCTGTGAGCTTCCCGATCTTCTCTCCTTCCTGATCTTGCCGAGGCCTGGCCGACAGGGGCGCGCTGCTCCCCCAGCTTCCTGCAGACGGTCCCAACCCCTCGTGCAACCACGTCGCGTTGGCACCTTCAAATCAGCTGAAGTGGGCAAAGGCTACAAACCAAAGCGGCGTTTCCCCCGAGAGAGGGTTGCTGCACACTCTCGCACCACGGCTCGCAGCCCGCCTTCGACAGGTGAGCGGCTGCCCTTCCCAGAGATGAACGCGTGACGCCATCGGCCCCTGACCTTGACGGAAGGCTAGCTGTCCCTCCCCGCCTCTCCAGTGAGCCTCAATCCTGCTTCTCTCGCGCGTTTCCATTCCAAGTTCAACACAGCCAAGTTGAGCCTGGAATCCCGAGCAGCTTCAAAGTAAATATTATCATTATGACTCTTTGCACTCCTCACAGGCATTCCTGCTGCTGGCACATTCGGAAGGCTGTGTCTCTTCGGAGCTCTTTCCCAGCAGTGCAAAGCAACGGGCCCCAGAACATGGGTACTGCTGGTTCCGGCGTCTCCTCGGATGCCCTCCTGTACTGTATCTAGCTAGGATCATGGGACCTTTGCAATTTCCAAAGCTAAGCGACTAGTATGCAGGGTTTTTTTTTTGGTCAGGGGAGTGGGAGGGCGAGGGGAACCTCATCCCATTCAGTAATTATCGCCCAGCATAGAAAATCTGCTCGAGGGGAGTCATGATATGCCCACACGCATGTGCCTCGCCCTCTGAAAATAGTAACTGTGCAGCACCTGGGTGGCTCAGTCAGTTGAGCGTCTGACTTGGACTCAGGTCACGATCCTGTGGTTCGTGGGTTCGAGCCCCACATCCGGCTCGCCGCTGTCAGCCTGTCAGTGCGGAGCCCGCTTCGGATCCTCTGTCGCCGTCTCTCTGCCCCTCCCCTGCTCGTACTCTCCCCAACCCAAAATAAAAATAAGTATCTAAAAAAAAATGGGGCGCCTGGGTGGCTCAGTCGGTTAAGCATCCCACTTCAGCTCAGGTCATGATCTCACGGTTTGTGGGTTCCAGTCCCGCGTCGGGCTCTGTACTGACAGCGCAGAGCCTGCTTGGGATTCTCTGTCTGCCTCTCTCTGCCCCTCCACCCCTCAAAAATAAGTAAGTAAACTTTTCAAAAAATGTTTACTTATTTTTTGAGAGAGAAAGAAGAGAGCGTAAGCAGGGGAGGGGCAGAGAGAGAAATAGAGGATCCGAAGCAAGCTCTGCCCTGTCAGCACAGAGCCTGAGCAGGGCTCAGACCCACGAACCGTTGAGATCATGACCTGAGCCAAAGTCGGACGCTTAACCGACTGAGCCACCCAGGCGCCCCAATAGATAAACGTTTTTAAAAATGCCCTATGAAAAAAGAAGAGAAAATCCTTTGGGGGCATATAGTCTATGCCTCAACAGAATCATTTTATAACAGTCATTAAGGGAGTAAACCTGATAGTTATGCACAGGCGGTAAGCATGACAGAATGGCCACGGAAAGTCCCGCGAGAGAAAAGGTCACCTTCGGCAGTCAAGCTGCGGACCCTTCACCAAGTCAGTGACAGTACCCGGCCCCATGGCTGAGCTGAGATTGCAGCCTTAGAGCCATTCTAAACCACACGTGACCTTGGCCCAAATTGTGGGTTCTCTGAGCAATGACGGGGTTGTGAACACAGACAGAGAGCAGGATGCATGAATCACAGGCTGTTTGGGATCAGGGATGGGGAATGAACTTAACCCAGGCCAGGTTGGGGGCATTCAAGGCAGGCGCCTGCGGCGCCAAGAGAGGGGCTCGTAGGGCTATTTCTGAGACCTGGCAAGCAGGGAAAGAAAGAGAGGGGGTGGGTCTTCGGGGGCGAGGGTCTCTTTCTGACTCCTCCCCCTCCTGAAGGGTCTGGGGCGGTTCCCCAGCAGGGGCACGCGGAAGCAGCTGTAGCCGTCCAGCACCTGGGTGGGAACTGGAGGACAGGGGTTTACTTACTATTTCTCCTACCCACTGCCTGGAGCTCGGCTGCCTCCTCCTCTGGGCCCTAGGGGAGCCCGTGGTCCCCAGATCCCATTGCCCTTCACCTCTCGCCCTCGGAGAGCCGTTCTGATTTACATGGCCTCCCTCCTGAAGCTTTACTCACCCACCCAACTGCACTCGGTTGAAAGGCTGCTGAGGGCGGGCCTGTCATTTCACCTTTCATCTCCTCAACTTCAGTACAGGTCATACGGAGCTCTGGGAGGAATGCCAAGGGAATCCAATATGTTTGTGCGGAAATCTTTCAGTAATCAAGTATTATGCGAAATAAGTTGGCCAATAGCCAAAGACTGGAGAGGTTTGGCAGTGCTAATATCGGATGTGATAGCACCTTGCGGTTGATCACCGTGGCTTCTGTTGATTTTGTGTCCTTCTCCTAACAGCATCTCATCATAACCACGAGCAGGCTTCTGGCATTTGAAGAATTAATGGCCTCGCTGCGGACTCTAAAGGCCCGCGACGCGTCATTCTGTAAAGCACACATTTCCATCTCACGGGCTCCCAAGCTGATGTGTGGGAGTGAGTCATTCGGCTAGTGAGTGAGCCTAGCTGACTGCCTGTCGTCCATACTGAGAAGTGGCCTTCTTCTCTCTTCATCTTCCAGTGGCCAGTTACTCACCTACAGAAAACGATCTGACAAAGGGTGCTAAGGGTAGAGGAAAAGAAAAATAACAAGTCCTAGAAAATGAATGAGCTTAGACAGAAAACAGAACTTTAGGGGCGCCTGGGTGGCTCAGTGGGTTTAGCGTCTGACTCTTGATGTCGGCTCAGGTCATGGTCTCACGGTTCATGAGATCGAGCCCCGAGTCGGGCTTTGCACTGACAGCACGGAGCCTGCTTGGAATATTCTCTCTCTCTCTCTCCCTCTCTCTCTGCTCCTACCCCACTCGTGCTCATGTGCTCTCTCGCTCTCTCTCAAAATAAATAATAAAAAACAAGAAAGAAAACAGAACTTTAGACTACATTAAAAGAGTAAAATATCCAATTTCAGCAGTGGTTCAGAGCCTCAATGAGAATGAGTTCCCCATACACTCTCTACAAAAATAAGGAAGAGCAATTAGCCAAAGTGTGTGAGTGTACCAACCAGCGGGAAAACGGACTCTATTATGGTATTTACACAATCGTTAAGGTTTAGAAGTAGGTCGCTGAAAATACGCAGGTACACTTTACTGCACTGTGGAGTGAAAATTAATTATATGCTGTGATTGTGTTTGCAAATTTGGGATTTTTTTAAGGTCTTAAGGAGAGATTCTGAGAGACTGTCAAGGAGCTGTTGTTGCTCCTCGGCTCCAAAGTGCCTCTGTATTCTCAAAGGATGTCGCCCCCCCCTCCGCAGTTCGCAGTTCGAGAAACAGTGGGAGGGGCCAAGGGGGTGGGCCAGACCTGGGGCTTTGTCCTGGCTCCGCCACTTATTCTGGGCTGCCTCCCCTGACTCTCTAATCCTCCCCAAATGTCTGGGTCTCCACCTGCCCCGTGAAGATACAAATGCCACTCGCTCCCTCTGCTCACTTCGCAGAGTCCTGGTAAGGACTCAAATTGTTACCACGCTGAAGTGTTTGACAGGGATAACGAGTGTTTCCTGTGGGCTTAACTCATTCATTCATTTCAGAAACATTCCTGAGCTCTCTTTGTGCTGTGATTGGCACATTCGAAGTGACTAAGAAGACATGGTCCCCACGCTGGAGACTAAAGGTCCAGGTGGAGACAGGCTATAAGAGAATAAGAGAACTTGGCGCTCGGCTGTATGGTCCCTGAACTTGAGCTCCAACTGTGGCAAGCACGACAGGGCTGCAGAGGAACAGACAGCCCCAACCCACTGCCCACAGCTGGTGGGCAGGCACCCTTCCACAGCCACTACCTCCCCCGCCACCCAAATTCTGTCCGGCTCCGGTTTTCTCAGTCCAAAGGAACTTGACAGCCGTAGCTGAGCCAGCCAGCACCCTGGCCACATTTCCACAGGGTGTCACAGCGCTCAGTTTCCCCCAGGGTACGGCCACGCCTTCTGGTCTGGCCAGGGAAAAATATAATCACAAGCCGGCTGCTTACAAAAGCAAACAGAGGGATAAAAGAGGAAGAAGTGGGGAAAGCACTTTTGCAAATAGATCAGAATGGCTCAGTATTTAACCTAATTACCTGCAAAGCCACATCCAGCCATTAAGGATCCATATTCTGTAATAGAATTTCCTGCTATGGAAATACTCACCCACGCACAGGATGTTGAAGCAGAAACCCTGGCTGACTGACTTATTCACCAGCTGGTCGGGCAAGCTGTCAAACCCCACATGTCCAGCCAGGGGGACAGTTCGGCAGCCTTCACCCTAATTTGGAAGGGGAGGGAGGGGAGAAAAGGAAAACGTGCTTAAAAGCAACCTGGGTCTCACTTCTCATCCAAACGATCTCCGAGCGAGGAAGTAACGCTCGCCCAGGCCCCGTGTGTCTTATCTTCCCATAGCTACTCCCGGCTCCAAAGCAGAATGGCTTAGAAATCACCACCGGCTTAGAAATCACAGATTCCTGGGGCACCTGGGTGGCTCAGTCGGATGGGTGCCCGACTTCAGCTCGGGTCATGATCTCGCGGATTGTGAGTTCGAGCCTCTGTCAGCGCAGAGCCCGCTTCGGATCCTCTGCCCCCCTCTCTCTGCCCCTCCCCCGCTTGAGCTCTCAAAAAGAAATAAATATTAAAAGAAAGAAAGAAAGAAAGAAATCACAGATTCTTAGGTACGGGCATCTCCAGGCTCCGTGATGAATGTCACCCTAGTTCCAGACAGAGCAAACTGCAGAGGGGGCTCACGACAGGTGGGAGGGCGGGTTCAGGGGTTCACGGACTTGGGTTAACTCTCGCCTCCACCACTTACAAGCTGGGTAACCTCTCGGAGACCCCGTTTCCTCCCGCGTCTGTCCTAGGAGACAGGGGGTCTCGAATGTGCCACAACGTCCAACGAGCTTTAAGCACAACGCCTGGTCCATGCCTCTGTGCTCAGCGAACATTACAACAGGACTTCAAAAAAAGCAGTTAGTCCTGTCTCGAGGGCATTTTGGGCAACCACAAAGGTGGCTCGGTGTAGAGGTTAAGAGACTAGGCTTTGACCTCTGACAGGTCTCCGTGTGAGAATCCTGCCTCCTTCACCTTCTGACCTCGGACAAGTTACTTAACTTCTCAGGGCCTCCCCACCTGTAAAATCGGGGACGCGTGGTTCCTAGCTCATAGGACAGGGGCGAGGAGGACACAGGATAATGTTCCTCAAGCACGGAACACGGTGCCTGGCCTGTGGTGGGCACTCCGTCAACAGCAGCACCTGTTTTTCTTGCACTGTGAGATCACCCATGTACTCGGACTCCCCCAAATAACACGCGATGCCACGGAACGCCTGTGTCTCCCCCCCAGCCAGAGAGAGCGGCCTCCAGGCTTCCGCGGGACCCCTGGTCTCCACAGGGGTCGGCCAGGCCAGTCGCAGCCCCGCAAAGCAGAGGGCCTTTGCTTCCTTCACCTGCTAGTCCCAGAGCTTCCTATCGTTAATGGTTTTACACCAAGATTTCGGTAAACCGGAAAGGCGCCAAGAGCAGTCCAAGAAGGGCATGGTTAGTGCCAGGAGGCCCGCACCGGCATCCCGGGCTGTTTGTTCTAGCAGGCCGTCTTCGTGGTCGACTGCACCTGCTTTGAGCCTAGGTCCCACGGAGAGGGATGGGCTGGGCCCCCTCAGCAGGTCTTCCAAGAGCGAGAGACAGGATCAGGGCCGGGAGCGCCATCTGGCAAGTTCATTACCCTCACGCGTCTCGCCCCTCCCCCCACACTCCCGGTGGAGTATTCCTGACACAGCCATATGCCACAGTCTGAGTTGGCGTATTGTGGACCCCAGAGGGGCGCCTGTAAACAGCTGGGTTTCATGCGTGGCCCACACCACTCGGGGCTTGTTCTACACACACCCCTTTCTGCTTCCCCTCACCCTCCACCCCTTTTCTCCTTTTTCTTAAAGCAGACGAACGAAGGTGGAAGTTTCCCACCGTTTGCTCTCGGTCCTCACCACTGCAGGGGAGAGAGACTTAAGGGCCAATATGCTTTCTCGATGGATCCTCTTCCGTAGCGGGTATCGGAAATTGGGACAGACTCAGAGCTGAGGTTTCCTGAGCCGTATTTTATCGCCCCTGGCCGCCTCTTCCTGTGTCCAAATTCAGCACCGTGCAACTCTGGCCTCTGGTCCAAGGGCCAAAAGGAGAGGAAAGGGACTTTTCAAACTGAACGCAGTGGACAGATGGGGCGAGCCCCACACCTGATGCTTAAAGACTTACGTCATTGTCAACAAAAACCCACAAGAACCTCCCATGTGCCCCTTCCCCGTTACCTCCCACCTAGCACAGTGCCGTAAAGAGTAGAAGGAAGCGTGTATGGGCTTTATTCCCTAGGCAACGGGGTGTGGGGGCCCTTTGAGTGTCTTGAGCGGGGAGAGCCATGATACAGGTTTTCGAAAGATCATTCCAGCTGCGGGGTGTTTGACTGACTGATTGGAGAGAGCGAGCAGAGGCAAGAAGACAGAGGACTCCACTAACACGGACCTGGCAGAGAGGCATCCAGGCACCGTGCCAATACGTGCTGCTTGAACTGAGCCGATCTGACTTGGGACTCAGGAGGGAGGAACAAACTTGAGAGATGTCCTAAAGAAGGGCGATCGCTCAATCAGCGATTGAAGAGAGGGTGAAGGGACAATCAGAGCTCTAAGGCTGCAAGGTTCTAAGCCTGGGAGCTTGGATTGGTGATGGCACCACGGACAGAAAAGAGAGAAGCCAGGAAAGGGTGCTCGCTTAGTGGGGAAGTTGAGGATTCTGGTTTTAGATAAGCTATTACGAAAAAATTACGTGCTATCAGGCTTTTTATTTTCTAAAAAGTACGCAAGGTGCACTGTAGAAATTGTAGAACATAGGGAAAATTGTAAAGGAGAAAACAGCAGTCACCCATAACAGCACCCTCCAGAGATAACCACTGGTAATATTTACATACGTTTCCCTCCGGTCTGTATACCTTTTGTTTCTTACAAAATAGGGATAATTCTGTATGCTCCTTTACAAAACCTGGCGCATAATATAGTATGGACCTTTTCTTGAGAAATGAAGCATACTTCTAAAACACTATTTGTGTTGGCCATATAGCATTCCATTGTAGGAATTCACCATATTTTCTTAAGTAATCTTCCACTGCTAGACGTTTAGCGTGTTTCCAAGTTTTAAACAGTATGAACAATAATTCTCATTCTTACAGGTGTGCATAGATCTTTGATTATTTCCTTAAGTTAAACCCCTAGAATTGAAGCCTGCTGGGTCCAAAGGCACACACATTTCAAAGACTTCAGTACAGGGGCACCTGGGTGGCTCAGTCCGTTAAGCGTCCGACTTCGGCTCAGGTCATGATCTCACAGGTCGTGGGTTTGAGCCCCGAGTTGAGCTCTGTGCTGACGGCTCAGAGCCTGGAGCCTGCTTCCGATTCTGTGTCTCCCACTCTCTCTCTCTACCCCTCCTCCCCTCAGGCTCTGTCTTTCTCTCTCTCAAAAGTAAATAATCATTACAAAAATTTTTTGAAAAAGAAAGACTTCAGTACACGCTGAGGAATCACTCAACAGAGAATAAATAGTACAAAGGTCTACTTCGGTCACCAATATGCAATAGTGTCTGTTTGCCCACACTTAGACCAACACCAAGTTTCTGAGGCTTTTTAACCACTGGGAATGGAATCATTGAAAACTGGTATCACAACATTTAGTTTGCACGTGAAGGGGAACATTCCTTTTATTGTGTATTCTGTATTGTGTATCTATACACGCATTGTGCATATGTACACATGTATGTGAGTTGCCTATTCAAGTCCTCGCCCATTTTTTAGAACATAGGGGTCTGTCTCTGTCTTCTGGATTTGTAAAAACATTTTATATGGTAAGGACAATAAGGCCGTTTTGATTTTCTGGTGAGATATGCAAGAGAAGAAATCTAACAAGTACTTAGCAATATGGGATTGTAGGCTCAAGGAGAATTCAGCACTGGGGGATGAATTTAGAAGTGGGAGGAAATTGGATGTGTTCTTTAAGAGATAGTACAGGGAGAAAAGAGCTAGGCACTGAATGCAGGAAATGTCCATAAGTAAGGAATGGAAGATGAAAAGGATTCTTCCAAGAGGGGGGAAATGATCGGAGAAGTTGGAGGTGACCCAACAGTCTTCTAGCACCAGAGACCAAGGTTGAAATGAGGAAGAATTACAGAGAGCTAACCATTAGTCTGGATTTGATGAAGGTCACTGGTGGCTTTAGAATCCCTATTTTTCTCTGTATCTTTTTACTCAGTGTCCATCCAATACACCAAAATTAACTGGAAGGTTATGGAGACTTGGAAGCATGGGAGCTGGTTACTGTGTTCTTCCTGCTAAAGATTTAAGCAGCAAACTGTTTAAAAATATTTATTTATTTTGAGAGAGAAAGAGCGCATGTGCACAAGTGGGGGAGGGCCAGAGAAAGAGAGAAAGAAAGTATCCCAAGCAGGCTCCGCACCGCCAGCTCAGAGCCAGATGCGGGGCTCGATCCCATGAACCGTGAGATCATGACCTGAGCAGAAACCAAGAGTCAGACGCTCAACCGACTGAGCCATTCGGGCGCCCCTAAGCAGCAAACTTTTTGTCTCAAGGCTTAGAGTCGAGAAAGCTTCAAAAATGTATTTGTATATATATTTCCTGCTTTAGGAAATCCTGTCTAGTGAGCACTATTCACTCTTGTTTTGATGAATCTTATAAGATGTCAAGGTCATCATGAGTATCAGTTCTCATTGTTCAGAGCTAAATATGTGGAGGTAAAAAAGGACATCGGACTGAATGTACACTGACCCCAGGACAGCTCTGGAAGTTTCTTCCCCCTCCCTCACTAAAGTTCTGCTATCTCATCTCTCTCCTCTTTCTCCTTAAGGTGACCTGATGAATTGAGGTCTTGATTACAATGTGCACCAGAGAAGATGGAAATGACAACCCAACGCTAATATCTCAAGTTATCACCTGAGTAGCAGGTGGTGTCACGTTCAAAGGCTTGAACTGAGAGGCTAGAAGGATCACAGTCAACAAAATGTTAAAGGGCCCGTCTCCTGTCCCCCTGCAACCTCCCCTGGGAATCTATTCTACAGAAACTCACGTGTCTGTGCAAAGATCCATGTATAGGGAAATTCATCACAGCCTTGATTACGATACTGAAAAACAAGGGGGAAAACCCACAGATGTCTGATAATAGAAAAATATTGAACTAAATTGTGATACATGCATAGTCTGGAATATTCTGCAGCCATTGAGAAGAATGTGGTAGGTCTGTATATTCTGATAAAAACATCTCCAAGGCATATTTATATTGTAGCAAAAAGAAGCTCGTAGTACAATAAGCACAGTAAGAGCCCATATATGCAAAAAAAAAAAAAGCCCTATATATGTGTATTTGCACATAAATGTATGTGAGTGCATAGAAAGGGGACAGAAAGGAACCCACTAAACCAGGAATGGTGGCTACCTCAGGGGAGCAAGGTGGAAATGCGGGGGGGGGGGGGGCTTCCTCAGGGGGACATTCAACGTGCTTCTGTATTGTTTGATCCTTTTACAGCATGAATGTATTCACACATTACCTGTGTCATTTAAAAACATGTTTAGTACAAGAAAAGAGTTCTCACTCAGCTTTGCAGCAGAGGTAATTAGGATGCAGAGTCTGAGAAGAGCTAAAAGAAAGGCAAAATGAAAGAGGGCTCCCTCGAATCGAGAGAGCCCCCCCTCCTCTCCCCTCCCCAATTCCATTTCCTGTTTTCTCCCCATCTGCAGTCACCTGCGGTTTGAAATACGTTATACCACATTTCATATCACAGGCAGAAGCTCTGCTCTCTTTCTCTTCCGCCTCCTCCCCTGAGGACACACCAATCTCATTTTTTAATTGAATATTCAAAGGTTCGCGTTACGAAGAACGAGTTATGGCGGTTCCAGCTGTGCATCTTCCTCTCACTGCTGTTATTCTGAAAATAAAGAGTCCCATAAGCACCCAAGTGGGCAACCCCTGGCCCCTTCTACCCACCCCCCTCGCCCCGCCCCTCTTCCAACCTTAGTCGCATAGGAAGCAAACAGTATATGAGGCCCTTGGGAACTGAAGGTGCGTCAATATCAATGGAGTTTCTGGCCTCCTGTTTCAAGCCCCGTGGCTAAGTCAGTAGCTGACGTTCTGAAGGATGAGACCAAAACCAAAAGGTTGGAACTCATTGCCGACCACTGGCCTTTCCCTAAACTTGCTCCTCTGGCCTCTCTGCACCTCGTCGTAGACACACTGAAATAGGATTCTCTCGTGGGCCTGATCTCTCACACCTTCCCTTTTCTCCATCACAGACCCTGCAAACCTTCAGGATGATCAAAATCAGTGAATAGTTCAGTGATGCACAACGGAATATTAAACAGCTGGTACAAATATCTTCTAAGAATATTTAATGACAAGGGAGCACCTGGGTGGCTCAGTCAGTTAAGTGTCCGATTTCAGCTCAGCTCATGTTCTCCCAGCTCGTGGGTTTGAGCCCCGGCGTCAGGCTCTACGCTGACAGCTCAGAGCCTGGAGCCCACTTCGGATTCTGTCTCTCTGTCTCTCTCTCTCCCTCTCAAAAATAAATAAACATTAAAAAAAATTAAAAAGAGGGGCGCCTGGATGGCTCAGGCAGTTAAGCTGACTTTGGCTCACGTCATGATCTCACAATTCGTGGGTTTGAGCCCCATGTTGGGCTCTGTGCTGACAGCCCAGAGCCTGGAACCTGCTTCAAATTCTGTGTCTCCCTCTTTCTCTGCCCCTCCCCCGCTCTCTGCCGGTCTGTCTCTTAAAAATAAACATTAAAAAAAGTTTAATAAAAAAAATTAAAAAGAATATTTAAGGAAAAGGAAAAATGATCACCAAATATGACCAAGCAAATAACAAAACAAAACCCCAATCATTCCAATCATGGGGGGCGGGGAGTGTAGATGTATTTTTGAAAGCTTGGAAGAATATTCAGGTGACCCTTGAACAACACAGGTTTGAAGGGCCTGGGTCCACTTATACGTGGATTTTTTTTTTCAATAAATACAAGGTAGTCCTATAAATGTATTTTCCCTCCCTTATGTTTTTCTTAATAACATTTTCTTTTCTCTAGTTTACTTTATTGTAAGAATATAAGTATATAATACATACAACATACAAAGTAGGTGTTAATGTTACTATTTATGTTATCAGTAGTAAGACTTCCAGCCAGCAATAGGGTGTTAAGTTATTAAGTTTTAGGGGAGTCAAAAGTTATACGTGGAGTTTTGACTGTGTGGGGGTCAGTGCCCTTAACCCCTGCATTGTTCAAAGGTCAACTTTACACCAGAATGGTGACAATGGTTACTTTTGGGTGGAGGGAATGCAGGTTGTTGCTTTTCTGTGTTTCCCAAATTTTCTACAATAGGCATATTTTACTTTGGGGGGGGGGGCATAGTTTACTTTCATAACCAGAATAAAAAGATTCCTTTCTAAAAAAGATTCTATGATGATACTTTCCTAGGCAGGAAAGCAGCCTCGGCTTTTGTGGCAAAATCTTCAGCTACAAGTACCAAAAAAGGTGCTTTAACATACAGATAACTAGAAAATTCGGTTAAGTATTCAGCTTTCGGGCAGTTTTATTGTATGTAAACACTTATTTTAGCAATAATACAATAAAACCCTATTATTATCCTTATTATAACATTACTATTATATCTACATAACTTATTATTATAAGGATTCATGTGAACCAGCAGTCGAGTCACATATCCGGAAACATGCCGCTAAAAGACTTGATGAAGCAATCAGGTGGACGAGAGCCCGATCCGCTGCCTCCAGCGCCACCAAGAGAGCGGACGCCACTGTATCATCAGCCGTAAGAACCCCCAAAAGCCCCAGAAAAGCCTTTCGGTGGGGGGGGGGGGACGGGGGGCCGGGCAGCTTAGGGGGCCCTGGGGAGGCACGAAGGAAACCATGCTTACCATACAGGGAGAAAGGTCCGTTTGGGGCAAATCGAGTAGATGAAACTCTGGATTTTAATACACCAGATCAATTCCCGAGTGGCTTTTCATTCTATAAAAGGACTCGCAGCAGGATTCCATTAAATGGCCAGCTCTCCTAGCGCATTTAAGATGGGATTCAATAGACAGAAATTCAGCTGTCGCGTACCTCTATAAGACGACAATGGCAACACACCCCCACCTGGACAGACTGTCTGAAGGGCTGTTTCTATTCCACTTAGAGAGACCCTGCTGAGCTAAAAGCACAGACTTGCCTTTTCCACAACTCTGTCTCTCCACCCAGCTCAAGGAGTCAAAGCAGGGAAGAGATGGAGTTAACCACCTCGGTCGGAAGCAGAAGCAGGCAAGAGCCTCAAAGAAATTCAGCTGCGGGACCAGGAAACACTCAGAACCACACAAGGTTGGAGCTGGTAACGCCCTTCGGGCTCCGACCCACTCCGACCCGCTCATGTTACAAAAGGGGAAACAGAGACTCAGAGAGAGGAAGTGACCTGTCCAGAGTCACAGAGTGATTTAGTGGCCGAGGAGTGGTGCTGGGCTCCAGGGCCCTGTCGAGAGGACTGCTACTCTCAAATGGAAAAGCTGACTGCAGTGACAGACTTCTTTACGCAGCTGAAATGTGAGGGCATGGGGCCTGTGGCCTGACGACAGTCCAGAGGGAGGAGGGTCACGGAACACGACCTGGAACCCTATGGGCTCCGCAAGGCGGCTCCCACCCACGGAAGGCAACTGAGGCAGCAGAAGCCATGGAGGGGCTGGTCCTCCTCTTCTGGGTTCCCTCTGCCCTTTCTCTCCTTTCGGACTCGGGCCTAAGCCTCCGGCCCGGGGCCACTCCACCCAACTGGCCAGATTCTAGGTACAACAGCTCTACCTCAGGCCAGGGGCGACCCCTGCTCAGGGTGGGTCAGCCTCTCCCACAAGAGCCAGACTTCAAGCCAGGCTCTTGAAACAGAGTTTTCTAGGTGTTCTGGTCACTGTTATCTCCAATCTGCTAAAAAAAAAAAAAAAAAAAAAAAAAAAAAAAAAAAAAAAAAAAAGAAGAAGAAAAAAGGTTTACTCACAGGCCTCTGGATGAATGCCCAACTGTCCTCTAGGGAGCCTGAATTTGCCTCTGCCTCCATCTGGTCTCATTTAAAGTGGATCTGAAAAAACCCAGTTCCTGCCTCAGCGCCGGTGTTCAGAGCTGGGGGCCTCTGCTGGGAAAGGAAACCCAACACTACCTCACACCTCATCAGGGTCGCCAAAGCGGGGTTCTGCTCCCGCTCTCCCCCACCCCAGGGTCTTCAATGGGGGGGGGGGGGTCAGAGGGGGCGCTGGCCGGAGAAACCGGAGCCCTGAGTCCTGTCCCCGCGGAGGCCTGCAAATCTCTTCCCCAGTCCCCTGTAAGTGAGTGGAACGGATGACCCAAGCCCAGGGCGAGCTGAGAGCACGTGTCACAATTCAGCAGATGGCTGCCTTTAATGGGGAGACACAGGACAAGAGGATAACATTATTTCTCACCCTCCTGAGCATGTGGCCTCCTTCCTCTTTGCAAGCAGCGGAGAAACCCACGGTTTCAAATCCCAGCAGCAAAAGCCTTCTCCTGCCAAACCGAGGAGGAAGGGTCTGTGTTTCTAATTTATTCTGCACCCCCCCCCAAGTTGTTACTTAAAATAATCCATCATTACACGGCTGGTGGCTCCAAGATTTTTATTTAAAGCAATATGGAAAGAAAGAAAAAGAAAGAAAACCCACACGTAACCCGTGGCTGTGCTATCTGGGATTTAAGCTGAGGATCTTTTTAACATCACCGAGTCTTCAAAGAACCCAAGTATACTCTTCTCTGACCCGAGTGTGCTGGCGGGGGTGGGGGAGAGGCGGTGAAAAGAGGGGGAAGTTGGGGTAATGGCAGGATTTTTATTGCTTAGAAACATCACGAAAAGGGCAGGTTTGGCTTTTATTTATTTATTTACTTATTTATTTATTTATTTTTTAATGAATCTGTGTCATCTGTTATGTGTTTCATTGTTTCATCCACTGACCAGCGATATCACCTTGGACTAAGTCACTTGGTCTCCCCGTACCCATAAATGAAGAAAACAGGAATACTTGTTCAGGAAGCTGTTGGGAAAAATGAAATACAGATGGAAGCATTTGGAGATCGTTGAAAGAAACATGTTATACTTATCTATGGTACTCTCTGTCTTCCTCTTCTCTTTCTCTTTCTTCAATGGGGTCTTAAAGTACATGCAACTTAAAAGCCCTTCTCAATTGTTCATGCTAATACGAAACCACGGCTCTGATAATCCAGAAACCCAGGCAAGTCCAGAAATCAGTCCTATTTAGTTTTGGAATACCTTTTTCCAGGGGCCTTATCTTCCTAATTAGTTTTGCTCAGACTAATGCTCCGGGTTTGTTCCCTTACGGCACACAAAGGGAGGGGCCATGCTGGGTAACAAAGCCAGTAATTAACAGAAAATTTACAGCAGAGACTCCACAAGGTAAATGCTACGCACATGACTGCAGATCAAAATCTCATTATGCTATACAGACAAATCGCTCAGCTGTAATGCAGTTTTGTAATAAGAACACCGCTACCAGTCAACATTTCCAGGATTTAGGAAATGAAAGGAAACGGGACTGATTCCTGCCTGTCATCTGGAAGCTTTCGGAGGGCACGGTCCTGTGTGCCTCGGCACCACCATATCCCCGGCACCTGGCACAGGGCCTGGCGGAGTTGGTGCCCAACCAACTCTGTTGGAGGAATGAATGAATGAGAACAGAAGCGTGTGAATTAACAAATGAGATGTCCCCTGCCCGGGAGCAGGGTGAGCGCTCAAGCATCTTCACACCTACCCCTTTCTTAGCTGAAGCCCTCAGGAAGCCTTTCCAGTCACCCACCGCCCCCCGTTCACGGCTGGATTAGGTCCACTTGTAGTGAATTCTCACAGTAGGCGGCAGCTCCTTGTGCGGCATGGACCACAATGGTAATCACATGGCTATTTAAATCTGCCTCCATTATTAGATTGTAAACTCCCTGAGGGAAGGAAGGGCTGTATGCCTTTGGTGGGGGGAGGGGAAGACATTGTCGTCCCCCCCCCACCCTTTTTTTGAAAAGTCTCAAACACATAGAAGAGTTAGAAAAATGGTACAATGATCACCCATATACCCTTGACTTAGATTCAATAACTTGTTCTATTTGGGGCCATGTAAATTTTCGTCTGTGCTGTATCCTCAGTGGAGGTATGGGTACATACTGGGGCTTTGCTCTCCCGGGTCAGGGTATAATATTACTTTTAGTGTGAGGTGGTAGATATGGCTGAGGCTGGAGCTTCAAGGGAAATCAAGGGTTAGGTGCCATTTGATAGCAAAGATCAGAATGCAGAGACCAGCTTCTCCCCGCCTGGAGGCGGTTGCCCTGAGACAGCTGCCCCAGACCAACCCCAGGTAAGGCAAAGTTAGCCCCTGCAAGATCCTTCATTAGGGAGAAAGACCATTACCAGGCTGCCAGTGGAGGAGAGCATCGTTGCCCACATTGTGGGATTGGTTCAAGCCAGAACCAATGAGCCGTTCTTTCTATGGGACAGCACTTACAGTCTGGACCCCAAAACACAACATTGAAAGAAACAGCTCGATGAAAGGGCCAGAAGATACCGCCCCTGAGGCCTGGGCTGTGCCTTGCTTGGTTACCATGGAGAAGTCATATGACCTCAAAGAGTACATCCTGGGGCACCGAGGTGGCTCAGTTGGTTAAGTGTCCAACTCTTGGTTTCGACTCAGGTCACGATCTCACAGTTTGTGAGTTCGAGCCCTGCATCGGGCTCTGCACTGCCGGTCCGGGGCCTGCTTGGGATTCTCTCTCTCTCAAAATAAATAAATAAACTTAAACAAGAAGAGTATATATTAATAGCAGCCCAAGCCACCTCACGGGCAGGGGTTGGGAGTGGGGATATCCCAAGATCTTCTACAGTTCTCTACTTCACAGCAGCCACAACTGGTCTCTCCAACTAGACCATAAGCTTACAAGCCAGAAACTATGTCTACTACTTTTTTTTTTTTTTTGTATAGTTGACCAGGGCTAGCCATAGTGCTGGACACTGAGCAGTCAAAAATAAACGTCTGTGGACGCAATGGAGAGAGAGTTTTGTCACACAGAATCTTTGTGGTGTTCATTCAGATGGGATCGGGTTGTGTTGTGTACGCCAGAGCTGAACTTCCAAGCTCCGTGCATGCCCAAAGAAGGGTCCTATCCAACAATTCTGTGGCCTGTTTTAAGTTACTAATGATGTTGCCTTACTAGCCATGGTGACCCTCAACCACACACACACACACACACACACACACACACACATACGCGCGCGCGCGCGCGCCCCAGAGCAACGCATGTGTGGCACCATGTCCCGGAGCTCATTCAAAAGAACTCCTGAACGAGGTTTATTCTCCAGACTTCTCTTTCCAAACCCTGCATGCATATTCCTTGGAAGAAACAAACAGCCATCAGCCGTCCAAGGTCTCCTGAGTTAATTCCATCTTCCCCAGGCGAATTACAACTTCTTGCAGACACAAAGAGCAAAGAGACAAATGACACATAAACAAGAGCTTTACAGCCTGGGGGAGGGGGCAGGGAGAGTGACGTCAGTTTTCCCAGAAACCCATTTATCCCGATAACAAGGTTTCAAGTGCCTGGGCTGCTCTTTGAGCTTCAGAATCTGGCATACAATTAAGTTCTTCACCATGCTGTATGGGCAAGGCCAGCCAGAGCAAACGGGGACCATGCAAAGCAAACCAAATGGCCCTAAACCACCCCCAACTCCCATCCGCAGAACAAAGGGGATCTCCGGGTGGCCCAAATTGTGCCTGAGGTGAAGCACAACCTTCTGGAATGTTCCCCTTTACAACATCTGCCCTGCAATCCTAATCCAGGCATGGGGGACTGGCGGCAGAGTATGGACAGGTCGATGCAAATTAATTAGCTGACAAGAAAAATCATTAGCATCCTTTTTGGTCACTAAAAATGGAGCAAGTGTAATCCAGGAGAATAATCCCTCGACTTCGGCCATGCCATCTCTAAAATGCAGGTAACAGGGAGCAGAAAAGCTCTCTGAGAACCCTCAAGATGCCACAGCAATTAATATTACAGTGCCAATCTTAGAGCGAAGAGAATTCTCTCAAATTCCATGATCACAGAGCACTGTCTCCTATCTACTGGTCCTTGCACATCAACATAAAGAGCTGGGTTGAGGTCTAACAGGGGTTGGGGAGGTCCAAATGAAATCACCGTGCCCTTCCAAACAGGGACCAGAGGGTGTCGTGAATTCATATGTATCCTATAGAGAAAATGCTATCAGATTCTGGAAACAGATTTTGAAAACAAATCAATTTCAGTGACACCAGATACCTAGAGGCTTTTTTTTTCTTTCTTTTTGCACTGGAATTGCAGTGCATGGATTATTTCCCTGAAGAAGTAAGCCACAGGGTTTAAAAACTTGCGTGTGTGTGTGTGTGTGTGTGTGTGTGTGTGTGTGTGTGTGTGTGGTTCAGAGATTTCCATCAAGTAGCATTTGATGTTCTGGAATTTCATCTATCTCTACTTCACTCTCCTTCCTCACCAAAGAGTGTAGGTAACTGTGGGCTTCTTAAAATCTCAGACACCCGTGGATGAAAAGAAAGGCTAGATTGTTGCCCCAAATGGAATCATCCCCTCCCTGTACAACCACGCCTCTGGTCTGAAAACACAAAATAAAATAAATAAATAAAAACCAAACAAACAATCATGGAGCCTCAGGTCACTTCAGTATGATTTCTCTGAACATCCCAGGCTGGAAAACTTCAGTTCTTTAAAAGAACATTTTTTTTTCCCCCAGAGTCTGCTGCCAACAAAAAGAGAGACGGCATCGCTTTTACAAGCCTCACACTTATTTTCCTGAGTCCCCGCAGAAAGAAGCCGGCTCCACAGGTTTTGGCATACCAGCCCAATTACACCGAACACGGAATCCAGACAGACACCCAGTGGCCCGCAAAACCCGGGTCAGGTAGCCAGAAACATGCCAAAATACGCAGCCAGCCACCTACAGGCCCGCGAACTGCACCCCCGCCCCCACCCCCGACACACACAAATGGGACCCAGAGGCAAACAGCACAGAGGAGTCGGGACACACGCGCACACACCACGGGGGTGAGCGCACGCAGAGAAACAGGCGGACTCATCTAGGGTCACAGACAACCCGGGCGCCGCCGCCCGCCGGGGAGGCACGAGTGCGCGCGCGTGCACTCACACGCACACGGTGATACACACACACAGCCGCAGTCACATATGTAATGCACATGGAGAAACCCTACCCCCCGCCAGTCACCTCCCCGCCCCCCTCACCGCTCACCGCCTCCTGCCCCAGGCTCACCCCAGCCCCGCGCCCCTCTTGCAGGGGAGGCCCGGGTCCCGGCCGGCGTCTGGGCTCCGGGGCGCGGCCCGGCGCCAGGAGGAAGCAAGGCCCGGGGGGAGGGGAGGGGAGGGGAGGGGAGGGGAGGGGGGGGCGGGGAGGGCCGGGGACCCCGAGGGCTCGGCGGCTGGCGCGGCCATTCATTCGGCAACGCCCAGCGGCGCGGCGGCAGCTGCAGCGAGGGAGGCGGCGGCGCTCGCTGCGGCTCTCGGGCAATGCAAGTTCGGCCGCCGGCCCGCAGCCTCCGCCGGGGCCCCCACCCGCCCGCCGCCACCGTTCCCGGGGAGCGGCCGGGAGAGTGAGCCGCTGACCCCGGGAGCAGAAGTCCCGCCGCGCCTCGGCTCCTGGATGCTGCCCGCTGCCCTCCTCGCCGCAGCGGCGGCGGCGGCGGCGGCCGGGTCTCCTCCGCCCTTCCCAGGCTCCCGGCACCCCAGCCCCGCACTCACCACCTGGCGAGCTATATCGGTCGCTGCCATCGCTCCTGCGTCCGCCAGGGCTGCCACGGGTGCCGCCGCCACCGGAGCTACAGCACAAGAAACAGCGGAGCTCCACCGACAAAGAGAAAGTGTTACACTTCGGGCGCGACCAAGTCCGGTGGGGGGAGGTGCAAGGGAGGAGCCCCCGCGCCGCTGCTCCAACCCCAGCCTCCCCTCGCTGGCCCACCCCTTCGGAAGTGGGGTACGGGGAGGGGGCGGATTTCACGTGCCGCTTCCCCCTGCGGCGAGCCCCGTTCCAATTCTCCCTGTAACCTCGGCTGTAGGCCTTTGCGAAGGGGGGCGGGGGCTCCCCTCGGTGACCACGTCCTCTGCCCCCCCCCCCGCCACTGGGCTCCGTGGTACGTCCCGACCTCTGCTGAATTGTCACACCCCCCTGCTCTCGCCTTACATCCCCGAGTCCCCAGACCCCAGAGGCTGGGAGGGAACCCCCGCCCCTCCCCCTCCCGCGCACAGCTCGGCGGCTGAGCTCTGCAGTCGCCCCCCTTCACTCCTCCCCGTCCCCCGTACCCCCTCTTCTTGTCCTCCCAGATCTCCGGGTGCTCCGGAGGGAGCGCCTGCGGCTGGGGACTCGAGGCTCCAGCACACCTCCTCCCCCCGCCCACCCCACCCCCAGTGGCCCGGGAGTGCGGCTGGGGCCGGAGTTGGGGGGGGGGGGCAGCTGCGGCACCTGCCGCTCCACGGTGGAGCTTAGAAAGGGGGCAGTTGGGGGGAGCCGCACTGCGGCCCCGCAACTGAGCTGTGACGTGCGGAGTCTGGGACCAGCGGACTCGAGGTCCCCTTCTGTCCTGGGGTTTCCGAGCCTCGGATGCTGTGGACTATAATTTCGTGGAGGCGAGCTCACCACTGTTGGGTACTTAATACAGACGGACCCCACGCCTCCTCTCCCTACCAAGCCCTAGGCGCTCAGCGAGTGAGCGGGGGCTCAGACCACCACCCCCTTCTAGTGCCGAGGCCGCCGGGGAGTCTCAGAGGAGGAGCGTGGGAGTGACGCGGGGCGGCCTCCGGTGGCTCTGTCCCGCCCGGATTTCCCCTTCACCTTCGCTCAGCCCGGGAGAAGGCGGCCGGCTGTGCGCAGTGAGAACCTCCGAAGGCGGAGGCTGTGCCAGCCTGCTTTCCTCTTCCTCTCGGCCAACCGCCGCCGCGGGTCCTCTCCCTTGCCCGCGGCACCCCTCCACCTCTCTGGCCCTGAAGCCCCCCGCCCCTCTCCCGGGAGCGGCTCCTTCCTAGCTCCCTGGGACTGGCGAACCCTGGCCCACTTGGCGTGCCCGAGGCTCTAGCGGCCGGACACCCTGCTCCGCTCCTCAATAGGGCTGGTGCCCTGGTCTCGGAGAGGCACCCAGACCCTCGAGTGGAACCCGGGACCGCAGGGGTAGGCCGGGCCATGGGCAAAGACCGGGACAGCGAGGTGGCCCCGGATGGGGCGGAGGAGATGGCCCGAGAGCGGCCCAAAGGCGGGAGCGGCGGAGGGGGAGGCAGGAGGGAGGAAAGAAGAAAAACAGGAACCAGGGAGAGAGAAGGAGAGGGGACCCGATACAGAAGCCCAGGCCTGGGGAGAAGGAGGGAAGGCAGAGAAATGGGGTGGCCACATGAAGTGTCTCCCTGGCACTTGCTTCCACCTGCCGGGACAGTGCTTCTCACACTGACTCGGGGAGCTCTCTCCATGCGCAGTGTGAACCGGGACTCGGCAAAATGCATCCCCAGTGCCTAGTTCTGGGTAGGGCATCCAGGAAGTGCCCAATTAAACGTTTCCTGAACAGGAGGGCAGGGGATTTTGGATGGGGGAGGGGCGGGTACAGAAGAAAGACACACAATGAGAGGGTAGCAGTCGGGACAGTCGTGACGAGCCAAGTATTGGGGGCGCCCACTGTGCGCCCATCATTGCGCCAGAGACCCAGGAGAGGCCAAAGGAGAAGAGCCGGGCACAATCGGGGACCAGTAGGGGGGACTTAGGCAGACAGCGCGAGGCCTCAGGGCGAATGGTGATGGCTTGGAAGAGGGGCGGCTTTTGTCTCCCAGTCGCGCCGTGGGGGGGGGGGGCGGGGGGAGGGCTGGGGCAGGGCCTGGGGGTGGCGCCAGGCCCTGGGTTGGGGTGGCAGCAACACGAGGGACCAGCGCTGTACATGAGGAACCGCCGCAAGGCAGGGCCCAGACCGGATGGGGGCGGGGAGTCCGAGGTGACCCGCCGCTTCCCGGCTGGGCGTCTGGGAGGGAGAAGGGCCCGAGGTCACTAAAGGATCTGGACATGGGTCTTGGGTGGTGGCGGGACGAGAGGCGCGCGTCTGGAAGCCAGGGTGAGAGCTGATACCCAGAGGGTCGCGGGCCGGGAGGAGGGCCGGGTGGAGCGGGGCTCCCCAGGAATCCTTCCTGCTCCCCGGCCCACTGTCCTCCCGCCCCAGCGCTCCGCGCTGGCCACAGCTCGGTCCATTTCAGCCCCTCCGGGGGCTACCTTAGCTCAAAACCCTTGGCTCCCTGCCCACGTGACCCACTCGGCCCGTCGGTCCCTAGGGACCCTCAGAACCTCGGAGGCCTCCTCCTCCAAAACGCTGGACCTGGCAAATTGGAACCAAGTGTGTCATTCGACTGTCCTGCCGCCCTTTGTTCCCTCTAAGATCGGCCACCCGCGGCTGCAAGCCCTCGCTGGGGCCGGGGCATCCCCGTTTCCGTGGGATGTGGATTGGTGTCTATGTGGGAGCAGGTGTGCCTGTGTCCCTGTCAGCGCGTGGGTCAGCTATGTGTCTGTGTTTCAGTATGTGTCCGTGTGTGTGTGTGTGTGTGTGTGTGTGTGTGTGTATGTGCAGAGGGGCCTCCGCTCACAATGTTCTCAGTTGTACGTACCTTGCCTCACCCGGTACAGCGGGCGGATAACTGAGAGGTGTGGCTCATAATGCTCATTTCAACCAAGAGGTTTGGGAGCTCACTGGGTTGGCGTCACCCAATCTTTGGCCCTGGGTCACCTGCCCAGGCACAGGGCGGGCAGGAAGGCTGAGGCAAGAGGGCCTGGAATGTCTGTCCCCATGGGTGAGCAGAGCAAAAGATCCCCTTCGTGAAGGGGCGTTGTGGACTCTCGGGCACCGCCGTGAACACTTGCTCGTGGTCCCTGTGCCCTGGCAGGATCCTTGGGCCCAGCACAGCGTCTGGCAGGTGCTCAATCAATGTTTGTTGAGTGAATGAATGAACGGAAGCATTTAAATGTGGTGTTTTCAGTGTTTCCACTGTCCGCGAGGAAGCTGTAGCGCGCAGCGACTTCCCAGGGCCAGCAGGTGACTGTCATTAGCATGCTAATGTTGTTTGTGGAACCAGACTCCCGGGGAGGGGAAGTGGCTACCCCTGCTAGCTAGGAGTGGACCCTAATTGGAGCCAAGCTTTAGAAAGATCACTCAGACTGCTGGGGTGGGGGCGGGGGTGCTAAGACTGAATGGGGGAGGGGAAAGAGGGCAATGAAATGGAGCTGAGAGCTCAGGAAAGACTTCGTCCTGAAATGGTGGCTTTATGGAAGCAGAAAGAGAAGGATAGCCACGTCGGGCGAGAGCGAAGAAGCTCGAGAACAATCCGAAAAGATCAGAAAGTTGGAGGGGGAGGACAAGGCAAAGCAGAGGGAAAGTGATCTGGGAGTAAACAAATCCAGATAGTGCTGATAGAATCAGAGACTCAGTTAAGGGGTTCAGCCAGGATGAACTAAGGAGTCCTTTGTGCATTATTACCTGCCGCCCCGGGTCGTACATTCATTTATGCCAGCGGTTCTCAAAATGTGCTCTTTGTCTAGCAGCGTCACCTGGGAAGTTAGTAGAAATGCAAATTCTCAGTCCCCACCCAAGACCCACTGAATCAGAACCTAGAGAGGGCTGGGCCCCAGCAATGTGTGTTTGAACTCAATGCGAAAGTGTGAGAACCGGAGGGACGGGACACAGGACTGGTAAGGTGTGGTAGGATATCGAGGGAAAAGCTTGAAGCCTGGACTCAAGCCGTAATGACAGATCCTGGTGGATTTCTACATGGACAGCATAAGGGTACCGAGTGCATTGGGTTGGGGAACGGGTGCCAAGAAACGTGCAGGGAGCTGGAAGGTTCTAAAAATAAACTTTGCTTCCTTTGCAATTTTGCTCACTCGTTCCACAAATATGCACGAGCCCCCGTTGCACATCAACCACTGTGCTAAGTGCCAGAGGAAAAAAATGGGTGACGAGAATCCCCACCGCGACGACCCGAGGGAGCTCCCAGGCCAGTTGCCAGATACCTTGACAACCAGGGACGCGAAAAATGGTATCATCAGCCGGGAGCCAGACCTTGGGGAGATAGAGACCCAGAGAGGTGAAGAGAGGCACCTGAAAGGACAATGCCCGCTCAGTTTGGAAACATGCCCATCGCAAATGGATCGGATGCTCACAGTGGGGAAAAAATAAGATCAGATAATGGCTAGAAATTGCTCTATTTTACCTTTTTTTTTTTAACCATAATTTTTTCCTAAATCTTTGACAGATGCTCTTGCTTATCCGCTAGCAGGCGGCGAAATGAATGAACGAGAAGCAAATGAATATTAAACAGACGATCTCAGTATTGATCATGCTTAATTCAACAGTTTATTTTTTTCACGGACATCTGTGCTTGCCGCTATGATTTCATATTGCGCACACATAAGGTAGACGTATTTTCTGCTAGCAGAAGTATTCTTCTGAAAAGTGTTTCGTTTCATATGGCGCGATTTAATATATCAATTATTTCGTGGCATTCTGGAAAGGACACCAGGGCGTCCAAATGCTGTGCCATCTGAGCCAGTTAAAGAAACTGTCCCTCAGAGAATGAAGAGCCACTGAATGGTTTTGAGCAAGGGAATGATATGAATGGGTCTGCGGATTTTGGACAGTCACTCTGGTGCCAGCTTGGGGTCAACATTGGAGCAGGGAGCGACGAATGCAGTTAAGGACTTGGAAATCAGAACACTGTTAACAGCAAGAAATGATGGCGTCAGTGACATGAGAGTGGAGTTCACATGGAGGGAACAGAGTCAGCATTCAAAGGGGCCACCCATTCTCGGTCGGCTAAGCGTCCGACCGGCTCAGGTCGTGGGCTCAAGCCCCGCGTTGGGCTCTGTGCTGACAGCTCAGAGCCTGGAGCTTGCCTGGGACTCTGTGTCTCCCTCTCTCTCTGCCCCCCCTCCCCCGCTTGCACTCTGTCTCTCAAAAAATAAAATAAAACCTTAAAAAATGGTTTCAAATAAAAATAAAAGGAGCCACCCATTAAGGGCTCTGTGTGCCACGCTGAGGGTGCTGAAGTTCCAACCTGGAAGGACTAAAAGATTAGCCTTTGAGACCGTGTTTCTTCGTGGATGGTACCTGAACGTCCTCCTGTGTCAGAATCAGCCACACGGCTTCAGGTGGATACAGAGGCCCGGACTCCACCCCGGACCTGCCGAATGGGACTCTGTTCGGGAGAAGAACAGGTTTCTCGTGAGCTTCCCAGGTGGCTGGGAGGTACATCCCCAGCTAGAGAACCACTTGGGGGGCGGCTGTTGAGCAGTGGCCTGACGCAGCGAGATCTGCGTCCACACCACACGAAGAACTGGTTGAATGAGGGCAAGACTAGAGGCAGGCAGGCCAGTTACGAGGCCACTCCAATAGTTCCAAGCTGGCTCCCCACGTTGGGCAAGAGCCAGAATTCCGGAGAAGGCTTCCCGCCCACATCATGATCCGATACTTCTCCTTATAGCCTGATCTGCACACACAGACTTAGACAAATGAAACGATTTCGTATTTCCTCAAACAATTCTTCTTTGTCGAAATGAGTCTTCAGCGGTCTTCCCAGAGTCACGGGGTTAATCTAAGATGCATAACCATAGAAAGTGCATATGGCACACCTACTGTACCTGTGGCCCTCACAGCACTAGGCACTGCGGGAGGTATAAAGAAATGTAAGGGTGCGCCCAGCTGGCTCAGTCAGAAGAGCACGTGACTCTTGATCTCAGCGTCATGAGTTTGAGCCCCACATTGGGTATAGAGATCACTTCAAAAAATAAATAAATAGGGACGCCTGGGTGGCTCAGTCGGGTTGGGTGTCTGACTCTCTCTTGATTTCGGCCTGAGTCACGATCTCACGGTTCATGAGCTCGAGCCCCGCGTCGGGCTCCACGCTGACGGTGCAGAGCCTGCTTGGGATTCTCCTTCTCTCCTTGTCTCTCTGACCCTCCCCTGCTCACGCTCTCTGTCTCTCAAAATAAATCTACTTTTAAATAAATAAATAAAACTTTAAGAATAAAAAGAGGGGCGCCTGAGTGGCTAGTCGGTTAAGTGTCCGACTTCGGTTCGGGTCATGACCTCGCAGTTCGTGAGTTCGAGCCCCGCATCAGGCTCTGGGCTGACGGCTCGGAGCCTGGAGCCTACTTCTGATTCTGTGCCTCCCTCGCTCTCGGCTCTCCCCCACTCATGCTCTGTCTCAAAAATAAATAAAAACATTAACAATTTTTTTTAATAAAAAAAGAAATATAAGGTGTGATTTCTGTTCTCAGGGAACTAACTGGGGAGATTAGCTATATACGCACTAAAAGCCAAGGAGTAAGTCCCAAATGTGTCATAAGGCAGGTTCCAACATGCACCATAGACAATAAATACCAATGTTTTATTTCTTAGCCTGTGATGGTCACACAAGTGCTTGTTTGCTTTATAAATATTGATTTTTGCTGTATACTCTTTAGGAACTCTTCTGGATGTGTGCTACATTTGGCAAGATAAAAAACAGTTTAAAAAGACAAGGAGTGCCTGGCCAGCTCAGTCAGTGGACTCTTGATCTTGGGGTTGTGAGTTCAAGCCGCACGTTGGGTATACAGATTACTTAAAAATAAAATCTTAAACAAAAACTTTAAAAAGTAAAAATAGGGGCGCCTGGGTGGCGCAGTCGGTTAAGCGTCCGACTTCAGCCAGGTCACGATCTCGCGGTCCATGAGTTCAAGCCCCGCGTCAGGCTCTGGGCGGATGGCTCGGAGCCTGGAGCCTGTTTCCGATTCTGTGCCTCCCTCTCTCTCTGCCCCTCCCCCGTTCATGCTCTGTCTCTCTCTGTCCCAAAAATAAATAAAAACGTTGAAAAAAAAATTTAAAAAGTAAAAATACAGTAAGCTCTATGAGTTGAATGATATTAACAGCCCCTAGACATGGTACCAAATCTAGGGAAATAAGGTCTCTACCCAGTGTCCTTACAGTCCAAAGATGAACCACAAGCACTCTGAAAGGATTGAAATATGAGACAGAAGGACCCCTGCCTGGCTCAATCAGTAGAACGTGCAACTCTTAATCTCAGGGTCGTGAGTTCGAGCCCCACGTTGGGTGTAGAGTTTGAAAAAGAAGAAGAAGAAGAAGAAGAAGAAGAAGAAGAAGAAGAAGAAGAAAGAAACAGGGCACCTGGGTGGCTCAGTCAGTTAAGTGGCCGATTCTTGATTTCGGTTCGGGTCACGATCTCGAGGTTCGTGAGTTTGAGCCCCGCACAGGGCTCTGCGCTCACAGTGCAGAGCCTGCTTGGCATTCTCTCTCCTCCTCTCTCTGCCCCTCTCCTGCTCTTTCTCTCTCAAAAATAAATACAAATGTTTGTAAAAAATTTTTAAGAAGGCTGATGTCTTAAAAAAAAAAAGGTGAGGTCTTCATTTGTTTCAATCTCTCAATACTTTGAATTTAGGTACTGATTTATCTTTGTATCCATATACATGTGCACATGTATGTGTGAACATGCACAGACACACACACACACACACACACACAGCATCTTATTCCAAAACAGATTTTATGGGTCAATAAACTAGGAATAGCACATCAGGATTAAAAGAGATAATTCAAATATGCTATTTATAGTGGGTTGAGATGATTGCTGTGATTAAGCTTTAAATATGATTCTTAACTTCCTGGAAGCCTTAATAAAAGGAGAAATACTAACTGGCCTACTTTTATGAATTCCCTACACAAGGGTCACTAAGCGATTCATTAATCCCACAAATATTAATTGTGTACCTACTGTGCGCCAAGTCTTAGACTAGATACTGGAGACCAATGGCGAGCAAAACCAGACTTGGTCCTTGCCTTCATGGAGTTTATGGTCTAGTGGGGAAAACAGACAAGAATCAAATAATCACACACGTCAATGCAAAAATAAAACTGTAATAAGAGCAATTTTTGTACCCTGAGAAACTATAACGGTGAGGTGGGGTTGGGGGGGATACAGACGGGACTTAGTCTAGCAGGTCAGTATCGGAAGGGGGCTTCCTGGAAGAAGTGACATTTGAATGGAGATTAAAGATTAGATAGATAGGAGTCAGCAAGGTGCTGGGAGGACAGGAGGGATAAGAGCATTCCAGGCAAAGGGAGGAGCGTGTGTGATGGTTCTATTCAAGAAACAGAAAGAAAGCTGGTGTGCCTCGAGTACAGAGGGACTGGAATGGTATGGAATGAAGCTGGAGTCGGGCAGAAGAGCCAGATATTTCAAGGCCCTAGGCTGTTGCAAGTTGTTTATTTATTTTTTTTTTAGTTCTAAGCAATGGGAAGCCACTGAGAGGTTTAAGGCAGGAGTGTGGCATGATCAGACTTGCGTTTTGAGACGTTCCCTTGGCTTCGTCAGGGAGAGCGTATTGAGGGGAAGAAAATGGCGGCAGGAAGACCAGTTAGGAGGCGATCGCAGTAGTCCAGCTGAAGGATCATGGAGGCTTGTACTAGGGTGGTGGAAGTGGACCCGGAGAGAAGAGAACTTACCTGCGAAATACTTAGAAGGTACAGACAACCCAGTCTTAATGATGTGGGAGAGGAGGAAGACAGAGATGCTAAAGTTGGCTCCTAAGTTTCTGGCTTATATCGTGGTACGTTTTATTGAGAAGGGGCACACTAGAGAACCTCTGGTTTGAGGAAAGGAGAGAAAGCCTTTGGCTCCAGGTTGGGAGACGTGGAGTCTGAGATGCTTTTGAGACACTGAAGGGGAGTCATTGTCAAGTAGGCGATTGGAACTCATAGAAGAGAGGCCAGGCCTGGAGATAGAAATCTGGAAGTCATTTGCTTATAGGTCATGTTTAAAGTTATGGGAATGGATAACATTACCTAAGGAGAAAATAGAGAAGAGAAGAGGACTCAAGAGTAATCGCTGGAAAACACCAACATGTAGAGGTGGGGAATGGGAAGAAGAATCTGAGAAGGAAACTGAAAAGGAGGAGCTAGAGAGGTTGGAGGAAAACCAGGATCCTGTATCACTGAGGCCCAAGGACAAGGTCTCAAGAAGGCAATGGTCAAGAGAATTGAATACTGCCAAGAGGTCGAGGAAGGTAAGGGAAAACTCTTCATAGAACTTAGGATTCACGGAGGTCATTGAGCTGGACAAGAGCTGTTTCAGAGGAGTGGTGATGGCAAAAAATGGCTTATGTGTGTTGAAGAATGATTAGGAAATGAGCAAATGGATTCAGAGAGTCTAGTCAACTCTTTGGAGAAGTTTGTCTGTGAAAGAAGACAGAGATGGCATGGTAGCTAGAGAAGGATGAAGAATGGGTTGTTTGGTTTCTTTTTTAAGTTTATTTTGAGAGAGAGAGAGAGAGAAAGAGGGGCAGAGAGACAAGGAGAGAGAGAGTCCCAAGCAAGCTCCTCACTGGCGGCACAGAGCCCGATGAGGGGCTCCAACTCATGAACCGTGAGATCATGACCTGAGCCAAAACCAAGAGTCGGATGCTTAACCAACTGAGCCACCCGGGCGCCCCGGGTCAAGGTTTCTTTAAAGATGGCAGAGAAGGCTCAAGAATGTTTAAACACAATTGGAAAGGAACCAGGTGAGAGAGAATAACTGAATATGCACAGTGGTTGCTGGTAAATGTTTAACAACCTGTTCTCCAAGGGAAAAAAAATCAAACTCTAATATTGCAGATTTCCATAGTGGAAATACTCTCACCATGCCTGATTTCAAGCGATCGGGATGAGCTCTCAAGCCCTCACTTAGGCTCCAACATTCCACTAACAAGAGAAAGAAGGATTAAAATGTTCAGTTACCACCCAAGTGTATTTTTTCTTTTATGAATTTCCTGTTCAGGCACCTTGTCACTTTTATATTGAAACACTTATTTTCCTATTAATTCATACGAGCTCTTTATATAGTATGGATACTAATCCTTTGTCAATTTTATGACGGATTTTTGTGTAAAGAACTTAAAAAATATGTATACAGTCAAAATCTATCAGTATTTCCCTTTATGATTTTTCCCTCAGTGTTCTGCATTTCTTTGTAAATTGGTAAATTTGCCCCCCCGCTTTAATTAATGTGAACTTGGCTATCATGAACTTGTTTTCCTAGATTGAAGTATTTTATTTTTGTTTGTTTTAAAAACTATTATTATTAGGGGCGCGTGGGTGGCTCAGTCGGTTAAGCGTCCGACTTCGGCTCAGGTCACGATCTCACGGTTCGTGAGTTCGAGCCCCGCGTCAGGCTCCGTGCTGACAGCTCGGAGCCTAGAGCCTGCCTCGGATTCTGTGTCTCCCTCTCTCTCTCTGCTCCTCCCCCACTCATGCTCTGTCTCTCTCTCTCCTTCAAAAATAAATTTAAAAAACATTAAAAAAATTTTTTTAATTATTATTATTATTTAGTCATAGAAAAAATACCTAACGTAAAATTTACCATTTTAACCAATTTTTTTTTCAACGTTTTTTTTTTTTTTTTTTTTTTTTTTTTTTTTTTTGGGACAGAGAGAGACAGAGCATGAACAGGGGAGGGGCAGAGAGAGAGGGAGACACAGAATCGGAAACAGGCTCCAGGCTCTGAGCCATCAGCCCAGAGCCCGACGCGGGGCTCGAACTCACGGACCGCGAGATCGTGACCTGGCTGAAGTCGGACGCTTTAACCGACTGCGCCACCCAGGCGCCCCTGTTTTAACCAATTTTTAAGTGTACAGTTGACTAGCAGTAAGTACGTCCACACTGTTGTGCAACCATCACCACCCTCCATCTCCAGAACATCTCTCATTTTCCAAAACTGATACTCCATACCTTTTAAATAATAACTCCCCATGCCTTTTGCCCCCAGCCTTTGACAACGACCATTACACTCTCCGTCTCTATGAATGTGTCTACTCTAGGACCTCACGTCAGTGGAATCATACAGCTATTGTCCTTTGGTAACTGACTTATTCCACTCAGCATAATGTCCTGAAGGTTTATCCATGTTGTAGCATGTGTCAGAATGTCCTTCCTTTTTAAGGCTGAATAATATTCCATTCTTGGCATGTATGTAGCACATTGTGTTTATCCAGAGGCTGACGTGTTCTGAGTTGCAAAGGTGAAGAACAAACCGTGGGTCTTAGGAAATTCACCAGGGTACTACCATCCTGTGAGTTCTCTTGGTGGCCCGGGAACCCCTCTGACCTCATCTTTTCTAGTAATTATTTCAAATATCATAGTAGGACAGAAAGTTCTTGCGAAGAGTCTGCCCTCTCCTTTTTAAATTTCTGCTCCAATAATTTGAATCTGCACCTCAATCGCCTGGACAGATATTCTCCCCACCACGGTGAATAGACCTGGGAACCTTTAGTAAGCCAGTGCCATGATTCTATCATCACTTGTCAAGAGATATCACAAAAAGTAATCAGTCGTGGTATTTTACTCCTATTAGAGGCAATTAAGATAAAATTGTAGGGGCGCCTGGGTGGCTCAGTCGGTTAAGCGTCCGACTTCAACTCAGGTCACGATCTCGTGGTCCGTGAGTTCGAGCACCGTGTCGGGCTCTGGGCTGATGGCTCAGAGCCTGGAGCCTGTTTCCGATTCTGTGTCTCCCTCTCTCTCTGCCCCTCCCCCATTCATGCTCTGTCTCTCTCTGTCTCAAAAATAAATAAACATTAAAAAAAAATTTAAAAAAAGATAAAATTGTAACCATTGACTTTAGCACATACTTTGAGAACTCAACTGGTCAATATTAAATAACTTTATAAAGTAGGTTCAGTCACCTGAGGGCATATTGACTGGCAGCTAATTCAAGCAAGCCAACGCATGGAGAAGTCATGTTACTTAAAATCAGACATTTCAGGGGTGCCTGGGTGGCCCAGTCGGTTAAGCAACCGACTCTTGGTTTTAGTTCAGGTCATGATCTCATGGTTTGTGAGACTGAGCCCCAAGTGGGGCTGTCAGCACGGAGCCTGCTTGGGATTCTCTCTCTCCCTCTCTCTCGGCCCCTCCCCCACTGGCTCGCGCACACGCACGTGCGCACGCTCTACCTCTCTCTCTCTCTGTCTCTCAAAAAAATCCAGAGGCGCCTGGGTGGCTCAGTCGGTGGAGCGCCCGACTTCAGCTCAGGTCATGATCTTACCGTCTGTGGGTTCAAGCCCCACATCGGGCTCCGTGCTGACAGCTCAGAGCCTGGAGCCTGCTTCCGATTCTGTGTGTGTGTGTCTCTCTCTGTGCCCCTCCACCAGTGACACTCAGTCTCTGTCTCTCGAAAATGAATAAACGTTAAAAAAAATTCAGACATTTCATAGTGTCAACCTCCCGCTAAGGGTTCAAGTCAAGGACGCAGCCAGGGTTTGAAGGAGTGGTCAAGCGAATTCACTTATTTGTTTATTCAATAAAGGTCTATGGAGCATAACATCAGGGATACAGCATGACCAAGTATTATTACAGAACTTACATTCTCGTTGGGTGTGGAGAGAAAAAGACATACAGGCTCTTTTAATACAGTGTGGCAAAGAGAACAACGTGGCACTCTGGAATACCTCATGGGATAGGTACCTAATTCAGACTCAGATAATTCAGGAGGGCTTTCCAGAGGCAGCGATAACTCAGTTGAAGTCTCAATGGCAACAAGGGTTGGTTGAGTGGAGAAGACAAAAGAAATTATCATCTTATCAGGATGAGGTCTAAGATTCAAAGACCAGTAACCAGAGAGGGGCTGAGAAATGACAACAAAGTGGTCAACAAAGGCTCAGGAGTGGATTCCAGTGGTGGGAGTCCATTATCTTGAGCTGGAATCAAAAACTGTAGGTGATCATGGGTGTGTATCTGGGAGGGGGAGGGCATAGTTTCTGGGATTAAGAACCTTTGGTTGTCCCTGCAGAGACTTGGGATATGGGAACTTGGGAGAGATCTCTAAAGGAAGGCTGAAATAATCACGCCTCAAGTGCAGGTGAGATCTGGTCAGAAGAAACAAACACGCTTTGGAGAAGCTCATTTTCATATGGTGTGCCCCGCCCGCACTCCTCAAAGGGCGCCTCTGTGGTCTTTCCAGAGCTGGAATAGTATTGACGTTATTGGTTAATTCCATGCTTCATATTGTGAAACTCAGGGACTCAATAAAGCACTTTTTTGACATGCTGGCAAATACCCAAAGTTGCCTCCTACGGAAGATCTAGGCTTCACTGTAAGTAGTTTCATGGCCCACCTCCAGAGGTCCTACGACCTTCCATTTAGGTGAGCCCAGAGGTTAAGCTTCTCAGTTTTCATAACAGAATATCTACCAACCACCTTCCTCCATTGCTTCCCAAAATAAATGGATTAGCCCTCAATAAACAAGAGAGAGAAAATACTAGCGCTCTAAGCCCCTTATCAGATGTTACAGGTTTAAATGATTTCCCACGTAGTTCTGATCACAAATCTAGACAAGAAAACTGAAATTTCAGTAAAGTTTGCTTAAGGCGGGGGGGCATCCACATTTTTTCCGTCGTAGGTCACATAGTAAAAGATACAGAGATGTGCATGCCACATAAATGGGTAGTAAGAGTGAAATATGGCTTGTTGGCCATTCATTGATATAGATTGTAAAGACAGTATTACAAAAGCATCCAGGAGGTGCCTGAGCGGCTCAGACGGTTAACCGTCTGACTTCCGCTCAGGTCACGATCTCACAGTTTGTGAGCTCCAGCCCTGCATCAGGCTCTCTGCTGACAGTTTGGAGCCCACTTTGGATCCTCTGTCTCCCTCTCTCTGCCCCTCCCATGCTCTCTGTCTCTCTGTCTCTCTCTCTCAAAAAAAAAAAAAAAAATTTAAAAAAAGCATCCAGAAAAAGTTGGATCAACTATGTTTACTCAAAAGTGCATATTTATGGGGCGCCCGGGGAGGCTCAGTCGGTTAAACATCCGACTTCAGCTCAGGTCATGATCTCACGGTTGGTGAGTTGAGCCCCGAGTCAGGCTCTGTGCTGATAGCTCAGGATCCGGAGCCTGCTTCGGATTCTGTGTCTCTTTCTCTCTCTCTGCCCCTCCCCCACTGACACTCTATCTCCCTCTCTCTCTCTCTCTCTCTGTCTCAAAAATAAATAAACATTAAAAAAAAGGTGCACGTTTATAGGCCTATTGTTGGTCACTGGTCAATTTCATTTGGTTCGATAAGAGTAGAACACTGATATTTAACAAAATGAACCAGAAGAGCAGGAGCTATTCAGTCCGGGCACGTCTCATGCTGACTCCAAAGACAGACTCTCGGGGACTTCAATTTAGCAGTTTCAAGAAAGAGAACACGCTTTCAACTGCATCAGGGAGACCTCGTCTAGAGACTGGCTCTCCAACTGGAGAAGCTGGGATAAGGTTTCCTTGCAAATTCCTGGTGGACCAAGTTCACTGAGCTGAATGTTCACACACCCTAGTAGCGGGTTTGATAATTTAGCGACGGGCAGGGGATGTATAAATAAAGGACAACCTAACGTCCTCTCAAGGCAATGATAGAATATGTCTTTTAAATGATATTTTGTTTGTTTATGAAAATTGAGGACTGTTGGGTACTTGTCAAAACGTATAAACTCGATCAATTGTGTGATCCGCAGGTTATATCTACTAAAACCGTAATAACTAGAGAAAACGAAACCTCTCAACCTCCTCTGACCATCCCGCCTTTGTGTCTTAAATTCAGCTGGGTCCTCTGCATCATATCAAGGCTGCTACACAAAATGCGGGGCAATCAAGCATGTGTGGTGCCTGCCAAGCATGGCCCAGGCCTGGAAGTTGGCTTTGATCTCGCTGTTATTGCTCTGGGCTTTTTGGCTTGCAGATTCCTAGCTCTGTGCACACGCGTGCACGCGTCTAACCTAAGGTAAGAGACTCCCTCCTCCCGCCTCCCTCCTCCCGCCTCCCTCCTCCCCACTCCCCTCTCCTGTCCTTGGCTCTCAGGATCTTATGGTCTAAAGTCTCCTCTGCACCCCTCCTCCTGCATCCAGGGAAGAAAATCCTCGCACAAACTGACCGACTTCCCACCAAATAGACGGTAGCATTCTTCAAAACCCATGAACGCATTGAACTCAAGATAGTTCGGTAAATGGAAAATGCGTGGCTTCCACTTGGAGTCTTCGTTTCCTTGGGCAAATCAACAGAACTTTTGTCCCCCGCAGTCTCAAGTGCAACGTGTTTAGACGTCTTCTGTCACATCCAGAAGAAAATATAATCTTGCGAATCTCTGGAGGTCTCACAAATTGGATTTGGGAACTCTTATTCCAAACGCCCTTGATGAGATCAATCCCTTCTAAATAGCTCATGAACTGCTCATGATTAAAGGCGTGAGCACAGATAAAATTCCCAATCTTTATTGCTTCCTCCAGCACATCATGTGGTAAACCGGACGTGCCAAATTTGTGACATGAGGGCAATGAATACATTGTTTAAATCTTGTTTGCCTTTCAAAGCAGATGCTCCGTGTATAGCAAGTGAACTTTTTTCTATGTTTAAAACTTTATTTTTTTGGGGCGCCTGGGTGGCGCAGTCGGTTAAGCGTCCGACTTCAGCCAGGTCACCATCTCGCGGTCCGTGAGTTCGGGCCCCGCGTCAGGCTCTGGGCTGATGGCTCAGAGCCTGGAGCCCGTTTCCGATTCTGTGTCTCCCTCTCTCTCTGCCCCTCCCCCGTTCATGCTCTGTCTCTCTCTGTCCCAAAAATAAATAAACGTTGAAAAAAAAAAAAAATTTAAAACTTTATTTTTTTTTAATTTTTAAGTAAGTTTTATGCCTAATGTGGGGCTTGAAGTCATGACCCTGAAATCGAGAGTAGCATGCTGGGGGCGCCTGGGGTGGCTCAGTCGGTTAAGCGTCGGACTCTTTGTCATTTCCGGGCAGGTCATAATCTCACAGTTAACTGAGTTCGAGCCCCGTATGAGGCTCTGTGCTGGCAGTGTAGAGTCTGCTTGGGGTTCTCATTCTCTCTCTCTCTCTCTCTCTCTCTCTTCTCTCTCTCTCTCTCTCTCTGTGCCCCTCCCCCACTCACACTGTCTCTGTCACTCTCAAAATAAATAAATAAACTTAAAAAAAATTTATAAAAGAGTTGCATGTTCTAGACTTAGTGAGCCTGGTGCTCCTTTAAAACTTTTTAAGGCCCTTACTTTGAGCTGGTTGGAACTTTCCAATTCATGTGGGTTGATATAAAAATGCATGGCCTCTGGAGCCAGACCCCCTTAGGTTTAAATCTGGGTATGCTTCTTACTAGCTATGTGATCTTAGGCAAAATGCCTCACCTCCTTCTGCCTTGGTTTCTTCTTTCCCTATAAAATTCAGAGAATGATAATAAGAGTATTTTGCGGGGCCATTATGAAGATTAAATATGTTGAAATTTGCAAAATGCTTAGGACAGTACTGACATATAGGGAGGTCACATGTCAATTGTATCTCAATAAAAAAAAAATAAAAGTAAAAAAAAGGGCAAATGGTCTGAATAGGCACTTCTCCAAAGAAGAAAGACAGGTGGCCAATAAGTTTGTGAAAAGATGCTCAAGATCACTAGGCTTCAGAGAAATGTCGGTCAAAACCACAAGAAACACCTACTCCCACACCCATGAGGAGAGCTACAATAAAAAAGACATACAGTAACAAGTGTTAGCAAGAAAGGGGAGAAGTTGGAACCCTCCTTCACGGCTGGCTGTAACGTATAAAGGGTGCAGCCGCTTTGGAAAGCAGGCCGGCAGTTCCTAAAATGTTAAGCATGGAATCACCCTATGACCCAGCAATTCCATTCTTAGATATTGCAAAAGAAATGAAAACATAGGTCTACCCAGAAACTTGTATGTGAAAGCACACAGCAGCACGAATCGTAATAACCAAAACGTGGAAACAATCCAAACGTCCATCAATGAATGGTTGGAGAAATGACATGTGGTACATCCATACAATGGAATATTATTCTGCCTTAAAAAGGAATGATGTTCTGGGGCACCTGGGTGGCTCAGTCGGTTGAGCCTCCAACTCTTGATTTCGGCTCAGGTCATGATCCCAGGGCCGTGGGATCGGGCCCCGAATCAGGCTCCACACTGAGCATGGAATGTACTTCAGATTTTCTTGCTCTCCCTCTGCCCCTGTCCTCTGATCTCTCTCTCTCTCTCTCTCTCTCTCAAATAAAAAAAGTGTCCAGAATAGGGAAATCTATAGAGACAAAAGAGTAGATTCATATTTGCTTAGAGCTGAAAAGACTGGGAGGGGATGGGGAGCGGCTGCCGATGGCTATGGGGTTTCTTTTTGAGGTGAAGAAAATGTTCTAAAACCAGATTGTGACAATGCTTGCCCATGTCCCTGAAATGCTAAAGGTCACTGAATTGTACCATTTTCTTTCTTTCTTTCTTTCTTTCTTTCTTTCTTTCTTTCTTTACTTATTTATTATTTTAATTTTTAGAGACAGTGCACACACATGAGCAGGGGAGAGAGAATTTCAAGCAGGCTCCACGCTCAGCACAGAGCCCAGGGTGGGGCTAGATCCAATGACCTGAGCAGAAATCAAGAGTCGGATGCTCAACCAACTGAGCCACCCAGGCGGCCCTGAATTATACCTTTTTTTTTTTTTTAAGGGGATTAAGGTTTTTTTTTTTTTTTAATGTTTATTTATTTGGGGGCGGAGCGGGGCAGAGAGAGAGAGAGAGAGAGAGAGAGGGAGACAGAGGACCCGAAGCAGGCTCTGTGCTGACAGCAGGCAGCCTGATGTGGGGCTCAAACTGACGAACCGCGAGATCATGACCTGAACCGGAGTCGGAAGCTTAACCAGCTGAGCCACCCAGACGCCCCTGAATTTGTAGCTTTTAAAAAGGAGAATCGTCTGATGTGAATTATGTCTCCATAAAGCCATTATTGAGACAAATCTCTGCGGTGACAGGTGCAGAAAAGAAACCGGAGGCGGTGAGACTGGAGGCCACGGAAGTGACTGGTGCGTGGTCGGGGCGGGAGAGGATGAGTTCTGAGCTGGAACAGGGTTTATGGAATAGATTCAAGAGAGAGATTCCAGATGGAGGTAGGCCAGGACTCGGTGATGATTGGGTTTTGGCTTGATTCTTTGTTCCATGGTATCGTCGGGCATTGCCCTTTGTGTACAAAATGACCACACTGCTCCAAGCTGCTACCATCATAAGTCATCTTAACTACTGCCCTCTTGGGTGGCCAACCTGCGTCCACTCATGTTCCCTGCCTATCTGTTCTCTACACTGGAGCCGCAGTGGCCTTTTCACACTGCAAATCTGACCATGTCGTCCTCCTGCTTTAAACTCGTCAATGATTTCCCTTTGCACTTCAGGGAAAGACCGAAACCCTGAACCCACCTGAGCAGCCTGAATGTCCTAGCCCCTGCCTATCTCTCTGACTTGCCCTTCACTCTTTGTGCTCCGGGTCCACTGACTGCTTGTAAGCGCCTCACTGTGTTTGTTCCCTCCTACCACAGGGCCTTTGCACGTGTTGTCTTCTCTATGGAATACTTCCTTGCTTTACTTGGTGACTCCAACTCTCCCTTCAGTTACCAGAGTAACCATCACTTTCTCGGGGAAGCCTTCCCTGATGGCCCAAGTCCCCTATTTTTTTTTTTAATTTTTAAGTTTACTTACTTTTAAAAATTTTTTAACGTTTATTTATTTTTGAGACAAAGAGAGACAGAGCACGAGCGAGGGGGGTAGGCAGAGAGAGAGGGAGACACAGAATCCGAAGCAGGCTCCAGGCTCCGGGCTGTCAGCACAGAGCACAACGCAGGGCTTAAACTCACATGGACCACAAGATCGTGACCTGAGCCGAAGTCGGACGCTCAACCAGCTAGGCCCCTAAGTTTATTTTGAGAGGGAGAGAGAGAGAGAGACAGCATGAGTAGGGTAGGGGCAGACAGAGAGGGAGGGAGAATCTCAAGCAGGCTCTGCACTGTCAGCCCACAGCCCAGTGCAGAGCTCGAACCCACAAACCATGAGATCATGACCTGAGCCGAGATCAAGAGTTGGATGCCTAGTTGACTGTGCCACCCAGGCGCCCCCCAAGTCGCCTATCGTATGTTCTCAAACCTCTTTGTACTTCTCCTTCATGACCCTTATGACAGGTGCAGTGTCATATTTATTTATGGTATCCTTTGATTAATGTTTGTGTCTTTCATTCAACAGCAAGTGTCATTAAGATCCGTATCTGTGGCCATTTTTGTTCACCATTGTATCTCTGGTACCTAACACAGAGTTAGGCGCATGGTTGGTCCTGAATTATATCTGTTAAATAAATAAACCTCGGGAACAATTTTAAATGCTAATTAAAGCCAACAGCGATCTACCCTATTGTGCCCACAGGTTGGCAAAGTTTAAAAAGATTAAAAGTACACACCATAGGCAAGGATTAAGGAAAACAAACACTATCCTACTCTGGGCGCTGGGTGTGTAGATTGCTATGTCCTTTGTGGAGGGCAATTTAGACCTTCAAATGGACCCCACAATTCTACCCATGAAAACGTATTCCAAGAAAACAATCACTCGTGTGCATAATGGTATACACAGGGAACGCTCACAGAAGCACGGTGTGTAATAAGAGAAGGCTGAAAACAACCCAAATGTTCAACAATAGGATATTAGTTCAATAACTCATGGTGCCTTCATACAACGGAATACCGTGAAGCCATGAAAAATAATCATTAAATTGTATTTATTGACACGATAAGATGTTCATGCTAGTAAAAATAAGCAGTTACTGGGGCGCCTGGGTGGCTCAGTCGGTTGAGCGTCCGACTTTGCTCAGGTCACGATCTCATGGTCCGTGAGTTTGAGCCCCGCATCAGGCTCTGTGCTGACAGCTCAGAGCCTGGAGCCTGCTTCAGATTCTGTGTCTCCCTCTCTCTCTGGCCCTCCCCCCCGTTCATGCTCTGTCTCTCTCTGTCTCAAAAATAAATAAATGTTAAAAAAAAAAAATTTAAAAAAAATAAGCAGTTACTAATAAGTGTGATGGAAGGATCCAACGTTTTCTATTTTAATGGTATGTAATATAGATAATCTAAATTCGTAGAAAAACAGCTGCCAGGATAAATGCGAAGCTATGTACTATGAATTGCTTCTGGGGTCTTGCACATTTTATCCTATATTGTTCTATATTGTTCTATATCGTGCTAAAAGGTTTTACGAAAATCTACTCATGTATCACTGACATAATGGGCGAAGTTTCAAATCCCAAAAAGAAAAATAAAGATAGAATGCCACAGGTAAATATCCATATATGACCATATGCATATCTGTGGTAGATAAACACATATACTAAAAGGATCCAAATAATAATTACTACAAAAGGACTAACAGCGGCTGTTCTGGGTTGTGGGGGATTATGGGTAACCTTTATGCCTCTCTTTTGCTTGTCTGTATTTTCTATAATTAGCATCTATTAGTTTTGTCATAAGAGAACATCATGAAATATATTTCGTTTTGGAAAAACATTATAATGGGGAAAAAAAATGCATTACGGTGAGAAATCGAGGCCAAGAGAGAAGGACTGGTTGTGCGAGCTAGCCAGCCCATTAGGCCCCCTGGGCAGATCCATGAGAGGGGCCACATTTTAATGAGAAGGTTGCTTAGTGACCGTAGAACCGGAGCCAGGGGCTTAGCTGGATGGCTTTCATGTCCAAAGACAGCAAGCTCCATGCTCTGCTACCTTCACCTCCGCTGCCCGCCCTGGATACACAGCCTTTGAAACAGCCTCGCATACCTCGTGCCCCAAGAATCCCCCCCAAGATTGTTTGATCCCATTGTGCTGGACCCTCCTTGCTGTATAGGACTTAGCCTCACCTGACCCGTCCTAGAGACCGACAGGAAACTCTCACCTGCACCGCTCAGCTTTGCATCCGTTTGAGGTCTGCGTCTGACCCTCTGTTCTGGCACTTGCCCTTGGTCCCCGCGGCTTCATTTGCAGCCTCTCCCCGATGGCTTTCCCTCTGGACTTGTTCCTTGACTCTCCCCACTAAGCTTCTCTAGCTTCTCAACCCCAGCAGGGGCCCTGCCTCTCCGTGCCCCACTCCTGGGATGGGGGCAGGGTGTGGGGATTCAGACATGCACCTGACAAGTGGCCCAGACATTTCAAGAAGCTGAGTGAGGCCCTCAGACGTGATGGCACTGGGTGGACCCTACCAACTCATTTTCCAGTTCCTGTGTCTGTAGCCTTAACGACTCCCCTTCTGACCAACACATCCTCTCTTCAGCTTATAACTCTCTGTTAAGTTACAATCAAGTTTTTACTCTCCCTGCTTTGGGCCTGGGAAATATTTTGCCCTTAAAGTATTTTTTGTATTTTTGTTTAATGTCTGATCTTCTCCAGTATATGCTAATTTTATTACTTCAAGGAAGGGATTGCCCGGCAATTCTCCTACACAGATTTAAAGCTGCTAATCAACAGAAACCAAATCGTATTTTACAAACATTTTTTAATGTTTTGTTTTCATTGATTTTTTGAGAGACACACACAGAGAGAGAGAGAGAGAGAGAGAGAGAGAGAGAGAGACAGCATGAGCTGGAGAGGGGCAGAGAGAGGGAGACACAGAATCTGAAGCAGGCTCCAGGTTCTGAGCTGTCAGCACAGAATCCAACACGGGGCTCGAACCCACGGACCATGAGATCATGACCTGAGCCAAAGTCGGACGCCCAACCAATTGAGCCACCCAGGCGCCCCACCAAGTCACATTTTAAATCTCTCATATACCCTTAGCATTGAACACAAGTGCACATATAGCAGGTGCTCGGTAATAACTGAGTGAAAGAATGAATTCAGCAAAAGCAGATTCGAAACATACAACACAGTGGGGATATTGAATAAATCAGCTTTTTAGAGTTTGGGTCTCAAAATATAAATTTATTACTAATTGCACAGCTAATACATGAATCCAATCTTATAAAAGACAAAACAAGGGGCACCTGGCTGGCTCAGTCAGTGAAGCACACGACTCTTGATCTCGGGTTATAAGTTCGAGCCCTGCACTGGGTGTAGAGATTACTTAAAAAAAATTTTTTTTTTAAATATTAAATAGGGGCACCTGGGTAGCTCAGTCGGTTGAGTGTCCAACTCTTGATTTTGGCTCAGATCATGATCCCAGGGTTGTGGACTAAGCCCTGCATGGGCCTCGCGATGAGCTCGGAGCCTGCTTAAGATTCTCTGTCTCTCCCTGCCCCTCCCCCCCCACCTGCGCACTCTCTGTCTCTCAAATAAAAACTAAAAAATAAATAAAGTAAAATAAAATGAAATACGTAAAATAGGAAACAAAAACAAAAGAATAAAATCAAAGTTCCCAGGGCATCTGGCTGGCTGGGTCAGGAGCATGGGACTCTTGATCTCAAGGGTCATGAGTTCGAGCCCCACGTTGGGTGTAGAAACTACTGAAATAAATAAATATTTGTTTTAAAAATGTCCAAGTGCCCATTCGCCAAACATCTCCAAACCTAATCTCTCCCCTAGAGGTAACCACTGTTTGACATGTACCTTCGGAAGCACTTTATATGTATATCTCTACCCAGCACTGCCACAGAGTGAACTCAGAGATGCATTGTTAAATGAGAAAATATTGCAAGGCGATATTTACAATCTGACACCACATTTTTTTTTTTTTTAACTCTAATTAACTATGACTTTGGTTCCAGACCCAATTCCAATGTGGAGTGGTGCGGGGAGGGAGGCGGCAATTCTTGGATACCATTGAGTTGAATCCTCAGTATTGAGTATATCCAAGAATTCCTGCCTCCCCCCGCCCCCACCCCACCGTCGCCCCCCCCCGCCCCCCCCCCACTTCAGATGTTAATGGCAAGTATGGGTTGTTAGGGCTATAAACCAGATGTTCCCACAGCCCCCTCCTCAGGCTCAATTGATTGGCTAGAGTGGCTCATAGACCTCAGGGAAACGTGTTTACCAGTTTATTGCATGACGAGGATGAAAATGAACAGCCAGATGGAAGAGACGCAGAGGGCAAGATGTGTGGAAAGTGGCACGGCGCTTCCATGACCTCCCCGGGAGCGCCACTCGCCCCAGTCTCCATGTGTTCACCAACCCGGAAGCTCCCGGAACCCCATACTTGGGGGACTTTATGGAGGGGTCATCACGTAGTCATGATTGGTCATTAATTCCACTCTCAGCCCTTCTCCCTTCTCAAGGACATAAGGGCCAGGGCTGAAAATTCCAAGCTTCGAATCAAGGCTTGGTCTTTCTGGTGACCGGTCCTCATCCTGGAGTCATCCAAGAGCCCACCAACAGTCACCCCAAAGACACTCCTGTCACCCTGAGATTATAAGGGTCCAGGAGTCCTGTGTCAAAAATTGGGGTTTGGGGCACCTGGGTGGTGCAGTCGGTTGAGTGTCTGACTCTTGATCTCAGCTCAGGTCACGACCTCACACTTCGAGAGGTGGAGCCCTGTATCGGGCTGTGCCCTGACGGCACAGAGCCTGCTTGGGATTCTGTGTCTCCCTCTCTCTGCCCCTCCCTGCTTGTGCTCTCTCTCTCAAAAATAAATAAATAAAAAATAAAAATCCCCAACATCAGAACCTTGGGGAATTACAAGGGTTCAGGAGCCTGTGCCAGGAGCTGCGACAACTATTTTTCCATTATACCCAAACCTTTTCATCTTTGGGGAGGACATTAGGTCCAGCCACTGTGTTGGTCTAGACCACGGGCGGCAATACCAGACCAGCAAGCGCCTCGCCTCAGTCCACCGGTGTTCACATAGAACGTGGTTCACAGGCACAGAGCTAGCGGGCTCTCTTTACCACCAGGCAGTAGGGCCGCGTTTTCTGTTAATCCAGGCGAAGGGGAGGCACAACCCGCCCCCATTAGGCCCTTGGAAATTCTGACGCACAGGTTAAAATCATAGTTACGCTTTCTTGGTCAGGAATCAGCCCTTCTCCCAGCCCTCGTCATTGCAGTCCTGGTCCCGTGACCACCGCATCGAGTAGGAGGAACAAAGAGTTGAGGTGACGTGGGGAAGAAGAAACAAAACGTACAGTCATGACACCTGTGTCTCCCCTTGGCAAGAACTGCAGAGTCGATACTGTGTTATGCTTCGTGAAATAAGACAGAGAAAGACACTCTATGATTTCGCTTACATGTGAAATCGACAAAACCAAACAAAGGAACCAACGAAACAAAACAGAAATAGACTCATAAGTACGGAGAACAAACTGGTGGATGCCAGAGGGGTGGGAATGCCTGAAGTAGATGAAATGGACAGAAAGGTAGAAACTTCCAGTTATACAGTAACTAAGTCACAGGGATGTAAAATACAGCATAGGGAGTACAGTCAGTAATATTGTAATAATTTTGTGAGGTGACTACGCTTCTTGCCGGTGAGCATTTTGTAATGTATGTCATTTGTATAATTTGTAATGTAATCACTATGGTGGGTACCTGAAACCATTTTTTTTAATGTTTATTTTTGAGAGAAAGAGACGCAGAGCGTGAGTGGGGGAGGGGCAGAGAGAGAGGGAAACACAGAATCCGAAGCAGGCTCCAGGCTGTGAACTGTCAGCACAGAGCTTGATGCGGGGCTGAACCCACGAACCGTGAGATCGTGGCCTGAGCCGAAGTCGGACGCTCAACCGACTGAGCCACCCAGGCTCCCCAACCTGAAACTAAGTTTTAAAAGGAATTGGATTTTCTTTTTCTTTCTTTCTCTCTTTTTTTTTTTTTTTCTTTTTCTCTCTTTTTTTTTTTTTTTTGAGAGAGCATGCATGAGCCGGGGAGAGAAAGAAAATGAAAGAGAATCTTAAGCAGGTTCCATGCCCAACATGGAACCCAACACATGGCTCAATCCCACAAATGGTGAGATCATGACCTGAGCCTAAATCAAGAGTCAAATGCTCACCTGACTGAGACATCCGGGCGCCCCAAGGATTGGATTTCTAAAAAATGAATTGAATAGTCATACCAGCATCACCCCCCATCTCCTGTCCCTCAGACCCACCAGAAGACAGAGGAACCTGGTCAGTGGGGACTTCATGTTCATGTTGGACGTGAGCACACACTGGTGAAGGCATGTAAGCCAGCCCTTCATGCTTTTATGTCCCCATGTTAGACAACCGTGGTTTTTCATCGTCCGTTCCATTCTCTGTTAAATCGGTACCCCGAGGACATCTCCCCGCCCATTGTTGGACCTTATGGGCTGCCAAATGAGTCCCATGGTCTGAAGAAATAACAGTCAGCTGTCCAAACAGCTTCAATGTCTTCTGTTCCAATTCTTTTCTTCTCTTCTTTCTTTTCTTTTCGAGAGAGAGGAAAAGAGAGAGTGCACGTGCATGCAAGAGCACGAGCAGGGGAGGGGCAGAGGAAGGAGAGAGAGAGAATCCCAAGCAGTCTCCACGCTCAACGTGGGGCCGGACTCAGGGCCCGATCTCACGACCATGAGATCATGACCTGAGCCAAAATGAAGAGTCCAGCTTAACCTACGAGCCACTCGGGTGCTCCCATTCTGCCTCTTTTATCGTAGTCAGAGCATTTGCATCTAACACCGGGTAAGCAACACCCAGTCTAGCTAAGGTCAGCGTCTATTCCTGTCGGAACTCATTTGGTAGCCCCAGGGCTGCCACCATCAGGCTACATTCAGGGCCTTCCCACCAGAGAATCGGCCACACAGCCATCTGCGCTGTCTGTCTCTTCTGTTGGCAGACAGAACAGTTTTACTGGCTTCCTGTGCGATCTCTGCTTGTCGATTCCGATCATCTTCCACACCTCGAAGGGACTTCCTCCGATGGGCACTGACGTGTCCTTCTTGAATGCACCCCTCTAATTTCCACAGAGCCACACCCCGCACAGGCCTCCCTTTCCGAGGCCAGATTTTCATTGTCCTCCTGACCATATGACCGGACCATTGGCTGCTTCCCAGGAGTCGGTAAAAACCCCAACAGAAGGGCTTTTTCCACCGAGCTGATTGGGTTTTACCTTCTTTGATCAGAGCGGTGGCCATCCAAACAAGGTGCTGTCCACTCAGCATGCACCTGCCACCCACGAGTCAAGCAGCTCTTTGTTGGTCCATTGAGAGCTGTTTATAGGGCACTTTCTGAGTCACAGGAGACACCAGCAGGTCCCCAGGCAGTTCCTGAGTCAGTCTTGGTGGGGAGGGGGGAGTCTCCTTGCTCATGAGCATTTCCTCCTCACGATCCTGTATGAACTGCTTCCATTTTATTGTGGAATTCTTCTGAGCACTGCCTTTTCCATTAGAGCTTTGTTCCAACCTCACCCAAGATGTTGTGAGCATTTCAGGTTTCAAGAACATCTTATGTCCTGGGGCACCTGGGTGGCTCAGTCGGTTAAGGCATGAACTCTTCATTTTGGCTCAGGTCACGATCACACAGTCGTGAGACTGAGCCCCACGTAGGGCTCTACATTGAGGATGCAGCCTGCTTGGGATTCTCTCTCTCTCTCTCTCTCTCTCTCTCCTCTCTCTCTGTCCCTCCCCACTTGTGTGCTCTCTGTCTCTCTCAAAATAAACAAACAAACAAACATCTTATGGCTTTTGGTCATCAGGGTAGCTTCCATTAATGTCTGAAAGCAAGATGGTGAATGCCCCTCAAATCAAATTCTCTAGTCCAAAGTGCCAGTAGTCATCGCTGGGAGGTTCTCATAGACTCTTGCCATAAGTCCTAGTCCACTGTCTGCACAGGGCTAGCGGCCAGACAAATTGTCCCTACCAATATTGTGCAGGCTCAGTCAATCTTCCTGATTCCCATTTAGCATGCCAACTTCACATTGCTTGAAAGGCTGATTTGCACGCTTTCTGTTTTAAAACACTAGGTAGGGGAAACATTCCCCAGTCAGGTATAACGTTTCTTTCCAAAATACAATCAAGCAATGACCCAATCATTTCACATAAAGACCATTCAAACATATCAATGCTCCTATAACCTTTTACCGTAATTCCATCAACCCTTACATTCCTAACTGTAGCCTCCATTAGGACTTCATCATCATATTTTGCTTTTACAATCTGGAGAGGGAAGGTGTTTCCGGGCCAGACATAATTAATGCCCATTCCCACGTAGGGGAGGGCTGAGACTTCCCTGTAATAAAAGACAGATTAAGGGGAAAAAAACACAAACAGAAGTTTAACGACATGCATACCTCCTGTATACATGGGTGGTACCTGGGAAAACTAACTTCTAGAAATGGCCCAAGCCACCACCTCAAATATCTCCAGCTAAAGACAAAAGATGGGGGGGTGTAGGAAGCAGTTATGGGAGGTTCCCAGGCAAAGCACAGTAAAGAGGGTAAGGTTGTTCTACAGATTTAAGTCCCTGCCTTCTCCACTGATAAAAATTTCTAGAGATTTCTCAGTCCTCCTTCTCTTCCTGGTACGCAGAGGGAGACACCCTTACAAATGGAGATTTCCTTTATAAATGTAAATGTTCCTTACAAAAGGGTAACTTGTACTTGGTTTTCAGACTTTTGTGTCTATGGTTTCTTCAAAATAGCCAGCTCAGGATAATACTTATGCCAAAGAGGCTTTTTTGAGGTGGTCAGTTCTGCTCCCCTTTACTCATAAAACATTCAGGAGACACAGCTTATTTACATAGTAATACCGTTTGCATTTTCCAGCTTCCATTATCCTATCAACCATTATATTTGAAAATTCTTTCAATCTACTTATAGCCTGAATCATGGTTTCACCAATGTTTTGGTACCAGAGTATATGAGGATCCTATATCTACGAGTCTTGGAAACTTCTCTTCTCCATCCCCTGACCATTTTACCCACTCTTGTGCAAAAGGTTTGGGTCCACAGCAAGGGACCAAGCCAAGGGACCCTGGACTTTTGTCAATCTTTACTTTGATTAATCTGCCTAACCATTGTCCCAAGTTACTGTTGGTCAGATTTCTCATAATAATCTCTACTGTCCAGCTTTTATTTTATTTTAATGTTTGTTTATTTTTGAGAGAGAGAGAGAGACAGAGACAGAGACAGAGGCAGAGCATGAGTGGGGAAAGGGCAGAGAAAGAGAGAGACAGAGAATCCCAAGCAGGCTCCACACTGTCAGCACAGAGCCAGATGCGGGGCTTGAACTCATGAACCATGAGATCATGACCTGAGCAGAAACCAAGGGTCAAACACTTAACTGAGTGAGCCACCCAGGGACCCCTCTACTATCCAGCTTTTAAAATTTTAACACCAAACAGGGGTAAATAGAGTAGACTTATTTGTGTCACTTTAATGTTGGGGACCAACAGGGACTCCCTTTGTTCCACACAGCCTTTGGTAATACTGATTAAAACCTTAGGGGCACCTGGGTGGCTCAGTCAGTTGAGCGACTGACTCTTGATTTTGGCTTGGGTCATGATCTCTCAGTCGTGAGATCTAGCCCCGAGTCGGGCTCTGAACTGAGCACAGAGCCTGCTTGGGATTCTCTTTCCCTCTCTCTCTGCTCCTCCCCCACTCACGTGCGTGATCTCTTTCTCTCTCAAAATAAACAAATAAACCTTAAAAACAATACCTTCAGGGGCGCCTGAGTGGCTACGTTGGTTGAGTGTCAGACTTCGGCTCAGGTCATGATTTTGTGGTTCATGAGATCAAGCCCCTCATGGGGCTCTGCACTGACAGCATGGAGTCTGCTTGGGATTCTCTCTCTCCCCCTTTTTCTACCCCTCTCTGGCTCACACTCTCTATCTCAAAAATAAATAAACATTAAAAAAAATATATTGATGCCTAAGGGCCCCTGGGTGGCTCAGTCGGTTAAGTGTCTGACTTTGGGTCAGGTCATGATCTCGCGGTTCGTGGGTTCAGCCCCCGAGTCCGGCTCTGTGCTGACAGTTCAGAGCCTGGAGCCTGCTTTGGATTCTGTGTCTCCCTCTCTCTCTGTCCCTCCCCTGCTCGTGCTCTGTCTCTCAAAAATCAACATTAAAAATTAAAAAAAAAAAAAAAAGAAATGGGATGAACAAAATGGACGTGAATGGGGTTAAATCTGTTCAAAAGCAAAATTCAGCTGAGCAAAATTTGAAGATCTAATTGACTCTATTCAGCGATTCGCGAACTGGGCAGCGCGTCATCTGGCAAGTAGAGGGACACCCCCAGAAATGCAAAATGGAAGGGTTTTTGTAGGAAGGAGGATGGGGCAAGAAAGCTGCAAGCAATGAAAAGCCAAGATTGTTTCAGGCGAGATCACCTTCCCTTGGGAGAAGGACAAGGGTCTTATTATGCAGAGTCTGACACGGGTGTCCACCTCATGAACCTTAAGATCATGACCTGAGCCAAAATCACGAGTTGGACGCTCAACCAACTGAGCCACCAGGGGCCCCTCATCCTGTTTCTTAATAACCGCCTGAAGTCTTTCACTCTGCCGGGGAGAGTATGGTGACTCTTTCCTTCCTGTTTCCTCTTGGTTTTGCCCTTTTCTTTATTAATCATTTAAAAATTTTCACCCTAGGGGTGCCTGACTGGCTCAGTCCATAGAGCTTACAACTCTTGATCTTGGAGTCATGAGTTCAAGCCCCACATTGGGTGTAGAGCTTAAACACACACACACACACACACACACACACACACACACTAAAAAAATAGTAATTAAAAATTTCCACCTCCGGGGTAAGAGTCCCATAACTCTGCCCTCAGCCTCTGCCCATTCTGTAGTCAATTAACTTACTGGGGTTTGTTGTTGTTGTTGTTGTTGTTGTTGTTGTTTTGTTAAAGATTTTTTTTTTAATGTTTGAGTAATCTCTACACCCAATATGGGGCTTGAAGTCACTACCCTGAGGCCAAGAGTCGCCTGCTCTACTGACTGAGCCAGCCAGGTGCCCCTCCCCTACTGTTTTCCTTAGCCTCTGTAAGAACCGTCAGGGGAAGCTGAGGCAAAAAATTCCATAAGGCTTCCAGAACTGTTTTTCAGCTTTGCAACTCTAAGGTTCCGCGGTGTGCTCGTGTGAAAAGGGCCCCCTTAAGCACAGCATATACCGTGACCCGGATAACAAGCAGGTGTTATATTATTTGGCGGGTGAATATCACGGTCATTGTAAGGCCAGTCTCACGCAGCTTGCATACGAAACACACCAGCTGCTTCATCTGGGGTGTTCCACTGGCATTTGTAGGGGGAGACCGAGAGTCCCCTTTCTTGGGCTGAACGGATCCTACAGTGGCTTCTGCCCAATCCCCCAGGCTGGCTGTTTCCGCAGGAATAACCTCCTGTGTGTGTCTGCATCGCATGTATGCATATGTGCTTGTGTCGCGGTGAGCTGTGGGTCCCGCATCACCCCACATGTGCTCTTTCACTCGGCAGCATTGAAACCCAATGACAAAAAACAAAGAACCCTAATTCAAAAGGATACAGGCAACCCTATGTTTACTGCAGCACTGTTTACAATAGCCAAACAATCGAAGCGGCCCAAGTGTCCATCAATAGACGAATGGATAAAGAAGATGTGGGGTGTCTTGCCACTTGCAACAACATGGATAGAGCTGGAGAGTGTTGTGCTAAGTGAAGTCGGTCAGTCAGAGGAAGACAAATACCATATGGTTTCACTCATACGTGGAACTTAAGAAACAGAGCAAATGGGCAAAGAAAAAAAAGGGAGAGAGACAGAGACAAACCAAGAAACAAGACTCCTACCTCTAGAGAACAAACTGATGGCTACCCTACGGGAGGTGGGTGGGGGATGGGTGAAGTAGGCGATGGGGAGTAAAGAGTACACTGAACGTGATGAAAAAATAAAACAAAATTATTTTTAGGAAGCCAAAACAAAGACGCTCCTCCAAAATTAGTCACTCTCATAATCCAAAGCTTATTTATTTTTTTTGGGGGGGGGGGAAGGGGCAGAGAGAGAGGAAGACACAGAATCCGAAGCAGGCGCCAGGCTCTGAGCCGTCGGCACAGAGCCCGATGCGGGGCTCGAACTCCCGAACCGCGAGATCATCACCTGAACCGAAGTCGCATGCTTAACTGACTGAGCCACCCGGCGCTCTCCCCCTTGTTTTTTATTTTTTTAGGTTTTGGCTGGTCTATTATTAAATTGACATAAGACAGGGGTGGCTGGCTGGCTCAGTCGGCAGGGCATGTGACTTTTGATCTTGGCATCATGAGTTCGAGCCCCACGTTTTGGATAGAGATTACTGAAAGAAAGAAAGAAAGAAAGAAAGAAAGAAAGAAAGAAAGGAGCTTAGGGGCACCTGACGGCTCATTCCGCTAAGTGTCTGACTCTTGATTTTGGCTCAGGTCATGATCTCACTGTTCGTAAGTTCAAGCCCCGAGTCGGGCTCTGCACCAGCAGCACCAGAGCCTGCCTGGAATTCTCTCTCTCTCTCCTCTCTCTGCCCGTCTCCTGAATACTCTCTCTCTCTCTCTCATAATACATAAATAAACTTTAAAAAAGAAAAGAAAACAAAGGTTGCCCTGTCAGGCAGAGAAGTTTTTAGTGGAAAAGGTATCTCTGGCAAGAGCTCTCCAATTTAGGCAGTTGAGGGGGAGGTAAAGAGCTTTTCCTGAACCTACTGGGTTTTGGTGGCCTTTAGCTCAAAAGAATCCTCACGTCAAAGTGACATATTTTGGGGCAGTAAACTCTGCTCCCCTTCACCACAAAACCAAACAACTGCTTCACACGAAACCCCCTGCTTTCAATGGTTTCTTGGTTTTTGCCCTGCCCCCCTGTTGACTACCTGCTTGGTGACCAGAGGTCGTAGAGATACGTTCTGTGGCCCCTACAGAATTGTTCTTTTCCTGGGTAGCTTTGAGGCTAGTAACTGAAGCTTTGGCCAACCCAAATCTGAGCTCCAAAAATAAAACTGTCGGTTATTTTACCAGCAACAATGCGTTTTTTTTTTTCTGGAATAGCAATCCAGGACCAGAAGGCTGTGCAGAACCACAGGCCAATCCAGAGAACAAAGGAGAGGCCCGCTCTTTTATAGAGGAAAGGGGAGTAGTTGCGAGGGCTTTTATGAATAAAAACTCTATTGGACTAAAATGGGACTTCAAGGTACAGTGCCTTTTCATTGGCTGAGCTGTGACGTCTCTCATTGGCTGGGCTGTTGCCAGCAGAGGAGAAAAACCTTTCTTCCTCCTGCCGGGGTAGTAAAGTAGCTACCTCAGTATCAACTTGTGAGGTGTTCCTGTTGGGTCTGCACTTGATGACTGGTGGTGGGGTGTGGCAGCTTTCCCTGTTGGTCTCCCGACTCCATTCTAAACAAGGTTTCCTCTTATCGACTTCCACAAGCTACTATAGATAACAATAACCAAGGGATTCTATGTTTAGGCTTTTTCTTCCTTTACTTTTTTTTTTTTTAAGTAGGCGTCACGCCCAGCGTGGAGCCCATCGCAGGGCTTGAACTCACGACCATTCCCACCCTACCTCCACCTTTCATCCTTTCTCTTCCCAAGTCACATGGCTGCTCTAGCAAATTCCGCCTCGCTGACATCAACTAAAATCGGTTCTGCACACAAATTCCAATGGCGGGGTGAGGGTGGGGGCGGTTGCCAACGCCGACAAGCAATGATTAGACACCAGCTGTAATGGAAAAACTCAATTTTCCACCCGTGTAGGGAAAACCCCAGTTCTTTCTTCCTATATCTTTCTCCCATGAGTCTACGTTTATTACTCGCAAAACACTTCACTTCTGATCACCAAATGTGTGGAGTTTTTTCCCCTCACAATATGCAATTCTTTGCAACCCCAGCTGGGTGTCTTACAATTTAAAAACAATTTTTAATGTTTATTTTTGAGAGAGAGAGAGAGAGAGAGACAGAACATAAGCAGGGGAGGGGTAGGGAGAGGGAGACACAGAATCTGAAGCAGGCTCCAGGCTCTGAGCTGTCAGCGGAGAGTCTGATGCTGGGCTTGAACTCACAAACTGTGAGATCAGGACCTGAGCCGAAGCACATGCTTAAGCCGACTGAGCTGCCCAGGCGCCCTGCGGGTGTCCTACAATTTAACTCAATGCTGACGTTATCTACCTGGAGATAGTGTCACATCCCCCAGGTTAAGGGCTCAGTCCCACAAGAATGCTGCCACCCTGCCTCACATGCCAATCTCAAGTAGTAGGTCCCCAGGTTACCTACAACTTTTGTCCAATTTGGCTACAAATCAGAGCTTCCCATGACCTGCCCCTCAGGTTCGATTAATTTGCTAGAGTGGCTCACAGAACTCAGAGAAATGTTTGCTTACTATATTACCAGTTTATGAGAAAACAATATAAGTCAGGGACAGCCAGATATAAGTCAGGGACAGCCAGGAAGAGACGCATAGGGCAAGATGTGTGGAAAAGGGCACAGAGTTTCCATGCCCTCTCCGGGAGCGCCACTCTCCCCAAATCTCCATGTGTTCGTCAGCCTAGAAGCTCTCTGAACTCCATACTTTGAGGATTTTATGGAGGCTTCATCATGTAGGCATGATTGATCATTAATTCTATTTTCAGCCCTTTTCCCTTCTCAAAAGAATGGAGGGTGGGGCTGAAATTTCCAAGCCTCTTTTTTTTATGTATTTTTTTTTTTGTTATCATTTACTTTTGAGAGAGAGAGACAGAGTGGAAGCAGGGGAGGGTCAGAGAGAGAGGGAGACACAGAATCTGAAGCAGGCTCTGGGCTCCGAGCTGTCAGCACAGAGCCCGATGCAGGACTCGAACTCGCGAACCACGAGATCATGACCTGAGCCGAAGTCGGACGCTTAACGGACTGAGTCACCCAGGCTCCCCTGAAATTTCCAAGCTTCTAATCATGGTTTGTTCTTTCTGGTGACCAGCCTTCATCCAGGAGCCCACCCAGAGTCGCCTCGTTAGAACAAGAGGCACTCCTGTCACCCAAGAAATTACAAGAATCTCAGGAGTCCTGTGTCAGGAACAGGGGTTAAAGCCCAAATATCAGAACAAATGATGCTCTTGGTCCCCTTACCACTTGAAATCGCAAGGGTTTCAGGAGGTCTGTGCCGGTAACCCCGGGGCAGAGACCAATATATATTTTCTATTATCTCACAACTATGAATTCTGTATGCCCCAACTAACATGTTTATGATATTGAGTCTTCATATTCCTGCACATGGCGTGTCCCTCCAAATACTCAGGCGTTTTATGTCTGTCAATAAGAATATAAGTCTTTTTTTCTTAAGATTTTACTTTTAAGTAATCTCTACACCCAGCGTGGGGTTCGAACTCACAACCCCGAGATCAAGAGTTGCGTGCTGTACCGGCGGAGGCAGCCAGGCGCCCCAAGAGTGCAAGTCTTCATAGTGCTTAACACAGTGTCTTATAAATAGTTGGTCCACAATAAATATTTGTTGATGCTTATGTGATAAGGCTATCCTCGGGACTTAGAGATCAAGAAGGCAGGGCCGACCTTATGTAAAAGTAGGTCCAGTTTCAGGCAAGTTTGTATTTGCAATCTTGGTGTTTCACTTCTAAATCCTGACCTTCAACTCGGTGTCCCACATACACCCACACTCCCTTGTCAGCAACCCGCAAGCCTAGGGCAGAAGTGAGAAGCTGGGTGTGCTAAATAAACACTTGGCAGATTTCAAGCGGCCACGGAATTCTGGGAGCAGCAGCTGTCTACGGAGTGTACTTGAGACGCCTTGCTGGGGATGTTCCGCCCCCAAGACCGACGGACAAGTTCCGCAAGGAGCGTGATCACAGACGATCCGTATCTAAATCAGGCACGGGGGCGCCTGGGCGGCTCAGTCGGTTAAGCCTCCAACGGTCGATTTCGGCTCAGGTTATGATCTCACGGTTCGTGAGATCGAGCCTCGAGAAGGGCTCCACGCCCAGCGTGGAGCTTGCTTAGGATTCTCTCTCTCTCTCTCTCTCTCTCTCTCTCTCTCTCTCTCTGCCCCTCCCCTGCTCACGCTCTCCTCTCTCTCACAAATCAATCAGAAGTAACATACTCCAGAGTGAAGTGTGAGTAGGGCACCCAGGAGAGGGACAGCCAGGGCTTGAGTCTCTGAAAATCCAGGAATTACCTACCCTCCTTGACATCCCCATTTGTACCGGACAAGGGCTGGCCTCGTGCGCAGAGAGGGAGCCCGTGCGTTCCTCTGAGTCCTGCCCCGGGCGGCCGTGCGGGCTGCTATCCAGAGCCTCTGCGGTAGCCAGGTTCCCTGTCATGTATTTACTCCTCGGTGCTCCCATCATCAGCTCAGTTCTGCCGCTCTTCCCTGAGCTGGGCAAGCCTCAGCCGCAGGGGTCGAAACGAAGGCTGTGGATGCGTCTTTCATCGGCTGCTGCGTCCCGCTGGCTTTGCTCACTGCTGTCTTCCTCGGAGGTCTCTCCAGTTCTCATTCATCACATCCCGGGGCCACTCTCTGCCGAACCACTGCGATCCTGCGGAACACTGTTCAGGGGGACCAAGAGCCTGTTCTCTCCTTCCCTTTCAATGTCACTGATGAGCGGATACGTACTGCTCGGAGCCTCGTTTTCACAGCCTTCGTGCCTTCAGGTCAGAGGAACATCCATTGGTCACTAGGACAAATCCCTTGAGTCGTGGCTTCCGGAAATGGGGTTGCAAAATTGTCCCTCGTGGAGCCGATTCTCAGCACCTGAGGAGGGCTGTTCTTAGCACTCGGAGCTCAGGGTTTCTATCCAGTCTTGAAAGGGAAATGGGAACAGCGCTCTCAAAAGAATTAACATACTCCAAATCAATGGTGGATTAGTCACACCGGTGTTCCAGGCACGGGGAAGTGGAAGGAATAAAGGTCCAAATGTATACAAGGTGGTACTCGGGAGAGACCACAGAGCCAACCACGAGCTGACGTCCAGCTGCCAGTGCAGAAGTAAAGGTCCCCTGTGGCTCGAGCACACTGCCAGGGACCAACGGCACCCGGCTTAGTCGGTAGAGCATGTGACTCCTGACCTCAGGGCTGTGAGTTCAAGCCCCACGTTGGGCATAGAGCTTACTTAAAAAGAAAGAAAGAAAGACGAGAAAAGAAATCATATCAAACCAATATACAACGGTCACTTTTTGGTGTCTGTACGGGAGCCGTCCCTCTCCTGCTCTGGGAACCTCTCTGACCCATCCACAGGATGGGCCCTGCATCGGTTTCCTAGGGCTGCTTTAACAAAGTACCACGGACTAGGTGACTAAAACTCCAGAAACGTATTGTGTTGCAGGTCTGGAGACTAAAAGTTCAAAATCAAGGAGTCATCAGGCCACACTGCCTCTAACACCCGCGCGGGGAGTCAGTCCTTCTTGTCTCTTCCTAGCTTCCGGTGGTTTGCGGGCAATCTTGGGTGTTCTGGGCTCGTAAGTGCATGGCTCCAATCCTTCGGGTTCACATGCCTTCCCCGCTGTGTGTCTCGCATGGTCTTAGCTCTGGCCGTGCCTCTGTGTTCAAGTTCCCCCTTTCCTCGAGGACACCAGCCATATTGGATTAGGACCCACTCTGTTGACTTCATTTCAACTTGATTACCTCTGTTAAAGACTCTCTCTGCAAATAAGGTCACATTCTGATACACTGGAGGGTAAGACTTCAACATATCTTTTTTTGGAGGGACACAGTTGAGCCCATAACAGTCCCCCAGGAAACCATGTTTATTTATTTTTTTAAGTCTTTTTTTAAAAAACTAAAAAAAATTTTTTTTTACTGTTTTATTTTTATCTTTGAGACAGAGAGAGCATGAGCGGGGGAGGGGCAGAGAGAGAGGGAGACACAGAGTGTGAAGCGGGCTCCGGGCTCTGAGCTGTCAGCACAGAGCCCGACGCGGGACTCGAACTCGCGGACAATAAGATCATGACCTGAGCCGAAGTCGGACGCTTAACCGACTGAGCCACAGGTGTCCCTAAAAAAAAATTTTTTTAATGTTTATTTTTGAGACAGAGTGCAAGTGGGAGAGGGGCAGAGAGAGAGGGAGACAGAACCCGAAGCAGGCTCTAGGCTCCAGCTGTCAGCACAGAGCACGATGCGGGGCTCAAACTCGTGAACCGTAAGATCATGACCTGAGCGGAAACCAAGAGAGACGCTTAACCAGCTGAGCCACCCAGGCGCCCCGCGTCCGGCATCTTTATGCCGTCTTTCAGAGTGGGGCTGGCTACTGTCCCCTCGCCCAACGATCTTGGCTGCTCAGGGTCCATGGTAGCTGAGAGGAAGAGGAAGGCAGCCTGACAGGCTCAGAAAAGGCTGGCGCCACCCCGAGAAGCGACACCTTTTGAAAGTGGAGTTCTCCTGTTTCAATGCACAGAGCTTGCAACTTTTCTGTAGGCTAGAAATCATTTCCGAAATAAAAGCTTCCACTCTGAAACCATTTTAATTGCCTTCTGGAGACTTCTTCGCTCCTTGCGGGCATCTCTGGCCAGGAAGGGGAGGGGCAGCCCTGTGGCGGGTAGGTGGGGGTGTTCCCTGGGGGTAAGGGAGCCCTGAGCTTTCTTTGCTGCTATGAGTTCATCTCCACTGCACACTGTAGGTTTCGAGATAAATCTGGTATTAGTCAATAGAGGCCTTTTTGCCAGGGTACATGACGTTGGTTTCTAATAGAGGCAAAAATCTCCCAGATATGTGAGTGCCTCTCAAAAGTGCTACCCTCTGGGCCGCCTGGGTGGCTCAGTCAGTTAAGTGTCCGACTTCGGCTCAGGTCATGATCTCGCGGTTCGTGGGTTCGAGCCCCGCGTCGGGCTCTGTGCTGACAGCTCAGAGCCCGGAGCCCGCTTCGGATTCTGTGTCCCCCCCTCTCTCTGCCCCTTCCCCGCTCATGCTCTGTCTCTATCTCTCAAAAATGAATAAAAGTTAAAAAATTGAAAAAAAAAAATAAAAAGAGGGGGCTCTGTACTCAGCACCGTGCTAGGAACTGGGGACACAGCAGAGGGAGAAACGGACAGCATCCATTCCCCATGGGAGCTCACAGTCTAGGTAGAGGTCAACAGTTAAGAACCATATACAAGAAGGGGCACCTGAGTGGCTCAGTCGGTTAAGCATCTGACTTCAGCTCAGGTCATGATCTCACAGTTCGTGGGTTCAAGCCCCACGTCTGGCTCTGTGCTGACAGCTCGGGACCCGGAGCCTGCTTCAGATTCTGTGTCTCCCTCTCTCTCTGCCCCTCCCCTGCTCACGCTCTGTCTCTCTCTTTCTCAAAAATAAATAAACATTAAAAAAAAATTTAATTAAAAAAATAAATAAAAGAATCTCATACAAGGGAAAAAAAAAATCACATACAGGGCTGCCTCTGCCTGCCTGGCTCAGTTGGTAGAGCATGCGACTCAATTTCAGGGTCGTGAGTTCAAGTCCCACGTTGGGCATGAAGCCTACTTAAAATTTATTTTTTTTAACGTCTATTTATTTTTGAGAAAGAGAGTGAGCACGAGTGGGGGAGGGGCAGAGAGAGAAGGGGACAGAGGATCTGAAGCAGGCTCTGCCCTGACAGCCCCACGCGGGGCTCGAACTCACAAGCCGTGAGATCATGACCTGGGCCGAAGCCGGACGCTTAACTGACTGAGCCACCCAAGTGCCCCAGAGCCTGTTTAAGATTAAAAAAAAAAAAATTGGGGCGCCTGGGGGGTTCAGGCAGTTGAGCGTCCGACTTCGGCCCAGGTCATGATCCCACACCTCATGGGTTCGAGGCCCGAGCTGGGCTCTGTGCTGACCAGCTCAGAGCCTGGAGCCTGCTTCGGTTTCTGTGTCTCCTTCTCTCTCTGCCCCTCCCCCACTCTGTCTCTCTGTCTCCCCAAAATAAATAAACATTAAAAAATATTTTTAAAAAATCACATAAAGACATGTAAAACTATAACCATAATCAGGTCCAGGAAAGAGGATTAGCTGAGAACCCATAATAGGAGGAATTCTCAGGCCTTTTCTGAGGTAATAATCATAAGATCAAAGGATGAATAGGTGTTAACTAGACAGAGTGGAGGGAAGATTTGTTTCATTAAAAAAAAGGGGATGGTATGTGCAAAGGCCCTGTGGTAGGAGATGGCTGGGCATTCACGAGGAACCGAAAGATGTCAGTGAAACTAGAGTCCTGAGAGCAAGAGGGATGGGGCTGGAGAAGAAGCAGAGCCGGACTACACAGGGCCTCAGAGGCCATGCCAAGAATTGTGACCTTTATTTTGACAGGAAGAGAAACTATGGAAGTACTTTTGACAGGGGTGAGTAGAAGCAGGGAAACCAGTTAGACGGCCATCCAGAATTCCAGTCAGAAAGATGAGTGCACCGGTGAGAGTGGGGACAGAGACCCAAAGAAGATCCATAGCCACAGAACTTGGTGGTGGGTTGAGTAGAGGGGGTGAGAGCAGAGAGTGCAAGTATGGAACCCACTAGAAGACAAGAGGGCCAGAGGTCTAGAGGTGAGCAATCGCGTTGAGTTGGAGAGACCTGCTGGAAGCCGAGCTGTCCCAGCCTGATGGCAAGGCCCAGGCCGTGGACGGATTGCTTCACCGACCGTGAAGCTTCTCGTACTCCCGCTTTTAGGTAATTTGGCCTTAATAAAAGTCTGTTGGGGAACTGCCCTCGACGGGCCCCCTGGAAAAAAACCCATTAGGAAAGAAAATAAGGTTCCGCGAGAAATTGTGCGGCCTTACGTTTAGCCCTTGCCATCCCCTATGGGGGAAGGATAGCCTCACGCATTTGCCAGCAAAGGAGGCCGACAAAGGAGAGACAAACGGTTTTGAAAGCCCCACTCCGGTAACGAAGGAGTGTATCTCTGGGCACAGATCACTCCAACCCCTAGGCCCACTTGGCCCCCCGGAGGCATTCCAGATGATGACTGAACCTAGTCGGTTAAGGTACAGAATGCTCATTGGTTCCTAGGTGCATGGTCTCTCTGAGAATGTATAAGGCGTGGGTTTCTAAGGTGCTCTTGGCCCCCTCCTGGAACCTCAGACCGAGGCGAACACTTTTGTTCTTCGAAACCATGAATGGTTCAGGGAAACAACTAAGAGGTCATGTCCCTGTAACTGTTCCACTTGAGGTGTTGAGAGATAAATGACCTTTCGTGAAAACAACAAAGCAAATACTTTATAGATTATAGATAAACGTAGCTACGTAATAAAAACAATGAAAGAAATTAATCAATAAGCAAAGGGCAGGAGGGAACGTTACAAAAAAACCAATCATGTTATTCCTTATTGGGTGATGATACAAAGGTCCTGATTTAGGACAGACCTTTTGTCTGTGTCCATTTGTATTTTTTGTTTTAGTTTTTTAGTTTAGTTTTTTGTTTTACTTGTTTTCCGACGCTGTTCATCCTTCGGGAACCCCCGGACCTGCTGGGGCTGGACTCCGGCAGAGACCTCTGAAACATTCAGGCTGAGATGTTCGAGAAGCAGCTGGAGTCCTGGTCTGGCGTTCAGAGGCATGTTTGGGTCAGCCGTATAAATTTGGGGGTCATGGGCACGTAGATGGTATCGAAACTGGGAAGGGCACAGAGAGGAGTCAGGAGGGAAGAGTACAGACGCAAGAAGAAAAAGCACTCAGGAATGAGGCTTGGGGTGCCACCTGCTTAATGGCCAGGGAGAGAAGATTGAGCCCGCGAAGGAGACAGAGAAGGAGTAGCCAGAGAGGTGGGAGGAAACCCAGGGGACGGTGGTGCCACAGAAGCCACGGGTATCAGCAAGGTCAACATCTGAAAATTCTGTATTTTCAGTAGAGGGCTGAAAAATGACTTTCAGGCTTGGTGACAAGGAGACCCTTAGTGACCTTGCAGATTGCTGTTTCTGTGGAGTGGCAGTGGCAGTGGCAGTGGCAGACTGGTGTGGGTGGAAGCAGGGGTGAGTGGGGAAGAAGTGGAGGGAGCGGGTATAGACGACCCAGGAAGTGCGGTTGTGATGGGGACAGAGAAATGGCAGTGGCTGGGAAGGGGTGTCATGGGGTCGAGGCAGGGATTGTTTGTTTTGGTTTTCATGAGGGTCTTGAGCTGACTGTGATGCAAACTAGCTTAGAAACAGCAGAGGACAAGGGCACCTGGGTGGCTCAGTCTGTTGAGCGTCCAACTTCGGCTCAAGTCATGACTCCAACTTCGGCTCAAGTCATGACTCACAGTTCGTGGGTCTGGGTCCCTCCCGCATCAGGCTCTGTGCTGAGAGCTCGGAGCCTGGAGCCTGCTTTGGATTCTGTCTTCCTCTCTCGCTGACCCTCCCCCGCTCACGTCTGTCTCTCTCTCTCTCTCTCTCTCTCGAAAATAAATAAACATTAAAAAATAAAAAAATTAAAAACAGAAAGAAAGAAACAGCAGATGGTCAAAAGAGCTTGGACTTGACCTCGGTTTAAATCTCATCTCTGGGGGCGCCTGGGTGGCGCAGTCGGTTAAGCGTCCGACTTCAGCCAGGTCACGATCTCGCGGTCCGGGAGTTCGAGCCCCGCGTCGGGCTCTGGGCTGATGGCTCAGAGCCTGGAGCCTGTTTCTGATTCTGTGTCTCCCTCTCTCTCTGCCCCTCCCCCGTTCATGCTCTGTCTCTCTCTGTCCCAAAAAAATAAATAAACGTTGAAAAAAAAAATTTAAATCTCATCTCTGCCAGATGGCACGAAGGTTAGAGGTCAGGCCCCGCAGCTAGCTGTAACCCCAGCTCCACACTCAGACTCCCCGGTGTGACTGTGGGCCAGTTACGTGCTGTGCCTCAGTTTCCCTCTCTGTCAAGTGGGTGTAATAACAGTACCCACCCCATAGGATGGCTGTAAGAAGTGAGATCATTCATGCAAAGTGCCTAGACCAGCGAGTGCCTGGTGCACAGTTAGTGCTTGCTACGCGTTAGCTGCTATTATTGTTGCTAGCTCATTGGCCTTGGCCGTGTCAGTTAACCCCCCATCTGTCTTTCATCCTCTCATTTAACTTCTCTTTTAAAGTTTATTGATGTATTTTGAGAGAGGGAGAGCGTGTGCGCATGCATGAGTGGGGTAGGGGCAGAGAGAGGAGAGAGAGAGAGAATCCCAAGCAAGCTCCCCACTGTCTGAGCAGAGCCCAATGCGGGGCTTGAACTCACAAACCACGAGATCATGGCCTGAGCTGAAATCAAGAGCCGGACGTTAACCGACTGAGCCCCCTGGGGGCGCTCCTCACTTAACTCCTCATCGTTCCTCACTTGATTCCACGAAGGATTCAAAGCATACGGTACATAATAGGTACGCAATAACAGTTCCCTTCGTTCTTTGTTATCCTATGAACCCTTACTATACGCTGAGCATGTTACCTATTACTTTAGGTACCCACTTAATTACTAAGACCACCATGTGAGGAAGGCGTGATATCGGGGAGCAATTATCCCTAGTATATAGATGAGGAAACAGAGGGTCAAATAGAGTGCGACTGGCCCAAGGGCATATACAAAGTGGTGGTACTGAGACTGAAACTATTTAAACTGTTTCTTTCTGGGCCACCTGGGTGGCTCAGTCGGTTAAGCATCCCGCTTCGGCTCAGGTCATGATCTCGCGGTCCGTGAGTTCGAGCCCCGCGTCGGGCTGTGTGCTGACCGCTCAGAGCCCGGAGCCTGTTTCAGATTCTGTGTCTCCCTCTCTCTCTGACCCTCCCCCGTTCATGCTCTGTCTCTCTCTGTCTCAAAAATAAATAAACGTTAAAAAAAAAAAACTGTTTCTTTTTCACATATTGATGCTGTCGTTTGTTAAATTCAGAGACTGAGCCTCGAGGGCTATGTGGCTTCAGACCCAATCTCCTTGGGGGCTGGTACTTCCTAGCCTTCCTCTGAGCAGGAACACTTTGCTGCCCCCTTGTGACTCATCAAGGTCTTACCTCCAGGTTTGGCTCCATTAAAAAAAAAAAAAAGTGTCTTTTCTATGACAGTAATTTCCTTCTAGGAAAGGTGTTGCTCTGGAAGAGAGGAAAACAGATGATTGGGGTTGACATTTTTTTTTTTTTAATACAGAGGAGCAGGGGCGCCTGGGTGGCTCAGTCACTTAAACTTCCGACTTAGGCTCAGGTCCTGAGCTCCACTTTGTAAGTTTGAGCCACAGACGAGGCTCTGCACTGACGGGGCAGGGCCTGCTTCTCAATCTCTGGTCCGGCCTCTCCTCCCCTCCCCCACGCGCACGCATGCGCGCTCTCTTTCTTTCGCAAAACTAAATATTTAAAAAATACAGAGCGGGGAGACAAACACTGGTGCCTCTTCCACCAACAGGGTTGGTGCGCCAGGCACGTGTTTCCCCAAAGGAAAAAGCGACACAGCAGCTGACCTTGGCGGAGGGGAACGTTCGGACAACCAGTTCAGGCTGCAGAGCGTCCCCACTGCGGGATTTCTCCAAGTAGGGCTCTCAGTTTCCACACCGCCCCCCCCCCCCCCGCCCCGCCTCAGCTCCCAGGAAAGCTGGTCCTGGTCCTGCATCTGTCCCCAGACCCCACGAGAAGGATCTGGGGGATAGATGGAAGGGCTGCCAGCTCCTGGTTCTGCCCGCCGTTGTTCCTATTCACCCGCAGCTGGCCCTGGCCCGCTGGGCACCTTGGCACTTCTAGAGGTCTTGCTTGTGGATGGGGGCGGCATGGAGGGGTCCAGGCAAAGCCAGGCCTCCTAGGGTGTCTGGTGTAGACACCCAACTATCTTCCAGAGAACTTCCTTGAGACCGTTAGTCCGCTCCCCATGGAATCAAGATGGCGGGCAGGTACTTGCTGTAATGTGAAGATGCCACTGTTACAAAGTGGAAGGCGCAGTGTGACTTCATTCGAGTCTTTTATATACACACTTACAGGCATATAGTGTTTCACAGACACCCATGTGCACGTGTTGGTGCCTACATACACACCAGGGGAAGTTACGTCAAAATATTAAGTGTTTAGGATCTACCATAGGGGACTGTGGATGGGTTTTCTCTACACTCGCCCATATCTTCTAAATACTCTCTAGCACATGGGCACAAGATCCGAAAGCCCTGGCTCTTGATTGCATGCACCCTAACAAACCTGAGCAGCCATAGTTTCCACCTGTGATGTGTTTAAAAAGCAAAATTCGATTGAGCCAACTTGGAAGACCTGATTGGCTTTATTAACAATTCGTGGATTGAGCAGAATCCCACCTGGCCGATAGAAAGGAGCTCCGAAGAGCTACACAAAATGAAGGGATTTTATAGACCGAAGGGGACAGGAAAAGGAAATTTCTAGCAAACAGAGGATCGTTTTAGGCAAGGTCACCTTCCTGTGGGGGGACAGGAGGGGTTTATCAAGTGGATTACCTCACTAGCGCTGACCAGATGGTTCCGGATTGACTGGTTAAAGTTTACATTCCTGGGACAGGCTGAAAGTACAGGCTGATGTGGGGCTTAGCACAAATGACTCCATTCGGGGTCTGTTGTTTTTGCTTTTGCCTTTTTTGAACAGATAGATTTTTAAAATTCAAAAAAAAAAAAAAATAGGGGGGCGCCTGGGTGGCGCAGTCGGTTAAGCGTCCGACTTCAGCCAGGTCACGATCTCGCGGTCCGTGAGTTCGAGCCCCGCGTCGGGCTCTGGGCTGATGATGGCCCAGAGCCCGGACCCTGCTTCCGATTCTGTGTCTCCCTCTCTCTTTGCCCCTCCCCCGTTCATGCTCTGTCTCTCTCTGTCCCAAAAATAAATAAACGTTGAAAAAAAAAATAAATAAAATAAAATAAAAAATAAAATTCAGTCTTGTCTCTAAAAACCGTGATCAAATTTGTCCGATAGGGGGTACTAATTTTGGAGTTTGGAAATTACAGGCATTGCGGCTGCGAGAGGTTAGTGTCTCTTTCTAGAAAGTTTGGATAAGGGGCAAGGTATCGAGGTCAGTCCGGAAAACAGGGGAACTTCCCTAGTGAGGGGCTTCCAGGCGTCCTGAGGACACCTACCCGGGGAAAGAAATGGCTCCCTCTTTCCCTCCTTTCTACCCCCTTCCTCTCTCCTCTTTGAGTTCATTCATTCATTTAGTCGCCAAACCTTTACCAAATGCTGAAAGGCTGTGCAGGACTACGCCCTGGGCATACAGGGCTGAAAAGGCACAGTGCTTGCCCTCGGGAAGCTCGTGGTTTCCTGGAAAAGAAAGACAAATTGCCTGGGAGTCAGGCATTAGTGGCGGCACGCACAGGATGTCGTGGGGTCACTGCCTGGAGACCCGGGAGCGTCACGAAGGTGGTGCCCGTGGGGTTGGGTCTTGAAGGACGAGTAAGGGTTTTCCAGGAAGATGGAGAGGAGGAAGGCCCTTCGGAGCGGAGGGAGCAGTAGCAGCAAAGGCATCGAGTTGCCATGGAGCATCGCAGGATTTTAAGCTAGGAGAGCAGCATGAGCAGAACGATTCATTCATCGACTCAGTGTATGTGCCACGTGCTACGCCGGGTGGTGAGGACCGCGGCAGTGAACACAGCAAGTCTTTAGACTCGTGGAGCTTACATTCCAGTTGGAGAGATCAACGTGGAGCAAAGGTAGGAAAATCAAGAGGGGGCGGGTCTACAGAGGGACCAGAAGAAGCTATTTTTTAAATTAATTAATTATTCATGAATTCATTTATTTTTGAGAGAGAGAGGGCAGGAGAGGGGCAGAGAGAGAGAGGAGGAGAGAATCTCAAGCAGGCTCCACGCCCAACACAGAGCCTAAGGCGGGGCTGGATCTCAAGACCGTGAGATCACGGCCTGAGCCGAAATCAAGAGTCGGGCGCTTAACTGACTGAGCCACCCAGGCGCCCCGCAGAAGATGCTATTTTAGACACAGGAGGCCTCCCTGACCGAGTGACATTTGAGCAGGACTGAATGAAGTGAGGGGGCAAGCCTCCTGAATCGATGGGGAAAGAGACACCAGGCAGCGAGGACTGCAGGTGCAAAGGCCCTGGGGTGGAAGCATGCTTGGTGTGGTCAAGGAACAGCAGGTGGGGTGGGAGTGGTGTTGGTAGGAGATGGAATGGGGGAGGTAGAGGAGGGCCTCGTGGACAAAACACGGCAAGGAGTGGAGATCTCACTCTAAGTGGGATGGGCGTGTGCGCTGAGACTGCGTGTTGGGGTGTGAGAGAGTGAGGCATTAGGACGACATAAAGGTTCTCACTCAAAGCAACTGGAAGGACAGAGACGCCATTAAAGGGTGAGGAGGAGACGGTGGGGGTGGGTGGAGCTCAGGAGGACTTCAGTCTGGACGTGGTAGGTTTGATGGGCCTGTTAGATCTCCAAGGGGAGCTTGTTGAAGAGGCAGCTGGATCTGTCCGTCTGGAACCCAGAGGAAAGTTGAGGGCAGCGGGTGTCCTTGCAGAGGGGACGTTTAAAGACCTGAGACCAGATGAGGTGCTTGAGGAAGTGAATGTACAGAGAGGTAGTCAAAGGCCCTACCCCCAGGGCTCTCCAACCTCCAGACTCTAGAGGATGGAGGGAAGAGAAGGCAGAAGGCACCGAGGACTGACTGACTGGTGAGATCAGAGACAAATCAGGAGAGCTTGGCGTCCCAGACGCCAAGGGAAGCGAGGGTGGCAAGAACAGAGCGATCAGTTATGTCAGATGCCACCGAGAAGCCAGTAAGATGGGGACTTCAAACTCGCCATTGGATTTGAGAGCAAAAGAGGCCATGAATGACCCTGGCACACTCCTGCTTCATAGGCATGCGATCTATGCACTTGGACAGGGCCCTGTTCTCAGCAGGGTCCTGCACTTGCTTTAACGCTTTTCTGCAACCATCTTGAAATTCTTTTATTTATTTATTTGAGAGAGAGAGAGAGAGAGAGAGAGAGAGAGAGAGAGAGAGAGAGAGAGAATTCAAGCAGGCTCCATGTTCAGCGAGGAGAGCCCGGTAAAGGGCTCGATCCCACAACCCGGGGATCCTGACCTGAGCCGAAGTCAAGAATCAGACCCTAAACTGACTGAGCCACTCAGATGCCCCAACCATCTTGAAATTCTTAAATAACTTTTTATACTGGGTCGAGTGATGGCCCCTCTCCTAAAAGATATGTCCACCCCAAATGTGACCTTATTTGGAAAAAGGGTCTTTGCAGATGTAATTAAGGTAAAGATGTTGAGATGAGATCAAATTAATGTGGGCCCCAAATTTAATAGCAGGTGTCCTCAAGAGAGAAAAGTGGGGGAAAGACCCACAGAAGGTGATGGAAGGATAGAGGCAAAGATTGGAGTGATGTATGTACAAGCCAAGGCATGGAACACCGTCAGGAGCTAGGAGAGAGGCGTGGAACAGGGTCTCTTTCAGAGTCTCCAGAAGGAATCCTCCCTGCTGACACCTTGGTTGCCCACTTCCGGCCTCCAGGACTAGGAGAGGATAAATTCCTGTTGTTTCCAGCCACCCAGTTTGCGGTAATGTGTTACAGTAACTCCAAGAAACAAATATGCTTTTGAACAAGGGGCCCCACGCTTTTACTTTGCACTGGACCCTTCAAATCATGCAGCCCACCCTGCCTTGGCAAATGTGCATTCTGAGGCTTGGTTAAGTTTACTGGAATGTGTTCAAGAAACAATGGGAGGTGAGGAAGTAGAAACTGCCAGAAAAGACAACTCAAAATCCAGAGAGTCTTCCTGCAAAGAGGGGCATGGAAATGGGGTGGTGGGGGGATGGGGATATGGGGTCAAGAAGGTGTGTGTGTGTGTGTGTGTGTGTGTGTGTGTGTGTGTAAGTAGGCTTACACCCTGTGTGAAGCCCAGTGCAGGACTTGAACTCACAACCCTGAGATAAAGACCTGAGCTGAGATCAAGAGTTGTATGCTTAGAGTGCCGGATGGCTCAGTTGGTTAAGTGTCGGGCTCTGGGTTTCAGCTCAGGTCACGATCTCACAGTTCGTGGGTTTGAGCCCCGCGCTGGGCTCTGCGCTGACAGTGCAGAGCCTGCTTGGGATTCTCTCTCTCCTTCTCTCTGTCACTCCCATGCTCGCTCTCTATCCCTGTCTCTCTCAAAATAAATAAAGATTTTAAAACATTGGACACTTAACCCACTGAGGCGCCCCAGGTTGTGGGTGTTTTAAAGAAAAGAAACGGGGCGCCTGGATGGCTCAGTCGGTTAAGCATCCAACTTCAGCTCAGGCCGTGATCTCACAGTTTGTGTGTTCCAGCCCCATGTCGGGCTGTGTATTGACAGCTCAGAGCCTGGGGCCTGCTTCGGGTTCTGTGTCTCCCTCTCTCTCTGCTCCTCCCCCACTCATGCTCTGTCTCTCTCTGTCTCTCTCAAAAATAAATAAACGTTAAAAATTTGAAAACAAAAATTTTTTAATAAATAAAAATTTTTTTAAATTAAAAAATAATTTTAAAAAGTGCGAGGAAACATTACAGCATACTTGAATGTGGATGGCAACGTTCCATTGCAGGGAAGGGGTTAATAATGCAGGAACAATAGGGGACACTTGCTGAAGCAAAGTCCTCGAGTACTTGTGAAACTGAACACAGGAAACCTTATTTAAAATGGAATGGGGACGGGTGCCTGGGTGGCTTAGTGGGTAAAGCATCCGACTCTCGGTTTCGGCTCAGGACATGATGTCACAATTCATGAGTTCAAGCCCCACCAGGCTCTGCGCTGACAGCGGGGAGCCTGCTTGGGATTCTCTCTCTCTCTGTTCCTTACCTTCTCTCTCTCTCTCTCTCTCTCAAAATAAATATAAATAAACGTAAATATAATAAAAAAGTGAATGGAGTCGGGAGGCCAGAAGGGGGAGCTCTAATGCCCTACCACTCCTCATCAACTGCAGACCCAACACCATCAAGGGTACCTGGCCTCCTTGCCCGGCAACAAGCTCAGCCAATAAGAAAGTAGCACAGCCCAGCCAATGAGAAACCGCCACCTCCCTTTCAGTTTCCTCCAATAACTTTAGTTCAAAGCAGCCCCTTCCGACTTCCTCTTTTTCTCTATAAAGTAACATTCCTGGGGCGCCTGGGTGGCGCAGTCGGTTAAGCGTCCGACTTCAGCCAGGTCACGATCTCGCGGTCCGGGAGTTCGAGCCCCGCGTCAGGCTCTGGGCTGATGGCTCAGAGCCTGGAGCCTGTTTCCGATTCTGTGTCTCCCTCTCTCTCTGCTCCTCCCCCGTTCATGCTCTGTCTCTCTCTGTCCCAAAAATAAATAAAAACGTTGAAGGAAAAAAAAAAAAAAGAATATTTAAAGTAACATTCCTCCCCTCCCCCGCTTTTAAAAGATTTTATTTCTAAGTAATCTCTACACCCACTGTGGGACTTGAACTCACAACCCCAAGATCAAGAGGCCTGTGCTCCTCTGACGGAGCCAGCCAGGCGCCCCTCCTCTCCTTTGATCTCTCTCCTCACTTGCCTCTGTTTTGTCCCCACCCCCCCCCTTGCAGGCCCCGAGTTGTAGTGACTCTGTTTCCAAATAAATTCATTTCACTGGTATAAAAGGTAACTGTTTCCTTTGAAGGTCGACATCCTTCAGAGGCGAATCCGTGGCAAGTTTTGTCTGTTCACACACACACACACACACACACACACACCATGTTTTAATCAGTGTTTTTGTGTCTTATTTGCATTGGTGCATCCACACCACACAGCAGCACCAGGACGGCACCAAAATGCTTACCAACAGCGTTCGTGTCCATGATCTCGTCTGAGCCCCACAAAAGGCCTATGAGGCAATAAAAATAGTTCCTTTCGTGTCCATTTTTTTTTTTTTTTCAGATGAGAAAACAGAGGCTCCGAGAGGTTAAGGAATCGCCCCAGGTCACACAGCTGGTGACGGGCAGACAGCCCCAGGGCTGCGATCACAAGGAGTTCTTAGCCTCTCTCCCCGGCTGCCCGTTTTGAGCCAGTCTTCGAAGTACGAGGAATGTGGGTAGCAAGTTCCTGAGACACGTCCACTCACAAGTTTGGAGAGCAACGTCTCTGTGGGGACTGGCGGCTGCTTCTCTCTCAGCAGTGATCCAGGCCAGCCCTTGGCAGGACTCCCTCCCTAGAGCTGGCTTCAGAGCCGTCCAGCTGGCAGCCAGCCAGGCTCACAGAGAGGACCCGATTGGAGTCAAGACCCCTGTGAAGGGCGCTGTCGGCACACGGGGTCCAGCAAGCTCGGGAGGGACAGACGGCACAGGCGAGGGCTGCCTCGAGAAGCACGAGAATCCTCCACGGGCCGCTGTGCAGGGGTGGGCAAGGAGGGGAGTGGAAGAGTGCCTGGGGGGCAGCGGCCGTTGAGTTGAGGCTGTATCAGGATGGCAGTTCGAGGTGCTGGTTGAAGGAAGGAAGTGACAAGCCGAGCTGAGTGGGAGGAGTGGGTAGGAGGGCAGTCCAGGCTCTGGAGAAAAGAGCATGTGAACCTTCCTCTTTGACATTGAACTGAGCAGAAAAATGTCACTTTAGGGCCCGGAAATGGCCGAAGGGGCGCAATACTGATTCCCACCGCAGCCTCCTCCCCTCTCGGGAGCTGGGGCCGTAGGGCACGGTGGTGAGACTCGTGCCGTCCCAACCTGGTGACACATAGACTTGGCACTCGGTGTTCAGTCACCGAAGTCAAGATCAGGAGCCCCGAAGTCCCGTCCCTGGAGGAGCTGCGTGGCCCAGATGCTTCAGGGGGCCAGACGAAGGACAGGGCCAGGTGCGGGGCACCTGTTACAGCCCGTCAGGCAGGAAGCAGGGGGAGAGGGGCGGGCTCGATCCTGCTCCCTGAATGACAGCTGAAGAAAGCCAGCCCCAGGGAGAGGACAGAGGAGCCCGTGGTCCGCCAGGGAGGTCAGGGCTGAACCGGGATCATAAAACAAAACGAAATCCGGCCCCCATTAACTGGAGGCTCGCCATGCCACCCACCTACAGTGCTGTTATAAGCATGAAATACAATAAACTATGATATCAATAACAGTAAGAATAACCACCTCCTTGCATTGAACACCTGCTATGTGCCAGACATTGTCCTAAGCGCTTTTACAGGCAAGAAAAGAACTCCTTTGATAGTCACCACCACCTTGAAAGTAGATTTTATCACTGGTATCACCCTCCGTCTATAAACGGGGAAACTCATTCGTGTAACATGAGACAGAGGGCCCGGTTTTTGCAAAGAGCCCAAGGGTTCCTGGATGGCTCCTGGATGGGGGCTGGGCGGAAAGACCAAGCCATAATTAGAAGCTTGGAATTTTCAGCCCACTACCACCCCACCCCCCATCCTCCAGAGAGAAACAGGGTTAATAAGTAATGATGCCTGCACGAGGCAGCCTCCGTGAAATCCCAGTAGTAGGGGGTTTCGAGAGCTTCCTGGTGGTGAACACATCCACACCAGCAGAGTGACACATCCCAGCCAGCTTCAAGGGGACAGAAGCTCCTGTACTCAGGACCCTCCCAGTTCTCCCCGTATGGATCTCTGTCCATCTGGCTGTTCACCTTGTTAAACAACAAAATTTCAACAGAGTACCTTTAAAGATCAAATCGGGTTTCTTCAATGATATATGAATCAGGCAGCATCCCATCTGAAGGATAGAAAGGAGCTCCAAGGATCTGTACAAAACGGAAGGCTTTTTCAGGCAGGAAGGGAAAGAGATCAGGAAAGGGCAGAGTGCCTCGCCTTTCTTTGGGGGGCAGAAAGGATTTCTGTGGCAGATTACCTCCCTAGTGCTAACCAGGTAGTTCCAGATGGACTGGTTAAAAGTCACGTTCCTGGGAGACACTGATTCTGTAACTAGGTCAGGTATTAAGTCTTGGTTTGCTGACATGGGGATTAGCACAAGTGACTCCATTTGGGGCCTGCTGTCTCCTTGTGAACAATCCATATCCTCCATCATATCCTTTCACAGACTAGTAAACATAAATGTTTCCCTGAGCTCCTGTAGCAAATTAATCTAACCCAAAGACGTTGTTACCTGTGATCTATAGCCAGTTGGTCAGAAGCACAGGTAACAACCTTGCATCACAGACTGACATCTGAAGTGTGTGTGTGTGTGTGTGTGTGTGTGTGCGCGCGCGCGCCCGCGCGTGGGGTGCGGCCTTGTGGGACCCGGCCCTTAACCTCTGGGATCTGACGCTATCTCCAGATAGATATTGTCAGAATTGAATTAGATTGTAGGACCCCCAGCTGGTGTCACAGAGAATTGCTCGATGTGCAGGAAAACGTCCACACATCTGGTGACCGGAAGGGAAGTGTTTTGTGCGAGCAGCAAAGGAGACTCACAGGGAAGAAACACAAGGCAGGGGAAGAACTGGGTTTTTCCCTTCGTACCGTGGAGGGAGGAAAAATAATTTTCCCTCTACTCTTCTGCATACATGGCTCAGACGCCCCTGTAATAAAAAGACAAAACAAGCAAAAGTTTATTAACATGTATCCCTCCTGTGTATGTGGGACAGACCCAGGAAAACTGAGTAAGTCCCCCAAATGGCCCAAACCACCGCCTTAAATAACTCCAGTTAAAGACAAAAGATGTTGGGCTGGGGGGACAGAGGGGAGTAGCTACAGAGGGAATAACCCTAGTCCCTTTTCCTTCTGTAGAGACGGAACGGTGTTTTGACAGTGGAGATTTGCAAGAGGATGTCACCTACCTCCATTTTGACCTCAGTCAGTACTCCTTAACTGATTAAATTCTTTCCGGCTTATCCCTTAGCTCAGGCAAACCACCCCGTGGGCAGAGCATCCCCTGATGGGAACTGAAACTACCCCCTCAAGCAGCGAGGGCTGCCCCGAGCCACCAAGACCCCCACCAGTCACTGACCCTGAGACGGTGATGGACCTGACCTTTCTTGCCCACCTGCACATACCCACTGACCTTCGTCCCACATTTTCCTTATATGAACCTGGAAGGATTTTCAGCACTTCGGAGACAGTCCTTGAGTCACTGTCACCCTGGTGTTTGCCTCACTGAAATAAATTCCTTTCTCGTCTCCCCACCACTCCTTGCTCTGCCTTTGGATTTCGGAGCGGCCGAGCCTGGTCTGTTTGGGACCCCCGGAGCCAGGTGGTCTCGTACTCCTGAGCCCCGGTTACAAAGAGCTAAGGGGCCTGCTCCTGAGTGATCTTGCCCCACTGATGAGAACAAGAGGCGGGGGACATGTCGCCAGAGGCTAGAAGCCCCATCCTGTCGGATCTGTTGTCTTCAGGCAGCAGAATGGAGCCTCCCCCACGCTGGGCCTGGGGCGGGGGTGGGCGAGAATGCTTGAGAAAGACTCCCTGTAGGTTTGCTATTTGTTAACTCCAATCTGTGTGATGGTGTTATTCCAATCCCTTAGTCAAGTGAGAAGGACGTGGCTCCTTCCATGTCTACAAGGACAGATTCCCAGGACAAGTCTTAGGAGGCCTAAGGCAGCCTTGCCCAGGATATCAGCCCACAGGGACACTGTTTCTATAGCTGGGGAATCCACACCTTCCATCCCACAGAGGCCTGGCTGAGCAGCTGGGGGGCCTTGGCTCCCCCAATAAGAAGTCAACTCTGTGAGGCAAAATGCTCTATTTCTCTATTCCCAGCTCTTAAAACAACCCAACAAGGGGCGCTTTGGCGTCTCAGTCGGTTAAGCATCTGACTCTTGATTTCGGTTCAGGTCATGATCCCGGGGTCATGGGATCGAGCCCAGTGTTGGGCTCCGCACTGAGTGTGGAGCCTGCTTGGGATTCTTTCTCTCTCTCTCTCTCTCTCCCTCTGACCCTCTCTCCAGCTCTGTCTGTCTGTCTGTCTGTCTCTCTCTCTCTCAAACAAACAATAAAAACAACCCAACAAAGGGTAGGTGCTACATAAACATCATGTGTCAAGTGCACGGGGTTGGGGGAGGGGTGGGAGCAGGAAGGGGCGCAGTCCTGGAGGCCATCCGCAGATGGGAACCCTAAGAATGGCTTTTGGCACTTAGATGAGTCCTTCAAACCTCTTCTGTTTACTCCCTGGAAGCCGTTGCCACATTATCATTTTTAATGGATTTCATTTTTATTTCTTTTAAATCCCACAAAAGTGATACAGGAATACGGTTTCCTTGGGGGAAAAAAGGCAAACATTACACATACGACTAAAGTCTTCCTTGACACCCCTTCCCCATCCCCCCCGCCCACTGGGAAGTAACCCTAGTTATCACCGGGCTGCCTTGGCTTTGGTGTGATCCTTCCCAAGACAGCTCCGTGCATTTGCATCCATTTGCATGCATATATGCAGAATAGAATGGTGCCTAGTGGGTGTTCTTTTACATAAATTAGATCACACTATTCTTGTTGCCCTGCAACTTGCGTTTGTCACTTACCAGTCCGTCTGGGAGGTTACCAAACATTTATTGAGCACTTACCTGTGCCGGGCACCGTCATAGGAGCTGGAGAGACCTCACCACACAAAAATTCCTGCCCTCCTGGAGCTTCCTTTCTAATGGTCAATGATAACCATATTCAGTGAATAAAACATATCGTGTGCTGCGTGGTAACGAGTCCTAAGGAAAAAATAAAGCAGGGAAGGGAAAGGGGGAGGGAGGAGATGGTGGAGGGGGGGAGAGGGGGCTGCCTTTCTAAGTAGGATGGTCAGGAAAGGCGTCACCAAGAAGATCTCAAGGCGGTGGGTGAGCAAGCAAGCAGACCAGATATCTGCAGAAAAGAGCCGGAATGGGAAGCACCCCCGGATAGGTCATACTGAGCTGTAGGCTTCCGGGTCCTAGAGCACCCAGCAGGCATTTGACCCCGAACCTTCCACTGTCCTGCCAGGGCCAGGCAGGGTTGTTTTCCTTCAAGGGGTTGACAACCTCTGGCGTGCATGCCAAAGTAGGCTTGCAAATCCATTAGCACTGGCACTGGGACCAGCTGCAAAGCTCTCTCCCTCTCCCTTCCCTTGCTGTTTGTGGGCACCGCTAGGCATTCACTGGGGGAGCTGGCCCAGGGACAGGGTCTTGTCTTAAGAGCCTGTGCTGAGCTCGAGGCTTTTGGATACATGTGGAAGATAGAGCTGCCAGGATTTGCTGATGAATTGGATGAATTGCACCCCACAGGTGCAAGCTGACCCCAAGGTTTTTTAGCCTGAGTGACTGAAAGCACCGAGTTGCCTTTTGTGCAATGAGGAAGGTAGTGGGAGGAGTGGCTTTGTCCCGTGTTGAGCCTGCTGAATAAAACGCGGCAGTTAAACATCCAGGCGGTGATGTCAAGGTTGATTGAACAGGTGTGGAATTCAAGACAGAGGTCCCGGCTGGAGATGTGAACATGGGGGCTGTCCTGTAAATAGAGGCAAGAGCCCTGTCCAGTATGTATGTATATATATATATTTTTTTAATTTTTTTAACGTTTGTTTATTATTGAGAGATGGAGAGACACAGAGCATGAGCAGGGGAGGGGCAGAGAGAAGGAGAGACACAGAATCCGAAGCAGGCTCCAGGCCCTGAGCCGTCAGCACAGAGCCGGACACGGGGCTCGAACTCACAAACTACGAGATCATGACCCGAGCCGCAATCGGTAGCTTAACCAACTGAGCCACCCAGGCGCCCCGCTGTCCAGTATATATTTAAAGCCATGGTCGGCATGCGACCACTAGGAAACACTAGGGAAGAAAAGAGATCTGGGGTGCCTGGGTGGCTCGGTCCGTTAAGCGTCCGACTCTTGGTTTTGGCTTAGGTCATGATCTCACAGTTTGTGAGTTCAAGCCCCGTATCGGGCTCTGCGCTGACAGTGCAGAGCCTGCTTGGGATTCTCTCTCTCCCTCAACAAATAAACAGTTTTGAAAAAGAAAAAGAGGGGCGCCTGGGTGGCGCAGTCGGTTAAGCATCCGACTTCAGCCAGGTCACGATCTCGCGGTCTGTGAGTTCGAGCCCCGCGTCGGGCTCTGGGCTGATGGCTCAGAGCCTGGAGCCTGTTTCCGATTCTGTGTCTCCCTCTCTCTCTGCCCCTCCCCTGTTCATGCTCTGTCTCTCTCTGTCCCAAAAATAAATAAAAAATGTTGAAAAAAAATTTTAAAAAAAGAAAAAGAAAAAGAAAAAAGAAAAGCCAGGAGACTGTGGTGTCCTGGAGGGAAGGAGAGGTCAACTTTATTGATCATGAGGAGGGGACAAGTCAGGGAAGATGGGGAAAACTGATCCTTGGGTCTGGCGGCATGTAAATTGTCAATGACTGCACAGGAAAAACCCTCGGTTTTCTTCCTTCCTATGTAGGGAAAAACCCAGTTCTCCCCTGTGTGCCTCCTGTACCTTCACAGACAACACTTCACTTCTGACACTTCTGGTCACCAAATGCCTTTCCCCACACCAACACACAATTCAAGGACACCAGCAGGGGGTCCAAGACTTCTACTCAATTCTGATAGTATTTACCTAGAAATGGCATGAGATTCCACAGGTTAACAGCGTAGGCCCAGAAGACTGCCCCCCAACTCCAGGTGCCAGTCACAAGCCCAGGCTATCCCCTGTATTCCTGACCTACCGGCTATGGATTGGAAGTTCCAATAACCTCTCCCCCGTCTTGGGTTCGATTAATGTGCTAGGGCAGCAAACAGGACTCAGGGAAACACGTTTACCAGTTTATTGAAGGATATGATAAGGGATCCAGATGAACAGTCAGATGGAAAGATACATACTACGACTGGGATTTTACGGAGACTTCATCATGCAGGCATGACCAATTATTAGCTCCGTTCCCAGCCCCTGTGCCCGCTCTGGAGGATGGGGTTGAAGCTGAAAATCCCAAGCTACTAATCACGGCTTGGGCTTTCTGATGACCAGCCCCCACCCAAGAGCCACGCAGGACCCCATCCATGCAGAGTCACTCCAACAGCACAAAAGATGCTCTTAGTGCTCCTATATTAGGAAATCACAAGGGTTTTAGGAGTTCGGTGCCAGGAACTGGGGGCAGAGACCAATATATATTTTGTCTATTAACTCCCAAGGATCTTAGTGTACCAGGGTGGCTCAATCGGTTGGGCTTCCGACTTTGGTCAGCTCATGAGTTCTAGCCCCACATCGAGCTCCCTTTGGATCCTCTGCACCCCGCTCTCTGCCCCTCCCTCACTCACACTCTGTCTCAAAAATTTTAAAAACATTAAAAAAAAAATTCACAGTGATCTTAAGAAGAACTACCTTGGTGGAGTGGTGGGGGCAAAGGCCAGATTGGAGTATGTAAAAGAGAGGGTTTGGGGAGAAAGACAGCAAATGCAGGCAGCTCTTTTGAATGGTTTAGAAAAAGGGAGGGAGAGAAACGAGGCAATCGAGGCGAGGCAATCGCTAGAGGAAATCGTTTTTTTCTTCACTTGGAGAATAAACAGCCTATTGGTGTGCAAATAGAAAAGACCCAGGAGAGGAGGAAAAATTGATGATGCAGGAGCAAGGGGCCAACTGCTATCCAGTGCAGAAGGGGAACACGCACAATCCCTTATGGTAACAGCACTGTGCGGAAACTCAGTATAGAATCTTTAACCCTAAAGGTTGGAAAAGACCTGAGAAGTGATGCACTCCAGCTTTCTTCTGTATGCAGGAATTCCCCCATGAAGCCTCCCAGAAAATCCTGGTCTGGCCTCTGCTTGAACGTCTCCGATGATGATGAACTGGCTCCTTCTCAAAGCAGCCATTTGCACGTTAAGCCCCCTCTGTCGGTTAGGTAGCTCTTCGGAATTGTATTGCGCCAAAATCGGCCTCTCCGTCAATTTCACCCACTGGCCCGCCCCCTGTGATCCGGCGCCACGGACACGCACAGTGATATACACTGCCACGAATATTTCAGATTCCAAGCACTCTTTTCATAGACCGCCTCTCACGGAATCCTCACAACAGCACAGTGAGGAAGGTATTAGCCTCCTCCTCGCACCAATGGGGAAACCGAGGCTCAGGGAGATTCAGTGACTTACCAAAGGGAGCAGGCTTGGTAAGTTGCAAAGCCGTGGATTCAGCTGGGGGGGAGGGGAGGGTTCTGAGTCCAAAGCCCACTCCCTACTCCATCTCTCCCACGGACCAGCCCTTCAGTATTTTAAAGGCAGCTGTCATGTTCCCCCATGAGCCTTCTCCTCCTTCAGCCAAACATTCTCAATTTCTTTCAACCATTTCTCATCGGGAGTCCCTTCACTCCTGGCCACTCCCACTAATGGTCTCCCAAATCTGAGTACAATATTCCAGGTGGGGTCTGGCCTGCCCCATGTGGAGCAAGCTTCTTCTGCCCCACCCCCTTTGCTGTGGCTACTGTCCCGCTGTTCCTGCAGCCGGGAATCAGATTCCTGCCTTGGTAACGACGCCTCGTCAATCTGGTGTCTTACTCATTTTTCACTCATAAATAGGAATAATTTGCATATGTGTTTGGTCTGTTTTGTTCCTTTACAAAATCTTCAGTCCCCAGGAGCCCTGAAAAACAAGTGTTACATGAGCACAGAAGGAGATGCCCCGACACTTAATTATACTTTGAAATGTGTGAAGTGTGAAACCGACCCTACCCACTTGCTACATGACGCATGTGGGTCCTATCTGTCTTTGGAAGGAGTGTGTCCTCCCCCTGGATCTCGATGAATGAAACCATGTCGAGCTGTTGCCTCCCGTGTGGATTTCCAGCAGCTCTGAGCGTCTGGCAGGGAGGAAACAAACCAAGTGACTATTCTTCCCAGCCCGCTCTTGCCAAACTGGCTGCCAGGGGACCCTAGGAACACAACCCCTGATGATGCCAGCTGGCCAAACTTTCTCATGCCTTAAGGAAGCAGCCAAACTCCCCGAGGAATGGGAAGCACCCCCGGATAGGTCATACTGAGCTGTAGGCTTCCGGGTCCTAGAGCACCCAGCAGGCATTTGACCCCGAAACTTCCACTGTCCTGCCAGGGCCAGGCAGGGTTGTTTTCCTTCAAGGGGTTGACAACCTCTGGCGTGCATGCCAAAGTAGGCTTGCAAATCCATTAGCACTGGCACTGGGACCAGCTGCAAAGCTCTCTCCCTCTCCCTTCCCTTGCTGTTTGTGGGCACCGCTAGGCATTCACTGGGGGAGCTGGCCCAGGGACAGGGTCTTGTCTTAAGAGCCTGTGCTGAGCTCGAGGCCCTCCTTGCCCCCTCTACCAACCCGAACCACACCCCAGCGCATCAGACAGAAAGATCATGCTCTTAGCGGACCAATTGTGAGAAACTGTCCACACCTGCCCTAACTGATAGGTGAAAACAGAGTGTGGTTCGCTTCCAGAGCCACAGAATGCACAGGTGAGCGCCACGGTCTCCATGCCACCAAAGGCACAGAGCCTGTTTCTTAACCTCAAGAGCCAGAACAGATGACAACGAAGCATGATACAAAATAAACCCAGGGGCACCTGGGTTGGTTTAAGCGTCTGACTCTTGGTATCGGCTGAGGTCATGATCTCACGGTTAGTGAGATCGAGCCCTGCATCGGGCTCTGCACTGTAAGCGTGGAGCATACTCAGGATTCATTCTCTCTCTCTCTCTCTCTCTCTCTCTCTCCCTCTCTCTCTCTCTCTCAAAATAAATAAACTTAAAAAAATAATCAACATGATCCCTTGAGCCCATAGCCCCTTCCAGCCTCTACTATGGGGCGCCTGGGTGGCTCAGTAGGTTAAGCATCTGACTCTTGGTCTTGGCTCCAGTCATGATCTCCCGGTTCATGAGTTTGAGCCCCACATCGGGCTCTGCGCTGATGGCACGGAGCCTGCTTGGGATTCTTTCTCTCTTTCTGCCCCTCACCTGCTTGTGCTCTCTCTTGCTCTCTCTCAAAATGAGTGGGTAAACTTTAAAAAAGAATAATACACCCCAAACTGCTTTATGTTGAGATCTCACCAGATTCTGCCCACTTGAGTCAGAACAATGTTCAAGTGAACTCAGCCCTCACAGGGGCCACTGAAACATTTGAGGCCAAGACTTGGGGGCCTTGAGTCATTTTTGAAGATGCCACGAGCCCAAGCAGGGAGCTATTGTCTCTCGTTTACTTCACATAAGAGGCCGCTGTGGTCTCCCAGAGGCGCCGCCATGGAACGTAGGGCTGAGTGTACTTCCAGGAAAGGCCTCCAAGAGGCCTTTTCTCTCCCCTGTTGGGCTCCCCCATGTCTGAGATCCCCACCATTAGAGCCGCTCCTTCACGTTAAGGCACCGAAGGTCCTTTGTGTTGATATGGCAAATATTTCAGAATATAGGCTATTGGCTAAACATCTGCCCCTTGAGCCACACTGCCCGGGTTTGAATCCCAGCACCACCACATACTAGCTGTGCAATCTTGGGTGAGTCACTTAACCTCTTCACTTCTCTGCGCCTCAATTTTCACACGTCGAATGGAGGCAACAATGGGAAGGTCAGTTTGAGGATTCAATGAGCAAATACATGTGAACAGGGGAAGTGCTAGATGTTAACATCATGACGGGCTCAGATTGGGAAGGGCCTTGAATGCCAGGCTAAGGAACAATGCGGGCTCAGGTTCTGCCTGGTTCCCAGAGCCTAGTCCTCCCCAGCCCATGACTGGGGACAGTTTCTGAGGATCATGCAACCCTCCAGCTGTGAGCTCAGCCCTGCCCCAGGCTCTAAGCCAGAGGGACATCAGTGGCCCCAGCTCAGCACTCTGGGGTTCTGCCTGGGGTCACCCTTGCTGCTGGGCCAGTCCTAACTCCGGTGCAGGCTGTAACGGTAGCCTCCGTATCAGTGATACTGGATCTTTAAAGGCAGCGTCATTATCATCTAAAGCCAACCGCCTCATTCTCTTTGGGGAACCCCCAAAAGGAACAGGGTCAGGCCCTTATTGGCTTTCACAAACCCTCAGCATCAGGTTCAACTTGGGAACCTTGATTCGTCGCATCGTTCCCATAATCCACTCTCAAAATGACAGCCCTTGGGCATGGATGGTGCACAGGATTTGTTTACACCAGTGCTTCTCAAACGATCTGTGGTGAAAGATAAGTTATTTATCTTTTTTTTTTTTCATTTCCAATCTGTCACAAGCGGATACTTCTGCAAAATAAAAAAAAAAAAAAAATGAATCATGCGCTTAGACGCCGCAGTGATATCAGATTTCCGTAAATGCTTCTAAGCTCTCAATTTCTGTTCTTACACTGTTGGACTGGCGTCAGTCCACAGACCGCACCATTCTAGGCCTCTCTGGATTTCCATCTGCTCAGTGAGGAGTTGCTGACGGCATGCTTAACGGACTCCCCAAGAAAGGCTGGCTCTGCTGCCATCGTGTCCGTTCCCTGCCCAAAGCAACGATGGAAGGGCGGCCAGCCCCGGTGGATCTACCACTCGCTAGCGGCCATGTGACCTTGGACAAGTCGCTTAGCCTCTCTGAGCCTCTGTGTCTGCATCTGTAAAACGAGTACCTCTCTTGTGAGGCTGTTGTTGGAATTCAATGGGATATAACACATGGAAAGCAGTTGTTACGGTAACCGGCATGTTGCTGACTCTGCGTGCTCACTAAAGCGATATCATCTATGGGGCAGTGAGACTACATACTGGTCAACAGCCCGGGTTTAGGAGTCATTGCACGTTTGGCTTGGAATGCCAGCACGGCCACCTGATCTATTTGTCACCTGTAAATGGAAATGACACCCGGACCTACCTCCTAGGGCTCTGAGGAGGGTTCAGCGCTCAGCTCCGCGTCTTACACGTGGTCAGTGCCCAACCCCCCGGTTGTTAGATTCCAATTCAGCCCACATCCTCTCTCCAATCCTAACCCCTGCTCTGCCATCGACCACCCGGAGGGAAACGTGCCCTCAGCTGAGAAAATAAGATTTGGCAGTCACCATTCTGGCATCTGAAACCAGAAACTATGCGTCGCCGAATCAGCCAGAATCTTTCGGTTGTAATTGAGGGAGCATGGGCATTGGAGCCAAACAGACCCGCGTGAATACTGGTTCCATGGCATACTGGCTGTGTTTCCTTGAGTCGGTTGCTTGAGCCGTCAGCACCTCAGCTGTCCCACTTGTAACATGGAACCAAGGCGATGAACCAGTTGTCTCCAGGGTGGGACAGGATGATTCACTGAGGTGTGGGCAGAAAATAGCAGAACTTCTGTTTAAATTTATCTTGTGACAAAATCATAAGAGAAATTCAACTGTAATGTACACACCACACGGGTTGACGCTGGCACCCTCCACCATCCGGCCCCTTTGTAAGATGGTCCCTGATGGATATCCTGACGGAGGAACAAGAATTCCGCGACACAGAAACACTGATGGTGACGCCGGCCCCCTTTCGTTTTATTTTCAGCTTATTGCAAAGTTCTGCAATTTCTGCTGTGAATTTACAGATTATATCATCTGGTTTTAACTAAACCGGTCCTCCCCAAATGGAAAAGTGGCTTGAAAAGATTCCTACAAAACCGCAGCCTGAATGAAGATAATATAAAGAACAGAAGTACAAATGGGCAAAGGAAAATGGCAGAACTAATTCATCTTCCCTCCTCGCGTGACCCTCTCATCCGGCCCCGTCGCAGAGTAACTGCAACAACACGTTGGTTCTGATAAGAAATCAGCCAAAAGTATCAATTTCTTGATCTGGCTGCCGGCGGTAAATTTGTCAAGCTGTACGTCCTACTTGTTTCCCGTTTACATTAAAAAACTGGGCATCCACAACAAAGTTAAACCTCTACTACTTTTCCGGCAATGTTTAACATCACGTGAGTTTCAACACAGCACGCTGTTAAGTCTCACTAAATGTAAAGATACATGTTTAGAAGCTGCGTTTGGAGTTTCTTGTTAAATAATGAGAGACAAAAGTTCGCAGATCCTTTTGGTTTTGAAAACACTTGTTTTTGCGGTCCTGGTAAGAACTGGTCAAAACAAATCCACGTGAAATAACACAGTGACAAAGTAAGATTCATTGTTTTGTCAGCAAATACTATCGGAAGGCATCTAGAGGCCATTGCTGAAGAGTTGAACAAAGTGTTAGGATAAATGATAGTGTGGGGAGCTTGCTGTACAGCTGGATAAAATGTTTCTAACATTTGAAGCTTTGTATTTACAACGCTTTTGTTACAGCTAGATTCTGTTTCATCAATGAAATCCACAAAGAATTACTTTTTTGCCACTGCTAAAGAAAGATATAAAGAGGAAGATGTAGTCTGAACCAAAAAATGACCACTTTACTTCTTTTATTTGATTATTTAAAAAAAAAATTTTTTAAGTAGGCTCCACGCCCAATGTGGGGCTTGAAACTCATAACCCTGAGATCAAGAGTCTCATGCTCTCCTGACTGAGCTGGTCAGGTGCCCCCTAATTTTTCAAAATATCTTATAGAGGGGCGCCTGGGTGGCTCAGCCAGTTAAGTGACCGACTTCAGCTCAGGTCATGATCTCCCAGCTCGTGAGTTCGAGCCCCGCATCGGGCTCTGTGCTGACAGCTCAGAGCCTGGGGCCTGCTTTGAATTCTGTGTCTCTCTCTCTCTATGCTTCTCCCCCGCTCATGCTCTGTCTCTGTCTCCTTCAAAAATATTTTAGTATATGTGCTGCCGAAGCGAGCACTGTCTCCTTCAAAAATAAATAAAAACATTAAAAAAAAAAAAGGATAGTACAGAGACAAAGTCCTTTAACGAGTTTTCAATCTAAAAGATAAGCTTTCCTTTCACACAAAGATACGTGTTTCAAATTTACTGACTTCTTCCATGGTGTCCTATAGCAGTCAGTGAACCTTTAAAACAATTATAAGCACTCTCAATCTAGCTACTCAAGGTTAAATTGTTATTTTAACAATGAGTGAGAAAATAACTGCTTTGGAAGGAAGCTCAGGACATGGAGAGGACATTTGGAAAACAACTACATGTGTTTTCACTGTTATGTCATTTTATTGCCAAAAATGATGTGAGTTGCATACCTAGAAAACCTCTCATATCTGCACACTTAAAAACCTAGGACTGACGTTTTCTGCCCTGGCTTAAAATCTTCCAAATGTAGAGTTTTTGTGGGTTTTGAAGACATTTGTTAAAAACACAAAAGTGCAACGGGCGCTGATTGGTTGGTAAGAACAAACGATCGACATCAGGAAACGTGTCCGTTTACCAGGTGAATTTCATCGAAAACCATTGAGTAATCGGTGGGTGGAATTGAAAAATGGAATCATGACGTAGTGAGCCAGCCAGTGGAGTTGTCTTCTGTTGAGGGCTGTGTGTCTTTTTGAGACATCATTCTCATCTATGACAGCCCCTGAAACCAAGTGCTGAAATAAACCAAGCTCAGAACCACATCTTTGCAGAGGCTCGTGGCCGGCTCAGCCAGAAGAGCATGTGACTCTTGCTCTCAGGGTCATGCGTTCAAACCCCATGTTGGGTGTGGAGATTACTTAAAAAAATAATAAAGGGGTGCCTGTGTGTCTCAGTTGGTTAAGTGTTGGACTCTTGATCTCAGCTCAGGTCTTGATCTCAGGTCTTGATCTTAGGGTCGGGAGTTCAAGCCCCACATTGGGCTTCACATTAGGCATGGAGCCTGCTTTACAAAAATAATAATGAAATAAAAATAAAAATAAATCTTAGGGGCGCCTGGGTGGCTCAGTCAGTTGAGCTCCCGACTTGGCTCAGGTCATGATGTCATGGTCTGTGAGTTTGAGTCCTGCATCGGGGTCTGTGCTGACAGCTCAGAGCCTGGAGCCTGCTTCAGATTCTGTGTCTCCCTCTCTCTCTGACCCTCCCCCGTTCATGCTCTGTCTCTCTCTGTCTCAAAAATAAATAAACATGTTTTCTGCCCATTTCTTCACTGGATTATTTGTTTTTCAGGTGTGGAGTTTGGTGAGTTCTTTATAGATTTTGGATACTAGCCCTTTGTCTGGTATGTCATTTGCAAATATCTTTTCCCATTCCGTGGGTTGCCTTTTAGTTTTGTTGATTGTTTCCTTTGCAGTGCAGAAGCTTTTTATTTTCATGAGGTCCCAATAGTTCATTTTTGCTTTTAATTCCCTTGCCTTTGGGGATGTGTCAAGTAAGAAATTACTGAGGCTGAGGTCAGAGAGGTTTTTTCCTGCTTTCTCCTCTAAGGTTTTGATGGTTTCCTGTCTCACATTCAGGTCCTTTATCCATTTTGAGTTTATTTTTGTGAATGGTGTGAGAAAGTGGTCTAGTTTCAACCTTCTGCATGTTGCTGTCGAGTTCTCCCAGCACCATTTGTTAAAGAGACTGTCTTTTTTCCATTGGATATTCTTTCCTGCTTTGTCAAAGATGAGTTGGCCATACCTTTGTGGGTCCAATTCTGGAGTCTCTATTCTATTCCACTGGTCTATGTGTCTGTTTTTGTGCCAATACCATGCTGTCTCGATGATTACAGCTTTGTAGTAGAGGTTAATGTCTGGGATTGTGATACCTCCCGCTTTGGTCTTCTTCTTCAAAATTACTTTGGCTATTCGGGGTCTTTTGTGGTTCCGTGCAAATTTTAGGATTGCTTGTTCTAGCTTTGAGAAGAATGCTGGTGCAATTTTGATTGGGATTGCATTGAATGTGTAGATAGCTTTGGGTAGTATTGACATTTTAACAATATTTATTCTTCCAATCCATGAGCACAGAATTTTTTTCCATTTCTTTGTATCTTCTTCAATTTCCTTCATAAGCTTTCTATAGTTTTCAGCATACAGATCTTGTACATCTTTGGTTAGATTTATTCCTAGGTATTTTATGCTTCTTGGTGCAATTGTGAATGGGATCAGTTTCTTTATTTGTCTTTCTGTTGCTTCGTTGTTAGTGTATAAGAATGCAACTGATTTCTGTACATTGATTTTGTATCCTGCGACTTTGCTGAATTCATGTATCAGTTCTAGCAGACATCTGGAAGTTTTCCTTCCCTTTCTATTTTTTGGAACAGCTTGAGAAGGATAGGTATTATCTCTGCTTTAAATGTCTGGTAGAATTCCCCAGGGAAGCCATCTGGTCCTGGACTCTTATTTGTTGGGAGATTTTTGATAACAGATTCAATTTCTTTGCTGGTTATGGGTCTGTTCAAGCTTTCTATTTCTTCCTGTTTGAGTTTTGGAAGTGTGTGGGTGTTTAGGAATTTTTCCATTTCTTCCAGGTTGTCCAGTTTGTTGGCATATAATTTTTCATAGTATTCCCTGATAAGTGCTTGTATTTCTGAGGGGTTGGTTGTAATAATTCCATTTTCATTCATGATTTTATCTATTTGGGTCATCTCCCTTTTCTTTTTGAGAAGACTAGCTTGAAGAAATGGGCAGAAAACATGAATAGACACTTCTCTAAAGAAGACATCCAGATGGCCAACAGGCACATGAAAAGATGCTCAACGTCGCTCCTTATCAGGGAAATACAAATCAAAACCACACTCAGATATCACCTCACGCCAGTCAGAGTGGCTAAAATGAACAAATCAGGAGACTATAGATGCTGGAGAGGATGTGGGGAAACGGGAACCCTCTTGCACTGTTGGTGGGAATGCAAACTGGTGCAGCAGATCTGGAAAACGGTGTGAAGGTTCCTCAAAAAATTAAAAATAGATCTACCTTATGACCCAGCAATAGCACTGCTAGGAATTTACTCAAGGGATACAGGAGTGCTGATGCATAGGGGCACGTGTACCCCAATGTTTATAGTAGGGCTTTCAATGATAGCCAAATCATGGAAAGAGCCTAAATGTCTATCAACTGATGAATGGATAAAGAAGTTGTGGTTTATATATACAATGGAATACTACTTGGCAATGAGAAAGAATGAAATATGGCCATTTGTAGCAACGTGGATGGAGCTGGAGAGTGTTACGCTAAGTGAAATTAGTCATACAGAGAAAGACAGATACCATATTTTTTCACTCTTATGTGGATCTTAAGAAACTTAACAGAAGACCATGGGGGAGGGGAAGAAAAAAAATAAAAAAGAGGTCGGAGATGGAGGGAGCCAAAACATAAGAGACTCTTAAAAACTTAGAACAATCTGAGGGTTGATGGGGGGTGGGAGGGAGTGGAAGGTGGGTGATTGGCATTGAGGAGGGCACCTGTTGGGATGAGCACTGGATGTTGTATGGAAACCAACTTGACAATAAATTTCATATTTAAATACACAAATAAATAAATAAACATTTAAAAAAATTTTTAAATAAATCTTAAAAAAAGAACCACACTTTTGCATAGCTACATTACAGTGTTAACCTGAGGTTTTTAAAAAATGAAGCACATGTTGAGGCGCCTGGGTGGCTCAGTCAGTTAAGCATCCGACTTCAGCTCAGGTCATGATCTCACGGTTCGTGAGTTCCAGCCCCTTATGAGCCCTGCATCAGGCTGTCAGCACAGAGCCTGCTTCACATCCTCTGTCCCCTTCTCTGCCTCTCCCCTGCTTGTGCTGTCTCTCTCTCCCTCCCTCTCAAAAATAAAGGTTAAAAAAATTTTTAATGAAGCATATGCAATCACATTCTCTTCTGAAAAAATGTATTAATGAGAACATTGTAGTGACAATCAAAATCGGTTTTCTACTATAACTAAAATAAAAAGTTTAAACTGGGGCGCCTGGGTGGCGCAGTCGGTTAAGCGTCCGACTTCAGCCAGGTCACGATCTCGCGGTCCGTGAGTTCGAGCCCCGCGTCGGGCTCTGGGCTGATGGCTCAGAGCCTGGAGCCTGTTTCAGATTCTGTGTCTCCCTCTCTCTCTGCCCCTCCCCCGTTCATGCTCTGTCTCTCTCTGTCCCAAAAATAAATAAACGTTGAAAAAAAAAAAAAAAAAAAAAAAAGTTTAAACTATTTGAAATCCATTTATTTCATCCTTGTCTCATCCATGAAAGTGTCCTTTGCGGGGCACCTGGGCAGCTCAGTCAGTTGGGCAACCGACTTCGGCTCAGGTCATGATCTCTCGGTGTGTGGGTTCGAGCCCCATGTCGGGCTCTGTGCTGACAGCTCAGAGCTTGGAGCCTGCTTCGGATTCTGTGTCTCCCTCTCTTTCTCTGTCCCTCCCTCATTTGCTCTCTGTCTCTCTCTCAAAAATAAATAAACTTAAAAAAAAAAAGACACTATCAACAATAGCAGAAGTATGGAAGGAGCCCAAATGTCCATCGATGGATAAATGGATAAAGAAGATGTGGTATATATATATACAGTGGAGTATTACTTGGCCATCAAAAACAATGAAATCTTGCCATTTGCAACTACGTGGATGGAACTAGAGGGTATTATGCTAAGGGAAATTAGTCAGAGAAAGACAAAAATAATATGACTTCACTCATATGAGGACTTTAAGAGACAAAACAGATGAACATAAGGGAAGGGAAGCAAAAATAATATAAAGACAGGGAGGGGGACAAAACATAAGAGACTTTTAAATATGGAGAACAAACAGAGGGTTGCTGGATGGGGTATAGGCGGGGGGAGGGATGGGCTAAATGGGTCAGGGGCACTAAGGAACCTACCCCTGAAATCATTGTTGCACTATATGCTAATTTGGATGTAAATTAAAAAAAATTAATTAAATTAAAAAAAGAAGAAACAGTTAAAAAAAGAGAGAAAATGTCCTTTTTGTGTATGCTTTATAATATACATCATCTATTAGAAGAGTAATGCACATCGTTCTGAAATTACAAAACACTCAAATGTGGAGACTACTGGCTCAAAACACTTCCATTTGAGGGATGTACAACCAAAAAAGTTGGGAGACCACTGCTTTAATGGTATCTACCTTGTCTGAAGCGCCAACAAGATCAGGAGTGTAATGTGCTTGGCACATAATAAGTCCTCAGTCGGTACAGGCTGTAACGGTAGCCTCTGTATCAGTGATGTACGAGAGGGGGTGTAGAATTCGATCGAAGGCGCGAGCCTTGCAGTCAGGCAAAATGGGGTGGGCTCCCCCGACACTAGCCCGGTGAACGTGGCCACATTATCTTCACTGGGCCTCAATTTCTCATTAGTCCCCATTTCTTAGAGTTAATGTAAAGATTAGAGAGAATGCACTTCTTTGGTAACAGCTTTATTGAAAACAGCTTTATTGAAATATAATCCACATACCATGCAATTCACCATTTTATTTTAGTTTAGTTGTTTATTTTTGAGAGAGAGAGAGATAGAGTGCAAGTGGGGGAGGGGCAGAGAGCGAGAGGGAGACACAGAATCTGAAGCGGGCTCCAGGCTCCGAGCTGTCAGCACAGAGCCCGACGCGGAGCTCGAACTCACGGATTGTGAGATCATGACCTGAGCCGAAGTCGGTCGCTCAACTGACTGAGCCACCCAGGCGCCCCGGAATTTATTATGAAGTGTACCCCCGAGTGATTTTTAGCATTATGCAACTATCACCACTATCTAATTCTGGAATATTTTTGACACCCCAAAAGGAAGCCTGTACCAATTAGCAGTTGCTCTCCAATAGCCCTTTCCTGCCCCCACCCCACCCCCCAGCCTAGGCCATCACTAACCTACTTTCTGCCTCTATGGATTTGCCTCTTCTGGATATTTCGTATAAATGGAATCAGACAATATGTGGTCTTTTGTGTCTGGCTCCTTTCACTTACCATAATGTTTTCGAGGTCCCTCCATGTTGTAGCATGTGTCATTATTATTATTTTTTTAACGTTTTTTTATTTATTTTTTGAGACAGAGAGAGACAGAGCATGAACGGGGGAGGGGCAGAGAGAGAGGGAGACACAGAATCGGAAACAGGCTCCAGGCTCTGAGCCATCAGCCCAGAGCCCGACGCGGGGCTCGAACTCACGGACCGCGAGATCGTGACCTGAGCCGAAGTCGGCTGCTTAACCGACTGAGCCACCCAGGCGCCCCGTATGTGTCATTATTTAACGTCTTTTTTTTTTTTTTTTTTTTTTTTTTTTTTTTTTTTTTTTTTTAGCACCGGGTGGGGACAGGCAGAGAGAGGAGAATAGAGGATCGCAAGCGGGTTCTGCACTGACAGCAGCGAGCCTGATGGGGGGCTCGAACTTGAGAATCGCAAGATCACAGCCCGAGCTGAAGTCAGACGCTCCAGCGGCTGAGCCACCCAGGCACCCCTAAATCCTTTTTGTGACCGAATAATATTCCAGTGCACGGATACGCCGTGTTTTGTTTATCCATGCATCTGTTGGCCACGGGGATTATTTCTACCTTTTGGCTGTTGTGAATAGAACTGCTCCGAGCTTTCATGTATGATTATACACGTTTAATACCTGGCAATGGGCCAGCCAGGCACCCAAGTGCTCAGTACCAGCAGGTAGGTGTTATCCTTATCATTAGGGAGTGCTACATTGGGTAATTTGAGGCACAGGGCATCTGGATTAGAAACAGAAGGCAGAAGGCACCACGGACGACATTCACTTACTGCACAGCGTTGCTGACAGCTGACCCGCAGACCGGCTGCACCACGTTTGAGCTGTGTGGCTCTGGGCAGGTCACTTAACCTCTCTCGGCCGTACGTGTGAATTGGTTATAAATACTGTCTTGTCTACCCGCCTCCCAGGCTTGCTGCCTGGGTCAAAGAAATAATGAAAAAACATGAAAGCGCCTTGAAAACCACAAGGGATTATTATTCCAAGCATAACAGACTACAGAAGCCTAGTCCTCTTGAATAAAGTAAGGGAACACCTTATTCTGTTCACCCTCCTCCTTCTCTCTCCAGATTGCTCACATTCTCTTCAAGATGACACCCTGGACTTCTCATCACAGCCCCTGATGCTTCTGCTTCCTTCTCTGCATCTACTTAGGGACCAGGGGTGAGAAACCGGGGTGAAAACTTGAATCCACACCGAGAAAGGACCTGCAACGCCTCTTCCCCGCCCCTCCCCGGTGGAAATCTGTGCGACCTTTCCGATTCTCTCCATCTCTAGTTGGTTAGCGCGCCCTCGTGTGTGTCCGCGCGGTAATACTTCGAGAAAACGTCCGGGATGTGACATTTTCACAGCAGTATCAATATGTGTAATGGAAATTTTTTTTTCTCTCGTCACACTTCAGGGTCCATGCTTGACACGTGGACTTCAGTTAAGCTATTGCAGCCCAAGTCTTAGGAAGCTTCCTATTTGCAATAGGGCCTGGGCCTAAAGATTTCTTTCCGCTCCCTGCATGCCCCTTCCTCCTCAGCCATTTTGAAAAACCCTTGGTCTCATCATTGTTCACAGATCAACTCGGTCTCACCACCTTCTCCTATGCTAAGCTTACCCTGGTCCCAGAGTAAGAGCATAACTTTTTTTCCCCCAAAATGTACATCCCGCGGCGCCTGGGTGGCTCAGTCGGTTGGGCGTTCGACCTCAGCTCAGGTCATGATCCCGCTTTGTGAGTTCGAGCCCCATATCAGGCTCTGTGCTGGCAGCTCGGAGCCTGGAGCCTGCTTCGGATTCTGTGTCTCCCTCTCCCTCTGCCCTTCCCCTGCTCGCACTCTGTCTCTCAAAAATGAATAAAAGCATTTAAAAACAATTTTTTAAAATGTATATCCCCACTTTACTGAAGGACTGGGGGGGGGGGCAGTAAATCCAAAGTAGTAGGAAAGAATTTTTAAAGTGTCATTTGTTCTATCATCTAAGGAAAAGGTAATCAGAATGTTAAACTTTTCACAGGGGTATCCTCAAGTAAAGCCCTGACACGTGGAAAGGGGAAAATGACAACCAGAGACAGGCCTGGCAGTGTGCACCCACACACAAACACACACTCAAGCATACACTCGTGCACGCACGTTTGCACAAGCCACACACTCTTTGGCTCAGTGGGGAAGGAGCTTTCTCTCCTTCACTGAGAATCAGGTGATGATATCAGCACAGGTCTGCGGAAGAAAGGAAACATAGTGTATATTTGGCACTTCTAGAATGTTCTCTGCCCCCTGCCATCCTTCCTGACAGGTCAACCACAGCTGAAAAATGAAGAAACGACCAACGAAATAGGAAGTTCTAATTCAAATGGCCCAGGATCTGTAAACAAACCCGGAGTATTTATTGTATTTTATTGTTTTATCAGAGAGGCTGGTCGAGAAAGACACCAGGCATCGCCATTTGAAATGCAAACACCCGCCCTGAAGGCACCTTTGGGCGGGGAGACTGTTTCCAAGGGCTTGAGGGGGGTCGGCTCCACTCCCTCGGGGGGTGAGCAGTCACCTCAGGTGCCGGGCATCTTCATTTTAGGAGGGTCACTCCTGTCGTTTCTGCGTTCTGCCTCCGCTACCCCACTCCCAGCCCTGAAGTTCCAGGGACCCTCTCTCCTGAACTAGAGGCCATGCGTGGCTCTGGGGAACCATGAAGGCGGCTGGTGACCTAGGGCAGGAAGTACTTGCTAAGTAAAGGTGGAATGAGCTGCCAGGGAGGCACCGTGGGTTCGGTTTCTGGCAACAAGAGCCAACTAAGCAAGGGCACGGGCGTCATGGGTGTGCGGCGCCGGTCAGGTGACCGCCTTTGCAGCCTTTGGACTGTAACCAGAGATATTATTAGTGCCAACGGGGAAGGGGATTGCCCGCTTAGTGGCCAGGAAAATTAATAGCCCGAGCATTCTTCTATCCTGCGTTCTCCATGCTGGCATTTTGATTTAAAAAAATATATATTGCTGCAGCTGTTTGCATATTCTGGAAGTGTGTGTGCATGTGTGTGGTTTGGTGTTTACAAATTTGGGGTTATGGAGGGGAGTTTCCAGAGCAACGGAAGTAACTGCTTGTCAGTCAGGGTTCATTTTGAAAATGAAAGCCTGAAAGCTTGGGGCCCCACTCTGGGCCTGGGCCTGGTCTCTGAGGAGTCAGCAAAGGCCAGGAGGTGGCTTTGGCTGATGGGCTCGGTGCAGCAGCTACTTGATCGCTACTCTATTTTATTTTTTATTTTTTTAAATCTTTTTTTTAACGTTTATTTATTTTTGAGACAGAGAGAGACAGAGCATGAACGGGGGAGGGTCAGAGAGAGAGGGAGACACAGAATCGGAAACAGGCTCCAGGCTCTGAGCGGTCAGCACAGAGCCCGACGCGGGGCTCGAACTCACGGACCGCGAGATCATGACCTGAGCTGAAGTCGGACGCTTAGCCGACTGAGCCACCCAGGCGCCCCGCTACTTTATTTTTTTTTTTTACGAACTGACAAACTCCACCAGTCGGTTTTGGTGTCCTACAGGTGGCAGTCCGAGGCAGGGACGTGGGAGTGGGCACCCCCCCAACGCACACTGCCCCCCTCGGCCTATACACGCAGTCACATTCCCCCCCACCCCCCGGGCTGCCAAACCAGAGCAAGGATAGTATGACACAGCCATCGAAGAGCTGAGAGCGTATTTGGCATGTCAGAGCACAGGGAGGGAAGCACCACAAGGCAGTCAGCACTGGGTGCCAAGGGAGGAGGGCAAACAGCTGGTTGGGAGAGGGAGAGCCATCACTGGGCTGGGGTAATCGGAGGAGGCATGCTGGAGAAGGTGGACACTGAGGCCAATGTCAAAGGACCGGGAGAAGAACTTCCCCGGACGGAAGCTCTGAGGGAGGACGCTCGGGAAGAGGAGGGCAACCGTCAGATACGCTCAGGTTGGGACAAGTCCGTCCATTGGGCTGAAATTTGGGGCCCGTGTGAGTGATTGGCAGCTGATAAGCCTGGCTTGAATGCCAGTCCCTCGGTGCCAGGACAAAGACTGTGGTGTCACACAGACCTGCTCTGCCACTTTCCTGCTGGCTGACCTTGAGCAAGTGGCCTAACCTCTCTGCAAACTGGGGGTAGCAATGAGACTTAGCTTTTGAGGTCACTGGGAGGATTAAAAGAGTTGATATATATAAAGCATCTAGTCCAGCGTCTGGCACATAATAAATGTTCAAAAATCGATTGCACATGCATAGGCTGTCACGAAGGAAAGCTCAAAATATTTAGGGCAAAATATTTGAGGGTCAAGGAGGAAAAGCCTCGGATAGCTTCCATCATTGTTGGGCCCAGTGGAGTGAGCTGGCCTGGCCTGAACGCCCGTCCCCTTTGGCCTAGACTGTCGGGACGGCCTCCCGGCCTCTTGCCTCTGCCTCTCCCTCTCCCCGAATCATCTTCCCAAACACCACCTTAAGCACGACTGTGCCCCGCTCTGACTCAAGAAGTTTCTATGCGGCTCCCTGTGGCCCACTAACTGAACTCCGTAACACGGCGGGGGCGGGGGCAGGAGGCAAGAACTACCACTCGGTCGAGGGAAGGAAGGTAAAATACCCTCAGGGAGACAACAGCGACACCTCTCTGAAGAGGGCAGGGCGTTGCCCCGGCAGCGGACTGATTCACCTGTGCCTGCTTCTTCACGCCAACTCGGGAACGGTTAAAGAGGAGGAGAGGGCGGAGAGCCGAGCAGGGACCCGCGGGGAGGAGGGGAACACCCCTTTTCGGGTCCCTGCAAGAGTTTCCGCCTGGACCCTCGTCTCGGGTTCCTCTGCGGGAATCCCGGGCCGCTCCGGGCTCCGCGGGGAGGGCCAAGGCCGTACGAAGGGCAAGGCAAGGGAGCCCGAGTCCCCGACCGCCTCCGTTGTCTAGGGGCGGGACAACGGCGGCTCGGGGACAAAGTGCAGGGAGACTCCCGAGGAGATTAGAGGGAGAGGCGAAGGAAGGGGGCGGGGAGCCAGCGCCCCGGGACTCAAGGCTCGCGCTCCCGGAGGTCTTGGCCGAGAGCCGAGCTCAGCCCGCCGGGGAGGGGGCGCCCTAGAGCCTCTTCACCCCAGCCGCTGCCGGGATGCCGAGAAGCCCCGCGGGCCGCGGCGGCCGGGCGGCTGGGCGGCTGGCGAGCGCGGGCGGCGGCCGGGGCCCGCTCCCGCCCGCCCCACCGGAGCGCGCGGGGCGGGAGGCGGGGCTGCCCGGCTCACCTGGCCGTTTGGGGCGGAGCCGCCCGCGACCCGGGGACGCGGAGGGAGCGGCGGTACCCACGGGGCTCTAGAGGGGCTTGCCCTGCGTACCCCGCCCGAGCTCCCACCCTCCCAAGCACACACCCACCCCCCCCCCACCTCCCGCGCCGGGCCCTCTCGCGGCTCGCGGCCTCTCTCCCTCCCTCTCCCCTCCTTTGCTCCCTCCCTCCGGAGCCCAATTGCTCAAGCCGCTTCCTTCCCCAACGCCAGCGCCAGTTCCTCTCCCGGAGGGGCCCGGGAAGGGCAGCGAACGCTCGACACTGGAAGCGCCGCGGCGGCAGCGGCCGGACCATGGCCGAGCCCCGGGGGGCCGCGAACCCGGGGCGCAAGGCCTCCCTCGCCGCCACCGCGCTGAGCTCGCGGAGCGCCGCGCCACCCCGCCCCCCGAGAGCGGACCCCAGCAGCCTGGGCAGGTACCGGGACCACGCCGCCGCGGCCGCCGCCTCCCGGGACTTGCACGGCTCGCCGATGCTCTCGGGAACGGGCAGCGGCCGCCGGCGCGGAGCGCTGTGGGAGCTGCTGGGGCTGCAGGGGGCGGCCCCCGCCGGCTGGCTGTCGGAGGAACGCGCCGAGGAGCAGTCCCCGGCCGGGCCGAACGGTCCGGGGGGTGGCGGCGGCGGCGGCGGCGGGCTGTGCCTGGAGCCCCACGAGCACGCGTGGATACTGGCGGCCGCCGAGGGCCGCCTTGAGGTGCTGTGGGAGCAGCTGGAAGCCGAGCCCGGGCTGCTGCTGCGGTGCGACCCGATCACGGGCTACACGGTGCTGCACTGGCTGGCCAAGCACGGGTGCCACGAGGAGCTCATCCTGGTGTACGACTTCGCCCAGCGCCGGGGGCTGCAGCTCGACGTGAGCGCCTCGGGCAGCGGCGGCCTCACGCCCCTCCACCTGGCGGCCCTGCAGGGCCACGACATGGTCATCAAGGTGCTGGTGGGCGCCTTGGGGGCTGACCCCACGCGCCGCGACTACAGCGGCCACCGGGCCTGTCACTACCTGCGACCCGACGCGCCGCGGAGCCTGCGGGAGCTGTCGGGGGCCGAGGACTGGGAGACGGCGGGCGGCAGAGGGCGGAACAACGCCAACAACAACAGCAGCGGCTGCGCCGCCGCGTGGACGCTGCGACGGACCCCGAGCGCGGTGGGCGCGACCGCCGTGGAGAAGAACTACACGCCCCGAAAGGAGAAGGACTACGCGGGCAGCCGGGTGGCGCAAATTCAGGGCCTTTTCCGCCAAATATTCCCCTTCTTCCAGGACCGGTGAGGGCGACGGAGACCGGAGAGCGCGGAGGGACCGCGACGCCGCGTCGAGGCCTCGGTCTCCGGTTGTCTCGGGCCCCGCCCGAAGGGGCGGCAGCTCGGGCCGAAGCCGAGCGCGCTGGGCCTGCAAGCGGCGGACCACCTCCAGCTTTGTCTCAGGTACCTGTCCCAGGTCTTCTACGGCCACCGGCCAGGAGACCTGGGGACCAGGGTACCCTCACCGAGACAGCAAAGACCAAGCCGCCCTGACGCCGAGTCCCAAGACTACAGGACTACGGAGTTAGGAGCGGGAGTGCCGTCCTACGTGGGAGAGGAAAACTTAACGCTTCCAAGAGCCATTTCTGGGCAGGCAGAAGCTCTGGGTTTATTAGGAAGCACTCGCTTAGAAGAACGAGTTAAGACTATAAACCACGGATAACAGAGGAAACACCTAACTGAAGGCTTGACTCGGCTGTTCCTGCGGGCAGAGTCACCCTTCCCCCCAACCTGCTCCTGACACCTCCAGGCTTTTACGGGTACTTTTTCTAATGTATCACGGATGACTTCTTGAGCATATTAAAGCGGAGTATGTTTTCCTTTCACATGACAAAGCTGTCCTTTGAGTGACTTTTTTTTTTTTTTTTTCCATTAACCGCCGAGTGCGGGAAGCTTCCTACATTTGCAGGGAAGAGCTCACCAGCTGGCCAGGAGCTAGTGATCGGGGCGGCTCAGGACCTCGTTCCCACAGCAGATGGCCAAGCCGTGCACTGGAAGGATCTGCTTTCACCTTGGCTCTGAGTAGAGACACACAGTTTGCCTGTCCCCGGGGCTCTTTGGCCGCTAGGTCTGGCTTCCCGCACAAGTCTCATCCTCGAGGAGTCGTCTGTAGGGGGCAGAGGGGTGGGAGAAGGGCGAAATGTGCAAGTGTACATTTCTGATATTTTGTGGTGAGTCATGTAATTTACCTGGACTTCTGCCCTCCCATGAGACACACCCACTGGCACTTTTTCCGAGATAGGGCTTCTTTAATCATCGGCATTGCTTTTTCATTACGTGTAATCTATAAGTTATAGTTTGGAAAATTGCCCCCATTCAGAAATTGTGTATGAAGACAGTAGAATACAGGTTGACTTTGGCTGAAGGGAGGGAAAAGCAGTTGGTGGCTAGGGATCCATGCTGCCTTAGAGAACGGTGCATTTTCAAAATAGCACGGCATCCCTGGAAGCTTAGACAGCCCTTGCAATGGACTGTTGTGTCCCCAGCCCTCCCATCCCCATCCTTGAACACCAGGGAGAAATTGAGTCATCACAGAACACAGAAAGGCCACCCTGAGCTCATCCACACAGGTTTCTGTCTCCGCCTGGCCCGCCTGCTTGGCCCTCTCTGTTACCTCCTCCGGGCTCAAAACGTTACGATCTTCCCTTAATAACCCACCGGGTTCTTGTCATCCATGAAATGATCCAAACCTTCCCTGTCAACGTTCTCGGCCTGTCATATGTGTCTAGGAACTACACCTTAAATTGACACAGTGTGGCGTAGCAATAACTTTTTGTTCTCCATGAACTTCTTCGGTGTTTGAAAGGGTGAACACTTCCTGCATCCTGGCAGTTGCCATCAGCAGCTGGCACAGCCCACTCCACCCCCAAGCCCATTTTGTAGATGCAAATTGGGTGCCTGATGCAGGGCTGTGGTCTCCGCTCCAGGGTCTCTCCCTTGACAGCTTGCAAGGTGGGCTGGGCTGGGTGAAGGCCGTGGGGGCGGGGCCTTCCTGCCCAGCGGCTCGGGCTGCGGGCTCCCGGGCTTGGAGGGAACGTTGGCTTGTGCCGGTGCCCAGCGTTCAAAGGACAGTTAGAACAGCAGTCCCCTCTTCGTGGGAAAAGTCTGCCCCTAAGCATCTGAACTATCAGCAGATCTGAGGACCTGAGACAGGCATCTGCCCTGCTTCTTCCAAAACGAAAACCAAGTCAGCCGGAAGATTGGAAAGCACTCTGTATCGTTTCTCCCGGAGTCAGCTATTCTCCCGCGCAGATTTCCCTCATCATGTGATATTGCCTAGCCTACCTCCTCCATGTAAAATTGAGGTTTGGCTGCAGGGGACAGACTCCCATGCTGAAAAGCCTCCATGCCTCACATCAAGCCATTGGCATTTCTGGTATGCTTTTTGAGGCAAGACTGGTATGCTTACCCCAAGAGAAAGAACAGATTCCCTGAGAAACTGCTTTCCAGGGGAGCAAGACGGAGCTAAGCAGATGATGCAAATCTGCATTCTGGTGGAGCAGGGGACGAGGAAAGGTGACAGAAGCAGGCCTGTGACAGGTGAGCATGAGAGTTTCGGGTGGGTTGCCACCCAAGGGCGGGGCCTGACCCAGGCGAAAGGTGCAGGAAAAGCTTTCCAGGGAGGAAGGTAAGGCCGGATCTGAGGCTCCAGGGGTGCGTGGGGCGTTGGTCAGTGGAAGGGGGGAGGGGCCTCCTGGCAGAGCCACCGGAGTATGTCTGGGAGAATACAGCAAGTACCAGGAAATGTAAGTCGGCAGGTTTGGCAGGAAGGCGGGAGCCGGGCAGTAGTTAAGGACAAAGCTGGAGAAGTGGGCGGGGGTTCAGATCACCAAGGGTCTCATAGGTCATGCTAACGGAGGAGCGTAGATTTTGCCCTAAAGGTAGCCAGGAGCCATAGAAGGTTTCTAAGCAGAGGAGTAACCTGCTGGGATTTTAGAAAAGTCACGCTGGCAGTCACATGAAGCATGGATGTGCCAGGGAGACGGGGGGGGGGGGGGTCGCAGTGGAACATCACACAAGCAAAGCGTTTCTGGAAAAACGCTTCAAGAAAAGTCATGCTTCAACTCAGAAGTTCACAGAACCCTGTGGAGAGCAGTGGCGTTCAAACTTTTTTTTCCTCCATAGAACTTGCTCTCACGAAGCTGACCTCGAAGCCCCACGTGTAAAACTGGTGAACACGGAGATGGACAGACGGTGGCACACAGCGCCCCCCCCCCCCCCCCCCCCGCCTAGCAAAGTTCAAAACCACTGGTGTGCAAAGCACTTAGCTTAGCCTGGGTTTGAATGCCGACTACCGATTAGTGATCTTGAGCAAGCAGGCCACTCACTCCTCTGAGTTGTGCTTCCTCATCAGCAAAATGGGACCAACACAACCTCCCCAGCAGGGTTCCGAGGGTTTCAGATGATGCATGTGCAACAGCCTAGCAGGGCACACGGAGACCAGGAGAGGGGCGCCTGGAGGGCTCAGTCGGTTGAGCGTCGGACTCTTGATTTCAGCTCAGGTCATGATCTCACAGCTCCTGGGATCGAGTCCCAAGTTGGGCTCTGAGCTGTTGAGCAGAGCCTGCCTGAGATTCTCTCTCTCCTTCTCTCTCTGCCACTCCCCTGATTGTGTGGGTGTGCACAGGCTCACACATGCACTCTCTCTCTCTCAAAAAAAACAAAAAACAAAAAACGGGGGGGACAAACGGGCTCAAGTCTCTCCCAGCCTTCTGGCCAAATCTGTGACTCTCTCCTCTTCACAGCCAAGCCTCTCCAAAGGGAGGTCTCCTCCCCTCACTGTCTCCATCTCACATCTTTTTTTTTTTTTAATTTTTTTTTTTTTTTTTCAACGTTTATTTATTTTTGGGACAGAGAGAGACAGAGCATGAACGGGGGAGGGGCAGAGAGAGAGGGAGACACAGAATTGGAAACAGGCTCCAGGCTCCGAGCCATCAGCCCAGAGCCTGACGCGGGGCTCGAACTCACGGACCGCGAGATCGTGACCTGGCTGAAGTCGGACGCTTAACCGACTGCGCCACCCAGGCGCCCCACATCTTTTTTTTTTTAATGTTTATTTGTTTATTTTGAGAGAGAGAGAGTGCATGCCAGCATGGGGAGAGGCACAGAGAGAAGAGAGAGAGAGAGAATCCCCAGCAGGCTCCACACTGTCGGCACAGAGCCCGACTCGGGGCTCGATCCCACGAACTGAGATCATGACCTGGGCCAAAATCAGGAGCCCCCCCAGGCGCCCCTCATCCCCTCACTTCTAGATCTGTCCTCAACGCTCTGCATTCTGGTTTCCACCTCCATCATCCCAGCACGACTGCTTCTACGCCGTCTCCAGCGATGACCTCCCAGCTGCCCAGTGCAAGTCCTTATCTTCATTCGCTTCCTGGCCTCACTGACTCATGTTGGCTACTTCCTACTCCTGGAAACTCTCTTCCCTCGTCTTCCATGACCTCCTACAGCTGTGATTGCTGGCGTTTCCCAACTTGAAGTCTCAGAAAGCTTTCTTTTCACTCTGCATTCTCTCCCCGAGTCCTTTTCTCCCTGCCCCACACACCCCTGCCTGCTCCCTTCCTCACTCTGCCAGCCACACAGCCCTCCTAGCAAGGTTCCTTGAAAGAGCCATGTTCTTCCGAGTTCTGGGAATTCCTACATGCCGTGCCCTCTCCAGAAACACTCTTCCCTCTGTTCTTTGCCCCCTTCACCTGGCCCACTCCCACTCATCCTGCAGATGTTAGTCACTGCCTTGGGGAAGACTTCCTTGCCCCTTGGGCTGGGTTAGCACTTGGCTCATTCTGCTCCTTTTCATAGTCCTCCTTATACTTTTTTCAAAAAAATTTTTTTAGCATTTATTTATTTTTGAGAGACAGAGCATGAGCGGGAGAGAGGCGGGCAAAGAGGAAGACAGAGAATCCGAAGCAAGCTCCAGGCTCCGAGCTCGGACTCACGAACCTGTGAGATCATGACCTGAGCGGAAGTCGGATGCTTGCCCCCGACTGAGCCACCCAGGCGCCCCTAGTCCTCATTACACTTGAGGAAATTATTCCAGCAGTTATTACATTAAAATCTCCCCTGCCACCACTAGACTTACATTCCATGAAGACAGGGACCAAGTCTGTCTTACCCACTACAGTACCCCTAGTTCCTGATGAATGGAGGGTGCTTAATAAATAGATATGGATTTGGCCATGGAATCATAGCTTGGCACTCAAAGGCACAAGGGACAAAACAAGAAAGAGATAAATTGGACTTCACCGAAATTAAAGACTTTGGGGCCTCAAAGGAAAACGATTGGGAAAGTAAAAAGACGACCCACAGAACAGCAGAAGATATTTGCAAACATATATCTTGTAAGGGTCCAGTATCTAGAGTATATAAAGAATCCTACAACTCAACGACAAAAATATAAACAACCTGCCCTTAAAAAATGGGCAAAGGACTGGAACGGGCGGTTCTCCGGAGAAGAAGGGATATATGCACATAGCCGACAAGCACCTGAAAAGATGCTCAACATCATTAGTCATTAGGGAAATGCACGCGAAGCCCAGAATGACATACGACTTTATAGCCACGAGGATGGCTGTGATCAGATAGATTATAACAAGCATTGGACAAGGATGCAGAGAAATGACAACCCTCATTCTCCGCCGGTGGGAATGTGAAATGGTGCAGCCACTTTGGAAAGCAGTCTGGCACCTCCTCAAAAAGTTGGAACGTAGAGTTACCATATGTGATATTGCGATTTATAGTAAATACATATGTGGCGGCGCCTGGGTGGCTCAGTCGGTGAAGCGTCCGACTCTTGATTCCGGCTCAGGCCAGGATGTCACGGTTCATGGGACTGAGCCCCACATCCGGCTCCGCGCTGACAGTGTGGAGTCTGCTTGGGATTCTCTCTCTCTCTACCCCTCCCCCGCTCACATACACTCGCTCTCTCATTCTCTCTCAACATAAATAAATCAACTGAAATTTAAAAAATATATATGTTGGGGCGCCTGGGTGGCTCAGTCGGTTGAGCGGCTGACTTCGGCTCAGGTCATGATCTCGCGGTCCGTGAGTTCAAGTCCCGCGTCAGGCTCTGTGCTGACAGCTCGGAGCCTGGAGCCTGTTTCGGATTCTGTGTCTCCCTCTCTCTGACCCTCCCCCATTCATGCTCTGTCTCTCTCTGTCTCAAAAATAAATAAACGTTAAAAAAAAATTAAAAAATATATATGTATATATTTGGCCTTTGACCTTGTTCCAGGCACCGAGCAACCCTTCAAATTTCCTGATAAGAGTGATAATCGTGTCTTGTTATGTTAAACAGGTGTCTTTTGGAAAGCCCTTAAGACAGGGCTGGTTGCCAGGGCCACCAACCCCAGGATTACCCAAAGTAACAGAACTTTCCGTACCTCCCCCAAACCTCCTGGGAGGGAAGAGGGCCTGAGGTTGAGTCAGTCCCCAAAGGCCAATGATTCAATCAACCATGGCTATGTAATGAAGCGTCCATAAAGAGCCAAAAGGAAGGAATTCTAAGAGCTTCTGGGCTGGTACACACGTGGAGGTGCTAGGTGAGTGGCACCCTGGAGGGCACAGAAGCCCCGAGAACCCTTCCCTATGCCTTGCCCTAAACATTTCTTCCATGCGTCTCTTCCCGAGTTATACCCTTTTGTCATAAACTAGGGATCTAATACGTAAAACGTTTCTCTGATTTCTATGAGGTGCTCTAGCGAATTAATCGAACCCAAGGAGAGGGTACTTGGAACCTGCAATCTACAGCTGGTCAGCCAAAAGCACCGGTGACACCTGGGTTTATGACTGATATCGAAAGTTGTCAGGGGAGGGGGTGAGTCTTGTAGGACTCAGTCCTCGACCTGTGGAATCTGATGCCAGTCTCCCGGTGGATAGTGTCAGAATGAAGCTAAATCGAGTTACGTTGTAGGGTACCCAGCTGGCACGAAAGAATTGATCCTTATTAGTGTGGGGAACACCCCCCCCCCCATACACACATGGGAATTGGTACCGTAACTTGTTTGCTCTGTGACTCAGAAATTCCACTCCTGGGTATCAAGTTATCTACCTAAGAGAAATGAAAACGTGTGTCCACACAAAAATTTCTACGTGAATGTTCATAGCAGCATCATTCATAATAGCCCAAAGCTAAAAATAACCCTAATGTCTATCAACAGGTGAATGGATAAGCAAAATGTGGCGTCACCACACAATAGAATATTGTTTGGCCATAAACAGGAATCAAGTTCCAATACATGCAACAAAGTGGATGAACCTTGAAAAGGTAATGATAGGGACGCCTCGGTGGCTCAGCCAGTTGAGCATCCGACTCTTGATTTTGGCTCAGGTCACGATCTCACGGTTTGTGAGTTCGAGCCCCGCGTCGGGCTCTGTGCTGACAGCTCGGAGCCTGGAGCCTGCTTTCGATTCTGTCTCCCTCTCTCTCTGCCCCTCCCCCGCTCATGCTCTGTCTCCCTGTCTCTCTCTCTCTCTCTCTCAAAAATAAACATTAAAAAAATTTAAAAAATATATATAGATAGATATAGATATAGATATAGATATAGATATAGATATATAAAGGTTGCCTAGGGCTGAGAAAGATGGGGGGCTAGAAGGTGATAGTAAAGGGCAGGGAATTTCGTTTAAGGTGATGAAAATATTCCAAAATTGACTGTGATAATGGTAGCACATATCTGTAAATATACTAAAAGGAACTCAACTGTACACTTTGGTTTTTTGAGAGAGAGAGAAAAGAGAGAGAGAGAGAGAGATGCAGGGCTCACCCGAAACAGGGCTGGAGCTCACCCGATGTGGGACTCGAACTCATGAACTGTGAGATCATGACCTGAGCCAAAGTCAGATGCTTCACGACTGAGCCCAGGTGCCCTCTGTACACTTTATTTTTCAACTGAGGTATAGTTGACATACGATATTATACTAGTTTTAAGTGTACATCGTAGTAAGTTGACAATTACATACATTACAAAATGCTCATCATGGTAAGTGTAGTTACCACTGGCCAACTGTACAAAATTATTACATTATTTGACTGTATTCCCTAGGCCGTATGTTTCATCCCCGTGATTTATTTCTTTTATGACTGAAAGTTTGTACCTCTTAATCCTCCTCACCTATTCTCTCCGTCCCTCCACCCTTCTCCTCTGGTGACCACCATTTTGGTATGTGTGTTAATGAGTCTGCTTCTGGGACACCTGGCAGGCTTTGTCCATAGAGCACGAGACTCTTGAGCTCAGGGTTGTGAGTTCAAGCCCCATGTTGGGCATGGATCCTACTTAAAATAAAAATGAAAAACAAATAAGTCTGAATCGATTTCTCTTTTGTTTGTTCTTTTCTTTTGTTTTTTAGATTCCACATATACGTGAAATCATAGGGCATTTGTCTTTCTCTGACTTATTTCACGTAGCATTATACCCTCTAGGTCCATCCATGTGGTCATGAATGGCAAGATTTCATTCTTTTTTATGGCTACGACTCCATTGTGTGTGTATATATATATATATATATATATACCACATTCTCTTTACCCATTCATCTACTGATGGACACTTAAGTTGTTTACCTATCTTGGCTATTATAAATAATGCTGCAATAAACATAGGTGTGCATGTATCATTTCGAATTAGTGTTTTCATTTTCTTCGGGTAAATAACCAGCAGTGGAATGATTGGATCATATGATACGTGTGTTATTAATTTTTCGAGGAACCTCCACACCGTTTTCCAGAGCGGCCGCTCCAGTTTGCATTCCCACCAACAGTGCAAGACGGTTCCCGTTTCTCCACATCCTCGCCAGCATCTATAGTCTCCTGATTTGTTCATTTTAGCCACTCTTACGGGTGTGAGGTGGTATCTCAGTGTGGTTTTGATCTGTATTTCCCTGATGAGGAGTGACGTTGAGCATCTTATGTGCCTGTTGGCCATCTGGATGTCTTCTTTGGAAAAATGCCTATCCAGGCCCTTTGGCAATTCTTTACCCAGATTATTTGGGGGTTTTGGGGATTGCTTTTTAGTGTTGAGTTGTAGGAGTTCTTTATATATTTTGGATATTAATCCCTTATCGGATATATCATTTGCAAATATGTTCTTGCATTTCAGTAGGTTGCCTTTTTGTTTTCTTGATGGTGTCCTTCACTGTGCAGAAACTTTTTAGTTTGATGTAGTTGCAATTATTTGTTTTTGCTTTTGTTTCCCTTGCCTGAGGAGACTGATCCAGAAAAATATTGCTAAGGCTGATGTCTAAGAGATTACTGCTTTTTTTTTTTTTTTTAGGAGTTTTATGGTTTCAGGTCTCACATTTAGATCTTTAGTCCATTTTTTTTTTAATTTTTTTTTCAACGTTTATTTATTTTCGGGACAGAGAGAGACAGAGCATAAACGGGGGAGGGGCAGAGAGAGAGGGAGACACAGAATCGGAAACAGGCTCCAGGCTCCGAGCCATCAGCCCAGAGCCCGACGCGGGGCTCGAACTCACGGACCGCGAGATCGTGACCTGGCTGAAGTCGGACGCTTAACCGACTGCGCCACCCAGGCGCCCCTCTTTAGTCCATTTTAACTGTATTTTTACTTATGGTGTAAGTAGTCCAGTTTCATTCTTCTGCATGTAGCCGTCCAGTTTTCCCAACACCTTTTATTGAAGAGTCTGTCTTTTGCCCATTGTAGATTCTTGCCTCCATTGTCATAGATTAAATGACCATATAGGCATGGGTTTACTTCTGGGTTTTCTATACCATTCTATTGTTTTATGTGTCTTTTTTTAATGTTTATTTATTTATTTTGAGAGAGAGAGTAGAGAACAAGTGGAGGAGGGGCAGAGAGAGTGGGAGACAGAATCCCAAGCAGGCTCCGCATGGTCAGCACAGAGCCCCACATGGAGCTTGAACTCATGAACTGTGAGTCCATGACCTGAGCTGAAATCAAGAGTTGGATGCCCAACCCACTGAGCCAGCCAGGTGCCATCTGTGTGTCTGTTTTTGTGCCAATACCATACTGTTTTGATTACTGTAGCTTTGTAGTGTTGTTTTATTTATTATTTTATTTTATTTTTATAAATTTTTAACGTTTATTTATTACTGAGAGACAGAGACAGAGCACGAGAGGGGCAGAGAGAGGGGGAGACACAGAAGCCGAAGCAGTCTCCAGGATCCGGCTGTCAGCACAGAGCCCGACGCGGGGCTCGAACCCACGAACCATGAGCTCATGACCTGAGCTGAAGTCCAAGGCTTAACCGACTGAGCCACCCAGGCACCCCTGTAGTATTGTTTTAAACCTAGGATTGTGATACTTCCAACTTTGTTCTTCTCTCTTAAGATTGCTTTAGTTATTTGGGGTCTTTTGTGGTTCCATACAAATTGTAGGATTATTTGTTGTAGTTCTGTGAAAGAGAGTATTGGTATTTTTATTGGGATTGCATTGAATCTGTAGATTGCTTTGGATGGTATGAACGTGTTAGCAATATTAATTCTTCCCATCCACGAGCATGGACTGTCTTTCCATTTATTTGTGTCATCTCCAATTTTGTTCATCAAGGTCTCATAGGTTTTAGAATACAGGCCTTTCACTTCCTTGGTTAAATTTGTTCCTAGGTATTTTATTCTTTTTTTAAATGTTTACTTATTTTTGAGAGAGAGAGAGAGAGAGACAGAGAGAGAGAGAGAGAGAGAGAGAGTGAGAGCGAGCATAAGCGGGGGAGGGGCAGAGAGAGAGAGAGAGAGACGGAGACACAGAATCTGAAACAGCCTCCAGACTCTGAGCCGTCAGCACAGAGCCCAGTGTGGGACTCGAACTCATGGACCGCGAGATCGTGACCTGGCTGAAGTCGGACGCTGAACCGACTGAGCCACCCAGGCGCCCCAGTATTTTATTCTTTTTGATGAAATGTAAATGGGATTGTTTTCTTAATTTCTGTTTCTGTCACTTCATTATCAGCGTATAGAAATACAACAGATTTCTGTATATTAATTTTGTATCCTGCAACTTTGAGTTCATTTATCAGTTCTACTTTCCAGTGGAGATACTATGTATGCTTTCCATGTTACATAGTATCATGTCATCTGCAAACAGTGAAAATTTTACTTCTTCTTTACCAATTTGGGTGGCTTTTATTTCTTTTCCTGGTCTGATTGCTGCGGCTAGGACGTGCAGTGCTATGCTGACTAAATGTGCTAAGAATGGACATCCTAGTCTTGTCCGTGACCTTAGAGAAAAAGCTTTCAGCTTTTCACCATTGAATATGATATTAGTTGTGGGTTTGTTATATATGGCCTTTCTCCTGTTGAGATAGGTTCCCTCTACTCACAAGCATGAGATCATGACCTGAACTAAAGTCACAGGCTTAGCCGACTGAGCCACCCAGGTGCCCTGAGATGTCTTCCTTCTAGACTCGCTTTACCCACCCAGGTGCCCCTCCTTATTGATTTTTCTATCTGGATGATCTATCCACTGATGTAAGGGGATGGGTGTTAAAGTGCCTTATTGTATTACTGTCACTTTCTCCCTTATATCTGTCAATATTTCTTTATATATTTAGACACTCCCCTGTTGGGTGCATATATATTTATAATTGTTATGTCCTTGGGGCGCCTGGGTAGCTAGGTCGGTTAAGCGGCCGACTTCAGCTCAGGTCATGATCCTGTGGTTCACGGGTTCGAGCCCCGGGTCGGGCTCTGTGCTGGCAGCTTGGAACCTGGAGCCTGCTTCGGATTCTGTGTCTCCTTCTCTCTCTGCCTCTCCCCCACTCACGCTCTGTCTCTCAAAAATTAATAAACATTAAAAAAAATTTTATTTCAACGTTTATTTATTTGTGGGACAGAGAGAGACAGAGCATGAATGGGGGATGGTCAGACAGAGAGGGAGACACAGAATCGGAAACAGGCTCCAGGCTCCGAGCCATCAGCCCAGAGCCTGACGCGGGGCTCGAACTCACGGACCGCGAGATTGTGACCTGGCTGAAGTCGGACGCTCAACCGACTGCACCACCCAGGCGCCCCCAAAAAAATTTTTAATAAAAAAACCCCACAATTGTTATATCCTCTTGTTGGATTGATCCCTTTATCATTATGTAGTGCTATTCTTTGTCTCTTATTACACTCTTCCTTTTAAACCCTATTTTCTTTGATACAAGTATTGCCTACCCCAGCTTTTTTTTTTTTTTTTTTTTTGGCTTCCATTTACATGGAGTATATTTTTCCATTCATTCACTTTTTGTTTGTGTGTGTCTTTAAGTCTGTTGTGAGTCTCTTGTAGGAAACATAGATGGGTCTTGTTTTCATTTGTTTGGTTGTCTGGGTTTTTTTTTTTTTTTTTTTTAATATATTCAGTCTCCCTAGTCTTTTGATTGGAGCATGTAGACCATTTGCTTTTTTTTTTTTTTTTTTAAATGTTTATTCATTTTGAGAGAGAGAGAGAAGAGAGAGGAGGACAGAAGATCCAAACCGGGCTTTGCTGAATAACCTGGGTGGGACTGATTTAATCAGTTGAGGAGCCTTAAGAGCAGGGTTGAAGCTCCCTCAAGAAAAGAAATTCTGCCTGTGGACAGCCCAAGCTCATGAGGTCCACTGTACCCTCCTGAAGGCCTGCCCTGTGGATTCCCAATTTGCCTAGTCAGACCTCACCATCATGGAAGTCAGTTCCTTGCGACAAATCTCTTAATAGATATTGCCTACTGGTCCTGTTTCTCTGGTTGAACACTGATACAAAAAGCAACTATGATGGGGCGCCAGGGTGGCTCAGCCTGTTAAGCGTCTGACTCTTGGTTTTGGTCATGATCTCGCAGTTCGTGGGATTGAGCCCTGCATCAGGCTCTGCGCTGACAGTGCGGAGCCTGCTTGGGATTCTCTCTCTCTCTCTCTCTCTCTCTCCCTCTCTCTGCTCCTCTGCTGCCCCTGTGCTCTTCTCTGCCTCAAAAGAAATAAATATACTTCAAAAAAAAAAAAAACAACTATGTTACTTCAAGATGATAGGTTTGTGATCAGATTAAAGTTTATTCGGATGGGAAATACCTAGTGCCCAGATCTTGGTTTCTAATACCATTTCCCAGTAAAAGAAACCAAGGTTCCTTGCTTCTTTGGAAAAATAGTTGATTCTAGGGCTGGGAAGGTACTGGATTATAAAAAGTATACAAAGTATAAAAGAAATACCCATAAGTCTATTTTGATATAAATAAATTATTAAATAAATAAACAAATAAATAGGAAAGAAGAGACAGATGTCCCACGCAGAATAATTCCAAATAATTTATGGGGACATTCCTCCCTTAAAGTGTGGAAAATACAATGCTCTGCTCCTTAAGAGAGTGCTGCACATTGTGACTTCCTTCCAAAGAGTACAGTTGGGAAGAAGGAAAAGTAACTTTATGGTGAAGCCTGAGCCACACTACTTTAACCAGGTGATCAAGGTCAATATCAAGGGGGATGTACCCTTGACATGATCTGAGAAGAACGGCACTTTATCTCTGTGACCTTCCTCCTCCAAACCTATAACCTCATTCTAATCATGACAAAAACATCAAACAATCCAATAAAGGGGCATCCTACAAAAATTTGACCAGTACTCAAAATTGTCAAGGTCATCAAAAAGGAAAATCCAAGACACCATCACAGCCAACAAGAGCCTAAGGGGATATAACAACGATATGCAAAGTGGATGGGATCCTGGAACAGAAAACAGATATTAAGTAAAAACTAAGAAAATCCAAATAAATCATGAGCTTTATCTGTATTATCTTCTCAACTTTTTGGTATAATTGTTCTTTACAATGTCTATTAAGAAACTAGATCAGGGGCACCTGGCTGGCTCAGTCGGTGGAGCACGTGACTCTTGATCTCGGGGTTGTAAGTTCGTGCCCCGTGTTGGATGTAGAGATTACTTAAAAAATAAACTCTTAAAAACAAAGGAAACTAGATCAGGAAAAAAACAGATGAACAAATACTTGTGACTTGTACTGCGTACAAGTTTCAGTACTAGGCTACAAAAGCAGGAGTCACTTTAATTTAAAAGCAAATCTTGGGGCGCCTGGGTAGCTCAGTCAGTTGAGCATCCGACTTCAGCTCAGGTCATGATCTCTCTGTGAGTTCAAGCCCCGCGTTGGGCTCTGTGCTGACAGCCCAGGGCCCACTTTGGATTCTGTGTCTCCCTCTCTCTCTGACCTTTCCCCCGCTCATGCTCTGTTCTTCTGTCAAAAATTAATAAAAACATTTAAAAAAATTAAAATAAAATAAAATAAAATAAAAGCAAATCTTGGGGCGCCTGGGGGGCTCAGTCGGTTGAGCATCCGACTTCGGCTCAGGTCATGATCTCACGGTTCGTGGGTTCGAGCCCCGCCTCGGGCTCTGTGCTGACAGCTCAGAGCCTGGAACCTGCTTTGGATTCTGTGTCTCCCTCTCTCTCTGCCCCCTCCCCCACTCACGCTCTGTCTCTATCTCTCTCAAAAATAAATAAACATTAAAAAAAAAAAACCAAAAAGCAAATCTTGACGATTTCAGTGACTGGCAATTTGTTGACCCTTGTTGACAGTGACTATCCTGTCTCCTAGGCAATGCAAAACAAGTGGCTTTTCTAGTCTCAGAGACATCCGCACATAGCCCCCTTTAGATAACCTCACCTTTTATTTCATCAAAAAGGTATAAAATATCTAAAAAGAATTTGTTCAGCTTCCCGTAACCAAACCTATGACCTGACTTGTGCGTGACCTTTCCTCCTGTGCTCCTGTTATAACGATGACACCTCCCATTTAGGGGGCACGACCTAAGAGCCAAGCACCGTGGTAAGCCTATTACACACACTATGGCCGTTGATTATCAGGCCAAACTTAGCAGGTTCTCATCATTTTCCCACTTTAAAGTTGAGGAAACTGACACTCAGGAAAGTAAGTGACTTGCCCAAGGTCTCACAGCTAGAAGGCGACAGGACCCAGATTCCAGAGCCTGAACTCTTTTCTTTTTTTTTTTTTTTTTTTTTTTTTACCTAATCTTGCCCTGCAACGTGGGTCTCAAACTCACAACCCTGAGATCAAGAGTCACGTGCTCTACCGACTGAGCCAGCCAGGCGCCCCTGAACTCTTTTTTTTTTATTTTTTTTTAAATTCTAGTAGAGTTAACATACGGTGGTATATTAGTTTCAGGTGTACAATACAGTGATTCGACGGTTCTATATGTTACTCAGTGTTCATCAGGATAAGTGTACTTTTTTAATATAAATGATTTTCTTTCTTTTTTTAAGCTGTTTATTTTTTGAGAGACGGCGGGGGGGGGGGGGTGGAGTGGGTGGGGAGGGGCAGAGAGGCAGGGAGATCAAGGATCTGAAGCAGGCTGTGCGCTGACGTGAGATCATGACCTGAGCCAAAGTTGGACGCTTAACCTTCTGAGCCACCCAGGCGCCCCTATTTTTTTTTAAGATAAGTGTGTTCTTAGTCTCCTTCACCTAGTTCACCCATCCCCCCACCCAAGCATCTGAACTCTTAATTCCTAGGCTTTCCTCCTCTGTAAGACAAACCCCTAGTCCTGGGCTAACCCGTCCCTCCCCAGCCCCCAGGAGCTTCGATCCATTGGCTATTCCTATTGACCCCCTCTGTCTTCCTACCTTTCCTTCTCTTCTGCGCTCTTCAACGTCATTTTGCAAACAAGCTGTCACTCCTAGGTCAAAACAAAACCCCTCCCCTAACCCACAGCCTCCTCCGGTTCTCTTTTGACTTGCATATCCACAAGATATCTCTATTGGATATCTTCTCCTGGAAGTCTCACAGCCATCCCAAACCAAATACAGTAAAACCTTGTTTGGTGAGGGTTCCCCAAGATGAGCAAACACTTCTAATCAAATTTAATTTGCCAAACGAGTGGTGTCTTGCAATGCGAGTAGTACGTGACGATGATCGCAACTGAGCCGATGGTTCTTGAAATTTGCTCCGACATACAAGCGCTCTGGATGACAATCACGCTTCCGGACCGAATTAATGCTCGCAAACCAAGGTTTGCCCGGATATACCAAACTGAACCCTTGATCCCTCCGCTTCTCCTCCAAAAAACACCTGTTCTCGTGGTCTTTCCCTCCCGGTAAATGACACCACCATCCACCCTGTTGCTCCGACCAGGAACTTGGGCAGGACCCTTGCCCTCTTCTCCCTGCTCTACACGCGGTCACAAGTCTCGCTTCTACTAAGTGTCTCTCGTCTGTGCATTTCACGCCGTCTCCACTGCCTCTGCCTTCGTGCCGTCACCATCATTGCTCACCCAGACCACAAACCACAGCCTCCTACCAGGCTGCTCCCAGCCTACCCTGCCCTACTTCCAACCAGTCTGACCTCAGCAGTCCACACAGCAACCCCGGTGAGAGTCCTTCAACCCAGAGCCGAGACCCTCCGTCCAAGTTCGAACCCTTCAATGTTTGCCTGGGCCTCAGGGTAGAATCCAAACTCTCTCTCAAGGCCTAGAGGCTCCCGGTGATCTGACCCCAGCTTCCGCCTTCAGCCCCGTTCCCTCATCACCCCTTCCGTCAGCACCCTCTCCTGCCACCACCCACCGAACACGTCCCCTTTCTGCACTTACTTCCACACAGAGTGACTTTCAGTTCCATCAAGTCTCCCAGCTTTCCCGCGACCGGGCCTCTTTGCAGGCCTCTGCCCAGGATGTGAACGTGCCCCTTCTTCCTTCTGCCTAGGATGTGAACGTGCCCCACTCGGTGCCCCGGACCTGAGTCCTCCGCAGCCCGCGGGGCTCAGCGGGCTCTTCCTCGGCCCCTCCCCCATCAGGGCAGGACTTCGTGCCTTCCCGGCCGCATTGGAGGCTGCGACTGTCTACACTCACCTGCCGCACCGTAGGCCGTGAGCCTCTGAAGACTGGGGTCTGTGGATGTGGCTCATCCCCGCAGCCCAGCACCCAGCACCCAGCCCTGCGGGTCTGCCTCATCGCCCGTGGTGCGTGTTTGTGGGAGGAACAACTGGAAGTTGGAGGCAGGTGACCTTGAATCTAGAGCCACAGCCCTACTGATTAAACCAATAATCTTTTTTTTTTTTTTTTTTTTGTAGCTCATTGCCCTTCCGTTCCCATGCCCCGTGGAAACATTTTTGTTCTCTAACGAATACCCTATCAGATGTACATGTCGAGAGTTACAAATGTGTCACTAGAAGTTCATGACTTTTGAACCAGTTTCCTCATTTTAAGTGGAAGGAAACCGAAGTCCCCAAAGCTGAAGTGATTGTTCGCAGCAGGCCCGTTGTAGCGATAAAACTGGGACCAGACCTCAGATTTCTTCTTCTTCTTTTTGTAACAGTTTATTTATTTAGGAGTCTCTACACCCAATGTGGGGTTCAAACTCATGACTCTGAGTCTAAGAGTCACATGCTTTTCTGACTGAGCCAGCCGGGTGCCCCTAGATCTCGGATTTCTTGCTTCTAGTACTCTATCACCTCTCCTACGCCATGCGGTGATGGATTAAAGGTGACCCTGAGTTCTTTGATACTCTTCCTGACGGTGAGCTCTGTATCCCCTTCCCTTGAATCCACGTGGGTTCTGCAACTGCTCAGACCAATAAAGTAGAGCAAAAGAGATATTCTGGGCAGAGCCCAAACTGAAAACGTAGGGTCCCTTCTAAACACTGATTAAGAATTTCAAGATGGCGAGGTGGCCCCGTGACTCAGTTCATAGAGCATGTGACTCTTGATCTCAGAGTCATGGGTTCGAGTCCCACGTTGGGTGTAGAGAATGCTGAAAAAATGAAATAAACTTTAAAAAATAGAATATTTCGGGGGCACCTGGGTGGCTCAGTCGGTCAAGTCTCTGACTCCGGCTCAGGTCATGATCTCCCGGTTCGAGAGTTCGGGCCCCGTGTCGGGCTCTGTGCTGACAGCCCGGAGCCGGGAACCTGCTTCGGATTCTCTGTCTCCCTCTCTCTCTGCCCCTCCCCAGCTCGCATTCTGTCTCTATCTCTCTCTCAAAAACAAAAACAAATCAAAAATTTAAAAAAAAGAAAAAAATTTTTTGAAAGAATTTCAAGATGGCAGAGAAGCAGGGCCTTGAACTTAGCAGCGCCCCGTGTGACTGCACAGTCTGTGTGCCCATGAACATGCCAGTTTCAGGGCTCAGGTCGGAAGAAACCGGCAGCGGCTTCCAGTTCCTATTTCTTGGAACGTTCAGTCAAGCCAGATGCCATGCAGTCAGCTGCCCTGAGATCACCACGCTGCGAGAAGCCCAGGCTACACGGAGAGGCCCTGGAGGATGAGATGCCACGTGCAGAGGAACAGACCGAGGAGCGCCAAGGTGCTCAGCACGTGAGCGTCGGGGTTCACAACAATCACCCCAAGATGTGCCACTTTCGCGTGCGGATTCGTTCAAGCTGAAAGCAATCAAGGCCCAAAAGACTCAGGAAGAGGGCCGCCTGGGTGGCTCAGTCGGTTGGGCGTTGGACTTCAGCTTAGGTCATGGTCTCACAGCTCATGGGTTCGAGCCCTGCATCAGGCTCTGTGTTGATAGCTCAGAGCCTGGAGCCTGCTTCGGATTCTGTCTCAGTCTCTCTCTGCCTCTCCCCACTCACGCTCTGTCTCTCCCTCTCTCAAATATAAATAACAATTTTTTAACAAAGTAAATGTGAGTTCAGAATACTTCCCTTGGCCCCTAGGAATACTTCTCTGTCATTGCACTTATAACACTGTATGAAAATTAATTGTCTGTGTGTCTGTTTCCTTGACTAGATCAATGTTTTTCAAACTGTGGATGCAACCTATTAACGGGTTATGAAATATATGTATTTTTTATTAAAATTTTTTTTAATGTTTTATTTTTGACAGAGAGAGAGAGCATGAGCAGGGGAGGGGCAGATAGAGAGGGAGACACAGAATCCGAAGCAGGCTCCAGGCTCTGAGCTGTGAGCACAGAGCCCGACGTGGGGCTCGAACTCACAGACCGCGAGATCATGACCTGAGCCGAAGTCGGACGCCCAACCGACTGAGCCACCCAGGTGCCCCGAAATATATATATATTTTTAATTTTTGTTAATGTTTATTTATTTTTGACAGAGAGAGAGAGACAGAGCATGAGTGGGGGAGGGGCAGAGAGAGAGGGAGACACAGAATCCGAAACAGGCTCCAGGCTCTGAGCTGTCAGCACAGACGCGGGGCTCGAACTCATAAACTGTGAGATCATGACCTGGCCGTCGGACACATAACCGACTGAGCCACCCCGGCGCCCCTGAAATATATTTTTAATGAGATAGAATAACATAAAAATATGAGTATGTGTTGCACACAACCAGTATTATATCTAGAAACTTGCAGGTGTGTGTGTGTGTGTGTGTGTGTGTGTGTGGCTATTGGACTACACTGTGAGAGCCCTCAGTGCGGTGTCCGTGCTTAGCCTATTCACCACTATATCCCCAGCAGCCGGCCCATTGTTTGACACATGTAGATGTTGTATAAATATTTGTTAAATGAATGAATGTTATTCTTGACATTTCCTATTCAGAGATGAACCTCCTCATCTTCTTGGGACCTTTTACTGGTTCCTAACAATCCTGGGCTCCAGACTTCTACTCCCTCCGTAAAGCAGGGAGTCTTATAGCAGTTTATTTATTACCCATTCATTTTCAAATTTTAGTTTTCAGTTTGCACCTAAATATCTACACCAGTGTCAGCTTTCTGTTAACTGCCTGCTGATACAGAAGCTGTTCATCCCCTCCCCAATCCAGTCAAAAACTAAAGAAGGAAGCAAAGGAAGGAAGCGGAGAGGGAGGGAAGGAGGGAGGGAGGGAGGGAAGGAAGGAAGGAAGGAAGGAAGGAAGGAAGGAAGGAAGGAAGGAAGCTGAGGGAAGGGAAGGGAAGGGAAGGGAAGGGAAGGAAAAGAAAGAAGAAAAACTATGTTACAGGTTTACTCTAGGAACTCTTAAAGATGAATTGCTACCATTTACTAAGTCTGAACAATAGACCAGATATTTTTTTAAATTTAAGTTTATTTATTTATTTTGAGAGAGACAGAGAGAGCAAGAAGGGGAGGGGCAGAGAGAGAGAGGGAGAGAGAGAATCCCAAGCAGGCTCCGCGCTGTCAGTGTGGAGCCCGATGTGGGCTTGAACTCACGAACCGTGAGATCAAGACCTGAGCTGAGACCATGAGTTGGACGCTCAGCCAACTGAGCCACCCAGGCGTCCCCTGACCAGATATTTTTGATATACCATCTCATTTAATTGTCGCAGCAAGTCTGTAGCACAGTATTATTTTTTTTCAATATATGAAGTTTATTGTCAAATTGGTTTCCATACAACACCCAGTGCTCACCCCAAAAGGTGCCCTCCTCAATACCCATCACCCACCCTCCCCTCCCTCCCACCCCCCATCAACCCTCAGTTTGTTCTCAGTTTTTAAGAGGCTCTTATGCTTTGGCTCTCTTCCACTCTAACCTCTTTTTTTTTTTTCCTTCCCCTCCCCCATGGGTTTCTGTTAAGTTTCTTAGGATCCACATAAGAGTGAAACCATATGGTATCTGTCTTTCTCTGTATGGCTTATTTCACTTAGCATCACACTCTCCAGTTCCATCCATGTTGTAGCACAGTATTATTAACCCCCATTTCACACATACCCAGGGAGGTTAAGTAACTCCCCTAAAGTCACCCAGCTAGTTAGTGAATGGTAAACGATGTAAACCCAGACCTGGCCAGCTCCAAAGCTCCATGAGCTTTCCGTATTCTTCTGCTACCCCCACACGATTAACCAAAGCACCTATACAGAGGGTTGTACTAAGACTGGACAGCCTACAAATAGTACATTTTCTCTGTCAATCAATGGGGAGCCAATCTGTGTAGACACAACCTTAAGATAGGTGCTTATGGGGGTGCCTGGGTGGCTCAGTTGGTTAAGCATTCTACTTGGGCTCAGGTCACGATCTTACAGTTGGTTAAGAATCCAACTTCGGTTCAGGTCGTGATCTCACGGTTCGTGAGTTCAAGCCCTGCATCGGGCTCTCTGCTGTCAGTGCAGAACCTGCTTCGGGTTCTCTGTCCCCCTCTCTCTCTCTGCATCTCTCTCTCTCTCTTCCTCCCTCAAAAATAAATAAATGTAAAGATATTAAAAAAAAAAGATAGGTGTTTATGATGTACACATCATCAGTGGAACTCAATAGCTTTTGGTGATTTGTAAACATGCCAGGAGCTCACTTTCCCATCGGCATACTTCTGTAAGCACCACATTTTTTTTTTTTTTTAATTTTTTTTTTTCAACGTTTATTTATTTTTGGGACAGAGAGAGACAGAGCATGAACGGGGGAGGGGCAGAGAGAGAGGGAGACACAGAATCGGAAACAGGCTCCAGGCTCCGGGCCATCAGCCCGGAGCCTGACGTGGGGCTCGAACTCACGGACCGTGAGATCGTGACCTGGCTGAAGTCGGACGCTTAACCGACTGCGCCACCCAGGCGCCCCAAGCACCACATTTTAAAATGCATGCTTTAAAAACATTTTTTTTCTAAAGGAATCTCTACACCCAACATGGGGCTCGAATTCACAACCCTGAGATCAGGAGTCGCCTGCTCTACTGACTGAGCCAGCCAGGCACCCCTAAAATGCATGGTTAATTAATTTCACCCTTAGGTTTAGGTGTTTGGTTGGTTATTTCATTCTGTTTTTAAACTCGTTTTATTTTCAAATAGTTTTAGGTTTACGGAAAAGTTGCAAGACTATCACAGAGAGTTCCTGTGTGCGCTGCACACAGTTCCCCTATGGTTACTGGATTTTTAAAATGTTTTCAAACACAACCACAACAATGAATTGATAGCAATCAAACAAGTCGCGTCTATCATGTGCTGTTCGGAACCCATCAAAATACATGTCTTGGAGAACTCAGACGCATGCCAGGCTGTAGGCAGCTCCAAGGACTTCCTCCAGAACAAGTAGCTCCAGATAAGAACACGGGGCTTGGAACGCCTGGGTGGCTCAGTCTGTTAAGCGGCTGACTTCGGCTCAGGTCATGATCTCACAGTTTGTGGGTTCGAGCCCCGCCTCGGGCTCTATGCTGACAGCTCAGAGCCTAGAGCCTCCCTCTCTTTCTGCTCCTCCCCCACTCTCTCTCTCTTAAAAATTAATAAACAGTAAAAAAAAAAAAAAAAAAAAAAGAACATGGGACTCGTTCCTCAGTCTCTAAAGAGGAGTAACATTTTTTTCTAGCTTGAATGCCTAACTGGCCTTGTAGCCCAAACCACGAATTTGGTCTAAGGTCAAAAGGGTATGTCTTTTTCAAATCCCACAGCTCATAAGTTTGTCTAGTTTATTTCAGGATTCTCTCTTGTTTACTTGACACGTCATCTTTCCCACATCTCCACGTTCGTGGAAGCTTCTGGAAACACCCGCAGAAAAGCAAACTTAAGACTCGACATAAAGAACTGTAGAGAGCACTGGATGAAGAGAAGCGAACAGAAGAGAACAAAGGCCCAGATACGTAAGAGGTTCCTTGAAGCAACAGCAGCCCTAGGGTGCAGGTCTCTCGTTCCCACCTTAGAGCTCCACTGGAGTCCGTGCGCTTCGGAGGCGTCAGCTCAGTCCACACTGTTCTTTCTGGGCACTAGTCCGTCCACAGGGCAGTCATGCTTGCACAGGACCCTGCCCTCCAGCGATAGGCGACTGATTCTTGACTGGGCCAGTCAGGCTCACCATCTCACGATCTTGCTGTGGGGATTCAGAGATTCCCACCCATTTCTCTCTGGGACCAAGTGGACGCCAGGTTTGGCTTTGCTCGAAGAGAAGCAGAGGAAACAGGTCTGCCCAGAAGGACAAGAGTACAGTGACGTTCAGAAAGAAGCTGAGAGGGGCACCTGGGTGGCTCAGTGGGTTAAGCGTCTGGCTCTTGGTTTCGGCTCAGGTCACGATCTCACGGTTCGTGGGTTCCAGCCCTGCATCAGGCTCTGTGCTGACAGCTCAGAGCCTGGAGCCTGCTTCAAGTTCTGTGTCTCCCTCTCTCTGCCCCTCCCCGCCCCTCCTCACACTCTGCTTTCTCTCTCTCTCAAAAATAGACATTAAAAAAATTTAAAAAACCATTTTTGTTATGTTTATACATCCCGAGGAATAGAAAATGAAAACTAAATCACTTGTAGTGAGATGCATACACATGTCCAACGAAAGGTATGTACAAAGACGTTCATAGCAGTTCGCTAAAGGCCCCACACCTGAAACTATCCAAATGCCTATCAAGAGTAAAATGGGGAAATAAACCGTGGCCTATTCACACACTGGAACGCTTGTGAAAATTCATCAAAAGGAAAGCTCATTTAAAACAGAGACAGGAGGCCAGAAGGGGGAGCGCCCATGCCCTACCATCCATGGTCGATTGCAGACCCCAACAGGAAAAGACGCACCTTGCATTCCCCAGTTAGAAGCCTATACTTTACTACCCTAGGAGGAGGAAGGATTTTCTCCTTGCCTCATAAGAGCCCGTGACGGCCACAACTCAGCCAATGAAAAGCCACCATATTTCGAACTCCCAGTTTACTCCCATGGACTTTTTATTTGTAACAGCACCTTCCAACTCTCCCTTTTCCTCTGTAAAAAAGCCTTCACCTCCTTTGTTTGCTTTTGTGCCTCGGTTCACGTGTCCTGAGGTGCAGTTCTCTGCTATTCCTGAAAAAATCCATTTTTGCTGGTTAAATAACTGACAGTTTTATTTTATTTTAAAGTTTATTTATTTTGAGAGAGAGAGAGCGTGCACATAAGCAGGGGAGGGGCATAGAGAGAGGGAGATAGAGAGAATCCCAAGCAGGCTCTGCATTGTCAGCACAGAGCCCAGGGCAGGGCCTGAACCCATGAACCATGAGATCATGACCTGAGCCAAAACCAAGAGTCGGATGCTTAACCGACTGAGCCACCCAGATGCCCCACTGACAGTTTTATTTATTTATTTATTTATTTATTTATTTATTGTTTATTTATTTTTAAGAAAGAGACAGAGAGACAGAGAGAGCGTGAGTGAGGGAGGGGCAGAAAGAGAGGGAAACGCAGAATGTGAAGCAGGCTCCAGGGTCTGAACTGTCAGCACAGAGCCTGATGCAGGGCTCAAAATCATGAACCACGAGATCATGACCTGAGCCAAAGTCAGATGCTTAACCAACTGAGACACCCAGACGCCCCACTGACAGTTTTATTTATTTATTTTTAATGTTTATTTATTTAAAAAAAATTTTTAATGTTTGTTTACTTTGGAGAGAGAGACAGAGCATGAAATGGGGAGGGGCAGAGAGAGACGGAGACACAGAATCCAAAGCAGGCTCCAGGTTCTGAGCCGTCAGCACAGAGCAAGACACGGGGCCCAAACTCACAAACCGCGACGTGACCTGAGCTGAAGTCGGACGCTTAACCGACAGAGCCACCCGGGCACCCCTGACAGTTTTAAGGTCAATACGTTACATAGCAATGAAAATGAATCCTCTACAGCTGCACATAACAACAAAATCTCCTATGATGGTGAGTGAACAAAAGAAATTAGACACAGTAAGTGCAAAGTTAATTATTCCATTCCTATAAAATGCAAAAATAGGCAAGACTAATCTATGCTGTTAGACGTTAGGACAGTGGTTACACTTGGGGGCAGTAGTGACTGGAAGGGGGCCCAAGGAGGGGCTTCTGGGATGCCGATCATCTTGTTTCCTGACAGCTGTCAGCACAGAGCCCGATGCGGGGCTCGAACCCATGAATCGCGGGATCGTGACCTGAGCCAAAGTCGGACGCTTAACCGACTGAGCCCCCCAGGCGCCCCGTATAGTCTTGACTGCAGTAGTCCTGCAGGTTATGCTTGCCTCTGGTGCCCCAAACACCCACCAGTGTTTTTGCCTGGGCGGTGGTTTGATGTTGACTTCTCTGGAACAGAACAGGATCGGGGAAACGTGAATGCTTAATATTTCACTCTGTTCCGTCGGGTCCTCGTGGCCATTCCTAAGGGCAGCTCCCTGGCATGGTAAGCACTCAAAATGTCAGTTGCTATTAGCAGGAGAGTTGTATAACCTTTTAAAATCTGTACGATGGGGGAACACCTGGTAGAACCGACCTTTTATAGACATTATCGATCCTTACAAACCCCAAGGTAAGTAGGACTTGGGGGGGGGGGAGTCTCCTAAAGTCCTAAAGATCGAGTTTCCACAGTTGGGTCAGGATGGAGCCGGACTCAACCGATGCCTGACGGCAAGGCCCAGGATTTTCACTCTCACACTGCCCTGCCTCCTCTCCAAGCCCTCGAGGTGGTTAAGGCACTCGCAATTAGAATCCCGGGATTGGAAGGGAACCAACATCTGTCTAGAGGCTGACACTGAGCGCGAACATTGACAGCTGTGCCTGACCTCTCCCTGGACGACCTGTCCCTCCCCACTATCTGTCTTTAGCTTTATCCAGCACATACTCAGGTCTGCTGGGGAGGGAGCCACACCCCTCGACTCCCGCTCACTCCCCATTCCTTGTTTTCCTGGTCAGGCACCAAGTGCTGTAGGTACATGATCCTCACAGCCCCCTGAGGGAGCTCCCACTGGCCCCACTTCACAGATGAAGACACGGAGGCTTACAGCTGACAAACGAAGAGCGGGATTTGAATCCCAACTCAGCAGACTCCCCCCCCCCCCACCAGTGCCTGCCTCTCAGCAGGACGTCAAGGGGCGGGCAGTGTCAGCGCAGGGTTGACCCCATGTCTTTCAACAGCTGACCTCTAATGCCACACTTCTGGTAGTTTGTAAATGTAGATCTTGAAGGTCTCAGAGCTCCCATAATTCCCCCTTCAGGAAGCACTGATCTAGTCCTTCACAGATGGGCAAACAAATACTGGCAACCGAACGAGCTAGAGCTAGTGAGGGGCCAATGGAACCAGGACCTGTGCCCAACTCCCAGGCTCAAAAGTAACTCCTTAGGGAAAGAAAAAAGTTAACCCCTTATGTACAAGCAATCACCCCTGGTGCCCATGTCATTCTACCTTTCATTTCTGACACCTGTTTAAGGTCCATTAGTGGCACCTTAGCGGTGTCCCAACCTACTCTGAACAGTGAGGCTGAGGTTATTATTTTTTTTAATATTCGAGTGTGTATGTGAGCAGGGGAGGAACAGAGAGGAACAGAGAATCCCAAGCAGGCTCTGCGCTGTCAGCATGGAGCCCAACACAGGGCTCCATCCAGAGTCGGACACTTAATAGACGGAGCCACCCGGCCGGCCCGAGGCTGAGGTGTTTTTAATCCTCCAAGTTGAAAATTCCCGGCACAGGACTGCCAATTATATCGAGCCCCACTGCTTTGGATCCGTGTAACATCTTTTAGGTTACCACTGCTACCAGGGTGCCTGGGTGGCTCATTTTGTTAAGTGTCTGACTCTCGATTTCGGCTCAGGTCACGATCTCGTGGTTTCCTGGGTTCGAGCCCTGCATCGGGCTGTGCACGCGGTGCCTCGCAGGGCCTGCTTTGGATTGTCTCCCGCTCTCTCTTCCTGCCCCTCTCCTGCTCACACGCTCTCTCAAAATAAATTTAAAAACAAAACAAACCTCCTGTTGTCCCCACAGCAGCAGCTCCCAGGCTCCTAGGTTGGTTAATTGGTATTCTGTAGCCCACTCTTCTGATTTCCAATAAACAGTGGTCCTTCAGGATTATGACCATCTGAACCTCTTAGTGTGCTTCTGGGTTAGGGACCCCTGTGCCAGGCCATCCCTGCCACTTGCTCTCTGCTACATCCAGCACAGGGTCCCTACAAACTCCATATGGGGTCGCCACCAAACTTGACTCCCCTTTCCCTCCCTGTAGTTTCACCTACATCCCACAGGTAATTAGGGACCCTTTGTTCCTTCCCACGTTTTCCAGACATTTGCTCTGGCTTCCATATTGGCCCATTACTAGCCTAACCTACACCCACACCTGTCTATCAACTGACCCCAAGTACCTAGAACAGTGCCTGGCAGGGGCGCCTGGGTGGCTCAGTTGGTTGGGCGTCCGACTTCGGCTCAGGTCTCGATCTCGCGGTCCGTGAGTTCGAGCCCCGCGTCGGGCTCTGTGCCGACAGCTCAGAGCCTGGAGCCTGCTTCGGATTCTGTGTCTCCCTCTCTCTCTGCCCCTCCCTCGTTCATGCTCTGTCTCTCTCTGTCTCAAAAATAAATAAAACATTAAAAAAAAAAACAAAAAACAAAACAGTGCCTGGCACATAAAGGCCCAATAAATCTGAATTTTAGTGTGTCAAAACAGTCTTTTGATTTCGTTCAACAATTTAAAAATACAGAAATTTAGTTCACAGGCCAAACAAAACCAGGCAGACCAGTCGGATAACCCCTGGTTCAGATGATTCCTACTTGTATTGAAGACTGGCATTAGACAATAGTATATAAAGATGCTATTTAAGAATGTGCTTGGGCACCTGAGTGGCTCAGTCAGTTTAAGTTCCATTCTTGATCTGAGAGTCCCGAGTTTGGGCCCTGTGTTGGGCTCCGTGCCAGGCATGAAACCTACTTAAAAAAAAGAATGTGCTACCTCAAATATTCACTTCCCATAAGGCGTTAAGAGCCATTAGCCACATGGAGTTTTTTAATTACAATTAAATAAAAATTTAAAAATCAGTTCCTGGGGCGCCTGGGTAGCTCAGTTGGTGAAGCGTCCGACTTCAGCCCGGGTCACCGTCTTGCGATCTGTGGGTTCGAGCCCCGCATCGGGCTCTGTGCTGACAGCTCGGAGCCTGGAGCCTGCTTCACATTTCGTGTCACCCGCCCCCTCTCAAAAATAATTTACACATTGAAAAAAAAAAAATCAGCTCTTCACTCAAACTAGCCACACGTCCTTCCAATGTCAAAGGACATTTCTATCACTACAGAAAGTTCTACCGGACAGCGCTGTGGGAGATCTGACAGGAGGAGGAAGTCAGTCCTTCACAAATCAGAACACAACAGCAGTTCAACCAAAAGGTCTCACAGGTTTATTACTGAACCAACCTACAGGAGCAGAAGCATCATAACAGAGAAAAGTCAATTTCCTAATAAAACACATCTACTGGTCAGGCAGCAGGGAGGTGATGGAATAGAAACGTATGACTTTCAGGCGGCATAAACGTGTGCCATCTCATGTTCGATCCCTCACAGACCCAGCTTCGTTCTTCTCCAATGCCGCCTCTTGGAGTTGTATCTGCACAGAAGGAAACTGCGGGTTACAAAGGCAGTCTGACTTCAGCAGGCTCCCAGTTTTCCTTCCCGTAACACGTTTGGAGCTCTCTGGAGAGTAAAAGGTGACTTGCTACATGTGTTTAAGAACTAGTCACATCAAATTTTTGCCTCTCCAAAGGATTCCAAGCCAAGAAAACACACTGGTTCTTGAGACTGGACTAGTGGGGAAGTTCTTTCCCCTCCCAAGAGTACGCACACCTACTTGTGATTCAACATCCCCGGGGAGACCCAGACATCTTTATTTTCGAACCTCTCGTCTTTCAAAACATCAAAACAGCATCTGCAGAATCTTTCCAATAGATTAACACCCCCAATCATTTCAGTATCAAAGCAAGTGACTTGCAGAATGAAAGCTCCTCAGAATTGTCCATGTCAATCTGTCCTGATTTTACCCTCAGAGAGGCAAAATCAAAAATGATCAACACTGTTTTTCTTTCAGCAGGATAATGTCAGTACTTCCACAAAACGAAGCACTGTAATTGCAACCTGCTTTAACACACTTTAAAAGTTGCAAGGCAGCTGAGGGACGAGAAAAATCCTTCAATTGTGCCAGTTCTCTGGGCCAAGTGTATACTCTGAAATATACATTTCTTTCACTCCTCACAATAACCCATAACAGGAGGCCCCACCACCAGGTGGGGATAGGACAGAGAAACCGATGTTCATGTCAATCCATTAAAAAAGGGCTTTACTATGGATGTCCAATGTTCTCAACAGAACTACAGCAAGCTTGAAGAAGGGCTGACCTGCCCAAGTAACCACTTCGCCAAGAGGCTCAATGCTCTTTTCTCAGTGTTGTATGAGGGCAGCGCCTGGGTGGCTCAGTTGGTTAAGTGACTCTTGATTTTGGCTCAGGTCATGATCTCCCGGTTCCTGAGTTCAAGCCCCGCATCGGGCTCCACACTGAGTGTCGAACCTGCTTGGGATTCCCTCTCTCCCTCTCTCTCTGCACTGAGGGCACGGAGCCTGCTTTGCCTGTCAGCTTAGATGACCCCAGAGGCCTTCTGTCGCAATTCTAGCAATTACATCTTTTTTCCAAAACCATCAATTCAACTACTTCTGCAGTAGAGGGCAATCTTCCAATCTTTTAGAAAAGATAAACACCTCCAAGACGGACTAGGCGAGCAACAAGACAGCCTTCCACTTTACGTTCTGGCTCAGACTAAAGACAACAGGAAATTAACAAATATTGGAGTGTCTGCCCTTAATCCCAGAGGTGGGCTGGGTTTCTGTCCAGAAACACAGAGGAAGCACATTAAAACAAAACAACCACCCCACAAAAGACGCAGGTGATTATAGGGCAGGGTGTGTGTGTGTTGGGGGGGGGGGGGGTCCTTACCTGATTTTATTACCAGTTTTCATCCGAATCCACTGGGGAATGGGACGATTCTGCTTTTGTTTCTTGGCCAGGAATCGCTTGATCCTGAAAGTCTTGTGAGAAGACTGGGAAGAAAAGGTAACCAATTAAAATTTTTTCAAAATATTTTATTTATTTTTGAGAGAGGCAGAGCATGAGCATGGCAGGGGAGAGAGAAAGAGAGACACAGAATCTGAAGCAGGCTCCAGGTTCCGAGCTGTCAGCACAGAGCCTGATGCGGGGCTCAAACTCATATGAACGGCGAGATCATGACCTGAGCCAAAGTCAAGTCAGACACTTAACCGACTGAACCACCCAGGCGCCCCAAAAAGGTAATCAATTTAGACAGCAACACCAGAGCTTGCTCAAAAGATTCAAAGTCAGGAACTCCTTCAATCCACAAACATTTGAATGCTTTATCTATACCAAAAACAACCTTCTCAATGCTAAACCCATCCATCACGCCCTTTGTGCTGCTTCTTACAATTTCTAGAGGCAGATATGTAATTCCCACTGTTCAAATAAAAATCACCAAGAGTCAGAAAAGTAAGTAACCTACCCCAAATCAGAGTATTAATGTGCAGAGCTGGGATTCAAGCTCAGGTCATCTATGCTCCAAGGCTAGGGTGCCTTCCACTCTTCCCTGCTGTCACCCAGGACCCAGAGGACCACTGGGGATAGCTGAGGAACTTGGTTTTCACAAAAGAACACAAGCTTTTTTAAAAAAATTTTTTAATTGTTTATTATTATTTGTGAGAGAGAGACAGAGAACAAGCAGGGAAGGGGCAGAGAGAGAGGGAGACACAGAATCGGAAGCAGGCTCCAGGCTCCCAGCTCTCAGCACAGAGCCCGACATGGGGCTCGAACTCACAGACCGCGAGATCATGACCTGAGCTGTAGCTGGCCGCCCAACCCACTGAGTTATCCAGGGGCCCCAAGGACACAAGCTTTTGGTCACCCAGAACAATCTGTCACTTGCAAGACAACTAGTCTCAGTGCACTATGTACAACAGGTACCTAATTTCAAGGGTCATCCCAAGAGTAATTAAGATATACACAAAGTCCTTGACCATCAATAAATCTATTCTAACCCACTGACCATTTTGGTATTAATTCTAACTGTACTTAACACATAATTTTCAAGGATGACTTTCCCAATTTCTCATTGCGTTTTTGGCTTTAAGTACTTGGGTCATCTAAGTCCAACCCCAACCACCCCCCCCCCCCGCCCTCAGAATGCAGAACAATCTGGAAATGGCAGGAGTGGTAGTCTCGAGTCTGGCCAACGTGGTCCAGCACACCCCTGCATAATAACAGGGGCCATTACAAAGAAGGCAAGGACTACACTCCTCTCTCCCAGCTCACGGTAGCAGTTGTAAATTTTCTGTCAACTAAAACAACCAGTTACCGATCCTCTCTCTCCACACCTAGAAGCAGAAGGCAATTTTACGTTCTAAGAAACCTATCACAGGTTAAAATCCACGACCATAATTGTCCTCAGTTGGCATTTTAGGTTGAACGCCCTAATGGCATATAGATTCACACTAGAGCACCCCTTCTTCCAGGTGCTTCCACGGGGGAGATACTTAAATCCTCGAACAAAGAATTAAAAGTCCTGTAAGCGCCTAGTTTGCTATGCAGCCGGCAGCCAACTTAAAAAGTTTCCGTAAGCCAGCTGACCACATTCCCTTCTCGATGCCTGGCACGTCCCACGTGCCCCAAGGTCGGGCCACGGTTTCTGGAGTGGATCCCCCCACTTCTCTCCCTGTCCCAGAATCACAGTTCGCTCCGTAAGGGCGAAGGGCAGGGGGAACCCCTGCTAGCCTGGGCAGCGGCCTGGAGCACAAAGCGCCACCCCCCCACCCCCCCTTAGGTTCTCCATCACTTGCTAGTTTCCCGCCAGGCCTGTAGCTGGAGCCGTGGCCAAACTCGGCCTTCTCTAGAAAAAGCCTTTAAAAGGCCCCAGCACCTCGATACAGCGTGAGGTGCCTGCGAAATCGCGGAAGCCTCAAGTCTCGCGAAAGCACCCCGGGGCCGATGGTTACGGATAAACTTACCATGGCGAGAAACGACCAGCAGCGCCCACAAGGATGGCGAAGAAGGAAAAGAAGGAAGCGGGCGGAAGGACGTATTTAGAAGACGTTGCCGGAGGCGGAGCTTGGAAGCTGCTGCCATTGGCCGATGGCCGTCTCTGGCCGCCCTTTCTGCCTCAGCCGCGCACGCGTGCGCGTGCGCGTGCGCGCTCTCGTGGGAACTCGGCAAATCGCGCTTGTCCGTGCGAAATGGAATTCGTTTTACGCCACTTCCGTAAGTGGGCGGGAGCAGGGCACCCTGCTTCGTGGGTGAGGCGCACAGGCCGTGGTAAAAGCCGAAGCGGTAACCCTTCCGAGGGCAGAGACAGCAGAGTGGGCGGAGCTAACTCCAAGGGCGGGTGGGGGATACGTCACGTCCGAGTGCAAGGGACTTCGGTCCTGGGTTTAGGAAGCAGAGCGCCGAGGGTTAACCTCCGCCGGGGTGGCCTGGCGGTGCGCATCTCGGTCTTATCTCGACGTCTAGCATGGTTTCGAGCTGGCTGGGCCGTGCTGGACGGGAAGGGATGGTGGTGTTGGAGAAAGCAAGGGAGGGTGGCGAGGGCTGCACTGGGTGGGTCCGGGAGGTCTAGGCAAGAGGTTGCTGCTAATCAAGGTCTAAGCTGAGAAATTTCGAGATAACCTTTTCCTTGGCTACTAGGAATCCCAGACGGACTTTTAGCCCGCTTTGCAAAATGCATAGGAATTAATGACATGCGTTTTGGATGTTGATGATCCCCGATTCCATGTTTTTCTTCTCCACATTTAAAAACAGAAACTTTTGGGGGCGCCTGGGTGGCTCAGTCGGTTGAGCGTCCGACTTCAGCTCAGGTCATGATCTCATAGTCCGTGAGTTCGAGCCCCGCGTCAGGCTCCGTGCTGACAGCTCAGAGCCTGGAGCCTGCTTCGGATTCTGTGTCTCCCTCTCTCTCTGCCCCTCCCCTGCTCACGCCCTGTGTCTCTCTGTCTCAAAAATAAATTAAAAAAAATTAAAAAAAAATAATAAACTTTTGGGACGCCTGGGTGGCTCAGTCGGATGACTGTCACACTCTTAATTTAGCCTCAGGTCCTGATCCCGAGGTCGTGGGATTGAGCCCCACTTGGGCTGTGCGCTGAGCATGGAACCTGCTTAAGATTCCCTCTGCCCCCTCCCCGCTGCTTGTGCGCTCTCTGTGTCTCTCTAAAATGAAATAAAATAAAAACAAAATCCTCTGTGTATCTTTGCAGTCACTTCAGGCCGTTTTGCACCAGTAGATTAAGGTAAGGGTTTTTAACCTGGGGTCCACAAATGGTCCATTTATAGAGTTCACAGGATACATGAACTTGGATGGGAAAAAAAATCACAACTTGTTTTTATCAAACTGTCTGAAATTTTGCACTTTATTTACAAAGGTAGGCAACATACTATAGTCGCGTCAACAGTACCTATGACTTTGTCACCAGTAGAGATCAAAGATGGTTTCATATCACATTGCATTTGATGCAGATGTCTTGAAATACCATTTACACATTCATCACTTGTTTGGAATTATAGTACAGTTGGCCCTTCAACAACGTGGACTTGAACTTCCTGGGTCCACTTATATGTGGATTTTTTGTCGATGGATACAGTACAGTACTATAAATATTTTCTTTGGTGATTTTTCTTAATAAACTTTTCCCTAGCATACTTTATCATAAGGATATAGTATATAATACATATGACGTATGGAGTATGTGTAAATCAACAGTTTGTGTTATCAGTTAGGCTTCTGGTCAGCAGTAGGCTATTAAGTTTTTGGGGAGTCAAAAGTTACATGTAGATTTTACACTGAATAGGGTCAGCACCCCTAACTCCTGTGTTGTTCAAGGGTAAACTATAGTTATTGGGCCCATAAGTAGAACTGTGTTAAGAAGCCTATATGTCCGGGGCACTTGGGTGGCTCAGTCGGTTAAGCACTGACTCTTGACCTTGGCTCAGGATGGGATTGAGCCCCGCATCAGGCTCTGCACTGACATTGCGAAGCCTGCCTGGGATTCTTGGGATTCTCTCTCTCTCTCTCTCTCTCTCTCTCTCTCTCTCTCTTTCTTCCCCTTCCCTGCTCATTCTCTCTCTCTCCTTCTTTCAAAATAAATAGATAAACTTTAGGGGCACCTGGGTGGCCCAGTCGGTTAAGCATCCAACTTCAGCTCAGGTCATGATCTCACAGTTTATGAGTTCAAGCCCTGTGTCGGGCTAAGGGCTGACAGCATAGAGCCTGGAGCCCGCTTTGAGTTCTGTGTCTCCCTCTCTCTCTCTGCCCCTCCCCACCACACGCGCATGCGTGTGTGTGTGTGTGTGTGTGTGTGTGTGCATGCGCACGCTCTCTCTCAAAAATAAACATTAAAAAATTTTTAATAAAATTATTAAAAAATGGGGAGCCTAGGTGACTCAAGTCACTTAAGCATCCAACTCTTGATTTTGGCTCAGGTCATGATCTCGGGGTTCGTGGGATCTAGTCCCGAGTCGGGCTCTGTGCAGACAATGGGGAGCCTGCTTGGGATTCCCTCACTCTCTCTCTGCCCTTACGCCGATGGTTCTCTCTCTCTCTCTCTCTCTCTCTCAAGAAATAAATAAATAAATAAATAAATAAGCAATTAAAAAGAAGCTCATATGTTATTACAGCACACATTTCTTTTAGAAAATATTTTGATAACTATTACAGTGTAGTTGCTTTTCTTTGTAATCCTATGTACTCTGTCTTATGCATTTAAAAACATTCTGAAAATAAACTTCATCTGACTGCCAAAGGACTCCACAGCACAGAAATAGTTAGGAATCCCTATATTGGAGTACAGTGACAGATGGTAGAACAAACTAGTGGGAGAGAATTTGGAAATAGTCTGCGCAAGAAACTGGCCCGGGGGCGGGGTGGGGGGGCCTGGCTGGCTCAGTCCGTAGAGCATGTGACTCTTGATCTTGGGGTTGTGAGTTCGAGCCCCAACATTGGGTGTAGAGATTACTTAAAAATGAAATCTTAAAAAAAGAAATGGCCCAAAGTAAAGTAGTCCCCGGGGATGTTGAATAAGAAGAAATAAAATCAAGAGATGATTGTGACATTAACAGGACTTGGCCCGGGTTTCTGTCTTGAGCAACTGGATTCTGGTGGCTTAGGTCTAGAGAGGAAATACACAAACAATAGGAAGTTTGAGCCAAATTTAATAACCATTTTTTAAAATGTTTATCTATTTTGGGGCACCCTGGGTGGCTCAGTTGGTTGGGCGACCGATTTCAGCTTAGGTCCTGATCTTGAGGTCTGTGGGTTGAAGTCCTGCATCAGGCTCTGTGCTGGCAGCTCAGAGCCTGGAGCCTGCTTCATATTCTCTCTCTCTCTCTCTCTGTCTCTCTCTCTCTCTCTCTCTCTGCCCCTCTCCCATTCATGTTCTGTCTCAAAATAAATAAACATTTTATTTTGAGAGAGTGCACACACACACACACATGAGAGGAGGGGAGGGGCAGAGAGAAGGATAGAGAGAATCCCAAGCAGGCTCCAAGTTCAGCGGGGAGCCCAATGCAGGGCAGGGATAGATCTCACGGACTGTGAGATCATGTCCTGAGCCGAAATCAAGAGTCAGCCACTTAATCGACTGAGCCACCCAGGTGCCCCTAATAACCATTTTTTTTTTTAACAGCAAAACTTTGGTTACTTTAATCCCATCCATCTTTTAAATTCAGACCCTCATCCAGATAATTTTATGTTTAACTGAAGTGAGACCTCAGGCTTCTTAACCTGGATTTTTATTATTTATTTGAGAGCCAGTATTTTGTTTTTGGTGGCCCAGAGGAGCAGCAAATAAGCCTTTAGTTGCTGAATCACCATCATTATCATCATTATAGCTACCGTTTACCCTAGGTTTAGGGTGCGATTGACACGGTGCTGAGAGCTTACACAAATCTTTTTTTTTTTTTTTTGCCTCTTTAAACTGCTTTATTAACTTCACAACGTATGATGAGCATCTTGCTGTACAATAGGGTAAAACTCCCCTGCTGACACAGTCTTACAGATTGGGTCAAAATATAACATTCAGTTAGAAGCTGGTTAACAGGAGACCCACAAGAGACACGGAGCACCGAAAGGTTTATAACAAAGGTACATTGAGAACATGTAAGTTGAGGAAGCAGGTATGTCTTCCTGTTAACTTCAGGGAAAACAGGATTCAAGATACGAGGCAAAACTCATCCTGATGGTCATGGCCGCAGGGTCAAGTGCTAACCGCCCTCAGACCATGACCGGATTGCTTTTCCCTCAGCTGTCTCACCTCCTCCCCAATCCTTTCCATATTCTCTCTTTTTTTTAAGTTTATTTAGTGATTTTGACAGAGACAGTGGGGCACCTGGGTGGCTCAATTGGTTAAGCACCGGGCTCTTGACTTCAGCTTAGGTTATGATCTCACAGTTTGTGAGTTCAAGGCCCACATTGGGCTCTGCGCCGACAGTGTGGAGCCTGCTTGGGATTCTGTCTCTCCCTCTCTCTCTCTCTGCCCCTTCTCCACTCGCTCACTCTCTTTCTCTCAAAATAAATAAACTGGGGTGCCAGAGAGAGAGAGGGAGACAGAGAATCCCAAGCAGGCTCTGCACTGTCAGCACAGAGCCCAAGGCAGCGTTCGAACCCAGAAAACCGGGAGATCATGACCTCAGCCGAAACCAAGAGTCCCACACTTAACCGACCGAGCCACCCAGGCGCCCCGCCATATTCTCTTCTGTCACCCTTGCCTGTGGCTCTGTAAGCCTCCATCGCGCCCCACCTAGACTGCAGCATGGGCTGCCGAACTTGGAATCACCTGCAGTTTCCTCTAGGCACACGATATATACCAGCTTCCAAAGGGAGAGTCAAGGGCTCTCCTTTATTGGCAACTTGCTCTATTGCATCCTTTTATTTTCTTGGTTGGCATTTTCCATGTTGAGATTTTTTTTTTTTTTTTTTACTGCTTGCTCCTCTTTGGATGCCACAGCTCCTGGGCGTATCCTTGCGGTCTCCTGCCCATCCCGATTCTCCCGGGGAGTGTGCCATCGCCACTCAGACCTGCCCACCTGCTCCCCCTCCGCCTCCTACTCTTTGGGGCCGCCCCTGGCCTGCACACCCACAGGGCCACGGGGGGCAGGTACCGAGAGGGGTCAACCATCTTTTTAATTCTTAACAGCTTTAGAGCGCAATCTTTGTTCTACCTGGTTTTGATTCTTCCTCGCACGCTACCCCTTCTGAGTTTCTTCTGCTGATTCTTCCTTACCTCAATTCCTTTTTAACATTGGAGAGCCCCGAGGTTCGGTTTTGGACCTCCTCTTTTTTTTTTTTAATTTTTTTAAAGTTTATTTATTTACTTTGAGAGAGACAGCAAGAGCAGGGGAAGGGAAGGGAAGAGAAGAGAGGGAGACAGAATCCCAAGCAGGCTCCGCGCTGTCAGCACAGAGCCCCCTGTGGGGCTCGAACTCACAAACCCGTGAGATCGTGACCTGAGCTGAAACCAAGAGTCGGATATCTAACCGACTGAGCCACCCAGGCGCCCTTGGACCTCTTCTCTTTTCTATATACACTCCCTCCTTTGGCGATTTCATCCAATATCATTACTCTCTTGGGTGATGACACCCAAACATGTATCTCCAGCCTGGACCTCTCCTGAGCTCCGACCACCTTCTCGGCATCCACTTGGATGTCTCATAGACGCCTTAAACTTAGTACGTCTCCAACAGAACTCCTGACCTTTTCACCCCTAACTGGCTCACTCAAAGTCCTCCCCATCACCGCAAATGGCACTCCATTCTTCCTGCCGCTTCGGCCAAAATCTATCTTCCACCTGTCCCTTTTGCATCCCGCATCTGGTTTGTCAGCAAATCTGGTCCGCTTGACTTTGACATGTATCCAGAATCTGAGGACTTCTCATCACCTCTACCCGGGTCCGAGCCACCCTCTCTCACCTAGATTATTTTAAGACTCCTCGCTGCTCTGCCCGCTTGCTGGCTTCCCTACAGCAGCCAGAGCGACCCTTTCAAGACCTCGGGCAGATCATGGCGCGCCTGATCTCCATGGCGCTCCTCCGCTCAGCGCGCTCCAATGGTTCCCCATCCCTCTCCTCATAAAAGAAAGTACGGGGGCACCTGGGTGGCACAGTCGGTTAAGCATCCAACTCTTGATCTGAGCTCAGGTCATGGTCTCGCAGTTCATGAGATCAAACCCTGCATTGGGCTGTGCGCTGATGGCACTGGGCCTGCTTGGGATTCTGTCTCTCCTTCTCTCTGCCCCACCCTTGTCCTCTCTCTCTCTCTCTGTCTCTCTCTCAAAATAAATAAATACACAACAGTTAAAAAAAAAAAAAAGAAAGAAAGCACAGGAATTTGCAGTGGCCTCAAAGGCCCTACCCAGTTGGTCGGACATTAGTTCTCTCACCCAGGCTCGTGCTGTCCTCCCTCTCACTTACTTTGCTAAAGCCTCACTGACCTCCTTGCTCTTCCTAAAACACGCCAGACACAGTTCCCTTCATGGCCTTACACCGGGTGTTCTCCCGCCCTGGGACTCCATTCCCCCAGGTACCCCACGGCTGCTTTCCACACCTCCTGCAAGTCAAGGCTCAAATGTCTCCACTCACGAGAGACCATTCATTCCCCAACGCTCCGGATCCCCATTCCCCGCTTTTCATGATAACACTTATCACCCTCTATTATGTCACAGCACGTATTTCTTTATCGTCCTAATTCCACATAAGCTCAATGAGGGCAGGGAGATTTTATTTTTAACTCTTTATTTTGAAAGACTCAGGGATTCACCAGAACGCACAAAAATCTACACAGAGATCCTGTGCACCCTTCACTCAGCCTCTAGCATTATCGTCTTGCATTGCTATAATATCAAAACCAGGAAATTGACATTGGAACAATCCAAAGAGCTTAGATGTCACTCGTTAGATGTGCACTCATCTGTGTGTGTGCAGTTCTATAGCTTTATCACATGTGTAACTTTGCGTGTGTGTGTGTGTGTGTGTGTGTGCGCGCGTGTAGTTCTACATAGCTTTATCACATGTGTAACTTCATGGACCTACCACCACAGTAAAATCTAGAACCGTACCATTACCACAAGCCTCCACAAGGGCAGGGTTTTTTGGTCGCATCTCTTCCCTCCTGTACCCCCTGCACCAAGAACGAAGCCTGACACGGAGTAGGCCTGGGTACCTGTCGAACTGAAAAGGCCCCAAGTGCAGTGCTGACAGACTCTGAAGCCAGGGCCAGCTGAGTTTGGACACCCCACCAGTGCAACGTACTGGCTACATGACGTTGGATACGTAACTCGGCATGTCTGCGCCTCAGTTCCCTCTTCTGTAAAATGGGGGTAAATAATATTGCTTAACTCGCAGTGCCGTGGTGAGGATTCAGAGTCGCTGGTAACACGTTACGCACACAGTAAGGCCTGAGTTAATGTCTACCTGGCACATAATAGCCACCGAGCTCAGTAAACAGCAGCCATTATTACTTTCATTCCCTTGTATGGTAACAGGGCAGAGAGTGCTAGGAAGCAAATAAACTGTTACAAGATTGAAGGGGAGGGGCGCCTGGGTGGCTCAGTCAATTGGGTGTCTGACTTCAGCTCAGGGCGTGATCTCACGGTTTGTGAGTTCAAGCCCCGCGTCGGGCTCTGTGCTGACAGCTCGGAGCCTGGAGCTGCTTTGGATTCTGTGTCTCCTTCTCCGTCCGCCCCTCCCCTGCTCGCGCTTTGTCTCTGTCTCTCAAATAAAAATAAACATAAAATTTTTTTTTTTTTTTTAATATTGAAGGGGTGCGGATTGCCAGCTAAGGGGAGGAGATGGCATCTAAATCCAGCCTTAGAAGGTGAGTGGTGGTGTTATGGGCTGAATTGTGTTCGCCTAAAATTCCTATGTGGAAGCCCTAACCCCAGTATTTCACAACATGACTCTTTGGAGGCAGGGCCTTTATGGTGGTGATTAACTTAAAATGAGGCTTGCTGGTGTGGGCCCTAAAGCAATCTGACTGATGTCCTTTGGGATACACCAGGAGACCCCAGAGACCCTCAAAGGCCATGTGAGAACACGATGGAAGCTGGCCGGCCAACTGCAAACCAATCAGAGGCCTCAGGAGATTTAGAAAAAAATTTTTAGTTTATTTATTTTGAGAGAGGGCTAGCGTGAGCGGGGGAGGGGTAGAGAGAGGGAGAGACAAGAATCCCAAGCAGGGTCCGCCCTGTCAGTGCAGAGCCCCCCTCGGGGCGTCAGCTCACAAACTGTGAGATCAGGACCTGAGCGGAAAACCAAGAAGAGTTGGACGCTTAACCGACTGAGGCCCCCCCCCCCCCGCCAGGTGCCCCAGAGAGGCCTCAGGAGACACCAAACCCCGCCGATGCCCTGATCATCGTGACCTTGGACTTCTAGCCTCCGGAACTGTGACAAATTTCTGTCGTTTGAGCCACCCAGTCTGGCATTCTGTTACGGCAGCCCTGGCAGACTGATACGGGTGGGATCAGGACATGGGGAGACGGGGAGGAGGGCTTTCCAGCCAGAAGGAGCCGCACGCAGCCAGCCACAAGAGACAAGAGTCGAGGTGCGGTACATTCTGACTGGGCGGAGCCCTATTTGCCGGAGGCACATTTCAGGGACCAGAATGCCACCGAGCTGGGTCCCACAGGTGTCCGAAAGGACAGGGGCTGTGAAGAGGCTCCGGGATTGGCCATCATGGTGCTCCTTGGTGCCCGTGAAAGTTGGGCAGTATAGATGGGACGTGAGGAAGGTGGCAAGAAGGGAATAGAGTGGGGGGTGAGGTGGGGCAGGGCTTGAAGGGAGGAGATGCTCTGAGGACATTTGGGTGTGAAGGGAAGGAGACAAAGAAGGGCCGCGCGAGAGAGTGGTGAGCTCAAGAGTTGGTGGGTTTTGGTAGATCATGGAGAAGAAGATGGGAAGAAGAGAGAGTAACAATGCACGAAGACGCAGGTATAGTGGACAGTGTGGGGGGCTCGGCGGGCCTGCGGGGGCAGGCCGAAGGGCATCAGGAGAGGAGCTTCCCTGGACAAGAAAGACACGAAGAGAGAATGTTTTTTGTAAATTTAGTTCTTTTTTTTTTAATGCTTATTTATTTTTGAGAGAGACAGAGACAGAATGCGAGTGGGTTAGGGGCAGAGAGAGAGGGAGACATAGAATCAGAAGCAGGCTCCGGGCTCCGAGCTGTCAGCACAGAGCCCGACGCGGGGCTCGAACTCACAAACTGTGAAATCGTGACCTGAGCCGAAGTCGGACGCCCAACCGACTGAGCCACCCAGGCGCCCCTAGTTTTTAAATTATGTAAATATTTTACGTGGTTCCCTCCCTATCTAACCCTACATTTCCTGTCCTAGGCGTTTCCCCAACGGGAAGGGGAACAAATGTGCCTGCAGAGGTAGGTACTAGGTTGCTTGTAGCAGAATTATTTGTGAGAGCCCCAAGCTGGAAACTGTCCTAATCTATCGCCACGTGAGCAGATACACCGCGTGTTTCCCAAGGGCAGCAATACAGCAGCAGTTCTCAAAGTGTGACCCGTGGAATTCTGGGGGAGGTCATTGAGACCCTTTCAGAGGGTCTGCGAGGTCAACATGAGTTTTCTAATAATACAAAGACATCACTTGCTTCTTTTACTCTCGTGCTCTCATGAGCGTAGTGTGGCGTTTTCAAGGGGCTATGTAACTAGAATGACCTCCTTGCTCTGACAGACAATAGAATGTGTGCTTGTGTGTTTTTTATATTCCTGTTTTAGGGCACCTGGGTGGCTCAGTCATTAAGCATCTGACTTCAGCTCAGGTCACGATCTCACAGTTCGTAAGTTCAAGTCCCACATCTGCTGAGCTCGAGCCCAACTTTGGGTGAACGCGAGGCCCGCATCACATCGGGTGAGCCCTGCTTCTCTCTCTCTCTCCCTCTCTCTGCCCCTCCTGGGATTCTGTCTCTCTCTCTGCCCCTTGCTCCCTTGTGCCCGATCTCTCTCTCTCTCAAAAAAAAAAAAAAAATTCCTGTTTTACTTTCTAATACAGTATATATCTATCTACATAAACAGAGGTCCATGAGGTAAGTGGTCTTAAGGAGGCTTAAGACCAAAACATTTGCAAACTGCTCCTATCCAGCAGTGGAAATAAACAAACTACGACAAAACCACCATGGCACGGATGATCTCATCAACATCCACAAAAATGTGGTACAAACGAAGCCAGACAAGAGCACACATTCTGTGTGATTCCATTTACGTAAAGACCAAAACCAGGAGAACGCAATCTGTGCCACGGGAAGTCAGGACAGTGGCTATCTTTGGGGGCAGGGGACGCTGATCATACTCTTTTTCCGGATCTGGGTGCTGTTTGTATGGGTGTGTTTACTTTGTGAAAATGCATCTAGCCGTACCCTTCGGGATTACACGGTTTTCTGTATGGGTGTTATATTTCAGCGTAAAGTTAAAAGCACATTTATATGGGTCTACAGACAAAACTATGAATGAGGGGCACCTGGGTGGCTCAGTCGGTTGAACGTCCAACTTCGGCTCAGGTCATGATCTCACCGTTGGGGAGTTTGAGCCCCCCGCCCCCTCCCGACTCCCTAGGCTACGTTTACCCCATAGGTAATTTCCATTGTGTCTTTGGGAAATATCTGAGTATTTTCACTTTCATGTCATTTCAGATATTCATATATTTGTTCGAATAACCCCCACCCCTGCCTTCCTAGGACAAAAGCAGCCTGGTAGGTAGGAGAGAGAGCCAGTGAGGGGGGAGAGAAGGAGATGGGCGGGGCGCACAGCAGGTGGGTTGGAGTGGGGGGGGGGACTTGGTTGGGCTCACCAGCCCTCTGCAGGGAGTAACTCGGTGGAGGAAGCGGAATAAAGCCGAAGGCCCGCACCGTGTGCCGTACTGGGATCCAGGGCCCTGTCCTTGGCGGCAGGGCGTGGCCCACGTGCTGGGAGGGATGCGTGGGATGCTGGGAGTGCCCCCAGCCTGGGCAGTGGAAGGCCACGGAAAGGCCTTCAGAGAAGGGGCTGCTCGAGGGCAATCCTGATGAAGGAATAGGACGGGGCAGAGAAGGGGACGGAGGGAGGGCTTTCCAGGAAGAGGGAACTGTGTGTGTGCAAAGGGGCAGAGACCCCGAGCAGGTGTCCCGGGCCTCCCGGGGCAGGCCCGGGAGCCTGAGCTTCATCCTGGAGGCCAGCAATCTGCAACTTCTTGAGCAGAACAACTCTGCGTTTTTAAAAGGCATGGTCTATAGAGATCCACCCTTGACTCTTCTTCTCTTACCCCTCTGTTCTAATCTGCCGGCAAGCCCTGTTCGTGCTCTCCTCAACATCTAGAACAACATCTTCAACAGCTCTCTTCTCCAGCTAGAATCCACGCGCCCCCGCGGCCCCCAGCCTGGCCCAAGATACCACCATCCCCCACCTGAGTCATGACAAAAGCCTCCTAACTCTTCTGCCTTCTTTTGACCTTACCCCCTCCAGTCACTTCTCGGTACAGCAGCCAGAGTGATCCTGGTTTTGTTTTTTTGAGTAGTTTCTTTATTTTGACAGAGACGGTACGAGTGGGGGAGGAGCAGAGAACGAGGGGGAGAGAGAGAGAGAGAGAGAGAGAGGGAGAGAGAGAATCCCAAAGCAGGCTCTGCGCTGCCAGCAGAGAGAGCCCGATGCCTGGCTCAAACCCACCAAGCCGTGAGATCAGGACTTGGCGTGAAGCTGAAATCAAGAGTCGGACGCTCGACCGACTGAGCCACCCAGGCGCCCCTCCAATCAGGTTTTCACCTGTTCTGAAGATCACTCGTGACTTCTCTGTTGCCAAATCCTAGGTTAATGTCTCTGGTATGGTCTGATTGGACCCATCAGCAACATTTGTCTGAGTTGACTCCTCCTTGAAATACTCGGTTCGCTTGGCTCCCAGGACAGTACACTTGCTTGGTTTTCTTCCTCGTTCAGACCCTCTTTTCCTGGTTCTTTGTCGCGTGTCTAAATGCCTGAGGGCTCCAGACTTCACTCCTTGAATCTCTTCTCTTCCATCTATACTTACTCCCGTGGTGATCTTAATCCCATGGCTTCACATGTCCGAAACTGATAGCCCCCTGCACCACCGCACACATGCACACACGCACACACACGCGCACACACACACACACACACTTTTTCCTGCAGTTTCCTCCATCTCAATCCTTTCCTCATCCTCCCGGGTGCTTAAACAATCTTTGACTCTCTCACACCCCACATCTGGTCGGTCAGCAAATTCTGTGGGCTCTACCTACAAAATGTGCTCAGAATGTGATCACTTCTGACTACTTCTGCTGCTGCCATCCTGGTCCAGGCAACTGTCATTTCTCTACTAGATTACTGCGACAGCTTAAGGTCTCTTTGCCCTTCTTTCCTCTGTTTTGGTCTGTTTTCAACACAGCAGCCAGAGTGATCCTTTTATTTTTAAATATTAAGTCAGATTATATCACATCTCTGCTCAAAACTGTGTGGTGGTTCCTATAACATCTGGAAGAAAAGCCCAAGTCCTAACTATGACCTGTAAGATCTTGCCCCTGTGAGCTCTCTGACTTCACTCCATCCATTTTGGCTGCCCCCCACCTTGCTCACTCTACCCCAGCCATTATGGGGCCTCTTTGCCATTCCTGAGCAGGCCAGGCATGCTCCTGCCCCAGGGCCTTTTCACATGCTTTTTCTTTTGGAGGCTTCTACCTCGTGTCCTTCTCAAGTCTACTCAGAAGTCACCTTCTCATTTAGGACTTTCAACCCCCAACTGTGAACATCATATTACCTTTCCCTGATGTATTATTTCTGTCAGGTACCTGTCACTTTTTTTTTTTTAAAGAAACTGTAATTTTTTTTAAGTTTGAGAGAGAGCGTGTGAGCAAGTGGGGGAGGGGCAGAGAAGAGAGAGAGAGGGGCAGAGAGAGAGAGAGGGAGGAGAGAGAATCCCAGGCCAGGCTCTGCACTGACAGTGCGGAGCCTGATGCAGGGCTCAAGCTCAAAGTCACGAACTGTGAGATCGTGACCTGAGCCAAAATCAAGAGTCAGATGCTTAACCGACTGAGCCACCCAGGTGCCCCCACTTGTCACTTACTTTTTTTTTTTAATGTTTATTTTTGAGAAAGAGAGACACTGAGTGCGAGCGGGGGAAGGGACACAGAGAGAGGGAGACACAGAATCCGTAGCGGGCTCCAGGCTCTGAGCCGTTAGCACAGAGCCCGACGCGGGGCTCGAACTCATGGACCGTGAGATCATGACCTGAGCCGAAGTCCGACGCTCAACCGACTGAGCCACCCAGGCGCCCCATCAGAGTTTCTATACACCAGCAAAAGGCTACAAAACTCCTATTAACCTTTCTCCTGTGGAATTAAAGATAGCATCTGTGAATACCACAGAGAGTTAGATTTTCATTTACGAGCAGAGTTAAGTTACTACCTCAGGACTACCTTGTGTTTGCCTGCTGGGGAAAGGGGGGTGCGGTTCCCGATTCCGAGGGCATGAATGCCCAAAGCCACCCATTTGTCACTGCCCTGGAGATACCTATTCCCACTGCCCTCACCCCTTCAATTTTTCCTGCCTATTTCCCTTAGTATCACTTCTCTCCACGAGAGCAGCAAACTCCCAGTGGCTGTAAATATGAGGGCAGGGACCTTGTTCACTACCATCATCTTGGTGGCAAGCCCGTAGGTGTTCAATGAACGTTTAGATGTGTGAGCTGTCTCCATCCCGTCGTTATTTCCAAACAAATGAAACCTTTGTCCGAAGTAGGCAAAAGTGGATGCTTACTTTTCTCTTCTTGCAGCAGTTTGTTTTCATGAGGAACATGAAATTATGAGTTAGGAGGAAGTGTCCTCACCTCCTTCCTCCTGACACGAGAGCAAGGGGGCCAACTAGAGAAAGCAAGGTGCGCTGTGGAAAAGGAAGTCAAGATGGATTTGAAAAGCCGATTATTGGCAGGAGGGAGGGCCCTCCTGTCGTCTCACCTGTTGATCTGGTTTAGGGGTTTTCTCCAGCAACCCTCGGCAGCCGTGCTCTGGTCATTTCTAGCTGTTTCCTCCTACCACTGGACCATGGTCTCTCAAGGACAAGGACTCGAGTCCTTGAACCCCGGGGCCTGGCACACAGTCAGTGATTAGTAAATGTTGGCAAAAATGACTACGTACGTGAAGAAATTTAAGGGGCGTAGGGAAGTGTGGTTTACCAAGTTGGACTGGCAAGGCAAGTGGAAAAAAGAGGGAGGTGCTGATGTGAAAACAGCCTCCAGAGGCCTGGCAACCGGCCCCAGGCTGGGTCAGGAGGCAAGCGATGTGACTCAGGACTGATGGCCGATGGCCGCGGAGCATCGCTCCTCCTAAGGCCAGCTCTGCCACTGCCGCCCCGTTTTCACCTGCTTTCTCAGGAAACCTGCACTATTGATGGTCACTCCCCCCTGGGACTTCATCCTCTTTCTCGGGGCTTTCCTTGTGGCTTCTAAACATGCTTTAGGAGTTCTCATATTTAAAATAATCCTCCATTGGGGCGCCTGGGTGACTCAGGCGGTTAAGCGTCTGACTCTTGATCCCAGCTGAGGTCTTGATCCCAGGGTTGTGAGTTCAAGCCCTGCGGTGGGCTCCACGCTGGGCATTAGAGCCTACTTAAAAATAATAACAATAAAATAAGATAATCCTTCACCCACACCATTTACCTATCTCCATTTTTTCACTGCCAAACTTCCCTCTATGGTTTCCATTCTCAACCTAGTCTGGCTTCCATTCCCTGTAATTCCAGGTCATCAGTGATTCGTGGGTCACTGAACCCCGTGGCCTTTTTTCAGGCATCACGCTTGACCTTCCAGCAGCATCCAACCCTAATGGTCACTTCCCTCTCCTTCTTCACTCTTTTCTCTTGGGTTAGGTAATACCAGAGTCTTCTGGTTTTTCACCTACTCTCTGGCTACTCCTTTTCTGTCTTTGTAGATATTTTTAATGTTTATTTTCTACTTGTGTGAGAGAGAGCACGGGGGAGGGGCAGAGATTGGCGAGGGGCACAGGGAACCCCAAGCAGGCTCTGCACTGACAGCAGAGAGCCCAACGCGGGGCTCGAACTCACAAACTGTGAGATCCTGGCCTGAGCCGAAGTTCGACGCTCAACCGAGTGAGCCACCCGGGCGCCCCATGTAGATACTTCTTTTTCCTTAAACATTTTTTTAATGTTTATTTTTGGGAGCGAGCCGGGGAGGAGCAGAGAGCGAGGGAGACACAGAATCCGAAGCAGGCTCCAGGCTGCGAGCTGTCAGCACAGAGCCCGACGCGGGGCTGGAACTCACAAACCGTGAGATCATGACCTGAACTGAAGTCGGATGCTTCCCTGACTGAGCCACCCAGGCGCCCCATGTAGATACTTTTCCTTCCCTGTCACCTTCGCGTTCTTCAAGGCTGGGCCCTAGGTCTGCTTGTTCTTTCTTTACCGTCTCACCCTAAGTGACTAAATTTAGACCCATGCTTCAGCAATCACCTAAAAACAGATGAATTCCAGGGCCCCTGGGTGGCTCAGTCAGTTAAGCGTCCGACTTCGGCTCAGGTCATGATCTCGCGGTCTGTGGGTTCGAGCCCCGCGTCGGGCTCTGTGCTGACCGCTCAGAGCCTGGAGCCTGTTTCGGATTCTGTGTCTCCCTCTCTCTCTGACCCTCCCCTGTTCATGCTCTCTGTCTCAAAAATAAATAAATGTTAAAAAAAAATTAAAAAAAAAAACAACAGATGAATTCCAAACCTGTATCTCCAGCCCAAGTCTCTCCTCTGAGCTCCAAGGTCCATTTATCCAGCTGCCCCCATCTCTATTTCCTACACGCCACTCACCCCTCACTATAACATGGTTTCTGCCCCCATCAGTTCACCGGTGACCTCAATACCGCCAAGCGCAACGAGCACCTTTCTTGTCTTCCATCACCGCCACGCGGCACGGAACACCGGCAGCCACTCTCTCTGACGGTCTCCCTGCCCGTATTTGGGTGCTGTCTCCCAGTTGAGGAGCATTCCCTTCAGGGAACCTTTGATGGCTCCTCCTCTTTCCCTGCTTCTTGGGAAACTGCTTTCTCAAAGCCGAGGAGAACATGAAGCGGTGACTTCGGTAACGGCAGAGCGACGCCACCTCAGGGGAGGCTGGCAGGATGCCGTCCGGACATTCCGGTTCTTGAGGAACAAGAGTAGTGAACCATGATTTGATCTTGGTGGGCAAAGCAAAGGCCTAACGCTGGTGAAGGCAGAAGCGAATATCGCTCGTCCCCCTTCAAAATTCCCGAGAGGTGAATTCAGTATCAAAAGGCTCATCTCTCCAAATTAATAGCTAGTTAGTAAAGGTAATAAAAAAAACAAACAAACACTTAGCTTCATACTTGAGTGATATTGGTATTTATTGACATCAATGCAAAAAAGCTAGGACTAAAAGTAGCTATCTGACAGGAACAGAAATTGGTGCAGTTTCCTTCCCGGAGAGGGTATGCCCTCAGATCATCGGACCTAAGATAAAACAAAGACTGGATTGTCAAGAACCAAACACAGGTTAAATTTTACTCATTAATATCAAAATCGCTAAAGGCAAAAAGGAGAGGTTTAAAAATATTCTTGGCGCTAAGCTCACATAAGCAAATAAAAAACTACAACTAATCCCCAAACTTCAGGACCCAGGATATAGACACGACATAATTCAGTTTTTGCACAGGCGCAAACGTGTTATACCCTTCACTGTCCTTGTACTACAATTACATGCTCGTTGCGTCTACGCTACACGGTCAACAGTTATCACCAACAATGAATGTAATTAGATCTGAACAAGACTTCACAGTGACTCTGTTCCACTCGGATTCAGAAAAGTTCAATCCAGGGTTTGACCAAAACCTTTGATTACAGAACGAGCTGTCTTTTTTTTACCCTCCTCGGGTCGCACCTAATTAACTCCTCACTGGACATTTCCCGCCTGCAAACCGCACTGCGTGGCCCCTCCCTCATCTTTGACACTTTAAAATGACTTTGTAGGAACTGCATAAGAAAGTGAAATTGTATTTCCAACCTGAACCTGCAACCGGGCTCCTGCTCGGACGCAAAAAAAAGAACAACAAAAAAAAAAGAACGTACTCCTCTGCAGTGTACCTCACCAGCCCAGCGATCCCTTCCTCTGTCTCTATTCCTTTGCCCTGAAGGCACTTCTGGATTGCTTAATACGTGCTCTTTGGCTGCCTAGACAGTCAGGACACCTAAGGCCGTTTGGACTTATCACTCCTCTCCTCCTTCTTTCCTATGGCTAATACCACTTTCCTGCTTCTTTTCTAGCGCCACATCTCCAGACTTGGTGCCGTCATCAGGCGGACAGAGTCGGTTTCGGCTTCGAGCTCCTGGCTGGTAAAGCTGCATTGCCGGGCGATCCTAAAGTAAAATGAAATGTTAATGTCACAACATCGCCGCCAGACATTCCCAGGGGGTCTTCGGAGTCACGAATGATAGGTTGGTATGTACCCCGAAACAACCCCTACGAGGCCAGAAACGTGAGGGCACAGGACACGACAGTGTTGATGGTTAACTTGCTTTTAACCTCCCGCCTCCTTTCCCCTCTCTCCAAAGAAGAGCAACCATTTATTAAGTATTATTGTGTACGCTGAGGGTAAGTTTCCAATAAGTCTAATTTTTATAACCATCTCAAGATGAGCTGAATTAGCTTGAATTTTCTTTACTTCGAAACCTCAGCCATCGCCTGTCTCTCCTCCTCATCCGTAAACGGACTTTAACATTCGCTACCACATAGCAAAGTTTTAGGAGGAAAACCAAAATGAAGAAGGCAAAGCCTTGGGGCGCCTGCGTGGCTCAGTCGGTTAGGTGTCCGACTGGATTTCGGCTCAGGTCCTGATCTCACAGTTCGTGAGTTCTAGACCCACAGTAGACAAGCTATCAGCACACAGTCTGCTTGGGATTCTCTCTCTCTCTCTCTCTCTCTCTCTCTCAAATAAATAAAAACCTTAAAAAAAACAATGCAAAGTCTTAGTGAAGACCCCCCTGAAATTACGAGCTCATACCCCATGCAACTTGCCACAAAGCATGGTTATTTCTTAATTCACGTATGACAGTTTAACACCCCAGCTTGAGACTCTCTAGGTGGCTCTTTTGATCTCCAATTCCTAATAACCCTCAACAAAGTCATCATGTACCTCTCGGTTCAAGTCATGAGTGTGGTTTATGATAGTGTGATCCTGGAAAACTTAGATGTATAGGTCCTTTTTAGAACTCAACAAAAAGATTACATGAGCCTTCCTTACCCTTTCTCCCTAGCGTCTGAAAGCTAGCCTTAAAGCATTAGTCTCAACTGAATAATTCCAGCAAAATGTCTCAATATTTTTATAAGATGAGATGTTAAAACAGACAAAGATTCCTGCACAGTATTTGAAGAAACGGATGATGGGGCTCCCGCTGTGCAAAGATGGGACAATTTAAACGTCAACAAGGATGATAACTGATAAAACCAAGTTGGAATCCATCAAATATTTCTAAATCCACAAGTTCTTATGACAAGGCAAAACTCACAGATGACCTAGAAGTTGCTGGGACCCCAACTCATTACTCTGAATGCCGGTGCATAAAGGGAAAGGATCAAGTGTCTATCTTGCCTTTCCTGGATACACTGAATTTCAGGCTAAAAATGTTTAGAATACATGGGTCAGGCTTACAATACCTGAACCTACCGATTGGTTGTTTGTTCAATTTCTTCACCCTGAGAAATTTTAAATCTATAGAAATGTTGCAAAACCTGCATAGTGAACACCTAGTACCCTTCTCCTGGATTCGCAATTATGAACGTTTTGTCATGTGCTATTTCAGCCTCTAGTACGTATTGTTTTCCATTTAAGTTGCACACATCATGACCCTTCATCCCTAAATATTTCAGCTTGTATACCCTAAGAACAAGGACATCCTATTCCATAACCACAATGCAATTGCTATGTATTGATCATAGCATTACACTAACGGGGCGCCCGGGCATCACACGTTTCCTGACACCATACGATAGGAAGTACACAACACCCGTCTATGAAGTATTCTTTTTTTTTTTTTAATTATCTTATTTTTAAGTAACCTCTATATGCAACACGGGGCTCGAACCCACAACCCCGAGATCAAGAGTCGCATGCTCTACCGACCGAGCCAGCCAGGCGCCCCTCCATCTATGAAGTGTTCTCGCCAAAAATTGAGCCTGAGTGTATTCAGGCCTGTGGGTGAGGAGCCGCCTGTTTTCATGAACAGAGTGCGGCACACAGCCGTACTCACTCTTTTCATATTATCTATACCTGCTTTCCTACGGAGCTTAGTGGTTGTGATAGAGACCATATGGCCCATAAGGCCTACACTGCTTACCATCTGGCCCTTTACAGAAAAAAAATCGGCCGACCCCTGTTTTTCAAGATAGAACTACCAGTTTTCAAGGAAACGTAGAAGATAGACCATTTAGAGCTGAGAGTTCCACAGGACAAAGTGGTTTCTGCAGCAAATAAAGGGCAGGAAAACAAAAGGAGGGGGGATTGTTTAGGTTAAAAGAGACCTAAGGATACAATACAATTGGTGGACCTTGCTTGGAGCCTATCAAGAAGTTACTAATGAGGCGATTGGGAAAAACGCAGTAGGTAGGGCGCTGAGGACTTACTAGTGTGTGTTGGGGGGGTGGGGTTGGTGTGAAAACGCTACCGGGTTCTATGAAGAAAAAGAATCTCTGTCTCTAATATCGACGTATTTAAAGAAGAAATTCTGTGTCTAGGATCTGCTTGAAAAGCATCAGTAGGGGCAGGGATGGGGTAGAGTAGAAAGCTTGGCCGGGAGCCGGTAACTGCTGAAGCGTGTGTCTTGTTCTTCTCTGTTCTACTTTTGTGTGTGTCTGAAATGCCTACAAGAAGTTAATCAAAGGACCGCACCGAGACCGAAAAAAGGTTGCAGACAGTTAAAGATCCCCTGTAAAAAGTCTGCCACACACAGCGAGCTGGCCCTCGCCTCTACACGTGCGAGAGGAGAGCAAAAGTCCTCATGGAAACAAACAGAACAAAAAGCACCACCTTGTTTCTTATGCGATCTCTCTTAACCACTTCCTCTTTCTTTTCAGTTTTTTCGGAGCTGCCTACGGATTCGGTACTTTCCGGCTTCTTTCCTTTGTCCCGAACCGCTTCTTTCTCTTTTTTCATTTCCTCTTCCTTCCTCTTAAAAGCCTTCTCCTTCTCATATCGCTCCTTCTGCCTGCGGCGCTCCTCTTCCTGCCGCTTCAGCCTCTCCCTCTCCCGCAGGAGGCGCTCTTGGTCCCGCTCGTAGTCCCGCTCCCGCTCCCGCTCCCGGTAGTCTCGGCCGCCCTCGTCTTCCGGCCTGCGAGGGGAACAGATCTCAGATGGCACCTCCAAACGCCGCCTGCTCCCTGTGGCCTGCTCCCGTGCACGGAGGCGCTCCGGTTAGGACGCGGCCACGACAGGTGACCTTGTGCTTTTGGAGCAGGGTGAAAAAACGCGAGCGTTTTGAAAACCAGTAACAAAACCCCTAAGTTCGTTCGCCCAGACTAAGATGCTAGAATATCTGAAACCTTTCCTCCTCATCCCCTGCACTCCCGCCCCCCTTCGGGCACCAGCCAGGACACAGCGGTAAAACTGACACGTTGAAACAGGCTGAAAACGGAGTGTCCCAAGGAGCCCTCGGCCACTGACCTCTTAGGCTTTTCGTCTTTAGGCTCGCCGTCAGAGCGCTTGGGCAGTGTACAACTTTGCCCGCTGGCTCTTTCATCGTTCAGATTCTCTTTGTCTAGTTTCTTGGCTTTTTCTCTTTTGTCTAATTCTTTTTCATCTCCCTTTTCTGGCTTCTTGAGTAGCTTTAAAGAGAACAAACGTATTCTTATTTTCAAGGGTGGGACATTCTCTTCTGATTCTACCCGAGAAAACAATATTCCAAGTGATTTAAATTTAGGCTATAGGAGGCCTTTTTCTGCAGCTACTCTTAAACTTCCAGGTTAAGAACTAGCGCACGGAGAGCAGTAATTGACTAAAAGGAGGCTATGAACGTGGAAAGTGTTATCCACTCCAGGTGGTTTAATCACTTGTGGCAATAGGATCAAGACTCCTTTGGCTTGAAATGGGTCAACCTTTTAGTGAAACAGTGCACACTTCCAAGTATGCCTTCTGTAGCCAGCTAGCATACTGATGTAACTTGATGGGAAAATAGGCCACAAATCGAAGATGCCGGGCAGATCATTACTGTTGGACAGTAATGTTGGACAGCCGTTTGCCTGTCGTGCTTGGAGTGACCGATACCTTTGTCACCAAAGGAGGGATCCATTGCAAGAATAATTCTGCCTTGAGCCTGAGAATAACACACTTATGATGGTACGATCAGACATAATTTTCATCATTTGATTTAAAAATCCAAAGGCCTCACAGAACGGTGAGGTTCCGTCTCTACGGAGTAGGAACTCTGCTCAATGTCACATATATATACATACACATGCATATATATGACACACATACATATGACAAAATGCAGTTCTAAAATAAACGTGCCTTACGAAGTCCAAATTGCTAACAAAACAGTCTCTTTCTCCCATCGCTGCCACAGACCTCTCTAGAATATCCCCAAGTGTTGGATATTCAGAGTGATTCTTAGGCAGAATAGAAGAATTTCGAGTCTCAGAGCGAAGGCATCATACAAAGGTTCATCTCAGGGTGAAGGCATCACACGAGTCAGCAAGCAAGAGGCAAAGCACCACAAGAAAGACTTGAGCATGAAGGCCTGCAGCACGTAGCCACGGCAAATGGCCAGTCCACACTGGACGCTACGGAGCATCGATGTAGTGAGGATACCATGTGCAGGTTTCATTGGAAGTGTTCTTATTTTTTCTAATGAACATCTTCGTTAGAAGCCAGGATGTTCATTACTCTATTAAGAACAATCGTGAAAGTTTCTAGTGTGGCTGGCTCAACCTTCTGCCTTGCTGATAGGAACAGCAAGTCAGGTCACTTGTGCCACGGCAGACAGAGAGAGAGAGATCGCTGGAAAGAATTAAGGTGGGAATCTCCCCACCCTGCTGCCCAAGCTCCTTATCGCCTGTAATGAGCCCAGGAGAGGCTTGGGGGAACACGCTCTGGCCATAAACTGCTTCATTTTGAGGAGGTAAGAGGAGGAGACCCTGCCACCATCTCCGTGAGATTTTCCCTTTCTCTGAAGGACTAGGCAGTACTTCCCCAGGAAGTTTGCTGGAAGAGCTGCCTCAGCCATGCCCTCAGAAGGGAAGCGGTAAGGCTGGGAGCTTTCTACAAGCTCGCCTCTTCCTAGGTGCGATGCGTTCATCACAATCAGCTGCTCCCAGATCCCCAGGCAGATGAGAGACGGTAACGGGGAGAATCATGTGAAAGGGAAGCGTGTAACACAGGCTATATTTATCCCTAATACTCCCACAAGGCAGCCCGTTAGGAGAGGCATATGGAAAGAAAGAGCGATTTAGGCATGGTTGTCCTCTAGCCGTAGATTGTTAAAGCTTCCGGGGACCCAGCAGAGCATCAGGAAGTCATTGGGGCTTCCTTCTAAGGTAGGAATTGAAAATGGCTCAGATTTCAAGAAGACTCAAGTCAGTTGGAAGGAGTTTTCTACAGGTATCACTACCACCACCACCAAAAGGACTTATTATGAACTAAGACCTGTGTGTGTGACATGATACTAGGTGCTCTGTATCATGTACTTGGGTCCTTACATTTTTCTGATTCACAGCTTGTAACAGAAACCTGTGTACCTGAAGACAGTGGAAAACAAACAGATGAGGCAACTTCATGTATCAAATATGAAGGAAAAGCTGAATAAAACCCGTAATTCATGCCAGCCAGCCCTAAGCCCTTACTTATGAAGAACTGAGAATAATAATCCAAACATTGAACATTTTCTGTGATAAAAATAACAGATCTTCATGAAAAAATATCATGTAAATTACTTAATTCTTTTAGATTATCTTGAATTTTTAAAAACAATACCATTCGCATCATAGGAAGGATTTCTATTGGTTCACCTCCTCCCCCCCCCACAAAGACAAAAACAAATTAAAAAAAATTATGTTTACAACAGCACAAGATGCATGCATATTTAAAGAAGTACATGCAATTTTTAGCAACATGCAGTCAGCTCACATCATTTTCATACCTTTATCTTTGGTTCGTCCTTTAATTTGTCCCTTTCTGGAACTCTGTCTATCTTCTTTAGCTTTTCTATATCTTTCCTTTTTCGTTTTTCTTCTTCCTTCCACTTCCTCCTCTCTTCTTCTCTTTGTCTTTTTCTTTCTATTTCTCGCCTCCTTCTTTCTTCTCTTTTTTCTTCTCTCATTCTCTGGAAAGAAACATCCACATAAGCCTTCAAACAAGGTAATCATCACCAAAAACCTAATCCAAAAGTTATGGTGGGCACCCACTAGACGGGACTGTCTTTCCTTCCTACTTTCTACCTCTTTAACCCCCTCGCCACCCCACTGAGAATCTGAGAATAAAGACCAGGGCCTGCCAGTATCAGAATCTCCCCACTGTTGCCATGCCGTATCTCCAGAGGCTTTTAGGAAACCAAGGGAGTGTCTCTGGAATAAGCTAAAGACCGTCTGGGTTTGCAGAGTGCATCCTTGGCCTAACAACACGAAGGAGAGGGCCAGAGAGTGAGGCCAATGAGCCACATCTTTCAAAGAATCATGGTAGAAAAGGTAGCTGTTTCTCCGCTAGGATCCCAATTCAATGCTCGTATGCTTATGGACTACGAACTAGTGAAAATATAAAGTATCGAGAGAACTATAAAAACAAAAGGTTTACCTGCTTGTTTTTCAGGAAGCTCAAAAGTGGGGTTGTCTTTTTAGCTACATAAATGTAAACAGATTATTAATAATACTTATCAACCCCTAGAAAGGATTCCATTTTCTGACATTCCCTGCCAACCACCCAAGGTGGGAAAACTGTACCCCTTAAAACAGTTCACGAGTACATTATCAGAAAAGAGTTTTACAGTAGTTTACTTCAATTCTGAAGGTCTGAAATACATTTTTCAAAAGTGAAGAAATCCGAATTCAAGCAGTTTTTTAATGGACTAATTCCCAGTGTCAGTGAGAATTAAGTGCAAAGGATAGTCTCTTGTTTCAGACGGCAATATAAATTTGTTCAACTGGGAAGAAACTGGGGGAAGGCGCTAAAAATATCTCATCATTTTGTCCCCATAATTCCACTTCCAGGAATTTATTCTAAGGAAATTATCAGAGATGGGCTTAGACTCTGCATCCATTAATAAGATCCATTTTAGAAAGATAATTTAATTTCCAATATCCTGAACAATGCTATCTAGCCTTGTAGTTAGCATTTTTGAAAGCCTACTTCCTTTGGATAAATTCCTAGGAGTGGAAATCCTGGGTCAGGGGCTATGCTTATGTTTGGAGCTGAGAGAGGAGTGACAATTTACTGCTAGGGCCAACGTCCAAACTAGAATTTCTCAAGGAGTTTTCAATTTGGCAGTAACGGACTTCATTTTTTGACATTTTCAGTTCACATGTTTTTCAGGAACGTGAGCTGCTTGTTACCAGAAAATACCAATTGATCTTCAAAGGCTTGCCGACGTCAAAACGTCCCATGCGTCTTCAAACTTTTTCTACTTATATTTATATGGCATTAAAATAGGTCACGGAGCATTTTCCCCATCTTATCAATGCATTTACATAATCCTGTGAGGCAGGTATTATCGTCTGCACTTTATAGCACAGAGGCTCAGAGAAGTTAGGGCCTTCCCCCTGGTCACACAGCTAGCAAGTGACAGAAGTAGGAGTCAGGTCTTCTGATGAAAAAGCCGTTGCCCTTAATTCCTGTTGCCCACTTACCTATTAATTCTCTATTTTTTGCTTCTATTTCCTCTAGCAGTGTCTCTGGAGTAGATGTCATTTTCTCATTATCTGCAGCATAACTTTCCAAAAATTTCCTATATTCTGGATCTAAATAATTGTTTCGGTAAACAGAAAATATAGCAGACTTTAAAAAAAAACTTTCTACATCATGGAAGATTAAAAATAAACCTAAACATACCCACTAGACCATTCAGGGCTTTATTGGCCTATTACTCTCGGAATTCTTACTCCCTATACTCACTCAAGTCAGGGATAAGCAGACACCACACGTTGTAACAGAACCTCCAGGCATGTTAAGTAGTTTGCTTTTAAAAGTTACTGTCCACCTCATCCAGACTCACACTTACGTGAGAACTGCAAGTTGTCGTTATGGGACCTTCCCAGTATTACAGATGGCACGTAAGCAATTCCTGTATGGGCATACCTCACTTTAAGTAAACCCAACACGGGGCGCCTGGGTGGCTCAGTCGGTTAAGCGGCTGGCTTCGGCTCAGGTCACGACCTCACCGTTCCCGAGCTCGAGCCCCGCATCGGGCTCTGTGCTGACAGCTCGGAGCCTGTTTCAGATTCTGTTGCCTCCCTCTCTGTCTCTGCCCCTCCCCTGCTCGTGCTCTGTGTCTCTCAAAAATAAATACACATTAAGTAAACCCAACATATTGAGGGGGGATGTCCTAGATGTTGCACTGGAGCTGATGATTCCTGGAGTTTTCTCGACGCATCTGACATCAGAAAGGGTAACACATTGGCGTCATCCCATTGCTGGTATTTGGAGTTTCTGCGCACTGTGGGGCATGTCACTTGATCTAGTCTTCCAGATCCGAATCTATGATATAATCAGTCACTAGCTGTGTGTTGAATCTTTTCTGTGTTTTCTTTATAATACCCACTCTAATAATAAGTAATGGAAATCAAACTAGAGGATTCCAAAATATCAGATACAAAACGTTACAGCTAAGTCTGTATCCAACATAACATTACACAGAGCTCAAAATCTGGATCCAGTTTACCTTACGTGGCAATTATTCCAGTTTTGCGGTTCCCGTATTCCAGTTCAATGTAATTACTATGTGTGCAGTTAACTGCATATGCAAAGCCCAGGAAAATAGGACTAGCCACTTCCACTACTTTAGGTTATGTTCCTCAAGGATAGAAAATTTTCCATCCCAGCTCTCGATGATAAACCTTCCCTCTCTATAAAAATGGAAATCAAAAGAAATAAATAAGGGGCGCCTGGGTGGCTCAGTCGGTTGAGCGTCCGACTTCGGCTCAGGTCATGATCTCACGGCTCGTGGGTTCGAGCCCCATGTCAGGCTCTGTGCTGTCAGCTCAGAGCCTGGAGCCTGCTTCAGATTCTGGGTCTCTGTCCCTCTCTGCCCCTCTCCCACTCATGCTGTCTCTCTCTGTCTCTCAAAAATAAAAATAAACGTTAAAAAAATAAATAAATAAATAATCATCATCATAAAATACATTGAGACCTCAAAGAGTTGTACTTTGATACATCTGATTTTTCACCATTGTCTTCCAGTCAACAAGCCAAAGGTAATTTACTGCTCGACAGTCAATGCTATATTGCTTGATGGTGAAGGAATGAGATGGCACCAGCCAGAGTGGGAACTCTACAGGAAACCCACTTCTATTCCGACAATTAAGCAAAGCTTTCACCAGTGAAATTACATTTCTCACAAACTTTATTCTGTGTGTTTTCCTATTTGAAAGACTGGAATCCAATTAATTCCCACAAAGGTAGTAATTTTTTTTAAAAAAACCCAGGGCAATAGCATTACATAACTAGAGCTATACTGTACCATCATCGATAGTCCCAACTTTGGTATCTCTTTTCTTAGTCTTCTTTTTTGCAGCTTTTTGAAAAGGTGCAAATTCTACTATGGCAGGATATTCCTGACCTGTTTAGAAAAAAATACCACACTTGCTATAACAACAAAAAAGCCAAAAGTGGATACAAGAGAGTCAACCCACCATTCTCTAGGCCTCCTTTGACAGCAGTCAACTGAATAGGGCCCCTCAATGGGAATGAATCACAAGGGCACAAATCACATGGGCACAACTAACATCAGTATGTTACCAAAGGAGCCCCAATTTCACACTGATAACATAACGAAAAGATATGGCAGGGAAGTAAAATAATCATTTAACTTCAACTTTTAAAGTGTGATATTTTGATATGAGGGGGGAAAAATCTATAAATCAATGTTCGTTTAAAACATACATCAGAGGGGCGCGTGGGTGGCTTAGTCGGTTCAGCGTCCGACTTTGGCTCAGGTCATGATCTCACAGCTCGTGAGTTCAGGCCCTGCATTGGGCTCTGTGCCGACAGCTTGGAGCCTGGGGCCTGCTTCGGATTCTGCTCCTTCCCCTCGTGCTCTCTCAAAAAAGAAACATTTAAAAATGTTTTTTAAAATACATCAGGAATCTCTAGAATAGGCAAATCTGGAGAGATACAAAGAAGATTAGTGGCCACCTAGAGCTGGGGCATAGTTGGGGGAGAATGGAGAGTGAGAGCTAATGAATACGGGGTTTCTCTTTGGAGAGCGAAATGTATTCTAAGATCAGATTGTGGTGATGGCTGTACAACTCTGTGAATATACTAAAACCCACTGAACTGTATACTTTAAGAGGGTGAATTTTACGGCATATGAATTATAGCTCAATAAAGCTGTTATAAAAAATATGCCAGGAGACACCAAAAGCACAGTCAATAAAAGTGAAAAATCAATAATTGAACTACATCAAAATTAAAAACTTTTGTTTATCTAAGGGACAACAGAGTACAAAGACAACCCATAGAATGGGAGAAAATATTTGTAAATCATACATCTGATAAGGGGTCAATATATACAAAATATATAAATAACTCCTACAACTCCCCAGCAACAAAAAACCCAATTGAAAAATGTTCAAAGGACTTGAATAGACATTTCTACAGAGGTGATATATAAATGGCTAACAAGCATATGAAAAGAATAAAATATTACCACACTAATCATTAGGGAAATGCAAATCAAAACCACAATGAGCGATCACCTCACACCCATTAGAAAGGTAGCTACTAAAGGAAAAAAAAAAAACAAACCACAGAGAATAACAAGTGTTGACGAAGACATGAAGAAATTAGAACCCTCGTGCATTACTGGTAGGAACACAAAATGGTGCGGTTGTTATGGAAACCAATATGGTGGCTCCTCCAAAGAATTAAAACTAGAATTACCATATGACCCAGCAACTCCACCTTCAGGTATATATTCAGAAGAAGTGAAAGCAGAGACTTGCGTAGATATTTGTACACCCACGTTCATGGGAGCATTATTCACAATAGCCAAAAGGTGGGAGCAACCCAAATGTCCTCCAACAGAGAAATGGTTAAGCAAAATGTAGTATAGACATACAATGGAATATTACTTAGGCTTAAAAAGGAGTTTCTGACCCACCCTACATGGCTCAACCTTGAGAACATTATGCTAAATAAACAAGCCAATCACAGAAAGTCAGACACTATGTGGTTCCACTCATATGAGGTACCTAGAATGGCCAACTTTATGGAGACAGAATGATGGCTCATAGAGGTAGAATGGTAGTTGCCAGAGGCTGGGGGGAGGAAGAAATGGGGATTTATTGTTTAATGGGTATAGAGTTCCAGTCCTGCAAGATAAACAGGTTCTAGGAATTGGTTGCACAGTGTGAATGTATTCAACTGAACTGTAGAATTCAAATGGTTAAGATGGTAAATTTTGTGTATTTTACCACAATTTTTAAAAAATGTGTACAAAAAAAAAAGGAATGAGGTAATGATTATAGGCTACAACATGGATGAACCTTGCAAACATGTTAAGTAAAAGAAGCAGTCACAAAGGCTACATATTGTATAAATCTGTTTCTAGGAAATATCTACAGGAGGAGGAAGGGGAGATGACTAATGGTTATAGGATCCTTTTTGGAGTAATAAAAACATTCTGGAATTACATCGTGGTGATGGTTGTACAACTTTGTGAATATACTAAAAACCATGGAATTTTATGGTATGTGAATTGTATCTCAGTAAAAAAATACCCAAGTGACTGCTGGAAAAAGAAAATACACCAGACCCCTGTTATAGAATGATGTCATAAAGGATATAAAATACTATCATTGGCATGTAGACATAAGCCAGAATAGAATAAATATAAATGACCAGAAGGCATCACAAAGAAGTCAGGGAGGAAGCATGGTTTTGGAAATCCTACTGAATACAGAATCAGATTAGTTTATTAACTGATATATTTGAGAAGGAATAAATAAATCAGACTAAAGCAGAAGGAATTGTGGAAGAGAGGCTGAAAAATCAAAAAAACAAACCAAAACCCCAGAAGTGAGGCCAACCTATGAAGGACCCTGACTACCAGGCTATGGAATTTGGACCCCCCCCCCCCCCCGCCCCCGTAACTGCTGTCTTAAATCACTATTTTCAAAAACATTAATTTCATGGCAGTGTAACAGACTGAACTTATACAGAAATGAAAAAAAAGGAAAATTCTGTAAGTTTAGAGACAATGGGTTGTCTAAGCGTTGGGAGGCAAGGACACAGTGTGAAAAGTATTAATAAGTAGATGAACGAGACATTAAAAAATAAACTGGAAAAATTCATCACTTGTTTAAATATAAGGGATAAAAAAGAGAGGAAAAAAGTTAAACATAACTCAGGTTTCCAGGAAAACACTGCTATCTAGTGGAATAAAGTTGGGGGTGGAGAAGTAAGTGGTTTCAGGGGTCTGTGGGGGCATGGGGATTAATAAAATCTGGTGAAACACAGTGGAAATCCTTCAACTTTTCCTGGCATATTCCCTCACAAAGATTTCATTTTTACCAACTCTGAAGTAATACTGAAAAACAGTCCAACAAAAAGATACTTTGTTTGCCTATAATAGTTACAAAGACAAAAAAGGTAAGTGGGAAATAGCAGCTTGGATATCCTCTAGGTACAATGTTACAAGTGGCAGATAATAAAGAGAGAGTTCAGGCAGAAGTTTTTCTTCCCTATAGAATCCTGGATACAAGGTGGGAGATCATGAAGTTGGATGTTTTAAGCACAAATACGAATCGGAACGTTGGACAGTGTTCCCAACTGGGAATTACTGGCTTAAAGGATTTAACCTAAATCGATCAATGTTGGTCCTTGAAGTGAGATGACAAGTAAATATTTAAAATTTGTTGTACAAGTTTAAAGAGCCGTTTATCAGTATTGCTGTTGAAGCTGGTAAATAGTCAAAACAACAGATCGCCTAATCCAGGGCGAAAAAAATTGGCCACAGGAAGAGAAAACAGTGGCAATTTCATTCAGTCGGTCAAACTACAGAAATAACAGGTTAATAAAAATATCCAAGGGCTGTGAAAAGTCACACATCTATTTATAAGACTGCAATAAGCTTAGTAAATGTGTAAAACTCTTTAGATGCTGCACATTTTATCACCGAGTTTTAGAAAAGCTATGAAGGCACTGAGAAAACACTGTGATACACACATTGTCTTAAACATACAAATGACAAAGAAACTCCCCTTCAGTTACAAGGACTCACCTTTATTGTCAAGGAATACATAACCATCAAAGCGATCCCTGAACAAAATAATGTCCTCTTGGTTTTTAAAGTTGATGTATGCTCTGGCATACATATGAGGATACAGACTGCAGAGAGGAAAGCAATTATGTAAATGTGCTTGCAGGTGTCTGAATTACAAGTATGCATATATTAAAGAGACAGGCTCAAAAATCAAATGGAAACAGTAGGGTAAAAAAGAATGAAAGAAAAATTTTCATTTACCCCCGCCCTCTTTTATTTATTCATTTTACCTAGTATCATTAGAAAAAAACTCAAAATAATCATGCTCCGGCATAGGCTGAAGATGTTCCTGAAGCTGCTCCTTGGTCAAAGTGGGAGGTAATCTCCGAATGACCACCTTAAGAAACGAACAAGGAAAATAAAATTAGTACAAATCCATTTCCTGTCATACCTGAAAGAATCACCAGCCCTGAAAAAAAGTTGGTCTTTAAAGGATGAGCTCACATATTAAAAACCCAGCAGAAAATTATTCTAACGTTCAGAATTAGTCAAGACCAATCGTAACGCTTTGTTTTTGTTTTGTTTTGTTGTTTTTTACAAACTCTTAGAAATAAGAACAGCAGAGAACAAGGAAAATCTTAGGTTCTGTTAAACAGAACCCAGCCGTTTACCAGGTTTTTGCATCATTTTCTATCACCCATTTTTCGACAGATGTAGTAACAAGAAATTAATAGGCCAATCCTGGTCTTTTGTGGGTACCACGAACATTTGATTTATGATCCCCTTACCACAGCCAACATATCCTAAAACAGAATCCTTCCTCATTCAGCATAGAGAATTCAAAACGCTAAGGAATACCAAAAGTTCCTTATTGCTCCCAAAATAAGATGAACCCGCCCCGCCCCCCCCTCGACCATGAATCCCCCCACTCCCGCTCAACTCGCCTCCATTACTACTCTGATCACAAACTACTCCCACCCCCGATGGCCCCTTCACTATTTAATAATCCACCCCCCCACCCCCACCCCCATTAACCTTCTAATTCCTCATTCTCTTTACTATCGATCCCTCTTGCACTCTTCTCACAGCTCGGATCTCCACCTTCTCATCTAGGAATCCCTCCCTTTTCCTTCACTCGTACCCCGGGGCTTGGCCGACAGGGGCTCCCTCGATCTCGGGCGAGTAGGTGAAGACTAGGTGACGTGATTTTCACTCAGGTAAAGAAACAGAGGGGCAGACTGGGAGGGGAAAGAGAGCGGCCCCACTCCCAACCATCCTCGCGGGTGGCGGACCCGTCCCGCCCTCTCCCGGGCCAACAGCCGGCCAGGCACCTTGCTCAGCGCCTCCTTCTTCTCCTTATTTCGATCCTGCTTATCTTCCCCTTTGGCGCTGTCCCCCGAAGCTCCACCGCTGCTGCCCGTGGCCCCCGGGGGAGTCAACAGGGTTACTCGTTTCTCTTTAGGCCTGTGATCCTTCTCCTCCTTCATGGCCACGGCTTCGCTCCTGAGAACCGCAGCTCGGCCTAAACGCCGCTACGCCGGGCACCTACGACGCCCGGCCCACTCCCGTCTAGCTCCGCCCCCAACAAACGCCCCTAGTGATAAACCAGGCCCCGCGTTCCATTGGGCCCGGCCAGGATCTCGCGAGACTTCAGGGCGCCAGGCTTCCTTTGATAGAAAGGTCTTAGCACCTGGTCTTAACTTCCCGCCGGCGGAAGGTCCGCACAGCCCAATCCCCTGGTGGCTCAGACTCCCTCGGGGCCGCTCTTCGCACGTCATTAGCAACGCCGCCATCTTGGCTAGAACGACTCTTTCGAGGACTACAAATCCCGGCATACAACGCAGCTAGCTCCTCCTAGCCAGGCGTCTGGAGCCACAGATGGGTCAGTATTCCTATCTGTAAGTAAGTGGAATCCTTACTCTTGAAAGTTTAGTGTTTTTCAGGTCAAAAGATAGGTTCTGCAGGCTTCGTTTTCCTCAAGTAGCCCAATGTTATCCAAAGTTTATCTCACTGGGGGAGCGACTTGTGTTTTCTTTTTTTAGACTCGTATTTTCTATTATTCATTCTAAAGTGTACTCTGAGCAACTTTGGAATTTCCTTTCCTTACCTTGATTAGGATTCACAGATACTTAATGAACACTCACCGTTCACTGGTATTTAAAGGACTAATATGACCAAAATGTATGAGATTTGTTTCCCTTATCCTTTTTTAAGTAAAAGAATTCTCTCATGCTTCATGAGGAGAAAATAAAATAAAACCCCCTTGCTTTACATGGGATTACCCTTTCTCCCGCTTTGAAAAAGGTCAATTATTCGCTTTTTATAATAGCCCCAAACTGGAGACGATCCAAATGTCTGCCAACTGGCGAACGAGCAAACAAAATGTGGCACATCCACAGAATGAAATAATACTCAACAGTGAAAATGAACTGATAACGTCTGTCAACATGAATGAATCGCAGAATGATTATGCTCAGTGAAAAGACCCAGACGCAAAGAGAGTACAGGCTGTACGATCTCATTTATCGGAAATTTTAGGAAAGGTAAAACTATAGTGCCAGATGGCAGATCAATGATTGCTTGGGGATAGGGGTAGGGAGAAAGGACTGACCACAGAGAGACCCCAGGAAACATTTTGGAGTGATGAAAATGCTCTTTATCATGATTGTGCTGATGGTTACATGACTGCACGCATTTGTGTAAACTCGTTTAATTGTACACTTAAAATTGGCGGATATTATTTTCAGTAAGTGAAACTTCAATAAAGTTCAGCCCCCTCCAAATTTAAAAAAAATGCAAAATTTGAAAAATTTGAAATGCTCCCTAAATGAGAGAGCAATTGTATCTCATGAAACCAAAGATACCATTGACTCTAAGACCACCATTATTTTTTTTTTTACATTTTTATTTATTTTTGAGAGACAGAGACGGAGCACAAGTGGGGGAGGGGCAGAGAGAGAGAGAGAGACAGACAGACAGACAGACAGGATCCGAAGCAGGCTCCAGGCTCTGAGCTGTCAGCAGAAAGCCCGATGCGGGGCTCGAACTCACAAACTGTGAGATCGTGACCTGAGCTGAAGTCGGAAGCTTAACCGACTGAGCCGCCCAGGCGCCCCCAAGACCATCATTATTTTATATACCAAGAAGGAAAAAAATGCTGCCAATTAAACTGTGACACGATTCATCTGATTTCAGAAGTGTTAAAACGTGAAAAAAAAAAGTCAGAATCAATTGAATATATTATTTGTATGTTATGCGCAATTAAGGAAAAAGGAGGAGAAATGGGAGAGAAGGGAAAATGATAAGCTAGAAAGATACACAAACACCCACAAGGGCCAGGAATCAAGTTAAGGATGCAGTAGAAGCCCAAGGCAGAAAGCTGGTTCAGGGCCAAGGTCCCATCTTTGCCAACGTCTAAAATATATCGCCCTGACTCTGTCCTTATGTTTTTCTCAACCTCTATTGCCAGGCCTATGCCTATTTCCTCTTGACAAGACTGTTTCCCTGTATTTGAGATCTGTGACTCATTCCTGTCTCCAGCACCTGCCTGTTCTCACAAGCCGAGTGTTAAGTATCTGCCTCTGACCTACTGCTTAGCTGTGCATTTACATCGTGGAGCCTGCCTGTGTTTTGGAGTGCTCGCTACCTTGAAACCACCGGCTGGATGTCAGCTGTCAGACTTGGGTGTTCCAGGGCTCACTCCTTAGACCTCTTCTCTATCTACACTTGCTCCTTTGTTAACCTCATCCATTCTTTTGGCTTTTCCCTCTTCGCTGACAACTCCAGATTTTTATCTGCATCCCATACCTCTCCCCTGAATTCCAGACTCTTACCCATCTGCCTATTTGGTATCTTCTACATAGATCTTTAACACGCTCAGGTTCTCTGAACACATCCAAAACTGAACACTTGAGCTTTCCCCACACCAACTATATTAGTTCCTATTTTTTAAATTAATGTTTATTTCTTGTTGAGACAGAGAAAGAAACAGAAAGCAAGCGGGGGAGGAGCAGAAAGAGAGGGAGACACAGAATCCGGAGCAGGCTCCAGGCTCTGAGCTGTCAGCACAGAGCCTGACACAGGGCTCGAGCCCACCAACAATGAGATCATGACCTGAGCTGAAGTTGGATGCTTAACCGACTGAGCCACCCAGGCACCCCTGTGTTGGTTTCCTATTGATGCTGTAACAAATTACGACGAATTTAGTGGGTTAAAAGAACACACATTTATTGGCGTACAGTTCTGTAAATTAAAAGTCCAACATGGATATCAGGGCACCTGAGTGGCTCAGTCGATTAAGTGTGCGACTCTTGATTTTGGCTCAGGTCATGATCTCACAGTTGGTGAGTTTGAGCTCTGCATCGGGCATTGTGCTGACAGTGTAGAGCCTGCTTGGGATTCTCTCCCTCTCTCTTTGCCACTCCCTTACTTGCATGTGCGCACATGCTCTCTCTCTCTCTCTGTCTCTCAAAACAAACTAAAAAAAAAAAAAAAACCCAACACGGATCTCACTGGACTAAAATTGAAGTACAGGCAGGAGTGAGTTCCTTACTGGAGGCTCTAGGAGAGAATCTAGTTTTTTTTTTTTTGTCATTTTCAGAGTTTTCTTTTAAGTTTACTTACTTATTTTGAGAGAGAGTGAGAGTAAGCGGGGGAGGGGGAGAGAGAGAGGGAGAGAGAGAATCCCAAGCAGGCTCCGTGCCGCGACGCAGGGCTCAATCTCACAAACGGTGAGGTCAGGACCTGAGCCAAGATCAAGAGTCAGATGCCTAACCGACTGAGCCACCCAGGTGCCCCATTTTCAGGGTGTTGAAGCTGCTGGGGGCTCATGGCCCCTTCCTCCATCTTCGGAGCCAGCAACATAGCATCTCTCTCTGTCTCTGCTTCATCTACCTCTTTTTTACTCTCTCTTCTGCCTCCCCCTTCCACTTTGAAGACCCCTGTGATTATACTGGCCTGAATAATCCAAAATACTCTTCCTATGTTAATGTCAGGTAATTATCCACCTTGATTCCCTTTGCCATAGAATTTGTGTTAAAAAACAAAAAAACCAAGAGTCACATGCTCCACCAACTGAGCCAGCCAGGTGCCCCATACAATTATCTATTATCATTTTAGTGTGATTTCAGAATGTTGTGGAAATGAAAACATGTTTATTCTGCCATGTTTCCAACCTATTCTATGTGGCTGTAATTTTAAATTGAATCCATAGCTATATCTTTTTTTTTCAATATTATTTATGTATACCTTTCATCGTTTTAAATAGGTCAGTCTTCATAGAGGTATGCCTATTATATTAATTTCTTCCTAAGAACCAGCTTTTGGTTTTATTGATCATTTCCAATTTTTGTGTGTGTTTTTATTAACTCCTGCTCTTCTCTATTACTTTTCCCCCACTGTCCTTTTAGGTTTGTCCTCCTCTTTTTTTAGCTTCATAAATGGAACTCATGGGACACCGGGCTGGCTCAGCCTGTAGAACATGTGACTCTTGATCTCAGGGTCGTGAGATCAAGCCCCACGTTGGTCATGGAGCCTACTTAAAAATCAATCAATCAATAAAATAAAAATGGAACTCTTTATGCATTAATTTGGCATATTTAAAAAAAACATTAAAAAAAACACTATGCACTGTCTTCGTGATTCCATTTTAGATGCATGTCACATGTTTTTACACGTATTTTATTGTCATTGAGGTTTAACTTTTTCATGATTTCCATGAAGATTTTCTCATGAACTCATTGGCTATTTAGAGTTGTATTTTTAGTCTTCAGGTGTAGGTTTTTGTTTTGACTGTCTCTTTTAGTATTGATTTAAAATATCAACATGCATGCTTTAAGAAGTTTAGAGTTAATAAGTAACTACATCATTCTTCCAAACAATACATGGAGTTTTCGGTGCTTGAACTCCAGTCCTTCCCATCACACCATCCACGTTTCTATGTTATGGTTGTAAGGTATTTGGGTTTCATTCTTTAACCTCCCCTTTATATGTTAACAGTTAGTACACATTCGCTTTTTGCAAAGCTTTTGCTCACCATTTCTTTTTGCCTTTTTCTCCTTTTGAGTTCAGTTTCCTTCTTGCAAAAAAAATCTTCATTTTAATAGTTATGTCAGTGAGTGTCTGTGAATAGTAAACACCCACAATCTTTACATGCCTAAAAATGCTATTATTTCCCTCATTCCTAAATAAAAATTTAGCTGGATGCATTTCCAACAAGTACCTTACCTCCTTCAAATCTTTGCTCCAATGTCACCTCCTTGATGAGGTGACCCTGACAACCCTTTTATAACTTTCAGCCCACTTCCTGCCCCAGACCATCTCAGTTCCCTTGTTTGTTATTGTTGTGTTGTTTGTTTTTTAATAATCTCTATGCCCATCGTGGGACTTGAACACACAACCCAAAGATCAGGAGTCGCATGCTTTTCTGACTGGGCCAGCCAGCCGCCTCCCTCACCTGTTTTTACCTATTATATAATTCACCTATTTATTTATTGCTTATTTCCTGTCTCTCTCCACTAGAATGTCAATTCCACGAAGACATGGATTTCTTTTTTTTTTTTTAATTTTTTTAACGTTTATTTATTTTTGAGAGAGAGAGAGACAGAGCATGAACGGGGGAGGGTCAAAGACGGAGACACAGAATCCGAAACAGGCTCCAGGCTCTGAGCGGTCAGCACAGAGCCCGACGCGGGGCTCGAACTCACGGACCGCGAAATCATGACCTGAGCCGAAGTCAGACGTTTAGCCGACTGAGCCACCCAGGCACCCCACGAAGACATGGATTTCTGTCTATTTCATTTGCTGTGTATCCCAATCATTTAAAAAAAAATGTCAGTGGGGCGCCTGGGTGGCGCAGTCGGTTAAGCGTCCGACTTCAGCCAGGTCACGATCTCGCGGTCCGTGAGTTCGAGCCCCGCGTCGGGCTCTGGGCTGATGGCTCAGAGCCTGGAGCCTGTTTCCGATTCTGTGTCTCCCTCTCTCTCTGCCCCTCCCCCGTTCATGCTCTGTCTCTCTCTGTCCCAAAAATAAATAAACGTTGAAAAAAAAAATTAAAAAAAAAATAAATAAAAAAAATGTCAGGCACAGAGAAGGTGTCGAGTTTTTTAAAAAAATAAATTCATTGCACTTGCTGAGTTTGTTGAATGAATAAGAATTCTTTTTTTTAATATTTTTTTAAAGGTTTATTTATTTATCTTTGAGAGAGAAAGAGAGAGGGTCTCCCTAGCAAGCTCCACACGCAGAACCTGACGCAGGGCATGAACCCACGAACCGCGAGATCACGACGTGAGCCGAAATCAAGTGTTGGATGCTTAACTGACTGAGCTGCACAGGGGCCCCTGATTATAGAATTCTTTTTTTCTTCCTTAATTTTTTGAGAATGAGAGAGACAGAGTACGAATGGGGGAGGGGCAGAGAAAGAGAGGGAGACACAGAATCCGAAGCAGGCTCCAGGCTCCGAGCTGTCAGCACAGAACCGGATGCAGGGCTTGAACTCACGAACCTTGAGATCATGACCTAAGCAGAAGTTGGTCGCTTAACCGACTGAGCCACCAAGGTGCCCTAATTATAGAATTCTTGACTGACTTTTTTCTTCAGCACTCTGAACATATTATTCTATCATTTTATTATCCTATTATCTGACATGTTTTAAAAAAATGTTTATTTATTTTGAGAGAGAGAGGGCATGAACAAGGGAGGGCAGGGAGAGAGGGAAAGAGAGAATCCCAAGCAGGCTCCCCGCTGTCAGCGTAGAGCCTGATGTGGGGCTGGATCTCAGGAATCCTGAGATCCTGACCTGAGCTGAAATCAGGAGTGGGACTATTAATGAACTGAGCCACCCAGGCACCCCTGACATCTTTTTTTTTTCTTGAAAAGTCTATAGTTACTCTTCTGTTGTTACTTAGCAGGTAATCTATATCTCTTTTTTTTTTTTTTTTTTTTTTTTAAGATTTTCTCTTTGCTTTTTGTGCTCTGCAGTTTTATTACAACTTGTCTGGGTGTGGATTTGTTTGTATTTATCTGGCTAAGTACTTGAGGTTGCTCCTTTAGCTTGCAGACTTATTTCTAAAAATGTCTGAATCATTATCTCTTCAGATATTGTCTGTCTTCCATCCTCTCCTTGAAGCCCTCGTAGATGTATGTTGGAATGTCTCATTCTGTCTCCCATGTAACCAGTTTTCTTTTGCTTTTTCCCTATGATTCCCACCGTTTCAGAGCTGTTTTACTATCATTTTTATTGTTACTATTGTTTGGTTCTCATATTGTGGGACCCTACACTTTGTGGATGTGAGGAATTTAAACCCTACTCCCAAGCACCTCTGGGCATGAGGTATCCTTGGTGAGGTTTTGGGGTAGTGGTGGGGTTCGGAGCCGATGGCCAAGAAAGAATTCTTTTTTTTTTTATAATTTTTAAAAAATGTTTTATTTACTTTTGAGAGAGAGACAGAATCCGAAGCAGGCTCCAAGCCGTCAGCACAGAGCCCGACATGGGGCTCGAACCCAACAAGCAATGAGATCACAACCCAAGCCGAATTCGGACGCTCAACCGACCGAGCCACCCAGGCGCCCCAAGAAAGAATTCTTGAAGACATCTTGAGTGCAAAAAGGTGATCTTATAAAACCACGGGGACAGGACCCGTGGGCAGAAAGAGCTGCACTGGGGTTATGCGGAGTGACTGTGTATATACTGTGGAGTTGGGGGAAGGAGAGTCAAGAGAAAGTTTCTTAAAGGGATTTTCCTGTGCTAAAGAGGGTTTACAGATTACTGGAGGCCTAGGTATTGTTAAGCTAAGGTTGTTTTTCCCTCTAGCAAAACGTTATTAAGATAGTGGGAGTTCCTGGAAATCGGGCTATTGATGAGATCATTGTAAACTGGCAGAGACTCTCAGTTTAACCATTTGTTTTCTGTCCTTTCCTTTGTTCTTGGGCAGTCGGGAGTGCCTGAGGAATATCACACAGATCCCACCTGGGAGGGGGGTGGTTTGCGGGGTATCAGCTTGCCTTGTGCTCCCTCCTCACCTGGCATTACGTCCATTACTGTTATGCAAAGTACCTCACACATCCTAGGATTCTGTTTTGCTCTTCAATCCACTCTCTTCTGCTTTTGGTGTTCCCAACTTAATTTCTTATTATTTTTTTAATGTTTATTTATTTTGAGAGAGAGCACAAGCGAGTGAGCAGGGGAGGGGCGGAGAGGGAGAGAGAGAAAGAATCCTAAGTGGGCTCCGTGCTTAGTGCTACCAATAATGAGGGCGCGAGGGAGCGTCGGGCGAGCGGAGGACAAAGTGCAGGCTAACAGCACCCCACCCCCACCCCCAGGTGGGACATGTGTGATATTCCTTGGACACTCCAGGCTACCCCCAAACAGGAAAGGACAAAAACAAATGGTTAAACTGATAAGAGCCTCCACCAATTTACCAGAAAAAGGCAGTCCCATCATAGCCTGAAGTCCAGGAACTCCCAAATGTCTTAACGTTGAGTGCTTTGCTGGAGGGAAAGACAACTTTAGCTTGATGGTAGCTAGGCCTCCAGTAAATCTTTAGCATGTGAAAGTCTCTTTGCAAACTCCCTCTCCCCCCACTCCATAAACCAGTCACCCCCCCCCCCCCCCGACACACACACTTACGGTGCCGCTCTGCCTGCCCATGGGTCCTGTCCCCGTGCTTTAACAAAATCACCTTTTTACACCAAAGACGTCTTCAAGAATTCTTTCTTGGCCGTTGGATCCGGACCCCACAAACCCCCCAATCACCCCAAAACTTCATCACCAGTGCAGAGCTAGATGTCGGGCTCGAACCCACAAACTGTGAGATCATGACCTGAGTCAAAATCAAGAGTCGGATGCTTAACTGACGGAGTCATCCAGGCGCCCCCCATCTTAATTATTTCAGATTAAGTTAAAAAAAAATTTAATGTTTATTCATTTTTGAGAAAGAGAGAGAGAGAGAGAGAGAGAGAGAGAGAGAGAGCGAGCGGGGGAGGGGCAGAGAGAGAGGGAGACACAGAATCCAAAGCAGGCTCCAGGCTCTGAGCTGTCAGTACAGAGCCCGACATGGGGCTTGAACTCACAAACCACGAGATCATGACCTGAGCCGAAGTCGGACACTTAACCGACTGAGCCACCCAGGTGCTCCTGGATTGTTCACTGTAAACTGGTTAATTTTATGTGAATTTCACTTCAATTAAAAAAAAAAAGTTTAAACAAAATTACCACATGACTTAGCATTTCCACTCCTAGGTATCTCCTCCAGAGAAATGGAAACCTGTGTCCACACAAAAATGAATGTTCATGGCGTCATTATTCATAATAGCCAAAATGTGGAAAGAGCCCAAATGTCCATCAACTGATGAATGAATACACAAAATGTAGTATGTCCATGGATATGAAATGTCCAGAAAGGGGTAATGCATAGAGACAGAAAGTTGAGTGGTCGCCAGTGAGGTGTGGGGCACGAGGGGGAATAGTGGAGAGCGACCGCTAGTGTTTATGGGTTTCTTTTTGGGGTGTTGAACATGTTCCCCTAAAAAAATTCTAGTAGAATTAATGTACAGTGTTCAGTTAGTTTCAGGTGTACAACATAGTGATCCAACAATTCTGTATGTTACAAAAATGTTCTCGAATTAGTGGGGATGGTTGCACAACCTTGTGAATATGCTAAAAGCCACTGGAGTATATACTTTTAAATGGTGACTATGAATATATTCGTACTGAGATATGAGCTATCTCTCACCAAAGCTGCTACAAAGAAAGAATAAATGGGAGATGAGAAAGGAGGGACATTGAGTGTGCGGTTTTTCTTGGTTTGGCGAGAGGGAAGGAGAGAGAAATAGCTAAAGAGGAAGGCTGGGTCGACGGAAAAAAGCAAAGGACCGATTACCGTAAAAGCCAGCACAGGGGTTACCTCTGTGTAACCTCTACGGGTGGAGGGGTGTGATCTGAAGAGGGTGCACTGAGGCTCCTTGAGTGTTCTCCGTTTTGTATTCCTTGACCAGGGTCGTGGTTATGCGGGTGTTCCTGTGTAATTACTTGTTCTGCAAAGTTGTGTTTTATGTGCTTTTCTGTATGTGCATCTTTCTTTTTTTTAGTTTTTTTTTTTTTTAAGTTTATTTATTTTGAGAGAGAGTCGGTTGGGGTGGGGGGCAGAGAGAGGGAGAGATAGAATCCCAAGCAGGCTCCGCACTGCCAGTGCAGAGCTGGACACGGGGCTCGATCTCATAAACTGTGAGATCATGACCTGAGCCGAGATCAAGAGTCAGACGCTTAACCGACTGAGCGCCACTTTTTTTTTTTTTCAAAGTATTCTCTACACGCAACGTGGGGCTCGAACTCCTAACCCAAGATCAAGAGGCGCATCCCCGACTTGTGCACTTTTGTTATGGCTGTGTCTCTATTGCTTAAATCAATGCCTGGCATATAGTGGATGCTCAAAAACTACTTATTAAATGCATGTCCACAACCTCCAGTGGTCTCCGTGTCTCCTGTCTGGTTCCTTGAATCCATTCTCCACACTGCAGAATTCTCTTTTTAAAACTTCAAATCGGGGGGTGCCTGGGTGGCTCAGTTGGTTAAGCCTTCAGCTCAGGTAATGATCTCACGGTTCGGTTCGTGAGTTCGAGCCCCACATCAGGCTCTCTGCTGTCAGCACAGAGCCTCCTTGGGATCCTCTGTCACCCTTTCTCTCTGCCCTCCCCCATTTCCGCTCTTTCTCTCTCAAAAATAAACGTGAAAAAAAAATCTCTCACTTTGTCCTGCTCACATTCACGCTCTCTCTCAAAAAAATTCAAATCTGATCATCTCACTTTCTTTTTTTTTATGTTTATTTATTTTGAGAGAGCACGTGCACATGCATACAAGTGGGGGACGCGCAGAGAGAGAGGGAGAGAGAATCCCAAGCAGGTTCCATGCTCAGCTCGGAGCCAGACATGGAGGCTGGATCCCACGACCATGAGCTAGATCATGACCTGAGCCGAAATCAAGAGTCGGACACTCAGCTGACTGAGCCACCCAGGTGCCCCTTCACTTTCTTTTTTAAAACCTTTTGATGGCATCCCTTTGCCATTCAGATAAAGTCCAGAGTCCTTAAGGTGACTCGCAAGGTGTCTGCTCTTTGGCCCCTGATTACCTCTTTCCTGCAGCCGTGCTGGACTGCTTTGTATTCTTAGCCCAAGCCAGTCGCTCACTTCAGGTCTTCAGTGTGTACTTATCCCTCTGCCTGGGATACTCTCTCCCGCTCCCCTTTTAGGTCTCAGTTTGAGGGTCATTTCCTAGGGCAGCCTCCTCTGACCTCTCAGACTAGGTTAGCTTCTTTAGAGCAATCTTATCTCTGCTCGCATGCTTGCTTTCCCCTCCCCCCACTACATACTTTAAAAAACTATTTGTGGGGCACCTGGGTGGCTCAGTCGATTGAGTGTCCTACTTTGGCTCTGGTCATGATCTCACAGTTCGTGGGTTCGAGCCCCACATCGGGCTTTGCACTGATAGCATGGAGCCTGTTTCAGATTCTCTGTCTCCCTCTATGCACACTGTCTCTCCCTCAAAAATAAATAAAAGTTAAAAAAAATAAATACGATCAGCAAAACTAAAAGGCAACTGACCTAATGGGAGAAGATATTTGCAAACAACATATCAGATAAAGGGTTAGTATCCAAAATCTATAAAGAATTTATCAAACTCAACACCCAGAATATAAAGAATCCAGTGAAGAAATGAACAAAAGACATGAACAGACACTTCTCCAAAGAAGACATCCAGATGGCCAACCGACACATGAAAACATGCTCCACATTACTCAGAATCAGGGAAATATAAATCAAAACCACAATGAGATACCATCTCACCCGTCAGAATGGCTAACATTAGCAACTCAGGCAACAACAGGTGTTGGCGAGGATGCGGAGAAAGAGGGATGCTGTTGCATTGCTGGTGGGAATGCAAACTAGTGCAGCCACTCCGGAAAACAGTATGGAGCTTCCTCAAAAAATTAAAACCAGAACTACCCTATGACCCAGCAATTGCACTACTAGGCATTTATCCACGGGATACAGGTGTGCTGTTTCGAAGGGACACATGCACCCCCATGTTTATAGCAGCACTATCAACAATAGCCAACGTATGGAAAGAGCCCAAATGACCATCGATGGATAAATGGATAAAGAAGATGTGGTATGTAATATACAATGGAGCATTACTCAGCAATCAGAAAGAATGAAATTTTGCCGTTTGCAACTACGTAGATGGAACTGGAAGGTATTATGCAAAGTGAAATTAGTCAGAGAAAGACAACAATCATATGAGTTCACTCATATGAGGACTTTAAGAGACAAAAAAGATGAATATAAGGGAAGGGAAACAAAAATATAAAAACAGGGGGACAAAACAGAAGAGACTCTTAAATATGGAGAACAAACTGAGGGTTGCTGGAGGGGGTGTGGGAGGGGGGGATGGGCTAAATGGGTAAGGGGCACTAAGGAATCTACTCATGAAATCATTGTTGCACTATATGCTGACTAATTTGGATGTAAATTAAAAAAAATAAATAATAAAAAATAAATAAAAATATTTGAAAGAACAAATGTTTAATTTCCACCTATGAAATGAAGTTGCACCATTTAATTAAAGGTGATAAAAACTAGTTCTGACTTTTCAATGTTTTTTTTTTTTTTTTTTTTTTTTTTTTGGGACAGAGAGAGACACAGCATGAACGGGGGAGGGGCAGAGAGAGAGGGAGACACAGAATCGGAAACAGGCTCCAGGCTCTGAGCCATCAGCCCAGAGCCTGACGCGGGGCTCGAACTCACGGACCGCGAGATCGTGACCTGGCTGAAGTCGGACGCTTAACCGACTGCGCCACCCAGGCGCCCCTCTGACTTTTCAAATGTAATCATAAACTGGTAAGTATGAAAGATATTTTGAGTACACTATTGATGCGTGTGCTTTTGTGGTTATGGTCCCTTTTAAGAAAATGCTGGATGTTGTGGATCCTAAGATTAATGCTCATTTGCATGTATCTTGTATATTCTTAAGATTCAGAGGCAGGTATTAAACAATATGTGGAGTAGTAGACAAATGTCTTTCTCCTATTCTTTCTCTCAGCACTTTAAGACCAACTTCTTAGGGAGCCTGGGTGACTCAGTTGAGCGTCTAACTCTTGATTTCTGCTCAGGTCATAATCTCAACGGTTGGCAGGATGGAGCCCCACGTTGCTTCAGGCTCTGTGCTGACAGCGGTAAACCTGCTTGGATTCTCTCTCTCTCTCTCTCTCTCTCTCTCTCTCTCTCTCTCTCTTTGCCTGTCCTCCACTCACATGCTCTGTCTTCCTCTCTCTTAAAATAAACATAAAAAAAAGACTTCTTTTTTTTTAATATAATTTATTGTCAACTTGGTTTCCATGCAACACGCAGTGCTCATCCCAACAGGTGCCTTCCTCCATGCCCAGCACCCACCCTCCCCTCCCTCCCACCCCCCATCAACCCTCAGATTGTTCTCAGTTTTTAAGAGTCTCTTACGGTTTGGCTCCCTCCCTAACTTTTTTTCCCCTTCCCCTCCCCCATGGTCTTCTGTTAAGTTTCTCAGGATCCACGTAAGAGTGAAACCATATGGTATCTGTCTTTCTCTGTATGGCTTATTTCACTTAGCACCACACTCTCCAGTTCCATCCACGTTGCTACAAAAGGCCATATTTCATTCTTTCTCATTGCTAAGTAGTACTCCATTGTGTATATAAACCACAATTTCTTTATCCATTCATCAGTTGATGGACATTTAGGCTCTTTCCACGATTTGGCTATTGTTGAGAGTTCTGCTATAAACATTGGGGTACAAGTGCCCCTATGCATCAGCACTCCTGTATCCCTTGGGTAAATTCCTAGCAGTGCTATTGCTGGGTCATAGGGTAGATCTATTTTTAATTTTTTGAGGACCCTCCACACTGTTTTCCAGAGTGGCCGCACCAGTTTGCATTCCCAGCAACAGTGCAAGAGGGTTCGCGTTTCAGACTAACTTGATCTGTGCCTTCAATCTCATCCCTGGTCAGTTCTAGAGCTTAGTCTTCGGCAGCATTCTTTCTCTTTCATCTTTTTCTCCTGGACCCTTTCCATCAGCTTAACTTCCTGAATATCAATTCTCAGGAAGGGTAAAAAAAAAAAAAAAGAAAAAAGAAAGAAACATTTTTATAATTCTTTTGCTCCTCATCACCATGTATCTTTCACGACACTTCACTCTCTTCCTTTGCCTTCCGTGACAGTGTTTGCTTTTTTTTTTTAGTTTTTTTTTAATGTTTATTTATTTATTTATTTATTTATTTATTTTTATTTTTATTTTTTTTTCAACGTTTATTTATTTTTGGGACAGAGAGAGACAGAGCATGAATGGGGGAGGGGCAGAGAGAGAGGGAGACACAGAATCGGAAACAGGCTCCAGGCTCTGAGCCATCAGCCCAGAGCCCGACGCGGGGCTCGAACTCCTGGACCGCGAGATCGTGACCTGGCTGAAGTCGGACGCTTAACCGACTGCGCCACCCAGGCGCCCCATAATGTTTATTTATTTTTGAGAGAGACAGAGACAGAGCTTGAGCGGGGGAGGGGCAGAGAGAGAGTGACACAGAAAATCCAAAGCAGGCTCCAGGATCTGAGCTGTCAGCACAGAGCCCGATGCAGGGCTCGAACCCATGGGCCGTGAGATCATGACCTGAGCCGAAGCCGGATGCCCAAACGACTGAGCCACCCAGGCACCCCGACAGTGTTTGCTTCTATTTCTCCATCTGTGTCCCCACAGCGTCCTGTTTCCTGTTTGGCTGCTTCTTTGTCTCATCCCTTGAGTGCTGTTTCCTCTGGCCAGACTTTCTTAAACCCCTCTCCCAATAGGTTATTACGTATCCCCACTGGACTTTATCCATTCTCTTATAGAACGTATCACTTTGTAAAAAGTAAAACGATGCTTCTGAACTCCGAGGCTGGGATTGGGTTAATCCTGAGAGATCGACCCAGTGCACTTTTTCCCTCCTGCTTATCACACCTGCCACTGTTTGATGTCCAGCTCCGTGAAGACAGGGGCTGTGTCTATCTTGTTTGCTAATATCCCCTATGCCAAACATAGTGCCTGACACACAGTTGCCGCTCAAAGAATATATTTATTTTTTTACTATTTTATTAAAAAAATTTTTAATGTTTTTATTTATTTTTGAGACAGAGCATGAGCAGGGGAGGGGCAGAGAGAGAGGGAGACACAGAATCTGAAGCAGGCTCCAGGCTCTGAGCCTGACGAGGGGCTCGAACTCATGGACCGTGAGATCATGACCTGAGCTGAAGTCGGACCCTCAACTGGCTGAGCCACCCAGGTGCCCCTCAAAGAATATATTTAAATGGATTAATGAATGTGAATTTAAAAACTCTAACCCACAATTAATTATTGCATCTCTTTCCTGGGATCAGCACAAATACTAATCAGTAAAAATGTATTCATCATTTGGTCTAACTGGCCTCCCTGCCTCGTGTCTTCCATCTTCCTGCAATCTATCCAACAGCCTGTGGCCCCAGTAACATTAAAAGAAAAACAAAAAGCCTGGGGGCACCTGGGTGGCTCAGCTGGTTAAGGTTCCGACTTTGGCTCAGGTCGCGATCTCGCAGTTCATGAGTTCAAGCCCCACATCGGGGCTCTGTGCTGGCAGCTCGGAGCAAGGAACCTGCTCTGGGCTCCGTGTCTCCCTCTCTCTCTGCCCCTCCCCTACTTGCGCTCTGCCTCTCTCCCTCTCAAAAATAAATAAACATTGGGAAAAAAAAAGTCTGATTGTGTTCCCCTCCCCAAACCTCTGCTGTCTCATTACCTACAGAATGTGGTCAAAGCTCCTCAGCCTGGATTCAAGGCTTTGGCCCCAATATCCCTTTTCAAGCGTCTCTGGGTTTATTGTTTATTACATGCCAAGCACTGGGCTTGTCACTGAACACTTCACAGACTGGTTGGGAAGACAGGTACGTAGATGACCGTGATCGGCTCCGTTACAGTCTGTGAGGACACGGTTTCAGACAATGGATTATAAAATGCTGGGTTTCTGCCCTGCGAACTTGGTTTACAAGTTGGGTCTAGCGCTGCAGTGTCCAGTATAGTGGCTAACTTGCCACACTTCAGGTCCTCAGCTGCCACATGAAGCGAGCGGCTATCATACTGGACAGCACAGCATAGGCCATTTCAATCGTTCGTGGAAGCAGGGTCACCTATGGTGCTTTAAAGAGAGCAAGGACCATTTCCCAGACGCGCACCCTGGTGCTAGCTAGCAGCTCGCCCACCCGATCCTCCCACTCACCCCCCACCCCCCGAACACACACCTTGGCTGGGGCAGGTTTTGAAGCAGTACAGGCTCCCAACAGAGATAATGCATGGAAGGTACTTTTGTAACCTATTAAGTGATACAGAAACGTGACACGATAGGTTCAGTTCTTGCTTTCATCACAGCTTTGATTAGTTCTAGCAACTTCTAGCTCTTCTTTCCAACTTCTCCCCTCCCCGGAATTCATGCCAAAGGGTTCTGAGAAGTTATGTTACACCCAGGCAGCATTTATACCAGGCAAAAATCCAGATTGTACCTACCTCGAGGCTTTTACAAGCCATCCATCCAGGAACCTACTTCACCACCCGCCTCTTCCACTCACTTTCCCTAGAAAGGAAGGACACGGCGAATTACGCTTTCCAAAACAACGAAAGTATTTATTTTGAGGTATGAGAATAATAGGAAAACTAAGTGATGGGGTTTGGACTCTCATCGGGGTCTTCTGGGAAATCGGAAGCACCACCCACTTCCGCAGCTCGGTGCTTCTCCAATTTAGCAATCAATTCTTTCGCTGGATTGAAGACGCCATTGGTCTGCTGGTCACAGACATAGCAGCGAGGGGTGGTGCGGAAATGCTGCAGCGCACAGCTCTCACAGAAATAATGCCTGCACTTGGTGACAACTGGATTCTGGAAGGTCTGGCGACAGATGAAACACTTGAATGGTATTTCCTCATCATCGCTTCCCACTTCATAGTTTTCATCCTCATAGACGCCATAGCGACCCTCATCAAGCTCACGTTCGATCTGCCACCCATGCTTGTAATCTGAACGGTCATGGAGGAACTTGCAGCTGTCTCCGAAGCCGCAAAAGCCAGTCTCCTTGTAGTCTTTGCAAATGTCGGGCTGGTAATCCCAGCGCACGGTGGCGCGTAGATGCTCGGGAGCTCTGATGGGGCCCTTCCTCACCATCCCGGAGGAAGCATTGCCCATAGACGTATCCTTGGGCTTCATGTATTTCTGATAATTATTGATCCCCCGATAGATCTTGTCATCTTCCTTGCCCCTCAGCTCCTCCTGGATCTTCTGGCTGCGCTCAAAGATGGCTTGCGCGTCACGCTCCTTCTCTGTGTCTAGCTCGTAGACCGCAGTCGCGCCCATATCCTCTGGTCCCACGGGCTTGGCCGAGCGGGTGGACTTGTACACCACGCCAAGGCTCTCGGGCTCGGTCGCCTCCTCCTCGCTGCTCAAGTCGCCGTAAGCCTCCTTCTGTTTACCACTGCCACGAGTCTTCTGTATCATCGGGTTGTGGATCGCCCGCTTCTTTTCCGGGCGAACCACTGTGTTGCCTTCGTCGCTGCTGCCGCTGCTGTCTCCGGACTCCTTGTCGCAGACCGGGCGCTTTCTGCGGCCTGCAGCCCCTTTTCGTGCACCGGGCTTTTTGAAGAGGAAGGTGCACACCTGGTCCGTGGTCTTTCCCGGCGAAAGTTGCCCTGCCATTTTAGAGTCCCGAGCTCCGGAACGGCTATGGCGTGCTCGGCCGCGCGGGGCCTCTTCACGTCATCGTACGTCGCGCGCCCGGCCGCCACTCGGAGCCAACCGGGCGGCCCAAAGCCGACTGCGGGAGCGCTAGGGGGCGAGGGGGCGAGCGCGCGCCACCGCTGAGCCCGGTCGGCCTGCGTCGTTTCCTCCGGAGGCGTGTGCGGCCCCGCCCCGCTCGCAGCTTGCCGCGGAGCCTACCGGGAAGGGTCCGAGGCCGGGTCACCTTTCGGGGGCCGGGAAGGAGGGGCTCGGTCCTGGCAGCAGCGGCGCGATGTGGTTCGAGATTCTGCCCGGCCTCGGCGTCATGGCCGTGTGCTTGGTCATCCCCGGCATAGCCACTGCGCACATCCACAGGTTCTGTAACGGGGGCAAGGTAAGGCGGCCTCTCCGGCGCGACGGCTGACTCCGTGGACTGGCGTTACAAAACGGGCGGCGGGAGGCCGTTGGGGCGCGGAGCCTCTCTGGGCTGGGGAACACCGGGGGCGGCCCTCCCCTTTCTTAGTGTTGCCTGCAAGCGGAGGCTTGCGGAACGAAACCCGACGGAAACCACATCCTCCTCTAGCAAGGAGCAGCTAGTTGTCGTGCGAAGAGTGGGCTAGAGGGCCGAGTGGGTTCGGGGGCTGGAAAGGTAGATTAGAAGGTAGGTCCGAACTCTTGAGCGTCAGTCTAGTCTTGCCTCCACTTCCTCGGATCGCTGATCTTTCTTGCTGGATGGTTTTTTGTTTTTGTTTTTTAAATTTCTCGCATCCACATCCTGGTAGCTTCACGGTTTTTTACCTCCCTACCCGTAGTTAGGTTTTTCCCTTGACATTTTTTTATCCCCCACCTTTCCCCCCAAGCCTCTAGGTATTTACCGCAAGATCCTGCTTTTCACATCAGGGTTGTAATTTTCTTCTCCTTCTACTCGTTCACGTTATCTCTAGAGTGCAGGGTATAAATGTGTTTGCTTTCTGGTTTTGTGACTTTTCTTCACGTGTGATCTGCCGCTGTTGTTTCCTCTCATTAGGGTCCCAAAAGGAAACGACTAGTCAGGTGTCTAAAAAAAAAAAAAAAAAAAAAAAAAAAGCAGGGGGTGGGGACGGGGCGAGGGGAAGGAGGAAAGGGGAAAAAAACCAGATGCTGGTTAAAATATAAAGGGTAAGAACTCATGGTTACCATCTTAATTATGAAGTTTAATGATCCGATTTTATTTAGGATCCGGTCTTAGTATCGATTTGGTTTTTGTTTCAGTGATGATTCCTTTTCTAGAATGTCACTTATAAGTTCCGATAGCCCTCTCTTGGGTCATTCATTTTCATAAACATTGTGCAATAATACTTTCTTTTAATTGTAGGAAAAAAGGGTTGCCTATTATCGGTATCAGTGGAGTTTGATGCAAAGAGACAGGCGCATCTCTGGAGTTAATCGTTACTATGTGTCAAAGGTAAGATAGCTCTGATACTAGCCATGTGTCAGTTGAGATGGGTTCTAGTAATGTTTTGCCAAATGTCTTACAGTGCTCATTTCCTTTGTGTCTTTTATTCTGTGGATTGTCTGCCTGTGCCCTTTGCTTGTTCTTTTTATACACGCACCTACACATATATGTTATTTACATGTAATGGCTATTAATCTTTTGTCTGTTGCATATGTGGTAGATATTTTCCCCAGTCTGGCTTCTTCACTTTATGATGTCTTTCATCAGATAGGTTTTAATTTTGGTGTTCAGTTTATCGTATTTTGTCATTCTGGATTTTGGCTCACAAATGGCTCTCCTACCCAAGATTATTTATATATTTTAAAAATTCCTCCAAAATATATATATGTGTGTGTGTGTGTGTGTGTGTGTGTATATACACACATATATATACACACACACACACACACACACACATATATATATATATATATATATATATATATTTACATTTGGTGCTTTGACCCATCTACAGGTCATTTGGGGGTATAATGTGAAATCAGATTTTAACTGTACTTTTTTCCAAGGGATAGCCAGTTGTCACAATTGTCCATTTGTAGAACAGTCCATTTTTTTTCTTAACATTTATTTTTGAGAGACAGAGAGATAGAGCATGAGCAGGGGAGGGGCAGAGAGAGAGAGGGAGACACAGAATCCAAAACAGGCTCCAGGCTCTGAGCTGTCAGCACAGAGCCAGATACCGGGCTCGAACTCACAAACCTGTGAGATCATGACCTGAGCCGAAGTTGGCCGCTTAACTGACTGAGCCACCCAGGTGCCCTGAACAGTCCATTTTTTAATTTGAAATACCATTCTAATAAACTAAATTTCCACGTACACATGGTCCTGTTTCACAAATACACTCTTCCGTACTCCATTAGTTTGCCAGTTCCTGCACCCAATGCCATAGGTTAAAGAATTACTCTAATTTTAAATTTGATTGAATCCTATGGAATTGCAGTTTTTTGTAGATACAAAATGGCCAAGCAATAGCATTTTAATCTGATAAACCTAATAGTATATTCCTACATCTTGTAGGAGTTCATCTCCCATTATTCTTTTAAAAAATTGTAGTTACTTTTTAATATTCTCTCCTGGCTCATTTATTCTTCACAGTGAACCCAGGTTAATATTAGTTTCATTTTATAGATGAGAAAACAGGGTCGGTGACTATAAATAACACTCTAAGGACTCAAGCTAGGTGATCTGCCTGTCAGTAGAGTGCTATTTGAGAATCTAATGTAATGAACGTGACGATCGATCTCTACTCAACTAAAGCAGTATTTCTCAAAGCACGGTCCAATAACCATCACAATCAGTTGGCGTAGGAGATAAAATGAAGATTCCTAATTAGAATTTCTACAGGGTGGCTCCCTGGGCCGTGCAGTTTTAATTTCTCGCAAGGTGATTCTTCCCGCAATAGTAAACAAAATACCTGGACTGTGTTATTTTAACACTTGGAAGAAATGTCATCGCTGATTAATCTTTTACTCTATGGTTTCTGAGGTATTTGGTTGTGAGCTAAGTTAGAATAAACAGTGTCTTGCTTACAGAGCAAGAGTTCTGGAGGTGGGGGTCCCTGACCTTGAATTCTGGCTCTGCCACTTTCTTACTGACTTAAGCAAGAGACTTTTAAGCAGTCTCCATTTGTCCATGTGTAAAAAAGTAGAATGAGGTTGACAGTATTTTCCTCACGTTGGCTGTTATTATTTTTTTTTAAATGGTTTTACCTTACTGTCCTCTGACTCTCTGAAGGATCCAGATGGTAAATAGTTGCTTGACTTTAGTTCTGATGGGGTGGGTTGGGGCGGGGGGGGGGGGGGGGTCTTTTCATATAAAGTGATATGTTTGCTGCTGTCAGAAAATGAAAACTAGACATCCTTATAGCTTACTCTTTTTACTTTAGTGATTATAACATTCAATTCACTTTATTGTTGCAGTTAGAGAAATAAGGGATGTGCAAGTACTTTCTTTAATAAAATGCCATTTGGGGACACTGGAAGTAAGGGTACAGGCATACCTCATTTTTATTGCACTTATCGATACAGTACTGTGCTTTTTTACAAATTGAAGGGTTGGGGCGGCCCTGCATCGAGCAAGTCCGTCAGCGCTATTTTTCCAACAGCATCTGCTCAGTTCGTGTCTCTGTATCACATGTTGGTAATTTTCGAAATATTTCAAACTTGTCATTATGAATATATTTGTTACAGTGATCTGTGATCAGTGCTTATGACTCACTGAAAATTCAGGTGATGGTTGCATTTTTTAGCACTAAAGTACTTTTTAATAAAACATTTTTTAGCACTAAAGTACTTTAAAACTAAGGTTTGTACACTGTTTTTTTAGACCTAATGCTATTGCACAGTTGAGACCACAGTATAGTGTGAACATAATTTTTATATGCACTGGGCAACCAAAAAATTTATTTGACTGACTTTACTGACGTGGTCCGGAACCAAACCTTCAAGATCTCTGATGTATGCCAGTACATGCACATCTTTGGTGGGAACAGAATTCTCACATTTTCCTTTTTATACTGTTTTTCAGGGTTTGGAAAATATTGATTAAAGAAGCCTTTTCCTGACCGATGAAGATTAACTCAGTTATGCTCATCTGCCCTTTCTAGAAGGTTATGCAGTCTATCAATGTAGTACATAATAAAAACAAAAAAGCAAAACTAAAGGCTTTCTTTACTTTTTTTTTTTTAATAGTACTAAACAATCTCAAGCAATCTACCCAGTGTAGCTTTATCACTTTCAAAAAAACTAGGGGCGTTGGCTGGCTCAGTCCGTGATCTCACAGTTCATGAGATTGAGCCCTATGTCAGGCTCTGCGCTGACAGCACAGAGCCTGCTTGGGATTCTCTCTCTGTCCCTCCCCTGCTCGCTCTGTCTCTCTCTCTCTCAAAATAAATAAACTTAAAAAAAAAAGGATCTTTCCTCTTAAAAAAAAGTAGAAGGCAGCTGAGGCTTAAAATGATAGATGTAATGTACACCAAGCACCTGTCAGTGCCTAATGTGTCATAAATGGTAGTTGTTACTATTGGAGTAGATAGGAATACATGAACAAAGACCTCATTCCTTCAGCGGTTGCTAGTAAAATATAGTTCCTTTCTAGTTCCTTTTCTGGGTGATTCCTATTGTGTTAAGTTCCAGGTAGAATGCTTTTATATGAAGTTTAAAGTGTTTAGTGATCTCTACACCCGACATGGGGCTTGAACTCAGAACCCTGAGATCAAGGGTCGCACGCTCTTCCTATAGAGCCGGCCAGGCGCCCCCAGGTAGGATGTTTTTAAAGCTGAGCTTGCACCTTGAACTTCCATTCACTCTGCATCTGACACATAGGATTCACTCAAGTGCCGATTGTTGTCTTAGTGGGGAGCAGCGGCAAGACTCGTCATTCTATTAAAATGAGTACACTGACTGCTTGAAATAAACACTTGCACGTTCACCACTAAAGGTAAGCAGATAATCTGAAAAGCTGTAACCCCTAGAGACATGGTGCTGTCCCGTGTGTGTAGATGTGTGTGTAGATCAACCCCCAAGGCGGCCACAGGACCTGTTCTCTTCTCCATCTTAACGTCTGACGTGACCTGGCCCGCTGTCGCACTGTGCGCTTTCCATTGAACTCCTGCCGCCGGGCAGGGCTTACGGAGGAAGCAGGTGGCGGCGTTCGTGCTTCGAGCGTTATTCTCTATTGTGCTGCCCGGGGATGAGAAACTGTTCAAGGAAAGCCACGGCCCCGATGACATGCTTCATGCAACCTCTAGTCCGCATTTAGCACCACACAGGCCTCACTTTGTTGACTGTCATGAAAACCATCTCTGGGACGGAAGAGGCAGGGAGTAAGGATGGGGATGTGGAAGACCTTGACAGCATTACTAAATCCATCGCTAAGTCTCTGGATTTTTAGGTCTGTTCTGTCTACTGTGCCTCAAGGTGGGGATCATCCACTAAGGGTATCTGCTTAGATGGATTCGGGGCTGTTCAGTGGAGGGCCACAAAATGACAGGTAGAAATCAGTCGGTCAGGTTCAGCATGAGTGTCTGAATCCTTCACCTCCCTCTTTTCTGGAACCTGCCATGAAATTTCACTTCATCATTATAGTCTGCGGCCAGGGAGTGAACCAGGTGAAAACACCGTAGGTAGAAGATGACAGTCGTGTTCGGTAGCCTGCGTCTCCCTCGATTCTTTGCAGGTGCAATTAGCCAGAAGTGTTTTCTTCCAGCAGCTCTGACAGGTGGTCAGGGCACTGACCCCTCTCCCACCCCTGGTCCATAGCCACCTGCTCTTCAGGTTGAAATGATGCTCGGGAAATGACGCCATTCATTTGGTTTTATTCACTATCTTTAATTTTTTAAATACTGTAGTCACACAGCTCAAACATCTAACAATATAAGGTATTCAGTGAAAAGACCTGTTCCAACGCCCTGCCCAGCCCCTCCCCATCGACACACCACCCTGAAGGGTCTCTCTGTGTGCGTATACATACAAACACACGTCGGTAAGCGCGTTAACAGCTGACACACAGTTTACCTTTACGTCACTTGTTTGGAAGAATGGTTCTTGCTTGAAATTACATCTGCCAGGCTGCTGTAGTTATTTCTAGGGTCAAATAACAGTCGATAGGAAAAGACTTTGAAAAAGGTTAAAGGTCCTACACGTTCAGAAGGGGAGGAAGAGGATGATCCTGCCCTTTGGGAAGCATTTTTAAGTGGAACATTTTTGAGAAAACCTTCTAGAATCAGCAGTCCAATTCCTTTTTCTTTTTTTAAAATGTGTTTTGTTTTTTGTTTTTTTTTTTTTGAGACAGAGCGCGTGCGCAGGCGCGGGCAGGGGAGGGGCAGAGAGAGAACCCCAAGCAGGCTTTGCGCTGTCAGCGCAGAGCCGGATGCGGGGCTCAGGACGCTTAGCCGACAGCCACCCAGGCGCCCCAGCAACCCAATTTCTAAGGACCCTTAGACATTTCGTCCAAACTCCCGTTCCTCAGAGGAGGAAACAGAGGCTCAGGGGTGGGAAGCAATCACTTAGCTGGGGCGCAAGTGGGAGCAGACTCCTGGTGTTCTCACTCCCAACCCAGCGTGCTTTCATCTGTTCTCGGGGGTTCGCGTCTGTAAACACCGCTGAGTAAATGCTGCCTGCCAGGCACTGTGCCTCAGACTCGAATAAGACACAGCCTCGCCCTTCAGGAGCTCCCAGTAGCGTGAAGCGCAGTTGATGACAGGATGGGGTGAGGCGTGCTCGGAACTGAAGCTGCAGAAGGTGCGGGAGCACGGAGGTGGGGCTTGAGGAGGGGGAAGGGAAAGGCCACGGGCTTAGGGTAAGTTTCCGGGCGATGCCTACGCTGCTAGGCACGTCTTGAAGGTTGGGTAGGATTTGCGAGCTAAGCAAGCGAGGGGGAGGGCACGGCACGCAGAGAAAGGGCACGAGCGTGGGCGCACAGACTGGCACGGCCGTGTGGGAAAGAGCTATGAGCGGTTGTGCCCTGGAGCGGAGCGTGGGGCGGGAAGGAGGAGGGAAGAGGGACTGGAGAGGCCGGCAGCGCCCAGAACCCGAGGGGCCTGGTCTGTCTCCTTCGGGCTGTCAGACTCGCTTCCTGGGGCAGCTGGGAGCCCCTGCAGGGCGGGAAGCAGGAGTGAGATGGTGACGGGCCCATTCCGGCCTGGCCGCGCTGCAGAGCGAGGGACAGAAAGCCGTGCTTCAGCCCCGCCCCCGCCGCGGAAAGTTTACTTTTCCTGGGGCGCTGCTGACACCTAGTGGAACGAGGCCAGCAGTGCTTCTAAACCTTCTAGGATGCACAGGACGCCCGACCCAGGACGGCTCCTTTCCCGAAGGGCTGACGTGTGCCGTGGAGCCTCAGCGCCGGGGATGTGTCAGGCGGCCCCACCGCCTGTCGGCTGTGTGACCTTACGCAAGTCACTTCACTGCTCTGAGCCTCAGGTCTCCCATCTCTCACGTGAGGATAGTATATGCCCCGCACACGTCCCTGCGGATATGAGACTGCCACGAAGTCGTGTCCGTGAAATGGTTTGCACCCACAGCCCCGCACATGCGGAAGGGATCGTTGCCGGCACTGCACGCACCCCTCGAGTGGCTGGCCAGTCCACCCCTAGGTCCCCAAAAGTCACCCAAGTGTGGCGTCGGGGGCCCCTGAGGCCCAGCGTGTAACCAAGTGCAGGGAGCGGTCTGGGGGTTCCCTCTTAGAATGAGGGATCGCAACTAAGGTCTTTCCAGAGCACTGCAAAGACAACAGGTCTTACAAAGCTCAACAAAGACACTGATCGCTCTGAAGGTATTTTCTGAAAGCAGAGAGGAGAACCGGCTTAACGCCACCGCCACCGTGAGAACCAAGTGCTGGCTTACCCCTCTCAGCAGCTGCCACTCGCTCCCTTCCAAGGGAAGGTGACGAGTGGCTGGGATTGGAGCCGGCCATCCTCAACAGGAAGCTTCTGGATGAAGGTAGGGGGTGGGGGCTGAGCGCTGAGCACCACTTGCTTTTCCAAGATTTCCCCTCGTGCTGATACTTCTGTGACCCGAGAACACACATTTTTATACTCTCCTTTTGTGAGACACAGGACACAAGGAACAGTTACAGAGCTTTTTCTTCCCAGGTTATGTCGATGTGGACGTCAGATACCCAGAGTCTGGCTCTCAGCTTCTTGGCTGGGGTCTGTGTGTGCTTGTGGAACGCCCCTCTCCTCCCCCTAACTCATGCACAGCCCGCGGGCATACTGCGCTGGGGTTCACCATGCTCTTAGAACCTTCACGTTTTGGGTGCACTGTTGCTCAAAGACAAGAGAAGGAAATTTCTGTGAAGAAATCCAGGGCTGTGTTTGCACACTCTGATTGCTAAGGGTCTCCCTGGCATATCTGTGTACCCTCGGTGTCCGATGCTGTTGGCTGGAATACGCTTCCCCACCCGCAAAGGCCCTTTTGCAACAAAGAGCCAAATCACCGCTTTGGGGATTTCCACAAATCTTCATTCGTGATTACAGCCCTAATTGTTCTTTTCTGGGCACGGCTTGAGAAAAGGGCCTAGCCGATCTTACTTGTGTAAACCCATGCAACTGGGAAGAAAAGGCCCTGTAACTGTTCCGTGCTTTATTAGTTGGGATACACTTTGTTTCCTCTGTTGTCCTGTTTCTTGGCAGATGTTCTTCAGTCCCAGAAGACAGAAAGATAAGATTTTGCCTTCTGGGCCTAATACCTTGTGTTTCTAAAGGCCCGAAAACAGGGTAGCCCCCTAGAAGCCCACTGCCCTCTCTTACCTGTAAGAGCCCCGTCTTGGGGCGCCTGGGTGGCTCAGTCGGTTGAGCGTACGACTTCGGCTCAGGTCATGATCTCACGGTTCGTGAGTTCGAGCCCCGCGTTGGGCTCTGTGCTTCGGATTCTGTGTCTCGCTCTCTCTGCCCCTCCCCTGCTCATGCTCTGTCTCTGTCTCAAAAATAAATAAAACATTAAAAAAAAATTTTTTTAAAGAGCACTGTCTTTGGGGCGGGGTGGGTCAGGTCTCTACAGCAACCTTGGAATTTGTATCCAGGGCCTGTAAGAGCGGCCCACCGTACTTACGACCGTGGATGAGAATCAAGGCATCACCATCAAAAAGTCCAGCGATCCGAGGGGTGCCTGGATGGCTGTCAGTTAAGTGTCCGACTCTTGATTTCGGCTCAGGTCATGATTTCAGGGTCGTGGGTTCGAGCCCCACATCGGGCTCTGCACTGGCAGTGCAGAGCCTGCTTGAGATTCTCTCTCTCTCCCTCTCTCTGTTCCCCCCTGCTCATGCTCTTTCTCAAAATAAATAAATAAACTTAAAAAAAAAAAGCCCAGTGATCCAGAAACCGCTCTGCCACAGTGCTTTTGTTCTGAGCAAGGCACTGTTCAGTGAGGCACTCGCTCAGTGGCAGACCTGTGTGCTCAGGATGGCTGGAACGTTCTGAGAGGTCACTGGGCAGCACAGTGCTCAGGGTCCCTGACCTTTAATGTTAGGGGATGGGCCTCAGCTGGGGAAAGGCCCTGGGCCTCCTACCTCCTCCTGCCCCTTCCTGGGACAGTCTGGTGGCCTTTTAGACTCGGAGCAAGAAGGTCATACAGCCATACTGGCTTAGAACCTGCCCAAACCCAACGTGCCCTGCCACATTTGACTTACTAGTTGTCTCTCTTTTTAAAAATGTATTTATTTTAAGGGAGAGAGAGTGCAAGTGAGGGCAGAGAAGAGAGAGGGGGACAGAGGATACGAAGCGGGCTCTGCGCTGACAGCAGAAAGCCCGACGTGCGGCCCGAACCCACGGACCGCGAGATCGTGACCCCATCCGAAGTCGGACGCTTAACCGACTGAGCCACCCAGGCGCCCCGCTAGTTCTCTTCTCGCGTGGGCCTGCCTTATCTTCCCAACTAGACCGTCAGCGCGCCGAGGGTGGGGGCCTTGTCTTCTCCCCTTCACGCGCCCCCAGTGCCTGCCGCCGTGCTTCACAGATAAGAGGATAAATGAGGCAGAGGGTGACGAGGTGAGCGTGAAGGTATTAGCGGAGGGGAGGGCAGAGACTGAGCGGGAACGAAAATGACTGCAGGGACAGAGGCAAGAATCCAATTCGGGGCCCACAGTGTGGACTCCCTCGGAGCGGGCCCCCGACTTGAGCTCTGGCCTCTTCCCTCTGCTCTGATGTCACCCACCTCCCCCCGGAGGCCTGTCCCCACCCTGTGCTCAACTCGGGGAGAAGCTAACAGAGACCTGGGTCTCCAGAGCAACTCTCTCTCGGGAGCACCATATCCTTGGTACAAATTCACCCCCACTTCCCACACGCAGGGCCAGTGAGGTGCCTACCTCCCTCTCCGCTGGCGCTGTGTCCCGTGAGGCAGCCTCGGGACGCCCGGATGGACAGGACGACGCCTGTCCAACAAGCTCTGCCCCTTGGTCTCCAGGGAAGGGGATGCAACACCCACTCACTGCGGACTGGCCTTCCGGCGGCCAAGAAGGCGCCCTCGGCGCGTTCTGGAAGAGCCCCGTGGGCTTCTGTGGCGGCACGTCTGTGGGCACGGGCTCCGCGTGCTCTCAGGTGAACACAGGCACGTCACTGGACCGCACGCTGGTGTCCGAGCCGGGAACCAGGGCTTGGGGGCTCCGAGGAGGCAGGGCTAGGTGAGGGGAGGCCCGTGGAGAGGTGGGGTGGGGGCAGCAAGGTGCGGACTTGGGGCTTCCCGGTCCGCCGCATCCATCTGCTTCCTGGGGAACCAGGGGCTGGGCTGGGCTCGTCCTCCACCGTCCCGCTCGCTCCTCTGCCTCCGTCTCCGGGCCGCACACACCTGCGCCAGGGAGAGCGAAAGCATCCGGCGTTTGGGAGAACCTGTCGCCGGCACTGCCCGAGTCCAATCTGGAGAGCCCGGGGCCGGAATCTGTGGCTTAGGTCAGGGGCTTGACTGGGGGAGGAGGTCAAGTCCTGGCCCACGGAGTTCAAGCTCCCACTTCAAGGAGGCGCCTTCTCTCCCGGCCTCCCCCATGAAAGCATCTTGCCTACAAGGAGTTTCTCGTCACCTGGCCGCCTGTCCTTCTGCTCCGGGCCGTGAAGGATCCCAGCACCCGGCCTCCTGGGTCGGGTTCTCACCGCACGCCTCTCACCAGCTCCCCCCACCCCCCCTGCTTCTTAGGAAAGGCCCTGCTGCCTTCAGCCACGAAACCTTGACACAAAGGAGGCCGGAGCTCTGCCCTTTGGGAACGCGGCTGCCGTGGATCCGGGCCCACCGTGGCCCTCGAAGGTTCACGGCGGTTGGTCTGGCGGGCCGCATGGGAGTCAGACCAGCGAGTGGCACTGAGGCCGGTCATCAGCACCGGGGGTGTTTTTGCTCTGGAGCCCGCGTGCTCACCAGCGACAGTGTCACGCAAATCCCTTCCTGGCTTGGCTGCTGGGCCTTGGGCCTAAACGGCGAGAGCTAAACACACGCATTTGTCCCAGGCAAATTCGCCCAGCGTTGGGGGAGCACTGGACTCGGACTCCTCTACTCCTCTGTCTCCGCCGTCACGACGGTGCTACCTACTGCCTGTTGCGCACTTTCGGTGTGCCTTTCCTTCTTGTTTTATTTTATGTTTTTAATGTTTTTACTTATTTATTTTGAGAGCGAGAGAGAGTGGGGGAGGGGGAGCAGAGAGACACAGAGGGAGAGAGAAAATCCCAAGCAGGCTCCACTCGGTCAGCACAGAGCCCGATGCGCAGATTCATCTCACAAACTGTGAGATCACGACGGGAGCCGAAATCAAGAGCCAGTCGCTTGGGGCGCCCGGGTGGCTCAGTCAGTGAAGCATCGACTTCGGCTCAGGTCGTGATCTCACGGTTCATGAGTTCCAGCCCCGCGTCTGGCTCTGTGCTGACCGCTCAGAGCCCGGAGCCTGCTTCGGATTCTGTGTCTCCCTCTCTCTCTGCCCCTCCCCTGCTCGTGCTCTGTCTCTGTCTCAAAAATAAATAAAAACATTAAAAAAAAAAAGATTCCCATTGCACACATGAGGCTCAGAGAGGTGAAACAACCTACCTGAAGTCACACAGCCAGTACGTGGCAGAGCTGGGACGTGAAACCCTCTGTCTGCGATCAGAGTCTGAGTCCCTGTAAGCCACAGTACCTACCCCCTCGTCCCTCCCCAGTCCCGTTGCTCTGCCTCCCGCACTATCTTGGGGGCAGGCTCCGTGCGTGGGACCTCGATGTGTGTGCCGGCTTCCGGGCAGTGAGCTGAGCGTTTCATCCTGGGTGAGGAGGGGACACTCGGCGAATCACCTTCCTTTCTTTACTGCGATTGAGACGGATTGTCCGAGGGGCGAGGAGCCAAGCACTTCATACACAAAGCACAGTGGTTAAAAGCAGGGGTTGTGAGACGGAGGGACTTCACAGATCAATCAAATTAATAAAACTGGGTCCTAATGTAGGGTCAACAACTTTTGATTTCACCGCGTAAAAAAACATTTTCTACTACTACCGCTATCAATAATAATGCTAGAAATAGTATCTAACCATCGTAAAGACAGCTTATGATGCACCAGGCACTGTTCTCAGTCTTTTTTTTTTTAAGTTTATTTATTTATTTTGAGAGAGAGCAAGCAGGGAAGGGGGGTGGGGAGAGAATTCCAAGCAGGCTTTGCACTGTGCAGAGCCCGATGTGGGGCTTGAAGTCACGAACCGTGAGATCACAACCTGAGCCGAAATTAACAGTCGGACTTCGGTTCAGGTCATGATCTCACGGTTCGTGGGTTCAAGCCCCATGTCGGATTCTGTGCTGATGGCCCAGGGCCTGGAGCCTGCTTCGGATTCTGTGTCTCCATCTCTCTCTGCCCCTCCTCCACTCATGCTCTCTCTCTCTCTCTCTCTCAAAAGTAAATAACATTAAAAAAAAAAAGAAATTAAGACTCAGATGCTCAACCAACTGAGCTACCCAGGAGCCCCACTGTTTTCGGTCTTTACATGAATTGTCTGATTTGATTCCCATAAAAAACCTTACTCCATAGGCATTTTGTCGATGAGAAAACTAAGAAATGTTACGTCAATTGCTCCTGGGTCTATGCTGATAACCATTATGGCAGAAGCTCATCCTGGATTCATAAAGGGCATCTTTGAAAACAATCAAGCACACAAGGGAGGTCACCACCTCAGAATTTGGGTATAAAGAAGTAAGAAGGCACCCGGGTGGCTCAGTCGGTTAGGCGTCCGACTTCAGCTCAGGTCATGATCTCACAGTTCGTGGGTTCGAGCCCCACATCGGGCTCTGTGCTGACAGTGCGGCCCCTGCTTGGGATCCTCTCTCCCCCGTTTCTCTGCCCCTCCCCCGCTCGCTCTCTCTCTCTCAAAATAAATACATAAAAGAAGACATAAGGAGCTCAGTCAGTGTAGACAGGCAGCACTGGGTTGAACCCTCTCTCTGCCTCAGTCTGTTCCCCTGTAATGAAAATATTAACACTTGCCTTATGGGTTGTTGAGAGAAATAAAAGACTTCACACATCCAGAGTCCCTTTGCACAGCAGCTGGCACATAAAAAGGACCCCTGTAGTTACCAGCCGTGAGGCTTATCGTCGCTGTTCCTCCTGGCACAGCCCCGCAAGAAGTACTGGGCACGGATTCTACTGTGTGGGCCTGCTCTGGAGGTCATGCTGTTGCGTGACCGACTGTCCCCCTCCTTCACTAACAGAAACAGCCAGAAATTGTTTCTCATTGGTGGAAACTGGTGTTGCCCTGGCAGCATTTGTAAACATTCTGCCTGGGAACCCAGGGGAAAAGCAGCTGGGAATCTCTTTCTGAGGCTTCCTTGGCCAGTACTGTTCCAAACAAGGATGTGGCCAGTCAGGTACCTGGTGTTGTTAAGGGTGGGAGGGCCTTGCCAATGGGGCGTCCCCAGTCATCACCCAGACCCCAGACTTGACCACACCCTGGCCCTTTTCACCCACCCTTGCGCATCTGGCCTCTCGTTAGGAAGGGAAGGGGGGAGAAAGAACTAGGACAGGCCAGTGGGAGGGATGCTTAAGAATGATTTGTGCCCAGGGGCTCCTGGGTGGCTCAGTCAGTTAAGTGTCCAACTTTTGGTTGTGGCTCAGATCATGACCTCGCGGTTTGGGAGTTCGAGCCCCACATCGGGCTCCGTGCTGACAGTGCACACCCTGCTCGGGATTCTGTCTCCCTGTCTCTCTCTCTCTCAAAAATAAATACATAAGCATTAACAGACTAAATTTACCGGTTTACCAAAAAACTCCATTGTTGTCTTTAACTGCGGAGTTCATAGCAAATTGCTGTGGCCGCATTGGCACAGCTCTTAGGCTGGGGAGAGCCAGTTCTCCAGGGTTAAGGGCCTTCAGATCCCCTCGTCTGCCAGCCTCCAGTCTCTCCTCACTCTGGGACGGACAGCCTGGGGAGACTCCGTTCCCCCAGCACACGGCCTTGTCCACCCGCTGGATGCAGCAACAGGGCACCGAGGATGCAAACGGAGATGCAAACGGAGATGCAAACGGAGATGCAAACGGAGCTCCAAATGCTAATGTGAAGACTCAAATGCACACGAGTCAGCATTATTACTGAATGTTTAAAAGGCCGCTCAATCCATTCCTGGGCTGATGGCCACAGCAACCGGGCTGCCCCACACAGCACCCGCCGCGCCCCGGAACCAACGATGACACTGAGAAAGGGAACAAAGAGTGACCCTTCTTGAAAGAGGCCCACGGAAAGCAACTGAGCCCATTCTGGACTTCAGATGGAAATGTGAGAACAGGGCCCCACAACCCTTTGTGAATCCTGGAGGGAGGAGAGCCGGGTGGCTAAGCGCTCTGGCTCTCGCTGGGACTGTGGAGCCAGATAGTCTGGGTGTGAACTTGGCCTTCTTCTTTTCATGTGGTAACGAGAGTCTCTCTCTTTATGACTCAGGGTCCCAGCAGGAAACTTGGCATACTAAAAGTAGGGCAGGGTATGGCCAACTCATCTTTGACAAAGCGGGAAAGAACATCCAATGGAAAAAAGACAGCCTCTTTAACAAATGGTGCTGGGAGAACTGGACAGCAACATGCAGAAGGTTGAAACTAGACCACTTTCTCACACCATTTACAAAAATAAACTCAAAATGGATAAAGGACCTAAATGTGAGACAGGAAACCATCAAAACCTTAGAGGAGAAAGCAGGAAAAGACCTCTCTGACCTCAGCCGTAGCAATCTCTTACTCGACACATCCCCAAAGGCAAGGGAATTAAAAGCAAAAGTGAATTACTGGGACCTTATGAAGATAAAAAGCTTCTGCACAGCAAAGGAAACAAACAACAAAACTAAAAGGCAACCAACGGAATGGGAAAAGATATTTGCAAATGACATATCGGACAAAGGGCTAGTATCCAAAATCTATAAAGAGCTCACCAAACTCCACACCCGAAAAACAAATAACCCAGTGAAGAAATGGGCAGAAAACATGAATAGACACTTCTCTAAAGAAGACATCCAGATGGCCAACAGGCACATGAAAAGATGTTCAGCGTCGCTCCTTATCAGGGAAATACAAATCAAAACCACACTCAGGTATCACCTCACGCCAGTCAGAGTGGCCAAAATGAACAAATCAGGAGACTATAGATGCTGGAGAGGATGTGGAGAAACGGGAACCCTCTTGCACTGTTGGTGGGAATGCAAATTGGTGCAGCCGCTCTGGAAAGCAGTGTGGAGGTTCCTCAGAAAATTAAAAATAGACCTACCCTATGACCCAGCAATAGCACTGCTAGGAATTTATCCAAGGGATACAGGAGTACTGATGCATAGGGGCACTTGTACCCCAATGTTCATAGCAGCACTCTCAACAATAGCCAAATTATGGAAAGAGCCTAAATGTCCATCAACTGATGAATGGATAAAGAAATTGTGGTTTATATACACAATGGAATACTATGTGGCAATGAGAAAAAATGAAATATGGCCCTTTGTAGCAACGTGGATGGAACTGGAGAGTGTAATGCTAAGTGAAATAAGCCATACAGAGAAAGACAGATACCATATGGTTTCACTCTTATGTGGATCCTGAGAAACTTAACAGGAACCCATGGGGGAGGGGAAGGAAAAAAAAAAAAAAAGAGGTTAGAGTGGGAGAGAGCCAAAGCATAAGAGACTGTTAAAAACTGAGAACAAACTGAGGGTTGATGGGGGGTGGGAGGGAGGGGAGGGTGGGTGATGGGTATTGAGGAGGGCACCTTTTGGGATGAGCACTGGGTGTTGTATGGAAACCAATTTGTCAATAAATTTCATAAAAAAAAAAAATAAAAAAAATAAAAGTAGGGCAGGTAGAGAAGGGTTAAGTAGAGGGAGTGTTTACAAAGGCGTGGGCAGAACTAGGGAGACAAGGGCAAGTGCAGCTCCCCGGGGGCTAGAATGGCGGATCCACTGGGCTGGGGGGGGGGGGGGTGAGGATAAACTCCTTTCCGAGACTGAGAAGTGAGACAGCTACCCTGGGAATATATAACTTGCCCGCACTCTCCTCTCTCATCCTGGTCTCCACATTGTGCAGAATCTCCTGGAAGCCAGAGGACATGGGAGAGCCCACAGATGCAGTCCAGTGAGGTCAGCCTTCCAAGGCAGAGAGCAGGGTGCACGGGGAGGAGTGGATCCAAAAGGGGCAAATGAAAGGTGGCCAGCGCACAATGTCATGGGGCCGGGGGTGAGTTAAACGAAACGTACATTAAACACCCAAAATTGGGAGTTGCTATTTATAGAAAAATAAAGGGAGAGAGAGATCTACTTTTTTTAAATTAAAACAAATTGTTTTTAAATGTTTACATTTGAGAGAGAGAGAGAGTGAGCGAGTGAGAAGGAGAGGGGCAGAGAAAAAGGGACACAGAATCCGAAGCGGGCTCCAGGCTCTGAGCCCGTCAGCACAGAGCCCGACGCGGAGCTCGAACTCATGAACCACGAAATCATGACCTGAGCCGAAGTCAGACACTTAACCGACTGAGCCACCCAGGTGCCCCTGGAGAGATCCACGTTTACGCAGCACCCCACCATGTAAGGACTGCCTGCAGGGATGTTTAACTGTGCTAGAACTGATTTCTCATAACTGAAGAGACTTAAGTGGTAGCCAGGGAAGACAGAGAAGAAAAGATGTGAAAGAGACGGAAAATGTGCAGAAGTTCCTAGCGCTGTGAGGAAGCCTTGTTCGCAGGCCTAATAACTATAACTTTCACAATCTCCACAGATGTTAAAGACATATGGAAAATTTTAGCGATCATCTATGACAAACGTTGTACAAAAACAGAAGCAAACGTAATTTCTTGATGTGATAAATCTCCAGCCATAAACCAGCAACATACTTTGTGATGTAGCAGCAGAAAGCATGCGCCCTGAAGTCAGACGCAAAAGAAGGATGCACATTGTCTCCACTTTCACTTAACATTTGTCTGGTAGTGTTAACCAAAGCGAATACTTAGGAGAGGTATACGTGTCAGGAAAAAAAGATGGTAAAAAATGATAGTTCCTGATGGATGGTATAATTCGTACACCTGGAAAATCCAAGAGAAAAAACTGAAAATCCACCCCTCCTAGGCTATATTGCCTCTAATGACTTTAATTCACTTCATTTTTTTAATGTTTATTTATTTTGACGGGGTGGGGCAGAGAGAGGGAGAGAGAGAATCCCAAGCAGGCTCCGCAGGGTCAGTGCAAAGCCCAACATGGGGCTCGAACTCAAGAAACTGTGAGATCATAACCTGAGCCGACATCAAGAGTCAGACGCTTAGTCGACTGAGCCACCCAGGATCCCCTCTACTACGTCCTGATGAAGGTGTTCATGATTATGGGAATCTGAAAATCCTTGGTTTTCAGGAAAAATAGATCTCTGAAGCCAGGCACAAAGGATAAACCACAATGCCTTATTCAGGGTCCTATCCTGAGCCTTAAGTCCCTGTTGCCCCCTAGAGGCAACAACCTTTTCCTATGTCTTGTTATTCTTCACGTGATGGTCCGTATTTAGAGGAGTGGGTTCATGCGCACATGCGTAAAAGGTGTCTTCTTGAGTTCCTTTTTTGCAGGCAAAAGAAAATGGTTGGGACTAAAAGAGTCACAATCCAGGAGAAAACGGATGTGACTGAAAGTTCCAGGCGCCAGAAGACGGACACAGAAGACAGCAGCAATGTGAATGAACTAGCTCTGGAGATAGTTAAGCGTGCCATTGCTGCTGCTATTAAGTTTGTGGAAGGTAGTAATCCTGTTTGGCTATTTGGAGGAATGTCTCATTCTACAATGGCACACTACCAGGCAACTGACAGACTCTCCCCTTTATTTCGCAGAAACTAAAAACCCCATCAAGAACATCCAGTGGCTCACCCATGGTGAATTCACAGCAGAGAAAGGCCGTAGACAAATTGAGAAGTTTGTTTTGGTAAGTTAGTTGACCACTCCAGGTTGGCATACGAGGGCAAAGAACAATGAAAAGGAGTGTTTTATGAAAAGTTTGAAATCCAGGACCCCTAGATGATCTCAAAGGTCGCTAAATACATAAACACTGTCCCCATCTGGGTTCCAAAACCAACATGGGATAGTCTTTGAAGGTGAAAGGCACAATCGTATTGCCCTGTTTTTATCGTCCTAACCTTACATTTCCGACCAGGAAAGCCTGATACTCCCAGTTAAGCAATTTTCCCACGCTGGTGCTCTAAATGGGGGCCTAGTGACCTAAGGAGGGAGCTGCTCTTCCAAAACAGGAGTTCTCCGTCACCAACCTTAGAAATCGCCTCGTTAACAAAGGGGCTGCCGATGGAACTTTTAGATTTAGTTTGGGAACATACTGCCCGCACGCTGTGATGTACCTGCCTGTGAATTCCTTTTTCTTTTCCGCCTGTGCCTGGCTCTGAACCGTTCGTGTGGCTTATCCTGGCAGCTTTGGAGAGAAGGCCCTGGGCCGCTTTGCCTAACTGGCAGGGTGGAATAAAAAATGGCTTGAAATCCCTACTCACTGTATTTCCTCAGAAGAGAGACGAGTCGAAATAGATGGAGGCAAGCTCCCCAGCCCTCGGAGAAGACTCCCCACTGTCTCTGTTCCTCTGGCCGGCTCCATCTAAGCCTACAGCCCCAAGGGCAGTTTCCTAGGCCCCAGGAAGGCCTGGTCAGGTGGAAACGAGGTGGCTCCACACCCTCTTATGTCCCAGCAGGCATAACTCACCCTTCCAATGACAAGGGGTATTTAGAGCACAGTGATGATGTGTGGTGCAAAGTACTACTTACTCTTGGACCTTCTTGCTCTGGAGAATGTCTCCATTTGGAGTTGGGCGAAAGCCTCCGCCTACTGCACCCGGGGTTTGTGAATCGGGCTGGAATGGGACACAGAACAGGCAGAGACACTTCCCCCCACAATGCCGCCGGTTATTCTGAGTAAAAGGCAAACACAGTCCTGATAATGGCCTAGAGAGCTTGATGGGATCTGAGTCCCCTTCTCCCTCCCAACTTATTGCTCAGACTCATCACCTATGACCTACTGTCCTTTCACCTTTCTCACTCCAGCCACACCCGTCTCCTTCCCGTTCAACTGCCACGCATGCTCCCACCTCAGGGCCTTTGCACTTGCAGTGCTCTCTGCCCGGAACCCTCTCCCCTGCGACCTATTCTCATGGTTCATGCCTTACCTCTCTTCGCTCACTCTGAGGACGACCTGAGGACTAGTAGAAGAGCTCTTCCGCAGCTAAATATATAAAGAAAAAGCCATATGAAGAAGGGTAGCAGGGACAGAGGCAAAGTCGGGAACTAAACCCACAAATGGGAGGGACAGCACAGGCGTGCAGGTCCTCCCTGGCCTGGGGGGGGTGAGGGGGGGCGGTTCAAGCCCCACATTGGGCACCACTATCCACCCTGGAGATCTGCACCAGGAAGATGAGGCCCCATAACATCCGGCCTTGAAAATCAGCAGGGTTTAATCCCAGGAGCTTTGAAAATCAATGGGGCTGCTTAACTGTGGGAGAGCCAGACTGTTGTAGGAAACCAAGACTCTGCTCTTAAAGGGCCCATACACAATCACCCTAAGACCAAGCACAGAGGTGGTGATTTGAGTGGTGCCTGGGCTAGAGGTGAACCTTTATCGACTAATTCTAGGGTTATGTGCCAGAGGGGTGGGGATCTGTAGGAACCTCCTCCGGGAATGAAAGTATGGGCGGGTACCAGTTCTGCCACTCTCTATCTACCTTGCTAGCACTGCTGACCCCACCCTGGCATTGCCCTGCAGACAGGCCCTGGCAGCCGCCCCTCTAAAGCAGCTCCTGCCCCACCACAAGTGGCAGGCAGCCTCACGCGGGGCCAGCATCCCCCCAAAGCAATTACCACCCTGCCCCACCAGGTGGGGAGCACTGGCCAAGATCGGTGTCCCCTCCAAAGCAACTCGTGCCCCGGGGAGGGGGCGCCTAGCCCCATCCACTAGCACACCCACAATAGTCACCAGGCATTGCAGCCAGCAGGGCCGAGGGCCAGCCCGCTCACCAGCGCCTCCACAGCAGTCACAGCTGAGTCACAATAGGACCGTGCACACAGCCCACACGTGGGACACCCCCCTGGAGTGTCTCTCGTTCTGGTGACGAGGGGCGATTACTGGGCCCCACAGGGCCCTTCTACATAAGGCCACTACTTTCAAGAGCAGGAGACGGAGCTGACGTACCTAATACATAGAGACGAACACACGGAATCAGACAAAATGAGGAGACGGAGGAATATGTTCCAAACAAAAGAACAAGACGAAAGCACAGAAAAAGACCTCAAATAAAACAGAGATAAGCAATTTACCTGATAAAGAGTTCACAGTAATGGTCATAAAGGTGCTCACAAGAGTTGGGAGAAGAACGAATGAACTCCGTGAGAACTTCAACGCAGAGATAGAAAATAGTTTTTTAAAATTGAAGCTTAATGGGGCGCCTGGGTGGCTCAGTCAGTTAAGCGTCCCGCTCTTGATTTCGGCTCAGGTCATGATCTCACGGTTTGTGGGATCAAGCCCCGTGTCCGGTTCTGTGCGGACAGCACGGAGCCTGCTTGGAATTTTCTCTCTCTCTCTGCCCCTCCCCTGCTCATGCTCTCTCTCTCAATATAAACAAACTTAAAAAAAATCAGAGCTGAAGAATACAATAACTGAAATAAAAAATACACAAGACGGGATCAACAGCAGATGAGGAGACGCAGAAAAACAAATCAGTGATCTGGAAGCCAGGGTAGTGGAAATCATCCAAGCTGAACAGCAAAACCAAAAAGGAATTCTTAAGAAATGAGGGTAGGATAAGGTACCACTGGAACAACATCAGGCATCCTAACATTTGCATTATAGGGGTCCCAGAAAAAAAAGGAGAGAAAGGGGCAGAAAACCTATTTGAAGACATAATTGCTAAAAACTTCCCTAGCCTGGGGAAAGAAACAGACATCCAGGTCCAGGGGGCAGAGAGACGGAGACCTCCAGATAAGAGGAACCGAAGGAGGTCTACATCAACACACATAATAATTAAAATGGCAAAAATTAAAGATAAAGACAGAATCTTAAAAGCAGCAAGAGAATACAAATAGTTACGTATAAGAGAACCCCCAGAAGGCGATCGATCGATCGGCTGCTTTTTCAGCAGAGTTTGGAGGCCAGAAGGGAGCGGCACAATACATTCAAAGTGCTGAAAGGAAAAACCTACAACCAAGAATACTCTACCCAGCAAGGTCATCATTCAGAATTGAAGGAGAGATAAAGAGCTCCTAGATAAAAGTTAAAAGAGTTCATCACCACTAAACCAGCCTCACAAAAAATGTTAGAGGGACTTGTTCAAGTAGAAAAGAAAAGGCTATAACTAGAAGTGAGAAAATTAAGAAAGAAAAAATTTCACTGGTAAAAGCAAACATATAGTAAAGGTAGGAGACCAGTCACTTATAAAGCTAGTATGAAGGTTAAAAGACAAAAGTAGTAAGATCAATAATAACTACAATAATTAGTTAAGGTGGTACACAAAAAGATGTAAAATATGATGTCTACATAAAATAGGAGGGAGTAAAAACGTAAGCGCTTTTAGAATGTGTTCAAAATTAAGTGACCGTCAACTTAAAATATGCCGACATATATATATATATATATATATATATATATATATATATCATGTGTCGTATATAAACCTAATGGTAACCACAATCCAAGAACCTATGCTAGACACATGAAAGATCCAGGAATCCAAACCGAACACTAAAGAAAGTCATCAAATCACAAGGGAAGAGAGCAAGAGAAGGAACAGAGAAGAACTACAAGAACAACCAGAAAACAATTAACAAAATAATAAGTACATGCCCAGCAGTACTCTCACAGTAAACAGATTAAATGTTTCAATCGTAAGACACAGGGTGACCGAATGGATAAAAAACCAAAACCCACCTATATGCTGCCTATAAGAGACTCACTTTCAGACCTCAAGACACATACAGGCTGAAAGGGAATGAATGGGAAAAGAGATTCCAAACACATGGGGGAGGGGGAGGAAAACTGGGGTAGCAATACTTATGCCAGATAAAGTAGTCTTTAAAACACAGCCTATAACAAGAGACAAAGAAGGACATTACATAATGATAAAGGGATCGATCGAAAACAAGAAGATATAACACTTGTAAATATCTATGCACCCAACACAGAAACACCTAAATGTGTAAAGAAAATACTCACAAATATAAAGGGAGAAATTGACAGTAAGACACCACAGAAAATACGGAAACAGTGACTTTGAATGACGCATTAGACCAGATGGACTTAACAGAACATTCCATCCAAAAACAGAACACACATTCTTTTCAAATGGACATGGAACATTCTCCAGGACAGATCACATGTTAGGCCAGAAAACAAGTCTCAATAAACTTAAGAAGACTGAAATCATATCAAGCATCTTTTCTTACCACAATGGCATGAAAATAGAAACCAGTTATGAGAAGAAAACTAGAAAAAAACCACAAACACCTGGAGGCTAAACGTGATACTAAACAACCAGTGGGTGAACAAAGAACTCAAAAAGAGGAAATAAAAATATACCTTGAGACAGATAGAAATGGAAACACAACAGCACAAAATTTATGCAATGCAGCAGAAGCAGTTCTAAGAGGGAGGTTTACAGTGATACAGGCCCAACTCGAGAAACAAGAAAATCTCAAATAAACAATTTAATCTTACACCTAAAGGAATGAGAAAAAGAACAAAGCCCCAAATTAGTAGAAGAAAGGAAATAATAACTATCAGAGAGAAAAATGAAACAGAAACTGAAAAGAAAACATTAGAAGAGGTCAATGAAACTAAGAGCTGGTTCTTTGAAAAGATAAAATTGGAAAACTTTTAGCAAGACTCATCAAGAAAAAACGAGAGAGGACTGGAATGAAGAATATGATCAATGAGGGGCGCCTGGGTGGCGCAGTCGGTTAAGCGTCCGACTTCAGCCAGGTCACGATCTCGCGGTCCGGGAGTTCGAGCCCTGCGTCGGGCTCTGGGCTGATGGCTCGGAGCCTGGAGCCTGTTTCCGATTCTGTGTCTCCCTCTCTCTCTGCCCCTCCCCCGTTCATGCTCTGTCTCTCTCTGTCCCAAAAATAAATAAACGTTGAAAAAAAAAAATTAAAAAAAAAAATAATTTAAAAAGAATATGATCAATGAAAGTTACAAATGACACCACAGAAATACAAATGATTATAAGACACTACTGTGAAAAATTATTTCTTGCAAACATTTTAAACAACCTAGAAAAAATGGATAAATTCCTAGAAACAATCTTCCAAGACTGGAATCAGGAAGAAATGGGGGCGCCTGGGTGGCTCAGTCAGTTAAGCAACCAACCTCGGCTCAGGTCATGATCTCACGGCTCATGGATTTGAGCCCTGTGTCAGGCTCCGTGCTGACAGTGTGGGGCCTGCTTGGGATTCTCTCTCTCTCCCTCCCTCTCTGCCCTCCCCGACTCTTGCTTTCTTTCTCTCAAGATAAATAAATAAGTAAACTTAATTTTTTATTTATTTATTTATTTATTTTTTAAATTTTTTTTTTCAACGTTTATTTATTTTTGGGACAGAGAGAGACAGAGCATGAACGGGGGAGGGGCAGAGAGAGAGGGATACACAGAATCGGAAGCAGGTTCCAGGCTCTGAGCCATCAGCCCAGAGCCCGACGCGGGGCTCGAACTCATGGACCGCGAGATCGTGACCTGGCTGAAGTCGGACGCTTAACCGACTGCGCCACCCAGGCGCCCCAACTTAATTTTTTTTAAGGAAGAAGAAATGGAAAATCTGAAAAACAAATTGCTAATGATGAAATCGAATCAGTACTCAAAAAATTCCCAACAAACAAAAGTCTGGGACTAGATGGCTTCACATGTGAATTTCACCAAACATTTCAAAGAGTTGATACCTATCCTCCTCAAACTATTCCAAAACATTAAAGAAGGAAGGCTTCCAAATCACTAAGACCAGCATAACCCTTATACCAAAACCAGACAGACACTACACAAAAGAAAATTCCAGGTCAATATCCCTGATGAACATAGATGAAAACATCCTCAACGATATATTAATAAACTGAATTCAACAATGCCTTAAAAGGATCATATACCATGATCAAGTAGGATTTATTCCAGGGATGCAGGGATAATTTAATATCCACAAATTAATCAATGTTATACACCGTGTTAACAAAATAAAGGATAAAAATCATATGACCACCTCAGTAAATGCAGAAAAAGCATTTGACACAATTCAACATCCAAATATGAGAAAAAAGCTCAACAAAGTGGGCACAGAGGAAACATACCAGCACATAAGAGAGGCCAGATATGACAAACCCAGAGCTAACATCATGCTTAAGAATGAAAGGCTGAAAGCTTTCCCTCTAAGATCAGGAACAAGACTAGAATGTCTACTCTTGCCCCTTAAAAGAAATTTTTTTAATGTTTATTTGTTTTTTGAGAGAGAGTGTGAGTGAGGGAAGTGCAAAGCGAGAGGGACACACAGAATCTGAAGCAGGCTCCAGGCTCTGAGCTGTCAGCACGGAGCCCGACACAGGGCTTGAACTCATGAGCTGTGAGATCATGACCTGAGTCGATGTCAGCCGCTTAACCGACTGAGCCACCCAGGTGCCCCATCACTTTTTTTTTTAAATGCTCATTTTAAAATTTATTTTTGAGAGAAAAAGTGAGAGAGCAGGGGAGAGGCAGAGAGGGGGAGGAGGCGGAGAAAGAGAATCCCAAGCAGGCTCTGCGCTCACAGCACAGATGTGGGGCTCAAACTCATGAACCATGATATCATTACCTGAGCTGAAATCAAGAGTTGGATGCTTAACTGACTGAGCCACCCAGACACCCCTTAAATGCTTACTTTTGAAAGAGAGAGAGTGTAACCAGGTAGGGGCAGAGAGAGAGAGAAGGGGACAGAGGATCCAAAGTGGGCTCTGTGCTGACAGCAGCAAGCCCAATGCGGGGCTCGAACTCGCGAACCACGAGATCGTGACCTAAGCAGAAGTCGGACACTTGACCGACTGAGCCACCCAGGTGCCCCTACTCTCGCCACTTTTATTCAACATATAGTGCAAGGCCTAGCTGCAGCAATGTTACAAGAAAAAGAAATAAAAGGCATCAAAATTAGTAAAGAAGAAGTAAAACTGTCATGATTTACAGGTGACATGATACTATATATAGAAAACCCTAAAAACTCCACCAAAAAGCTACTAGAATTAATAAATGAATTCAGTGAAATTGCAGGATACAAAATATATAGCAATCTGTCTATACACTAAAACAAACTATCAGAAAGAGAAACTGAAAAAGCAATCCCACATATAATTGCATCAAAAAGAATAAAATAAATTTAACCAGGGGGTTGAAAGACATATACTCTGAAAACTAGAAGACAATGATGAAAGAAACTGAAGATGACAACTACATGGAAAAATATACCATGCTCATGGATTGGAAGAATTAATATTGCTAAAATGTCCACCCTACTGGGGTGCCGGGGGTGGCTTAGTCGGTTACGCATCAGACTTCAGCTCAGGTCATGATCTCGTGGTTCATGGGTTCGAGCCTCGCATCGGGCTCTGCGCCGGTGGTGCAGAGCCTGATTGGGGTTCTCTCTCTCTCTCTCTCTCTCTCTCTCCCTCTCTCTCTGCCTCTCCCACACTTACACACACACTCTCTCTAAATAAGTAAACTTAAAAAAAAGTCCATACTACCCAAAGCAATCTATAGAATTCAATACAATCCCAATAAAAATACCAATGGCATTTTTAATATTTTAGAACAAATAATCCTAACATTTACACGGAACAACATAAAACCCCGATTCGTTACAGTAATCTTGGGAAAGAAGACCAAAGCAGGAAGTATTATGCTCCCAGATTTCAAACTATACTACGAAGCTACAGTAGTCAAAACAGTATGGTACTGGCACAAAAACAGACAGATCAGTGGAACAGAACAGAGTCCAGAAATAAACCTACACTTAGATGGTCAATGAATCTACGCCAAAGGAGGCAAGAATGTCCGTCCAATGGGGAAAAGACAGTCTCTTTAATAAAAGGTGTTGGGAAAAGTGGACAGCGACCTGCAAAAGAAGGAAACTGGACCCCTTTCTAACACCAGACATGAAAATAAAGTCAAAATGGATTAAAGACCTAAATGTGAGACCTGAAGCCATAAAACCCCCAGAAGAAAGCACAGGAAATAAACTCTTGGACATCAGCCTCAGCAATATTTTTCCGGGTCTGTCTCCTCAAGCAAGGGGAACAAAACCAAAGATAAACAATTGCAACTACATCAAACTAAAAAACTTTCACGCAGTGAAGGAAGCCAGCAAAATGAAAGGCAACCTACTGAACGCGAGAAGATATTTTACACATGATATGTCTGATAAAGGGTTACTATCCAAAATATATAAAGAACTCCTGTAACTCCATACCAAAACGAGAATCGACTTAAAAAACGGGCAGAGGGCCTGAATGGAAATTTTCCAAAGAAGACATACAGATGGCCAAGAGACACATGAAAAGATGCTCAACATCACTGATCGGGGAAATGCAAATCATAACCACAGTGAGATGCCACCTCACACCAGTCAGCGTGGCTGGTATCACAAAAACAAGAAATAACAAATGTTGGTGAGAATGACGAGAAAGAAGAACCCCCGGGCCCTGTTGGCGGGCATGTAAGTTGGGGCAGCCATTATGGAAAACAGGACGGAGGTTCCTCAAACAATTTAAAATAGAAATACTCCAGTTCTGCTTATGTATCCGAAGAGAACAAAAGCACTAACGTGAAAAGGTACACGCATCCTCTGTTCATGGCAGCATTCTTTACCACAGCCGAGATGTGGAAGCAACTTAAGTGCCCATCAATAGATGAGTGGATAACAAAGATGTGGTATGTATATACAATGGAATATTATTCAGCCATAAATAAAACTGAAATCTTGCCACCTGCGACAACATGGATGGACTGAGAGAGTATTATGCTAGATGAAGTAAGTCAAAGACAAATAACAGATGATTTCAGAGGGGAGAGGGGTATGATTTGGGTGAAACAGGCGAAAGGGATTAAGAGGGACAAGTTTCCAGTTATCAAATAAACTAGTCACGGGGAAGAAAAGCATGGCAGAGAAAACACAGTCATTGATATTGTAGTAGCTTTGGATGGGGACAGACCCACCGTGATCATTTTATAATGTATATAAATGTTCAATTACCATGTTTTATGGCTGAAACTAATATAATACTGAATGGCAACTATAGTTCAATTTAAAAAAGATCCCACCTGCTCACCGAGGCCTTTCCTGGCCATCTCATCGAAAATTACAACCCTTTCTCCTTCTCTGATTTACTTTTCCGCTTAGCATTCAGCTCTACCTAAGACACTAGATTTTACTTATTCACTCTTTGCTTTTCTTCTACCTCTGGATCATATGGTCCATGAAGGAGAGGCTTTTGTCCCTTTCTCTGCCTTCAGCCCCTAGAAAGGTCAGGTACGCAGAGATGTTGCCTACATGAACAGATTTCTTCTCTCCATACCATTATTTGTTCACAGATGAAGAGCTTACCTACTTTGTAGGACTGTTACGAAGATAAGACAATTAGAAAGTAGAAGGTGATGGGGCGCCTGGGTGGCCCCGTCGGTTGAACATCCGACTGGCTCAGGTCACGATCTCATGATTCGTGAGTTGGAGACCTGTGTCTCTGTCTCCCCCTCTCTCTGCCCCTCCCCTACTTGCACTCGCTCTCAAAAATAAATAAACATTAAAAAATGCTTTTTAAATTAAAAAAGGAAAAGTAGAAGGTGACTAAAAAGCTGAAAGCCCTATATAGCGACTGACATAAAATCACCTTGTTCCCAACCCTGCTAATGAAATGAGTCCTACAAGTAGAGTCTCCCGTCTAAGTGTCAGATATTTCTTTTTTGTTAATGTTTATTTATTTTTGAGAGAGAGAGAGAGAGAGAGAGAGAGAGAGAGAGAGAGAGACAGACCACGAGCAGAGAGGGGCCGAGAGACAGGGGTGGGGGACACAAAATCCAAAGCAGGCTCCAGGCTCTGAGCTGTCAGCACAGAACCCGACGTGGGGCTCGAACCCATGAACCGCAAGATCATGACCTCAGCTGAAGTTGGATGCTTAACCGACTGGAGCCACCCAGGCGCCCCTAAGTGTCAGCTATTTCTGATGAAGAGCTTTCTCAAGCTTACTGCACATTTCCCAGAATCCACCAGACACCAGGGGATGGCAAATTAGTAGTTACCGTTTGCTGCGCGTTACCACATGCCAAGCACTGCTAAGCACGTCACATGCACGCTCTCATCTAATCCCCACAACAAACCTGTATGTAGGTACATCAATGTGCCCATTTTGCAGATGAGAAACCCTGAGGCTCAGAGAGGTTGGACAATTTGCCCAAGGTTTTTCTGATTAAGCAGCAAACTAAAGTTCTGGATCACAGGTCTGGTACAGTTTTGCTAACAGATAGTAAGAACAGTTCTTTTTGATGACAGAAATAATGCAGAGTTTTACTATGAGTGAAAAATGCAAATTCAAGGGATTTTAAGGTACTGCAACGTGAATAAGAATGGTTAAACCTGGTATCCGAAGTCTTGTGTGATTTGGGGAGGGAACAGGTATACTCCTACATTGCCAATGAGCACAAGTAGTTTATTCTTTGAAGAAACACAATCTGGAAACAGGAATATTACAAATAAGTTCTTTCTAAGAGAAAAGTTGGAAAAAAATAAAAACCATTAAAAAAAAAAAACAAATAAGAGTTGGAAAATCCCCAATGCCTAACGTACAGTTACAAATTATTGTTATAATAGAAATAAGACGTCATTATAAAAAAGCCCCAGTGAGCAAAAGGACAGAGTAGAAAATGAAGGTTCCCCTTCCGCCCCCACAATACCCAGTTCTACTCCCTCAGAGGTCACTTACCGTTGATAACAGTTTTGTGCATATACTTCCAGGTGCCTGTTGATTTTGAGTGTCCAATAATATGTAATTGGCTAAGCCATCCATGGTAGAGTAGCACAACGACATATTGTTCCCTGGAAGCGAGTATATGAAGCAACATTATGTAAAAATTACAAAATACCAGGACAACACACACTCACTGGAGCTACACAAAATCAGCTGTCTGAACACTGATAAAAATGGGAAGAGATTGGCCTGATGGAGATAGCTGAATTTAATGTGTCTAAGGCTGGGGTGCCTGGGAGGCTCAGTCGGTTGAGCATCCGACTTCGGCTCAGGTCATGACCTCACAGTTTGTGAGTTCGAGCCCCGCGTCGGGCTCTGTGCTGACAGCTTGGAGCCTGGAGCCTGCTTTGGATTCTGTCTATCTGTCTGTCTGTCTGTCTGTCTCTCTCTCTCTCTCTCTCTCTCTCGCTGCCCCTCCCCCGCTCACTCTGTGTCTCTTTCTCTCAAAAAAAAAAATTAAAAAAAAATTTAATGCGTTTAAGGCTGCCTGAGTTCACAAAAGGAAAAAGAAAAGAAAACAAGACCAACCACTGCGACGCCACACGGGGGGGAAGAAAATCTTAGAATTGAGACGTCTGGTCGGGTGGAGAGAGCACTGGGCCGGCCGCTTGGGAGCCCCGGGTCCCAGCCCCAGCTGTTATGGGCCGTCCCTTGCCGTTTCTAGGCCCCAATATGCTCATCTGCAAAGGGGCCTCCTTAAATGAGGTCTAGGGACCTTCCGATGGTCCAAAGTCTTTGTGTGCCAGAGGAAACATTAGGGCTGAAGAAATAGAATAACATAGAATAACATAGAAAGGTTGGAAAGAAAGGCATTGCTCCAGTGGGGCCACAAAGGGTGACCTGTCGGGCCCCTTCATTAAGAGGAACGATAATCTGTGTAAAACACAGTCCCTGACCTCAAGGAATCTGGTGCCTGGTGCTCTTGTGTGGCTGACTGAAACAATCGGTTGGGTGTAAGTCTGAAATAAAGTAAGCCGACCCCCCCAGCCTGCTTTTTTTTTTTTTTAAAGGAGCACCAGAAATCTTTTTGCCATCAGCCTCCTACTGTCCCTCCTCACATCACTGAGACTGTTAAACTATCTCACTCCCTTCCTTCTGTGGACCTTCATCTTAATTCAGGATCTTTTTTTAAATTTTTTTTAATTTTGATTTGGAAGCTTCCTGTGCCCCAATAGCCAAGCCAAGGGGACTCAGTTGAATTGAACTTGTCGAATACCAATAGCATTCGAGGCCCCGTACAGCGAAGCAGGGCTGCGTTATGACTTCTGTGGGCCCGAGGCACTAGGAAGATGCATGCTTGGGGACAGAAACATCTTGGAGGGGGGAGACAGGGATCTGAGGGGTCGGATGATCCTCGTGCCTGACCCGTTCCTCTTCTGAACTCACTTTCTATACCACCGATGGCTGCCGTGAGGCGAGTCTGCTTTTCAGAAACAGCTTGTGAAATCAGCCTCATTACATTTTGTTTTTCTTTTTGAGAGACAGAGAGACTGAGGGCCGGGGAGGGGCCGAGGGAGAGGGAGAGAGAGAATCCTAAGAGACTCCATGCCTAGCGTGGAGCCTGATTCGGGGTTCGATCTCACGACCCTAAGATCACGGCCTGAGCCCAAATCAAGAGTAGGAGGCTTAACCGACTGAGCCACCCAGGCGCCTTGCGGCCTCATTACCCTCTAGTCATACCTTTACGCGGAGTGGGCAGAACACATGTTCGAACCACTTTCTAATTATTCTCCAAGGAGCCAAACTGGCCTCCCAAGCCAGGGTCTGGACGGTCAGTGCGCACGCCGTGTGTGGCAGGCACGTACACCTACGCATCTGAGCATGTGCCTCTCTGTGTTCCAGAGCCCGCTCTTAGGCGATGTTGCGTTATTGACTCATTTCGTGTCCGCTTCCCCTTTTCCCTCCTCCCGTGTGGAGTTGACTCCGGTGTGAATCTTAACAATGTTAAGAACGGATGACAGAAGCGGGGCTGTGACCCCTCCTGTTGTGCGCTGCCTTTGCCTAGAGGACTTGCATAGAAGCGTGCTTTTCGTTCTGAGTGCTCTTTTTCCCGTGAAACAGACTTGGGAGTATCAAGAACGCTGGGTGCACCACACACAGTTCATAGAGAGGAAAGACGTGGTTCACAGCTACTACTACCTCTACTGCGTACGCTGGAGCATCCCGACCGCTATGAGACCCATGCTACAAGTCTCCGCCTCTGCCTACTTCACCGTCAAGATCACCAAAAACAAACCTCCAGTAAGCTCTTCCTTTTCTGCCCTGTTCACGTCGATGAGACTCCAATGAGAACGGAGACCTCTCTTGTCAAGGTCATCGATGACCTCTTTTTTTTTTCTTTTCGGTACACCTTAATGGTTTTACAAACTAGTTCTCAACGGTTCCTTCTGTCCTCATCTTGCTTGGCCAATCTGTAGCACTTGCCCTGGCTGCGCACTCCCTTCTTCAGGAAGTGTTCCATTTGGCTGCTAAAACACCATACTATCCTGGCCTTGCGCCCGCCTCACCGACCATTCCTTCTCAGTCTCTCCTGGCCTCGAGCCTCTCCTCTAGACTCATTTCCTTGGGGATCTTATGGTCTCCGGGCTCCAAATGCCACCTTTAGCTTACGATTCCCAAATTTATATCTCCAGCCCAGACCTCTGCCACTGCTTAATACACATCTCACTTCTTGTATCCCAAACTGAACTTGCCATTTACCCTTCCCAACCTGACCTACCTGCAGACATCTCATCTCGGTTCACGGCCCACATCCTTGGCATCACCTTTGACTTTCGCATCCCTGATGCAACACACTAGGAAGTCCTGTTGGCCCTATCTTCAGAAACAGGTCCTGAATCCAACAATTTCTTACCACTCCACTTTTACCACCTTGGTGCAAGACCCCATCGACTCTTACCAAGAGTATTTCAATGGCCTTCTAACTGGCCTCTCTGCTTCCACCCTTGCCCTCGTCGTGTATCTTTTCAACCCAGCGGCCGCCAGCGTGAGCCTTGTGAGATGAATTTATGTCACTCCTCTGTTTACAATGTGTTTCTCAAACTTCCAAGCACATGCAAATTAATGGGGGATCTTGTCGAAAGAAGGTTCCGATTCAGCAGGTCTGGGGTAGGGCCGGAGATTACTAACAAGATCCTAGGCGGTGCTGATGCCACAGGTCCACAGAGCACAATTTGAGTATTGAGGGCCTACAAGGCCTTGCGTGACCTAGTCCCTTGTTATTTCTGCTTTTTTCCCTCTCCTCCTTCTCCTCCTCCTCCTCCCTCACTCCCCGCTAGCTACTGTGATCTTGCTATTCTTTAACAATCCAGGTATAGTCCCGCCTCTGCGCCTCTGCATTTGCTGTTCCCTCTGACTGGACCGCTCTCCCCTTGGTATGTGCATATCCTGCTCTCACCTCCTAGACCACACTTTGTAACACTTTATTACCTTCTGATAGTCTACGTAATTTATTATCTTGTTACGGCCTGCTCCCCCTACCAGAATGTGAGTTCCACAAAGGCAGGAATGTTTGTCTTGCTGTAAAACGAGGCCTGGCAAACAGTAGGCACTCAGTAAATACTTGAAGGAATGACTGCCTGTAGCCACCATGTAGACGATGAATATGAAATATTGATAGCTAGTGTGAAAGGAGTTAAAATAACACCCATGAATCTAGGGCTCGGGTCATCAGAGGAGCAGGGCTGGTACCAAGCATAATGCCCGGAACACAGCACACATAAAAATGTGATTTCTCCCCTTGTCTTCCATCCTTTCACAGAAATTATCTGAGGCTTCGTCTGACTCTCAAGCTTTATATACGGCTACACAGTGAGCCAACTATGTCTTATGTTTATCCTAGCCTAGTACAAACTTACCTATTTGAACCTGCAGTAATGTAAAAAGGTAAAGTAGGTGGAGCTCTCCCTTCCCCTGGTCATATATCCTGCCATCAGCTGTCTTGCTAAGTGGCAAGGTTGGAGATTGGAAAGGAAGGCTGGTGGAGGTAAGTAAGACCATGATCAGTGCCCATGCACTGAGTGCTTAGGAGAAGGGCTCTTGATTAGAATTCCAAGTATAATTTTGGAAGGGAGAATGGGTGGGGGCCACTGAGACAATTTTACACCCTACATTTTTATGTGGCTTTAAAAACGTTTTCAAACTTGTTTACCTATATTACTTCGTTCTTACTCTATTCCTAAGAGGGAAATACGGCCAACTGAGTAAAGTGGAGCATGTAGAGAAGGTAAATGACTATTCATGAAGAACACAAGCCTGTCCTGACTTGTTTTCAATTTTTATGGAGATTCTTTAGGTTATTTGTTGCCAAAAAGATCTTTTGGGGAACAGAGATTTGAAGTGACAAAGAACTGATAGACATCCCGATAAGGAGGGTAAATTCTAGAAACTTAAGAGTATACATATATGGACAAGGGTAGGGATGGAAGGAATTATGAGTTGGTATGATTGGTCTAGGCTAACAGTTGCCCTTTTCTCTCTTAGGATATGCCCATTGAGGTCTCTTACGTCTTTGAGGGCCATTCGTTAGTTCACAGGTAACGAACAGTTGGAGGCTTTTTTTTTTTTCTCATAATCTCTACCCCCAACGAGGCTAGAACTCAACATCTCGAGATCAAGAGTCGCATGCTCTACTGACTGAGCCACCTAGGCGCCCCTAGAGACTTACTTTTAAAAAGGTGGTGGGAAAAGGTCATCACACCCCAGGAACTTAGCAGGCTCATAGCCACAGATAATTCACGTAATGGTTACTTTTCTTCTTTGAACCACCTACCCCATTACGATGGGCTAAAAGTAGGATTCTGCCCTTGTTCTAGAAAAACTTTTTTAATGGCTTGGTTTTCAGCAATTAGAAACTGGAGGACTAGTTGCTGAAGTAGGGTGGGAACAAAGTGGGTCATGTCTGTTGTTTCTATGGGAAACTTCACAATCACATGGAAGTAAGTCCTATATAATAATCTTTTATTTGTACAGGACCTCTTTTAAAGAATCTTTCCATATCAACTCAATGCTTTTATTGATTGGGTCTATGGAATAGAGACAACCTTCATTCCCCACCCCCAAAAGACTTTTTGCTTACTAGGAATGTAACAGAATAAACAGGGAATCCCTGTCTCAATGTTTTGTTTTATTTTAAAAGGTTTTAGTATGTTTGTTTTTCTTCCTCTGCAGACCAGGAATGACTCGCTTTCGAGAAAAATGGCTGAGGGACATTACTGAGGCCAAAAGTATTTTAATGGAGTCAATTGCCTTCTAATTCAATGGTGTCTAATTCCTATAGAATGTTTTAGGATTGGATTTCTAATCACAATGTATTAAAAATACAATACTGCACATCAAACCACAGAATGTTTATTGAATAATAAACTTTTGGCAAACAATCCAACTGTATTTTTTTTTTTGCATTCATTCATTTTCCATTTGGCAACTTCCATCACATTAGCAGAGTAACCAGTAAGTTGTTTTCCATTTTCTAAATGGTTTTTCCCATCACTACCTGTATCACTTAGTCTTAACAGGTATAGAAGCCAAGTTTAGAGATTTGTAAAATTCACCTGTCAGACTAAACGGAGATGGACACTTGGCTGCTTGTTCCCCCATATGAGCCCAATTCTCTAGTGCACACATACCTCTTTATGGGCATAACTGGGGAAAAGAAAAGTGGTGGTAGTTCTACAGCTCATAATATTTCCCTACTCACAGACCCCTTCCTTCACTTAAGTGAGTAAGTTAAATAATACATTCGGAAACTCTGAAACCGGGCATGCCGCCTACCGCAATACAGCATCACAACTGTGACGGTAACAGGGTGGCCTGAGGACAGGAGGCAATAAAACAGGGAATGTTCGATAGCCACCCTTACTTTGTCTTCTTCCCAGCCTAACACCAGATCATCACTTGTTCTTACCATCCCTATGAGGCTGTCTTACCTGGCTGTAAAGTTTTAAAACACCAAAGACAAGATAGCATTACAGGTGATTACTTACAAGTACGTCAGAATACGTATTTACGTAGATAAGCACTGGAAGGGAACACAGAATACTAAAGGCAATTGATGTGGTAAGACTGTGGGTAATATTTTTCTTCTTTTTTTAACTCTTACATTTGTGCAACAGATACAAAAGGAGGGAAGATCTGATCAGAACAACAGGCAAGGAGGTGGAAAACTAGATAAGTCTCCCTGAAGAATAAAACATAAATTTCAAACACAACACCCCTCCTATTTGATTTATGGCTCAGATGACTAAGCACAGTTTGAAGCAGTAACTCTCATGAGCTCAAAATAAAATACTTTTAGCCCTTTTCTTCTCCCCTCCTTTTCCCCAAAGAATACGCTACTGAAGCTGTTCTTTGGTAGATCTTTCCTGAACAAACCCCTGGTGAAAGAAATGAAAAGTTCTGAAATACATAAATATATTTTTTTCATTTAGTCAACAAGCATTTGTTGACTATCTAGTCTGTGGAGGAGACAGGAGAATCCAATAAAAATCTACAATAATCCTAGATCAGAGCTGTTGCATTTAAGCTACCTTGCCTACTGAAAATAAGAGTGACAACTCATTCAGTCTCTAGGAACCAGTAATAAAAAATAATGTTCTTAGAGAACAAAATTCTTGAGTTGGGATTATAAATTTCGGTTTTATTACACAGGAAGTAAATGGATTAACAACTCATAAATTTGGAAACTTAGTTTCCTTTTGTCTTTTGGAAGTAAGAGATTTACTAGGTTAGGCAGCGGCAACAACGATAAACAGAAATCACTTCAGATTCAGGGGTCATAAATGTTGCTACACGCCAAATGGTTCAGCTGTGGGTTAAAGGTAGACACTTTCCTAGAATATATGTTAGATAGTAAAACTTTTCATCTATACTTTGAAATACGACTGCCTTATTTTAAAACTTTGGAAAAAAACACTTTCAACTATTACAAGGAGAAAGGGCATTTTATAAGCTCAGAGTTAGAACTTCCCCATCCCCCAGGTAATTTAGATTTATCCTAGACACATAACAACACAGCTCAAAACAAACTTAACAAAAACAGCCAAAACTTCCCTTGTCCCCTTTCCCCTTCACTCTTGTGACCTAACAACTCAAACTGAACAAAATAACGGAAGAAAAAGATCGTGAACTAGTCCCAGAATTTTCCATTTCTCCCAAACTTAAAAGTCAACAGTAGCCATAAAAAGTGATAAAGTGAGGAGTTCTATACAAAGTTAAACTGAATGACAGATGTAAAAAATAAACTGAAAGGTTTAACAATGTTTAAAATAAAATATGCTTATTACACAAAGGACAGACTTAAAATACGTTTACTATCATTTTAGCTTCATCCTTACGAAACAACGATGTTAAAAACAATACTTCATTAAATTTTTTCCTATGAAACTCCTAACTGCAGTGGACTCCCATTCATTTCCAGTATTCAAATAATGACCTAAGCACAACTTAGATGGAAATAATGTACTCACACTGGCACAACAGTAGACTTCCTAACATTTTATACTCGGAAGAACCATTTTTAAGTAAACCTTTAAGAATTTAAAACACTAATGTTCACGTCTTCAACTCAGTACGTCTGTGGGTTAGTTTGCTTTTTGGCTTGTTTGTTGGATTTGGGGATAGAGAGGTAGGGACTGAAAACAAAATACATTATTTCCAGGGCGGACTATGTATTATACAGGTCAATTTTCAAATTCCAGGTTTCCTCTTTTCAGCAATGCCTTCATCTTATTAACACAAGTGGCCTCCCGTATGTTTCTATCAAGACCATTTATAACACATTCAACAGAGAGAAGTGATTAATTTCCCACAAGTTCAGCTGCAGTGGGGGTAGGGGTAAGGGTGGAGGGTGGGCACGATGTAGAGCTAAGAGTAGCACTGGCCCATGGTGTGAGAGTTAAGTTTCTTGTCTTATTGACACTTCCTCTCAATGCCACCTCCCCGAATACAGTATGATCTCATTCGTAATTTGGATTTTTAAACCAGAAAGTTATTACGGTCAATCCAAAAATAACCTAAAGATCTTGCTAAAATTATATCAATAAGCAGCTTTTTATTGAAGGACTAAAAGAATTAAATAGAAGGCACAGTAGCACTGTAAAGCTTTTTCATTTTTCAGATCATAATAATCTTTTTGTATGTATATGTGGAACCCAGACTTTTTTTTGTTGTTAAAAATGTCTGCTGAACAATCAGAAAATCCTTATTTGTCATCTTTCCCTTTAGTTTTTCGGTATACCATCTCTCGAAAACTGGCCAGAATCTTGTTTTCTCTCTTTCGCCTCTCTTCTTGGTTAAAGGACGCCAGGGCTCTCTTCTCATCAGCACTATAGATCTGGTTCTCTTTCCGCAGTCGCACGGCCTCCATTCGGCGATGCCTGGAGATAATTTTATTTTTGGCTTAATTTCTCAGTAATTATTCTTATAGTACTTCCCCACTAATCCTGTCTTAATACAGAGAGGCCTAGTTAAAAAACTGACCGACAGAAATTGTTTTGGTCATGGGTCGGATTTTCAAAAGATCATTCATTTTATCTGCCGATGTGTCCTTTGATTCATTTGTAGTATTCAAATAATGATCTGATGCTCTGTCAACATCACGAAGGTTATCAACTTCAAATACTAAGGGCGTAAAAACAACCAAAACTAGCAAACTATTAAACTTCCTATGTGATATGTGGAATTTACCTTTGGGGAACTGACAGTAAGACAGAAGAAAGATTTAACTTGTCATCGATCAGGTGGAACTTCCTCAGGGTTCTAATTTATCACACAATCAAAAGAACCAGGTCTAATACTACAATAGAATTTGAGGAATTTCGTGAGTGGATTTAATAACTTCCTTAGAATCCAGCAGCAGCTCAAAGAAAAGAAGGGATTTAGCACAAGGGCCAAATAAGGAACATGGGGGGCCGGGGCTGAGGGAAACTATTGTATCATTTTCAAAAGGTCTCCTTGCTTAGAGAGAAAACTTCAAGAAACTCTTTTATGTATATGTAAACCAACCCTACACAATCGGTTTGGGATCAGGCTTGAGCTATGTCTAGAAAAATAGAGAAAACTGAGTAAGGAAAAGGGGAGAACCATTTCAGGTTAGTGTGAAGGTGGGGGAGCAGCAGGATGGAAAGACAAGGAGATGACAATGTATTCAAGGTCGCTCAGGGTACAATGAGTTTATTTGGAACACAAAGTGCTATGTGAACAATGCTATAAAACATCTATGTACCCGTCTCCTAGTACATGGGAAAGATGTTCTCTTGGGTATCTAGGAATAGAGTTGTTAGGTCATAAAATATATGAATGTTCAACTTCCCAAGATGATAGGAGACTTTTCCAAAGTGGTGGTACCAATTTATATTACCACTAGCAATATTTAAGAGATCCTGTAGATCCACATCTTCTCCAATGCTTGGTATTGTTAGAACTTTGAACTTTTGTCTATCAAATAGATGTAAAATGGTATTTCGGTATGTTCTTGATGTCTGTTTCCAATGATAATGAACATCTTTTTATGTATGTGTAAGCCATATATTTTTCTTCTTCTAACAAATGCTTGTTTGTGTCATTTTCCCATTTTTCTTTTGGGTTGTTTATAGGTATTTAAATATTCTCAATACTATCAGTTGTAAGATCTTGTCCCAGCTTGAAACTTGTCTTTTTCCTTAAGTGGTGTCTTTTGATGAACAAAAGTTGTTACTTTTAACCTAGGCAAATTTATCACTATTTTATTTTATGTTTAAGAAACACTTTCCCACCCCAAGATCTATTAGATATCTACTCATATTTTATACTAAGAGTGTTAAAAGTTGTTTTGACATTTAAGTCCTTTAGCTGCACTTTTTAAAAAGTTTATTTATTTATTTTTGAGAGAGAGAGAGAGAGAGAGAGAGAGAGAGGGAGAGAGAAAGAGAGAGAGACAGACATAGGGAGGGAGGGTAAGAGAGAACCCAAGCATGCTCCATGCTGTCAGCACAAAGCTGACACGGGGCTACATCCTGCAAACTGTGAGATCATGACCTGAGCTGAAAGCAAGAGTCGGACGCTCAGCAAACTGAGCCACCCAGGTGCCCCTGCACTGATTTTTAAATATGGTGATGCAGGGTTCTACTTTCATCTTTTTCCAAACGGATAACCATTTTTCTCCTGCTCCATTTACTGACAGTTCTTTCTTTCCCCAATGATTTGACATACCATCTCTTTCATATAACTTAAGTTCCACACATGTATGGCTCTGCCTCTGGGCTCTGTATTTTATTCCACTGAACAATTCATTTGTTCCCCTGTGCTTTCTAAAGTTCTGTAAATTTCTTAAGTCCTCATATCTGGGATGGCACATCTTATCTTCCTGTTCTGCTTCTTCAAAGGTGACTGGGCTATTCTCAGCCCTCTAGTCTAACTTATAAAACATTAAGTTTCACATAAAACTCTGTTGTGATTTTGACTAGAACTGTACTGAATCTACAGATCAGTTTGGGAAGAACTGACAACTTTATATAATACCTTCCTCTTTAATGTCTCTTAATAATGTTTTATAGTTTTCTCTATAGATGTCTTAGACATCTTTTGTTAACATTTATTCCTAAATCCTTAATATTCTCTGATACTATTATAATGTTGGTTTCTTTTTATTTAATTACATTCTCTAATTGTTTCCTGGTACATAGAAATGCAATTCATTTTTATGTATTAACCTTACATTGAACCATTTATTAAACCCTCCTATTATTTAGAACCATCTGGATTCTTAAGGATTTTCTATGGAAAAAAAAGTCATATCATTCACAAAAAATGACAGTTATATCCTCCTTTCCAATGCTTATGACTCATTTCTTTCTGTCATACTGTGCTAGTCCTCAGAATTCCAAGATTCTGGAGTAGCTTCAGGTGTTCTGCAAATATTTGCCTCCAACTTTATTTTAAAATATTTAACTATTTTTAAAAGTTTATAAAGTTTTTAAAAATCCAAAATTCAGGTTGATCTTGGTACTGATGCCCTGTTAGTTCACTCTAATCATTCTTCTTCGTACTTTGCTTTTTCTTCCATAATTTTATTTTCATTTCCCTATGCTGAACCTGATGTCTGTCATAATCGTTTTCTGCTCTTCATTCTCAGAGTCCACAGAGAATTAGAGACTCCACATCCTCTGACTCTACAGAGAACTAGAGGCAAACTCAGAAAACAGGAAACACTGTCTCACGAAAATGATTTCCTCCTACCAGAATGCCACATTCTTCATGGAGCAGTGTTAAGTGACTGAATTAATTATATCCTCTAGAAAACAAAACTATCTGTACCAAAATACAAACTAGGAAAGGACACTGGAAAGACTGATTCTTTGAAGTTGGAGAGAGAGCTGATTTTGAGGCTGAGTTGCACACATAGTTGCAACTTTAGACAACCATGTTTATACCAATAAACCAGTAAAACCAGTACTATATAAACCAAATAAAACCAGTATTAAACCAAAACGGTTTATGTAAACCAAATAAAACCAGTATTAAACCAAAATGTATACTCTACTTTTCATTAGGAATGATCACTTAATGAAAATCAATTACCAAAATACAATTATGATAGTGAGAAAGGAAAAGATCTAACCATGGAAACTGACCTCGATGCCAATAACTTACCTGCTACCACTCATTACATAACCCGAGCATTCGAATGATGCAATTTCTTCACTTGTCAAGCCAATTTCACCTCTTCTTGGGATACGTTTCCCAGCTTTTACGTATTCAGCCATAGCTGCACCCTCACCAGGCAACAGTGCATGGCCATAGCTACAAAGTAATTCAGAATTCAGAAAAGTTCATTATAAAAAACTCATCATCTAAAGAGAGCACAAAAACATCTCTCAGAAAACAGCACAAAAATAACAGTTGCTGGGCAGCAGCAGGCTGGGAAGCCCAATGTGAATTACTTTAATTAGTGAACATTGCACTCTGATCTACATAACTAACCCAGAAATAAAGACATGCTTTGGAAGAACAAAAGAACTGAAATGAGTGAGTACAGATTCATGGTTTACAATTATGGATCAATTTATGTCTATAAGCACTGCCTTTACAGCTCCTGCCCCCAGCTAATTCCTTTTCCCTTCTTTCCCTTTGAAGAAAAAAAAAAGAAATATCTCAAATTAACATACTTTTTAGGCTTATAGCCAGTAATAATGCTATCCAGTAACTATTATCTATTAACTTTTATTTGAGGGGACTTTAAAAACTACCATCCCGGAGAGAGCCAAAGCATAAGAGACTCTTAAAAACTGAGAACAAACTGAGGGTTGATGGGGGGTGGGAGGGAGGGGAGGGTGGGTGATGGGTATTGAGGAGGGCACCTGTTGGGATGAGCACTGGGTGTTGTATGCAAACCAGTTTGACAATAAATTTGATATATTAAAAAAATAATAAAATAAAATAAAAACTACCATCCCTTCATTCAATTCATTGACTGCATCTTAAATACACAATTAAACTCAAAGCTTAGAATACAAAAATAATTTCTGTTCTTGTGGAATTTACATCCCAACAAGGACATAACTGCAATACAAGGTAGAACACATGAAACAACACACAAAAGAAACAGAAAATACTTTGAGGACGAAAGGGTTAAAGAAGGGTAGGAATCACATCTACTTGTGGAGGGAAGGTACTGGGAATCAGCACATGATCCCTCCTTTTGAAAGGGGTTTTAAAAGATGGTAAGGATTTTGACAGGAAGAAATTGGAAGTAGTAAAGAAACTAGGGCTGGGAAAAAAAGGGAAGGCATGTTGGGGGAAGCACAAGGTAAACAAGGCATGACGTGGGAAAGTGCACAGTAAATGAAGGAAGTTTTAGTTCCGCTCACTTGGAACCTGGGGTGTAAATAAAGGAGTAGAGGGTGATAGGGTTGGAAAGGTAAGTTAGGGCCATACTTTGATGAAGGGACTTTAGTTATTTTAAGTACACAGTTACTTACTTCAAAGGTTTATCATCCTGAGAGGCAAGTGTTTTCGGAGCCTCTGGGCCAATTAAGTCTGAGGGTTCTTCAGGCTCTGCAGGAAAAGATGTTCAGAAACAGATTCACATTTTGACTAATCAGTTAATTTAATGTTTTTTTTGTTTTTTGTTTTTTTTTTTTTTTGGAGAGAGAGAGAACGCATGCGTGCATGAGCAGGGAAGGGGTAGAAAGACAGGGAGAGAATCTTAATCATGTTGGGCATGGAGCAGCCCAACACAGGGCTCGATCTCACGACTGACTGACATGGGATTCGATCTCACAAATGTGAGATCACGACTGAGCCATCCAGGCACCCCATGTTAATTTAATGTTTTTTATCTGTTCTGAGTCAAAGTCTACCAGAAGAACCTACTTGATCGATCCTTCCAGGGATTCTCCAGAAACTCTTCTTGGGAATCTTTAGAGCTTGAATCACTGGAATCTTTTCTATTCTTCTTAGACTTCTTTTTCTTATATTTCTTCCTGTAATGATTATAATTTTATACAAATACAATTAATAGCCCCACATTAAAGGGAATCTCATTTTTTAAGGCAATGAAAGACTGATAAAAATATTTAAATTTTCAGCTCATTAAAATTTTTAGAGAATTTTAATTAAAAAATCTTAACTTATTTAACCAAATCATGTTTCACTATAAAAAAGATCCCTCAAGGGAACAATGAAATACAGTTCTCATGTTGTAGAAAGATAACAAAGCGGTTTAAAAACCAGCTCTTACCAATTTGAGCATCAATAATTTGAAGTGTAATGGATTAAAATACGTCAGATATGTCTGAATCCTTGGGTTCATAATGATACTAAAAAAGTCCAAATCATTAATTTGAAAATTCATAAAACAAAAAAAGTTTTTTAAAAAAGTAATTATCTTGCCTTTACTATACAAACTGTACTTCAGGGCAACCAAATAGTTGATGAGGGTTGATTTCTCTTATAAAATTATTCTACCTAAGAAAGCCAGAATTATACTATCACCACTTTGCAATCCCTAATGAAATAAGGGATCTAGGCAATGACCATCCATGGCTATTAGGACAAAAATAGACAATCAGACATTATCTGCCTCCTGATGAAGTATGCACCACCTATGAAGTATGTGTGCCAAAGACTCAAATCTGAACCTTATCAAGTCTCTAGACCTTACTATCAAAATATATGAAATACAGAGGACAGAGAACATGTTACAAAGCACACAATTAAAAATATAATCAGGGGTGTCTGGCTGGCTCAGTCAATGGAGCATGTGACTCTTGATCTCAGGGTCATGAGTTTGAGCCCCACACTGGCTATAGAAATTACTTAAAAATAAAGTCTTTAAAAATAAGAAGAATTTTAAAAAACAGAATCAGGGGCACCTGGGTGGCTCAGTTGGTCAAGTGTCCAACTCTTGATCTCGGCTCAAGTCATGATCTCATGGTTTGTGAGATCAAGCCCCATGTCAGGCTCCATCCAAACTGAGCTTGGAGCCTGCTTGGGATTCTCTTGCTCCCTCCCAGGCTTGTGTTTGTGCTCTCTCTCTCAAAATAAATACTTAAAAGTACAATCAGCAAAACCCATACTATAGGAAACTCTACAGGTAAATGATTTGGTTTTTTAAAAAGTAAACGGCAAGAACAAAAATGGAAGGGGAATCAATTGATTTAAAGAGATATAAGAGACATATCAATAATCACAATTTATGGGCATCATGCATTTATTTATTTATCTTCTATTTTTTCTATTTTATATTTGAGAGAAAGAGAGAGAGAGTGAGAGTGAGTGCATGAGCGGGGGAGCAGCAGAGAGACAGAGACAGAATCTGAAGCAGGTTCCAGGCTCTGAGCTGTCAACACAGAGCCTGACGCGGGGCTTAACCCACCAGCTATGAGATCATGACCTGAGCCGAAGGTGGATGCTTAACCAACTGAGCCACCCAGGTGCCCCTATGGGCATTATTTAGACCCGGATTTGAATACACTGTAATAAAAATCTGCTGAGAATTGAGGAATTATTGCTAAATTTCTTAGGCATGATAACAGCTCTGTAGTTATGATTTTCTCTATCTTTTAGAGAAACATGCTAGATTATGGACAAAATGACACCTGGGATTGGTTCTGAAATAATGGGGGGTGGGCAGTGGAGACTGCCAAAGAGTTGAAATTGTTCAGCTAGGTGATGATTATACAGGGTATCATTATACTATTTTATTTATCATTATTTACTTATAACTTTATGTAATTTTATATATATTTTAACTTCTCCATGATAAAAATTGAAGAGAAAAACTGACGATCTGTGTTTCTTCTTCTTTTCCTTTTTCTTGGCTTTCTTTCCTCTTCTTTTTGTATCTTCATCTGCAAATTAAAGCATATTTTAATTAAAAACAAAAACTTAACTCTAAAACCCTAGTAATTTTGATTAAATATCCTATTGCTGCCCTATTTGCTGTTACAGAGAAATTTATCAATTCAAAAATTTATTGCTACTGATCAAAATATGTGCTAGGCACCAGGGATACAGGAATTAAAGTCATACTAAGCCTTCAGTGATAGAGGTGTTATTATTAACTTCACTGTGTGAGATAACAGTAGGGTGATAAGTAGGAAAATGTCATTTTTTAGAGATGTACACAGAAATCTTTAGGGTGGCAGTATGATATTTCTACTTTACTTTGAATATCTCAACAAAAAAGATGATATTTAAAGCAAATGTCAAAATACTAATCCCACGAACCGTGAGGTCATGACTTGAGCCGAAGTCAGAAGCTTAACCGACTGAGCCACCCGGGTGTCCCATCAGTTTTTTTTTTTTAACATTTATTTATTTTTTGAGAGAGAAAAAGTGCAAGCAGAGGAGGGGCAGAGAGAGGAGGACAGAAGATCCAAAGCAGGCTCCGTACTGACAGCAGAGAGCCCAATGTGGGGCCCAAACTCACAAACCGCGAGATCATGACCTGAGCCAAAGTTGGACACTCAACCGACTGAGCCTCCCAGATGCCCCAAGCTAGTTCTTTTTAAAGTCAGTTTTATTACAAAAGCACTGCATGCCCGCTGTTGAAGTGAGGAAGGCACGCCGCATGCAGGGAGAGACTGGCATCACAGGCAGATGGACTTCTGTACCAAGTAACAGAAGCGAGAGAAAGAACACGGACTACTGAGGAGACGGAAAGCACGTCTCAGGCTACAGAGGACGCTGCAAGAGTGACAGGGCACGTGTGATTAGACAGGGAGCCAGCAGGGTCCAAACTTTACCCTGAAGGCCACAGAGAGCCACTGAAGGATTGTAAGCAGGGGACAGACACGCTCACACTTGTGCTCTAAGAAAGTTCGCTCTTCCAGCAGCAAGGAAGAACAGTGACAACGGGGGCCAGGAAACCCAGGTGACATCAGAGGAAAAGACACCTTCATGTCATGTGTCCCCAGAGGTGGCACCCTCTGCCAATCATCAGCCAGGAGAGGACACAAAAAGGTGGCTTTTTGAGAGGCACCACCCCACAGGGGGTGTCTTCCATAAACCAGCTGCTGGCCCGAAAGGGTCCTTTATGATGTGCCTTTTTATTTATTTATTTATTTTTAATTTTTTTAATGTTTATTTATTTTTGAGAGACAGAGAGAGAGAGAGATGGAGTGTGAGCGGAGGAGGGGCAGAGAGAGAAGGAGACACGGAATCTGAAGCAGGCTCCGGGCTCCGAGCTATTAGCGCAGAGCCGGACGCGGGGCTCGAACTCACGAACTGCGAGATCATGACCTGGGCCGAAGTCAGACACTTAACCGACTGAGCCCCCCAGGCGCCCCTATGATGTGCCTTTTTGAAAATGGCACCGAGGTGCCCACCGAGTGTGAGGATGACACACAAGGGCCGCTCCTCGGGGCCGATGCGGCCCTATGGCTTGCTCGCTGCCACACGTCTCCCAGCCCAACCTCGCCCCGGTTCGCTGCCACACGCCTTGTGCAGCCACACACAGCCAGTTGGGAGCCATGCTGCTCAGGCTTGAATCCCAGCTGTGCGACCCTGAGTGCAGTGCTTACCAGCTGCTCTGGGCCCCGCGTCCCCGGCTCTAGGACACATTCTACAGTTACCCCGCGGGGCAAGCAGCGACAACGAACACCGAGCGCTAGGCAGGGTGCCTGGCACGGAGGCAGCGAGTGTTCCACAACTCTTGGCTGCCGTTATTGCGTTTAAGAACCTTCTTCGGAAATAAATTCTAAGTAGAATGAGTCGTGAAGCCAGGCTTGCAGAGCGATGCCGGCCTTCTTACCACTGGAGTCCGTTTCAGAGTCAGAGTCACTGTCGCTGTCAGAATACTTCTTGTGTTTTCTTTTAGATGATTTTTTCTTTCTCTTTTTCTTGGACCTTTCTTTTGAATGACTAGACTTCCTCTTCTTCTTCTTCTTCTTTTCTTCTATATAAAACACGGACATAAAATTAACTTCTAAATATTATGATTATCAATTTTATTGTATTTGAAATACTGATAAAGAACAAATGATAGGCCATTTGAGTAAAAGCGAAGTATATTCAGCTATTTATAAACACTTTTTTCAACTTCTCAATTAAAAAGCTCTGTATTTTAAAAATACCTTCTGAAGTAGAAGCTGAAGTAGTGCTTTTCTTTGGCTCATCATCCTCTACTGGTGTGTGTTCATCAGAGCTGAATTTAAAGAAGATGGTTATAAGAATCAGAAAAGTGATAAAATGAGGAATATAAAAATATGGAATTAAAAATTTTGGGGGCGCCTGGGTGGCTCAGTCCATTAAGCGTCTGACTGTTGGTTTCGGTTCAGGTCATGATCTCACAGTTCATGAGTTTGAGTCTGCATCGGGCTCTGTGCTAACAACAGGGAGCCTGTTTGAGATTCTCTCTCTCTCCCTCTCTGCCCCTATCCTGCTCACTCTCTATCTCTCTCTCTGTCAAAATAAGAAATAAAAAAAATTTTTCAGTAATGACACTGATTGTCCAAGAACCATTAAAAGCAAACACTGAAATAACTTGGTAAGGGTATAGTTTGAGGGTCTATCACATTCAAAATAATATAATAATCACTTACATTTGCATAATGCTTTAGAGTTTACAAAACACTATTCAAACTGAAAGCAATATGTACGATTTATATTTTCAGAAGAAATCACAGGGCAAATGTATGGAACCATAAGGAAAGATGGAAAAAACTAGAGACAGGAAGGCTAAAGGAAGACTTCATGATTTTAATCTCAGTGTATAAAGGACATATGGTAGAACAGCAACCGTTCTGTCTCCCCAGAGCAATTAGAACCTAACACACTACAAGACACAGAGATTTAATTCTATTGTAGATAATTCTGAAAATGAATATATTAAAATTCTATAATAGTTTAGAAGAGAAGTTTTCATACCATATAATCTTTTTAAAAAAGTTTTATTTGGGGCGCCTGGGTGGCTCAGTCAGTTAAGCGTCCGAGTTCAGCTCAGGTCATGATCTCACACTCCGTGAGTTTGAGGCCCACATCGGGCTCTGTGCTGACAGCTCAGAGCCTGGAGCCTGCTTGGGATTCTGTGTCTCCCTCTCTCTCTGCCCCTCCCTTGCTCATGCTCTGTCTCTCTCTGCCTCAAAAATAAATAAAAAACATTAAAAAAAATTTTTTTTAAAGTTTATTTATTTTGAGAGAGTGACAGACATATAAAGAGAGAGCATGAGAGCATGGGAGGGGCAGAGAGAGAGAGAGAGAGAGAGAGAGAGAGAGAGAGAGAGGATCCCAAGCAGGCTCCACACTGTCAGTGCAGAGCCTGACTTGGGGCTCAATCCCACGAACTGTGAGATCATGACCTGAGCCAAACTCAAGAGTCATATGCTTAACCAAATGAGCTACCCAGGTGCCCTTATCATATAATCTTTTAATCTGAAGATCACATCTGGAATAATTTAGGTATTGCCTGGAAATTATTTTTAGGGTTCTTTCCAACTCATTCTTTCAGTTCAGATTCTTTGACCATTTTCCAAGGTATCTATAAGAACAAGTTTCAGATAATAATGCTATCACTGTCACAGAATACAAGTTTACCTGTCAAGCACATTGTTTCAACTCAAAGTAGACACAGATAGAGGAGAGGGAAGAAGAACCTCATGAACAGCACCAAAGGGGAAAAAAATAAGGAAAAAAATAATTAGGCCTTCAGATATTGTATTTTTTAATTTTATTTTTATTTTTGAGAGAGAGAGAGAGAGAGAGAGAGAGCGAGCACACATGCAAGCAGGGAAGGGGCAGAGAGAGGGGAACAGAGGATATGAAGTGGGCTCTGTGCTGACAGCAGCGAGCCCAACAAGGGGGTTGAACTCACGAACTGTGAGAGCATGATCTGAGCCAAAGTCAGACACTCAACCAACTGAGCCACCTAGGTGCTCCCAGGTACTATTTAATACAAGAAAACTAACTAGGGGCACCTGGCTGGCTCAGCTGGTTGAGCATGAGAGTTGTGATCTCGCCATTGTAAGTTTGAGCCCCATGCTGGGTGTAAACATTTTTTTTTAAATTTTTTTAAACACTTATTCATTTTTGAGAGACACAGAGACAAAGCATGAGTGGGGGAGGGGCAGAGTGAGAGGGAGAAACAGAATCTGAAACAGGCTCCAGGCTCTGAGCTGTCAGCACAGAGCCTGACGTGGGGCTTGAACTCATGAACCACGAGATCATGACCGGAGCCGAAGTCAGATGCTTAACCGACTGAGCCACCCAGGTGCCCCTGGGTGTAAACATTTCTTAAAAATAAAATATTGGGGGGAGCCTAGGTGGCTTAGTCAGTTAAGCGTCTGAATTTGGCTTGGGTCATGACCACACGGTTCACGAGTTCAAGCCCTACATCAGGCTGTCTGCTGTCAGCATAGGGCCTGCTTTGTTGGATCCTCTGTCCCCTCTCTCTCTGTCCCTCTTCCTCCTCAAAAATAAACATTAAACAAAAACCTTGGGGGGCGCTTGGGTAGCTTAGTCAGTTGGGTGTCTGATTCTTGATCTCGGCTCAGGTCACAATCTCACGATTTATGGGTCTGAGCCCTACATCAGGTTCCTTGCTGGTAGCGTGGAGTCTGCTTGGGTTTCTGTCTCTCCCTCTCTGCCCCTCTCCTGCTCTTTCTCACTCTATCAAAATAAATAAACTTCATTTTTTTAAAGTTTATTCACTTGTTTGAGAGAGATAGACACAGCATAAGCGGGGAGGGGCAGAAGGGGGAAAGAGAGAATCTCAAGCAGACTCTGCTGTCAGTGCAGAGCCTGATGCGGGGCTCGAACTCATGAACCATGAGATCATGACTTGAGCTGAAACCCAGAGTCTGACACTTCACCGACTGAGCTACCCAGGTGCCCCACGCCTATTGATAGCAGCTCAGGTCCTGATTTCACAGTTGTGAGATCAAGCCCCCTGTCAGGCTCTGCGCTGGCAGCACGGAGCCTGCTTGGGATTCTTTCTCTCTCTCTGCCACCCCTCAAAATAAATTAAAAAACATTAAAAAAAAAAAAGAGGGATGCCTGGGTGGCTCAGTTGGTTAAGTGTCCAACTCTTGATTTTGGCTCAGGCCATGATCTCATGGTTTGTGGGTTCAAGCCCTGCATCAGGCTCTGTGCTGAGGGCATGGAGTCTGCCTGGGATTTTCTCTCTCTGCCCCTCTGCCCCCCTCTCTCTCAAAATAAATAAACATTAAAAAATGTTAATACATTAAAAAAAAGAAAAGATGAATCCAAAGAGACTTACACCAAGACACGTTATAGTCAGTGTCAACAGTTCGAGATAAAGAGAGAATCTTAAAAGTAGCAAAAGGAAAACAACCAGTTATATACCAAAGAACCATAAGAACCGGAAGCCCATAAGGTGGTTTCAGTAGAAACTTTATAGATCAGAAGAGAATGGCATGATATATTCAAAGTGCTGAAAGGAAAAAACTTACAGCCAAGATTACTCTACTCAGCAAGGTTCTTGCTTAGAAGTGAAGGAAAAATAAGGAGTTTCCCAGACAAGCAAAAGCTAAAGGAGCTCATCAATACCAAACCAGCCTTACAAGAAATGTTAATGGGACTTCTTTAAGTAGAACAGAAAATCATAACTAGAAGTAAGAAAATTATGAAAGGAAAAATCTCATTGGTAAAGGTAAACATATATTAAAGGTAGAGGATCAACCACCTACATAGCTAGTATGAAGGTTAAAAGACAAAAGTAGTAAAATCAGCTAGACCTACAATAATTAGTCAATGGAAACAAAATAATGAGATGTAAAATATGATATCAAAACAAAAATTTGCGGGGGGATGTAGTTCTTTTAGAATGCATTTGAACTTAAGTGGGCATCAACTTAAAATAGATTACTATATACCTAAGACATTATATATGAACCTCATGGTAACCACCGACCAAATACCTAAAACAGATACACAACCAATGAAAGAATACAAACATAACACTAAGGAAAGTCACCAAATCTCAAGGGAAGAGATCATGAGAAAAAGAAAGGAAGAGAGCAAGAGAAGAAAGGAACAGAGAAGAGCTACAAAAATAATCAGGAAAAAGTCAACAAAATGGCAATAAGTCCATACCTATCAATAATTACATTAAATGTAAATTTATTAAATGCTCCAATTAAAACACATAGGGTGGCTGAATAGATTTAAAAAAACAGGAGATGCTGCCTACAAGAGACTCACTTCAGAGACATACAGACTGAAAGTGAAGGGATGGAAAAAGATATTCCACACAAATGACAACAACAACAAGCTGGGGTAGCAATAGTTATATCAGACAAAATAGACTGGAAAACAAATTCTATAAAAAGAGACAAAGAAGGACATTACATAATGATAAAGGGATCGATCCAACAAGAAGACATAAAACTTGTAAATATCCATGCACCCAACATAGAAGCACCTAAATACATAAACCAAGTATTAATGGACGTGAAGGGAGAAACTGACAGTAATAGAATAATAGTAGGGGACCTTGACACCCCGCTTACATCACTGGATAAATCATTCAGACAGAAAATCAATAAGGAAACAGTGGCCTTGAATAACACATTAGACTACATGGACTTAACATATATATACAGAAACATATATATCCAAAAACAGCAGAAAACAGATTCTTTTCAAGTACACATGGAACAGTCTCCAGGATTGATCCCATGTTAGGCCACAAGACAAATCTTGATAATTTTAAAAAGACTGAAATCATATCAAGCATCTTTTTGGAACACAACAGTATGAAATTAGAAATCAATTATAAGAAGAAAGCTGGAGGGGTACCAGGGTGGTTCCGTCGGTTAAATGTCCGACTTCAGCTTAGATCATGATCTTGCAGTTCATGAGTTTGAGCCCCACATCGGGCAATCTGTTGTCAGCGCAGAGCCTGTTTCAGATCCTCTGTTCCCCTCCGTCTGCCCCTCCTCTTGCTTGCGCACTCTCTCTCTCTCTCTCTCAAAAATAAATACACTTAAAAAAAAAGGCTGGAAATACACAAACACATAAAGGCAAAACAACTTGGAATTAAACAACCAATGGATCAATGAAGAAATCAAAGAGGAAATTAAAAATGGAAACTCAACAGTACAAAATCTATGGGATGCAGCAAAAGGAGTTCTAAGAGAGAAGGTTATAGTGATACAGGCCCAACTCAAGAACCAAGAAAAATATCAAATAAACAATGTAATCTTACACCTAAAGGAACTAGAAAAAGAACAAAGCCCAAGGTTAGTAGAAGGAAGGAAATAATAAAGGTCAGTCGGTTAAGCATCTGACTCTTGATTTTGGCTCAGGTCATGATCTCATGATTTAGGATATTGAGCCCTGTCACAGTGCCTGCTTGGGATTCTCTCTCTCTGCCTCTCCTCCAAGTGAAAGCACACACGTGTGTGCGCATGCTCTCTCTCTCTCTCTCTCTCTCAAAATAAATAAATAAGCATTTTTTAAAAAAAGATCAGAGTAAAAATAAATGAAACACAGACACCCCCCCAAAAAACAATAGAAAATACCACTGAAACTAAAAGTTGGTTCTTTGAAAAGATAAAATTGATAAAACCTTTAGCCAGACTCAGGATGAAGAAAAGGGAGTGCCCATATAAATAAAATAAGAAATGAAAGAGGATAAGTTACAACCAATACTACAGAAATACAAAAATAATCATGACACTACTAAGAACAATTACATGCCGACAAATGGAACAAACTAGAAGAAACAGATAAATTTCTAGAAATATAACAATTGTCCAAATGAGGAAGATTACAATACAGACTGATTACTACTAATGAAATTGAATCATTAATAAAAAAACTTTCAACAAAAGAAACTCCAGGACCAAATGGCTTCACAGGTAAATTCTACCAGTTATTTAATGAGATAATACCTATCTTTCTTAATTCTAAAAAACTGAAGAACAAACTCACTCACTCACCGACTTACTACAAGGCCAGCATTACCTGATACCAAAGCCAAAGACACCACAAACAAAAAAAATTAGAAGCCAATATCACTGATGCACGTATATATAGATGCAAAAGTCTGCAACAAAATATTAGGAAACCAAATTTTATACTACATTAAAAAGATCATACACCACACTCAAGTAGGAATTATTCCAGAATTGCAAGGATAATTCAATATCCAGAAATCAATGTGGATATACCACATTAACAAAATAAAGGATAAAAATCATATGATCATTTCAATAGATGCTGAAACACCATCTGACAAAATTCAACATCCAAATAAGATACAAACTCTCAGCAAAGTGGATATAGAGAAAAAATACCTCAAATTAAGAAAGGCCAGATACGACAAACCCACAGCTAACCTCATACTCGACAGTGAAAAAGCTGAAAGCTTCACCCTAAGATCAAGAGCAAGACAAGGATGCCTACTCCCACCACTTTTATTCAACATAATACTGGAAGTCCTGGCCAGAAGACAAGAAAAAGAAATAAAAGGCATCCAAACTGGTAAAGAAGAAGTAAAACTGTCACTATTTGCAAAAGACATATTACATACAGAAAACTCTAAAGACTCCACCATCCATGTTGTTTGTCAATTGTACCTCAAAAAAAATTTCTTTGTGGGCACTTGGGTGGCTCAGTGGGTTAAGCATCCAATTCTTGATTTTGGCTCAGGTCCTGAACTCACAGTTAAAGGAGTTTGAGCCCCATGGTGGGCTCTGCACTGACAGCACAGAGTCTGCTTGGGATTCTCTCTCTCTCTCTCTCTCTCTCTCTCTCTGCCCCCCCCCCCCAATAAATAAACATTAAAAAAAATCCCTCTTAGGGCACCTGGGTGACTCAGTAAGTTTAGTGTACAACTCTTGATTTCGGCTCAGGTCATGAGCTCCTGGTTGGTGAGTTCGAGCCCCACATCAGGCTCTGCATATCCAGTGCAGAGCCTGCTTGGGGTTCTTTCTCTCCCTCTCTCTGCCCATCCGCTGCTCACTCTCTCTTTAAAAAAATAAATAAATACACTGAGGGAGAAGCAGGGGGACCAGGATTTTCTTCATCCTTCAAACACAGCTGTATTGAGGTCAGATCACTTGGAACACCCAGGAAATCAATCTGTGGAGTGGCAGAAGGCTCTCCACGGGTGGAGAGAGACAGCTTGGCAGGATCAAGGTGCGTGTATGTGAATTGGGGGAGACAAAATGGCACAGGCATGGAGGGGAGGGAACCCCTTCTGTGGAGAGACAAAAGGGAGAGAAAGAGAGAGGGGCTGTGAAACCTCTCCGGACCATGGACTCGGGAATGAGAAATACGGCGAGTGCCAGTTTCTATTCTGCAAACAGGCTTAGGAGCTGAAACTCAGAGGTTTCAAAAGTGCCCGACTTTTTCCGGAGTGAAGCCGGAGCCGTGTGCACGCACCTGGAGGGGAAGGAGCCGGCCCCGAAGTGCTGTAGTCATCCCAGGGGCGCACCGGGAGAGAACAGTCCCCTTCCTCGAGTACCGTGAGAAGAGGGTTTATTGCCTCCCTAAGAGCAAAAGACCCGGCAGGCGCCAGCCAAAGGCGTTTTACTGGCAGGGCTGAATGGCACTACACCGGAACAGGGACCGTGTGGCGCGGGATTCTTCAAGACATCGGGTTTTGAACCGCAGCCGAGCGCCTAGGAGGAGCGGGAGACTGTGGAGCAGGACAAGCTGACCGCCCGCGCTGCTCTGTGAGGGCTGCCTGAACAGCGTGGTCCAAGACACCGGGTCTAGGGAGGAGAGACTGGGGTGTCACCATTTTTCTCCCCGACACCAACACGGTGGGGCTTCAGGGAGCAGCACAACGGCCCCCAGGGGAGGCGAGACCCGCTTACACCAAACCCCACCCCTCTGTGTCTGGTGACTGCTTATCTACTGGAGGAACACTGACACTGGGTGAACCAGAGGGCCTCTCTTCCAGGCCATCATAGCCACTGGTCCCAGGCACCAACAAAACGACTGTTTTTTTGTCTGTTTTTGTCTGTTTGTTCTTTTCTTCTCTTTTTTTCCTTCTACCCTCTCCTTTTTTTCTTTTGGAATCAGGCTCATAGTTTCTGATTTGTTTTTGGTCAATTCTTATTTTATACACACACACACACACACACACACACACACACACACACACACTTTTTTGTTTTGTTTGTTTAATCCGGCATTTTCACTCTATTCTTTCTACACCTTTTCTATCTCTTCTTTAATTTCCTTTCTCTTTCTCAGGATTTAGCCTTATAGTTTTTTTCCTTTGCTTGGTTTTTTTCCCTTTTCATTCTTCTCTTTGAATGGGATCAGGCTTCCCCCCCTTTCCTTTTTTTTCAGGGTTACTTCAATGAACAAATGAAAACACACCTGGTGGAAGGTCCAAACATTCCACCACTACAAGCAAGGAGGAGCTTTGCAGAGGACTGACCAGTGGGACAGAGCAGCGAAATACACAACAGAGTGCACACAACACACTCCATAACACTTCGTGAAATGCCAGGCCCTGGACAGTGTATGACCCCCTTTTTAATATAGTAGTTCTTCCACATAACGAGCTATTAAAAACATGCAAAAGACAGAAACTTAGCCAAAATGGCAAAACAGAAGAATCCTCCTCAAAAAAAAAAAAAAATTCAGGAAGAAATCACAGCCAGAGAATTGCCCAAAACATATATAAAAAAATACATGTGAACAAGAATTTAGAATCACAGTCTTAAGACTAATAGCTGGGCTTGAAAAAACATAGAAGACAGCAGAGAATCTCTTGCTGCAGAGATCAAAGACCTAACAAATAGTTATAATGAATTATGAAATGCTATACATGAGATGCAAAAGAAGCCAGATACAGTGACATGGAGGATGGAAGGAGTAGAGGAGAATATAGGTGAAAAAGAAGATAAAATTACAGAAAATGATGAAGCTAAAAAAAGAGGGAAAGGAAATTACTAGATCATGAAGGGGAGAATTAGAGAGCTAAATGATTCCATAAAACAAAACAGTATCCTTATCATAGGAGTTCCAGAAGAAAAAGAGTGAGAGAAAGGGGCAGAAGGTTTATTGAACAAATTACAACTGAGAACTTCCCTAATCTGGGGAAGGGAACAGGCATCCAAGTCCAAGAGGCACAGAGAACTCCCTTCAAAATCAACAAAAACAGGTCAACACCATGACGTATCATAGACAATCTGACAAAATACAAAGTTAGAGAATTCTGAAAGCAGTTAGGGACAAACAGGCCTTAACCTACAAGGGTAGACACATAAGGGTAGTAGCCGACCTGTCCATGGAGATTTGGCAGGTCGTGAGGGAGTTGCAGGAAATATTCAATGTGATGAACAGGAAAAATATGTGCCAAGAATCCTTCATCCAGCAAGGCTGTCATTCAGAAGAGAAGGACAGATAAACAACAAAGCAGAAAAGAGTATCCAACTGGAAAAAGACAGTCTCTTCAGCAAATGGTGCCAGGAGAACTGGACAGCAACATGCAGAAGAATGAAACTGGACCACTTTTCTTACACCATACACCAAAATAAATTCAAAACGGATGAAGGACCTAAATGTGAGACAGGAAACCATCAAAATCCTACAGGAGAAAACAGGCAGCACCTCTTTGACCTCAGCCACAGCAACTTCTTACTTGACATGTCACAGAAGGCAAGGGAAATAAAAGCAAAAATGAAATACTGGGACCACATCAAGATAAAAAACTTCTGCTCGGCAAAGGACAATCAACTAAACTAAAAGGCAATCTGATGGAATAGGAGAAGATATTTGCAAATGACATATTGGATAAAGGGTAGTATCTAAAATCTATAAAAGAACTTATCAAACTCAACACCCGAAAAATAAATAATCCAGTGAAGAAACGGGCAGAAGACATGAACAGACATTTTTCCAAAGAAGACATCCAGATGGCAAACAGACAAATGAAAAGATGCTCAAAATCACTCATCATCAGGGAAATACAAATCAAAACCACAGGGAGATATCACCTCACAGCTGTCAGAATGGCTAAAGGTAACAACTCAGGAAACAACAGATGCCGGTGAGGATGTGATGAAAGGGGAACCCTCTTGCACTGCTGGTGGGAATGCAGACTGGTGTGCAGCCACTTTCAAAAACAGTGTGGAGGTTCTTTAAAAAATTACAAATAGAGGGGGGCCTGCGTGGCTCAGCGGGTTAAGCGTCCGACTTCAGCTCAGGTCATGATCTCATGATTCGTGGGTTCAAGCCCCACGTCGGGCTCTGTGCTGACACCTCAGAGCCTGGAGCCTGCTTCAGATTCTGTGTCTCCCTCTCTCTCTGTGCCCCCCCCCCCCACTCACACTCTGTCTCTCAAAAATAAACGTTCAAAAGATTTTTTTAATTATAAATAGAACTACCCTACAACCCAGCAATAGCACTATTAGGAATTTATCTAATGGACACAGGAGTGCTGAATCGAAGGGGCACTTGCACCCCAACATTTATAGCAGCACTTTCAACAATAGCCAAATTATGGAAAGAGCCCAAATGTCCCATCAACTGATGAATGGATTAAGATGTGGTATTTATATAATGGACTACTACTTAGCCATGGAAAAGAATGAAATCTTGCCATTTGCAACAACATGGATGGAACTAGAGGGTATTATGTTACACGAAATAAGTCAGTTAGAAAGACAGATATCACATGATTTCACTCATAAGTGGAATTTGAGAAGCTTGACAGATAATCATAGAGGAAGGGAAAGAAAAGTAAGATAAAAACAGAGAGGGAGGAAAATCATAAGAGGCTCTTAAATGAAGAGAATAAACTGAGGGTTGATGGGGGTGGGGTAAATGGGTGATGGGCATTGAGGAGGGCACTTGTTGGGATGAGCACTGGGTGTCATATGCAAGTGATGAATCACCGGGTTCTACTCCTGAAACCAAGACTACACAGTATGCTAACTAACTTGAAAATAAATAAATAAATACACAAATAGATAAAAAAAAAATTTTTTTTTAAAGCCCTTTGTAAGGCTAACATGTGACATGCAATCTGCTGTTAGGCTGAGAAAAAATAATTCAAGATAATATAAACACATTTGTTTTAATACTGAGCCCTTCTGTGAATAGGAAATTAGCACCCCCGTGAATTACAATTTAAAAAGAACAATTAATAAGTTAAGATCCACTAACAACATATTTTAATCATTAGGTAGGTTCAATGTTTTTAAATGTTAAGGGGTAGAATAGCATAAATCACAAGATGAAAAATGTGAGCTATACTTAAAGTTCTTCACTTAACAAAAATTTTTACAATAGTCTCTGGATTTAAACAAATGTTACAGTTTAAAAGTATATTTTCAAGTCACTTACTCTGGTTCTGGATTCTTTGGAGAAAGTCCCCATACTTCAGGAGCTCCCAATTCTCCAATCCTCTCTCTCTCACTTAATCTCCTAGAAGATACAGGCATACAAATTATTAACTCCATGGCCAAACTGTCTCCTAAATCGATAATCAATTCAAAGGGGTCCAGTTAAGTTCTATTTTCCCTTTACGTTTTAAAATTTAAATTAATAAATTAAGTGTAAACTCAACATTTATGATCTCATGTTCTCAACAGTACTATTAAATGGTAAAGACTATAGAGAGCCTGAGAGTCCAGGCCAGACAGCCTAAAAGACTGTCAAGTGCATCTGTTCTACCTCATGTATGACACAGCTCCTAACTGCTCATTTCATCTTCTGCAATAGTGGCACAGCTTTCTATTTGGAAATAACTTCTTTGTTTATACACATTTATGAGAGTAAAGAGCAGTCTCTACTTTTGATTTAATCAAACCCATGTTCAGAAACTCAGGAATTAATAAAGAAAATAAAAATGAAGCATTAGAAGTAGAAAATAAAGAGAGCTCTGAAAGTGAAAGAAAAGTTTTATTTTGACTAAAACTGTCCTCAATGCGATACGGGGTTTGTTTTCTCTATTTTCCCTTTAGGTCCTTTTTGGAAAAGGGATATATCCTCCATCTACTCTTGGAGGACATGAAAAAAAAATTTTTTTTTTTTTTAAATTTTTTTTTTCAACGTTTATTTTTGGGACAGAGAGAGACAGAGCATGAACGGGGGAGGGGCAGAGAGAGAGGGAGACACAGAATCGGAAACAGGCTCCAGGCTCTGAGCCATCAGCCCAGAGCCCGACGCGGGGCTCGAACTCACGGACCGCGAGATCGTGACCTGGCTGAAGACGGACGCTTAACCGACTGCGCCACCCAGGCGCCCCTGAAAAAAATTTTTATGCTGTGGTTCCTTTTAGTTTTGCTCATAAACAAACAAACCCAAAAAACTAAGGCTCAATTCCTCAAAGTTTAGCTGCTTGTGACTCCATTTGTTAAAAAAGACAAAAAACAAACTTTTACAAAATAAATTGATTTGATTGCTTGAATATACTAGTTTTTACATCTTTATTCAGGGGAAAAGGTATTATAATCATGCAGAATTAGACTCAGGTTTCCCTTTTGAAGAAACAGCCTAAAAGGGTCATACTTAGGGGCGCATGGGTGGCTCAGTCGGTTGGGCATCCAACTTCAGCTCAGTCATGATCTCACGGTCAGTGAGTTTGAACCCCGCACCGGGCTCTGTGCTGACAGCTCAGAGCCTGGGGCCTGCTTCGGATTCTGTGTCTCCCTCTCTCTCTGCTCCTCCTCTGCTCACTCTGTCTCTCAGAAATGAATAAACGTTAAAAAAAAAATTAAAAGGGTCATATATAACCCAAGTTGGAATATATGCATACAGGGGGAAGAATGACACGCTGTACGAACAGTCAAGTTCTCATCCCCACTGCCACCAGCTTCATCTGTACCCTTAAGATAAATTATTCATCTCCTAAGTGTACAAATGCAAATTTCATCCAAGAAGTTCTGACATCTTTTGGTGAGGGTTGTCCGGTAAGAAGCTGGTTGCTTTCTGACTAACACAGCCAGGAGATAACTTGCTGACAAATTTAATTTGGAGAGGTAGGTCTCCAACCTAAGTCAGTACTGTTTGTATCGTTTCTGCTTCCATGCAGGAAACTCTAAGACCTAACACTCAACGACTATTTATTAGGTTCCAGGCACTAAATCATTACAACAACTCTAAAAGCCTTGGCACTAATTTTATCCTTTTTTAAATGGTTAAGAAATAAAGCTCAGGGAAGTTAAGAAACGTGCTCAAGGTCACACAACTATTAAGCAGCAAAACGGGGCTTCAATAATAATTTAAAAAAACCCCAAAATGTGTGTGGATAAAAGGGAACACTGCTTATAAAGATAATCAAAGTTAATAATAATAATAATAATAATAATAATAATAATAAAGCAGAGCTTCAAACTCAGGCAGTCTGATCCTGGAGCCTGTCCTCTTCATCAATGCTTTATTACTTCCCATTCTTGGAAGAAAAAGATCTATGGAGACCTCTCCCCGCGGTCGGAACCTTAACCTCCTCCTCAATGCCTGTGAAACTTTTCAATTTCTTTTCCAACACAGTACAGGTAAAGCACTTAATATAGTGCCTGGCATAACTTAACAGTCAATAAGCATCAGCTATGAAGGCTTACACAGCAATAATTATAACCTTTTTTCCTTTCTCTTTCTCAAACGATTCACTTTCCCTCTCCAATACTCACTCTCCTGAGAGGACACTTGATTTCGCCCTGACCCCGTTTTTCATGGCCAAACTAGAAACCGTTTAACAAGACCCTTTTCACTGTAGCCTAATCAACAGTTCCGCCGATCACTTTCCCTACATGCAATCGTCTCAGTCTCAGAGGTTTTTCTCCTCTCCGAGATAAACTCTTTGACCTCAAAGCTTTCCCACCTCTCCGCCAAACGTTTCCGCTTCCACATCCCGTTATCACCTCCAACCCGTCCCATCATTCAACGAGCAATGGTTCTGCGCCTACAAAGTGCTAGGCACTCTGCTAACTTTGTGATCAACAAAACGGGGCCGTTCTATTCCATGAGCTCAACCCAGTGCCAAATGAAAGCCCGCTCCACGGGGGCACCTGGATGGCTCAGTCCGTTAAGGCTTCGGCTCCGCTCGCGAGTTCGAGCCCCACGCAGCCCGCCGCCTGCCGTCAGCCCGCACGGAGCCCCGTTCAGGTCCTCTTTCTCCCAGTCTCTGCCCCTCCCTCCACTCGCGCCCGCGCGCGCTCCCTCTCTCTCTCTCTCTCCGGCTCAGAAGTAAACATTTACAAAAGAAAAAAAAAAAAAAGCATGCTTTACACGTAATAATGACAAAACCAAGTAAATACTGTAATCCCGTTAGGTCTGAGGCTCTGCACAGCAGCGCTGCACGCCAGGAGCCAGAGGTAGGAGACACCAGGGCGCTGAATGAAGGGGCCGCGGGGAGGGGTGAAAACCGAAGGGAAGAAAAGGGCGAAAAAAGGCGTCGTGGTGGGTGGACAGAAGGGACGGAAACGGGCGCCAGGCAGGCAGAGAGCGAACCGCGGACAGTCAGAAGGGGGCGCGGGGGGGGGGGGGGGCGAACCGAAAGTCCGACTCCGGAGGCAGGTGGGCTCCCGCAAGAGAAGGCGTGCCCGTGTCACTCACTTTTGCCGCAGGCTCTCCTCCCTCTCCTTGTCCAGAAGGCTAGGCCACGGCTTGTCGCTCCCGTAGGGGCGTGAGTAGCCGCCATAATACGCGGTCGATGAGGCCGAAGTGAAGAGGCTGCCCCGCGGCGCCGAGGGCCGCTCTCGGGAGCGTGACCGCGAGCGGGATCGGTAAGACTGGTTTCGGGACCCTTGGCTGAAGCCACCTAGCTGATGGCTGACACCATTCCGGTCCCCAGACCGAGAGCAAGAGTGCGAGCGAGAGCTCGAGCGGGAGCGGCGGCCCCGCGGGGAGCGGGCGGATTTGCTGGGCTTAGGGCTCTTGGACAAACTGCGACGCTTCCCCCCAAAGCCCGAGGCCTCCCCCTCCGGGCTGCGCGAACGCGACACCGGAGCCATCGCCGCCGCCGGGTTCCCCGAGCCGCCGGGTCCCCCGAGCCGCCGGGTCCCCTCAGCCGCTAGAGAAGGGAGCGCTCTCGCGAGCTAAGGGAGATCTCGGTTGCTTCGGATCCCAGAGCCCGCCGTCGCGCCACCACCGAATGTGAGGAAACCTTGGAAACAGTTCCGGGTACGTCGGCAAATCCCTTCCCCCGACCTAGGTGGTTCTGCCGTCGGGACAGGATGTGTGTATATGTATAATGAAGCCGGTGGGGCAACCGGATCCACCTATCCTTCCGGTCCCGGGTGAAGCGGCTCAAATCTAAACCGGACTGGAGACCTTGTCCTTTCTTCAGCCTCGAATCGAAATACTTAAAGGGAAGGGCGAGAGGCCCCAGGAGACAGTCCACTGAGCAGCCGTATGAATAACAAACCCAGTATGACTGTATATGTATATGTGTGTGTTTATGTACATGCATGTAGGAGTATACTCACCCCCACACGCGTTTTTTTTCTTTCTAATCTCACACAAAGTAAGGAGTGTTTATCAAAATTGGTGGTAAGCTATGATGTCAGCCCCATTTTGCCCAGTTAGCTTAGAGGGCACAAATTCTGTGTTAATAACTTGAGCATGGGGGTGCCCGGGTCGTTCAGTGGGTTGAGCCACCTACTCGTGATTTCGGTTCGGGTCCTGAGTTGGGATTCTCTCTCTCTCTCTCTCTCCCTCTGCCCCTCCCACACCCATTCTCTCTCTCTGTCTAAATAGATAAACAAACAAACAAACAAACAAACATTTTTTAAAAAAATTACTTGAGCCTGATACACTATAGTTAAGTTTGTAGCCTGGAGAAAACTGCATATTTCATCCCCAGAAATTCATCTCCTCTAATGTGCTCCAGCAAAAGGAATTTGTAACCCATTTCTTGTCAGGCCCCATAAACTAGTCCCATCATATGCTAGCTCAGCAATACATGGTTAATGGTCATTTTTTCGATTCATTTTATACTGTTTTTTTTAAATGCTTATTTATTTATTTTGAGAGAGAGAGGGAGAGGGGAAGGGCAGAGAGAGGGAGACAGAATCCCAAGCAGCCTCTGTGCTATCAGTGCAGACCCCAACTCAGGACTCGCTCGCACAATCTTGAGATCATGCCCTGAGCTGAAATCAAGAGTCGAATGCTTAATGGACTGAGCCTTCCAGGCGCCCCTTTTATACTGTTTTTAAATGAAAGTCCACTAGGTTGTGGAAATGGGCATTAAGGTAGTGGGAGTCAGGGGGACTCTTTTATACCAATAATTGTTAAAGAAGGTGCACTATGAGGTGTCCGGCTGGCTCAGTCGGAAGAACGTATGACCCTTGATCTCGGGGTCGTGAGTTCTAGTCCCACGTTGGGTGTAGATATTACTTAAACTTACGTAAGCTTAAAAAGAAAAAAAAGTTGCAAGACTGAAAGTTTTGGGTTTTTAAAAATTTCTTAATGTTTATTTTTGAGAGAGAGAGAGTGCGCGAGCGAGCATGGGGGAGGGGCAGAGAGAGGGAGACAGAGGATCTGAAGCAGGCTCCAGGCAGAGAGCCTGGTGTGGCCCGAACTCGTGAGCCAGGGGATCATGACCTGAGCTGAAGTCAGATGATTAACCGACTGAGCCATCCAGACGCCCCCAAAACAAAGTTTTTAATCTCTGATCTGTTTTTGAAAGGAGTTATGAGCTCAAAACCTGAACTAAATAATTGTTTTGTTTGTTGTATAGATTTATTTTCAAAGGACAGAACAGATAATTTAAATACAAGTCTATAGGCACATGGGTGGCTCAGTTTGTTAAGCATCTGACTTCGGCTCAGGTCATGATCTCACAGTCCGTGAGTTCAAGCCTCTCGTTGGGCTCTGTGTTGACAGCTGGGAGCCTGGAGCCTGCTTCAGATTCTGTGTCTCCCTCTCTCTCTGCCCCTCCCCCGCTCAAGCTCTGTCTGTCTGTCTCTCTCTCAAAAATAAAATAAACATTAAAAAAATTAAAAATAAGGGGCACCTAGGTGGCTCGGTCAGTTAAGTGTGGGACTTCAGCTCACGTCATGATCTTAGAGTTCATGAGTTTGAGCCCCACATCGGGCTCTCTGCTGTCAGCACAGAGAGCGCTTCGGATCCTCTGTCTCCCTCTCTCTCTTCCCCTCCCTCACTCACAAAAGTAAACATTTCTCTCTCAAAAGTAAACATTAAAAAAAAAAAAGAATTACTCTGTCAAAGGCAGCGATCATGCCAAAACATGTTCTCACTTACAGACACTCGCCAGCATCTTTTGAGTCTTTGAGAGCTCTCAGTGAAAAAAAAGGGGTCTAATATTTTATTCATATACATCCTTCTTCTCTGCGATGTAATCTACAGTTTCTTGTGGACACATTAACTTCTCCACATCTGTATCAGGAATTTCAAACCCAGATTCATCCTCCCTGACCATGATAATCTCCACTTGTCCAAACTGTCTAAGCCCAAGTCTTTCATAAAGTGGGAATTTACCAAGAGCTTTTCTGGGTCAATCTTGCTATAGAGTTTCAAGACGTAAAGAACACGGTCCTTGATTTCCTCCCACGTCAAAGTGCATCACTGTGCAGGTGGCACACTTGTGTAACTGGGACCTGCGGGAGCACTGAGGTGGGCTGCAGAGCCCCAGGCCTCCTCCAGGTCCCTGCGCCGCACAGGGTGATGCTGAGGGACAAGGCCACTGCCAGCGTGAGAGCCCCCAGGCAGCGGTGTCAAGGCTGAGGACAGTTGGCAGACACAAGTGGAGAGGACGTGAGCCACCATGGTTACGTCAACCCCAGATTTGAACTAAATACTTTCACAAAATAATTTTCTTCCCAAATACTTCTTGTTCCTGGTTCAGACTTGTGATCTCTAGTGCTGGCTTTGACAGTCCCTCAAACTCGTGGCTCACTAGGATTTCTCCTTTGATGATGAACTGGTGCTCCATTTATGGGAAGGGGTTTGATGATATTAGGCCTCTAGACGTATGGAAAATTTCTCCAACTCTTGGATCAGCCCATAGGAATTTCACATTGGAAAGACTGAGCCCCTAATGGACAATTATTTCTAATTTAACCTCACTGAGAGGAGCTGTGTCTGCCAACAGGTAGAAATGTGGCCAGAGCTTGTGGGAGTGTTCTGATGACTGAAAATAACACAGGATGAAACGGAATGATATGACCATTCCGGCGTATATTTGAGGTGAAGATTCTGCTGGGGTGTGTGTGCGCGCGCCCACACGGGCCCAAGACAGGGAGAAGGAAGAGCGAATGATGCCCTGCCCAGTGTGTGACTTGGATGGAGAATTTGAGTGCTTTGCTGCCCATTAGGTCCCTATGGGACTAGGATGTTGGCCAACTATGCCAGTGGCTAATGCTGAGTGTAATGAAGCTCGCGGTCAATATCTGAGAGGGGTGGAAAATAAGGAAGTTCCAGAACTTGACAAATAACCCAGATCCCGAAGCGCAGCCAGTGCCCGTGGTTCCAAAGAAAATCGAACAGCTGTCTATTCACACCTATGTATGAAAGAGGAGGAAAGGGAAAGAAGGTTTAATACAGAGATAAAGATAATACAGCCCTCTGTTCCTGCGTTGCTTTCCTCCAGTTCACTGACTTTCTTTATTTGTGGCATTTAGGGTACAAAACTTCTGTTGTGATGACATTAAGAGAGAAACGTGCTGCACATGTGCTATTTCTTTAAGAGAAAATGTTAAGTGTGGAACTGTGGCATTTGATTTCCTCAGGCTGCCACCTTTTTCTTCTCTTCCTCTTCATTCTCTTTCTCCAGTTCCCCAGGTCTTCCTTCCTCCTTCCTTTGCTTTAGAAATGAAAAAACAAGGGCGCCTGGGTGGCTCAGTCAGTTAAGTGTCCAACTTCGGCTCAGGTCATGATCTCACTGTTCGTGGGTTCAAGCCCCGCGTCGGGCTCTGTGCTGACAGCTCAGAGCCTAGAGCCTGCCTGGGGTTCTGTGTCTCCCTCTCTCTTTCTCTGCCCCTTCCCTGCTAACGCTCTGTCTCTCTTTTTCTCAAAAATAAATAAACACCGAATTAAAAAAAAAAAACAAAGAACAGGAGTGCCTGAGAACACAGTTTTGCACAATTTAACCAACACTACATGAAGTACTTCTTTATTATCAGATAAACCAGACCAATAAACCAAAAACCTAGAATAGGCATATCTTGAAAACATTGGCTTCATATGAATGGAGATGTTAGCAGCATTCATGTTTTGATCTTGTCTTGCTTTTTTTTTTTAAAAAATTAATAGGCTTTATTTTTTAGGGCAGTTTTAGGTTTACAAAAAAACTGAGCAGAAAGTACAGAGAGTTCCTGTTATATTTTGCATTGGGTGTGGTACCTTTGCTACAATTGATAAACCAGTATCGGTACATTTTAATTAAAGTCTATTGTTTACATTAGGGTTCACTCTTTGTGTAGTGTTTTCTATCAATTTTGTCAAGTGCTTAATGTCCTGTATCTACCACTACTGTATATACAGAATAGTTTCATTTCCCTAAAAATCCCCTGTGCTCCACCTACTCATCCTTCCTTTCCTGCTCTCTTCCCCTCCTCCTAAAAAAAAAAAGGTTTCCCCTTCCTGGGAAACTACTGATCTTTCCACTTTGCTACCGCTGTACCTTTTCCAGAATGTCACATAGTTGGAATCAGACTGGCTTCTTCCGCTTAGCAATATGTACTTAAGTTTCCTTTGTGTCTTTTCCTCGGTTGACAGCTCATTTCTTTTTATTGCTGAATAATATTCTGTTGTACCAATGTATCACACTTTACCTATTCACCTGTTGAAGGATATCTTGGTTGCTTCTAGGTGTCGGTGATTATGAATAAAGCTACTATAAACATTCACATGCAAGTTTTGTGTAGATATATACTGTCAAGCTACTTGGGTGAATGCCTAGGGATGGGATTATTGGATCATATGATAAGAGTATGTTTAGTTTCATAAGAAACTGCCAAATTGTCTTCCAATGTGGCTGAACCATTTTTGCATTCCCACCAGCATGGAATGAGGGTTCCTGGTGCTCCACATCCTTGTCAGCATTTGCTGTTGTCAGTGTTTTGGATTTTAGCCATTCTAATAGGTGTGTAGTGTATCTTGTTGTTGTAGCTTTTAGTTTATTTAATTTGAGAGAGAGCGTGAGCAGGAGAGGGGCAGAGAGAGGGAGAGAGAATCGCAAGCAGGCTCCGTGCTGTCAGTGCAGAGCCCACAGTGGGGCTTAATCTCACTAACTGTGGGATCATGACTGGAGCCGAAATCAAGAGTCAGACATTTAACTGACTGAGCCACCCAGGCACCCCAGTATCTTGTTGTTTCCAAATTACACATAACGTTAGGCATCTTTGCATATGCTTATTTAGCAACTTTACATCTTCTTTGGTGAAGTTTCTGTTCAAACCTTTTGCCTACTTTTTAACTGTATTGTTTGTTTTCTTATTGTTGAGTTTTAAGAGCTCTTTCTATATTGTGGACACAAGTCTTTTATCAGATAAGTGTTTTGCACACATTTTCTTCCCAGTCTGTGGTTTGTCTTTTCATTCTTTAACAGTGTCTTTTGCGGGGCACACATTTTTTTTCCCCATCAACATAAGTAAATATTTTTTAAATTAAAGTACAGTTGACATACAAGATTATATATATTTTTAATGTTTATTTATTTTTTCAGAGAGAGAACAAGCAGGGGAGGGGCAGAGAGAGAGGGAGACACAGAATCTGAAGCAGGCTCCAGGCTCTGAGCTGTCAGCACAGAGCCTGACATGGGGCTCCAGCTCACAGACCATGAGATCATGACCTGAGCCGAAGCGGGACGCTTAACCAACTGAGCCACCCAGGCTCCCCAACATGCAATATTATATTAGTTTCAGGTGTACCACATAGTAATTACACATTTATATACATTACAAAATTAACATCATGAGAAGTCTAATTACTGGGGTGCGTGGGTGGCTAAGTTGATTAAGCCTCTGGCTAGGGTCATGATCTCACAGTTCCGTGAGTTCGAGCCCCACATAGGGCTCTCTGCTGTCAATGTGAAGCCTGCTTCTGAACTTCTGTCTCCTTCTCTCTGCCCTTCCCCCTGCTCATGCGTGGGCTCTCTCTCTCTCGAAAATAAATAAACATTAAAAAAAATTTGGGGTGCCTGGGTGGTTCAGTTGGTTGAGTGTCTGACTTCGGCTCAGGTCATGATCTCACAGTTTGTGAGTTTGAGCCCCACGTCAGGCTCTGTGCTAACATCTTGGAAGTTGGAGCCTGCTTCAGATTCTTTGTCTCCCTCTCTCTGCACCTTCCCCACTCTCACTCTGTCTCTCAAAAATAAATAAACATTAAAAAATTAAAAAAAAAATTAAAGGGGTGCCTGGGTGACTCAGTTGGTTAAGCATCTGACTTCATTCAGCTCAGGCCATGATTTTGCAGTTCGTGAGCTGCAGCTCTGCATCAGGCTCTGTACTGACGGCTCAGAGCCCGGAGCCTGCTTCGAATTCTGTGTCTCCCTTTCTCTCTCTCTCTCTCTCTCTCTCTCTCTCTCCCCCCTGCTCGCACCCTGTCGGTCTGTCTCTCTGTCTCTCTCTCTCAAAAATAAACATTAAAAGAATAAGAAAAAATTTAAAAAGAAGTCTAGTTACCGCCTGTCACCATACAAAGTTATTACAATATTATTGACTGTATTCCCTATGTTGTACTTTTCATCCTGTGACTTGTTTATTTTATAACTGGAAGTTTGTACGTCTTAATCCCCTTCATCTATTTTACCCATTCTCCCATTCCCCTCCCCTCTGGAAACTACCAGTTTGTCCTCTGTATTTATATCTATTTCTATTTTGTTTTGTTTCTTCATTTGTTGGGGTTTTTAAAAGAGTCTACATATAAGTGAAATCATATGCTATTTGTCTTTCTTTTTAAAAAATGTTTATTTATTTATTTTTGAGAGAGAGAGAGAGAGAGAGAAAGAGAGAGAGAGAGAGAGAGCACACGAGCACAGCAGGAGGGGCAGAGAGAGAGGGAGACACAGAATCTGAAGCAGGCTCCAGGCTCTGAGCTGTCAGCATAGAGTCCGACGCAGGGCTTGAACTCACCAACTGGGAGATCATGACCTGAGCCAAAGTCATATGCTTAACCAACTGAACCATCCAGGTGCCCCTAATATTTGTCTTTCTATGGATAACTTATTTAACTTATAATGATACTCTCTAGTTCCATCCATTTTGTCGGGAATGAATGGTAAGATACCATTCTTTTTTGTCGATGATATATCACATATTTTTTCTAAGATTTTATTATTATTTTTTTACATTTATTTATTTTTGAGAGACAGAGAGAGACAGAGCACAAGTGGGGGAGGGGCAGAGAGAGGAGACACAGAATCCGAAGCAGGCTTCAGGCTCCGAGCTGCCAGCACAGAGCCCGACGCGGGTCTCGAACCCACAAACCATGAGATCACGACCTGAGCTGAAGTCGGACGCTCAACCGACTGAGCCACCCAGGTGCCCCCTCTAAGATTTTATTTTTAAGTATTCTTTACACCCAACCTGGGGCTCACACTTACAACCATGAGATCAAGGGTCACATGCTCTACCGACTGGGCCAGCCAAGCCCCCTACCACATTTTCTTTCTCCATTCATCTATCAATGGACACTTGAGTTGTTTCCATATCTTAGCTATTGTAAATACTGCTACAGTAAACATGGGGTGCATATTTCTTTTCAAATTAGTATTTTTGTTTTCTTTGGGTAAACACCCAGGAGTGCAATTGCCGGATTGTGTGGTATTTCTATTTTAAACATTTTGAGGAACCTCCATACTGTTTCCCATAGTGGCTGCACCAATTTACAGTCACACCAACAGTGCACCAGGGTTCCCTTTTCTCGATATCCTTCCCAATATTTGTTATTATCTTTTTGATTCTAGCCATTCTGACAGGTATAAAGTGACATCTCACTGTGGTTTTGATTTGCATTTCCCTGATAACTAGTGATGTTGAGTATCTTTTCATGTGTCTGTTGGCCATCTCTGTATCTTCTTTGGGAAAATGTCTATTCCACTACTCTGCCCATTTTTAAATCATTATGTGTGGGGGTTTTTTTGGTGTTGAGTTATATGGGTTCCTTAGATATTCTGGGTATTTACCCCCTTATCAGATATATCATTTGCAATCGTCTTCTCCATTAAGTACATTTCCTTTTCATTTTGTTGATGGCTTTGCTGTGCAAAAGCTTTGTAGTTTGATGTAGTCCTATTCATTTATTTTTGCTTTTTTTGCCCTTGCCTGAGAAAACAAGTCCAAAAAACATTGCTAAGACTGATGTTCAAGAGTTTATTGCCTAAGTTTTCTTTTTTTAATGTTTATTTATTTTGAGAGAGAGAGAGAGACAGACAGACAGACAGACAGAGAGTGCACGTGCACAAGTGGGGGAGGGGCAGAGAGACAGAGGGAAACAGAGAATCCCAAGCAGGCTACATGCTGTCAGCGCAAGGCCTGACGTGAGGCTTGATCTCATGAACCATGAGCTCATGACCTGAGCTGAAATCAAAAGTTGGACACCTAACTGACTGAGTCACCCAGGCACCCCACTGCCTATGTTTTCCTTTAAGAGTTTTGTGGTTTCAGGTTTTACATTTAGGTTTTTAATCCATTTTGAGTTTATTTTTGTGTATGGTGTAAAACAGTGGTCCAGTTTCATTCTTTTGCATGTAGCTGTCCAGTGTTCCCCATACCATTTATTTAGGAGACTGTCTCTTTTCCATTGTATAGTCTCACCTCCTTTGGCATAGATTAATTGGCCATATAACTGTGGGTTTATTTCTGGGCTCTCTATTCTCTTCTACTGATCTATGTGTCTATTTTTATGTCAGTACCACACTGTTTTGATTATTACAGCTTTGTAGTATAGTTTGAAATCTGAGAATATAATACTTTCTGCTTTGTTCTTTTTTCTAAAGATTGCTTTGGCTGCTCAGGGTCTCATGTTATTTCATACAAGTTTTAGGATTATTTGTTCCAGTTCTGTGAAAAATGCCATTGGTATTTTGATTGGGATTGCATTGAATCTGCAGATTACTTTGGGTAGTATGGACATTTTAAGAATATTAATTTTTCTAATCCATGAGCATAGGATATTTTTCTACATATTTGCATCATCTTCAATTTCTTTCATCAATGTCTTATACTTTTCAGAGTACAGGTCTTTCACCTCCTTAAATTTATTCCTAAGTATTTTATTCTTTTTGATGCAATTGTGTATGGGATTGTTTTCTTAATTTCCTTTTCTGACTGTTATTAGTGTAGAAAAATGCAACAGAGAGGCGCCTGGGTGGCTCAGTCGGTTAAGTGTCTGACTCTTGGTTTCGGCTCAGGTCATGAGGTCAAGCCCTGTGTCGGGCTCTGTGCTGACAGTGTGGAGCCTATTTCGGATTCTCTCTCTCCCTCTGTCTTTGCCCCTCCCCTGCGCGCACTCTCTCTATCTCTCTCTCAAAACAAATAAAATAAGCTTAAAAAAAAGAAAAATGCAACATATTTCTATTAATTTTGTATCCTTCAACTTACTGAATTCATTTATTAGTTCAAATAGTTTTTTGGTGGAGTCTAGGGTGTTCTATATATTGTATATCATGTCACCTGCAAATAGTGACAGTTTTTCTTCTTCCTTGCCAATTTGGATGCCTTTTATTTTTTTTTATTTTTATTTTTTTGTTAATCACCACAGCTAGAACTTCCAGTATTATGCTGAATAAAATTGGCAAGAACGGGAATGGGCATCCTTGTCTTGTTCCTGATCTTAGGGTTGAGTATGGTGCTAGCTATGAGTATGTCACATGTGGCCTTTATTACGTTAAGGTGCGTTCCCTCTATACTCACTTTGTTGAGAGTTTTTGTCGTAACTGAATTTTGAATTCTGTCAAATGCTTTTTCTTAATTTATTAAGATGATCATGGGTGCCTGGGTGGCTCAGTCGGTTGAGCGTCAGACTTTGGCTCAGGACTTTGTCTCAGGCCATGATCTCAGTTTGTGAGTTCGAGTCTCGCATTGGGCTCTCTGCTGTCAGCGTGGAGCCACTTTGGATCCTCTGTCCCTCTCTCTCTGCACCTCCCCTGCTCGCTCCCTTTCTCTCAAAAATAAACATTTAAAAATTAAGGAAGATGACCGTATCATTTTTATCCTTCATTTTGTTAATGTGGTGTATCTCATTGATTGAGATAAGGATGTTAAACCATCCTTTCATCCCTGGAATAAATCCCACTTGATCATGGTGTATGATCCATTTAATGTATCGTTGAATTTAACTCGCTAATATATTGTTGAGGATTGTTGCATCTATGTTTATCAGGGATATTAACCTGTAATTTTCCTTTTTGTAGTATCTCTGGTTTTGGTATTAGGGTAATTTTGGCCTCATGGAATGAATTTGAAAGCATTTTTTCCTCTTCAAGTTTTTGAAATAGTTTGAGAAGGATAGGTGTTGACTCTCTTTAAGTGTCTAATATAATTTACCTGTGAAGCCATCTGGTCCTGGACTTTTGTTTGTTGAGAGTTTTTGACTATTGCTTCAATTTTATTACTAGTAAGTGGCCTGTTCAGATTTTCTGTTTATTCACGATTCAATCTTGGAGGTTTGTATGTTTCTAGGAATTTATTATTCTTCCAGGTTGTGCAATTTGTTGGCATTTGGCATATATATATATATATATATATATATATATATATATATATATATATTTTTGTAGTACTCCCTTAAGATGCTTTGTGATTCTGTGGTGTCACTTGTAACTTCTCTTTCATTTCTGATTTTACTCACTTGAGTCCCCTCTCTTTTTTCTTGATGAGTCTGGCTAAAGATTTATCAATTTTGTTTATCTTTTCAAAGAACTAGCTCTTAATTTCACTACCTTTCGTATTGCTTTTTTAGTCTCTATTTCATTTATTTCTGCTCTGATATTTATTCCTTATTATTATTATATATTTATTACTTTGGACTTTGTTGTTTTTCTAGTTCCTTTAGGTGTAAGGTTAGATTATTTATTTCAGATTTTTCTTATTTCTTGATGTAGGCTTGTATTGTTATAAACTTGCTTCCTAGAGCTGCTTTTGCTGTGTCCCAAAGATTTTGGAATGTTATTATTTTCAACTTCGTTTGTCTTATTTTTTAATTTTCTCTTACAGTGCTTTTGTCCTAAGGAAAGTTCCTACAGATTCCTGCCCCTCAGCACACCCCCTGAAATTAGTCAATAAATCTCCTTCATGTAAGGGCCAGGTGCCTTTCAAACTGTTGCCTCTGTGCTGGGTCTGAGTTCACGCACAGACCCTTTAGTAATGGAGCCTGTTTTCTATAGCCCTCTGGCTCCCCTAGGAGATTCCCCTAGCAATTTCTACCTAGACAATCATGTCATCTGTGAACAAAGACAGTTTTATTTCTACCTTCCCCATCTACATACCTTTTATTTTACTTTGTCTTATTGCATTAGTTAGGCCTACCAGTATGATGTTCAATAATAGTAGTTAGAGGGGACATCCCTGCTTTCTTCCTGATTTTAAGGTGAAAGCATCTAATTTCTCACCACTAAGTATGTTAACTGTAGACATTTTTATAGATGTCCTTTATCATGTTGAGGAACTTCCTTTTTGTTCCTAGTTTGCTGAGCGTATTTAACATGAATTGGTGCTGGACCTTGTCAAGTGCTTTTTTTCTGCATCTGATGATAGGATCATGTCATTTTTTCTTCTTTAGCCTGTTGATGTGATGGATTACATTAATTGACTTTTGAGTGTGAACCAGCCTTGCGTACCTGAGATGAATCCCAGTTGGTCAGAGTATATAATTATTTTCATAACTTGTTGTATCTGATCTGCCAATATTTGGTTGATGGTTTTTGCATCTATATTAAGAGATATGGGTCTTTGGTTTTCCTTTTTGTAATGTATTGTCTGGTTTTAGTATTAGGATGATGCTGATCTCATAGAATGAGTTAGAAAGCATTCCCCCTGCTTCTATTTTCTAGAACAGATTGTAGAGAATTTGTATCATTTATTATGTTTGGTAGAATTCCCCAGTAAACTCATTTGTGCCTGTTGCTTTCTGTTTTGGAAGGTTACTAATTATTGGCTCAGTTTTAAAATAGGTATAGACCTATTCATATAGTCTATTTCTCTTTTTATGAGTATTGTTAGATTATGTATTTCAAAGAATTGGTCCATTGCTTCTAAGTTATCAAATTTGTGACCATAGAGTTGTTCATAATATTCTTTTATTATCCTTTTTTTTTTTTATTTTTTTTTTTTTATTTAAAAAAAAAATTTTTTTTTTTCAACGTTTATTTATTTTTGGGACAGAGAGAGACAGAGCATGAACGGGGGAGGGGCAGAGAGAGAGGGAGACACAGAATCGGAAACAGGCTCCAGGCTCTGAGCCATCAGCCCAGAGCCCGACGCGGGGCTCGAACTCACGGACCGCAAGATCGTGACCTGGCTGAAGTCGGACGCTTAACCGACTGCGCCACCCAGGCGCCCCTTATTATCCTTTTAATGTCAGTGGAATCAGAAGTGATGGCCCCCTTTCTTTTTTTTGTTTAAAATTTTTTTTTTAATGTTTATTAAGTTTTTGAGAGAGAAAGAATTCTCAAAAGCAGGCTTCAGGCTCTGAGCTGTCAGCACAGAGCCCAACATGGGGCTTGAACTCACAAACTGTGAGATCATGACCTGAGCCGAAGTTGGATGCTTAACTGACTGAGCCACCCAGGTGCCCCATGATGGCCCCCTTTCATTTCTGATAGTAGCAATTTGTGTCTTCTCTTTTTTTCTTGGTTAGCCTGGACAGATACTTATCACTTTTGTCAATATTTTCAAAATAACCACCTTTTGGTTTCATTGATTTTCTCTATTGTTTTCTTGCTTTCAATTTCTTTGATTTTTGCTCTGATTTTTTAATATCTTTTTTTCTGCTTACTTGCATTTAATTTCCTCTTCTTTCTCTAGGTTCCTAAGGTAGAAACTTAGATTATTAATTTTAGATTTTTCTTCTTTTCTAACATAGGCATTCAGTGTGACAAATATCCCTCTATGCATTGATATCATTGCATCTCCAAATTTTGATAAGTTGTATTTCCATTTCCATTTAGTTAAAAATATTTTTTCAAATTCTCTTGAGATTTATTCTTTGATCCATGTGTTATTTAGAAGTGTGTTTTATGGCCCAGAATATAGTCTTAGTGAATGTTTCATGTGAGCCTGAAAACAATGTGCATTCTGCTGTTGTTGAAGTATTCTACAAAGGTCAATTAGATCTGGTTTATTGATGATGCTCTTAGTTCAATTATATTTGATTATACTGATTTTCTACCTGCTGTATTTGTCAATTAGTAATAGAGGGGATGTTAAAGTTCTCAAGTACAACAGTAGATTTGTCTATTTCTCCTTGTAGTTCTGTCAATTTTGACTCATGTGTTTTGACACTGGGCTGACACATTAAGGTTTGCTGTCTTCTGGAAAATTGAATCTTTTTGTTATGTAATGGCCCTCTTTATCCCTGATAATTGTCCTTGTTCTGAAGCGTGCTTTGTCTGAAGTATTCCAGCTTTCTTTTGCTTAATGTTAGCATGGTATATCTTTCTCCATACCTTCAATGCCTCCATACCTTCAATTTATCTCTCTTTACATGTAAAGTAGGTTTCCTGGGGCGCCTGGGTGGCTCAGTCCGTTAAGCGTCTGACTTCGGCTCAGGTCATGATCTCACGGTTTGTGAGTTTGAGCCCGGTGTCGGGCTCTGTGCTGACAGTTCAGAGCCTGGAGCCTGCTTCGGATTCTGTGTCTCCCTCTCTCTGTGTCCCTCCCATGCTCACACTCTGTCTCTCTCTTTCAAAAATAAATAAACATTAAAAAAACAAAGTAGGTTTCTTGTTGGCAACATATAGTTGGCTCTTGTGGTTTTTAAATCCAATCTTACAGTCTCTATCTTTTAATTGCCATAGACTATTCACATTTAAAATTGTTATTGATATATTCAGATTAGTATCTACCGTTTTTGTAATTGCTTTGTATTCATTGTCATTGTTCTTGGTTTCTATTTTATCTTCCACTCTTTTTCTGCCTTCTCTGGTTTTAATTGAGATTTTTATTATGATTCAATTTTCTCTATTCTCTTAACATACCATTAACACTTAGAAAAAAAATTTTTAGTGGTTGCCCTAGAATTTGCAATATGCATTTACAAGGAGTCTAAGTCCACTTCCAAATAACACTATATCATTTTACTGGTAGTACAAATACCTTATGCACATGCACAGTGTTCCCAATTCCTCTCTCCTGTCTTTTATAACATTGCTGTCATTCATTTCACTTATCCATATGCTATAATCACTGAAGACATTTTTACTGTTATTATTTTGGACAAACTGTTATCTGCTAGATCACATAAAAATATAAATAAAATGTTTCATCTTACCTTCATTTATTATTTCTCTAACACCTTTTCTTTCTTTATGCAAATCTGAATTTCTTTTTTTTAAAACTTTTATTTATTTAAGTAATCTCTGCCCCCCAATGTGGGACTTGAACTCACGACCCCAAGGTCCAGAGTCGCATGCTTCTCCAAACTGAGCCAGCCAGGTACCCCACAAGTCTGAGTTTGTGACCTATATCATTTTCCTCCTCTCTAAGTGCTCCTGTTAACATTTCTTGCAAAGGAGGTATACTGGTGACAAATTTTCTTAATTTTTATTTGTCTGAGAAAGTCTTTATTTCTCCACACTTTTGAAGGATAACTTTGATGGATACAGAATTCTAGGTTAATGGATTTTTTTCCTCCAACACTTTAAATATTTCACTTCACTTAGGGCACCTGGGTAGCTCAGTCAATGGAGCATCTGACTCTTGATTTCAGCTCAGGTCATGATCCCAGGGTCATGGGATCGTGCCCCGTATCAGGCTCCATGCTGAGCGTGGAGCCTGCTTAAGATTCGCTCTCTCCCTCCCTGTGCACCTCTTCCTCGCTTGTACTCTCTCTCTCTCTCAAAAACCTTTTTTTTTCCCACTTCACCATCTTCTTGCTTGCATGTTTTCTAAAGAGAAGTCTGATGTGATTCTTATCCTTGCTCCTGTATAGGTATTTTTTTTTGATCTGGCTTCTTTCAAGATTTTCTCTTTGCCTTTGATTTTCTACAGTTTGAATATGATATGCCCCAGTATAGATTTTTTTGGTGTTTATCCTGCTTGATGTTCTGTGAACTTCCTGGATCTGTTGTTTGGTGTCTGCCATTAATTTGGAACAAATCTCTGCCAGTATAACTTTTTTTTTTTGAAGGTTTAAAAGAGTTTTTGAGTATAGTTGACACACAATGTTGTATTAGTTTCAGGTGTACAGCATAGTGATTTAATGCAATCCCTACCAAAATACCAACAGCATTTTTCACAAAACTAAAACAATACTAAAATTTGTATGGTACCACAGAAGACCCCCAATAGCCAAAGCAATATTAAGAAAGAAAAACAAAGCCGGAGGTATCACGATTCCAGATTTCAAGATATACTACAAAGCTGGAGTCATCAGAGAAGTATGGTACTGGCATCAAAATAGACACACAGATCAATGCAACAGAACAGAGAGCCCAGAAAGAAATCCACACTTATATGGTCAATGAACTTATGCCAAAGGAGGCAAGAACATACATTAGGGAAAAGACAGTCTCATCAATAAACGGTGTTGGGAAAACTGGACAGCTACACGCAAAAGAATGAATTTGAACTACTTTCTAACACCACACACAAAAATAAACTCAAAATGGATTGAAGACTTAAATTGGAGATCTGCCAATTTTACTTTAAACATTTCCTCCACTCTTTTTTCTTTCTCCTCCTTCTGGCATCCCCGTCACACGTTACACCTCTTGCAGTTGTCTACAGCTCTTAGGTGGTCTGTTTTGTTTTGTTTCCTTCATTCTTTTTTCTCTTTGTTTTTCATTTTCAGAAGTTTCTATTGTCATATTGGGGAGCTTCTGTCATATTGGGAAGTTGCTGTTGTCATATCTTCCAACTCATTGATCCTTACTTGGCTTGTACAGTCTATCGATAAGCCCATCAAAGGCACTCTTCAGGGGCACCTGGCTGGCTCAGTTGGTGGAATGTGCGACTCTTGGTTTCAGGGTTGTGAGTTTGAGTCCCATGTTGGGTATAGACATTACTTAAAATCTTAAAAAAAAAAAGGCCTTCTCCAGTTCTGTCACAGTGTTTTTGTTTTCTAGTATTTCCTTTTGATTCTTTCTTAGAGTTTTTATTTCTTGGCTTTACATTATTCATATGTTCTTGCATATTGTCCACTTTTTTCATGAGAGACTTTAGCATATTAATCATAGTTATTTTATTTTATTTTTTTGATACATTTTATTATTTTTAGAAGTTTATCTAGTTTGAGAGAGAGAGAGAGAGGTAGTGGGGGAGGGGCAGAGAGAGAGGAAGAGAGAATCCCGAGCAGGCTCTGTGCTGTCACTGCAGAGCCTGATGCAAGGCTCCATTTCATGAACTGTGAGATCGTGACCTGAGCTGAAATCAAGAGTCAGATGCCTAATGGACCGAGCCACCCAGATGCCCCAAATCATAGTAATTTTAAATTCCACATCAAATAATTCCAAAATTTCTGCCATATTTGAGTCTACTTCTGATGCTATGTCTCTTCAGAATATGTGGGTTTTTTTGTTTTTGTTTTTTGTTTTTGTTTTTTTTTTAGCATGCCTTATACCTTTTATTGAAAGCCAGACATGATGTACTGGGTAAAAGAACTGGAGTAGATAGTGCTTTAGTGCAAGGTTTTCTGTTTATCTGGCTAGGAATTAGGATGTGTTTACTGTTTGCTGTGTCAGAGGCTAAAATTCCCTTTAGTGTCCTTGTTTTTGTCTCGGCTGTCATCTTTGAGTTTCCCTAGAGGCTTCTTCTTAAATAGGGTCTGAGGCTTGCAGTTCTTTCAGGTGTAGTCCACTATTAAACAGGAGCACTATTCATTTGGTGGTAAGTCTGTGGGGAGGAAAAACGTTCTATAGTCCTATGATTAGATCTCAGTCCTTTAGGGAGTCCGTCTCCCTGGGCTGTGACCTTTACAAGGGCTTTTCAGCTTCCCCACCCTTTCCTTTAACTAAGTGAGACAGGAAGACTGGAAGGGGCCAGAGTTGGGTGTACCCACCCCTTCCACCGTCACCCAGGCTTTGGTAAAATCCAAGTCCCTTAGGCTGTGGTTAGTTTCCCTTCAGGGTAGGCCTTGGTTGAGAAAATCAGAGAGCTCTGGATATGTTTCAAAATAGTTTTCCCCTCTCCCTGCTTTAAGCAAGTGGAGTTTTCTCCAATTTTTACAGTGATCGCTCCTCGGAACCCTTCCCTGGCCAGAGTATTAACTCTTAAGGCAATCCATACTAAGCTTCTAAAATTTGTCAATTACAGGGCGCCTGGTGGCTCGGTCAGTTAAGTGTCCAACTCTTGATCTCAGCTCAGGTCTTGATATCAGGGTCATCAGTTCAAGCCCTGCGTTGGGCTCCATGCTGGGTATGCAGCCTACTTAAAAAATAATAAATAAAATAATAAAATAAAACTCATCAATTATAGTTTACTGTGTTCCAACTCATATTGGCTCTAACTGTGGGTTTCTGCTTAGGCTTCTGCTTCTGGCAAACTGTGTTTATCGGTCTTCTCCCTACTTTCCAGGGCAGCAGTTTGCCCTATGACCTCAGTGCTCTAACAGATCTAAGAAGAATTGTTTTCAGTTTATTCCATTCTTTCTTGTTATGAAGATGAGAATTCCTTCCTTATTCTTTACATTTTGGACTGGAAACTGGAAGTCCTTGTCTTTCTTTTTAAAGTGTGAGAGTTTGGGGTGCCTGGTGGCTCAGTTGGTTGAGCGTCTGACTCTTGATTTTGGCTCTGGTCATGATCTCACAGTTTTTGGGATCGAGCCCTACATCGGGCTCTGCACTAACATGCGGAGCCTGCTTGAGATTCCCTCCCTCTCTCTCTGCCCCTCCAATGAGTGCTCTCTCTCAAAGTAAATAAATATTTAAAAATAAAGTGTGAGAATTCTATATTTCCATTAATATTGTGTGTTCACACACTGCTCACCATTCAGACAGGGAAAGGGACTTTGCATTTTCTCTGAAAAATCACAGCTTAATCCACTTTTTTAAAATAACTACTTTTCGGGGCACCTGGATGGCTCAGTCGGTTGAGCGTCCAACTTCCACTCAGGTCATGATCTCCCGGTCTGTGAGTTTGAGCCCCGCGTCGGGCTCTGTGCTGACAGCTCAGCGCCTCGAGCCTGCTTCCCATTCTGTGTCTCCCTCTCTCTGTGCCCCTTCCCCACTCATGCTCTCTCTCTCTCTCTCTCTCTGTCAAAAGTAAATAAACATTAAAAAAAATTAAAAAATAACCACTTTTCACTTTATTTACTTATTGTATTATATACATCATTAACGTTATATGTTGCCTTAAGTCCTAAGACAGAATAAATGGATGAACGAATGAATAACAAATAAGGTAGTTTAAACCATAGAAAAGAGAATCCATTTAATTGGTGCAAGAACAAGAAGAAATGAGAAATACTTAGTTCATACCTAATGCTTTAATCTGCTTTTTAATAGAGAAATATTGCATAAAGGTATATTAATGTGAATCTGTCATTCAGCAGGATGTCTAACATATGGGGTTATTTTGGTTAATGAAATGTTCTGGTGACCCAGTGGCCCGGGTGGCTCAGTCAGTTGAGTGTCCGACTCTCGATTTTGACTCAGGTCCTGATCCTAGGGTCACGGGATCAAGCCCCGCATCGGGCTCCGAGCTGAGCATAGAGCCTACTTGGGATTCTCTCTCTCTCTCTCTCTCTCTCTCTTCCTCTGCCTCTCTTTCCCACTCACATTCTCTGTTTCTAAGATAAAAAAAGAAAGAAAAGAAATGTGAAAACATGCACTACATTTTTCTCTCAAATTCAAAGAATTTATTAACATGAATTGTATATTTGTTTCAGTGAATTTCATTGGAGCCACTGTCAGTTGTGTGATCTTAGGCATGTTATTTGGCCTCTCTCTGTGCTAGTTTCCTCATCTGCATAAGAGGTTAGTGGTAATTCATGCAGGTTGCTTAGCACAGTACTTGGTACACAGTAAGCCCGCAGAAAACTGTAGCTATTATTGTCATTATTCATTGCTGTTACATGTAAACCACCACCTCGCCGTATTGGGGGAAACAAAAAATGCAGAAGACTCAATCTCGTGCAAGAATTATTCAAAAATATCACTTGTCTATTGCCCAGGGGTTAAGGTCTTCTCTTGGTTGTCAGGGGAAGGAACGGTGACAAGGAGCAGGCTGAGGCTAATGGACCTCAATTCTCTGGCCTTGAATTTGAATTTGGTTGCTCTTCTTAGTCACCTCATGATGGTGAGCTCTCTTTCCTCATCTTTCACACCCCCATCTCAACCAGGATGGTGGTCAGCTTTCTTGTTTCTGGAATAAACGGACTGAACACTCTTTTAAGCTAAAGGTTAAGTGGCGTTTTGAAACTATAGAATGTATTCATCTAATGGAAGGACAGGTTTGGCCGTGGAGACCCCTGAAGTCTAAGTCTCTAAAAATAGAGCTACCCTATGACCCAGCAATAGCACTACCAGGATTTACCCAAGGGATACAGGAGTGCTGATGCATAGGGGCACATGTGCCCCAATATTTATAGCAGCACTTTCAACAATAGCCAAATTATGGAAAGAGTCTAAATGTCCAGCAACTGATGAATGGATAAAGAAGATGTGGTTTATATATACGATGGAATACTACTTGGCAATGAGAAAGAATGAAATCTGGCCATTTGCAGCAACGTGGATGGAACTGGAAGGTATTATGCTAAGTGAAATAAGTCAGTCAGAGAAGGACAGATATCATATGTTTTCACTCACATGTGGATCCTGAGAAACTTCACAGAAGACCATGGGGGAGGGGAAGGGGGAAAAATAGTTACAAACAGAGAGGGAGGGAGGCAAACCATAAGAGACCGTTAAATACAGAGAACAAACTGAGGGTGGATGGGGGGGGAGAGGGGAACATGGGTGATGGGCATTGAGGAGGGCACTTGTTAGGATGAGCACTGGGTGTTGTATGGAAGCGATGAGCCATGGGAGTCTACCCCCAAAACAAGAGCACGCTGTACACGCTGTATGTTAGCTAATTTGACAATAAATTATATTTAAAAAAAACCCTGAAAAACATAAATAGCAGAAGAACCAATTTAACACCTTGAAATATTTTTGCCTGAATCTCTGTTGGAATTGAGGTTTTGATGTGGTGGGTGGGCCTACAGAATTCATTGGAATTTCTTTTGCTTAAAATGAAGAAATAAGACCCTTCTGGATGTTTCTTGGGCTGTTGTGGTTATGCGCCTGGGCCAGGGTTGAGTTAAAAGGAGGGTAGGCAAGTGAGAAAAAGAGAAAAGAAAAGACAGCTCTGTTGCTTGACCTTGTGATGGGGGCTATGGAAGGAGATGTAAGGAACTCATCTGCATATGAGCCTGAGTTCTGTTTTTTCCTTTCCCTTCTATGCCCAGCTGGCCAGAACCATCTCCTCGTGCCCCACTGGCTACCTCCCAGAGGAAGTGCTGAGCTGCCAGCCTCCCTCACTCTCCCGCTCCCTAAACCTCATCAATAGCTCTGGGCCCAGCTGTTGACGTGGATTTCTTCCTCCCCTAGGTCTCCACAGTCTCTTTTTCCACTTCCTGTTTAAAAACATCATTTGTGGGGCGCCTGGGTGGCGTAGTCGGTTAAGCGTCCGACTTCAGCCAGGTCACGATCTCGCGGTCTGTGAGTTCGAGCCCTGCGTCAGGCTCTGGGCTGATGGCTCAGAGCCTGGAGCCTGTTTCCGATTCTGTGTCTCCCTCTCTCTCTGCCCCTCCCCTGCTCATGCTCTGTCTCTCTCTGTCCCAAAAATAAATAAACGTTGAAAAAAAAATTAAAAAAAAAAAACAACATCATTTGTTTCATCCTTTGTCTCTCTTCTTCAAGGGAGAAGTGGACAGAGGCTTTTCCTTGGTCTTTATCTTGCCTCCATTTTTCCCCCCTAAACCAAGATTCTTGGGCCTGGAATATGAGAATGTTGAGCTCCGAATCTGCAATTCTCATAGCAGCTCTAATTTTGTCTGGTACTGTGCTTAGGATGGGTTGAGGCATCTCAATTATGCACCCAGGCCTGAATGCCACCCCTTAAATCTCTTGTGTCCCTTGATTTTATATTTTTTTTCTTAAAGTAGGCTCCATGCCCAACGTGGGGCTTGAACTCACGACCCTGAGATCAAGAGTCACAGGCTCTACTGACTGAGCCAGCCTGGCGCCCCGTGTCCTTTGATTTTAAAAGCAAGAGTGCGTGCAGGCTGCACCTTTTGTATTTTTAGAATCCAAAATATTGGCCTGTAAATGTTGGGAATTAAGACATTCACCGTGAGACCTACCCTTTGTGTGGAAGGGATGGAGGGGGACTACAGCTCAATGCATTTGAAAATTGTATTTCTAGGGGCACCTGGATGGCTCAGTTGGTTACGCGTCCGACCTCAGCCCAGGTCATGATCTCACGGTTCACTAGTTCCAGCCCCGCATCGGGCTCTGTGCTGACAGCGTAGAGGCTGCTTGGGATTCTCTCTTTCCCTCTCTGCCCTTCCCCTCCCTCCCTCAAAAATAAACAAATAAACATTTTTTAAAGTTAATTCACCACACATTCAGAGCTGGCATTTGCTCACAGGTTGCGCCACAGGTTGGCAAACTTGGTTTTGAAAGGAGACTGGGAGAAATGAGGGCGGTTATGATGGAAGCACACCCGGCCTTTTGTGGAAAGGGTACAAATCGCATCACTCTCTCAAGGCCCGAAATTGTAAGCACCAGGAGGCTGAATGTCTGTAGGGGAGGTTGGTAACTCTTCCTATTTTCCTAGAAGTAAAATGACTCGGCGAGGAGTTGGGAACTTTGAGTCTCCAGCCCTTTGGAGAAAAGAGTTCTAGGCAGGATGCAGGTGGCGAGCGATGAGACACTGAGCCTGAGCTGGCGTGTGCTGCCCGGAGCTGGATGATCTAGGTCTCGGGGGAGGGCACAGCCACCCAGGGGCTGAGGAACTCTGCGCGCTTTCTTGAGCTGCCTGCTCCACTGCTCTGGGCCTATGTCCCAAATCTGTGAAATGAAGGGAGTGGACTGGATGACCTTGAAAGCCCCTTGCGGTGCAGAGACTACTGAGGTTTCTTCCCCTAAGCCGGGTACAGAAGAGAAAGGTACTTGGCTTGGAAGAGCCACGTGGCACAATGGGACTGGTTCTCCGTGGATGCCCGTCTTTTACCGCAGGGCCAATGAGCGTTTGTCTCACTTGCCGAATTAAAAAAACCTCATGTGAGAGTTCCACAAAGGAAAATGAGAATATGGTTCCTAAGATGATCTGGCCGAGGCAAGGACGGGCTCTCGCTGGGACACCTTACCGCCTGGGCTCAATGGGGGTGAGCAGAAGTCTCACTGAACCCCGATGAAGGTAATGGCACGCAGCATTCCTAGGATGAGGGCTATGTTACCATAGCAACTGACTCCCGAGGTGTCCGCTCCAGGCGTTGAGAAGCCCAGGCCACATGTGGGCTACAGCAGGTCAAATGAGGCCAAGTTTAGCTTACCTAGCAGGAAATGCAGTGGAGGATTCTATTTTAGCTCTCTTATTTCACCTCCGGGACGCCAGCGTTTCCCAGAGGTATCGTATCAGCACCAAACGACTGCATGGCAGGTCAGCACATCCACGCGTGTGCTCCGAGGACGCCCAATGATAAGCACGACACCCCATCACCTCAATTCTGGCAAACGTATTTCTGTTCTTTTTATTATTTACTTATTTATTTAAAGCAGGCCCCATGCGGGGCTTAAACTCACGACCCTAGATCAAGACCTGATCTGAGATCGAGTCAGACGCTTAGCCAACTGAGCCACCCAGGCACCCCAAAACATTTTTTCCTGTCCTTTTTAAAACAACTCAGAACGGGGTGCCTGGGTGGCTCAGTTGGCTAAGCATCTGACTCTTGATTTCAGCCCAGGTCATGATCTCACAGTTCGTTGAGTTCAAGCCCTACATTGGGCTCTGTGCTGACAGATCTCTCCCTCTCTCTCTGCCCCCTGCCCTGCTCGTGCTCTAATTAAATACATAAACTTAAAAAGACTAAAACGACTCAGAACAAACTCCATTTCCCCTACTTTGTATGTAATCGCAGTGACTCTTTGTTTAAAAACTTACTTTTCACACTTACCTAGGAAAATTTACATTGTTTGATGTGAAAAAGCTTTAGAAACTTCAGAAAGATCCAGAATGTTTAATTACTGTAAAATGCTGAAACTACCTTATACTCCCCTCCCCGAGACTGTGTTTATAACTTTTCAGCCCAAACTAACATCTACAGAGAACAGAAAAGGGACTTGTTATTCTCGCAGGCAGTCTGAGCATGAAAAAAGAAATGTTAGTGTGTCAGACTAGATATGAATGTTAACTGCAGGATTTGGGCTGAGTGCCGTCTCGCTTTCAGTCTCAGCATGGCAAAGCCACGTGTTCGACTAAAAATTTTGTTTTGGGGCACCTGGGTGGCTCAGTCGGTTAAGCACCCGACTCTCAGTTTGGGCTCAGGTCGTGATCTCATGGATGTGAGATCGAGCCCCGTGTCTGGCTCTGCACCGGGCTCGGAGCCTGCTTGGGATTCTCTCTCCCTCCCTCTCTCTCCCTGTCTCCCTCTCTCTCTGCCCTTCCCTTGCTTACGCGCACATGCTCTCTCTCTCAAAATAATAAAAATAAAAATATTGTTTTCAAAATCATCTGGTGAGGGTGGCAGTGGGCATGCACAGGTGCATTCCTGAATGTTCCTCTCTCTCAACAGGGGCCCCAGCAGGTTGGACTTTTAAACAGGTTTCCCTCAAAGATACCTAACGGGTTATTCATCCTCTGAAACCTCTTGAGAGTTAAAAGGATGATCTGATGAGGAAGGCCTGGTTTGGAGGGCCCAGGGGGACTGTGGCTTCTTACTGGGATGTAAGAGCTGCTGACACCCTGAATTACTGCCATGATATTTTCGTCTATAGAATTAAGGAAAATTTAGACAAACTGGGTCCAAATTCACTAAAACTCCATACCACCAGATCTACACCCCATCTGCATGACTGCACTCACATACATACCATGGAACAAAAATAACAAACTCATCCCGGATTTTGTTTTTCACAAATAATCTCTTAATACAACATGACCTGCTACCGTCTCAAATGGTTATCTTTTGACGCACGAATTAGACATCACTGCCCGAACAAATGAAAGAGTATTTCAAATTAACACAGGTAAGAATCTGGCATAAATTGAAACCCTCCCCCTACCCAGCACCAAATTCCATAAAACCCATGCTTCAAAATAGTACCACCAAAAAAAAAAAAAAAAATCCTTAGATGTTAGAAAGTCCTCGAGAATATTCACTCATAGAGCTCAATCTGTGCCGTATCTTCAAGGTATATGTTTGTATGCAATTCTTCTCTAAGCTTTTCACCCTTCTTAGCTCAGTGAAACTGTATTAAAAATTGTTCTTGGGGCGCCTGGGTGGTTCAATCGGTTAAGCGTCCGACGTCAGTTCAGTTCAGATCTCATGGTTTGTGAGTTTGAGCCCCGCGTCGGGTTCTCTGCTGTCAGTGAAGAGCCTGCTTCGGATCCTCTGTCTCCCTCTCTCTGGACCTCCCTCGCCTGTGTTCTGTTGCTGTCAAAAATAAATAAATATTTAAAAAAATTGTTCTTAGGGTTGGGGTGCCTGGGTGGCTCAGTCAGTCTGACATCGGGTCAGGTCATGATCTCATGGCTCGTGAGTTCGAGTCCCACATGGGGCTCTGTGCTGACAGCTCAGAGCCTGAAGCCTCCTTCCGATTCTGTGTCTCCCTCTCTCTCTGCCCTCCCTCTCTCATATTCTGTCTCTCTCCCTCTCTCAAAAATAAATAACGTTAAAAAAGAAAGAAAAAAAATTGTTCTTAGGGCACCCTGGTGGCTTTTGAGATCTCTCTCTCTCTCCCCCTCTGCTCCTCTCCCCGACGTGCACTCTTCCTCTCTCAAATTAAAAAAAAAATGGTTATTTCCCAGGTTTTGGCACCAAAAAAAATTGTTTGCTTCAAATTTTTCAAAATGTTTATTTATTTTTGAGAGAGACAGAGACAGAGCATGAGCAGGGGAGGGGCAGACAGTGAGGGAGACACAGAATCCAAAGCAGGCTCCAAGCTCTGAGTGGTCAGCATAGGGCCCAACAAGGGGCTCGGACCCATGAGATCATGACCTGAGCCGAAGTCGGACGCTTGACTGAGCCATCCAGGTGCCTCTGTTTGCTTCAATTTCTAAACAAATCTCCAGTTTCCTCCAACCCTCCACTATAATGTTTTCAGGCTGACACATGAGAGTTTCAGAACATTAAAGGTAGGGCCGCCACTTTCTACAATGCTTTACTACAGACTAAAACAGCAGGAGAACCAGGCACTTGAACTTTAAAGCCGTCTCCCTGCATTCGTCTTGGTGTAACTAAACAGACCTTAGTTACTCATATCGTGTGTTCTCTGTACGTGAATAATTCCCTTACCCCAAGGCCTGAATGTACTTTTGTGTGTGTGTGTATTTAGCTAAGAACTTATGCCTGGTTTTAAATATTTAAAGTAACAATACAGTCGAACCCTCTCATGACCTAGGTCCTTTGTGTGTTAATGTGCATAGTTCCCAGATTTAACTGAGCCCAACATGACTCCACACAGAAATGCTCCCTAAAAGACGTGTTAGAAGGAGTTGAGCTTGGGGCACCTGGTTGGCTCAGTTGGTTAAGTGTCCAATTTCAGCTCAGGTCATGATGTCGGGCTCTGTGCTGATGGTGTGGAGCCTGCTTGGGATTCTCTCTTCCCACCCCATCCCCCACCTCTCAAAATAAATAAACTTCTACAAAAAAGGAGTTGAACTTTATCTACCCTTGATTTTGTACAGGGAATTCGAAGAAGTGGTTTGGTTCTCTTTTACTGTTTTCCTTTAAGAAATCAAGATCCTTCTGGTAATGGGCAATTTTCACAAACCGGGGTGTACTTATCCCAACTTCCATTCACCAAAGACCTAAAGTTCAAAACTTATTTCCCAAACATGGAAAAGGTAACCGAAGCAACAACTTGAGAATGTCTAGAACAAAAGTGTCCAAGACCCAAAGCAGATTTTAAAACGGCTGCCCAGCCACATTGCTTTTTTCAAGTTTACTGACCTGTGCCTCGGTTTGAGTCACATCCATACATATGGTAATCTCCTTTCTGAGGGAAGAAAATCGCCAATATTTAGTATCTGGAGTTGTGGATGAAATGAGATATACGATGTACAGTTCATGCTTGTTTTTAGATTTCTATTTTCCCCAATTCCCCAGCACACATTTCTGTAATACCCAAGTCTGGGCTTGCTTCAGGGACAACTTTCCTTTGTGAGCAAAATTTCAGGGTACGTTGAAAAACTCAGAGTTCAAGATCAATATAACTTGAATCAAACGGATGCACAAAAAATTCCGGGACGACCAAATTATCAGCATTTAAAATAAAGACCAGATCCAACCCTGCACTTGCATGAGGGTGCCTGACTCCTCATCCTGATCTCAATCCTGAGCCAAGAGAATGAGATTTAGGAAAACAGGAGCGCGGCCCAAGTTTCTTGACGATTCATTTACAAACTGCAGGAAAATATTTACCTCGATGCCCAGCCCTGTAGGCATCACTCCCACCTTGGACGGAGCGCAAGGGCTGGCAGATTTCGGTGGCTTCCAGCCCATAGGTAGCTTTGGCTCTGGAAGGGAGGGAGAGAGACCCGGGAGAGAGCCAAAGGCGTCCCACGCCGCCGAGCCCCTAGCGTCCTAGAGAACTGGGCGCCTCCAGAGCGAGCCACTCACCGCGCGAACACGTCGGGGTACTGGGTGCGTTGGAAAACTCTCTCCAGCTCCTTCAGTTCCAACCGCATGAACAGGTGGTGGAGGCGTGGCTGCCTGTCCTGGGGCTGCGGATCCTCGGTGGCCGCGTGAGCCTCCTGCTGCTGCTGCGGGGGCTCCTCTCCGCCGCCGCCGCCCTTCTGGATCTCGTCTACGGGGCCGGGAGCTCCCGCGCCGCCGTGGCTTTCTTCCCCTTCTGCTGCTGCTCCCCGCTCAGGTTCGGACAGTAGATCCTTCCCGATGTCTCCTCCAGTTACTGAGATCACGGTAGGCTTCGCGTCTGGAAAAGAAAAGAGAGATCACTGCGTTGGAGCCCAGGGTGCGTGGGGCAGCGACCCGAGAGCAGCGACGCTGGCCGCGCGTCCCGTCCCCTCGCCTCTCCCAGGGAAAGGGCGTTTCCCACGGTTCGCCAAACGGATGTCCCGGTTCAGGCCCCGACCCTGCCGTTCTCGGAACTCATCGTCTCCCAGGCTTTGGGAAGCGGTGTCTTCTAGGGGGCTCCCGGGCGGAGGTTCCATGTCCCGAGCGCTGTGGACGCAGCCGTGCGCCTTTACAGACTCCGCGCTGCGGTCCGCGGCAACCCCCCGGGTCGGGTCGTCTTTCTGGCACGGGGTCCGGGTTACCGCGCGCCTACCCCTGGATCAACGGTCGCTCGCTTAGAACGCCCACTACCCCGGCACCTGCGTGCGTGGTGGGCGGGACCTGCCGGGGAGCACACGAGGCTGGGGCGTGGCCACGAGGTAGGCGGAGCGCTTGCCGGAAGCGTGCTGCGGGAGAGAGCGTGCCCGAGGGCTCTAGCCGCTTACCCGGGGCATTACCCTGGGGCAGGGGCCTTGCTGGGCGGTGCCAGCCAGCCGGGGGCGGGGCGGGGGCGGGGCACGAAACCTCCCACCAGCCCCCAGAGCCCTGAGAGAAGTGTGGCGAGAACGTCTCACCGCCTGGCTGTCGCTGCACCGAAGTCGGTGCAGGGCTGTCGCCCTAAGCTCCTCCAGGGCGAGGGACTCAGAGGGAGGGCTGGAGAAAGCGCGGGGCCCCTGGCAGCCCCAGCACGGAAGCGACGGTGGTCCCCCTCGCCGTGTGGGCTCTGAGCGCGCCTCTCCCCGCCGAGAAGTCGGTAGTTAATGGACGGGACTCTCTGGTTCGGCTCCCTTCGCACCCAGAGCCCACGAGCCGGGCTGGCGATTCAGACGAAACGATTAGCTGGGGGGGGGGGGGGGCTGCTTGCTCTGGGGTTTTGCAATAACGCGCTGAAAGCGGAGCCCACCAAGCTTCTCTGGGCGATCAGGAGCGGGAGCTTGAGGCTAGGTTTGCAGAGCACCGTGGGTGCTCAGATCCACGCTGTAAAAAACCCAACCCGTCTCTTGCGAAAGCAACGAATATTCTAGATTGGTAGTAAGGAATTCAGGTTGGTAGTACAAGTGTAGAACCCTGCCCCCAGTTTTGTGCATCCAAGAATGCTTGCACTGCCCGCGGCCCTTCCTTTGGCCCTGGACTGTGGGGCTTGCCAACCTCTGCATGTCAAGCTCCGCTGTCCCCTCTCTAGCTGTAGGTCCTCTGCAAAAGCGCACGTGTTTCTGCGCTGGGCGGGTGCTGGGGACTTGGGTTAGTTTCCAGGTTTTTACTCTCCTCCTTCTCCTCCTGTTCCTCTTGGTCCTCTTCGTCTTTCTCCATCTCCCTTTGTCTAGAACCACCTTTTTGAGTTCTTGCTCTGCGCTGATAAACGTCTAATAAAAAAGAAGGCAGATTGAGGGCTCTGTTTCTCCCTTCCAAAAATGTTTTGCATAGTGTCGAATACCGCTTAATGACAGTCTGCGCGCCCCTGCCACTTCCTCTGGCTATAGTCAAAAAATATGTATGTATATATACCCAGTGCCCAATAACTCGCTGGGCCTGGTGCGAATGAAAGCTAACTTACATCCTGATGCGGAATCAGCAATCACGTAATGATCCGGTATCAGAAAGACGTCAGCATCTTAGTCCCTCAAGGAACATATGAACTATTCAGTGCTGTCCTCTTGGATAAGATCCAGGGTCATCGATTTTTCACAAACACCTTCTCATAAACACCATTCATACAATCCAGTTTTTAAGAGGTCCAAATATTTTGATGGTTTTCAATTTTACCCATGTCTCAAGGATGGATGAAGAATTCATAGAATTTCGAGGATGGTGAAAGTCAAGTTTTTCTTTATTTTTTTGATGTTTATTTATTTTTGAGAGAGAGACAGACAGACAGAACGCGAGCGGGGGAGGGGCAGAGAAAGAGGGAGACCCAGAATCCAAAGCAGGTTCCAGGCTCCAGGCTCTGAGCTGTCAGCACAGAGATGTGGGGCTCAAACCCATGAATCAGGAGATCATGACCTGAGCTGAAGTCAGATGCTTAACTGACTGAGCCACCCAGGCGCCCCAAAAGTCATGATTTTAATTATGTCCTTAAGATTTCTCTTTACTTTTCATCACCAGTAACCTGAGCTCTGGTCACTGGAATTAAGCACCATCAAGCTCTCGTATTAGTAAATTTAATTTAGATCCCGCCTCAAAAAAAAAAATGTTTTTCAGGTGGGAATGTGTTAGTACCCTGAGTACTGAGAATAGCCTCTAATAATGGGTCCCATGCTCAACAATGTACATGATTTATCCTGCTTTTACTTTCACAACCACCACTGTCGTCAGACCCATTTAATAAAAGAAATGAAACCATTTTCATAGGCCCCTAAAATTATGGGGGCCCCTGTCCACCTCACATTATTCCAATTCATAACAATTATCACCTACTGTGCGCGCCAAGTAAACATACTCTCTCAATGCCTCTTGTTCCCGAAGGGTGAGTAGAAAAACAGTTACAGGATGGTGGTGGAATTCACTTTGAAAAAGCTGTCAAACCATTTCATTTCCACAGCCTCTCCCTAACTACTCAAGCCTCCTCAGGCCGCTCATGCTGGCTTCCGCAGGCCTCCCCCTCTCTCGGCTAGATACTCTACGATCGGTTTGGGCTTGGGATCAGTTATAACACGAGAGACCTACAGTGGTTAGGATCATGGTGTGCGTTAGCCTGGCTAGAACCCCCATTACAGTTTGCGTGGTGTGGTCTCTCATATTTGAGATTTCCACAGTTTATTCCAGTGCTTTCTTTTTTAATGTTTATTTATTTTGGGGAGAGAGAGAGAGAGAGAGCGAGCACGAGCGAGGGAGGGCCAGTTAGAGAGGGAGACACAATCTGAATCAGGCTCTGGGCTCTGAGCTGTCAGCGCAGAGCCCGACGCGGGGCTCGAACTCACAAACCACGAGATCATGACCTGAGCCGAAGTCGGACGCTCAACTGGCTGAGCCACCCAGGTGCCCCTATTCCAGCACTTTCTAAACTCCAGCCATTTATGTGCTCCTTGGGTGAGTGTCGCCTCTCTAAGCATCAGGCAGGTTAGTATTTACTTAAAACTTTTAGTTAATTCGCTTCTTGAAAGCCTCACATGCCTAATTGAGCCTCGTCTACGTAAAAACAGGCATAGAAGAGAATCGTGGGTTTGCTGTACCAAATTCATGAGGGCAGAGAGCCTTGGAGTCAGACTGCTGGCATCTGTATTCCGGCTTTCCTCTTCTTTTGCTAGCTGGCTAAGCTGGTGAGTTGCTTTTTCTCCCTGTGCCTCCGTTTCCTCATCGGTAAAATTGAGTAATAATAGTACCTACCTCATGGGGTTGTTGTGAGTATTAACTGAGATAATAAGAGTAGCTCACACATAAGCTGTGTTCCAGACGATGGTCTAAGTGATTTATTTATATTAACAGATTTAATTCTCTTAACAACGCTGTGGACTTAGAGCTGCTATTATCTTCATTTTATAGGTGATGTCATTGGGTCACAGAGATATTAAATAACCTGCTTAAAGTCACTCACTTGGGAAATGTACCAGTGAACTGTTTAAATGATTTGAACCTATCCTCCGAGAACCATCCCTCGCACAGAGGACGTGCTCAGTAACTTTTGCTATTATGCTATATGCTATTATTATACTTTTGTAGTTAGTTAAGGAGAGATAACCAGACATAAGAGCATCTTTCAGCTCAAAACTTTCTTTATTAACTAATAAATTAGTACCATAGAAATCTGGTGGTAACTCAGTCATCAGTAATCCAGGGACAAGTGGTGATATCTAGAATACCAAGTTGAAATCAGGATGCTGAAGAAAAGTAGTTGAATATTCAAGAAGTTGAGGGGGCTCCTGGGTGGCTCAGTCAGTTAGGCATCACGATCTCTTCAGTGCAGGTCATGATCTCACAATCGGTGGGTTCGAGCCTCGCGTCCGGGCTCTGTGCTGACAGCTCAGAGCCTGGAGCCCATTTCAGATTCTGTGTCTCCCTCTCTCTCTGCCCCTCCCCTGTTCATACTCTGTCTCTGTCTCAAAAATAAATAAACGTTAAAAATTTTTTTTAAATAAGTAAACAAAAATCTTTAAAAAAATAATAAAATCTTTAAAAAAATCATTCTTTGGGGCACCTGCCTGGCTCAGTTGGTCGAGCATGCGACTCTTGATCTCAGGGTTGTGAGTTCGAGCCTCACACAGGACGCCGAGTTTACTTAATAAAAAAAAGCATCATTCTTCACTGCTCCAACTTATTTCTGCTCTTTTTTTAAAGAAGTTTAGTTATTTTGAAAGAGAAAGAGAGAGAGCCAGGGAGAGGCAGAGAGAATCGCAAGCAGGCTCTGTGCTACCAGCACAGAGCCCTACGTGGGGCTTGAACCCACGATCCAGGAGATCACCATCTGAGCCAAATGCCTAACTGACTGAGCCACCCAGGCGCCTTTCCTTCTAATAATGAGTTAGTAGCATATATCTCTAGTGACACCTGTTTCATTGGTTCACTGGAAGAAACACGAGGTAATCAGAACAAGTATTTGAAACCTGCAAGCTAAAAACCAGTCTTACAATACCGGGTTTTTATTTCTTGTTGGAATTTTGCCTTAAAACTGTAGATGAGTGATGACACCTAAAAAACAAACAAACAAACAAACAAACACGAGATAATCTAGAGAGAACTTAGAACTTAGTATATTGACTAGCATAAGCCAGGAAGCCAAAACTCATACTTCTGAACTCTGAAATCATATTTCTCGATGGCATAGGGGGTGGATATTCTAGAATTTAGGATCCCTAAAGAATGAGTAAACTCGAGATGACCATAGTAAGTAATTAGTTGAATCCAGAAAGCTGAAAACCGTATTTTTCTCAACTGTGCCTTCTTATTTCTTGTTGAAACAAACAGGTAATACTAGAGTTAACTAAGTGTCCTTGGGGCACTAGATACCTAGAAATAAGTAGAGATACGCAGAAAAACTTGCAGACATCCGGAACCTGGAAAATATTTTTTTTCCAAACCTAAATTCAAATTACTTGTGGAAAAATTAGGGAACAGGATGGTCATTTAGTGGTACGTAGGTAATGAGTTCATTGAAAGTGACTCGCAATGGCCAGAGTACATCCTTGAGACAAGGCCGTTGAGAACAACATGATTCTCGGATGTAGCTTTTATTTCTTGAGATCATAATGAGTTAGTATTGGGGTGCCCGGCTGGCTCAGCCAGTAGAACATGTGACTCTTGATCTCAGGGTTGTGACTTCGAGCCCCTTGTTGGGGGTAGAGTTTACTTGAAAAAAATAACGAGAGGGGGCTCCTGGGGGGCTCAGTCCGTTAAGCGTCCCACTCTTGATTTCGGCTCAGGTCACGATCTCACGGTTCGTGGGGTCAAGCCCCGTGTCGGGCAATGCGCTGATAGCGCGGAGCCTGCTTAGGATTCTCTCTCTTCTTCTCTCTACCCCTTCCCTGCTCTTGCTCTGTCTCTCTCTTTCGCTCAAAATAAATAAATAAACGTGAAAAAGTTAAACATGAAAAAATAGAGTTAATCCTACAAAAGCAGAATAAATATTTGAAGCCAGAAGTCTAAAAGCACATTTTTCTTACACATTAGTCTTAACAGAAGGAATGAGCTATAATTTCGCACCCAGCAGGTTGGCTGTTAACAGCAGTGTGGAGGAATTGGAACCCTGTGCACCACTGGTGGGGATGTACATGGTGTCGTCACTGTGGAAAATGGTAGAGTGGCTCCTCAGAAATCTTGTCAGATTTACCACGTGACCCAGCAATTCTACTTCCGGGCACACACCCCAAAGAACCGAGAGCAAGGACACAAACAGATATTTGCATACACAAGTTCGGAACAGCATTATTCCCAAGAGCCAAAAGATGGAAACCACCCAAGTATCCGTTGATGGGTGAATGGGTAAAGACATTGTGGTATACACACACAATAAAATTTGATTCAGCCTTAAAAAGGAGTGAAATTCTGACACATGCTACAACATGTAGCATATGGGGATGAACCTTGAAGGCATTAAGCTTCAGAAAGACAAATATTGTATGATTCCGTTTATCGGTGATACCTGGAGTAGTTAAATTTCTAGAAATAGAAAGTAGAATGGTAGGGGCGCCTGGGTGGCTCAGTCAGCTGAGTGTCATCAGACTCTTGATTTCGGCTCAGCTCGTGATCCTGGGGTTGTGGGATCGAGTCCTGCATAGGGCTCCATGCTGAACCTGGAGCCTGCTTAGGATTCTCTCTCTCCCTCTGCCCCTCTCCCCTGCTTGAGCACTCTTTAAAGTAAATTTTTTAAAAAGAACTAGGGATGTCTGGGTGGCTCAGTCAGTTAAGCATCCGACTCTTGGTTTCAGCTCAGGTCATGATCTCACGGTTTGTGAGTTCAAGCCCCACATCGGGCTCTGTGCTGACAGTGCAGGGACTTCTTGAGATTCTCTCCTCTCTCTTTCTCTCTGCCCCTCCTGTTCTCTGTCCCTCTCTCAAAATAAATAAATAAACTTAAAAAAAAAGAACTCATAAGTCTGAGATGAATAGCGGTTCACAGGTATCTAGTTTATAGGAGATACCTAGAAATAGCTAGTAATACTTGATATCAGGAAGCTAAAAAAGATATTCCTCTCAAATCCGAATTCTTATTTTCTTTTGGAACAATGAGTTAGTACCATAGATATGCAGGGGGACCCAGATGATTAGTTAACATAGATAATTAATGATAACGAGAATAACTGGTCCAAACCAGGAAGCTGAAAACCACAATCATTTCATGTCTAAATTCTTATTCCTTGTCCCAAAAACGAGTTCATTGGGGGCGCCTGGCTGGCTGAGTCAGAAGAGCAAGGGACTCTTGATTTCACAGTGGTGAGTTCGAGCCCCACGTTAGGTGTAGAGATTACTAAAAAAAAAAATAATTAAACTTAAAAAAATAAAAATGAGTTCATTGTAGATCATCCAGTGGGATCTAGGTAAACCAGAAAAATATGAGTTGTAAATGTTCAAGAGATTTCTAGGCCGACTAAGGAAAACTGTATGACCACAAGGTGGCAGTAAGATACACAAGACTTATTTGGGTGAGGCTTTGCCAGTTTTGTCGGTGGGCAAGGCTTGTGTCCCCAGGATAAGGCTTGTGGGTGCCACCATTTGGAAGGGGGGGTAGGTAAGTTAACTCCTGGGGGAGAAGGGGATCAACGAGAGAGGCTTACAAGTTTAGGTGATGTCATTTAGCAGCACGTTGGAGAGTATCTGTGTCAAAAAGAACCGAAGGGCAGGGTGCCTGGGTGGCTCAGTTCAAAGAGCAGGAGACCCTTGATCTTGGGGTCATGAGTTCGAACTCCACATCGGGGGTAGAGATTACTAAGAAAATAAAAAAACTTTGGGGCGCCTGGGTGGCTCAGTTGGTGGGTCAGGATCCTGTGGTCTTGAGCTTGAGCCCCAGCATCGGCGTGGAGCCCGCTTAAGATGTTGTCTCTCCCTTTGCCCCTCATGCGTGCTGGCTTTAAAAAAAAAAAAGGCACCAAAGAAGGGGCTTGCAGTCTTTACGGCCCGGGGCCTATTTTATCTATGGCTAGCATATGTTGGGAACAATTTCATGGAGTATGTAAAGCAGCTGGGCTATACATGGCTAAAAATAAGGCTACGGGGAGTGCCTGGCTGGCTCAGTCAGTAGAACATGTGACTCTTGGTCTCAGGGTCATGAGTTTGAGCCCCGTGTTGGGTGTAGAGTTTGCTTTTTTTTTTTTTTAATTTTTTTTCAACGTTTATTTATTTTTGGGACAGAGAGAGACAGAGCATGAACGGGGGAGGGGCAGAGAGAGAGGGAGACACAGAATCGGAAACAGGCTCCAGGCTCTGAGCCATCAGCCCAGAGCCCGACGCGGGGCTCGAACTCACGGACCACGAGATCGTGACCTGGCTGAAGTCGGACGCTTAACCGACTGCGCCACCCAGGCGCCCCTGCTTTTTTTTTTTTTAATTTTTTTTTAACGTTTATTCATTTTTTGAGAGAGAGACAGAGCATGAACGGGGGAGGGTCAGAGAGAGGGAGACACAGAATCTGAAACAGGCTCCAGGCTCTGAGCTGTCAGCACGGAGCCCGACGCGGGGCTCGAACTCACGGACCGCGAGATCATGGCCTGAGCTGAAGTCAGACGCTTAACCGACTGAGCCACCCAGGCGCCCCTAGAGTTTGCTTTTTAAAAAAATGTGATTATAATTATTTCGGATAGGTTCTAAAGCATTTGGATGTGTGAAAATTTGAGTTTGGCTCCAGCAGGCTTTTGAGGTAATGGGTCTCAGCCTGGAGTGAAGAAACAAAGCAACCTGGAGGCCAATAGACTGAGGCCAGTTTTGGCTCCTTTATAGAAACTGAAGTCACCAAGTGGAAAAAACCATCTTCAGAACCCAAATTCATATTTCATGTTGGAATAAATTATTAATACAGGAGATAACTGGTATACTTTAAGCAACTACTTTACTAGAGTTAACTAGAGGCGACTAAGAAAATTGATGAAACCAGGAAATTGTAAAATCACTCTTTTCAACATTAGCTTCTTATCTCATTTGAATAATGAATTCATACAAGAAATAGTTAATGGTAACAAGTTAAGCAGAAATATAAGGTGATCACATGGGATCAGGAAATGGGAAACAACTTATCCTCCCATCTAAATTCGTCTGTGTTGTTGGATTAGTGTATTAGTGCAATAGGAAATTAATCATACCTACACATCTATTTTCTCAGAGGTATCTAGATGTAACAAGATGCACTGGCATATTGATGCTGTTGAAAAAACCATTCTTCCTTCTCACATATAAATTCTCATATCTTTGGGCGCCTGGGTGGCTCGGTCGGTTAAGTGTCTGACTCTTGGTTTTGGCTCGGGTCATGACCTCACGGTTTGTGAGTTTGAGCCCCTCATCGGGCTGCACCCTGTCAATGCGGAGCCTGTTTGGGATTCTCTCTCCCTCTATGCCCCTCCCCCACTCACCTTCTCTGTCTCTCAACATAACTAAATAAACTTTTAAAAAATTTTAAACTAAAAAAATAAAAATAATTTTTTAAAAATCTTTTTAGAATGTGGAAGTGGTACTATAATGTTTATTTATTTTTGAGAGAGAGACAGAGCATGAGCAGGGGAGGGACAGAGAGAGGGGGAGACACAGGATCCGAAGAGGCTCCAGGTTCTGAGCTGTCAGCACAGAGCCCGATGCGGGGCTCGAGCTCACGGGCTGTGAGATCGTGAACCTGAGCCGAAGTCGGACGCTCAACCGACTGAGCCACGCAGGGGCCCCTGGAAGTGGTACTATAAATAACTAGATTTATCATGTTCGGTTTATATAGAGGCAATTGTATATTATCTGAATATACAATTCAGGGGAAGGCAGGAAGCTGAAAAACAAGTGTTTCCCTTTTTCTCTTTTCTCATTGAAATGTGTTAGTAATATAATTAAAATTAGTGGTAATCGGGTAACTTTACCCAAAGACAACTACAGAAAACTAGAAAAGTAATTGAAATCAGGATGCTAAAAAGCAGATTCTTTTGAAGTGCAACTTATTTCTCCTTGAATAAGATATTGGAAAGGTAGGTAACTAGTAAGTAAGCAAGTAAGGCATGGAATGGGACACAAAATTTAACTAGAAGTAACTAGATATAACTGGAAAACTACTTGAAGCCCAAATGCTGAAAAACACATACATCTCATCTCTAAAATCTTTTTTTAAAAGGAAGAACGAATTATTACTAGAAATAATTAGCAGTATATAGTAAACTATGGCTATCGAGAGCTAAGAACAACTAGTTAAGTCTGTGGATGTGAAAAACATAACCTGCCCAACTACGGATTCTCATTTCTTGTTGGAAAAATGAATGACTGCTGCAGATTTTCATTGTGCTTTTGTAAGTACTTACCTAGAGACAACCGGAGATAATGAGAATAACTAGTTGAAGGCAGGGAGCTAAAACTCAAGTTCTCTGCAGCTCTAAATTCTCTTTACGTGTTAGTGCCATATATATCTAGTGATACCTTAACCTTGTGTAACCTAGGGATAAATGATGATATTCAGAATCATGAGTCAAAACCAGGATACTGAAGAAAAGTGGTTGAATCCAAGAATTTGATAATAATTCTTCTCAATGCTACATCCTTATCTGGAGTGTGAATAATGAGTTAGTACTACAGATAACTACTTGTACCCAGGAAACTAGTTAATTGGAGATAACTAGAGAGATACGTAGATGAAGATAATGAGTGAAAACACATTCTTTTTATACTCTTGCTACCATAATCAGTTAGTTCCATATAACTAGTTGTACCTAGGTAACTACTGAACTGGAGACAACTAAAGATAACTGAAAAATTGAGAGAAGCCCAGAAGCTGGAAAGCACATCCTTCCCAATTCTGAATCCCTACTTTAAAAAAATGAATGTGTACTATAGATCAAATATCTTTAGTGGTACCTAGGTGGGTGACAAAATTAAGCTCATGGGAAATTGCCACAGGAAATCTTTAAAACCAGAAACTGGGGGCACCTAGTTGGCTCTATCGGTACAGCACGCAATTCTTGATCTGGGGGTTGTGAGTTCAAGCCCCCCACTGGGGGTAGGGTTTACTTTTAAAACTTGTATTAAAATAAATAAATAAAACCAGAAATTGGGAATTCATGACTCACCACTCTAAGTTCTTATCCTTTGGTATAATAATGAGTTAGTACAATAGACAGCTGGTGTACTTATTTCATCAGTTAACTAGAGGTAACTGGATATAATTAGAATGGGTATTTGAAGCCTGAAAGCTGAAAAACATAGCCTTCTAATACTCTGTTGTAATTCTTTGCTGGAACATTGCCTTAGAACAATAGAGCCTAGAATTGAGACGACAGAACTAGGGGCTCCTGCGTGGCTCAGTCAAGCATCCGACTCTTTTTTTTTTTTTAACGTTTATTTATTTTTGAGACAGAGAGAGACAGAGCATGAACAGGGGAGAGGCAGAGAGAGAGGGAGACACAGAATCTGAAACAGGCTCCAGGCCCTGAGCTGTCAGCACAGAGCCCGACGCGGGGCTCGAACCCACAGACCGTGAGATCATGACCTGAGCCGAAGTCGGACGCCCAACCGACCAAGCCACCCAGGCGCCCCAAGCATCCGACTCTTGATTTCAGCTCAGGTCATGATCTCACGGTTCGTGGATTCGAGCCCTGCGTTGGGCTCTGCGCTGATGGTGCGGAGCCTGCTTGGGATTCTCTCTCCCCGTCTCTCTGCCGCTCCCCTGCTCTCCCTCTCTTTCTCTCTCAAATAAATAAACTTTTAAAAATTAAAAAAAAAAAAGAACTAGCACCTAAAAAACTAGATATTGAGGGATTACTGGAGAGAACTAGAATGAGTGGAGTAAGGCAGGAAGACGAAAAGCATTCTTCTCAGCCCTAATGAATCCCACTTCCTATTGGCTAATTCATGACACCTAGGGAATGAGTAAACTACAGTTTGTGATAATTAAGATAGTTAGTTGAATCCAGCAAATTGAAAACATAGTCTACTCAACCCTTTCTTCTTCTTTCTCTTTGGGATGATGAATTACTACTACAGTTAACCAGGTTATCAAGCGAACTAGTTAACTAGAAATAAGTAGAGATAAATAGAAAAACTGGTAGAAGCCAATAACCCAGAAAACATTTTCTTCAAATTTAAGCCCTTATTTCTAGGAATAATGAGTGAGTGGTATGGTTATCTAGTGTTACCCCAGGTAATTAGGGACATAGAGATGAGTAAAAGTAGCCAGAACAAATATTTGAGACCAGGAAGTTAATCAAGACATTATTCTCAAATCCAACGTTTATTTCTTTTGATAATATTGAGTTAGTATTATTGATAACAGTAAAAACTATTTAATAAGAGGTAGCTAGACGTACTAAGAATAACTGAAACAGGAAGTTGAAAAGCTGTTCTTATCACTACTAGACATTAATTCTTACTATTTTATTTATATTTATCCATCCATCCATTCATTATTGCTGTTATTTATTTATCTATTTTTGTTTTTATTTTAGAGAGAGTGCACAAGCTGGGGTGAGGAGCAGAGGGAGGGAGAGAGAGAAAGAATCTCAAGCAGTCTTCCACGCTCAGCACGGAGCCCGACGTGGGGCTGGATCCTATGACCCTGGGATCATGACCTGAGCTGAAATCAAGAGTCAGATGCTTAACCGACTGAGCCACCCAGGCGCCCCTCGAAATCCTAATTCTTATCTCTGTGGTCATAAAGGTTTACTACTGTAGCTTACTTGGTACTTGTAGTAACTACAGATAAATAGCTGAAGCTAGAATATAGAAACCACATTATACTCAACCAAAAATTCTTATTTGCCAGTGAAATAATACATCAGTTCCTCAACGTTCAGAAACTGGGTAGGGAAAAGGTCACCAGGTAGCTGAATTCCTCAGCCCTCTATTGCAAAAAAAAAAAAAAAAAATTTTTTTTCTTTTGCTATCAAGCTATTCAGCAAGCCACGAGGTTAAAAAGAAAGAAAAACCAAGAAGCAAGGATCTATCAAGCCAAAGTAATTCCAGTATGGCCAAAGGGCAAGAAGTATAATTCCTGTGAAGCATTACAAAATGCCTTAAGAAGCACATAAAGTTAGGCTTGGAACTAAACGCAAATATGTATTGTGCTACGTCCGAGTATGTACTAACGCAGAAAAGAGAGGCGGAATGAGTTACAAAGGGCAGTTTATTAAAAAAAAAAATTCTGCTTCAGCACCAGGCATTAGGCGTTCTTCCATTTAGCCAGAATTCCTCCAGCAACTTAGGTTGCTGGAGTGGACATTAAAATTGTTCTTCCTCAGGGCGCGTGGGTGGCTCAGTCAGTTGAGCATCTGACTTCGGCTCAGGTCATGATCTCACGGTTGGTGAGTTCAAGCCCCGCGTCGGGCTGTCTGCTGTCAATACAGAGCCCACTTTGGATCCTCTGTCCCCCTCTCTCTCTGTCCTTCCCCCATTTGTTCTCTCTCTCTCTCTCTCTCTCTCTCTCAAAAATAAGCATCTAAATAAATAAATAAAATTGTCCTTACTCAATGAAAGTAGGACTAGATAAAGGACTAGCTGGGTGACAGGGCAGTGGCAAAGACAAGTCACCTTGAAATGTAAACTGTATTGGGGCGCCTGGGTGGCTCAGTCGGTTGAACGACCGACTTCGGCTCAGGTCATGATCTCACGGTCTGTGAGTTCAAGCCCCGAGCTGGGCTCTGTGCTGACAGCTCAGAGCCTGGAGCCTGCTTCAGATTCTGTGTCTCCCTCTCTCTCTGCCCCTCCCCCATTCATGCTCTGTCTCTCTCTGTCTCAGAAATAAATAAACATTAAAAAAAAGGGGGTGCCTGGGTGGCTCAGTCGGTTAAGCATCCGACTTTGGCTCAGGTCATGATCTCACAGTTCATGAGTTCGAGCCCCGTGTCAGGCTCTGTGCTGACAGCTCAGAGCCTGGAGCCTGCTTCACATTCTGTGTCTCCCTCTCTCTCTCTGCCCCTTCCCTGCTCATGCTCTGTCTCTGTCTTAAAAATGAATAAACATTAAAAAAAATTAAAAAAAAAAGAAATGTAAACTGTATTACTCAGGAAGGTGACAAGGGCTTCTGTGACATTCTCCTGAGCCTATACATCCACCTAGATGCTATATACAGCTCAAAGTCAATGGACTCCATTATTGATACGTACCAGGTGACCCACAAAGCATTCATGGTATTAAAGTTAGCAATATAGAAGTGAACCTGAGAAAACAAATTAGCAATATATAAGCGAATCTGAGAAAACAAAGTACATGCAAAACAGAAGCTGGTCCTGGTCCTTCTGATCAGCTAGAGGAAAACCATGTCTCCAGGAGAATTAGGCAGAAATTGAAAATGGAAGGGATGTATTAATATGGAGGCAACACAATCTGGTCTTGAAAAAGAATAAAACCATGTGCAATTTAAATAAAGTTTCTGCTTTCCCATGCCAGTTACAAAGAGTACTCCCAGAGGATTCCAACAGAGATAGTGCTGATCTGATATCTTGAAACATGATGTTGCTCGAAGAGAGAAGGGACTGCAAGTTTCACCCTAGACGCCCCTGCTTAAGTAAGACTTGGAAGGAAAAAATAAACATTCAGTATTCGACCGTCAGAGTCTGGAGTAGGTTACAATAATTAACGTTCTATAGTGTTCAATCTCTAAATTTTGTAATTTGTCCAACAGAATATGTGCAAAAATGTCTTAAGCAGTAGGAATGAGTGAAAACAGAAGCCACATTCTAGCACCTTCTTTATGGAAAGAGTGCGAAAATAGTGCTTTAAACTTTCAGCAAGTTTACACTTTGTGTACTCAGCAAAAGGTGAGGGAAAACCATTTTATCTCACTATCTTGAGCAGCCAGGGTTAACTCGATTTTAACAGAATCTTCCCAAATGCTTCCAAGAACATAGGTGCCTTAGAACAACCAGGAAGATCGTACAACATGGTACATTTTTTTTACACCTGGACAAAGTAGAATATTTTAACTTCTTTCTCTAAAGTCCTACCTTCCCTCTTTCCTGATGAATCCTCCGCGTAGCTTTGTTTCTTCACCGCTCTTACCGCATAGATGTGAATCCAGCTTTGCTGTAAGCCGGCCTGGAAGTTATTAACAACAGCCCTTCTCAGGGGCGCCTGGGTGGCTCAGTCAGTTAAGCGTCTGACTCTGGACTTCGGCTCAGGTCATGCTCTCACAGTTTGTGACACTGAGCCCCATGTCGGGCCCTGTGCTGACGGCATGGACCCTGCTTGGGATTCTCTCTCTCCCTCTCTGTCTGCCCCTCCCCTCACCCATGCTCGTGCTCTCTCTCTCTCTCTCTCAGAAATAAATAAATAAAAATTAAAAAAAATATATATATAAAAGAACAGCCCTTCTCAGATCCAGGCAACTTTTCTGGCCCAGGGAAGAAAGATGACAACGAACGCAACATCACACGAATGACACCCGCTGTACACAGTCTGTGCAGTGACAGCTTGGGTATATTAGTCAACCTAGGAGAGGATAAATTCACCATAACCCTAGTAAGTGCCATCTATTCTTTGTACTGTGTCCTTCAGTTCTGGAACTCTCCTTTTGTAGAACATTTCTTTGAAGTTGCCCAAACGCCGTCTTCCTAGGTTATTGCCTAAAACGCACGCTATCCCCCACGCTGGACTTCCAGCGCTCCACGTGTGGGGCGTGCTGGCTCAAACTCTCCTGTATTGCCCCCGGCCCCCGAGAGGCAAGAATGCAGAGGCTACATGTGCACACTTGTTGATTTATCCCGTGTCACCACAGCATGACAGTTTCGAGCAGGGGCCTGATGTCAGACAGACAGGAGGCGAAGACTCAGCTCTGCCACCTGCAGCACAGGGATCTTGGGCAAATCACCTAACCTCTCGGTTTTGTCATCCGTAGGCTGGGAATAATTATAGTCATAGAGCTAAGACATAAAGAACAAGAGACGATGTCCTGGCAGAGTAACACCCAGCTGCTGCGAACACACATGGCTGCAGAACTCACTTCTCTCTCCCAAGAATGAGATGTAACGTGGGTCAAATCATATTCCTACCTGAATAAGCTACATACAGAAAGCTTATAAAACCATCTTAAGCTATTTTCTCCAGATATCAGCCTTAAACTAGGAGCGGAGTATAATTAAAAAAAAACAGGATTAATGATATCTAGTACCATGTGTGGCCACATGCCACACAGATTAGGTATTTTATTGATTTCAACTACTCTAAAGCATGGATTTAGAACACGTGACCAAGGAAGCCAAAAGCTAGAGTAAGTGAAGAATAATTATGTTACAACTGGAGTCCTGTAGGGGGCGCTGTGCGATTTGGTTTCAAAATGTATACCTTTAAACTAGGAGTGCTGGGGCACCTGCCTGGCTCCTCGCCTGCAACTCTTGATCTCACGGTTGTGAGTTTGAGCCCCACGTTGGGTGTAGAGATTACTAAAAAAAAATAATAAAATAAGAGTACTGGCATGTTCTAAAATCATTTATTTCTGCCAAGACCATGGTTTCAAGATACTATTTCCTGCTAAAAGAATCAGAGTTCCTTGGTGAAATGGCTCATCTGAGATCTAGGGCAGGAAAAGTAAAAGAGTTGCTTAGGAAATTTTTGTTCTAGAAAACAACAAGTACACGCTCAAAGACCAATAAGCCCATGCCAGAAGGGATCAAAAGTACTTTTAAAGGAGTTCCTATTAGCAAATGTGGCAACTTGACCATCAAAGAGAATAATCAAAATAAAGAATAAAAAATAATGAAAATACAATCCACTGGCTTATGAAACACACGAGTCTATAATGAGAGAAAGAAGGAGAGAGAGTGGGAAAGAAGAGACAGAGGGTCAGAGGAAAGGAGGAAGAGAGGTGAGAGGGCCAGGGATAAAAAGAAAGATTTCTTTTTTTTTTAAAGAAAGATTTCTTTTTAAAAGAATACCAACTCAGATGGTAACTGCATTTACGGTGGTGAGCATTGCATAACGTATAGAATTGTGGAATCACTATGTTGTACACCCAAAACTAATATAGCATTGTGTGTCAACGATAGTTAAATTGAATAAAAATGGGTATCCTGGGGGGGGGGAAATTGCATTATTGATAATACATTCTAAGTAGGTATTGTTGACTGTCACGGTCTCTAGTCTTCAAAAAACAAAAAATATAAAAATATAAAAAATAAAGTACTATCAGCTTATAAAGGAGGAAACAACATCAACATTTATGAAGTATTCTTGTCAAAATATTTAACCTGAACTGATTCAATTATATTGATAGATCTACCCCTCAGTTGATTGGAAATACAGGAAATATGGGACCAAATTAAATGACACCATAATAAAACAGGATAATTCAGAAGGTGGGACAATCTAGAAGACATTTATTATTATTATTATTACTATTATTTTAATTTAAATCAAAGTTAGTTAACATATAGTGTAATAAAGATTTCAGGAATAGAATTTAGTAATTCATCTCCTATGTATAACACCCAGAGCTCATCCCAACAAGTGCCCTCCTTAATGCCCATCATCCATCTAGCCCATCCCCCCACCCAACACCCCACCAGCAACCCCCAGTTTGTTCTCTGTATTTAAGAGTCTTTTTATGGTTTGTCTCCCTCTCTATCTTATTTTTGCTTCCCTTCCCTTATGTCCATCTGTTTTGTGTCTTAAATTCCACATATGAGTGAAATCGTATGATATTTGTCTTTCTCTGACTGACTTATTTTGCTTAGCATAATACACTCTAGTTCCATCCAAGTAGTTACAGATGGTAAGATTTCATTCTTTTTGATCACCAAGTAATATTCCATTGTGTGTGTGTATATATATACCACATCTTCTTTATGAATTCATCCATCGATGGACATTTGGGCTCTTTCCATACTTTGGCTATTGTTGATAGTGCTGCTATAAACATTGGGGTGCATATGCCCATTCGAATCAGCACACCTCTATCCTTTGGATAAATACCTAGTAGTGTACTTGCTGGGTCGTAGGGTAGTTCTGTTTTTAATTTTTTGAGGAACCTCCATACTGTTTTCCAGAGTGGCTGCACCAGTTTGCATTCCCACCAGCAACGCAAAAGTTTCCTCTTTCTCTGCATCCTCGCCAACATCTGTTGTTGCCGGAGTTGTGAATGTTAGCCATTCTGACAGGTGTGAGGTGATATCTCATTGTGGTTTTGATTTGTATTTCCCTGATGATGAGTGACGTGGAGCATTTTTTTCAAGTGTCGGTTGGCCATCTGGATGTCTTCTTTGGAGAAGTGTCTATTCATGTCTTTTGCCCATCTCTTCACTGGATTATTTGTTTTTTGGGTGTTGAGTTTTATAAGTTGTTTATAGATTTTGGATACTAACCTTTTATCTGATATGTCATTTGCAAATAAATTCTCCCATTCCATCGGTTGCCTTTTGGATTTGCTGATTGTTTCCTTCGCTGTGGGGAAGCTTTTTATTTTGATGAGGTCCCAATAGTTCATTTTTGCTTTTGTTTCCCTTGCCTCTGGAGACATGTCAAGTAAGAAGTTGCTGTGGCCGAGGTCAAAGAGGTTTTTGCCTGTTTTTCCTCCAGGATTTTGATGGATTCCTGTCTAGATCTTTCATCCATTTTGATTTTACTTTTGTGTGTGGGATAAGAAAGTGGTCCAGGTTCATTCTTCTGCATGTCGCTGTCCAGTTTTCCCAACACCATTTGCTGAAGAGACTGCCTTTTTTCTGTTGGATATTCTTTCCTGCTTTGTCAAAGATTAGTTGGCCATACGTCTGTGGGTCCATTTCTGGATTCTCTATTCTGTTCCACTGATCTATGTGTCTGTTTTTGTGCCAGTACCATACCCGTCTTCATGATTACAGCTTTGTAATACAACTTCAAGTCCAGAATTGTGATGCCTCCCACTTTGGTTTTCTTTTTCAGGGTTGCTTTGGCTATTTGGGGTGTTTTTTGGTTCCATACAAACTTTAGGATTGTTTGTGCTAGCTCTGTGAATAATGCTGGTGTTATTTTGATAGGGATTGCATTGAATACATAGATTGCTTTGGGTAATATTGACATTTTAACAATATTATTTAAAAATGGATTGTTCTTCCAATCCATGAGCATGGAATGTTTTCTTGTTTTTTTGTGTCTTCAGTTTTCATAAGCTTTCTATAGTTTTCAGTGTATAGATTTTTGGCCTCTTTGGTTAGGTTTATTCCTAGGTATTTTATAGGTTTTGGTGCAATTGTAAATGGGATCGATTCCTTGATTTCTCTTTCTGTTGCTACATTATTCGTGTATACAAATGCAACCGATTTCTGTACATTGATTTTATATCCTGCGACTTTGCTGAATTCATGGATCAGGTCTAGCAGTTTTTTGGTGGAATTTTTTGAGTTTTCCATATATCATGTCATCTGGGAAGAGTGAAAGTCTGACCTCCTCCTGGCCGATCTGGATGCCTTTTATTCTTTTGTGTTGTCTGATTGCTGAGGCTAAGACTTCCAATACCGTGTTGAGTAACAGTGGTGAGAGTGGACATCCCTGCCTTGTTCCTGACCTTAGGGGGAAAGCTCTCAGTTTTTCCCCATTGAGGATGATATTAGCGTTGGGTCTTTCATATATGGCTTTTATGATCTTGAGGTATGATCCTTCTATCCCTACTTTCTTGAGGGTTTTTTATCAAAAAAGGATGCTGTATTTTGTCAAATGCTTTGTCTGCATCTGTTGAGAGGATCATGTGGTTCTTGTTCTTTCTTTTATTGATGCGATGAATCACATTGATTTTTTTACGGATATTGAACCAGCCCTGCATCCCAGGTATAAATCCCACTTGGTCGTGGTGAATAAATCTTTTAATGTTGGATCCGGTTGGCTAGTATCTTGTTGAGGATTTTTGCATCCATATTCATCAGGGAAATGGGTCTGTAGTTCTCCTTTTTAGTGGGGTCTTTGTCTGGTTTTGGAATCAAGGTAATGCTGGCTTCATAGGATGAGTTTGGAAGTTTTCCTTCCATTTCTATTTTTAGAACAGCTTTAAGAGAATAGGTGTTAATTCTTCTTTAAGTGTTTTGTAGAATTCCCCTGGAAAGCCATCTGACCCTGGACTCTTGTGTTTTGTGAGATTTTTAATTACTGATTCGATTTCTTTACTGATTATGGGTCTACTCAAATTTTCTATTTCTTCCTGTTTCAGTTTTGGTACTTTATAAGTTTCTAGGAATTTGTCCATTTCGTCCAGATTGCCCATTTTGTTAGCATATAGTTGCTCATAATATTCCCTTATTATTGTTTGTATTTCTGCTGTGTTGGTTGTGATCTCTCCTCTTTTCATTCTTTTTTTTTTATTTTTAATGCTTATTTTTGAGAGAGAGAGAGACAGACAGACAGAGCATGAGCAAGCAAGGGGCAGAGAGAGAGGAAGACACAGAATCCAAAGCAGGCTCCAGGCTCTGAGGTGTCAGCACAGAGCCTGATGCGGGGCTCGAATTCACAAACGGCGAGATCATGACCTGAGCCGAAGTCAGACACACAACCAACTGGACCACCCAGGTGCCTCTTTCCTCTTTCATTTTTGATTTTATTTATTTGGGTCCTTTCCTTTTTCTTTTTGATCAGTCTGGCCAAGGGTTATCAATTTTGTTAATTCAAAGAACCAGCTTCTGGTTTCATTGATCTATTCTACTGCTTTTTTTCTTTTTGTTTTGTTTTGTTTTCGATAGCATTGATTTCTGCCCTGATCTTTATTATTTCCTGTCTTCTGATGGCTTGGGGCTTTATTTCCTGTTCTTTTTCCAGCTCCTTAAGGTGTAAGGTTAGGTTATGTATCTGAGACACAACCCTCTTCCTTCTTTCTTCTTTAGGAAGGCCTGGATTGCTACATGCTTCCCCCTTATGACTGCCTTTGCTCCATCCCAGAGGTTTTGGGCTGTGGTGTTATCATTTATGTACTTTTTAATTTCCTCTTTAACTCCTTGGTTAGCCCATTCATTCTTTAGTAGGATATTCTTTAGTCTCCAAGTATTTGTCATCTTTCCAAATTTTTTCTTGTGGTTGATTTTGAGTTTCATAGCATTGTGATCTGAAAATATGCATGGTACGATCTCAATCTTTGTACTTGTTAAGGGCTGATTTGTGTTCCAGCATGTGATCTATTCTGGAGAATGTTCCATATGCACTGGAGAAGAATATGTATTCCACTGCTTTAGGATGAAATGTTCTGAACATATCTGTGAAGTCCATCTGGTCCAGTGTGTCATTCCAAGCCATTGTGTCCTTGTTGATTTTCTGTTTAGATGATCTGTCCATTGCTGTAGGTGGGTGTTCAAGTCCCCTACTATTGTGATATTATTATCAATGAGTTTCTTTCTGTTTGTGACTAATTGATTTATATATTTGGGTACTCCCACATTTGGAGCATAAATGTTTACAATCGTTAGATCTTCTTGACGGATAGACCCCTTCATTATGATATAATGCTCTTCTGCATCTCTTGTTACAGTCTTTAAGATCTACATTGTGTGATATAAGTATGGCTACTCTGGCTTTCTTTTGGCGACCATTAGCATGATAGATAGTTCTCCACCCTCCTACTTTCAATCTGAAGGTGTCTTTAGGTCTAAAGTGGGTCTCTTGTAAACAGCATATAGATGGATCTTGTTTTCTTATCCATTCTGTTACCCTATGTCTTTTGATTGGAGCGTTTAGTCCATTGACATTTAGAGTGAGTAGTGAAATATATGAATTTATTGCCATTATGTTGCCTGTAGAGTTGGTGTTTCCAGTGGTGTTCTCTGGTCCTTTCTAGTCTTTGTTGCTTTTGGTCTCTTTTTTTTTTTCATCTTTTCTCCCCTCAGAGTCCCCCTTAAATTTTTTTGCAGGGCTGGTTTAGTGGTCACGAACTCCTTTAATTTTTATTTGTCTGGGAAACTTTTTACCTCTCCTTCTATTTTGAATGACAGCCTTGCTGGATAAAACGTTCTTGGCTGCATATTTTTCCGATATAGCACATTGAATACATCCTGGGGGGCATAATTATTTACAATTGTTAGATCTTCTTGGTAGATAGACCCCTTAATTATGATACAATGCCCTTTGTCATCTCTTGTTATAGCTTTTATTTTAAAATCTAGTTTGTCTGATGTAAGTATGGCTACTCCAGCTTTCTTTTGATGACTGTAGCATGATATATGGTTCTCTATCCCCTGACTTTAAATCTGCAGGTGTCTTTAGGTCTAAAATGGATCTCTTGTAAGCAGCATATAGATGGGTCTTGTTTTCTTATCCATTCTGGTACCCTGTGTCTTTTGATTGGAGCATTTAGTCCATTGACATTTAGAGTAAGTACTGAAAGATATGAATTTAGTGCCGTTGTGTTGCCAGTAGAATTGGTGCTTCTGGTGATGTTCTCTGGTCCTTTCTAGTCTTTGTTGCTTTTGGTCTTTTTAGTTTTGCTTTGTTTTGTCTTTTCTCCACTCAAAGAATCCGCCTTAAAATTTCTTGCAGGGCTGGTTTAGTGGTCATAAACTCCTTTAGTTTAGTTTTGTTTGTCTGAGAAACTCTTTATCTCTCTCTCCTTCTATTTTGATTGACAGTCTTGTTGGATAAAGAATTCTTGGCTGCAGATTTTTCTGGTTCAGTACGTTGAATATATCCTGCCACTCCTTTCCAGCCTGCCAAGTTTCTGTGGATAGGTCTGCTGTGAACCTGATCTGTCTTCCTTTATAGGTTAAGAACTTTTTTCCCCTTGCTGCTTTCATAATTCTTTCCTTACAAGACAACTTTTCAAAAAGCCAATGTCATAAGGAAGGTGGTAAATACAGTAAAACCTTGGATTGCAAGTAACTTGTTCTGGGAGTGTTCTTCAAGATGAGTGGAATAAATTTTAATTTAAAATAAATTTTAACTTGATAAATGAGTGATGTCTTGCAATACAAGTAGTACATGATGCTGAATGTCACATGATCATAACTGAGCCAATGGTTCTTGAAATTCACTTTGATATACAAGTGCTTTGGATTATAAGCATGTTTCCAGAACAAATTATGCTCACAAACCAAGGTTTTACCATAGATGTGTTATAGATTAAAAGAATCTGAAGAGACGTAATATCTAAACACAAGTGCAATGCATGAACTAGATACTTATTCTCAAAATAGCTATAAAAGACATTTGGGTAATTGGGGAAATTTGAATATGGACTAGGTATATGATGATATTATTACATTATTGTTAATTGTTTTTAGATGTGGCAATAGCATTGTGGTTATGAAGGAACACTTCTTTTTTGAAGAAGTTTAATGGATATATCTAGAATGACAAGTGTCATGACAACTGTAACTTATTTTCACAAGGTTCAGGAGACAGACACAGAGAAAACAAATATGACAGCATTTACATTAAAAAAGTATATAGGTGAGGGGCACCTGGGTGGCTCAGTCAGTTGAGCATCTGACTTCAGCTCAGGTCATGATCTCACAGCTTGTGAGTTCGAGCCCCGCGTCGGGCTCTGTGCTGACAGCTCGAAGCCTGGAGCCTGCTTCAGGTTCTGTGTCTCCCCCTCTCTCTGCCCCTAACCCACTTGCATTCCTGTCTCTCTCAAAAATAAATAAACATTAAAAAAAATTTTTTTAAGTATATAGGTAAAAGATGTGCCAGGTTCATTATCCTAGTATTCCTTCAATTTTCCTGAGCATTTGTGATAATTTGACAATAAAAATAAATTGGGCAAGGAAAGGATATAAAAATAAGTATTTCCAGACATGATATATGTCGCCATCATAAAACTCATTTTCAAGAAAATTATATAAAATGTCACTAATACTTGTAATACATTTAAGGGGATTTCTAAATGAATTTGAGTACTTAGTTAAGCACCAGATTTACATTCTGCAAATTATACGCCCCAACAAAGTTACTCTTGTGCCTGGGGAAGTTTGTATACAAAACTGGTTAAAACAGTCAGAGGCAGGATCACTAAAATGCTTCTAAGGGTTTTGTTCTTGACGGAGAATGCAACCAAATCCAGCAGAAATACTACATATAGCTAGTACGTGACATCTTATACCCACCACATTTCCAGAGGGAGGGGTGGTTAGGTGGCTCAGTTGGTTAAGTGTTCGACTCTTGATTTTGGCTCAGGTCATGATCTCACATTTCATGGGTTCAAGCCCTGAGTCGGACTCTGCATTGACAGTGTGGAGCCTGCTTGGTGTCGTAGACTCTAAGTCTAAAGTTCTCTTTCGGCCTGAAAAAGAGCGGATGCAGGATTAAAGTGAGAGATGGCTAATGTCTGGGAAAAGACAAGAGCCCCGAATAAGGGTCCTTGCCCCATTTTTATTAGGATCAGAAGGCTTACAAACATGGCAATGGACATGCACAAAGGGACAATGCATCTGTGAACATTAACTTGTGGACATGAGGGAAAGGGAGTCTTGAAGATATTCGTGGTTAGGGGTTTGGGTTAATACAAAACAAAATCCGGGCCCAGGCAGTCGGGAGGAGGGTTGTTTACAGCAGACTTGAGGCAGCATCTCTGTTTACCTTAGCCAGCCTAGGGGATGAGACAGGTAGGGGGAGTAACCTCAAGGTTGACAAGGCACCTTTTGTTTTGTTAACCATCTCCATTCTGGACTGCTTTGCCTGCAGGGCAGTGGGTCCATAGTCCAATTCACCAATTTACCTAACCTGGCCCTATTCTCCTGTGAAAGCAGCTTTGTGCTATAGTACTAAATTTGGGGTGCTTTCAGCCTGGATATATAATCTTGTTATTCCTATGTATTGGGCACCTTTGTGCCGTTTCTATTTCAGGCCTTTGCCTCTCTCTATTTTGGGGGGCTCTGCACCCTCTCACCCAAAATAGGGGTGCTTTTGCACCTCCCTAATCCTGGCACCTTTGTGCCTCCCTACTCTCGGGGTGTCTTTGCACCCCCCTATTCTTGGAGTGCCAATCTGGTTTCCCCAAACTCGGCTGTGAGCATTTTATGACTTTGTATTTCTTTATGCCTTGTCAACCCATTGGTGTAAGCCCGGGGGATTCCTAAGATTATCTCCCACAGCTTGGGATTCTCTCTCTCCCTCTCTCTCTGCCCCTACCCATTTCTCTCTCAAAATAAACAAACTCGAAAAAAAATTTCTGGAGATAAAGATAGAAACGAAAACCATCAGGACTATAAAACCAAAGAGAAACTCACTTCTTCCAGGAGATCCAGTACAACCATTCCCTAATTTTCCCTTTTCCCATGCAGAGTTGAGATAGACAGGAACCATGACAAATACCTTTTATTTCATGCTTAATATTTAGTGTGGCTAGTAAAACAAAATACTTAGCAAGTGTTCCTTAGCTAAATAATGAGCAAACCTTCTGATAAGCAATAGGTACAAACCAAACATGGATGCTCGAAGGGGAGTATGATAATTACATGTTCATGCTAGAATTGAAAATTGCTTATATTTCAAGTATGCATTTTTAAATGGCTAAGTGATTTTTTTAAAAATCTCAATCAGCACCTGGTGCCAACCCCTCCACTCTGTCGCAAGGTCTGAGGCATGTCATGAAATAATTAAATATAATGAGAACTTCCTCAGTTAGGTAATAGGGACTTATCACTAAATTCAATTTAGTCACAAACACAAGGAACAATAAAATCTAAAGCAAACATCATATACTCAGGTTAATAGAAAAATGTCTACATTTCCAGAGCCCCACGCCAGGGGTGCTATATCCCAAGATAAGCAGGTCTGAGAACAAACTTAAATGTGTGTGTGTGCGTGTGTGTGCTCACATACATGTGCAGTTTGGCTTTGTAAGCCATTTGACTTCAAAGGGTGTGATATTCAGAACAATCAATGTGAAATGAAGAGTTATGGAAGCACTTTGGTTTTTGTTTTTAAGTTTTTTATTTTTCTTTATTTACATAATCTCTACACCCAACATGGGGCTTGAATTCATGACTCCAAGATCAAGAGCTGTATGGTCTTCTGATTGAACCTGCCAGGCACTCTGAAACTACTTTGAAAAGTGAAGCCCTCATTCACTTTGGGTAAGAAAATTTTATGTAGTGGCAATTTTCATTTTCCGAGTAGGAAGTCTTAACAAAAATACAGAGTTTTCTAAGTAAGTCATCAAATTGGCTGTCATGGATAGACCCTGTGGTGGCCCCTATGTTCATACCCTGTATCATCTCCACCTTGAATGTGAGTGGGATTTGTGATTTGCTTCTCACTGACAGAATATGGCAAGAGTGATGGGATGTCACTGCTGTATGTTACCTTATACAAGACTATGTGTGGGGTGTCTGGGTGGTTCAGTTGGTTAAGCGTCTGACTCTGGATTTCAGCTCAGGTCATGATCTCACAGTTTGTGAGATTGAGCCCCATGTCAGGCTCTGTGCTGATAGTGTAGCACCTGCTTGGGATTCTCTCTCTCTCTGTCTCTCTCTGTCTCTGTCTCTCTCTGTCTCTCTCTCTCTGCCTCTATCTCTCCATCAAAATAAATAAAATGAACTTTAAAAAAAGAGTCAAACTTAAAGACTATGTGTTAACAGACTAGAGAGAGACACAGAGAGAGAGGGACTCCCCTTGCTGGCTCTGAAAAAGTAACCTACAATGATGTGAGATTGTCTATGGTGAGGGCCCCATGGCCAAGAATTTCAGGCAGCTTCTAGAAGCTGAGAGTGCCCTTTGGCAGAGAGGCAGCTAACAAATAGGGACCGTGGCCCCAAAACCACGAGGAAATGGATTCTGCCAACAACCTGAATGAGCTTCGGAGTAGATGCTTCCCTAGTCAAGGCTCCAGATAAGAACATGGTCTGACTGACACCTTGATTACAGGTCGTGAGAGCGTGAATGGAGGATCCCGTTAAGCTATGCTCAGACTCCTCTGACACAAAGAAATGATATAATAAATTTGTGTTGGTTTAAGTGGCTAAGTTCGGGGCAACATGTCACACAACAATAGAAAACTAACACACAGGGGTGCCTGGGCAGCTCAGTCGGTTGAGCGTCCAACTTTGGCTCAGGTCATGATCTCACGGTCGGTGAGTTTGAGCTCCGAGTCAGGCTCTGTGCTGACAGCTCAGAGCCTGGAGAGCCTGCTTTGGATTCTGTGTCTCCCTCTCTTTCTGCCCCTCCCCTGACTGCGCTCTGTCTCTTTCTCTCAAAAATCAATAAACACTAAAAAAAAAAAAAAAAAAAAAAAAAAAAAAAAAAAGAAAAAGAAAACAACACCCAGGTTGCAATGGGCTGAACCAAAGTCTAGATGTGTGGATGCAAAAGGCCTACAATTCCCTATCATGATCTAGATCAGGGATGGCAAACAAGTTTCATCTCCTCTTCCTATGCCAACTAGTGATAGCTCTCTGGATTGTCATGTGGTAGATGGAATAGTTCACCAGAGGTGTCCATGCACAAATCCCTGTATCCCCTGACTCTATTACGTTACGTACCAAAAAGGACACTTGGCAGATACAGTTAAGGTTATGGACCTTAACAGAGGGACACTATCCTGGGTTAGCTGCGTGGGGCCGGTCTGATCACAGAAGCTTTTAAAAGCAGAGAACTTGGGGCACCTGGGTGGCGCAGTCGGTTAAGCATCCGACTTCAGCCAGGTCACGATCTCGCGGTCCGGGAGTTCGAGCCCCGCGTCAGGCTCTGGGCTGATGGCTCAGAGCCTGGAGCCTGTTTCCGATTCTGTGTCTCCCTCTCTCTCTGCCCCTCCCCCGTTCATGCTCTGTCTCTCTCTGTCCCAAAAATAAATAAACGTTGAAAAAAAAAAAAAAAAAAAAAAAAAGCAGAGAACTTCACCTGGCCAGAGGCAACAGACATGTGGGAAAAGGAGCAGGTGGAGAGATGCAGATTGTGGGCGGGGCTCCACCAGCTGTTGCTGAAGGAAAGCCATGTGAAAAGCGTGAGAAGGAATGAGAGCAGTTTCTAGAAGCAAAAACTGCCTCTCGGCTGACAGACGACAAGGAAATGAGGTCCTTAGTCCCCAAACTATAAGGAACTAAATTTAGCTAAAAACCTACATGAGCTGGGTGGTGAATTCATCCCCAAAACCTCCTGAAAGAAATGCAGGCCTGTTGACGGCTTGATTTCAGCCCTGTGACATTTTTTTTTAATGTGTTTTCACTTTTGAGAGAAGAGTATGAGTGGGGGAGGAGGAGAGAGAGAGGGAGACACAGAATCCAAAGCAGGCTTCAGGCTCCGAGCTGTCAGCACAGAGCCCGATGCGGGGCTCGAACTCACGAACTGTGAGATCATGACCTGAGCCGAAGTCAGACTAACCGACTAACCGGTTAAGTCAGATGGCTTAACCGACTAAGCCATCCAGGCACCCTGTCAGCCCTGTGACATTGTAAACAACGGATCCACGGAGCGACAGATTACCTAGACTGCTGACCTACAGAACCGGGAGATAAGAAATTCGTGTTGAGTGACTGAGTTTGTGGCAGTTTGTTATGGCAGCAACGGCAAGTTAATACAAGCTGTGTTCGAGAGGATTCCAAGGCCATATCTGGGTACTGTGGGAAAGCGCTCATCGACTCATCAAAGATACGTGCCATGGAAGCAACATACGGGTGGCTTACATGGTTCTTCATTTGTCCCCCATGATCTACATGCTGTGCTCAGGGGTAGAAATTACGTAGCTATCGTTTCTGTTTGGAGAGCCCTGCCCCAAGGTATCTGTAAAGGCTTGTCCTCTCACTTTCTTCTCGCCTCTACTCCAAACCAATTCACCAGGAGGTCTTTACTGCACATTCTAACTAAAATTTCGTCTCTTCCCCCTCTCCTGGAAACATTTTACACCATGTCCCTGCTCCATGTTTCCCCTTTAGCTCTTACCACCTCGTAATATCCTTATTTGCTTGGCTCATTGCCTGTGTCCCCACCGGTAGAAAGTAAGCTCCGTGTCGACAGAGGTGTTTGTGTCTTTGGTTCGACGCTGTATTCCCAGAACCTACAACAGGTTATGCCAAGAGCATAAATGATGAAATAAAGAAATAAAAGAAATAAAGAAATAAAATCACCATTAAAATGAAGAGGCTTTTTTTCCCTAGTTTGTCAAGTTCACACATCCCAACATCCTACGGTCATCTCCTGTGGAGGGGCTCTAAGGGGGGGTCGGTTGGCACAGAATACAGAAGGCATAACTGTGGCGGGCACACATGCCCATGGTGGAGCCATCACAGCTGGCAGCATGAATGGGAGCCAAGGTCAGCACACCCCCATCAGGTCCCGGGAGGACTGGAGGAGAACGTGGTCATAATACGCAAATGATTCCTCTGGCACTAGTCCTTTCCCCTGGAAGGAAGCAGAACGTGTGACAAAGTTGGACGTCTTCCTGGCCAGTTCGGTCCCTGGTGCTACAACACAGGGAAACCCTTAGGATTCTGGGCCAGTTCAGCTGCTTAGCCATGTAGAGCCTTCTTCTCACTCCAGGCTCCAACCAACTGTGGCTGTACTTTGCTTAAATGCTATAAATAACCAGATTAACCCATCTAGGAGATGTGGGCCACAGACACTAAGCTCGTGAAAAGAAAGGCTAGAACGTTCCCCAGGATGATGGGATTTATAGCAGGTTTACAAAGCAAATGGCCAGCGCTACAAAATAACACTTGTGGGAGAGCCTGGGTGGCTCAGTCGGTTAAGCGTCCGACTCTTGGTTTCGGCTCAGGTCATGATCTGTTTTGTGAGTTCGAGCCCCAGGTCATGCTCCACGCTGACCACGTGGAGCCTGCTTGGGATTCTCTGTCTCCCTCTCTCTCTCTGCCCCTTCCCCACCCGTGTTGTCTCTGTCTCTCTCAAAATAAATGAATAAACTTAAAAAAAAAAGCACTTGCCCTGTGGAGGACTGCTGATTTCAGGGTCAGCAGAGGTGGATTTAGATTTGTGTACCCCTAAAGTGAGATACAAGCATCATTCTTGCTGGATACAGAAAACAGATTAAGGCCTGGCTGCAGGCCTGGGAATGTCCTGGTGAGCCTCTTCAATGAAGTTCTTGAGAAGCAGGTTCCCATAGGGGAGTGAGCTTCCAGATGAGTAAGCACTTACCTGACTACAGGTGGCCACAAAGGGCACTTTGGTTTGGGGCAGTTGAGGCAGTGAACTTGGTCGTCCATGATCTGGCTTCCAAAGTAGTCTCTCAAGGGGTGCCCAGGTGGCTCAGTCGGTTGAGGGTCCGACTCATGATTTTGGCTCAGGTCGTGATCCCAGAGACATGGGATTGATCCCCACGTTGAGCTCTGCGCTGAGTGTGGAGCCTGCTTACGTTTCTCTGTCTCTCCCCATTGTCTGCGTGCTCTCTCTTTCTAAAATAAAATTTAAAAAAATATTCCAAAGTAGTCTTTCAAACAGGCTCTGCCGTGTACATGCATTCACTGGCCAGCTTGAGCCAGAAACTGATATTATCTGGGTACATTTTCTGTTAAAGCACTTTTTTTTTTTTCTGATTTTGATCAAAGTCCAAGACTACTTGGAACAGAATCAATAATCACACCACATCTGGCACAGCTCTGTCATGTGCATCTTCTTCTGGACTTTTCCATTGCTCCTCCAATGCCTAGTTCCCTTTTGGGAGGGGCTGGGACTGTCCTTTTCTACACGTTCCCCTGAGCACCCATCTTGAGCTCAAAGGGAGAGATCATGTTCAGATATGTGAGGGTCCCTTCCTTAAGAAATTGCACCCATGCAGACAGGACTGCTCTCACATTCTTTCTGCAGATTTTCTAAGTGCTGGAAGAAAGCAATTAGCTGCAAGAAATAAGGACACTGGGGGCGCCTGGGTGGCTCAGTCGGTTGAGCGGCCGACTTCGGCTCAGGTCATGATCTCATGGTCCGTGGGTTCGAGCCCCGAGTCGGGCTCTGTGCTGACAGCTCGGAGCCTGGAGCCTGTTTCGGATTCTGTGTCTCCCTCTCTCTGACCCTCCGCTGTTCATGCTCTGTCTCTCCCTGTCTCAAAAATAAATAAAACATTAAAAAAAATTAAAAAAAAAAAGAAATAAGGACACTGGTAAATTTGGAAAAGAAAGAATATGTTGCTTTCAACTCCTGACTCATAACTTAAAAAAAAATTGTTATTCCTGAAACTCTCTGAAAATTGATTCTGTCACTTCTGTGACATCCTGTGCTGCAGAAGGAACTACTCATCTTATACCTCTGCTTAGAAATGTTTGCCTGGCCTGGTTGGCTCAGTCGGTGGAGCATGTGACTCTTGATCTCAGGGTCGTGATTTCGAGCCACACGTTGAGCATGGAGACTACTAAAAAAAAGAAAAAGAAATGAGAAATGTCTGCCTCAGTAAAGTCATATGATACGAGAAAGAAACATGATAAAAACAAGACATGATTCAAAGACTCTACATGCATTGCGGACATTAAAAAATTTTTTAATGTTTATTCATTTTTGACAGAGACAGAGCATTAGCAGGGAAGGCACAGAGAGAGAGGGAGACACAGAATGTGAAGCAGGCTCCAGGCTCTGAGCTCTCAGCACAGAGCCCGATGTGAGGCTCGAACCCATAAACCGCGAGATCATGACCCAAGCCAAAGTTGGACCCTCAGCCAACTGAGCCACCCAGGTGCCCCTAGAACAGTTTAGATAAGAACTATAGCAATGAGGGATTTTTCTTCATTTCTTTGCCTTATTTTGAAAGGTATCGTAGGGAGGCAAAAGAGAACTGGGTTGGTAGTAGAGTGTTTCTGATTCACTACAAGCCTGTCCTTTAGATACTCTGGAATAATTATTAGAAATAGAAAGATAAAAAATACTGCTATCATGCTTACACCCATTACAGGTGCCCAAAAGGGTCTGACTCATAGGGGAAGGTCACATTTCTCAAGTTTAAGCAATCAAAGTAAAAAGCCTTTGACTGTTTCTTCCTTAAAAGTGGTCTGATCAATTTAAATTTGGAGGGCACCTGTGTGGCTCAATCGGTTGAGCTTCTGACCCTTGATTTCTGCTCAGGTCATGATCTCATCATTCATGAGTCTCTGGGCTGACAGCATGGAGCCTGCTTGGGATTCTCTCTCTCTCTCCCTCTCTCTCTCTGTCCCTTCCCCACTGGCTTGCTCACCTTCTCTCTCTCTCTCTCCCTCAAAATAAATAAATAAACTTGAAAAAACCTTTAATTTGGAAAGGGAATATGGAGGATTTTAAACTGAGAGATTTACAGTATTTTTCAGCAGAACAACTGTGATTAGAAAGGTTTTTTTTAGGGGCGCCTGGGTGGCGCAGTCGGTTAAGCGTCCGACTTCAGCCAGGTCATGATCTCGCGGTCCGTGAGTTCGAGCCCCGCGTCAGGCTCTGGGCTGATGGCTCAGAGCCTGGAGCCTGTTTCCAATTCTGTGTCTCACTCTCTCTCTGCCCCTCCCCCGTTCATGCTCTGTCTCTCTCTGTCCCAAACAATAAAATAAATAAACGTTGAAAAAAAAAAAAGAAAGGTTTTTTTTTAAGGCAAATGTATAAAAATATACCTTCTGCAGGACAACGTTCTTTAAAAAACTGATGATATAAAATTAACAAGGAGTGGGGCACCTTTGTGGCTCAGTCAGTTGAGCATCCAACTCTAGCTTGGGTCATGATTTCATGGTTCATGAGTTCTGATGAGGGAGCGTGGGGCAAGCTGAGGGCAAAGTACAGGGTAACAGCACCGCCCCTTCCCCCCCACCCCGCCAGGAGTATGTGTGCTATTCCTCGGACACTCCTGGCTGCCCAAGGACAGGGGAAAGGAAAGAAAGCAGATAGTTGGCCGATAGAGATGACAGTCATGCAGGACAGGAGTCTCCTTCAGTTCACGGATAACTTAGAAAACTGCAAGAAAAAGGCAATCTTCTCCATAGCCTAATCTCCAGAAACCTATAGACTCCGTTTCCTAGAGCCCTAATACCACCCTCACCAAGATGGAAGGGGGTTTAAGTGCCAGCCATGATGATGTGGGAAACTAAGGCAAGTGAGAAATTAAATTCCCTTACTGCCTACAGCCCACTGACAAGTCCTTGAGGCCAGCAGAGTGACCTCCCTCTAGGAGCTCAGCTGCCTCGATGATGACACTTTGCTAGGGGCAAAAGGGAATCGTGGGTTAACATTATCCTGACGCCCCAGGATCCTGTAAGTCTACTGTACCATATAAAAATTCCTTTGGAAACTTCCTTTATCTCAACTCCCCGGAGATATATGCTGGCAATCATACTCCAGGCTTCTGGCCCCTGATATACATCTGAGGGGTCTCATGACTGAAGTTTTACAAAATGGTAATACATTGCATTTTCCTACCAGCAGCTGGCCCCTCAAGATCCTGGAAACCTTGCTTCCAAAATTCCTTAGAAACTTATGCTGTTCCTGACCCCCCTCCTAACCTGAGGGTATCTAATCAGTTACTCGTCACAACCCCAGTGCAGCTCTTTTGCCCACGGGTCCTGTCCCCGTGGTTTCATAAAATGACCTTTTGCACCGAAGATGTCTTCAAGAATTCTTTCTTGGCCATCAGCTGTGAATCCCAACATCACCCCAAGACCTCACCAAAACCATCAGACACGCTGGGCTTTGTCCCCCACTGCTTCTCCCCAGGCAGACATCTGGTGAAGACACTGCCTGGAAAGAAGGTAGAGGCTTCAGCCTCTGGGGGAGACGGAGCCTCAGAGAGGCTCACCTGAGGAAGAGGACGGGTGTGCTCCCGGGGGAGGCGGCACAACACCTCCCTGATGGTGATGAGAAGTGACCCTTTGCTTTGCTGTAACCACCCACAGTAATAAAGACAGAAAAGGTAAAGTGGGAGGGCCGAGGAACCAGCTGCCCTACACACACACACACACACACACACACACACCTTGGCCCAGTCTTTCCCTAAGGGCCTAATCCAGGAACCGAGCGAGAAGGGGACTGCCGGCTACATGGAATGTATCTGCTGGGGCGTCAGCTCCACTTAACGGGGGCTGGAAGGAAACAACTGGCTGCCGGAGCACAGGAGACAAAAATCCCCAGTAGTGTGGGAGGTGGGGATTCCTCCCGGAGGAGGCTTCACCCTGGGTCACATACACCTGGGTGAGGTGGCGTTTCTGGTGTGGGGGGCTGCCCAACCGAAGGTGGGCCTCGTGCCGACCCAGGCCGACTCAACGGAAAACGTTAGCTGAGGCCTCCTCTCCCTGTCCCGTGTCAGTACGTGGTCCTTCGGCCGCATGGGTATGTGGTCTAAAAAAGCCAGCGCTTGGAGCCCAGTTTGGGGGGACCCAAGTTTACCGGAGGTCAAATCTGCATGAACATAAGCCAAAGCACAAAGCGGGCCAACTGAAGAATCGGCTGGTACTGATGAGGGAGCGTGGGGTGGGCTGAGGACAGAATGCAAGCTAGCATCCCCCCCCCAGGTGGGGTATGTGTGACATTCCTCAGGTACTCCTGGCTGCCCAAGGACAAAGGAAAGGAGAGAAAACAAATGGTTAAGTGATAGAGGTCACAGTCATACAGGGCATGAGTCCCCATCAGTTTGCAAATATCTTAGTAAATTACAAGAAAAAGGCAATCTTGTCAATAGCCTAATGTCCAGAAACCTATAGACTCAGTTTCCTGGAGCCCCAACATCACCCCTCCATAATGATGTGGGGAACAAGGGCAGGAAGGCAATGGCAGGTAAAATTAAATTTCCTTATGACCTGCAGCCCATTGACAAATACTTGAGGCAAATACAGAGTATAACATTTCTCCAGGAAACCCTGCTGCCCTAATGCCAATGCTTTACTAGAGGGAAAAACAACCTTAGCTTGACAACAGCAAGGCCTCAGGTATCTTAGGAATCCTCTTTAGCACATCAAAGTCCCTCTGGAGGCCTCCCTTTTGTCTTGACCTCCCCAACTCCAGAGTATATAACCAGCCACTCTTCACAACCCCAGTGCAGCTCTTCCTGCCCACGGGTCTTGGTCCCGGGCTTTAATACAATCACCTTTTTGCATCAAAGACGTCTTCAAGAATTGTTTCTTGTACGTCGCCTCCAGAACCCCCACCATCATCCCAAAACTTCATCATATGGTGCCCAGCTTGGGGCTACAAGTCCTTCCATCTGGACTCTGAGCTGGTGTAAACCCCAAAAGAGAAAGAGTACTTTCTCTTTTCTCCCTTTACTCTCATTCCAGGGGCTTTTCGAGGAGGATGGTCTTACCGGAACACTTTCATGTCAATTGCTCAGGCCGCAATCCTCTAGCCCATGGCTACTCTATGGGGAGGAGAAAGCCTGCCTTTTGGCTGGTAGTACCCTCCCAGGAATGGTAATAAGACCCGGAAACTTGATGCCCTCTCTTTATTCCTGTCCTTATAAAAAGTTGTCTGTCTTGGGCACGGGACAGCCACCTAAGTCACCAGGATGGCTGCCAATCTTAAGACTCCCGGGTGCGGTTTCCTCCTCATTGGTCTAACGTGATCCCCTCCGAATCTCTGGTCTAGCTGCTTCTGGCCGAGAGACCTCCACTGGGAGCCGGCCGAAACCAGTACCCCATTGAATGGAAACCATAGGGGGGACTGAAGTTGGCTATAAAGACTAGGTGTTGGAATGTCGCTTAGATTATGATGGATTTCCATCTTTACTGTTTTCCGTCAGTGTCCTCTACTAACTACTTAAATTATAAAATTGTGTTATCCCTCCTTGTAAAACTTTTCTAGTGTTTTCCATGGTTAAAGATGGAGGTTTCTTCTCTGCCTTCTCAGCAAGGCTAACTCAGGTCCATACACCAGGCACCCATCTGTAGCCTAGGATGCAATGGGGAAGCGGCGGGACGCTAGTATCCCTCCTCAGGGGCTCTTAGTGGCTGGTCAGCAGTCATAACGATTTCATTCGAGGGATGCCTCAGGTTGCTTTGACACCTCAGGAACCTCTGACATATCCTGTACGTGGGACGCCACCAGGGAGTTGGGGGATTCTCATGGTAATGGACCTTCACTACTTCTCTCTCTCTCTCTACTTTTCTCTCTAGGAGGAGCATGGGAGCATCTCTTCGGTCCCCAAGGGTTCTCCTTTGAGATGCCTTTTAACCACTGGAAACAATTTGGATTGCAAAATGTAGACAAGGACTGATCTCCTGTAACACTGCATGGCCTTAAACAGGGCAAAGGAACACAGGTACCCTAGGTCTAGCCTTCACGGCTCTAAATCAGGACCCAGACCAAAAGGCCTCTTGCAGAGAGGCTCTGGACCTCCCACCATCACTCCAAAACCCCATCAGTACTAGTGTTGTATATTTCTAAGGCTGGTTGCATAAAACAACTCTTACTGTATTTGCAAGATAGAGAGGGGGGCGTCCACTAACATTTTCTTCAGACAAACACGTTATTGTCTCAATTATATGTGGAATCTAAAACAAAAACAAAAACACCCCAAACTGCTACAAAAAGAGATCAGACTTGTGGTTAGCAGGGGAGGTAGGGAGGGGGAGCTGGACAAAGGTGTTCAAGAGGCACAAGCTCGCGCTGTAAGGAAAGGAAGTACCGGGTGCAATGCACAAGGGCCGTCTATAGGCAGCCCTGCAGGAGGGAGGATATGGAAGCTGGTAAGAGGCTCAGTCCTAGCAGCTGTCATCACAAACATCGTTTTCTTTGTTTGCATCTATAGGAGATGCTGGATGGTGACTAACTTATCGTGGTAATCACCTCACGACGTATGTAAGTCACGTTATTATGCTGAACCCCTTAAACTTATACAGGGCTGCGTATCAACTGTATCTTAATAAAAAGGGGGAAATTTTTCTTCAAGAATTCATGCGTCGAGTTTGGAGACGGAGGAGAACACGATGTCTTTTTTTCTGATTTGTTTCCTGTGGCTCCTTTTCCCTTCAGAACTCCATTGAGAGAGCACTAGGCGAGCCCAAGGGGCGGAAATCAACTCGGCCAAATTCACCAAACTGAAGGGTTTCTTTTCCTGAGCTTCGCTTTGCCGGCCTGACAAAGCAGAGAGGCCCGGGCCTCCCAAGCCCTGGCCAGACCTGCCTGGGAGCCCCGTGCCTGGTCTCCGGGGCCCGCTTTGTCCGGCTGCCTGTCTGGCCTCCCCAGGTCCACCTGTGCTCGACCTTTCCGTCTCAAACCTACTCACATTCTCTGCAGCAAGGCTAATAAACCCACTCTGAGTTTTCCTTTTCTGCTTTATTTTCTCCTTATTCTATTTTTTTTCTCCAAATTATCCTTTGATACAATTTAGGGTTTTCTATGGTCACAAACAATCCTCCCTTGATCCATTGACCCACAAATCAGCCATCACTCACTAAGCCAATGAAAAAGTATTTGGAATTAATACATGGAAGAATCCAGCCTGAGGTAATAGCCAGCCCCCATCAGTGACAAGTTCCAGACAAGGTCTTCAGCATAGGTCACAAAAAGGAAGATAAAAATTTGAGGTGTTAGAAATTTCTCAGAACTTTGACTCTTGCGTTTGGTAGTTACAGAATTTTGAATGTGACCGATATCCCTAAGGCATAATTCTCCCCTAACATTTCTACCTTTGTTAGGTGGGTGGAACTTTGCTTGAAATTGTTGTTTTTTTAAATTTTTTTTAACGTTTATTTATTTTTGAGACAGAGAGAGACAGAGCATGAATGGGGGAGGGTCAGAGAGAGAGGGAGACACAGAATCGGAAACAGGCTCCAGGCTCTGAGCCATCAGCACAGAGCCTGACGCAGGGCTTGAACTCACGAACCACGAGATCATGACCTGAGCCGAAGTCGGACGCTTAACCGACTGAGACACCCAGGCGCCCCTGCTTCAAATTGTTTTTTATAGTCTGTTTCCTCTAACCTTCAAGGTACTCCTCGCTGTTTTAAGAATTAAAATCGACAGGAAAAAAAGAATTAAAATTGACAGGAGACAGACTAACAGGAGAATCAAAATTACATATATGGGGAGAAGCCACCATAAACATGAGAGATTTCAGACAGATAAAATGAGGTATAAATGTCCTTCTGGACTAAACAGGAGGAGTGAGGAGTCTGGGCTTCAGAGGGAAGGAGGACAATTCACAGGAAGAATGGAAAGATGTTTGGTAAACAAATCTTTATGGGTCATAGAGACAATGGGACTTAGAGAAGAATTTTAACAAACAGATTTTACTAACTTCCTGCCTACCACCCCTAGTTCATATTATAATGTAGTTGTCCTTGGTGACTGCTCCTTTCCTGGAGCGGGTGCTCTATCTAAATTCTTTTTTTTTTTTTAATTTTTAAAAATGTTTATTCATTTTTGAGAGACAGAGAAAGACAGAGCAGGAGCAGGGCCAGGGCAGAGAGAGAGGGAAACACAGAATGTGAGGCAGGCTCCAGGCTCTGAGCTGTCAGCACAGAGCCCGATGCAGGGCTCAAACCCCACAAACTGTGAGATCATGACCTGAGCTGAAGTCGGATGCTTAACCGACTGAGCCACCCAGGCGCCCCTCTAAATTCTTTAAGCAGTTAGTGGGAAGGTCTTGCCCCCACCCCAGCCCTAAATCCCAAATATTCTCTTCTATGTTTTTTTTCTAAAGTTTTTAAATTTTACTTTTAAGCCCATGATGCATTTTGAGTTGACTGTTGCATAAGAAGTGAGCTCTGATTCAAGGTCAGCTTTTTACCTACGGATGTCCGACTGCTTCCGCATCACTTGTTTAAAAGTCTACCTTTTGGGGCGCCTGGGTGGCGCAGTCGGTTAAGCGTCCGACTTCAGCCAGGTCACGATCTCGCGGTCCGTGAGTTCGAGCCCCGCGTCGGGCCCTGGGCTGATGGCTCGGAGCCTGGAGCCTGTTTCCGATTCTGTGTCTCCCTCTCTCTCTGCCCCTCCCCCGTTCATGCTCTGTCTCTCTCTGTCCCCAAAAAAATAAATAAACGTTGAAAAAAAAATTAAAAAAAAAATAATAAAAGTCTACCTTTTTTCCATGAAATTGTTTTTGCAGCTTTTGCAAAAATAATTTGAGCATATATGTGTGAGTCTGTGTTTGGGCTATCTGGTTCTACTGATTTATGTTTCTTTCCTTCTGCCAATACCACACTTTCTAAATTTCATTAAGTATATAATAAAACTTCACATCTGGTAGAATAATTCCTCCTCCTCTCATTTTTTTTTTTTTTTATTCTTTTAGCTCTGGGGATGCCTGGCTGTTTGAGGAGTCCTGACTTCAAGCCCCATGTTGGGCGAGGAGCCTACTGAAAAAAAAAATTCTTTTAGCTCTTCTGGGTCAATTGTCTTCCCATATAAATTTTAGAACGTCCTAGCCTATGTCTGCAACAAACATTGCTGGAATTTTTATAGGAATTGCATTAAATATACAGATCAATTTAGGGAAATTTGAGGGTTACTGTTTCACTTTCATGAGTTATTCACTCATTCATTCCCTGACCACTGGGGAAACGATGTGTTTGATAGTCTGGATTTTCTATTATTTTCCCCTAAACCACATTATGGTTTCTTCTAGTTACATTACTGACAGATTGTGTCCTTTTGGAGCACACGTCTGTCAGTTTTCCCTTTCTTTCCAGGGAGAATCTCCTGGTCCAGGTGTATGCTCTTTCATCCTAAAATGTGGCTTATGTTTTCTGTGGGAATCCTGGTGTCTTGTCCAGTGCCCCTAACTTGGGTTGAATAAACTCCTGCATGTGTCTCCATGGCGGTGGGCACAGCGGGACTCTGAGCTCATGTCTTTTCACCGTCCAGCTGTTGCCTTGCACCTGCACTCTTTGGATTTTAACTCCACACATGTACAATTTAGGAGTCTCTCAAGAATTTGAGAGAAGTTTGGGGCATCTGGGCGGCTCAGTCGGTTAAGCATCCGACTCTTGATCTCAGCTGAGGTCTCCATCTCAGGGTCCTGAGTTGAAGCCCCATGTTGAGTGTGGAGCCTACTTAAAAAAAAAAAAAAAAAGAACTTGAGAGAAGCTTCTATGCAGATTTGAGAGCTTCCCTTCCTCCGCTCCCCATAGAACCTCCCTTTCCTAGTTTATCCCCAACATTCACAGCCATCCTAGCACCCCCTGAACGCTGTTCTCTGCCTGCAAAGACCATGGAGACTCCAGCTTTGCTCAGTTTCTATGGCCACATGCCACACAGCATGGGGGTTATTTTGGGGCAACAAACCTTGCAGATGGGGATGTGAACTACTCCCTTCTTCCCATGGCCTGATCCCTTTCAATTTCTACCTCCTTTAGGTCACTCTCTAATGCCTGCAAGCAGTTTTTCACTTTTGCCAGAATTTATACTTGTTATTGGCAAATGGGTTAGTTGGACATAAGCCAGTCCACCATCATCCTCTTTGTTTTTTTTTCTCCTTGTGAATTTTATATTTTTAATCTTTTTGTTTAATGTTTTATTTTTATTATTTGAGACAGGGTGAGTTGGGGATGGGCAAAGAGAGAGGGTGACAGGATCTGAAGGGGGCTCTACGTGGACAGCAGACAGCCCAATGTGGGGCTCGAATGTGATGGGGTTTTGGGGGTGATGGTGGGGTGGTCTGGAGCTGATGGCCAGGTAAGAATTCTTGATGTTTTGGTGCAGAAAGCTGATTTCATTAAAGCATGGGGACAGGACCCGGGGCAGGGTAGAAAGGGCTGCACTGGGGTTGTGATGAGTACCTGATTAGATACCCTCAGGTTGGGGGGGGTTAAGTTTCTAAGGAATTTTGGAAGCAAGGTTTCCAGGATCTTGGGGGGCCAGCTGCTGGTAGGAAAATGCAATGTATTACCATTTAGTAAAGCCTCAGTCATGAGACCCCTCAGATGTATATCAGGGGCCAGAAGCCTGGAGTATGATTGCCAGCATTTATCTCCGGGGAGTTGAGATAAAGGAAGTTTCCAAAGGAATTTTTATATGGTACAGTAGACTTACAGGATCCTGGGGCGTCAGGATAATGTTAACCCACGATTCCCTTTTGCCCCTAGCAAAGTGTCATCATCGAGGCAGCTGAGCTCCTAGAGGGAGGTCACTCTGCTGGCCTCAAGGACTTGTCAGTGGGCTGTAGGCAGTAAGGGAATTTAATTTCTCACTTGCCTTAGTTTCCCACATCATCATGGCTGGCACTTAAACCCCCTTCCATCTTGGTGAGGGTGGTATTAGGGCTCTAGGAAACGGAGTCTATAGGTTTCTGGAGATTAGGCTATGGAGAAGATTGCCTTTTTCTTGCAGTTTTCTAAGTTATCCATGAACTGAAGGAGACTCCTGTCCTGCATGACTGTCATCTCTATCGGCCAACTATCTGCTTTCTTTCCTTTCCCCTGTCCTTGGGCAGCCAGGAGTGTCCGAGGAATAGCACACATATCCCACCTGATGGGAGGGTGGTGGGGGGGCAGTGCTGTTACCCTGTACTTTGCTGTCAGCTTGCCCCACGCTCCCTCATCGTATCCCCCCTGAACAATTTTGACCCTTAAACCTTTATGGTTGCTGAAGGTGGAAGGTCTCATATTCTGTAGCTCCTTTCTGCTGAGTAAGGGCGTAGAGATGTCCCTACCTTTATGGGTCAACATTGGTCAGGGAACATACAGGGGAGTTAAGGTGGAGGCAGCAGAATCCAAGGCGGACAACGTGGATGAACCTTCTTGAGTAGAAAGGATCGTCTGTTGGCTTGAAGTTCCTGCAGTGATGGAGTCTTCGCACCAGGCAGAGACAGAGACATGGGAGAAAACAGCCAAAGATAATGAGAATAACTAGAAAGATTAGCCCAAATAAAAGTCCTTTGGTAGTTGACAAAAATCCTCTAGTCTAGGGAGTTTAACCAATCACGAAAGGGAAGAGAGGGATTGTTTGAAGTGCCAATTCGAGTATTCATGGCAGTTAGAAATCCAAAAATATTTTTGTGGTCATCTGGAATGTATACGCCGCATTTCGTTTTTATGACAGCTCAAGTTCCACCTTGTACAGCAGCTAAAACATCTAATGCCATTCTATTTTGTAGAATGGCTGTATGCATATGAGGTATTTTAGCATTTAATAATATAATGTTACTTTGAGAGCCACTTAAGTCCTTCACTGTGTAGCAGGTGGTGTTTAGCCACCATATAGACTCTATTTAGTAGGCAATTAGGTAATTAATAAGAGGTCCTTTTACAGAAATAAGAAAAATATAGGTTAGTGGTTAGAGCAAATTAGAAACCCAGTGTCTACCAGTGAGATTTTTAGATGTGAGGCTTGAAGCATCCTCAGATGGGAGTGGGAACAGGCAGCTGGAATCAAATTGGTCGTTCTGGTTTGTAACTCAAATGTCTGGGGTGATCCTTTTGAACGACCCATTATGAGAAGGAATTGTGAATAGAAATTGGGAAAGGGGAATGAAAAAGAAAGGTACAACCATTATTTCCACTTGAAGAGAAGTTTGAGGTCTTCTACAGGTTTACGGGAATAGGAAGGCACATTAGTTTGCTCATTGATTTCCTATAAAGGGGGTACAGGTTTTATTTAGATACGGGAGCCCATGAAGACTGCTCCTCTAACTTGACTGCAGTGGGAGTACATAATATGACCCAATATAGACCCTTCCATTTTAGAGTTAAATCCCCTGTTGTATTGGGCTTTCAATCCTTTAAATAAACCAGGTCTTTTGGGTTTATGGGGGGTGGGTTTCTAGTAACTGTCAGATCAGGTTTAGGGAGGATATGGTTTGCATACTGAGAGATTTATGAATTAACCTCAAGTGAATAATTTAATAAAGCACCATAGTCTTTATCTATTTATCTATTACCGTGAGAAAAGTCTTTTTATGTACAATTGTTGGAGGAATCCATCCCATTTCCAGTTGTTTAAATAGTATGCCCATGGGCTTATTATTCCCACAGAATAACAAGCAAGGCAATTGTCCATACCTGTACTTATTGGGACAATTTTTCTGAAGTTGTCTAGTTTAGGCAAACAACAAACATTTAAAGACAACCAGAACTAGAATTTAACATCCATATGGTACATTATTGAAACAGTTTTTCTCTCTTAAAAATCCTCATTTCCAGAGACAGCCAAATCAAGACTAATTCTTTTGTAAAACAAATCCAGTTTAACAAACTTGGCCTAATTATTTACATATGCTCAGCAAGAATAGCGATTGATCATAAGGGTCTTTTAAAGTTTGCTTTGCCAACCTGGGTGGCTCATTCAGTTGAACATTCGACTTCAGCTCAGGTCGTGATCTCATGGTCCATGAGTTCGAACCCCGTGTCAGGCTCTGTGCTGACAGCTCAGAGACTGGAGCCTGTTTCAGATTCTGTCTCCCTCTCTCTCTGCCCCTCCCCCACTCACGCTCTGTCTCTCTCTGTCTCTCTCTCTGTCTCTCTCAAAAATAAATAAACATTAAAAAAAAATTTTAAGTTTGCTTTGCCAGAACCTGCCTCTCCAGGCCAGAAGCCAACGCAAGTACTTGCCCTCAGACATGCCTGCAACACCTGTAGAATTGGGTGAATTCCTCTTCACAAGGTCCCCAAGATATCCTGAGGTTCCTGCCCCTGCCAGGAAGTGACATTCTGTACTCACCTGGTAAGCCTGGTAGGAATTCTGTAAGCAAGGTATCAGCCCAACATTTCTTTTTTTTTTTTTATATATGAAATTTATTGACAAATTGGTTTCCATACAACACCCAGTGCTCATCCCAAAAGGTGCCCTCTTCAATACCCATCACCCACCCTCCCCTCCCTCCCACCCCCCATCAACCCTCAGTTTGTTCTCAGTTTTTAACAGTCTCTTATGAGCCCAACATTTCCAAGGGGCTTTATGGCTCCAGGTTTCATAAAGTCAACCTTAACTCCTTAGAGCTGTAGGGTCATATCTGAGTCTATGCATGTCTCACAAGTATGACATATCAGTCAAAGCCTTGGTAAAGCAACCAGTATTTCCAATGGTGTCCTGTTACAAGGAGAAGATTCTTATTGAAATTATGCAAAAAGTATGATTGCTGGAAGAATACTCACTGAGACTTTTTGAATTTTAGAGGGTTCAGGTAGAGAGAAAATATAAATGCTTCAGTTTACAATTGAATACTTTATGAAATTTCTGTATATTATATATATCGAAAGAGAACATTTCCTCAATCTGGAAGAGCAAACATTAGACAACCAGCAATATTTCCAACAAGAGTCACAAAACTATAATCTTCCTCAGTTCATTTAGTCCCATGTTCCTAATTCTTGTTCCGTTTGAATGCAACTTTTTAGTTCTGGAAATTCTTACCCATTTTAGTTTTAGGATTTTAAAGATGTCAAATACCTGTATTTGTCTTAAAAGTCCTTTTTATGAATCTCCTTGAAGATGAAATTCATTTTGTGAGAGAATAAGAACAATTATAAATGACAAAATCTCAGAAATGGACATTGTGCCAGATCTGAGGAGAGTTCATTATGATGCAATTGACAAGGAAACTGTTCTTTCTGTGACATATAACACTTCAATAATCAGAATATCAAGCGAGGACCTTATACCAAAACATTAAAATTTTAGGAACGGCAATACATACTTGAGCAGTTATAGCACTTACTCATGAAATACAACCTAAGGTTTACCATTATTTGAGAGTGCTTTTCCAAGTAACTTAACATACCAAATAAAAAGACTTCATTTACAATTTAAACCCTGGGAAGTTTGTTAAAATCTTAGAAAGTTTATAAAGCACATCCTACATGGGATTACAGATCATTACAAATCTTTATTTATTTACCCAAGATGCCAATAAGAGGCAAATATGTAGGGTTCTGTACTTGTTAGCGAAGCTACGCTCCTTTAACACTGAGAAGTTTTAACTAAGTAATCAAAGACCTGAAAAAGTCAAAACATAAGCTTTGGTTTTCCCTGCAGACAAAAGAGAAAAACGCCTTTGTTTACATTTTCTTATCAAGAGCCGATCAACAGTCCAAGAAAACATTGTCTTTTGAGCAGAAAGAATGGCAGAATTTTAATCTGGTACCAGGATACTTTTAAAATCCATTCATCTCAACCTTAGTCCATCCTGACCACACATATAGTTCCTTTCCAAAGATACCCCTTCACGAACCTTCTTCAACTTTCCTTTGCCTTCAGATTTTCTCCCAAGCCAGTTCTCTCCAAATAACAGTCTCATTTAGGACAAAATTACTTTCTTTTACCTTCAACAAAAAATGTATTTCCATTCCTTGTATCTTTCTTACATATCACCTACTTTTCTACATACAGAGTTTTTTCCTCATTTCCAACAGTCTTAAGTACACTTAGCAGAATTTTAACTCTTAGAAACCTTCATCTCCCATGAAAACGTAGTAACCAATTGTAAACTGTTACACCACAGTTCTTTAGATGGCAAATTTGCAAATCAATTAAGCACAAAAGCCTGCTTACCAATAGACCCAAACAGCCTTAGTTTCTCTGCAGTAAGTCAAAAGCACAAACCTACATCCAGTAATCAATGCTTTAGCTTCTTATCTCATTAGATATCCAATGAATTTAATCCCATGTATCATGCAATCAAAACTTTAAAGTTTTAGGTTACCAAAGGCTTTGAAGGCTATCTTAACAATTACCCATAAAAACTTTGAGACAGACAAAATTAACCATTAAGTCGTCTCTTTGCTAACAAATTGCAACAGAGATAACATGAGTTTACTTGACCTTCAGTGAACCTTGGTAGAATAAGTTTCATATAAATTTTTTTTTAATGTTTATTTCTTTTTGAGAGAGAGAGAGAGAGAGAGAGAGAGAGACAGAGTGTGAGCAGGGGAGGGGCAGAGAGAGAGGGAGAGGCAGAATCCAAAGCTGACAGCGCAAAGCCAGACGCAGGGCAAGAACTCACAAACCTCGAGATCATGACCTGAGCCAACGTTGGATGTTTAACCAACTGAGCCACCCAGGTGCCCCTAAAAGTTTTATATTTAATGCTGGTAACTCTAAAGACAGATCTATCTTAATTAAACCAGCAAACTTAAATTAGCTTAAGCACCGAATATGTTTCATCTGCATCCATTTAAAAGTCAATCAATTTTTCCCCATTGTCAGTTTTTACCTGGGACACCAGTGCGGGAACCTGAGGTGGGCGGTCCAAGTGGATGCTCTCCACTCCTTGACATTGAGGGTGGGAGGAGGAGCCAGTGGTGCTGGCTGAGGATGGTATAGGAACCAGTAATGTAGGCCACGCCCAAGGTGGTGCAGAAACAGGAAGAGGGGGAGGGGAAGGCAGGAGAGATGAGATGCCCCCGGAAGGCAGACAGAATTCCCGGTTCTAAACCTTGTCCACTCGGACCGAGGAGCAGACGCCATGTTTTTTCCACCAACGTGGAAATACAGAGTCCATGTTTGGCCGGAGTAGACAGGGAATTTCCCGGAAACAAATGGAGTTTTGGCAGCTGCTTGGGAATAGTCCTTAAAGTCCCCGTCCTGAGGTAGACTAACCAGAGTTGGCTCCAATTATCATAGCCATTAACCTGGGAAATGAATGAGGGAGAAGCCCTCACATCTATTAGGAGGAGGAACAGGCAGAAAGAGTCAGCGTCTCCTTTGTCAGGGATGGCCGGTGCTTCCTCCAGCGACTGAGTTCTATTAGGAGGACGCCTATTTAGATCATTATCATCCGGTATATCACAAGGGAGTTTACTGGCCTGGTTACTGACTAAACATGTTCTGCAAGAGGCCCTTGGGTCCAGGTCCTGATTTAGAGCGGTGAAGGCCTGGACCTAGGGTACCTCCGTCCATTTGCCCTGTTTACTAAGGCCATGCAATGTTACAGGAGATCAGTCCTTTCCTACATTTTGCAATGTTTTCATTGATTTGTTTCCAGTGGTTAAAAAGGCATCCCAGGGGAGAGTCCCTGGGGACTGAAGAGAAGCTCCCATGCTTCTCCAGAGCAGAGACAGAGAAGTAGTGAAGGTCCATTACCACGAGAATCCCCCTGACACGTGGCATCCCACGTGCAGGATATGTCAGAGGTTCCTGAGGTGTTAAAGCGACCTGAAGCATCCCTCAAATGAAGTCGCTATGATCATGGACCAGTCGCTATGGTCCCCGAGGAAAGATGCTAGTGTCTCCCCACCTCCTCATTGCATCCTAGGCTACAGGTGGGTGCCAGCGTATGGACCTGAGTTTGTCTTGCTAAGAAGGCAGAGAAGAAACCGCTGTTTTTAACCCATGGAGAATACTGGAAAAGTTTTACAGGGGGAATCACCCAATTTTGTAATTTAAGTAGTAGTTAGCAGAGAACATTGACTAAAAACAGTAAAGACAAATCCATCATGAGCTAAGAACATTCCAATACATGTAGTCTTTACAGCTAACTTCCCTAGAAAACGGTCCCCAGTTGGGTTTTCATTCAATGGGGTACTGGTTTCGGCCGGCTCCCAGTGGAGGTCTCTCAGCCAGAAGCGGCTAGATCAGAGATGTGGAGGGGATCATGTTAGACCAATGAGGAGGAAACCTCAAACAGGAGTCTTAAGACTGACAGCCATCCTGGTGACTTAGTGGCTGTCCCATGCCCAAGGCAGACAACTTTGTATAAGGACAGGAATAAAGAGAGGGCATCAAGTTTCCGGGTCTTACTACCATTCTGGCCAGGGTACTAACTTCCAGCCGAAAGGCCGGCTTTCTCCTCCCCGTAGAGTAGCCACGGGCTAGAGGATTGCGACCTGAGCAATTGACATGCAAGTGTTCCGGTAAGACCATCCTCCTCGAAAAGCCCCTGAAATGGGAGTAAAGGGAGAAAAGAGAAAGTACTCACCGGGTTTGCACCAGCTCAGAGCCCAGATGAAAAGACTCGAAGCCCATGTTAAAGTCACAAAATGATGGGGTTGTTGGGTGATGGTGGGGTGGTCCGGAGCCAACGGCCAGGAAAGAATTCTTGAAGACATCTTTGGGGCAAAAAGGTGATTTTATTTTATCTTTATTTCAAAAAAATTTTTTAATGTTTATTTTTTTTGAGAGAGACAGAGTGTGAGCAAGGGAGGGGCAGAGAGAGAGAGGAGACACAGAATCCGAAGCAGGTTCCAGGCTCTGAGCTGCCAGCACAGAGCCGGATGTGGGGCTCAAAGTCATGAACTGCGAGATCATGACCTGAGCTGAAGTTGGATGCTTAACCGACTGAGCCACCCAGATGCCCCAAAAAAGTGATTTATTTTATTAAAGTGTGGGGATAGGACCCGTGGGCAGAAAGAGCTGCACTGGGGTTGTGACGAGTAACTGATTAGATACCCTCAGGTTGGGAGGGGGTCAGGGACAGCATAAGTTTCTAAGGAACTTTTTAAGCAAGCTTTCCAGGATCTTGAAGGGCCAGCTGCTGTTAGGAAAAGGCCATTTTTACCATTTAGTAAAGCCTCATTCACGAGACCCTTCAGATGTATATCAGGGGCCATAAGCTTGAAGTATGATTGTCAGCATATATCTTGGGGGAGTTGAGATAAAGGAAGTTTCCAAAGGAATTTTTACATGTTACAGTAGACTTACAGGATCATGGCGGTGGGGGGGGCGTCAGGATAATGTTAAGCCAAGATTCCCTTTTGCCAATAGCAAAGTGTCATCATCAAGGCAGCTGAGCTCCTAGAGGGAGGACACTCTCCTGGTCTCAAGGACTTGTCAGTGGGCTGTAGGCAGTAAGGGAGTTTAATTTCTCACTTGCCTTAGTTTCCCACATCACCATGGCAAACACTTAAACCCCTTTCCTTTGTTCTTGGGTAGTCAAGAGTGTCCAAGGAATATCACCCATATTCCACCTGCGGAGGAGGCGGGCTCCTGTCAGCCTACTTTGCCCTCAGCTTGCCCCACGCTCCGTCATCAGTTTGAAGCACCTGTTCCAGAGGACGGCAGCCTCCGTCCTGGGAGGGACAGGAGTAGCAACCTCTCTGCCTTTTAGTCACTTCCGGGAGCACTAGCGAGCTCAGCCCGAGGATGGGGGGCCTCCATACCCCTGTGGGGACAGAGGCTAGAGTGATGTCGTCTTCAACAGCAGAGGCAAGTGTGAAGCAGCAGAGACAAGCTTGCCGTTTACTAAGGTGACTGCTCCCAGTGTCCTCAGCATTCAGCCTCAGCCTGCCGTCTCCGCCCCGTGGGCTCCTTTACCTGCCACGGTGGTCCCCAGGGAGAAGGACATCCTCTTGTCTCAGCGCTGAAGCGGAGGAAAAATAAGTTTCCCTTTACCCTTCTATGTCTGGCTGTGTAGGGCAGCACAATTCGGACCCCCTCACCATACACATACCTGTCTCATTGGAGTGTGGATTATTTTAGGTAGTTATATATATTTTTTAATTTAAATCCAAATTAGTTAACATATAGTGTAATAATGATTTCAGGAATAGAATTTAGTGATTCATCACTTACATATAACACTCAGTCCTCATCCCAACAAGTGTTCTCCTTAAAGCCCCTCACCCATTGAGCCCACCCCCCCACCCAACACCCCTCCAGCAACCCTCAGTTTGTTCTCTGTATTTAAGAGTCTCTTACAGTTTGTCTTCCTCTCTGTTTTTATATTATTTTTGCTTCCCTTCCCTTATGTTCATCTGTTTTGTGTCTTAAATTCCACATATAGGGGCGCCTGGGTGGCGCATTCGGTTAAGCGTCCGACTTCAGCCAGGTCACGATCTCGCGGTCCGTGAGTTCGAGCCCCGCGTCAGGCTCTGGGCTGATGGCTCGGAGCCTGGAGCCTGTTTCCGATTCTGTGTCTCCCTCTCTCTCTGCCCCTCCCCCGTTCATGCTCTGTCTCTCCCTGTCCCAAAAATAAATAAACGTTGAAAAAAAATTAAAAAAAAATTCCACATATGAATGAAATCATGATATTTGTCTTTCTGTGACTTTTTTCGCTTAGCATAATATACTCTAGTTCCATCCACGTTGTTGCAAATGGCAAGATTTCATTCTTTCTGATCGCCAAATAATATTCCACTATATATATATACACACATATATATATATGTATGTATGTATATATATATATACATATACACACACCATATCTTCTTTTTTTTATATATATATATGAAATTTATTGACAAATTGGTTTCCATACCACACCCAGTGCTCATCCCAAAAGGTGCCCTCCTCAATACCCATCACCCACCCTCCCCTCCCTCCCACCCCCCATCAACCCTCAGTTTGTTCTCAGTTTTTAACAGTCTCTTATGCTTTGGCTCTCTCCCACTCTAACCTCTTTTTTTTTTTTTCCTTCCCCTCCCCCATGGGTTCCTGTTAAGTTTCTCAGGATCCACATAAGAGTGAAACCATATGGTATCTGTCTTTCTCTGTATGGCTTATTTCACTTAGCATTACACTCTCCAGTTCCATCCACGTTGCTACAAAAGGCCATATTTCATTCTTTCTCATTGCCACGTAGTATTCCATTGTGTATATAAACCACAATTTCTTTATCCATTCATCAGTTGATGGACATTTAGGCTCTTTCCATAATTTGGCTATTGTTGAGAGTGCTGCTATGAACATTGGGGTACAAGTGCCCCTATGCATCAGTACTCCTGTATCCCTTGGATAAATTCCTAGCAGTGCTATTGCTGGGTCATAGGGTACGTCTATTTTTAATTTTCTGAGGAACCTCCACACTGCTTTCCAGAGCGGCTGCACCAATTTGCATTCCCACCAACAGTGCAAGAGGGTTCCCGTTTCTCCACATCCTCTCCAGCATCTATAGTCTCCTGATTTGTTCATTTTGGCCACTCTGACTGGTGTGAGGTGATACCTGAGTGTGGTTTTGATTTGTATTTCCCTGATAAGGAGCGACGCTGAACATCTTTTCATGTGCCTGTTGGCCATCTGGACACCATATCTTCTTTATCCATTCATCAGTTGATAGACATTTGGGCTCTTCCCATACTTTGGCTATTGTCAATAGCACTGCTATAAACATTGGGGTACATGTGCCCCTTCGAATCAGCATACCTGTATCCTTTGGATAAACACCTAGTAGTGCAATTGCTGGGTCATAGGGTAGTTCTAGTTTTAATTTTTTGTAGAACTTCCATGCTGTTTTCCAGAGTGGCTGCATCAGTTTGCAGTGCAAAAGGTTCCTCTTTCTTCGCATCCTTGCCAACATCTGTTACTGCCTGAGTTGTTAATTTTATTTTTAAAAAAATTTTTAATGTTTATTTATTTTTGAAGGAGAGAGAGACAGAGTGTGAGTGGGGGAGGGGCAGAGAGAGAGGGAGACAGAATCTGAAGCGGGCTCCAGGCTCCGAGCTGTCAGCACAGAGCCCATCGCGAGGCTCAAACTCACGAACCGCGAGATCATGACCTGAGCCGAAGTCGAACGCTCAATGGACTGAGCCACCCAGGCGCCCCGTGAGTTGTTAATTTTACCCATTCTGACAGTTGTGAAGTGATATCTCATTGTGGTTTTGATTTGTATTTCCCTGATGATGAGTGACGTGGAGCATTTTTCATGGGTCGGTTGGCCATCTGGATGTCTTCTTTGGAGAAATGTCTATTTATGTCTTTTGCCCATTTCTTCACTGGATTATTTGTTTTTTGGGTGTTGAGTTTGATAAGTTCTTTATAGATTTTGGATACTAACCCTTTATCTGATATGTCATTTGCAAATATCTTCTCCCATTCTGTTGGTTGACAGTTTTCTGTAGTTTTGCTGATTGTTTCCTTTGCTGTGCAGAAGCTTTTTAATTGATGAAGTCCCAATAATTCATTTTTTGTTTTTGTTTCCTTTGCCTGCAGAGACATGTAGAGTAAGAAGTTGCTGTCGCCGAGGTCAAAAAGGTTGTTGTCTGTTTTCTCCTCTAGGATTTTGATGGCTTCTTGTCTTATGTTTAGGTCTTTCATTCATTTTGAATTTATTTTTGTGTATGGTGTAAGAAAGTGGTCCAGGTTCATTCTTCTGCATGTCGCTGTCCAGTTTTCCCGGCACCATTTGCTGAAGAGACTGTTTTTGTTCCATTGGGTATTCTTCCCTGCTTTGTCAAAGATTAGTTGGCCATATGTTTGTGGGTTCATTTCTGGGTTTTCTATTCTGTTCCACTGATCTATGTGTCTGTTTTTCTGCCAGTACCATACTGTCTTCATGATTACAGCTTTGTAATACAGCTTGAAGTCTAGAAGTGTAATGCCTCCAGCTTTGGTTTTCTTTTTCAGGATTGCTTTGGCTATTTGGGGTCTTTTCTGGTTCCATACAAACTTTACAATTGTTTGTTCTAGCTCTGTGAAGAATGCTGGTGTTATTTTCATAGGGATTGCATTGAATATGTAGGTTGCTTTGAGTAGTATTGACATTTTAACAATATTTGTTCTTCCAATCCATGAGCATGGGATGTTTTTCTGTGTTTTTGTGTCTTTTTCAATTTTTTTCATAAGCCTTCTATAGTTTTCAGTGTATAGATTTTTCACCTCTTTGGTTAGGTTTATTCCTAGGTATTTTGTGGATTTTGGTGTAATTGTAAATGGGATCGATTCCTTGATTTCTCTTTCTGCTGCTTCATTACTGGTGTATAGAAATGCAACTGTTTTCTGTACATTGAGTTTATATCCTGCAACTTTGCTGAATTAATGGATCAGTTCTACCAGTTTTTTGGTGGAGTCTTTTGGGTTTTCCATGAGTATCATGTCGTCTGTGAAGAGTAAAAGTTTGATTTCCTCTTTGCTGATTTGAATATTAGGTGGTTATTTTTATTTCATTTTATTTTTTTTTTTTAAATTTTTTTTTTCAACGTTTATTTATTTTTGGGACAGAGAGAGACAGAGCATGAATGGGGGAGGGGCAGAGAGAGAGGGAGACACAGAGTCGGAAACAGGCTCCAGGCTCTGAGCCATCAGCCCAGAGCCCGACGCGGGGCTCGAACTCACGGACCGCGAGATCGTGACCTGGCTGAAGTCGGACGCTTAACCGACTGCGCCACCCAGGCGCCCCTCATTTTATTTTTTTAATGTTTATTTTTGAGAGAGAGAGAGAGAGAGAGAGCAGGAGAAGGGCAGATAGAGAGGGAGACATAGAATCCAAAGCAGGCCCCAGGCTCTGAGCTGTCAGCATAGAGCCCAATGTGGGGTTCGAACCCACTAACTGTGAGATCGTGACCTGAGCCGAAGTCAGACGCTCAATTGACTGAGCCACCCACACACCCCTAGGGAGTTATTTTTAAGAAACAGAAGACTTTAAGAAGTTTTTCTTTTTTGCCTTCCTGCTAACTGCCTAAAAGAATTTAGATAGAGGACCTGTTCCAGGAAGGGAGCTATCACCATACATAACTATATATGATATGAACTAGGTATGGTAGACAAGGAGAAATCTAGCATGGTATGTTTCATTGTTTCTTGATTTCCCAGAAAACCTTTTGTTTAACAAACATTTACTCTTCCCTTTCTTCCTGTGACTTGCCTTCCTTCCCTTGAAAACTCCAGATCCCTACCCACTTTCTACTTAGTCCAGCATGACTTACATACCTCATTTTGCCTGTCTATGGAATTGTTCCTGTTTATATGGCTTCCCTGTATTTACATAATTAAATTTGATATTCTCATGTTAATCTGTGTGATGTCAATTAAATATTTAGGCCAGTCAGAAGGACCTTCCAGGATAGAGAAAAAATTTTCCTTCCTAACACAGCATATGATATATGTGCAGGTGTGTTACGTATTACTAAATTCTTTAACAATTAAAATGAGGGGTGGGGCACCTGGGTGGCTCAGTCAGTTAAACGTCCGACTTCAGCTCGGGTCATGATCTTGCGGTTTGTGAGTTCGAGCCCCTCATCGGGCTCTGTGCTGACAGCTCAGAGCCTGGAGCCTGCTTCAGATTCTGTGGCTTCCTCTCTCTCTGTCCCTTCCCCACTCTCACTCTCTCTCTCTCTCTCTCTCTCAAAAATAAATAAACATTAAAAAATTAAATTAAAATGAGGGGTGCCTGGCTGCCTTAGTCAGTAGAGCATGGGGTTCTTGACCTCAGGGTTTTGAGTTCAAGCCTCACACTGGGCATGGTATCTGTATGGTATCTACTTTTAAAAAATTAAGATGCAAAAGAAAATTTTACTTATTTTAATAGTATTACACGACCAAAAAAATATAACTAATGCATCTTTATCACTTAAAAAAAACTAGGACACAACTGAAGTTTGTAAAATTATAGAGATAATGTATCTCAAGCACCTATCACTGTGCCCAGTGCCTAATACTTCATAAAAGGTAGATCATTGAGCAATATAGGAAAAGCAAAAAGTATTGTTTCTTTCTAGTCCCTTTTCTGTGTGCAACCCAGAATGTTTAAATTTTCAGTTAGGGGGCGCCCGGGTGGCTCAGTCCGTTGAGCATCTGACTCTTGGTTTCTGCTCAGGTCATGATCTCACGGTTCGTGGGTTCGAGCCCCGCATCGGGCTCTCTGCTGACAGTGTGGAGCCTGGTCAGGATTCTTTCCCTCTCTCTGCCCCTTCCCCATTTGAGTGCCTGCACTCTCTCTCTCTCTCTCTCAAAATAAATAAATAAACTTAAAAAATTTTCGGTTAGGATTCTCTTAAAACTGAGATTTAACCTCCAGCTTTCATGCATTCTGTATGGTATCCAACGCATAATACTTGTGTAAACATTGATATTGATGTCGGTATAGAACAGGAACAACAACAACCACAAAATAACCACAGGCACAACCAGAAACAGTTTTTGAAATGTCTATTACAAGGAGATTGTAGTGGTCAACTCAAATAAAGTGTCGCATGTCCACCCTTAAATGAAACCAAATAACATCTGTAAGAGCATGACTGCTCCTTATGTACACATCAGTGTCACAGCTGACATCAGTATCTGCAAGTGAGAAAACAAAATCGTGTATCATGATCTTTTGTGCCATCTAACTTTAAGTTTATTTATTTTGAGAGAGAGAGAGAGAGAGAGAGAGCATGCATGGGAGGGGCAGAGAGAGAGAGGGAGAGGGAGAGAATCCTAAGCAGCCTCCACACTGTCAGTGTAGAGCCCCACATGGGGCTCGAACCCACGAACCATGAGATCGTGACCTGAACCAAAATCAAGAGTCAGACACTTAACCGACCGAGCCTCCCAGGTGCCCCTATGCAATCTAACTTTTTTTTTTAATTTTTTTAACGTTTATTTATTTTTGAGACAGAGAGAGACAAAGCATGAACGGGGGAGGGGCAGAGAGAGGGAGACACAGAATCTGAAACAGGCTCCAGGCTCTAAGCTGGCAGCACAGAGCCCGATGCGGGGCTCGAACTCACGGACCGCGAGATCATGACCTGAGCCGAAGTCAGCCGCTCAACCGACTGAGCCACCCAGGCGCCCCTATGCAATCTAACTTTTGATCTCATGATGACCTTAAAAACATCTGCCCTGTGTGACTGCATTCACTTCATCATATAGGGCAGAGTTTACAGAAGGAAGCAGGTAGCCTTCCAGCCTAGAGGAATACTTTATATTGCGCCATCCCGATGATAAGGCAATGACCTTTAACTGTTAAGGGAAAGGTGTATAAACTTCATGTACTGCAATCTCTAGTGTTGATTAAGTGCTTCACAGGCCTAATTTAGTTGACTGTTAAGGGAACTGTCTCTGTAAAGGAAGACAAATTAGGTGCCATGGAGATGATATTACTAAGTCTACTTCTGAATCTATTGATGCCTGTCTATTTCTCTCAACTTTTCTTATAGCAGCTCTGACTGATGTGGTCCAGTCAATACGTGATATGCTCTTTTTTATGTTTTCTAAGGTTCATCCAAATTGTAGCATATATCAGTAATTTCTTTGTTTGTTTATTTGTTAGTTTAACTCAGCTCTACACCCGGTGTTGGGCTTAAACCCATGACTTGGAGATCAAGACTCACATGCTCTACTGAGTGAGCCAGCCAGACACCCCGATATGTCATCTGCTCTTAAAGCCTGTTGAAATGCTACTTGGAAACCATGCCATTCATTTGGTTTCATTTACTATCTTTAACATAATGGTATAGCTAAAAAATCCAAAATATAATATATTCAGTGAAAAGAATCACTGAAATCCCCTGCCCCACATGTACCCAATTACTACCCAGTGTATTATTTATGCAAGCATAAATATAAAAACACAAGGCGCCTGCATGGCTCAGTTGATTAAGCGTCCAACTTCGGCTCAGATCATGATCTCATGGTTCATGAGTTCAAGCCCCACATCAGGCTCTCTGCTGTTGGCGCACAGCCCACTTTGGGTCCTCTGTTTCCCTCTCTGCCCCGACCCTGTGTGCATACGCTGCACGCTCTCTCAAAAATAAATAAAATAAACATTAAAAAAATACAAAAACACATTCTTGTGTCTTCCCTTTCTTACACAAAGGTAGAATTTTACAATGTTCTTCACCTTTATGTCATTTGGTTAGAAAAATGGTTTGTATAACAACAAAGAGTTTCTTTTTAACGTTTATTTATTTTTGAGACCGAGAGAGACAGAGCATGAACGGGGGAGGGGCAGAGAGAGAGGGAGACACAGAATCCAAAAAGGGCTCCAGGCTCCGAGCTGTCAGCACAGAGCCTGACGTGGGGCTCGAACTCACGACCGCAAGATCAGGACCTGAGCCAAAGTCAGACGCTTAAACGACTGAGCCACTTGGGCGCCCCAAGAGTTTCTTTGTTTTGTTTTTTTTTAAGTTTATTTATTTTGAGAGGAAGAGAGAGTGCAAGAGGGGAAGAGGCAGAGAGAGGGAGAGAGAGAATTCCCCAGATGTGGGGCTCGAACCAATGAACTGTGAGGTCATGACCTGAGCCAAAATCAAGACGGTTAACCGACTGAGCCACCTAGGCACCCCACAAGGAGTTTCTTTGTATGGATAGAAGAGTCCTATATCCTAATTTTGGTGATGGTTACACGCATTTACACATGTGATAAAATTTCATAGAGCTGTACAGCACAAATGAAAAACAAGAACCAACCAAACGAAACCCCCCAAACAATTAAAAAGTATATGTGAAAACAGGCTAAATCCAAATATGTTCAGAATTGGAGTTACTACAGTGGGTATCAGTCTGAAATGACTTTTCACCTGGGTCGCATTAGTGAATGTCTGGAGATATTTTTGTTTATCACAACTGAGGGAGGGTATGAAAACTACTCCTTGAAGAAAGTTTTTCTGAGACGTGAAGGAGAGATGTTGGGAAGTTGCCAGAAGGAGAATGCAAAGTCCAGAGGAATTTTTTTTTAGTATTAAAGAATTTTTTTAAGTTTATTTATTTGGGGGGGGAGGGGCAGAGAGAGAGGGAGGGAATCCCAAGCAGGCCCCGCACTCTCAGCGCGCAGAGCCCGACGTGGGGCTCAAACTCGAGAACTGTGGGATCAGGACCTTAGCTGAAATCACCAGAGCCACCCGGGCCCCCCTAGTGTTAAATCTGAATATGACTAATGTGGAGAAGGGAACTCCAGGGCTCCATCCCACCCCCCAGAGCAACTACTGAGCTGGCGAAAGCTGTCAGAATCCATTTCCGGTGAATGTTGGAATTCAGCTAAAAACTCACAACAACCTCATAAGGTTTGGTGTAAAAAGAATCCACTGCTTTGTGGTGTGGGGGCTCAAGGTGGGCCACCCCAAGATATGCCACAGTGAATAAACAGCCAGTGCAGGAACAATACTCTGATCCCCCTTTGTCTCCAGAAAGTGGGGAATAAATCTCCCATGCGAAAGGTACCCTCTCTGCACCAGGAGGTAGAGAAACATCTTTAACATCAGAGACAGGGAAGTCAGGGCCCAAGAAGTCTATGTAAACAAACCTTGTGACTTTGACTAATTTACTACCCCAGCCCAAATTTTGTTTGGAATTCCTTACTAACTGAAGTTCCCAAACAGAAGTTTTCTTTGTCCTGTTGATCCCTCACAAATGTATCGTTTCTTTGTGTGAACAGTATAAATGCTACCTGCCTTGATCATTTCTTTTAAGTTTGTTTATTTTTGAGAGAGAGAGAGAGTGCGAGGGAGGGGCAGAGAGGGGGGAGACACAGAATCTGAAGCAGGCTCCAAGCTCTGAGCTGTCAGCACAGAGCCCGACGCGGGGCTTGAACCCACGAACCGTGAGATCATGACCTGAGCCGAAGTCCAATGCTCAACCGACTGAGCCGCCCAGGTGCCCCTGCCTTGATCATTTCTTAGGTCCTGCATCTTTGAGGCCTCCATACGTATGAATTAAACTTGATTTTCTCTTGTTAATCTGTTTCATGTCAATTTAATTCTTAAGACTGCCCAGAAGAATTTGGAAGTCTAGAGGCAAATTTTTCCTCCCCGACAGTGGTAAGAGAACACTTTGGTGTTTCAAACTGTCTGCCTACCATCCCTCACACCCCAGACTTGCAGTGGCCTTGAGGATGGGAGGCCCGCACTCCTGGTACTAGAGGGAGCAGTATGGACCTTATTCTCAAAGGATTGTGGTTCCGGGTCTTCTCCACTCTGCCGGCTCCCTCAAGGACTGGCATGGTGTTTTGCCTTTGTTTTGTCTGACTAGGAGCGAACCCTGGGCCGAGGCTGCTTGCTCAAAGCGTTTAAAGGCACAAGCACTGGCCACAGCATCCTGGGGCAAGAGACAACAGTCAGGACAAGCAACAGACAACTGAAAAGAGTGGGAAACACAAGCTTGAGAAAAGGTAGATGGAAGAACAAAGGCTTTGAAAAGATCTCAGGTATACAGAGGAATCAAGAAGGTCATGTGCTCGCCACATGCTCAGAAACAGCTGAGAGGACCACAAGCTTTCACTTCCGGATGGCTCTCAGGCTCTGTACAAGCAGGAAGTAAGAGAGAAGGCAGACTTGTGAATAGTCTGGCTAAGCACTGAAGAAAAGCATAGCACAGACGCGATCCCCAAACACTGGGAGAGTATTACGTCTCCTTTTTCTTTTTTCGTCTTGCTTTTTTGAAGTAGAGTTGGCATATGGTATTATATTAGCTTCAGGAGTACAACACAGTGATTCAACTTTATATACATTACGAAATGCTCATGACTGTGAGTGTAGTTAACAGCTGTCACCGCATAAAATTATCACATGATTATTGCCTGTATCCCCTGTGATGTACTTCTCCTCACCCTGAATTACTTGCTTAATCACTGGAAACACGTACCTTTTATTTATTTTTTTTTTAAATGCTTATTTTGGAGAGAGAGAGACAGGCAGAGAGAGAGGGAGACAGAGGATCAAAGCAGGCTTTACACTGTCAGCGCAGAGCCTGATGCAGAACTCAAACTCACAAACTGAGATCATGACCTGAGCTGAAGTTAGACACTTAACTGACTGAGCCACCCAGGCCCCCCAGAAACCTGTACCTTTTAATCCCCTTCTCCCATTTTGTCTATCTCCCCATCTTCCTCCCCTCTGGCAACCACCAGTTTGTTCTGTTTCTGGGTTTTTTTGTGTGTGTGTTGTCTGTTTTGTTTAAGATTCCACATATAAGTGAAATCATACAGTTATTTGTCTTTGGGTGTCTCACTTACTTAATTTAGCATAATATCCTCTAGGTCCATCCATGTTGTCACAAATGGCAAGATTTTATTCTTTATCTTTTAGATTTTTTTTTAACGTTTATTTACTCTTGAGAGACAGAGAGAGACAGAGCATGAGCAGGGGAGGGGCAGAGAGAGAGGGAGACAGAGAATCCGAAGCAGGCTCCAGGCTCTGAGCTGTCAGCACAGAGTCCGTCGTGGGGCTTGAACTGATAAACTGCAAGATCATGACCTGAGCTGAAGTCAGACACTTAACCAACTGAGCCACCAGGCACCCCTATTTTTTTTTTTTTTAGAAGCGAGGCAAGATTTTATTCACGGCTGGGCCAAACCTGATCTCCTGATCTTAAGGAGAAACGTGCAGAGAATGGCCCCCTATTTTTTTAAGTTCATTTTATTTATTTATTTTGAAAGAGAGTGAGAGCATGAGTGGGTAAGGGGCAGAGAGAGAGAGGGAGAGAGAGAGAGAGAGAGAGAGAGAGAATTCCAGGCAGGCTCCATACCTGTCAGTGCAGAGCCTGACATGGAGCTCAAACCCATGAACCATGAGATCATGACCTGAGCATAAGATGGACGCTTTTAACCAACTGAGCCACTCAGGTGACCCAGCAAGATTTTATTCTTTATATGGCTGAGGAATATTCCAGTGTGTGTGTGTGTGTGTGTGTGTGTGTGTGTGTGTACGTGCGTGTGTGCATGTGTGTGTATCACATCTTCTTTATCTATTCATCTATTGATGGGCACTTAGGTTATTTCCATATCTTGGCTATTAAAAATAATGTAGTCAAATGCTCTACCCCTGAGCTATACCCCCAAATGCTACAATAAATATAGGAGTGCATATATCTTTTCAAATTAGTGTTTTTGTTTTCTTCAGCTAAATATCCAGGAGTGGAATTACTGGCTTGTAGGGTATTCTATTTTTAATTTTTAAAATTTTATTCATTCATTCACTCCATTCATTCACTCATTCATTCATTCATTTATTTATTTTGAGAGAGAGAGAGACAGAGTGCGAGCTGGGGAGGGGTAGAGAGAGAGGGAGACACAGAATCCGAAGCAGGCTCCAGGCTCTGAGCTGTCAGCACAGAGTCCGATGCGGGGCTTGAACTCATGAACCATAAGATCATGACCTGAGCTGAAGTTGGGCACTCAACCAACTGAGCCACCCAGGAGCCCCTCTATTTTTAATTTTTAGAGGAAACTGCACACTGTTTCCCATAGTGACTGTCCCAATTTACATTCCCACCAACAATGCTCAAGGGTTCCCTTTTCTCCACATCCTCACTAACACTTCTTATCTCTTGTCTTTTTGATATTAGCCATTCTGACTGGTGTGAGGTGATTTAGATTTGCATTTCCCTGATGATTAGTGATGTTTCATGTGTCTGTTGGCCATCTGTACGTCTTCTTTGGAAAAACGTCTAATTAGGTCCCCTGCTCATTTAATATTTTGATTGTGTCGTTTTTTGGGTTTTTTTTTTTTTTTTTTTTTGGTATTGAGTAGTAGGAGTTACTTATAAATTTTGGATATTAATCCCTTATCAAAGATATCATTTGCAAGTATTTTTCTCCTATTCTTTTTTTCAATATTTAATTTTGAGAGAGAGAGAGAGAGAGAAAGAAAGTGAGCAGGGGAGGGGCAGAGAGGGAGACAGAGGATACGAAGCAGGCTCTCCACAGACAGCAGAGAGTCTGATGTGGGGCTTGAACTCACAAACTGAGATCATGACCTGAGCCAAAGTTGGATGCTCTCCTATTCACTAGGTTGCCTTTTTGTTTTGTTGATCTTTGTTCATTTCTGAATCCAGGAATTGATGGTAAGTATTTCAAAACACTTGCTGGCCACTTAAGCTAATGGAATGTAGATTTGAGTGGCTCTACGTGACAAAGAATGCAGATGTTATGGAAAACAGTATGGAGGTTCCTCAAAAAATTAAAAATAGAAATATCATATGATTTAGTAAGTCCACTACTGGGTATTTACCAAATGAAAACAAAATACTAATTTGAAAAGATATATGTATTCCTATGTTTGCTGCAGCATTATTTACAATATCCAAGATACAGAAGCAATGTAAGTGTCCATCAATAGATGAATGGGTAAAGATGCCATACACACACACACACACACACACACACACACACACAGCATGGAATATTATTCAAACCATAAAAAAGAATGAAATCCTGCCATTTGCAACAACATAGATGGACCCAGAACATATTATGTTAAGTGAAATACATCAGACAGAGGAAAGACAAATACCATGTGATTTTACTTATATATGGAATTCAAAAAACAACAAATCAGAAACAGAGTCATAAACACAGAGAACGAACTGGTGGTTGCCAGAAGGCTGGGGGTGGGGTGGCAGGGGGACATGTGCAAAATAGGTGAATGGGGATTAAGAAGCACAAATTTCCAGTTATAAAATAAATGAGTTGGGGCACCTTGCTGGCTCAGTTGGTAAAGAATGTGACTTTTGAACTTGAGGTCATGGGTTTGAGCCCCACATCTGGGGTCGAGTTTACTTAAAAATAAATAAATAAAATAAATGAGTCATGGAGACGAAAAGTACTGCATAGGGAATATAGTCCATCATATTATAATAATTTTGTATGATGGCAGATGATATCTACACTTATTGTGGTGAGCATTTCATGTTGTGTATAATTGTCAAATCACTAAGTTGTATAACTGAAACTAATATAATATTGCATGTCAAATATAGTGAAATTTTACTTATTTTCTTTGTATTTATTTTTATTTTTTAATACTGAAATTAAAAAAACTAACACAGATATTGCAAAAAATAGCTTAGGAAGTCACTAAATAAGCCAATCACAGCAGCCCAAACAATTAGGAACAACAAACCTAGAAGAGGGGAGAAACTGTGTCTTCCAAAGTTGTCACATTCTAATATTCAGAGTTTCTGGTTTTTTGTTTTTTTAAAAAAAATTTTTTTTAACGCTTATTTATTTTTGAGACAGAGAGAGACAGAGCATGAACGGGGGAGGGGCAGAGAGAGAGGGAGACACAGAACTGGAAGCAGGCTCCAGGCTCTGAGCCGTCAGCCCAGAGCCCGACGCGGGGCTCGAACTCACGGAGTGTGAGATCGTGACCTGAGCTGAAGTCGGACGCTTAACCGACTGAGCCACCCAGGCGCCCCCAGAGTTTCTGGTTTTTAACAAGAAATGCAAGGAACAAGAATTCTACAATCATATGGAATTATAAGGGAATATAATAAGCCAAAATAATCTTTAAAAAGAAAAGAAAAGTTGTAGGACCCTGACGTCTAAATTTCAAAACTTACTACAAAACTACACTAATCAAAACAGCATTGTACTGGCATAAGGATAGTCATACAGATCAATGGAATAGACTCGAGGAACCAGAAACCATAAATAAACCCATACACCAATGGTCAATCGATTCTGGATAGAGGTGCCAAGATAATTCAACTGGGAAATGATTGTTCAGGAAATGATGGACAACTAGATAGCTACATGCAAAAGAATTAAGTTGGAAATATACCTCATATCATATACCAAAACTAACTGAAAATGGACAAAATACCTAAATGTGAGTTAAAATTTAAAAACTCTCATATGTATAGTTATATAAAACTCTCTCTCTCTCTCTCTCTATATATATATATATATATATATATCCCACTATATATATAGAGACAGAGAGACAGAGTGTATATATACATATATATATATGTGTGTGTGTATATATATATATATATATATATATATAGTGAGATATATATGGGGGGGAGGGAGAGAGAGAGGGAGAGAGAGAGGAAGAAGGAGTCATAAAACTATAAAACTCCTTTTCTTCAGGAGAAAACAGGGAAAAACTCATGATCTTGGATTTGGCAATGGATTCTTTTTTTTTTTAATGTTTATTTATTTTTGAGAGAGAGAGAGCATGAGCATGGGAGGGCAGAAAAAGTGGGAGACACAGAACCCAAAGTAGGCTCCAGGTTCTGAGCTGTCAGCACAGAGCCCAAAGCATGGCTCAAACCCACGAACCATAAGATCATGACCTGAGCTGAAGTCAGATGTTTAGCTGGCTGAGCCACTCAGGTGCCCCAGCAATGGATTCTTCAATATGACACCAAAGCATAATAGCAACAAAGGAAAAATTACATAAATCAGATTTCATCAAAATTAAGAACTTCGTGCATCCAATGACACTATTAAGATAGTGAAAAGACAACCAACACAACGAGATAAAATATTTGTAAGTCATATATCTGATAAGAGTATAGTTTCCAGGGGCGCCTGGGTGGCTCAGTCCGTTAAGTGTCCAACTCTTGATTTCAGCTCAGGTCACGATCTCGCGGTTTGTGAGATCCGGCCCCTCGTCTCTGCACTGACAGTACGGAGCCTGCTTGGGATTCTCTCTCTCCCTCTCTGTCTCTGTCCCTCCCCTTCTCTCTCTCAAATCAATAAACTTAAGAAAAAAACCCTTAAAAATGAGTAGTTTCCAGGATACATAAAGAATCCTTACAACTCAGCAGTGAAAAAATAAACCACCAAATTAAATGATCAGATGTTTTTTTCCCAAGAATATGTACAAATGGCCAACAAGCATGACAAGATGCTCAATATCATTAGTCGTTAGGGAAATGTAAATCAAAGCCACAACGAGATAACATCTCACATCCACTAGGATGTCTATAATTTAAAAAATGGGATATAATAAGTGTTGGTGAGGATGTGAAGAAACAGGAACCCCCGCACATGGCAAGTGGGAATGTAAAATGGTACAGTTGTTATATGTGACAGTTCCTCGAAAATTCAAACATAAAATTGCCTTGTGACCCAGCAATTCCAATTCTACGTATATACGTTAAAGAATCGAAAATGGGTACTCAAACAAATAATTGTACATGAATGTAGATAGAAGCACTATTTACAACAGCCAAAAGGTGGAAATAACCCAAATTTCCATCCACTGAGGAATGGATAAACAAAATGTGGCATATTCACATAATGGACTATTATTCAACTCAAAACAGGAATGAAGTACTAATACTTGCTACAAACTGGATGAACCTCAAAAACATTACGCTAAGTGAAAGAAGTCAGACACAGAAGGTCACATATTTTATGATTCCATAAATATTAAATATCCAGAAGAGGCAAATTCATAGAGACAGGAAGCAGACTAGAAGTTGCCAGGGGCTGGAGGAGGGAGGAATTGGGGGAATGATGGCCAAATGAATAAGGGGTTTCATTTTGGGGTGATGAATAAGCTTGGAAACTAGATGGTGGTCATGGTGGCAGAATATTGTGAATTGGGGCGCCTGAGTGGCTCAGTCGGTTGAGTGTCCGACCGGGCTCAGGTCATGATTTCCCGGTTCGAGTTCGAACCCCACTGTCAATGCAGAGCCCGCTTTACATCTCTGTCCTCCTCTCTCTGTCTCTACCTCTCCCCTGCTCATGTGCTCTCTCTCTCTCTCTCTCAAAAATAAATAAACATTGAAAAAAAAGGGAACATTGTGCATGCACTAAATGCCACTGAATCGTACACTTTAAAGTGGGTACTTCTGTTATTTGAATTTTACCACGACTTTTAAAAAAGATACAAGGGAAAAATAATCATTATGGAAAGACTGTGATAAAGGGCACAAGAGGCCAAAGATGTGGGACAAGGCATCAGTTTGAAGCTCACAGGCCTCTTGTATGTACTACGCTCCCCCAATTCAATCCCACTCTCCTGAAAATCTAATTGTTGTCTGGGCACATACTGATGAAACGGGCAATAATAGAATGAACATTGAGAAAGAAAGCCTGAAGGTATACAGGGTCAAAATCTAAAAGTAGGTCATTAATCCCTTTGTATTTTTTGTTCTTCCTGAAATTGGTTTCAAATTTTGAATTGTGGGAGGCTTGATGGTATTTTTTCCCCCTGTGGATAAATAAGGTCTAATATCCAGATTTCAAGATCAGGTAGAGCTTAAAACCATATGCTACTTTTGGCCTTAAGTTTTTTACACTGAAATGAATGCAGATACTGCCAAGTAAGACTTTGAATGAGCACTGAAAACGTGACCTGTGTCAAGGCGCCATTCCATCTAAGGTCTCATGGTAGTTAAATCCCTCAGGATAGTGATGAGGACCCATGAAGCCAGATATTACAATTACAAACAGCCAGTTTGATTATCGAATCACTACATTGTGCACCAGAGACGAATACAAGATTGTACATCAACTAAACTTTAAGAGTAATACTTTTTTTAAGGAAATTAAATTAAATTAAAAATACCCAGTTTTCCTCTGGCATCTGACACTATTAAAATACGCAAAAAAGAATAACAAAAAGAATACATTGATCTCCATCAAGGAACATACCTGGAAGTAGATTCAAAAATTGCTATTGAGACTGCAGATCTAGACAGTAGCCCAGTGAGTCTGGAATCCTCCCACCTGAGAAGATGGCTAATCCTTCTTGACAGGAATGCAGGGATTATGCAGTAACCTTAGCAAGGCGGGCTGAAGAGGTGGTTATTCAAGCTCTAAAAAGTGAAATGAATGTTATGGTTAAAAGTTTCCCATTGACTTGCTATCTGAAACTAAACAAAAAACTGGGGGGGGGGGAAGCTTATCTGTTTTCCCTCAAACCCGCTTTTTAATTTCATAGCCACTGGATTCTATTCAGGTTCTACATAGTCCTTGATGGTCCTTGGCTTATCAAATTCAAAAAGAAAACTGTCCTGGCATAAGATATTTTAACACTTTAATTTACTGTTTAGCCTTGACCCTTGGCACGTGAACAGACTGTTAAGTGTTATACAGTCTCACGTGAGCCTTGCGTTTGATAACACGTAAAGTGAACCGACAAAATTTTCATGGAAGAGGTGATTTTATTGTTGTGTACATTTAATATATATGATACAAAGATCTGACTATTGTAATTACTGATTTGGACCACAGATCATGTGTAGTAAAAACGTTTCATACTGTTAAAGAAAAAAATTGCTATTTACACGCAAGGATCCTGGGGTCAGAAACGACGATGGTGCCCAGACTGCTCCTGCAAACACACCTGCCCGGGGAGATGTAGGATGGGCTTGCGGAGCCTGGGTGGAGGGCCCACGGCTACAGACCCAGGCCGTCCAGGTCCCGGCAGGGAAGAAGAAGGTGAGTCACGGCGGCGGCTACGCAGACAGCCTGCGGCTTCGCAGCGCTGGGGGAGGGGCGGGGGGCGGAGGACCGGCCTCGATGGGAGCCTACGCTTCCGCCAACCCGAGGCCACGGCCTGGAACCATCGCCACCGCGGGGGGGGGGGGGTGGTGGGTGGTGGCCCCCGATATCAGATCCGGGAGATCTGCGACGCCCCGGCTCACAGACCCCGCTGCGGCGCCACAACCCAAACCTGGGGGACGGGGGGAGACATTTTGGGTGCACCGGCAAAACTCGTCCCCGGGGCCGGGGTCGTCCTGGCAACGAGAAGGGCTGTGTGTGCCAGTGTAAACAACCCGATCGGGCACCAGGTACACGGTCTCGGTTCCGCAGGAGCCCCTCCGCCACCCCAAGTCCGAGGGGACAAAGACCCAGGTCCTTTCTCAGCTGCGGACTTGAAATGACCGCACGCGAGGACGGCGGGCCATAGGAAGGATTTCGCGGAAAGGTGCCCGGCAGCTGCGAGCTGGGGGCCGAGCGATGCCGGGCCCTGCACCCCTGGGGAGTGGGGGACAGGGGAGAGCGAGCGAGCCCAGCGCCGGCCTGGAAGGGGGTCTCGCCTCGCGGTGCCTCCGCAGGCGCCGGACCCTCCCGCTGGAAGGCCGCGCGGCCCGGTCTGGTCCGCCCGCGGGGCAGGCGCCGGACGCAACTTGGAGAGCACCAGATGCACACCCGGCTGCCGCTTCTCCGGGAGCTGTGAGTAGCCCCTTCCGAGTTTCCCTGCCAGTGCTCGGTTGTGCCCCAGCTCCTCGGGGCGACTGGGGCCCAGCCCCGCCCGGAAGCCCGCCGGTCCCTCCTTAGGGGCTGACGCCACCCGGTCCTGCACCTCTGCGGGGTCGGGCTTGCGCGCGGGGCGGGAGGACGGGGTGGCCGAGGAGAGGGTGGGTCTCTGTAACCCTGCCCCGGGCACGTGGGCACCTTCGGGGATGTGCCTGGCCTGCCGATGGTGGCTCAGGGACAGTACTGCGTGAGAGCAGGTGTCCTCGCCTTTCCCTATGAATGGCATTGCCCATGCAACTGACTGACCCCACACCACACGCAAAAACAATTGTAGAGAATTCACAACTTTATTGAAACTGTAAAAAGTGCCCTAAAATAGGGGGTCAGTGAATTTGACTTCTCTTTAATACATTCAGCACACATTGAATGAACTATTTTTTATGGCAACAGATACAGAAACTTGAATCTGGCTCAAAAACACCTCGGAAAAAAACTGTCACAGATCCAATTCTTTGGGAAAAGGATTAAAGAAGAGCTATGGGTGGTACCGCACCAGGATGGGCCATAGGAGGACAGCCATAGGGAGGGAAAGGTAGAGGGCAGCCAAAGGGAAGGAAAAGTGGAGGGCAGCCATAGGGAGGGAAAGGTGGAAAGTAGCCATAGGGAAGGAAGGGTGGAGGGCAGCCATAGGGAGGGAAACCTAGACAGGACCAAGGTTGAGGAAGCAGGAACATAGGAGGAAAGGGTGGCATGGGCGGGCGAGGTGGCCCCGGCATCACTGGCTCCTGAAAAATCCACACAAAATTCAGCTGCTGAACGAAGATGCCACGGTAGGGTTGACCCGTGTTAATGATGGGAGGGGGGACCGTGGCCATGGGGGTCATGTTTCTGAGCCTCAGTGCCCTCCGCTGTCTTCTCAACTTGGCCCTCCTATTCTTAAACCAAACCTTCAATCAGAGAGAAAAAAGGATCATTTTAGTATGTTGAGCATTGAATGTCATACATGAAAAAAAAAAAAAAAACCCAGCAGGCTACTCTCTACACCCTCAGGGTTTTAAACTGCACCAGGGAAGCTACTTCCTTGTTGCTAAATTATCCTAGGAAAGTTAGCACCGAGGGGTCTCCCTTCAGCTCACCCTCAGACGGCACCCACTATGTGCCAGGCTGTGGCTTGGCTTATTGCTTTCACTCTGTCCTCCCACCTTGCGTATTATTTTTCCCCACCCTGACAAACAGGTGTAGCTGAGGAATGGCACTCCGTCCCTGCTGTCACTCTTACACGTGCTGGGCTGTGTCCTGACAGCTGGCCCTCAGCTGTCCAGCTGCCACTGACTCCTAATCACTAGGCTAGCGTCACCCTGCTTGTGGGGAAGCTCAGCATAAAGTCCTGCTGGGGCGACAACCCCCAGTTTGCAAAGCCCGTCTTCAATGTGCAGTAAATAATCCACAGGCACGTGTGGGATTTTGAAACCAAAGGTGTCTTTGAAGGATGACTAAAGGCTCATTCATTTTCTGAAACCTCTTCATAGTTGAAGGATGGTACTGTGAGCGAGGCTTGGGCTTGGAGGGCCCAGGAGCCTGTGGCTTGTCTTGCTGGGACACAAGTTAAGCTGAAGCACCGGACAGCACCTGGATGTTTTACACTTCGGGGGCAACGAAGGTTTAGCCTGACTAGGACCACATTTACTCAAGTTCTCAAAATCTCTGCCCAGCCAACAGTTCGGGGGCAAAGAGGCACGCCACCGTTGTCCACTCTGCACCCTCCACCCTGCCCCACCCTCCAGACTTCCCTGGGCTCAGCACCCGGTCAGCGCCCTCTGCTCTGGCTACAGTTCCAGGACCCTGGACAGGAGCCACTGCTGCCCAGCAGGGCAGGGCCCCCTAAGCCCCTCTCCTCCACCAGGAGAGCCCCATCCCATCCCTTCTTCTCCTTCCTTTTTTGAGTCGAAGCATAGCTGACAATACAATATTATAGTAGTTTCAGGTGGACAGCACAGTGATTCGTCATTCCTCTACCTTACAAAATGCTCACCACGATCAGTGTAATCACCGTCATCACCATACAAAGTCATTGCTGTATTTTGACTATATTCCTTCTGCTGTACTTTTCATCCCCGGGACTGATTTACTACATGACTGGAACTTGGCGCCTCCTAATGCACTTCACTTATCTTGCCCGTCCCTCTCCCCCTACCCCGCAACCTCCAGTCTCCTCTGTATTACAGTCTGCTTCTGTTTTGTCTGTTCGGTAAGATTCCACACATAAGTGAAATCATATGGTATTCTTTTTTTTTTTTTAATTTTTTTTTTCAACGTTTATTTATTTTTGGGACAGAGAGAGACAGAGCATGAACGGGGGAGGGGCAGAGAGAGAGGGAGACACAGAATCGGAAACAGCCTCCAGGCTCTGAGCCATCAGCCCAGAGCCTGACGCGGGGCTCGAACTCCCGGACCGCGAGATCGTGACCTGGCTGAAGTCGGACGCTTAACCGACTGCGCCACCCAGGCGCCCTGAAATCATATGGTATTCTTAAGGCAACAAGGCGAAACTGACACTTTAGGAAGACAGCTAAGCATGTGGGAGAGGAGTCACAAAATGGCTCCTCCCGCCTATCTGCCAGCTATGAACAGTACAAAAAACAAAACAAAACAAAACACCTGTCCTTTGGACTCCACTGTCCTTTCCACATCGTATTAATGGAATTCCTTTGTATTTAATATTTGTAGACATTCCCAGTTGGCAAAGGTTACTTGAGACTAAGGGCCTCTACTCTCTCTGTTGCCTCATTTTCCCTCTCCCAGCTTAGAGGTTACTCGGTCTTTCTGCTGCTTGAATATGAAAAGTCTAAAGAAACCAGTGCCGGGAGCTCCTTTTGGGGATCCAAGTTTACCAGAGGCCAAGTCTACACAAGTGCAAAGCAGCGTAACTGAGGTAGACACTGATACTAGTTCCACATACCTAATACTGGGTTATCAAAACAACTCTTAACTGTACTCGCAAAATGGTCGAGGGGACACCCATTAAAATGTTCTTCACACAAACGCTTTATGTTCTCAGTTATATGTGGAATCTAAAAAAAAGCTCAACAAACTCATGGAGCAACATCGGATCTGTGAGTGCTAGAAGGGTGGGTGGAGGAAGGGCCTAGAGTCGGTCACAAGGTAAAAATTGCCACTTTTGAGATAAATACGTACCAGGAAGATAATGTAACATAAGGACTAGACTTAACACTGCCACGTGGTACGTATGGCAGTTAAGAGATTCAATTTTCTTAATGTTTGTTTATTTTTGAGAGAGAGCGCGAGCAGGCGAGGCCAGAGAGGCAGACAGAGAGGGAGACAGAGGATCCCAAGAGGGCTCCACGCTGACAGCGGCAAGCTGGGAGCCCCCTTCCTGCCCTTGTGCCCCCTGTCTCTCCCTCTCTCAAAATAAATAAGTACACTTAAAAACAGAAAAAGAAGACCAAAATCTCAGGTGTCAGACATTCCTCGAAGGACCATTCGCTAATGCGTTTGGTACTCTCACAAATTGGAACGTGAGTGATATCCCCAAATAATTCTCCCCTTACCCTCCACCTCTTAGACTGGCTTCCCCCTTTGTTGAGTTGATGCAACCTTGTTTGAAATTGTTGTTTGAGTTTATTTTGTCTTGGACAGATTTCAGAGGTTGCGACTCCCCCCCCCCCCCACGTCTACCATAATGCACAATCTACTCTTTAACTATGTTTTCAGGCTGACAGATCAAAGAATTCTGGGAAATTAAAGTGGAGGCCTGCCACTCTCCACACCCCTTTACCAAACACTTAAAAGCAATAGCTCCAAATTGGAATTAATTAAATTTAAAAATGTTGAAATAAAATAATTTTTTCATTAAAAAATAAAACTGCCTTACTCCAAATCCTAGAGTAACAAATCATAGATGTTAAAAAACAAACAAAACACAAAACAAAACAAAAGGAAACCGACAACAGGAGACCCAGGTACTTTAACTAAAAGCAGTAAGCAGTGAAAATAAAAAACATTTTTGAAATTTTTAAATAAAATTTAAAAAATAAATCAAACGAATTTTATAATTAAAAAATAAAATTGCTTTAGTCTGGATCCTAGAGCAAAAGATCACATTCAAAAGGAAAACCACCACTTGGGGGGCCTGGGTGGCTCAGTTGGTTAAGCGTCCAGCTCTTGATTTCTGCTCAGGTCATTATCTCAGGGTTCGGGAAATTAAGTCCCCATGTCAGGCTCTGTGCTAACAGCTCAGCACCTGCTTGGGATTCTCTCTCTGCCCCTCTCCTGCTCGCACAGACTCTCTCTCTCTCTCTCAAAATAAATAAACTTAAAAAAGGAATATACGTGCAATATACTACATATTTTTTATATGTACATTTATATATTAAGTGTATTTCTGCTTTAGATAAATATAAGCATTATTTCATGAATTAAATGTATTGTATATCTTATATAATTTATATTTACTACATTACACACATATTTTTGTATTTATAATATATATAAAATACATATATAGTTATATTAGCACGTAAATATATATTGCACATAAAAATCAGTATACTATACATGTGACATATAATTATAAAAATATGTGTATTATAAGTCTACTTTAGTGACCTATGAAAGTACATACAGTAAGGTGTGGCTTAGACAAAGGTGTATATATGTGTGTATGCAAGGGATACTATCCTATACCAGTTTTTTCATTCCTTTAGGAAATCATGTTCCCTCTGGTAATGGGCAATTTCCAAAACCTGGGCTTTATGTATCCCACCTTCCCCTCCGCAAGACCCAAAAGTTCAACACTTATTTCCCAAATCTAAAAAAGGCAACGAAAACACAGAAACGTGAGAAAGTCTATGACCAAGGTGCCCCAAATCCTGAAACAGGTTTAAAATGGCTCCCAGCAAAATTGTTTTTTTCGGGTTTACTGACCTGCACTCTGGCTACAGGCACATTCATGAATCTCGAAAGTTCCTGGCTGAGGGGAGAAAAATCGCAAGGATCAGTATGTGGAGTTGGCCGTGAGTTAAAATACAGCATTTTTCATTCATCTTTTGAAAAATTGTTTTCGGGGAGATGTCAGTGACATTTTATGAACCAGTTTCTGCACTAGGAAAAGTCACGCCATTTCAGGATTTACAGTGAGGTTCAGTTGACAAAGAATTTAAGGGAAGCCAAGTCTTGGTGGGTAAAGGAGGCACAGTCCCCAAGAACACGTGACATTCTAATTCAGTTTCTTTTAGTGTTATCAACACCAAAATGAAAAAGAATCTGACTGAGGAACTATCTGTGTGGACTTTCAGTCATTGCTCTTACCCAATTTATGGGTTAAATTAGAGCCCTAAGGGGCGCCTGGGTGGCTCAGTTGGTTGAATGCCCGACTTCGGCTCAGGTCATGATCTCTCGGTCGGTGAGTTCCAGCCCCGTGTCCGGCTCTATGCTGACAGCTCAGAGCCCGGAGCCTGTTTCAGATTCTGTGTCTCCCTCTCTCTCTGCCCCTCCCCCGTTCATGCTCTGTCTCTCTCTGTCTCAAAAATAAATAAACGTTAAAAAAATTTTTTTAATAAAAAAATAATGATAAATTAGAGCCCTAAAACAACATGCGTTCTCTCTCTCTCTCTCTCTCTCTCTCTCTGTCTCTCCCCTCCCCTCCCATCCCGTCCCCTCCCCCATCTCTCTTTATCTATCAGTAATGAACCCAGTTAAGAGTACATGCCCACTAGAGGCTAAAGGATGGCACAAACTGCTGTTTATTCCTTGGTCGTGCTTTGTTACATTTTTCTATCACTAACTTCCCCCCTGCCATCCACCATCCACCCCCCCAACACACACAACACACACACACACACACACACACACACACTCCCCCCCCCCCCACTATTCTGTAAGGGGTAGCTTGAGGCTTCCTTTGAGGGCAGTTTTCCCGTCGGCACGATTTAATTTTAATTTTTTTCAATTTTATTATTTTTTCTTTTCTTTTTTTAAATGTTTATTTATATTTGAGACAGCGCCACGCGCAAGCGTGGAAGGGGTGAACAGGGAGGGAGACAGAATCCAAAGCATTTCAGGCAAAGTCAGAGGTGGGGCTGGAATCCCAGAACGCCGAGAGATCTCTCGACCTGACGAAGTGGGACGCTCAACTACTGAGCCACCCAGGCGCCCGATTTACGGTTTTCGTAAGTAGGCTACGGGTCCAAAATGGGGCTTGAACTCACGACTCGAGATCAAAATTCATATGCTCTACGGACTGAGCCAGCCGCGCCCCTTTTCTTCTTCTTTAAATTTTAATTTATTTTTAAAGACCTCTAGCAAAGTTTAAGGGAATGCAGAACATTCACTACTCGAGACCGTTTTCCGGCGCACTATTTAAAAATGTCCAAATCAGGGCAGGGCCGACTGGCGGGTTCGGTTGCAGGAGCCTGTGACTCTCAACGTCAAGGGTCATGAGTTCCAGCCCCACGTTGGGTGTATTTAAAATACATAAATTGGGATTACTTTAGTGAGTTGGGATCACCTCAAATACGTAAATAATTTAAAAATAACACTAAAATTTAAAAATAACACTAAAAACCGGTGCAGAAATAATCCACAACGAGCAGATTTATCACCATTTTAAGCAAAGGCGGGATCCTACTAGCCCGTTTGCTCCCGCGTCTCAGACTTCTCGCCCTCGCCCCTTCCCCCCCGCCCCCCCCCCCCTCGCTTCTAGTAGGACTTTCTAGGACTTTCTTCTATTAGCCGCAGCGGACAGTTTCCCGGCTCCAGATGTTCCACTCCACCTGAACGTCCCCCTTGGTCCCCACCCGCAGAGCCCTCAGCTCCCGCCTAAACCAAGGGAGGCGCGGGACCGGCAGCCTCGAGGGCCCGGTAGGTTTTACTTCAGCCACGAGGAGAGAGACACGTGACAAGCCTCCGCGCCGCCCCCCCCCCCCCCTCGCCCCCCCCCCCCCCACTCGCCGCCGTCCCGTTCCCGCCGTCGCTCCCCCCCCCCCGCCAGTCTCCGCCACGGTCCCCCCAACGCCCTAGTCCGCGTCCCTTCCCCCCCCCCCCCCCCCCGCCCCCCCCCCCCCCCCCGCGCGCCGTCCCCGCCAACCCCAGCCACTCCCCCCCGAACCCGGGCACCCGCGCCCACCGCAGCGGCCCACTTACCGCGTGGTGGGGCTGGGACAGTGGGTGCTCTGGAACAAGCTCTCCAGCTGGCGCATCTGCTGGGGGGTGAACTTGATGAGGCGACCCACCGGCCACCTCCCTCCCCGAGCGGGACCCGGAGCCGCGGCCGGGGGCAACTGCCCCTCCGGCCTTGGCTCCTCCGGCTTCGGCTCCTCCGGCTTCGGCTCCTCCGGCTTCTCATCGCGGGTTTCGTGACCCGCGGGCCACGGATATCCAGCGCCCACATCGCCGGCCCCCTCCTCGCCGTCACCGTCACCATGGTTGTCGTCCCCATGGCTGTCTCCTTCCTTCTGGATTTGTATGCCTGCCGCCCGCTGCTGAGGTGCGAACTCTGACCCTGCTTCCTCAGCCGCTTGGTCTCCGGTAAGCGACATCCCCGCTTGCTTGGTTTCTGCAAAGGAAGAAATCCAGAGACAAATTATCAGCATCAGAGCCCAGGCTGTGGGGAGGAGGCGAGGGGAGGCATTTGAGGGGTGGCCAGACCGCTCCCCTCGCCCAGGGACCCTTCATTTCTGGGACGTGGCGAAGACGCTGGTCCCGACGGGCACAGACCACGCGGCTCTTCCCGGTCCTCGTCGACTCCCAGGCTGGGGAAGTCCGTGACTTCGCGCTTGAATTGGTTGAAAGGATCCATAGTATCCCTCTGCCGTCTTGTGTAGACTCTGCGTCGGGACCTGCTGGATCCCTGGGTCACACATGAAGCGGTGGCCTGCCACTGAGCTCCGGCTACGTTGCCGTGCCGTCGAGTTCAGCTACCCAGCGTCCCGCTAGGCGCTTTATATATACCACCCTCTAGTGGGGGTTGGGCTCGCCGAGGTGCGCATGCGGCTGGGCTTGGGCACCAAGTGGGCGGGTGCTCCTGCCAAGAGGGCTGGGGTGGGGAGCACTTGCTCTAAGGCATCGGAGGGGACTCTGGGTAACCAGAGCTGGCGGCTTCGGTTGTAGCTTAGCTCGTGTCCCCCAAACTGGCGGCATGTCTCCCCCACTCCCGAGCAAGGGGCTGTGCGGCATTGTGTTTGCCTATTTCCGTAGGGTGAGAGACAGACCTCACCCTAGGTCGAGACCTGGCAGAAATGTTGGGACAATCTCTCTTGGGCCAGCCCCACCCCCACCCCCACCCCCCAACCTCTGGACCTAGCAGCCGGTACTAAGCAGGGAATAGTCATCAAACGAATGTGATCAGCTCTGAGGTGGCACACTCTGAGTTTTTTCAGCGAGATGCTGAAGTTAGAGCCCGCCAAACTCCCGGGTACCCGGGAACAGGAGCTGGGGCTTGGGGTTGGTGATCGTGCCTGGTGCTCAGATGCACTATGCAAATAAAACCACACGTGCCCCTTGGGAAAGTCCGGTGCCTCCAGAATTTTAGTGATGAAGCTACATCTCGGTGCAGGGCTACAAACCTGCACAGTGCATTCAAGGCTGCTTAAAGTGCACAAAGCTCCTGCTTTTTTTTTCTTCCAATTTTTCTTTTTCAAATATTTGTTTCTTTGTCTCATTGTAACCGCCTATCCTGAAGCATTCCTGCACAGCAGCTATGCCTCTAGCCATAGATTTCTCTATACAAGCATGCATATCCCTGAAGGGTTGGGACCTTTGGGACGCGGGTAATTTCCCGCCGCCATTTCTCCCTTCCCTCAGCCTCTCGGTTTTTCTAGAAAGATCTTCCTGAGCCCTCGCTGAGGGAATAAATGAAGTTTACTACTTTTGTTTTTATTTATTTTGAGAGAGAGCACAAGCGGGGCGGGAAGGACAGAGGATCTCAAGGGGGCTCTGTGCTGAAGGCAGAGAGCCCGATGGGGGGCTGGACCTCATGAACCCAAAGATCATGAAGTGAGCCAAAGCCAGATGCTTAACCGACTGAGCGACGCAGGCACCCCTAAATAAATTTCGTTTCTTGTTGGTTGTTTCCTTTTTCTTTTCCTTTTTTATTTATTTATTTTTCTTACGGCAGGGATACGTTTTTATTGGTCGGAGAGTTGAATTTATGTAGGGTTTTGGTTTCTCCAGGTGAGTACAGAAAAGAGACAAGGGGCAAGAGATTTGGGGCATAGCAAGGAATCCGTGATAAAGAGTGACTCTACATAGTTTTATATAGTTTGTCAAAACTCAACAAATGTAAGTTTGAGATTTGTGCACTCTTTTGTATGTCACTTTTACATCAACAGAGGAAACCTGTAAGCAAATACTGAACTCCACTTAATGGTATGCATGCTTATTTCTTGTCAAATAAAAGGGAGCAGACCAGATTGAGGGCTCTGTGGTTTTCCCCGCCAGAACTGTTTTATTGATGTTCCAAGACTCGTTAATATCCTAAATATTGAAAACGGCGTCCCACAGTGGGCCTTATGCTCGACAGCGTGCTCGATTTATATCCCTCGTTTACCCCACGGCCATTCTCCTCACCCCCATTTGAATTGAGACACTCCATCATTTCTGTGGGTTCCTAAACGCATCACGGGCCCTAGTCGCCTCACCCGCTGAGTCTCAGGGATAAGTGCCCCTGCCTCATGCCCCTGGAGGATGGGTAAGAAACTAACTAAAAGAGGTTTGCGGACCAATTCGTTTTCAAAGAGGTGGTAAGGGATGCGAGGTGACTGCGTCCTCCTGACGACTTTAACCAGATGTTTCCTCCTCAGGGAGGCCCTTGTTGAATGCCGCAGGCACCTCCCCCGCCTCGGCTGGACACCCTCTGCCCAGTTTCGACTTGAGATCAGTTATTGCGTGAGCGGCCTACGAGGGCTTTCATTCTGTTTGTGCTGGACTAGCTGCGATTATCCGTGACCGCTGAGGGGGCGCGTTCTTTCGTGTCTCCCGTTCCCACGGAGCCTTCCCGCTGGCTCCGTCTCAGTCCCTCCCGTGTCCCGAGACAACTATTGCCCTACCTTGGCATCAGTTGTGGTAGTATTTTCTTCAGTAACTTCACACTCTGCAAACCTTAACAACCGAATGGAGCCTCGTCCTAAGCAAAAATAGCCACGACTGGGGTTCGATGTGCCGGGTTTATGGCCGTGGGCGCTCTGGAGCCAGCCTGCCGGGGTCTGCGTCGCGGCTTGCTCGCCCTGGCTAGCTGGCTAACCTGTCGAGTTGCTGAGTCTCAGTTTCCTCAGGTGTCCTCATCCGTATAACGAGGACAGCAATAGCCACCACCTCACCAGGGTGCTGCGGGAGCAATTGAGGTGACAAAAGTAAAATATTTCCGGTGGCCACACCACACTGTCTCACGTTTCTGATTTCAGCCAATTTTGTGTCTCTTTATTCGCAAGGGTCCGTGAGAGAAGACAGGTGCTGGTTGTTCTCTGGCAGTTGACAACGCGGACAGGAAGTTTTCTTGTGACCGCCAGGTCTCCAGGGCTACACGTCATTTGGGGTCTTTATTTTTTAACTCTTTTTTTCAGGAATCTCTCCACCCAACGTGGGGCTCGAGCCCATGGCCCTGAGAGCAAGAGTCACACTCCCCCAACTGAGCCAGCCAGGCGCCCCGCTACCTGTCTGTTTGTACCTACCTGGGCTCCAGTCACCAAACCTCGTGGCCTGCTGCGCTTACGGGGCCCCGTGGCAGGTAGTGTGGGCAGTGCCTCCAGCGCAGACTCAGCCTTTGTGCCCTGGCTTCTCCCAGTCTGAGCAGAGGGATCAGCCCACGTGAGAGAAAGACGCTGAAAATGATGGAGCCCCACCCCCACTAAGTTGCTCTGTGGCCCAGGTAGATCAGCTGACATCCCTGTGCCTCCCGTGCCGCATCTGTACGATGGGGATCACGATGGCGCCCCCTCTCCTGAGCTGAGAAGCGTACAAGGTAATAGAAGGAAGGCCCACAGGACGGGCTCAGACGACCGGAGCTGATGCTGGAGGTAAGGGGTCAGGGCTGAGGGGGCTCGGGCTGTGCTTGGGCCCTCGCTGTGATCGAAGGTGCCGGACGTGGAGCATAACCCCTGCCCCTGGGCGGATGTGCGAGCCTGTGGAGTGAACGTGGCCGTGCTTGCTCGTGCCGGTGACCTCACGCGAGTGCCGGCTGCGCACCGGGGCCTGGCTGACGAATCTTGCAGCTGTCCGCGGGGAGGGGAGGAGAGTGGTGCGAGGCATCGCTGTTTCTTACTGAGGCGAGGCGACGGAGGCTTGGAGAGGTTGGGTGACCTTCCCAAGGTTATGCAGCTTGGTGGAAGTGGGCAAGGGTCCAAACCTCTGAAGACTGTTGCTGGCAGCCCCTGGTAGAAGCGGAGTTGGCTTTCGGGGAGTAGCGGGGCCTCCCTCACGTCTCAGAGTGAGCCAAAGTTTGGTAAATGCTAAGCAGGCTGTGCGCAGAACTGCAGTTAGGGGGGGGAGGAGAGGGGCGCCCGGGTGGCTCGGTCGGTTAAGCGACGGACTCTTGGTACTGGCTCTGGTCATGATGTCGTGGTTGTGAGATCAAGCCCCATATGGGGCTGCGGCCCAGCGTGGCTCCTGCTTGGGATTCTCTGTCTCCGGCTCTCTGCCCCTACCCGACTCGTGCGCGCCTGCTCTCTAAATAAACAAACGTCCGTGCCAACAAAGACAATAGGAGAGGCTATCGCGAGCAGCCCCAGGAAGGAAGAAGTAGAAAGCTGATCTCAGGAGACCCAGACACAGCCAGGGTGGCTGTGGAGCGTGACCTCGAGAGGGAGCTAGAGAAGAGTCTGCAGAGAACTCCATATCCAGCAGGGAAATCAAGTTTAAATATTACGTTGGGGTCGAATTCAAGGGAGGTGTTGGGATATGTGCATCTGGGAGGATGGAACCCTGTAAGTTTGGGGCAAGCGAGACTCATGAAAACAGTGTTTTAGGATGGGGTTCTTGGAGGGGAGTCCCAGATGGCTCTGGGCTCGGCTCACTGCAGTTACTGGGCTAGGGGATCAAGGTGGAGAGCCAGAGTCCCTGCTTGGAGGCCACACCGGTCCACAAGGTGCATGAGGCGTCCCCTGGAATTGGAATGTAAACGTCTGTGCGTGTAGTGGCATTACACTTTCATCAGCTAGAGTGGCGACCGCGCCCCTAACCCCCCCTTCCGCCTTCGTAAATATTATAGCAGAGAACAGGGGGCTGAGCAAAGCGAGCGGGCTCTGGAGTTGGGTGGAGCACACGTGTCTGGTTTCCGGGCACAGCCGTGTTCTTCTGCTTTCGTGGTATATTCTCACCTCATGACACTGGCAAGCCTTCCTGTCCCTGTGCCTCCGTTTCCCCAACTGGAAATAGGGCAACTCTTCCTATTACTACCACTGTTTACTAAACTAATGATGGTCAACTCACAGAATTCTTAGGAAGTCGGAATGAAGTATGGAAAAGTAGTTTCCTTCCCTCGCCTTCCCTCCCTCCCTCTCTCTCTTCCTTCCTCCCTTCCCCTGTTCTTCCCTCCCTAGATTCCTCCTTCCCTTTCTACCTCTCTGCCTTCTTCCCTGCCATCCTCTTCCCTCCTACCTCCTTCTCACCCTCCTCCCACTCTGTTCCCTATCCATCCCTCACCTCCCTCCATCTTCCCTCTTTCTCCTCCCTCTTCCCACTCCCTCCTTCCCTCCCTGTCTTTTCTCCCTCCTCCTTCCTTCCTTCTCTCCCCCCTCTTCCCTCCCTATTTCCCTCTCTATTGTGTGTGTGTGTGCACATGTTCGTGCATGTACCTCACTGCATTTAATTGTCTAAATGTGTCTATGTACTAAAAACAAGCACCAAAGATATAAGCAAGTCATGGAGAGAAAGAAAATACATGAGTTAAAATCACATATAATCTAGAACAAGGCAAATGTCACACGTAAGTAATAACGCAATATATGGAAGTGCAAAGAAGGCAGAATTCACATCAGTACAAATAAGAAAACAGTCGGAGGAGGTAGATTTTAAGATGACTCTTGAAGCGTGGGTACAAGGTCTTCCTGGCCTTCCCCAAATAAATGCTTCTTCCTCAGTAACAAAAGTGACACGTATTGGGCACTCGGCTGGTTCAGTTGGTAGGTCTTGGACTCTTGATCTCAGGGGTGTTAAGTTTGGGCCCCACGTTGGGCATAGAGTTTACTCAAAATCACTAGGTATGGAAAGAGCCAAATGTCCATCGATGGATGAATGGATAAAGAAGATGTGGTATATATATTTACAATGGAGTATTACTTAGCAATCAGAAAAGAATGAAATCTTGCCATTTGCCACTACATGGATGGAACTAGAGGGCATTATGCTAAGCGAAATCAGTCAGCCCAAGACAAATATCATGACTTCACTCATGAGGAATTTAAGATACAAAATAGATGAACATAAGGGAAGGGAGGCAAAAATAATATAAAAACAGGGAGGGAGATGAAACATAACAGACTTTTAAATACAGAGAACAAACTGAGGATTGCTGGAGGGGTTGTGGGAGGGGGGATGAGCTAAATGGGTAAGGGGCACAAAGGAATCTACTCCTGAAATCATTGTTGTACTATATGCTAACTTGGATGTAAATTAAAAAAATAGATACATAAATAATAAATCTTTAGGGGTGCCTGGGTGGCTCAGTTGGTTGAACGCCTGACTCTTGATTTTGGCTCAGGTCTTGATCTCATGGTTGGTGAGATTGAGTACTATGTGAGGCTTGCGCTGAGAGTGGAGCTTGCTTAAGATTCTCTGTCTCCCTGTCCCTCTGCCCCTTCTCCGCTCATGCTCTCTCTCTCAAAATAAATAAATAGACATTTATTTATTTATTTATTTATTTATTTATTTATTTATTTGCCTTTTTTTTACAATAAGTTGTAAAAATGTTTTTAATGTTTCTTTTTTTTTATATATATGAAATTTATTGACAAATTGGTTTCCATACAACACCCAGTGCTCATCCCAAAAGGCGCCCTCCTCAATACCCATCACCCACCCTCCCCTCCCAATAAATAGACATTTAAAAAATAATGAAATAAAAATAAAATCTTTAAAAAAAGGTAACACATTATTGTGATTTATATGGAAAGTATGAAGACACCAAAAATAAAACTTATTAAACTCGGCGCGCCTGGTGGCTCGGTCGGTTGAGCATCAGACTTTTGATTTTGGCTCAGGTCATGATCTCAGGGTTTGTGGGATTGAGCCCCATGTCAGGCTCGGTGCTGACAGTATATGGAACCTGGTTGGGAATCTCTCTGTCTCTCCGCATCTCTCTGCCCTTTCCCTGCTCAGTCTGTCTCTCAAAATAAAGAATGAAAAATAGAAAAGCATATTAACCTCAACTATAACCCTGCCAAATATCCAAGGGTAATAATGGAAATGTTATTTTTCAGGTTGTTTTCTTATAATTTCTTTTCCAAGTACTACTGTATTCCACATTGTATCTGATATTCTGACATTTCATCACAACCATTTCCTACATTTTTAAAAAGTTTGTATTTATTTATTTTGAGAGAGAGAGCACACAAGCAGGGGAGGGGCAGAGGGAGAGGAAGAGAGGGAATCCCAAGCAGGCTCCGTGCTGTCAGCGCCTGACAAGGGGCTCAGACTCACGAACTGCGAGATCATGACCTGAGTGGAAACCAAGAGGTGGACGCTTAACCGAATGAGCCACCCAGGAGCCCCAGGCATTTCCCACATCTTAAAAAATATTGGAAATCTTAGTGGCCATTCACAACCTCACTCACAGGGGCCGTGATTAGCTGCTAAGGGGTGTTCTTCCTACCCATGATTATACTGTAATTAACAGACAAGCCAGATAGCCTCCTGGTAAGGCTGCCATTCCCTACAGAGTAAAGAGATAACCAGAATTTCTTCCAGACCCTGCTAAGAATGACCAGGAAGTGGTTCAGACTGAGGCCAATGTTCAGGGGCTGATAGCAGCAATAGAAGAGGCTTTCCCTCCTAAGGTGAGTTGGCCTAAGGCTGGATATTTTGACACTGGAGTTAGGGAATAATCCACACATAGAACACAACAGACGAGCAACAAATGTATGTTTCGTGAAGCTGAGTCTGATAGGTAGGGTCCAGCATAAAGTCCAAGTACCTGGGCCTCCTGCGGTCGCTTTTTCCCCCCTTTTTCCCCACAGAGAGTAGTTTATTGCTTTTAGAACAAAATAAGATGCTCTCAGAACTTGTCTTACTGAAGAAAATACTTTTAGAACTTTTTAAAACTTTCTAACACACTATTTTCTCAACTGATGAAGTAGGTACTTCGATGTAGAAAACGTGCCAGAGATTTGTGCCCAGGCAGCATGGCACGGCCCACAATCGTGTGGGCCCAGAGCTGTCCCACTGGATGCAGCTAACTGCTCACAAGCACACTTCGTGGGGGCGCCTGGGGGGCTCAGTCGGTTGAGCGTCCGACTTCGGCTCAGGTCATGATCTCGCCGTTTGTGAGTTCCAGCCCCGCGTCGGGCTGTGTGCTGACAGCTCAGAGCCTGGAGCCTGCTTTGGAATCTGTGTCTCTCTCTTCTCCCTGCCCCTCTCTCCCTCATGCTCTCTCTCTCTCAAAAATAAATAAACATTAAAAAAATTTTTTAAAAGAGCAGGCGTTGTGCTTGCTGCCCGTGCACTGTCAGACCTGCAGTGTTCCTTCTCCCCCAGAACCCACTCCCGGGTCCTGCTCACTGCCCTGGGCCCTGCATTCCTGCACCAGACCCTGCCCAGGAGGCACAGGTGCGGGCAGATAGCTGGAGCTGCCAGACTGGCCCCCAAGTTCATCCAGGCAAGGAAAAACGGTGTGTTTCCTCCTCGGTTAGGTGGCCTCAGATGCCCCTTCCACAATGGGCGTCACCGTTTCTGGACACCCCTCTTCCAGGTAACATCTACTCGGCGGCCCAAAGCAGTAGGATGCCTGGGACGGAGAGGTCCCCCTCATTCACTGGCCTCTCTGTGGTAGGTGACTACATGTTGTGTGGGCGCGCGTCCTCGCCTGTGCAGCAGGCGGGGTGGGGGGCCCAGCCACTTTTGGGGCAACGTAGCCCCGGATCAGCGCACAAGAGCCTGGTGGTGTCTAAGGAAAGTCCCAAACCCTGAGCCCCGTGCTGCCACTGAAGGCCCTGGCCTAGTAACACCCAAATAGGGCCTCACAACTACAAAAAGTCTCACGGAGGAAAACAAGGCTACCCGACACGTTGCAGCCATGACGGCCACCCTCAAGAGCTGATCTTGGCCTCCAGTCCTGGCCGAGGAGAAAAGGGACACCCCTGCGCCCCAGCAGAGCCCCATGAGACAGAAGCCCTCTCCCGCTGCAGTTGTGGTTTTCTTTCGAAGTAGAGTTGACAATGTGGCGTTGTTTTCAGGTGTACAACTTTGTGGTTCCGCAATTCTATACATTTCGACATGCTCGCTGCGATAAGTGTGGTTACCGCCTGTCGCCGTGCAACATTATCAAAACACTAATGACCATGTGTCCCATGCTGTACTTTTAGCCCTATGAAATCCTGAAGTATTTTATAACTGGAAGTTTGTACCTCTTAATCCCCTTCATCTGTGGAACCCACGCCCCATCTACCTCCCCTCTGGCAACCACCATGTTGTTCCTAAGGGACCCAGGGCAAGCCACCCCAAAATATACCAAAATGGCATATTGATTATTTTGGATTAAAGCTGCTTTCTTTTTATTTAAAAAAAATTTTTTTTTCAACGTTTATTTATTTTTGGGACAGAGAGAGACAGAGCATGAACGGGGGAGGGGCAGAGAGAGAGGGAGACACAGAATCGGAAACAGGCTCCAGGCTCTGAGCCATCAGCCCAGAGCCCGACGCGGCGCTCGAACTCCCGGACCGCGAGATCGTGACCTGGCTGAAGTTGGATGCTTAACCGACTGCGCCACCCAGGCGCCCCTGCTTTCTTTTTAAAAAATGTTTATTTATTTCTTTTGAGAGACAGCAAGAGCACAAGCAGGGGAGGGGCAGAGAGAGAGAGGGAGAGAGAGAATCTCAAGCTGGCTCCACGCTGTCAGTGCATAGCCCGACGTGGGGCTCGATCCCACAAACTGAGATAATGATCTGACCGAAAATCAAGAGTCGGGCATTTAACCAACTGAGCCACCGAGGCGCCCCTATTTTTTCTTTTTAAGACATCTCTACGCCCAAGACAGGGCTCAAACTTGTGTCCCCAATCACATGCTCTACCCACTGAGCCAGCCAGGTGCCCCTAAAGCTGCTTTATTTTTATTATTTTTAAATTTTTATATAGTCAATGTTTTTTATTTAAAATTTTTTTTAATGTTTTATTTTTGAGAGACAGAGAGAGACAGAGCATGAGCGGGGGGAGGAGCAGAGAGAGAGGGAGACACAGAATCTGAAGCAGGCTCCAGGCTCTGAGCTGTCAGCACGGAGCCTGATGCAGGGCTCGAACCCATGAACACGAGATCATGACCTGAGCCGAAGTCGGATGCTCAACCGACTGAGCCACCCAGGCACCCCTAGTCAATGTTTATTTAGACTTAAATATTCATGTTTTCCATTGTTCTTCATTTCTTTTTTTTCATGTTTTAGCCCATCCTCCCTCCCACAACCCCTCCCAGTAACCCTCTGTTTGTTCTCCATATTTAAGAGTCTCTTACGTTTTGCCCCCGCCCTGTTTGTATATTATTTTTGCCTCCCTTCCTTTATGTTTATCTGTTTTGTATCTTAAAGCCCTCGTATGAATGAAGTCATACATTTGTCTTTTTCTCACTAATTTCACTTAACATAATACCCTCCAGTTCCATCTCTGTAGTTGCAAATGGCAAGATTTCATTCTTTTTGATTGCTGAGTAATACTCTATTGTGTATATATATATATATATATATATATATAGTATTGTGTGTGTGTGTGTGTGTGTATATATATATATATATATCACATCTTCTTTATCCATTCATCCATCGATGGACATTTGGGCTCTTTCCATACTTTGGCTATTGTTGATAGTGCTGCTATAAACATGGGGGTGCATGTGTGCCTTCAAAACAGCACACCTGTATCCTTTGGATAAATACCTAGTAGTGCAATTGCATAGGGTAGTTCTAGTTTTAATTTTTTGAGGACCCCTCATACTGTTTTCCAAAGTGGCTGCACCAGTTTTCATTCCCACCAGCAATGCAACAGCATCCCTCTTTCTCCGCATCCTTGCCAACATCTGTTGTTGCCTGAGTTGTGAATGTTAGCCATTCTGACAGGTGTGAGGTGGTATCTTATTGTGGTTTTGATTTGTATTTCCCTGATGATGAGTGATGTGGAGCATTTGTTCATGTGACAGTTGGCGATCTGGATGTCTTCTTTGGAAGTGTCTATTCATGTCTTTTGCCCATTTCTTCACTGGGTTATTTTTTTGGGGGGTGTTGAGTTTGATAAGTTCTTTATAGATTTTGGATACTAACCCTTTATCTGATATGTCATTTGCAAATATCTTCTCCCACTCCATCGGTTGCCTTTTAGTTTTGCTGATTGTTTCCCTTGCTGTGCGGAAGCTTTTTATTTGATGAGGTCCCAATAGTTCATTTTTGCTTTTGTTTCCCATGCCTCTGGAGACGTATTGAGTAAGAATTTGCTGCAGCCAAGGTCAAAGAGGTTTTTACCTGCTTTCTCTTTAAGGATTCTGATGGCTTCTTGTCTTACATTTAGGTCTCTCATCCATTTTGAGTTTATTTTTGTGTATGGTATAAGAAAGTGGTCCAGGTTAATTTTTCTGCATATTGCTGTCTAGTTTTTCCCAGCACCACTTGCTGAAGAGACTCTCTTTATTCCACTGGATATTCTTCCCTGCTTTGTCAAAGATTAGTTGGCCATACATTTGTGGGTCCATTTCTGCGTTCTCTATCCTGTTGATCCATTGATCTGAGTGTCTGTTCTTGTGCCACTACCATACTGTCTTGATGATTACAGCTTTGTAATTCAACTTGAAGTCTGGGATTGTGATGCCTCCTGCTTTGGTTTTCCTTTTCAAGATTGCTTTGGCTACTTGGGGTCTTTTCTGGTTCCATACCAATTTTAGGATTATTTGTTCTAGCTCTGTGAAGAATGCTGGTGTTATTTTGATAGGGATTGCATTGAATACGTAGATCGCTTTGGGTAGTATCGACATTGCAACAATATTTGTTCTTCCTATCCATGAGCATGGAATCTTTTTCCATTTTTTTGTGTGTCTTCTTCAATTTCTTTCATAAGCTTTCTGTAGTTTTCAGTGTATAAATTTTTCACCTCTTTGGTTAGGTTTATTCCTAGGTATTTTACAGTTTTCGGTGCAATTGTAAATGGGATTGATTCCTTGATATCTCTTTCTGTTGCTACATTATTCGTGTATAGAAATGCAACCGATTTCTGTACATTGATTTTATATCCTGTGACTTTGCTGAATTCGTGGATCAGTTCTAGCAGTTTTTTGGTGGAATCTTTTGGGTTTTCCATATAGAATATCATGTCATCTGCAAAGAATGAAAGTTTGACCTCCTCCTGGCCGATCTGGATGCCTTTTATTCCTTTGTGTTGTCTGATTGCTGAGGCTAAGACTTCCAATACCGTGTTGAGTAACAGTGACGAGAGTGGACATCCCTGTCTTGTTCCTGACCTTAGGGGGAAATCTCTCAGTTTTTCCCCATTGAGGATATTAGCGTTGGGTCGTTCATATATGGCTTTTATGATCTCGAGGTAGGATCCTTCTATTCCTACTTTCTTGAGGGTTTTTTTAATCAAGAAAGGATGCTGTATCTTGTCAAATGCTTTCTTTGCATCTATTGAGAGGATCGTGTGGTTCTTGTCCTTTCTTTTTGATGTGATGAATCTCATTGATTTTTTTGCGGATATTGAACCAGCCCTGCATCCCAGGTATAAATCCCATTTGGTCGTGGTGAATAATTTTTTTAATGTATTGTTGCATCCAGTTGGCTAATATCTTGTTGAGGATTTTTGCATCCATGTTCATCAGGGAAATGGGTCTATAGTTCTCCTTTTTAGTGGGGTCTGTGTCTGGTTTTGGAATCAAGGTAATGCTGGCTTCATAGAAAGAGTTTGGAAGTTTTCCTTCCATTTCAATTTTTGGGACAGCTTCAGGAGAATAGGTGCTAACTCTTCCTTAAATGTTTGGTAGAATTCCCCTGGAAAGCCATCTGGCCCTGGACTCTTTTTTTGGGGGGGGAGATTTTTGATTACTGATTCAATTTCTTTACTGGTTATGGGTCTGTTCAAATTTTCTATTTCTTCCTGTTTCACTTTTGGTAGTTTATATGTTTCTAGGTATTTTTCTATTTCTTTCAGATTGCCCATTTTATTGGCGTATAATTGCTCATAATATTCTCTTTTTTTGTTTTTATTTCCACTGTGTTGGTTGTGATCTCTCCTCTTTTATTCTTGATTTTATTTATTTGGGTCCTTTCCTTTTCATTTTGACCAGTCTGGCTAGGGGTTTATCAATTTTGTTAATTCTTTCAAAGAACCAGCTCCTGGCTTCATTGATCTGTTCTACTGTTTTTTGTTGGTTTCGATAGCATTGATATCTGCTCTGATCTTTATTATTTCCTGTCTTCTGCTGGTTTTGGGTTTATTTGCTGTTCTTTTCCAAGTTCTTTAAGGTATAAGGTTAGGTTATGTATCTGAGAGCTTTCTTCCTTCTTTAGGAAGGCCTGGATTGCTATATACTTTCCTCTTATGACCACCTTTGCTGTATCCCAGAGGTTTTGGGCTGTGGTGTTAATATTTTCATTGGCTTCCATAGACTTTTTAATTTCCTCTTTAACTTCTTGGTTAGCCCATTCATTCTTTAGTAGGATGTTCTTTAGTCTCCAAGTATTTTTTACCTTTCCAAATTTTTTTCTTGCGGTTGATTTCGAATTTCATAGCGTGGTGGTCTGAAAATATGCACGGTATGATCTCAATCTTTTTGTACTTGTTGAGGGCTGATTTGTGTTCCTGCACCTGGTCTGTTCTGGAGAATGTTCCATGTGCACTGGAGAAGAATGTATATTCCACTGCTTTAGGATGAAATGTTCTGAATATATCTGTGAAATCCATCTGGTCCTGTGTGTCATTCAAAGCCATTGTGTCCTTGGTGATCTTCTGATTAGATGATCTGTCCATTGTTGTAAGTGGGGTGTTGAATTCCCCTACTATTATGGTATTCTTATCAATGAATTTCTTTCTGTTTGCGATTAATTGATTTATATATTTGGGTGCTTTCACATTTGGAGCATAAATGTTTACAATTGTTAGGTCTTCTTGGTGGATAGACCCCTTGATTATGATATAATGCCCTTCTGCATCTCTTGATACAGTCTTTATTTTAAAGTCCAGATTGTCTGATATAAGTATGGCTACTCTGGCTTTCTTTTGTTGACAATTAGCATGATAAATGGTTCTCCATCCCCTTGTAAAGCTACTTTAAATAGAGCCATTCAGGAAGGACATGCAGACCTTCCTCTGTCCCCTTGGAAGCAGGAAATAAGTCTCCCGTGTGAAAGGTACTTTCCCTATACCAGGAGGTAACAAGACATCCTTAGAACCATAGATGGGGAATTTACAGCTTAGTAAACTGCATAAACAACACTTGTTACTTTTTTACTAATTTTCTGCCCCAGCCCAAATTCTGTTTAGAATTCCTTACAAATTGAAACTTCCAAACACAGTTTCTTGGTCCCGTCCACTACTCACAGATTTTTTTTTTCTCTTTATCTAAAGTGTATAAAAACTACCTGCTTTGGTCATTCCTTTGGGTCTCAATTTCACTATTGGGCTCTGTGCACGTCATAAAACTTTTAGTTTTTTTCTCCTGTGAATCTCTCTCCAGTAAATTTAAATCTTAGTCCAGCTGGAAGGCCTTGAAGGATGGAAAACAGTTTTCTCTCCCTTTAGCAGTAACCTTGGGCTTCGCACTCTGTGCTGACAGCTCAGAGCCTGGAACCTGCTTCAGATTCTGTCTCTCTCTCTCTCTCTCTCTGCCCCTCCCCTGCTGGTGCAGTCTCTCTCTCTCTCTCTCTCTGTCTCAAAAAGAAATAAAAACATTAACTTTTTTTAAAAAAAACATTGGCCTTAGCAATATTTTTCCGGATCAGTGTCCTTAGGCAAGGTAAAACAAAAACAAAAATGGACTATGAGATTACATTAACATAAGCTTTTGCACAATTATGGAAACCATCCTACTGTTGTTTCTTTTTTTAAAAATTTTTTAATGTTTATTATTTTTGAGAGAGAAAGAGAGACAGAGAGCAAGCAGGGGAGGGGCAGAGAGAGGGAGACCTAGAATCAGAAGCAGGCTCCAGGCTCTGAGCTGTCAGCATAGAGCCTGGCAGGGCTCGAAATCACAGACTGTGAGATTATGACCTGAGTCGAAGTTGGCCGCTCAACTGACTGAGCCACCCGGGCGCCCCAATCCTACTGTTGTTTCTAAGTATCTGGTAAAGAGGTATAGACAGAGGCAGGCCTCAATTTTAGTTTTCTGGAATTCTTTCATAAGTCAGCTGGAAAACATTGTTAACATAGCAAGGTGTGCATTATAGTGGAGATAGGGGGGGTTGCAACCTCTGAGATATGTCAATAATATGAAACAAAGTAAAATAATTCCTTTTATTAATATTTTATTTCATTTTTTAAAGTAATCTCTACACCCAACCTCGGGCTCCAGCTTTTGACGCCAATATCAACAGTCATATGCTCTACTAACTGAGCCAGGCAGGTGCCCCTAAAAAAACAATTTCAAACAAAGTTTCGCCCACATAACAAACGTGGAAGTGTTAGGTGAGAATTATGCCTTGCAGAGACCATATTCAAATTTTAGCATCTACCAAATGCACTAGTGAATATCCTATTGAGGAATTTCTAAAACCTGAGATTTTTGTCTTCATTTTGATGTTCCTGTTCTGAAGACATTGTATGGAATTTGTCTTTGGTAGGGGATGACTCTGGCTCAGGCTGGATTCTTACATGTGGTCATTCCAAAAACATTTTCATTGGCTCAGTCAGTGATGACTGATTTGTGGGTCAATGGATCAAGGGAGGATTGTTTGTGACCATAGAAAACCCTAAATTGTATCAAAGGATAATTTGGAAAAAAAATAGAATAAGGAGAAAATAAAGCAGAAAAGGAAAACTCAGAGTGGGTTTATTAGCCTTGCTGCAGAGAGTGTGAGTAGGTTTGAGACAGAAAGGTCGAGCACAGGTGGACCTGGGGAGGCCAGACAGGCAGCCAGACAAAGCGGGCCCCGGAGACCAGGCACGGGCTCCCAGGCAGGTCTGGCCAGGGCTTGGGAGGCCCGGGCCTCTCTGCTTTGTCAGGCCGGCAAAGCGAAGCTCAGGAAAAGAAACCCTTCAGTTTGGTGAATTTGGCCGAGTTGATTTCCGCCCCTTGGGCTCGCCTAGTGCTCTCTCAATGGAGTTCTGAAGGGAAAAGGAGCCACAGGAAACAAATCAGAAAAAAGACATCTTGTTCTCCTCCGTCTCCAAACTCGACGCATGAATTCTTGAAGAAAAATTTCCCCCTTTTTATTAAGATACAGTTGATACGCAGCCCTGTATAAGTTTAAGGGGTTCAGCATAATAATGTGACTTACATACGTCGTGAGGTGATTACCACGATAAGTTAGTCACCATCCAGCATCTCCTATAGATGCAAACAAAGAAAAAGGAACAAGGTTCTTTTCTTTGTAATGACAACTCTTAGGACTGACCCTCTTAACAGTTTCCATATATTCCCTACAGCACGGTTGCCTATAAGCATGTCGTATATTAATTATATCCTCAGTGTGGTAGACTCCCCTCCCTAAGGAGAGAGAAAAAAAACAAGAAAAAACTTCAAGGTAACCTGGCTATGCGCCTACGTGACAACATCCCTCATGACCTTGTAAACTGAGATCACTTAATCAGACTGCGTGTTTGTGTGTGTTACCATATATGGGAGACAAAGAAATAGAAAATGTATAAAAAACTATGCCATGTGACATTTGGTTCTCAGTTCTTCTGGTACGAACCCAACTGAGCGGTACCAGCACGAATAAAGTTGCTTCCTGGAAATTAAAAACCTCTGCGTCATGACTCTCTGGGCGAGAACGCCACTACATTAGTTGGCAGCTTGTGTCCGGGATTTGGAGATGGTGCATTTCCACTTCCTTTGCCACCGAGGTAGAGCCTGAGAGCCGGGAGAAGCGACCTCGACTGGCGCCAATGGACCACTTGATCCGTAGGAGATTAGCCTATCCCGGTGTGCAGGGGTGAGGGCCCCGTGTGCACCAATGGAACCTGTGAGGCCCAGGAACCAGCTTAAGGAGCGCCACCCATCAGACTGGTAAGAACCCAGGTTCGTTTTGGCAGACCTGCCCCTAAGAGGCAGAAGGGGAGCCTAATCACCTCCAAGTTGCCCTAGTAGTTCTACAAGGGATGAGGAACGACGCTGCAACTCTAAGGCGCTGAATGTAGGGCGGTGGGTTGGAGTCATTATGTGAATGTGTGTGAATGAGATGGACAGCTTCCAACCTGACCAAGGGCTGAAGCCAGTGTTGAGTCCTGATCCACAGTTCCGTGGAGACCTCATACAGCTTAAGGCAGCATCAGGCTTCCTCGGGAGTCTGATCCGGGTCAGGGGTTGGTACTGAACCCGCCAATGCCAAGAGGCTCCTGAAATATCTCTGAGAGGAGACTGTCTGGAGACAGACAAAGCCATGTACGTCCTCTCCAAATTAGCCCCCCTTCCCCCTTTTTCCTCTCTTGTGCATGAAAGTTGTCCGTCAGGGGGAGGAAATGGGTGGAAAGGAGAGTAAATCGGCTGCCCTAGAGTGTCTGTTGAGAAAATTCGAAAAGGGATATTCAGGAGATTATGGTGTGAAATTAACTCCTGAAAAGCTCTGGACGTTCTGTGAAATTGATTGGCCATCATTTGGGGTGGGCTGGCCCTCCGAGGGCTCACTTGAGAAGGAACTAGTTTGCTGAGCGTTCAGGGTCGTTGCGGGAGACGCTGGCCACCCTGACCAATTTCCTTACATTGACTGTTGGCAAGACCTGGTCCTATCCCTGCTGCCTTGGCTGAAAGTCTGTATCACAGAGAGCTGTCAAGTTATGATGGCTCGCATTGCAGCTTCCTCCAAATACAGGCCAGCAACTAAAAGGCCCAAATCTGTTAGGAAAAGGTTAAATATCTTGGCTTCCACCTGTCTCAGGGGCAGCACCAACTCAGCCCAGAGAGGAAGTAGGCCATCTGCTCGATCCCGGCCCCGACAACCCGACGCCAGGTTCGAGATTTTTCTCGGGGTCGCAGGTGTATGTAGAATCTATATACTCAACTTTTCAGTCCTCATGAAACCCCTCTATGAGGCTACAAAGCGGGGAGAGAGGGAACCCTCGATGTGGGAGTCAGTACAGCAAAAGGCCTTCGAGGAAATATAGTGAGCCCTCACTAATATGCCTGGTTTGGGGCTCCCAGACACGACTAAGCCTTTCTTTCTGTACGTCCATGAGTGCACTGGTATTGCAGTGGGAGTCCTAACTCAGATGTCATGGCATGGCCCGGTGGCATATCTCTCCGAGCAGCTTGACTCCGTGGCCCAAGGCTGGCCACCCTGCCTATGGGCACTTGCGGCCACGGCCCTCTTAGTGTCTGAGGCTGACGAGTTAACTATAGGACGAGAATGGACAGTCCGAATGACACATCCAGTACTGACATTAATGGAGTACAAGGGACAATACTGGCCACCCAACGCCGGGATGGTCAGATATCAGGCATGCTACGTGAGAACCCGCACATTCCCCTGGAAGCAGGGCCGACCCTGAGCCCTGCGACCCTGCTGCCCGTCGGGCCCGGCCAGCCAGACCCTGACTGCATTGAAGTCACGGATGAGGTGTCCTCCAGCCGAGCAGACTCGAGGGGCCAGCCTCTCGAGGACCCCGGCGCCGAGTGTTTCACCCACAGTAGCAGTTTCGTGAAAGAGGGAGAACGCCGAGCAGGGAACTCCGTGGTGACGCCGAATTCCGTCACTGAGGCCACGCCCCTCCCCCAAGGGACTTGAACACAGAAGGCAGAGCTCATCACGCTAAGCTGCGCCCTCCAACTGGCGGCAGGGACGCGTGTTAATATACACGCAGACTCTATGCCTTCACCCCCCTCCACGTGCATGCGGCTTTATAGAAAGAGAAGGGTCTAATAAACTCAGGCGGAAAAGACGTAAACTATGGTAAGGAAATCCTGGGACTCTTGGACGCTCTGTGGGCCCCTAAAAGGGTGGCAGTCATGCATTGCCGGGGACATCGAAGGGGAAACACCACGGCTGCACGGGGGCACCGTAAGGCAGACCGAGAGGCAAAGCTCACGGTCTCCAAAGGACCGGCGGAATCGGCGCCTTTACCCGCCGCGCTGTTCCCCAACCCGCTGACACAATGGGACCCGAATTACTCACACCACGAAAGTACCTGGTTTAGGACTGAAAATGGAAGCTGCCTCCCGGGTGGATGGTGGAAATGCGAAGACGGCCGGGTAGCAATTCCTGAGGCCCGGGCCCCAACTCTCGTCCCGCAGTTCCATCAGGACACCCGTGTGGGCCGGCCAGCCCTCGACACTAGTGAGCCGGCATCCCCCCCTCTCTCCGGCCCAGCCCCGGGGGGGATGGGAGCAATGTGAAACGTGTGCCCGGAACGGCCCACGTCAGGGACCCAAGGCCGCCCCCGGGGTGCAGAGCGGCGGGGAGCCCCACTTGAAAGCGCGATGGTGGACTTCACTGAGCTTCCCCGGGGCCGAGGCCCCAATACCCGTCGGCGCTCGTGTGCGCTGTCTCGGGCTGGGTGGCAGCCTTCCCGGCTCGCACACAAGAGGCACAAGAAGCGGCTGGACTACTTCCAAAGGAAATTATCCCACGGTTTGGGATCCCTGTCGCCGTGGGATCCCGTGACAGGCCAGCATTCGTGGCTGAGGGGGTGCGGCTGGTGGCAAAGGGGTTAAAGATCACCTGGAGGTGACATGCTGCGTGCGGACCCCAGAGCTCCGGGAAGGGGGAATGAGTGAGCTGAACCCTGAAGCTGCAGTTAAGTAAACCGTGTCAGGAAACCCACCTGCACTGGGACCAGGTGTGGCCAATGTCCTTGTTAAGAATCGGGCGCAGCCCCGCTAAGACTGGGTTCTCTCTTTATGAATTCCTTTATGGGCGCCCTCCCCCCATTATCAAGGGCATAGGGGGGATTTAAATGAGATAGGCAGTCTAACCCTGAGGCGGCAGATGCGGGCCCTCGGCTCTACTGTAACCACCCTGCACCGATGGGTAAAAGAGCATTCGCCTGTGAGTCTGACCACAGGTGCTCACTCCTTTGAGCCAGGAGATGCCGTATGGGTAAAGCAGTGGAATGTTCAACCACTCAAACACCCCTGGAGGGGCCCGTTCACTGTCATTTTGTCCACCCCTACTGCAGTAAAGGTGGCTGAGGTGGGTCCCCAGATTCACCACAGCAGAGTCAAAGCCGGCATCTCGAAATTGGGAGTGCGTTCCTGACCCATGGGTGTCGTGCAAGCTGACCGTATGGAAGAAGCAATCTGCAGCTCCAGAGGCCTGGGGACACTGCAGCCCTGCTTCAGTCACTCCGGAAGCTGACTACTCTACACATGGCAGAAGCTTGGGGAATCGCCGGTCCGGTGAAATAAACGGACTGTCCTTGTTGTCCGTATCTGCCTTCTTACTGTGATGCGCTGCCACCCCTTGTCTCTCACTGTTATTGCAATTTTTGCCCTACCTCTTGCTATCGGGTTGGCAGAGATTGCCCCAGCCAGCTGAAAATGTGGTGAGAGGTTTCTGTTAGCGTTGTCTCTCCTCTGGTGGGTAGGATGTTTTGTTGGTATTAGTTGCTTTTAATCTGGACCCCGTTTGTATCGTCATGTGACCCATGTATTCGCATAACCAGGTCAGGCCAGGGAGTCACCTGGACCTTACTATACCGTACCCACTTCTCATGCCAGGGAAAGACCTTGGGGACCTGCAGACACAATAAGACCACCTATGCTATCTGCCAGTGGGGGAGTCAATATACTTGCTTTGACCCGCAGGACTCCCCAAATGAAGATGGATTAAAAGTCCGATCCTACCGGGATGGAGGGGGGGCTTGATCAGCCAGACACAAATCACTGACCCCAAACGTCCGGTGTCAATACTGTTTGATGTATGTGCAGTTATAGGTATTGGCCCAGAGGCATTTGTTATGCGAGAAAAGCAGGCACTTATCACGGAGGGCCCGAGGACTCTTTTTTTTTTTTTAATTTTTTTTAACCTTTATTTATTTTTGAGACAGAGAGAGACAGAGCATGAACGGGGGAGGGTCAGAGAGAGAGAGGGAGACACAGAATCTGAAACAGGCTCCAGGCTCTGAGCCATCAGCACAGAGCCCGACGCGGGGCTTGAACTCACGAACCGCGAGATCATGACCTGAGCCGAAGTCGGATGCTTAACCGACTGAGCCACCCAGGCGCCCCCCGAGGACTCTTGATATGCCGTTTGGAGGCTTAGATTGGGAGCGAAAATACCGACTCAATGACAAGTACGTAATGTGAGGAAAAGGGCTTATGTGCCTATACATCTAAGTTTTTATGCATCAGTTGGAACTGTGTTTCATGGGCTGCTTGGGGGAAAAAAAAGGCACAACAGCACTCGTTCAGAAGGGGACACTACATCAGGTTGTCAATCAAAAGCCTGGAACCCTGGCCACCTGGGTGGCTCAGTTGGTTAAGCGTCTGACTTCGGCTCAGGTCCCGATCTCGCGGTTGGTGAGTTCGAGCCCTGCATCGGGCTCTGTGCTGACAGCCCGGAGCCCGGAGCCTGCTTTGGATTCTGTTTCTCCTCGTCTCTCTCTGCCCTTCCCCCGCTCGTGTTCTGTCTCTGTCTCTGTCTCTCTCTCTCTCAAAAATAAACATTTTTAAAAAAAGCCTGTAACCCTGTTAATTTCACCATCATTAACCCAGAAGGCTACAAGTGGCAATGGGGCACCCGAATTGGCATCCGAATCTATGGGCGAGACAGAGACCCAGGGACTGTGCTGTATTTCAAGAGGGTCACTACCACCCATCTGGCCACGTCCCATCAAGTCTTCCACTCCTTCTATGAAGAAATAAGTAGTCCCCCTCCCATTTCAGTCCCAGCAGGGAACTGGTTTCTAGCCCTGCAGAGACTATAGCACAGACCCTAAAGATCTCTTCATGCTATGTATGTGGGGGAACCAGCGTGGGGGATCCATGGTCAGGGGAGGCCAGGGAATTAGATCCCCTGAGCCTTATAATGGAACAAAATACCCCAGTTCTACTACCAGGGTTTGGCTTCTCAAAACCTCAATCATTGGGAAGAACCGTCTTGCCCGATGGGGGAAAAAGTTCACCATCCCTGTTGGAAACTTATCATGCTGAAGCCAAAAGGTTTTATAATTCAATCACCTGGGAAACCCAATGGTGGGGGTCTCCGGGTCACCTCGAGCCAGACCTTCATCCCTTGTTTATCTTCTCTTATCTCCGAGAGGCCCGAGACAACATCGAATGGCAGGCCCCAGGTGGCCTATACTGCATATGTGGGAAAACAGCCTATACAGTACTCCCTTCAGGCTGGTCAGGGTCATGTGTGCTGGGGACTATCTGTCCATCTTTCTTCCTGCTCCCACTTGCAAGGGGAGAACATCTGGGAGTTCAAATGTATGGAGATAGGCTCAAAGAAAGCGGCATGTCCTACAAATTGGCAAATGGAAAGATGATGAATGGCCTCCTGAGCGTATAATCCAATATTATGGCCCTGTCAGCTGGGCAGAGGTTGGGTCCTGGGGCTACCGCACTCCCATTTACATGCTAAACCGCATCATCAGACTGCAAGCGGTTGTAGAATTTATAACCGATGAAACTGCCAGAGCTCTTAACTTGCTAGCCAAGGAGCAAACCAAAAAAGCGCAATGCTATCTATCAAAATCGCCTTGCCTTAGATTACCTGCTTGCTTCTGAGGGAGGTGTTTGTGGAAAATTTAACCTGAGCAACTGCTGCCTACAGATCGATGATGAAGGAAAAGTCATAGAGGAGATGACAGATCGGATGAGAAAGGTTGCTCGTGTCCTGTCCAGACCTGGGACGATTGGAACCCTGGGGAGTTATTTGGAGGATGGTTTTCAACTCTCAGGGGATTCAAAACCCTCATGTGTATTATCCTCTTGATTTTGGGAGCTTGCTTAATCCTACCTTGCCTCGCTCCCCTGGTCATATGGTCTGTCTCCAGTCTCATTGAGGCCATGGTTGAAAGAAAGATGGCCATGTGTGTAATGATGTTCTGGAAATATAAACCTCTAAACCAAGATGATGCTCTTTGATCCAAAATAGGGGAGTCTGAGCATCAAAGGGGGGGGGGGATGTGGTGGAGCCCCTCCCAAAGGAATGTGATGAAAACCTCAAGACAAGGGAGAGTAACCTGGCTATGTGCACCTATGTGACATTCCTCACGACTCTGTCACCTAGACCGCCCCATCAGACTGTATGTCTGTATATTACCATGTATGGGAGACAAAGAAGTAGAAATCGTATAAAAGGCTATACCCAGCTGTGCGCGGGGCTCAGTTTTTTGGGTACGAATCCACTGAGCCCAGGAATAAAGTTGCTTCCTGGAAAGAAAAGCCTCGGTGTCATGACTCTCTTTATGAACCTCAGTCCTGTTACAGACCCAGTCCTGACACCTTCTCTGCTCTGGCCACTGGAAGAACCACATTCAGCTTTCCCACCTTGAGAGTGAAAGCCAGAAACTACTCAGCACAAACCCCTCGGTTAACCCTCACATCCGGTGAGACACACACGAACAAAGAGCAGTCTCTTTTGAAGCCCAGGCTGCCTGGAAGAAACAAACAACAACAACAAAAATGAATAGCTTTCCCGTAAGTGCATGGCATTTTTGTCACATCCACGATGTTTTTAAACTTGTCTTTCCTTCTTTCAGACGCCAGATGTATTAAGGCAGAGCGGTGGCTTGAGGCACAAGAAATAAGCAGAACATCGCTGTAGATAATAATTTACACTTCACCTAGGTTTGCAAAGAGAGAAGTCTTCATTAGTCCCCCCAATGAATTAACACCCCCCCAAATTTTCTCTTAATGTACATTTCAAATATCCCAAAGGCATAGATCAGGAATGAATTATTCTGATATACGGAAATAACTCTGATTCATTAAAAAAAAAATCTTTAGAAACTGGCCACCAACAACTTCATCGACCTGAGATAGGTTGTTTTTGTAGATTTTAGGGTTTTTTCAGTTTTTTTTTTAAAAGTAATCTCTACACCCTACATGGGACTTGAACTTACAACCCCGAGATCAAGATTTGCATGCTGTACCAACTGAGCCAGCCAGGCGCCCCCTGTGGATGTTAGTTTTGACTGAAAAGTTGTAAGTACAATAAGGAGTGCAGCAGATTCAGTAATTTTTACAGTAAATCTAATAGTTCTGGATGTAGTCCTGCTTTCTACTGTTCTCCACAGTAAACAACACATGCCAGCGAACTTTCAAAATTGGAAGGTTGATGGGTCAAATTAAGCAGGAAGAACTCATGAACTATTTGGGGGAAGTAACCTTTTTTGATTAACATTAGATTTATGTAACCTGGATCTTGATCAAACAAATATCATCAGTTAAATCAGAGGATTGTGTTGCAGAAAAAGAAGCCAGAGGCACCGTGAGAATGTCCTGAAGGAAAGGGACGGAGCAGCAAGGAACTGAAAGCAGATTGGGAAGCTGCCGGGACTGCTCGTTCTCTCCAGAAGGACATCATATGGGCACCAGGCCTGGGGTAAGAATGTTTTGTCTGGCGCCAGATGTACTTGTGACCCGGTATGGAATACACTGCAGGTGCACGACCTGTCAAGATGCCAAATACTATTTGTACGTGCTTGCTGTTATCAGACAGTTTGCAAAAATGAAAGAGGCTTGAGCCAGGGGACCGGTGCTTCGGCTCCTGGAGAGTCCTGGCCCCCTGCTTTCCAATTCTCTTGTCACCGCACCTTTAGGACCTGTCTCACTACAGATTGAACTTGGAAGTAGCTGGCAATCAAAATTCTAAACAACTATTTTAACCACAAGTACTTAGAAACAAAGGGCCAGGAGGAAAGGGAGGGACCAGAAACAATTCTTTATCTCAATACAAGAGTGTGGCTGGCTCAGTCAATAGAGCATGTAACTCTTGATCTCCGGGTGGTGAGTTCGAGCTCCATGTTGGGTGTAGAGAGTACTTAAAAAAAAAAATCAATACAGGACTGCCTGGGTGGCCCAGTTGGTTGAGCGTCCGACTCTTGATTTCGGCTCAAGTCATGATCCCGGGGTCGTGGGATCAAGCCCCACATCAAGCTCGGCATTGAGTGTGGACCCTGCTTATGATTCTCTCTCTCTCTCCCTTTGCCCCTCTTCTCTGCTCATGCTCTCTTTCTCTCTCTAAAATAAAGGAAAAAAATCGATGTAAGAGAGTGGTCCCTCGGGGGCACCTGGCTGGCTCAACTGATAGAGCATATGACTCGATCTCAGGGTTGTGAGTTCAAGCCCCACCTTGCTTGTGGACCCTACATTAAAAAAAAAAAAAAAAGTCTGGTCCCTCAAACAGATATGAAACGTGACTTTTTTAAAAACACTTTTTAAAATGTTTTTTATTTATTTTTGAGAGAGAGAGCACGAGCAGGGGAGAGGCACACAGAGAGGGGGTCAGAGGATCTGAAGTGGGCTCCTTGTTGGCTGCAGTAAGTCCTATGCGGGGCTTGAACTCACAAACCGTGAGATCATGACCTGAGCCAAAGTCGGACGCTCAACCGACTGAGCCACCCAGGCGCCCTTGAAAAGTGACCTTTTAAATAAAGATAATGATTACTATAAATGTGTACAAAAGAGAGGAATGGAGTTTGTTCTCAGTGGTCTTCAGAAGAACAGAAGTACGTTTGCCAGAATTGAGGTGATGGCGTGTCGTGCTTATCATTGGGCGTCCTCGGAGCACACGCGTGGATGTGCTGACCTGCCATGCAGTCGTTTGGTGCTGATACGATACCTCTGGGAAACGCTGGCGTCCCGGAGGTGAAATAAGAGAGCTAAAATAGAATCCTCCACTGCATTTCCTGCTAGGTAAGCTAAACTTGGCCTCATTTGACCTGCTGTAGCCCACATGTGGCCTGGGCTTCTCAACGCCTGGAGCGGACACCTCGGGAGTCAGTTGCTATGGTAACATAGCCCTCATCCTAGGAATGCTGCGTGCCATTACCTTCATCGGGGTTCAGTGAGACTTCTGCTCACCCCCATTGAGCCCAGGCGGTAAGGTGTCCCAGCGAGAGCCCGTCCTTGCCTTGGCCACTTCCTCTCAACAGACTGGCACTTATTCTCCTTTGTGGAATATTCTCTCAACCAAGCTCGCTTTCATTTGGCAAGTGAGACAAATGTTCACAGGCCTTGTAGTAAAAGGTCAACACCGAGAACCAGTCTCATCATTTCACGCTGCTCTTCCAAAAAAAAAAAAAAAAAAAGGACCTCCTTGTCTTCTGGGGAACACCCAGGTCAAGGAAGTCACAGTAGTCTCTCTGTTCTGTAAGGGACTTTTGCAGGCATCCAGTCCATTCCCTTCATATTACGGATGAGGGAACACAAGCCCAGAGCCGGGGGGTGGTCTACAAGACAGAGGCCGCAGAGTTCATCCCGCAGAAGTCCAGGCTCTAGGGAGCCATGCCCTCCCCTGGACCCAGAGCCTTCCAGGCATGGGCATTGCTCACCCAGGTTGAGCGCTTCAGGACTTCGCACTACCTTCCTACACAGAACTCTTCATCAAAGGGCTGCTAATTCTAGGTTTCTCCCTCAGTCTCAGCACTGAGCCACCCCTCACTTAAGGCAGGGAGTCCTGCTGTTCACTCTTGCTCACCCTTTGCATATAGATATGGTTTGATAGTTGTTTGCTTGTATTTGGAATCCGTGACTCCACGAGCCATTGGCTGTGCTCTGGGATCTGGATTGCTGGCCTAGGTTTAGAGCTTCCTCATCTTTCCGTCCCTCCCAGATATTGAGGATGAGTGTTCGCACACTCAGCATTAGTCCCTAGCATAGTTGGCCACCATCCTAAGGGCCTGGTGGGCAGCAGAGCACAGACAGACAAAAAATAAACGGAAACACACACTGGTAGTTGCCAGAGGGGCAACCACACCTACTTTATATTACTCTGTAGTTATCTAGGCTGATAGCTCTCTTCCTGGAGCAGGTCTTCTGTATAAATTCTGTCTATCTATCTATCTATCTATCATCTATCTATCTATCTATTATTTAGAGAGTGAGTGAGAGAGCAGGGGAGGGTCAGAGAGAGAGAGAGAGGGAGAGAGAGAATCCCAAGCAGGCTCTGCACTGTCAGCGCAGAGCCCAACATGGGGCTTGAACCCACACACTGTGAGATCATGACCTGAGCCAAAACCAAGAGTTGGTTGCTTAACCAGCGGAACCACCCAGATTCAGCTAAATTCTTTTAGTCAGTTGGGGGCACCTGGCTTGTTCAGTGGTGGACCACATGACTCTTGATCTCGGGATTATAACTCTGAGCCCATGTTGAGCGTAGAGATTATTTAAAAATAAAATCTTTAAAAATTTTTTTTTTCAACGTTTATTTATTTTTGGGACAGAGAGAGACAGAGCATGAACGGGGGAGGGGCAGAGAGAGAGGGAGACACAGAATCGGAAACAGGCTCCAGGCTCCGAGCCATCAGCCCAGAGCCTGACGCGGGGCTCGAACTCCCGGACCGCGAGATCGTGACCCGGCTGAAGTCGGACGCTTAACCGACTGCGCCACCCAGGCGCCCCAAAAATAAAATCTTTTAAAAAAGAAATCCATTCAGACAATTAGGAGGCAAAAAAACATGTGAGCTTTCTATTTCTTAAAAATACCAAAACAAGGGGCACCTGGGTGGCTCAGTTGGTTAAACATCTGACTTTTGATTTAGGCTCCAGTCATGATCTCACAGTTTGTGATTTCCAGCCCGTCGATGGGCTCTGCTTGGACAGTGCGGAGCCTGTTTGGGATTCTCTCTCTCCACCCCTCTCCCGCTGTCTCTCTCTCTCCCCCCCCCCAAACAAAACAAAACTAATCCACACTCCAATGAGACAGGTATGTGTATGGTGAGGGGGTCCGAATTGTGCTGCCCTACACAGCCAGACATAGAAGGGTAAAGGGAAACTTATTTTTCCTCCGCTTCAGCGCTGAGACAAGAGGATGTCCTTCTCCCTGGGGACCACCGTGGCAGGTAAAGGAGCCCACGGGGCGGAGACGGCAGGCTGAGGCTGAATGCTGAGGACACTGGGAGCAGTCACCTTAGTAAACGGCAAGCTTGTCTCTGCTGCTTCACACTTGCCTCTGCTGTTGAAGACGACATCACTCTAGCCTCTGTCCCCACAGGGGTATGGAGGCCCCCCCCATCCTTGGGCTGAGCTCGCTAGTGCTCCCGGAAGTGACTAAAAGGCAGAGAGGTTGCTACTCCTGTCCCTCCCAGGACGGAGGCTGCCGTCCTCTGGAACAGGTGCTTCAAACGACCAGACACGCTGGGCTTTGTCCCCCACTGCTTCTCCCCGGGCAGACATCTGGTGAGGACACTGCCTGGAAAGAAGGTAGAGGCTTCAGCCTCTGGGGGAGACGAAGCCTCAGAGAAGCTCACCTGAGGAAGAGGACGGGCGTGCTCCCGGGGGAGGCGGCACAACACCTCCCTGATGGTGATGAGGAGAAGTGGCCCTCTGCTTTGCTGTAACCACCCACAGTAATAAGGACAGAAAAGGTAAAGTGGGAGGGCCAAGGAGGGACCAGCTGCCCTACACACACACACACACACACACCTTGGCCCAGTCTTTCCCTAAGGGCCTAATCCAGGAACCGAGCGAGAAGGGGGCTGCCGGCTACATGGAATGTATCTGCTGGGGCGTCAGCTCCACTTAACGGGGGCTGGAAGGAAACAACTGGCTGCCGGAGCACAGGAGACAAAAATCCCCAGTAGTGTGGGAGGTGGGGATTTCTCCCGGAGGAGGCTTCACCCTGGGTCACATACACCTGGGTGAGGTGGGGTTTCTGGTGTGGGGGGCTGCCCAACCGAAGGTGGGCCTCGTGCCGACCCAGGCCGACTCAACGGAAAACGTTAGCTGAGGCCTCCTCTCCCTGTCCCGTGTCAGTACGTGGTCCTTCGGCCGCATGGGTATGTGGTCTAAAAAAGCCAGCGCTTGGAGCCCAGTTTGGGGGGACCCAAGTTTACCGGAGGTCAAATCTGCATGAACATAAGCCAAAGCACAAAGCGGGCCAACTGAGGTATGGGCTGGTTACGTAGTTCTAGTTAAATATTTCCAAGACTGATTTCATAAAATAACTCTCACTGTATTTGAAAAATATAGGGAGGATCCATTAATATTTTATGTACCCTAATACTGTATAATCTCACTTACATGTGGAATCTTAAAAAAAAAAAATCAAGGTCTTAGAAAAAGTAATGAGCTTTTGCGGTTACTAGAAGGGGTGGGGATGGGGAATTGAATGAAGGTCATCAAAAGGTACAAATTTACACTTAAAAAATAAGTACTGGGGTACCTGGATGGCTTAGTCTGTTAAGCATCCACCTTCGGCTCAGGTCATGAGCTCATGGTTCATGAGTTCGAGTCCCTCACCAGGCTCCGTGTTGACAGCTCAGAGACTAGAGCCTGCTTCGGATTCTGTGTCCCCCTCCCCCACTTACGCTCTGTGTGTGTGTCTCTCTCCCAAAAATAAATAAACATTAACTTTAAAAAAAAATAAGTACTGATGTAGCTGGATTCTCGCACAGAGAGTCGTGACACCGAGGTTTTTAATTTCCAGGAAGCAACTTTATTCGTGCTGGTACCGCTCAGTTGGGTTCGTACCAGAAGAACTGAGAACCAAATGTCACATGGCATAGTTTTTTATACATTTTCTATTTCTTTGTCTCCCATATATGGTAACACACACAAACACGCAGTCTGATTAAGTGATCTCAGTTTACAAGGTCATGAGGGATGTTGTCACGTAGGCGCATAGCCAGGTTACCTTGAAGTTTTTTCTCCCTTTTTTTTTTCTCTCTCCTTAGTGAAGGGACCCTACCACATTCCCCCCTTTGATGCTCAGACCCCTTCATTTTGGGTCAAAGAGCATCATCTTGGTTTAGAGGTTTATATTTCCAGAACATCATTACACACATGGCCATCTTTCTTTCAACCATGGCCTCAATGAGACTGGAGACAGACCGTACAACCAAGGGGGCTAAGCAGGGTAAGATCAAGCACCCTCCCAAAATTAGAAAGATAATTCCCATGAGGGTTTTGAGTCCCCCGAGAGTTGAAAACCATCCTCCAAATAACTCCCCAGGGTTCCAATCGTCCCAGGTCTGGACAGGACACAAGCAACCTTTCTCATCCGATCTGTCATCTCCTCTATGACTTTTCCTTCATCATCGATCTGTAGGCAGCAGTTGCTCAGGTTAAATTTTCCACAAACACCTCCCTCAGAAGCAAGCAGGTAATCTAAGGCAAGGCGATTTTGATAGATAGCATTGCGCTTTTTTGGTTTGCTCCTTGGCTAGCAAGTTAAGAGCTCTGGCAGTTTCATCGGTTATAAATTCTACAACTGCTTGCAGTCTGATGATGCGGTTTAGCATGTAAATGGGAGTGCGGTAGCCCCAGGACCCAACCTCTGCCCAGCTGACAGGGCCATAATATTGGATTATACGCTCAGGAGGCCATTCATCATCTTTCCATTTGCCAATTTGTAGGACATGCCACTTTCTTTGAGCCTCTCTATCTGCATACGTTTGAACTCCCAGATGTTCTCCCCTTGCAAGTGGGAGCAGGAAGAAAGATGGACGGATAGTCCCCAGCACACATGACCCTGACCAGCCTGAAGGGAGTACCGTATAGGCTGTTTTCCCACATATGCAGTATAGGCCACCTGGGGCCTGCCATTCGATGGCTGCATCGACATTGTCCCAGGCCTCTCGGAGATGAGAAAAGTTAGACAAAGGGTGGGGATCTGGCTCAAGGTGATCTGCGGCTCCTTACCATTGGGTTTCCCTTCCGGTTGAGTTATAAAATCTTTGGCCTAGGCGTGTTAAGCTTCCAACAGAGACGGTAAACTTTCTTCCCCATCGGCAAGGCAGTTTTTCCCAACAATTGAGGTTTTGAGGAGCCAAACCCCAGTAGTAGGACTGGGGTATTCTGTTCCATTATAAGGTTCATGGGGATCTAATTCTCTAGACTCCCATGGCCATTGATCCCCCTTGATGGTTCCCCCACATAGCAAGAAGAGATCTTTAGGGTCTGGGCAATATTTTCTGCTAAGGCAAGGAATAGGTTGCTTGTTATAGTGGAGATGGGGCGGGTACTTTTTATTTCCTCATAAAAAGAATGAAAGACTTTGTGAGTTGAGGCTCGAAGTGAGACAGCAACCCTCTTGAAGTACAACAGTTCCTGGGGGGTCAGCGCCTATACCAATCCTGAGGCCATTTTCCCATTTGAGGTCTCCTAAAGATAGTGAAATTAACGGGGTTACAGGCTCCCAATTTACAGCTGGAGATTGCAGCCCCCTTTTGGAGGAGTGCCGCCATATCTTTACCTTTCCAAGTGGCCCAGGAGACACAGCTCCAGTAGGGGCAGTAAGTCCAGAGGCTACCGTAACATATGGATTGGGGAGAGGCCTGTTCACACATATATTTGTCATTGAGCGTGTATTCTCATTCCCATGGTGGACTTCTGCAATTTAGAACCCAAAAAGGGTTTTTGTTAATAGCTGCATATCTGTCAAAAAGTACCAATACTGGCATGTGGGGATTAGTAACCTGGGTTTGGCTGATTAATTACCCCCCTTCCTGGGAGTATCAGACCTCCAGCCACTCCTCAGTTGAGGAGTACTGAGGGTCAAAGCAAGTGTATTGACCCCCCCCCCCACTGGCAGATAGAATAGGTGGTCTTATTGTGTCTGCAGGTCCCCAGGGTTTTCCCCTGGCATGAGAAGTGGGTACGGTATAGTAAGGTCCAGGTGACTCCCTGGCTTTACCTAGTTACGCGAATACATGGGTCACATGATGAGGAATCGAGGTCTACACAAGGGGTTCAGATTAGAAGCAACCAATACCAACGAAGCATCCTATCCACAAAAGGAAGGTGGGTGCTAACAGAAACCCCTCACCACACTTCCAGCCAGCCGGGGCGGCCTCTGCCAATCTTACGGCGAAAAGTAGAGTCAGAATCACAATAACAGTGAGAAACAAGGGGCGGCAGTGCATCACAGTAAGGAAACAGATCTAGAAAACAAGGACAGTCTATTTGTTCCACCGGACCGTCGATTCCCCAAGCTTCTGCCGTGCATAGATTAGCCAGCTTCTGGAGTGACTGAAGCAGGGATGCAGTGTCCCCAAGCCTCTGGAGTTGCAGATTGCTTCTTCCGCATGGTCAGCTTGCATGGCGTTGTTGGATCAGGAACGCACTCCCAGTTTCAAGATGCCGGCTTCACTCTGCTGTGATGAATCCAGGGACCCACCTCAGGCACCTTTACTGCAGTAGGGGTGGACAAAATGACAGTGAACGGGCCCCTTAGAAGGGTTTTAGGGGTTGGACATTCTACTCCTTCACCCATACAGCATCTTCTGGTTTAAAGAAGTGAGTGTCTGGGAGGAGCCAAGATGGCGGAACCGCATGGAAGTTTTTTTGCGAATGGCGTCCGTGAAATACAGCCAGATCAACACTAAACCATCCTGCACGCCTAGAAAACTGATTTGAGGATTAACACAACAATGTGCACAACCTGAACCACAGAACTAAGTAGGTCTGTGGCAAGGAGAGGTGAACTGGGGGAGAGAGAAGCTGCATAGGAGGGAGGACAGAGATGGGGGGAGAGTATGGGAAAAGCACCCCTCCAGAAAAGCAGCTGGAGAGAAAGTGGAAAAGTGGAAACAGCCGCAGGGACTGAACTAACACGGGAGAAAGGAGAGGGTTTAAATTCCATTAAGGTTCTATAAACGGGGAGTGCAGAGTCTGAAACTCTGCAGCTCAGTACCTGGTGGTGCTCTGGTGGGAGGGGCGAATCCCCAGGAGAGAGTGAGGTCCAGAAGTCCTCAGGCCACACGGGGAGAAGCGGTTCCACTGCTGGAAGGACATTTGGTAGAGGCTGTGTGGCCACCCTGGCCCAGCAGACCCCAGAGAACAACCACATTTGCTGGTGCTGGAACAAGGTCGGTAAAGGTGAGGCCTGGTGCCAGATGTGTGTTGTGATTTTCCATAATCCCTGAAACGCTGCTGCTACACGATCACATGAACTTTTTCTGGGGCATACTGGTGCCCAGCCACAGTCTCTGGGCATTGACAGCAGCACAGTCCAATGAACATTCCTGGGAGCTGCCTGCACCCGGCCGTTGCTCAGTGAGACCCTCCCACAGAGGATCTGAGCAGGTCAAAGCTGCATTCCCTCAGAAGTGAGGGGTCGGGAAATACAGCAGCATTTGAGATAAAACTCAGGAGGGAGGTGCCGCCTGGGAACCTGACAGCTTGGTCACAGACCGTGTAAAAGCGGGGAGTGGACAGAAGCTGGAGACAAAGGATGGGTGTGCGATTGCTGGTCAGGAGAGCACAGAGTTCTGATACTAGAGACTGGGTACCTGGGTGATGCCATTTTTACCCCTCCAGCTCATGCGCATACACACCGACAAGGGCCACACCAATCCACCCCAGTAAGCTAAGCAGCACCATCTAGTGGGAAATGGAGCCATTACACTAAGCCCCACCCAACTGGGCCAACCTCGCTCCTCAGGAACACAAATCTCTCTGCCTGCTTAGTTTACAGAATATAAAGTGCTTCTTAGTTTGACTTCTAGGGGAAAATGATGTAATTTCAATCATATTTCAGTCTGTTCACTGGTCTATCTATTCAATTTTCTTTTTTTTCTTTTTCATTTCTTTTCTTTTTCTTGAATACAGAAAGAGAAAAAATATTTTTATTTTCAATTTTTATTGAAAATATTTTTCTTTATTTTTTCTATTTTTTAATTTTGTAAATTTTTCAAATTCTATTTTACTTCCACCATTTCATTTTATTCTATTTACTTAATGAACACAGATACAAGCAAGATGTCTGAACCAGAATTTAGAATCATGATAATAATACTAGCTGGGGGGCACCTGGGTGGCTCAGTCAGTTAGGCGTCTGACTCCAGCTCAGGTCCTGATCTCACAGTCTGTGAGTCAAGCCCAGCGTCAGGATCCTGTGCTGACAGCTCAGAGCCTGGAGCCTGCTTCAGATTCTGTGCCTCCCTCTCTCTCTGCCCCTCCCCCACTCATACTCTGTTTCTTTCTGTCTCTCAAAAATAAATATATGTTAAAAAAAATTAAAGAAAGAAGAATACTAGCTGGGGTCAAAAATAGATTAGAATCCCTCTCTGAGGAGATAAAAGAAGTAAAAGCTAGTCAGGATGAAATAAAAAATGCTATAACTGAGCTGCAATCTCTAATAGATGCCACAGTGGCAAAGACAGATGAGGCAGAGCAGCAAATCAGCAATATAGAGGACAAACTTATGGAGAACAATGAAGCAGAAAAAAAGAGGGAGACTAAGGCAAAAGAACACAATTTAAGAATTAGAGAAATCAGTGACTCATTAAAAAGAACAACATCAGAATCATAGGGGTCCCAGAAGAGGAAGAGAGAGAAATAGGGGTAGAAGGGTTATGTGAGCAAATCATAGCGGAAAACTTTCTTAACCTGGGGAAAGACACAGACACCAAAATCCAGGAAGTACAGAGGACTCCCATTAGATTAAAAAACTGACCATCAACAAGGCATATCATAGTCAAATTCACAAAATACTCAGACAAGGAAAGGATCATGAAAGCAGCAAGGGAAAAACAGTCCTTAACCTACAAGGGAAGACAGATCAGGTTTGAAGGAGACCTATCCACAGAAACTTGGCAGGCCAGAAAGGAGTGGCAGGATATATTCAATGTGCTGAATCAGAAAAATTTGCAGCCAAGAATTCCTTATCTAGCCAGGCTGTCATTCAAAATAGAAGTAGAGATTAAGAGTTTCCCAGACAAACAAAAATTAAAGGAGTTCATGGCCACTAAACCTGCCCTGCAAGAAATTTTAAGGGGGACTCTGAGGGGAGAAAAACAGAGAAAAAGACCAAAAGCAAAAAAGACTAGAAAGGACCAGAGAACACTACCAGAAACCCCAACTCTACAGGCAACATAATGGCAGTACTCACTCTAAATTTCACTAGACTAAATGCTCCAATCAAAAGACATAGGGTAACAGAATGGATAAGAAAACAAGATCCATCTATATGCTGTTTACAAGAGACCCACTTCAGACCTAAAGACACCTTGAGATTGAAAGTAAGGGGATTGAGAACTATCTATCATGCTAATGGTCGCCAAAAGAAAGCCAGAGTAGCCATACTTAAATCAGACAATCTAGATCTTAAAATAAAGACTGTAACAAGAGATGCAGAAGGGCATTATATCATAATGAAGGGGTCTATCCATCAAGAGCTAACAATTGTAAACATTTATGCTCCAAATGTGGGAGTACCCAAATATATAAATCAATTAGTCACAAACAGAAAGAAACTCATTGATAATAATATCACAATAGTAGGGGACTTGAACACCCACCTACAGCAATGGACAGATCATCTAAACAGAAAATCAACAAGGACACAATGGCTTGGAATGACACACTGGACCAGATGGACTTCACAGATATATTCAGAACATTTCATCCTAAAGCAGTGGAATACATATTCTTCTCCAGTGCATATGGAACATTCTCCAGAATAGATCACATGCTGGGACACAAATCAGCCCTCAACAAGTACAAAAAGATTGAGATTGTACCATGCATATTTTCAGATCACAATGCTATGAAACTCAAAATCAACCACAAGAAGAAATTTGGAAAGATGACAAATACTTGGAGACTAAAGAACATCCTACTAAAGAATGAATGAGCTAACCAAGAAGTTAAAGAGGAAATTAAAAAGTACATAAATGATAACACCACAGCCCAAAACCTCTGGGATGGAGCAAAGGCAGTCATAAGGGGGAAGCATGTAGCAATCCAGGCCTTCCTAAAGAAGAAAGAAGGAAGAGGGTTGTGTCTCAGATATATAACCTAACCTTACACCTTAAGGAGCTGGAAAAAGAACAGGAAATAAAACCCCAAACCATCAGAAGACAGGAAATAATAAAGATCAGAGCAGAAATCAATGCTATCGAAACCAAACACACACACACACACACACACACACACACACACACACACACACCAGTAGAATAGATCAATGAAACCAGGAGCTGGTTCTTTGAATTAACAAAATTGGTAAACCCCTAGCCAGACTGGTCAAAAAGAAAAGGAAAGGACCCAAATAAATAAAATCAAGAATGAAAGAGGAGAGATCACAACCAACACAGTGGAAATAAAAACAAAAAAAGAGAATATTATGAGCAATTATACGCCAATAAAATGGGCAATCTGAAAGAAATAGAAAAATTCCTAGAAACATATAAACTACTAAAAGTGAAACAGGAAGAAATAGAAAATTTGAACAGACCCATAACCAGTAAAGAAATTGAATCAGTAATAGGGGCGCCTGGGTGGCGCAGTCGGTTAAGCGTCCGACTTCAGCCAGGTCACGATCTCGCGGTCCGTGAGTTCGAGCCCCGCGTCAGGCTCTGGGCTGATGGCTCAGAGCCTGGAGCCTGTTTCCGATTCTGTGTCTCCCTCTCTCTCTGCCCCTCCCCCGTTCATGCTCTGTCTCTCTCTGTCCCAAAAATAAATAAACGTTGAAAAAAAATTAAAAAAAAAAAAAGAAATTGAATCAGTAATCAAAAATCTCCCAAAAACAAGAGTCTAGGGCCAGATGGCTTTCCAGGGGAATTCTACCAAACATTTAAGGAAGAGTTAGCACCTATTCTCCTGAAGCTGTTCCAAAAAATAGAAATGGAAGGAAAACTTCCAAACTCTTTCTGTGAAGCCAGCATTACCTTGATTCCAAAACCAGACAGAGACCCCACTAAAAAGGAGAACTATAGACCAATTTCCCTGATGAACACGGATGCAAAAACCTCAACAAGATACTAGCCAACCGGATCCAACATTAAAAGATTTATTCACCACAACAAAGTGAGATTTATACCTGGGATGCAGGGCTGGTTCAATATCCATAAAAAAATCAATGTGATTCATCCCATCAAAAAGAAAGGACAAGAACCACACGATCCTCTCAATAGACGCAGAGAAAGCATTTGACAAAATACAGCATCCTTTCTCGATAAAAAAAAACCCTCAAGAAAGTAGGAATAGAAGGATCCTATCTTGAGATCATAAAAGCCATATATGAAGGACCCAACGCTAATATCTTCAATGGGGAAAAACAGAGCTTTCCCCCTAAGGTCAGGAACAAGACAGGGATGTCCACCCTCGCCACTGTTATTCAACACAGTATTGGAAGTCTTAGCCTCAGCAATCAGACAACACAAAGGAATAAAAGGCATCCAGATCGGCCAGGAGGCGGTCAAACTTTCATTCCTTGCACATGACCTGATATTCTATATGGAAAACCCAAAAGATTCCACCAAAAAATTGCTAGAACTGATCCACGAATTCAGCAAAGTCACAGGATATGAAATCAATGTACAGAAATCAGTTGCATTTCTATACATGAATAATGTAGCAACAGAAAGAGATATCAAGGAATCGATCCCATTTACAATTGCACTGAAAACCGTAAAATACCTAGGAATAAACCTAACCAAAGAGGCCAAAAATCTATACACTGAAAACTATAGAAAGCTTATGAAAGAAATTGAAGAAGACACAAAAAAAATGGAAAAAGATTCCGTGCTCCTGGATAGGAAGAACAAATATTGTTGCAATGTCAATACTACCCAAAGCAGTCTACATATTGAATGCAATCCCTATCAAAATAACACCAGCATTCTTCACAGAGCTAGCACAAACAATCCTAAAATTGGTATGGAACCAGAAAAGACCCCGAATAGCCAAAGCAATCTTGAAAAAGAAAACCAAAGCAGGAGGTATCACAATTCCAGACTTCAAGCTATACTACAAAGCTGTAATCATCAAGATAGTGTGGTACTGGCACAAAAACAGACACTCAGATAAATGGAACAGAATAGAGAACCCAGAAATGGACCCACAAATATATGGCCAACTAATCTTTGACAAAGCAGGGAAGAATATCCAATAGAATAAAGAGAGTCTCTTCAGCAAGTGGTGCTGGGAAAACTGGACGGCGACATGCAGAAAAATGAACCTGGACCACTGTGTTACACCATACACAAAAATAAACTTAAAATAAACGAGAGACCTAAGTGTAAGATAGGAAGTCATCAGAATCCTCGAGGAGAAAACAGATAAAAACCTCTTTGATCTTGGCTGCAGCAACTTCTTACTCAACACGTCCCTGAGGCAAGGGAAACAAAAGCAAAAATGAATTATTGGGACCTCATCAAATAAAAAGCTTCGTGACAGCGAGGGAAACAATCAGCAAAACTAAAAGGCAATTGATGGAATGGGAGAAGATATTTGCAAATGACATACCAGATAAAGGGTTAGTATCCAAAATCGACAAAGAACATATCAAACTCAACACCCCAAAAACAAATAATCCAGTGAAGAAATGGGCAAAAGATATGAATAGACACTTCTCCAAAGAAGACATCCAGATGGCCAACCAACACATGAAAAAATGCTCAACATCACTCATCATCAGGGAAATACAAATCAAAACCACAACGAGATATCACCTCACACCTGTCAGAATGGCTAACATTCACAACTCAGGCAACAGCAGATGTTGGCGAGGATGCGGAGAGAGAGGATCTCTTTTGCAGTGCTGGTGGGAATGCAAACTGGTGCAGCTACTCTGGAAAACAGTATGGAGTTTCCTCAAAAAAAGTAAAAATAGAACTATCCTACGACCCAGCAATCGCACTACTAGGTATTTATCCAAGGGATACAGGTGTGCTGTTTTGAAGAGACACACGCACCCCAATGTTTAAAGCAGCACTATCGACAATAGCCAAAGTATGGAAAGAGCCCAAATGTCCGTCGATGGATGAATGGATAAAGAAGATGTGGTGTATATATTCAATGGAGTCTTACTCGGCAATCAAAAAGAATGAAATCTTGCCATTTGCAACTACGCGGATGGAACTGGAGGGTATTATGCTAAGCGAAATTAGTCAGAGAAAGACAAAAATCATATGACTTCACTCATATGAGGACTTTAAGACACAGAACAGAGAAACACAAGGGAAGGGAAGCAAAAATAATATAAAAACAGGGAGGGGGACAAAACATAAAAGACTCTTAAATATGGTGAAAAAACAGAGGGTTACTGGAGGGATTGTGGGAGGGGGGATGGGCTAAATGGGTAAGGGGCACTGAGGAATCTACTCCTGAAATCATGGTTCCACTATATGCTAACTAATTTGGATGTAAATTTAAAAATAATTAAATAAGGGTGAATATCTGTCAGACTCACAGGCGAATGCTCTTTTACCCATCGGTGCAGGGTGGTTGGGATAGAGCCGAGGGCCCGCATCTGCTGCCTCAGGGTTAGACTGCCTATCTCATTTAAATCCCCCCTATGCCCTTGATAATGGGGGGAGGGCGCCCATAAAGGAATTCATAAAGAGAGAACCCAGTCTTAGCGGGGCTGCGCCCGATTCTTAACAAGGACATTGGCCACACCTGGTCCCAGTGCAGGTGGGTTTCCTGACACGGTTTACTTAACTGCAGCTTCAGGGTTCAGCTCACTCATTCCCCCTTCCCGGAGCTCTGGGGTCCGCACGCAGCATGTCACCTCCAGGTGATCTTTAACCCCTTTGCCACCAGCCGCACCCCCTCAGCCACGAATGCTGGCCTGTCACGGGATCCCACGGCGACAGGGATCCCAAACCGTGGGATAATTTCCTTTGGAAGTAGTCCAGCCGCTTCTTGTGCCTCTTGTGTGCGAGCCGGGAAGGCTGCCACCCAGCCCGAGACAGCGCACACGAGCGCCGACGGGTATTGGGGCCTCGGCCCCGGGGAAGCTCAGTGAAGTCCACCATCGCGCTTTCAAGTGGGGCTCCCCGCCGCTCTGCACCCCGGGGGCGGCCTTGGGTCCCTGACGTGGGCCGTTCCGGGCACACGTTTCACATTGCTCCCATCCCCCCCGGGGCTGGGCCGGAGAGAGGGGGGGATGCCGGCTCACTAGTGTCGAGGGCTGGCCGGCCCACACGGGTGTCCTGATGGAACTGCGGGACGAGAGTTGGGGCCCGGGCCTCAGGAATTGCTACCCGGCCGTCTTCGCATTTCCACCATCCACCCGGGAGGCAGCTTCCATTTTCAGTCCTAAACCAGGTACTTTCGTGGTGTGAGTAATTCGGGTCCCATTGTGTCAGCGGGTTGGGGAACAGCGCGGCGGGTAAAGGCGCCGATTCCGCCGGTCCTTTGGAGACCGTGAGCTTTGCCTCTCGGTCTGCCTTACGGTGCCCCCGTGCAGCCGTGGTGTTTCCCCTTCGATGTCCCCGGCAATGCATGACTGCCACCCTTTTAGGGGCCCACAGAGCGTCCAAGAGTCCCAGGATTTCCTTACCATAGTTTACGTCTTTTCCGCCTGAGTTTATTAGACCCTTCTCTTTCTATAAAGCCGCATGCACGTGGAGGGGGGTGAAGGCATAGAGTCTGCGTGTATATTAACACGCGTCCCTGCCGCCAGTTGGAGGGCGCAGCTTAGCGTGATGAGCTCTGCCTTCTGTGTTCAAGTCCCTTGGGGGAGGGGCGTGGCCTCAGTGACGGAATTCGGCGTCACCACGGAGTTCCCTGCACGGCGTTCTCCCTCTTTCACGAAACTGCTACTGTGGGTGAAACACTCGGCGCCGGGGTCCTCGAGAGGCTGGCCCCTCGAGTCTGCTCGGCTGGAGGACACCTCATCCGTGACTTCAATGCAGTCAGGGTCTGGCTGGCCGGGCCCGACGGGCAGCAGGGTCGCAGGGCTCAGGGTCGGCCCTGCTTCCAGGGGAATGTGCGGGTTCTCACGTAGCATGCCTGATATCTGACCATCCCGGCGTTGGGTGGCCAGTATTGTCCCTTGTACTCCATTAATGTCAGTACTGGATGTGTCATTCGGACTGTCCATTCTCGTCCCATAGTTAACTCGTCAGCCTCAGACACTAAGAGGGCCGTGGCCGCAAGTGCCCACAGGCAGGGTGGCCAGCCTTGGGCCACAGAGTCAAGCTGCTCGGAGAGATATGCCACCGGGCCATGCCATGACATCTGAGTTAGGACTCCCACTGCAATACCAGTGCACTCATGGACGTACAGAAAGAAAGGCTTAGTCGTGTCTGGGAGCTCCAAACCAGGCACATTAGTGAGGGCTCGCTTTGTTTCCCAAAGACCTTCTTCTGGGCCGATTCCCACATTAGGCGCTCCCGCTCTCCCCGCTTTGTAGCTTCATAGGATGGTTTCACCAGGACTGAATAGCTATGTATCCAGATTCTACAGCAACCTGTGGCCCCGAGATACTCCCGAACCTGGCATCAGGTTGACGGGCCCAGGACTGAACACAAGGCCTACTTCCTCTCTGGCCGAGTTGGCGCTTCCCCTGGGAGAGGTAAAGCCAGATATTTGACTTTCTCTTGACAGATTTGGGTCTTTTTCCTTGAGACCTTGTAGCCGGTTTCCCATAGGAGGGTAAGGAGTTGCCAAGTTCCTTCCACGGAGTCCTCCTGGGACCTTCCGGCCAGCAGTAATCATCTAGGTACTGAAGCAGGACACAGCCATGTCGATCCGCTGGGAAGGCTTTTAAGTCAGAAGCTAATGCAGTATGGAAAATGGTTGGGGAGTTTTTGAAGCCCTGAGACAATCCAGTCCAAGTCAACTGGCCCTTGTCACCACCATTTTCGGGATCCTCCCACTGGAAGGAGAAGATCGATTGGCTCTGGAGGGTCAGGCAGTCGGGGAGGTACAGGAATTCATGGATGGCTTCATGGCCGCCTAAACTGCATCCCCAAGTCAGCAGGAAGGGACAGCCTGTCTGATTATCCGTGGAACCCACAATAGTGGCTTGTCTCTGTGAGAGGGGGCCCACGTGTTGTGTCACCACCAAGTGTTCTGCCCCAGTATCTACCGTGAAGTCAATGGGTCGTCCCCCCCCCCCACATTCATTTGGACCATAGGCTCTTGGGGGCCTAACAAAATAGAGCCGGGTTGCCCTAGTCCTCCTCATAGTCCTACTTGGTGGCTAGCCCCATAAAATCACCTCGTGGGGGCCCCATGAGGCCGTGATGTTGGTTGGCACCGGCCCTGGACCACTTGGCCTCTTCCTTTCGGCTTGAGGCCCTGCTGAAAATTACCCAGCTGCGGGGGACACTCATTTTCCCAGTGGCCCTCCCGGCGACAGTACACACACTGGTTCCGTCCTAACTTTGGTCCTGGGTGAGACCCCCCCCCCCCGGACGTTCCCCTTTTCGGCCCTGGCCTCGCCCCTGCGGGGCACCTTTCCGGGAGGGTTCTGACCACTCCACCGAGGCAGCAGCTAACAAGTCTGCCTTTTTCTGCCTTTTTTTGTCACGGTTGACAAACCCCTCAGTTGCCACTTTCAGCAACCGACTGGCATTCATGCTGGTGAAACCCTGCAGCTTTTGCAGCCTGTGCCAGATGTCCCTTTGGGCCTGAGCTATGAAAGCCACGCTGACCATCCGCTGGTTAACGGGCGCCTCCGGGTCAAAAGGGATGTAGAGACGAAATGCCTCACATAGTCTCTCACAGGACTGGCTAGGGCTCTCCTCGGGTCCCTGGAGCACTTCTGATGTCTTACTCATATTTATGGCCTTTCCCCCCTTCCTTCATGCCATTTAGAAGGGCTTCTTGCTACCCTTCAGTCCTTGCGAGCCCTCCATCTACGTTTGAGTCATTTGGGTCCCATTTGGGGTCCTCCCCGGGGAAGTGAGCCTGAGCCTAAGCCTGGGTGTCTAGCTTCCCAGCCGGGGCACTCTCCTCTAACCATTTTAGAGCCTGGGTAATTCAGCGACGCTCCTCCATGTGGAAGGGGGTCGGGAGGAGTTGACGGCAGTCTGTCCAGGTAGGTTTATGGGTTTGAGTTACGGACTGCATTAGTTCAATCACAGCCTGGGGCTTCTCTGTATAGGAGGGAGTTTAGGAGGTCCAGAGTGGTAAAGGGTTGGTACACAAAAACACGCTGGCCTCCTCAGATCTGGCCTTCCTGATCATAATAGACGGGTCCCCTAGTTTCCCTCAGTGGCACCTGTAGGGCTCCCCGGTATTGCTACAGGGAGGGACTGTCTCTGCTGGCCCGATTTTCTAGGTGCCTTCCGGGAGGGGTGTATGGGGTTAAGACCGGTGGTCCGGGCGAGCCGGTCACAGCCGGAGAGGCCGGTGGTGCTAGAGGTGGTGAGGACTCGGGACTACGGGCAGCCTCCGGTGGGGTTTCAGCAGCCGGGGTGGCCGGAGGTGCTGGTGGCAGTGAGGGCTACAGAGGGGCACATAGCGGTGGGGTTTCCTCAGGCTCTCCCAACAGTATGGGTTTTTCAGTTTCCGGCCAGCATTTGGAGGAAGCCGTGACACGAGCCATCATAACTTTACAGCTCTCTGATACAGACTTTCAGCCAAGGTGGCCGGGATAGGACCAGGTCTTGCCAACAGTCAATGTAAGGACATTGGTCGGGGTGGCCTGGATCCCCCACAATGACCCCGAACACTCGGCCAACCAGTTCCTTATCAAGTGAGCGCTTGGAGGGCCAGCCTACCCCAAACAATGTTCCATCAGTTTCACAGAATGTCTGGTGCTTTCTGGGAGTTAATTTCACACCATAATCTCCTGAATATCCCTTTTTGAATTTTCTCGACAGACACTCTAGGGGAGCCGGTTTACTCTGCTTTCCACCCATTTCCTCCCCCTGACGGACAACTTTCATGCACAAGAGAGGAAAAAGGGGGAAGCGGGGGCTAATTTGGAGAGGACGTACATTGCTTTGTCCGTTTCCCGCCACTCTCCTCTCGGAGATATTTCAGGAGCCCCTCAGCATTGGCAGGTTCCGTATTAATCCCTGACCAGGATCAGATTCCTGAGGAAGCCTGACGCCGTCTTCAGCCATATGAGGTTGCCATGGAACCACGGATCGGGACTCAACACTGGCTTTGGCCCTTGGTCAGGTTGGAACCTTTCCATTGTCTATCACTTTCACACACAGTCACACAGCGACTCCAACCTGCTGCCCAGTGCCCAGCACCTTAGAGTTGTGGTTTCGTTCCTTTTTCCTTAGGGAACTACTCAGGCAACTCTGGGACTCTGGGGGGTGATCAGGCTCTCCTTCTTCCTCTTAGAGTCAGGTCTACCAAAAGGAACTCCAGGTTCTTACCAGTCTGTTGGGCGGCGCTCCCTGAGCTGGTTCCTGGGCCTCACTGTGTGTGTGTGTGTGTGTGTGTGTGTGTGTGTGTCCTTTGTGCATCCGGGTCCTTGCCCTGGCGAGCTGGGATGGGCTAATCTCCTATGTATCAAGTGGTCTGCTGGTGGTAGGCGAGGTCGCCTCTCCCGGTACCCCGAGGTTGGTACCCCAGCAACGGGGGGGGGGGGGCGGGTGGAAATGCACCGTCTCCGAATCCTAGATGAGCCCTCATGTAATGTAATGGGACTGAGGTTTGTACAGAGTCGTGACACCAAGGCTTTCCTTTCTAGGAAGGAACTTGATTCATGCCCTCACGGGCTCAGTGGGTTCGTACCTGAAAAGCTGAGCCCCGAGCGCAGCGGGTTGTGGCCTTTTATACGATTTCTACTTCTTTGTCTCCCATACATGGTGACATGCAGACATGCAGTCTGGGTGGTCTATGTTAGAGTTGTGAGGAATGTCACCTGTGCGCACATAGCCTCCCTTGTCTTGAGGTTTTCACCACATTCCTTAGGTGTGACAGTGCCTGGAGCATATTGGTACAGACCTCGTAGTTCTGAAGGTACCTAAAGCAGTGAGAAACTTAGTATTTAAAAAAGAAGGATGGGGAGCCCGAAAGGTCAGTCGGTTGAGCATCTGACTCTTGATTTCGGCTCAGATCATGATCTCAGGGTTGGTGGGGTCGCCCCCCCGCCCAGGCTCTCTGCTGTCAGCACAGAGCCTGCTTCGGATCCTGGGTCTCCGTCTCCCTCTCTCTCTCTCTCTCTCTGCCCCTCACCTCCCTCCCACAGCGCACTCTCTCTCTCTCACTCTTAAAAATAAACATTTATAGGGGCGCCTGGGTGGCGCAGTCGGTTAAGCGTCCGACTTCAGCCAGGTCACGATCTCGCGGTCCGTGAGTTCGAGCCCCGCGTCAGGCTCTGGGCTGATGGCTCAGAGCCTGTTTCTGATTCTGTGTCTCCCTCTCTCTCTGCCCCTCCCCCGTTCATGCTCTGTTTCTCTCTGTCCCCCAAAAAAATAAATAAACGTTGAAAAAAAATTAAAAAAAAAAACATTTATAAATAAATAAACTGAAATAAAAAAGAAGGACAGTGGCCAACACTAGGAAATAAGTTTCGCTTTCAAAATCCTCTGGCGAGAATGGCAATGGGCACGTATGCGCAGGAACATTCTTGAATTTCCCGCACTCCCGGCAAGGCCTGGAGGCCCCGGTGAGCAGCGCGACACCCTCTCTGTGGGGCCCGGCACTGCAACCGCTTTACCGACATCCGTCACTCACAAGCGAGAAAGGCAGGACGAAGGAATAAGGCATCAGTGGATGCCACGGCACAGAGGGCACGCTTTCCCAAGGCCACAGAGCCCCCCTTCACTCTGGGGACACACGGGTGCTGTGAAACTGGTGTCTGATTAACTCCCACCAGAGGAAACTCTGGCATAACCATGGCACCTTACCCATCATTACTGCCATCACCTTACGGGACCGTGGTGTCCACAACTGGTGACTTTTCACGCAGAACTCCATTAAAGGAGCCTCACGCTGCCAAAGAGTCCCCAGAGACAAAGGTTGAACTGAGAAGAATTTAACGCTTTTTAAAAAGGGGGCCCGCGTTCGCTTCGGCAGCGCATACGCCAAAATTGGAACGACGCAGAGAAGAGGGGCATGGCCTCTGCACTTCACCGACCCTTACCTGTTTGGGTTTTTTCCTACGCTGGTCTTCTCACACAAAGACAGCGGAGGTACGACTTCTTCTTTACAAGGAGGGATTATTCTAGAACACTGCTCCGACCGTTTCCTTACTCTTGCTCTGAGCAGCAGTAAACCAACAGGCCCCCTTTTAGTGTTTGGAATTGGGGTGCTCTCAAGGGTGTGAAAGGTGACAAAATGCTTCTGAGCTGGGGAAGGATCGATAATGTGCTTTCCTCGGCTGGTGGGGGGCGGGGGAAAAAAGGGAGAAGAGCCTCTTTCTGGCCTTGATGGAATCCCTTCTCATTTTTCTTTTAAAGCCGCAGAACCTGTGTGCCAGAATGGCTTCTAGTCCCCAGTCTCCTCCGCAAAAGGGCGGGTAGTGACCAGGATTGGAAGCATAACGTATGCATGTTCGGCGGCCGCCTTCCCATAAATCCCCGTGAGTAACCTCTTAGGAGGTTTCCCCCGGAGTCCAGGGTTCGGCCTGAACTTGTCAGCATGGATGGAGCTCATCTCTGGAAGAAACACCGCTCTCTCACTAGGGACTCCTCCCACCCCATTTTGCACATACTTGTGGTCCCGAAGGAGCAAGGTGGGGATGACGATGGGGTGAGGCAGGGAGGGATGGTGGAGAGACAGGTCAGTGCCGAGTCATCATGGGCACTCGGGGGAACTTCTGTGACATGCAGGGCCTCCAGATGGTGACTCAGGGAGGTCTCCTCATGAAAGGAGGCCTCCTTGTCATTCTGTGTAAATGGCATTTCCTTTGCAATTTGCATACACACCCTACTTGCTCCCGTTTGATACACAAAGGCAAAGGCACAGAAAAATTTTCTCTTTATTGATAACAACAACTGCGGAGGAGAAAAGGGTGGCAGGGGCAACAAGACGGCCCGGGTGTCAGTGGCACCGGAAGAACCCATCTCCAATCTGGCTTCTGAACGAGAGCGACATTCTAGGGCCCGTCCAGCATTAGGATGACCAGGTGTTCCAGGTTAGTAGGTGGAGTAGTTGTGGGCATTGATGCCCTCTCATCTCTCCTGAGCTTGGCTCTCCTGTTCTTAAACCAAACCTGCAGTCAGAGGGAAAAGGGGATCGGTTTAGTACATCGAACAGTTAACGTCCGAAGACAAAAGCCACTACCTACGTGCAAGTGTGTGCACCACTGAGACTTCATGCTGCGCCAAGGGAAGCTGTTTGCTCAGGGAAGTTACCACCACACCCCCTCCCCTCCCTTTAGCTCCCCCTTAGTGAGCACCAGCTATGTGCCAAATTCCGGAGTAGGCTTATCACTTTGTCCCTCTCTTCCCAATTTTAAGATTCAAATGTTTTTTTCAGGTATCGGGTGCAGGTCTACTTATGAGTCGCACCCGCTTCTTGCGGATCAACTACCTGGTAACAGGATAAAGAAGGGTCTGTATCCTGGCGGCTGACGACCACCTGTTACCGCCAGTTACCTCCTGCCGTCTCCTCACTAGGGACAGTGTCACCTTGTTTTGGGGATAATGTGGGCATTGTCAATAGGGGGCCCTATTTAAGGTCATATTGAGGGGAACAGCTTCCTATTTGACAAGCCTATCTTCGGTGCAAAGTAAATAATTAATAGGAAGAAACGCGTTGGGTTTTCAGACAGATTTCCTTCAAGGATGTCTAAGGGGTCATTACTCCTCCGAAACCTCTTGAGAGTTAAAAAGCAGTCTGGCAAGGGAGGCCTCGTCATGGGGTCCCATGGAGTTTGTGGCTCGTCTCACTGGGGCGTGAGAGTTGCGGGGGCCAGGCACACTGCCTTGACACTTCAACCCGTAGTGTTAAGGAAAGTGGAGACCAACTGGACCCAAATTAACTAAAATGCTCAAGACTCTTTGGCCGCCCAGGAGTCTAGGGGAAAGAGGCACACCATCGTCACCGTCGTCAATTCTGCATGCTCCAACTTGCCCCACCCTACAGACCTTTCCGGGCTCAGGGCCAGGTCAGCTCACTCTGGCCACAGTTCCAGGATCCCGGACCCGAGCCGCTGTTGTCCAGCAGGGCAGGACAGGGCAGGGCAGGGCAGGGCAGGGCCCCTCGGAGCTGCTACACAACCAGGAGGTCCCAATCCCATCCCTTTTTCTTAAGGCAAGGTGAAACAGCACTTTAGGAAGGTGGTTGACAACAATGAGGGTAAAGGGGTCATAAAATGGCTTCTTCTTCCTAAATACCTGCCCGATAGTTTTGCAAACAAGCAAACAAAACGGTCAGTTAGACTTGACTATCTTCTCGGTGTCCTAGTTAATGGGGTTAACATTAGATTGAAATCCCTTCAGAAGTTTCCAAACTACGCATCTTGAGTGGCACAAAAGGCCTTCTCTCCCTGCCTGAGGCCTCATGCTTGCACTCCTATTTTAAGATTTGTGGTATTTCTGCCGCATAAATACATAGCTTCAACAAGGCCGGTGTGATCGAGCTCATTCCGGGGTGGGGGGGGGGATCTGAACATACCAGTGGTCAAATACGCATAAACATGAGATAACAAAAGCTGGCTGTTGTATGGGCTGTATTCTCTCTTCTTAAAAATTTTAAAAAATGTTTATTTACTTATTTTGAGAGAGAGAGAGATAGAGAGGAAGTGGGGGAGGGGCAGAGAAAGAGGGAGAGAGAATCTCAAGCAGGCTCCGTGCTGTCAGCGTAGAGCCTGATGCGGGGCTCAAACTCACAAACAGTAAGATCGTGACCTGAGCTGAAACCAAGAGTCAGAGGCTTCATCGACTGAGCCACCCGGGCGCCCTGATATGTGCTGTATTCTCAACATTGGCTTTACAAAACAGTTCTGTTCGCAAAGAAAGGAGGAAACCATGTATTAAGTTTCTTGGAGAAATTCAACTGTCTGGTTGGGAAATCTGTGAGAACACTGTTTTCTCCCTGATTTGTTTCTTGTGGCTTCTTTCCCCTTCAGAATGCCACTGAGAGTGCATTAGGAAACCCAGGAAGGAGAAAGAGCTGGTCACCAAACCTTAACGTTTTTCTTTTCCTCTGCAATACGCCTTGTCAGCCTGAGAAAGCGATCCCAGTCTGCTCCCAACCTTTCCGGTCTGAGCCAGGCCCGGGGCCCCAGTCTGCGGTGTTGGGATGCCACTACTCAACGGTCAGCTCTGTTGGGCTGCTTTTCAGGTACTCCCACCACCAGATCTGCAACTGTTCTTTTTTTAGAAATTTTTTAAAGTTTATTTACATTTTTTAGTAATCTCTACACCCAGCATGGGTCTCGAACCCACGACCCGATATCAAGAGTTACATGCTCCTCCGACCGAGCCAGCCAGGCGCCCCTGCAACTCCTTTCCATCAATGCACCCACACATGCACTCTGCAGCAAAGCCGATACACCCAGCCTGATTTCCTTTCCTTTCTTTTTTGGGCAAATATCACTTTGCTGTAACTTAAGTGGGTTTTTTTTTTTTTGGGGGGGGGGGTCACCTTTTTATGGCATGACCTACAAATTAGTCAAAAGTGCCTGAGGGAATGAAAGTATTTAAAATTAACACAATGAGGGGCGCCTGGGTGGCGCAGTCGGTTAAGCGTCCGACTTCAGCCAGGTCACGATCTCGCGGTCCGTGAGTTCGAGCCCCGCGTCGGGCTCTGGGCTGATGGCTCAGAGCCTGGAGCCTGTTTCCGATTCTGTGTCTCCCTCTCTCTCTGCCCCTCCCCCGTGCATGCTCTGTCTCTCTCTGTCCCAAAAATAAATAAAAAACGTTGAAAAAAAATTTTTTTTAATAAAAAATAAAATAAAATTAACACAATGACTCTATCCCCAAATAAGGGCCACCCAACCCCCAACCAACCAAATTCCACAAAACTCAACTCTTCAAAATAGCATCACCAACATGAAAAAATTCTTAAAATGTTAGAAATCCTCAAGAGAATATGTGCTTACGTGTTTAGTAGATTTGTAGAATTTGTGTAGTACCCAGAAGGCCTATTTTGACTGACATGTAGTTCTTCTCTAACCTTTTCGCCCTTCTTAGGTCAATTAATATTCATTCAGTACTGGGTGGTTTTTTTTTTTTTTTTTTTTTGCTTGTTTCATACTTTAGGCAAATTTTCAAAGCCTGCAAACCGTTCCCCCATTCTCACCGTAACGTGACTGTCCCGGCAATGTTTTCAGGTTGATGCATCAAAATATTCCAGAAAATTAGAACGTAGAGCTCTCACTCCCCACATTGCCTTACCAAACACTTAAAAACAACAGCAAGAGGACTGGGTTCTCGAACTTTGAAGCTGTCCCTCCACCATCAGTCTTAGCTTCACTAAACAGACACTGGTTACTCATATAGCGTGTTCTGAGCATACATTTCTCCCTCACCCCAATGTTTTTTTTTTAATGTTTATTTTTGAGAGAGAGAGAGACAGAGACAGAGCACGAGCAGGGGAGGGGCACAGAGAGAGGGAGACACGGAATCTGAAGCAGGCTCCAGGCTCTGAGCTGTCAGCACAGAGCCCGACGCGGGGCTCGAACCCACGGACTGTGAGATCATGACCTGAGCCGAAGTCGGACGCTCAACCAACTGAGCCTCCCAGGCGCCCCCACCCCAAAGTTTATAAATTCACCCACTTCGCTAAGAGCTTATGCATGGCTTTAACTTAGTATAACCAATCCCTCTCATAACCTGCTCCTCTGTGCATTAATTTGAATACTTCCACAGTCAGCCCGAGCCCCAGTATGTCTCCACACATGACTCTTCAAAGGATATCTGTGTTTTGGGTAGTGGGTTCGGCCCTGCAGCCGGCTCTGTGCTGACAGCTCGGAGCCTGGAACCTGCTTCGGATTCTGCGTCTCCCTCTCTCTCTGCCCCTCCCCCGCTCACCCTTAAAAAAATTTTTTTAAGTAATAAATGAACATTAAAAAAATTTAAGAGAAAGGAATCATGTTCCCTCGGGTAATGGGAAACATCCGTAAGCTGGAGTTCACATACCCCATTTTTCACCCACAAAGACTCCTAAAGTCGATTTATTTGCCAAAGTTAACAAAGAAAACCGAAACATACCAACTTGAGAACCCCTGGAACAGAAGCGTTACGAGTCCTAAAGCTGGTTTCAGAATGGCTGCCCTGCCATTCAGGTTTACTGACCTGCACTCTGGTTTCGGTCACATTCATGCAGCTTGCAAGTTCTCTTCTGCGGGGAGAAAACCACAAATGTTTAGTATTTGGAGCTGTGGATAAAGTGAAATGTACAGATATACATTTTATGCTTGTTTTAAAACGTGTACCCCCCCCTCAAGAGCCCACCCCCCAAGTAAACTTTTCTGTAATTCCCAGTTCCAGGCTTGCTACGGTTTCCCCTCAAAATTTAAGGTAGCATTAACATCTTGGTAGTCACGATAAATAATTTTATTGCACTATTTAAAAAAAGAAAAATTCGGGGCTCCGGGGTGGCTCAGTTGGTTAAGCATCCGACTGCGGTTCAGGTCATGATCTCATGGTTTGTGGGTTCGAGCCCCGCATTGGACTCTGTGCTGACAGCTCAGAGCCTGGAACCTGCTTTGGATTCTGTGTCTCCCTCTCTCTCTGTTCCCTCCTCCACTCGCACTCTGTCTCTCTCTCAAAAATAAATAAACACTAAAAAATCTTTTAAATAAAAAATAAAAAATTAATGCAAACAAATATATGATCAACAAATTATCACAGTTTTATTTACTTATTTATTTATTTATTTATTGTTTTTTAAGTAAGCTCTATACCCAACGTGGGGTTTGAACTCACAACCCCGAGATCAAGAGTCACATGCTCTGCTGACTGAGACAGCCAGGTGCCCCTCCAACTTTTTTAAATTTATTTAAAAAATTTTTAAGTAGGCTCTATGTCCTAAGTGGGGTTCAAAGTCTTGACCCTGAGATCAAGAGTCACACGCTCTTCTGACTGAGCCAGCCAGGTGACCCCCTCCCTCAAAATTTTACTTATTTATAAAAAGTTTTTAATGTTTATTATGATTTGTTTTTTGAGAGAGAGACAGACAGACAGAGAGTGAGCAGGGGACGGGCAGAGAGAGAGAGAGAGGGAAACACCGAATCTGAAGCAGGCTCCAGGCTCTGAGCTGTCAGCACAGGGCCCGACGCCGGGCTCAAACTCACGAACTGCGAGATCACGACCTGAGCCGAAATCGGACACTTAACCACCTAGCCACCCAGGCGCCCGCCTCAAAATTGTAAATGAAAGGATCCAGCCCTACAGCTAGCTGCAGGAGAGTACCTTATTCTCCTTAGCCTGATTCCAATAAAATTTTATTTACAAAAAGCTACCAACATAGACGATTAAAAAAATGTATAAATTATACTACATCAAAATTAAAAACTTCTGTAGACCAAAGTACAAAATCAATAAAGTGAGGGGTACCTGGCTGGCTCAGTCAGTTAAGTGCCTGACTCTTGATTTAGCCTCAGGTTATGATCTCATGGTTTGTGGGGTTGAGTCCCACGTCAGGCTCTGTGCTGAGTGTGGATTGTGCTTAGGATTCTCTCCCTCCCTCTTCCCCCTCTCCAACTAGCACATATGCACTCAGGTGCGTGTGGGCTCTCTCTCTCTCTCTCTCTCAAAATAAATTTTCAAACTTCAAAAAAATCAGTAGAGTGACAAGGCAACCCTTCAAATGGGAGAAAATATGTGCAAATCATATATCTGATAAGGAGTTAACATCCACAATATATTAAGGACTACAACTCAATAAATAAACAAGCAACCGGTTAAGAACTGGGCAAAGGCCTTGGATAGACATTTCTCCAAAGATGATATTAAAATGGCCATGAAAAGATGCTCAACATCACTAATTAGTCATTAAGGAAATGCAAACCAAAACCACACTGCTACCTCATACCGTTAGAATGGATACTATCGAAAAAACAAACAAACAAACAAACAAAAAAACCAGAAAATAACAAGTGCTGGTGAGGATGTGGGGAAATTGGAACCCTTGTGCAGCGCTAAGAAAAACAGTTTGGTTCAGGTCATAATCTCATGGTTTGTGGGTTCGAGTTTGTGGGTTTGAGCGCTGCTCAAAAATTTAAACATAGAAATTACCAAATGACCCGACAATTCCATTTCTGAGTATATACCTGAAAGAACTGAACACAGGGTCTTGGAAAGATATTTTGACACCTATGTGCCTAGCAGTGTAATTCCCAAGAGCCAAAAAGTGGAAGCAACCCGAGTGCCCATTAATAATAAATGGATAGGGGCGCCTGGGTGGCTCAGTCAGTTAAGCGTCCGACTTCGGCTCAGGTCATGTTCTCCTGGTTTGTGAGTTCAAGCTCCGCATCGGGCTCTGTGCTGATAGCTTGGAGCCTGGAGCCTGCTTCGGCTTCCGTGTCTCCCTCTCTCGATCAAGAGTCATATTCTTAACCCACTGAGCCATCCAGCCACCCCTATAGGTAGAATCTAAAAAACAAAAGAGAGATAGACAACCAAAAAGACAGACTGTAATACAGAGAAGAAACTGACGGTTCCCAGAGGGGAATTGGGTCGGGGGACAGGTGAAATTGAGGGGATTAAGAAGTACAAACTTCTAGTTATAAAATAAATAAGTCATGAAAATGAATATACAATATAGGGAATATAGTCAATAATTTGTAATAATGTTCTATGGTGACGGATGGTGACCACACTTATCGTGGTGCGCACTGAGTGATGTATAAAGTCGTTGAATCATTATGTTGTACACCTGAAACCAATATAACACCGTATGTCAATTATACTTCAATAAAAAAAGCCAAAAAGCTTACAAAAAATTAAAAGACTGTGTGCTATGTAAAATAAACCGGTCACAAAAAGACAAAATCACAGACAGGAAGTATAATGGTGGTTGCCAGGGGGTGGGGGGTTGTATTATTGTGTAATGGTAATAGTTTCAGGTTTGCAATATGAGAAGCTTTCTGAAAATGAACGGTGGTGATGGTAACATAAGAAAAATGCACGTAATGCCACTGAACTGCACAATGAAAAATGGTAAAGACAGTACATTTTGCGAGTATTTGACCAAAATAAAGAAATCAGGAAAAAAACGAATAAATTAGTCTTACGGAGAATAAAAATGGGCACAGGGCTCGCATATGCCCATGAACAGATCCTCAACATCACTAATCAATACGGAAATACAAATCAAAACCACAATGAAATACCACTTCACAGCCATTGAGACGGCTAATATTAAAAACAGGGGCGCCTATGGGGCGCCTGGGTGGCGCAGTCGGTTAAGCGTCCGACTTCAGCCAGGTCACGATCTCGCGGTCCGTGAGTTCGAGCCCCGCGTCCGGCTCTGGGCTGATGGCTCGGAGCCTGGAGCCTGCTTCCGATTCTGTGTCTCCCTCTCTCTCTGCCCCTCCCCCGTTCCTGCTCTGTCTCTCTCTGTCCCAAAAATAAATAAACGTTGAAAAAAAAATTAAAAAAAAAAAAAAGAATGGATGTATCTATATACCGCCAATAAAAGACTCATTAAAAAAAAAAAAAAAAAAAAAAAAAAACAGGGGCGCCTGGCTGGCTCAGCCAGTGGAGCGTGTGACTCTTGATCTCGGGCTTGTGAGTTCAAGCCCCACCTGAGGTGTAGAGATGACCTAAAAATAAAATGTTTTAAATAAATAAACAAATAAGTGTTAACAAGAATGTGAAGAAATTGGAATCCTTGTGCACTTGCAGCCACTAAGGGACACAGCACAGTAGCTGCTTGAAAAATTAAAAACAGGCTTACCAAACGATCTAGCAATTCTGGATATCTACCCCAAATGATTGAAAACAGTGACTCCAACTGCTATTTGCACGCCCATGTTCACAACAGCGTTATTCACAATAGCCAAAAGGTAGAAGCCACTCAAGTGCCCACTAACAAATGAATAGATCAATGAAATTCTGTATTTACAAGCAATGGAATATTACTCAACCCTAAAAAAGGAAAGGAATTCTGAGACACGCTACATCATGGATGAACCCCGATAACATTATAGTAAGTGAAATACTTCAGGCATAAAAAGAAAAATACTGTGTAATCCCACTTATATGAGGCACCTACAGTAGTCAAATTCATCAGAACACAAAGTAGAAAGGTGAGCGCCAGGGGCTGGGGGAGATGGGGGAACAGAGAGTGGTTCAGCGTGCATCCTTTTAGTTTTGCAAGGTGGAAAGAGTTCTGGAGATTCGTTGTAAAAAAAGATATGAATGCACTTGAGTGAACTATACACTGAAAAAAATGGTTAAGATCGTATATTTTATCTTTACACATATTTTACCACAATTTTTTTTAATTTATTTTTTTTTAGTAATCTCTACACCGATAAATGGCTCAAACTTAGGACCCTGAGGTCAAAAGCTGCATGCTCCTCTGAGCCAGCCACGACTCCCTATTTTACCAGCTTTTTAATAAGTCTTTTTTTCTTTTTTTAATTTTTTTTTTTTTTTTTTTTGAGAGAGCGAGAGACAGAAAGAGCGCGCACGAGAGCACTTCAGCGCAGAGCCCGATGCGGGCTCGACTGGGCTCGAACTGACGAACCGGGAGATCAGGACCTGAGCCCAAAGCCCGTCAAGAGTTGGACGCTTAACCGCTTAAACGACTGAGCCACCCAGGCTCCCCTTAAGTCTTTTTTTCTTTAAGTTTGTGCTTGTTTGTGTAATCTCTATGCCTAGGTGGGGCTCGAACCTCGAACTCGCGACCCCCAGAGATCAAGAATCCCACGCTCTCCCAACTGAGCCAGCCCGGCGTCCCCACCACAATTAAAAAAAAAACAAAAAGACCACCCACCACAGATTTCCACAGACTTGTTTCATATAATTACTGTATACAAATATTTCCCTTGATGCACAGAAGGCATTCTCCCCAACCCTAGTCCTTTTTGGTTTAGGAGGGGGAGAAGGAAGTCGGGGCGGGGGAGAGGGGGGACGGGCGGGGGTGGAGGGGCAGGGGGGCCGGGAGGGGGTGGGGAAACGAAGATGCCTGGCAATGAGGCGAAGGGCACTTGCCGGAGCAAGCCACTTACCTTGTGGCCACGTCAGGGTATTGAGTGCGCTGGAAAACGCTTTCCAGCTCCCGCACCTGAAATGCCGTGAACTTAGAGCGCGGGGCTCCCGGCTGCCTGCCATGGCGCTGACGAGCTCTAGCGGCTGCCACTTGGGGTGGCCCTTCAGCGTGCTGCTGCCCCAGCGCCTGGACGACACCGCTGGCCTCGTGGTTCCCTTCGCCGTCACGGTTCGCCACGCCTTCACGGTTGATGTCGCCTCCGGAGTTGGCATAGCTGACACCGCCCTGGGGGTTATTGTTGCCCACGGGGACTAGACTGCCGTCATCAATGTGGCCGTCTTCTTTGGCTTCTGGTGCCTCGTCCTGCACAGGTTCAGATCTGATTTCCACTTCTTGCATCCCCAGCCAGTAGTAGTCGGGGTCACAGTATGCACCCAGGTCACAGTAGTCGCCGCTGGGCAGAGGCTCCATGGCTGTGGTGGGGTGGACGGCCACCGCCTCCGCCCACCCTGTGGTGATCGAGACCAGAGCTGGCCTCTTTTGGCGCCTCGTACCAGATTCAAAGGTTTGGCGCAAGTTCGACGCGTACGTGATCCCCTTTAGACGATTGCCATTGGCTTTCCCTTTCCGCCAACTGAGGTGGGTGGGACTTGCTGCCACACGCAAGTGTCTGGGGCGTGGCCAAAAAATAAGGGCTGTGCGGGGCACGGCGGGAGCTTGGGTTTGTGCACAATCGGGTCTCTAATTGAAAGTTCGGTTTACCACGCCCCTCTTGAGCAGAGTGGTCTGAGGACGGGATGGTACCGGATTATGCGACCTGATTTGGGGGGCAAATCAGGGACGGGGAGAGATGGGGGTTCGAGACTTCTCACTACCTACAGGAGCCCTTTGGGAAACGTTTTGAGAAAGTCTCATGGTCCAGCCCTCTATATTTGGCAACCTGCACACACGCCAGGCTAATAAGTAAAGTGAAATGATGAACCGAGTTTCTGCAAGGACACAGAAAGCAGAGCCCACCATGTTTCCCGGGTGCCGAGAGTCGGATGTTGGGGCCGGATTTGTAGAACATTCTGGGTAAGATGCACTCTACAGGAAATCCAGTGTGCCCGATGAGAAAGTTCAAGTACTCCGGATTTTTAGTAATGTACGCCCCATCGTACTAAAAACGTCATTTTTAGTAATGACGCCCCAAGTGTAGATCCCCAGCCCAGGGCTTAGTGCACCGAGAACTCTTGCATTTTGCTGGCTTAGGAGGCCACAGCGAAGTATGCATCTTCGGTGGTCCTCCACTCGCGCATCTGCGGTAGCATGTCCCCTATACAAGCTCAGCCGTCCCCTGTGCTGGGCTCCTGGCATGAACTCAGGTCAGTTTCCACCTTTCCCCCTGCTGCTCCCTCTCCCCCCGTGCTCCCTTTTTTTCCCTAAAAATATCATCCTGATCTCTTGCTCTGGAAAAAATAAAATTGTATTTATTGTCAAAAGAGATCCAGGCCAGTGTAAGGGAGGAAGATTTTTTCCTTCCGTCCTTCAAGGTCTTCTAGCTGGTTTAGGAATTAAATTGACATGAGACAGTTTGACAGGAGAAAAAACAAAGTTTTACTGCGTGAACACAGTGGCCAAATAATGACAGTGACACCTCAAGAAATAACCAAGGCATCTCTGAGGAATTGACAGGGCAAAGAAAACTTGTGTTTGGGAGCTTCGATTCAGAAGGAATTCTAAACAGAATTTGGGCTGGGGTAGTAAATTAGGAAAGGGTGACAAGGGGTATTTACACAGCCTTCTCTGCTCTATGGAGGATGTCTCTTTACTTCCTGGTACAGGGAGGGTAACTTTCACGATTTATTTCTTGCTTTTTTGGAGACAAAGGGGACTCAGGGTGTTTTTTTTTTGTATTGGCTGTTAAGTAATTTTTATTTAAAATAATCAATATGCCAGGGTGCCTGGGTGGCTCAGTCAGTTAAACATCTGACCCTTGAATTCAGTTCTGGTCACGATCTCATGGTTTGTGAGATCAAGCTTGGCATCAGGCTCTGCACTGAGAGCTCAGAGCCTGCTTGGGATTCTCTCTCTCTCTCTCTCTCTTTTAAATTTTTTAATGTTTATTTATTTTTGAGAGAGACAGAGCGCAAGTGGGGGAGGAGCAGAGAGAGAAGGAGACAGAATCTGAAGCAGGCTTCAGGCTCTGAGCTGTCAGCACAGAGCCCGGCACGGGCTCAAACCCACGAACCTAGAGATCATGACCTGAGCCGAAGTCGGATGCTTAACCGACTGAGTCACCCAGGCGCCCCTCTCTTTCTCTTGCTCTCTCTCTGCCCTCTCCCGCTAGTGCTCTCTCGCTCCCTCAAAATAAATAAACATTGAAAAATAAATAAAAATGAAATGAAATCATCAATATTCCAAAGTGGCACATTTTGGAGTCGTCTGCCCTTGGCCCCTATACCAGATTGAGGGCTCTATGGTTCTCTCTTCAAGATGTGTTTCGTAATGGGGTGCCTCCGTGGCTCAGTTGGTTAAGCATCCGACTCTTGATTTCAGCTCAGGTCATGATCTCACGCTTTGTGGGCTGGAACCCTGCATCGGGCTCTGTGCTTTCAGGGTGGAGCCTGCTTGGGATTCTCTCCCTCTCTCTGGGTTCCTCCCCGACTCACGCTGCTTCGGTCTCTCTCAAAATAAATAAACTTAAAAAAAAAAAAAAAACCATGTGTTTTGCAGATGCTTTGGGAGGTGTTAATATCCTGAACATTACAAGCAATTTCTAATAATGAGTCCTATGCTTCGTATTACACATGATTCATCTTCTTTTTACTATGGCAACCATCAGTGTTTTCAACATCATCCTGTGAAAGAAATTAAACAATTGGTGGGGGCCTTTGTAAGACGTACGCACCTCGCCTACCGTGCCTAATGGATAAGCGTCGCTGCAGGATGGCTCAGAGATCAGCTGAAACATGGTGATTGACCAAGTCACGTTTAGAAAAGATGTCAAGGAGGTGGGGGGGGGGCGCCTGAGTGGCTCCGTCAGTTGAGCGTCTGACTCTTGATTTCGGCTCAGTTTGTGAGTTTGAGCCTCGAGTCAGGCTCCATGCTTCAGCATGGAGCCTGCTTGGAATTCCTTCTCTCCCCCAAAAATAAAATGAGCATTTTTTAAAAAAAAATTTTTTTTAAAAATTAAGAAAAGATGTCAAGGGATGGCGATCCCACGGCCTCTCTCTGGCTTTAACCAAGATGTTTCGTCCTCAGGCTGACTCTTCCGGATTATGCAGGCCTCTCCCTCCCTTGGCTAGGATCCCGATGATGAATTTTCAGTCTTGGATCGGTTGTTATGTGGGAGAAACACAAGAATTTTCCTCACGGCTTGCATTAGACTAGCTAGAGCAGCTGTGACGTCTCAGACGTGTTCTCGCACATCTCTGTCCGCAGTGTACTCCCCCGTCATCTAACCCACAGTTCCTCGTGTACCCCAGGGGAGCGTTGCCCGAACTCCATACCACCCACGCTAGTATTTATTTACAATTTTTAAGCTAAATTTAATCTACTTTTTATTTTAAACTTCAGGTGGGGCCCTATTCTTTTTTTTTTTAATTTTTAATGTTTCTTTATTTTTGAGAGAGAGAAAGGGACAGAGTGCAAGCAGGGGAGAGGCAGAAAGAGAGGGAGACAGAAAATCCAAAGCAGGCTCCAAGCTGTCAGCACAGAGCCCAATGTGGGGCTCGAACCCATGAATCGCGAGATCATGACCTGAGCCGAAGCCAGGCACTCAACCGACTGAGACACTCGGGCGCCCCAAGGGGAGCCCTATTGTAAGCTAAAGTAGCCAGGAATCATGATCTGGTGTGACAGGTTTATGAGAGCAAATCTGGAGCCAGACTACAGAGGTCTAAATCCTGGCTTCGCTCGCCACGAGCTATCTGGCTAATCTGGCGAGCTGCGTATTCTTACTTTGCCTTGGTTTCATCATCTTTAAAATGGGAATGACAGGGGTACCTGGGTGGCTCAGTCGGTTAAGTGTCCGACTTCGGCTCAGGTCATGATCTCGCGGTTCCGGAGTTCGACCCCACATCGGGCTCTCTGCTGTCAGCGTGGAGCCTGCTTCGGATCTTCTGTCTCCCTCTCTCTGCCTCTCCCCTACCTGCATGCGCTCTCTCTCAAAAATAAATAAGTATTAAAAGAAGAAGAAGAAGAATGTAATAACAGTGACCATGCATTAAATGCCTATTCTAGGCCAAACAGAAGGACAAGCACTATAGAAGTTATAGTCACCGGCACAACAGGGTCGAATTCATATTTTCAGCATCAGATCGTCCTGGCTTCCTCCTGTAGAATGGTCGTGGGAGAGAAAAGGTGAAAGCAGGGAGCCAGGAGGCTAATGCAACATTCTGCTTTAAGATAACAGTGGTTAAGGTTAAGGCTTTAAGATAACAGTGGTTAGGGTTAAGGCATGCGGGAAAAGTGAAAGGTTTGGGGATGTGTGTTTCAGGTGGAGTTAAGAGGATTTGCTGATGGATTGGAGGCTTGGAGCGGAAGAAAGAGGTTACGTGCATTCACTCATTGGACCCTCACGAAAACCCAGTGAGGTAGGCACTGTCATTCTCCCCGTTTTTCAGGTGAGGAAGCTGAGAGACGGGCTCATGCATTGGCCCAGGATTCACAGCGAGCCAGGCTTTGGACCTGCACTCTTAACTGTCTCTTCCCGGTTATTAGTGGCCTTTTTTTTTCAAAATTTTTTAATGTTTATTTATTTTTGACAGAGAGAGAGAGAGAGACAGAGCATGAGCAGGAGAGGGTCAGAGAGAGAGGGAGACACAGAATCGGAAGCAGGCTCCAGTCTCTGAACTGTCGGCACAGAGCCCGATGCGGGGCTTGAACTCACAGACCGTGAGATCATGACCTGAGCCAAAGTCGGATGCTCAACTGACTGAGCCACCCAGGCACCCCGTTAGTGGCCTTTTCCTGCTCCCCATGATGCACCTCTTTTCCTATTTCCTTTTCTTCTTATGCTCTTTAAGTACTTTTTCTCTCCTTTCTCCCTTGACTGAGGATAAAACCCAGGGATCTCACTGAGACCAGTGAGGGTCAAATAGTTAAAGACGCAAGTGAGCGAGTCCCGTCCTGTGGATTCCCTAGACGCAGCGAAGGGCTTGAGGGCCTTTCCATGTTCTGAATCACCACGAAGACCACGTTGCTGGGCCACAGACTCAGTGGGTCTATCTCTCTGGTTAATGTGCCAAAAACACAAAACGAAACAAAACAACCGATATTTGTAAATGCAGACAGAAAGCTTAAGGGTTTTTTCCATTTTATTTAATTTTTTTTTTAATTTTTTTTTCAACGTTTATTTATTTTTGGGACAGAGAGAGACAGAGCATGAACGGGGGAGGGGCAGAGAGAGAGGGAGACACAGAATCGGAAACAGGCTCCAGGCTCTGAGCCATCAGCCCAGAGCCCGACGCGGGGCTCGAACTCACGGACCGCGAGATCGTGACCTGGCTGAAGTCGGACGCTTAACCGACTGCGCCACCCAGGCGCCCCTAATTTTTTTTAAATTTACATCCAGATTAGCATATAGGGCAACAATGATTTCAGGAGTAGATTCCTCAGTGCCCCTCACCCATTTAGCCCATCCCCCCCCACACCCCCTCCAGCAACCCTCAGTTTGTTCTCCATATTTACGAGTCTCTTCTGTTTTGTCCCCCTCCCTGTTTTTATATTATTTTTGTTTCCCTTCCCTTGTGTTCATCTGTTTTGTCTCTTAAAATCCTCGTATGAGTGAAGTCATATGATATTTGTCTTTCTCTGACTGACTAATTTCGGAAAGCTTAAGTTTTTAAGTATTATTATTATTTTTCCTTTTAGAGAGAGAGTACACGTGGGGGAGAGGGGCAGAGGGAGAGAGAGAGAGAGAGAGAGAGAGAATCCCAAGCAGGCTCCATGTGGAGCCCGACATGGGACTCGATCCCACGACCTGGGATCATGACCTGAGCCAAAATCAAGAGTCAGATGCTCAACCCACTGGGCCATCCAGGCGCCCCACATACAGAAAGTGTAAAAGAAAATATAGCACCACTTCAGAGCACACTCACACGATTTTCAGAAAAAGAAAGGATTTGTGGGGCGCCTGACTGGCTCAGTTCGAGGAGCGTGCAGCTCTTGATCTTGGGGTCATGAGTTTCAGCCCCACGTTGGGTGTAGAGATTATTTAAAGAAATAAAAACAAAAAAAAAAAAGAAAAAGAAAGGATTAGTGAGCTGTTAACCCTCAGAAAGGGTTTCCATATCCTTCCTCATGACAGACTCTAGGGTTTTTCTTTGTGATTTGGCCTATTGGGGGCAGGAGCGGGGGAGGCTACATCATTCGGCGTGTGTATCGTGCCAAAGGGGGACCCAAGTCGAGTGAGCGGCATATTCGTAGGTATCCTGAATCTTGAGTGTTCGCAGTAGATGTGCCCTTACCCGAACTCTCCTGGTGCTGCCCCCTCCACTCTTTTTTTCACTAGCTCCAATCTTGTGTTTGAAGCCCTGTTTGCCTGTCCTAAGAGCGCTCTGCTGTACCATGAGTAAGGGTCTCTCCTGCCTAGGCAAAGATACTCAATCTCGGACTAGCAGATTCTGCCCCATGTTTATTTTCACCCGAAGATTCTTCTGACTTATTCAAAAGCCTCCAACATTGTGTAAAATCAAAGATACGCTTTCTGAAAATCAGCAGACCTGGGCCAGGCAGCAGCTAGCTGTGAGTGAGTATTGGAGAAGTCCCTTATTTTTCCTTATGTTTCTGGACGTTGACCCACGTCTGCAAGAGGAGATATTTAGATTTTGGACGTTCAGATATTAAGACTCATTCTTAGGAATCTGCCAGGCAGGCTTGCAATTCCACAATTCTATCGATCTATGCTCAAAAGAAGCTTATCAGGCTTCTATGAGTTTGCTCCCTTAAAAGAAAAAAAACAATAGCCTTTTCTATAATCTTATTAACGCTGCCCCCCATAGATCATTAAAATGTCTTTTGTCCAGAGGTGGCCGGGTGGCTCAGTCGGTTGAGTGTCTGACTTGATTTTGGCTCAGGTCATGACCCCGGGGTTGCGAGATAGAGCCCTGCAGGGAGCTCCACGCTGAGTGTGGAGCCTGCTTAAGTCTCTCTCTCTCTCTCTCTCTCTCTCTCTCTCTCTCTCTCTCTCTCTCCCTCTGCTCCTCTCCCCTGCTTGTGCTCTCTCTCTCTCTCTCTCTCAAATAAAAAAAAAGAGGGGTACCTGGGTGGCTCAGTCGGTTTAGCGTCCGACTTTGGCTCAGGCCATGATCTCATGGTCTGTGAGTTCAAGCCCCACATAGGGCTCACTGCTGTCAGTGCAGAGCCCGCTTTGAATCCTCTGTCCCCCTCTCTCTTTCTGCCCCTACCCTGCTCACGCGTGCTCTCTCTCTCTCATAAATAAATTTTGAAAAACATTAAAATAAATAAATTAATTATTTTTTTAAAAAAGCCCTGGGTGGCTCAGTCCATTAAGCACCAGACTCTATGGTTCGTGATGAGTTCCAGCCCCGCATCAGGCTCTGCACTGACAGCGTGGAGCCTACTCGGCACTTTCTGTCTCCCTGTCTCTCTCTGTCCCTCCCCAGGTCGTGCTTGCTCTCTCTCTCAAAACAAACCAACCTTTTAAATTAAAAAAAAATGAAATATATATAAAAAAAAGAGTTTAAAATGCCTTTCTTCCAGAGTGATAAATCTTTGAACATGCTCTGGGCCCAAATGTTCATTTCACATACATTTCTTTAACATTTGTGCATACTACGTACAAGACATTACTGCAAATACTTTCCAAATAGTAACGGATTTTTCTTCACTACAACACTCACTGGGAAGGACCCCATGCAGTGTAAGTGTTTTTGGAGGCACTAGGCACTGGGCAGGAATCTGCAGTTGTACTCTGACATGAATTCATTACTAAGACTCTGGGGCACTTAAACCTTCTCAAGTGGCACAGTGCGTGTCTTGCAGAGTGCATATGACCACCCGGAGAGCCAGACCAACCCAGCCCCGTGATTCTACCTACTCCCAGAGCTCTAGGTAGCATGGAGGGCTTTGACTTCAGCATCATTACAAATACAAATTCGAGCCGTCCGGGCGCCCCAAAAGCCATTCCTTTTACGATATATCTTATTAGTGCACACAATTCTTTTTTTTTTTTAATGTTTATTTATTCGTTTGGGGAAAGAGAGAGAGGAAGCACTCATGAGTGGGGCAGCGGCAGAGAGAGAGGGAGGGAGAGAATCCAAAGCAGGCTCCTCGCTGTCAGCCCAGAGCCCGACTTGGGGCTCGAACCCACGAACCACGGGATCATGACCTGAGCCAATATCAAGAGCTTGATGCTTAACCAACCGAGCCCCCCAGGCGCCTCAGTACACACACTTCCAATGGCAAATATATTCTTCGCCACTCAAATACTGTGCAAAATTTATATTTGTAAATATTTTACATAATTTTGTGGCCACACCTGGACATTTGTGCACCAGCAGGGTCCCATCTGCCACAACTGGTGGTGAGAAAGCCAATAGTCAACGTCTTACGTGTTAGTCCGAAAGCTTTGAACCTGAAGCCGACACACCGTCACTGAGGCCAGATACTCCAAGAGGACCCTACTCGGCTGCTAGTTATACCTCCACCAGATCATAGATCCCCGGGGACCCCAGCACAGTCTGCAGAGAAGCACAGCTACATCGACAGCACTGAGGACAAGGAGCCTTCACCCAGACACAGCAGTGATGAAACTGGTCGTTTAGGAGTCAGGGAGGACCAGGAAGGACGGCACGGTCAGTGCCTGGACGGTGACAGGTGCTTCAGCAAACTCTACCCAATGAACTTTCTCTGGGACAGCAGGTTGGACTGAGCTGTATCTGCTGCTCTTAGTTTGGGGCCCTGGGCCTCCTCCTGCCCTTGAAGCCGGGCATTCAATGTCACGATCTCTCTCTTTGCCTTTCCTCCTCTCCAGATGCGAACCCTCCTGTGATCCTGGCAATTGCATCAGAAGATGAGGAGGAAATACACTGTGAACCTAAGGAAAGAGCAGCAGCGCCGGCAAAAGGCCACGGCCGTGCAGGAGCTCCTGGCCCCATGGACAAAGAGGACCCGGAGGGTGCTGGGCTGAAGCTCAGGCAGCTTGGGGACGGGCAGCAGCCCCACTCCCACGCCACTTTGAGCCCGTGGCGCCTGCAGGAGCAGGAGGGCGTTTTACAATGAATTCCCCGCTTGCACATGTTGCCACGGTAACCGGCATGCACAGGCAGCATCTGCTTTCCGGGGAGCACTGGTTGGATCGACCCTCATTCTCTCTCAGGGAGCCTCATTTTCTCCCTTCCTGAGCCAAAGGCTGGGGGGGGGGGGCAAGGCCACTAGGGCTCTCCTGACCTCAGGCACCAGGGTGGAGGCAATGCTTCCTGGGCACCAAGGTAAATATTTTCATGCAGCATTAAAATGAATCAAGCACTGTGGGTGGTACCTGGGTGGCTCAGTCAGTTGAGCATCCAATTCTCGCTTTTGGCTCAGGTTATGATCCCAGGGTCGTGCGATCAAGCCCCACGTGGGGCTCTGCAGTGACTGTGGAGCCTGCTCAAGATTTTCTCTCTCTCTCTCTCTCTCTCTCTCTCCCTCTGCCCCTCTCTCCCACTCACGCTCTCTTTCTCTCTTTAAAAAAATAAAATGAATCAAGCAGGGAAATGTTAGCACGATGCTAGCTAGGTTTTTGTAAACAGTCTTTGAATGAAATCAGGGTGAGGAGAGTAAGGGGTGGCCAGCTGTCTAAGCGAAGGGTCAGATTCTGCCTTTCTTTAAAATTGTGACACTTTGTTCATAGTAATAATTATTTTTTTTAATTGTGCAACAGGTATCATTTATCAGGAATCTGGAGTTTTTGATGCCCTTTAAATTTAGTGTGGAGGAAAAAAACATCCCTAAAGCAAGGCCTCAATCTGAATATTACAGAACAATGTACTGGGGGAGAGGTGTTGTGGAATAGGTATGTATGTATGTAAGTAAGCTCTACTCCCAACTTGGGGCTTAAGCTCATGAATCCTGGATCAAGAGCCACATGCTTGGGGCGCCTGGGTGGCTCAGTCGGTTAGGCGTCCAACTTCAGCTCGGGTCATGATCTCACGGTTCGTGGGTTCGAGCCCCGCATAGGTCTCTGTGCTGACAGCTCAGAGCCTGGAGCCTGCTTCGAATTCTGTGTCTCCCTCTCTCTCTGTTCCTCCCCTGCTCATGCTCTGTCTCTCTTGCTCCTTCAAAAATAAATAAAAACATTAATAAAAAATTAAAAAAAAAAGAGTCGCATGCTTTACTGACTGAGCCAACCAGGCACCCCTGGATAGGCGCGTGCGTATGTATGTGGGTAGGTAGGTATGTAGTTTTAACAAGGGTTTTCATTGTTTCTTTTTTTTAAATTTCGTTTTAAGTTTATTTATTTATTTTGAGAGAGAGAGTGAGCAAGCATGGGGGGAGGGGCAGAGAGAGAATCCCAAGCAGGTTCCGCACCGTCAGTGAGGAGCCGGATTTGGGGCCCGAACCCACGAACCGTGAAATCACGACCTGAGCCAAAACCAAGAGTCGGAGGCTTAACTGACTGAGCCACCCAGGGCCCCTGGAGTAGGTATTTAAAAAGCATGCATGAACTGAATGTGATGTATTTCGTTTCCTCTACAACTCCTCATACTGAATGTTTGTGATTCGCTCACCTCAGAAGGGAGCTTGCAAGATGCATATGCATGTGACTAAAGCCAGCACCCAGGCTAATATATCTGGAAAAAAGTATGTGGTGAGAAATAATTAGCCATGTTTGGAAAGTAGGTTTTTGTTTGCTTTTGAAAAGAAGTTTATTTTTCAGTAATCTCTACACCCAGTGTGGGGCTCAAACCCACAAACCCGAGATCAAGAGTCGCATGCCTCATGGGCTGACCCAGCCAGGCGCCCCTGGAAAGTAAGTTTCGAACCTTGGGTCTTTGTGAGTGGAAAATAGGATATATAATCCCCGGTTTATGGGACTTTCCCATTACCAGAAGGAATATGATTTCTTTAAAGTAAAAAAAATAATAATGAGGGTCACCTGGCTGGCTCAGTTGAAAGGGCATGCAACCTACATTTATTATATTTATATCTACTTTAATGTTTATTTACTTTAGTATTTATATTTATATGTAATATTTAATGTGTAAATTTAATTTAATTTACTTATGTTTATTATCGATAAGGATAATATATTAATGAATAAGGATAATATATCAATGGTATATAAATATTATATATAAATACATATTTTCTCCTTTTTTTTTTTTTTTTAGTAGGCTTCACACCCAGCGTGCAGCCCAACGCGGGACTTGAACTCGCGACCCTGAGATCGAGACCTGAGCTGAGATCCAGAGTCAGACGCTTAACCGACTGAGCCACCCAGGTGCCTCCAAACCATGTATTTGCATGTGCATATGCATGTATATATAAATTAGGGTGGACTTCTGTGCGGAGACCCTCTATAAGATGGGGGATAGCAATGTCCCTGCCATAGAATTGGTGAGAGGACATAACATATGTAAGTACCTGGCACAAAGTCTGGCCACAGCAGCAGCCCTCAGAAATGCCCACTACTATTATTTCATAACACGTCCTATTACCACAGCATAACCCGCGGTGTAGGTGGCATGATGGAAAAAGGCATGATTAGAAATGACACATTCTCTGGGCGCCTGGGGGGCTCAGTTCGTTGAGCATCTGACTCCTGATTTCGGCTCAGGTCATGATCTCACTGTCAGGAGATAGGGCTCCGTGCTGTTAGACCCCATTGGGGATTCTCTCTCCCTCTCCCTCTCCCTCCGCTTCTCCCCTGCATGTGCGTATGCACACGCACACTCGCGTACTCTCTCTCTCTCAAAATAAGTAAACGTTAAAAAATTAAAAATTATAGAAAAGAAATTACACATTCTCATTCTTTTAGAGACACTGAAATATCTACGAATGCAACGATGTGGTGTCTCTATTTGCATGCAAATAATTATGTTGAACTGGTTAGGGTATTGATGAAACAAGGCAGGCTGTGAATAAGTTGAGACTGAGATTAGTCCATAAGGTATGTCTTGTGATTCTCTCTGCTTTTGTGTACGCTTGACATTTCACATAATAAAAAACATGTTTTTATGGTTTTTTTTTAAGTTTTATTTACTTAAGTAATCTCTGCGCCCAACGTGGGGCTTGAACTCATGACCCCAAGATCAAAAAGTCACATGCTCTAGGGGCGCCTAGGTGGCTCAGTCAGTTGAGTGCCCGACTTCAGCTCAGGTCATGATCTCACAGCTTGTGAGTTCGAGCCCCGCATCGGGATCTGTGCTGACAGCTCGGAGCCTGGAGCCTGTTTCAGATTCTGTGCCTCCCTCTCTCTCTGCCCCTCCCCCACTCACGCTGTGTCTCTCTCCTTCAAAAATAAATAAACATTAAGAAAATTTTTTTTTAAAGTCACATGCTCTTCCAACTGAACCAGCCAGGCGCCCCTAAAAAACATGCTTTTAAATGATCAGGGTTATAAACTCAAATGCTGACAGACACAGGTGACAGGAGACCAGCAAGGAGAGTGGAGACTGGTGAACTGAGAAAGAACAGATCTTTTTCAAAGGGGATGGCCAGTACTCAGCTCCAGCTGAGTGTACGGGGGGGAATGTTGGGCCAAGACTACTAGATTTTCCAGTTTGTTTGTTTTTTTTTCAAGACTGGCCCCAAATCCAAATGTTTATATGAAACCTTCCATTCTTTAAATGTTGGCAACTAACTGGGGCGTCTGGGTGGCTCAGTCAGTTGGGCGTCTGACTTTAGCTGGGGTCATGATCTTGCGGTTCGTGAGTTCGAGCCCCGTGTCGGGCTCTATGCTGACAGCTCAGAGCCCAGAGCCTGCTTCGGAGTCTGCGTCTCCCTCTCTTTCTGCCCCTCCCCACTCACACTCTGTCTCTCAAAAATGAATAAATGTTAAAAAATTTTTTTTCAATGTTGGCAACTAACTGAAATATGTATCAAGAAGTGTGCTGGCCATCTAAAAAAGGCCTGCAGAATAGATTAGATTCAGGCTGCAGCTGCCAATGTGCAACCTTTGCCTGAGAAGCTGACATTCAACAATTTTCATTCTCTGGGGCAGAAGAATGTAATCGAAAGCACCCCTAAAGCTAACAATCCCAGGATGCCATTGTTCTACCCTCTTCTGTTTACAAGTCCTGCTCCCACACATGCTTTGTTCTCTCCTTCTCTGTCCGTGACTGTGAGTTTCTCTCACTTGGTCCTTCGCTCTGCTTACCTAGTTCTGATCTCAAATTTCTGACCACCGAGGACCAAGACATCTGAGTGTCCAGGGCAGGAGGCCCTACGGTAATAAATCAGACCCCACTTGACCTGATCATACTCGCAGGAACATTTTGTAGCTGTTCCTAATGATAAGTGGGCGTCTTTGGGAGAGTCTCAGGAAATACTGTGCCTCAGAGACAAGGCAACAGGCTGGGAAGTTCAGAGTACCCTGGAGAAGAAAAATGGGATTTCATGAAATTTATATGTCTTGTGGTCAAAAACAATCTCCTGAGGTCCAGCAGTTCCTTCAATCTCCTGTGTTTCTTTTTCTTCTATTAAATGAAGTAAAATTTAAATTTAAGATTTTTCATCTTGTTTACCACATATGTAGTATGATTCCAGTCTTATTAGATTCACTCTGCATACACACATCCATTCACCCTCTCTTCTTCATCCTTGTGTGTGTAGGGATGTCTGTAAGAATATCAAGCAATATTGAATATCACCAATACCAACTCTGATTATTTCTTCTTCATGAAATGTGAGTAGATTTGTTCTTTCGGCTTTGGACTTCTATGAATTCCTTGAATTTTCATAATGCCAATCATGCCTTTTGACTAAAATAAAATATTATATAAAAGAGCAAAAGAACAGAAATTCAAAACATTTTAAATGCATCAATATTTTAATCTTGTTGATTTCCAAGATTGGAAAATAAATTTGCCCTGGCAGATAAAGTGCAGAACTTTCATTTATATTTGAATTTCGAATAAACAACAAATAATGTTTTAGTATAAATATGTCCCGAATATTGCATGGGACATTCTCATTGAAAAAATAGTGTTATTTGTCTGTAATCAAAATGTGATTCAGCCTCCTGTATTTTTTATACTGAATAATGCAGCAGCAATATAAACATATTGCCATTTCTATGGAAAATACTTTCAATACTTTGTACTTTTTTTCCCATTCCATTCACATTTTTCTTTTAATTCAGGAGAGATTAAAAAATATGTGCTTTGAGGGGCACCTGGGTGGCTCAGTTGGTTAAGCATAGGACTGTTGATTTCGGCTCAGGTCACGATGTCACGGTTGGTGAGATTGGGTACTGTGTTAGGCTCGTGCTGAGAGTGGAGCCTGCTTGGGATTCTCTCCCTCTTTCGCTGTCCCTCCCCGCTTGTTCTCTCTCTCTCTCTCTCCTCTCTCTCTCTCCAAATAAATAAATAACATTTTAAATATATATATGTGGGGGCACCTGGGTGGCTCAGTCGGTTAAGCATCTGACTTCAGCTCAGGTCATGATATCGAGGTCCGTGTGTTCGAGCCCCGTGTCAGGCTCTGTGCTGACAGCTCAGAGCCTGGAGCCTTCTTTGGATTCTGTGTCTCCCTCTCTCTCTGCATCCTCCCCTACTCATGCTCTGTCTCAAAAATGAATAAATGTTAAAATAAAAAATTTTTTTTTAATGTATATGTGCTTTGACTTGAGCCATTTCTATATTATTGCACATGTATTATATGTACACATATATACCTAGAGATATAGGACACAGTACACAGCCTGTATCATGTAATATGTGATACACACACACACACACACACCCTAATGCAAGCTGAATGGACCGTACTGTCAAGCCCGGCTCTCTGTGAAATGCCTTCTGGCCCATCGCCTCTCCCTTCAGTCATTTCAGGCACCGGGCTGAGAAAGGACACGGTCTCTTATTCAACTTAGACTCCAATCTCCGAGGAACTGGAAGGATGCAGGGAACTGGGTACTTCCGAAGCTCATTTCCTTGGATGCGCACAGCCCGTTCCGTCGTGGGCAGGACCCCACTCTAGGTGCGGGAGGGGCTTTGTCGACTTCCCTGGAACTGGTTCCAAGTCTCCGATTTGGGCAGGTGCGTGGCATCGCGTTCCAGAAGCCAAGGCATCACTCGTGGCGACAGTGACTCCAGTGGCTCCAGTGGCGGGTTTGCACCCCCAAGAGCGGGAGGCCTGGGGCTCCGGGGGTAGGGGGGCAGTGTCACAGTTGGTCAAAGAGTCTGGAGCCCCCCAAATCCGCCCGCTCCCCTTGGGGCAGCCGCTCTCACTCTCACCCTTGCTCTCCATCCAGTAACTGGAATGGTCTGAGCCATTAGCGTGCTGGCCTTGACCAAGGCTCCCGAAACCAGTCATACCCATCCCTCTCCTGATCACGCACGCGCCCTCTGTGCCACAGGGCATCCCCTTCTCTTCTGTCGCGTCTGCTCCCCGCGCCCGCCCTGCCCCCCAACCGGAGCGGGAGCAACAAGCCATGGCCTGGCCTCTGGGGACAAGGAGAGGGAGGAGGTGAGTGAGACGGACGCACCTTTGCCTTGAGGAGCCCACCTGCCTTTAGCGTCCCCTTCATCGTTCATCCCGCTCTGGAGCGATCCCATTGAAGCGTTTTCTGTCTTCCTTGCACCCATTTTCATCCTTGTCTTCAATTCTTCCAGTCGAGCCCTTATAAATCCTACTCCCTTACATTCTCACACTTACTCGAGTCCCTTCATATGGTGCCCTGGCCTCCCGCTCACCTTTCCACCTCCCGACTTGGGGCCGACAAAGCCAGCGCCTCCTACCTACTGGAATTTACTTGTTTACTTTAATTTTATTTTGCTTTAGTTAATACTTTTCCAGCCAGGTCAGGCGAAGCAGCCCTGACGATCAGCGAGGTGATGAGAGGCCCCGTGCAGATCGCCTTCAGGGCAGGAACTTACTTGCTTTACGTTTCCTTTTGACACCATGTTTTATTCCCCCACTAGATTTCTGCATGGAAGGAAGGAGCCCCATTTTTTTAAGTGTTAAATTCTAATTCCAGTATAGTTAACATACAGTGCTATATTAGTTTCGGGTATACAGTATAGCGATTCAACAGTTCTATACATTACCCAGTGCTCATCATGGGGAGTGTAGTCTAGGCGTACATCAGTACATCCAGGAGTACTCTAGAATTCACCACAGAATTCCAAGGGCCTGACACTCAGTAGGCACTCAGCAGCTGCCTGGGGGATGATGAGCATACGGCTTTAGTTTGAGATAATAACAGATCTGTAAGTGCAAATTCTTTGTTGGGAGTTGGGGAGGGTGGAGAAAAAGGGTTACAAGTAGGAGAGGAAAGCAAGAAGACCGTTCTAAGTGCTCTATAATACTTAGCTATTATTCCTATAGAACGGTTAGTTATCATTCCCATGATTGTCGTTGCAGATGCCGTTCTTTTAAATGTCCTTACCTGGTGTTCTTTACCAGTTTCTTCTTCCCGCTCCTCTATTTCTGTGTCTGTTTTATTCTACCTGAATTTTTTCAGCTTTATTGAGGTATAATGGACAAATAAAAATTCCATATATTTAAGAAGTACAGCTTGATATTCTTTTTTTCTTTTACAATTTGATATTCTGATATATGTATGTATACATCGTGAAATGATTGCCAAAATCAAGATAATTAACATATCCGTTACCTCACGTAGTTGCCTTCTATTTCTGGAAAGAACACTTAAGATCTGCCTTCTTGGGGTGCCTGGGTGGCTCAGGCACTTAAGCGTCAGACTCTTGATTTTGGCTCAGTTCGTGGGTTTGAACCCTGCGTCGGGCTTTCTGCTGTCCATACAGAGCCTGCTTGGGATCCTTTGTCCCACTCTCTCTCTGCCCCTCCCCAACTCTCTCTCTCTCAAAAATAAATAAACATTAAAAAAAAAGGGATTTGGGGCGCCTGGGTGGCTCAGTCGGTTGGGCATCCGACTTCGGCTCAGGTCATGATCTCGCGGTCCGTGAGTTCGAGCCCCGTGTCGGGCTCTGGGCTGACAGCTCGGAGCCTGGAGCCTGTTTCGGATTCTGGGTCTCCCTCTCTCTCTGCCCCTCCCCTGCTCATGCTCTGTCTCTCTCTCTGTCTCAAAATAAATAAATGTTAAAAAAAAATTAAAAAAATAAAAAAAATTTAAAAAAGGGATTTGACATTTATATTTATGTATTTTAAAAAAATTTTAATGTTTATTTTTTAAATGTTTTTATTTATTTTTGAGACAGAGAGAGACAGAGCAGGAGCAGGAGAGGGGCAGAAAGAGAGGGAGACACAGAATCTGAAGCAGGCTCCAGGCTCCGAGCTGTCAGCCCAGAGCCCGACGCGGGGCTCGAACTCACGGACCGCGAGATCATGACCTGAGCTGAAGTCGGACGCTTAACCGACTGAGCCACCCAGGCGCCCCTAATGTTTATTTATTTTTGAGAGAGAGAGAGACACACACACACGGAGCGTGAGCAGGGGAGGGGCAGAGAGGGAAGGAGACACGGAATCCAAAGCCGGCTCCAGGTTCTGAACTGTCAGCACAGAGCCCAAGGCAGGGCTCAAACCCATGAACTTCAAGATCACAACCTGAGCCGAAGCCGGAGTCTTAACTGACTGAACCACCCAGGCCCCCCTACATCTTTTTGTAAAAAAAATGTTTATTTATTTATTTTGAGAGACAGAGAGAGAACACGAGCAGGGAAGGGGCAGAGAGAGAAGGAGATAGAGAGAGAATCCCAATCAGGCTCTGTACCGTCAGCACAGAGCCCGACTTGGGGCTCAAACTCAGGAACCGGGAGATGATGGCCTGAGTTGAAATCCAGAGTCAGACGCTTAGCTGACTGAGCCACCCAGGTGCTCCTGACATTTATATCTTAAAAAAAACAGTCTACCCTCTTACCAAATTTCAAGTATCAATATGGTATTGTTAATGTACTCACCATGCTGTACATACGGTCTCTAGAACTTATTAATCTTGCATAATTAAAATTTTGCACCCTTTGTCCAACATCTCCCCATTTTCCCAAACCTCAACTTCTGAAAACCACCATTCTAATCTCTGTATGAGGTGAATTCTTTTAGATTCCACATATAAGTGAGATCATGCAGTATTTATCTTTCTGTGTCTGGCTTCTTTCTTTCTTTCTTTTTAAAATTTATTTATTTATTTTGAGATAGAGAAAGAGAACCAGCAGGGAAGGGGCAGAGAGCAATGGAAACAGAGGATCCTATGTGGGCTCGGTGATGACAGCACCTTTGTCTCATGTGGGGCTGGAACTTGAGAACCATGAGATCGTGACCTGAGCCGAAGTCAGATGCTTAACTGACAGAGCCACCCAGGTGCCTCCTGGCTTATTTCATTTAGCATAACGTCCTCCAGGTTCATCCAAGTTGTTGTAAATGACATTCCCTAATTTTTAAAGGCCAAATGATATACCATTACACACACACACACACACACACACACACACACACACACGCATTTATTTATTTCACCACATGGAGCCAAGAACAGTGGTGATTCTACAAGTTTCTGGGTCATAATGGTCTAATATATCAGACACAATTGAAAGAAAACTCATTGAATTTTACCCTTAACACCAGATTACAGCAGAGGGACACAGTGTACCAGGCTCTAGACTGGAATTTAATGTGCAAATGATACAGCTTCCTGGAACAAACCTGAAGAGTCCATGGTGTCCCAAGATAGGGCAGTGAACACAAAATCTGCTTAGCTTTTTTAAAAAAAATCTTTATTTTTGAGAGAGAATAAGTGGGGGAGGGGCAGAGAGAGAGGGAGACAGAGGATCCCAAGCTGGCTCTGTGCTGACAGCAGAGACTCAAATGCGAATGCCGGACTCCAACTCACAAACCATGAGATCCTGACCTGAGCTGAAATCAAGAGCCAAAGGCTGAACCGACTCAGTCACCCAGGTACCCCGGGTCTGTCTATAACTTCCTCCTCTTCATTCTTTTTTTTTTAAGTTTATTATTATTTTTTTTAGTACTCTCTATACCCAATGTGGGGCTCAAACTCATGACCTGGAGATCAAGAGTCACACGCTCTTCCCACTGAGTCAGCCAGGCACCCCACCTCCTCCTCTCTCTAAGGCTGGAATTCTATATGCAAATAACTCCATTGAGATCTCTATTTCATCATTGCAGATGCAACAAAGTGTGAGTTCTAAAATTATTGAGGTAATCAGGGAAATCTAAATGTAGGCGACTGGGCGATGATTCCAAGAGATTATTGTTGTCACTGTGCTTATGTAGCCGAAATTTCTATGCTTTTTTTTGGAAAGTCCATACAAATAAAGATGTAGAGATGAAAACACATATTGTCTTGAGGTTCTTTTATTTTTTTAGAAGATTTTTTAAATTTTTATTTAAAAAAAATTTTTTTAACGTTTATTTATTTTTGAGACAGAGAGAAACAGAGCATGAGCGGGGGAGGGGCAGAGAGAGAGGGAGACACAAAATCCGAAACAGGCTCCAGGCTCCGAGCTGTCAGCACAGAGCCCACACGGGGCTCGAACTCATGGACCACAAGATCATGACCTGAGCTGAAGTTGGACGCTTAACCGACTGAGCCACCCAGGCGTCCCTAAAGATTTTTTTTAATTTTTAAAAAATGTTTATTTTATTTGAGACAGAGCACGAGCAGGGGAGGGGCAGAGAGAGAGGGAGACACAGAATCCGAAGCAGGCTCCAGGCTCTGAGCTGTCAGCACAGAGCCCGATGCGGGGCTCAAACCAACGAACCGGGAGATCATGACCTGAGCCGAAGTTGAAGTCTGACGCTTAACCAACTAAGCTATCCAGGTGCCCCTATGTTTTTAAAAAAGATTTATAAAAAAATTTTAAAGTAATCTCTACACCCAATGTGGAGCTCGAACTCACAACCCTGAGATCAAGAGTCGCATGCTCCACCAACTGAGCCAGCCAGGCACCCCTTGAGTTTCTTTGAAATTGTCACAGCAAGAAGAGAAGAATGAATGGAGGAGAGGAGGATAAAAGGAAAGAATGGACAGAAGGAGGGAGGAGAAGATGGAGGAAGGAAGGAGAGAGGAGGAAAGGTAGGGAGAGAAGGAAAATGGAAGGGAGGTAGGGGAGGGGAAGGGAGGGAGGGAAGGAGACAGGAAGGGAGAGGAAGAAGGAGAGAGAGAAGGAAACTGTTTTTCCATACTTCATTCCGACTTCCTAAGAATTCTGTGAGTTGACCATCATTAGTTTAGTAAACAGTGGTAGTAATAGGAAGAGTTGCCCTATTTCCAGTTGGGGAAACGGAGGCACAGGGACAGGAAGGCTTGCCAGTGTCATGAGGTGAGAATATACCACGAAAGCAGAAGAACACGGCTGTGCCCGGAAACCAGACACGTGTGCTCCACCCAACTCCAGAGCCCGCTCGCTTTGCTCAGCCCCCTGTTCTCTGCTATAATATTTACGAAGGCGGAAGGGGGGGTTAGGGGCGCGGTCGCCACTCTAGCTGATGAAAGTGTAATGCCACTACACGCACAGACGTTTACATTCCAATTCCAGGGGACGCCTCATGCACCTTGTGGACCGGTGTGGCCTCCAAGCAGGGACTCTGGCTCTCCACCTTGATCCCCTAGCCCAGTAACTGCAGTGAGCCGAGCCCAGAGCCATCTGGGACTCCCCTCCAAGAACCCCATCCTAAAACACTGTTTTCATGAGTCTCGCTTGCCCCAAACTTACAGGGTTCCATCCTCCCAGATGCACATATCCCAACACCTCCCTTGAATTCGACCCCAACGTAATATTTAAACTTGATTTCCCTGCTGGATATGGAGTTCTCTGCAGACTCTTCTCTAGCTCCCTCTCGAGGTCACGCTCCACAGCCACCCTGGCTGTGTCTGGGTCTCCTGAGATCAGCTTTCTACTTCTTCCTTCCTGGGGCTGCTCGCGATAGCCTCTCCTATTGTCTTTGTTGGCACGGACGTTTGTTTATTTAGAGAGCAGGCGCGCACGAGTCGGGTAGGGGCAGAGAGCCGGAGACAGAGAATCCCAAGCAGGAGCCACGCTGGGCCGCAGCCCCATATGGGGCTTGATCTCACAACCACGACATCATGACCAGAGCCAGTACCAAGAGTCCGTCGCTTAACCGACCGAGCCACCCGGGCGCCCCTCTCCTCCCCCCCCTAACTGCAGTTCTGCGCACAGCCTGCTTAGCATTTACCAAACTTTGGCTCACTCTGAGACGTGAGGGAGGCCCCGCTACTCCCCGAAAGCCAACTCCGCTTCTACCAGGGGCTGCCAGCAACAGTCTTCAGAGGTTTGGACCCTTGCCCACTTCCACCAAGCTGCATAACCTTGGGAAGGTCACCCAACCTCTCCAAGCCTCCGTCGCCTCGCCTCAGTAAGAAACAGCGATGCCTCGCACCACTCTCCTCCCCTCCCCGCGGACAGCTGCAAGATTCGTCAGCCAGGCCCCGGTGCGCAGCCGGCACTCGCGTGAGGTCACCGGCACGAGCAAGCACGGCCACGTTCACTCCACAGGCTCGCACATCCGCCCAGGGGCAGGGGTTATGCTCCACGTCCGGCACCTTCGATCACAGCGAGGGCCCAAGCACAGCCCGAGCCCCCTCAGCCCTGACCCCTTACCTCCAGCATCAGCTCCGGTCGTCTGAGCCCGTCCTGTGGGCCTTCCTTCTATTACCTTGTACGCTTCTCAGCTCAGGAGAGGGGGCGCCATCGTGATCCCCATCGTACAGATGCGGCACGGGAGGCACAGGGATGTCAGCTGATCTACCTGGGCCACAGAGCAACTTAGTGGGGGTGGGGCTCCATCATTTTCAGCGTCTTTCTCTCACGTGGGCTGATCCCTCTGCTCAGACTGGGAGAAGCCAGGGCACAAAGGCTGAGTCTGCGCTGGAGGCACTGCCCACACTACCTGCCACGGGGCCCCGTAAGCGCAGCAGGCCACGAGGTTTGGTGACTGGAGCCCAGGTAGGTACAAACAGACAGGTAGCGGGGCGCCTGGCTGGCTCAGTTGGGGGAGTGTGACTCTTGCTCTCAGGGCCATGGGCTCGAGCCCCACGTTGGGTGGAGAGATTCCTGAAAAAAAGAGTTAAAAAATAAAGACCCCAAATGACGTGTAGCCCTGGAGACCTGGCGGTCACAAGAAAACTTCCTGTCCGCGTTGTCAACTGCCAGAGAACAACCAGCACCTGTCTTCTCTCACGGACCCTTGCGAATAAAGAGACACAAAATTGGCTGAAATCAGAAACGTGAGACAGTGTGGTGTGGCCACCGGAAATATTTTACTTTTGTCACCTCAATTGCTCCCGCAGCACCCTGGTGAGGTGGTGGCTATTGCTGTCCTCGTTATACGGATGAGGACACCTGAGGAAACTGAGACTCAGCAACTCGACAGGTTAGCCAGCTAGCCAGGGCGAGCAAGCCGCGACGCAGACCCCGGCAGGCTGGCTCCAGAGCGCCCACGGCCATAAACCCGGCACATCGAACCCCAGTCGTGGCTATTTTTGCTTAGGACGAGGCTCCATTCGGTTGTTAAGGTTTGCAGAGTGTGAAGTTACTGAAGAAAATACTACCACAACTGATGCCAAGGTAGGGCAATAGTTGTCTCGGGACACGGGAGGGACTGAGACGGAGCCAGCGGGAAGGCTCCGTGGGAACGGGAGACACGAAAGAACGCGCCCCCTCAGCGGTCACGGATAATCGCAGCTAGTCCAGCACAAACAGAATGAAAGCCCTCGTAGGCCGCTCACGCAATAACTGATCTCAAGTCGAAACTGGGCAGAGGGTGTCCAGCCGAGGCGGGGGAGGTGCCTGCGGCATTCAACAAGGGCCTCCCTGAGGAGGAAACATCTGGTTAAAGTCGTCAGGAGGACGCAGTCACCTCGCATCCCTTACCACCTCTTTGAAAACGAATTGGTCCGCAAACCTCTTTTAGTTAGTTTCTTACCCATCCTCCAGGGGCATGAGGCAGGGGCACTTATCCCTGAGACTCAGCGGGTGAGGCGACTAGGGCCCGTGATGCGTTTAGGAACCCACAGAAATGATGGAGTGTCTCAATTCAAATGGGGGTGAGGAGAATGGCCGTGGGGTAAACGAGGGATATAAATCGAGCACGCTGTCGAGCATAAGGCCCACTGTGGGACGCCGTTTTCAATATTTAGGATATTAACGAGTCTTGGAACATCAATAAAACAGTTCTGGCGGGGAAAACCACAGAGCCCTCAATCTGGTCTGCTCCCTTTTATTTGACAAGAAATAAGCATGCATACCATTAAGTGGAGTTCAGTATTTGCTTACAGGTTTCCTCTGTTGATGTAAAAGTGACATACAAAAGAGTGCACAAATCTCAAACTTACATTTGTTGAGTTTTGACAAACTATATAAAACTATGTAGAGTCACTCTTTATCACGGATTCCTTGCTATGCCCCAAATCTCTTGCCCCTTGTCTCTTTTCTGTACTCACCTGGAGAAACCAAAACCCTACATAAATTCAACTCTCCGACCAATAAAAACGTATCCCTGCCGTAAGAAAAATAAATAAATAAAAAAGGAAAAGAAAAAGGAAACAACCAACAAGAAACGAAATTTATTTAGGGGTGCCTGCGTCGCTCAGTCGGTTAAGCATCTGGCTTTGGCTCACTTCATGATCTTTGGGTTCATGAGGTCCAGCCCCCCATCGGGCTCTCTGCCTTCAGCACAGAGCCCCCTTGAGATCCTCTGTCCTTCCCGCCCCGCTTGTGCTCTCTCTCAAAATAAATAAAAACAAAAGTAGTAAACTTCATTTATTCCCTCAGCGAGGGCTCAGGAAGATCTTTCTAGAAAAACCGAGAGGCTGAGGGAAGGGAGAAATGGCGGCGGGAAATTACCCGCGTCCCAAAGGTCCCAACCCTTCAGGGATATGCATGCTTGTATAGAGAAATCTATGGCTAGAGGCATAGCTGCTGTGCAGGAATGCTTCAGGATAGGCGGTTACAATGAGACAAAGAAACAAATATTTGAAAAAAAAAATTGGAAGAAAAAAAAAGCAGGAGCTTTGTGCACTTTAAGCAGCCTTGAATGCACTGTGCAGGTTTGTAGCCCTGCACCGAGATGTAGCTTCATCACTAAAATTCTGGAGGCACCGGACTTTCCCAAGGGGCACGTGTGGTTTTATTTGCATAGTGCATCTGAGCACCAGGCACGATCACCAACCCCAAGCCCCAGCTCCTGTTCCCGGGTACCCGGGAGTTTGGCGGGCTCTAACTTCAGCATCTCGCTGAAAAAACTCAAGAGTGTGCCACCTCAGAGCTGATCACATTCGTTTGATGACTATTCCCTGCTTAGTACCGGCTGCTAGGTCCAGAGGTTGGGGGGTGGGGGTGGGGGTGGGGCTGGCCCAAGAGAGATTGTCCCAACTTTTCTGCCAGGTCTCCAGACCTAGGGTGAGGTCTGTCTCTCACCCTACGGAAATAGGCAAACACAATGCCGCACAGCCCCTTGCTCGGGAGTGGGGGAGACATGCCGCCAGTTTGGGGGACACGAGCTAAGCTACAACCGAAGCCGCCAGCTCTGGTTACCCATAGTCCCCTCCGATGCGTGAGAGCAAGTGCTCCCCACCCCAGCCCTCTTGGCAGGAGCACCCGCCCACTTGGTGCCCAAGCCCAGCCGCATGCGCACCTCGGCGAGCCCAACCCCCACTAGCGGGTGGTATATATAAAGCGCCTAGCGGGACGCTGGGTAACTGAACTCGACGGCACGGCAGCGTAGCCACCGCTTCACGTGTGACCCAGCGATCCAGCAGATCCAGACGCAGATCCACACAGGACGGCAGAGGGAAACTATGGATCCTTTCAACCAATTCAAGCGCGAAGTCACGGACTTCCCCAGCCTGGGAGTCGACGAGGACCGGGAAGAGCTGCGTGGTCTGTGCCCGTCGGGACCAGCGTCTTCGCCACGCCCCAGAAATGAAGGGTCCCTGGGCGAGGGGAGCGGTCTGGCCACCCCTCAGATGCCTCCCCTGGTCTCCTCCCCACAGCCCGGGCTCTGATGCTGATATCTGTCTCTGGATTTCTTCTTTTGCAGAAAGCAAGCAAGTGACGATGTCGCTTACCAGAAACGGAGAGGCGGAGAAAGCCAGGGCCGAGTTCGCACCTGAGCAGCAGGCGGCAGGCATACGAATCAAGGAGGAAGAAGATAGCGGCGACGACGGTGCTGGTTATGGCCACAGCAATGGCAGAGAAGGGGCCGGCAACGTGGGCGCTGGATATCCGTGGCCCCCGGGCTGCGAAACCCGCGATGTGGGCTGCGGCCGCAGCCCACGGCAGTTGGAGCCAGTGGAGCCGAAGCAGGAGGAGCAGTTGCCCCCCGCCGCGGCTCCGGCTCCGGCTCTGGCTCCGGCTCCGGCTCCGGCTCAGGCTCCGGCTCCGGCTCCGGCTCAGGCTCAGGCTCAGGCTCCCGCTCCAGGAGGGAGGCAGCCGGCGGGCCCCCGCTTCGTGTTCACCCCGCTGCAGGTGCGCCATATGGAGAACTTGTTCAACTACACCCAGTATCCCAGCACCACCGTGCGGTAAGTGGGCTTCTGCGCTGGACGCCGGTGCGGGGTTCGGGGGGAGTGGCTGGGGTTGGCGGGGACGGCGCGCGGGGGGGGGAAGGGACGCGGACTAGGGCGTTGGGGGGACCGGCGGAGACTGGCGGGGGGGAGCGACGGCGGGAACGGGACGGCGGCGAGTGGGGGGGATGGCGGCGAGTGGGGGGGGGTGGCGGCGCGGAGGCTTGTCACGTGTCTCTCTCCTCGTGGCTGAAGTAAAACCTACCGGGCCCTCGAGGCTGCCGGTCCCGCGCCTCCCTTGGTTTAGGCGGGAGCTGAGGGCTCTGCGGGTGGGGACCAAGGGGGACGTTCAGGTGGAGTGGAACATCTGGAGCCGGGAAACTGTCCGCTGCGGCTAATAGAAGAAAGTCCTAGAAAGTCCTACTAGAAGCGAGGGGGGGGGGGCGGGGGGGAAGGGGCGAGGGCGAGAAGTCTGAGACGCGGGAGCAAACGGGCTAGTAGGATCCCGCCTTTGCTTAAAATGGTGATAAATCTGCTCGTTGTGGATTATTTCTGCACCGGTTTTTAGTGTTATTTTTAAATTTTAGTGTTATTTTTAAATTATTTACGTATTTGAGGTGATCCCAACTCACTAAAGTAATCCCAATTTATGTATTTTAAATACACCCAACGTGGGGCTGGAACTCATGACCCTTGACGTTGAGAGTCACAGGCTCCTGCAACCGAACCCGCCAGTCGGCCCTGCCCTGATTTGGATATTTTTAAATAGTGCGCCGGAAAACGGTCTCGAGTAGTGAATGTTCTGCATTCCCTTAAACTTTGCTAGAGGTCTTTAAAAATAAATTAAAATTTAAAGAAGAAGAAAAGGGGCGCGGCTGGCTCAGTCCGTAGAGCATATGAATTTTGATCTCGAGTCGTGAGTTCAAGCCCCATTTTGGACCCGTAGCCTACTTACGAAAACCGTAAATCGGGCGCCTGGGTGGCTCAGTGGTTGAGCGTCCCACTTCGTCAGGTCGAGAGATCTCTCGGCGTTCTGGGATTCCAGCCCCACCTCTGACTTTGCCTGAAATGCTTTGGATTCTGTCTCCCTCCCTGTTCACCCCTTCCACGCTTGCGCGTGGCGCTGTCTCAAATATAAATAAACATTTAAAAAAAGAAAAGAAAAAATAATAAAATTGAAAAAAATTAAAATTAAATCGTGCCGACGGAAAAACTGCCCTCAAAGGAAGCCTCAAGCTACCCCTTATAGAATAGTGGGGGGGGGGGGAAGTGTGTGTGTGTGTGTGTGTGTGTGTGTGTGTGTGTTGTGTGTGTTGGGGGGTGGATGGTGGATGGCAGGGGGGAAGTTAGTGATAGAAAAATGTAACAAAGCACGACCAAGGAATAAACAGCAGTTTGTGCCATCCTTTAGCCTCTAGTGGGCATGTACTCTTAACTGGGTTCATTACTGATAGATAAAGAGAGATGGGGGAGGGGACGGGATGGGAGGGGAGGGGAGAGACAGAGAGAGAGAGAGAGAGAGAGAACGCATGTTGTTTTAGGGCTCTAATTTATCATTATTTTTTTATTAAAAAATTTTTTTTAACGTTTATTTATTTTTGAGACAGAGAGAGACAGAGCATGAACGGGGGAGGGGCAGAGAGAGAGGGAGACACAGAATCTGAAACAGGCTCCGGGCTCTGAGCTGTCAGCATAGAGCCGGACACGGGGCTGGAACTCACCGACCGAGAGATCATGACCTGAGCCGAAGTCGGGCATTCAACCAACTGAGCCACCCAGGCGCCCCTTAGGGCTCTAATTTAACCCATAAATTGGGTAAGAGCAATGACTGAAAGTCCACACAGATAGTTCCTCAGTCAGATTCTTTTTCATTTTGGTGTTGATAACACTAAAAGAAACTGAATTAGAATGTCACGTGTTCTTGGGGACTGTGCCTCCTTTACCCACCAAGACTTGGCTTCCCTTAACTTCTTTGTCAACTGAACCTCACTGTAAATCCTGAAATGGCGTGACTTTTCCTAGTGCAGAAACTGGTTCATAAAATGTCACTGACATCTCCCCGAAAACAATTTTTCAAAAGATGAATGAAAAATGCTGTATTTTAACTCATGGCCAACTCCACATACTGATCCTTGCGATTTTTCTCCCCTCAGCCAGGAACTTTCGAGATTCATGAATGTGCCTGTAGCCAGAGTGCAGGTCAGTAAACCCGAAAAAAACAATTTTGCTGGGAGCCATTTTAAACCTGTTTCAGGATTTGGGGCACCTTGGTCATAGACTTTCTCACGTTTCTGTGTTTTCGTTGCCTTTTTTAGATTTGGGAAATAAGTGTTGAACTTTTGGGTCTTGCGGAGGGGAAGGTGGGATACATAAAGCCCAGGTTTTGGAAATTGCCCATTACCAGGGGGAACATGATTTCCTAAAGGAATGAAAAAATTGGTATAGGATAGTATCCCTTGCATACACACATATATACACCTTTGTCTAAGCTACACCTTACTGTATGTACTTTCATAGGTCACTAAAGTAGACTTATAATACACATATTTTTATAATTATATGTCACATGTATAGTATACTGATTTTTATGTGCAATATATATTTACGTGCTAATATAACTATATATGTATTTTATATATATTATAAATACAAAAATATGTGTGTAATGTAGTAAATATAAATTATATAAGATATACAATACATTTAATTCATGGAATAATGCTTATATTTATCTAAAGCAGAAATACACTTAATACATAAATGTACATATAAAAAATATGTAGTATATTGCACGTATATTCCTTTTTTAAGTTTATTTATTTTGAGAGAGAGAGAGAGTCTGTGCGAGCAGGAGAGGGGCAGAGAGAGAATCCCAAGCAGGTGCTGAGCTGTTAGCACAGAGCCTGACATGGGGACTTAATTTCCCGAACCCTGAGATAATGACCTGAGCAGAAATCAAGAGCTGGACGCTTAACCAACTGAGCCACCCAGGCCCCCCAAGTGGTGGTTTTCCTTTTGAATGAGATCTTTTGCTCTAGGATCCAGACTAAAGCAATTTTATTTTTTAATTATAAAATTCGTTTGATTTATTTTTTAAATTTTATTTAAAAATTTCAAAAATGTTTTTTATTTTCACTGCTTACTGCTTTTAGTTAAAGTACCTGGGTCTCCTGTTGTCGGTTTCCTTTTGTTTTGTTTTGTGTTTTGTTTGTTTTTTAACATCTATGATTTGTTACTCTAGGATTTGGAGTAAGGCAGTTTTATTTTTTAATGAAAAAATTATTTTATTTCAACATTTTTAAATTTAATTAATTCCAATTTGGAGCTATTGCTTTTAAGTGTTTGGTAAAGGGGTGTGGAGAGTGGCAGGCCTCCACTTTAATTTCCCAGAATTCTTTGATCTGTCAGCCTGAAAACATAGTTAAAGAGTAGATTGTGCATTATGGTAGACGTGGGGGGGGGGGAGTCGCAACCTCTGAAATCTGTCCAAGACAAAATAAACTCAAACAACAATTTCAAACAAGGTTGCATCAACTCAACAAAGGGGGAAGCCAGTCTAAGAGGTGGAGGGTAAGGGGAGAATTATTTGGGGATATCACTCACGTTCCAATTTGTGAGAGTACCAAACGCATTAGCGAATGGTCCTTCGAGGAATGTCTGACACCTGAGATTTTGGTCTTCTTTTTCTGTTTTTAAGTGTACTTATTTATTTTGAGAGAGGGAGAGACAGGGGGCACAAGGGCAGGAAGGGGGCTCCCAGCTTGCCGCTGTCAGCGTGGAGCCCTCTTGGGATCCTCTGTCTCCCTCTCTGTCTGCCTCTCCGGCCTCGCCTGCTCGCGCTCTCTCTCAAAAATAAACAAACATTAAGAAAATTGAATCTCTTAACTGCCATACGTACCACGTGGCAGTGTTAAGTCTAGTCCTTATGTTACATTATCTTCCTGGTACGTATTTATCTCAAAAGTGGCAGTTTTTACCTTGTGACCGACTCTAGGCCCTTCTTCCACCCACCCTTCTAGCACTCACAGATCCGATGTTGCTCCATGAGTTTGTTGAGCTTTTTTTTAGATTCCACATATAACTGAGAACATAAAGCGTTTGTGTGAAGAACATTTTAATGGGTGTCCCCTCGACCATTTTGCGAGTACAGTTAAGAGTTGTTTTGATAACCCAGTATTAGGTATGTGGAACTAGTATCAGTGTCTACCTCAGTTATGCTGCTTTGCACTTGTGTAGACTTGGCCTCTGGTAAACTTGGATCCCCAAAAGGAGCTCCCGGCACTGGTTTCTTTAGACTTTTCATATTCAAGCAGCAGAAAGACCGAGTAACCTCTAAGCTGGGAGAGGGAAAATGAGGCAACAGAGAGAGTAGAGGCCCTTAGTCTCAAGTAACCTTTGCCAACTGGGAATGTCTACAAATATTAAATACAAAGGAATTCCATTAATACGATGTGGAAAGGACAGTGGAGTCCAAAGGACAGGTGTTTTGTTTTGTTTTGTTTTTTGTACTGTTCATAGCTGGCAGATAGGCGGGAGGAGCCATTTTGTGACTCCTCTCCCACATGCTTAGCTGTCTTCCTAAAGTGTCAGTTTCGCCTTGTTGCCTTAAGAATACCATATGATTTCACTTATGTGTGGAATCTTACCGAACAGACAAAACAGAAGCAGACTGTAATACAGAGGAGACTGGAGGTTGCGGGGTAGGGGGAGAGGGACGGGCAAGATAAGTGAAGTGCATTAGGAGGCGCCAAGTTCCAGTCATGTAGTAAATCAGTCCCGGGGATGAAAAGTACAGCAGAAGGAATATAGTCAAAATACAGCAATGACTTTGTATGGTGATGACGGTGATTACACTGATCGTGGTGAGCATTTTGTAAGGTAGAGGAATGACGAATCACTGTGCTGTCCACCTGAAACTACTATAATATTGTATTGTCAGCTATGCTTCGACTCAAAAAAGGAAGGAGAAGAAGGGATGGGATGGGGCTCTCCTGGTGGAGGAGAGGGGCTTAGGGGGCCCTGCCCTGCTGGGCAGCAGTGGCTCCTGTCCAGGGTCCTGGAACTGTAGCCAGAGCAGAGGGCGCTGACCGGGTGATGAGCCCAGGGAAGTCTGGAGGGTGGGGCAGGGTGGAGGGTGCAGAGTGGACAACGGTGGCGTGCCTCTTTGCCCCCGAACTGTTGGCTGGGCAGAGATTTTGAGAACTTGAGTAAATGTGGTCCTAGTCAGGCTAAACCTTCGTTGCCCCCGAAGTGTAAAACATCCAGGTGCTGTCCGGTGCTTCAGCTTAACTTGTGTCCCAGCAAGACAAGCCACAGGCTCCTGGGCCCTCCAAGCCCAAGCCTCGCTCACAGTACCATCCTTCAACTATGAAGAGGTTTCAGAAAATGAATGAGCCTTTAGTCATCCTTCAAAGACACCTTTGGTTTCAAAATCCCACACGTGCCTGTGGATTATTTACTGCACATTGAAGACGGGCTTTGCAAACTGGGGGTTGTCGCCCCAGCAGGACTTTATGCTGAGCTTCCCCACAAGCAGGGTGACGCTAGCCTAGTGATTAGGAGTCAGTGGCAGCTGGACAGCTGAGGGCCAGCTGTCAGGACACAGCCCAGCACGTGTAAGAGTGACAGCAGGGACGGAGTGCCATTCCTCAGCTACACCTGTTTGTCAGGGTGGGGAAAAATAATACGCAAGGTGGGAGGACAGAGTGAAAGCAATAAGCCAAGCCACAGCCTGGCACATAGTGGGTGCCGTCTGAGGGTGAGCTGAAGGGAGACCCCTCGGTGCTAACTTTCCTAGGATAATTTAGCAACAAGGAAGTAGCTTCCCTGGTGCAGTTTAAAACCCTGAGGGTGTAGAGAGTAGCCTGCTGGGTTTGTTTTTTTTTTTTTTTCATGTATGACATTCAATGCTCAACATACTAAAACGATCCTTTTTTCTCTCTGATTGAAGGTTTGGTTTAAGAATAGGAGGGCCAAGTTGAGAAGACAGCAGAGGGCACTGAGGTACAGAAACATGCCCCCCATGGCCATGGTCCCCCCTTTCAACTTTAACGTGGGTGGACCATACCGTGGCATCTTCAATCGGGGGCCAGATTGTATGTGGATGCCTCAGGAGCCAATGATGCCGCCTGGGCCACCTCGCCCGCCCATGCCACCCTTTCCTCCTATGTTCCTGCCTCCTCCTCCCTGGTTGCATCCACCTTTCCCTCCCTGTGGCTGCCCTCCACTGTTTCGTCACTGTGGCTGCCCTCCACCTTTCCCTCGCTATGGCTGTCCTCCTATGGCCCATCCTGGTGCGGTACCACCCGTGGTTCTTCCTTAATCGTTTTCCCAAAGAATGGAATCTGGCAGTTTTTTTCTGAGGTGTTTTTGAGCCAGATTCAAGTTTCTGTATCTGTCGCCATAACGAATAGTTCATTCAATGTGTGCTGAATGTATTAAAGAGAAGTCAAATTCACTGACCCTCTATTTTAGGGCACTTTTTACAGTTTCAATAAAGTTGTGAATTCTCTACAATTGTTTTTGCGTGTGGTGTGGGGTCAGTCAGTTGCATGGGCAATGCCATTCATAGGGAAAGGCGAGGACACCTGCTCTCACGCAGTACTGTCCCTGAGCCACCATCGGCAGGCCAGGCACATCCCCGAAGGTGCCCACGTGCCCGGGGCAGGGTTACAGAGACCCACCCTCTCCTCGGCCACCCCGTCCTCCCGCCCCGCGCGCAAGCCCGACCCCGCAGAGGTGCAGGACCGGGTGGCGTCAGCCCCTAAGGAGGGACCGGCGGGCTTCCGGGCGGGGCTGGGCCCCAGTAGCCCCGAGGAGCTGGGGCACAACCGAGCACTGGCAGGGAAACTCGGAAGGGGCTACTCACAGCTCCCGGAGAAGCGGCAGCCGGGTGTGCATCTGGTGCTCTCCAAGTTGCGTCCGGCGCCTGCCCCGCGGGCGGACCAGACCGGGCCGCGCGGCCTTCCAGCGGGAGGGTCCGGCGCCTGCGGAGGCACCGCGAGGCGAGACCCCCTTCCAGGCCGGCGCTGGGCTCGCTCGCTCTCCCCTGTCCCCCACTCCCCAGGGGTGCAGGGCCCGGCATCGCTCGGCCCCCAGCTCGCAGCTGCCGGGCACCTTTCCGCGAAATCCTTCCTATGGCCCGCCGTCCTCGCGTGCGGTCATTTCAAGTCCGCAGCTGAGAAAGGACCTGGGTCTTTGTCCCCTCGGACTTGGGGTGGCGGAGGGGCTCCTGCGGAACCGAGACCGTGTACCTGGTGCCCGATCGGGTTGTTTACACTGGCACACACAGCCCTTCTCGTTGCCAGGACGACCCCGGCCCCGGGGACGAGTTTTGCCGGTGCACCCAAAATGTCTCCCCCCGTCCCCCAGGTTTGGGTTGTGGCGCCGCAGCGGGGTCTGTGAGCCGGGGCGTCGCAGATCTCCCGGATCTGATATCGGGGGCCACCACCCCCCCCCCCCCCCCCCCCCCGCGGTGGCGATGGTTCCAGGCCGTGGCCTCGGGTTGGCGGAAGCGTAGGCTCCCATCGAGGCCGGTCCTCCGCCCCCCGCCCCTCCCCCAGCGCTGCGAAGCCGCAGGCTGTCTGCGTAGCCGCCGCCGTGACTCACCTTCTTCTTCCCTGCCGGGACCTGGATGGCCTGGGTCTGTAGCCGTGGGCCCTCCACCCAGGCTCCGCAAGCCCATCCTACATCTCCCCGGGCAGGTGTGTTTGCAGGAGCAGTCTGGGCACCATCGTCGTTTCTGACCCCAGGATCCTTGCGTGTAAATAGCAATTTTTGAAACCACTTCTGGTATGTATCTTGGTTGATAATCGCGCTATTTCTTTTATTTGTGCATTTTAATAGTGCCAGACGCTGGAGGGAAACTCGGTATTTTAAAAATTGTATTAATAATATTCTATTTTACAGATTTCTATTTTAACGTCTTTGCCTTTGTTATATATTGTAGTCATTTTGTGCATTGTGTATTTGTATTTCGCAGTGCATTTTATATTCTATATTATCGTTATTTTTATTTAATTTATCATTTTATTTTAATTTTGAGTGTATATTTTTTGTTTTTTATTTCAAAAAATTTTAATTGAAGTGTACTGGATCTAAAAAATATTAATTTCACATTCACAGCGTAGTGATTCGACAATAATACGCATTTGGAAATGCTAGCCATGGGGGTGTAGTTAACCATCTGTCACTATACGAAATTAGTGCCATATTATTAAGTATATTTCATAATCTATACTTTTCATCTGGAGTCGTATTTAATTTTTTAACTGGAAGTTTGTACCTCTTATTCCCCTTCACCTATTTTGCCCATCCCCCCATCCCCTCCCTTCTAGCAACTTCGTTTGTTCTCTACATTTTTGATTCTCTTTGTTTTGTACATGGATTTTTTTTTTTAAAGATTTCACTTAAAAGTGAAGTCATCTGGTATTTGTGTTTCTCTGTGTGACATTTCACTTAGCATAATACCTTCTGCGTCCATCCATGTTGCCACTAATTGGTAAGGTTTCATTCTTCAGTATGGCTCAGTAAATATTCCATTGTGTATACATTCAACCTTTTCTTTATCCATTCATCCATAGAGGGATACTTAAATTGATTCCTTGTCTTCGCTATTGTAAATAATAGTGCAATAAACATAATAGTGAATATATTTTTTCATATTAGTGTTTTTGTTTTCTTTTGGGTAAATGCCCAGAAGTAGAATTACTGTATTGCATTTTTAGTGTTTGAGGAACCTCCACACTGTTTCCCATAGAGGCTGCATCAATTTACATTCTCACCAACAGTGCACAAGGCTTCCCTTCCCTACACATACCCATATATCACTTGTTTTTTCTGCTTGCGACACTGGGCATTCTGACTGGTGGTAGGCGATATTGTGGTTTTGACTGCATTTCTCTGATATTTAGTGATATTGAACATCCTTTAATGTATCCATTGGTCATGTTTTTTTTTTTAAGAAAAATGTTTATTTAGGCACTCTTCCCTTTTTTGATTGGATTTTTGTTTTGGTGTTGGGTTATATGCGTTGATTATAAATTTTGAATATTAACCCCTTATGAGATATACAATTTGCAAATATTTTCTGTATTCTGGAGGTTGCCTTTTTTGTTGTTGATGATTTCCACTGCTGTGCAAAAGCTTTTTAGTTTGATGTAGTCCCATTTATTTATTTTTGCTTTTATTTCTGGTGCCCGGGGAGACAGACATATCCAGAAAAATACTGCTATGGCTGACGTCTGTAAATTTACTGTGTTTTTTTAAAGGAGTTTTATGGTTTCAGATCTTAGATTTAGGGCTTTAATTTATTTTGAATTTATGTTTGTGTATTGTGCAAGAGAGTGGTCCAGTTTTATTCTTTTGCACGTAGCTTTTCATTTTCCCAGCACCATTTATTGAAGAGACTATTTTTTTCCCCATTGTATGTTCTTGTCTCCTTTGTGATCGATTAATTGACCATATAAGCTTGGGTTTATTTCTGGGCTGTTATGTTGTATTGACCTATGTGCCTGTGTTTTTGCCACTTTGCTTTAATTACTATCGCTCTGTAGTATAGTTTGAAATCTGGGATTGGGATACCTCCAGATTCGTTCTTAAGATTGCTTTGGCTAGTCTGATTCTTTCGTGGTTCCAAGAAATTTTAGGTTCATTTGTTCTGATTCTGTGAATCCATTCCCAATGACATGGATGGAGCTGGGGAGCATAATGCTATATATATATGCTCATATGCAGAATTTAAGAAGCAAACCAAATGAGCAAAGGAAAAAAAGAGAGAGAGGGAAACAAGCCAAAAAATGGACCGTTAACTGTAAAGAACAAACTGTTGGTTACCAGAGGGGAGGTGGGTGGAGGGATGGGCGAAAGAGGTGACGGGGATTAAAGACTGCGCTTGTCTCGTTGAGCACTGGGTGGCGTATGTAATTGTTGAATCATTATATTGTACACCTGAAACTAACGTAACACTGTATGTTAACTATACTGGAATTAAAATAAAACTTAACAAAACACACTATGGTATTTTCATAGTGTTGGCATTAAAGCTGTGGGTTGCTTTGTGTATTATAGACATTTTAATCATATTAATTCTTCCAATCTCTGATCATAGTATATCTATTTGTTTCATCTTCAATTTCTTTTTTCATTAAAATTTTTTTTTCCTTTTGCTTATTGAAGTAGTTGACATACAATGTTATTAGTTTCAGGTATACAACTTGGTGATTGGAGAATTCTGTACATAATGCATTATGTAATGCTCATCACATAAGTGTAGTTATCATCTGGCACCACACATTATTACAATATCATTGACTATATTTTCTATGCTGTACCTTTCATCTCTGTGACATTTATTTTATAACTGGTAGTTCCTCTTTTTTTAAAATTTTTAAATGTTTATTTATTTTTGAGAGAGAGAGAGAGAGAGACACGGAATGTGAGCTGGGGAGGGGCAGAGGGAGAGGGAGACACAGAATCTGAAGCAGGCTCCAGGCTCCCAGCTGTCAGCAGAGTGCTCAATGTGGGGCTCAGACTCACGAACCACCAGATCATGACCTGGGCCGAAGTTACGCACTTAACCAGGCGCCCAGTAGTTTCTTCCTCTTAATTCCCTTCACCTATTTTGCCTATTCCATCCCTTACCCCCTTTCCTCTGGCAACCACCAGTTTTTTCTGTGGGTTTATAAGTCTGTTTCTGGTTTATCTTTGGGTTTGTTTATGAATTTGTTATTTAGAATCCACATATAGGTGAAATCATACGGTATTTGTCTTTCTCTGACTTATCTTAATCAGCATAATACCCATAAGGTCCACCCATATTTTTGTGAGTGGCAAGAATTCATTCTTTTAAAATTTTTATTTATTTTCAGAGAGAGAGAGAGCTGGGGGGGGGCATGAGCAGGGGAGGGGCAGAGAGAGGGGGAGAGAGAGAATCCCAAGCAAACTCTGTGCTGTCATACAGCCTGACTCAGGGCTTGATCTCCTGAACCATGAGATCATTACCTGATCCCAAATCAGGACTCAGATGTTTAACCCACTGAGCCACCCAGGGACCCCAATTTCATTCTTTTTTATGGCTGAGTGATATTCCATTAAAATGTGTATTTCACATCTTCTTTATTCATCTATCAGTGGACACAGGTTGCTTCAATATCTTGCCTCTGTAAATAATCCTGCAGTAAAGATAGGAATCCATATATCTTCTTGAATGAGTGGTTTTACATTCTTTTGTATATACCAGCAATGGAATTATTGGATTATGCGGTATTTTCTTTTTCTTTTAATCTTTATTTATTTATTTTGAGAGAGAGAGCGCGCCAGTAGGTGGGAGAGGCAGAGAGAGGAGAGAGAGAATCCCAAGCAGGCCCCATGCTGTCAACACAGAGCCTGATGCGGGGCTTGATCTCACAGACTGTGAGATTGTGACCTGAGCCGAAATCAAGAGTCAGACCCTTAACTGACTGAGCTGCCCGGGCGCCTCTGGATCATACCTATTTTCTATTTTTAGTTCTTTGAGGAACTTTCATAGTGTTTTCCACAGTGGATGCACCAATTTACATTTCCGCAAACAGTGCGCAAGGGTTTCCTTTTCTCTACACCCTCACCACCAGTTATTTCTTGACTTTTTGATATTAGGTATTTTGACTGGTGTGAAGTGATATCTCATGTTGTTTTGATTTGCATTTCTTGAGAACTAGTGATGCTAAGTATTTACCATCTGTATGTGGTTTTTGGAAAATGTACTGTTTTAATTATGATAGCTTTGCAGTATAACTTGAAATCTGGGATTGTGATATGTCCAGCTTTGTTCTTTCTCAGGATTGCTTTGACTATTTGGGGTCTTTTGTAGTTCCATACAAATTTTAGGATCATTTGTTCTAATTTTGTGACAAATACTGTTGGTATTTTGATAGGCATTGCACAGAATCTGTAGATTGGTTTGGGTAGTAATGGACATTTTAACAATATTAATTTTTATAATCAGTGAGCAGGGAATATGTCTTACCGTTTATTTCTGTTCATTTTTTTTAAATCAGTGTTTTATGGTTTTCAGATTATAGGTCTTTCAACTCCTTGGTTAAATTTATTCCTAGGCAATTTTTTCTGATGCAATTGGAAATGGGATTGTTTTCTTAATTTTCTTTCTGACATTTTGTCATTATTGTGTCTAAACACAATAGATATGTGTATATTGATTTTGTGTCCTGCATGTTTATCGAATTTATTTATTAATTCTAGTAGTTTTTTGGTGTTTTTTTATACATAGTATACTCTATAGTGTATAGGGTCACATCATCTGCAAATAGTGACTGTTTTACTTCTTCCTTACCAATTTGGATGCCATTTATGTATTTTTTTGGTCTGATTTCTGTGCTAGTACTTATAATACCATATTAAATAAAAAGGATCCTTGCCTTCCTGATCTTAGAAGAAAACCTTTCAGCTTTTTAATATTGAGTACAACGTCTGTTGTTTGTCATACATGGCCTTTATTGTGTGGCGGTATGTTCCTTTTATACCTGCTTTGTTGGGAGTGGTCCTCATGAATGGATGCTGAATTTTATTCAATGTTTTTTCTGCATCTATTGAGATGATCCTATGTTTTCATCTTTCATTTCGTTTTTTTAAGTTTATTTATTTAGAGAAAGAGAGAAAGAACATGTGGGGGGGAGGGGCAGAGAGAGAGAGAGAGAGAGAGAGAGAGAGAATGAATCTCAAACAGGCTCTGCACTGTCAGCACAGAGCCCAATGCGGGGCTCGAACCCAAGAACCGTGAGATCATGAGCTGAGCCAAAATCAAGAGTCTTTTTCTTCTTGATGAGACTGGAGAAAGGTTTATCAATTTTATCTTTTCAAAGCATCATTTCCTAATTTCCTTAATCTTTAATATTGTCTTTTTGGCCTCTAGATCATTTATTTCCATTCTTTATTATTTCATTTATTCTGCTAAATTAGAGCTTCATTTTCTCTTTTACTAGCTCTGTTAGATATATGGTTAGACTTTTTTGAGATTTTTCTTGTTTCTTGAGGTAGACCTATATTGCCATAATCTTCCTTCTTAGAACTACTCTGCTGTGTCCCATAGGTTTTGAATTGTTGTGTTTTCAGTTTCATTTATCTCTAAGTATTTTTTATCTTTCCTTTTTGATTTCTTCATTGACCCATTGGTTGTTTAGTAGCATGTTGTTTAGTTTCCACATGTTTTGTTTTTCTGCGTCTTTTTTTGTAACAGGTTTTGTTTCATAACTTTGCGATCCATCTTTAAAAGATGCTTCTGCTATGATTTCAGTCTTCTAAAATTTATTGAGACTTATTTTGTGGCCTACCACAAGATCTATCCTGGAGAATGTTCCATGTGCACTTGAAGGTGAATTCTGCCTTTTTCTTTTTAAACATTTATTTATTTATTTTTGAGAGAGCTTGAGTGTGCATGCGTGCGTGCGGGCACAGGGAGGGAGGGGCAGAGAGAGGGAGACAGAGGATCCGAAACAGGCTTGGCATTGTGAGCACAGAGCCCAATGTGGGGTTGGAACCCATAAGCCATGAGATCATGACCTGAGCCGAAATCGAGAGTCAGCTGCTTAACCCACTGAGCCACTCAGGTGCCCCAAGCTGTTTTGAATGGAATGTTCTGTATATCTCTGTTAAGTCCATCTCGTTTAATGTGTCATTGAAAGCCACAGTTTCAGGGGGCCCCTGGGTGGCTCAGTCGGTTGAGCATCCCAACTTTGCCTCAGGTCGTGATCTTGTGTTCATGAGTTGAAGCCCCATGTCGGGCTCTGTGCTGACAGCTCAGAGCCTGGAGCTTGCTTTGGATTCTGTGTCTCCCTCTCTCTCTCTGCCCCTCCCCCACTCGCACTCTGTCTCTCTCTGTCTCAAAAAAAAATGTCAAAAAAAAAAAGCCACTGTTTCATTATCAGTTTTCTGTCTGGATGATCCATCCATCAATGTAAGTGGGATGTTAAAGTCTTTTATTATTGTTTGCTGCCTATGTCTCCCTTTATGTCTGTTAATATTTGCTTATTTAATTAGGTGCTTCTATATTGGATATACAGATATTTACAAATGTTATATCTTTCTGTTGGATTTATGCCTTTATCGTTATGTAATGCCCTTCCTTCTCACTTACTACAGCCTTTGATTGATTGATTGATTGATTGATTGATTGAAATTCCAGTGTAGTTTCAGGTGTACAATATAGTGATCCAACAGTTCTATGCATTACTCATTGCTCATCACGGTAAGTGTACTCTTAATCCCCTTCACCTGTTTCACCTATCTCCCCCACCCAATTCCCCTCTGGTAACCATCAGTTTGTTCTCTATAGGTAAAAGTCTGTTTTTTGGTTTGTCTTTTTTTCTTTGTTTTATTTCTCCAATTCCATACGTGAATTAAATCATGTGGTATTTGTCTTTCTCTTACCGACTTACTTCATTTAGCATTATACTCTGTAGATCCATTAATATTGTTGCAAATGGCAAGATTTCATGGTTTTTCATGCCTGAGTAATATTCCATTGTGTATGTACACTACTTTATATATGTTCATATATACATTTTTTTCTTAAATGTTTATGTTTTGAAACAGAGAGAGCATGAGCGGGGGAGGGGCAGAGAGAAAGGGGACAGAGAATCAGACGCCAGCTCTGTGCTGATAGCAGTGAGCCTGATGCAGGGCTTGAACCGTGAGATTGTGGCCTGAGCTGAAGTCGGACGCAACTGACTGAGCCACCCAGGCATCCCTATAATGTATATGTTTTTAAAGTAATCTCTGCACCCAGTGTGGGGCTTGAACTCATGAGCTGGCGATCAAGAGTCACATGCTCTACTGACTGAGCCAGCCGGGCATCCGGACGGACACCACTTCTTTTTAATCCATTCATCCATTGGTATTCACTTGGGCTGCTTCCATAGCTCGACTATTGTAAATAATGCTGCAATAAACAAAGGGGTACATACATCTTTTCAGATAAGTGTTTTTGTATTCTTTGGGTAAATACCCAGTAGTGGAGTTTCTGAATCATACAATAATTTTATTTTTAATTTTTTGAGGCACCCACATACTGTTTTCCATAGTGGCTGCACCAGTTTGCATTCCCACAAACAGTGCACGAGGGTTCCTTTTTCTCCACATCCTCGCCAACATCTGTTGTTTCTTGCGTTTTTTATTTTAGCAATCCTGACAGGTTTGAGGTGATAGATCTCATTGTGGTTTTGATTTGCATTTCCCTGATTCTTAGTGATGTTGAGCTACAGTCTTTAACATCTAAGTCTTCTGATATAATCATTGCTACCATTGCTACCCAGGTTTTTGTTTTGTTTGTTTTTTGCTTCCATTTGCATAGAATATCTTTTTCCATCCCTTCTCTTTCAGTCTCTTTTTGGGTCTGAAGTGAGTCTCTTGTAGGCACCATATAGATGGATTTTTTTTTTTTTTTATCAATTCAGTCACTCTGGTTTTTTTCCCCCCGTATGTCTTTCCATTGGCGCATTTACTTCATTTACTTATTGCTCTTTTGTTCATTGTTTTCTGGTTGTTTCTGTAGTTGCCTTTTCTTTCTGTTCTTGCTCTGCTCCCTTGATGTTTGATGAATTTCTTTAGTGGTAATGCTTGGATTCCTTTGTCTTTATGTATTGTGTGCCTATTCTAGGTTTTTGGTTTGTGGTTATCGTGATGTTCATTCATAACTTTCTATGCATGTAGCAATCTGTATTAAGTTGGTGGTCACTTAAATTTGAACACGTTCTGAAAGCACAACATTTGTACCCCCCCTTCCAAGTTTTATATGAAGGATGTCATATTTTCTGTGGTTTTATTTTGTGTATTCCTTGACTAATTGTTCAGATATAATTGATTTTATGACTTTTATTTTTTATCCTTCATGCTTTCTAAATAAATGATGGACCTCCTATCTCTACTATATGTTTGCTTTCACCAGTGAAATTTTTCCTTTCATAATTGTCTTCTAGTTATGGTCTTTTGTGTTTTACGCTTAAATGTGTCCATTTAACATTTCTTGAATAGTTGTTTTAGTAGTGATGAGCTGTTTTAAGCTTCGTTTGTCTAGGAAACTCTTTGTCTCTCCTTCAATTCTGAATGCTCTACCTTGCCAGTAGAGTATTTTCGGTTGTAGATTTTTTTCTTCCTTTAAGCACATGGAATATATCTTGTCACTGTCTTTTGGCCTGCACAGTTACTGCTGAAAAGTCAGCTGATAGCCTCAATGGGTTTCCCTTGCATGTAACTGCTTTTCTCTTGCTGCTTTAAGATTCTCTCTTTAATTTTGACATTTTACTAATTGCATGTCTTGGTGTGGACTACCTTGTGTTCATCGTGTTTGGGGCTGTCTGTGCTTCCTGAACCTTGATGTCTGTTTTCTTCCCCAGATTAAGAAGTTTTTCAGCTATTATTTCTTCCAGTTAGTTTTCTGCCTCCCTTCCCTCTCTTCTCCTTCCAGGAGGCCCATTATGCAAATGTTACTATGCTTGATGTTGTCACAAAGGTTCCTTAACCTATCCTCAGTTTTAAAAATCCTGTTTTCTTTTTGCTGCTCAGTGTGGTTGCTTTCTATTACCCAGTCTTCCAGCTTGCTGATGCATTCTTCTGCATCCTCTAACTTGCTGCTTATTTCCTCTCTAGTATATTTTTCACTTCAGTTATTGCATTCTTCAGGCCTGATTGGTTCTTTTTTTTTTTTTTAATTTTATCTATTTATTTTGCGAGAGAGAGACAATGCAAGTGGGGGACAGGAAGACAGACAGGGAGGGCGAGAGAATCCCAAGCAGGCTCTGCACTGCCAGCAGAGAGCCTGATGTGGGGCCCAAACTGACAAACCGTGAGATCATGACCAGAGCCAAAATCAAGAGTTTTGTTGATTATCTTCTTTGCTGTGGAGAACATTTTATTTTGACGCAGTCACAATAGTTTAGTTTTACTTTTGTTTCCCTTGCCTCAGTAGACCTACCTAGAAAAAAGGTGCTATGGCCAATGTCAGATAAGTTACTGCCTGCTCTTACAGGATTTTTATGGTTTTAGGTCTTTAATCCATTTCAAATTTTTTAAAATGTTTTTATTTATTTTTGAGACAGAGACAGAGCATGAGCAGGGGAGGGGCAGAGAGAGAGGGAGGCACAGAATCGGAAGCAGGCTCCAGGCTCTGAGCTGTCAGCACAGAGCCCGACGTGGGGCTCTAACTCACAGACTGTGAGATCATGACCTGAGCTGAAGTCGGACGCTTAACCGACTGCGCCACCCAGGAGCCCTGGTCTTTAATCCATTTCAAATTTATTTTTGTGTATGGTGTAATAAAGTGGTCCAGTTTCATTGTTTTGGATGTTGGTTTTCAGTTTTCCCAATGCCATTAGGTGAAGAGACTGTCTTTTTCTCATTGTATATTCTTGCCTACTTTGTCTTAGATTAATTGACCGTAAGAGTGTGGGTTTATTTCTGGGTTTTCTATTCTATTCCACTGATATATGTATCTGTTTTTGTGCCACTACCCTACTGTTTTGATTTCTGCAGCTTTGTAATATAATTCAAAGTCTGGAATTGTGATGCATCTGCCTTTGCTTTTTATTTTTCTTTTCTTTCTTTCTTTTTTTTTCCTAAAGATTTTATTTATTTTTAAGTAATCGTAATACCTACCATGGGGCTTGAACTTACAACCCTGAGATCAAGAGTTGCATGCTCTACTGACTAAGCCAGTCAGGCATCCCTTTGCTTTTCTTTCTCAAGATTGCTTTGGCTATTCTGGGTCTTTTGTGGTTCTATACAGATTTTAGGATTATTTGTTCTAGTTCTGTGAATAATGCTGTTGGTATTTTGATAGACCTTGCATTAAGTATGTGGATTGCTTTGGGTATTAAAGACTTTTTTTATTAAGTAGGCTCTACGCCTAATGTAGGGCTTGATCTCACAACCCCAAGATTAAGAGTCACGTGCTCTACTGACTGTGCCAGCCAGGTGCCCCCTAATATAGACACTTTAACAGTATTTGTTCTTCTAATCCATGAGCACGGAATATCTTTTCATTTTTTGCGTCATCTTCAATTTCTTTTGTCAGTGTTTTATAGTTTTTGGAGTACAATTCTTTCACCTCTTTGGTTAGGTTTATTCCTGGGTGTCTTATTATTTTTGGTGCAGTTGTAAATGGGATTGTTTTCTTAACTTCTCTTTCTTCTGATTTATTATTGGTGTATAGAAATGTAACAGATTTCTGTACATTTCTAGCAGTTTTTTAAATTTTTACAAATGTTTTATTTATTTTTGAGAGACAGAGACAGAGAATGAGCGGGGCAGGGGCAGAGAGAGAGGGAGACGCAGAATCCGAAACAGGCTGCATGCTCTCAGCTGTCAGCCCAGAGCCCGACACTGGGCTCCAACTCGTGAACTGCAAGATCATGACCTGAGCCGAAGTCGGACTCTTAACAGACTGAGCCACCCAGGCGCCCCTCGAGCAGTTTGTTTGGTGGAGTCTTTCAGGTCTTCTCTATATAATCTGTAGATAGTGAAAGTTTTACTTCTTCTTACTGATTTGAATGCCTTTGATCTCCTTGTTTTGTCTGTTTGTTGTCACTAGGACTTCCAGTACTATGTTGAATAAAAGTGGTGGGAGTGGATATGCTGGTCTAGTTCCTGACCTTAGGGGGAAAGCTCTCAGTTTTTCTTATTAAGGAGGATGTTGGCTGTGGGTTTTTCGTCTATGGCCTTTATAATGTCGAGGTATGTTGCCTCTAAACCTACTTTGTTGAGGGTTTTTATCATCAATGGATGTACTTTTTCCAGTGCTTTTTCTGTGTATGTTGAAATGACCGTATGGTTCCTATCCTTTCTGTTACTGATGTGATGTATCACGACTGATTTACATGTATTTAACCAACCTTGCAACGCAGGAATGAATCCTAATTGATCGTAGTGAATGATTTTTAAGGTACTCTGGGATTCTGTTTAGTGGTATCTTGTTGAGGATTTTTGCATCTATGTTTATCAGAGATACTGGCTTCTAGTTCTCTTTTTTGTGGTGTTTTTACCTGGTTTTGGTATCAGGGTAATGTTGACCTCATAGAATTAATTTGGAAGTTTTCTTTCCTTTTCTAATTTTTGGAATAGCTCGAGAAGAATAGGTATTAACTCTTTAAATGTTTGGTAGAATTCGTACGTGAAGCTGTCTGGTACTGGAATTTTTTTTTGTTGGGAGTTTTTTTGATGTGATTCAGTTTCTTTGCTGGTTATCGGCCTGTTCATATTTTCTCTTTCTTCCTCTTCTAGTTTTGGTAGTTTTTTTGGCAAATTTTTTTTAATGTTTATTTATTTATTTTGAGAGAGAGAGTGTGTGTGTGAGCGGGGGAGAGGCAGAGAGAGAGAGAGAGAGAGAGGGAGAGAGAGAATCCCAAGCAGGCTCCGTCCTGTCAGAGAACAAACCATGAGATCATGACCTGATGTTAGAAAGTGGCCCAGTTTCATTTTTGCATGTAGCTGCCTCGTTTTCCCAGCATCATTTATTGAGGACACTGCCTTTTCCCTATTTTATATTATCACTTCCTTTGCATAGATTAATTGGTGTTATAAATGTGGGTTTATTTCTGAGCTACCTATTCTGTTCCATTGAGCTCTGTGTCTGCTTTTTTTTTGTGTGTGTGCCCGTACCGCACTGTTTTGATTACTGTAGTTCCGTGGTATAGCTTGAAATCTGGGAGTATGTCACTTCTAGCTTTGTTCTTCTTTCTCAAGAGTGCTGTGGCTATTCGGGGTCTTCTGTGGTTCTATACAAATTTTAGGAAAATTTTCTTCTAATTCTGTGAAAAATGACATTTGTATTTTGGTAGGGATTGAATTGAATCGGTAGATTGCTTTGGGTAGTATAAACATTTTAACAATATTAATTCTTCCATCCATGAGTGTGATTTATCTTTCTCTTCATTTGTATTCAATTTCTTTCATCAGTATCTTAATAGTTTTCAGATTACGTATCTTTAGCCTCCTTGGTTGCATTCATTCTTAGGTATTTTATTCTTTTTGATATAATTGTAAATGAGATTATTTTCTTAATTTCTCTTTCTGCTATTTCATTATTACCGTATAGAAATGGAACTGATTTCTTTTTTCTTTAATTAATTTTTAAAGTAAGCTCTACGCCCAATGTGGTGCTTGAATTCATAACCCTGATATCAAGAGTCACATGCTCTACCAACTGAGCCAGCCAGGCACCCCTGGAACAGATTTCTCTTTTTATTTTTTAAAATTTGTTTTCTATGTTTTTAGTTTAGAGAGAAAATGCATGAGCATGGAAGAGGGGCAGAGGGAGAGAGAGACTCTTAAGCAGGGGGAGCCCTATGCGAGGCCCGATCCCATGACCCTGGGATTGTGACCTGAGATGAAATCAAGAGTCGGACACTCGGGCGACTGGGTGGCTCGGTCAGTTAAGCGTCCGACTTCAGCTCAGGTCATGTTCTCACGGTTCGTGGTTCGAGCCCTGCGTCGGGCTCTGTGCTGACAGCTCAGAGCCTGGGGCCTGCTTCAGATTCTGTGTCTCCCTCTCTCTGGCCCTCCCCCGCTCACACTGTCTCACTCTCTCTCTCAAAAATAAATAAACATTAAAAAAATTAAAAAAAAAAAAGAGTCGGACACTCAACTGACTGAGCTACCCAGGTGCCCCTGGAACAGATTTCTTTATATTGATTTTGTATCCTGCAACCTTACTGAATTTTAAAAGTTAGTTTTAATAGTTTTTTTGTGGGGTCTTTAGTATTTTCTATATATATCATCATGTCATTTGCAAATAGTGACAGTTTTACTTCTTCCTTACTAATTTGGTTGCCTTCTATTTCTTTTTCTTTTCTTTTTTTTTTTTTGTCCTACGGTGTGGTTTGAACTTGTGGTAATATGTTGAAGAAAAGTGGTGGGAGTTAGCATCCTTGTTTTGTTCCTGGTCTTAGAAGAAAAGCTTTGAGTTTGCCATTGAGTATTATGTTACCTGTGAGTTTGTTACCTATGGCCTTTATTACATTGATTTATGTTACCTTTATAACCATTTTGTTAAGGCTTTTTGTCATATAAGCAGTAAAGACAAAAAAAGAAAAGATGCAAATCACTAAAATTGAAAATAAAAGAGGGACATCACCACAGATGTTACAGAAATAGAGTGAGGGAATACTATGAATAATTGTATGCCAACAAATTAGGTAACATAGATAAAATGAACAAATTCATAAAAAGACACAAACTACTGATCCTGTTTAAAGGAGAATCAGAAAATTTGAATGAATGTTTTAAAAGTAAAGAGATCAGGGGTGCCTAGGTGGCTCAGTCGGTTAAGTGTCCAACTTCAGCTCAGGTTATGACCTCGTGGTTCCTGGGTTCGAGCCCTGCATCGGGCTCTGTGCTGCCAGCGTGGAGCCTGAACCCTGCTTCAGATTCTGTGTGTCTCCCTCTGTCTCTGCCCCTCCCCCCCCCTCTCTCTCTCTCAAAAATAAATAAACATTAAAAGTAAAGAGATCAGATGGGTGGCTCAGTCTGTTAAGCGGCCGACTGCTGGTTTCGGCTCAGGTCATGATCTCACAGTTTGTGGGTTCAAGCCCTGTGTTGTGCTGGCTTGGGATTCTCTCTCTCTCTCTCTCTGCTCCTCCCCTGCTTGCTTGCTCGCTCTGTCTCTCTTTCTCTCTCTCTCTCAAAATAAATAAATGAAACATTTTACAAACGTAAAGAGCTTATATTAGTAATAAATTTCCCACAGAAAAACAAAAGCAAACAAAAAGCATTATTATCATAAATGGATGTTGAATTTTGACAAATGTTTTTTCTGCATCTGCTGAAATGATAGTATGATTTTTATCTTTCATTTTATGAACGTGAATCACATTGATTTATATGAATATGAGTTATCTTTGCATCCCTGGAATAAATCCCATGTGATTGTGGTATAAGGTCCTTTTAATTCAACTTCCTAATATTTTGTGAAATAATTTTGCATCTATGTTATTAACAAGGGGTGTTTGCCTCTAATTGTGTTTTTGGTGATGTCTTTGGTTTTGGTATCAGGTAATAACTCCTCTGTGGAATGAATTTGGAGGTGTTCTTTCTCTTTAGTTTTTGGGAATGGTTTGGGAAGGATGGGTATTAACTCTTCTTTAAATGTTTTGTAGAATTTGCCTGTGAAACCATCTGGTCCTGACCTTTGTGGGGAGTTTTTGATTACTGATTCAAATTACTGATTTTATTACTTGTAATTGTTCTGTTTAGATTCTCTACTTCTCATTCTATCTTGGAACGTTGTGTTTCTAGAAATTTATCACATATAATTTTTCATAATTGTCTCTTACACCCTTTGTATTGCTGTAATGTCAGTTATAACTTTCTCTTTCATTTATGAATTTATTTGAGTCCTCTTTTTTTCTTTGCTTGATGAGTCTGGCTAAAGGTTTATCAGTTTTATTTGTCTTTTTAAAGCACCAGGTCTTCGTTTCTTGAATCTTTTTAATTATTTTTTTATTCACTATTTCATTTATTTCTGCTCTGATTTTTATTATTTCCTTGCTTTTACTAACTTTTAGTTTTTTTTTTGCTCTTCTCTTTCTAGTTTCTTTAGGTGTAAGCTTAGATTGTTTGAGATTTTTTGTTTGTCTCTTGAGATGGGCTTGTATAGCTATAAGCTTTCCTCTGAGAACTTTTTTTGTTGCTTTCTGTAGATTTTTGGAATGTTGTATTTCTTTTTTCGTTTGTCTCCAGGTATTTTTTTTTATTTTTTTTGAGTTATTCAGTGACCCACTGTTTGTTTAGAAGCCTGAAGTTTAGCCTCTGAGTGTGTTTTTTTGTTTTCTTGTAATTGATTTCTAGTTTCATACCGTTTTGGCCAGAAATCATGCTTGATACAATTTCGGTCTTCTTAAATTCATTGAGACTTGTTTTGTGTCCTAACATGTGATCTATCCTGGAGAATGTTCCGTGTATACTTGAAAAGAATGTGAGATTTTGCTGTTTGGGGATGGTATGTTCTGTACATATATGTTAAGTTTATCTAAGTGAATGTGTTGTGTAAGACTGCTGATTCCATATTGATTTTCTGTCTGGATGATCTATCTATTCATGCAGGTGGAATTAAAGCTCTCTACTATTATTGCATTGTTATGAATTTCTCCCTTTACGTATGGTAATATGTGCTGTATATATTTAGTGCTCTTATGTTGGGCATGTGGGTATTTACAAATGTTGTATCCTCATGTTAGATTTATCCCTTTATCTTTACATAATGCCTTTCTGTTGTTGCTTATGACAGTCTTTGTTTTCGAGTCTATTTTTGTGTTATGTAAGTATTGCCACCCCAGCTTTCCTTTTGTTTTCATTTGTATGGAATATCTTTTTCTGTTCCTTTTCTTTCAGTCTGTATGTGTCTTTGGGTCTGAAGTGACTGTCTTGTAAGCAGCGTATAGATAGATCTTGTTTTTCTGTCTGTTTAGTCACACTCTGTCTTTTGATTGGACAATTTAGTTCACTTACATTGAAAGTAACTCTTCAAAAAAAATGTTTTTAATATGTATTTACTTTTGGGAGAGCACAAGCGGAGGAGGGGCAGACAGAGGGGGACAGAGGATCCGAAGTGGGCTCTGCGCTGACAGGCCGACAGCAGCGAGTCCGATGTGGGGCTTGAACTCACGAACTGTGAGATCATGATGGGAGCTGATGGCAGATGCTCAACCGACTGAGTCACCCAGGTGCCCTTACATTGAAAGTAATTATTTGGGTGCCTGGGGGGCTCAGTTAAGTGTCTGACTCTTGATTTCTGTTCAGGTCATGATCCCAGGGTCGTGGGATTGAGGCCTACATCGGGCTCCACGCTGAGTATGGAGCCCACTTAAGATGCGCTCTCTCTCTCTCTCTCTCTCTCTCTCCCTCTGCCCCTCTGCCCCTCTCCCCCCCATCTAAGATAAAGAAATAATTTATAAAAATAAAAAATAAGTAATTATTGATAGGTATGTACTTATTGCCATTTTCTTATCGTTTTCTTCTTTTTGTGTGTGGTTTTGTTTTTGTAGTTTTCTGTTCCTTTCTTATTATCTTGTTCTCTTTGCTGGTAGTTTCTGGACTTCATTTAGTGTTATGTTTTGATTCCTTTTTTTTTTTAATTTTTTGGTCTCTGTTACAGGTTTTTGGTTCGTGGTTGCCATGAGTTTCATATATAACCTACCATGTGTACACACAGCAGTCTTTTAAGTTGATGGTTGCTTCACTGAACACATTCTAAAAGCATTGCATTTTAATTCAGGTAGATCCACTATCTTTACTATGTTTTCTTTTATCAGTGAGATCTTTACTTTCCTACTTTTCTTACTTCCACTTATGGCTTTTTCTTTCTTTTCCACTTAAAGAAGTCCCTTTAACATTTTTTGTAAGCGTAGTTTATTGGTGGTGAACTCCTTTAATTTTTGTTTGTCTGGAAGACTGTTTTTTCTTTCCTTCACTTGTGAGTGATAACCTTGCTGGGGAGAGTATTGTTGGTCCAGATTTTTTCCTTTCAGCACTCTGAATATATCCTGCCACTCTTTTCTGGCCTGTAAATTTTCTGTTGAAAAACAGCTGATAGTTTCACACAGGCTCCCTAGTATATAACTATTTGCTTTCTCTTGCTGCTTTTAACATTCTCTGCTTATCTTAAATTTTTGACCTTTTAATTACTTGTGTCTTGGGGTGGACCCCTTTTGCTTCATCTTGTTTAGGGTTTTCTGTCCTACCTGCATCTATCTGTAAGCAGCATATAGATAGAGATTGTTTTTCTGTCTGTTTAGTCACGCTCTGTCTTTTGATTGGACAGTTTAGTTCATTTACATTGAAAGTAATTCTTTAAAAACAATTTTTTAAATGTGTATTTACTTTTGGGAGAACACAAGTGGAGGAGGGGCAGAGAGAGGGGGACAGAGGATCCGAAGTGGGCTCTGCGCTGACAGGCCGACAGCAGCGAGCACAGTGTGGGTTCTTTTCCCTTCCCTAGGTTAAAGAAGTGTTCGCTTATTATTTCTTCAAATAAACTTTCTGCCCTTTTCCTTCTCTTTTCACCTTCGGGGACCCAGATAACGTGAAGGTTATTGCACTTGGTGGTGTTCCGATGGCCCTTTAGCCTGTCCTCATTTTTCAAAATTATTTTTTCTTTTTGCTGTTCAACTTGGATGAACACCACCGCCCTGTGTTCCAGATCACGGATCCATTTTTCTGCCCCCTCTAGTCTGCTGTTGATTCTGCTGAGTGTATGTTTCATATCAGGGGGACGTTGCGGTGTGGGGAGTGGTGCTAGCAAGGTGGATGGAAGCTGTCAGATCTGGCGCCCACTGGCACGGGAGGGCTAGGCAGAAGGAGGGCAAGGAAAATGGTACCTCTAGGGCTTGCATTTCTTTAGACAGTTCCTACAGATCCCTTCCCTTTCAGCACATCCCCCCAAATTAGTCACATCTCCTGCATGTGTGTCGTATGAGCTTTTCAAACTGTAGCCTGTGTGCTTTATTTTGGGCCGAGTGATCGATAGTGTGCTAGACTTTTAGGAGCAGAGGTTTCCTTTTCTATAGCCCTCTGGCTCTCCCAGAGGTAAACCCTGGTGATTTTCAAAGCTCCCGCATTTAAGCCTCTTAGGCTTCCCTGTCTTTCAAAGGCAGACATTATGGGGGCTTGTCCTCCTGGTGCAGGGTCTCTGGGCAGGGGGCAGGTGCCTGATAAGGAGCTTGACTACCTCAGTCCCTATGGAGGACCTGTGCATCTGTGACATCCCTCTTTGCGGTTTTCTGAACTAGGGTATGTGTCCTAATCTGACCGCATTCTCTGTTCCTCCTACCCTTTTTGCTGTGGCTTTTTCTTTATATATTTAGCTGTGAAGAATTTTCTCTGCTAGCCTTGAAAAATTTTCTCTGCTAGCCTTGAAAAATTTTCTCTGCTAGCCTTGAGCTTGTTCCCAGAGAGAGTTACTCTGTATGTAATTGTAGTCTTTGCGTGTTGGTGGAAGGAGGTTGAGCTTAGGATCCTCCTACTTCTCCATCTTGATTTCACCTCCTCCCTCTTTTTTTGTGGTGAGGACATTTTAAGATCTATTTTATTATGAGCTTTTAGGTGTATAATAACATATTGTTAACTGTAGTCACCATGCTGCGTATTGAGTTCCCAGAATTTACTGATCTTATAGCTGGAAATTTGTACCCTTTAACCACCTGTTGACTTGGCCAATTAAGTGGCTTGCTTTTGGCAAATTGATTTTTTTTAATGTTTATTTACTTTTGAGACAGAGTGTGAGTGGGGGAGGGGCGGGGGGGGGAACAGAGCATCCAAAGCGGGCACTGTGCTGACAGCGGCCAGCCTGATGTGAGGCTTGAACCCGTGAACCACGAGATCATGACTTGAGCGGAAGTCGGATGCTCGACCAACTGAGCCACCCGGACACCCCTGGCAGATTGATTTTTGATTGATCAGGAGCCAAATCCATGACTTCTAACACCAAGCAAAGCTGAATAGAACAATATTTCTATCATCATATACTTGCCATCTAGTTGGAAAGATAAGACATATTCAGGTGAAAAGGTAAAAGATTCTTGAATTAATTCTGATACGGGGCAGGGGGTGCCCACACCACCGATTCTCAGACACCAGTTGAGTGCTCTGTAATTCAGATCAATTCAGACACTATCTACGCAGAGATAGCATCGTATCTCACAGGTTAAGGGTTCCACCTCTCAAGACAGCCCCCCCATCTTCCGACACAAGTCTAGGTTGTCACCTGTGCTTCCGACCAACTGTTTTGTGCTGGTGTCAGTCTATCAATAACCAGTGTTGTTCTTGCACCATCCTATTTGGTTGCACTATCCTAATTGGTTCCTATTATGATTGCAAAGTGACCTTCAGCTATAAATATCAGGAAACCTTGAAAATGGGGCATAGAGAGGACTTGGATCAAACAGTCATTGCTAGGTTCCTCCCTGTCTACCGTACCTAGTTCATACTACAGTGTAGTTTTCGATGATGATAATTCTTTTTCTGGAGGAGGGCCTCTTTCTGAATTCTTTTAGATAGTTAGGGAGTAGGTCAAAATTTCTTCCTCAGTCTTTTGGGCCTTGATTGTTTTCAGTTTGTAATAATCTTTGTACCAAAGTGGTACATCTTAGGATGGCCTGCCCTTGGTCCCTGCAGTCCCCTTCTCTGAAACTTCCCTGGATGTTTCACACATTAAAAGGTTCCACTGGTAGGTGCTTCCATTTCCGTAAATCATTTTCTTAGTCCTGACAGCGGATCATTTCGGTTAGTCATTTCAGGGAGGTAGTGATGCATGTATTCTCAGTTAGGCCTTATGGTTCAAGTAATAATGTATGAAATGAGAGGCATTTCTATGGAAACAACAGAAAAGTGTGGTTAATGACTGGAGCAAGTTATAAGCCAGTTTCTGGGTTCTGAGTTGAGAACATTTCTAGATGTTAGGGACGAAGCATCTTTAGATAGAGTGAAAGCAGGCAGTAGCATTCTGATAGACTTTCCTGGTTTGTACTTCCAATGTCTCTGGTGATCTTTTGAGTGGCCCACAGAGCAACAGGCATGGAGATGGTCTGTATACGAGCTATCGTGGTGATTTGCTGAAGTTTATAGCAAGTTGTTAATACTCAATTTTCAGGGCTTCAGGAAAAAGGACAATTTTAGTTCTCAAATGATTCCATGACAACAGGATGGGGAAAATTGGAAATGTTAGCTTGAAGAGTTGTAGCCAGACATTGACGGAAACTAGAAGAATGCAGGATCTAGACTAGTTTACAAGTAGAAAACAAAACCTTAAAGACAATGAACAGAACTAGATACTAATATTCACAAAGGGGTGTTACTAAAACATAATTTTTCTCTCTAAAATCACCCTCATTTTCCAAAGACAGCCAAATTAAGATTCATCTGTTTGCAAAACCTGGCCTGATTATTTATAGAAAGACAGCAAGAATAGCAGTGGATGATATAGGCTCTTTTAAACCCACTTTGCTGGAACTTTTCATAAGGAATCTGCAGATTGGACTTTTAAAAGCCTCTTGAGGCCAAGAAGCCAAGCCAAATACTTATCTTCAGACTATGCCTGCAGCACCTATAGATTTGGTAATTCCTTTCTTCTTAAGGTCCTCCAAAACTCCTGAGATTCCTGCACCTGCCAGGAAGTGACGTTCTTTATTCACCTGGTAAGGCTACAGGGAAACCCTGTAAGGAGGATATCAGGCTGTTTTTCCAAGGGGCTTTATTATTGGTCCATAAAGTCTATCTTAGTTCCCTAAAGTTACTAGTTATATGTGAGTCCTTGTACACCCCTCTGAAATAGGACATTCCAGTCAAAGCATTGGTAACAGAACTGATGTTTCCAATTGTGTAATGTTACAAGGAGAACAGATTTCTTATTTAGTTTATGCAAATAAATATATTGCCACAAAAAAAATGAGAATACTCACCAAGAGTTGCCAAGTTCTGGAGAGATTAAGGAGAAAAGGATAAATGTTTCAGTTCTTCCTACAAAAATCTAATTTATCAAATTGTTGTTAAATCATAGTTTTCTTAAGAGAAAAATTTCCTTAAACCTGGAAGAATAAAATCTTTTTATTTGTTTATTTTTTAAAGTTTATTTTGAGAGAGAGAGAGCAAGCACACGGGCGCGCGAGCAGGAGAGGGGCAGAGAGAGAGGGGGGGAGAGAGAGAATCTCAAGCAGGTTCCACACTGTTAGCGCAGAGCCCGATGCAGGGCTCGAACTCACAAACCACTACTAGCTCATGACCTGAACCAATGTCAAGAGTTGGACACTTAACTGACTGAGCCACCCAGTTTCCCCCTTCTTTTTTTTTTTTTTTTATTTTTTTATTTTTTAAATTTTTTTTTTCCACGTTTATTTATTTTTGGGACAGAGAGAGACAGAGCATGAACGGGGGAGGGGCAGAGAGAGAGGGAGACACAGAATCGGAAACAGGCTCCAGGCTCTGAGCCATCAGCCCAGAGTCCGACGCGGGGCTCGAACTCACGGACCGTGAGATCGTGACCTGGCTGAAGTCGGACGCTTAACCGACTGCGCCACCCAGGCGCCCCTCCCCCTTCTTTTTTATTCATATATGCTTTTTTTTTGAGAGAGAGAGAGAGAGAGAGCAGGGGAGGGGCAGAGAAAGAGAGAGAGAATCCCAAGCAGGCCCCGCACTGTCAGCTCAGAGGCTGATGTGGGGCTCGAACTCATGAACTGTGAGATCATGACCTGAGCTGAAATCAAGAGTTGGACGCTGAACTGACTAAGCCACCCAGGTGCCCCTGTTTATTTTTATTTTTTGTGAGAGAGTGCACTTGCGCGTGCAAGAGGAAGAGAGACCGAGGGAGAGGGAGGGAGGGAACCTTAAGCAGGCTCTACGTTCAGCATGGAGCCCAACACAGTGCTGGATCTCAGGACTGTGAGGTCATGACCTGAGCAGGAATCAAGAGTCGGAGTCTTAACCAACTGAGGCACCAATGCACCCCTAACCACATATGTTAATTGGAATTCTTAACCCTTAGAAACCTTTATTCCTAGTGAAAACAAAGTAGTAAGCAAATGTGAACTGTTTGTTACAGCAGCATTCTTTAGATTGGCAAATTCATCAATACGTTTCATAATTTCTATAAACGTGCTTCTTTATAGTACAATCTTTCAATAAAGCATGAAAATATTCATTAACAGGCCCAAATTTATCTTCAGTTTCTCTGTAATTAGAAGACAAAGGCAGGTAAACCTCTGCTCAGTAATGAATGTTTTATTATTTTATCTTATTTGGAAATGATGTAGATTTTTTTTTAAGTTTGATTATTTATTTTGACAGAGAGAGAAAGGGCACTGAAGGGGCAGAGAGAGAGGGGGAGAGAGAGAATCACAAGCCGACTCTGCACCATCAGCGTGGAGCCTGATGCAGGGCTTGAACTCACAAACCATGAGATCATGACCTGGGCTGAAATCGAGTGGGATCCCCAACTGACTGAGCCACCCAGGCACCCTGGAAATGATATATATATTTAATGAATTTAACTGAACACCTTACTTAACCTAACTTATCAAAAGTTTAGGATTTCAGGTCACCAAAATGGTTTGTGCAAACTATTTAAAAAGTTTATTTACAAACCTGTTTTTTATTTACACCTTTCTCAGTTTATTTGTTCTTTTTTTTTAATATGAAATTTATTGTTGAATTGGTTTCCATACAACACCCAGTGCTCATCCCAAAAGGCGCCCTCCTCAGTACCCATCACCCACCCTCCCCTCCCTCCCACCCCCCATCAACCCTCAGATTGTTCTCAGTTTTTAAGAGTCTCTTATGGTTTGGCTCCCTCCCTCCCTAACTTTTTCTTTCCTTCCCCTCCCCCATGGGTTTCTGTTAAGTTTCTCAGGATCCACATAAGAGTGAAAACATATGGTATCTGTCTTTCTCTGTATGACTTATTTCACTTAGCATAGCGCTCCTAAATGTCCATCAACTGATGAATGGATAAAGAAATTGTGGTTTATATACACAATGGAATACTACGTGGCAATGAGAAAGAATGAAATATGGCCTTTTGTAGCAACGTGGATGGAACTGGAGAGTCTTGTGCTAAGTCAATTTATTTGTTCTTAACACTCACGGTTAGATTACCTGCAAAAACTTCATTAGACATGAGCCAAAGTTGACCATTATTTTTTGCTGACAAATTTTGCAACAGAGATAACTTGAATTTATTTGCCTTTAAGTAAACTCAGGCAGAATAAAAGTTTTATATTTAATGCTAATAACTCTAAAGATATGTCTCTTTTAATTAAACCAACAACATTAAATTAGCTTTAGTACTGAATATTTTCCAAGATCACATGAACCTGAAATTCATTTGGATTATGTTTTTATTTTATTGTTGGGAATTTTTATGAATACTAAATTTATATAAACATTTAATTTTCTATAAACCAATTAAATAGTTTTTCTATAATGTTCATTTTTGAGAGAGAGAAAGAGAGAGAGCTTGCGTGCACCTGTGAGTGTGAGGGGGGTGGGGCAGAGAGAGGGGGGCACAGAGAATCTGAAGCAGGCTCCAGAGCCTGATGTGGGGCTCGAACTCAAGAACTGTGAGATCATGACCTGAGCTGAAGTCAGATGTAACTGACTGAGCCACCCAACGCCCCAAATGGAGTTCTTTTACAAATTAATTTTAGCAATGCCATGGGGAGGTAGAAAGATATTTCACATTCACATCATTTGTGTGTGTGTGTGTATAGACAGACAACATAAATAGACATACAAGGATCTTATATAGCTTTTGTTCGTACTAGTATTGATGTGGGAAACAAAGGCAGAAGAAAAAAATTAATTTCCCTTACAACTTCTAGCCCACTGACAAGTCCTTGAGACAGGCAGAGTGTCCTTCCCCTGGGAGCTCAGCTGCCTCAGTTGCTCCCTTTTGCTAGGGGCAAAAGGGAATCGTAGTTTAAGATTATCCTCACCTCCAGGATCCTGTATGTCGACTTTAACATATAAAAATTCCCTTGGAAACTTCCTTTATCTCTACCCACCCCCAAGATCTATGTTAGCAATCATACTCCAAGCTTATGGCCCCTGATACACATCTGAAGGGTCTCATGACTGAGTTTTTAGTAAACGGTGACAGATACATGACCTTTTCCTAACAGCACCTAGCCTCTCAAGGTCCTGGAAACTGTCTCCAAAATACATTAGAGACTTATGCTGTCCCTGACCCCCTCCCAAACTGAAGGTATATAATCAGTCACTCTTCACAACCTCGGCGCAGCTTTTTCTGCCCATGGGTCCTGTCCCCGTGCTTTAATAAAACCACCTTTTTGCACCAAAGACATGTCAAGAATTCTTTTTGGCTGTTGATTCCCAACCCCAACACTTCAAACCACATCGGTATCTTTGGAGAGGACATTCTAGGCCCAGTTTCTAAATATCTCTCTATTTCTGCTGAAAAACTTCTGCCTTAAGTTTGCATTTGAAAGAATGGCTCTTGGGTCCTAGAGAAGATGGGGGTAGGAAATTTACATCGCAGAGGCACAGAAAGTATCCATGTTTTCTCCAAGGTGGAGTTTTTGGGGGGAGCATACTTGCCTGTTATCAGAGGTGCTAGAATGTGGGCCCAAGAGCCCTTTTTAACAGTTTTATTTTTAAAAGGCCTCTCTCTTCCCCGTATTCTTCAGTCTCAGGTGATTCTGGGTTGTGTTTACATTTCAAAATCATAATAAGATCTATAATTTCAAGGGACAGAGAAAAAAATGCAAATTCTCTTCTGAGAGTTTCAAGGTAATTGCTATTTAATATTTTCGTTCTTTTTTCATAAGTACTGAACAGTTTTTGTTCTAATATTCTAATATAGTATCTTTATATTATCTAGAAGTATTTTGAAAGGAATAGGCTAGGTTTTGGGTTTTGTTTCAAGAGTTGCATTTCCCGTTTTGTACAGATTTGCAAGAGAAAGACCGTTGTCTCTCATTCCCCCAAAGAACTGGATTACAGACTGACTCTCTAGGGCATTGACCTACTTCTTTAACCAAAGTTGCTCCCATCTGGGAGATTTTTAACTAAAATGGGAATTAAGAGATTTATGCCTTCGTGATATCTGTATAAAGCATGTTAACAAAAACCTTTTGAGCATGCAATTCAGCTTCGGCCTCTATTAGCCCCTGAATATTGACCTTTAGCTCATCATTTGTAGGCTGGCCTAAGAGAAATTCTGTTCCGCTATGATGGGGTGGGGTGGGGGGTTGTGAATGGCCACTAAGCTAATTCCTCTCGAAATTTGGTAGAATCTTCTCAAAGTGGAGGTTAAAGGGCTTTATAATTTAAAAGGTCTGCTGCCTTCCGGGGGACCTGAAATTTTTTTCGGTGGGGGTCTAGGGTGCATCTGTAAAGGATATTGTTTGCGTAGGAATGCCTGAAGCTGGCCGAGCCAAGACTACAGAGCCCTGGAAATAGGAGCTAAGTGAGCCTTGCTGCTAGTCTCCAGTGCTTTTGTTGAATCCATTTCCTGGCTTTTAGCATTTACAGGAGCAACCTGTATACTTTGGGTCTTGACTTTAGGCTGGTGGCTGTCTAAATTTTGCAGGGGAAGTGAAGTTAAAATAGGAAGATGGGGCTGGATTTTAACAATGGGAATTTACGTTGGATGTAGACATTAATTTTTATTCTAGGTCTAATCTCTATTCTTTCATCTTGTCAAGGGAGCCCCGAAGGCCAGCTGTTCTACTAATAAGACAATTGAGAGTTCTCTGTAATTTTTCTTTTAAAATTTTTTTAAATTATTTTTTTAATGTTTATTTATTTTTGAGAGAGGGAGGTCGGAGGCTTGACCGACTGAGCCACCCAAACGCCCTTATTTTTTTTTCTTTCAGATATAATCAATGTCAAGGATCCATTGTCTGGCCATTGACAAGTAGGATCTATTAATCTTAATAGTGACTTAAACCAAAAAAGCCTTTTTATGGCTCAACAAGGGATGTAAGAGGAATACCCAAAGGCAGTGTAAAAAAAAAATACAGCCCAAACAAGGTTCAGAAAGTTCACTTCCCCACGTTAGGGTAAGAAAGCAAAAACCCTCGTTGTACAGGTGGTAAGGATCTTGTATTGAAAACAGTATCTCTGGTGTCCCACTGGAATGTGAGATGCTTACAGTCACAGAGCTACTAATCGATGACACTGGGCAGGTGCTAATGGAATGGGACTTTTCCAGTACTAACAAGCAAGGAAGGTTGAAATAACAGAGGTTCCTTATGGGCTGGGACCACTTAATGACAAACTCCCCTGAGATCTGGCACAGTTGGGCAAGAACTATAAGGAAGCCTGTTTTTTGATTAATTTGTAGTTAAAATTTATTATTTATTTATTTTTATTTTTAATTCCAGTATAGTTAACATACAGTGTTATATTAGTTTCAGGTGTACAATCTAGCGATTCAACAATTTTATATATTATTCATTGCTCATCAAGATGAGTATACTCTTAATCTGCTTCACCTGTTTCACCCATCACCCCCTTCCCCTCCCCTCTGGCAACCATCAGTTTGTTCTCTATAGTTAAGAGTCTGTTTTTTTGGTTTGTCTCAATTTTTCCCTTTGTTAATTTGTTTCATTTCTTAAATTCCACGTATGAGTAAGATCCTGTTGTATTTGTCTTTCACTGACGGGCTTATTTTGCTTAGCATTACACTCTCTAGCTCCATCCATGTTGTTGCAAATGGCAAGCTTTTTTCATTCTTCTTTATGAATGAATAATATTCCATTGTGCATACATACCACATTTCTGGGGCTGCTTCCATAATTTGGCTCTTGTAAATCATGCTGCAGTATGGATATGCAGGATACATATATCCTGTTGAATTAGTGTTCTCGTATTCTTTGGGTAAATACTCAATGGTACGATTACTGGATCATAGGGTATTTCTATTTTTAATTAAAAAATGTTTTTTTTTTCTTCAACGTTTATTTATTTTTGGGACAGAGCGAGACAGAGCATGAACGGGGGAGGGGCAGAGAGAGAGGGAGACACAGAATCGGAAACAGGCTCCAGGCTCTGAGCCATCAGCCCAGAGCCCGACGCGGGGCTCGAACTCACGGACCGCGAGATCGTGACCTGGCTGAAGTCGGACGCTTAACCGACTGCGCCACCCAGGCGCCCCAAAAAATGTTTTTTTTTATGTTTATTCATTTTTTGAGAGACAGAGCGTGAGTGGGCGGAGGGACAGAGAGAGAGGGAGACAGAATCTGAAGCAGGCTCCAGGCTCTGAACTAACAGCACAGAGCCTAACGCAGTGCTCGAACTCATGGACCGTGAGATCATAACCTGAGCCGAAGTCGGATGCTTAACCGACTGAGCCACCCAGGCGCCCCTATTTTTAATTTTTTTAATGTTTATTTATTTTTGAGAGAGAGACAGAGACAGAGTGTGAGTGGGGGAGGGGCAGAGAGAGAGGGAGACACAGAATCCAAAGCAGGCTCCAGGCTCTGAGCTGTCAGCACAGAGTCTGACACGGGGCTCGAACTCGTGAACCGCAAGATCATGATCTGAGCCGAAGTCAGAGGCTTAACCGACTGAGCCACCCAGGTGCCCCTATTTTTAATTTTTTGAGGAACCTCCATACTGTTTCCATAGTGGCTGCATAAGGTACCATGTTTTTAATCAGCTATTCCAAAACACAAGGAATTACATATTTGACCCCCTTTTGAGTAGAAAAGGGTGACTTGCCAAGCAGAAGTTCACCCACTTTTTTTTTTAAAGATTTCCCTAAATTCAGATCTACAGCCATTTCAGCTGTCTGCCGGATACATACTGGTACATGCATTTTCCAGTTGGTAGAGACCAGAGAGAGAATATTCTCACTGGTCATAAAGCCAAGCTCTCAGAAGATAGAAAAAAATGAAAGGAAAACCTCCTGTTTTTTCTCATACACACATAATAGCTTTAGCTAAGCCTTGGGTCTTTCAGAGCCAAGCTAATAACCTCAGAGGGATGTGCTGAAGCCTTGGGGATTGTGTTTTATGGAATTTGTGTTGCATGGAAATTTCCTTGAGGTTGATGGGTGACCTAGTGTCAATCTAACCCATTCCATGGTTAATTTATCCTAATATAGGAGTCTTTCACAGTGTCAGGATGGCAGAATGTTCTAAGGCGCCAGACTCCAGCTCCCCCTTCCCAATATCGGAGTCTTTGAGTTGGGTGGGAAGCACTCTAACATCTTTTACGTGCTTTACCCACGCCACTAATTTTGCGGCTTTGACTCTCAAGATGTCCGTTAGCAACAGCCTTTGCTTCATGTGCACATTAACCCACAGCTGAGTTTGTCTAACAAGAAATGTGCACTCACTGGTCTGTGAGCCTGCCTCAAATGGCAGGCTTATTAGGGTCTATGCCTGCATTCTTACCCTATGGTTTTTCCTCCTTAAGACAAATGACACAACAGACAAAGGCAAAGAAAAACCAAGACCATCATCTGGGAAGAAATGGATCAGTACTCTACCAAATGTAGAGTCCCTAAGCCACAAATATGTTTTCCTGCTAACCTATATATATATATATATATATATATATATATATATATATATACATATATCAATCATCACTCTTGCTTCACTGGACTCCACAGATGGAGATTCCAGGAGGCTGACGTGGTAAGAAATCTTACCTTCTGCCGGCCGTATATCAGTTGCCCAAGATCTCTAAGCTGCGGAATTTGGGGAGCAAATATCCAGTGGAAGTTTATCCTGCCAAGGGTAAAATTTACTCTACCCTTCATGGGTCTTCTGGTTGGTCTAACAATTAAATTGACATGAGACATATTAACAGGAAAAAATGGGTGGCTCAGTTGGTTAAGCATCTGACTTCAGTTTATGATCTCACTGTCCATGAGTTCGGGCCCCAAGTCGGACTCTGTGCTAACGGCTCAGAGCCTGGAGCCTGCTTTGGATTCTGTGTCTCCCTCTCTCTCTCTGCCCCTCCCCCACTCGTGCTCTGTGTGTGTGTCTCTCTCTCTCTCTGTGTCTCGAAAATAAATAAATGTTAAAAAAATTTTTAATAAAAAAAAGGACAAAATCAAATTTAATTACAAACATACAGGGAATCCACACAGACATGAAATTCCAGATAGTCAGGCAAAATGAGGTAAATGTGTCATCCAGAACTAAGGAGAAGGGGATGGGGTCTGGAACTTGAAAGTGAAGGAAAGCAATTCACAGGAAGATGAAAAAGAGTAAATATTTGGTGAACAAATGTTTGTTGGACCATCTAGAAATAATGTGTCACAGAGAGAACTTTGATCAAACAGGTCTTGCTAGGTTCCTCTCTGTCTGTCATAGAATGTAGTTGTCTGTATTGGTTATTCTCTCTTTCTGAAGGAATCCTCTAAATTTTTTTAGGCAGTTAGGGGGAAGGTCAAATTTTCTTCCTGAGTCTTTTGGGTCTTGATTATTTTCAGCACAAAATAATCTTCCTGCCGAAGAGGCACATCTTGGGGTGGCCTACCCTTGGCCACTACTGTGTGGAAAATAAAAAACACATACTTAAACAAACAATGGGTCAAATTAGAAGATACAAAGGAAATTAGAAAATAATGTCATCTGCAAGTAGAGATAGTTTTACTTCTTCCTTTCCCACCTGGATGCTTTTTACTTCTTTTCTTACCCCATTTACTTCTTTCTTGTCAATCTCCATCACACTGTTGAAAAGAAGTGACAAGAGTGAGCATCCTTGTCGTCGTTTTGGTCTTATTGGATAAGCATTCAGTCTTTCACCGGTAAGTTTGATGTTCGTTGTGGGATTTTGGTAGATGCCCTTTAACATGTTGAAGAGATTCTTTTTTTTTTTTTTTTTAAGTAATATCTACACCCAAGCCAACAATGGGGCTCAGACTCACAAACCTGAGATCAAGAGTCACATGCTCTTCCAACTGAGCCAGCCAGGCACCCCAAGGAAATCCTTTTTTTTGTTCCTAGTTTGTTGTATGTTTTTACTATGAAGGGCTGCTGAATTCTGCCAAATGCTTTTTCTGCATCTACTGAAGAAAATTTTGTGGTTTTTATGCATTTTTCTATTGATTTGCTGTATTACATTAATTTTCAGATGCTAAACTAACCTTGCATTACATAATACATTAGTAACCTTGCGTTATTAACCTAATATTACTACTGGGATAAATTCCTACTTGGTCATGGTGTACAACCCTTTTTATATATTGGTGGATTCAACATGTCAGCATTTTGATGAGGATTTTTGTATCTATATTAATAAGAGATATTGGTTTGTAGAGTTCTTTACTTTAGATATCTTGGTCTGGGTTTGGTATTGAGGTAATACTGTCCTCATAGAATGAGTTGGAATGTGTACCCTCCTTTCTATTTTATGGTAGAATTTATGAAGATTTAGTATTGATCAACCTGGTTCTGGGCTTTTCATTATTGAAGTTTTCTTTGTTATTAATTCATTTAATTGACTGTCTTCTTTTTCCTTTCTTTCTTTAAAAAAAATTTTTTTAAGTAATCTCTACACCCAACATGGGGCTTGAGGCTTGAACTCACAACCCTGAGATCAAGAGTCAAATGCTCTCTGGACTGAGCCAGCTAGGCCCCCCATCACTCTCTTTACTTTGTGTGTGTGTGTGTGTGTGTGTGTGTGTGTGTGTGTGTGTGTTTTAGAGAGAGAGAAAGAGAGAGCACATGAATGGGGGAGAGGGAGAGAGAAGGAGAATCTCAAGCAGGCTCCACGTGGAGCCTGATGCAGGGCTTGATCCCATGACCCTGGGATCACGACCTGAGTCTAAATAAAGAGTTGGATGCTCAACCTACTAAGCCACCCAGGCACCCCACTCACTTTACTTCTTATAGGTCTTTCAGATACTCTACTTCTTCTTGAGTCAGTTTCACTAGTTTGTGTCATTCTAGGAATTTGTTCATTTCATCTCAGTTATCTAATTTGTTGGCTTAGTTATCTAATACAGTTGTCCATACTATTCCGTTATAATTATTTCTTATTTTTATAAAATTGTTAGTAATCTTCCATTGTTCGCTTCTGATTTTAGTAACTTCTGTTTTCTCTCACGTGCACTCTTTTTTTTCTCCCCCTCGGTCTAGCTAAATGTCAATTTTGTTGATATTTTCAAAGAACCAACTTTGGGTTTTATTGGTTTTCTCTATTTTTTAACTTTTATTTCATTAATTTCTGCTCTAACCCTTATTTCCTTTTCTGCTTTCTTTGCGTTGAGTTGGCTTTTTTTATTCTAGTTTCTTAAGAAGATTGTTAATTTGGGGTGCCTGGGTGATTCAGTTTGTGAGTTTGAGTTCCGTGTTGGGCTCTGCACGGGCAGCACACGGCCTGCTTGGGATTCTCCCCCTCCCTCTCTCTCTGCCCCTCCCCCACTTGCTCTCTCTGTCTTTCTCTCAAAATAAGTAAACTTAAAAAAGTTAAAAAACAGATTGTTGATTTGCCATCTTTCTTCTTTTCTGATGTGGACATTTAGAGCTGTAAATTTCTCTCTAAATACTGCTTTAGCTGCATTTAATGTTTTGGTATGTTTTGTTGTCATTTTCATTCATCTCAAATTACTCTATTAAAATTTCATCTCAGAATTAATCTCATTTCCATTGTGATTTTTTTCTTTGATCCATTGGTTTTTTACAGTGTACTTTAATTTTCACATATTTTTGCTTTGCCCAAATTTCTTTGTTTTTAATTTCCATTTCCATGCCATTGTGATCTGAGACATACTTTGTATGATTTTAATTCTTTAAAATATATTGAGTCCACACCAAGCCACATAATAGTTAAATGTCAAAAATTAGGGGCACTTGGGTGGTTCTGTCGATTAAGCATCCAACTCTTGATTTTAGCTTGGATCATCATCTCATGGTTTCATGGCTTCAAGCCCTGTGTTGGGCTCTGTGCACCGACCACACGGAACCTGCTTGGGATTCTCCCCCTCTTTCTCTGTCTCTGCCCCTCCTCCACTCGAGCTCTCTCTATCTCAAAATAAATAAATAAGCTTTTAAAAAATCAGAAATTAAAGCTGGTGAGAGAATCTTAAAAGCAGCAAAAGAAAAAGAATTAGTTGCATACAAGACAATACCCATAAGACCATAAGCTGATGTTTAGCAGAAACTTTGCAGGCCAGAAGGGAGCGGCATGATATAGTCCGAGTGCTGAAAGGAGGTGGGTATAGGTCAGGGGAAGAGCATTTGACTGCAAAGTGCTGAAAGGAAAAGCTTACCACCCAGAATACACTACCCAGCGAGGTCATCATTCAGAATTGAAGGAGAGTCCCAGACAAACAAAAGTTAACAGAGTTCATCACCACTCAGCCGGTCTCACAAGAAATGTTAAGAGGACTTGTTTAAGTAGAAAAGAAAAGGTTATAACTAGAAGTAAGAAAATTATGAAAGGAAAAGATTGCAGTGGCAAAAACAAACATGTGGTAAGGTAGTAAAGTAGATCAGTCACTTACAAAGCTAGTATGAAGGTTAAAGCACAAAAGTAGGAGAATCAATTCTATCTACAAAAATAAATAAAATAATAGGAGTCATGGCTTTAGAAGTTCTTCCCCATGATCTCCTTATTTACTGCAAATAAGATTTACAAAAAATATTAGTTAAGGGATACATGAAATAAAATGGTGGGAAGTATGACATCATTTACAGAAAACGGAGGGGGGTGTAAAAATGCAGGGCTTTTAGAACGTGTTGACTTAAGTGACAATAAACTTCATACAGACTGCTGTATGCATGGAATGTTATAGATGAACCTCATGTAACCGGAAACCAAGAACCTGTAATAGATACACAGAAAAATAAAGGAATCCAAGCATAACACTAAAGAAAGTCACCCCACCACAAGGGAAGAGAGCAAGAAAGGAAAATGGAAGTACCACAAGATAGCCAGAAAACAACAAAGTCACTATAAGTACATACTTAGGAATAATGACTTTAAATGTGAGGCACCTGGGTGGCCCGGTCAGTTAAGTGTCCGACCTCGGCTCAGGTCATGATCTCGTGGTTGGTGAGTTTGAGCCCCGCGTCGGGCTCTTTGCGGGCTCCTTGCTGTCAGCGTGGAGCTTTGGATCCTCTGTCTCCCTCTCTCTCTGCGCTTCCATTGCTCACGCGCTCTCTGTCTCTCCCTCAAAAGCAAATCAACATTTAAAAAAATAATAATCACTTTACATGTAAACAGACTACACGTTCCAATCAAAAGACATAGGGTGACTGAATGGATAGAAAAAAACAAGACCCATCTATATGCTGCGTACAAGTAACTCACTTCAGACCTAAAGACACATAAGGAAAGTGAAGGGGTGGAAAAAGATATTTCATGGAAATGGAAACAAACAAAAAAGCTGGAGTAGCAGTTGTACCCCTCTATGCGCCCAACACAGGAGTACCTAAATATATAAAACAAATATTAACAGATATAAAGGGATAATTGACAATAATAGTAGGGAACTTTAATGCCCCCACTTACATCAATGAATAGAGCATCCAGACAGAAAATCAGTAAGTAAACAGTGGCTTCAAATGACAAATAAGACCGGGTAGGCTTAATAGATACATACAGAACATTCCATCCCAAAGAAGCAGAATACACATTCTTTTCAAGTACACTTGGAACATTTTCCAGGATAGTTCATATTTTAGGCCACAAAACAAGGCTCATTAAATTTAAGAAGATAGAAGTGATTTCAAACACAATTAAAAAAAAAAAAAACAAAACAGAAACAGACCCATAAATACTGAGAACAAACCAGTGGTTGCCAGAGAGGAGGTTGCAGGGGGATGGATGGATGGGGTAAAAGGGATTAAGAGGTACAAAATTCCAGGGCTCAGTCGGTTAAGCCTCTGACTCTTAATCTCACGGTTTGTGATTTGGAGCCCCACATCAGGGCCGAAAGCACAGAGCCTGCTTGAGATTCTTTCTCTCTCTCTCTCCCCCTCCCCTGTTCCTGCTCTCTCTCTCTCTCAAAATAAATAAACTTAAAAAAAAAAGAGGTACAAACTTCCAGTTATAAAAGAAATGTCATGGGGATGACCAGTACGGCATGGGGACTATAGTTAATCATACTGTAATAACTTTGTATGGTGACAGATGGTAACTATACTTACCGTGAACGTTTTGTAATTGTGTATAAATGCCAAATCACCATGTTGTACATCTAACGCTACTAAAATATCATGTGTCAACCGTACTTCAATTTTAAAAAGAAAAGGTTCAGTAAGGTGCTTCAGGCTGCACGTTATCAAGTAATGGAGCTGGTTTTGTGCGCAGACTCCATCCATATGCCTCATACCTCTATGGCTCGCCTCTCCAGGATCTGTTTGCGGAGATCCCTCGGGCTGGAAATAGACCTGCCTTATAAAGCTCCTACTGGGTGCTTCCATCCTGGTGGTTAGTCGGCCCTCCGCAAGGATGGCTGCTGGGGAGGAAACTAAACTTCGGAATTCTCCATGACTTAATTTCTCACACCGGCTGCCAGGCTGGGCGCTCCCTGGGTCTGGATTCCTTTCCATCCCACACAGCGCCCCCTAGTTGGTCCTCGTCTCGTATCCCAGCAGCCCAGGACCTGGGCATCCTTCTGCTTCTCCATCCATAGAGGCTGGGAAGCCAAGGTGCACACTGAACACATGCTGACTCGTCTTCGCTGTTCTTCCTCCTCTACCTCTGCCTCCACTCGGTGCCCTCCTCCTCCAAGCCAGCACCCCTACCCTGGAGGCAGAGGTGGCCGTTCCCTGAATTGGAAGCCAGTGGGTTGGGCCGGGGACCTGTAGGGCCTGGAGAATCAGATGGGGCAGGACACGGTCTGACGGTGGCCAGTGACTGCAGGAGTCAGGAGCCTGGGTTGGGACTCTTGTGCTCCCCTTCCAGGGGCTGCCACCTGCCCAGCACAGCAGATAGTGGGTTCCTTGTACCTTGTACCTTGAGCTGCCAGAGTCTCAGGGGCTGTGGTTGGAGCGTGATGCTCATCTGAGCAAATAGGTTTCACGGGGTTGAGCGCAGAGGGAAAAGAAAAGGGAGGAAATGGGGAGAGGTGAGTATATGGAGCACTTCCCGGGAGGCCCTGCATAGTGGTCAAAGCCTGTGGGATACCAGGTAAGCTGCTGACTGCCCCACTTAAGCGCACACGTGTTTGCATCATGCCCGGAGGAAGTGATCTGGGTGCTTTCCTGGCGGTCCGTGGGGCAGAGGAATGAGCCAGTTTCAAAGAGGGCCTTCTCCATGCCAGCCATCCCATTAATGGGAAGGTTCGGATTTTAGAGAATTAATACTCAACAGGCATTGCAAGGCATCGTAGAGGTAGTAAAATTGAAGTCCAGATAGGAAAATACACTTGGCCAAGGTCAAACTGTGAGTTAAGGGCATAGCTAGATACATGCATTAACTCATTCATCCATTTATTTATTCATCAGGCATTGTTTGCATATCTATCGTGTGCCAGGTACTGTGCTAGACGCTGGGGGTACAGCAACGGTGAGACCAGCCAGGCCCTACCCTCCTGGATTGCCTAGTCCCCAGTACGGACAAGTAAATGAGCTGATTACCGTTTAGATTTCTGGGATTGGGGGGTCAAGGATCAAACAACTCCCTATAGACCAGTTCTGCCTTTACTTCCAGCCTCTTTTGCTCCTGCTCCCGGCTCCCTTGGGTTCTGGTCACGTGGGCCTTCAAAACACACCAAGCTCGGGGTGCCTGGGTGACTCAGTTGGTTAAATATCTGACTCTTGATTTTGACTCAGGTCGTGATCCCAGGGTTGTGGGATTGAGCCCTGTGTTGAGCTCTGTGCTTAGTGTGGAACCTGCTTAAGACTCTCTCTCTCTCTCTCTCTCTCTCTCTCTCTCTCTCTCTCTCCCTCTCCCTCTCCCTCTCCCTCTCCCTCTCCCTCTCCCTCTCCCTCTCCCTCTCCCTCTCCCCTTCCCTCTCCCCCTCCCCTCTCTCCCCTACTCTCTCCTTCTCCCTCTGTCCCCCTTCCTCCCTCCCTCCTTCTGCCTCTCTTCCTTGCTCATGCTCTCTCTCTCTCTCTCTCTCTCAAGTAAATAAGTAAACAAACAAACAAATACACACCAAGTTCATTGCCACCTTGGGTCCTTTTTACTGGCTGTTCTCTCTGCCTGGAATGCTCTTTCTACAGGTCTCTGTATGGATGCCTTCTTCACAGCCTAATAACTCTGCTTAGATGCCACCTCCTGTAAAGCCCTCTCTGAGCCCCTGAGCCAAAAGCCCTCACCCCCACCGTGTTTGGTTGTTTGCGGTCTTGTTGAATCTCTGTCTCCCTCCTAGCTGACAGCGCTCAGTACTTAAACAGTGCCTGGCACGTCGTAAGTACTCCGTTACTATCTTCCAGTAGTCTTAGGAAAGGCTCAGGATTCCTTTTCTTCCCATAAGGCCCCTGAGCACCTTGGGTCTGAAATCCTTACAGAGGACAAACACTCTCATTTCGCAAGTAGTATATTGAGTTGCAGAAAGAGGCAGTAACTGCCTGAATTCATAAAGTTCTAGCAATCTCTTGCCTCACCCTCGTGCTCCCCCAGTCTTGGGGACATCACAGCCAGTTCTTCAGACATTTCTTCTCATTGCAGAGAGCAGTGCACCGAGAACCCGAGAGGCCATTATGCCCCAAGGACACTCAGTCTGAAAGCAACTAATTCTCTCCATTTTTGTTTAAGTGGGAAGATCTTTGCCTTAATTTCTGAAAGATTGCTTTGCTGGATGTAGGATTCCTGTTGGCAGTTTTGTGGGTTTTTTGAGCACTTGGAGTGCTGTCTGACTGCATCAGGCGGAGCATGTATACACCAACTCCCCATGGTCATCGGTTGGGGGCTGTTCCTGGGAGCATCTGTTCCCCAGTGTTGCCAGCCTTCCCCACACAGGCAGAGGGGCTTCGGACCGCGGAAGAAACATGAGGCGGTTGGACTTTGGGCCAAGCGCATATGGCCGAGGAGGTGTGGTAGGACACGCACATCAGCTGCTGTAGACGACCTGCCAGGGTGACACGACAGCGGGGCCGTGATTTGAGCTCAGGGTCATCTGATGACAAATTCCACGTTCTTAGCCGCTGGTTGGTTCCGTGAATGGAGAGGTTGGAAAAGAATAGCAGAGGTCTGCTAGAGGGTTGGTCAAAATTACTTACCTAGACTGCTTCTCATTTACATATCCCACACATTGTTAGAGACCCCTGCTCTGTGCCCATCCTCTGGCTGGGCTTGCTGGTCACAAAGATGAACCAGGCATGTTTCCTGCCCCAAAGGTAAATATGTCTGCTGGGCGATAGTCGTCTAAGGGGATGAACCCACACTTTACTGCCCCATCTTGTCTGTGTTGACTAGGGAGTCCTTCCTGGAGGAGGTGTTGCCTTAGCACTGGAGAGGACTTTTGGGGGTATCAAGCTTATTCCTTTCACTTTACAGGCGAGGGAACCCAGGACTGCAGCAGAGAAATGGCCTGTAAAAAAGGGCATGCAGAAGGCATTCTGGAGGCCAGCCTCCCGAGTGGCCATGCCCTCCCCTGGGCCCCAGTCCCAGATGCAGACAGTGCAGCTATCCCAGATGCAGCTGCTTGGTGCCTACGCCCTCCGCCCTACCCAGAGCTCTTTCCTTCAGAGGGAGACCAGGCTCTGCTCTGAGCCTCAGCCCTGGGCCATTTTTCCTTAAGAAAAAGAAGTGAGCAACCTCTTCTGAAGGCATTTAGTGTACTGGTGTGGGGGAAGGTGTACGTGCACCAGGGGCTGGGGGTTGTGAGAGGGCATCTTAAAGTTTGGTGAGTTGCCTCTTCTTGTCTGGATTTACCTCGTCCTCAGTTGAGTCCTGGAGGGGAGATGAGCCATAAGGAAAAAAAAAAAAAGGTGAAAAGAAAGAATTTATCTTCGATTTCCAAACTCTACAGCATGAATTTCTCGAAGAAACTTAACAGATGCTATCTACCCCCCCCCCCCACACACACACAGAGCTTTTGCAGATATAATAGGCCTGTCTTCTGGAGGTCTGGCCCTGATGATGACCTGTGACACAACTCGTAGTGGGTATTTGGCCAGCGGTACATTTGAATTCCCTTGAAATGAGTTGTTGCGGTGATGTGCTCTGGACCCTGTCCTTTACCCCACACTTCAGGGGTCCGGGCCGGTCCCTTCATTGGTCAGATGAGGACTGCAGGCCCAGAGCAGCGGAGCAGCCTGTTCAAGGGAGCCCCGAGAGCTCTACCCAGAGAAGGCCGGCCTCTGGGGCGGGGGGTGGGGGGGAGGGCCTTGTCCTCCTTTCTGTGTCCGAGATCATTCACTTATGGGCAACACACACCAGCCCGGGTTCATACCCTAAGCACTTCCCACACCATCCTGCCCAGAACTCTTTTACTTAAAGGGTTGAAGACACAAGGCCCCTCCCCAAACCCTGGCACTAGACCGGTTTGCCTCTCAGAAACGTAAACAGCCTTCTCAAGGGTGTTTTTGCAGGCCTTGACAGAGTGTTGCAATTTAGACTCTTCTTCCAAAAGGCCAAGTGTGATTCCATTACAACTCTCATTCCTCCCAATCTTCTTACAAATATGTGCCTATCAACGGGCAGTACAGCACTTGAGCAACAACCAGCTATGCACTTAGAGTGAATTAACATTCTGAGAACAACAGGCCCATGGCTTGGAAACTGTTCTACCAATATTTTAGACTCCAGAAAAACAAAGCACTCCTTCTGAAAGCACGTTCGGTCAGGTTACACAAAGAGATAACAAGAGATTTCAGATTCCGGCATAGATGGCATAATTGGTGTCCTTGTCTCCCTCCAAAGCACAGCCCCCAGACAGAATTAGGGCCCTTATGAGAACGGCAGAGTTGGATCATAATTTTCTCTTTCAAGGCCAAGAATCTTTGTCTGGGGAAAATAATAGAGATAAGGCAGAGAACAAGGAGGAGTCTCTGTCTGGTACCCCTTGAATAAGGGGGGCCAAAGAAAATGAAACAAGGGATGTTTTGAACTCCGAAGTTGAAAAGAAGGTTGTGAGACCTAGGGCAGAAAGAAACCCATGGCAATGGCCGAGCCCAGACCTTCCCTTGGGGTGTGGGAACAAAGGTGGTAAGTGGGGGCTGACAGGTGGGTACCACCCCCGGGAGGAAGCCAGTGGGGCACAAGTGGGTAGCTCTAGTCTGCTGGGCTTTACGAAAGAAAACCTGCGATAGGAAACAGATTCATATGTAAATCTGTCGATCTGTGTGTAAATTCAGATTAATATGTAAATTGGCCCCTAACATCTCCTTCCACAGTTCCCATCACAAAGCCAGGCAATAGGGTACTCAACTGGTCATCCTAAGTAAGAGGTTTCGGTTGGATTAAAATATTTATGAAGAATGAAGGAAAGTCAGGACTGAGAGGAAGTTGGGTTTTTTTTTTTTTTTAATGTTTATTTTTGAGAGAGACAGAGAATGCGAGCAGGGGAGGGGCAGAGAGAGGAGAACAGGGCTGAGAGCCCAAGGTGGGGCTTGAACTCACAAACCAGGAGATCATGACCTGAGCCAAAGTCGGACGCTCAACCGACTGAGCCCCCCAGACTCCCCTCAGAGGAAGTTTTACAGTGTGATTTTCCCTGGCCTAGGTCCTCAACCCTAACACCCCAAGAAACACAAAAGATGGTTCTATTTCTTCACCTAATCAGGAGAAATTCCCAAGGATGTCTCACGAGTTCCATGGAGCCACGTCAAAATCTCATCTCCAATAGGGAGTCAGACAGAAATATTGTAAATAGAGGCTAAATCGGTTCTTTTGGTATTTAATAATATAAAACTTCGGGCGCCTGGGTGGCTCAGTCGGTTGAGCTTCAGGCTTCAGCTCAAGTCATGGGTTCAGCTTTTGGTTCGTGGGTTCGAGCCCCGTGTTAGGCTCTCTGCTGACAGCTTGGAACCTGGAGCCTGCTTCGAGTTCTGTATCTCCCTCTCTCTCTCTCTCTGCTTCTCTCTCTCTCTCCCCCTCTCTCTCTCCCTCTCTCTCTCTCAAAACATTAAAGAATTTTTGATATAAAAACTTAGACATTGGACTCTCACCATGGCCAAATTGTTAGGTGAGTAGATTCTATAGTCTCAAAACTTTGCTGAAGTCTCCACTCAAGGGAGTGTTCGGTGTTCATTCGTTCTGAACTGGAAGCAAGGAGGCTAGCTACCAGCTGTGAACCCTGGTCGACGTGTGGGATGGGAAGGGATGAGGAGGTCATCTCCATAGTCCCTGAGTTGCTATCCCAGAGCAGCAACCACAGCCAAGTCCGTAAGTCATGGTCCATTCACCTCACCGTGCTTTTCTTCACCTTGTGAAACATGGGAAAGACTCACTCCGTAGGCAAAATAAAAATGATGCTTTGAATAACTCTGTTCATACCCTCCCAATACTTTCAGGCACCATACACAAACTGGCTTATTCCCTCTCATAACTGGTAGCCTTGTGATATTGTACAGCGATACCTCAGTTCGCTAGAATCACATTAGAGGAGAACTTCGGTTCATCAGGATCATGTACTTATTGCAGGAAAAGGCAAATAGCCACAAAAATCACTTTTACTTTGCTGAGTCTTTTTCTTTTTTAAGCCGCTGTTTGCGTTGTGTTTTATGCATCTGCTTAGAGGCAGTCCCGGGGGTCAGCACACATTCAGCCTCATAGCCTTTATCTTTTTCAGCTACAATCATGGCAATGAAGTTTGATCTCAACACGCTGGACTCATTTCTGACCCTCTGCCTTTGCTTGCGCTGTTCCCATCCCAACCCCTTCCTCATCGGGCTTCAGCATTTGGGTCTTGCCTCGTTTCCTCTTCGCATTTTCTGTCTCCTTTCACTCACCTCCTTCTTCTTTCTTCTTTCTCAACCTCACCTGGCCTGTGGGCCCGAAGCGTGGATCACTCGTTGAGAGACAGCAGCTGTGACTTGCGGCTTCCCACCGAGAACGGTTTTGTGGGTGGCGTTCTGAGGTTCCCTGCCTGCACCGCGAACACTTGAATTTTCGGATCGGGTGTCCTACTTGTTTCCTCACCAAAGCTAGGGTAGTGCTTTACATGGAGTAAAAAACGAGCAGCGATGAGAGCAGCAGCTCGGATGCTTGGCAGGCCTACTGCGGGCCAAGTACTGCGCTGAGCAATATGCGTGAGTTAGGAGTATTTGCTGTTTTGCAGATGAGAAAACAAAGACAGGGAGAGGTTAATCATTTGTCCAGATCACACAGCTGACAAGGGGTACAGTGGAATATACTCATCGTACGTTCCACTCAGTCCACTGGACTCCGTTTGAGAAGAAAATTGCTGCATGCATATTTTCACGTATCTCTTCAATAGAAAATGAGAAGATAAGTGACAACATGGTTTTCTTGCTTATTTCCTGTTCTTTAGAACATTTCATTAGCCAGAGTAAACCTATTTCTGGGGCATTCTGTTGAATTAAGGATATACTTTAAATATACAAGCATACCTTGGAGATATCGTGGGTTCAGTTCCAGATCACTGCAATGAAGCAAATATCACAATGAAACAAGTCAAATTAATTTTGTGGCTTCCCAGTGCATATAAAAGTTATATGTAGTCTATACTGTAGTCTATTAACTGTGCAGTAACGTCATGTCTAAAAAATGTACATATCTTAATTAAAAAATACTTTATGGCTAAAAACTGTTGACCATGATCTGAGCTTTCAGCAAGTCATAATCACTAATCATAGATCACCATAACAGATATAATAATAATAAAAAGGTTTGAAGGATTGTGAGAATTACCAAAATGTGACACAGAGACACAAAGTGAACAAATGCTGTTGGAAAAATGGTGCCAGTAGACTTGCTCAACATAAGGTTGCCATAAACCTTTAATTTGTTAAAACACACACACACACACACACACACACACACACACACACACACAACTGCAAAGTGCAATAAAATGAGGTATGCCTGTATAACCATGCAATATTTGTGGATAAAAATTTAGCGGAATAAACCATTGGGCATGTGCTAGAGATTTTTCTTTTGTTCTTCTATTTGCATCATTTAAATAGAGTCCCTTTGGGGCCCCTCAGGGGCTCAGTCGGTTAAGCATCCAACTTTGACTCAGGTCATGATCTTGCTGTTCGTGAGTTCAAGCCCCATGTGGAGCTCTGTGCCGACAGCTCAGAGCCTGGAGCCCGCTTTGGATTCTGTGTCTCCCTCTCTCTCTGCTCCTCTCCCGCTTGTGCTCTCTCTCTGTGTCTCTCCCAAAAATAAATTTAAAAAAAAAATTTTAAAAATTAAAAAAAATCCATTCCCTTTTCTGTGCTTCAAGCTGCTCTTTTTTCTTTCCAAATCTTCGACCCATCTATTTATTGTCTGTCTTAGAATGTAAGGGAACATATAAGATAAACATCATACAATAAGGAAGATGGAAATTAATTTTTTTTTAAAAAAAAGAGAAGGCCACCTCCCTTTCCTGAGTGAATGGTAGTCAGTCTGTGGACACACAATATCATTGCAGTTTAGAAGTCTTATACACTAAAAAGCAAGACAAGGGGCGCCTGGGTGGCTCAGTCGTTTGAGCGACCATCTCTTGATTGTAGCTCAGGTCACGATCTTGTGGTTCCTGAGATTGAGCCCCTCATCGAATCCCCTGCTTGGGATTCTCTCCCTCCCTCTCTCTGCCCCTTCCCCACTCGTGCTCTATCTCAAGATAAATAAATAAGCTTAAAAAAAATTTTTTAATGTAAAAAAGGAGATGTTTTGTGTGTGAGTGTGTGACACACACACACAATGGAGTATTATTCAGCCATAAAATATAATGAAATCTTGCCACATGTGACAACATGGATAGAACCAGAAGGTATTATGCTAAGTGAAATAAGTCAATCAGAGAAAGACAGATATCATAGGATTTCACTCATATGTGTAATATAAGAAACCAAATGAACAAAGAAAAAAAGAGACAAACCAAAACACAGATTCTTAACTATAGAGAACAAAGAGATGGTTATAAGAGGGAAGGGGATGGGGGATGGGTCAAACAGGTGAAGGGGATTGAGAGTATGCTTATGATGAGCACTGAGTAATGTGTAGAATCGTTGAATCACTGTATTGTACACGTGAAACTAATGTAACACTGTATGTTAACTATACTGGAATAAAATTTTTTTTTAAATAATAAATGATTAATAAAATCAAAAGTAAAAAAAAAATGTCCGCAACATCTTATGATACATATTGGCATTCGTTAATGTCATGTAGGCCAGTAGCTACTCTAGTATATCCCCTCTGTTTACTGATAAGTATTTCCCCTTTGAGCCAGCAATAGTCTAAACGATTAGTGTTTTTGTAGCTTGTTCTGATAAATATGGGGTCATGTTGAATCTCCTACTTACACACTTATTCGACTGTTCTTTTGCTTTCTTACTTATTTTTCCATTTCAATTGAAACTGTGTTAAAATCAGAAAATTACTTGGAGCAAATTGTCATATGTTACATACCTGCTGATCTAATCTACCTGTCCAAGAGCATATCTGCGATGGATCCTTTTGCAAATAACACCTCAATCTTACGTGTTCTGCCAGTACTCCTAAAATCTCTCAGTGGCCCCTCATCTCTCCTTAGCAGTGGGGTTCAACTCTCTTTGTACCGCTCAGTAGCTAAGTGAAAGTTGTCCAGAAGCTTCTCTTTACACTGACCTCGTTTCGCTCTGCCTTTAACCTTCTTTCTGTGAGGCCAGTAAAGGTTAGGAGGCCTGGTCTTGGTCCCTTTCTTTCTGACGTCTGGAACTTAGAAGACAGCTTTCTGAAAATAAGTTGCTTCTGTTTCTGAAAATAAGTTCCTTTCTATTTTGCATACCAAAATAGAGTTGGTATCACTCCGTCCACTCCTGCTCACCCATTTTTGTCCTTCCGCTAGCATCCCTAAAGCTCTTGGGTTTCAGGAGATGCTCAGAAAAGGTTAAAAAAAAAAGGGAAAAAAAACCCCGGGGGGTTGGGGAAGCTTGAAGTTGCACTCACATTTTCCCACTCTCGGGATCAGACTCGTTAGATTTTCAGAGCATCCAAAGACTTTTCAACCAGACTTTCAACCACCTTGAATCACTTGCTGTTAGTTCACGTGTGTGCTGTGGACTGGATCGTGTTTTCCCCAAATTCAGATGTTGAGGCCTTGTCTTACTTGTCATCTAGGGCCGCCACAACACACCACAGACTGGGTGGCTTTAAACAGTAGAAATGTATTTCTCACATTGCTGGAGTCTGCAAGTCTGTGATCAAGGTGCGAGCGTGATCAGCTTCTGGTGAATGCTCTCGTGGCTTGTAGGTGGCCGTCTGCTTGCGTGGCCACACAGGGTGCAGGGGTGGGGGGAGGGGCGGAGGGAGAGAGAGCTTGAGCTTTCTGGTATCTCTTTCTTAAGGGCACTAATCACATCATGAGGGTGGGCACCCCACCCTTATGTCTTCATTAAACCTAATTCCCAAAGGCTCCATCTTCAAATATCATCACATTGGGGATAAGGGCTTCAAAATACGAATTTAAAGGGGACACAGCTGGGGCGTGTGGGTGGCTCAGTTGATTAAGCGTCCGACTACGGCTCAGGTCATGATCTCATGGTCTGTGAGTTCAAGCCCCGCGTCGGGCTCTGTGCTGGCAGCTCAGAGCCTGGAGCCTGCTTCTGATTTTGTGTCTCCCTCTCACTCTGTTCCTCCCCACTCACACTCTGTTTCTCTCTCAAAAGTAAAGAAACATGTAAAAAAATTTTTTTAAATAAATAAAGAGGATAAAGGGGACACAGCAAGCCCTAACCCTCAATTGGTCTGTATTTGGATATAAGGCCTACAAGGAGTTAATTTAGGTTAAAAGAGGTCAAAGGATGGAGTCCTGATCCAATAGGATTATTATCTTTATAAGAAGATATAAAGATAATTTATATCTTTATATATATAAAGGGGCGACTGGGTGGCTCAGTCTATTAAGTGTCCGACTCTCAGTTTCAGCTGAGGTCATGATCTCACGGTTTTGTGAATTCGAGCCCCATGTCAGGCTCTGTGTCAGCAGCACAGAACCTGCTTCGGATCTTCTGTCCCTCCCCCGCTCATGCTGTCTCTGTTTCTCTCAAAAATGAAGAAACTTTAAAAAGAAAAAGATTAAAACAAAGGAAAAGGAGAGACATGGGAAAGTTTGATCTCTACACACACACACACACACACACATACACACACACACACACACACGGAAGAAAGGACACGGTGGGAAAGCCCTCACCCCTCAGCTAAGTTCCTGTTGCTGCAGCTGTTAGTTGAGGGTGGAGGAGACGGTCATCTCCTGAGGGTAGAACAGTCTTGCCAGGCTGCTCATCCCAGACTGAGGAGAGACTAAAGAACGGGGAGAGGGGACATGTCTGGAGGCACAAAACCTTCTAGAACTGGTTCTCCACACCCTTTGTCATGCCCATTTGCCCAAACAAAATGGCAATAGACTCTATTTAAAAACCACATGGCAGGGGCGCCTGGGTGGCGCAGTTGGCTGAGTGTCTGATGCTCGATTTCAGCTCGGGTCCGGATCCCCAGGTCGTGAGATTGAGCTCCCAGTTGGGCTCTGCGCTGGGCATGGGTCTGCCTGGGATTCTCTCTCTCCCCCTCCCTCCGCCCCTCTCTTACTCATGGGCCCTCTCTGTCTCAAAAATGAATATTTTTAAAATATAAAAATAAAAGCAACATTGCGGTGTGTGCGTGTGTCCAAACTCGTCAAAACATATGCTTCAAATATGTGCGATTTTTATGATTGAGCATACTTCAGCGAAACTGAAAGAAAACAAAATTTTTGGCTCATTGGCAAATTTGGCGAGCTTTGGTGAATTAGTCATACGGTAAGTCGATCCTTCAAAGAATGGCCCGCTTGTTTGCTTGGTCGCTCTGTGACTTGGCTGTTGGTACAGTGAGTTGGCTTGGAGCCAAGTCCGTGACTTCTAGCACCAAGCAAATGAGGTGGGACCGTTATCCACTGAAAGATCCTCTTTATTTTTTTATTTTTATTTTTATTTTTTTTAACATGAGATTTATTGTCAGATTGGTTTCCACACAACACCCAGTGCTCATTCCAACAGGTGCCCTCCTCCATGCCCAGCACCCACCCTTCCCTCCCTCCCACCCCCCATCAACCCTCAGTTTGTTCTCAGGGTTTTTTTAAATTTTTTTTAATGTTTATTTAATTCTGAGACAGAGAGAGACAGAGCATGAGTGGGGGAGGGGCAGAGAGAGAGGGAGACACAGAATCGGAAGCAGGCTCCAGGCTCCGAGCTGTCAGCACAGAGCCCGATGCGGGGTTCGAACTCACAAACCGTGAGATCATGACCTGAGCCGAAGTCGGTCGCTCAACCGACTGAGCCACCCAGGGGCCCCTTGTTCTCAGTTTTTAAGAGTCTTTTATGTTTTGGCTCCCTCCCTCTGTAACCTTTTTTTTTTCCTTCCCCTCCCCCATGGTCTTCTGTTAAATTTCTCAGGATCCACATAAGAGTGAAAACATATGGTATCCGTCTTTCTCTGTGTGACTTATTTCACTTAGCATCACACTCTCCAGTTCCATCCACGTTGCTACCTAAGGCCATATTTCATTCTTTCTCATTGCCAAGTAGTATTCCATTGTATATATAAACCACAATTTTTTTTTAATATGTGAAATTGGTTTCCTAAACCACAATTTCTTTATCCATTCATCAGTTGATGGACATTTAGGCTCTTTCCATAATTGGGCCATTGTTGAAAGTGCTGCTGTAGAACTTCACGGAAAGCAGTGCTTTATCATGAGAATTCTGGGATTTTATCGTCACCTGGAGTTTCGCTTTTCGTGACCTTTCCTAGTTCCTTTGTCCCTTTGCCTTCCTAACAACAGGCTAGCTGGGCAGAGCAGGCGGGAACTGTCAGGACTGTGGGAAAGTCTCGGGTCCGGGTGGTCAGCGGGGTGGCGGGAGGGGATGCACCGTAGGGCCTTGCTGTGCAGCACTGCTCTCCTAACAGTCCCTGATACCTGAGTGACCACATGTTTGCTGGGAGCTGCTACAGAAGCCTCGGAAGAAATCTTTCAGCCTGTGTTCCCCAGAGTTCCCAGAAGGAGAGTTTGTGCGTGCTGCTTAGTAACCATCTTCAACCAATGGAAAGTAGAACCGAAACATTTCTGCCTGCTTCTGCTCTGCCCCGGGGGTGGGGGGGGGGGGTGGGGGGGGGCGGGGAATGGGAGACTGTTGCAGGAAGGAGAGTACGGTCAGTCCCGGTATCTGACTTCAGTAACAGGACCAGTCTATAGTGTTCATGCTCTGTTTCTTTCCAGCAGGAGGTGAGCCTTCAGGGCTGTGCCGAGATGAAGAGGAGAAGGGATAAGCCTCGCAGCTGGTATGTATTGGGGGTCCTAGCTGTTTGCCGGCCACTGGGTTAAGGGCTCAGTATGTGATAGGCCATTTACTTCTCACAACAGACATCAATAGTTTCATATTAAATTTCAGAAAACAGGGATGAAGAGCATTAACTTGGCCAAGACGCAAACCCAGAGCTTCTGTGCTTTTGCTTGGTTATTCCTAGATTCTGAGATCAGGGCCCCCGTTGGGTGTTTGGCGGTTTCCTTTAAAGCCAGAGGTACCTGGCTGGCTCAGTCGATAGAGCATGCGATGCTTGCTCTCGGGGTCATGAGTTCAAGCCCTGCATTGGGCAGGGAGCCTACTTTAAAAAAAAAAAAGTCTATTTTTAAAAAAGGTTTATTTATTTTGAGAGAGAGAGGGGGAGAGAGAGAATCCCAAGCAGGCTCCATGCTGTTAGCGCAGAGCCCAGCGTGGGGCTCAGTCTCACGAACTGTGAGATCGTGACTTGAGCCGAAGTCAAGAGTTAAATGCTTAACCGACTAGCCACCCAGGCACCCCCCCAAAAGTAAAGTCTATTAAAAAAACTTAAAGATACCTTTTATGAAACACAGCTGATGAGAGCATACTGTAACGATTATCAGTGCGGAATCAGGAGCAATTTACAAAGCGCTTTTTTTTTTTTTTTTTAAAGTATGCTCCATGCCTAGTGTGGAGCCCAATGCGGGGCTTGAACTCACAACCCTGAGATCAAGACCGGAGCTGAGATCAAGAGTCAGACGCTTAACGGACCGAGCCACCCAGGCGCCCCATATGTAGTGCCTTTTTTTCCCCTCAAATTTCCTTGCCTATAAAATGGAGATAGCAATAATGCCTATTGAATAGGACTTTTCTGAGGATTAAATCAAATAGTTCATTTTAAGATTGAGAACAGTACCTGGATTGTAGCCTTTCTCTTTGAGGTTTAGATGTTATTCCTGTTGTTTGTTAGTAGTAGAAGGAGTATAACTGATATTCTTTTAAATGGTCTTTGTTGGTGAAATAAAAAGATCACGATCTATGTCAGAACCCAGTCTTACCATTTAGTCCGTGAAATCTCCACGGCTGGGAGCCCCTGCCCTTAACCACTGTGCTTTGTATGTGGAATGGTGGAATTCTCGTGTTGAAACGTCTGGTCTCAGTCCCAACAAAGAAAGGAGAGTACTTCACTAAATGTCCTCTCTGTTCAGGAAGAAATGCTGAGCTCGCTGCCCGGAGGACACCACACCCCCCTGGGACTGCCTCGCAGAGACTGCGCTGCAGAGGCGGCCTAAAGAGGTAAGAACATGGGAGCGGGGAGGAGGTGTGGAAGGCAGTGTGGCTCCCCGGGGAGAAGACGCACTTTGGACTCCGAGGGTTTCAGACCCCAGATCTGCCACCTACTGGCTTTGTGACTGCAGCTGAGGCGTCATCTGTACCATAGCTCTTGATGGGAGTTCACAAGGCCGAAAACCAGGCGGCATGAAGATTCATGCATGTGGAGCACCCAGAACGGGGCCTGGCGTGCCGTAGGTCTTCAGTAAACATTAGTCAGCCTAGTCATGACGATTAAGAGACTGCCCACAACAGACAGAATAAAGAAGTAGGGACACTGGAAGGGGCCCACGTTGGAACCAGAAGGCTTATATAAACAATTTGCTGTCCTCCCAAAATGCCCTGTGGCTTCTGCTGCCGTCTCCTGACACCCACGGCCCAGGTGCCCCGTGCGATCCTCTGACTCTTGCCGATGGACTTGCTACCACGTTATACAAGCATTTGGGTTCCAACGTGGACCATTGGTCCTTCTCTTTAGCTCCTGACACCCCGGCCGAAATTGGTGGGTGGATCACATTAAGCGGACAGAGGGACTATGAGAAAGCCAGGGAAGCGATTCCCTCACCAGCGTTTACTGTTCTCTGCTGCGTGGAGCTGAAGTTGTCAGAGACTCTGCAAACTCAGTTGCATCCAGTGACTGTTCTCAGATCTAAGCAGAGCCCTGGTGCCAGCGGACAGCCTGCCGTGCGTTGTGCTGTTGAGACTCCTGCTTCCTCTAAGAAAGGATGTCGAGCTCTTTGAGATTGCTGTGTCCAGGGATCTGAGGAGACCTTAGTAACTTGACCAGTTTGCCTCCGTGATGAAAGAGGTAATCTTGGTAAACTTGATGAGGGAAGGCGGCTCCTACCGAGGTGCATCGCTACGACCCCCTCCTCCAGAGCGCCTTGACGGTAGCCACTTGCCTCAAGAGGAGGAAGAAGGGAGAGATGAGAGGGCAAGAATACCAGAGACCCTCTTCTTCCTCAGCCGGGTACTCTTTGGGCTCTGACAGACTTGGCCCACATGTGATGAGTACGCTTAATAAAAAACTCATGTGCAGCAGCCTCACAGAAGGTGTGGAGGCCCCGTAACTCACCCCGGTTGTCCCTGGGTCTACAGTGAGGGAATGGGAGCCATATGTGATGAGATTGTTCACCAGACAAAGATTTTTAGGTTTGTACATGCTGCTCCCGCATGTACAAATTATCAAACCCAATTAAACCTCCACCCAGTGCTCGCTTCGGCAGCACATAGACTGAAGTTGGAATGTTACGGAGAAGATTAGCATGGCCCCTGCACAAAGATGACACACAAATGCGTGAAGCGTTCCATATTGTTTTAGTCAGTCAGAGAAAGACAAATATCATATGACTTCACTCATATGAGGACTTTAAGAGACAAAACAGATGAACATAAAAGAAGGGAAACAAAAATAATATAAAAACAGGGAGGGGGACAAAACAGAAGAGACTCATAAATATGGGGAACAAACTGAGGGTTACTGGAGGGGTCATGGGAGGGGGGATGGGCTCAATGGGTAAGGGGCACTAAGGAATCTACTCCTGAATCATTGTTGCCCGATATGCTAACTAACTTGGGTGTAAATTAAACAATTAATTAATTAAGAAAAAACCTCCACCCAGTGAAACCTCAAATGTGGTTAGGTCAGTTGGTCAACAACAAACACAGTCTGGATCTTTACTGAGAAATGTCTGGGCACTGAAAAAGTGGCTGCTGCAAAAATAGGAAAGGCTTTTACCAAAGATCGCTCTGGGCCCGGTCACTCAGTCCTCAAAGGAGGAGATTGGTCTTCTGCCCGCTAAGGAACTCTGGGCCCGTACCGGGTCCCGGGTCCCATACCCCACTACGATCTGTATGGTGATGGCCCTCTGCCTCTCCTGGTGAATCAGGAGATGAATCAGAGAGCCCTGCGTCTTAGTGTCTTAGTTCAGGACAGAATTATTGGCCTGCTATTGGGTTTTGGTGGACACTGAGCACATGATCGATGGCTGTGAAGTAATCTTAAGACCAGAAATCCCACTCGTATCACAGATCTAGCAGATATCTCAAATCACCTGGTGGAGGTGGTTCCAGAGTCTTCCAAACTAAAGTACAAATGGTACATACTGGAATGAACAAAACTCAGCCCAGATGAAGTCTCCTAACTCCAAGATAATATCACGGGAGCATCCGTCTGGTTCCCTGATGTATTGCCCAAGGAGCCACTGCCCCCACTGGCCCAGTGAGGACCCACGTGTGAAGGCTTCCTGGACCACAATGGGCCTGGCTCACTGTCCGCTCCTCCTGGTTAACTCCTAACCAGCAGGAACGGGGTGCAGCTGCCATCCAAGCTGAGGGAGACCTCTCCCCTGGCCGGGTGCGGTAAAGGTTGCTCAGTATAACGGGCAGAGCTTTGTGCAGGGTGAATGGCTGGCTATCCAGGCCACCTCAACAAAGGAGGCTTGCTGTGTTTCCACCGACTGATGTACTGTGGCTAATGGCCTCGACATTTTTTCAGGCCTCTGGCAAGACTCAGATTGGCGTGTGGAGCGAGCCTCCCGTGGGGGCAAGGCATTTGGGTAAAAATCAGTTCTGCTTCTTGGGACTCATGTGGATGCTCACCAGAAAGACCCCTATGCTGACAAGGGGGAACATCACAAACGAGCAGACTGTGCCGGTCAACTAAACATGGAGACTGAAGTGTCTCATTTACTCCAGAGCAGGCAGATGTGCCTCTGGGGTCCACAGGAGGATGGCCGAGTGGGAATTCAGTGTAGGGAAGGAAAAATTCTTTCTCTGCTGCCCTTCAAGGTCTTCCAGCAAGACTAAATTAAATTTCATAAGACAGATTAATGGGAGAAAAAGCCAGTGTCGTTATGTGGGCACAGAGGCCCAGTAATGAAATTGAGACATCAAGAAATGACCAAGGCAGGCAGTATTTCTACTATTTAGACAAAGAGACAAGAAACTTGTGAGGAATTGACAGGATAAAGAAAGCAGGTGTTAGAAACTTTAATTAGTAGGGACTTCTGGGGCGCCTGGGTGGCTCAATCGGTTGAGTGCTGACTTCAGCTCGGGTCATGATCTTGCGGTTCGTGAGTTTGAGCCCCGCGTCAGGCTCTGTGCTGACAGCTCGGAGCCTGGAGCCTGCTTCGGATTCTGTGCCTCCCTCTCTCCTCCTCCCCCACTCACTCTCAGTCTCTCTCTCTCTCTCTCTCTCTCTGTCTCAAAAATAAACATTTAAAAAAAAATTTTAATTAGGGAATTCTAAGCAGAATTTAGGCTGAGGTAGTAGATTAGGAAAAAAAACCCCAGGGTTTGTTTCTACAGCTTTCTCAGCTTTAAAGTCTCTATCTCTGGTCCTAACGACTTTTTTTTTTTTTTTTTTTTTTTTTACCTCTTAGGACAAGGAGGGTATTTTTCATAGGGGAGATTGGTTTCCTGCTTTCCTGGGGACAGGACGGTTTGAGTGTCCTCGCGTTGGCAGTTTCTTAACTTTTATGTTAAATTATCAGTATGCCAAAGTGGCACATTTTGGGGTGGCCTGTCCTTGGCCCCACGTCAGAAACCATCCTAGACCGGGCCTACGTGTGTGGACTGCCACAGCTGTCAGAAGAAAACATAGGGAAGAAACTCCTTGATGTTGGTTCTGACAGTGATTTATTGCATGTAACACTGTAGCAGGGTTCTTGCACAGAGAGTCGGGACCCCGAGGCTTTTCTTTCCAGGAAGCAACTTTATTCGTGCCAGCACCGCTCAGTTGGGTTTGTACCCGAAGAACTGAGCCCCAAATGCCACGAGGCATAGTTTTTTATATATTTTTTACTTCTTTGTCTCCCATATATGGTTACACACAAACATGCAGTCTGATTAAGTGGTCTCATGTTACAAGGTCGTGAGGGACGTTGTCAAGTACGCGTATAGCCAGGTTGCCTTGAGGGTTTTTTTCTTTCCTTAGGGAGGGGACCCTACCACACTCCCCGCTTTGGTGCTCAGACCCCTCTATTTTGGGTCAAAGAGCATCATCTTGGTTTAGAGGTTTATATTTTTATAACATCATTACATGAGTGGCCGTATTTTTTTTAAATTATGGCCTCAGTGAGACTGGAGAGACTGTACAACCAGGGGAGCTAAGCAGGGTAGGATTAAGCAACCTTCCAGAATTAGGAGGAGGATAATTTTTATGAGAGTTTTGACCCCCCCCAAAAAAGTTGAAAACCATCTTCCAAATAACTCCCTGGGGTTTTAACCATTCCAGGTCTGGACGGGGACATGAGCAATTCTTTTCATTTGATTTGTGATCTCTTCTATGACTTTTTTTATTATTGTTTACCTGTAGGCAGCAGTTGCCTAGGTTAAACTTTTTATAAACTTCTCCCTCCGAAGTAAGCAGGTAATCTAAGGCCAAGTGATTTTGATAGATAGCATTGTGTATTTTGGTTTTCTGCTTGGCTAGTAAGTTAAGAGCTCTGGCAGTTTTATTGGTTATAATTATTATAACCGCTTGCAGTCTGATGATGCGGTTTAGCATGTAAATGGGAGTGCGGTAGCCCCAGGACCCAACCTCTGCCCAGCTGGCAGGGCCATAATGCTGGATTATATGCTGCGGGGGGGGGGGGGGCGGGCATTTATCATCTTTTTAATTGCCAATTTGTAAGACACACCACTTTTTTTGTCTCCCTGTCCCCATGCACGTGGACTCCCAATTGTTTCCCTCTGGCAAGTGGGAGCAGGAAGAAAGATGGACGAAGAGTTCCCAGCACCCATGACCGTGACCAGCCTGAGGGAAGTGCTGTATAGACTGTCCTTCCACATATCCAGTCTAGTCCCCCTGGGGCCTGCCATTTGATGGCTGCGTGGACACTGTCCCAGGCCTCTCAGAGATGAGAGAAGTCGGACAAGGGGTGGGGATCTGGCTCAAGGTGCTCTGGGGTCCCCCACCACTGGGTTTTCCAGGTGGTTGAGTTATAATATCTTTGGCCTAGGCATGGTAAGTTTTTAACAGAGATGACGATGAACTTTTTCCCCGCCAGGCAAGGGTTTGGGTTTTTTGAGGACCCAAACCCTGGTAGTAGAACTGGGGTATTTTGTTTTACTATAAGGTTTGTGGGGATCTGATTTTCTAGTCTCTTATGGCCATTGTTTCCCCATGTCGGTACCACGAAGTATCCTGTCCCCAAAAGGAAGGTGAGTGCTAACAGAAACCCCTCACCACACTTCCAGCCAGCCGGGGCGGCCTCTGCCAATCTTACGGCGAAAAGTAGAGTCAGAATCACAATAACAGTGAGAAACAAGGGGCGGCAGTGCATCACAGTAAGGAAACAGATCTAGAAAACAAGGACAGTCTATTTGTTCCACCAGACCGTCGATTCCCCAAGCTTCTGCCGTGCATAGATTAGCCAGCTTCTGGAGTGACTGAAGCAGGGATGCAGTGTCCCCAAGCCTCTGGAGTTGCAGATTGCTTCTTCCGCATGGTCAGCTTGCATGGCGTTGTTGGATCAGGAACGCACTCCCAGTTTCAAGATGCCGGCTTCACTCTGCTGTGAGGAATCCAGGGACCCACCTCAGGCACCTTTACTGCAGTAGGGGTGGACAAAATGACAGTGATCGGGCCCCTCCAGAGGGGTTTTAGGAGTTGGACGTTCCACTCCTTTATCCATATTGCGTCTCCTGGTTTAAAAGGATGAGCGTCTGTGGTCAGACTCGCAGGTAATCGCTCCCTAACCCAGCGGTGAAAGGTGGTTAGGGTAGAGCCAAGGGCCCCGCCATCTGTTGCCTTAAGGTTAGACTGCCCATCTCATTTAGACGCCCCCACATGCCCTTGATAATGGGGGGACGGCACCCATAAAGGATTTTATAAAGGGAGAACCCCGTCTGCTTCTTTAGCCTCCCACCTGCAGCTGCAGTCTGCCCCCCTGAAGGTCCCTTACCTCCCCCTGCCTAATGTTACCCCTTTCCCTAGTCATTCCTCCCCTGGAACAGGGCCTGTAACTGCCTGTAATGACCGCTCTGACTTCTTCAAGCTGAGAAGGGACGGTGTGGGGGCACAGCAGTTAGAGTCTGCCCGAGGGTCGGTCAAGTGGCCCACGGTGTGGTTCTACAGGGAGGCTGGCAGGCATGAGGCGGCATAAACATTAGTAGGCCCCAAGAGAAAAACGTCAAGGTTATACTCGCCAACGAGGTGGCATCTTAAGATGATGTCCCCAGTTTCCAAACCTGTCAGACAATCTAGGAGAGACCCTGCTTTGTAAATAACGTACGTCAGGGCATCTCTCATAACCCAGGTGATGGAGGAGCGGGAGCAGTAAGTAGTCCGTGGTGGCTCTGCTTCCAAGAGTTCGGCCCTAACTTAATTTAAAAAAATGTTTTTTCAAGCATCTAATGCTTGTGAGGTGTTATTTAGAGTTTTGCTGAGTATAAGCAGACAGTCTGCTTTATTTTGGGGTGTAAAACTTTTCCAAGAGCCAGGAGTTCTAGAGAAAGCGTCAAGGCAGCCATTTACCATTATTCATTTGCAAATTTTTAGGTAAGCCAAACCTGGGTATTATTTTAAAAAGCAGAACTTGTATTACTTTTTGTGCCTTTTCTGTCTTGGGGGAGAAGGCCTTTACTCCATTCGTAAAAGTATCAATCCGTACCCACAGATGTTGGGATTCCTCTGACCTTGGCACATGAGTGAAACCTAATTGTTAGTCTTTCCTGGATAGTCTCCAGTTCCTGGGTTGTCTGGGAGAGCAAGTTTGTGGTTGAAAGGATGGTTTTTAAGACATACTTCACAGGCTGATACTACTTGGCATAACTGTCCTTGACAGATTTTTTTTTCCAGCAAACATCCTTTGGGCCATTTGATAAGTTTTGTCCCTCCTTAAACGAAAGGCCTAATGTTGTGTTTTAATGATCTTTTTTTAAGCTCTGTGAGCTTGGTAATAGTAATTGCCCTGCTCTGTTTGTAACCATTTCTTTTTTTTTTTTTTTTAATTTTTTTTTTAACGTTTATTTATTTTTGGGACAGAGAGAGACAGAGCATGAACGGGGGAGGGGCAGAGAGAGAGGGAGACACAGAATCGGAAACAGGCTCCAGGCTCCGAGCCATCAGCCCAGAGCCCGACGCGGGGCTCGAACTCACGGACCGCGAGATCGTGACCTGGCTGAAGTCGGACGCTTAACCGACTGCGCCACCCAGGCGCCCCTGTTTGTAACCATTTCAAGGGAGGGAGACAGTGTCTAGGAGTCAGACCCCAGTTTATTTTTGGGGGGAGAGTAGGTGGGATTGAGTCTCCGTTAATAATTGATGTAGCAGGCAAACTATTTTCCTGAACCCTGGTATCTACAGCCTAAATGAGATGGGCAGTCTAACCTTAAGGCAATATCCAGTAATTTTCCAAAACTCATAATACAATTGTTTATTTGTTCTGGAATTAGTAGTCCTGTAGTCTCTGATTTAGTTATAATGTCCCTTCCTAGCAAGGGAGTAAGGCTCTCTGGTATTATCAAGAAAGAATGAGAAAAAATTTCCCATATGTATCCCAAGGGCTGAGAGAAAACCTTAGAAGTTTTCCAGAGATGCCTCTAATCGTCATGCTGCGTTTGGACGGTTGGCCTGGAGAGGAAAGGAGGACAGAAAAGGTAGCTCTGGTGTTAAGAAGGAAATCAACCAGTTTTCCTTCTATACTTAGAGTTACCCGAGGCTCTGGGTTTCTGATAGACAGTTGGTTTAGGGGAGCCACCGTGAAGAGCCCGAGGCCCCGTCAGTCCCTTCCAGGGACATTGGTTATCTGAGCCCTCACAGATAGAGGTCTCCGAGGGCATTCAGATCTCCAGTCACTGTCTCCACACAAGGGGCACGGCTTATGAGGTTTTCGTTTTGGTTGTCCCCTCTGAGGGCATTCTCATTTTAGTGCTCTGAATAGCCATATAAATGGCACTTGGTGCCAGGACCTCCGGAAGTCCAGTCTGACACAACTAAGGCCTCAGATTTTTTTAAGCCTGCTTTTCTGTTTGTGTGTTTTTTTTTTATTCTTATTCTCCTTTTGATCTTGGTTGTAATATACTCAATTGGCAGCTCGTAAGAGCTCCTCCAGGGTCCCTTCCGGACCAACAGCCAGTTTTTACAGTTTTCTCTGAATATCTGGGGCCCATCAAGTGACAGATTTGTCTTTTAGAATCCTCTCAGCCTCAGGGTGTTAGGGGAGATAACCATATATTTAATGAGAGCCTCCCTTAACCTTTCCAGGAAGGCCACCGGGGTTTTATTTTGTATCTGAAGATAGTGGTGAAATCAGTGTAATTTAAAGGTTTACCTTAGACCTCCCGACCATATATAAAGTTTTTTTTAAGATTTTTTTTGGCAAACTTTTAACAACTTTCCTTGGCTTTTAGATTTTGACCTAAGCCTTTTTTTTTAAACAACCAGTCTCATTTAGGACAAAATTCCTCCTTTTTTTTTAACCTTTAACAAAAAAAATATTTCCATTTCTTATATTTTTTTTATATATCTACTCCTTTACACGTAGAGTTGTTTTTAAATTTTATTCTTTTTTAAAAAAATTTTATTCTTAACTACATTTAGCAGAATTTTAACTCTTAGAAACCTTAGTCTCCAGTGAAAACTAAGTAGTAACCAACTGTGAACTGTTACATTAGAATTTCTTAGATGGCAAACTTATGAATCAATTAAGCACAAAGCAGTTTTTCAACAGATCCAAATAGCCTTGGTATTTCCGCAACAAGTCAAAAGCACAGACCTGCATCTAGTAATTAGTGCTCTAGCCTCTTGTTAGATATCCAATGAATTTAATCCCAATTTGTTATGCAAGCAAAAACTTTAATGTTTTAGATTACCAAAGACTTTGAAAGCTATCTTAACAATTACCCATGAAAACTATGAGACAGATAAAGTTAACCATTACTTTAAGTCATCTTTTTGCTAACAAATTGGAACAGAGATAACATGAGCTTATTTGACCTTCAGCAAATCTAGGTAGACTAAAAGTTGTTGTTTTTTTAAATGTTGACAAACATTGTCTCAAACCAACAAACTTAAATTAGCTTAAACACAATACATGTTACTTGGGTCCACTTAAGACCGTTTGTTCCCCATGGTTAATTTTTACCTGGACCAGTTGGTAGGGTAATCTGAAGTTGGTGATCTTGGCTCCAGGACATCTAGGGGGGCAGGGGGAGCTGATGGTGTCTGACGCATCGAGGAGCCAGTTGTGCAGGCCGCCCCCCCAGGTGGTGCAGAAACAGGAGGGGGGAAGAGAAGGCAGAAGAGGCGAGGTGCCAGCAGAAGGCAGAGAAAGAGAATTCCCAGCTTATCTTGTCCGCTCAGACAGAGCAGCAGACTCCAGGTTTCTTTTGTTTTGTTTTGTTTTGTTTTGTTCTCCACTAGTGGAATTAGGCAGTCCATGTCGGTTCGGAAAAGTCAGGGAATTTCCCCGAAACAAGGGGAGTTTTGCAGCTGCTTGGGAATGTTCCTTAAAGTCCCCGTTCTGAGGTAGACCAGCCAGAGACAGTTGGCTCTAATTATCGTAGTCATTGACCCAGGAAACGAACGAGAGACAAGTCCCCACACACAGTCACATAGCAACATCCCACCGCCTCCAACCTGCCACCCAGTGCCCAGCGCCTTAGAGTTGCAGCGTCGTTCCTCGTCCCTTGTAGAACTACCAGGGCAACTCGGAGGTGATCAGGCTCCCCTTCTGCCTCTTAGGGGCAGGTCTGCCAAAACGAACCCGGGTTCTTACCAGTCTGACGGGTGGCGCTCCTTAAGCTGGTTCCTGGGCCTCACGGGTTCCGTTGACGCACATGGGGTCCTCGCCCCAGCACCTCTCCCGGCACTCCGAGGTTCGTATCCCGGTGGCGAAGGAGGTGGAAACGCACCAGCTCCGAATCCCGGGTGAGCCCCCAAGTAATAGAGCAGGATTCTCTCACAGAGAATCATGACCCCGAGGCTTTTCTTTCCAGGAAGCAACTTTATTCGTGCCGGCACCACTCAGTTAGGTTGGTACCCGAAGAACTGATCCCTGAACACCACATGGCATAGTTTTATATATATATTTTTTACTTCTTTGTCTTCCATATATGGTAACACACAAACATGCAGTCTGATTAAGTGATCTCATGTTACAAGGTCATGAGCGATAGTGTCACGTATGCACATAGTCAGGTTGCTCTAAGGTTTTTTTTCTTTCCTTAGAGAAGGGACCCTACCACAACACAAAAAGCACATTCAACAAAGCAGGTATAAACAAGGGGGACTACATCAAACTAAAAAGCTTCTGCACAGTGAAGGGAACCATCAACAGAATGAAAAGGAGAAAATATTTGCAAACCATATATCTGATAAGAGGTTAACGTCTAAAATATGTAAGGAACTTACATAATTCAATAGTGAACAAACCAGTAACTGGTTAAAAATTGGACCAGGGCGCCAGAGTGGCTCAGTCGGCGTCCGACTCTTGATTTCGGCTCAGGTCGTGATCTCACGGTTTGTGAGTTCAAGCCCCATGTTGGGCTCTGTGCTGACAGGACAGAGCCCACTTTGGATTCTCTGTCTCTCTCACTCTCTCTCTCTCTCTCTCTCTCTGCCCCTTCCCCACTTGTGCTCTCTCAAAAAAAAAAAAAAAAAAGAAGAAGAAGACCTGGATAGACAGTTTCCCGGAAAACAGGTGCATGAACAGGTTCTCAGCATCACTCATCATCAAGGAAATGCAAATCGAAACCACAATGAGATACCACCTTCTAGGGGAGCAAAATTTGCCACCCCAAAATGTGTCTCTCTGGCATGAGGATTAATTCAGGCTGATTAGTTTTAAGGAACAGAAGACCCAGGAGCTTTTTCTTTTTACCTCTTTTTGAACTGCCTAAAAGAATTTAGATAGAGGACTTCGTCCAAGAAAAGAGCTATACCATCCCTATAATCACAGTGTAATGCAAAGTCGGCGTGGTAGATAGGGAGAGACCTAGCAAAGTGTTTGTTAAAATTCCTTTGTGCTTCCTGTTGTGTCTTTATGGCTCAGGAAACATTTGTTTCCCATTTATTTTTTTTCATTTTCCCGTGAATGGCTTTCCTTCCCTTAGAAGTCTCAGACCCCTACCCCTTTCTCCGTTCAGGATGACGTACGTACGTCATTTTGCCCATCTTTGGAATCTCTTATGTTTATGTGGATTCTCCGTAGGTATATAATTAAATTCGGTTTTCTCCGATTGCTCTATCTTGTGTCATTTTGATTATTCGGCCAACCAGCCAAAAGAACTCAGAGGTGAAGGGGGAAATTTCCCTTTCTCCAGCAACCTCACACCTGTGGGGATGGCTACTATCAAATAGACGAGAGAGAACAGGCGGTGAGGATGTGGAGAAAAGGGCACCCTCGTGCACTGTGGGTGGGAATGTCAATTGGTGCAGCCCCTGTGGAAAACAGTATGGAGGTTCCCCCCAAAATCAGAAATTGAACTACTATATGATCTAACAATCCCACTTCTGGGTATATATCTGAAGGAAATGGAATCAGTATTTGGAAGAGATATCTGCACTCTGTGTTCATTTCAGCATTATTCACAGTAGTCAGAACATGGAAATAACCTAAGCATCTGTAGATGGATGAATAGATAAAGAGAATTCACCCATCTACAGACGTCCGATATATATATATATGTATATGTACATATATATATGTAATGTGAGAGATGTATAATGTGAGATATATATATCTGCTGTCATCTGTGACAACATGGGTAAAACTGGAGGACATTATGCTATGTGAAATAAGCCAGACAGAGAAAGACAAATACTATATGATCTCATTCATATGTAGAATGTAAAAAAATTAAGTCAAACTCACAGAAACAGTTGAATGGTGGTTGCCGGGGGCGGGGGGGGGGGGGAATCAGGGGATGTTGGTCAAAAGATAAAGAAGTTCTGGGGATGTAAGGTTTGGTGTGGTGACTGCAGTTAATAATACTGTATTGTATACTTGACATTCGCTAAGAGAGTATAATTATTTTTCTTTTTTTCGGGTTTCAGATATTTAGTGATTCTGTGCATTTAGAGGGGACATATTTCCTGGATAAGTGGCAAATTGTGCAGATGTCTTCTGGAAGACCTTCGTTGTAAGCAGCTTTATGGTGAAACATTTCATTTCGAAGTCTGCACCTTCTTCCTTCAGCTTGCCGTGATCTATGTTCACAGAATAGAACCTGTATTGATTATTGCGACCCAGTTTGCTCCAGGTTTCTGGATTGAATAAATATCAGGCGCAAGACCTACAGCGCTGCCCCAGTACCTCTAGCTCCACTAAATACGAAGAGAGGGGTCAGGCTTGGCTGCTTCTCGGAACATCTTGGAAGATCTGGCGGAACGTGGTGGTGGCAGACGCCTAGGGTCTGGAAGGAGGGAAGAACGAATCTGCAAGGCGCAGGTGCCCAGAGAATAGATCTGAAGCCTTCTTGCTACACACGGAAAAGGTAACTGTGTGAGGTGACGGATGCGTTCAAATTAACTTAATTGTGGTCATCGTTTCACAGTGTCTACGTATATCAAATCGTATTGCACACTTTAAGTATATACAATATTATTTGTCCATTATAATTAAAGCTGGGAAAAATTAAAAATAGTGTCAGATCCATCCATTGATGGTTCTGTTGAGCTGAACTATCTCTTTACTGCTTGTCTGCCTACTGGATCTGTCAGCTACTAATAGAGGGAGTGTTGAAATCCCTCACATTAATAGTGGATTATCTATTTCTGCATTTTTATCAGTTTTTGCCTCTTGTATTTTGACGCTTTGTTGTAAAGTGCGTATATTTCAGAGATTATTGTGTCTTCTTGGAGAATTGACTCCCTTGTTATGTAATACCCTCTTTACCCCTGCTAAGTTTCTTGTTCCAGTGCCTTTTTTTGTCTGAAATTCACGTAGCTACTCCAGCTTTCTTTTGACTCGTGCCGGCTCGGTTCACCTTGCCCTACTCTTTTACTTTTAATGCATATGTGTTTTTATATTTAAATTGGGTTTCTTGTGGACAGCATATAGCCGGGTCTTGTTTTGCATCTACCCTTACGGTCTCTTCTTGCAATTGGCGTATCTAGACCACTCCCTTTTGAAGCGATTACTGACACAGTTGGATTTACATCCACCATGTTCGTGAAAATTTTGTACCTGCTTCACTTATTCTTTGTGTTCTTTTTAATCTTCCTGTTTCTGCCCTCTCTTTTAATTGAGCATTTTTTATTGTTCCATTTTCTCTTCTCGCTCAGCGTATCAGTTATATTTCTCTTTAACTTCTTGGTGGTTTCCCTAGACCTGGACTGCGCGACGTAAGTCTCCAACCAGTCCAGGTCCGCCTTCAGATGACACTGCAGCGTGGGCGTAACGGACTTCGCAGCCTCTCACCCCATCCCTTACTAACACTGCTACGTTTATTGCACTAACCTACCTGCTATCACCGCGCAGTATGTTGTGGCCGGTATTCCTTTGAACAGTCGTCCATTAGATTAAGTAAGACTAAGAAAAATAAAATACGTGATTTTGATCTTCACGTGTTCCTTCTGTGACCCCTTTCCTTTCGTTTACGTAGATCCAAATTTCTGACCAACGCCATGTTCCTTCTCTCTGAAGAGCAGCTTTTAACGCTTACCCGCAACGACAGTTCTCTCAGTTCTGTTAGCCTGAACGTTATGGACTGAATTATGTTCCCCTCCAAAGTTGATATGTTGAAGCCGTGACTCCCAGCATGACTGTATTTGGAGACAGGGCCTTTAGAGAGGTGATGAATGTCCACCGTGGTGGTAAGGGTGGAGCCCGGCTGCAGTATGACTGGCGTCCTCATAAGAAAAGGAAGAGACGCCAGGGATGGGCACTTACACAGAGGTAAGGCCATGTGAGAAGACGGCCATCTCCAAGCCAAGCGGAGAGGCCTCCGAAAAGGCAGCACTGATCTTTGCACCTTGATCAAAGCACCTTGATCTTTGACTTTCAGTCTCCAGAACTGAGAGAAAATAATTTTGTTGTTTAAGCCCCCAGTTTGTGGTATTTTGTTTTGGCGGCCCTAGCAGACTACTACACCAACAAAGTCTTTATTTTCCCTTACTTCTGAAGGATGGTTTTTCTGGATATAGACTCCTTGGTTGGTGGGGTTTTTTTTCCAACCCTTTAAATATTTCATGCTACCCTCCTTGCTTGCATGATTTTTGAAGCAAGTCCGATAGAATTCTTACCTTTGTTCCCCTCTAGGTAAGATGTTTTTCTTCTCTGACTTTTTAAAAGACTTTTCCTTGGCTTTATGCAATTTGAATATGATCTGCCTAGGTGTGTGAGTGCGCGCGTGCGTGTCTGTGTACGTGTGTGTATTGGCATTTATTCTGTTTGGCGTTCTATGAGATTCCTCGATTTGTGCTGTGGTTTCCGTCACGGATTTTAGAAAAATCCCAGCCATTATTATGTCAAATAGTTGCTTTTTCTCTTTCTTCTGCTTTTGACAGTCTCCTTATACATGTGCTGTGTTTTGGTGATTGCCTCACAGTTAATAGATAGTCTGTCCCAATTTTTATTATTTTTTCTCTTTACAACTCAGTTTGGGAAGTTTCTATTGACCTATCTTCAAGTGCTCGGATTCTATCCCCAGCCCTTTCCGATCACCTGACGCGTCCATCAGATGATGTAGACTTTTTCTGTTATAGTGTTTTCTGTTTCTTGTATTTCCTTTATATTCTTTCTTAGGGTTTCTGTCTCTCCATTATTATATGTACACTATCTGTTCTTGCATGTTGTCCACTTTTTCCATTAAAGCCCTTAGCACATGAATCCTACTTCTTTAATTTCCCATCTGATGATTCCACAATCTCTGCCGTATCTGACTGAACCTGGTTCTGACACCCACTTTGTCCCTTCAGATCGTTTCTTCTTCCCTTGTGTCATGCCATGTAACTTTTGTTGTTGTTGAAAGCCAGTCATGAATTATCAGGTGTTAGGGAGTAAATTGGCCGTTCGTATGAGAGTTCTTTTTATCTGGCTAGGAGATATGCTTTATTTACTCTTTTCTGTACCTGTAGTGTCAGAGGATTCAGTTTCCACGAGTGTCTTTGTTTTTTGTCCCCCAGCATCTTTCGTTTCCCTAGACAACCCTTCTTAAGTAGAATCTGAGCCTTGGCGCTCTCTGAGCAGTAATCCACTGCTATTCGGCAGGAGCCCTGTTGATGTTTGCTCAGGTCTGGACTGAGAAGCATCCTGTAATCCTGGGATTAGGTCTCAGTCGTTCAGTGTACCTGTCCCCCTGGGCTGGGATCTTCTCCGGTGTTTCTCAGCTTTTTCCCCCCACCTTATGTGAAGAAGGAAGGCTATAGGGGGCCTGAAGTTTGGGAATTTCCCTCACCCCATGTCCAGGGAGGCTTCTCCCTTGCTGGGTAGGCCTTTCTTGTGGAGAATGCTCTTGGCTTCTTTCAAAATGGTTACCTCTCACCTCTCCCTGGCCCAACAGGAGGCAATTTTGCTCTGATCGTTACCAAGAAAACCTGGTGAGGATTCTAGAGGCAGACACTGTGATGGTGGAGGGAAGGGCTACCTTAGATGGCCCCCCTGCCAGGAGTTCTCTCAGGCCAGTCCATGCTCAGCACCACCCCCCCAGCAGGTCAGGGAAGCTGCCATGTAAGTTACTGCCTCGGGTTTGCTGAGTTGCATTCATGGTAACCTGTGGTTTCTAGAATCCCCAGCTCCTTCAGGTTTGGGGTGTGGTTTGTCCCATGAGCTCAGTTCTGTGACATATCCAGAAAGAGTCACTGGTTCTGTTTTCCTCGTTGTGAAGGTGGGTGATGAGTTGCAAGCACTTTACGTGTTCGAGTCGAGTCTTTCCTTTGCGTTTTAGACATTATTTCCTTAGCTCTACGGACATATCTGGTAAAAGTCTTTAGTAATCCCATGCCTGTGCTTCCTTAGGGACAGTTCTCTTGATTGCCCCCCGCCCCCCCCCCCCCCGCCATACATGGGCCATACGTTCTAGATTCTTCACGTGCCTCGTAAAATTTTACTGAAAACTGGACATTGTGAATATCATAATGTGGCAACTCTGGAAATCAGATTCCCCTCCTGGCAGGCTCCGTTGTCGCTGCCTGTTGTAGTTATCGTTTATTTAGGACTTCTCTGAATTAATTCTGCAAAGACTATTTTTTGTATATGGCCACTGAAGGCTTAGCTTAGTTAGTGGTCGGCAAATGGTGGACAGAGATTTCCTTCAGTGCCTGGAACGCATCAATCTCCCGGTCATTTCCGAGAGACTCAGTGTGTGTGTGGCTTTCATCATTCAGTCAGGCAGTTTACAAGTCTGTAGTAACCTTCACTAGCCTCAAGGTCAGCCAGGGTTGGGAAGTTAGGGCTTCCTCACACTTTCTTGAGCATGCACAATGCCCTAAACGTGTACTTGGCCTTCTAGATTCCCAGGAATATGTCAGAACTTTTCGAAGCTCCTGTGGACTGTGGTGGCCCAACCGATTCTGTTAAGCTTTGTGGTTAGTCTGGTAAACTTCCCTCAAAGGTTACCTTTCGCCTTAGGCATCCCCCGCCCCAAACACTTTCCAGTGAATGTTTTTGGCCAGTGCCCTCAAGAAGAGATTTTTTTTTTTTTTTTTTTAGCATTAGAGGAACTCCTAGTCAGTTCAAATAAAGACGAGTCCTTGGAGGAAGGTCTTCCAGTGATCCATTAGGTTAAATAATGAATATTTGGGGGGAATGAGGCTTTAAAAGACCACTCTGCTCCTTCCTATACTGAAAGGGAGTACACATAATCCTGTAGACTATGGATTATAATGGACCTGGGGGGTAGGAAGAATGGGGAGTAATTGCTAACAAGTCGGATTTCTTCTGAGCATGAAGAAACATTCTGAAATTAGCGTTGATGAGTGGCACAGCCTTGTGAATATACTAAAAACCACTGAATTATGCACTTTAAGATGATGTGTGAAATATGTCAATATAAACAAGAATTGAAGTTCTGATACATGGGTGAACCTTGAAAATATGATGCTAAGGGAAAGAAGCCACACAGAATAGGCCTTATATTTTATGATCCCATTTGTTAGGAATGTCCAGAATATTGAAATCCATAGACAGAAAGTAGATGAGTGGTTGCCAGTGACTGGGGAAAGGGGAAGTGGTGAGTGATTGCTAATGGGTATGAAGTTTCTTTTCGGGGTGAGGAAAATGTTCTGGAATCAGATAGTGAGGATTGAGGCACCAATTTGCAGATACAGTATACTAAAAACCACTGAATTGTACATTTTAACAGGGTGAACATCGTGGTATATGAATTATATCAATTAAAAAATGTTGTTTTAAAGGAAAATGTAATGCCATAGAGAGCATAAATGCGTTCATGTATTCAAAAAATATTTATGGAGTATGTACTGCTTATCTGACCTGTCTAGGTACCAGGGACCAGGAATTGAACAAAAGTCCTTCCCCTCATGGCCTGGCAGGTGCAGTCTGAAGAGTGCGTGACTCTTCATCTCGGGGTCGTGAGTTCGAGCCCCGCACTGGGTGTAGAGATGAGTTAAAAATAAATCAGTAAATAAACTTAAAAAAAGTCTTTCCCCTCCTGGACAGTATATTCTGGTATTAGAAGAGAAGCAGTAAGATAAATAGCTAAGAACTAGGGTCTCGGGCAGTGCAAAGGGACAAATAAAACAGGGAAGGAAGAGTGGTGTCATTAGATTTTAGACCACCTGAATAAGCAGATGGCATTTTGGCAAAGATCCGAAGGGTGGTCAAAAGGCGAGCCATGAGAATATCTCAGGGAAGAGCCTTCCAGGCGGAGGGAGCAGCACGTGCAAAGGCCCTGATGCGCAGCTGGGCGCGACAGTTGAGGAACAGCAGGGGGAGGAGCGTGGCTGGAGTGAAGAAGGTAGAAAGGGAGAAGGTAGGTGGAGTCGAAGCCATAACAGTGGCGAAGGGGAAGGGCTCAGACTGCATTGGTTCTCGCAGGCCACTGTCAGGAATTAACTTTCATCTTGCGCTCAGAGTGACCAGTGGGCTTTCCAGGGTCAGAAACTCCCATCTGTCCCTTTCAGATGATATAGGAGGTTCCTTTTTTGGAACAGGCTCTCCCTCCTTGGGCCACTAAGCCCCACGGCGAGTGCCAGCATGAACACTGTGTTTAACAGAGTATCAGAGATTTCTCGGGACATGTACAGTTATGAGATAATGCAGACACTGGAAAACAGGATCGTGCTTTTCACCATCAAAGACTGTCACAGTCTGATTGTGGAAGTCAGATGGGGCGCAGTGTTCACTTATTCTAGCCGTTGATATCATCTCCTAGGGTCTCTGTACTCGAAGCTTTTGATAAAGCCAGAGGCTGTTTGCATCTTGCCGGTTGACCGAGCTGACATGCTCAGCTTCCTGACGCGAGCTCCCCGGTTTGCCTCTGGCCCGGTTGCACTTTGTGCATTTACTTTGTGCTACCCACTTCGTCTCTCCGTGGGCTGTGAATTTCCCCCTGGGGGTGAAGAAAGGGTTCTGGAAATAGTGAGGATTGATGCACAAATTTGCAAATCGACTAGAAACCCCTGCATCGTACATCGTAACAGGGTGAACATCATGGTATGTGCATTGTACCTCAATAAGAATGTTATTTTTAAAAAGACAGAATAATGCCATGGAGAGCATAAATCCGTTCATATATTTTAAAAATGCCCGTGGAGCATTTACCGTTTACCTGCCATTTATTTCTAGGGACTGGGGACTGAGAACGGAACGAAAATGCTTTCCCCGGTAGGCCATATATTCTGGTATTAGAAGAAAAGCAGGGAGGTCGCTTTTCTTAACAATATCTCCGATCGCTTCTGTGAATGACTCTGAAGCACACTCAGGAGTCTCCAATAATTTGTTCTCTGGTTTCCTGATGGTGCTTCACGTATGATCTAGTCCGTTGTTCCTGCTCATGAGGGTCCCAAAAGGCAACAAGTGAACTTCCCTCAAAACAGACCAACGCGGTGATGCTTTGTTCAGAATTGCCAAAACCTGGAAGGAACCAAGATGTCCTTCAGCAGGTGAACGGGTGAATAAGCTGTGGTACGGCCAGACGGTGAAATATTATTTAGCATTAAAAAGAAACGAGCTACCAAACCATGAGAAGACATGGAAGAACCTTAAATGCATTATCACTGAGTGAAAAGGCCAGTCTGAAAAGGCTCCGTGCTGTAGGATTTCCAGCTATAGGACATTCTGGAAAAGGCCAGACCGTGGAGACGGGAAAAAGATCAGTGGTGGCCAAGGGTTGCGGGTCAGGGGAGGAGGAGTAGCCGGAGCACTAGATTTTTCGGGCAGTGCAGCGACCCTGTGTGACACGTCGATGATGGCTGCGTGTCCCTGTACATTGGTTCAAATCCATAGAATGTACAGCATTAAGAGCCGCCTGGTTGATTCTCCAGACTCGTGTGGAGTCTCCTCCTCACTCCCGCTATCCAGCCACATGGCCTCTTCTAGAAAATATGAACCCTCCCCACCTCAGGATCTTTGCCCAAAACCTCGCTCCTGGCGTATTTCATACTTATTCTTCAGGATCGGCTTTCATGTCCCTCCCTCGGAGTGGCCTTTCTTGACCTCACAAACCTAAATCTGAATCTATTATATTCTCTCTCCTTGTTCCGTGTTCCTTACATGGACACACTTACCACCCTCTGTGGATTTATTAGTTTACTGTCCGCATCCCCAGTTGGGTGGCAGATTTCATGAATGTAAGGAAGGCACCTGCCGTGTTCGCTGATGTATTCCCAGCACGTAGCCCGGGGCCCGACGGGAGGAGGTGCTCAGTTGACCTGTCAAATGCGGGAGTAAATGAGTGGGCTCTGTGAGGTTGATGTTATTAGCTCAGAGTACTTCAGCTGCCACACAGCTAGCAAGGGGACAGAAATGGAGGAGACCTCAGAATTACAGTTCCTAGGTGAATATACCATCTAGGAAAGTATTTGCTAAGGGGATGGAAAGTAGGGGTGGGGGGGGCGTGGACCTGGCAGGTGAGAAGATTCCAGACCAGTGACTCTCAGGGAGATGGCCCCAGGCGTGTTGGGGGGTGGGGGGATGGGGTGAGAATGTGCAAGATGCATATTCAGTATTTTACATTTGTTGAAAAATACCTTCTGTTTTCATAAAACAGACCGCTGAAAGACTGTCCCTTCCCTGGCTGGGAAGGAAAATAGGAAATAGGGCGCCTTTTCCTCTAAGGGCAGATTTTTCAGTTTCCCAGAAGGAAGCAGGTTTACAAGGCCATGGGGAAACGGCTGCCCAAGGGCATTCTCGCACTTACCTAAGCAGAGTGGAGGGCAGGAGGGCGCAGGCGATGTCGGGCGCGGGCCTGCCAGGACCCTGTTCGCACAGGGAGAGCAGGTCGGGGTGACAGCACCCCACAAGCTGCACGCTCCACCCCCATCTCACAGACCGCCCTTCCCACCCTCCAGGCTGCACGTGGCTTCGACTCCCCACGCCCCTCCAACCACAGCCCCCACCCCTCCATCCGCACCCAACCGCAGCTCCGTTTCACCCCCCATCACCGCCATAGGCTTCACATCGGCCCAGTCTTGCCTCATCCCACCGCCCAGACTAGTCTCGTCGCCCTCCTCTGCTGGGCGGCGGTGCCCGAGCTTGTCTGTGACACTAGCGTGCTGGCGTGTCCGTGAGGGACAGGCTCGAGGTTAACAGCCATGCGCACGGGGAGAAGCCAACGTTGTGTGCAGTAGGGCCGGCAGCCGGGGTTGTGCTTGGACGGTTTGCTTTTGTTGTTCTTTGGCTTGGATTGGGGGCGGGGGGCTGCTATTTGGGCATGTAGTGGTTTTTCTGTGTGCATCTGTCTGTCAATGTATAGGTTCCAAATCGTTTTTCTGGGAAAAGACCCTTATTTTTCTAGAGTGATTTGACCCATTTTTGGTGAAATGCATTAACTTTCCCCTTTCGAAAGACTGATGGGGAGGGAATAATGGGAATGACTTCATATGCCAAAGAAAACAGATAAGGTGTGAAGAGACGTTTTATCAACATTTAAATCTCCACGTGCCGTTTTGGTTTTGTTTTTAAGAACTTCGCTAGGAATGAAATTGACTAAGTCAAAGAATGTTAGAGCTGGAAGAAACTTTTGAAACGAAACCAGCTTCTCATTATTATTTACGTAGAACAAGAGGCCCAGAGAGGGTAAGTGACTTGTCCAAAGTCACAGAGCACTTGAATGCCGTTGGGGCTGATTTCCAGCCTGGAGCTCAAGTGGGAAGCGCAGTATCTCTCAGTGAAAAGACAGTCGTGTGATTTTTAAAGATTTTATTCTATTTTTTATTGTATGGTTATTGTAAGAGAAGTTGGGAGAACTTAATGTTTTAATTTGCCTGGAGTTCCTACCACTTCAAAATGATCCTTGTGAGTATTTTTGCTGTATAATTTTCCAGACTTTCTAATGTATGTGTATCCTGGTAAAAAAAAAAAAAAAAGCGCCGTATTTATTAAAATTGGTTCACACTGTGCACACTTCTTTGCAATGTAATTCGTAACAGATGCATAACTATTGTATTGAATGGATGTACTTTCATTAACTTAATCAGTCCCTAAGATAGACATATAAGCTTTTTCAAATGTTAAGCTCTTATAAAAGATGCTGCATTAAAGATTCCTGTTTGTACATCTTTTGCTGAAGTGGCATCTCCTTATTGATCGGTATGAATTTTTGTACGAATGTAGTGCCGTGGTGTATGTAGGCTGGGTGTGAACCCTGGCTCTGGAACTTACTACCGTGTGTCTTTACACAAATCACCACCTTTCTAGGCTCCAATTGCTTCAAGCGGAAGCCGTCATACTACTGATCGCCTGGAGGTGCTGGGAGGATTAAATGAGATAATACATGTAACGTAATTCGTGCCTAGCACATAGCAAGTCCTAAATCAGTATTAGCTAATATTATTGGCACCACAAGAAGATTAGTTCTTCAACATAACGCCAGAGTTTTCGATTCTTTCAAAGAGAGTAATCAGTTTCATAAGGAAGTTTTTAGGTGTAAAACTAAGGTAGCTAAATATTTCCTGCTTACAACTTAATGTGTCCAGAGGATAGATAAATTCTTTTTTAAATTTATTTTTGAGAGAGAAAGAGCGTGAGCAGGGGAGGGAGATACAAAATCCGAAGGAGCTGTCAGTACAGAGCCCGACACGGGGCTCGAACTCACGGACCGTGAGATCATGACCTGACCCGAAGTCGGACGCTTAACCGACTGAGCCCCCCAGGCGCCCCGATAAATGATAAATTTAAGTGAACTGTGGGCTGTTGAGCTATTTGCCGTGTTCTGGTTATACAGCTTACTGCCGGTCAAAACAGAAAAGCGTAGCTTTTCACTGAAGGTTCTTAAGTAGAAATCGGCCGTTTTGTGATAACCGAAGCCGCCGCTGATACCTCGTCCTCTGGAAAGTGCTCAAAGCACAGCTTACGCCATAAAAGCAGCAGGATTTCTAAGCTACCACCTGCAAAGCTTCCCAGTGCCTCAGAAAATTGGGGCAGGGGACGCCTGGGCGGCTCAGTTAGGCCTCCGTCTCTTGATTTCGGCTGGGGGCCAGGTCTCGAGGTTCAGGAGTTCCAGCCCCGAGGCCCGCTCCGCGCTGATAGTGCGGAGCCTGCTTGGGATTCTCACTCTCCCTCCCTCTCTGCCCCTCCCCCGCTCGTGCTGGCTCACTCTGTCTCTCTCTCAAAGTAAATAAATAACAAAGAAACGTAAAATAAATAAACGTAAAAAAGAACAAAAACTATTTTGAAAAATTGGGGCAGGTTCCAGGAGGTGAAAGCGAAGTGAGGACAGTCATCACGCTCTGAAGTCTGGCACAAGACCAGGTGCTGCTGCCACTCGCGCACAGCGGCACCGACCCTCCGGCACACCTTGTTGCCGTGGGACAGCAGTGGCCACGGGCGACCTGAGCTGCCGCAAGATCTCCTCCGACGCCCCTGCTTCCTCGCCCGGTGTGCGTGCAGCCCCACGGCCAAGGGCGCCAGCTCCTTCCCCCCGGCTGGAGGCAGGGAGGGGCAGACGTAGGTTCCGCAGTGTCTTCACAGCTTTGACTTTGTCCTCATGGGTTCAAGGGAATCCTTGCGGGTTCCAGTTTGCCCCTGGTACGGACTGACCCCCCTCCTGACTCCTTGACTCCAGGACCAAGCCGATGTTGGCCGGGTGCTCACCGTGGGCCTTATCTTTATTACTCTAAACTTCACAGGGGCGCCTGGGTGGCTCAGTCGGGTGAGCGTCCGACTTCGGCTCAGGTCGTGATCTCAGGGTTCATGGCTTCACGCCCCGCATCGGCCTTTGTGCTTCGGATCTTTTGTCCCTCTCTCTCTCTCTCTCTCTCTGACCCTCCCCCGTTCTCTCTCTCCCTCTCTCTCAAAAATAAAACATTTTGAAAAAAACAAAAATAAACCACGACATGCGGGTGGGGGCAGGTTCCATTCTACAGATGTGGCGAGTGAGGCACACGGGGAAGCCAGCCAGCTTGCCCGAGGTCACACAGGGAGTCAACAGCGGGGCTGAGCAATCTGCCTCCATGATTTGCGTCTCTTTCCCTGGTGTGGGCTGACCTCCGTCTCCAGACCATGCGAACCCACAGCGCGGTGGCTGGGCGGGACGTCCTGACGTGCCCCACGCTGCCTGGCCCACGCCCTTCTTACTTGGCAGCCAGGACAGGCTTATCAGCTGAAGGTCACAGGTACAATGAGGTACAGGAGGGACCTTATTTTCACCAGAAAACATCCTGTCCCTCTTGCACACCATCGGAGGATAACCATCTCTCTCTCCTCTCATGGGCCTGCGTGAGTAAATAATTAGGAAGTGGCTGAAACAGTAAACAGAAAGCAGTGTGGTACGGTCATCCGTGAAGTTCCGCTGGAAATAATCCGAAAGTGTTCCTGCCGGTGATGTAAGTGGCTGCTATTCTCAAAGACAAACTTCCAAAGAGCACATTAAAGATGCGAGCACATGGGGCGCCTGGGTGGCTCGGTCGGTTAAGCGTCCGACTTCGGCTCAGGTCATGATCTCACTGGTCCGTGAGTTCGAGCCCCGCGTCGGGCTCTGTGATGACAGCTCGGAGCCTGGAGCCCGCTTCGGATTCTATGTCTCCCCCTCTCTCTGCCCCTCCCCTGTTCATGCTCTCTCTCTGTCTCAAAAATAAATAAACGTTAAAAAAATTAAAAAAAAAAAAAAGATGCGAGCACAGGTACCTCCTCTCCCCCACAGCTGCACTACAGTGTCAGTAAGAAGGAGAAATTTAGGGCACGCCCGGGGCGGGGGGGGCGGGCTCAGTCTGTTAAACGTTCGACTCTTGATTTTGGCTCAGGTCATGATCTTGTGGTTCGTGAGATCAAGCCCCGTGTCAAGCTCTATGGCTGCCGATCTGGAACCTGCTGGAGAGTGTGTCTCTCTCTCTCTCTCTCTCTCTCTCTCTCTGCCCCCTCCACCACTCTTGCTCTCAAAACAAAATGAGAATGAGAAATTTGAAGAATTTATAAATGGGATGAATTAATGACAAAAAATGATTAATGGATACCTCCAGGATAAAGGCACCTAAGAAGCTGTTTAATCAAATTCCCTTGTTCTCTCAAAGGCAGATTTGCTGACATGGCGGGCTCAGCCTCTCTCTACCTGCCCTTATTTTTCTTCCAAGTGGCTAGTGGAAGAAGGGCCTCAATGAAGTGAGCAGAGCCACTTCATTCATCAAGACACGGCACGGCTTGTCTATGAGTGAGGCAGCCCTAAATTTCTTTTTAAAAGGGGATGATGTGGGGCGCCTGGGTGGCTCAGTCGGTTAAGCGTCCGACTTCGGCTCAGGTCATGATCTCACAGTCTGTGAGTTTGAGCCCTGTGTCGGGCTCTGTGCTGACAGCTCGGAGCCTGGAGCCTGCTTCAGATTCTTGTTTCCCCCCCCCCCCTCTGCCCCTCACATGCTCATGCTCTGTCTCTCTCTGTCTCAAAAATAATAAACATTAAAAAAAATAAATAAAAGGGGATGATGATAATGGTGGCTGTGCAGGTAAAAACGGGATAAATCACTTACAGTTGTCAAGCACAGACCCACTGGTTAGAAGCTATTCTCAATATTCAGGATATTAACACGTCCCAGGGTACCTGTAAACACCTCATAAAGAACCATAAAGCCATCAATCTGGCCTGGCTCTTATCTCACGCCTTTCAGTGGGGAACAAGAATTCAGGAAGGTAGTTGGGGGGTAGGGGTGAGGGGGGTGGAATATAGAAACTCTCTGGTCTACAACACAGGCCCAGTAAAGGACACACTTGCGCTGTTGGAGGGCGCCCTGCCGCCACGGGAGCGGAGCCCAGCAGAGGATGCGTGCTCTACAGCTGTGTCCAAAGTCAAAGGAAGGGCCCCTTGTACTGGAAGCGCTCTTGAATGCACTAGGCACTGGGCAGGGGGTGACACTTGCACTCTGACGTGGGTTTATTATTAAAACCCTGGAGTACTTGGGCTTTCTCAAGGGGTGTGTGGCGTTTCCTGCAGGGTGCATGGAGCACTCAGAGGGCTCCGCTTTCAGCGTGTTATTGCAAAACCCCAGAGCAAGCAAGCAGCCCCCCAGCTAATCGTTTCGTCTGAATCGCCAGCCCGGCTCGTGGACTCTGGGTGCGAAGGGAGCCGAACCAGAGAGTCCCGTCCATTAACTACCGACTTCTCGGCGGGGAGAGGCGCGCTCAGAGCCCACGCGGCGAGGGCGACCACCGTCGCTTCCGTGCTGGGGCTGCCAGGGGCCCCGCGCTTTCTCCAGCCCTCCCTCTGAGTCCCTCGCCCTAGAGGAGCTTAGGGCGACAGCCCTGCACCGACCTCGGTGCAGCGACAGCCCGGCGGTGAGACGTTCTCGCCACACTTCTCCCAGGGCTCTGGGGGCTGGTGGGACGTTTCGTGCCCCGCCCCCAGACCCGCCCCCGCCCCGCCCCGCCCCCGGCTGGCTGGCACCGCCCAGCAAGGCCCCTGCCCTAGGGTAATGCCCCGGGTAAGCGGCGAGTTAAAGCCCTCGGGCACGCCCCCTCCCGCAGCACGCTTCCGGCAAGCGCTCCGCCTACCTCGTGGCCACGCCCCAGCCTCGTGTGCTCCCCGGCAGGTCCCGCCCACCACAGCTGGGATGCCGGGTCTCACCACAGCTGGGATGCCGGGTCTCACGAGCTGGACTCGGGCGAGACCGGGAAGAGCCACGGGGTGAGAGCCTGGGCCGAGACAGGGGCTTTGGCTAACATCAGACGTTAACATCTTCCCCTGGGAGAAGCGAGTTACGGGACGCCGCCGCTGCGCTCCGGTCGCGGCCCTTCCCCGCCCTCTACCCTCTCTGCCTTTCCCCCTTTCCAGATAGGAAGTCTTGTATCTCAGTGAAGGTAGAGGGAGAAGAGGAGGAAATGTGGTCCAAAGTGGGCCAGGGTGGAGGCGGGGTGGGAAGAACGCGGAGGCGGCGGCGGCCCGGAGCCCAGGAAGCAGCAGCTGGGCTGTCCTCCTGAGGTCCCTGAGGAGCAGCAGCAGCCCGGGGACAGGCAGCAGCGCCCCTGCCACACCACGTTCCTGGCCACAGCCCCTCCCTGGCAGCTTTTACACCGCACGGAATGCTCGCACGCGTCCCTTCCGTGTACGGCGTGCTTCTGGAGATGCCTGGTTCTCCAGGGGCTCGGTTGCCTCTGGATAGCTTCCGGAGACCCCCCCCCCCACACCTTCTTCAGGGCCAAAAACCATCTAGCGGGCCCAAGGCCACCCCGGCCTCCATCCCAAGACTCCGGGGTGGGAGCCGACTACTGGGCATCAAGGTAAATATTTTCATGCAGTATTTAAATCCAAGTAGGGAAACATTGGCAGGAAGCCAGTTTTAAATAATGTTTTAGTAGAGCTGTGGACGATGCACGGTGGAGCAGGTACAGGATCAGGTCCTACCTATATTTAAATTTTGATAATTTTAGGGGCGCCTGGGTGGCGCAGTCGGTTAAGCGTCCGACTTCAGCCAGGTCACGATCTCGCGGTCCGTGAGTTCGAGCCCCGCGTCGGGCTCTGGGCTGATGGCTCAGAGCCTGGAGCCTGTTTCCGATTCTGTGTCTCCCTCTCTCTCTGCCCCTCCCCCGTTCATGCTCTGTCTCTCTCTGTCCCAAAAATAAAATAAACGTTGAAAAAAAAAATTTTTTTTAAAAAAATAAATAAATTTTGATAATTTTGAGGCACCTGGATGGCTCAGTCGGTTAAGCCTCGGACTTCAGCTCAGGTCATGGTCTCATGGGGCGGGTGCCAGCGGAGCCCCACGTGGGTCTCTGTGCTGACAGCTTAGCCTGGAGACTGCTTCGGATTTTGTGTCTCCCTCTCTCTCTGCCCTTCCCTGGCTCACGCTCTCTCTCGGCCTCTCAAAAGTAAATAAATAAATTTTGATAATGTTTAAGTCATGAGTTATTTTTGCAATAACTTGTTCATGTTAAATACTGCATTAAAACATGTATGTTGATTGCGGATTTACTTGGCCCCACATTAAATTTTGCATGGGACCCAAAACTGTCCCCTAAAGCCAGCCTCAAACTGGGTATTACAGAAAAGTGTCCTGGGGTAGGGGGAGGGGTATGAAGGGGATAGAAATTTTAAAACAAGCATGAAATAACATCCGTATATTTAATCCACATCTCTGAAGACCAAAACACTGGTGATTTTCTCCTCTCAGAAAGGAGCTTGCAATAAGCATGGGTGTGAATGAAGCCAGGGTGCAGGTGAGTCCATCTGAAAAAAGCACTTGGGCCAGACAGCCATTCTAAAACGTGCTTCGGGGCTTTTGTCCTGGACATTCTCATGTTGGTTTGTTTCTATTGCTTTTTTCCATTACTGGAATATAAGTTTTGAATTTGGGGACTTTAAGGGATAGAAAATGGGATAAATTCCAGTTTATGGAAACTGCCCATTACCAGTGGAAACGTGAGTTCCTAGAGGAAAAAAAAAAAAAAAAGATTTTTCCCACACCTGTACTATACATGCACGTATTTTTCTTTTTTTGCAACAAAGCTCAATTCCTAACAGCAATCCTTTGGGATGGATGGTAACCCTCCATAAAGGAATATTTCTGTCTCCTGTGTAGTCATGTTGGGACTCCATCTGCCCCAGAAGTATTTACATTAATGCACTGAGGAGCTGGGTTAGAAGAGTTCAATTGTACTCAATTCTTTAAAATGTTTAAAACCAAGCAGAACCTCTGAACTAAAAGGAGTAATTTTTGTAAGTATGTTGGCGCTGGTGCAAGGGAGTAATTCGTTCACAGAATACAGGCCAGGAGTGCCTAATGTCTGCTTAGTTATGTTGAAACTGAAGGAGGAAGAGAGCTTCAAGTCCAAGTCCTCCTATTGTTGCTTTTAAGCATTCAGTAAAGCAATGTAGGAAGTGGCATCCCTAAATTTGTCTAAAACAAAACAAGGAACTACGAATGAGCGTCCACTGACCTAAAAAGGGTGAAAATGGCAGTTCTGATCTACACATTGCAGATACCACACAAGTTCGATGTTATGAAACTACCAAAGGCAGAAGTGAATATTCTCTTAAAGAATTTCTAACATCTAAGGATTTTTTTCCCCTTTTGGCAGTACAATTATGAACAAGTGGGTTTTGTGGAACTTGCTGGGGGGTGGGGCAGATCTGTACCTGTGTTAATTTGAAACACTTTTTCATTTTCCCAAGTGGTGATGACTTGTAGGTCATGGGATCAAAAAGCGACTGCTTGAGATGATAGAAAACCGGAAGTTGTATCACAGAAGTGTTGGTAGGGGGAACACCAGGAGGAGCTTATCGCCGGCTTTTCTGCAGAGCGTGTGTGAGTGCACTGTTGGAAACAGGCTGTAGAACTAGTGATGGGGTGTCTGAAAAGCAGCTCAACAAAGCAGGCCACGTGAGGCCACAGCTGGCCTCACCAGTCTGGTCAGGGCTTGGGAGGCCAGGCCTCTCTGCTTTCTCAAACAGGCAAAGCAAACTCAGAGAAAACGAAAAAAGTTGCTGACTTGCTTTCACTGGGTTTACATACTGGTCTCTTAATGGAGTTCTGAAAGAAGAGCCACAAGAAAGAAAAAGGGAAGAAAATGTTCTCATCTACTTTCAAACTCTTAATGTATGCTTTTCCCTTTCTCTTTTGCAAATGTAAGAGACTCGTTTTACGAACCAGTACTGGGAATAGAGACCCAATAAATTGGCCCAGATGACAGCCTGCTGTGGCCTCTGGCTGTTTATGGGTTTGACCACTGGTACATTTGAATCTCCCCCAAATGAGCTCTATTACACTGGCCTTAAGGTTATACATTCATGCGGAGGAAGGATCCTAGATCCTGAATCTGAGAGCACAAGTGAGGAGTCAGACAGGGAGAGGAGACCCACAGTGTCACAATTTATAGTTGGGAGACTTCCAAAAGGATTAAATACAATGTAAATTCCATTAACCAGGGTGCTGAAATGGACAGTGAGGTCAACTGACAGTTTTTAAAATTAATTTTATTGAGACATAACATATAACATTAGTTTCACGTGTACAACATAGTGATCTGTATACACTGCAAAATGATCACAGTTAAGTCTAGTTAACATCTGTCATCAGTTACAAAAATTTTTTTCTTGTGCTGACAGCTTGAAGGTCTACCCTCTTAGCAACTTTCAAATATGCAAAGTAGTATTATCTTTTTAATTATTATTTTAGAGAGACAGAGAGTGCGAGTGGGGAAGAGGAGGAAAGAGCGAATCTTAAGCAGGCTCCATGCTCAGCATGAAGCCTGATATGAGGCTCAATCTCACGACCATGAGATGATGACCTGAGCCGAAACCAAGAGTCTGATGCTCAACCAACTGAGCCACCCAGGCGCCCCGCAATGCATCGTTAATAACTATAGTCACCATGCTGTACATTACATCCCCATGACTTATTTTATAACCAAAAGTTTGTACCTTTTAACCCCCTTCACCCATTTCTCCCACCCCCTCCCCACCTCTGGCAAATGCGAGTCTGTTCTCTGAGTTTGGTTTCTTTTGTACGTGTGTGTGTGTGTGTGTGTGTGTGTGTGTTAGCTTCCACGTGTAAGATCATACCATGTTTGTCTTTCTCTAATTTAGCACAATGTCCTTGAGGTCCATCCATGTTGTCGCAAATGGCAAGATTTCACTCTCTTTTACGGCTGGATAATACTCCATTGTGTGTGTACGTGTACACACAGGACATTTTCTTGATCCATTCATCCACTGATGGACGCTTAGGTTGTTTCCGTATCTTGGCTACTGTAAATAATTCTGCAGTGAACGTGGGGGTGCCACCCGTCGACCTGATTCTAAAATGCCTAACGCCACTCTCCTGCCATAGGAACTGGTGATGGGAACTGGGGTCTCCTCGTGACGGAGAAGAGCCAGCAGGACCCAGGGTGCTCCACCACTCTGGGCAACACCACCTTCCACCCAGAATCCTAAAGCGGGGGCTAGAATCAGGTCAGTTGACAGGGTCCTGAACCCAGGAACGGTGAAGGGTGGGGGCAGGCTGGCACATGCAGAATTGATGATGGCATGCCGCTTTCCCTCCAAACTGCTGACAGGGCAGAAATGGAGCTGTAATGAATTTGAACTTAGTTCGGCTTAGCATTAAAGGCTAAAATACCGAGACAGTGTCCAGAGCTTCAGCAAGTCTCATATTCCAGCTAGAGGAGCCACAAGCTTCCTTAGCCTCCTTACCAGACCACCTTTTTTTTTAACGTTTATTTTTGAGAGAGAAGAGACAAAGAGAGACAGAGAAAGAATCCGAAGCAGGCTCCAGGCTCTGAGCTGTCAGCACAGAGCCCGACATGGGGCTTGAACTCACGAACCGTGAGATCACGACCTGAGCTGAAGTCGGATGCTCAAGTGACTGAGCCACCCAGGCGCCCCCATCCCAGACCACCTTTTTAACTCTCATGAGGTTTCAGAGGATGACTCTTTAGTCGTCCTTAAAGAAACCTTCTAAAAATTTAATGTGCACCTACTGATTAGCTACCTCAGACTGAAGATGGGCTTTACAAATAAGGGGCTTTTATTTTATTTGAGAGAGAGAGAGACAGACAGACAGACAACACATATCCCAAGCAGGCTCCACGCTCCACGCAGAACCTGACACAGGGCTCAATCTCATGACTATGAGGTCATGACCCGAGCTGAAATCAAGAGTCAGACGCGACTGAGCCGCCCAGGCACCCCTCCCTCAGACTGACTTTCAAAAGGACCTGCTTTTTACCATGCTCAGCTCTGCCCATCAGCAGGTAGCTCTAACGAGGAGGGGGCAGAGCATCTGGATGGCTGATGGTCTGCTGTCAAGACGATAACACTGCTTTATGCTGTTAGCAGGCAAAGCATAACAGCAAGGACACCATGCGGTTCACTAGTCTTGCATCCAAGACCTGGAAAATCATTAAAGAACATTTAAAGGGGGGAGAATAAAAGCAAAGCAATGAGCCTAGACCAGAGCTTGGCACAAAGTTCATGCTCACGAAGAGTGAGCTGAACAGAGGGAGTGCAGTATTAACTTTCCGAAGATATTTTAGCAATAATGAAATTTCTCCCATTGTGGTTTAAAATCTCAATAGCATATAGACTGGTACGTTGTGTTTTTCTATTAAGACAGTAATTTTTCAATATACTAAACCAATCCCTTTTTTCTCTCTGACTGAAGGTTTGGTTCAAGAATACGAGGGCCAAGTGCTGGCGACATCAGAGGGTTTTAATTCTCAGAAATATGTCCCCGTTGCCATGGGTCACCTTTCCGTCATAATCTTACATGCGCCCTGTAATGCTATTTTCTTCTGGAGCCCAAATCGAGAGGGGTTCTTCTGGTGCCCCTGCAGCCCAGAACACCCACGGCTAATCTATTGGGTGAGATAATGGTATTGTGTTTAAGTAAGAAAATGATTAAAAAAAAATTATTTTAGAGACAGAGCATGTGAGCAGGGGAGAGGGGCAGAGGGAGAGAGAGAGAATCCCAAGCAGGCTCCACACTCAGCACAGAGCCCGATGCGAAGCTCAATCTCATGACCGTGAAATCATGACCCAAACTGAAATCAAGAGTTGGACACTCGGAAAAGGGTCGAGATGGTACAGCAGCATGGAAGCAGATACATGGCACAGAGGTGAGCTGGGGGAGAGAGAAGCCCTGGAGGGTAAGGAGCTGTATTTGCAGAGAGAGGACAGAGAAAGGGGGGAGAGTAGAGGAAAAGCACTCCCCACACAAGTAGCTGGAGAGAAAGAGAGTGGGAACACCCACAAGTGATGGAACTTTCAAGGGAGAATGGAGAAAGGAGAGAGTGTCAACACCACCAGGACTCTATAAACAGGGGAAAGCAGTGTCGGAAATTCCGCAGCTCAATACCTGGTGGTGCTCTGGTGGGAAGGGCGAATCACCTTGCAGGCAGCAAGGTCTGAGGGGTCTGCAGGCTACACAGGGAGAGGCAATTCCCCTGCTGGGAGGACATTTGGTAGAGGCCCTATAGCCTCCCCACAGGCAAAGGTCCCAGCGGACCCCAGAGAACAGCCACGTTTGCTGGTACTGGAACAAAAATGCCAGGGGGTGGTGAAACCTGGCACTGGCTGTGTGTTGTGATTTGCCATAATCTCTAAACCTCTGCTGTTTCGGGATCCCACGAACATTCCTTGGGGCAAGCCGGCACCCAGACACAATCGCTGAGCCTCTGCAACAACACAACCGCACGAACGTTCCCGGGGGGCAGCTGGCACCTGGCCACTGCATGGCGAGACCCTCCCCCAGAGGGACGGAGTGGGTCCAAGTTGCAGGGCTCTCTGAGGTGAGGGGTCTGGAAACACAGCCCCATCTGAGATATAATTCAGGAGGGAAGTGCTGCCTGGCGGGCTGATGGCTTGGACAACATGGACAGTGTGGAAGCGGGGAGTGGACAGAAGCCGGAGACAAAAAAAGGGTGCTTGACTTCTGGTCAGTGAGAGCACAGATTTCTAATACCAGACCGGGGAGCTGGGTGATGCCATTTTCACCTCTCCTGCACATGCATATACACTGCACCATACCAATCCACCCCAGCAAATTATGCGGTGCCACCTAGTGGAGAACGGAGCTATTACACCAAGCACCGCGCAACTGCGCCAACCAGCCTCACCACACATCTCTCCTCCTGCTTAGTGTAGGAACTATAAAGTGCTTCATAGTTAGACTTCTAGGGAAATGGATGTAATTTCATTCGGATTTCATTCCGTTTGTTGGTCCATCTATTTTTTTCATTTCTTATTCTTTTCGCATTCTTGGGTACAGAAAGAGAAAAAAATTATTTTTATTTTCCATTAACATTTTTTTAATTTTTTTACTGTGTTGTTTATTTCTTGTAAATTTTTTTATTCTGTTTTACTTCATTTTATTCTATTTTATTGTATACATCTTTTTAAGGTTTAAACATTTTCTTTTTTTCTTTTCCTTTTTTTCCCTTTTTTCTCTATTTTATCAAGTTTCTTCCAACAAGACCAAAACACCTAGGATCTAGCTTCCTTTATTTGATTTTTTCGTGTTGTTTTTTTTAATTTTAATATTCTATTTTATTAATTCTTTTTCTTTCTCCAAAATGACAAAACAAAGGAATTCACCCCAAAAGAAAGAACAGGAAGAAATGACAGCCAGGAACTTAAGCGACACAGATATAAGCAAGATGTCTAAACTAGAATTTAGGATCATGATAATAAGAATACTAGCTGGGATTGAAAAAAGCATACAATCCCCTTCTGTGGAGATAAAAGAAGTAAAATCTAGTCAGAACAAAATGAACAATGCTATAACCGAGATGCAAATCTCAAATGGATGCCATGGCAGCAAGGATGGACGAAGCAGAGCAGTGACTCAGTGATATAGAAGACAAAATGATAGAGAATAATGAAACAGTAAAAGAGACGGTAACTAAGGCAAAAAAGCACAACACAAGAATTAGAAAACTCAGTGACTTATTGAAAACGAATAACATCCAAATCATAAGAGTCCCAGAAGATGAATAGAGAAAAAGGGGTAGAAAGTTTACGTGAGCAAATCACAGCGGAAAACTTTCCTAACCTGGGGAACATACAGACATCAAAAATCCAAGAAGCACAGAGAACTCCTATTAGATTCAACAAAAACCGACCATCAACAAGACATATCATAGTCAAATGCACAAAATACACAGACAAGGATAGAGTTATGAAAGCATCAAAGGAAAAAAAGTCCTTAACCTATAAGGGAAGACAGATCAGGTTAACAGTAGACCTATCCACAGAAGCTTGGCAGGCCAGAAAGGAGTGACAGGATATATTCAACATGCTGAATCAGAAAAAATACGCAGCCAAGAGTAGTTTATCCAGCAAAGCTGTCATTCCGAATAGAAGAAAGGAGAAAGAGTTTCCCGAACAGAAAGTAAAGGAGTTCATGACTACTAAACCAGCCCTGCAAGAAATTTTAAGGGGGACTCTCAGAGGGGAGAAAAGACAGAGAAAAAAAGACCAAAAGCAAAAAAAGACTAGAAAGGACCAGAGAACACCACCAGAAACTCCAACCCTACATGCAACATAATGGCAATGAATTCATATCTTTCAGGATTCCATCTAAATGTCAATTGACTAAACTCCAATAAAACACAAAGAGTAACAGAATGGATAAGAAAACAAGATCCATCTATATGCTGCTTACAAGAGACTGATTTTTTTAATGTTTAGTTAATTTTGAAAGAGTGTGAGTGGGGGAGGGGCAGAGAGAGAGGGAGACACAGAATCTGAATCAGGCTCCAGGCTCTGAGCTGTCAGCACACAGCCCCACACGGGGCTCGAATACACAGAAAGCAAGATCATGACCTGAGCTGAAGTTGGATGCCCTACCGACTGAGCCACCTAGGTGCCCCTACAAGAGATTCATTTTATTTTTTTTTTAATTTTTTTACATTTATTTTTGAGAGACGGAGTGACAGCATGAGCAGGGGAGGGAGCAGAGAGAGAGGGAGACACTGAATCCGAAGCAGGCTCTAGGCTCTGAGCTGTCCGCTCAGAGCCCAATGCAGGGCTTGAACCCACAAACCGTGAGATCATGACCTGAACCAAAGTCACTTAACCGACTGAGCCACCCAAGTGCTCCAACAGACTAATTTCAGACCTAAACACACCTTCAGACTTTAAGTAAGGGGATAGAGAAACATCTATCATGCTAATGGTCACCAAAAGAAAACCGGAGTAGCCATAATTATATCAGACAATCCAGATTGTAAAATAAAGACTGTAACAAGAGATGAAGAAGGGCATTATATCATAATTAAAGGGTCTATCCACCAAGAGGATCTAACAATTGTAAACATTTATGCCTCCCATGTGGCAGAACCCAAATATATAAATCAATTAATCACAAATATAAAGAAACTCATTGATAATAATACCATAATGGTAGGGGACCTCAACACCCCACTTAGAGTAACAGACAGATCATCTAAGCAGAAAATCAACAAGAACACAATGGCTTTGAATAACACACTGGACCGGATGTACTTCACAGGTACATTCTGAACATTTCATACTAAAGCAGCGGAATACACAAACTTCTCGAGTGCATATGGAACATTCTCCAAAATAGATCACACGCTAGGACACAAATCAGCCCTCAACAAGTACAAAAAGATTGAAATCATACTGTGAATATTTTCAGACCACAACGCTATGAAACTTGCAATCAAATGAAACTTGGTATCAACCACAAGAAAAAATCTGGAAAGACAACAAATAAGGAGATTAAAGAACATCCTACTAAAGAATGAATGGGCTAACCAAGAAGTTAAAGAGGACATTAAAAAGTACATGGAAGCCAATGAAAATGAAACCACGACAGCCCCAAACCTCTGGGATGCAGCAAAGGCAGTCATAAGAGGGAAGTATATAGCAATCCAGGCCTTACTAAAGAAGGAAAAAAAGTCTCGAACACACAACCTAACCTTACACCTAAAAGACCTGGAAAAAGAAGAGCAAATACAACCCAAAACTAGCAGAAGACAGGAAATAATAAAAATTAGAGCAGAAATCAATTCTATCGAGAAAAAAAAAAAAAAACAGATCAATGAAACCAGGAACTGGTTCTTTGAAAGAATTAACAAAATTGATAAAACCCCTAGCCAGTTTGATCAAAAAGAAAAAGGAAAGGACTCAAATAAATAAAATCAAGAACGAAATGGGAGAGATCACAACCAACACAGCAGAAATACAAACAATGATAAGAGAATATTATGAGCTATTATACGCCAATAAAATGGGCAATCTGGAAGAAATGGACAAATTCCTAGAAACATATAAACTACCAAAACTGAAACAGGAAGAAATAGAAAATATGAACAGATCCATAATCGGTAAAGAAAGTGAATTAGTAATCAAAAATCTCCCAAAAAACAAGAGTCCAAGGTCAGATGGCTTTCCAGGGGAATTCTACCAAACATTTAAAAAAGAGTTAACACATATTCTTTTGAAGCTGTTCCAAAGAATAGAAATGAAAGAAAAACTTCCAAACTCATTCTACAAGGCCAGCATTACCTTGATTCCAAAACCAGACAAAGACCTCACAAAAAGGAAACTATAGACCAATTGCCCTGATGAACATGGATGCAAAAATTCTCACGAAGATACTAGCCAACCGGATCCAACAGTACATTAAAAAATTATTCACCACAACAAGTGGGATTGTTATACCTGGGATGCAGGGCTGGTTCAATATCTGCAAAAAAATCAATGTGATTCACCACATCAATAAAAGAAAGAATAAGAACCACATGATCCTCTCAATAGATGCAGAGAAAGCATTTGACAAAATACAGCATCCTTTCTTGATAAAGACCCTCAAGAAAGTAGGGATAGAAGGATCATACCTCAAGATCATAAAAGCCATATATGAAAGACCCACCGTTAATTTCATTCTCAATGGGGAAAGACTGAGAGCTTTCCTCCTAAGGCCAGGAAGACGACAGGGGTGTCCATTCTCACCACTGTTATTCAACATAGTATTGGAAGTCTTAGCCTCAGCAATCAGACAACACAAAGAAATAAAAGGCATCCTAATCAGCCAGGAGGAAGTCAAACTTTCACTCTTCACAGATGGCATGATAATCAATATGGGAAACCCAAAAGATTCTACCAAAAAACTGCTAGAACTGATCCATGAGTTCAGCAAAGTTGCAGGATATAATATCAATGCACAGAAATCGGTTGCATATCTATATACCAATAATGAAGCAGTAAAAAGAGAAATCAAGGAATTGATCCCATTTACAATTGCATCAAAAACCGTAAAATACATAGGAATAAACCTAACCAAAGAGGTGAAAAATCTATACACTGAAAACTATAAAAAGCTCATGAAAGTAACTGAAGAAGAGACACAAAAAAGGAAAAAGATTCCATGCTCATGGATTGGAAGAACAAATATCGTTAAAATGTCGATACTACCCAAAGCAATCCACATATTCAATGCAATCCCTATCAAAATAACACCAGCATTATTCATAGAGCTAGAAAAAACAATCCTAAAATTTGTATGGAACCAGAAAAGACCCTGAATAGCCAAATACAAATCAAAACCACAATGAGATACCACCTCACACCTGTCAGGATGGCTAACATTAACAACTCAGGCAACGACAGATGTTGGCAAGGATGCGGAGAAAGAGGGATGCTGTTGCATTGCTGGTGGGAATGCAAACTGGTGCAGCCACTCTGTAAAACAGTATGGAGGTTTCTCAAAAAAATTAAAACTAGAACTACCCAATGACCCAGCAATTGCACTACTAGGTATTTATCCAAGGGATACAGGCAGCTGTTTCAAAGGGGTGCATGCACCCCATGTTTATAGCAGCACTATCAACAATAGCCAAAATATGGAAAGAGCCCAAATGTCCCATCAACTGATGAATGGATAAAGAAGATGTGTGTGTCTGTGTACACACACACACACACACACACACACACACACACACACAGACTGGAGTATTACTTGGCAATCAAAAAGAATGAAATCTTGCCATTTGCAACAACATGGATGGAACTAGAGGGTATTATGCTAAGCGAAATTAGTCAGAGAAAGACAAATATCATATGACTTCACTCATATGTGGAATTTAAGATACAAAACAGATGAACATAAGGGAAGGGAAGCAAAAACAGTATAAAAACAGGGAGGGGGACAAAACTCAAGAGACTCTTAAACATAAAGAAAAAACTGAGGGTTGCTGGAGGGGTCGTGGGTGGGGGAATGGACTAAATGGGTAAATGGGCAAGGGGTATTAAGGAGAACACTCACTGGGATGAAAACTTGGTATTATATGTAGGGGATGAATCACTGGATTCTACTCCTGGAATCATTATTGCATTATATGCTAACTGACTTGGATGTAAATTATAAGTAAATTAAAAAAAAGAGTTAGGATGCTCAACTGACTGAGCCACCCAGGCGCCCCAAACTGTCTTTTTAAAAAAAATTTTTATGTTTATTTTTGAAAGAGACAGAGTGTGAGCGGTGGGGAGGGGAGCAGATAGAGAGGAGACAGAATCTAAAGCAGGCTCCAGGCTCCAGGCTCCGAGCTGTCAGCACAGAGCCTGATGCAGGGCTCATGAACCATGAGATCATGACCTGAGCCGAAGTCGGGACACTCAACCGACTGAGCCACCCAGGTGCCCCAAAAATGTTTTTTAAAGAGCTGCAGAGGGGCGCCTGGGTGGCTCAGTCGGTTGAGCGTCCGACTTCGGCTCAGGTCATGATCTCGCGGTCCGTGAGTTCCAGCCCTGCGTCGGGCCCTGTGCTGACAGCTCAGAGCCTGGAGCCTGTTTCGGATTCTGTGTCTCCCTCTCTCTCTGACCCTCCCCCGTTCATGCTCTGTCTCTCTCTGTCTCAAAAATAAATAAGCGTTAAAAAAAAATAAAAAAAAGAGCTGCAGAGATATTTAACATCAAAGTATGATATTTGTAATTTACCTTGGATAACTCAGCAAAAAACCCATATTTAAAACAAATACGTAAAAATGCTAACAGATGTTAAACCTGAGTGGCAAGTATATGGTATTAATTATCCTCATAATGAAAAGGATATATTCATAATGAAATATATTCATAATAAAAAGGGAGGTAAACCCCATGTGTTTAGGGCAGGGGGCACACTTTCTAGGAGCTCAGTCTATTATTTTTTAATTTTTTTTTAACGTTTATTTATTTTTGAGGCAGAGAGAGACAGAGCATGAACGGGGGAGGGTCAGAGAGAGAGGGAGACACAGAATCTGAAACAGGCTCCAGGCTCTGAGCAGTCAGCACAGAGTCCAATGCGGGGCTCGAACTCACATACTGCCAGATCGTGACCTGAGCCGAAGTCGGACGCTTAACCGACTGAGCCACCCAGGCGCCCCTCTAGGAGCTCAGTCTAATGGAGGTGACGGAGGTAAAGAGAAAAATAGAATCTGGAATGATACAGGGAAGCATGGGGTACTCTGGGCATACAGAGAAGTGTCAAAAGCAGGCTGACTTGGGGCGGGTGATTAAGGAATGGATGACCAGGAAAGGGGGGCTCTTAAGCTGGTTCTAAAATCAGTTTTTTTACATAAGTAAACATTTATGTTTAAAAAACATCAGAGGGGTGCCTGGATGGCTCAGTCAGTTAAGCCTCCAACTTCAGCTCAAGTCATGATCTCACGGATCGTGAGTCTGAGCCCTCCGTTGGGCTCTGTGCTGACGGCTCAGAGCCCAGAGCCTGCTACAGATTCTGTGTTTCCATCTCTCTCTGCCCCTCCTGTGCTCTGTCTCTGCCTGCCTCTCTGTCTCTCTCTCAAAAATAAACATTAAAATTTTTTTTAAATAAGTAAAGTCAGTTTTATTACAAAAGCACTGCATGCCCGCTGTTGAAGTGAGGAAGGCACGCCGCATGCAGGGAGAGACTGGCATCACAGGCAGATGGACTTCTGTACCAAGTAACAGAAGCGAGAGAAAGAACACGGACTACTGAGGAGACGGAAAGCACGTCTCAGGCTACAGAGGATGCTGCAAGAGTGACAGGGCACGTGTGATTAGACAGGGAGCCAGCAGGGTCCAAACTTTACCCTGAAGGCCACAGAGAGCCACTGAAGGATTGTAAGCAGGGGACAGACACGCTCACACTTGTGCTCTAAGGAAGTTCGCTCTTCCAGCAGTGAGGAAGAAAAGTGACAACGGGGGCCAGGAAACCCAGGTGACATCAGAGGAAAAGACACCTTCATGTCATGTGTCCCCAGAAGTGGCACCCTCTGTCAATCATCAGCCAGGAGAGGACACAAAAAGGTGGCTTTTTGAGAGGCACCACCCCACAGGGGGTGTCTTCCATAAACCAGCTGCTGGCCCGAAAGGGTCCTTTATGATGTGCCTTTTTATTTATTTATTTATTTTTAATTTTTTTTAATGTTTATTTATTTTTGAGAGAGAGAGAGAGAGAGAGAGATGGAGTATGAGCGGAGGGGGGGCAGAGAGAGAAGGAGATACGGAATCTGAAGCAGGCTCCGGGCTCCGAGCTATTAGCATAGAGCCCGACGCGGGGCTTGAACTCATGAACCACAAGATCATGACCTGAGCCGAACTCAGATGCTTAACTGACTGAGCCACTCAGGTGCCCCTATGATGTGCCTTTTTGTGTTTTTTTTTTAAATATATATTTTTTAATGTTTATTTATTTTTGAGACAATGCGAGAGACAGAGTGCAAGCAGTGGAGGGGCAGACAGAGGGAAACACAGAATCTAAAGCGGGCTCCAGGCTCTGAGCTGTCAGCCCAGAGCCCGACACGGGGCTCGAACTCACGAACCGCGAGATCATGACCTGGGCCGAAGTCAGACGCTTAACCGACTGAGCCCCCCAGGCGCCCCTATGATGTACCTTTTTGACAACGGCACCGAGGTGCCCACCGAGCGTGAGGATGACACACAAGGGTCGCTCCTCAGGGCCGACGCGGCCCTATGGCTTGCTCACTGCCACATGTCTCCCAGCCCAACCTCGCCCCGGTTCGCTGCCACACTCCTTGTGCAGCCACACACAGCCAGTCGAGAGCCACGCTGCTCAGGCTTGAATCCCAGCTGTGCGACCCTGAGTGCCGCGCTTACCAGCTGCTCTGGGCCCCGCGTCCCTGGCTCTAGGACACATTCTACAGTTACCCCGCGGGGCAAGCAGCGACAACGAACACCGAGCGCTAGGCAGGGTGCCTGGCACGGAGGCAGCGAGTGTTCCACAACTCTTGGCTGCCGTTATTGCGTTTAAGAACCTTCTTCGGAAATAAATTCTAAGTAGAATGAGTCGTGAAGCCAGGCTTGCAGAGCGATGCTGGCCTTCTTACCACTGGAGTCCGTTTCAGAGTCAGAGTCACTGTTGCTGTCAGAATACTTCTTGCGTTTTCTTTTAGATGATTTTTTCTTTCTCTTTTTCTTGGACCTTTCTTTTCAATGACTAGACTTCCTCTTCTTCTTCTTTGACATAAAATACAAGTATAAAATTAACTTCAGGGCACCTGGCTGGGTCAGTCAGTGGAGCATGCAACTCGACCTCAGGTTGTGAGTTTGAGCCCCACAAATTGTGGCTGTAGAGATTACTTAAAAAATTTTTTTAAATATAAAATTATCTTCTGGGGCACCTGGGTGGCTCAGTCAGTTAAACGTCTGACTCCTGATTTTGGTTCAAATTTTGTTCATGGGATAGAACTCCACGTTGGGCTCTGCAGACAGTGCTGAGCGCAGAGCTTGCTTGGGATTCTCTCTCTCCCTCTCTCTCTCTCTCTCTGCCCCTCACCCACTCTCTAAGTAAATAGACTTAAACTTTTTAATATACAAAATTAACTTTTTTTAAAGTTTATTTATTTTGAGGGAGACAGAGCAAGCAGGGGAGGGGCAGAGGGAGAGGGAGAGAGAGAATACCAAGCAGACTCTACATGTCAGAGCGGAGCCTGATGTGGGGCTCAACCCACGAAGATCATGACCTGAGCCAAAACTAAGTGTCAGATATGTTCAACTGATTGAACCGTGCCAGTGCCCCACAAAATTAACTTCTAAACAAGATTTCTGAGTATCAGTTTTATTGTATTTGAAATACTGAAAAAGAACAGAGGACAAGCAATTTGAGTAAAGGTAAAGTCTATTGTTCAACAACTTATGAACATTTTTTTTTCAACTTCTTAATAAAAAAAGCTCTGTAGTATTTTTAAAATACCTTTTGGTGGCACCTGGGTGGCTCAGCTGGGTCAGTGTCTGACCGGCTCAGGTCATTATCTCACATTTGTGAGTTCGAGCCCCACATCAGGCTCTTTGCTGTCAGCACGCAGAGCCTGCTTCAGATCCTCTGTCCCCCCTCTCTCTGCCCTTCCCCTGCTTGCATGCTCTCTCTCTCTCTCAAAAATAAATAAACATAAAAAAGAACCAAATAAAAGCCCCATGTCTCCTGCATTTGGCTCATACTACAAAAATATGTACCTTTTGAAGTAGAAGCAGAAGTGGTGCTTTTCTTCGGCTCTTCATCTCTACTGGTGTGTGTTCATCAAAGCTGAACTGAAAGAAGATGGTTGTAACAATCAGAAAAGTGATAGAATATGAACCATAGAGTATTAAAAATATGGAATTAAAAATTTTCAGTAATGACACTGATTGTCCAAGAACCACTAAAAGCAAATGGGGGGGAGGGGGGGCTGGCTGGTGCATTTAGTTTGGCGTCCGACTCTTGATCTCGGCTCAGGTCATGATCTCACAGTTCATCAGGCTCTGTGCTGATGGTGCGGAGCCTGCTTGGGATTCTGTCTCTCCTTTCCTCTGCCCCTCCCCCACTTGTATGCACATGCTCCCGCTCTCTTTCAAAATAAATAAACTTAAAAAAAATTTTTTAAAAGCAAACACTGAAAAAATTTTGTTCAAGGGTCTACCATCTTCATAATAATATAATAATCACTTAGGTTTGCATAAAGCCTTGGAGTTTACAAAGTGCTATTCAAACTGAAAGCAACATGTAAGATTTATACTTTCAATGCTGCCTACAAGATACTCACGTCAGAACTGAAGGCATCCACACTGAAAGTGAAGGGATGGAAAAACCTGTATCATGAAAATGGAAGCGAAAAGAAAGCTGGGATAGCAATAATTCTACCAGGCAAAACAGACTTTATTGTTTTATTTTTATTTATTTTTTATTTTTAGTGATCTATATGCCCAACATGGGGCTTGAACTCATCACCCCGAGATCAAGAGTCACATGGCCTATGGACTGAGCCAGCCAGGGCCCCTGTTAGTTATCATTTTTAAGTCTATTTTTTAAAAAGTGCCCCTCCGCCACCTGGGTGGCTCAGTCGGTTGAGTGTCCGACTCCGGCTCAGGTCATGATCTCACAGCTCATGAGTTCAAGCCCTGCGTCGGGCTCTGTGCTGACAGCTTGGAGCCTGGAGCCTGCTTCGGATTCTGTGTCTCCCTCTCTCTCTGCCCCTAACCCACTTGCATTCTGTCTCTCTCTCAAAAAAATAAACATTAAAAAAAATTTTTTTTAAGTGCCCCTCCCCAGCTTGCTCACTCTGTACCAAAATAAATAAACTTAAAAAAAGTCTATTTTGTCTGGAGCGCCTGGCTTAGTCGGTAGAGTGTGCAACTCTTGATCTTGGGGTCATAAGTTTGAGCCCCACATTGGGAATAGAGATTACTTAAAAAAAAAAAGACTAACAAGACACAAAGAAGGACACTACATAATGATAAAGGTAATAATCCAACAAGAGGATATTACAACTGTAAATATTTATGCACTCAACATGGTAGCACCTAATAGTGAATACTATACTACCTGAATTACTATTAACAGACACAAAGGAAGAAATTGACAATAATATAGTAATAGTAGGGGGCGTTAACACCCCACTAACATCAACGGATAGATCATCCAGACAGAAAATCAACAAGGAAAACGGTGGCTTTGACGGACAGATGGATCAGGTGGACCTAACAGATATATTCAGAACATTCCATCCCCAAACAGAATACATATTCTTTTCTTTTAAAATTTTTTAATGTTTTTATTTATTTTTGAGACAGAGAGAGACAGAGCATAAGCATGGGAGGGGCAGAGAGGGGGGCGGGAAACAAGAATCTGAAGCAGGCTCCAGGCTCTGAGCTGTCAGCACAGAGCCCGACACGGGGCTCAAACTCACAGACCGCGAGATCATGACCTGAGCAGAAGTCAGACGCTTCACCAACTGAGCCACCCAGGTGCCCCAGAATACATATTCTTTTCAAGTGTACGCAGAACATTCTTTAGAATAGATCATATGTTAGTCCACAACACAAGTCTCAATAAAGTAAAAAAGACTGAAATCATATCATGCACCTTTTCTAACCACATTATAAAACTAAAGATCAATCACAAGAAAAAATTTGGAAAGAACACAAATACATGGAGACTAAATACCAAGCTACTAAACAATGAATGGGTCAACCAAGAAATCAAAAGGGAAATAAAAAAACATACATGGACACAAATGAAAATGAAAACACAATGAAAATGAAAACACATCTTTGGGATACAGCAAAGGCTGTATCTAAGATTATTTTAGCGATACAGGCCTAGCTTAAGATGCAAGAAAAATCTCAAATAAACAACTGAACTTTACACCTAAGGAGCTAGAAAAAGAACAACAAATCAAGCCTGAAGCCTAAAGCCAGCAGAAGGAAGGATATAATAAATATTATAACAGATTGAAGACGAAACCTTGGGGAGGTCAGGAGCTGTCTCTCCTTCCCTCCCAGCCCAGTGGCTCCTCCACACTTGTGACCTGCAGGGGCCGGGCAAACACCACCCTCTGAAGAAGCCAAGTAGTGGACGGCGGCATATGAGGACGCTGGGCTCACCGCGTCCTGTTGATCACTTAGATTCCACCCACACCTGCCTAAATATCCCAGAAAACCGCCAGAAGACTAGCAGACGGATTCTCCGGAGCCAAGTGTAGACAAGAAGCCCACGGAAGAGGGGCTCCTCCCAAAGCGGATCACCGAAGGAAAAGCGAGCTGAGCCTGCCCCTCCCGCCCCTGTGCACCTTGCCAATCCACCCCAGCTATTACACCAGATCCTCAGCACCACAAGCCTGGCAGTGTGCAAGTAGCCCAGATGGGCCACGCCACCCCACAGTGAATCCCTCCCCTAGGAGAGGGGAAGAGAAGGCACACACCAGTCTGACTGTGGCCCCAGCGGTGGGCTGGGGGCAGACATCAGGTCTGACTGTGGCCCCGCCCACCAACGCAAGTTATTCAAGGTAGCACAGGGGAAGTGCCCTGCAGTTCCGCACCACTCCAGGGACTATCCAAAATGACGAAAGGGAAGAATTCCCCTCAAAAGAAACTCCACGAAGTAGCGACAGCTAACAAACTGATCAAAAACGATTTAAACAATATAACAAAGTGAATTTAAAATAATAGTCATAAAATTAATCGCTGGGCTTGAAAACAGTATAGAGGACAGCAGAGAATCTATTGCTACAGAGATCAAGGGACTAAGAAACAGCCAGGAGGAGCTAAAAATTGCTATAAATGAGCTGTAAAATCAAATGGAGGTGACCACAGCTTGGATTGAAGAGGCAGAGGAGAGAATAGGTGAACTAGAAGATAAAATTATGGAAAAAGAGGAAGCTGAGAAAGAGATAAAAAAATCCAGGAGTATGAGGGGGAGAATTATAGAACTAAGTGACACAATTAAACGTAATAACATACGCATAATTGGGATTCCAGACGAGGAAGAGAGAGGGAAAGGTGCTGAAGGTGTACTTGAAGAAATCATAGCTGAGAACTTCCCTGATCTGGGGAAGGAAAAAGGCATTGAAATCCAAGAGGCACAGAGAACTCCCTTCAGACATAATTTGAATCTATCTTCTGCATGACATATCATAGTGAAACTGGCAAAATATAAGGATAAAGAGAAAATTCTGAAAGCAGTCAGGGATAAACGTGCTCTAACATATAAAGGGAGACCGATAAGACTCGTGACGGATCTCTCTACTGAAACGTGGCAGGCAAGAAAGGAATGGCAGGAAATCTTCAATGTGATGAACAGAAAAATATGCAACTGAGAATCCTTTATCCAGCAAATCTGTCATTTAGAATAGAAGGAGAGATAAAGGTCTTCCCAAACAAACAAAAACTGAAGGAATTCATCACCACTAAACCAGCCCTACAAGACATCCTAAGGGGGATCCTGTGAGACAAGGTACCAGAGACATCACTACAAGCATGAAACCTACGGACATCACAATGACTCTAAACCCGTATCTTTCTATAATAACACTGAATGTAAATGGACTAAATGCGCCAACCAAAAGACATAGGGTATCATAATGGATAAAAAAACAAGACCCATCTATTTGCTGTCTACAAGAGACTCATTTTGGACCTGAGGGCACCTTCAGATTGAAAGTGAGGGGATGGAGAACTATTTATCATGCTACTGGAAGTCAAAAGAAAGCTGGAGGGGCGCCTGGGTGGCGCAGTCGGTTAAGCGTCCGACTTCAGCCAGGTCACGATCTCGCGGTCCGTGAGTTCGAGCCCCGCATCGGGCTCTGTGCTGACTGCTCAGAGCCTGGAGCCTGTTTCCGATTCTGTGTCTCCCTCTCTCTCTGCCCCTCCCCCGTTCATGCTCTGTCTCTCTCTGTCCCAAAAAATAAATAAACGTTGAAAAAAAAAATTAAAAAAAAAAAAAAGCTGGAGTAGCCATACTTATATCAGACAAACTAGACTTTAAATTAAAGGCTGTAACAAGAGATGAAGAAGGGCATTATATAATAATTACAGGGTCTATCTATCAGGAAGAGCTAACAATTATAAATGTCTACGCGCCGAATACGGGAGCTCCCAAATATATAAAACAATTACTCACAAACATAAGCAACCTTATTGATAAGAACGTGGTAATTGCAGGGGACTTTAATACTCCACTCACAACAATGGATAGATCATCTAGACACATGGTCAATAAAGAAACATTCAGCATAAGGGCCCTGAATGATACATTGGATCAGATGGACTTGACAGATACATTTAGACCTCTGCATCCCAAAGCAACAGAATATACTTTCTTCTCGAGTGCACATGGAACATTCTCCAAGATAGATCACATACTGGGTCACAAAACAGCCCTTCCTAAGTATACAAGAATTGAGATCATACCATGCATACTTTCAGACCACAATGCTATGAAGCTTGAAATCAACCACAGGAAAAAGTCTGGAAAACCTCCAAAAGCATGGAGGTTAAAGAACACCCTACTAAAGAATGAATGGGTCAACCAGACAATTAGAGAAGAAATTAAAAAATGTATGGAAACAAATGAAAATGAAAATACAACAATCCAAATGCTTTGGGTTGCAGTGAAGGCAGTCCTGAGAGGAAAATACATTGCAATCCAGGCCTATCTCAAGAAACAAGAAAAATCCCAAATACAAAATCTAACAGCACACCTAAAGGAAATAGAAGCAGAACAGCAAAGACAGCCTAAACCCAGCAGAAGAAAAGAAATAAAGATCAGAGCAGAAATAAACAATATGGAATCTAAAAAAACTGTAGAGCAGGTCAATGAACCAAGAGTTGTTTTTTCAAAAAATAAACAAAATTGACAAACCTCTAGCCAGGCTTCTCAAAAAGAAAAGGGAGATGACCCAAATAGATAAAATCATGAATGAAAATGGAATTATTACAACCAATCCCTCAGAAATAGAAGCAATTATCAGGGAATACTATGAAAAATTATATGCCAACAAACTGGACAACCTGGAAGAAATGGACAAATTCCTAAACACCCACATGCTTCCAAAACTCAATCAGGAGGAAATAGAAAGCTTGAACAGACCTATAACCAGCGAATAAATTGAATCAGTCATCAAAAATCTCCCAACAAATAAGAGACCAGGACCAGATGGCTTCCCAGGGGAGTTCTACCAGACGTTTAAAGCAGAGATAAAACCTATCCTTCTCAAGCTATTCCAAAAAATAGAAAGGGAAGGAAAACTTCCAGACTCATTCTAGACAGCATTACTTTGATTCCTAAACCAGACAGAGAACTAGTAAAAAAAGAGAACTACAGGCCAATATCCCTGATGAATATGGATGCAAAAATTCTCAATAAGATACTAGGCAATCGAATTCAACAGCATATAAAAAGAATTATTCACCATGATCAAGTGGGATTCATTCCTGGGATGCAGGGCTGGTTCAACATTCGCAAATCAATCAACGTGATACATCACATTAATAAAAGAAAAGAGAAGAACCATATGATCCTGTCAATCGATGCAGAAAAGGCATTTGACAAAATTCAGCAACCTTTCTTAATAAAAGCCCTAGAGAAAGTTGGGATACAAGGAACATACTTAAACATCATAAAAGCCATTTATGAAAAGCCCACAGCTAACATCATCCTCAATGGGGAAAAACTGAGAGCTTTTTCCCTGAGATCAGGAACACAACAGGGATGTCCACTCTCACCGCTGTTGTTTAACAGTGTTGGAAGTTCTAGCATCAGCAATCAGACAACAAAAGTAAATCAAAGGCATCAAAATTGGCCAAGATGAAGTTAAGCTTTCACTTTTTGCAGATGACATGGTATTATACATGGAAAATCCGATAGACTCCACCAAAAGTCTGCTAGAACTGATACATGAATTTAGCAAAGTTGCAGGATACAAAATCAATGTACAGAAATCAGTTGCATTCTTATACACTAATAATAAAGCAACAGAAAGACAAATAAAGAAACTGATCCCATTCACAATTGCACCAAGAAGCATAAAATACCTAGGAATAAATCTAACCAAAGATGTAAAAGATCTGTATGCTGAAAACTATAGAAAGCTTATGAAGGAAATTGAAGAAGATATAAAGAAATGGAAAGACATTCCGTGCTCATGGGTTGGAAGAATAAATACTGTTAAAATGTCAATACTACCCAAAGCTATCTACACATTCAATGCAATCCCAATCTAATTGCACCAGCATTCTTCTCGAAGCTAGAACAAGCAATCCTAAAATTCATATGGAACCACAAAAGGCCCCGAATAGCCAAAGTAATTTTGAAGAAGACCAAAGCAGGAGGCATCACAATCCCACACTTTAGCCTCTACTACAGAGCTGTAATCATCAAGACAGCATGGTATTGGAACAAAAACAGACACATACACCAATGGAATAGAATAGAAACCCCAGAACTAGACCCACAAAAGTATGGCCAACTAATCTTTGACAAAGCAGGAAAGAACATCCAATGGAAAAAAAACAGTCTCTTTAACAAATGGTGCTAGGAGAACTGGACAGCAAGATGCAGAAGGTTGAAACTAGACCACATTCTTACACCATTCACAAAAATAAAGTTAAAATGGATAAAGGACCTGAATGTGAGACAGGAAACCATCAAAACCCTAGAGGAGAAAGCAGGAAAAGACCTCTCTGACCTCAGCCGCAGCAATTTCTTACTTGACACATCCCCAAAGGCAAGGGAAGTAAAGCAAAAATGAATTATTGGGACGTCATGAAGATAAAAAGCTTCTGCACAGCAAAGGAAACAATCAACAAAACTAAAAGGCAACCAACGGAATGGGAAAAGATATTTGCAAATGACATATCGGACAAAGGGCTAGTATCCAAAATCTATAAAGAGCTCACCAAACTCCACACCCGAAAAACAAATAATCCAGTGAAGAAATGGGCAGAAAACATGAATAGACACTTCTCTAAAGAAGACATCCAGATGGCCAACAGGCACATGAGAAGATGCTCAACATCGCTCCTCATCAGGGAAATACAAATCAAAACCACACTCAGATATCACCTCACGCCAGTCAGAGTGGCCAAAATGAACAAATCAGGAGACTATAGATGCTGGAGAGGATGTGGAGAAATGGGAACCCTCTTACACTGTTGGTGGGAATGCAAACTGGTGCAGCCTATCTGGAAAACAGTGTGGAGGTTCCTCAAAAATTAAAAATAGACCTTCCCTATGACCCAGCAGTAGCACTGCTAGGAATTTACTCAAGGGATACAGGAGTACCGATGCACAGGGGCACTTGTACCCCAATGTTTACACAGCAGCACTCTCAACAATAGCCAAATTATGGAAAGAGCCTAAATGTCCATCAACTGATGAATGGATAAAGAAATTGTGGTTTATATACACAATGGAGTACTACGTGGCAATGAGAAAGAATGAAATATGGCCCTTTGTAGCAATGTGGATGGAACTGGAGAGTGTTATGCTAAGTGAAATAAGCCATACAGAGAAAGACAGATACCATACGTTTTCACCCTTATGTGGATCCTGAGAAACTTAACAGAAACCCATGGGGGAGGGGAAGGGAAAAAAAAAAAAGAGGTTAGAGTGGGAGAGAACCAAAGCATAAGAGACTCTTAAAAACTGAGAACAAACTGAGCGTTGATGGGGGGTGGGAGGGAGGGGAGGGTGGGTGATGGGTATTGAAGAGGGCATCTTTTGGGATGAGCACTGGGTGTTGTATGGAAACCAATTTGACAATAAATTTCATATATTAAAAAAAACAAGAAAAAACAAAAAAAGATGATAGCAGAAATAAATCTTATAGAAACTAAAAAAAAAAAAAACAAAAAAACAAAAACACACAATAGAACAGATCAATGAAACCAGGAGCTAGTTCTTTGGAAAAATCAACAGAATTTATAAACCTTTAGCCAGGCTCATTAAAAGAGGGGGGAGGGGAACTCAAATTCAGAAATGAAGGAGAAATAACCAGTATCACAGAAATACAAAGGATTATAAGAATATTATGAAAAATTTTATGCCAACAAATTGAACATCCTAGAAGAAACGGATAAATTCTTAGAAACATAACCTTCCAAAACTGAATCAGGAGTAGAAAATCTGAACAGATTGGGGCGCCTGAGTGGTGCAGTCAGTTAAGCGTCCAACTCTTGATTTCAGTTCAGGTCATGATCTCATGGTTTGTGGGATTGAGCCCCCTGTTGGGCTCCACACTAGCCTGCTTGGGATTTTCTGTCTCCCTCCCTCTGCCCCTCCCCTGCTCGCACGCACGCTCTCTCTCTCTCTCTCTCAAATAAACATTAAAAAAAGAAAATCTGAAGACACTGATCACTAGTAATGAAACTGAATCAATACTCAAAAACTCCCAGTAAACAAACAAACAAACAAATCTCCCAATAAAGTCCAGGACCTGATGGCTTCAGACGTGAATTCTACCAAACATTTAAAGAAGAGTTAACCCCTCTTCTTCTCAAACTATTCCAAAAAACAGAAAAGGAAGGAAAGCTTCCAAACTCATTCTGAGGCCAGCATTACTCTGATACCAAAATCGGATAAAGACACTACAAAAAAAGAAAACTACAGAGGCTCCTGGGTGGCTCAGTTGGTTGTGCATCTGACTCCTGACTTCAGCTCAAGTCATGATCCCAGGGTCCTGGGATCAAGCCTTGTATCAGGCTCCACACTCAGCATGGAACCTCCTCGAGATTCTCTTTCTCCCTCTGTCCCTCTCCCTCTTCACGTGCTCTCGCTCTCTTAAAAAAAAAAAAGAAAGAAAAGAAAAAAGAAAAAAAATGACAGGCCAATATCTCTCATGAACACAGATGCAAAAATCCTCAACAAAATACTAGCAAACTAAATCCAACAATACATTAAAAAAAAGTCATTCACCATGATCAAGTGGGATTTATTTCAGGGATGCAAAAGTGTTTCAAAATTTGCAAACCAATGAACATGATGCATTAACAAGAGAAAGGAATAAAACAATATGATCATTTTAATAGATTCAGAAAAAGCATTGGACAAAGTACAGCATGATAAAAATCCTCAACAAAATAGGTTTAGAGGGAACATACCCCAACATAATAACAGCCTTATATGAAAAACCCACAGCTAACATAGTACTCAATGGTGGAAAACTGAGAGCTTTTACCCTGAGGTCAGGAATGAGACAAGGATGTCCACTCTCATCACTTTATTCAACATAGTACTGGAAGTCCTAGCCTCAGCAGACAACAAAAAGAAATAAAGGCATCCAAACTGGTAAGGAAGAAGTAAAATTTTCACTATTTGCAGATGACAAGATAGTATATATAGAAAACCCTAAAGACTCTACCAAAAAACTACTAGAACTGACACATGAACTCAGTAATGCTGCCGGATGCAAAATTAATTTACAGGGGCACCTGGGTGGCTCAGTCAGTTAAGTGTCTGACTCTTGGTTTCAGCTCAGGTCATGAGCTCACAGTTTGTGAGTCTGAGCCCCGCCATCAGGCTCTGCATAGAGCCTACTTGGGATTCTCTCTCCCTCTCTCTCTGCCTCTCCCTGGCTGGGGTGCACACACACACTCTCTCTCTCTCCCTCAAAATAAATATACTTAAAAAATTAATATACAGAAATGTGTTACATGCCTATACACTAACAATGAAGCAGTAGAAAGAGAAATTAAGAAAATAAGAATAAAATACCTAATAACAAACTTTACCAAGGAGGTGAAAGACCTATCCTCTGAAAACTATAAAACACTGATAAAAGAAATTAAAGAAGACACAAATAAATGGAAAGATATTCCATGCTCATGGACTGGAAGAAGAAACAGTGTTAAAATGTCCATAGTACCCAAAGCAATCTACAGATTTAATACCATCCCAATCAAAATATCAACAGCATTTTTCACAAAACTAGAACAAGTAATCCTAAAATTTGTAGGGAACCACAAAAAAATCCCAAACAGGCAAAGCAACCTTGAAAAAGAACAAAGCCAGAGGTATCACAATCCCATATTTCAAAATATACTACAGGGATATAGTAATCAAAATAGTATGGTACTGACACAAAAACAGACACACGGATCAATAGAAGAGGATAGAGAGTCCAGAAATAAACCTACATACACTTCGATGGTCAATTAGTCTATGACAAAGTGGGCAAAAATATACAATGGGGAATGACAGTCTCTTCAAGAAATGGTCTTGGGAAAACTGGTTAGCTACATGCAAAACAACAAAACTGGACCACTTTCTTACACCATACACAAAAGTAAACTCAAAATGGATTAAGGACCTAAATGGGAGACCTTTCTGAAACCATAAAAATCCTAGCAGAGAACACAGGTAGGAACCTCTTTGACATCAGCAAATGATATATAAGAGGTTAATATCCAAAATTTATACAGGTGCCTGTGTGGTTCAGTCAGTTATGTGTCTAACTCTTGATTTTGGCTCAGGACATGATCTCCCAATTCATGGGATTGGGCCCCACCTCGGGCTCTGTGCTGACAGTGTGGAGCCTGCTTGGGATTCTCTCTCCTTCTCTCTGCCCCTCCCTAACTCACGCATGCGCACTCTCTCTCAAAATAAATAAATAAACTTGAAAAAGTACCCAAAATAGGGGCACTTGGGTGGCTCAGTCGGTTAAGTGTCCTACTCTTGGTTTTGGCTCAGATCATGATCTCACGGTCCATGGGGTCAGGCCCTGCATCCGGCTCTGTGCTAACAGTACAGAGCCTGCTTCAGATTCATATTCTCTCTCTCTCTCTCTGCCCCTACCCTGCTCATGCTCTCTCTCAAAATAAATAAATAAACTTAAAAATTATCCAAAATATATAAAGAACTCACACAACTCGGGGCACCTGGTTGGCTCAGTCAGTACAGCATGTGACTCTTCATCTCAGGGGTTGTAAGTCTGAACTCCAAACTGGGTGTAGAGGTTACTTAAAAATAAAATCTTGGAGCAGGGGGCGCCTGGGTGGCTCAGTGGGTTAAGTGTCTGACTTGATTTTGGCTCAGGTCATGCTCTCACAGTTTCGTGGGTTCTAGCCCTACACCAGGTTCTGTGCTGATGGGGTGAAGCCTGCTTGGGATTCTGTCTCTCCCTCTCTTGCTGCCCCTTCCCTGCTCATGCTCTGTCTCTCTCAAAAATAAATAAATAAAACTTTAAAAAAGTTTTTTAAAATAAAATAAAATCTTGGGACACCTGGGTGGCTCTGTCAGTTAAGTGTCCAACTCTTCATTTCGGCTCAGGTCATGATCTCATGGTTCGGTAGTTGGAGCCACGTGTCAAGCTCCACACTGTCAGTGCAGAGCCTGCGTGGGATTCTCTCTCTCTATCCCTCCCTCTCTGTCTGCCCCTCCCCTGCTTATGTGCTCTCTCTCTCAAAATGAATAAACTTAAAATAATAAAAGTAAAAAAATTAAATCTTTAAAAACAAAAGAACTCATACAACTCAACACCAAAAAAATCAAATAATCCAATTAAAAAATGGGCAAAGCGGAGCGCCTGGGTGACTCAGTCAGTTAAGTGTCCGACTTCAGCTCAGGTCATGATCTCGCAGTTTGTGAGTTCAAGCCCCGCATCAGGCTGTGCTGACAGCTCGGAGCCTGGAGACTGCTTCAGAGTCTGTGTCTCGTCTCCTCTCTTTCTCTCTCTCTGTCCCTCCCCTGCTCGTCGTGCTCTGTCACTCTCAAAAATAAATAAACATTTTAAAAATGGGCAAAGGACCCAAATAGAAATTTTTGAGCCAAAATCAAGAGTCAGACACTCAACCAACTGAGCCACCCAGGCACCCCAAGAGAGAATGAAATCTTGCCATTTGCAACATGGACTGACCTAGAGTATATGATGCTAAGTGAAATTAAGTCAGAGAAAGACAAATACCATATGATTTCACTCATATGTGGAATTTAAGAAATAAAGTGAACAAAGGAAAAAAGAGACCAAAAAACTAGACTCTTAAATACAGAGAACAAGGGTGCCTGGCTGGCCCAGTCAGTAGAGCATCCGACTCTGGATCTCAGGGTTGTAAGTCCGAGATGCACACTGGATGTAGAAATTACTTAAAAATAAAATCTTTGGGGCGCCTGGGTGGCTCAGTCGGTTGAGCGTCCGACTTCGGCTCAGGTCACGATCTCACGGTTCGTGAGTTCGAGCCCCGCGTCGGGCTCTGGGCTGACGGCTCAGAGCCTGGAGCCTGCTTCCGATCCTGTGTCTCCCTCTCTCTCTGCCCCTCCCCCATTCATGCTCTGTCTCTCTCTGTCTCAAAAATAAATAAACATTAAAAAAATTAAAAAAAAATTACACAGAACTGGTAGTTGCCAGAGGGGAGGTAGGGGAGGAAATGGATGAAATAGATAAAGAGGATTAGGAGTACATTCATTGACATGAGCACTGAATAATGTATAGAATTGTTGAATCATTATAGTGCACATAATACCATATGAAACTAACATAATACCATGTTAATTACACTTGAGTTAAAAAACACACGGAAGAATCTTGTTTAGCAAAATACATATTGCTAAGTAAAAGAAGCCAATCTGAAAAGGCTACATACCTACTATATGGCATCCTACTAAAGGCAAAACTATGAAGACAGTGAAAAGATCAGTGGTTGGAGGGGAGGGAGAGATGAACAGTCAGAGCACGGAACATTTTTTAGGGCAATGAAACTCCTGCGTATGACAGTATAATTGTGAGTACACGTCATGATATGTCTGTTCCAACCCCACAGAATGTGCAACACCAAGAGCGAATCCTAATGTAAACTATGGACTGTGGGTGATTATGATGTATTGGTGTAGGCTCACTGATGTGATTTATATTTTCAGAAGAAACCACAGGGCAAATGTAGGGAACTATAAGAAGAAAAAACTAGAGACAAGAAGGCTGAGGAAAGACCTCACGATTTGATTCTATGTATATAAAGGACATACGGCAGAGCAGCAACTACTCTCTGTCCCCAAAGCAAGAAGAACCTAACACACTACAATATAAAGAGATTTCATTCTGTGGTAGAGAATTCTGAAACTGAATATTGTTAAAATCCTACACTAGGTTAAAAGGGGAATTTCCATATCATATAATTTTTTCCTCTGGAGATGATGTCTGGAATAATTTAAGGTATTGCCTAGAATATTATTTTTAGGGTTCCTTCCAACCCTAATTCTATGATTTCCAATTCTTGTAAGCATTTCTATTAAGAACGAGTATCTGTTTTGTTTGTTTTTAAAGATTTTATTTTTAAGTTATTTCTATGCCCAGTATGGGGCTTGAACTCACGACCCAGAGATCAAGAGTCGCAAGCTCCACTGACTGAGGCGTCCCTTAAGAACAAGTTTCTGATAACGCTTTATCACCCTGTCACAATTACAAAGTTTACCCACCAAAGCACATTGTCTGAACTCAACCTAAAGTAAACATGGAAGCAGATGAGAGGTGGGGTGCCTGGCTGGGTCAATTGGTACAGCACATGTCTCTTGATCTCAGGGTTGTGAGTTTGAGCCCCATGGTGGGTGTAGAGATCACTGGGGGAAAAAAAAAGAAAGAGATGAGAGGGAAGAAGCTGCTTATGAATAGCACCAAAGAGGAAAGAAATAAGGAAAAAGAAGCATTAAGCCTTCAGAGAGTACTGACTTTAGGAAATTGAACTAGACCAAACCATGCTAGTATATTCATTTTTAAATCCCTTTGTAATGCTAAAATCTGGCAAGCAATCTGCTACTGGGTTAGCTGAGAACAGAAATTCAAAATAATATAAACGTATCATTACACTGAACCCTTCTATGAATAAGAGATTAGCATTATAAATTATAATTATAATGAATTATAATTTTAAGTTTATTATTTTGAGAGAGAGCATGTGAGCACACGCATGAGTTGGGGAGGGGCAGAGAGGGAAAGGGAGAGAGAGAATCCCAAGCAACGATGGGCTTGATCTCACAAACTGAGATCGTGACCTGAGCCAAAATCAAGAGTCAGATACTCCACCGACTGAGCCACCCAGGTGCCCCCCCCGAATTATAATTTAAAGAGAACATTTAGCATCCTAAAATATACTGGCAACATGTTTCAATTCTTACATATGTTCCATGTTTTTATTTTTAAAACTATTTTTTCTATTTTTTATAAAGTAATCTCTATGCCCAACATGGGACTTGAACTCATGACCCCAAGATTAAGAGTCACACACTTCACCAACTGAGCCAGCCAGGCGTTTTTAAAACATAAAGGATATAAGAGGATAAATCACAAGAAAGAAGAAAAATTTAAAACGTATTTAAAGTTCTTTACTTAATAAAAAACTTGACAACAGGGGTGCCTGGCTGGCTCAGTGAGGACAGCATGCAAATCTTGATCTTAGGACTGTGAGCTCAAGCCCCACTTTGGGTATGGAGCCTACTAAATAAATGAATAAATAAATAATAAGATATTAAAATAAAAATGGGTGAATACTATCTTCAAAAAAAATTTGACGGGGTGCCTGGGTGGCTCCGTCGGTTAAGCATCTGACTTCAGCTCAGGTCATGATCCTGTGGTTCGTGGGTTCGAGACCCATGTCGGGCTCTGTGATGACAGCTCAGAGCCTGGAGCCTGCTTCAGATTTTGTATCTCCCTCTTTCTCTGCCCCTCCCCTGCTCATGCTCTCTCTCTCTTTCAAAAATAAATAAAACATTAAGAAATTTTTTTAAAAAATTGACAACAGACTCCAGATTTAACAAATGTTATACTTATTTTAAAATTATATTTTTAAACAACCTGCTTCAGGATTGTATTAGTCAGCTGTGGCTACCATGATAAAATATCACATAGTGGGTGGATTAAACAACAGAAATTTATTTTCTCACCATACTGGAGGTTAGTAGTCCAAGATCAGGACTGATTTCTGGTAGAAATTTCCTGGCTTGCAGACTGGTGCCTTCTCCCTGTGTCCTTACATGGCCTTTCCTCTGTGCACACAAGAGAAGGGGGGTGGAGATATCTGGTGTCACTTCCTCTTCTAAGGATACCAGTCCTACTGAATCAGGGCTCCATCCTGATGACCTCATTTAACCTTTAATTACCCTCTTAAAGGCTTTACTGCTAAATATAGTCACTTTGAGAATTAGGGCTTCAACATTTGAATTGGGGGTAGGGCGGGACACAATTCAGTCTATAACAAGGATTCTCTGGAGAAAGTCTTCATACTTAGCTCCCAAATCTGCAATCCTCTCTCACTTTAATCTCCCAGAAGATATAGGCATGCAAATTACAACTCAATGACTAAATTGTGTTATATGTATGTATGTATATGTATGTGTATGTGTATGTGTGTGTGTGTGTGTGTGTGTGTGTGTGTGTATCTCAAATTCGAGAGGTCCAGTTAAGTCCTATTTTCCCTTTACATTTTAAACTTTAAATTGACAAAAACTCGGCATAAATGTAAACTCAACACTTAGGAGCTGATGTTCTGAAAGTTCAAATGGTACAGACAACAGCCAGCCTGAGCAGCCGGGCTAGAAATGCAGCCTGGGAGGCTGTCAAGTGCATCCCTTCTGCCTCATGCATGACATAGCTCCTCACTGCTCATTTGATCTTCTGCAATATGTGACACAAACAGTTTTACATTCAGAAATAGCTTCATTTGTTTATACATATTTATGAAAAGAAAAAGAAGTCTGTTTCAACTTGGTTAAAACTTTAGTTTGCAGAAACCTGAGAATCAGTGAAGACAATTTAAAAAAAGGAAGCATTATGGGGCGCCTGGGTGGCTCAGTCGGTTGGGCGTCCGACTTCGGTTCAGGTCACGATCTCACGGTCCGTGAGTTCGAGCCCCGAGTCGGGCTCTGGGCTGATGGCTCGGAGCCTGGAGCCTGCTTCCGATTCTGTGTTTCCCTCTCTCTCTGCCCCTCCCCCGTTCATGCTCTGTCTCTCTCTCTCAAAAATAAATAAAACGTTAAAAAAATTTTTTTAAATAAAAAAATAAAAAAAGGAAGCATTAGAAATAGATGACACTAAAGGGAGCCCTGAAAAGTTCCATGTCACAAACATTGTACTCAAGGAGATTCAGAGTTTCTTCCAACTCTATGTTTTCCCTTTAGTTCCTTTTTGGAAAAGGAGTACATTGTCTGTCTGCTCTTTGGAGGACAGTAAAAACACTTTTAATTTTATTATAATGTTTGTCATTTCTTCGGTTTTGATTTTTGCTGTTTTGCATAAACTGAAAAGAATAACAGGGGTGCAATTCCCTAAAATTTAGCGTTTATGTCTCTATTTGATTTTTCAAAAAAAATCCTTACAAAATTAATATATTTGGTTTCATTGTTTGAATAAATTTTTATTTCTTTATTCAGTGGAAAAGGTATTGTTACTACGCAGAGTTGGACTCAGACGTTCTCCCACTTCAAGAAGCAGACAATCTAAAAATAAACATACAAATAACAGCTCTTGGAATATATGAGGATAGGGGCCAATGCAAAGACACACAGTTCTTGTGCTATAAAGCCTAAAATTAAGGCTCATTATTAGGTACTGCCTTGACATCTGGGAAAACCAGTAGGGCCTCCAATGTCCTAACTGCAAATTCCCCTCCCCACTCTGCTTCTGCAGGTAAGGTCCCCTAGCCAAACAACCGTCTCTAGGACAAGGGAACAGGCCCAGTTCCAGATTATCCCTGAGTATCCCTGAGTGGGTCTCAGTACTCTGCCAGCCGATGGAGTTCATCTGTCCAATATCAGGTATTCTGTGTTCCACCTCCCCATAATCCTGGGAAGGAAATCCCTCCTTCACCAACACGGTGAATAGGCCACCATCAAAACAGTCCATAACTGCTGCCTGGTTGCATCTGTACTAGTAAGATAAATTATTTATCTTCCACACGCACAAATGCAAATTTCATCCAAGCTGTTCTTTTTTTTAAAAAAAAAATTTTTTTTAACATTTATTTATTTTTGAGACAGAGAGAGACAGAGCATGAACGGGGGAGGGGCAGAGAGAGAGGGAGACACAGAATCGGAAGCAGGCTCCAGGCTCTGAGCCATCAGCCCAGAGCCCGACGCGGGGCTCGAACTCACGGACTGCGAGATCGTGACCTGAGCTGAAGTCGGACGCTCAACCGACTGAGCCACCCAGGCGCCCCATCATCCAAGCTGTTCTTATATCTCTTACTTAGAATTCTAAAATAAGAAGCTGGTTTGGGGTGCCTGGGTGGCTCAGTCGGTTGGGCATCCGACTTCAGCTCAGGTCATGATCTCACAGCCCGTGAGTTCAAGCCCCGCGTCAGGCTCTGTGCTGACAGCTCAGAGCCTGGAGCCTGCTTTGGATTCTGTGTCTCCCCTCTCTGCCCCTCCCCTGCTCATGCTCTCTCTCTGTCTCAAAAATAAGATAAAAACATTAAAAAAATTAAAAAAAAAAAAGAAGCTGGTTTGACTGGCACAGACCGGCGGCACCTTTCTGAAACATTTAACCCCTAGAGGCAGGTCTCTAGTGTACTCAGGACTGTTTTTACTCTTTCTGCTCCCAGGCATGAAACCCTAATAGCTAACAGGAACGTACATTATGTTCCAGGCACTCAGTCATTACAACAGCCCTAAAAATATCAGCACTATTTTTATCCCCTTTCTACAGGTGAATAAATGAAGGTAGAGAGGTTAAGTAACTTGCCTGATGTTTTGACATTGTTAAATTAACATTTGTTAAGTGGAGCATAGGACTCCCCTGGATGGTGAGTCAAAGTTCAACAACAGACCACAAGAGAAATTCAAATAGAACAGTTGATTACTCATAAGGCCTGGAGGAAGTACACACAGCATGACTCCAGAGGCCACACAAGGCAGTCAAGGCAGAGTACAGATGGAGAGACAGGACCTGGGGCGTGTGCTTTTATTAGGGTCTGTATTGTTTTGGAGTTCCCAGGTTAGGACCAGATCGGTCATTTAAACTAGAAGAGTGGGGTTTGGGTAAGCCCCACAGGGATCTTATCTAAAGGACCTGTAGGGCCTACAGGCACCGGGAGGCAGAGATAGTTGATCACAAGGGCTACTGGGGAAGTCCTATCAGGAACTTACTTTCTTGTGACTCTCTGTGGGCTACCCAGGGCATGTGCTTGCAAGAGGGGGCTGGTGTAAGTTTAAAGTGCCTAGAGGCCACCTGGCCAAACCAAACGGATGCCCAGGCAGCAGTACCATGGAGTAGCTTAGCTAAACTCTAGACACTCAAGGCCACACAGGTATTAAGTGGCAAAGCAGGGCTTCAAACCCAGGCAGTCTGAATCCAGGGACTATCCTCACTCACCTCCCACTGCTGGAAGAAAAAGAATCATCAAGACATTGCCCAACTGTTGTAATGTCAACCTAGCTCTCAATGTCTGTAATGTTTTTTAATTTTTTAATTCAATTAAAACATTTTTAAGTTGGGGCGCCTGGGTGGCGCAGTCGGTTGGGCGTCCGACTTCAGCCAGGTCACGATCTCGCGGTCCGTGAGTTCGAGCCCCGCGTCAGGCTCTGGGCTGATGGCTCAGAGCCTGGAGCCTGTTTCCGATTCTGTGTCTCCCTCTCTCTCTGCCCCTCCCCCGTTCATGCTCTGTCTCTCTCTGTCCCAAAAATAAATAAACGTTGAAAAAAAAATTTAAAAAAAAAACATTTTTAAGTTTATTTATTTTTGAGAGAGACAGAGCACGAGTGGGGGAGGGGCAGAGAGCGACAGTGACACAGAATCCGAAGCAGGCTCCAGGCTGTCAGCACAGAGTTCAAACCCAAGGACCGTGAGATCATGACCTGAGCAGAAGTTGGAGGCTTAACCCACTGAGCCACCCAGGTACCCCAAATTTTTAATTTTTTTAACACATTCAAAGCCCTTAGTATGGTACCTGACACATTCCATAAACATTAGATATGAATATTTACACGGCAATAATGAAAACTCTTTTCCTTCTCCTTCTTAAACTACTTTTCCATTCACTTTCATTAAAGGAAAACTCATCTCACCCTCCCATCATTTCTCAAGGTCAAGACCAAGACCACTTTTATTACTTTTTAATTTTTTTTTAATGTTTATTTATTTTTGAGAGAGTGAGAAAGCACGAGCAGGGGAGGGGCAGAGAGAGAGGGAGACACAGAATCGGAAGCGGGCTCCAGGCTCCAGCTGTCAGCACAGAGCCCGAGGCGGGGCTCAAACCCACAAACAGCGAGATCATGACCTAAGCCAAAGTCCTACGCTTAAGTGCCTGAGCCACCCAGGCGCCCCCAAGACCACTTTTAACAAGGCCTTTTAGGTAGCCTCATCTCAGGTTAGCACACTACTTTTTCTACATTCATCCAATCATGTCTTGGGAGGAAGGTTTTTCTACTTTCCAATTTAAACCTGTAATCTCCAGGCGCCTGGCTGGCTCAGTCGGTAGAGCATGCAACTCTTGATCTTGGGGTTGTGAGTTGGAGCCCTACATTGGGCATAGTGATTACTTAAAAAAAAAAAAAAAAAAAGCGCAACCCTTCCCAAGTCCCTACAAAGAATTTCTATTTACATACCCTGTTATCATGTCAAACCGATCTGCTCATTCAACACACAATGGCTGTGCTCTTACTAAGTGCTAAACACTGAATTCTGTAATGAATAAAATCCTCCTTTCCACGAACTCAGTCTAGTGTAGAATAAAAACATGCACATGAATGATAACACAACACAAATCAATGCTGAGCACAGAAATCTGCGACCTTTGGCCATGTCCGCTACCAGACCAGAGGTGGAAGGAGGTGGTGGGAGACCAGGGCACTGCAGGAGGGGGCCCAAGGATGAGTGAGAATTAAGGGAGGAAAGGGGCGAATAAGGGGCGGCCGTGGACAGACTGAAGAAGAAAACGGGCACAAGGATGGGAGAAGGGAGAAAAGCGCAAACGCTAAGAAGCGAGATGAACGATGAAGGGACTCTCAACACAGGTGGCTCCTCACCGCGAAGGTGGGTCCGTCTCACTCACCTCCCTCTCCTTGTCCCAGAGACCCGTGGCTTATCGGTCCCGGAGGGGCGCGGGGAGCGGCCGCGACGGGCGGACGAGGAGGCAGAGGCGAAGGGGGTGCCCCGCGGCGCAGGGGGCCGCTCCGGAGAACGTGACCGCGAACGGGTCGGCAGGGCTGGTTCCGGGAGGCCAGGCTGAGGCCACTCCGCTGGGGGCCCAGGCCATTCCGGTTCCCGGACCGAGAGCAAGAGTGCGAGCGAGAGTGGCGGCCCCGCGGGGAGCGAGCGGATTTGCTGCTGCTCGGGACTCTTCCACCAACTGCGACGCTTCCCCGCGGAGCCCGAGGCCTCTCATTACGGACTGCAGAGCGGGACCCTGGAGCTACTGCTGCCGGGGAAATAGGGCACTCTCTCAAGGAGCCTGGGAAAACGTCAGTTGCCTTGGCTCCCAGAAGCCACCTGCGCAACCTCCCAAAGCTGAGAAAAACTTAGAATTCGTTCCGGGTACGTCGGCAAAACCCTTCCCCAGGGCTACGTGGCGTCCAGCCTAAGTGAAAGGGGTGGTGTATCCGTGTAAATAAGCCGCCGCTGCCACCGGCTCCGAGCGCCCATCTTTCCAGTTCCGCAGCAGTCTCTCTTCCCCGACCCCGAACCCCCTCCCCCGCACCCCGTCTCATTTGGTTAGGAGACCAAGTCTTCCTCAGCCTTATACTTGAAATAACCGAAGGGGAGGATGACGGACCACAGGATACATTTCACAGAATGGCCATATCAACAACACAGTCGATTCTGCTTGTTTCAGATGCTTTCTGTGCATACGTGTATGTAACATTTTATAATACTGGGCGCTTAGTGTGTCTCATATGTGCAAGTGTATATATGGATGTATACATAATATATGCATAGATATGTGTGTATACATATGCATGTATAATATTTCGGAATGGCTCAAATGGAATTACATATTTTTTCCCTGAGGATATCCTGAATTAAAAACAAAACAAAACAAAACTAAATGGGGAATGGGAAGAAAAAGCACAAAGTATTCAAAGTATTTCTACGCAGCTGACAGTGTGTTTATCTTAGTCTTGTCATATTTAGCAAAGAGAAAAAATACAGTAGGCCCACTTACATTTGAATTTCAGATAAACAACGAACAATGTTTTAGTTTAAGTATGTCCCATACAATAATAATACAGTATTAAATGGCTAATTTTTGTTGCAGAGAAGGTCACTATTGTACCTCCACCACCACCTCTTAATTTTATTCCTTATAAGTTTTTCATTTTCTGTTTCAGAAGGGGAAGGGGGAGGCCGCCCCTGGTATCTGCAAGGTAGCAGAACGCTCAGGCCATGATCTTCTGTTGGACATAAACTCACACAACATTAACTTAAGAAGAAGTCACTAGGAGATTGATGAAGTGAGACAAAACAAAGCAATTGATAATTTTGTCTAATCATAGCTAGAAAAGGTCACTGTGCCACTCAGAAAACACCAAACACCCCCCTCTCTTAGCCAAAATGGGTGACTGCTACTTTATCAATTACAGCTTTATTCCTGTTCTCTTCTGCCCTCCCTAGAGTTAAGATGTACTGAAGTGCCCAATGGTACAATTGCCCCTGCATCCTGACAGCAACTGATCTAGAGTGAACTCCCTCTTCCTTAGATCATCCCCCTAAGTCGCCCAAATAATACAATGGGTTCTTTCTAATGTCCTTTTACTGAAACACCCCACACTTGCCTATGGTGTGCCTTCTCCCTCCCTGCAAAGAATAATGAACTCAACTTGTCAACTATGGGCATGTGCCCAGTGATCTTTGATTGAAGGGCATTGACGCGTTCCACTGCCTAGAATGTTCTTCCTCGGATATTTTCATAGCTCTTTCCCCTTAGTTCATTCTGTTGTTTGCTCATACATCATCTTTTCAGAGAAGTCTTCCCCGACCACACTATTTACAATAGCGCCCTCAAAGTTCTCCATCCCTTTATGCTGTTTATTTTTCCTCACATGTCACATTGCTATCTGATATTATACATTTAGATGATACAGACACAAACATCTATGGTATGTCTTTCCCATTAGAATCTAAGTTTCATGAAGACTGGGACTTCGTCTTGAAGACTATATCCACACTGCCTACCACATTGCCTGGCACAGAGTGGGTATTAAATGATATGTATTGAACGAACATATGAACGAATGGATTTTTATTGTGTCAGGGTTTAGAACGGTTTCATTTTGTCACATATTCATCATCAACCTTGTCGTTTGGTCTTAGTCCTCTGTTTAGATTGGCTTGCTGCAAAATGTCTGTTCTTAATTTTTTTATTTTGACACATGTCTTACTTGATTTGATTTCACGTTGCTGAGTAATTTTTCACAAAGAACTCATGGGGAGTATATTCCCTCAATTTTTTTTTTTTCGTATTTGAAATATGCTACCTGGTGGTGGTGATGGTTGTTTTGTTTTGGTAGGTTGTATTATTGTCAGCAATTGTCCACTTCCTCTTTCTGAGTAGGAGGGTTATCTATCCCTATCCAATTGACTTCAACAGGTTTTAAGAAGAATGAGAGAACCAGCAATATCAAACATGTCACTTAAAGAGAAAATTGTTAGGATTAAGCAGAAAAGGGGATACAGATGAACAAGCAAATGTATATTTAGCACTTACTGGGTACCTGACACTCCTTCATTCAACATTAAGTAGCCATATCTATCTACCATTTATTAGATCCAGGGCGGCTCCACAAGAAAGTTACTGCTTGAGTTGCATCTTTCTGGAAGACCAGGCACTTGCCAAATAACAGGAGGGGCAAAGTGTGTGGCTATGAAAGGGATGGTTACTCCAAGTGCAGGGTTCTAGGCACAGACATGGAAGCGGTAAACAGCATGTCATATTTTGGAAACTGAAACTCAAAACAATTCTGTGGGAAGGTATTATTATCTCTGTTTTACAGATGAATAATCAGGCTCAAGGTCACACAGCTATTGAGTGGCCGTATCAGAATCCTAACCCATTCACATCTGCTCCTCTAGTCTTCGTTTTCCTGCTCTACCTTACTGTGGTTTCTTCTACTTGTGCAGTGAGCTTTCTAACTCTGTGAAGCTAAGCAAACTCCGAGGAAAGGCTCTAGGACTTGATGAATGCCATTTTAAAAATCTTTTAGCATCATCAACAGAATATATATTAAGCACCCACAAGATTCTCAGCATTTTGACACAGGAGAGGACAGTTGCTGTCCTCCTGGAATTCCTAATCAAGTTCAAACAAGGCAAACACTGACAATGTGGGTATACGCCCTAACTGAGTCCATAATCAGCCAACCAAAAACCTTTCTGGAATGTGAAGCAGTTGATAACCTCCAAATCTGTTCTTTAAAATCTCCTGGGTCATCTCAAGCAGGATTAAGCCTGTAGATATAAAGGAAGTGAAAGGTGAAATAACTTGTCAAGAAACAGAAAATTAACTAAACTTTCCAATTACCTTGTCTGAAACGCAATTATTAAGGGCACTCAAATTTCTTGGTCTGCTCTGCTTTCCTACAAGGAACTTCCTTTCCTGATCATTGAAACCCCTTTAGTTATAGGTAGATTTTGTTTTGCTTTATTTTATTTTATTTTATTTTATTTTATTTTATTTTAAGAGAGAGTGCAGGAGGGGCAGAGAGAGAAGGAGAGAGACAGAATCCCAAGCAGGCTCTGCACTGTCAGCATAGAGCCCAATAAGGGGCTTGGGCTCACAAACCATGAGATCATGACCTGAGCTAACATCGGACACCTAGCCGAGGTAGCCACCAAGTCACCCCAGTAGCTTTTAAATTTTAGTTTAGCTTTTTTTTCTGGGCTGGTGAGGGGTGTGTGGTGAGGGACACGGCCAGAAGAGAAGAGGTTTCCTATGTGGGCTCCACATTTTTAAAGCCCTTTCAGGAAAGGGGGAAAGGCAAGGCAGTTCTTCTGGTGGCCTTGGTGCTATTAATGCTGTTGCAAAAGAAACTATGTTGCATCTTCCAGTTTACTGAGAGGTAACCAACCGACACTTGGTATGAAGACCGCACCTACTGCCACTGTGATCCGTATTTCAAATATATGTCTCATTTTAGTTTTTTGTCAACTAAGCTACTGAAAGGTAAATAGGTCCTAAATTTTCAAGAAGTACTTTGTCCTAGTTCCTAAAAACATTTTTTTTTTTGCTACTGAATTTTGGGAGAGGATGACTCAGGAAAATGGTCATTAATCTGCTAACTAGTTTGTTAAATCTGCTAACTCATTTTGTTAAGTACTCAATTCCAGGAAAATACTACCTTCTGCTTTAGTTTCCTTTATAACAGTGGACTCCTATTTCCTGTGAAATGTCTTTATATTAAACAATGGAACTCATAATTTTAAGTCCTAATTAAAATAAAAAACCAATAATGCAGTAATTCTCACATTAGTTTCTCACATTTCAAAATCTGGAAGAGCGTAAGGAATTTCATGTGAATTTCTTGTTTCCATGCGAAAATACAACTCTAATACACCACTTAGGGTTTTTTTTTTATTTTTATTTTTAACGTTTATTTATTTTTGAGACAGAGAGAGACAGAGCATGAACAGGGGAGGGGCAGAGAGAGAGGGAGACACAGAATCAGAAGCAGGCTCCAGGCTCTGAGCCATCAGCCCAGAGCCCGACGCGGGGCTCGAACTCACGGACCGCAAGATCGTGACCCGGGCTGAAGTCGGATGCTTAACCGACTGAGCCACCCAGGCGCCCCTTAGGGGTTTTTTTTGATACACCACTTTTATATTTTATTATGTGGCTTTACTTTATTGAGGAGAATGTAGAATAGATTAGGGATGGATCGATGGTGACATTCTTGTCCAATTTCATGTTAAAGAAAATTAGATACAGTTAGATTTGTTTTCATCCTGGAATATGCTGACATTTTCAGCAAGACAATTTGTAGCAAGGAAGCACAGGGATTCTGACTGAAAGGTAAATAGGTGCAAATTCAAGTTTTGAGGAATGGTTACAATATTACCATATACATATATATATCCCTCAAAAATAAACATATATGGCTCCACACCATCAGAGAGATCACCAACAGTGAGATCACGACCTGAGTCGAAGTTGGACTAACCGACTGAGCCACCCAGGCCCCCTCCTATACATATTTTTTAAAAAAGAAAATGAAGGTAGTGAATGGCCTTAATTGTTGAAGAAAAAAGCCACTATTTTGGCTCCTTAGTTGGATACGATCAATAATCAGCTTAAAGGGAAATATTTTGCTCTACAAACACCCATTCTGTTTCTTCATTCATCATGGTACTCAGAAATGTATTACCGGAGAGTTTTAAAAAATTACAACTCATTCATGCATTTATTCATTAAACAATTATTGAACACCCGACTATGTGTCAGACACTAAAACCCTCTGAGGAGGAAATGCTATGTAAGTAAAAATAATAAATTAACAATGCAAGTATTAATTTATTCGTCTTTCAAGATATACAGCTCAAACAGGAATATTTAGTTGCTGTTTCCTTCTCTGTGTTCTGTACGTTGCACAAATACTTCTGTCGATGTTTGTGTACCCATCTACTGAGCTCTTTGGAAAGGGAGACCTTGGCCTACTCATTTTTGTATTCCACGCAACCTGAGGTTTGGTATAGCTCAGACAGGTGGTCAGTAAACGATAGCTGAAACGAAGGAATTTAAGATAGTACTGCTTCATTTAGTATTAAATTACGAAGACAGCCTGGGGTCCAAACACTAGATTTATTTCTTAAAAATAGTACTGTGATGTCGTTATCAACTTGTTATCCTAGAAACCTGAATCATCCTGAGTCGATCCATTTGATTTTATCATATTTATTCAGATTGTATTTCAAGGTGGCTTAGCATCCAAGAAACGGGCTGATCGAGCAGCTTCCAACTCGCAAACTCGTACAGTCTCTACAAGTTTTTACTTTTAAAAGGCTGGCGCCGAATTTAGGTGAAAGCGACTCGCTTCCCTCCCATCCCACGCGGGTGCCGGCATGACCCCATCTTTCCCTTCCTTTTTTCCCACCCTTTCGCCCTCCGGAAAGGGCCGAACGCTCCCAGAGCTTCCCAGTCTCACTCCGCCCCCTGCGGAAGGAGCCGAAGGCAGAGCGGGACGCCGACGCGCGGCCGCCGAAGCGCGGCCGCCGGGAGCTCGGGCCCTTCCGGAAAGGCCCGAACCGCGTTCGGAGGAGGAGGGCGCCGAAGTGGAAGGCGCCCCCGCGCTGTGCCCTCTGTCGGCGGCGTGGGGCAGCTGTAGCAGCGGTGGCGGCAGCCGCGTCGACGTCGACCAAGACTGGAGCGACGTTTGAAGAAGCAGCCGAATCGCCACGGAGTCCGGCTTCTGGTTGTTGGAGGGTTCCCACCCGTCCGCGCGGCCCGACGAGGAGAAGCGGCGGCGCCGGGAAGCAGGTGAGGACCCGGCCGGGCGCCGGGAGAGGCGAGGGAGCGCGCCCGCTGCCTCCGTCGCCGGGCCGCGCCTGCGTTTGCATTCTCCTCACTTGAACCAGGAAGCGGCGGAGTCGGAGGCTCCGCTCCTCCGGCCCTTTCTTTGTGTGGGCCCGGGAGTGAAGGAGGGGACGAGCCCGGAGGGCCGCGGCGCGGTCCCCTCCGCCGTCAGGGGCCGGGGGGCTGCCGGTTCCCCGGGTAGGCCCGGCGCGTGGGGAGCCCGCCGCGGGGACCCACTTGGCTTTTCCCTCGCCCTCCGCCTGGCTTTTTGTGCCTGCTTTTTCTCCTCCTAGCCCCTACTTTGATTTAGAGCTTTTCTGCCCGGCCCATCCTCCCCTTCCGTCCCCTTCCCGGGGCATAACAATGCCGCCCGCTTGGCCTCATCCCCTCCCAACACCCCACCCTCGCGTTCGCCACCTTCCACTTTCCCCGGCTCGCCGGAGGACCCCTGCCCTCGCCGTGCCGGTCGTAGCTCCTCCTGGATTTCCGGGACGCTGCCTTTTCGCGTGAATTGGGGTGAAAAACGTCGGTTGCAGCCGGCCGGGCGCAAATGGGGAAGAGGGGGTGGAGTAAGGAAGATGGGGTGCAGCTGCCGCAGGGAGCCGCGTGTCGGCTTGACTCCCTCGCGGATGGCGTTTCTCGCTTTTCCACCTTCACCTGCCCTCGGTCCGGGGTTTGCCTCACAGTGACGCGGAATGGCTTTTCCTTGGGCAGCTCGCAGCTCGTGGGGAGGGTTCAGAGCGATTTGTGCGGTTCCCGGGCCCACCCTGACGGGGAGAAGCGGGAGGAAAGCCACACAAAATGAAACCAGTCCCCAGTGTCACCTGGACACGTACGTTCGATGCATTACCCCGTTCCAGGAACCCGTTTGCAAACGACAAAAATCGGATTCCGAAAAACCTGTCTACCCACTTAGCAGCGACTTCTGTCGAAATCCCCATATTTCGGAAGCCCTGGTTGCTGGCTCGCTGTCCAAAGGTCACCCTCTCTGATGAATGCCTTTATGGTCACCTGGAAATCCTTGGTACTGTTAAACGAGCAACGCCTTATAACGGATGGTGTTTGAAATCCTCATTTCTAGGCTTTTTGCCTACTTTTTGTTTTTAAGCTGTAATTTTGAAAATTTCGAAGAGGCTTGAGATGCCCTGCCCTCCACGTGTATATAACTTAAGCACTGTGATGACAGTGGTAGTGTTTTGGTAACTTTAAAGGGAAAGAATATTAGCAATAAAAGTGTGTGTGTGTGTGTGTGTGTGTGTGTGTGTGTGTGTGTTTACCTAAAGTACTTATCAGCTAATTGTACATACATAAAATATATGAAAGATAAATACATAAAAGCTACATAATATATTTAATACATGTATGCATTTTAAACAACTCCGCATCCTTATTACCAGGAGTATGTTCTGGAACATGCAAAAAAAGAATGCTTGGGGGGTGGTACACAGCATTGCTCTTTACTGACATCCCGCTCCCTTTTTCTAGAGTAACTGTCCGCTCTGTTCCAGTAAGTTTATGTTTTCATTGTCACTAACACATCAGGTATAAAAAAGTTCTCCTACCGCTGCCCATAATTCTTTACCAACAAATTGAAATGTTTTGTGTTTTCATGCAAATAAGCATTAAGAAATGGTGACTTGTCCTTAGTCTTATTTTTTCACCGAGGCATCTGTTGACTTCACTTGAAACTCTTTACAAGTCACCTCTGGAGATTGTAAGAGTAGAGAGGTGAGGGGAAGGGGCAAGGAGGATGAGGAGAGGGGAAAAGGTAAAAAAAAAAATAGTGTTTCATAGTTTATCTAGATGTGGCACTCCAATTTAAATAAGAACAGAAAAATAATGGGCAGTCTAGAGGTAATGATTGTCAGGGTTGATAAACACTAATTCAGTTTCTCGCTGCAGGGAGTAGCTTTTGAATATGTTCTTAAAGATGAGTTAAAATTTAGAAAGTATAGAATGGATATTGCACACACCAAGCTCCTCTGACACTGAAGTCATTCATTTACAGGTGAAATAACTTCTGTGTGTTCACGACGAAGACTTCATAAAGTTTTAAGACCGTTAAAAATGAACTCTTAACTCTTCTTGAGGACAAAACCCAAAAACTGGAACCAAGAAAATTCATTCTAATCTTAAGAAATTCTCAGTGGTGATGCATGTATCTGAGATTCAGAGGAAGAGATATTACTATTCAAATCTGTAGATCAGTTAAAAACTTGCTTGTCTCTTCTCGGGGGGAAGTCATGAGATTTGTTGCGTGGTCCAGAAACCAGCCTGCGTGAACAATTTATATACAAGCCAAAAAGTTAGGCCAGCCTTCAGTTAAAACCTGATGCCCGGCGACGCCGTGCTGTAGCTTACATTCGGAATGATAAAGTACTTTTGTTTTTCTTTTCTAATCTTCTCCCACCCCCTCCTCCTCCCTTTCTCTTATAGGCATGGAGAGTAGAAAACTGATTTCGGCTACAGACATTCAATACTCTGGCAGTCTGCTGAACTCCTTGAATGAGCAGCGTGGCCGTGGACTCTTCTGTGATGTTACCGTCATCGTGGAAGACCGAAAATTCCGGGCCCACAGGAATATTCTCTCAGCTTCTAGTACTTACTTCCATCAGCTCTTCTCGGTTGCTGGGCAAGTTGTTGAACTGAGCTTTATAAGAGCAGAGATCTTTGCAGAAATTCTCAATTATATCTATAGTTCTAAAATCGTTCGTGTTAGATCAGATTTACTTGATGAGCTGATTAAATCAGGACAGTTGTTAGGGGTTAAATTTATAGCAGAGCTTGGTGTCCCATTGTCACAGGTTAAAAGCATCTCAGGTACAGCTCAGGATGGTAATGCAGAGACCTTACCACCTGGTTCTGGTGACAAGAACCTTGAAATGCCAAAATCAAAAGATGAAGCCCAAGATAACGGGGCCACTATAATGCCTATTATAACAGAGTCTTTTTCCTTATCTGCTGAAGATTATGAGACAAAAAAAATTATTGTTACCGATTCAGACGATGATGACGATGATGTCATTTTCTGCTCTGAGATTCTGCCTGCAAAGGAGACTTTGCCGAGTACCAATGCAGTGACACAGGTCCAGCCTAACCCAGGTTCCGTTGCTATTTCAGATGTTGCTCCCGGTGCTAGTAATAACTCTCCCCCTTTACCAAATGTCACACCTACTCAGAAACTTCCTACTGCTGTGAATCAGGCAACTCTGAGCCAGACACAAGGAAGTGAAAAATTGCTGGTGTCTTCAGCCCCGACACATCTGACTCCCAACATTATTCTGTTAAATCAGACACCACTTACTACACCACCAAATGTCAGTTCTTCACTTCCAAATCATATGTCTCCTTCGATCAATTTACTTGTGCAGAATCCGCAGACACCAAACAGTGCTATTTTAACAGGAAGCAAGGCCAATGAAGAGGAGGAGGAGGAAATTATAGATGATGATGATGACACTATTAGCTCCAGTCCAGATTCGGCCGTCAGTAACACATCTTTGGTCCCACAGGCTGAAATCCCCCCGAATGCCACTTTTGATGGACCATTGATACAGAAGATGCAGGTTCCTACACTTCTGCAAGAGCCACTTTCTAATTCTTTAAAGATTTCAGATATAATTACCAGAAACACTAACGATGCAGGTTTAGGATCAAAGCATCTAATGGAGGGTCAGAAGATCATTACTTTAGATACAGCCACTGAGATTGAAGGCTTGTCAACGGGTTGCAAGGTTTATGCAAATATCGGTGAAGATACTTATGACATAGTGATCCCAGTCAAAGATGACCCTGATGAAGGGGAGGCCAGACTTGAGAATGAGATACCAAAAACATCTAGCGGTGAGACGGCAAACAAGCGTATGAAAGTAAAACACGATGATCACTATGAGTTAATAGTAGATGGGAGGGTCTATTATATCTGTATTGTGTGCAAGAGGTCCTATGTCTGTCTGACAAGCTTGCGGAGACATTTTAACATTCATTCTTGGGAGAAGAAGTATCCTTGCCGTTACTGTGAGAAGGTATTTCCTCTGGCAGAATATCGCACAAAACATGAAATCCATCACACGGGGGAGCGAAGGTATCAGTGTTTGGCCTGTGGCAAATCTTTCATCAACTATCAGTTTATGTCTTCACACATAAAGTCAGTTCATAGTCAGGACCCTTCCGGGGACGCAAAGCTTTATCGTTTACATCCGTGCAGGTCCTTACAGATCAGACAATATGCGTATCTTTCTGATAGGTCAGGCTCTATGCCTGTAATGAAGGATGATGGTATTGGGTATAAGGTTGATGATGGGAAAGAACCTGCCGTAGGGGCCGCATCTACTCCTCAGAACAAGCCAATGACCTGGGAAGATATTTTTATTCAGCAGGAAAATGATTCCATTTTTAAACAGAATGTAACAGATGGCAGTACTGAGTTTGAATTTATAATACCTGAATCTTACTGAATTTGGAAGTATCAGAAACTCTGGTTTGCATTAAGGGGCAAGGGTTTCAGAAAACCTGTAACACAAATTAAGGTGAAAACGAGTTAATTTGATCTGCCACGCCATCTGAAGGCAGTCTACTTGGATTATTTGTTGATAATTTTTAGAAGCAAATCGTTCCGAAAGTTTGAGTAGAGATTGAGAAGTTTCCCCCCCTCCCAAGTATCTGTTTATATAGTTCTCTTTCAGCTCATTTTTAAGAGGCAAACAACAAAAGCTTGGAGAGATAGTTTCCTGAATAGAATTTTGAAGCAGTCTGAATGTTCTTTAAAAATAACTGGAGTTATTAGCTTACCCTAGTATATCTTCCAACTTTCCCCTTCCATGTTAGCACTTTACTGCTGAATTCTCAATTTTGTTAATATTGAGACTATAAATGTGTGTTGTGTTTTGGATATGGCATAAAAAGTAAACAAGAACTTCTAAAGTTGTTCTGGAAAATTTCAGAATAAGTCTCTGCTTGGTTGTGTATTCTGCTAGTCCAAATGGATAGCAACCTCCTGCCTCCCTCCCGCCATGAAGATGGCCATGCAGACAAGTGTCTCATCTGAAGAAAGAGTTTTTAGTTCATTAGAGTTAAGTTGTAAGTTTCACTTTTCTTGCCATTGTCTGGAAAGGACTTTGGTGGCTGGACTACTGTATATATATACCTTTGCAGTGTGGTCTCCGTGGGCGAAAGTGTTCACGGAAAACAAATCTCTGTATTGCAGACTGGAGGAGAGGAAGAGTTCTGTTGGTTTGTTTTGAATTCTGTGTTCTTACGTGATAGAGAGCGGAGGTGAATGGTGATTTCCTTTTTGTTCCTATGGTTAAAAATATTCCCTTGGGAAATTTCAAAGTTTGAATTTGAAAGCCACCAAATAAATCTTTCATTATGTATAAATCTTTATAAATGATAGATTCCATAAATGAGACTCCTACATATTTTAGGCGGGAGGCTACTGGTATATATTTTTAAATGTTCATATTACTTAGAATTTCTAATAGGAAGTTTTTGTTTGAAATAGTTGAATCCGTGATCTAGTATTTTCCTTTCGGCAAGACCTTTTAGGTTGTTACCCCTTCTGAAGTTAAGTTCCATTCCATCTGCGAAGTGCTGCAATATTATAGCAATCAGAAACTGTATATGGAATGTTCTAGAGGCTTGTTGATTCCCATTTCTCTTGAGAACAATAAGTATACCTTTCTTCCTTTTAAAATGACACCTATTTAAACACTTAGAAAATAAAGTCAAAACTCACTGAAGTGCTAGTACTAAAAGGAAGCAGGTTGGAACAAATGTATAGCCTAGCCTTTGTAACAGGATTAACTTGTTGAACTTCTGTAAATTACTTTTTGCAAAGGAAAAAAATTAATAGATACTAAAAAAGATTGTTGTGCATAGTTGTTAGTCATTTGTAACCTTGCTTAAATATTTCTTAATTCAACATAGATATTTTCTTCTCTTTAACCACGTATTTTTAAAAATAGTCTATTTCTTGACTCGGAACTTAAAGCTTTAATCATAATTTCTCATGTATGCATCATTCTTCTGATGGTGAGCTAGATTTGAAGATAATGGTTTCAGTGTTTCAGTTGGCAGTGGAGGGTCTCAGGCCTCCGTATTTGCAATAATACAAGAAGAAAGAAAAATATTATAATGGTTTGCTTACAGAGGGCTAGAGTGATGTGCATCTGACTGTTTCCTGTTCTGTGAGTCTAGACCTTCAAACCATTTTGTAAGCTAATCCTTGGAAGATTTTTAAGTTACCTTACAATTTAAGACTGTGATCTCCGGAATCACAATATCTGTTTAATTTCTGTGTGGATATTGACAACATTACTCTTTGACTATACGGTGCACTCGGAAATATTTTCAGTGGAAATTTGTTTGAGTTTCATTAATGTTGTTTTACCAGTTAGACATAATTACTTCAGCAAGTGTGAATGATACCGATGCCAGCAGAACTTCCAGCACTTTCAAACTCAACTGCTAAGAAAACGAGTTGATCGTAACAAAACTTGAGAGTTTCTACAAGGCTATTATGACAAACCAGTTCTGTAATGGAAAACTCTCCATTTTGAGTAATACGGATCTAACTATTTGCTGCTGCTGTGCTCTATGTAAATTCTGAATATAAAACTTAAACTCTGTGCCTAATGAAGGTATCTTCTAGAGTTTCTTGGGAGAAGGAAAACTGGAAAATTAACTTGTATTTTTGCCAGAAGACTCTTCCCTGCGATGTATGCCAGGGTCTTCAAGAAGTTTCTATATCCAAAGTTCAGAATTCGTGTGGCATACTCGTTCGGGGCTGAAACCATTCACCCCTAGGATTCATTGGGTTGGAAATCTGTAGCAAGATTCTGTTTAAAACTTAACATGGTGTTTTCCTATTTAATATTTAGTTTTCTGGCTATTAGATCCCTTCTTTTTTTCTTTTAAGTTGGCTTCAAGTTTGCTCCTGTGCTAAATTACCTGTAAATGTTCTGGATAGAAACTGTTTGAAATAGCATTTTGTTAAAAGAGATGATAGAAAATGAAATGCTCAAAGTAAGCAAAGATTTTAAAATGCCATAAGAATCTTGCAAGATTTACTTTAAAATGTATTCAAAATGATCATTATCGTTTCGGTGGTAATGATCCCCCCATACAACTACTGCGAGGAATTGATGTTGTATTTTTTCCATTGTACCAAAAAGATAAATGGTTAAAAATGGTCAAGGTATTTTGTATTGTCAAGGCATGCATATTCTAAAGGATTAAATGTTAATTCAACAGCACTGGCTTCCTCACCTGTCCATCATCTGACTCTACCCAATACTGTAATGTTCATACGTGTACAATCTTCCCTGTCATATGACTTTAAGTTCTTTTCATTAACCATTACCTGGTATTAGTTCATAGAGCTTCTTATGGCAAAAATAAAATGTTATAATTCTGATTTTTTTGAGCGTATTTTTTACGAGATTATCTTTCAGAAATTACATAGACTTGGGGCGCCTGGCTGGCTTCAGTCGGTAGAGCATGCCGGGGGTCTTCAAGCCCCACATTGGCCATAGAGCTTACTTAAGAAAAGGAAATTGTATAGACTTTACTCTTCTGTTGTTTTTCAGTTTTTGTAGTAGGAGACTGGGGGTATTTCTGACGGCAGCATAACAAAACTACTAGGTTTGTAGGAGTGCTGACAATACCGACTCCATCTTTGGCTCTCCATCTTAGTCATGTCTGTGCGATGACCTCCCTTGGGGCTACATGGGCCAGGCTCCTTGGAGGTTAATGTATGTCCTGACCAGAATGCAGGAAGGCTTGTTTTGATCTTTCCTAAACTTGTTTAAACACCTAGCAGAGCTAACCATTTCTTCCCCTCCCCTCTGGCACACAGATGGCACCACTTTAGATAAAACTACACTTTGACCTCACCACCACGCTCTGTAAAATCTGTGGATTGAGACCCGCACTTTGTGGAGAATAGCTTCGCAGCACCTGGGTTGTCCTCCGCTCCATCCCCCACCCCCGCCCCAGCCAGTAAGTTGCCCAGGAGGGAAACTCTGGAAGCCAAACCGAATGGAGTGGCTTGCTGCTTCCTGGTTTGGTCTCAAGATGCCTTCTCAGTCTGGATGACACTTTACTGCCACCCGCGCCCCCCCCCCACCTTCTAACAGGTTTCGCTTGTGGGTTAATTGCATCCTTGTGGTATCTTGAGCCACATTAGTCCGAAGTGAGTAGGCTGTTGTCTGTCACTGGCTTTGGGGTGTCTGTGATACTTTTGTACGTTCCATGAAGACGCACATAAGTGAATAAGGAGGAGGACGGTTTTATTAATCTGAAACATCACAAAAGCAGTCTGGGTTCCCAACATGGCAGTGATACAGATTTTAAGCAACATCCAGTTTATACAGGTTCTGGATTAATATTTTAATGTTTCATGCCCAGTTCAATACTTTAAAGCAGAATTAGGAATAAAGCAGTAAATATTACAAAATGCAGTCAAGGTCCATATTGGAAATAGAAATTCCTTCATTACAGCAAATGTATTGCAAAAGAGTAAAGCAGCAAATATTAATTTTTCTAAGGTAACATGCACTGTATAGAATTCAATGTAATAAAAAAAGAAGCTGCTCAAATTAAGTGTTACAAAATCTATTCTGTTTCAAGTTATTTTGTAAAGTAAGAAAAATACATAGAAATGAGTCAGAGTCTTAACACTTTAAGAAATGTGATAAATGTAGGATATACTGTGTACTGGTGCCTTTTAAAAAATCAAATACTCATACACGTTCACTAAAGCAAAAGGTAAAGTGTAAATGGCAAAAAATGTCATTGAGTATTACAAGTTGGTATTTGTATAGTAAGTCAATTGGTTACTAGTCCCTTTTTGAAATCCAATAGAATTTAATATGCTCAGAAGTGTAGAAAATAATAGTAATTCTACGTAACACAAAAGGATCATTTTCGTTTTCCCGATTTGAACTCTGGATGAGACATCATTCATGGTGCTGGAAGTTAAACTGAATGCTTTGCAAACATTGATTTGCGAACAACGGGTGCACTTGTCGTGCCTTGCTAATTCTCGATGGCTGGGTGTCTACAAGGTAGATGGGAGCACCAGCATTTGCCTGCTACCTCGAATCCATCAAGTCGGGAGGTAGCGAAATTGGCTGGAAAATTTTCCAGTATGTGTTCTGTGTTTGCAGAACTGTCTAATTAGGTACCCTCCTGTAGCCCCTGTATTTTTACATTATACAAGTGTAGGATTAGCAGCCTGCCTTTAAATCAGTCAATCCTCAGGTTAGCGTAAGATCGCAGTGAAAGTGTTCATTCTGAAGTTGAAGGCATGGGTGCCAGAGTGTTAAATTCGTCAGGTTGATGGTTTAAAGCTATGTGTAATTAAAAGAACTGTACAAACACCTACCACAATGTGCCAGATGGATTTTTAAATCTACGGTAACACTTAAGAATTTGTCAGGTCGGCGACTTTTGAGGTTTTGCAGACTTAAAGCGGCATTGTGACACTTTCATAATCTTGAACACTGTCGTGATTGGTCTCCACACAAAAAAGGATGATTCTTTCGGGGTGGGGTGCAGGATACGTGCGGTCTGCTGGGATCGAAGCACAATATTTGGAGATTAAATAGTCACAAAGATTAGTAACAATTCCTATCACCACCCAAGAACCTAATCTGGCATTTTTAACCGTCAGATTTCTATCTCCCGTAGCAAATGTCTTTTGTAGTACCGCGTCCTGCAGTGGAACCGCGGTCTCCTAAGTTACCGGATGTAGAACTGAGATCTACTCACAGCACTTCACATGTCGCTCTTTGTATTTCAGTGCTTCCTAAACAATCAACCCTGTTCCCGCTAGTCGAGGGAATATTGCACTTTTCCCTTTGGGAGGTACTGATAACAAAAGCTTGAGCTGAATGATCACAACAGCCATTTTTACAATACTCACGGAGAAGAAAAGGAGTACAAGATACGGGCAGCGTTTTTCAACATCCAGACAAAAGCAAACAAAATCTTAGCCGGAACGCTCTGTGTTGGAACCACTGCGTAGCTCCATGATCTGGGAAATTTTCCTTAGGGACCGACATTGGCGGTAGGGAAAGATAGGGCCCGTAAGCCAGGTGCTTCAACCAAGGTGCTAGGGTGGCAATCTACAAGCATCCGAAGAGGCCCCTGCATTTACACAGAGTGAAACAGGCGGTGACCGCGCTTCTGCAGAGCGCAGACGCCAAGCCTGTGGGAAATGCAGGTCCCCGCGGGACACGCCTCTTGCTGGGACGGCTCCGCAGCCTTGCTTAAAGAGTGTGTTGCTGCCCTTCTTGGAAGCACTGGGTTCAGCCTAGCCACCCCTGCTCTGCACTGATGACGCAGAAGCTTCATCCCTATCTTTCCCTGGCTCGGCAAGCCTCCGTAAAACCGTATGCGTAAGAATCACACCTTAAACGTTGTACCCTACACACTTCCACTAAAGCAGAAATACAAAAGCCACAATAATCTCGATAGCCAACAGGCATTCCTCTTTAGGGGCTGTAAGGTGGTGGTTTTTCAAAAGGCGGGTAATAGGGTGGAGAGTAGCGGGGTGGTGCACTCGAGGACCACATGTAGCTGGGCGAAGGCGAGGCGGACTGGGGCTCATCAGAAAGTCCGGAGGGAGGGGAGGACGGAAAGACACCCGAATGCTGTGTGATAAAAACAGAACATCAGGTTAGGCAGCCAGGTGGCAAGTCCTCCGAAGTGCATGTTATTTAAAAACGCATTTGGACCGCGTTTGCTTCTGTTTGGAAGCACAGAGCGCTCCCACACCTCGCAAAGATCACGAGGGGCGGGGGCTGGTCCCCACTCTCTCCCAGTCACGCTACAAAGCTCCCGCACAGACAGCACGGCATCCTCCTTCCCGGCCCCTTGAGCCCTGCATCCAGTTCCCGATTCTTGTCGCTCCTGCTTCTGTGTCGTCCCTCCAACCCGCCACTCCCTTTTCCACGTTCACAACCCAAGCCTTCGCTACCCCTCCCTCGAGCTACAGCAACAGCATCCCAGCTAAGTCTCCGAAACAAAGGTGCTCCGGGCCTTAAGAACATCTGAGGTGGGACGCCTGGGTGGCTCAGCCGGTTAAGCGTCCGACTCTTGATTTCGGCTCAGGTCACGATCTCAGTTCAAGCCCGGCATGGGGCTCCGCGATGACAGTGCAGAGCCTGCTTGGGATTCACTCTCTCTCCCTCTGCCCCTCCCATGCTCTCTCACTCTCTCAGAGATAATCTTAAAAATAAAGAAAACTTAAAAGAACATCTGAGGTTAAGCCAGTAACACCTGGGAAAGTCTTTGCTACCAGAATATATCACGGAGCCCATCTCGCAGACCAAAACCCAAAACAGAAACTAAGGTCAGAGAGGTTAAATGGTGTCTTGGACCTGGGCTCTTTTAAGTCCAGCAATTTCTGTTTCATCTTACTCGTGGCCCACCACCTCCAAGTTCAGGGGAGGGCAGAGGAACACGGGGGCATGGAGGTGAGACTACCAATGGCGAGCACAAGGAGCAATTTGTCAGGTTGCAGAGACACAGGATTCAATGTGACTTTGTGTTGTCTTTGGGAAGAGAGAGGATATAGATTTAAAAAAAAAAAAAACACACAGTGGGGCGCCTGGGTGGCTCAGTCGGTTGAGCGTCTGACTTCGGCTCAGGTCATGAGCTCGTGGTCTGTGAGTTCGAGCCCCACGTCGGGCTCTGTGCTGACCGCTCAGAGCCTGGAGCCTGTTTCGGATTCTGTGTCTCCCTCACTCTCTGCCCCTCCACCGCTCATGCTCTGTCTCTCTTATTCTCAAAAATGAATAAATGTTAAAAAAAAAAAAACAGTGAATTAACTCATGAGGAGTCATTTGCTACTTCTCTTTCCCTGGCCCATGTATATATAGACCCCTGACCCGAACGGTTTTCCTGCTCAAGGAGAGTTGGCCTGTTTTGTTCATTGCTGTATCCCCCAGAGCTGACAACAGTGCTTGGCAAGTAGCAGGTACTCAATAAATGTTGAATGAGTGACTGTATCCTCAGGACTACAGAAGATGAACTTGGCATGTGTTTTAAAAATAAAATCCATTTTCAAAGAATACAGTCACATCTTGTAGGTATCGCCGCCTTGCTCCAGCGGCGGGACGTGGCTGAGGCGTGAAGGCCGGAGGGCGGTACGGGGATGGCGGGAGGCCAGAGGCCAGTTCTAGGCTCCCAGGAAGAGTGCACATAATAAACCAATGGACAGGGTGGAGAACTGCAGTTTTCGGGCGCGGCTTAGCTCTAGGAAGACCCACTTACACCAAAATTTCTCAAGAGTTCAAGTGCAGTTTGGGATGGTCGTTCCTTTACTTTGTTCACCTGGCCAGAGTCTGAGTGGATCATGTCATTTTTCCAGGCCTGGGGCAATCTAGAGTCAGCCTCCACATGAGATTTCTTTTTATTTATTTCTTTTTAAAAATTTTGTTAATGTTTATTCATTTTTGAGAGACAGACACAGAGCATGAGTGGGGGAGGGGCAGAGAGCGAGGGAGACCCAGAATCCGAAGCAGGCTCCAGGCTCTGAGCTGTGAGCACAGGGCCCGACGCGGGGCTCAAACTCATGAACCACGAGATCATAACCTGAGCTGAAGTCGGATGCTCATCCGACCGAGCCACCCAGGCGCCCCTCTTTTTCTTTTTTAAAGTTTATTTATTTATTTTGACAGAGAGCACAAGCAGGTGAGGGGCAGAGACACGGAAAGACAGGATCCCAAGCAGTCTCCGCACTCTCAGCGCAGAGCCTGATTCGGGGCTCGAACTGATGAACCGTGAGATCATGACCTGAGGGGAGATCAAGAGTCAGACGCTTAACCGACTGGACCCCTGAGGCGACCCGCTGACATGAGATATCTGGAGCCTGAGACCATCTGGGTGAGTCTCCTTATCCCCAGTCCTCACCCCTGCACTCCTTAGAAAGGGATGTCCAGGTTTCTAGGTGTTGCTTGAGACACCGAAATACCTGTCCACATAACGCTGGGACCGACAAGAGATGTAGGTGCCATTATTCCCTCCACCTCCCCCACCCCATCTATTATTTCACCCTGAGTGAAGGAACGTCAAAGGTCATAGAAACTGCAGAGCCTTTAAAGACAAAACAACTTGGGGCACCTGGGTGGCTCAGCCGGCTAAGCATCTATTTTTTATAATTTTTTCTTCTTTTAGTATTTATTAATTTTTCGAGAGAGAGAGAGAGAGAGAGAGTGCAAGCAGGGGGCAGAGAGAGAGGGGGACACAGAATCCGAAGCAGGCTCCAGGCTCTGAGCTGTCAGCACAGAGTCGGACACAGGGTTCGAACTCACAAACCGCAAGATCATGACCTGAGCCGAAGTCGGACGCTTAACAGACTGAGCCACCCAGGTGCCCCAAGGGCCTGACTCTTGATTTCAGCTCAGGTCATGATCTCACAGTTCGTGGGTTCGGAGCCCTGCGTCGGGCTCTGTGCTGAGCGTGGAGGCTGCCTGGGATGCTCTCTCTCTCCCTCTGTCTCTGCCCCTCTCCCACCCGTGTGCCCTGTCCCTCTTTCCAAACAAATAAACTTAAAAAAAAAACCAAGACATTCGTATGGTGACTGCCTCGTCTTCCATTCTGCGCTACAGAACTCTCTCCTTTTCCCCCTCCCTCATCTTCAACCAAGAGCACTGTCCTCTCAGCCGGAGAGGAGGGCAAAACCCAGCGGGGACAAGAGTCCCCACGCGCGGGGACGCGGTCCTCTGCCCTTCTGGATGCCGCTACAGGCCGGTTTTAGGCGCTGCCAGCCCCAGGCGGGAGGCGCAAGCTCCCCACCGCGCGGCTAGGAGGCGGCTGTGTCCCGGGAGGTAGGCACAGGCCACCGCGGGCGGCAGTTGCACGCGGTGGTAGTAGAAGGGGGCGGCACGACAGCCTTTGGTTTTCACTTCTCACTTTCGCGGCTGGGAAGTATTCAAGCGGACGGGGGTGGGATGGTTCTCGCTTGGCTTTGGCGGCGGCGCCGGGAGTCTTCTTAAGGATAACATGGGAGGACTGGGGAGCTAACTGGCTGCGGTCCACACACCCTTGGGGCTGGGGGTGGGGCCCACAGTACCAGCGCGTCGTTTCCTAGCAACAGGCAGGCACCTTGGGAAGGATTTGGCTCTGTTGCAGCTGGGGAGCTGGCCTGGTGCATTTGGGCTCCTGCCTAGGAGTCGACTCCACTAATGGGACGGGCAGCTCAGAAGAACAGAGCTCTGAGCCCTTGTAGCCACAAAGCATGAAAAGCATCTAAATAGCCTACTGCGGGGCCTACGTCGGTGCATTCAAGCTTCCCGAAGCAGGGGAGGCGAGGCACGGGCTGGTGGTGCTTCCAGAAGAGGGCCACCCTGTCAGGACACACACACGGCTCTCCTCTCCCACCCTAGCCTGCCCCCTGTCTGCCGGGTGGCGGACCCACACTCTCCAGGACGAGCGAGCGTGCCCTTCTGTCGCGCGTGCTTCTCTCTCTTCGGGAGCACTGGGAGGCAGTGACTCTGAAGAGAGCCCTGTACCCAGGCCAGGTGACCAAGGTCACAGCGGAAGATGCTGTGTCCCCAGGGTAAAATCCAGGCTTTCTTGATTCTTTACATGCCCCCTAGGTTTCTGTTGCTGCCCCAGAAAGCAAGGCCAGGGGAGATGGAGAGAAGAGTGGATAAAAGCAAGAGGAAGAAAAAAGGGGATGGGTCAGAAACAGAGAGAGAGAGAGAGAGAGAGAGAGAGGGACAAAGTTGGTAGGAGAGGGGAAATAAAGAGAACAGTTGAGTGGCAGCCGCTACCACCTTCTGAGGCTCTCGGCCACCTGGGCCGTACGCTGTCCCCCCTCCCCCTGGACCAAGCAATCCTTTCAGCAAATGGGCCTAGTTTTGGGGTGCCTGGGTGGCTCAGTCAGTTGAGTGTCCGACTCTTGATTTCAGCTCAGGTAGTGATGCTGGGGTTGTGGGATCGAGCCCCACATCGGGCTCCTCTCTGAGTGTGGAACCTGCTTAAGATTCTGTCTCTCTCTCTCTCTGTCTCTGTCTCTGTCTCTCTGTGTCTCTCCCCCCACACACACACACTTGCACACTCTCTCTCTCTCTAAAAATAAAAAACTAAACGGGCCCAATTTCTAGTGGGTCAGTTTGGTGGCTGAGATGAAATCTCATGGACCCCCATGTGATTTCATAAAGAGCAGAAACAGAGGCATTTGCATTTTGCACAGGCTGAGACTTTTGTTTTGGGCTAAACTTGGCAACACACAAGTGGACGGGAGAGGAACCAGTCCACGGTTAGAGTGAAGCAGGGGGGCTGGCCCAGTAGGCCAGACTGGGAAGTATGGCTGGAATCCTTAAGGGTTTACATAAAGCTACGCTGGGTTGAATTTCCCAGCAGGAGTAGAAACTGATGCTTTACACCCTATGGAATGTGGACTACTTGGCTGAAACTGAGGTTACGCGTAGTAGGGAAATGAACTGGGGCGGGGGGGGGGGGGGACAACAGAAGTGAGTATTAGGAAGATTAGCTAAGAGGCAAAGGTAGTTTCAACTTCTATCCTTCCTGCCTTGGGAGATGGGGAGTTCATTAGAAGCCAGGACAACTTAGGGGCGCCTGGGTGGCTCAGTCAGTTGAGCGTCCGACTTCGGCTCAGGTCATGATCTCAGGGTTCGTGAGTTTAAGCCCCTCATCAGACTCGCAACTGTCAGCACAGAGCCTGCTTTTGATCCTCTCTCTCCTTCTCTCTCCCTGCCCCTCCCCTGCTCATGCTTTCTCTCTCTCTCTCTCTCTCAAAAAGAAGACGAAGGAGGAGGAGGAGGAGGGGGAGAAGGAGGAAAGAAGCAGCAGCAAGGACACCTTGGAGGCCAATGTTTGCAAGAGTCCTGCTTCTGCAAGCTCAGCACTCACAGCATCCTCGGGGCCATCCGACCAGAGCGAAGTCATCTGACCACAAGGAATGTTTCCCAAGCTTTCTAACTGGACAGCCACCTCATAAGGGTATGACTTTGAGGGGTTAAAACAAAACCCTATGCGTCTCTTTCCTCTCCCTTCCATCAGCCTTGGGGTGAAAAGGAACAAACGCAAAGTCACATATAGTCCTATTTGGAAACGACCAGAATAGGGAAGTCATTCAGAAGAAAAGTCTAGAAAGTTCACTTTTCCTGCTGTACTCTGGGCCCTTTTCCAATCTGAGAAGATCAGAAGGGACCTCTGGTGTTCTGGCGTGTGGTGGGGGGAGGGGCGGGTCCGTGCTGCTGATGGTTTTATCGTCAGAGCCGGTGTGCGTTTTGCTGGCTGCTTTCTATTTATCTGGGAGCCCAAGCAGATGTTCCCCCATCCTCTTGGCCTTCCTGGGTAGAGACTGGTATTTCCTCCTATGAAACTATAAGGGAATTAAACTTGGTGAACAAAAGAAAACTCAATCCCAACACACCATTTAAGTTTTAGAGGGAGGGGCACCTGGGTGGCCCAGTAGGTTAAGCACCCGACTCCACCTCGGCTCAGGTCATGATCTCACGGTCATGAGATTGAGCCCGAAGTCGGGATATACGCTGACAGTGTGGAGCCTGCTTGGGATTCTCTCTCTCTGCCCCTCCCCTGCTCGCTCTCTTTCTTTCTTAAAATAAATAAATAAACATTTTAAAAATGTCTCCTTTTTTTGAGAGAGAGAGAGAGTGAGTAGGGGAGGGACAGAGAGAGAGGGAGACACAGAATCAGAAGCAGGCTCCAGGCTCTGAGCTGTCAGCACAGAACCCTATGCGGGACTTGAACCCATGAGCAGTGAGATCATGACCTGAGCCACAGTTGGACGCTTAATCAGCTGAGCCACCCATGTGCCCCATCATTTTTTTAAAAAGTTCTAGAGAGAAACAAATCGCTTAAAAACACATCACTCAGAACCCACACCACACAACTCTACGGTCTCCAAAAAGGAAACACGAAGACAGCTCGAATCTAGAAAAAGAACCGAGAGAGGTGTAAGAGGTATTCCAGCAGCCCCTGGAGGGAGGAGCAATTTCATAATTAATCAGAGAGAGTTTACTCTTTAGAGACCCTTTCTGAGTCATGATTAGGAAGCCCATAATTTAAGTCAGTAAAAAATATAAATATCCTAAAATTAACCAGGGAAAAGATCTATGCTGTGCTCAGATATATAGCTTCTCCAAAGAATTCTTGAAGCCAATTGTAGAGTCAGACAGACTCCAAGGACAAGACACTGGTAATGACAAAAGTCTTTCCCTCAAAGGATTAAATAAGATGACCCTTGTAAAGCACTCAACACAATGCTTGGTGCATAACCAGTGCTCAATGAGTAGGAGCTGTTACTAAAAAGCAGAGGCTTCGTGGGGCACCCGGGTGGCTCAGTCGGTTAAGCGTCCGACTCTTGGTTTCAGCTCAGGTCATGAGCTCACAGTGTGTGTGTTCGAGCCCCACATCAGGCTCCGTGCTGACAGTGTGGCGCCTGCTTGAAATTCTCTCTCTTCCTCTCTCTCTCTGCCCCTGCCCTGCTTGCTCTCTCTGTCTGTCAAAAATAAATAAATCAACTTTAAAAAATTAAAAATAAAAAAGCAGAGGCTTCCACAAATCCCTGACGTCTGTGCTATAAGCCCACGTGTAGGTTTGGCTTAGGTGGCTAGATTTGGATCCCTTCGCTGGGTTAGGGACCCTGTTTCTGGGTTTCCATCGCACTCTGGGTAACAGTCTATTTACATTTTTTGTCTCCACTGCTGTCCCCTGACCCCCCCCATCAAGTCCCTAGACTGATCTCTTTTTTTTAAGATTAAAAAAAATGTTTATTTTATTTTTGAGAGCAAGGGAACATGAGCAGAGGAGGGGCAGAGAGAGAGGGAGACACAGAATGTGAAGCAGGCTCCAGCCTCCTTGCTAGCAGCAAAGAGCCCGACACAGGGCTCGAACTCACGAACCCTGAGATCATGACCTGAGCTGAAGTCGGACGCCTAACAGACTGAGCCACCCAGGCGCCCCCCCCCCCCCAAAACTGATCTCTTAATGCAATCAATCTTTATATCCACAGCTCCTAGCACAGTGCCTGGCACATGGGAACACAGAGTAAACCCTGATTGAAATGAAGCCAACAGCCTGAGTCACCACTGGCATTGTCGATCTTGTTTTCATCCCTGGGGTAGTATTTGAATAAGGAAGGAGGGACAGAGAAATGTCTCCATACCCTAAAGAGAGTCTTCCCATCTCTCTCTCTCTCTCTCTCTCTCTCTCTTGTTTTTTTTGCAGCAACCATAACCAGGGAGATTAATGTTCCTACTTCAGGGGTACGTTATAAAGTGAAAATTCTTAAAGTCAATGTAATGAACATAATTTACCTCGATATAAAATAAATGGAGGCAGCCTCTTGGGCTGAACTTATGTGTCTGTGGCCCCTCTATGCCAGGATGACTTTATTTTTTTAAAGTATGCTCTACGCCCAACGTGAGGCTTGAACTCACAACCTTGGGATCAAGACCTGCGCACTGTACCGACTGAGCAGCTGGGCACCCCCTGGGATGACTTTTTATTACTTTTTCTTCCTGCGTTAATGTCCACATCCCTGTATTCTCTTAAAAGACTCTTTTTGCCTCCATCACTACTGAAATGATCTATACCCTTAACATTTTTTTTAAGTTTATTTATTTTTGAGAGAGAGAGTGCAAGTGCACGCAAGCGGGGGAGGGGCAGAGAGAGAGGGAGACTGAAGGTCTGAAGCGGGCTCCGTGCTGACAGCAGAGAGCCCCATGCAGGGCTCAAACTCATGAACCTGGAGATCATGACCCGAGCACAAGTTGGACGCTTAACCGACTTAGCCACCCAGGGCCCCACTGCCCTTTTTGAACATATTTGTGTTTCCCAGTCTGTATCCTATCTGGGTAACAAGTGCCCTCAGTTGTCTAACCTGTAAATACTGTAGGCTTTAGAACAAGTTCTAACATAATTTTTTTCCGCAAGCTTTAAGGGACACCACCTTGTTCTCGTACCGCGTTTTGTAACAGCGAACACATCGAGGCTCACATTATCTATTGCTATTGCAATAGAGTCCTAGACCCCCACGACAGTATCTAAACCAAACAAAAGTACACTTTATTCAACAAAATGGGGTTTTCTAGTTTCAATTATTTTGTTAATCGAAAGCTGAAATTAGGTTGCCCGAGGGCTTTGTATTTGCAAACTGGCTGCTTAATTGGAAGCACCCCCAAACATTCATGCTTTTATGTCCCCTTGGAGCATTCAGGGACCCTCAGTCAGTGGAAGCAAATTCATTACGGGCTTCTCTCCTTTCAAAGGTATTTCCTTTGGTCCTCAAATTTTTAATTAACCAGATTTCAATGTAATCCCCTTCTTCTATGGTCAAGGGTTTACAATCACTGTAAATGTTTAAAAGACCATTTTGCTTGTTTTCCTGAAGTGCCTAGTCCAGTGCTCAGCACATAATGAATCCCTTTTAATTAAGTGCCTTTCTTGGTTCTGTTTTTCTGTGCTTAGCCTCAGCTCAAATGGGAAAGGGGAAAGCGCAAATTTGGTAACTCTATTTCTGACCCATGTAATAACAAGGCAAAAAAGGGGCGAGGAGTGTTACTAAAAACAACAACAACAACAAACCCCAAAACAAAACCTTTCTCTGTATAGTCCTAGTTAGGAAGTCTGGAGAAAAACAAGGAACTTCTTCCTCATTACAGATTTCATTCAATCCCTTGTGTGGCCAGAGTCCCTTGTGCTAAAGAACAGACTAGGTCTCTCTATCTGGCAGAGGAATGAGAAGAGCCATGCGCGGCTGGACCGGGGTCCATATGGACACATTAATGAGTATCATCTTCTCCTGGGTGCCGGTCAAGGCAATCTGGGACACCTTGATCCCAGCTCCTCCTCGCCCCGTCTTTCCCATCTCACCTTGCTGCTGTCTTTAAGCTGGTACCCCACAGGCTGCTGAAGGCCATCAGGGTCAGAGCCCGGCTACCTCGTACATATTAGGGAGCTTCCATAATTAGGGAGACCACAAGAGAGCATGAACGGCAGCAAGAATAATGGAGAGTTCTTTTTTTCTCCAAGCATACCTGAAAGTCATACGCAGAGTATGGTGGCAGGTGAGGAGGGCTATGGTAGTAGGTATTATACGATGCTACTTGAGGACGAGCATAGTAAGAAACAGTTGGATGGGCATTTTCAACAGAACAGTTCAGTGCTGGCAGAGTTGGGTTCTGTAGAAAAACACAAATTAGAAACAACATAAACGTTCGTTAGCAGGAGAGTGATTAAATAAACTGGCACATCTAGCCCGTGGAATAACATGCAGCTATTGATAAACAGACAATGATGTGGACCTATGTTTAGTGACAGAGAAAGTTGTCCAGGGTATATTGTTAAATTAAAAAAAAAAAAAAAAACCACTGGCGGGGCGGCTGAGTGGCTCAGTCGGTTAAGCTCGGGTCATGATCTCAAGGTTCATGGGTTCAAGCCCCGAGTCGGGCTCTGTGCTGACAGCTCAGAGCCTGGAGCCTGCTTCGGATTCTGTGTCTCCCTCTCTCCATGCCCCTCCCCCACTAGCTCTCTCTCTCTCTCTCTCTCTCTCAAAAATAAAAAATAAACATTAAAAAAAAAGTCACTGGCAGGGGTGCCTGGGTGGCTCAGTTGGTTAAGCCTCTGACTTTTGCTCAGGTCATGATCTCACAGTTAGTGAGTTCGAGCCCCACGTCGGGCTCTGTGCTGACAGCTCGGAGCCTGGAGCCTGCTTCAGATGCTGTGTCTCCCTCTCTCTCTGCCCCTCCCCCACTCGCACTCTGTCCTCTCAAAAATGAACAAACGTCAAAAAAATTTTTTTAAAAAGTCACTGGCAAAACTAAGGTCACAGTAGGAAGATCAGTGGTTGCCAGGGGTTGTGGTTGGGGGGATGAATAGGCAGAGCACAGAGGATTTTTAGGGCAGTGAAGCCAGTCTGTATGATATTACAATTATGGATACATGTCATTATACGTATGTCCAAACCCATAGCATTACCACGCCAAGAGTGAACCCTAAGGGAAACTATGGGCTTTGGGTGATAATGACTTGTCAATGTAGGGAAGTTCGTCCTTGATAACAAATGTACCACTCTGCTGGGGATGTAGTTAATGGGGGAGGCTATGCGGGGGGTGGGGGCAGGGAGGACCTTCCTCTTAATTTTGTTGTGAACCTAAAACTGCTCAGAAAAAAACAAGTCTTCAAAAAGCCACTATTATATTAATATAGCATGATTCCCAATTTATGTAAAAACAAAGACCCAAACAGCTATGTACCTATGTGCAATTGTAAATGAAAAGAAATTCATCTGGAAAGATTCAAAATAGACTGTCAACTGTGGTTATCTCTGGGGAGGGGAGTAGTATCAGGAGGTATATGGGGACCCTTCACTCTATTTGTTTTTGAGTTTTTTAAAAATTTATTTATTTTGGGAGAGAGTGCACCCCCTTGAGATCATGAGCGGGGGAGGGGCAGAGAGAGGGAGAGAGAATCGCAAGCAGGTTTTGGGAGCCAAGCAGGCTCACGAACCGTGAGATCATGACCTGAGCTGAAATCCAGAGTCGGGCACTTAACCGACTGAGCCACCCAGGCACCCTTCTATTTTTTTTTTTATAGTATATTACTTGTGTCATTCCCCCCCAATTTATTATTTTGAAACATTCAAACCTATAGAAAAGTTGAAATCACTTATTTATGTGGTTTTCAAAAACCAAAAAGACAAAGACAAGAATAAGGCCCGAAATACAACATGTCACATCGACAAGGCTGAGCAGGCTACTGCGCTTGCTGTGATAGAAATGTGACGAATCACAAAGGATTTGTAAAAGTCGTGAGGATTCCTGCAGGTTGCAAGCTTGCTAAGGAGCTCTCATGCACACGTGAAGGGTACGTGTTTCTGTGTTTCTCACCGGCCCTGCCGGCGGAAGGCAACACCCTAGCAGTACAAAAACCCATGAAGGACCAAGCAGAGTATATCGATCCCCTTTTGTTTTTGGCACACAAAACGGCGCTGAAAGAATTTAATGCCATTTTGATAACATGATGGTGCGTGTAGCCCTTCAAGGGTTAAAGCTGATCTTGTCCAGGATGGGGAGTTCCTGCTCTCAACAGGGCCGAAACACTGCTAAAGGAAGTCACAGCTCATTAGTGCCCAAGTAGGGCTGTCCCAAGCAGGACCTGACGTGCCGCGTGGGTCAAGGCGTGGGGTAAATGTTTTTCCCGTGTTCCATGGCATTGACACGGCTTCCATTCGTGTGGATAGCCAAGGGCTGTCTGCAAAATCAGTGTCTTCGTTCTGGTACGTATCTACTCCACGTTAACGGAGAGCAGACGCTTCCTCTCAAGCGATGAAAATGTGTGGGCAGGCTTTGGCAGTGGCCACGGGCAGCCACGTTGGGGTGTTGGCAGAGGACTCTTCCCTTATAGCAAGTTTCAACACAGTTCTACTGCTCTCTTCCTTGGAGTGGGTTACTGTTTACATCTCTGGGAGCTTTGAAGAGCTACAAACCTCAGGCATCACAATGCAGCTCACGGACAAGCAGAGAGAAATGTCTGTCAGCCCCTCCCATGGGTGGGAGGGGGCTGAGGTCCTTGACCAACTCCAAGGGCTGGCTCGCTTTCTAGAGAAAGAGTGCTCAGAAACGCCTTGACTTCGCCACCAGAATTCTAAGAAGAAATCTCATCCCTGAGGAGGTCCCAGAAGTCATGTTCCCTTGGCCTTCTGTTAGTTAAAAACACGCCCTCCAGCTCTCGCAAGATGAAATCAGTTCATCTATGCAAATAAACTAAGCCTAGCTATAGAGAAACAATCACGCAATGTAAACGTTATCTATAAAAATTGTTGTGTGCTCAGCGAGGCTGGGGGCCCAGGCTAATCTCTGAAAGGAAGTTCACTATTACAGAGAAAGCAACACAAGAGGAAGATTGAATAAGCCCAGGAAAGCCACAGAAGACAGGAGAGTCAAGGGTAGAGGGTGCAGAGAGAATGGTGTGTGTTTCCGTTAAAATTCTGGGGCTCCTGGTGTACCTGGGTGGCTCAGTCGGTTAAGCGACCCACTTCGGCTCAGGTCATGATCTCGAGGTTCGTGAGTTCCAGCCCTGCCTTGGGCCCCTCGCCGACCATGTGGAGTCTGCCTGGGATTCTCTCTCTCCCTCTCTCTCTCGGACCCTCCCCCACCTGCGTGTGCTCTCTCTCTCTCTCCCCTTTCTTTCTCAAAAATAAATAAACTTTAAAAAATAAATAAATAAAATTCTGGGGCTCGGAAGTTATGACACCCCCATTACTGATCAGTAACATTCTGAGCTCCGGGGAAACAAAAGGTTACTAGGAAGCACAGGAAATGGTGAAAGCAATCTTGCCTGGACAAAACTGACTTTATTCTGAGGCAATGATTGTGGACTTTTTAAAGAGGGCCACTTTCATTCCTCCCCACTTTACTCCAAACCATAGACACCAATTAGGAGAAAATGGCAAGATATAGTCACTTTTGGAAGACTCATCTCAAATTCTTGTATCTTTGGTCAACAAACACTTCATCAAACATTTCTCAAAGCTCCTTTGCCCCGGGGCACCTGGGTGGCTCAGTCGGTTAAGCGTCCGACTTCCGCTCAGGTCATGATCTCGAGGCTCCTGGGTCCGAGCCCCATGTCGGGCTCTGTGCTGACAGCTCAGAGCCTGGAGCCTGCTTTGGATTCTGTGTGTTTGTCTCTCCTCTGCCCCCGACCCCCACTTGTTCTCTCTCTCTCAAAAATAAATTAAAAACATTAAAAAAAAAAAAAGCTCCTTTGCCCCAAGCCTCCTCTGGTCAGGGAATGAAGACATCCTTGTTCCTCTCAAGGCACCACATTCTGCAAATGGCAGCTCCTGGCTAATCCCGTTGACAGCTGCCAGCTAGCCCTTGGCTCCTGTCCTCACTCCCTGGGAATGGCTTTCACCAGCCAGCACCCCTGGGCCTCCCTGCGGATCCCAGGGCATTCCACTCACGGGGGCGGGGGGGGGCACACCACAAGTCACCAACTGCGTTTGGACCCAGGTCGAGGATTTTATTGAGGTTCACCTGTTGATGTTCCAGGTTTGTCTACACCACGTCTCAGAGTGACTGAAGTGGGGCACCTGGGTGGCTCAGTCAGTTAAGCGGTTAAGCGTCCGACTCTTGATTTCAGCTCAGGTCATGATCTCCCTGAGCCCCGCATCAGGCTCTGCGATGACAGTGCGGAGCCTGCTTGAGCTTCTCTGTCTCCCCATCTCTCTCTGCCCCTCCCCTGTTCTCTCTCAAAATAAAGAAATAAACTTAAAAAAAATAAAGCGATCGAAGTAATGGCTCCTTCTTGGCACTCCATCTGAACATTCCCACTTACTCTCCCATCTCATGAATCGGATGCCCTGCCCCTGATCTTTGTTTTCATCTTTCGTTTTCCCCATTGGTCCTCCATTTGAGTTCCCAGGCCCGGCATTTGTATTTCCCTTGCCCTCCTCCTCGTTTCCTCTTAAAGAAGCTGCGGACAGTTGGAAACAACTCGCTTTTAATTGTTCTAAATTAAAGCAACTAAACAAAGGAGGTAATGTGTGGTAAAACACTTGGAGAACCGGAAAGGGCTATCCAAATGTCGGTCCGGGCAGCTGGGACTCAGTAGAAAGAGCAAAGCTCTGGCATCTGACAAACCTGGGCTCCAGTCCCAGCTCTGCTATTTAGTTCTGGGCAAGTCACTTGACCTCTGTTGGCCTATTTCCTCATCTGTTAAATGGGGGCAGTAATACTTACCTCATAAGGTAGTAATAGCGGGGAGGAGCGAAGGAAGTTAATTGCGCAAAAGCCCTCTGTGGAAAGTAGAGGCTCGTGATTCTACCTGTCAGGACAGACCCTCAACAAACCCCCCTTTCCCCTAAAGATCAAAGGTCACAGTGAAATGAAGAGTCCAAAAATAAACCTGTACATCAACGATCCACTGATTCCTTGCAGGAACCCCACGGAGCCTACTGAGTAGTCGCCCACCACCCACTGCATTTGCGCATCAGGGTAGCTCGGCCCCCTGGGTCTGAAAGCACTAGGAACGATCCAGATAACCCTTAACATCCATCCTGATGTGCGATCTCCTGAACCCCCGACCTCCGGAGCTTCCTTCCAGCAAGAGCGGCTCCCATTCTACTCAGCGCCTCCACTTTCACCGGCCCCCTGGGGAAGGTCTCCAAGAACACAGAGCATCCTTTGTTCAACCCACAAACAGCTTTTCTGAAGCCCTCCCGCCCCAAAGTTCCCTCAGGCCCAAACCTACAGGGCCTCCTCCCTCCGAGGGTCGCACCTCTGCTGGTGTGCCCCCCACTCCTTAGTGCTTGGGCATTCCCCAGTGGGGGGCGGGGTGTGGGAATGAGAAATGCGTGTATGAGAGAGGGAGAGAAAAAAAGAGACAGACAGACAGACAGACTGGACGTGAGTAGGGATGGAATTCTCTTGACTTCCAGTCACCAGCGGGAACACTCAATAACTTCCTGTCAACCTGCTTCTGCTGCAGTGTTTTCTCCCCCCCCCCCCCCCCCCCCCCGTCTTATCCTACCTTTCCCTTTCCATTGTTTAGCCTTTTGACAGGCCAAGGTCAAATTACAAACTATCTTTCAGGTTCCCGTTCCTCAGGGACCCCAGAATGGGACAGAAACACCCAGGGGCTTAGGGGCTATCTGACTCATTTCTGGGGTCAAAGGAGAACCCTTTTAAACACAAAATAATTCCCTAAACATATGTGGGACGCTTCTTTAAAGCGGAGGCACTCAATCCTGGCTGCGGAGCAGAACCACCTGTGGAATTTTTAAAAAACACTGAGGCCTGGGGCGCCTGGGCAGCTCAGTTAAGCCTCTGACTCTTGGTTTCAGCTCAGGGCATTACTTCATGGTTCATAAGTTCAAGCCCCACATCGGGCTCTGTGTGCTGATAGAGAGGAGACCGCTTGGGACCCCTCTCTCCCTCTTCTTCTACCCCTCTCTGGCTCACACTCTCTCTGTGTCTCAAAAATAAATAAACATTAAAAAAATATATTGATGCTTGGGGCGCCTGGGTGGCTCAGTAAGTTGAGTGTCCGACTTCGGCTCAGGTCATGATCTCACGGTTCGTGGGTTCAAGCCCCGCATTGGACTCTGGGCTGACAGCTCAGAGCCCGGAGCCTGCTTCAGATTCTGTGTCTCCCTCTCTCTCTGCCCTTCCCCTGCCTGTGCACTCTCTCTCAAAAATAAATAAACATTAACAAATTTTTAAAATATTGATGGCTGGGCTTCAGTTTAGACCAATTAACTTAGAATCTTTGGTGGAGAGGTCCAGGCATCTAAGCTATTTTTTAAAGTTTTTTTTTTTAATTCTGAGAGAGATTGAGAGACAGAGAACAAGCAGGGGAAGGGCAGAGAGGAGAGACAGAATCTCAAGCAGGCTCCGTACCATCAACGCAGAGCCCGATGTGGGGCTTGAACCAACAAACTGTGAGATCATGACGTGAGCCGAGATCAAGAGTTTGACGTTTAACCAACTGAGCCACCCGGGTGCACACAGGCATCCCCAGGCATCTGGGCTTCTTGAGCCCCTCAGGTGATTCTATTCTAAAAGGAAGCCAGGTTGACAACCATAGCTCTAAAACTATTCTCTCCATAATTAGAGATCAAAGTTTGTTAAATAAGCAGATAAATGCTTAGTAATGCTTTAAAAGCAAAGGAGGGAGGAAGCCCACTCTTACAGGGAACTTACTGAGTGTTGAGTCCCCTGTGACTTGGCGCGTGCGCGCGCGTGCACACACACGCACGCACACACACACAAATACAGAAAGGAGTTGAGAGGGAGGATAAGGAACTTGGGGAGGCTGAGGTTGAGGACAAGACCCGGCAAGCAGCTTAGCCCAGGGGTGGCCCTTCAGATGGAGAGAGAAGAGCCCAGATGCTCTTTCTGGAGAAACTCCAGGATGAAATTCCTGGGGACGGGGAGACCAGCATTACTCTTACCTGAGCTAAAAACCTCTTTGCTTCTATTTCTCCCGAAGTCAGTTAGGGGAAAAACTGCCCAGAAAGGTTTCTACTAAAAGTGTGTGTTTGTGTGTGTGTGGGGGGGGGGGGGCGTGAGCATGAAAGGCTGTGTTTATATAACCAGCATGAACGGGAGAATTGAGGACACTGGCTCTTCATCCCCGCCCCCAGGATGTACCTCAAGAACACAGGCAACTCATGTTAACAAGAAATTTTTGCCCACTAATGACATCGCCTGTCTCCTTCAGTTTGAGATGTTTGAAGGCAGCTATATCCTTGAAGCAATTGCTTCGGAGTCCTCCCTTTGAAACGTGGGTCCCCCTTGCCTCCAACCTCCTAGCCTCCACCCTGGCCCCTGACAGGGGCCTCTGGGATAAGAAGCCGCTTCCTTCCTTACCATGTCCTTAAAGCCTCCAAGAACAGCGGCAGTGATGATGCCCAGGAACAGGCCGACAATGTTGAGGATGGTGGCGGACCAGAGCAGGTGGTAGAGGTGGATGATGTCCTGGCAGCTGCTGACGTCGATGTATTCGTAGTACCCACCGGTGATCTCCACCCGGCTGGACAGGGAGAAGCACACACCCGTCAGTCTCCCGGGAGCTGGCTGTCCCCTAGGGCTTTGGCTACTATGCAGCTCAGCGAAAAGACAGGTGAATAGGTGGGGAGCTATGGTAAGGGACGTCATAGCCATGAACGCACTGGGGAGCAAGGCACCATAATAAATCGAAGTGCGAGTGCTGCTTAGGCAAAAAATAAATTGAAAAACTCACCTCCTACCTACCAGACAAACACTTGTTGCCGTCACCGACACGAATCCTAGACAGCGCACATTCACGTTTACTACGTGCCAGGCACAGCGCTAAGCATTTTACATACGTGAATTCATTAAATCTGTGCTGTCTAAGACGGTAGCTACTAGTCACTGTTGAAATGCAAATGAGTTAAAATTAAGTAAAACAAAAAATTCAGGGGCGCCCGGGGGCCTCAGTTGGTAAAGCGTCTGACTTCCGCTCAGGTCATGAGCTTACAGTTCGTGAGTCCAAGCCCCGCATGGGGCTCTGTGCTGACAGCTCAGAGCCCGGAGCCTGCTTCGGATTCTGTGTCTCCCTCTCTCTCTGCGCCTCCCCCGCTCAAGCTCTGTCTCTTTCTCTCTCAAAGATAAATAAACATGAAAAAAAAATTAAAAAATTCAGTTCTTCAGGCTCACCAGCCACATTTCAAGTGCTCAATAGCCACACTTCTTACAACGTTTTTTTCAACGTATTCATTTATTTAGTTCTGAGATGGAGGGAGGGGCAAAGAGATGGGGAGACAGGGAATCCCAAGTTGGCTCCTCGCTGTAGCGCAGAGACCAATGCAGAGCTCGATCGCACAAACTTTGAGACCATGACCTGAGCCGAAATCAAGAGTCAGAGGCTTAACCGACTGAGCCGCCCAGGGGCCCCCTAGCTACACTTCTAAGAGCCACACTAGTGGCTGGCTACTGCTCTGGACAGAGCGGATTACATTTCTGTCACTGCAGAAGGTTCTATTAGACAGCACTGCAAATCCTTATGATATTCTATGAGGTAGGTACTATCACCATTCCCATTTTCCTGACGAACAAACTAAAGCAGAGAGAAGTCAGGAACTCGCCCGAGTCATAAGTGAAAAAGCTGGGATCTGAATTCAAGCTTCAAAGATTTCACCGTTTCTCCTCTTTCAAAACAAAACATCAACAAACACAAAACAATGTCCCAGTAAAGAACGAAAGCCAAGTTGCTGCACAAAACCTGATTCTCACCTCCTTGTGGAGGCCTTCCCTGACCACTCTGTCCAAAGACACCCCCGCTCAGCTCAGTCACTGTCTATCACATTAGTTGCTACAGACTGAAATGTATCCCCCTCCAAAATTCCTAAGTGGAACACCTAACTCCCAAAATGATTGTATTTGGACACAGGGCTTTTCGGAAGTAATTAAGGTTAAATGAAGTCAGAAGGGCAGAACCTTAATCCGATAGGACTGATGGCTTTATAAAAAGGAAGAGAGAGAGAGAGCAAGTTCTCTCCATCTGTAGGCGCTGAGGAAAGGCTGCGTGAGGACACAGTGAGAAGGTGGCCATCTGCAAGCCAGGAAGAGAGCCCCCACCAGAACCCGGCCATGCTGGCTCCCTGATCTCAGACCCCGAGCTTCCAGGTCTATGCAAGAGTGAATGTCTGTTGTTTAAGCCACCTAGTCTATGGTATTTTATTATGGCAGGCAGAGCTGACACGTTAGCCTTCTTGAGCTGCTCTCTAGCACTCACTCATTACTGTCTATCTCTTCAACTTGAATGTGAGCTCCGTGATGGCAGGGACTCAGTTCCTTTTGTTTGCTGCTCTCCCTGACACCTAGTGGGTGCTACATAAATCTGTGTTGAATTGATTAAGTGAAAGTTCCTGTCTTCTGGGATGTTGCAGACTAGTTTACAACTTGGCCGCTGGAATCGCTAATGAATCTCCAACATTGTGGTTCTTAAAATCACAACCAAGTGCCCTGGCATCAGGATGGTTATTACGTGTGACTCCCCTGTTGTAAGAACACTGGATGTGAAAAAGGACAAAAATGAAAGGTTAACCTCCAAAGGCAATCAGGGAGGGATTATTCACACAAGAAAAGACTTTTAAACTTTACAGGTGATTTTATTTTATCTCAGGATCCTTTAAAATCAGTGTTTTTCTGAGGAACTGAAATCAGTGTGGTTACGGGACAGACTGCATCGGAACCATTGGTGTGTTTGTGTGTACATGTGCCTGCCTGTGTATCAGCGTGCTGTTTGCATGTCTGTGTGCGCATGTGTCTTTGAGAAACAGATGCTTAAACACACAGGTTGCTAGGCCCAGCCCCAGTCCCACAGAATCCGGCAGAAAATCTTAGGGTGAGCCTTGGGAATCTGTGTTCATGAGCTCGCTGATGTTTGAAAGCCACTGTTTTATTTATTTTTTATGTGTTAGGTAAACTCTGCCCCCAACGTGGGGCTCCAAGTCACAACCCTGAGACCAAGAGTCACATGCTCCACCCGACTGAGCCAGCCAGGCGCCGTGAAACCCACGGTTTTAAATAGTAAGCTTCCATACTGAAATTTTAAAGGTGTCTTAATTCGTCCGAATTTGAACCAGATTTCAGTATTTTCAAGACTATAACTGGAGACCACCCACAAGCAAGGCGGACACACAGAAAGCTTAATCCCACTACCAGTGGCTCTCTGCATACATCAGGGAACACAGTAACTCCCAAGTAATTATTACTCTTGGCAGGTAGAATATTTTCTTTCTGATATTAAGTAAGAATATGTATAGCTATCTACCATCATAGATGTAGGTCAAATCTGTGATTTTGAAAAACTAATGCAATTATAATAACAAAAAGTTCTATAGAGTACTTACTATTACCTGGTACTATTCTTTGGTTTTGAATTTATTTATTTATTTTGAGAGAGAAAGAGTGCATGCATGCAAGCGGCAGAGGGCAGAGAGAGAAGGAGAGAGAGAGAATCTCAAGCAGGCTCCACACTGTCAGCACAGAGCCTGACCGGGGCTCGATCCCACCATGAGATCGTGACTTGAGCTGAAATCAAGAGACAGACGCTTAACTGATTGAGCCACCCAGACACCCCCACCTGGTACTATTCGAAGCAGTGTGCAAACACGAACTCACGTAATCTTTAGAATAACCCTATGTGGTAGGGGCTATTTTTATCCCTGTTACCTACAGATGAGAAAATCAAAGCAGAGAAAGAAATTAATTAAGTAGTGGAGGTGAGCTTTGAACCCAGACACGCTGGCCTTGAGTTTATACTTTACCATGACAATTTCCTGCCTCTCAAAATCAAAACGGAGCCCCACTGACATAAATCATTGTTGAATTCTGTTACTCTATCATTATGAATTATAATCGAAAAATCAGATTTATATTTCATGCTACATTTTTTCAGATTACTTGCACATATCTTTTATTCTTCACCGAACCTAGAAGAAAACCATGAACCATAACATTGGCACCCAGGATATTAGACACTGGATGAAGAAATGATCCATTAAAGAGGGATCAAGAAAGAAGACATATTTCATTATCCTTTAAAAAAAATTCTCGCTTCGGATATAAAATATTAACATATCCCATGTTTATTGGGATTTTAAAGCATTACTCTCATCGGTATCATATATTAATAAAGAGATTTATGCAGTGAGAAGAAAATTGCTTACTGCCACGAAAAGGCATAGCCGTACAAGAGCTGTAAAAAGGCAGGCCTGTGAGTAAGGGTGAGTGTGGGGTTGGAGGGCTTGACAGTGAGCTTCTGACTTTCCTGAATGATCTTTGTCTACCTCCCAACACAGGGAGGGCAGGCTGGGCTGGGAGTGCGCACAGACAGGCAGCACTCTGGAGTCGAACTGCATCTGGGTCCCAGCTCTGTCCCTTATTTGCTGAGCAACTTTCTTAACCTGGGGGATTTCAGGAGACAATGCAAGAAAGCAGCACTCCAGCACATAATAAGAGCCCCCCACAAAACATGTAGCTTTGTTGTTGTTTTTCCCTTCTAAGAGCCAGCCTCTGGCAAGGAATCTTTGAATCTTGTTCTTTTTTTAAAAAAAGTTTTAAATGTTTTTATCTCATTTTTGAGAGAGAGAGAGAGACACACACACACACACAGAGTGCAAGTGGGGGAGGGGCAGAGAGAGAGGGAGACCTGAAATCCAAAGCAAGCTCCAGGCTCCGAGCTGTCAGCACAGAGCCCGATGTGGGGCTCGAACTCACAGACCATGAGATCATGACCGGAGCTGAAGTCGGACGCTTAACCGACTGAGCCACCCAGGAGCCCCTGAATCTTGTTCTTAAAAGCATTGACACCTTGGGGCGCCTGGATGGCTCAGTCGGTTAAGCGTCCGACTTCGGCTCCGGTCATGATCTCGCAGTTCATGGGTTCTGGGTTCAAGCCCCACGACAGGCTCTGTGCTGACAGTTCAGAGCCTGGAGCCTGGTTCGGATTCTGTGTCTCCCTCTCGCTCTCTGCCCCTCCCCCATACACGTGCGCGCGCGGTCTCTCTGTCTCTCTCTTTCTCTCAAAAATAAGCTGTTTTTGAAAATGAAAAAAAATAAAAGCATTGACACTTTAAAGGCACAGACCACACCATGGTGCACAGGGTACCAGTCTGTTTAAAAATACTCAATTATAGGGGCGCCTGGGTGGCGCAGTCGGTTGAGCGTCCGACTTCAGCCAGGTCACGATCTCGCGGTCCGTGAGTTCAAGCCCCGCGTCAGGCTCTGGGCTGATGGCTCGGAGCCTGGAGCCTGTTTCTGATTCTGTGTCTCCCTCTCTCTCTGCCCCTCCCCCGTTCATGCTCTGTCTCTCTCTGTCCCAAAAATAAATAAACGTTGAAAAAAAAATTTAAAAAAAAATACTCAATTATTTTAGATACTATATGTTTGGTTCCGGTTTGAGCAGGTTCGGCAGCTATTGAAATTTTTTTTTTTTTTTTTTTTACTTAACCATGAAGCAAAAGAACATTAGTATTTAGGTCTGGTTCAGGGTTTAACAAATTCATGCGGTTTGTTGCTGTTGGAGATTCATGATTCCACTTGGTTCAGCGTCCATGCCTGCGAGGCCCGCCTACCAGACCCTACCACTGCTTCATTAAGCTTCCTCAAACATTCTTAAAACTAAATCATCCATTTAATCAAAATCCTCCCATGGCTCCCCATTACCTTCAGGAAGAAGGATCCAAATGCCTCAGTTGGCCACAATCCGGCTCCAAAATGGAGTCCAGTCTCCAGCTAGGCCAGAGCCCTGAGAAACCCCAAACTGGCCATGCTGGGTACTTCTTCCGAACCTGTGCTCAGATCTGTCTCCCTGCACGGAAGGCACTGCCTTCTGTTCTCTGCCTGTCCTAGCCTTTCCCACCGCTCAAAGCTTCCACGGCCATGTCTCTAGTGTCTTCTTCAAGGACTCCGGTGCCCATTCATTAGCTTTTCCCCTGGACTCCCATAGCCTCAGACAGTCTGTTCCTCTTAGTTTGGCACTTTGCGTATGTCAATAATTCAGTTAGTCACTTCGTCTAATGTTTATTGACAGCCTACTCAGCGCCGAGTACGGTGCTGGGTGCTGAAGCTACAACCAAGGTAGACGTAGCGCCTCCGTCTCAATTGTAACCTCTTGAGGGCGAGGGGCATCTCTTACACTTCTTTTGTGTCTCCCTCGCTGTCTAGCACAGTGGCAGAAACACCGCAAGTCATCAATAAATGTCTGTGAATGAGTAACTGAGTTCAAAGCCTGATTGTGGCATTGATCATGAGGTTGATTGCCCAATACGGGCTTTCACCCTCTTGCTCTCAACTTGCTGGGTGTGCCTGGAGAAAAAGAGAACCTCTCTGTTTCCATCCCCACTTAACAAAGCAGGAGGCAACAGATCTTGGCTAAAGCAGAAGGGCCTCCTTCTGCTCTTCCATAGGCGCCTGGAACCATCCACCAACTCTCGGTGGACAGGCAATGCCAATGGACAAGCTTGTGCATCTCTCACTGCATGTATTCTGTGTATGGGTCTAAGCTGCCCTCCCCCCAGCCCCTCTGGTAAGCCGAGTTCCTGAAGGGTAAGATTATGCTTTCCCCATACCTATTCTTCTCGAACAGTCCCTGGCACATAGTAGGGGCTCAATACAACTTTGTTGAAGCGGGGGAATGAATGAAAGTAAGCTGTCTTCTTCCATGTTATTGCCAGCTGAAGCAGTTCACCAAACCACCCCCATTTCCTTCCATTTCCTTTAGGTTACACACTGAGAACCAGTGATATTGACTTGACCTCTCCAAAGCTGAGCGAAGTGCTCTGAAAGGCAGCTGCTGAAGAGCTGTGTCCTAGAGAAAGCCACCTTCCTGCATAAGGCTAAATGGAATCATCTATGTTTGGTATTAAAACCTGACTGCCTTGACGTCAAAGAAGGTCTGTGGGTTTGAGGGGACAGTAGAAACTCTGTTTCCATAGCACTGTACAAATGACTGCCTGATGTTTTTGTTCCCACTTTTTTTTTTTCTTGGCCTCCTTTCCAGGAAATGGACTGGAGGAGCTGGCAATTGATTAAAAATAGGTTTTGTGTGAGGAAAACAAATACAGGCTCTGCAAAATTAAAGTCCCCGCATCTCTCCAAATGCTTGCTGCTAGCTATATTTAGGCCTGGAGTTCAGGTCTCTTTGGCGCTGGCTGGAAAAAGCCTCAGGTCAAGGAAAACCTTTTCCCTCTATTGTAGGATCATTACCTCTTAAGTCTCGTGGCCCTGGTTTATGACCCTAGTGGGACTGTTTCCTGATGGAAAGTTCAGTAAAGTCTTTTCCTGGTGGCTTTGCCCTTGGAAACTTAGCACCACAGACAGGGCCTTGACTGATGCCCGGGGCTGGGGTCCGGGCCCCAGGTAGGCGAAAACCATTTCCAGGCTTAAGGACCACGTCCCCGTGACCCCTCTTCGTTGCCTAGTTCAACATTTTATCTTCCTGGTGAAAAGGGCGTTCTTCTTTTTGGTACTTTCCAACAAATGTCACTCCTGTTTCATTAGGCCTTTACTCATGCCCGGTCCTGTGCCAGGGACCGGGGATAGAGATAAGATGAAGTCATGGTCCCTGCCTCCAGAGAACCCAGAGTTTAGCACCACTCCTCATAAAGTTCCTTGAGAGCCTTGAAGACAATACTGCATAACTTGCTTTAAGAAAGTAAGAAAGTCAGGGGCGCCTGGGTGGCTCAGTCCGTTAAGCATCTGACTTTGGCTCAGGTCACAATCTACTTAGTTTGTGAGTTTAAGCCCCACGTCGGGCTCGCTGCTGTCAGCCCAGAGCCCGCTTCAGATCCTCTGTCCCCCCCACCTCTGCCCCTTCCCTGCTCAAGCTCTCTCTCTCTCTCTCTCTCTCAAACATAAAAGAAACATTTTCTTAAAAAAGTAAGAAAGTCAGTTATTATGAAGTTCAGATTGACAGGAAGATAAACTGGGCTTAGTCTCCACTTTTGAAAAAAAAAATGCACCTAAGGACTCAACTGAATGGAATTTAGAGTAGGATTTAGTTTATTCAAACCTTTTCCAGAAACACACCTAAATTCAGAGAGAAAGGCGCGCCTGCAAGGAATCACTTCGCAGCCTCCCAGGGGGCCTCCGCTCCTCTCCATCCTGGGCCCCCAGGTGTGAGCCTGCTCCCGGCAGCCCCCACCAGGAGGCCAGGAAGTGAGAAAGGAGGGGGGGCAGGCCAGAGGAGGGAGGAGAGCAGCGAGCTGGGCGAGGGAGGGGGGAAAGGAGAAGGAAGGACAGCGGCAGGGAGGGGGGCATCAGGGGAGGCCAAAGGAAAGATAGCAAAATAACCCCAATTCCCCTAGGACCTATTTTACATTCCTTTGATCATTTTTGGAAGGATGAGCTCAGGAAGTATAATTATAGCCATCACTGCTGCTGAGGAGGGAAGTCCTTTACAAGTGTTAGTTATTATTACAACGTGAATAATTGAACCTCCCAGATAATCCCCAAACCTCATTTGAGTCTTTAAGTTTCTCTTCCTCCGCCGCCAAACCTTTGAACGAAATGAGGCTGGTGCAAGGGAAGAAGGTAAAAGGCTGGTGCCAGTCTCCCCACCTCTCCGCCCTACCTCCAGTCAGTCAGGCCTTAACCCCCAAACGGCAGAAATGGGCCCCCCAATACCAAGGGTAGGGGGTGGGGCTCTGCCAACTCCTCCCTTCCCCCTCTGTCTCCAGGCCCTCAGCACTCCATCTTTCATGCAATACCATTCAGTGGCTTATGGGGTCAAGTCCAAATTGCTTACAGGGTCAAGTCCAACGTCACTCCTGTGGCCAGTGAGCCCTCCATGATCTGGCTTCGGACTACAGCTCCGCCCTTACCTCCTACCCCCTGTAGAACTCTCCCCACCCCCACAACTGCTGGGAATACCTTCCCCACCTCTACCCCCTTCTGGTTTCTTTCCCCACTCCTTCCCTCCCCTTTACATTTCAGCTCCCATGTCACCTCCTCCTTGACACTCCCCCAGAAGCTCTGACTTTCAGTCATTTGGGTCATCAGGGTCCCCAGTATATCCACTGGTCCCCACTGTACCTATCACACTCTGTTGTGTGTACTCAATTGTTCTCATGTCTGTCTTCCTTACGAGTCTGTAAGTTCCTCAGAGGTATAGACTCTGTATTCCCACCACCTAAATATGTTTTTTTTTATTATTTTAATGTTTATTTATTTTTGAGAAAGAGAGAGAGAGAACGCAAGAGGGGGAGGGCAGAGAGAGAGGGAGACATAGAATCTGAAGCAGGCTCCAGGCCCTGAGCTGTTAGCACAGAGCCTGATGCAGGGCTAGAACTCGATGAACTGTGAGATCATGACCTGAGCTGATGTCAGATGCTCAACTGATTGAGCCACCCAGGCACCCCTAAATATGTTTTGAAAAAAAGAATAAGTGACGTTTTTTCAATTAGAGGGCAGAGAGCCGAGTGACGAAACAAGACTAGCACTGAGCCTGCTCCTGCCTCAGGGCCTTTGCACTTGCTGTCCTTGCTGCTTGAAAACACTCTTTCCCCAGGTATCTACTTGGGTTGCTCTCTCGCTTTGTTCCGGTCTCTGCACAAATGTCGCCTCCTCAAAAAGACCTTCCCTGGCTCCTCTGTCTCACACAGCACCCTCACCCTCACCTACCTATCTACCTCTCCTGCTTCATTTTTTTCTCAGAGCTCTGATCACCACCTGGCATATTTTATATCCATGTATTATTGACTGTCTTCCCTATTTTTTTTTTTTGGAAAGACTTTATTTTTTTTTTCCTTAATGATTTTTTTTATATATATGAAATTTATTGACAAATTGGTTTCCATCTGTCTTCCCTATTAAAATACAAGCTTCATAAGGGCAAGGACTTTTATTTTGTTTGCTGCTGAGTCAGCAGTGTCTAGAACAGGCCCAAGCCCAGAGAAAGTGCTCAGTAACTGTTTGTTGAATGTTGTTGAACTTGGACTTAAGACAGAACTGGGTTTGAACTCTACCTCTACTGTTTTCAAGTTCTGGGTGACCTTGGGCCAGGTGTCTGCCTCCTCTGAGCCTCACTCTCACCATCTGTAAAATGGAGAGAATAATCCTACATACATCACAGGTAAGAACAAAATGAGATCAAGTATTCCAAAGCACTTAGCGTGATGCCTGGCACGGATAAGGGAGGTAATGCTTACTAGCTGAAATCTGTTGACAGACCAACATCTTCCATTTCTCTGATCCCTACCGTGTGCCCTTGCGCTCCCCCCACCCCCCGCCCCGCCTCAGCCCTCCTAGTGCCCACTGTGGTCAAACCATCATTCCTGTGCCGGGGCGCTCAGCACTTACTTGCCACAGTTGTAGAGATCACAGCAGAAGCAGGTGTTGCCCCGGATGCGAGGCGTGCAGAATCCACGGCTGAGGTGAGGGCAGTTCACCTGAGGGCACACAACAGTGAAGAGATGGGCTGGCACTGGATGGGAGGCAGGACCCTCTGGGACTGGAAATATGAGTTAGTGACTGATGGAGACGGTAAGGATGGCTGTGAAATGAACACACCAACGCAGGAGAGGGATGGGGCTGGGCACGGGGCTGGCTGACCTGTGCTTGACACGAGCCGCCGTGTAGCTGGGGTCCGTCCAGCCTCAGCCACAGCCCTCAGTGCCCCATCCCTGAAGGGCAGAGATGCAGAGGAGGAAGGACGGATGGAAGGACAGGCGGAAGAACAAATGACAGCAGGAAATGAAAGTAGGTGGGGAAGGGGAATGGCGGGGAGGGGGACAAGGGGCGGGGGATCAGATGGGGAGGAAGACAGAAAGGCTGTCACATGCACTTTGAAGTACAATAGTACCTCTCTAGCTGCCTGGGTAAGGTTCCTCAGAACCCTCGCGGAAGGAGAATTTTTGGTTGAGGAACTTATGACCTTATATAGGAAAAATAGGGTTAGGGGGACCAGGGTTACAAGTGAACCTATGGAAGTCATTAATATTTTTACAGTCACCAAGTTAACACAAGAAAGCGATCACCACGAAATCAGAACAGCGATGACATTTCACACATCTCGAGTTTGCAAAACATGTAAAAGATCCATTTCCATTTACCGTCTTCTGTTGGGAAGAAATATTCCAGACTCTCGTCCTTTATGGATGCAAGGAAGTGCTTGTGAATGTGTTTCACTGTGTTATAGAGAATATTTGTAGTAAACAGGCGCTTTTTCTATATCGGGTCCTCCATCCAAATGCTCACTGCCTTTCTGATAAGCTGTTGGCACGTGAACATTTCTACTCCTCCCTTTGAACCCATGGGTAGTTAGAAAAACAGTAAATTTGGGATTGGGTGCAAAGTAGGGGGAGAAGTGAAAGGCAGAGCCACAATAGAAATATCTGCCCTGATGCGTTGGGAGGAGAGCCATCGCCCCGCCTAACTCCAAGGGCACCATTCACATTGTATTTTATGTCGAATGGTAGTTTCACATCAAAGGAATCTCTGGGCTGGGGGGCAATTATTGTGCACACACACAAGCAGGCAGTGGGGTTGCGTTAATTTCTGAAAGTGGCCCGGAGTCGTGCTTCACCTCACTGCCCGCTGCCTCTAGTTCCGCGCAAGGCGGCGTGGAACACGAGGAGAGCTGCGTAGGGCAAGCGAGAGAAGTCGTCGTGCATTAGCTGACTGGCCTCTTGGGGTGTCGTGAGAGGGGCCAGGCCCACAGTCCAGGCCTTCTCAGAGACTTAGAGTGGACCGGGCTTCTCGATTACCCTCGTTTGGCTTCCTGACCCCTCCTGCGTGTGAGACCCAGGCTCTGCCTCCCTGGTCCAGGCCCAGTGCTCTGGTGAGGCTCCTGCTTTCCCTCCAGCTGGGCACCGAGTCCGGGCGACCAAACCGCCATCCACAGAGCTGGGGGAGTGGCCTGCCCTGTGGCCTCTGTACTCATCTGTCCCTCTTGGGATCAAAGCCACACACGGAGAGGCTGCCTGCTGGGGTCAGAGGGGCAGCCTGTGGCCACAGAGCAAAGTAAATCTGATTAGGCCTCTTGAGACTCCAACCTATGACCGTGGCCTCATTAGCACTGTGCTCTGACCCACTGAACAAATCAGCTACAGACACCTAACAGCAAGCCTTAGGCCCGTGAAAAGGAGTACAAGGAAGGGGGTTTCAGGCAGAACGGAAGACTTTCCCCAAAAGTAAGACATGCAGCCTCATTCTGGCTCACCTCCTCAGCCTCCTTCTGGGATGTCTTGGGGACATAGTGGCACCGGTTAGCATAGAGTGGTTTCAGATCCTGGAAAGGGAAACACCAAACCAAAGAAGTGTTGGTTTTGGAAAATAAAGCAGCAAGTGCTCTGATGGGTAATAAAAGATTTGAACACACACACGCACACACACGCACACACACAGACACACACACACGAGTAGGCAGTGGGTTGGGTTAATTTCTGAAAGCGGCCCCTCTATGGACCCTGAGAATCTGAGGATTAGATTAAGATGTTCTAATAACTGCTTTCTGTTGGGCCACTTGGTTAATGAGAAATTCGGAAACTGACTAAGAAATGGGTTTCTTGAAATTTCCTGTCTGGTTTTCTTTTATTTCCAGTCTTTGTCTTCTTCCAAAGAGTCCCCAGGGAACAAGATTCAAAATTCTTACAACACCATACTCTCAAAAGGAGGGAGCCCAACTCCATCAATGAGTTCTCATCATCACCTGAGGACAGGACACGGGCTGGCTGACATGTGCTCCCTGCTGTCATTGCCACAGCTTTTCCAGAAGGAAGAGCTCAGGAAGCAAGCCCCAGGGGGCTGAGCAGCTACTGAGACTACTGTAGATTTCTTTAAAAAAATTTTTTTTAATGTTTATTTATTTTTGAGAGAGACAGAGGCAGAATGCGAGTGGGTTAGGGGCAGAGAGAGAGGGAGACACAGAATCCGAATCAGGCTCCAGGCTATGGGCTGTCAGCACAGAGCCCGACGCGGGGCTCAAACTCGCAGACCGTGAGATCGTGACCTGAGCCGAAGTCGGACACGCAACCGACTGAGCCACCCAGGTGGCCCTCTTTAAAAAATTCTTTAAGTTTATTTATTTATTTTGAGAGAGACAGAGAGAACATGAGTGGGAGAGGAGCAGAGAGAGAGGGAGACAGAGAATCCCATGCAGGGCCCTGCACTGTCAATACAGAGTCTGATGCAGGGCTCGAACTCACAAAACCATGAGATCATGACCTGAGCTGAAACCGAGAGCTGGACACTTAGCCGACTGAGCCACCTGGGTGTCCTGAGACTGCTGTAGAGTTTAACTCAACTACACTATGAGCCGTTTTCACTCAACTACACAGATACTAGGGATACTGGGTAAAGACAGTGAACTCCAAACACACAGCTAAAGCCCAGAAAACTAACATGGGGCTCAAGGGCAGCTGGTTTACCCTCCTGGCTTGGCCAGCTTCCTGCTGAGGGAACTCCCAGGCACGGGGGTTGGGGTAGAGCAGACAGGCACCATCCAGGGCTGCCTGGAAACTTGCAGGCAGGGGATGCTGTTCACTTCTGGGGTGATGCTAAACATCTCCTGAGTGGTGGTGGAGCTCTGGCCAAAAGCAGGGTAGGACGGGACAAGAAGTTCATGCAAACTGACCTGGGGGCGTGGCCAAGCACCTTCCCTCCTGCCCCCACTCGCCATTTTCAAATCCCAGTGGCTGCTTTTCCCACGGATGATTTAACATCTCCTAGGGGCGCCTGGGTGGCGCAGTCGGTTAAGCGTCCGACTTCAGCCAGGTCACGATCTCGTGGTCCGTGAGTTCGAGCCCCGCGTCAGGCTCTGGGCTGATGGCTCAGAGCCTGGAGCCTGTTTCCGATTCTGTGTCTCCCTCTCTCTCTGCCCCTCCCCCGTTCATGCTCTGTCTCTCTCTGTCTCTCTCTGTCCCACAAATAAATAAACGTTGAAAAAAAATTTTTTTAACATCTCCTGATCCTGACACCCCAGTGCCTCCTGCCTCCCAGCCCCATCGAGCACCTAAGACTTCCCATCAGTTGCTTCTACAGGGACCTCTTGTTTGTTCACTGTTCTGAAAGTACATTGCCCTGTTGGCTGAGGCTGGAGTTAGGGGGGAAAGGAGCGAGGGTTCTCATGTTCACACGCAGCAGGGTTTATTTTCCGTGTTTGCACAATAGCAGAGACCACTATTATCTTGTGGAAAGGGAGGCTTGATACGCTGGTCACAGCCCTCCCGACCTCCTGGTTCTGCAAAAAGCATTCAGCCGCCAACTGCCCCAGATGAAGACAGACGTGTGTGACGGTTGCCCCTTTGCTGCCTCTGGCTGCTATTGTGCATTGAGACCCCGGAGAAGGAATAAGCCCTGGCAACTGGGAGGTAGGAAAAAGTCACTTCGTGAGGGCTCGGTGACCTTTCAAATCCGAAGGGCTTCCGACTCTGGAGCGAAGAGATGGAAATGGACATTGCTTTATGTTGAGTGCCTACTCTGTGCCAGGCCCCGTTTGCACCCATTACTTCATATCACACTCAGGTTGAGCCTGAGAGGTAGGTTACTCTTACATCCATTTGGAAGAGGGGGAAACTGTTACAAGAAGGCAAAATGACCTTCCCAGATGGTTAAAGGCCATGTTGGGGGCGGGGAAGGAAAGAACTAGGAGACGAGAGAGAAGGAAGAAGACATATTTAGAGGGGCGTGTAAGAAGGTAGGTCTTGAGAGGTAGCTCACACATTCCCAAGCCAAAGGACAGGGCAAGATAGTGCTGAGAGATTTCAACAACAAGAAAGGCTGGCTTTAGGGGCACCCGGCTGGCTCAGAGGAGCACGTGACTCTTAATCTCGAGGTTGTGACTTCGAGCCCCACGTTGGGTGTAGAGATGACTTAAATATAAAATCTTTTAAAAAATTCATTGTTTATAAAAAGAAAGCCTGGCTTTAGCCCACCCAAGCAGTGCTAGGATCCAAAAGGGCCTTTCGTTAAACTAGCCAACGGATATTGCCATACATTAACAAAGCCTCCTTTCTCAAAACTCTCTGGGTGTCAGTGAGGGCTGGCAGATGTCTTAGGACAGGTGCAGTGTAAGCAGAAAGTTTTTCTAAAAGACTCATCCAGCCTTAACCCAAATCTACGAATCAAACACTTTGCTGCAGGCCACTAACTGTAGGAAGTACAGAGGCCCTAGAGTCAGAGACACGTAGGTGGTCGTTAGAGGAAACTTCCAGTAAGTATAACTTGGATTTTTCTCCATTGCCTTTGACAGAGGCCAGTGCTCAAAAACATTTAGGAGTGTCAAGGAAACGCAAATCAAAACCACACTGAGATACCACTTGATTCCCACTAGGATGGTTAGTGGGATACTAGAGTCAAAAAGTCAGATCATAAGAGTCGGCAAGGATGCAGAGAAATTGGAACTCTCCCACATACACTTCTGGTGGGAATGGAAAATGGTGCGGCTCTTTTCGGAAACTGTCCAGTAGGTCCTCAAAAGGGTAAACGTGGTTACCATATAGCCAGGCAATTCCACTCCTAGGTATATACCCAAGGAAAACAAAAACATATGGCCACATGGTACATGCATGTTTAGAGCAGCATTATTAATAAAAGCCACAAGCTGGAAACAACCCAAATGCCCATCGGCCACTGAATGGACAAACAACATGTGGTATATCCATATGGTGGAATATTATTAGGCCATTAAAAGCTATGAAGCACTGATACATGCTACGACATGGGTGAGCCCTGAGGATAGCACACTAAGTGAAAGAAGTCAGGTCTCAAAAGACCATGATATTCTATGATTCCATTAATATGAACGGTTAATTAGCATAGGGAAATCTATCAAGAAAAAAACAAGTAGACTAGTAGCTGCCTAGGGCTGAGGCGACTAGGGGTAAAGGGAGGTGAGAGTCAAGAGCATGGGGCTTCTTTTGGGGGATGATGAAGATCTTCTAAAATTGATGTGGTGGTGGTTTCCACGTAACAGTGAGGATACTGAAAACCACTGAATTGTACACTTTAAGTGGGTGAATTATATGGGATGTGAACTACATGTCAATAAAGCTGTTAAAAAAAAACCACACTAGGAGTGGGAGGAGGAGGGAAAAAGAGGAAGCCATTTTAGCTCATGATGCCATCAAAATCTACTGCAGGCTTCTTGGCCACTAGGCCTCTGTTACCATGGAGACTGCCTCAGAGTGAATACTGCTTGTCAAATGGGGATAATAATGCTTGCCCTACATATCTCACAGGATTGCTGTGGGTCTCCAATGAGACAATAGATGTGAAGGCACATTTAAAAGCTAAATACGCTACACAAAAACAAGGCATTATTGTTATTAAGATGGCTCCTGTTGCATACCAATAGCACGCATGCCATGACTGGCTGCAACCATGCTACACACAGCCACACAACTGGGTGCTTACTCAGAGGGTCATATGCAAAAATGATAAGGATTGCTAAGTTAGGGTGGTGGGCTTGTGGATGTTACAAGTTCCCCATGTATCACTGGCCTTTTTAAGAAGAAAAAGATGAAGAAGATGGCTGTTCTCATCTAAAATCAGAAGGGATGGGTCTGATAGAGGGGCCTACGTTTAAATTCTCGGCCCGGAAAGAAAATCGGGTAAAGACCCTCTCTCTCTCACCCCTTACTCTGCCCTCTGCCCAGAAATCCTCTCCTGAGACATCAATTCGGAGACTGCTTGTGGGGAAGCACCAACCACATGAGTCCCTCCAATCTTGGCAAATGATGGACTGACTCTTACTCCTGAGAGGAGGGTCCAAGAGCAAGTTGGAATTGAAATAATAATGTCACAGATCATCCTTCCCCAGATCCAACCATACCCATGAGGCTCCCTCAACATGACCTGCACTATTAGCCAGTGATTGAAATGGAATAAAGTGCCATTGATCCACAGAAGATTCTGGTAATACAATTTTGCTCCAATTCAGTTGTTTTGGAAAGCAAAACAGTTCCAACTAGTTCACGAGGTGTTTTCATTCTCCCTGCTGATTCAGTAGGAATGAAAGGAGTACTTGTGTTGGTTGTGGGGGCCCAGTAAGTTGCTGTGGCTCGCTTTTGATTTGGGTTTGTGGGCTGGATCAGGGCTATGTTACAGCCTCCCTGGGACCTAGGCACTTTTGCTTTTGTGGGTCCGTCTCCCCGTTAAAAAATATTGAAAATTATATTTTCTTTATTTTTTTTAAAGGTTTATTTTGAGAGAGAGCGCGCTAGTGGGGGAAGGGCAGAGAAAGAGGGAGAGAGAGAATCCCAAGCAGGCCCTGCACTGTCAGCATGGAGCCCGACACAGGGGTCAAGCTCACGAACTGTGAGATCATGACCTGAGCTGAATCAAGAGTCAAATGCTTAACTGACTGAGCCACCCAGGCGCCCCTTCTTTATTTTAATTGTATCTAATGACTGCACTGGTATAAAGACAAATATATTTATATTATATGGGAAAACTTTTTCTTGACCTAAAAGCTTATCATGTTTCTACAGATTTGAAAAGAAATGCTAATATTTTACTGAAACCCTGAAAGTCCTATGGGCCACAGGCATTGTGCCTATTGTGCCTGATGGAGAAGTCAGCCCTAGCAGAATAGTCTGGAACACTATGGAATGGAAAGTACTGAAAGAGGGGCGAGGGCTCTTGTCGACAGCCACACAGGAATGCCCTGAATCCCAGGCTTCCTCAAACAAGAGCACAGGTCCGGGTTTCAGGAGTAAAATGGCCTTTCTCAAGGTGCAGCTTCTCCAGAGGAGGAAGGATTTGGCATCCGCACTCCAGGACTGGGCTCTGAGTGGAGGCTTCTAGCTCTGGGGCCTTCTCTGGAGCCCAATCCTATCACTAAACGCCAACCATGGTTGTAGGGACAGCAAAGTTCAGGTATCTGAGAAAAGGTGACTCTGTCCTCATGGTCTGTTCTTGTGGCTGCTGAAGCCTCCAAGGCTCTCAAGTCATCGGCCCCCCTGCTCTTCCCTGCCTCCTCGCTCCCAACGTCACCTCCGAGTCATTCCCCCGGCCCCAAAGCCCTTCCCTCTGCCTTTCCAAATCTCAGTTACGTGTCAAAGGCTTAGCTCCCACCACCACGGGGAAGCCTATCCTGGCCACTGGAGTCCAGGATAAACCGCTCTGGTACTTAGAGTTTATACCCCCGGCTCAGCCCCTGTTCTCTAGATGACCGTGTGTCCCGTGGTGTCCTCGACTGTCGGCAACCTGAGACACAGATCTTGTTTTCTCCCTCTTCTGTACCCCTCACAGCACTCGGCACACACCTCAGCACACACTCAACTTTGCTGTATCGTACAATGGCTTGAACCCAGGACTGAAAGTACTCACAATGTGTCTCGCAGCAAAGACCCCGTCGACGATGGCACAACAGAAGGCCGCAATCACCCCAAAGCTGATAAAGACGATGGAGGCCACCAGCTGCGAGGGTGAGGGGGAAACAAAAGTGTCTGTTAGCCTTCCACTCTTGCTGCTTCTGGAGACTAGATGGTCCCCAAGAGAATGCTAGCCAATGCAGAACTCTGGCCGGCCACCCCATGAGGGTGCTTTCTTCAATCATCCAGGATGAATGGGAGCCGAGGGAGGCAGGGAAGGGGCCACTGAAGCACGTTCCCCATGTTCAGGGCAAGCTAAGAAACTCATTCAGTGAGTCTGTCAGCACCAAATGAACATCCAGCCTATTGTCCAAGGAGGAACGCGTGTGGCTCTTGCAGGCTCAGACTCAGGAAGATGTCGGACCTTTGACATCATGTGGTCCAACCCCCTATTTTATTTACTGGTGGATTGGAGGCTCAAGGAGGGGAAGTGGTGTGCCCGGGGCCACCATCCGGTCTGGTGCCCACCAACTCCTAGTCCAGTGTTCTTCTCAACCCCTCGCAGTGGGCACTGATGAAGACAAGGATGGTTCTGAGGCCCCACACAACCCTGCATGGCCTTCTGCATTGTTGAAGAAAGAACAGTCAACTTAGTAAGATGTAAATACCAAAGACAAATACCAAAGTAAATACCAAAGACATTTGACAAGGGTTGAAGTCTCTGGAACTCATCAACTAACTCTGCGTAATATACACAAAAAGTTTTCTTTTTTCTTTTTAGTATTTATTTATTTTTTTCTTAAAAATTTTTCAAATGCTTATTTCTTTTTGAGAGAGGGAGAGACAGAGTGCGAGAGGGGGAGGGGCAGGGAGAGAGAGGGAGACACAGAATCCGAAGTGGGCTCCAGGCTCTGGGCCGTCAGCACACAGCCCGACCCAAGGCTAGAATTCACAAATCTGGAGAGCATGACCTGAGCCAAAGTCGGACGCTGAGCTGACTGAGCCACCCAGGCACCCCCCAAAATTTTTTTTTTTTTCAACGTTTATTTATTTTTGGGACAGAGAGAGACAGAGCATGAACGGGGGAGGGGCAGAGAGAGAGGGAGACACAGAATCGGAAACAGGCTCCAGGCTCTGAGCCATCAGCCCAGAGCCTGACGCGGGGCTCGAACCCACGGACCGCGAGATCGTGACCTGGCTGAAGTCGGACGCTTAACCGACTACGCCACCCAGGCGCCCCCCCCCCCAAAATTTTTAAGTAAGAAAATGTTTGCTTGAACCAGACCGCCCTATACTCAACATGTTATATGATGAGTATATATGCATATGTATATGCGTATATATGTATATGAGTGTATATATAAATGTTATATCATGTTATATGATTATGTTAAATGACAAGTTTTCCTAATAATTCGTCTTCCACTACAAGGGTGATACTACAACCCAATGCGGGGGAAGGTGCTTACAGGGGCAGGGGCAGGCGCTGCCTAAGCCTACCGTCTGCCCGTGTTGACCCTCAGAACTAGACGGAATCAGTGTTTTGCTTTCTTCGGGTGTTTGGGGGCAAAGAGGGGGGAAATAGCTTGGCATTAAACTGCTCTCCCGGGCAAAATCAAGTCAAAGTCAAGGCCACCCTAAGGTTCTCCCTCCTCTACAGGCCAGGAGGAAATACTCATCTCCTTCAGGAGTTGTTCAGAAGCCTCTCCCCATAAATCTCACTTCACAGCGCTACAGAGAATTGGTAAATAATGGATGAACGATGTCATGAAATTGGCATTATCAGCTATGCTATGATCAGCTCTACAATTAAAACTCTCCCGTTATTTTGAATAATGTAAGCCCCAAGTGCAAACACAACTGGCAGGGGAGGCGGGGAGTCCAGGTGAAATGGAAGAAGAGAACTATAGGGGCGCCTGGGTGGCGCAGTCGGTTAAGCGTCCGACTTCAGCCAGGTCACGATCTCACGGTCCGTGAGTTCGAGCCCCGCATCAGGCTCTGGGCTGATGGCTCAGAGCCTGGAGCCTGCTTCCGATTCTGTGTCCCCCTCTCTCTCTGCCCCTTCCCCGTTCATGCTCTGTCTCTCTCTGTCCCAAAAAATAAATAAACGTTGAAAAAAAAAATTTTAAAAAGAAGAGAACTATGAGCTCTCCCTTGAGGGCGATTCACATGAGAACATATGGTTAGAGTTCTCTGTCCCTGGAGCTATGACGTTATCTGATTAAACTTGCTGTTAAATAGACCCCATTATCAAAGTCTAGATGCCACAGAGGCTTGTACTGGGGGAGCCTAATCAGTCCACCATCTGACCACTCACCAGGCATCTTGATTTACAAGCCAATAAAACTACAATATGCTTGCAATTCGGTCCATACCAGGAAACCCAACAGCTTGCCCTTGTGGCCCCTGTTAGGACATAAAACTTTCTAAGTTTTACCTCCTGTTACATGTTCCTTCTTCCTTTGAACATTACGACACACTTAGCTTTGAAGTATGAGTCGTGGGAATACTTTAGGTTGGCTTCATAATTTTGTCTTTTGTGTGCCCCAAGTGTGACTTGTCCTCTTGATCTAAGTCTCCTAGATTGTAATACCCTAAAAGGCAGGAGCCCTCTGCAAAAACCTTCCCCAAAGGTTATGCATCTGAGAGGGAGGAGGAGAGCAAAGGGCAAGATCCAGAATATTCTATCTCTTTCACTTAAGGAGACCAACTAGGGCACTGAGGGAGCATCGGGCAAGATGAGAACAAGTCCCATACCACAGGGTCACTTTCGAACAAGTTCCCTGGAGGCTGAGGAGAAAAGGCAAAGGAGCAGTTACTTTTGTGGCCCAATGTGGGCAACCTTAAGAAGTGTGTTATTTAATTCATAAACATATTCAGCTTTTTCAGACAAAGAGTGTAATTCTATAGCGATGCAGACTTACCATCTGCCGTTTGTTCTCGACAAGGTTTGATCCGATGATTCCAAGGAACGATCCAAAGCCGAGCTGCAAAGCAAGATGGCAAACATAGCATGTGGGAAGGTGGCCAGCCTGGCCACACGATCGTTGCAGCTCCTGGATATGATTCAGGACAACGGAAAAGAACTGGGGTATAGATGCTAAAGCCACATGCAATTGTTACACAGATACAAGGTGTTCAATAAAAGTGCCTCCCCCACTATTTGCAAATTTTTTCCTCATAGAAATAAATCATACCTAAAAGCTACGAGTAAAGGTCAACCAGAGCGTTTCGGAGCCTGCCTATCTCAATGTCAATATCCATTACCTAGCGCGTGACTGGTGAGTCAGTAAGAGACATGTAACGGTGAAAAGCACACATTATATTCTGATCTGAATCTTTTTTTTTTTTGAAAAGAGGCCTTCTACTCTGATGCATGGATTACAAAATGAAGATTTGAAATAGCAATTTTCGATGCATCCGGCACACTAATCAAACCCAGGAAGTACTTTAGAAATCAGCAAGCACCTTAACCTAGACTTAAAAAAAAAAAAAACCAACCCTATTTTTTGAAAGCTTGTATTTGTGGCTGACCCACTGCAATTTATGTTAGCACTTATTCACCTCTTCTTCCATCTCTGCTTCATTTATGGACAGAAAGCATTCATTAGAGGGTGAACAGAAATGGCAGCGTAAAACCCTGCGAAACAATTTCCCTGTCTAAGTGGATAGGATGATGGCTCAGTGTAGCGGGTCCCACTTTCCTCTCACTTCTGCCATTAGCGGACTGAGGTGGCCCGTCTAAGCTGAACACGATCACTAACGAAGGCTGCCGATAGGGGTAAAAACGGAAGAAGTAAAGAGTGGTGAGCATGGGCCAATAAATCTTAACACAAGCTCAGCAATGTAGTTGCGAGTCTCTTAACCTCACTAATGGTCCCGGTTTCCATCTGCAGCCTTACCATGGCTAACAGGGGCATCTATTTCAGTCTGAGGCCCCCCCCAAGCCTTACACCTGTGGTTGGAAATCTAATGGCCCGGAGGGCGAGGCAGGAATGTGGTGGGCTGCCTGGGGGGGCTGGGTCGCTGTCTCAGAAACCCAAGGATGAAACGGAATGAAGGGAAGGAATGAATACGAGTTTCCAAGGACTCATTCTTCAGGGCCACTCAGCCAGCAACCCCTCTTGGGAAATAGAAGCCGAAGTGTATGAAGAGTATATCATGTGCCATCCAAGACTCTACTGAGAACATCCTCACTCAACAGGTAAACTACGCCCATCTCCCACCTGTTCTTATTTATTTGTTTGTTTGTTTAGAGAGGGAGAGAGTGGGGGAGAGGCAGAGAGAGAAACTCTCAAGCAGGCTCCTCATGGTCAGCACAGAGCCCGATGCGGGGCTGGATCTCACAAACCACCATGAGATCGTGACCTGAGCCGAAATCAAGAGTGGGACGCTTAACTGACTGAGCCACCCAGGCGCCCCAACACCTGCTCTTAGTTTAAATGTAATTGAAATGTGTTGTTTCATACAGTATACTGATTAAAACCTGGTTCTCACACCAGCCTGGCTTCCTGCCCCAGCTCTCCCACCTTTGTTTGTGGGATCTTGAACAAACCGATTGGCTTCTCTAAACCTCAGTCTCCGAATCTGGAAAATGGGGACTAGAGTGGTGGCTATCCCGTAGGGCTTTTGCAAGCACAAACCAGGATGATACATTGAAAGAACTTAGCACAGTGCTTGGCACACAGTAAGTACTCAGGAAATATTAATTATTGTTCTAGTGATTATTACCATTAAAAACTTTTTCTAATGTTTATTTATGTTTGAGAAAGAGAGAGAGACAGAGCACGAGCCAGGGAGGCAGAGAGAGGGAGACCTGGAATCCCAAGCAGGCTCCAGGCTCTGAGCTATCAGCACAGAGCCCAACACGGGGCTCCATCTCACGAGCTGTGAGATCATGACCTGAGTCGAAGTTGGACGCTTAACTGACTGAGCCACCCAGGCGCCCCTGATTAGTATCATTTTTGAAGACATTTAGTTTCTGAGCAACTCTAACCCAATTTGAGCTGGAAAATCTTATCGTTGCTTGCTGTATTTCATAACACAGCTTCATGTTTTCTCTTATCCACACCTCCAATATATTCCACAGCTTTTATTTTTTAGGAAGAATTCCATGAATAGTTTGTGTTCATGGCACTCTGGACCACTTGTGGAGACTGTGAGAAAATCAGAGGCAGTCTCTTACATGGAAAATAAGTCCTTTGAGCAGCTTATCAGTTTCCACAGATATTCACTTAATGGTCTCCTGGACCCCAAAAGCAGTCTTGACCTTCAGACAGGAAGCAAAAAACCTCGTCATTCCTGGCACTCTCAAATAACTCTGATGGTAGTGGCCAGGAAGAGGTGGGCTGAAGCCTTATGGAATTGACTGGAAAGACAAGGCACTTGGGACCGAAGTCCCAGGTTAGACAGTTACTTTATCCAGTTCCCTTTTTTTCTTTCCATTCCATTCTAATCCACTCCGATTCATTCAACTTTCCAATATTCACTAAGCACTTGTGCCAGATAAACAGGATGTGGTCCCTGCCCTCCAGGGGCTCCTAGTCCAGTGAAGGAGAGACAAACTGTGGGTTAAGGACCGCAGGCAACATATAAACATAGTGCTACAGGAGAAGAGAATCATTCATTTTGTATTATATCCTTGGCTCTGCTATTTGTAAACTGTGTGACCTTGGGCTAGTCCCTTAACCACTCTGTGCTTCAGGTACCTCACTTATAAAATGCAAACCATGATGGTAACTACCACACAGGGCTGCTGTGAGGATTAAATGAGATAAAGTGTGTAGTGTGACTTCTACTAGGTATATACCCAAAGAAAACAAAAACACTAATTCAAAAAGATACATGCAGCCCTCCATTTATTGCAGCATTATTTACAATAGCCAAGATATGGAGGCAATCTAAGTGTCCCCTGATAGACGAAGAGATAAGGGAAGATGTGGTATGTATACGCAGCCATAAAAGGGTGAGATCTTGCCATTTGTGACAACCTGGACGGACCTGGAGGGTGTTATGCTAAGTGAAGTAAGTCAGAGAAAGACAGATACCATATGATTTCATCATATGCAAAATCTGAAAAACAGAACACATGAATAAACACACAAAAAGCAGGGTCAGACCTATAGATACAGAAAACAAACTGGTGGTTCCCAGAGGGAAGGGGGCGGGGGTGTGGAGGATGAGCAAAATAGGTGCAGGGGAGTGAGAGACACAGGCTTCCAGTTATGGAATGAATAAATCATGGGAACAAAATGCACAGCATAGGGAATACAGTCAATAATATTATAATAACGTTGTACGGTGACAGATGGTAGCTATCCTCGTGGTGAGCACAGCACAATGGTTGAATCTCTATGTCATACACCTGAAACTAGCACAGCATTGTGTCAACTATACTCAAATAAAAGAAAACCTTTTTTAACAAAGTACGTGGTGTGGCTTGCATGAGGTAGGGTGCTAAATAAATGTTAAGTCTAAGATTTCACAGAGGAGGAGACATTTTAACATGGGGTCAAAGATAGGTGGAGATCACCAGGCAGGGAACTACTGTCTTTTGAGTCATGCTGGAAGAATTCACTCACCTGGATGACAGGCTGATGAACTCACCAGTGTTGCAAAAACTACCGTACATTTGAAAAGCATTTTAACTTAAAGCAACATGTGCCCTCTATTTTGGTCACAGTAACGCTATGGAGTTGGGTGGAGCTGATACGATTCCCATTTGATAGATAAGAAAATGGTGGCCTAGAGAATTGTATGGACTCATCCCCTCTTATAGCAAGTTACTGACAGGGCCAGGAGTCCACAGGTGCCCTGACCAACAGCTGGTGTTCTTTCAGCCACACTGTGCTGCATTTGTGGTGTGTCAGTAGAATAGTGACTTTCGTCACTTCCCCTCCCTCTCCAGGAAAGAGGTTCCCTGCAAGGATGGAGTGAAAAATCCTATCTGAGGAAGAGCTGGGGGGTTGAAAATAAAAAGGGGAAAATCAACAGAATTTCCTGAAAGTGGGCAGCTACTTCTAATCGACTGTTTACTTTCCTGAGACCCCAGAAAGGTAAGCTCTTTGGCTATCCCTCGAGAACTGCAGGGAATCATGGCAAGTGTAGGCCTTTGGACCTACATCTTGATTCCCCATTACCTGAATAAATAACCAATTTGCTTTGATTTGGCTGCCCTCCACTCGTTGAAGGAAAACACAAATCGTTAGACATCAAAGTCAGATTTAACGGCTCTTTTTGGACTGGGCCGATTCCCATTCACTGCACCGAGGCTCAGAAGGATTAGTCATTCAATACATGTTAATTGGACATTACTCTGTGGCAGGCACCGTGCTATATCTGTGATTTGGAGGCCAGAAGTAGGAGCGGGGGGATATGATACTACAACCAATGAGACTCACCCTCAAGGAGCTATAATTAGGTAAACTGGTCCACAATTCCTTCCCATAATCCTGAAATCCACAAAGCTCTTAAAAACGAAAGGTTGTTTTTTTTCGTAACTAACTTGGTGGCAAAACCTTGAACTGATGTGAGATTATTTTACAATCTTTATCCACTTAGTATAAAAACTCGGTTTATTAGAGGAATATGAAAGTGCTTGATTATGGGGTTTTTCTCAACCCCCCTGGGATGTTAGATAATATAATATATGCACTGTATTATCCTTCTAAAATAAAAAAGAAATCTAGGGGCACCTGGATGGCTCAGTCCATTGAGCATCTGACTTCGGCTCAGGTCATGATCTCACGGTTCATGGGTTCGAGCCCCACACCGGGCTCGCTGCTGTCAGCCTGTCAGTGCAAGGCCCGCTTCGGATCCTCTGTCCCCCTCTCTCTGCCCCTCCCTCACTTGTGCTCTCCATCGCCAAAAAATAAATATTAAAAAAAGAGGGGCGCCTGGGTGGCTCAGTCGGCTGAGCATCCGACTTCAGCTCAGGTCATGATCTCTCAGTCTGTGAGTTCGAGCCCCGCGTAGGGCTCTGTGCTGACGGCTCAGAGCCTGGAGCCTGCTTCGGATTCTGTCTCCCCCCACCCACCCCTCCCCTGCTCACGCTCTGTGTCTCTCTGTCTCTCAATAGTAAATAAACGTTAAATTTTTTTTTAAAAAATATTAAAAAAAAGAAAGAAAGAAATCTAAATTCTCCAACACATCTGGCCCAAGGATTCAGATAAGGGATCGGGGACCTGTAAAAACAAAACTGAGACTATGGCCCTACAGATGCCATAAAGCAGGATGTATTTTCCAGGAACCATGAGTAGGAGAAATCTATGGTAAGGAGTTCAAAGATGGCAGACGCCACCGTGGACCCCCGCGGTTGAAAAATGTCCTGCCTTGTCTTTAAGTTGGGATAGAACAGAGCATTTGGATAAACAGAAAGGAAACGCAGGGAGGACATTCCAGACCGGGGGAACAATGAAAATGACAGCAGCAAGGCAGAAAAATCCAAGTTGCGTTCAGGGCCATGAACTGACAGTTTTGGCAAAAGAGGGGGGAATGGGAGACCAGACCAAAAGGATCTTTGGAGTGCTGTGAATGACAAAACTAAGGAGGGAACAGGGAGCCAATGAAGGTTAGAACTTTACGGCATTACAAGTCTTACTTAGCAAATCCAGATTCAAGACCCATCTTTGAAATGTACCTTAGGGGTAGGAACTTTATTTTAGAATGATTTTATATTTTTGAGACATTTTCAACAAGAGGTGGACAAATTTCTCCCTAATTCACAATAAACTACAAACTTCCACCATCCAGAGCTCAGTATGTTTCCTTAGCATGCTTTAGTCTAAACTTTGTTGGATTTATCAAGAGTCTTTACATGTGAAGCTGAAGCCACATCTGCCTAAAGAAAGTTTCTGGGCCATTATTTTGAATGATCCCTGCTGTCTCAGTTTCCTACTATCCCACGGTAACTCTGATATAATTTTTCCATTAACTCACACACACACACCCCCACCTTGTGAACGGGGCTGAAACTCCTATTTTTTTTCTCCTAAAGAAAACCCAGGCTGGCATGGGTCTTAGCAGTACAACAACTGGGGAGAGGGTACAAGAATGAAAGATTTCCATGCTGATCAGGTGGCCAACCCCATCTTGTGGGTTGCTTGGGAAACACATTTAAAGGCTTCATTCTCCCGGATCGAAGGTTAAAGTGTTGCAGACAAGGAGCGCGCTCTCTCCCCTGCCCTTTTCAGCTTTATACAACAAGTGAGCCTCTTGCCTTTTTTAGGCCTCTGGTGTAGAAAGCTCACTGAACTCTTCTGGAATGGAATGTCTGGAACATTGGTGGATAGTAAAAATCCTAAACCAGTTTGTCTTTCTTCATCGGTTTTAAGTTTTTAAAAAAACCGCGCAGTTCCGCTTGGACAGATTAGCACCTTTAAAGATGCATACATGCATGTGTGTCTTAGGATGCTGGCACCACATTCTAGCTCAGATCAAGTAGCTCATGACCTATTCTAATGCACCTTGCTGTACAAGGGCACCTCGCTTGGCAAAATGAATATGCCCCAGAAAAGTTTCGTGTGAGTTTGAGCTGTACAAATGTAATTATATTTTAAAATGCCCGAGTCTCCATATTTAAGTGAGTCGTATGTATAACAAGCCTTCTTTTAATGTAATAACTGCTCCCTAATTTGTCTGTTTTGAAATTTTGAATTCTCATTTATTGTTAAAGCATTTAACCAGCAGAGCTAACCCCAAAACATCAGAGTTCCAAGTAGCCTGAAATTTTTCACATTGCTATACACTGATCATTTATATTCAGAGTGACCAATTTGCCAGTATGGAATCTTAAAACGCCTGGGTTTATTGCTGAGCGTATTTTATTTATCGGGTTTTAGTCCTCCAAGTGGTTGCCGGTTCATTTGAGTTAGGCTCCCCTGGGGTATTTAGTAAAATGCAGATTCAATTTGTATTACTTTTCCAATCAAAATTAGCTCATCAAAAGGAAATTCAGGTTCCTGGGCCATACAGAACCTACCAAACCAGAATCTGTGGGGGTAGGGACCTGAGGTCTGCATTTCCCACAGCTTCATCTGGTCATTCTTCTGCACACCAAAGTAGGGAAACCACTGGCTTAGAGTTTATACAGTACCTACCTCTCTAATAACCAAACGGGTCAATGAGCGAAAGCATCCCACTCCCGGATAAATCTGGACTGTCAGGCACACGCTGTTTCAGAGGCCTGAGTCGTCACTGAATTTGTTACAACATGATTTGACCTCTAAACCCAAATGGATTTTTCTGCCTTTCAATCTGCAATCTTCCCCATTCACTTTCTATAATTAAAACCCATTTTAGGGGCGCCTGGGTGGCGCAGTCGGTTAAGCGTCCGACTTCAGCCAGGTCACGATCTCGCGGTCCGGGAGTTCGAGCCCCGCGTCGGGCTCTGGGCTGATGGCTCAGAGCCTGGAGCCTGTTTCCGATTCTGTGTCCCCCTCTCTCTCTGCCCCTCGCCCGTTCATGCTCTGTCTCTCTCTGTCCCAAAAATAAAATAAACGTTGAAAAAAAAAAAAAAAAAACAACCCATTTTAAAGAAACAAATCTACAGGAACTCTAAGAGCACATTTTTAAAGGGTAAACCATGGGGCACACTGTCTGTTAGGGATGGTTCTCCTCTTAACATTTCCATATTAGCTTTTAGTGAAACACACACACACACAGGCACGCACCCCTTCAACTTCCCGAGCTTGCTGAACATCAGGTACTCGAATACCAACAACCATGCGCCCTCCTTCCTTTGTTCATGCATTCCAGCCTAGCCACCCACAGGCAGCTATTCTACAGAGCAGGTTCATAGCCACTGTTCTAGAATAGGAGTTCCTACTCTTAAATGACAGGGAAAATACCTTTGCCTCACCCATGGGGAGTCTGACTCTCGGCTTTGAGCATCTGTTCATCCGTGAGAAATATTTTACAAAACGCAGCTACCTGAAGCACACAAAGTCACACAGACCCTATAAATTGCTTTCCCAAGCCACCAAAATGCAATCTTACGTCCCCCTTCCTCCTCGCCCCCCTCGCTTGTGCTTAAAAATAAAACCCAATTCTGCTGACAACTGGTTTTCTTGCCTCACCACAGGAAGTGGACCGGGCGAGTTCTCACATCACACATTTAACAGAGGGCACCAAACGGGTGTCCGTGGGACACCTGCCCTTGGCTGGAGGGAGCCCTGCCTGCCCAAGAGCGAAGGAACTTCCCAGGCAGCCTGTGGGAGGTGGGAGGCACGTCTGGCGCCAGCCGGCTAGGGCTATTGAGGAGGCTGACTGTGGAATCCGTGGCCTAGGCAACCCTCGTCAGGCTTGGTCACTCGCAGCAGCTTGGGCTTGTCAAAGACATCCATCTTTAATCCTTTCCTCTCCCTTGGCTTCTCTCTCCAACCCCACCTCTTCAAAAAAGGAAAAAAGAAACACAACAACAACACAAACACATCTGACCTCTTTGCCGTACTAACTGTACATAAAAGAACCATCCTAAACTTCCAAACTTCCTCCCTGTTCTCTACAATCACTTACAACTGACAAGTTATATAATTGATGGTGAAAATATGACCCTACCTCTAGGGTTAGGCTTTTGGGATCAGCAGCCGTGTGTGTGTCGATCCAAATGAGGCTCATGTTTGTTTTCGTTTCTCTCTCCTCTTCTTTTCCCCAGATTTATTGAAGTATAAATGACAAAAGAAAGTGTATCTATGTCACGTATACGACACGATGATTTGCTATAAAATGAGGCTTTGTATGTCAAGAGTTCAGTGGTTTCCAGAGCGGATCCCACGCACCCCGGTGACGGATACAACAATCCACTGACGAACACTAAGAAACCATTCGAACTCTTATTTCCTATTTATTGTTTATCTAAACTAGTAAGGGAAATTAAGCGGTGCAAATATTCAATGAACAGACTGTCACCGGCGCCCTCCCCCGGTGTGAATGTCAGATAACAAGGTCAGCCCGTCTTGCAGGGAGGAAAAGGCAAGATCCCAGCAGCAACCAGTTGATGGCGGGGCTTTTGACGTGCGCCCGGATTGCGTTATCTAGCTTTAACTAAACTGGTCCCTATCAAATGGACAGGTGGTTTGGAAAGGCTCCTGTTGAGAAACCGCAAATTGAAGATGACCCTAACAATGTAAGTAAGCAGAAGCGAGCCACAAGAAAATGGCACAGTTGACACTTGTCTCGGGATGAGCTTTTTGTCGGCTACGCAGTGGGATCGACATTAAAAAAACAATGACGCCACGCTGTATGGTGACAGACGGCGGCTACGCTTGCGGTGAGCACAGCATAACGTGGAGAGATGTGGACTCACCATGTCGCACACCAGAAAGTAGTGTGATATTGTGTGCCGACTCTACCCCAATTTGAAAATTTCCAAAAATGATGCCCACGGTACCCTAATTGTACCTGATAAGTCAGCCAGAACCGTTCAAAGTGATCTAGCGGGCTACTGGAAATAAGGATTCATAGCCACTACCTTTGATGACCGGCTTCGTGCGAAGTGTATGTCATTCTTTGAAGTTAGCATGAGGATAATAAAAGTTATTTCTTTTGAATCTAATTCTTGAATTTCCATGTCTGTATGTTTTAGCAACATGTATAAAACCTGTAAATGGATAAATATACCTATCTTAGAAGTAAATGTTCCACATGTGTTTCCTGATAGGAATGCAGGCTCACTTTGGAGGTCAGCGCTGACAGTCAGAGTGTCAAGCCGTCGTCAGGTTTCACGTAGGGTCAGGTGACGCCTGTTATACGTGGGAAAGCAGGTGCCCAGAGAGAAAGGGACCTTAGCCTAAAGCTAACCCTGCTGGTTGGTGACACCTCGTAGACCAGAAAACCACGGGCCTAAAGGGCGAGGCGACTTGCTCGGCAGCGCACTGCTAATTAGGGACACAGCTGGGATTCCTCTGACTCGCAGTCCAGTGCTCTTCTTAACGGGCCCAGACTTTCCTCTCTGTACACATACAGAGAAATATACAGGAGGAAACCTGAGCAAACACTGGAAACTCAGACAGTCAAAAACCCTCCGAGTAGAACCCGAAAGACCGCAGCCAGCAAGCCCCTGAGACCTACCTAGGCCTTTTATACTTACAATAACTCCCGGGTAATAACCTCCGACGGTCACATTCTGGGTCCTGGTGGTTGCGGCAAGGCCCACCGTGAGAATCAACACCGACACAATAAGCAGAGTCACGGTGACATAGATGGAGTTTCGTTTCCTTCGATTGAAGGCTCCTGAAAGCACACAGAGAAACTGAAGTGGTTCATTTTGGCCGGAGAAGGGCACGGACTTAAAGGGAAAAATCACTGGGAAGGTCTTCCTTTCCTACCCCAACTGGTAGCTGGGGTTATCTCTGGGGAGGGGAATTATGGGGAAGGGATGGAGCTTCCGGTATTTTGCAATCATCAGGTGCCACGTTTACAAGAAGAAATATATATATATATATATATATATATATATATATATACATATATATATATATGTATATATATATATATATATCCGGTTTGAAAATGAACAGACGGCATCTTAGCAGTTACATTAAAAAAAACCCCACAACAAATTTTGTGCTTTTGCCATTCCATGAAAGATGTGTCGTACCCACTTAGTAGAGTGTTTTTTAAGGCCAAATTACAAGGCCTATGATAAATGGGAAGTGTACGCATGGAGGCATTAAATGAAAATATTTTAAAGCCAAAATGCAACTAAGAAGGGTTATTTTTTATAAGCCGGAGATATGAAATTTCATTTTCAGTGTAAATATCACAACCAAGCCAGTTACTGGGATTCTTTTTTTCACTTATTTCTGACATTTGCCACCTCGCGTATAAACTTTAAAATGGTGTGTTGGCAAGATTTGTCACATAACAAATGTGTGTAATAAAGTGAGTGTTTGGAGGTCATTAGTCCACAAAGATATGTATCGGGGGAGGTAGATGGGGAAGATTATAACTTACACACATTTAGGCCTATGTGAGGGTGACATAAATATTATAAATGACAAGAAACCCGTTCTCCTACTCAGTGCTTATCAGACACGATAGCGCAAACCAATATTTTTTTTTCCCGAAAACAGGCTTATTAAGTCAGATAGAAAAATGGTATCGAGACTCGCTTTTGAATATAATTTTTTGGGAAAGGAATCGAGCACCGCTCCGCGCGCCGCCGTTGTTTCCCCAGCGAGGGGAAGGGACTCCCCACGGGGACCACCGGGGATGAGTTCTCACCTCTGCGTTCCGGGAAACCAAGCGAGTGGGGGAATGGTAGGGGCGTCCAGTTCTCTAGTGAGACGGATGAAGCGGCGGGGAGCCTTACGATGGGGGTCACCCACCCATGTGGCTTGGCTGGCGTTTAGGGGCCCAAAGAGGCCCCCAGAAGCCGCTCCCAGGACCCCACCGTCCCGGGAGGCCTCACTTCGGCCTCAGGGCAGCAGCCGCCTCTGAAGCCGCCCAGACCGCACCACTGGGAGGGAGAGGAGCGGGGACGAAGGACGGGGGAGGGAGGCGAGACAAGCAGCGAGACCCCGAGGCCAGGAGGGCAGAGGGCAGGGCTGCGGCCGGGCCCGCGCAGCCCCCAGCAGATCCGCCCTCCCGGGTGGACGGAGCGCGCCACCCCGGGTTCGCTCCACCGTCCATCTTGTCTTCCCCGGGGCCGTCCCCGCCGAGGGCCCCAAGGGAGGTGGGAGGGGCCGGCGGTCTCCCCTGACGTCAGCCTGGAAAGTGAGCGACGTGACTCATCAGGGTCATTTCTAATGCGATCCCGCTCTAAGACACATTGCGATGTAGAAGGGGCTGGAGCGCTTGTAGGCACCCCGATCTCGCCCTGGGAGGCGAGGCAGGGAGACTTGGGAGATGAAGGCTCCTCTCCAGTGGGGCCCGAGTCCAGCCTCCACGGGGAAGAGCATAAAGGACCACTGGGGACACCTGTGACATCAGGGCCCTTCGTGAGAGAGGGCTATTTGGGATGCAAATGGCGGGCTGACTGGTGGAAACACCGAGAGCAGAGCTGCGGACTGCGGGGGGGGGGGGGGGGGGGGGTGGGGGGTGGGGTGAGGGGGGCAGGATTTATTTTCTGTTCGCCCGGAGGTTAGTTAGCCTCCGTCTGGATCTCGAGGGGTTCCTTTAAATGAGTGTCTAAACCAGGGTCCTTGAGTCTGTTTGTTGATAGATGCTTCCCGGTGAACAGAGGGGCTCTAACATAAACCTACCTACCTCGCCTTCCATTCTGTCTGCCTTCTTGTCGCTCACCCCATCTGAGCCCTCCCCTGCCTCAAATTAGCAAAACGCAGTGAGGAAACATCTGGAGCCGCCAGGGGTATCTTTGTGACGCACGAAAAGTGTCTCAACACCTCACACAGAAAACATATAACTTTAGAGACTAAATTGAGGGAGTGTGTGTATGGTCTTTCTAATTTTTTTGGTATCACTCGCCTGCCCACTCCTTCCCTGCCAAGTGGCTTTAAATCCTATTCACAGCTCTTGGGTCTCCTTTGCAAATATCACTCTAGCTCTTAAAAGCACAGGAGCCAGGTCAGAAAAGTGACTCAGCAAACCACATGGTGTCATTTGAAAATCTATTTTTTTTTTTCTCCTGCTTGAGAACCTGAATTGAAAATCCAGTTGGTTGAGAAACCCAGGCAAAGATCCTACAGATTTCCAGGGGCCTTGCCTCCAAATAGGATTTGTTTTGAAAAGTCCCATGAAAACTCTCTCATCACTAGGTTGAATATCTATTCTCTGTCCCCCCCCCACACCCTCCCCCAAGTCACTCCCTACTTTACACTATAAGGACTATAATTGTGGAAGATGAAATTATTTCTAGTTGTACTTGGGGAGTTGACCATCATAAGGAACTGCGGGGCGAATGCTTTTGAAAAGTGAAGAGTCACCTCTCCATTTATCTTTAGTGTCAATTTGACTTAAAAGTCACATCTGCTTAGAGCAGATGAACGTTCTCTGAACATGTGGTCCAGGCTACTAAAGGTAAACTGTTTCCGTTTAGGAAGGACATATTCCTGGTGGTTGTTTCATCTTAGAAGGAAGCCCTATTCTTATTAGGGTACAGTTTTGGGGCCTGCCCTAGATGTTCCCGCGAACACAGGAACATCTGATTCCGACTTTGTTTAGTTAATCAACATATCAAAAAACTTCGGATACCAGGAGGTACTTAAATAAAGCAGGAGGTACCAGAAAACAGTGCCTACCGTAGTGGTTGATACTTAGAGAGCAGTCAATACTTGTTGAATAAACCAGAGGCAACATATCAGAATGTCTTCCCTTCTAATCAAAAAGGCGTGCGGGGAATTGTGTGAATAAATATAAGCTGTGTTCATAGGATTGATTTTTTAAATTAGGGTATACCTGACGGGTCACCAGAACTAAAAGCCTCTGGTCAACTAATGTCACAAAACCCCAATGTCTCTCACTAGCCCGACGACTTGGCGCCCAGTAGATTTCTGTTTGAACAACGACAACCACCCCTGCAACCAAGAGCAGTGGGAGAGTCTGAAATCCCGTCATGGGCATTGCCTGCCCCCCTTCCGCCCCCAGCAGCTTCCCTGCAGAGCTACTGCGGCCCTCCCTCTCTGCAGTGCCCCACCTCCACCCCAGATTCGTGACGACCAGGATACTCAGCTCTAGAAGCGCCCAATTATTTGCTGCCTCCACCCTTCCAGATACAGCCTGGTTTCCCCCCTGGTCAGATCCCCCACCTGCACTGCGGTCTTTGAATCTGAGTCCCTCCCTTCCCCTAAAACCTGCTCAAAACTAACCTCCTCCAAAAGTTTTCTTACCAAGCTCACTCTATTCTAATCGCTCATTATTTCATGTCCCTGAATTCCTGTATACCTTACTCAATACATATATCAATGGTAAATTGATTACCCTTGTAAATTGGGGGTCTGGCACACAAGTCATATGATAAATCCAGGTCCAAGATGGTGTATATGACAGGAACGAAGATGTGGGTTGCCAGAAGGTGGGATGATTGTCTCTGCTTACTCCTGTTTTACCTGTACGAGCTCTTGATGACCCCCTTGATTACAGGGTGTGTAATCGCTATCGGCGTGCAGCAAGGACAGGGGCCCAGTAGCCTGTCCTATACACCATGTTGTTGACGACTGGCTAATTTGGAGGGCTCATCTTTTGAACCAGTTAGGATTTGCTTACCTGAGTCAGCTTTGCCACACAGGGAGGGTCCCAGGAAGTCCCAGCCTTGCACATCGGTGGAAACAGGTGCCTGCCCACGCAAGAGCCTCAAGGCCGTCAATCTCCCAAACATTTTCTTAAGGGTGCTGATATCCTGCGTCCCCCCCCCCCCGCCCCCACCCCGCCTCTGGCAGTTCTTTGATCAGAGATGTCCCAGGTCACTGGTGAATTACAAATGTGTTATTTGGGAGCGGAGTGCCCGCTGTAGTAGAGGTGCCTTAGCGCCTGGGGGCGGTGTTGCCAAAAGGGAGAAGGGGGTTTGCTGGAAGGGGATGCAGGGGCGCCGGAGTCAAATTACCATCTTCATATTGCCAAGCGCCTGCTCCGCTCCAAGCCTTGTACTAACCGCTCATCCCCAGGCAGCCAGCAAACGTAGATGCAGGCACCTTGGTGCAGTGTGTGTCTTAAATTTTACTGTTTGGGCTGCAGTTGTGTCTTGCCTGCAGAGGGAATCCCCTCAGAAATGCTGCCCCTTGGGGGCTGAAACACAACCCCCCCACTTCCACCCCCCCCCACCCCCCATGCAAGGGAAGGTGGCGTTGCCAGAGCTGAGTTAAGTGGGAGTAGCTCCTAAATAGCCTAGACGCTGATTCAGGCCTGGGTTGTGCGGGACCCGAGCCAGGGAACTCCGGGGAGGCTCCCCTGTCCAAACTGGAAATCCAGGGTTACCACTCGACTCAGGAATTTGCTAGTGCCCTGGGTCTGCAGACTTTACAAAGCGGGATGCGTGGAGCAGGCTCGCGCGTCTATGAGGCATCTAGGATTCTTTTGCCCGCAGTGTAGAGTCTGGGCTGGGAGAAGCCCACTCAGCTTCTTGTTGCGCAGACCTTTCGGGAAACGCCAAGATTGGCTGAGGGCCCCCGGGAGCCCAAGAAAGAACTCTCTTCATCTTGTTTCCCAGCCCACAGAGCCATGTGCCAAGTAGCAACGTTTTAAGCCCCGGGCCCCTAACCTGCCCACTCCCCCACTGGCAGACGGCCAGACGCGGGGGCGGGCTTTGCAGGTGGTTGTGGCCCACTGCGGGAATGGGCGCTGCGGGCCCTCGCACTCTTCCACCCGGCCCTCCCTGGCGCAACAGTCTGGCGTCGGGGAGCCAGGGGCTGCGCTGGCGCCACAGCTGGCCAAGGTGAGGAGTGCATTCTGTGTGCCTGTGTGCGCGTGCGTGTGTGTGTGTGTGTGTGCGTGTGCGTGTGCGTGTGTGTGTGTGTGTCGTGTTAGAAAGACAGCTGGGGGGAGTCTGGTACTGCTGGGTTCTGGATTCGGACCCAAGTCCTTGGCCTCATTTGGACCACGTTGCAAATGACTACACCCTTAAAAATAAAAAAGAGCAAATTCTCATACTGCATATGCAAAACCATTGAAAATACTAATCTTCTCACCATCTAGGAGATGACACTTTCTGGGGTCCCTCCGGTGAACGAATTCTGTGGAGACCGGGCCTTCTGCAGGCAGTAAGGAGCTCACACAGGGGGTTCAACCCTCTCCCCGCCCCCTCCTTTTGAGATGTTCCCGCAAATTCATCGGAGAAGACCTGAGCAGATTGGATGGCAGGAATTCGGGACGGAGGAAATTTGCAGAATGTAAAGTATGTTGGCAAGAGATAATTCGATTATGTTAAAGTGTACCCGAGGCGAATTTTAAGATTAGGTGGGATCATGGTTTGACAATCTCCTCCCGTTCTCCTGGGCTCCAAATTAATTTCTCCGCCCAGTGAAATCATAGGGCTTGGGAAGGTGCCTAACAGCTGAGGGGGACTGGGTTTGTGTTTTGTTTGTAACTACCAAAAAGCAGCTTCGAGGGGCAGCCAAGTTGGTGCCTGATTTGATCAGCTGTCCCCCAGGTTTGATGAGGAAAAGTGTTGAACCAAATCAGGCTAGTGGGTCTCCCCCCCCCCCTCCACTCCACCCCGAGAGGGAAAGCGCTACTTCAGAAGATGCGCGGGCTCGCGCTCGCTCTTTCTTTCTCGCGCTCTCACTCGTCTCTCCCCCCCCCCCCAACCTCTTTTTTCACACTCACGCACATTCCGTGCATTTGGAGCAGAACAGGAATCAAATTCAAGGAATGTTGATCCTGCCGCTGCAGACTGCAGGGCTGGGCTGTCTTGAGTGATTCCTTAGGAATTCCCCTCCCGCGAACCCCCCTCCCCCCCCCCCGCCCATCCCCCAGGGTTGCGCAAACCCCCCCACCAGCGAGGTGCAAGTCTGCCCCCACCAACACCACTGCAGCTCTGAATTTCTGGGCAGCTTCGACAGAGTTGGGAGGGGGCGAGGACTCTGCTTCTCCTAATTGTCGTTAGTCGTGAGCTCTTAGAAGTGACGGGGACTTTGCAAAGAGGGAGCGTCGAATGGAAAGCGAGGGCGCAGGTTGCAGGGAAGTGTTTGGATCTCCAGACAGCTGGAATTTACCACCAGCTGCAAGTCTGTCGGCGCCCGCACACAAACACGCACACACCCGCACTCCGGGGCAGGGATACTCCGACGCAAGCTTGGCGCTCCAGTCTCCGCGCGTCGCCCCCGCCCCCGCCGGGCCGCTCCCCTGGGGCTCTGGTCGGCGACCCAGACGCAGGGGAGCTCGGACCCCCTACCTGGCCCCGCTTCCCGCTCCCCGGCTCTCGGGAGCGGCCGGGGCGCTTGTGGTCCAGAGGGCAGCGCACTCACCCCAAGCTGCCGCCGCCCCTAGGAAGGGCGGCTGGACTTACCCATGGAATCGGGCAGGGACATGTCGCTGGACCGCTGCTGAGTCAGGGACTGATGCATGGTGAAAGCTGCCCTGTGGCCCCGGCCCCCGAAGCTGCTTCACGCGCCCCCGGCTCAGGGCGCCCCGCAGAGCATCCTACTCCGCGGCTGCCGCTCCCCGTCCCTCCAGAGAGCAGAGAGAGACTGCCTCTGGTTGCGAGCTGCAGCCCAAGTGCCGCCTCCCCCTCCCTTCCCCTCTTCTCCCTCCCTCCTCTTCTGCCTCCCTCTGCTCCGGGAGGCAGCAGCATTGGCGGTCCGAGCGGCGGCGTGCGCTTGCGCAAGACCCCCCCACCCCTCCCCCTCGGCCCCCCCATCCTAGTTATCCACCTCCCAGCCTCCCAAGCCAGACAGGGAGCCGTTTTAGCCCCTTGGGGCCAGGGCTGCGCAGAGAAAGAGGGGGAGGCTACAGCCTGGGGCCAACCGGCCTTCTCTGTAGTTTGGAGAGAGGGTCTTGGGCAAGCATCCTGTTCTAGGATTTATAACTGTGGAGGGGGCAGAGTCAGAGGTTCAGGGCTGATGAATACACACACACACACACACACACACACACACACACACATTCACGCGCGCGCGCGCGCACGCACACACACACACACACACACATTTGTGCAGGTTTGGTCTTAGTGCTTCCAGAATGACATAATGGAGCTGGAGATGATCCAGAGAAGGGCCACTCTACAATCAAGGGGATGGGGGAGGGTAGAGGGGGCTGCCATATGAAGATAGATTAAACAAACGCAGACTCTTTAGTCTAGAAAGATGAAGGCTGGGAAGGGATGTGACCAGCGTGTATAAAATTATGCAGAGATGGAGAGAGGGAACACAGCCTTATTCACCAGATCTGAGAATTCTAGAACCAACAGCCCCCTAAGAGCTAGAAGGAGTTTCAGCTAAAGCAAATATGACTCGGCATCAGCACCACCCCGGTTTGTGCTTCTGGTCAAGATGCTTTTATGTCGATGATCTCATTTTCTCATCACAAGAGCCATGCAAGGCAGGAAGAGGAAGTATCAATACTCCCATTCTACAGATGAAGAAACTGCATCTCCGAGAAGGGATGAACACTTCCTGCAGCCACTAGGCCAGTAAGTGGCAGAGGTGGGATTTGAACATAGATCTGTTGGACTCCCAGGTTAGTGTTCTTCCTATGGTGGCAGCTGAAAAGAAATATTACTCTGTATAGCATATTGGAAACCTAAGTAACTCATTAGCCCTAAGAAGGGCAACAGGATGAAAACACAAGGAACTTTGGAAAGAATGAACAAGCCATGCCTGCCAGAATCCACGGGGGGGGGGGGGTCCTAAGGGAAACTGAGGGTGAAGTGTGAATGGCCCTGATCTTGGAGGACAGCAAAGTCCTTCCCAACCAGTCCTTCCAGACCCCACTAGACCCCAGTCACTATGTTGTCAGCCCAGAGGGCGGTTTTGAGGTCTCAAAACAGCAGCAGAACAGAATGAGGCCAGAAAGTGAAGAAGACGATAACAGTGGCAAGTAGACCCCCGTGGGTCTGGCCTCTTATGGAATTTATCTGTTTTCCCGTTTGAAGGCATCCATTCTGTCCCCGTGAGAGCTCCCAGGTTCTGATCGCCAGGCCTCCTTCCAACCACCTCCCCTGATGATTGTGACAACACTCTTTCCAGGTCCTCCCGCCAAAACAAACAAACAAACAAACAAACAAACAAACAAGTAAAAAACTCTTCCTGAGAGATGGGATGAAGAAGAGAACTTGGTTCTTTCCAGCTCTGGCTTGCTAATCCACTGCGAGGCCTTCTTTCCTTATCCACCAAATGGAACCAAGGGCCCTTGCCCTTTCCCGTCTTCCAAAGGAAGAAAAGACACTTCCTGAAGGTTAAAAAGGAAGCCCTTTGTAAAGAACTTGGGCACCCCAGGGGCCAGGCTGAATGCCGTGTCAGGTATTATTAGCAGCCTTAGGCTATAGATGTGGTTTAGAAATGTGTGAGATATGTCCCAGATAGAGACAAGATGCCCACTGGTGTAGAGGTGTGTGTCTTAGGCATGCTTGGCTTGTGTCAATCTCCATATGCTCCACAAAGGCAGAGAGAGGAGAAGCCCTGTGTTTATACTCTTGCCATGTTTGTCCTCAGTTGTGTTTACTTACCTCTCCCCACCCCCTTCGCTCTAAGTATCTCATACATTACATGTGAAGGTCTCCTGCAACCAGCATTGGTTTCTCAGGAGTACTTCATAACTAACTGATTTTGTTTCTGTGAAAGTAGCCTTGAAGAAAAGAGGGTTTATACGGGCTGGAAAAGACGGCTTTGCACATTCTCTAGAGATTTTGGCTCCCCTATGGCAACCACACAGCTGGAGATCCCTAAAGAAGCCAAGTAGAAACTTGTCACCTTGCTGGTTTCGATGGACAGACTGAGGCCTTTTCACTTTAGTGCACTGCCCATCAATTGACCTTTATAATCAAAGCCAGAAATGAGTGAGGTACCCTTAAGGCGGGGGAGCTTGCTTTATCCACATCTGTATTCCCGAAGCCTGCGTGAAAATTAAAAGCTATTTTAAAAAGTACTAGAGGAGGTAGCTACTTAAAAGAACTTGCACACTGTGTATTTCCTTCATACGGTCTCTTGGGGAACCTTATGGGACTTGGAACACAGCAGGCTCTCAGTCAAGTTAAAGATGACTTTGAGACCAGTAGCAGTGACAATGGCAGCCGCCACAGCTCAGAGAGCAGTAGCGGTCTTGTCCCTGGAGATGGTGTGCTTATTTGGACAGAGGATCTGGGATAAGGGGAGGGACTAGAATGGGAGCTTGGAAAAGAAAAAAAGCAACCCACATTTCAACCAAGCCTGGCACAAAGACCCCCTTTCCGCCAAAAAAGAAAAAGTTTATTTTACTCAGAATGAGCTGGACAATTAAAAAGCAAGAGGCAATTTTGCATGGGCTCCATCCTGATTTTTCTCATGTCAAAACACGTGTAGATTTTATACAGTAATAGGCTCACAGTAAAATTTACCAATAGGAAAGCCACCTAGATGAAGGAACGGGTCTCTCATGGCAGCGAAGGCTACCATAAAACTGCTTGGTTAGCTTCTGATAAACAAGAGATCATTAAAATGGTTTAAAATAAATCCTTTTCATTGCAAGCTTAATCAAGTGTACAGTTGCCCTAGGTTGCAAACTGTTTCATAGCATGAGGAAACGTTTGCCGGTGGGGCCGCAGCCTGCTTATTTCCATCTTCTTCAAACCAATGGTGAGAGCGTTCCCCAGGAGCCTTTGGACCACTAGAAAAATACCAGATGGTTCTGTGTCTCTAACACATTTACCCTGGGAATAGCCGTATTACTCTATCACCTCCTTATTTTGATGATCAGTTTCACTAAATTACTGTAGGGCCTTCCTGATTCCATATTTGGGAAACGTGAACTAGAGGAGTCACGTGCACACAGCTACATACACATAAATGCATTCGCACATACTTGGGATGGTGGCCACACAAGTATTCACAAATGCACACAGACATAGATACATCCCAGCCATTCTCTCTCCACCCTGATTATCACCACCCACCACTCAGCTCCCAGACTTGAGTTGACTAAGGGCAGAGAGAAGCTTCGGAATAATGGAGAACCTCAGAGAGTCCAAACATCCTTAACTGAGGTTGGAGTTGGACCCACCAGACTACCTTAGGTCAATGCCTAAGGTATTGGCATTCAGCTGTTTGAATCTTCACTGAGGAGAACCATGGTTGATGTTGTGATTTCGCCCCCGAAGCTTGACTGGTTCCCATCATCAGCTGGTCATTTTCTTTGGGTACCAAGACAATCACCACAGCACCAGGGAACAACGCTGGTACCTGTATTTACTTTGCCGTTGATTTCTTCCTATCCTAGTGACCAAACACAATAGTTACCACACACTAAAAGTGTTTTTCAATACTAGTAAGAACGTTTTGATAACATGATTTTAAATGAATGGAATAACACTTATTCACCACTCCCTGCTATCAGATACTTCAGAGGTTTCCAGTTTTTTAACATTTATAAGGAACACAATGAACTAAACATTTGCATTTTTGTTACTGTAGGATATAATGTTATAGCAGAATCATTGGCTCGAAAGTTTCACATATATATTTTCTTTTTTAAAATTTATGTTATTTTTAATTGTTTTATGTTTATTTTTTAAAGTTTATTTATTTATTTTGAGAGAGACAATGAGCGATCAGGGGAGAGGCAGAGAGAGAGGGAAACAGATTGTCTGAAGCAGGCTCTGTGTTGACAGCAGAGGGCCCGACACCGGGCTTGAACTCACAAACCTCGAGATCATGACCTGAACCGAAGTCAGATGCTTACCCAACTGAGCCACCCAGATGCTCCTAATGTTTACTTATTTATTTTGGGAGAGAGAGAGAGAGACAGAGCAAGTGCGTGCGAGTGAGTGGGAGTAGGGTAGGGGGGAGGGGCAGAGAGAAAGAGAGAGGAGAGAGAATCCCAAGCAGGCTCTGTGCTGTCGGTGCAGAGCTCTACATGGGGCTCAATCCCACCACCCTGGGATCACAACCTGAACCTAAATCAAGTGTCAGATGCTCAACCGACTGAGCCACCCAGGCGCTCCTTTTAATTTTTTTTCACACATATATTTCCTAACAAAACATTTTTAGCACCATGCATACAGTAAGATACACAGGTATTAAGTACACATAACAATAAATTTTCACATACATACTCTTGTAGCCCCCACCCAGATCAAGATGATGAACCTTTCCAACATCCTGGATGGCTCCCTTGAACCCGCTCTTGGCCAATAACCCTCCTAGAAGCAACCACCATCCTGATTTTTATCATCAAGTCTGAATATTCTTCAGGCTTTTAATACATATGGCCAAATTGTCCTCCAAAGTATTTGTAGCAAAGTCCCTTCCCAATATCAGCACATGCCTGGATCCTCACACTCTCTCGGCTTTACCTTGCAAAGGAGATGTTTTAGCACTTGAGACACACCCGGTTACAGCCCGTGAGGGGAAGGACCAGTCAGGAAGCGGGATCGGAGGTCAGCTGGGCACTAGGCATCTGGTGAGAACCACAGATCTAGGAGCCAGAGGCTGAGAGCAGTCCCAGTAGGCAGGCAACACTGCATCACAGTCCACAAGAACCCGAGAAACCTCCAACTGCTTAGTTGTTTTCATTGTTGTAGTCATTATTGTTCTCTGTTGCACATGCCCTGAAGTCTTCTTTTTTTGTAGCTTTCAAAATTTCTGTAATGGTCACTTAGTTATGCTTCGCACGTAGTAGGGGCTTAAACACCTGTTGAATAGATGGCCCTTTTCATGTGTTGCTTTTTTCCTGCTTACTGGAATAAAACCTGACACTGTAAAAATTCTCCAAACTGCCGAGGCACATGATGCAGCAAATTACCCTCTCCCCCGCAACTCTACTCCCCAGAGATGACAATTTACGGGTTGAAATGCGTTTTTTTCCTGATTTTTTTCTCCGTGCATACTTCTACTTTTGTTTGTTTCGAATATGAAATACTCCTTTTTGAAAGTGAACTTTTGCAATACAAAATAAAATGTGTTTTGTTAAGCTTTGTAAGTTGCATTTAGTAGCTTTCAAATACACTGCATCAAAGTCCGTCTTCAATCAATCAAACCCAACAGTAGCTCATTCTTGCACAATAAAACTCCCCTCAACTTATATTACGACACCTACTTAGCCCTTATGGGCAAGGAATGGAAATTACGACTCATTTCTGATCACTAATGTGTGATGAAGAGCGTCCGGAGAATTCTGTGAAAATGAATACAGAGAAATGGTTCTGGTTTCAAAGTACATTGTTTGGAAACATTAACAAAAACGTCCAAATGCTACAGGTATATATACATGCTCCTAATAAATTCTTGATAGGAAAGCTCAGAAAAACATCCGTTTCTTACTACAGAAAGGAGGGTTTCTTTCTAAGATCAAAGTCTGTTTTTCCACAGATTTTCACACGTTCCTAATTTGAAGGCATAAAACAGCAACAGAGAGCAATAATGCGCGCATCAGTGAACACACTAGGGAAATCCTGATACTCAAAAAGGCTAAATAATGCTTGCTTGAATTTTAGAATAAATTTAACAGAGGTTAATATTCACCAAATGTTAAGGTTAGAGCAAAACCTGTCGATGAGTAAATATAATTACCATATTTTATACAGTAAACTATTTATTGAAGGAAAATCCATACAGAAAAATTCACCACATTTATTTCTTTTTCATCAGGGCGGGGAAAGGGCAGGAGATGGGAGTGAGTGGCCTTAAGCCCACAGGAATGGGTCAGGGGATCATTCTGTGGGTCTCACGGTTCGGATGTTCTGGTTTACTGCCAGAGATGGCGGTTGGTGGGGATAGCGGAATAGCATTCAGTTAAGCAGTAACTGCCCCGTTTCCTTCCTCTGATTAATTACAGAGCTGAGTACATCCTTTCCCCGTATCCCCATCAAAAAACATCCATTAAACACCCAATTAGATGTGGCATCGTCGCGGGCGGGGGTGTGTGTGTCCAACTGTTTGGTTCAGGTTTGCGCTGGAGAGGGTTTCTGTGTTCAGTAGTTTCTGGGAATCCATAGGTTTGCTCCCAGTTCAAACTGCTCCACGGAGCCTTTCAAAATGTTTATGCTCTGTGACCCAGTAATTCCACTTCTGGGAATCTGTACTAAGGAAAGAGAAATCTGGACTAAGATTTATGTGCAAGGATGTCCCTGGCAATGTCATTTATAATAAGGACAAAATTGGAAAAGACCTGAAATGTCCCAAATTAAGGGTATGATGAACTAGATGGTACCACAGCCAAAAGGTGCATATGTTGTATAGCTATTAAAATTGTGTTTTCAGGGGCGCCTGGGTGGCGCGGTCGGTTAAGCGTCCGACTTCAGCCGGGTCACGATCTCGCGGTCCGGGAGTTCGAGCCCCGCGTCGGGCTCCCGGCTGACGGCTCGGAGCCTGGAGCCTGCTTCCGATTCTGTGTCTCCCTCTCTCTCTGCCCCTCCCCCGTGCATGCTCTGTCTCTCTCTGTCCCAGAAATAAATAAACGTTGAAAAAAAAATTAAAATTGTGTTTTCAAATATTAGGGACATAGAAATATCCATGATGATGAGTGAAAAAGTAGGCTGTATAGTTTGATCCCAATTTTGTTTGAAATTGCATATATATGTAGAGAAAAATAACCAGAAGGAAAAACCGTGAAGATATTTACTGTAGTCAATGCTGGGTAGTAGAATTACAAGTGACTACCTTCTTTCGTATATTTTTCTGTACCTTCCAAATATATTCAGTTAGCATGTATTATTATTTTTTTAGTGTTTATTTTATTTTTGAGAGAGAGAGACAGAGCACGAGCAGGGGACAGGCTGAGAAACAGAGGGAGACACAGAATCCGAAGCAGGCTCCAGGCTCTGAGCTGTCAGCACAGAGCCCGACACGGGGCTCGAACTCACAAACCGTGAGATCATGACCTGAGCCGAAGTCGGACGCTTACCTGACTGAGCCACCCAGGCGCCCCAGTGAGCATGTATTATTAAAAATAGCCCCCCAAACCCTCCAAATTCTACCTTTTAAAAATATTTATTTTTGAGAGAGAGAGAGAGAGAGAGAGAGAGAGAAAGAGCACGAGTGGGGGACAGGCAGAGAGAGACAGAGACAGAATCCCAAACAGGCTTAGCACTGTCAGCACAGAGCCAGACGCCGGGCTCGAACTCACCAACCTCAAGATCGTGACCTGAGCCAACATCAAGAGTCAGATGCTCAGTCGACTGAGCCACCCAGGCGTCCCTCCAAATTGTATTTTATAAACAAATTAAACGTGTGAATGCTTCGTAAATTGCACTCTGTCCTCCCTGCAGCATGTGCTTCGGCCGCTCAGGACCCACTTGCTTTGGTTTCCTCTGTCTCTCCATCTCTGTCTCTGTCTCTCGCTCTCTCTCTCTCTCTCTCACACACACACACACACACACACAGCTCTGCTTTCAGTCTTCCTTGTCTGAGTGCAAGTTTCAGGCAATGTGTCACCTCTTTCAAGGGAATTTGTACTTCTCTTTCTTTGTGTGATTAAAGCTTGTTGGTGCTGGCAGGTGGGCAAGTACTCTTACTGGTCCAGCTCTTTCTATGCCCCTGAAATTACACCGGTAGGGGGCTGTCTACTCTGTGGATTGCCTGAAAGGAACAGCTTTTCTGAGACACTGACCTGTCTGGGAAGATAAAAGGAACTCAGCCCTGGGTGGGGTGGGTGGGTGGAATCTGAGGGAAAGACAGAGTAAAGAGAGAGAGAAAATGAGCGTCTTTGTTTATTAGGTTGGATTCCTTTGGTAAGGTTGCATTTTAGTGTCTTCGTGTTTAGAAGAAACACAGCTTTGCGGTTCAGCTGGAGCCGTAAGTTCTGTTGAAGATGAAACGCACCTAACTCTAGGCCTGCCTCTCAGCCCTGCCAGGAGCGCAGAATCCTGCTGTAATGAGGAAGCGTTGTCCAAGAAAGCCTGCCTTCCTTTAGCGAACAGCCAACAATTGCAGAAATGAAACACGTGCCTCGATTTCAATCACGGAAGTGTATAAACTAAAAAGTGAAAGTATTTTCCCTTTTCCCAATTTCACTCTTAAGAGGTAACCTGCTGGGGCGCCTGGGTGGCTCAGTCGGCTGAGTGTCCAACTTCGGCTCAGGTCATGATCTCGCGGTTTGTGAGTTCGAGCCCCGCGTCGGGCTCTGGGCTGACGGCTCAGAGCCTGGAGCCTGTTTCGGATTCTGTGTCTCCCTCTCTCTCTGCCCCTCCCCTGCTCACTCTCTCTCTCCCTCTCTCTCAAAAATAAATAAACATAAAAAAATTTTTTTTAAAGAGGTAACCTGTTAAAAATCTGCTGTATTATTTTCCCAGACTTCTCCATTTTTCCTACGCATATACAAGTACCCATAAGTACACACGTACACATTTACACACATAGGTAGTGAGCAAAAATGGAACCAAACTATAACTCTTATTCTGCAACTTATTTTAAAAGAAAAAAAAAACAATTCTATTTCATGGGCATGTTTCCATGTCAGTATACATAGATTTACCTCATTTTTTCCCCCGAAGCTGCCTAACATTCCATCGTGTGAATGTCTCAGGCTTATTTAACCAACCCCTCCCCCCCATGGTTGAACATTGAATTTAGTTCTGGTTTTTCATGGTTACAAGCAATACTGCAGTAAACATCCCCGTACATATACCATGGAATCAATTTCAGGGGAAGTCTTATTTCCATCAGCTGTGCATTACCTAACCATTTGCAATTAGTTTCCTGGGCTCTGGAGAACAGTTTTTAATGGCTATGCCAAATGTTCTGTAGCGTCCCGAATGGTCCAAGGCATCCTTTCCAATTAAGTTGCAGTCTGCCACACTCTGCATTTTCAACGACATTATGCGTTAAGGACAGGGCACTGTCTTACATTACTGATACAGTGTTATAATGCTCCGTCTTAATGCTAATGTCCTGGACTTGAATGAGCCCTGCCTGAAGAGAGTGGGCGGCCGCAGACTGCCGGTACACATCACCATCACCAAGGGCAGCCCAACCCAGGGAACGAAACACATGACTTACCGTCCTCCACTTGCTTCCAGCCTCGCTCCACTTCTTTATGTGCCACCTACGGGCTTGAGGGAAAGAAACGAGGGGGCGCAAATACTAACACCCAAACTGAAGGAGACCGGGCTGATTTCTGCACCTCACCCCCTGCCCCCCAATCTGCCTCCTCTTATCCAAGGGCTCATTGTCCCCACCATGACTTCTGGCTCCTTCTTTTTTCTTTCTTTCTTTTTTCAGAGAGAGAAAGAGGGAGAGAATCTCCAGCACGCTCCACGCCCAGTGTGGAGCCCCACGCGGGACTCAATCTGACGACCCTAAGATCATGACCTGAGCTGAAATCAAGGGTCGGACGCTTAACCAGCTGAGCCACCCGGGTGCCCCTGAAGGCTTTTCCTTTGACGACCTATTGGTGGTGACCTCAACCATTGCCCCCCCACCCCCACTCCCCGTCAAAACACATCTCTTTTTAGAATTCTCAGTTGCCAAGAGTCATTTGTGTCAGGGTGAGAGAGAGCGCTTAAGGCCCGGCATCAGAAGACCATTTTCTAGCCCCGGCCCTTGGACCAAATCAATTAATGTCTCGGAGCCTCCATCTTGACGGCTGCAAAATGGGGAAAATAAGAGTATCTTCCTTACAGGGCTGATATATGATGAAATGAGATAGCATATGGCCAAATACATGGAAAGCAAGGAAAAGTGCTCCGTGATTATAAAAGGTGCCATTATTGTTTATGGATTCTTTCTTCCGGATAAACCAGTTTTATTTTGTTTTTGTTTGAACAGAGGATTTCTGGAGATGACGGTGTTTTAACTGGAAGGAATGCTTTCTTACAGTGAAAATGTCAGGCCATGCAGTAGGCCAGTGGGGAAGCTATTCTGAGGTGGGAAAGCCCTTCTAGACTTCAAATCCACAGATGTAGGGGGTTGCTGGCACCACCAAGGCTGAAGACTGACCAGAGTCCCCCAGGCAAACATGTCAGAAAGGTCCCGGTTACCCCTTTCTGTCTCCAGGGGAGAAGAAGATGGGTTGGAAGGGGGCGAGGACAGCGTGTATTTCTGAGGGCCGGCCTGAGGACCTGTCCTCCCTAGGGAGATGTGTTCTAGCAACTGTTTGGTGTGTTTTTAAAGGTCAGAGAGGCTTTGGCTCTATAGGATGGAGTGGCTGTGACACCTGATTAATGTCTGTGCAGTACTTTCCAGAATGAAATTTAATCAGCAGAATGATTGCAGCAAGCAGCTGCCTGGAGGAAAATGATCCTGTTCTAATGGTGGCTTGTTTGATGTGTTGGCATTGTAGTGGGGCACGTACATTATTAGTCTGGCCCAGGGGGCCCCGAGTGGGACACTGGATGAGCTAGTCATGGAGTGCAGCAAACACCAGCAGCCCGTCTACGGCTCCTGTGTGGGGTCATCACTGTCAGATCGTCAGCTCCTCCCCACCCCAAGGACCTTTACTGTCAGCCTCCCTCTCACCTCCAGGGTCTTTCCGGTCTGCTCCCTTAACCCCCCTCCTATCATGAGTACCCATTCCCGGAGTCCCTCAGACCCATCATTCTTAGCTGCCCCTCCCCGGCTTCAAGGCCTTCACTGACAGCCTCCTCCAACACACTCACACCGACGCACAAGCACCTCTCCCCCCCCACCTCCCGCTCCCTCTCCCTCCCAGAGGTGTTCTCAAGGCTTCAATGGAATGAAAAATGGCCTCTCCTCACAAAATGACTGGAGTCCCCTGGTCTAATTAACCCTTCTTGGCCTACTTTTCCATCAGAAGCACAGGGGTTATTATACCGACCTGCGAAAATTCCCTAGTCAGTATTACGTTCTCTAACAGGTAAGGAAGTCAGAGCCCGAGGTGGCCGCCACAGTCACGCCACGGTCACCACGGCCGCCACAAATGACCCAATGCGCTTTACACCCAAGCTGATGGGCACCCGGCCTCCCTCAACAGGATGTGTGATGTGAGGTGTTTTCCCAGTGGTAGGGATAGGCTGGGTGAGCCAGGCACAATTTCTTGTGGATCTTTGTTCCCGAGCTTGAAAATCGTCCACGAAACCCCTGCGAAGCGTATTGTAGCATCGCCACGGGGATCCGACCCAGGGCAGTGCTTGGAAACATGGAAGTCCCAGCTTACATTGGAAAGGGTGACCCTTCAGGACCAAAAGGATCCAAAGGACAGTGCCCCGGCCACCCTCTCTAAGCTCAGAGAAAGGGCTGAGCCATCTCTTCTCGGTGGGCAGCTGAAAGGAGTACTTCATGACTCCCAGGCCCTGATGGAAGAGCGAGAAACGGGAAACGGAAGAGGTCAAGGGAGAAGCAGTGGGAAAAATACAGCCACTGTCAGCGCCACCTCCCTGCCACCACATTTGGAGTAAAAAGCTGCCCTCATTGGGGCGCCTGGGTGGCTCAGTAGGTTGAGCGTCTGACTCTTGACTTCGGCTCAGGTCATGTTCCCACGGTTTGTGAGTTTGAGCTGAGCATCGGGCTCTGTGCTGGCAGCATGAAGCCTGCTTGGGATTCTCTCTCTCTCCTCTCTCTGTCCCTCCCGCCTCCCCCACTCGTTCTCTCTCTCTCCCTCTCTCTCTGTCTCTCTGTCTGTCTCTCTCTCCCACAAATAAATGAACATTAAACATTGTTTTGTTAAAAGCTGCCCTCGTGGTAGGTCAGTGCACCTGCCATCCTGTCTCCTCCGTCTCTTGGCCCTGGGGAAGGATTTCCCCAGTGGGACAATGTGCAGGGTGGGGAGTGGACACTCCCCTGTGTGCAGGCGATTAAATGAGAGAGGGACAGAGAGACGGGCATCTCGAATAAAAAAGGGAGAAGCCAAAAAAATAAAACAAGGATTTCTGCTCTTAAAAAAAAAAAAAAAAAAGACTCCTAAACTTTGCCTGAGGCGCCACCCGGGGGCCCCACGTATGAAATGAATCTGGGATCCAGGAGAAACAAAACACTGCCCAGTGTTCCTGGACACATTAAGTTGGTATGTGTTTGGCGATGTCTGGAGGTGGAGATGGTATCCAAAGTTAGAAGACGCTTTGAATAGCGCAGAACAAACCATCGTTGAATACTTGCTATGCGCCAGATGCTAGAAATAATTAAAATTCAGATCCTGCTCTCAAGAAGGTCACAACTAAGTGGGGGGGGAGAGATTTGGAAAGGAAGAAAGAAAAAAAGAAAGAAAGAAAGAAAGAAAGAAAGAAAGAAAGAAAGAGAAAGAAAGAGAAGAAAGAAAGAAGAAAGAAAGAAAGAAAGAAGAAAGAAAGAAAGAAAGAAAGAAAGAAAGATAATTTCAGCACAGAAAACTAAATGCAGTGGTAAAAGTGTATGCTGGATTCTGAGAAAGGACTGGGAAGGGTTTCCTAACCCAGGCAGGAGAGATGGGTGAAGTGGTGCCTGATTTAAGTTTTACAAGATTGACTCCTTCATCCATTCTCTACGATGTAAGGCCCGTGAAGTCAGGGACTTATTTTGTTCACTGCTGTAGGTCCAATGCCTAGAACAGTTCCTGGAACATGGTAGCTCAGTATTCATTGAATAGATGAATACATGCCTACTGTGTGCCAAGCATTGTGCTAAGCACTTGGGAGACTTGGAGGAGGGGTGACGGAAAGGGAAGAATCAAGGAAGGTTTCTAGGTTTCTGGCTTGAGAAGAGGAGGATTGTGTTAATTCTTCTTTAAACTTTTGGTTGAATTCACCAGCGAAGCTTTCTGGTCCTGGGCTTTGTTCTGGTGGGAATTTTGACCACTGATTCTATGTTTTTGCTTGTACCTGTCTTTTCAGACTTTCTATTTCCCCTTCAGTCAGCGTTGGCAGCTTGTGTCTTCCTACAAATTTCTCCATTTCATCTGGTGTGTCTAATTTTGTTGGCATGCAATTGTTTATAGCACTTCTTTAAAAAAAAATCTCTATAATGTTGGCGGTAACGTCCCCAACTATTGTTGTTGAATTGTCTATTTCTCCTTGCAATTCTGACAGAGTTTGCTTCACATATATGGGGCTGGGCTGTTTTTAGGTGTGTATATATTTATAATTGTTGTATCCCCCTGAATTGCTGACCTCACTGTTATTATCAAATCTTCTTCCTTGCCTCTACTAACAACTTCTGTCTTAAAGTCTAATTTGTCTGGTATTAGTTTATCCATTCCAACTCTCTTCTGGTTACCGTTTTCATGATACATCTTTTCCATCCTTTTACTTTCAACTTAATTGTATCTTTGAATCCAAAGCACGTCTCCTGTAGACAGCATATAATTGGATCATGCTTTTTTATCCATTCTTCCGATCTCTGCCCTTTGATAGTAGTGTTTAATCTATTTGGATTTAACTTAATTACCAAAAAGGTAAATTTTACGTCTGCTCTTTTGCTATTTGTTTTTTCTATTTCATGTCTTTTGTGTTCATCAAATCCTCCACTACTGCCTTATTTTGTATTAAATGCATTATTTTCTGGTCTACCATTTTGATTACCTTATCATTTCTTTTACCATATTTTCAGTTATTTTCTTAGTGGTCTCCCTGAGGACTGCAATTAATACATTCACCTATAAAAATCAAGTTGAAATTAATGCCAATATTATGTAAGAACTGTGCTCCAAGATAGCTCCATTCCCTCCTCCATCCTTTGTGCTGTTATTATCATACAAGTTACATCTTTATGCTGTATGTCCATGTACACAGATTTATCATGATTGTTTTATGCAGTTGTCTTTTGAGTCAGAAAGGGAAAAAAGGAACGTGGCACACAGTCTAAAATTAATATTACATGTTGCTTTGACATCTGGTAAAATTGGGAAGGCCTCCAGTGGCCTAACTGCAAATTCTCCTCCCCCACTCTGTTTCCATGGATAAGGTCCCCTCGCCGAACAACCCTCCTTATCATGGACACCAGGCACAGTTCCTGCTTATCCCTGAGTAGTGGGTTTCTGTTCCCTGCCAGCCCATAGAATTACTTCAACAAGCCAATCACATCCTCTTATGGGAACCAGGGATCGCCCCATCTTCTTGATACTACAAAGCCTGCCCTTCACAACACTTGGTTGTACATCCCGATCCCAAGTGCAAACCGCCTGTGGCTCTATGTGACATGCAGTGTCCTCCTCCTCCCTCAGGCTGTCAGTATATGCGAGTAATAAACTGCTGCCAAGCTCACGTGTCCAGTGTTGGGTGATGGGTGTTCAGTCATCCCCATAATTCTAGGGAGGAATCCCTCCCTCATCAGTAGGGTGAAGAAGAGGTGATCAAAACAATTGGCATCATGAAGAGGATAGACCAACCATGACCAAGGACACCTGGTTAGTTTTAATTCACTGCTTATGGCTAATTAACAGATTCCATGATATGGCGGATGCTGTCTGGGACAGAGTTGTCAATTGCTAATGGACTTGCTCTTTGGCTTACAGGGCACTGTGTGGTCTTTGCCACGTATCGGTAGCTCTTACTCTAAATGTTCTAATCCTGGGGCACCTGGGTGGCTCAGTGGGTTAAGCGTCTGACTCTTGATCTCGGCTCAGGTCATGATCTCACAGTTCATGGGTTCGAGCCCTGTGTCGGGCTCTACTGATGGTGTGGAGCCTGCTTGGGATTCTGTGTCTCCTTCTCTCTGCCCCTCCCCCGTTTGTGCACGCTCTCATGCTCTCTCACTCTCTCAAAATAAATAAACATTAAAAAAGTTTAAATGCTCTAATCCTCACAACAAGAATTGTTGCTAATTGACGTGTCATTGGGTTTGGTCTGGGTTTGGCAGGTGGGCGCTGGGCCTCCTGCCCGTGAAGACAGCACACACAGTATCCTAATCACTTGGCACTTGACTACCAAGAGTGGAGCTATCGCTCTCTGGTTACTGTGTCTAGCCTGGTTATTGTCACCGGCTGCTTGGGCAGCCGTGCAAACCTGTTTATGATTGTGCGCTGCCAGGATGGGCCTGGGGACACCTCTCTGTGAGGTTTGTGGAAAGGAAGGAGACTGCCGTCCTGGGGAGAACTAAGCATGGCACCCCGGTTGCCTAACGGTCATTGTTGTTTAGACAAGGGTAGTATCTTTGCTTCTCTCTCTTGTGCTGCTACCTCCCTTGCTACTGTAGCATATGATCTCCTGACCCCCCCAAAGATACCGAGGTGCACATCCATGGTGACCCACGGCCCAGGTACTGATGACTTTTACAAATGGGAAGGAGTATTTTGTACTTAATTGCTTTCCCCATGCACAATCCCTAGCCAGTGTGCCTGAGCTTTGCCTAGCCCTGCCACCCACCAGGAGGTCCAAGGGCTAATCTTGCAGTCATGGGACTTGATGGAGCCCATTCAGGTCACAGACAGAATGATTTTATTGGTTGTGGACCTCAACCCTGGAAAGATTGACTGGCATCCCCTGGAGGAAGAGACAGCTGCCCATGAGGCAGGCCCCAGGGCCCCTGAACCTTTCCCCCTAACCACCAAGAAGGTCCATATCACGGGTGATTGGACAGAAACAGAAACTAAAATTGGAGGCTTTGCTTGGCTGGAAATCTAAATTACTGTGAGAGAATTTTTACAGAGAGAAAAATAGGGGGGGAAAGGAAAGCCCTTGTGGGGAAAAAAGTCGGGCCATACCAGAATTGTGGACCCAGTGCTCTCCTGCTATGCCATTCTGCTATGCCTCCTTTGCAACAAAGAACTCACCCCTCAGGGTTGCAAGGAAAAAACTTAAATCAAGACAAAGGCATGCACTTTGATACTACTGGAAATCCAAAATTTCCTAAAAGAATTTATACAGCAAAAAGACTAAAGGGCACTGATTGACTTTTGCGCCTCTACAACACAGGTTCTGAATTAACGTCCACATTTGCTTAAATGCACCAATTGGCAAACCTACATGGACTTGATCAATAGTGGGACTCAAATTACAGTTATACCTGGGGACCCATTAAACTTAAACAAGGTACTCTCTATAATCTTAAGGGAGTTACTGAATATAAAATAAAGGACAGATAGGTATGCCTCACCTTAACGATCAGAATTAGTATTTTGCCAAAATTTCCCATGGTCATTGCACCCATGACCCTAAACTATCCTCCAGGGGGCACAAACATTCTGACCCAATTGAGTAATAAATTAAAATTATATAAAGTCTTCGGCCCTTATAAATTGGCTTGACTAAATGAGATGCCATGGATTCCCCAGTTTAAAAAGTTAATGGGCCAGTGTAACTCAAAACAGGGCCCTGAAGGATTCAAAGTTATGATATGAGATCTAATTAGTGAGGGGGTGAGTATCCCCACTGCTTCTTCATTTAACATCCCAGTTTGGCCTGGTCTTAAACCTGAGGAGAATGATCGGTGCCTCACAGTGAATCACCGTACGTCAGTGCTGTGGTCCCAGCCATTAAGACCCCCATATCCGACACTGACTATTGGAATTAGTGACTCCATCCACTCAGCAACTGGCAGATATTTTGCTATTATAGATTTGAATAATATATCCTGCTCGGTGTCTGTTTCAACAGTCTCTCAACTGCTGTTTGCTTTCCTCTCTGAAAGGAAACAATACATCTTTTACCAGGCTACCCATGGGATACCTCAGCAGCCTTGCCATTATGCACCATCTTTGCCGGCAAGATCCGGGATCCTAACAGCATCCACCTCTGTCTAGAAACACAGATATGACATGACATGCATGACACCCTCCTCCAAGGAGATTCATGTGACACATTTATTAACGACATGCAAATACTGGTAAAGGAACTCACAAAAAGGGGACAGACCATTGCCACACACGTAGTCAAGGCTCCACCACCTCTGTTACATTCCTGAAAACTCTTTGGTATACTGAGGGCTACTCCATCTCCGGCAGTTAAGAAAACAGCTGCTGACCCTTTCAGCACCCACAATGTTAATACAAGTCCAACATCCTCTAGTATTTTGTTGTTGTTTTGGAAAAACCATAGTCTTCTTTTTTTTTTTTTAAGTTTATTTATTTATTTATTTTGAGAGAGAGAGAGAGAGAGAGAGAGAGAGAATGGGAGAAAGGCAGAGAGAGAGGGAGACAGAGAGAATCCTAAGCAGGCTCCGCCCTGTGAGCACTGCCAATGCAGGACTCGAACTCACGAAACCGTGAGATCATGACCTGAGCCAAAACCAAGAGTTGGATGCTTAACCAACTGAACCACCCAAGTGCCCCGACCATAGCCTTCATTCACAGATTTTACTTAATCTCACTGATGCTGTTACATGCAAATCATTTTGCCTTGAATCGGTCTCCAACACAAAGCTCCAGAATCTGTCCAAATTGAAATCAACAAGCACTCTAAGAGTGTCCTCAGAGACTCCGTCACTGTAGCTTTAGCAACGTCCTTCCATACCTCCTGGAATCTCTGGGCCACCTATGATGACCATAAGTGGTGTCTATAGGCCTCTAATATAAGAAATTGCCCTTCATAGCCCTGCACTATGTACTATTAGGGCAACAACTGCTGGCCACATAGTGAGCCTGAAAATCAAGGCTGTCACAGTCCCTAAGCCTGTGGCCTTCTATACCCAGCTGCCCATTATGCTTTGGGTCATGGAAGCAGCACTCCATAAGCACATTACAGCCACTGAGACCTCCTTGTTACAGGATAGAGCTAAACCTGGGCCCTCTAGTAGATCCCACATACAGAAGGATGACCTTCTCTATCCTCTGTCACTTGCCAGATGCCATGATGCTCGAGGAGGTCAACCTTCTCCCAGACCCCTGGCTACCTAGAGACCCCTTTAGGATCAACTGAGTGACCAACAGTGGGAGTTCATACACTTTATAGATGGCGTTGCACCGTCATACATGATGGAGTTCAGTAGAATGTTGCTGGGTTTCCTCCCTTAACCAGAATGTCCCTGAAAAGCATGGCACTGAAGAGTCAGCACAATTGGACATACTTTAGGTAGTCATTTTAACACTGGAAAACTGGCCAACAAATAGTATCATTTGCACATTTTTAAGAAACCCTTGGGCCATTGCCCAAGAGTCACCCTCTTTTGGAGTGAAGAACTCTGGGAATCTCTTGCCTCACAGATATGCAAAATATGAATGAAGGTCACATGTCTCTTACATATACTAAGGCCACACACAATACAAGGCCCTACCAGGATATTCCTGATCACCTTTGTAGTTACATTATTGCCAGTGACAAGGACACTCATTTCACTTCTCAGAATACACAATGAAGTCTCTTAAAGAAGGCTTTCAGAGGCATCTGGGTGGCTCAGTCGGTTAAGCATCCAACTTCGGCTCAGGTCATGATCTGCTTCAGGTTCTGTGTCTCCCTCTCTCTCTGCCCCTCTCCTGCTCATTCTCTCTCTCTCTCTCTCTCTCTCTCTCTCTCTCTCTCTTTCTTTCTCTCTCTCTCTCTCTCTCTCTCTCTCTCCCTCTCTCAAAAGTAAATAAACATTTAAAAAAAGAAGACTTTCAGTGGAATTTTCCCTCTAGGATCCAGGAAGTTGGTTTAATTGAAAGGCATAGTGGGCTCCTCAGATAACTCTTATTTAAGTTACAGAGTGGCAAATGGGCCCCCCCACTGGGTGTCACTATTGCTACAGGCATTGATTAGTCTAAATTCATGGCCCCTGGAGACATGCACTCCCTGCATTAGTGCCACACAGGTCCCTCAAATGCCTTTTTTGGCCATAAAGGGGGGCATCTCTAAAGTTCAAGTTTTTGAAAACTATCATTTCACCATGTGGCCCTTTTCCTCCTGGTCAAGTACTTACTTCACTTCCTAGGGAGGCATCTACTCTCTAAAAATCTCAGTCATAACCAAGATTGAAACCGATAAGACATTCAAGGGGTCATGTGTGATGCCAGTCCTAAAATTAATATTAAGTGCTGCCTTGACAGCTGGTAAAATCAGGAGAGCCTCAAATAGACTAACCACAAGTTCACCTCTCCACTCTGCTTCCATGGATAAGTTCCCCTAGCCAAAACAACAAAACAAAACAAAACAACTTCTGATCATGGGGACCTGGCACAGTTAGTTCTTGCTCATCCCTGACCAGCAGGCCTCAGTTTCCTGCCAGCCTATAGAATTATTCAAAAAAGCCAATCACACCCTTCTGTGGGAACCAAGATTCACCTCACCCTTTTGACACTAGAAAGTCTGCCTCCCACAGACCCTGTTTGTTCACTCTGTGCTCAAGAGCAAACACCTTGTTTCCCTGCACGGCATGTGGTGCCCTCCTCCCCTGGCCTGTGAGCGTATGTGACTAGTAGACCACTGGCTTTCTCATCTACGCAGTGTCAGATGTCATGTGTTTGGCCATCCCCATCATTCTACATTGGGGAATCTATTCTTCACCAAAGCGTTGAAGAGGAGGTGATTAAAGCAAGGAGTTACAAAGAAAAAAACCACACTTACATTGTCTTTTATATTTACCTATGCAATTAAGTTTATCAGGTTTTTTTCTTTTAATGTGGATTCAAGTTAGTGTCCTTTCACTTAAGCCTGAGAAGTTCCCTGTAGCATTTCTTATAGGTCAGGGCTGCCAGCAATGAATTTTCTTAGTTTTTGTTTATCTGGGAATGTCTTGGTTTCTCCTTTATTTTTCAAGAAAACTTTTGCTGGATATAGAATTCTTAGTTGACAGTCTTTTTCTTTCATCACTTTTAATGAGTCATCTAACTGCCTTCTGGCACCCTGGTTTCTGATGAGAAATTAGCTGTTAATCTTCTTTGCGTGACGCTTTTATCTAATGAGTCACTTCTCTCTTGCTGCTTTCAAGATGATCTCTCTGTCTTTGTCTTTTGACAGTTTGATTATGATGTGTCTTAGGTGTGGATCTTGTTTGAGTTTTTCCTACTTGGAAAATCTCCTTTGTTTGGCTTCTGGGTGCGTAGATTCACGTTTTCTTTTTTTACGAAATGTAGGAAGTTTCTGACATTATTTCTTCATCTGTACCTCTTGCCCCATTCACTCTCTCCTCTCCTTCTGGGTGTCTCATTGTGTTTATGCTTGGTTGTGTCCAACGGGTCCCAGAGGCTCTGATCACTTTGCTTTCAGCCCCTCAGATTCAAAAATCTCAACTGCCTTATTCTCAAATTCATGGATTCTTTCTTCTGCCCGCTCTATTCTGTTGTCAAGCCCCTTTGTTGAATTTGTCATTTTCTTATTGTCCCTTTTAACTTTGTACTTTCTATTTCATTTGTTTTATAATGTATTAAGTTCATTTATTTGTTTTGAGCTAGAGAGAGACAGAGAAAGAGAGAGAGCATGAGTGGGGAGGGGCATAGAGAGAGGAAGAGAGAGAATCCCAAGCAGGCTCTGTGCTTATTTCAGGCAAGAATCATCAATGGATGAGAGTATAATCAGAAAAAGAATATCTATATAGTATTGAAGTATCTTTCCATAAGATCTGTATTAATTACAGAGAATAAAATGTAACTTTACATTAAAGAAGCCTGTGAGGGACCACCTTCACCAAATGGTTGAAGTTAATTAACATTATGAGCAAAAGCACAAAGCAATATCATGTATCTCTGATGTGATGCACTATAAAAGACACAGCATCACTCTTTGGTATTCCTGCCAAAAATGAATAACCTAAATCTAATAATGAGAAATCATCAGAAAAATCTAAATTAAGGGACATTTTATAAGATAAATGGCCTGTACTCTCTAAAAAGTCAAGGTCCAGGGACACCTGGGTGGCTCAGTCCATTAAGTCTCTGACTTCAGCTCAGATCATGATCTCACAGTTCGTGAGTTCAAGCCCTGCATCCGGCTGTCTGCTGTCAGTGCAAAGCCTGCTTCAGATCCTCTGTCCCCTCTCTCTTTGCCCCTCCCCCACTGGTTCTCTCTCTCTCTCTCTCTCTCTCCCTTTTTCTCTTCCTCCCTCTCCCTCCCTCCCTCTCAAAATAAATACATAAATTCAACAAACAAGTCAAGGTCCAGAAAAAGAATAAGGAACTATGCAAGGTTAAAAGGAGACTAAAAAGACAATTAAATGCAATGTGTGATCCTAGGTTGCATCCTGGACCAGATTTTTTTCTTTTTGCCCTAAAGATAACTAGTGTGACAATTGGTGAATTTAAGTTTAAGATGAGTACATTTGATAATAGTCTGTTATTAATGTTAATTTCTGATTTTGATAATTGTTCTGTAGTTATATATGAGAAGTTCTGTTTATAAGAAATGCCTATTTTGAGGTAAAGGAGCATCAAGCCCGCAACTTAATTTTAAATGTTTCAGCAACATATATAGGGGAACAGAAAGCAAATGTTATAAATCGTTAACAGTTGGGCAATCTGTGTCTGTGAAGGGTACAGAGTGTACCCGTGCAATTTTTCCGTAAGACTGATATTATTTCAAAATAAAACATTTTAAAAATTCCTAGGAAAAAATCTAATAAATGTGTGCAAGACCTCTATATGAAAAACTATAATACTTTCCTGAGAGACATCGTAGATATATAGAAGGGATATACATTATTCATAAATTAGAAAACTTATATTGTAAAGATGTTAATTCGCTCAAATACAGACTCAATGAAATTGCAGTCACGACCCCCCCAATGTTGTGTGTGTATGTGTTTGAGAGAGAGAGAGAGAGAGAGAGAGAGAGACAAGAGAGACAGAGAGAGAGAGACTTAAAAGCTAAATTTTATTTATTTATAATGTTTATTTAAAATATTTATTTTTGTTTTTTATTTTTTAATGTTTATTTTTGAAAGAGAGACAGAGCACGAGCGGGGGAGGGGCAAAGAGAGAGAGACACACACACACACACAGAATCTGAAGCAGGCTCTAGGCTCCCAGCTGCCAGCACAGAGGCCAGCATGGGGCTTGAACCCACAAACAGTGAGATCATGACCTGAGACAAAGTTGGAGTTTAACCGACTGAGCCACCCAGGCGCCCCTAAAATGTTTATTTATTTTTGAGAGAGCACAAGCAGGGGAGGGCAGAGAGGGAGACAGAGGATCCGAAGCAGGCTCTGTGCTGACAGCAGTGACTCTCAACCGACTGAGCCACCCAGGCACGCCTTAAATTTTAAATGCGTAGAAAAATACAAGAGGTATCGTAGACACTTTTAAAGAAGCAGAGGCAGAAGTGAGAGGACTTACTTAACCAAATATCAGACACATTATAAAGCTATAGTAAACAGGATGGTATAATATCGGCACAGAGAGACAAAAGAGAGCCCTAGAACAATCCATATATATGGAGACTTGTATGACAGAGATGGTGCGGGGAAATGGAGAGAGGATGGTGTGTCGTTTTAAGACCTCTGATAAACAGAAGTTGAAATGGGGCTAGAAATGCAGGAGGTTTATTGGGAGTGGGGTGGGTATCACCTGTGAAAGATAAAAGGGAAGGAAGCAGGATTGTGTAGTAGGAGCCTCAGACTTGCTAAATTTTTGGCCAGTGCAACAGGGAGCTCTAGAGCAAAGATTACCGGGTAGAGGAGTCCCACATCCGGCAGAATTGCCAGGATGTAGCACTCACTCCGCGTTGAATGGCGAGCTCTTTCTCAAGGGGAGGTCCTCCGTGGCTGCCACAATCCATCTCTTGTGCTGAGCACATCAGTTTCTCTGTGCATATTTGGGGACAAGTTTTTGTCGTTTTCCCATAGGCCTCTCTTCCCGAGTGACAATTAGAAGAGGGAGAGGCTAGTGGGGAAAACAAACTGCAGCTCCCACTGCCGCAGGTGGTCTCAGAACTACAACCGGAATCCCTTATCTCCTCCCTAATTGTCTCCATCCTAAATTCCTCCTGCCCCCGGCTATCACCTCTGCTGGTCCCGGCGGCTTACATGGTGAAGTGGGTAAAACCCTCATTACTGAGAAACCTGAGCCCCAGTAACCAACCATACATATCTCAGTTTGGGGCTGCTGCACTCGCCTATTCACAATTAAAACGGAGCAAGGCAAAAGAGTACCAAGAAGGGCCCAAATTGGTTACGTAAGCTCCCTCCCTATCTCGCCCTGTCCGTATTCTGTAACAGCAGTCCGTGTTTTGTACCCGGGACTTGCCAGGAACTCTCCAGTGCGTGTGTTCTCACGCCTTACTCTGCCCACTCCACGGGGTCTGCTGGATCGTGCGAGTTAAGCATCAGGGCTGCTTTTACCGCCCTTTGACTTACTCAAAAGTGGTAGACTTCCATGCCCCTGACTGCGCCGAGTGAGTGGATCTGTATTCCCAGGTATGGAGTGGTTTGCTCTAAAATCCAAATGGTCCGTCCTAGTGCTGTGCTTTGTTTTACAAGACACCACAATTTGTCATCTACTTTGGCAGGGATTTCCCTGTGTGCTCCTGACCACTGGATTCTTAAAAACTTCATTAAATGTTTATAGGCTTTATCTCCTACAACCTGGAGCACATGTGTCTTACCAAGGCCTCCAGAGTGCTAGCCATCTCTCGCTCATCCCGCTCGATCAGCACAGTGAGGTCACCGATGCAATGGATCAGAGTGATGTTCTGCGGATGTCCAGAGAGGCCGGATCTCTTTGAACTGTGTTATGACAGAAGGCAGGAGAAATAACATGTTCCAGAACAAAACTGTAAACGCATATTGTTATACATTCTGCGTGAATGCGAGCTCTCTCTGATTCTCTCTCTTGATTGAGATAGCAAAGAACACATTTGCCACATCAATGGCCATCTATCGTGTACCTGAAGCCAAATTCATTTGCTCTAGTGAAGGTACCATGACTGTCATAGAAGCTGTGATTGGCTTCTACCTGCTTGAACTTGTAGTCATCTCCAGTTATCGTTCAAGTCCTAGTCAGTTTCTTCAGGGTCTATACTGGTGTATCAAATGGGGAACACCATCGCTTCATCACTGAGATCCTTAAGGGTGGCACCAATCTATGCTACACCCCATTCCGGGGCAGGGGATGGAGTATTCATTTTGGTTTACTATCTCAGCTGTGGGCTGCAGCTTCAGAGTCGTGGACTTGGCCTCTCTACTATCGTAGCTCTTATGCCACAGGACAAAGACCTAATGTGGAGGTTACTCCAGCTGCTAAGTATGTCAATCCTAATGAAGACTCAGTGACCAGAGAAATGACCACCTGGTAGGTCTACAGGTCTAGTGGAGCTGAGTATTAGTGTCCAATAGTCCTCGAAATGGCTCCCCTTTCTCCAGTGTACAGTCACCCACATATATGGCCCTAGATCCCTTTGGAGAAGAGCTGAGACCATGGTGTATAATATCCATAGTGATTTAGGGTCCTTCCTTCTGGGGAACTTCCCACCTCTGCGGACAAGGGGTTCTAGGTCTGAAAACTGACTCAGGTCCAGGGACTCAGGTCCGGGATGCAAGGGATCATAGTTTGCTCAGACTCCTGTGTACATATAAATATATAATATTTTTATCTCTTTGTTGGCTGTCCATCTATTTGGCCCTAAGGACCATGCTGCATTTCTTTTAATTTTTTTACTTTTGAGAGTGAGCGAGCACATGCACAGGGGAATGGCAGAAGGAGAGAGAGAATCTTAAGCAGCCTCCCTATCCAGCACGAAGCCCAACACGGGGCTCTGTCTCACGACTGTGAGGTCATGACCTGAGCAGAAATCAAGAGTCAGATGCTTAACTGGCCAAGCCACCCAGGCGCCCTAGGGACCACACTGTATTGATCCTCTTGACTCCCCGAGTCAGGGAAGGGGTGGGGCACTTGTGCAGGTTCTAAGGGTGCAGAGAGGTCCAGGGTTGGGGTATAGATAATCAGTGGGATGCCCAGTTAAATTAGAATTTCGGCTAAATTGTTAGTGGAAGTATATCCCATGAAACCTTTTTTCATTTTTATTTTAGAGAGAGAGAGAACATGAGTTGGGGAGAGGGGCAGAAGGAGACAGAGAGAGAGAGAGAGAGAGAGAGATGGAGAGAATCTTAAGCAGGCTCCACGCTCAGCATGGAGCCCAACTCAGGGCTTGATCCCATGACCCTGGGATCATGACCTGAGACGAAATCAAGAGTCAGATGCTCAACCGACTGAGCCACGCGGGTACCCCGCCCCAAAACATTTTTTTATTTGTCATCCTTATTTGCTAAATCTGGCAATGCTTGTCTGAGGAGCTGCTATGATCTGAACGTTTATAACCCCCACCCCAATTCATATGTTGAAATCCTCATGCCCAATGTGATGATATTAGAAGGTGGGGTCTTTAGGGTGATTAGGTCATGAGAATGGAGCCATCATGATGGAGTTGGTGCTCTTATAAAAGAGACCCCACAGAGCTCCCGAGCCCCTTCTATCAGGTGAGGACACAGCTAGATGTCTGAAAATCAGAAGAGGACCCCTTCTTCATGGGTTCGAGCCCCGCATTGGGCTCTGTGTCTCCCTCCCTCCCTCCGTCTCTCTCTCTCTCTGCCCCTCCCTCACTCATGCTCTGTCTCTCTCTCTCTCTCTCTCTCTCTCTCTCTCTCAAAAATAAATGAACATTTAAAAAAATTTTTTAAAAAGGAAGAGAAAGGAGGATGGGTCACAGAGAACCTCGAATTGTGAACGTGTTGGCATCTGGAAGAACCCATTAGAGAAATTGCTCACTGGGCAAAAGGGATCAGGTCTTAGTATGCCTCCCCACGCAGTCACTGGCCAGGGGCTGCCTGGGAGGAGCCTGGCTTCTGCTTAAATGCTTTAGCAGATCTCCAACGGGCTGTAGCTTGAGGCTGACCGCTAACTGCTCTCTTGGCAGCTGGATGGTGAGTTCTTCTTCAAAGAATAGCCAAGAGGCACAGATGGTTATTTTCAAAAATGGCGGGGAGATGATTGGGTACCCGCATGGAAACACTGAAATAAATTGGGCCCTTCAATTAATACGCTCAAATTAGTTACAAGTAGATTATACACCTAAATTTAAAGGGCACAATTATGCTTTTAAAATGTACATGATGGGGCACCTGGGTGGCTCAGCTGTTAAGCATCTTTCTCCAGCTCAGGTCATGATCTCAGGGCTTGTGAGATCGAGTCCCAAATCGGGTGAGCTCGAGCCCTGCTTCGGGTGAACACTGCTTCTCTTTCTCTCTCTCTCTACCTCTCTCTCTCTCTCTCTCTCTCTGCCCCTCCTGAGATTCCCTCTCTGCCCCTCACTCACTTGCGCCCTCTCTCTCTCTCTCTCAAAAAAATAAAATAAAATGTACATGATTATGTTGACAACTTTGGGATAGTGAATAACTTCTTACACAGTACATACAACTGCTAGCCATAGAGGGAAAAGATTGATAACCTTGATCACAATAAAATTAAACAGTTCATCAAAAGACACCATTAAGAGAATTAAAAACTGAACCGCAGGGTAGCAGAAGGTATTTGCAATATATATGTAGCAAATAAAGTTCGAGGACCTAGAACGTTTACAGAATTGCTGGAAAACAATAAGAAAATGAGAAAAATGGGCCAAAAGTCACAGTTATTCTGCAGAAGTGGAAATCCAAATGACCAATAAACATATAAAAATGTCCTCAACTTTTTCAGGGAAATGCATATTAAAACCATTATGTGATATTACCACACATTCACTAGAATGGCTACATTTTAAATATGTTTTTTTTAAGTTTATTTATTTACTTTTTGAGCGAGACAGAGAGAGAGCACACAAGCAGGGGAGGGCAAGAGAGAAAGAGGGAGAGAGAGAATCCCAAGCAGTTCAGAGGCCGACATGGGGCTCAAACACAACAAACCGTGAGTTCATGAACTGAGCTGAAACCAAGATTCAGCCACTTAACCGACTGAGCCATATAATTTGATTGAAACACTTTGAAGAAGCTTGCCACTATCTTGGAGATTTGAAGCGAATACATTTTGTGACCCAGCAATTTCACTTCTAGTTATACACCCAACAGAAATGTGTACATGTGTTCATCAAAAGGCACATACGAGAGTTTTTTGGCAGCATTAACAGACCTTACACTTGAGTCACCCAAAATGTTGGTCAGCAGGCAGTAGAAAAGATGAAAAATTGTAATATATCCATACAATGGAATACTATTCAGCAATGAAAATTAACTAACTACAGTTCCATTCAACAACATGAATGAACCTTACAACATAAGAATGATATAAACAAGATAAGAACAAATACAGTCGACCCCTGAACAACATGAGTTTCAGCTGCACGGGTCCACTTCTATGCAGATTTTTTCAATAAATACAGTACAGGACTGTGAGTGTATTTTCTCTTCCTTATGACTTTAATAACATTTTCTTTTCTCTACCTTAATTATGAGAAGACAGTATATCATTCACATGACATACAAAATATGTGTTCATCGACTGTTCTGGTTATTGATAAGGCTTCCAACCAACAGTAGGCTATTAGTAGTTAAGTTTTGGAGGAGTCAAAAGTTACAGGTGGATTTTTTGACTGCAGAGGGAGTCAGCATCCCAACCCCTGTGTTGTTGAAGGGTCAATTATATTACATACCGTATGACCCCATGTATATATAGTTGAAAAACAAGTAAAGTTGAAAAACATTGTTTAAGGAATCATATATAGGTGGTAGAACTATAAAGCAAAGTAAGGGCATGATTAATCCAAAAGCTAGGATGTTGGTTATTTCTTGGAAGAGGAAAGGTGGGAGCAATGAGGAAGGCACACATGGGAGGACTTTTTCTACTTTTTCCAATTTTTTATTATGGATATTTTCACAGACATAGGAAAAATTGAAAAAAAAATAACACAATTAATACTCACGCACCCTCCAGTTAGATGTAATAATTGGTAACATTTTGGTATTTGTTTTATATCCTTCTGTGTATACATACATGCATATATATTTTTTTCATTTTTAAATTTTGTTAACGTTTATTCATTTTTTGAGACACAGAGAGAGACAGAGTGTGAGTGGGGAAGGGGCAGAGAGAGAGGGCGACACAGAATCTGAAGCAGGCTCCAGGCTCTAAACTGAGCACAGAGCCCAACGCGGGGCTCAAACTCACGGACCGTGAGATCATGACCTGAGCTGAAGTTGGAAGCTTAACCGACTAAGCCACCCAGGCACCCCTATTTTTTTTTTTATTTTTAAAGAGAGAGAGGGAGAGAGATCATGAGTGGGTAGAGGGGCAGAGGGCAAAAGAAAGAGAGAGAGAGAGAGAGAGAGAGAGAGAGAGAGAGAGAATCTCAAGCGGGCTCCACGCTCAGCACAGAGCCCAATGTGGGGCTCAAACCCACAACCCTGGAATCACGACCCAAGCCGAAATCAGGAGTCGGACACTCAACCGACCGAGCCACCCAGGCACCCCTACATATATATATTTTAACAACTTTATTGACACACAATTAACAGCCCATACAGTTTGCCCATTTTTAGTCTACAACCGATGGTTTTTAGTATCGTCACAGATACATGCAGCCATCACCGTATTCAATTTTCGGACATTTTCATCACGTCAGAAATAAATTCCATACTTTCAGCTATTAACTCCCCATCCCTCCATCCTCCCAGCCCTAAGCAAGCACGAATACACTTTCTGTCTCTGTAGATTTGCCTATTCTGGACATTTCATATACATGGAATCATATACGTGGTTGTTTTTGCAATTAGCTTCTTTCGCTTAGAATAATGTTTTCAAGTTTCATATATGTTGTAGCATGTGTCAGACCTTGCATTAGTCTGTTTGGGCTGCCATAACAAAATGCCACGCACTGGGTGGCTCAAACAGTTCTGGAAACTGGAGGTCCAAGATCAAGGTGCCAGCAGGTTTGGTTTCTGGTGAGGCCTCTCTCCTCAGCTTGCAGATGGCTGCATTTTTGCTGGGTCCTCACATGGCCTTTGCTCTGCGTGCCTGCAGAGAGAGAGAGAGAGAGAGAGAAAGAGAGAGGTTTCTCTGGTATCTCTTCCTCTTCTTATAAGGCTGCCAGTCCTATCAGACTAAGGCACCACCATTCTGACCTTATTTAATCTTTATTATCTCCTTAAAGGCTCTGTGTCCAAATACAGTCCCATTGGAGGTCAGGGTTTTCAACATACACATTTTTGGGGGGACACAATTCAGTCTGTAACAGTACAGCATTCCTATTTGTGACTGAATGATATTCCATTATATAGATATATCACATTTTGTGTATCTATTCATCAGTTGATAGACATTTGGGTTTTTTCCACCTTTTATCTATTATGAATACTGCTACCATAAACAGTGGTGTACAAGTTTATGTGTCAACATGTGTGTTCATTTCTCCCGGGTTGTATCCCTAGGAGTTGAATGGCTGGTTCATGTGGTAACTCTATGTTTAGCCATTTGAGGAACTGACAAACTGTTTTCTCTTCTTTTTTAAAAAAATTATTTTTTAATTTACATCCAAGTTAGTTAGCATATAGTGCAACAATGATTTCAGGAGTAGATTCCTTAGTGCCCCTGACCCATTTACCCCATCCCCCCTCCCACAACCCCCTCCCCAGTAACCCTCTGTTTGTTCTCCATATTTAAAAGTCTCTTATGTTTTGTCCCCCTCCCTGTTTTTGTATTATTTTTGCTTCCCTTCCCTTATGTTCATCTGTTTTGTCTCTTAAAGTCCTCATATGAGTGAAGTCATGATATTTGTCTTTCTCTGACTAATTTCCCTTAGCATAATACCCTCTAGTTCCATCCGTGTAGTTGCAAATGGCAAGATTTCATTCTTTTTTGATTGCTGAGTAATACTCTATTGTGTATATATACCACATCTTCTTTATCCATTCATTCGTTGATGGACATTTGGGCTCTTTCCATACTTTGGCTATTGTTGGTAGTGCCGCTGGAAACATTGGGGTGCATGTGCCCCTTTGAAACAGCTGCCTGTATCCCGTGGATAAATACCTAGTAGTGCAATTGCTGTCATAGGGTAGTTCTATTTTTAGCTTTTTGAGGAACCTCCATACTGTTTTCCAGAGTGGCTGTACCAGTTTGCATTCCCACCAACATTGCAAAAGAGATCCTCTCTCTCCGCATCCTCGCCAACATCTGCTGTTGCCTGAATTGTGAATGTTGCCCATTCTGACAGGTGTGAGGTGGTATCTCATCGTGGTTTTGATCTGTACTTCCCTGATGATGAGTGATGTTGCATATTTTTTCATGTGTCGGTTGGCCATCTGGATATCTTCTTTGGAGAAGTGTGAATAGTCACACATGAATAGTCATGTCTTTTGTCCATTTCTTCACTGGATTACTTGGGTTTTTTTTGAGTGTTGAGTTTGATAAGTTCTTTATAGATTTTGGATACTGACCCTTTATCTGAAAGTGTCTATTCATGTCTTTTGCCCATTTCTTCACTGGATTATTTGTTTTTTGGGGTGTTGAGTTTGACAGGTTCTTTATAGATTTTGGATACTAACCCTTTATCTGATATGTTATTTGAAAATATCTTCTCTCATTCCATTGGTTACATCTTAGTTTTGCTGATTGTTTCCTTCGCTATGCAGAAGCTTTTTATTTTGAGGAGGTCCCAATAGTTCATTTTTGCTTTTGTTTCCCTTGCCTCTGGAGACGTGTTGAGTAAGAAGTTGCTGCAGTCAAGGTCAAAGAGGTTTTTGCCTGCTCTCTCCTTGAGGATTTTGATGGCTTCCTGTCTTGCATTTAGGTCTTTCATCCATTTTGAGTTTATTTTTGTGTATTGTGTAAGAGAGTGGTCCAGGTTCATTCTTCTGCATGTTGCTGTCCAGTTTTCCCAGCACCACTTGCTGAAGAGATTGTCTTTATTTTGTTGGATATTCTTTTCTGCTTTGTCAAGGATTAGTTGGCCATACATTTGTGGGTCCATTTCTGGGTTCTCTATTCTGTTCCGTTGATCTGATTGTCTGTTCTTGTGCCAGTACCATACTGTCTTGATGATTACAACTTTGTAATACAGCTCGAAGCCCAGGATTGTGATGCCTCCAGCTTTGGTTTTCTTTTTCACGATTGCTTTGGCTATTTGGGGTCTTTTCAAATTTTAGGACTGTTTGTTCTGGCTCTGTGAAGAATGCTGGTGTTATTTTCATAGGGATTGCATTGAATATGTAGATAGCTTTGTATAGTATTGACATTTTAACAATATTTGTTCTTCCTCTCCAGGAGCATGGAATCTTTTTCCATTTTTTTGTCAGACTGTTTTCTGAAGCGGCTGCACCCTCTTACATTCCCACCAGCAATGTACATGTGTTCCAGTTTTACCAATTCTTTGACAATTGTTATTATCTGACTTTTTAACTTTTATTTAAAAATTTTATAAATGTTTACTTATTTTTGAGAGAGAGACAGACAGAATGTGAGCAGGGGAGGGGCAGAGAGAGAGAGAGGGACACAGAATCAGAAGCAGGCTCCAGGCTCTGAGCTGTCAGCACAGAGCCCAGCTCGGGGCTCGAACTCATGAGCCGGGAGTTCACGACCTCACAGATGCTTAACTGACTGAACCACCCAGGCGCCCTTTTATTTTTTATTTTTAATTTTTTAAAATGTTTTGCTTTATTTTATTTTTGAAAGAGAGAACGTGCAAGCAGGGGAGGGGCAGAGAGAGAAGGGGACAGAGGATCCGAAGTAGGCTCTGTGCTGACGGCAGCAAGCCCCTTGTGGTGCTCAAACTCACAAACTGCGAGATGGTGACCTGAGCTGAAGTTGGACACTCAACCGACAGGAGCCCCTCTGAGTTTTCCGTATAGTCATCCTCATTTTTATGAGTGACATCTCATTGTGGTTTCGATTTGTATTTCTTTGATCAATCATGATGTCAAGCATCCTTTTTAATGTGTTTATTGGCTATTCGTATTTGTTCTTTGGAGAAATATTTATTCAAACCCCTTGCCCAATTTTTAATTGGGTTATTTGTCTTTGTATTATTGACTTTTAAGAGTTCTTTATATGTTCCTTGTTTCGTATTTCTTTCATTTCCTGTTCTGGTCTCAACCTGAGCCATCTAGGCGGTCCAACAACCTCCACTATCTTTGAGAGCTCCTTCAAACTAGAACTTCTCTACACTGTTGCAAATGAAGTCAGTTCCTTTGGGAAGACATTCAGAGCCCTCTGTTTATGGCCTGCTTCTCTCCCCCGAGCAAAATCTCTGATCCACGGCTCTGGAGCTGGGGGTGGAGATAATGGTGCACTTTTCTCTGAGTGGCACCTCCATTCTAGAAGCTTAGTGTTCAGTGGAACGGGGAGCGATAGCCTCAAGTTTTCTAGGCTTGCTTTTCCCAGCACAGAAGCACCACCTCACAAGCCAGCGCAGGGGTGAGTGGGATCTCCATATTTCTCAGTGGTACCATGCCCAAGATAGAGGCCTCCACCCCACACATGGGGGGTAGGTGGAAGAAGGAAGCCTGTACCTTTCCACACTCATTGGATCCTAGCCTCAGCAACAGGTAGCTAAGGGCCAGATGAGAAACACTCACCTCTTGCCCCTCCGGAGAAAACAGCCCTCCAACGGGGAACTAGGAGAAGGGGGAGCCCTATGTCCTCAGCTGCACCAATCGGGTGGAGTTCTGTCCTCACGGAGCTAACAAAGGGAGATGAAACTTCGCCTGGGTGGCTCAGTCAGTTAAGGTTCTAACTCTTGGTTTGGGCTCAGGTCATGATCTCACCCTTTTGTGAGTTCGAGCCCCACGTCGGACTCTGCGCCGACAGCGCTGAGCCTGCTTGGGATTTTCTCTCTCCCTCTCTCTCTGCCCCCCCCCACCACCGTGTGCTCTGTCTCTCTCAAAATAAATAAATAAACTTAAAAAAAAAGAAAGGGAGATGGAGGGAATGGGTCGTGGCTCAAATACTATAGATACTCCGTGTTCTCACCAAATTTTAGTAGACTTTCTTGAATAGATGCTTCTTAATTTGTTGTATGTCCTTGGGACCATTTCTAGAGAGATTTAATGACTGCATGTATATTTTCCATAATTTTCCGCAGTTTCATCAGAGAGCCGGTCCACAGAGCTCCTCACATTGTCATGCTGGAAGTGGAACGCCTATATATATTTTTTGCTGCGCCATCTCAAAATAAGTTGCAGACATCAGGAAGCTTTATCCCTAAATACTTCAGCATGCGTCTCCCCAAATTGAGGACATTCTCCTACATAATGACAATACTATTATCATTCTTGAATAAATTAACATAATTCTATAGTATCGCCTAATAAACATGCCATATTCAAATTTCTCTAAGAATGTCTTTTATTAATCTTTTTTGGGGGGTGAGTAGAGACAATAACAAAACAAGGTTCACATGTTGCATTTTGTTGCTTTGTCCCTTTAGACTTCTTGAATTTACTATTATTTTTAAATTTTTTAATGTTTATTTTTGAGAGACAGAGACCAAGTGTGAGCGGAGGAGGGGCAGAGAGAGAAAAGGAGATACAGAATCCGAAGCAGGCTCCAGGCTCTGAGCTGTCAGCACAGAGCCCCATAAGGGCTCCGAAACCACGGACTGCAAGATCACGACCTGAGCTGAAGTTGAACGCTTAACCACTGAGCACCCCAGGCGCCCCAGAGTTCTTTAATTTAAAACAAATCTTTCGGGGCACCGAAAATTACAGTTTGTGAGTTCAAGCCCTGTGTCGGACTCTGGGCTGAGAGCTCAGAGTCTGGAGCCTGCTTTGGATTCTGTGTCTCCCTCTCTCTCTCTGCCCCTCCCCTGCTCTCTCTGTCTCTCAAAAATAAATAAACATTAAAAAATTTTCAAACAAACCTTTCAACTTTATTTATTTATTTATTTAGAGAGAGACAGAGACAGTGCAAGTGGGGGAGGGGCAGAGAGAGAGAGAATCCCAAGCAGGCTCCATGCTACCAGCGCAGAGCCCGACTCGGGGCTCGAACTCACAAAACCATGAGATCATGACCTGAGCCGAAACCAAGAGTCGGACGCCTAACCAACTGAGCTACCCAGGCACCTCCCAACTTTTCTTTTCTTGTTATTGATATTTTGAAGATTCCAGCTAGTGTCTTTTAGAAGTTCACATGGGGAGAAGGTTATTTCTTGAGTGCTGTCAATCTTCTATTTCTTGACCTCCGCAGTGGTGTAGCAGGGTTCTTGCACAGAGAGTCGTGACCCCGAGGCTTTGCTTTCCAGGAAGCAACTTTATTCGTGCCGGCACCACTCAGTTGGATTTGTATCCGAAGAACTGAGCCCCGAACGCCACTTGGCGTAGTTTTTTTAAATATATGTTTTACTTCCTTGTCTCCCATTTATGGTAACATACAAACATGCAGTCTGATTAAGTGGTCTCATGTTACAAGGTCATGAGGGATGTTGTCACGTACGCATAAAACCAGGTTGCCTTGAGGTTTTTTTTTTTTTCCTTTCCATATAGGGAGGGGACCCTACCACAGTGGTTTCCCTATGGTGTTAGCTTTTTAACATTTTTCATTAGGCTACACAATAATATTCTATGTATCAAATTTGTTTGTCATCAGTACTAAAAAGAAATGAGCTCTCATGCCATAAGAGGACCCTTAAATGAATGAATGTGCTTAGAGGTGCCAATCTGAAAAGGTTATATACTGTATGATTCCAACTATGTAACATTCTGGAAAATGTGAAACTATGGCTACAGTGAAAAGGTCAGTGGTTGCCAAGTGTTAGGGATGGGGTGGGGATAAATAGAGGGAGACAGAGGATTTTTAGGGCAGTGAAATTATTTTGCATGATACCCTAATGGTGGATACACAGCATTATACACTTGTCAAAATGCATAGAATGTCCAGCACCAAAAGTGAACCCTAGTGTAAACTGAACCATGGACTTTGGGTGATAATGATATGTCAGCGTAGGTCCACCGATTGTGACAAACATACCGCTGTGGTGTGGGATGTTGATAGTGGGGGAGTGGGCAGGGGATATATGGGAACTTTCTGTATTTTCCATCCAATTTTGCTGTGAGCCTAAAAATTAATCTATTTAAAAATCTGTAAGAGGGGCGCCTGGGTGGCTCAGTCGGTTGAGCGGCCGACTTCGGCTCAGGTCATGATCTCGCAGTCCGTGAGTTCGAGCCCCACGTCGGGCTCTGTGCTGACAGCTCAGAGCCTGGAGCCTGTTTCGGATTCTGTGTCTCCCTCTCTCTGACCCTCCCCCGTTCATGCTCTGTCTCTCTCTGTCTCAAAAATAAATAAATGTTAAAAAAAATCTGTAAGAATATTTCACAACTTTTAGAAATGGAGAAGTATCTAGAAAGGAGTGACTGTAGTTCTAGTGCTCTAAGTTTCTCACTGTTTTTAGGAGTCACGTCAATATATTCATTTTAGACTTAGTTAAGTACACTGTACTGTCAGTGTCCAAATTCTTTTTTAAATTTTATTTATTTATTTATTTATTTATTTATGTTTATTTATTTTTGAGAGAGAGAGAACACAAGTGGTGGAGGGGCAGAGAGGGAGACACAGAATCTGAAGCAGGCTCCAGGCTCTGAGTTGTCAGTGCAGAGCCTGCTGTGGGGCTCGAACCCACAAACTGCGAGGTCATGACCTGAACCTAAGTCAGGCACTTAACCGACTGAGCCACCCCAGTGCCCCCAAAGTCCAAATTCTATGCTTTTCCATTACATCATCCTTCCCCTCTGGAATCAAGTTAGGAATTGTTGACTTCCCAAGGCCTCCTGGATCCAGTCCTGAGAAGTGAACAGCCAGATACGGTGCCTGGGCTCATGTTTGCAGTCGTCATAGCTTCTTCCTCTTCCCTTCTTGTGAGAGTCTCCCTGCTGCCATGTTTGAAAGTTCCTTCCAAATCTCACTCTCTCCAAAGGGTTATTCTGTTCCCTTGACCTGTTGCAATAGCTGACAGGTAATGACCTCTTCCCTCGTGCCTTCCCCTGAAGCTGATCGCCATTTGCCCCCTGCCCCGGGGAAGGACATTGACAGAAGACTTGACATACCATTGGAAAGGTCTCGGACTCGTGATCAAGAGGATTAGACTAAGAAAGAGGCCGAGCTAATGATTAAAAGGAGAGTTAGGGATGAAGTTCTCTCGCTTCTATTCCTAGCAGTACGGTACCAGCAGGGGATTGGTTTGGATAAACGCCTGACTTTCTGATCTGTGAAACTAGGGAGGCCAATCTGTTTGGGCTCACAAAATACTTGGGGAAAAATATTTTTGTTGATGCCGTAAGAGTGACTGACCAGAGAAGTCTGAGAATTTTTATAAATAAAACAACCATGAATCTGCTTTGTAAACACACCATTCCACAGTGTCATTTCTTCTTCTTCTTCTTCTTCTTCTTCTTCTTCTTCTTCTTCTTCTTTTTAGCTATGTATTCATTCATGTATTTCTTTTTGAGAACAGATTGTTTGTGTCCCTGAGTAGATGCAGGCTTTGCTGGGAGGGGAAGGAGTGGCGGTGAGTTATAAGTAAGGTGCGGGCTCCGCCTTCAAGGTTCTTACATCCTTATTGGAGAGAAAAAACATTCAGCTAGGATGAGAACGGGCGGTGGCAAACCCGTGAAATACCTCACTGGTTTGGAGACCGTGATCATTTCTTTACACGCCAGAGGTGAGGCTGACCTTTGAAGAAAGGGAGGAAGGTTTTGTAGCTAATTAATCATGAAAAATGAGGGCACTCCGTAGGTTCCTTAAGAGTGAAGGCTAACGGATTAGCTTACAAACGCTCTTTTGGCAGCTGTGTTTTGTCTTAAAGAACGGCTCTGCTGATGTCAACTGGGATCTGTTCTTTCAAGTTCTCAGCAGATTCTAGAAGCCTTATTTCCCTGACCCTCCTTTCTTTCACCAGTGTCTCGGCCTGTCTTGGAATGTAATAGGACTCCACTCTTTGGACGGCGTTCTACATCCTAGCCGGTTCACAAGTTTAGGTCGACCTTTCACCTAGTTAGGGCCCAGGAGTGAAGTGTGATTCCATCAAGGAAAAGTGGTAAGAGATACGATCCTATGCGGACAGCGTCTCTCTGTGAGGCAGTGCAGGTCGAATGAGGGAAATGGGAAAAATCCTCTCTTCCGTATATTATCTTCTCCTGGTGACCAATAATTTTGTATCTGTTTCATGTCCATCTCCCCAACTAAAGGGCAAGCTGTATGACAGTGGTGGCCATGCCTTGTTCATTCTCTGCCAGATCCCTGGCCCCTAGCATCGTATCTGACACATGGTAAGTGTCCTATAAATGTTTGTAAATGAATGAAAAATTAATGAATTAACTGAGACCTAAATCCTGACAGGATGTGGCTGGAGACTAGCAAAAGGGGTGAGCAATCAACTGAGGTCTTCACTGGCAGCCGTGGGATGACTGCGGGGACAGAAGTGACCGTGGCAAGCAGCAGGACAGGCTAGTGGTAGTGGTTGGGAAGTGAGGGCGAGGGCGACGAAACTAACATTTGTTGAGCATCTTCTAGGCGTCTGGTGCTTTAACACGTCAGAACTCACTTACCCTTCACCACGCCAGGGTGGAGGTACTATTCAATATACAGCAAAACCTTGGTTTGCGACATGATTCATTCCGGAAACATGCCCGTCATCCAAAGCACTTATATCAAAGCAAATTTCCCCATAAGAAATAATGGAAACTCAGATGATTCATTCCAAATCCTAAAAATATTCATATAAAAATGATTACAATACTATAATGTAATACAGAATAATAAAGAAAATGCAAAATATAAAGAAAAATAAATTAACCTGCACTTTAAAAACTTTCGTGGCTGGTGTGAGGGAGACCAGAGAGAAGAGGGTTATTGTGTAGGACGACTTTCACTATCACTAACAGAATCACTGCTATCTATTGGCTCAATGGAATCTTGTTCCACATGGGGGCCATTGTAGACGCTCGCACGGATGTTGACTACAGTACAGTGTTAATACTCTGGTCCTATGCTGTATTTAATGTAACTGGCAATAAGGCAGCAGAGGAAAGGGCTATATCTGCCGGCAGCCTGACCTAGAATGAAGCAAAGCATTCCGATGCTTCCTCTTGTATGGAGAAGCAAAGGACTGTCCAAAGGTGCTTCGAAGGTACAAAAAAATACACTAGTGCCAGTTATGGGCACCTTCCAGCGTTCTGAAAAATCACTGATTTCTGCCAAACACCATGGCTTGAGACCAAGCATCCGAGCATGAGAGGTGATCACCCATAATCCTGCAGTGAGAGAGAGAGAGAGAGAGAGAGAGAGAGAGAGAGAAGAACCATTGGCTCAGTTGTGATCATATGATATTTGGCATCTTGTGCTACTCATATTGCAAGACATCACTCGTTTATCAAGTTAAAATTTATTAGAAATGTTTGCTCGTCTTGCGGAACACTCGCAGAGCAAGTTACTCGCAATCCGAGGTCTTACTGTACTGATGAAAACAAGATGAGACTCAGAGAGGTTGGAGCTTGTTCATGATCACTAACTAGTGTTGAGGCCGTCGTTTCCCACGGATCTCTCATGCTCCTGTGCAGTTCTGAGCTGACTGACACTGTTCTGGAGTAGCTTTTCAAGGGGATTTGTGGCTTGAACGGCTTTGGAAGACCCGGGGTCTCCCTCTGGAGCAAAGGAAAGGCACACTTACCGCCCACCGTGAAAGACTCAGGTTCAGGCAGCTCAGTGTTGCTCTCCTGCAGCACAAGTCACAGCAGGTGTTGGGTGTCCCCTGGCCCTTTGTGAGGAGCTCCTGTGAAATCTGGACACAAAGGGAATTGACCCAAGAAAATCTTTATACTCTGGCTACTACTATTGCTGTGACAAATAAAGTCCCTCATCACTGACCTCGGAGTCAGGCTTTTGTCAGGCAGATTCGTATTGACGGGCAGGAATTCCCAGAGGACGTAACAGCTGGAGTACCTTAGATACTTCATAAATAACCAGCTAGTTTTAGCTCTTTGGGGGATACCATACAGTGGTGAGATCCCAATATCACATTCTTGTATATTTCTTTTTTTTAAAATGTTTATTTATTTATTTTGAGAAAGAGAGAGAGAGAGAGAGAGAGAGAGAGAATCCCAAGTGGGCTCTGTGCCGACAGCACAGAGCCCGATGAGGGACTGGATCCCAGGAACCATGACCTCGTGACCTGACCGGAGATCAAGAGTCAGATGCTCAACCGACTGAGCCACCCAGGCTCATTCCTGTCTCTTCCTAACCCCCAGATATATTGTATAAAGTGGTGTCAGTAAAGACTTCTAATCTCAGGGATCTCAAGTAGCCCTTTTGTTTAATACAGGTCTTTTGCTGGCGTCATTTACAATCTCTTTTTATCTTCAGCAATGTCGGGATGTTAGGCAATCATTTTCTCTGTTCACTGAAGCAACAGCTGCCAGCACGGGGCGGTGAAGAGGAGAAACGGGAGGCCGTGGAGGAGTGAGGCCACTCCTACTCGGCACGTCCCCGGAGGACAGCTCTACCAGAAGGCCTGATGATTTGCCTAGCGCTTCCCCCAGAGCGATTGCCCGCTCTCCTCCTAACAGCCCTTTGAGAAAACCGGGGTCTTAAGGGTCTATTCCAACAGCAGACTGTGCATTTATAGCCGGTCTGGGGCCAGCAGTCCTTTCCCTGCCGCAGATACTTAGCGAGCTCAGAGGAGAGTGCTCTGGTTTCGAGAGGAGGACGAGCAGGAGCATTGGGATGAATCCCTTCCTTTTGACAGCATCCGGTCATCCTGCCCGGAAGACCGAACCTCAGGAGACACAGGGCGGGGCAGAGTCCGTGGCAAGCCGAGTGGCGCTTCCTCCCACAAAGGCAGGGTGGAAGACTGGCACAAGGCACTGGTGTACTGCAAAGAGCCAGGGACCGAGAATCCCCCGCGTCTGACTGGACCGTGACTTTTTCTTTTTCCCTGCGTCCCAAATCTGCAATGGGTAGGGGTCTCGTGGCCTGAGATGGTTAGTCTTTCCCTCCTGGAGTCCAGCCAGGTGGCTGGTCCCTCTGGCCGAATGGCCCACTCGCAGGGTTTCTGGCAGTGGAAATGAGCTCCCCACGGCCTTCGGCTGGCCCTCCCCCCCCCCCCCAGCAGCTGTTGCCCTTGTCCGAACAGAGGACGATTGTTTCACTTCTTGACTTCTGGGCATAGATTTACCAAGCTGAGCTCTGCTTGCATCGCAGCCAGAGGTGGTGGGAAGAAACCGGTGCATAAAAGGACTACACAAGTTGGGGTTTCCACCATCCTGAACTGAGCAAGGAGGACCGGGGATCGGAAAGGGAGGCCTTTGAGACACAGGCATGTATAACATAGAAAGCGTCTCGAGAAAGTGGGCTCGGGGTGTCTTTTCTTGACTTGCGTGTTTACTTAAAGAGACAAGAGACAGGAAACGAGGGAACAATCGGCTTATTTCTGTCCTGCCCGCTCCTCAGGTGAGCCGCAACACGCCCCAAGGACACTTTCTTTTCTTAGTATGGGCGTTAGGCATTCTCTAAAACAGGGAACCTCACAGAAGGTGCATTAATGTAACCCCTTTATCTTAAGGTTATCAATCCACTTAGGATACCTCAAGAAAAGGAACATTATGTGAGGAGACACATAGCCCGGGAAACAACTAGATTCCAAAGCTGCTCCAGTATCAGCATCTTGTGTCCTTTCTCTTGTATAATGTCCCTGCTTCACACTATAAGTCTGCTCTGTTCTCCCCTCAGCGCGCTGGAAAATTCTCTCCAGACTCTATAGAAACAGTTCCACAGGGTGCTGGTCCGATCGCCTTAGCTTATTACTATAATCCTATTGAGCAGAGCCCTTTGTCCCTGGCTGCGTTATCTGTCACCAAATTGTGGGGCCCATTCCTGGTACAGTTATGTGCCACAACTAGCTGGATTTGCCTTCCCGAGCAGGAAGCGGTGAGCAGAGTATTGGACATGGCAGGTGCCATGACTCACGGGTCTAGTACAGAGGGCTTTCTTCCGAAGGTTTACGTCAGCCTTAGTGACAATTCACCTATGACAGATTCAGCTGACCGGGAGACAGACAGGGCCAGTTCTCTATGTAAGTGAACTAGGCAGCTGCTCACGTCAGCGTGTCCCAAGTCATGGTCCTCAGACCTCTGCACCAGATTCATCTTAGTGCTTAAAAATATATTTAAAAAAAAAGAATCACGGAGGTGCCTGGTGGCTCAGTCAGTTGAGCGTCCGACTTCGGCTCAGGTCGTGATCTCACGGTTCGTGGGTTCGAGCTCCACGTTGGGCTCTGTGCTGACAGCTCGGAGCCTGGAGCCTGCTTTGGATTCTGTGTCTCCCTCTCTCTCTCTGGCCCTCCCCTGCTTGTGCTCTGTCTCTCTGTCTCCCAAAAATAAATTAAAATTAAAAAAAAAAGAATCATGGATTTCACTTAATTTGGTTTTGGTTTTTGTTTTGTTTTAGTCTTTAATCTAGATCCTAGAACAGTACCTTGGCTATTTTTCTTAAAGATACTGATATTTTTGAAGAGTCCAGGTCAGCTGTCCTATTTGTAATCTGGATTTGTCTGATTGTTTCTTCATGATTAGATCCATATTCAACACCTTTTCCTTTTTTTAAATTTTTTTAATGTGTATTTATTTTTGAGAGAGACAGAGACAGAGCACGAGCAGGGGAGGGGCAGAGAGAGAGGGAGACACGGAATCCGAAGGAGGCTCCGGGCTCTGAGCCGGACGCAGGGCTCGAACTCAAGAACTGCTAGATCATGACCTGAGCCAAAGTCGGACACTTAATGGGCTGAGCCAGCCAGGCACCCCTCTTTTTAAAAAATAAATAAACAAAAAGTTTATTTATTTTGAGAGAGAGTGTGTGTACGAGGAGGAAAGGGACAGGGAGAGGGAAAGGGAGAATTCCCAAGCAGGCCCTGAGCCGTCAGCTCAGAGCCTGATGTAGGGCTCGATCCCATGAACCATGAGATCATGACCTGAGCCGAAATCAAGAGTCAGACGCTCAACCGACTGAGGCCCCCGCCGGCGCCCCCATATTCAACACCTTTGGCAAGAATACTACAGAAGAAATATTGCCTACTTCACGTTGCATCACGTGCCATTGCCCTATTACTGGCGATGCTAAATTTGATCACTTATATAACGTGTGTCTTCCAGAACTCTTTATTGTAAAGGTACTTTTTTTTCTTTGAAATTAACAAGTGATCTGTGGAGTAATTAGGAATGTGCATATTGAACAAGCTCTTATGTTGATTCTTGAGTTCCCTGAAGTTTGAAACACTGTTTTCCATGTCGTGATGTGAAAGAAGGTCCTCAAAGGCCTTATCCACTTCCCAAATACGGACTCACCCCGGGCTTAGAATGTCTTCACCATTGGGGCCCATGAGGGCCCATTGGGGCCTTCACCCATGAGGGGCCCCCTCATGGCTCAGTCAGTTAAGCATCGGAGTCTTGATTTCCCTCAGATTATGATCTCATGGTTCATGGGTTCGAGCCCCGCTTTGGGCTGCACGCTGATAGCATTCTCTCTTCCTCGCTCTCTGCCCCGCCCCCACATTCTGTCTGTCTGTCTCTGTGTCTCTCAAAGTAAATAAATAAATATTTTAAAAAAGACAAGATATTTTTGTTTGGTTGGCTCACTGGTTTGTATTACTATCAACAGTAACAATCCTTTTTAAGTGAAATAAGCAAAGCACTTGTATAAATGATATCATCTGATCCTTATACTGATCCACTGGCTGTATAGATGGGAAAATTGAGGTTCAGAGAGGTGAGGTAACTTCCCCAAGTTTCCACAGCTATTAAATAGAGTGGGTACTGGATTCAAATGCAGTTTCAGTTGTAGAGCCCATGCCTTTAGGTATTATGCTGTCCTCCCTAAAGAGCCCTCAATTCACCTGACTTCAGAATTCCGTCACCATCGTCTTCTGAAGCCTTCTAGGCCCTCAGCATTCCCAAGAGTAAGGAAGCAGGGGCGCTGGACTTATTCTCTTTCAAGGCGGAGAGACGGTGCAACACAGAAATCAATAGGCACTCCTGTGGTCTTACGGCAAGTGAGTAACCGAGCGGGGCTGTTGATGGAGAGACCTTAAGCTCTTGCTTATGAATTTGATTTTGATTTAAGAGGCAGCTGAGAGCCACTGTGATTTCTGACTGGTGCTTGCTGAATCCAGAGTGGGTTCAGGTTGGATTAATATCACTGTCCTTTGTGGGGGGGAAATGCTACTGCTCGATAATAAACAGGTTTGCAGGGTTTGGTGGAAAAGACCAATGTTGCCTCACAGCTCCTTCTGTGCTTGGCACACGTGATGGACTGTCTTTAGGTTTACAGCTCTCTGTCCAGCCTGTCTCGGCGAAAAATGCTACCTCTCAGATTCTAGTTAGCTCAAGAAAACCTCTCGCCGCTCCCCCTCCACACCCCATCCCCAATAAACTGAAAACAAGCCTTGTAAAGGTGCTCCGAGTTCGTGCGGCCCACACTTTACCCTAGTCTATCAATTCTCCGGGAGAACGCCCGCGCCACCACTGCAGTGAAAGGAAAGCGACCCCACAAACCGCCCCGCGGAAAAGCAAGACTGTCCCCTACTTGCAGCCACTTGTAATTTGGGGGGTTATTGCCCAATTTATCTTTAGTTTCAGGCTGCCCATTTCCTAGCGACCGAGGTGTCAGACAAATATCTCTGCACCTGTTGCAAAGTTTCAGCCGCGGCTGGAGATAGACACAGACAAACACATATAGAGTATCATCCCAATTTTAGCTTCTGCGCTGTTGAAGCAAGCCCATGTACATATAAAGTATCATCCAAGTTCAGGGTATGTCCTGATAAATTAAGTGGCGTCATATATAGACCCAGAGGATTTCAAAGTTGGAAGAATCCTGAGAGGCCCTCCAGCAAAGCCCTCCATCCTACTCATCACCCCCTGGCCGGGATACCAAAGTTTGGGCCACTCCAGGGACAGGTTGCTCACTAGCTTCCAGAGGCAGCCGGCCTCTGTGACCAGCTTTTCAACAAAGGTCTTTTAGAAAATAAGGTGAAACCCATTCTCCCGTTACCTGCTAGCCGTTGGGGGCGACTTCCTTCCTCTGGGGCCCCTCAAAACAAGGGACCTCCTTTTGCACCCAGGCCCTTCCCCCTAGCCAGAACCCTGTCCGCAATGACTCTTCCCCTCCGACGGCTCCCTTTGGTGGCATGTGTCTCTGAGGCCCATTCCCTGGCTGGTGCCGCCCGACCTACACCTCTCTGCTCCTCCCGGCCCACCCAGCACGCACAGGGCTCCAGGGAAGCCGGGCCTCTGCGGGCCCACCGCAGTGCCATCACTCTGCTTGCCAAAAGCCATTTGATGGAGCAGGTAGGCGAGCAGTTAGAGAGGTGCATTGGGTTTCTGAGCGGCACCGGTCTAGCTAAGGCAGAAATAGGCTCTAACTTAATAATCTGCTCATCACACACAGTAAGAGACACCCTGACTTATTCAAAGACACCGTGGGCGGTGCAGAGGATGAATAAGCATGATTCACTGCCACTCTGGCACCCGGGGCACGAAGAATAATAAAGCGCAAAGAATTGTAGCCGCCTGAGTAGTAAATTAAGAGATCCGGGGCTCAGCTAGACTCTAGACATCAATGTTACCATGGCAACAAGGGCCCCAGCGTTCAGCAGCTATTACAGACCAGGCATCTGAGAGGCTAGTCTATGTCACAGCCAAAGCCCACGGGGCTAGCAAAGAAGACCAATTAGCATATCCATTCATTAGGGGCCTCTGCACACTTCTTCTCTTAATTCCAATTAGTTGTTTGTTTGAACCAACGTCTCTTGCCTGCATTATACTCAATTAGTGCCTTTTAGCCACTGGAAATGGGCTGGAATCCCCACAAGGACCTCACAATTTCCCCAGCCTTCATGTCTTCCCCCTAGGGGTCGAGGCTTATACAGTCACAAACCCATGGCCCTCAGTCCCTCGAAATGAAAACATCTCTCACTGTAGGACTGTACTCGACAGATGGAAACTCTGCTCAGGAATGTGATGTGCTAAGGGTTCTTCCTGGAACCCAGCAAAGTAGGGATCTCGGGCCATTATCTGGACCATTCAGGTCAAGGAAACCCTCTGGCCTTAGCCAGTGAGCCTGCTGGCTACGCTTGCTGGCCACTACTCAGAGGCTAGCTGTTCGGGAGGGGGAATTTCGGGCACCAGGGACCATCCTGGCATCATCAGAGTCGGGCAATAGCTGTCCCAGCTTGAAGGACTGCCCTTCAAGGTCCAACCCAAGCCCCGCCCACTCTGGGAAGCCTTCCCTGATCTCTGCAGCCCCAAATAAGTTCCCCCTCCTCCACGCACTCTGAAGACGACACCTTGTGCTGGCAGTATTCACGGGCAGCTTCAGGCCCTAGGCTGGCCTGGAGCTTCCTCACCCGTGACTTCAGAGTCCACAGGTCACTACTGCTGGATGGGTCTGGGCTTCTAGAGTGTGCCCAGCACTGCCCGGGTGACTCCAGTGGCAAACAACTCTTAAGCTCCATGCACATGATCTCCCAGAGGATCCCTGAAGATTTAGCCAATCCATAGGTAAGGAAAGCACACAACTGTTCTTTGATGGCTCTGGGACACACTCCACCCTCCCCCTGCCCCCACCACACATACAATTGTGGGAAGTGACCCACAGGAACAGATGTCATAAACTAGCCCATCTCATGGTAGAGGCAGAACCTCTCTGAAGAATGCCGCCATCTCTTCCTTCCTTTGAGGACACGAGGACCCAGTCTATGGGCTTCTGTTCCCCATCGGCAACCCAGCAACCACATGGTTTTACCGGGGCAGGCAAGCAGGAAAGGAGGCTTAGAGAAGCAGGTGCTAACACCTGCGCCCAAGGACGGGGCATTCGGTCTGAGAGACTTGAGTCATTTGCCGTTGAATCTGCTGTCAAAGCCTCTCCTCTCTCCCTCCTCTCTTGCATCTGTAGTCACCGTTCTTTTGCAGCCCATTAGCCACTTCTGGCTCCAGTCTGCTGTACCGTTTAGCAGATTGCTTTTTTCCTCCCCCAAATCAGCAGGAATGGTTTCTCCTGTAGCTAGAGTCTCCTGGGTGTGAACTCACACCGATTTCTGTCTTTGAGACCCTATGGGATTTTGTTATTTTACCCCACCCAACAGCTGGCATTCCAGAAGGCAGCCTGAGCTATAGTCAAAATATGTCGCAAATATATAAAGTATATACCAAACCCCAAGTTACCCAGAATGCTAGGGCGTGAGAGATTCTGGAGAATGGAATATTTTGTTGCCTGAGGTCACATTACTCCAAATCTCCTTTTGTCTTCCCACTCTTGGGGTTTTCCCCCAGCTTTATTGAGATATACTGACATATAACATAGTATAAGTTTAAGGCGAACAAGGTGAATCCACTTCTATATTTGAAAATGATTATCACCAGAGTGTTAGCCAAGAAACCCTTCATCACATCACATGATTGCCATTTCTTTTCTATGGCGAGAACACTTAAGATCGACTCTCTTAACTTTCAAGCATATGATACAGTGTTATTAACTGTAGTCACCACGCTATGCATTAGATCCCCAGAACTTATCCACCCTATAACTGCAAGTTTGTACCCTTTGACCAACATCTCCCCAATCCCCCTACCCCAGCCCCTGGCAACCACTACTCCACTGTGTTTCTATGAATTCAGTTTTTTTTTAAATTTTATTCATTTTTTAATGTTTATTTATTTTTGTGTGTGAGAAAGTGTGTGAGCAGGGGAGGGGCAGAGAGAGAGGGAGACACGGAATCTGAAGCAGCCTCCGGGCTCTGAGCTGTCAGCACAGAGCCTGATGCGGGGCTCAAACCCACGAACCGCGAGATCATGACCCGAGCTGAAGTCTGGCACTTGACTGACTGAGCCAACCAGGCGCCCCAAGTTCGGTTTTTTTAGATCCCACTTAAATGAGAGCACACGGTATCTGTCTTTCACTGACTTATTTCACTTGGCATAATGCCTTCAAGGTCCATCCATGTTGTTGCTAATGGCAGGATCTCCTTCTTTGTCATAGCTAAATAATATTCCTCTGTGTGTGTGTGTGTGTGTGTGTGCGTGCGCGCGCGCGTGTGTGTGTGTGTATCACAATTTCCTCATTCATCCACTGATAGACCCTTTGGTTGCTTCCATATCTTGCCTACTGTGAATAATGCTGCCTCCCACTCTTGTTTTTTGAAATCTTGTCCAGTTAACCTATCTTCTGGTTTTTGAGGCTTGCAAAGGATTTCAGGATTCCCATATTTAACACTAGGAATCAGGGGCACCTGGGTGACTCAGTTGGTTAAGCATCTGACTTCGGCTCAGGTCATGATCTCACAGTTCATGGGTTCGAGCCCCGGGTTGGGCTCTGTGCTGACAGTTCAGAGCCTGGAGCCTGCTTGGGATTCTGTGTCTCCCTCTCTCTCTTCCCCTCCCCCACTTGCATGAGCCCTCTCTCTCTCTCTCTCTCTCTTTCTCAAATACGTAAACATTAAAAAATTTTTTTAAAAAGGAATCACACAAAATACTCGACTGGAGAAAGTATAAGAGACCAGATTATCTATCCCTTGGAATATATTTTGCTTTTATTAAAATCCTAGAGGTGTGAGCTTCCCTTTTTTCATCAGTGGCCTCTCTCTCTTCAAATTAGTGTATGGTCGGGGTCGGGGACTCTGTCAAGGAAGAGTCCTAATTAGTGACATTCTGGTAAATGGAATCTTTATTTTAAATTAACCACTATTGGGGCACCTGGGCGGCTTGGTCAGTTAAGTATCCAACTTCAGCTCAGCTCCTGGTCTCACAGTTTGTGAGTTAAAGCCCCACATTGGGCTCTCTGCTGACAGCTCAGAGCCTGGAGCCTGCTTCGGATTCTGTGCCTCCCTCTCTCTCTGCCCCTCCCCTGCTCATGCTGTCTCTCTCTCTCTCTTTCTCTCTCTCTCTCTCTCTTTCTCTCAAAAATAAATAAACATTAAAAAAATTTTTAATTAACCACTATTAAAGCTGTCTTCATTAGAATAGCCTGGGCTTGGAATTACGAATAAGTCAATCTCTCTAAGCTATTGTGCTAGTTTTCTTGGTTATGCATATGCCCAGAATCTCATTATCTCCAACATTCTCAGCCACCTGGGTGTAATGGGGGTGTGATTTATGAAGGATCACAAACTCCTCGCAGGCCTTTTAGCCACCCAGGCTCCAGTGGGGTGGACCGAACAGACCAAAACTGCTATACAATGTTTTTGGCTCTTTCTACTAATTTTCCTTTTGTTGGATCTCACATTGGCTTCAGGAGTTATATATGTCTGGGAAACTGACACTGCAAAGTTCTGGCTTGTTCCCTGCCCTGATGCTAAGGGATAAATATAGATCTCAACCACTACAGAAATGTGGCCAGGATTCCAAGGGGTGTGTGCGTGAGGGGCAGTGACTGTTCAGGCTATTCTGACGTGTGGGCTACAGAAAAGCTTCTTTATGTCCAAGACCCTCTTTGGGGAGGGGAGGGGCAAAGCAGGGGCCTGGCCCCTAAAATCAGAACACATAACCCACATTTCAAGGGGCTCATGGGTCGACACAAATAAGGAATATTGTAGGTGGCTCGGTGTGTGTTGGGGGGGTGGGCAGAGCAAAGAGAATCTTTCCTGACACCCTGGATCCTTTTGCATGAGATCAGCCTTATGAAAAAAGAAAGTTATTCTTGGCCACGTCCCCTCACCCCCAACTCCCACCCACGCCCACCCCCTGCACACGCTGATACTCAGCTCTCAATTGAGAAGAGCAAGACTTAAGCTTTCCACTGGGCCCGTAGTATCTTGGGCGCTGGAGGAGAGCAGAGGGCGGGTAGAGCATGAGGTGAGGGGGATGGGGAGTCACTCATCCTCGTGACCCAGAATATCCCCCCCTCCCTGTGATGATGAGCTTGCTTTTCCAGAAGGGCTTTCCTTTGATTCAGGGAATGGGCCAACCAATGAGAAAGGGGCATGTTAGATTATTTTGGGGAAGGGCTCGTGCCAGGAGGGTGCACTTTTACTAGGCGACAAGTGTCCCCAGCAACCAGTGTCTCCTGTACCAGCAGAAGCTCGGGAACTCTCACCCCCTTGCCTGCCTCTGCCGCGTCTTTGCCCACTGACCAGCCATGAGAAGGCAGCTCCGGTCCAGAAGGGCTCCGGCCTCTCCTTACGGTTATCGCTACAGACTTGTGAGTCCCAGGGAGCAGACTATTTTGCTGTCCCTTGTTAGTGGGGTTGTGGTGTGCGTAGATCTTGGCTTATGGGTGCTTCTCCTCGGCATGGGCAGGAACAGTGAGGTTTATGGAAGCCTATAGTTTCAAGATCGAGCAGCGACTCCTGGCACCCCACTGAACCCTACATTGCTGCATTGAAGGAGGAAGCCCCTCTTCCTGGGGAACAAAGATAAGGGAGGGGAAAGATGCCAGAGAAGAAGCGGCCTTCTAACATTGGGGGAAGGGGGGAGTCTAGAATTTAAACAGACCTTTTGGAGTCTGAGAGTAGAGATTTCATTCCCATAGCAGGAAATTCAGCCAGGGGAGAGGGAAGGGGAAAGAGGAAACCACAGACCCAGCTGTCTTGGTCCCTTTGGGTGGGAGCTTCTCAGGAACCCGGCTGCTCTTTTCCTAGAGCAGAAATTCCAAACTAGCGCTAAAATCACAGAATCGTTGCTAGAAGCTGGGAGTAATCTCAGACATCATCTCTCCAGAAGCCCTCGGTGTAGAAACGAGGCTGCCGGGGCTCAGAGCGCACGAGTGACTCACAAGTTAGCAGGAGAGCCACAGTGAGAATGCAAGTTTCCCCACTTCTAATCTTGTGCTCTCTCTGTTATACGTGCAGTGTGCAACTCCCTAGCCCCCTGATCCTCCGCCACCCGCCGCCATCCTGCGTGCCACCCCACCCTGCCCAACACACACACACACACACACACACACGCCCATGCACAGGCACACACACACACACATGTGCACACACACCTCCCTCTAGTTGCCATTTATCTCCAGGGTGCATTACAGAGTTCTTTGAACCCAGAGTTTCTTTGAATTTACTTTGCTCTAAATCGTTATATATGCCCCATGCAGTACTTTTTTGGGGGTGGGGGGAGTGTAGTCTGAAATCTCCCCTAGAGAGGGCTGTGATCCGAGCCCCAGGAGGAAACAAAGCTTAATCCATTTTTCTTTGGAAATGGCCACTTGTATAACCAGGGATTTAAGTAAAGACTGTCAACAGCCAGCAGAGGAAAACACGAATCCTTCTAACCCCATATCACCCTACAGAAGGCTTCCCTCAGCTTTTCAGCCATACGGTGTAGAAGCTTTCTTTTCACATTTCCAAAGTCCCTCCCAGCTTTCAGAGTGGTCACGATCCGCAGGGCACATATAACTATTCCTTCCCTGGCTTCTTTTCTATGTAACGTTGCTAAAATGTTGTGTATAATTTCAATTCTTTGTCAAGTGCACCAGAAGATCTTGCTGTTTGTAAGAAAGACTTCATTTTTTCTATCTTTTTTTTTTTAGTAAGATTCGAATTTTATTTTTTTTAACACGAAATGTAGTGTCAAATCGGTTTCCATACGACGCCCGGTGCTCGTCCCAACTTTCAAATGCGTCGGGGGAATCTCGCTCTTTATAGGGAGTACTCGATCAAATTTGAAAAGAAACTCTTTGACGCCGTGAATAACCGGATGCTAATTTCCCTTTTAAAATTAACCAGCCATTCAAACGTTTACGGGGTGTTACTCAATGCAGGGCACAAATTTATCCTTTGGGTCATACTGTTTGTTTATGTGTTTATATGTTTATATATTTAGAGTGCTCAAAATGGAGCCACCCTCTGCCCTTCAGATCTTCCCTTTTAGGGCAACAGGATGGCCACAGCACACACCCACTGCTACCTTCCAACACATTCGCACACACCATCACATGAGGGCAGCGCCACTTTAGGAGACCGGCAAAAACAGACCCTCTCATCACCGAAGGATTCCCCGCAGGATCCGGTTAAACAGTTGCACAAGAGGGTCTCTCTTGCACCAGATGAGGTTCTCCTACACCTGGAAGCAGAGGGGAGGAAAAAAAAAAGATAGTCGAGGTTCCCGAAGCCCGGGCACTGTGAGAGCCGTGGGGGAAATTAGCTCTGAGAAGGTTAATTCTTCCCGGGAGGGTAAAGCTTTTAATGACAAGCCGTCTTTAATGGGATTATCACGAAAGCTCATATCTACAAATAAGATCAGGCTGAAGCCAAGGCCAGCTGCCGCCTCTGCGGAGCGGAGGTGGAGGGCGGGCACACAGGCGACGTGGCGAGAAAAAGGAAGTTGTGCAGAAAAAAATAAAGGCGATACAAATCCCTCCGCGATGCACTGTTACACTTCAAATTCCCCGAGGTTCCCAGACCCAGGAGAGTCTTCGGGGGCGTGATGACCACCCACCACAGCGCCCAGTCCTGCTGAGGTTAGGGCGACAGGCTCTGTGGGAGCAAATTCCCCCGGGGTCCAGCCTCAGAAGTTTGAAGTCAGGCGGTTATCCCCGGCACTTGTTCAGTACCTGCTGGTTACCTAGCTGTGGGCTCCGCACTGTAGAGGGCCGTCCAGGAGTTACAAAATACCGACTCCGGGGGCCCCTGGGTGTCTCAGACGGTTAAGCGTCCGACTTCAGCTCAGGGCACGATCTCGCGGTCCGTGAGTTCGAGCCCCGCGTCGGGCTCTGTGCTGAGTGCTCAGAGCCTGGAGCCTGCTTCGGATTCTGTGTCTGCCTCTCCCTCTGCCCCTCCCCCCTCCTCAAAAATAAGTAAACATTGAAAAAATTAAAAAAAAAAAAGAAATACTGACTCTGTCCCCTGGGTGCTCAGAATGTAGTTTGAGAAGCTAGACGTGTACCTGTGTTCACGCACAAGTGAAAGAGATTTACGAACATTTAATTCATCCATTTAACACAGAGTCCACGTTAGAGTCAGAAATCCTCGATTATAAGCACCTGCAATCTCTTGGGAACACAGAACCTAACACATTGTTGTGCTCCAGAAATCTGTTAACCACCTCTAGGCACTTGTCTTCGGTGCGACAGAGGAAAAACGTCATCGTCCAGGGTAGCAAGACCTAGGTTCTGAGATTGTCAACTCTATCACACACTTGCTGTGTGGCTTTACCTACATCCAGTCCCCTCTCTGGGCCTCCGTGGACAAGGGGATCTTCAAGGTCCCTGTCAATTCTGATACAGTGTGTGACATGAAGCTGTCCATTTATACAAATTAGAGAGCAATTCAAGAGTGCTTATAATCAGGAGCTAGACAGCGCCGGGCAGACTGAGTACCGAGAGCAGAGCCTTGTCATTCTGTGTCACTTTTACTGATTCTGAACAACCCGATTTTCCAAGTATCGCCCCCGCCCCCCCCAACTAATGGCAGCATTTTTAGCTGAGTGTCCTCTAAATGGCCTTTGAGGAATCAGGCAGGGAGGGGGAGGCACGGAGCCCCTGGCCTCTATCATTTGACGCATCCAACCCCAACAGGTGCACAGGCCCGGCCACTCTTCAGATTTGGACAGCAAGAGAGAAGGGAGGGTGGCCTCATTTTCTGCGGCCGCAGTGAGCCTTCGCAGAGCCACAAAGAGCAAAGAAAGATCCACCTCTCCCACCTATGGCTGGGAGGCATTTGAAATACCGTTGGTGACGTCTGGGTTTCTCTTCTTTGGTTTAATTTTCTTAGAACCACTCAGAGAAGATTACGGTTTCAGATCTCCATGGCTGCAGTCAATCAACAAATATGTGCTGAGCGCTCACTACGTGCCTAGATTTTTGCCCAGGGTTATGGGGTGCGGGGGTGGGTGTGGGGGGTGGGGACTAAGGAACTATCTGTTGAAGTTCCGGCTCTCAGGTGGTCTGTTCAACCAGCTTAAGGCAGGAAGAGGTTCCAGCTCAGGGGACAGAGAAGCGACCAACAAACCCCTATGTTCTTCTGCTGGGAAGAGAGTCTAAGTTTTGAGGACGGGCACAGCAGCTGGCCTCTCCTCCTGCTGTCTGTCCCAGGCTACTTTTCGCACAGCTTGGGCTGGTAAGGTTGAGCACCCGCAAGGGTGCAGGACTGAGGGTGGGGCTGGCTTAGACTCAGAATTTGCCATCACGGACTCAAGTGCCTAAATTGACTCCATCCTCGGGGCGCCTGGCTGACTCAGGGGGAGCACGCGACTCTTGAGCTCGGGGTCGTGAGTTCGAGCCCCATGTTGGATGCAGAGATCACTTAAAAATAAAAATCTTAGGGGCGCCTGGGTGGCGCAGTCGGTTAAGCGTCCGACTTCAGCCAGGTCACGATCTCGCGGTCCGTGAGTTCGAGCCCCGCATCGGGCTCTGGGCTGATGGCTCAGAGCCTGGAGCCTGTTTCCGATTCTGTGTCTCCCTCTCTCTCTGCCCCTCCCCCGTTCATGCTCTGTCTCTCTCTGTCCCAAAAATAAATAAATGTTGAAAAATAAAAATCTTAAAAAAAAAAGTAAATAAAATAACTCCATCCTCCAGTGTCGAACTCAGCTCTACCCTGAAAAGCCAGACAAAGGGAAGCGGGAGGCCGGGGCCCCAGGACAGAGCAGTGACATAAGCAGTCCTAGGGGAAGAGCCAAAAGGCGTGAAGGCAAGAATAAAACTTACACCTCTGCGGAAAGAGTACTGGGTCAAAAGTGGGTCAGAGAAGGAATATTTCCTCCCAATGAACAGAGAAAGAAAACGTGCCTCTTGTAACAACGGGTACGTGAATGGGGAAGTGGAAATTCGAAGCATCTCCAAATCTTGAGTCACTTTCCATTTATTTTTTTCCGATTTTTGAAACATTTTGAAACATTTTTTAAGCTTATTTATTTATTTTAAGAGAGAGGGTGAGCAGAGGAGGGGCGGAGAGAGAAAGAGGAGAGAGAGAATCCCAAGCAGGCTCCGCACTGCCAGGGCAGAACCCAGGGCGGGGCTCAAACTCACGAACCGCGAGATCATGACCTGAGCGGATATCCAGAGTCACTTAACTGACTGAGCCACCCAGGCGCCCTGTTTTCCATTTCTTTTTGGCTGGCGGGATGTGCCGCTGGAAGTTTTTTTTGTCGAAAAGGGGATTGTGTTTTGTCACCATTCCAGGACGATCAGGATGAAGCAAACCAGAACTACTTGGCAGATGAAGAGGAAGAGGCGGAAGAAGAGGCTCGGGTGATGGTGGTACCCGATTTGGAGGAGGAGGAGGAGGAAGAAGGACAGGAGGAGGAAGAGGAGGAGATAGAAGAGGAAAAGGAGGAGGAAGAGGGTCAGGGTCCGCCAACAGGCAATGCCTGGTGGCAGAAATTGCAGACCGTAAGCGAATACCTGTGGGATCCGGAGAAAAGGATGTCTCTGGCCCGAACAGGTCAGAGTTGGAGTAAGTCCCAGTTGTCCCCATGCCCCAGTCGGGTGTCCTTTGCTTTTGGCTTGGTGTCCAGGACTCCTTTACCATACGTTGGATGGGCTTGTCTGCAAACTTCTGTTAGATTTCGTGTAAAGGGCTCGGTGCCTAGGGACATGCCTGGATGTGGGCAGATGCCATGGGAAGAAACTCCGACCGAGCAGGTAAACACACTGGCTTGTGGAGCTGAAATCCGCTGGGCTCAACTTCATTCGCGATGCAGAGGCAGTAAGGATGAGTTGGAAAGGCACAGATTTTTTTTTTTTTTTTTTTTAAGGAAGTCCCAGCCCTGTCACTCTCTATCTGTGTGGCCTTGGGCTCATCATTTACCCTCTCTGAGCCTCCGTTTCCTCACCTGCCAAATGAAGGAAATGATCCCTACCTTGTGTCTCTCACCCGGTCGGCCTGAGGCTCCGATGAGATGTTGAAAATGGAAAGTTGAAAGTGCGGTTGACTGTTGAACAGCACAGGTCTGACCTGCACGGGTCCACACAGGGTTGCTTTTGGTTTTGTTTCTGTGTTTTCCGAGAAGTACAGGCTAGCGCTGTAAACGTTAAGAGTTTCTTTCCTCTAGTTTACTTTATTGGAAGAAGACGGTATGTATAACACAGGTAACATACAAAATAGGTGTTAACGGACTACTGACGGTATTGGAAAGGCGTCTGGTCAACATGAGGCTCTTAGCACTAAAGGGTTTGAGGACAGTCAAAAGCCAGACACAGATTTTCGACTGCACGGGCCTGCCGCCCCTGAGCCCCACGTTGTACAACCGTACGGCGCAGGGGACCGTTTCTAGGATACAAGCCCCAAGGCCCTGCCGACTTGAGCAAGGGTTTACAGGATCTCATCATTTCACTCAGTGACGTCAGAGAAGGAAAGCCGGGGGGCCTGCCCTGGGCGCCAGCCTGTGGGTGCCTCGTGTTCCCACGGCGTGTGCACAGAGAAATCGGGTTTAAAGGGAGCGTTTCCAACGATTAAGGCTGAGCCCCCGTCACGCTTCATCAATGGCGGAATTGCATTTCTTAGCTTTTCGTCTTTGTGCCACACGCCGCCACCGCTTGTACCTCACAGCTTCCCCAGACTCCTTTCCCAGGGCCTTGCTCACCTCTTGCTCTACGAATGCAAGAGCCTTCTCCTCAGGAGGTTTAGCCTGGGATAAAATTCACACTTGCCACAGTCTCTGCATGGCCCAGAAAAAGAGCGGCCGCTGGTTTGGAACTCAGTTAACCCACAGGAGAAGGGCAAAATAGATGACTCTGTGGATGAAATAAGAGTCCCCTAGCGCCCAGGGTCTAGGTTGCTAAAGTTGATGGTCATGCCTTCTAAAAGCCCCTCTGGCTGAGAATTCTCTCCCCTCCTAGTTTACGTCTCTAATTCAGCTCAGTCAAGGTGAACCGGCCAGCCCTCCTTCCTGGAATTAGGAATAGCAGGTGTGGCGCCGTGAGCAACACCCACCTCCCTTCACCCCTCCTCAGTTCCCAGCCCCACCCCTGCCCATCCCTCAAACTCTCAGCTGGAACAAATGTGCCATTCAAGGAACATTCCGACATTCTGGAAGCTGTAGGCAAATGCTGGACGCTCGCTCCAAAGGGGGCACAGCTGTTTCTCCCTTGCCTAAAGAAGACTAGAGACACGGGCTGTGAAATGCCAAGTGTGATTCTGGGAGAGAGAGCCATGCTTTAACCCCTAAACAGCCAGCCATTGGAACCTCACCAGAGAAGCTGATCCAAACTGCTCCTGTGGAGAATAACCCGTAGGCCAAGAAAGAGCGATGAGGGAGAAAGGTTCGAGTGCTCAGGGAAGATAATGGCGCTGGGGACTCTGCATGGCAGGCCATATCCAGGCCTCTGGACAGGAGGTCTGAGGAGAGCCCGGGAACTCAGGCTTCTGCTGTTGGGCTATGCCTGGGCCATGGGCAAATGGCGATGTTAATGCATAGATCACCAAGCGTATGCTTTGCTGTCCTCTTGCTTGAAAACTAGGTGTCCACTTGGGCATTTACTAACCCTATCCCAGCCTGGACATCAACATGACCAACATATTCACCCAGCCCATGATTACATTCTGGGTTTTTTCTTTGGTAGCTGGGTAGCCTCTATTTTTAGGAACTATATGTTATTTTATTGGATACTGACAAGAACCATATGAGGTAGTAATATTATTATCCCCATTTTACAGATGCAGAAACTGAGGCTTAGAGAGGGTAAGTAACTTATCTAAAGCCCCGCAGTCAATAAGTGGCAGCACTGGGATTCAAACCCAGGTCAGACGAACACGGGGGTGTAATTCTCTTGCCGGAACACCACACTGTCTTCGTGAACGGCAGTGATGAGCAAAGCCCTGATGGGTAGGGTCTCAGGACCTGATGGGATGTTTTGGTGGGGGGAGTAAAGAATCTAGATCATGGGTGCCTACTATATCCAAGATATCCAGGTCTATACAGGCTTGGGGAAAGCATTCAGGAGAGAACCCTGGATTACCTAGAGGAGTGGTCCAAGTAAAACTTGGATGTCCAGAGCAGAAAAAGTTGGAGCGACCAATAGGCTCTGATGGGTATGGTGCTTGGTTTTCCTTGGTGGGGACGGGGGTGGGTGGGAAGCTGTGTTAGCTTAACCTATGGCAGACTTCAGGGCACCCATCCCGGGTGAGGCTCAGGGGACTCACTGCTAGTGCCATTCTCCTACCTACAGCTTCCTAGCCACACATCCCAGACAAAATGGAAGCTATACCTCCAAGGGAATGTACCTGTATTCTACTGCTTTCCTTTCGTTCATGAAACTGAGTCTTCTAGTCCCCCAGGATGGCTCCAGCCATCGGCCCATCCCCAGGATGGGGATGGGGGTTGAGGAACGGAGGCGAAGACACAGGGCACATCCCATTAGGGCAGCCAAGGGGCAGGAGCCCAGGATCACACAGGTGCTACCGTGTCCTCTCCAGGGACTCCAGCTGAATCGATGCGCTCATGTTCCCGTTCTGCTTCAGTTCATCTTATAAAACATCAAGCTTCCATTTCCAGTTGGGTTACTAAGGATCTTTCTTCTCGTTTCCTGTCCACTCCCCCCCCCTTTTTTTTTTTGGCTAATTTTATCTGGTTCATGGTTCAATTTAAAAATTATTATTCAGATTCAGTTTTGGGTACAGCAAAGTTACGTGGTTTGTTCCAGTTTCTGGTTCACGATTCAGTTCAAATCTGTAGTTCCGACATCGTGTCACTGCTGTGAGCGGAGCCAGATACCGTTGCCCGAGAGAGAGCCTCAAGGAGACTTGAAAAGAGTTTCTCAGTTGCAATCTCATGCTCGTTCACCTCGCTCGGGGCTGCCTCGAACGGGGCAAACCTAATCCCGATGCCACCCACAGAGGAGGGGCTCACACAACCGTGCTTCTGGTCCGACAGCAAAAATAATATTAACAATGGTGAGGGCTGCCATTTAAAGAGCACTGGGTAGGGGCGCCTGGGTGGCTCAGTCACTTAAGCGTCCAACTTCGGCTCAGGTCATGATCTCACATTCGTGGGTTCGAGCCCCCACATCGGGCTCTGTGTTGACAGCGCAGAGCCGGGAGCCTGCTTCGGATTCTGTGTCTCCCTCTCTCTCTGCCCCTCCCCCCACCGCTCACGGTCCGTCTCTCTCTCAAAAATAAATAAACATTAAAAAAATAAAGAGCACTGGGTATCTGCCAGGTTCTGCGCTCTGCTATTTACATGCATCTTTCAAGGCTAAGAAGTAGGTACTATTACTGTCCTCGTTTTACAGATGAGGAAATTGAGACCCGGGAGGGTGAACATGTCCAAGATGAAACAGCTAGGAAATGGTCAGGTCAGGATAGAATGTAAGGAAAAGCAGAATTGCCGGGATTGTTAGGCATGTAGATCAGTATATGAGGTTAAGGGCTAAACTTATTCCCATTTTACCTGTGAGGAGTCGGCGGTAAGGAGAGGTTCTGTCACTTGGCCAGGCGCACAGGTATAGAGCATCCAGGTAGCAGGAGTCAGTAAGTAGGGCTTCTTCCTCCTTCCCTCCCCGTCCTTGTTCCTTTTGAAAAGTCGAGCCACTTAAATATTTGCTAAAGATGAGTAAGATTTGAAATAAGTAGGGTGAAGCCTCACTTTGCATTGATTAGAGACAAGTCCAGTGGAAATTAATCAAAAGTTTGAATTATAGGCTACGTGAAAAGAAATGCAGTTTTCATCACTTGCAAATACATATAATCACTGGAACCAAGCTGCTAGGACTCTTCAGGGCATCTGCTTTAATGAATAGCGAAGAATGATTTGTACTTAGGACATCAACCGTTGCCCAGAGGGCTCCCAAGCAATTTGCCCTCCGCGGTACATTCAACTCCGCTCCCCTGTGATCTTGCCATCGGTCATCATCTGCTCAGCAAGCCCTTCCATCGGAGATGCCGTAAAGGTACACTGCGATCAGGTCTCCGACACAATTCTCACAAACTCCAAATTGGTGACATCTGAATAAGCCAAGGACATACTGAATCTGGGGGATTTGAAGAGACAAAAAACAACCAAAAAACAAAAATAAAATGCCAACGTGTTTGGGTTGGTTCTGGCTCAGGAGTTCGAGTGAGGAGGCGGGGTCTGTTGGCAAGCACTGATCACTCTCCTCTCTGATTGTTCTGCAGGCCTGATCTTAGTCATTTACTTCTTCTTCTATGCCTCCCTGGCTGCTGTGATTACCCTCTGCATGTACACGCTATTTCTGACCATCAGTCCTTACATGCCGACCTTCACCGAGAGGGTGAAGCCTCCTGGTGAGTGCCAAACGCCCTGTGCTGTCAGAACTTGCTGGACGGAAACCTGCCTCCGCAGCATGTTCAGCCTCAATTAACTCTGGCTCTTCCCGGTAATGACTTAGGGATTCAATTATTAAGAGTAAAAGTAAGATGGTATTTGGCAAATTACGGTCCTTTTTATTTTGATTGCCTGGGCGGGGGGTGAAGGTTTCATGGGAATCGATACAAAAAAAAAAATTATCCCAAGAATGGGTTAATATATCTAAGACGTGTTTTCATTGCCAGGAGTGATGATCAGACCCTTCGCCCATAGCCTTAACTTCAACTTCAACGTTTCCGAACCTGACACCTGGCAGCATTATGTCATTAGCCTAAATGGCTTTCTCCAGGGTAAGTTCCTCTGAAGGGGGGAAATCTCTTTGGAAGGATGATGGGGATGGGGATTCAAAATTCGCAATGCACCAGAAACCCCACTCTTATTAACCCCAGCCCATCCCGGTCTTTCTTTACCTTGCACCTCCCTCAGCAACTGTACATACAATCAAAACCGCTCTAGTTTGGGATTGTATGTTGCCTTGAAAACATATAAGCCAACTCTCCAGCACTCTGCTAAGTTCACTGGGGCAGAGAACTTGTTTTCTTTTCTTGAACATTCTAGGGCACCTACTTATGTCCTGGGCTCATCCAGATGAGTCCTGGGCTCAGTAATTATGAAAGATAATTCGAGGTGGGGGTAGTGTTGAGGAAAGAAGGGTGTTTTCCAGAACAGAAAGATTCCTGCCCCCCTATACTTTCTCAAGGGAAGGGAATTCATTGCTTGGAGATGGGCCATCTTCAAGGAAGAGAGCAAGGGTCTTCATTTAATAGCATCCCAACAGGGAGTTAGAGGAAGAATCTCTCTGGGTGACAGTCACTCCAGCATTTTGATTGCAAGTGTTTTCAAGATGCCTATCTCTATAGCGTCATCAGATACCCTTTCAGGGACAAATGAGTGGCTTCTTGAGAAGCCCTTCCAAAGAGTGAAAACTGAGGTAGCAATTTGTTGAGGGTTCAACACAGAGCACACAGGCTATCAAAAAGGAGCCCCAGTGGGTTTACCTTGCTGCACCAATTATTTGTGGCAAAAAGCCAGTTGGATCGGTCTGGTTGTCCCTTCCTGGCCAAAGGGGGTACAGATAGGGAGTGGTAGAATGTGCACTGAATTAGGAGAAAAACAATCTCTTACGTGGTGGGAAGTGTTATGTAAATGCGTAAATTTTGTCATTTAACCTTAATTCTGCATAGCAGAATCTACTGTCTCCAGTTTATGAATGGGGCAACTGAGGCTCAGAAAGGGGAAGTAACAGGGTGCCCGAGTAGCTCAGTTGGTTAAGCGTCCGACTTCGGCTCAGATCATGATCTCGAGGTCCGGTCTGTGAGTTCGAGCCTTGCATCGGGCTCTGTGCTGACAGCTCAGAGTCTGGAGCCTTCTTTGGATTCTGTGTCTCCCTCTCGCTCTCTGCCCCTCCCCCGCTCTCTCTCTCTTGCTCTCTCTCTCAAAAATAAACATTAAACAAATTTAAAAAAAAGAAAGAAAGAGGAAGTAACGTGATAAAAAGTCTCCTGGCAGCTGAACCAGTGTTTAAACCCACATCCGTGGTTTTGACCCCCTTGCTACTCAAAGTGCGATCCAAGACCCGCAGCATCGGCATCGCCTGGGGGGTTGCTACAAAGCCAGGCTCTCGGGCCCTGCCCCAGACCGGTTGGGTCAGGATCTGCACTTAAACAAGATCCACAGGTGATCTGTATGAACTTTAAAGATTGAGAAATACTGCTTTTCATAATTCTTTGCTGCTGCCATATGACCAGGAGTTAGAAACTCAGTTTTGTATCTATCAGTCATGCTCAGTGTCATTTTGGGTAAGTCTGAGTTTCAGATCCCTCACTTGTAAAATGAGGGGGGCTGGGTCCTCTCTGAGTCCATGTAGTTCCTTTTTGAGCTAAAAAAAATGTTCTGGGCATCTTAGCCGGCGCAATATCTTCTTTTCTTTCAAAATACTTGTGAGATATTACAGGCGTGTTGCCAGAATCTCTGCTGAGGAAATCCCTCCGAGAAGCTAGTAGATGGAGAAATACCGATTCTGACCTGATGACAGAGGTGGAGAACAGTAGGGAAAGCACTGGGTTTTTAGTTCCTAAGTGTAGATAACATGCCCTACTTAAAAGGGACACATCTCTGAAATAGACATCCCAGAGTATCAATTTCATTCCCAGGAGGACTGGGATTTTGCAATAAGGGTCATGCCCATGTCACATTATTTTTAATGGAACTATCTCAAGAGAAACAATGAGCATGTGATTAGAGCTTCTATTTAGAAACTTATTATTTGCACATAGTTCTTGTTCTAAAAAAAAGATTAAAACAAAACCTTGAATTGAATGTAGCTTTGTCAAAGGCAAAATAAAGGCTTAACCATAATTGGAATAGATTTTAAATTCCCAGTTGCTCCTGAACAATATTAAACCCAAGTCACAACCTGTCTAGATGAAAACCCAGCAGGACATTTGGAGTTTTACCACTGGTAGATCACAGGTGCACAATTTCCTCTGAAAAATGAAGCTACTGGAGGGGCACCTTGGTGGCTCAGTCGGTTAGGCATCTGAATTCAGCTCAGATCACGATCTCACAGTTTGTGGGTTCGAGCCCCACGTCAGGCTCCACACTAGTAGTGTGAAGCCGGCTTGGGATTCTCCCTCTCCCTCTCTCTCTGCCCCTTCCTCTGCTCGTACTTTCTCCCCCTCTCAAAAGTAAAAAATAAATCTAAAAAAAAAAAAAAACTAAGATACTGGGAACATGAGTGCACAGAGGCTGGACCTAGCAGGACTAACCAGATTCCATCATTTAAAACAAAACTGGAAATGATGCAATAATTTCCAAAGCTCAGTTCCATGGCATCTGGTGGGCCAAAGAGTGAGCTCACAGACAGCCCCTTTTAGCTCTCCCCCTGATGTGCATGCCTTGCGCACATGTTACGTTCCATCCAATGTAAAGGGACGTGAACTCTGAGTGCCTCGGGTCTACTGAGTGCCTCAGTAGACAAGATCTTACCCTCTCAGTGGAGGCGCTATGGTTGTTGTTAGTTTCTGTCTTTCTTTTTTTCTTTTTTGAAAGTTATTAGAGAGCGCGCGCGCGCATATGCTAGGGGCAGAGAGAGAGAGACAGAATCCCAAGGAGGCCCCTCTGTCAGTGTAGAGCACCACAGGGGCTCTAACTCATGAACCGAGATCAAGAGTCCCATGCTGGGATGCCTGGGTGGCTCAATCGGTTAAGTGTCCAACTTTGACTCAGGTCATGATCTCACAGTTCTTGAGTTCAAGCCCTACATGGGGCTCTGTGCTGACAGCTCGGAGCCTGGAGCCTGCTTCCGATTCTGTGCCCCCCTCTCTCTCTGCCCCTCCCCTGTTTGTGCTCTGTCTCTCTCTCAAAAATAAATGAACATTAAAAATTTTTTAAAAAGAAAGAGTCTGGTGCTTAACCGACTGAGCCACTCAGGCGCCCCTGGTTTCTGTCTTTCAACCTAAGCTTCTGTTTTGCAGTGCTAACTTCCCTCGGTAAGGGATGAGAAGCTGGTTTTATCTCCTCTTCTTCCTCCCTCTCTTCTTCTTCCTCTCCCTTCCTCCTGTCCCACAACACGCACGTCTCATTCTCTTGCATCAGGTGGCTCTCATGGACCTCAAAGGGAGATGTTTCCCAGACTGAACTTAAAGAGATTTAGTCCAAGAGTTTCACTCCTTTATATAAGCCATGCCATGACATGATTCAGTCCCTCTTCCAAGATCTGTCCACCGTGTACCTATTCCTCTTCCAGAAGTAGAAGAGGCCGCCCCCCACGCTTACAATTTGCTATAGCTGAAAAGAAATAATGGAGAATAGAGAGAAGTTATAAGGTGACCAACACATGACCCAGAGGTAGATATTCCAAAGTTCCAAGGCAATGAGAAGCAATCAGATGATGGGCCGAGGGGACTAGCCCCAAAGGCTTCCCGGAAAGATGTTACTGATGAAAGTCCCCGGGGAACGGAGGCCCGGTCACAGAGCCTGGGCCAGACTGACTGGCCTTTCAGAGGCTCACCAGCAAGCTGGGGAAAGGAAACTAGGGAGGAGGACTACTGAAAGCATGGCCTTCCCCTGTAGCACCCGTCTAACGTGACCCTTTGCCACCCACACACATGCTTTAGGTTACAATGACAGTCTGCAAGAGGAAATGAATGTGGATTGTCCCCCGGGGCAGTACTTCATCCAAGATGGCGACGAGGATGAAGACAAGAAGGCCTGCCAGTTTAAGCGCTCCTTCCTGAAGAACTGCTCGGGCTTGGAGGACCCTACTTTTGGCTACTCTACTGGACAGCCCTGCATCCTTCTAAAGATGAACCGGGTATATTGGCCCTTGATACTCCGGCGATGATAAGTTGGATGAGCTGGGTAGGAGGGCTCTGGCCACTCCATTTCTCTTGGGCTCTGTCTTCATACACTGCAAGTTCGGCCATTTTTACTGACAGCATCATTAATACAAACAACCAGATCAACCTATCAAGCAATAATAGCTTTTTCTCCCTGAACACTTCCTATTTCCACTCATCTCCCTCACCCCCAGCCTGCCCTTTGATGCCCTCTATCAGTAATGAGGTCCTGGGCTGTTTGGAACAGGGTACTGACATGACGTGGGGGGACAATTCTTATAGCATAAAAAATGCATTTTCCTCCTCTCCTGCCATGCCTTAGGTGGGGTAGAGCCTTACCCAGGCACATCCCTCTTAAAACCAGAAAGTTCTTTACATCTTCAGGATTCTCTTGCTGCAGTTACCATCGTATGAACATCAGTCACAAACACCACTAGGGGAAAGCCAAGCTGCACAGTTCTGAAGATATTTTGCATTCTTTGCCCTCTGTAACATTCCTGAGAGGGCAACATAGATGAACTTTATGCCTAAGGAAAGGATGGCTTAAGGGCGGTTAAGAAAAGTCCCATTTTTTATTGTCAAATCTGTTTTCTTTTTTTGATTTTATATATATATAAACAACACTGGCTTTTCTTTTCATAGATTGTAGGCTTCCGTCCTGAACTTGGAGATCCTGTGAAGGTTTCCTGCAAAGTTCAGGTAAAGTGCCTTTTTTTTTTTAAGTTTATTTATTCATTTTGGGAGAGAGAGCGCACAGGACAGGGGCAGAGAGAGAGGGAGACACAGAATCCCAAGCAGGCTCTGCACTGTCAGTGCAGAGCCCGATGCGGGGCTCGATCTCACAAACCGGGAGATCATGACCTGAACCAAAGTCAGATGCTTAACCATCTGAGCCACCCAGGTGCCCCTAAAATGCCTTTTTGAATAGGTACTGTTAACACATCTATTTTATGCAAAAAGATGGCTCATCCCTTCCAAGGGCTTCCCCATGGATGATTGGCTATGGGTTAGGGAAAGGGTTAATCTTTTCATAACTACACCTCCCTTTAGTACCTTCAGGCCTCCGCACTGCCAGAAAGCATTCAGGTCATGTGGGTGCGTGTGTGCCTGTGCTGATATATACCTGTGAAAGCCGAAGAAGAGCCTCAGCTAAGGCCCACAGCAGGGAACGACAGTGTGCCACGTCATTAATTGGGATTCTGTTTACGCTTTTGCTTTTACCTCTAATTACTTGTTTCTTTGAACTAAACAAACAGCTTTCATTAGAGTCATTAGTCCCTGCTTTTAAAACAGAATTTCACTTTTTGCAGCAATGACCAGTGGCACTGGGTGTTGCAATAACAAATGACTACAAGGGAAGTAGAAACAGAACTCCATTAATATGCTAATTAACTGTCCCTCGGGAGACCATTAACTCCTATCTCATCTGCGCCAATTAGCTCCTTTGTAGGAAAAAGCCCTAGATCTTGGGTTTGCTTCCCAGACCGGAAGCAGTAGCTCCCTCTGGTTTCGTAACATCGACCGCACCCCCCCAGCCCTGGACAGTTGCAAGACCTGGTGTGTGAAGCTGGGTGATCCCATTCTCAGTACTAGAGATATAGCTCAAAGCTCCAGGCTGGACGGTGACAGATCAGAAAGCAGCAAAAGGCGGCATGTATTCATTCAGCAAGCGTGTATCGATCACTTATTATATACCAGGTACTTTGCTAGGTGCTGGGGGTGCCAAGATAAATATGACTCTGTCTCCGAAGTCAGGGCAATTGCGTATTACAGCTGCTATGAAAGGTGGAGCGGGGACATTGAAGAGGGAAAGGTTCGTTCCACGTGGGAGATGGTGACACTGAAGATGAGGTTTTGGGGTGTTTTTTTTTTTTTAGTTTATTTATTTATTTATTTATTTATTTTGAGAAAGCGCAAGCAGGGTAGGGGCAGAGAGAAAGGAAGAGAGAGAACCCCGAGCAGGCTCCGCGCTGGCAGCCCAGAGCTCGATGTGGGGCTTGAACTCACGAACCGCGAGATCATGACCTGAGCCAAAATCAAGAGTCGGACGCTTAACCGACCGAGCCACCCAGGCGCCCCGATGATGAGTTTTGAAAGGTCAGGCAGGGGGTTGCCGGGTGAACAAGGTAGGAAGGACATTCATTGTGTGCACACGTACATGGGTATGTGTAAACACACACACGTGAGGTGTGACTACAAACTAGTGGGACCGATTCCACAGAGTATTCACACAAAAAAATGAATTTCATTGCTTTTTAGAGGAATGTGTAACTAAATCATAAAGACCAACTCAGTCCTAAACCAGCGTATTAAGTGGATAGAATCCTGCTTACGGTTCCCTAGTGGAAGCCATTCATTTTTCAGCTTACACAGACTCTTGCTGAGAACTGTCCTTTCAAAAGACAACAAGCAATATTAAGTCTTTACACACTGTATAGTAATCAATATTGGTCGAAATCCACACCCACTTGTGGAAATCAAGCAGGATAAGGTAATTACTAGAATGAATTAAGGCGTATCGTATGAACGATTACACTATATTGACAGAAGTAATCACATGCCCCCCGTGAGTGATTTGCTGCTGGTGATGCAGTGTCTGTCCCTTATCAGCCCCCAGCCCTCTGCTATTTAGGACAAGCCTAATGCATAGCCAGACAGCTCAGTCCCCTACCTGATACGCTATGATGATGGTAGAGTTGTTTATTTAATCATTTCCAGTTATGGGTCCCCTCTTGCTTATTGTCCTGACGTCACCTGCTGTGCTTAAGCAGAGAATATGGTCAGAGACATGAGTTTAGGTGGGCCAGACTCTAGGCTGTGTCCCTATGAGTCAGGTCCCTGTGCACCTGGTGTGACATGCCATGAACCGAGCCCACGGTGTACGAGTCGTCGTGCAGTGGGATTATCTAGACATGGTCTAACTTACACCTGCCTCAAGGTCCAAGACCGGGTGCCAGGCCCAGTATGAGTTCTTTGGAGAGGGCCTGGTGTGTAGGCTCTTGTGCTGGAGCAGCTAAGGCAAGCCCTTTGGAGTCCTCCGTCTGGCTCCTCTAGGAGCCAGTGCAGAACCATATGGAGCACCTTGGGACTCCCCAGTCCAGACCTTCCATTCAGTAATCTTGGAACTGGAAGCCAAGGCACAATCTCTTTCTGGAAACGCTCTGGGGGATAGGTCTGGGGTAAGCTATGCCCCATTCTGCTTTCGTGGGTCTTCCTGGGACAGTTGGTTGTGGGTCACACAGTGATTTCACCTGGGGCGCAGGCCCCTTGAGCTCAGGCTCCAACTCACCGAGAGACCCGGCATCCGACATATACCTGCTTTTACTTACAGAGAGGTGATGAAAATGACATCCGATCCATCAATTACTACCCAGAGTCGGCTTCTTTTGACCTTCGCTACTACCCTTACTACGGCAAACTGACTCACGTAAGCCTGTATCCTTTTCAGTCTTTGCTGTCAGAAAGGGCTCGGAGACACAGGAAGGAAGGGCTGTTTGGTATCTACGGGAATTAGGAGGCAGCCTAATTAGGAATTAGGAATTAGGGGTCAGCAGGGTGAGTAGCTGCTGGCCAAGACCAGCAGCCCCCTCTACCAATTCCCAGTACAACCGCTGCTTTCCATATCTGAAGGAATCTCAGATAGGGTCTGGTCTGACTCCTTCAGTTTACAGATGGAGAAATTAGGGTTCGGAGAGGGACAGTGACTTGCCCGACACACACAGCTAATTAGTGACAGAGCCGGGAGCAGACAAATCACTGTCGTTACACTCAGCTGTGCCCAAATAATCACACTTGCCTGTTCCGCCCAGTGGAAGCCCCAGGGCAGTGGTTGTGGGTCATACGGTGAGGCTTCATCTCTGGCGTAGAGATTTGAAAGATCCTAGTTCTGCTTTGACTCATGGTCTGATATCCAGGAAATCATATCACGCAGAGGCAGAATTCGTTTTCCCCAGAGGACAGTCAGACATCTGAGAGGAACTTACAAGAGAAATGTGTGATTTCCCCCACCGTCCCAGGGCAGAGCGGGCATGTCACTGGCTTTAGCCATCTGTGACTTGGCATCATGGGGTTTGCTCGGTTCCCTTTGCGAGGGGTTATCCCATCCCGCACTGACTATCTGATCCCTTCCATCCTGTGACCCACCCCCGCCCTGTCCCCTCCTCACACTGAGGATTCATTGTTCTTCCGCCTACAGGTTAACTACACCTCCCCACTGGTGGCCATGCACTTTACAGACGTGGTGAAGAACCAGGCGGTGCCCGTGCAGTGCCAACTGAAGGGCAAGGGCATCATAAATGATGTCATCAATGATCGTTTTGTGGGGAGGGTAATCTTTACTCTGAACATAGAAACCTAAGAACTTCAGGGGCCACTTCCGCTAGTTCTGTTTCTGTTCTATTTCATGGACCCCTGGTAGTTCCTGAATTCTTTTTCTTCAATCAGGACACAGCCAGACGGAACTTAAGACAGCAGATGATCTTTCCTTGCCTTTGACATATGTGTAAAATGACATTGTGGCATTGATTTTTTTAAAGGTAGTCTCTCCTGATAACAGATTCTATTAATTTCCTCCCCCCGCCCCCACTTAAACGAAAACCGTTCTTGCTGCTACAAGCCTCTCACCGTAGTGTAAACATAGTGTCTGATAAAATTCACAAGGGCCATGAAGGAGACTTTCTATGATGGTTTGAAATTCATCGTGTTTTGTAAGATTCTGTTGTTTTGAGAGGTGAGATTCCTCCCAACCAGGCTGATAACTAACCTTTTGTTTGTTTGTTTGTTTTTGTCTTAACCTGCCTGGCAAGTTCCTTCCCTGGGAATCGCCGATCAGACCAACCCAGAATACACCTAGGGCTACCAGGCCTAGAGAACTCTATACCCAAGGGTGCTTGAGGGACTGGCTGTCTCAAATGGGCAACTAAAACAAATACTGATTTGAAGACTAGGTTATCTTCAACTGGGACAGAAAGCAGTGCTAACTGGATATCGTTCTGGAATAGAAACGAAGACCTTTCCTATGACTTTTTTGGGAGGCGGGGTCCATAGCGACTGGGGAGAATACCTACCATGTGGATGTGACCGGTATTTGATTCCTTGCTCTGTGGTGTCATCATCCAAAGGCCAACATCCTTGCATGCAGGTCTGCCTCGGCTTCAGGGAAAGGAAAAAAACAAGGAAGATTTCCGCCAGCGAATTATTCTTGGGCTGTCTGCTTGACAGTACTATAATGTTCTTTGAGAACATCGGGGATGGGCGTGTTGACCCCCGGCTACAGCCCTGGGGATTGAAATCATGGTCTGCCAACTGATACGTGGCGAGACAGAGAGCTCCTGCCGGGTCACCCTAAATCCAAGGCCCGTTGCTAGCGTTCCATTTGGCTAGAAAACGACATGAGGCCGATGTTTACCCAGGTTGTGGATCGGCCAGGCTGCTTTGTCTTAGCTTTGGCCATGGGATCATTCCACTGCGTCTTAACACCTCCACCAGGGGGAGGGCTGGGACAAGGAGAAAAAGCGAGCATTTGAGAATGGCATAGGGTCTCAGGGTCCAAAGTAAGCTGAAATGCCATCTAGAAGCATCCGGAGTCTGAATGTCCTCTATACTGTTTATGCTCTCCCAAAACAGGGAACTGGCAGTCCGGTAGTGAAGACATACAAGCAGAGAAGTGACTAGGAACTCGTGTGACGAGTTATAAAACCAGTATGTGGAAATGCTAGGGGAACATGAGGAAAAGTAACTAACTTGAGCTGAGAAGGTAGCAGAGGGAATTTCACCTGCAAAGTCACGATCACGAAAGACCACGGTGTGTTTGGGTAACTGGGGGCAGTTCGTGTGGCTGGAGTGTAAGGGGCTCAGAGGAATGACCAGGAGTGGCAGGGGATTAGACCAGAGAGAGATACCGGCTGAGAACCGGGATTAGACTAGAGAGAGAGCCCTAGAGAGAGGGCTGGGGTTTAACCCAGTAAGTGAAAAGGAGTCATTAAAGTCTTTTAAGCAGGGAAGCTCTGTGATCATATTCGCACTTCAGAAAGAGCACTTTGGCAGCCACAATAGGAAGGGTGGGTCGGAGAGGCCAAGCCTGGGGAATGAGGGAGAAGGAAGAGTCGAGAATGACTCCACGGTTTTGAGCGTGGCTGGAACCGGCGTGATGGTGATGTTGTTGATCAAGACTGAGAACACAAGAGAGAAGCGAGATTGGAGAGCAAGATGTGGTCCATTTTGGACGTTTAAAGCTCATGATTCCTATTGGTCGGACACTGATCACAAGCCGTAATCACAAGCGGGGTGGGGGAGAAGGAAATCTGAGAACAAAAGCAACATGTGCCTAAGTGAACTCTCTTAAGAAATTCTAAGCTATTTAATCTCAGGAACCTGAGCCAGTCCTGTAAACACACCACAGCGATCTAGTCTCTCAGATACTGTTTTTCTCTCCGCTGTGGCAGGAGGCGCTACTAGGGTGTTTCAGAATCCCCTTCCCACTTGCAACTCAGTAGAGGGGAGCTGACCTCTACTAACAAGCGACAAAAGATATTCGATGGCAGATCTGTGGAAAATACAAAACAAAACAAAACAAAACAACGAAACTGTCGTCCCCCAACCCCTTTCCTTACCAGATTCGAGTTTCAGAGCGAATCTTTTAAAAAAGAAAGAAACAAAAGACTTGAAGACTGTAACTTGAAAACCACTTAAAAAATACCTCCGAAAAACCAAACTCTCAAGATTCAGTAGCAAAAGGTCATAGAACATTAGGTCTGGAAAAGGATATTAGAGTGTTTAGAGAAATCAACCTGCCTCGCATCTGACTCCAGGTCCAGTGCTCTTTCTACTCTGAGCTGCTGCTTACCAGGAAGCACCGTCCTTTTTAAAAATCAATGGGTGATCCCGAACATTTTGAAGCATATGTCAAATTTGAGTCCGAATAGTTAACATTTCACAGGAATTCAACTACTGGTGCTATATTTTATACATAATACATTATCCCATTACATCCGTTGACTATTCCACAGACAAGGAATTGTGAATTTTTTGTCATACCGTAGTTTTCATTCAATGGAATCCATTGGGTCCACAGTTTCAAAGCAGTATTGAATAGTACTGGGATGGTTTGGGTTGTTAGCTGGGACATGAAAAAAATAGCTTTATTACACAGAACTGGATATAATTATATATATATATATATATATTCATGAAAATAGAATTCTAACAGTTCAACCAACTTGAGGTGGGTTCATTTAAATCATCCCCCACACAGCAAACGTGCCAGGATTTGATTTGTATCCCATCGGCCGCAATGCACTTGATTTTACTTAGTTGTCAATAAGAATTACTACTTCAAATGCCTTCATGGTTTTGTCCATGCTAGATTTATGATTTCTCACCCCTCCAAAATCATTACCCTAAAGTAACTTTTCTCAGGCATCTATTTGCTGGGAATCTTCATGTAGAAAACATTGCTATTGTATTGAGGAGTTGTTGACAACAATAAATTGAAATAAAAAAGAAGCGTATGGTTTCCTCTTTCCAGACTGTACCACTGATTTCCCCACAGGAATACCGGGCAGCCATGTGGGTGCAAAACTTGACAGGTAACAGCCTATTCGTTTAAAACTTTTTTTTTCTTCTTCCCCCGACTTTTTTTTTTTTTTTTTTTTTTTTTTTTTTTTTTTTTTTTTTTTTTTTTCTCTTGGAGTTTAACCACAGGAGGATGAAACTGAAAGCTGTTTCATTTCTGAGCATTTTTCCTTTTGTAGTCTCCATGCTCTGGTTTCTCAGAAGACTACTTTGTCAGAGCAAACTTCCTCTCTTCATCGAGTCCTGGTATAAATTGTTCTATTTGTTTGTGTAGGAAAGGAACACTAGGAAAAACTTTGAGGTGGGGCGAAGGAACCAAAATCCAAAGAGAAACTGCAGTTGCTTGATGAAAGCCCGGCTAAGTGACTTTAGGGCACAACTGGCCACAAATGGTCTCCCAGAGCAAATCTCTAATGGTAATTGCAACTAAAGACAGAAATATTTCCACTCCCTTGTTTGACTCAGAGACTCAGCTGCTATAGGAATCCCTTCTTTCTTTGGAAGCTGCCATGGCCCAAGGTCTACTAGGTTTATATGGTTTGATTGCGGTGATGTCTGCGACCCTGATGCATTTCTCCTACCTAGGTTCTTTGTTAGAGTTATTTTCCTTACTGATTTCCTCTTAAAGTATTCAAACATGATAAAGCAATTTAGCCAAATCCTACAGAAGCGTGATTTACACTGTGATTTTTATCGAGGCAGAGAATAGAGGTTTGGATGCGTGTGGTGGTGGGGAGGAAGGATAGGATAGATGGAGGCAAAGAGCAAGGAAGGAATTGGAAGGCTGAATAGCCCTGCCTACTTCGCAAAGTTCTTTAGTTGCAGGCTAGAGGGAAGACAAGCTGATAGGAGGATCTAAAAGGCTTAAGAAGGATGTGATAGGCTCTCAATCTGGCAGCTTAGTCTCCAAGATGTACTTCTGTGCAGGCTCCTGTGTGGCCATAACATCAATCAAGGTTCCAACAATAAATAGCGTACTTGGGGTGCCTGGGTGGCTCTGTCGGTTAAGCGTCTGAATTCGGCTCAGGTCATGATCTCAAGGTTCCAGCCCCACATTAGGCTCTCTGCTGTCAGCAGGGAACCTGCTTCAGATCCTCTGTCTCCCTCTCTCTCTGCCCCTCCCTTGCTCACGCTCTCTTTCCCTCTCTCTCAAAAAATAAAGAAACATTAAAAAATAAATAAATAGGGGCGTCTGAGTGACTCAGTTGGTTAAGCATCTGACTCTTGATTTTGGCTCAGGTCATGATCTCACAGTTCATGAGTTCGAGCCCCGTGTCGGGCTCTGCGCTGACAGTGCAGAGCCTGCTTAGGATTCTCTCTCTCTCCCTCCGCTCCTCCCCTGCTTGTACTATCTCTCTGTCTCTCTCTTTCTCTCCAAATAAATAAACTTAAAAAAATAAAAATATGCAAATAAATAAAATAGCACACTTGACAAAATGGAATAATTGGAAGGGGGGTTATTTACAAAGACATTACTTATAAATGTGTAGACACAGGGAACCACCAGAGAATAGCACAATAGCCCGCGCTAGTATAAGTGAACCATTATCTTCCCCAGACCTTAAGGGGCAGGGGTAGGAGGTGGCTCCCACAACCCAGAAAGACTGAGTCCTGTACAACTGACTGCCTTGAAAGGAGTGGTGACCTTGTTGAGGGACTAAGCTAGGCCAAGGTGATCTTGTGTGTGTGTGCAGGGGGGTAATCCTACACCTGTTTATGGTTGTGTCTGAGCTTCTCAACTAAAATCTTCTCAAAATTTTAACATTAAGTTCTCCAAAGACTGGTCCTGTTACTCCACCCTAGCATTTTGTCGACATCCTTCACTTAAAAGAAAGGGAGTTTGAAAAGAGAAGGAAGCCACTTGGATTTATTCTGCTTCATCTTTACCAAAAAAACATTCTATAATTCAACTCTGCATTGAATGTCTGGCTTGCATAAGACATTTTCTTTCCAGAACAGAATGATACAACCTTCATAACATAGTGAACTTGAATGAGAAAAGGATTTGTCTTCCATTAAGGACAAACATGTTCAGAAATGAGAGTCGGGATAAGGTGACATCCTTTCCCTCCTCTCTAATCCTCCAGCTGATGATGTCATCTTGTAGATAGAAAATCCTAAGGAATCTATGAAAAGACTATTACAGCTAATGAACAATTCACCAAAATTGCAAGACAAAAGATCAGTATACAAAAATCAGTTGTCCCTCTATACACTAGCAGTGAACAACTAAAAAAAGGAATGAACAAAACAATGCCATTTACAATTGCACAAAAAATAAAATACTTAGGAAAAGATTAACAAAAGAAACCCAAGACTTGCGCACTGAAAACTACATAGCATTGTTGAAATAAAAGAGCTAAGACAATGGAAAGACACCCATGCTCATGAATTAGAAGATCAATATTGCTAAAATGGCAATACTTTCCAAATTGATCTACATATTCAATACAATCCTTTCAAAACTCCAACTTCCTTTTTTTTCCAGAAATTGATATGGTAATCCAAAGTTTCATGTGGAAATGTAAGGGACCCAGGAAAAGCCAAAATAGTTTTGAAAAAGAACAAATCTGGAAGACTCATACATCTCAATTTCAAAACTTACTGCGAAGCTAGAGTAATTAAAACAGTGTGGTACTAGGGAGCCTGGGTGGCTCAATCAGTTAAGCATCTGACTTCAGCTCAGGTCATGATCTCACGGCTTGTGGGTTTGAGCCCTCCCTCAGGCTCTGTGCTGGCAGCTCGGAACCTGGAGCCTGCCTCATATTCCCTCTGTGTCTCCCTCTCTCTCAGCCCCTCCCCCACTCATGCCCTGTCTGTCTCTCTCTCTCTCAAAGATAAATACACATTACAAGTTTTTTCAAAGTTAACTCCAAATGGATCAAAGATCTAAATGTAAGAGCTAAAATTGTAAAATTCTTAGAAGAAATATAGACATAAATCTTTGGACCTTGGATTAAACAGTGGTTTTTTAAATACAAAATTGTGCAGTCTCAAGAGATATTTCTCCAAAAGAGATATACAAATGACTAACAAATATATGAAAATGTGGTAAATGTCATTAGTCATCAGGGAAATGCAAATAAAACCACAATAAGATACCATTTCACATCCATTATAATGGCTAATAAAAAAAGGACAATAACAAGTGTTGCTGAGGATGTGGAGAAATTAGAACCCTCATAAACTGCTGGAGAGAATGTAAAATGGTGGAGGCACTTTGGAAAAAACAAGTTTGGCGGTTCTTCCAAAGGTTAAATACAGAGCTTCCCATTTGACCCAGAAATTCCTCTCCTAGATACACACCGAAGATAATTAAAAACATATGTCCACCCAAAAGCATGTGTGCAAATGTCCACAGCAGTATTATTCATAATAACCAAAAAGTGGAAATACCCCAATGTCCATCAACTGATGGATGAATAAACCAAGTGGGGCATATCCATATAATGGAATCTTACTCAGCTGTAAAGGGTATGAAATACTGATCCGTGCTATAGCATAGATAAACCTTAAAACATTATGCTAACTTAAAGGAGCCAGAAACAAAAGGTCACATATATGATCCCATTTATAAGACATGTCCAGAATAGGCAAGCCCATAAAGACACAAAACAGATCAGTGGTTCGCAGGGAGGGGCTAGAGGGAGGTGGGATAGAGAGTGCTAATGGGGATGAGAATCTCTCTCTCTCTCTCTCTCCCTCTCTCTCTCCATCCATCCATCCATCCGTCTATTCATCTATGTATCTATAGACAGAGGGAGGGAGAGAAATTTCTGGGTCTTACGGCAACTTCTTCTTTAACTTTTACAGGAACTGACAAAACTGTTTTCCAAAGCAGCTGCACCATTTTACAGGCCCAGCAGCAATGTATCAGAGTTCCAATTTCTCCATACCCTTGCCTACGCTTGTTACTGTCCATTTTTAAAATTATAGCCCTCCCACTGGGTGTGCAGTTGTATTTCGTTTTGGTTTTGATTTGCATTTTGCGTTTCCCCAATAACTGGTAATGTTGACCATTTTTTTTCACATGCTCCTTGACTGTATATTTTCCTTGGAGAAAATCTATTTTCAGAGTCTGTGCTCATTTTCAGTTGGGTTGTCTTTTTACTATTTTTGTTAGAGCTATTTTTGTATTGTGGATATTAGACCCATATCAAGTATAAGATTTACATAACTTTTCTCCCATTTTATGGATTGTCTTTTCAATTTCTTAATAGAATCCTTTGAAGTAAAAAAACTTTTAATTTGGGCGAGGTCCAATTTATAGAGTCTTTCCTTTGTTGTTTGTGCTTTTGGTCTCATATCTAAGAAACTCTTTCCTAGCTCAAGGTCATAAAGTTTATTCCTATGTTTTCTTCTGTTTTGGAGTGTTTGCTGGTCCACTTAGATCTATAACCATTTTGAGTTACCGCACTCTTTTAATTACTATAGCTTTGTAGCAAGTTGTAATTGGAAAGTGTGAATCTTCCAACTTTGTTGTTGTTGTTCTTCTTTTTTTTAAGTTTATTTATTTGGGTGCCTGGGTGGCTCAGTTGGTTGAGCATCCAGCTTCAGCTCAGGTCATGGTGTCGTGGTTCGTGGGTTCGTGGGTTCGAGGCCCATACAGGGCTCACTGCTGTCAGCACAGAGCCCGCTTCAGATCCTTTCTGCTCCTCCCACACACACGTGTGTGTGTGTGCTCTCTCTCTTTTTCAAAAATGAATAAACATTAAAAAGATAAGAAAGTTTATTTTTGGAAGAGAGAGCATGAACAGGGGAGGGACAGAAACAGAGAGAGAGAGAGAGAGAGAGAGAGAGAGAGAGAGAATCTCAAGCAGGATCCACGCTATCAGCATGGAGCCAGATGCAGGGCTCGAACCCACAAACTGTGAGATCATGACCTGAGCTGAAATTCAGAGTCGGATGCTTAACCAAGTGAGCCACCCAGGTGCCCGTGTTCTTTTCAAGGGCGTTTTTTTTTTTTTTTTTTGGATTTTATGCATCCTTTTAATTTCTATGTAAATTTTTGGATCTGTTTGTTAATTTCTACAAGAAGAGTTCTATTTCAATGGTTGCTTTAGGATTTATAGCAGGTTTTTCTCAACCTCAGCATTGTTGACCTTTGAGGCCAGCTACTTGTTTTGGGGGCTGTCCTGTGTATTTTACAGCATCCTTGGCCTCTATCCAATAAATACCAGTTTGGGAAACCAAACATGTCTCCAGACATTGTTGAATCTTCCAGGGTTCAAAATCACCCCTGATTGAGAGCCACTGGTTTAGAGTTCACATCTTTCACAACACAATCTACCTTTAAGTTATATTCTACCATTTTTCTCATTCAGACGTTCTGGCTATTGTTATCAGACATTTTACTTATTCATATGTCATAAGCCCCACCACACATTTTTACTATTTTTATGTAAACAGTTTTTTAAAGACATTTAAATAATAAGAAAAAAATCGTGTGTATTTAATCATGGGGTTGCCATTTCCAGGGCTCTTTACTCCTTGGTCCTGCAGACCCAGGTTTCCAAATAGCATCATTTTCTTTCTGCTTGAAGAACGTCCTTTAACATGTTTGGTAACGCAGATGGTTTCTTTTGGCTTTTGTATGCCTGAAAGCCCTTATTTTTGCCTTTGTTTTTGAAAAATATGTTGATGAGTACAGAATTCTTGATTAAGAGTGTTTTCTTTCACTTCTTTAGAGATGTCGCTTCACTGTCTCCTGGCTTGTTTCTCCACATGTTAACCTTTGCACATATCATATCTTTTTTCCCCTTACTGTTTGTAGGATTTTCTCTTAACGCTATTTCTAAGCAATTTGACATCCTGTGCCTCGTGTAGTTTCCATGCTCCTTGTGCTGAGAGTTCACTGATCTTCTGGGAGCTGTGGGCCTGTCGTTTCCCTAAAATTTAGAAATAACTCGGCCATTATCTCTTCTCCAAATATTCTTCCAGCTACCATCCTCACCTCATCCTCTCTTTCTGGGACTCCAAATACATACATACATAACTCTCTCTCTCTCTCTCTCTCTCTCTCTCTCTCTCTATATATATATATATATATATATATTTGCCTGAAATTTTCCCACAACTCACTGATACACTGATCTTTTTTTCAGTTTTTTTTCCTAAATTATTTCGTTGTGACTATTTTCTATTGTTATACCTTCAAGTACACCAACACTTTTCTCTACAACTGGTAATCTACCATTAATCCAATATAGTGCTTAGTTCATCTCAGATATTGTAGTTTTCATTTCTACAAGTTTGATTTGGGTCCTTTTTATATCTTCCATGTCTCCACTTATTATGTCCAGCCTTTCTGTAGTTTATTGAGGATGTGAAATACATTTATAACGACTTTTTCAAAAAGATTAGATGCTTAAAGATCTGTGGGCAGTGGTACACGGCCCGGCCCACTGGTTGGGAACCCGGGAGGAAAATGATCGGAAGATCGCAGGCAAAAGAGTTTGGGCTATTGATGAGCATGTGGCAATGTCGACAAAGCGTGAAGATCTTTGTATCACTTGTTAATGCTCACCAAACAGTGTCTGCCACGGAAGAGGTACTAAAAAGCCAAGTAAACAAAATGACTTGGTCAGTTGACATCAGCCAGTCACTTCAGTGCCAGCATGTTGAGCACACGAACAAGGTGACTTTCGTGGCAGAGGTGGAGACTAAATATGGGCCCAATGTCATGGATTCATACTCACCAAGACTGGTCTGGCTATTGCTACCTCTAAACCTCTAACCTGCCAGCCAATTAGGGCAACAGGGATGGCATCATCACTTTACATGTCCAACTGACCATTTGGTGACAAGTTGACTACAATGAGCCACTTCACTCTTGGATGTACTAATAGTTCATTTTCACAGCAATGGATGCATATTCCTGGTATGGGTTTGCCTTTCTTAATCACAAGGTCCCAGCCAATGCTGCTGTGTGAGATATTACAGAGTATTTGATCAATTGGCATGTGATAGTACATCAGATTGCATTAAACGAGGGGATGCATTTTATAGCAAAGGAGAATCAAGAATGGGCTTATGACGATGGGATCTACTGGTTCCATACCATATGACACCCCCTAGAAAGCTGATATCCTGACAAAGTAATGGAATTGCCTGCTGAAGAACAACAGCTGAAGCGCCAACTCAAAGGCAATGTTTGTGAAGACAGAATCCTATTCTCCAGAATACGTTAAATCCAATGAATCAAACTTTTTTACACGGTGTGTGTCCTCAACTAGAAGAATACATGAGTTTAGGAACCAACGAGTGGAAGCAAGAATAGCCACACTTATCATCACTTCCAAGGACACACTTGGGGGACTTTGTGTTTGCCATCCCTGCAATTCTGAACTTTCTAAAGTTAGAGGTGTTAGCCCTGTAGGGAGCCTGCTAGATCTAGCCCAGCATTTCTCAACCGTGCCACTAATGACGTTGGGGGCTAGGTAATTCTTCATTCGCAGGGGCTGTCCTGTACATTGTAGGATATTTAACAGCATCCTTGGCTAGATGCCAGTAGCACACTCTTCCCAGTTGTGATGAACAAAAATGTCTCCAGGTATTTCCAAATGTTCCCTGGGAGGCTGAAGTGCCCCAAGTGGGGAATCACTGCTCCATCCAATGAGGGAAAAAGAAGATTCATATTGAACTACAATTGGTGGCTGCCACCTGGGCATTTTGACCTCCTTATGTCCAGGATCCAGCAGGCAAGAAGAGGAGTCACCATTTTAACTTGGTCAATTGACCCTGATCATTAGGAGACAGGGATACTATTTTTTTAATTCTACAGTTTATTTATTTATTGTGAGAGAGACAGAGAGAGCACAAGCTGGGGAGGGGCAGAGAAAGAGAGAGAGAGAGAGAGAGAGAGAGAGGGAGAAGCCCAAGCAGGCTTTGCAGAGTCAGCACAGAGCCCAACATGGGCTCAAACTCACAAAAACATGAGTTCATGATCTGAGCCGAAATCAAGAGTCAGACACTTAACTGACAGAGCCACCCAGGTGCCCCTGGAGATAAGGCTACTATTGTACAATGGGAACAGGGAGCAACTGTTGGAGGATAAAGTAGTCTCTAAGGAGAAGCATCTGCTAGGTTAGACTGCTATTCTGTTAGAGATCTGTCCAGTAAGGAGAAAAGTCCAAATGGATACACACAGTTTGTTATTCACATAGATAGAATAAGCAAGATCAGCACAGTGTCAGCTCCCCACATCCCTAATCACGTAGGATGACACTTGAACCTCAGGGGTCAGATAACAGACTGCTAGATCACTGTTGTGGAGGAACCAATTCTAGACTACAGCTAAGAGGTGTTAGAGCCTGTATCTATATGCTAAGGAGGCCGAGGTAGATAGCCCATGTCTCACTGAAACCAGAGAGTAGACAAGAGCCTGATTCATGGCATCCTCCTTCAAGATAAGGAAGTTCATGCGAAATAGCCTTGTGACAGCTCCTCACAAGATTTCTATCTTGCCACGTTCTTTGGTGCTCCGCCAAGACTTAGGTCAAACCAATTGAGCCTTGCCTATGTGGCCTACATAGATATATGCAAGATTGCCAGGGTGCCATGGTTGAGCCATTTCCCTACAGGTATGTGTGTGGAACCCAGGTGATCCACTTGAATATTTCTAGGTACTGCCTTTCCCAGTTAGGATGATAAATGGACAGGTGTGGCCATCTTGGACTGAGAAAGATGTGGTGAGAAGATTGAAGCCACTCAAAGACAAAGGCCTGGGTCATACCTGTAGGTGAGCCACTGAGACAACAGAGGTGGTAATTGGGGGTGAAAGGAATTTAAAATGGATATTAGAGGAAGGTGATGATGACCGCCAATTGTGAACCCAAGACCAATGTCTGTAGTGTTGATTGTAGTTTGTAACACTAACCTTCCTCTTCTAAGTTTCCCCTCAGGAGGAAACACCTTATAGAGTCCGGTAGAATCTGCCCCCCCCCAAAAAAAATACAGAAAGAAATGTATCTGGGGCACCTGGGTGGCTCAGTCAGTTGAGTGTGACTTTGGCTCAGGTCATGATCTCACGGTTCGTGAGTTCGAGCCCCACATCAAGCTCACTGCTGTTAGCGCAGAGCCCGCTTTGGATCCTCTGGCCCCTCTCTCTCTGCCTTTCCCCCACTCTCTCTCTCTTGCTCTCAAAACTAAATAAAACATTAAAAAAAAGAAATGTATCCCAGTGGCACAAATGGTACATTGTGGTAGACAAAGACATATACGACCTAGATGCCTCTTCAAGGAAAAACTTGCTGCTCAGCTCTGGGAAGGGCAGTCAGCAGACCACATATAGCTGTCAGTGTCTTCAGGGTGTGCCTCAGCTGCAGAGTCTCTCTTTGCCCAAGTTACACCCTTCCTGCGACAGCCCACATCTAGTAACTGTGAGTTTGACATGGGACCACTCTGACTGGCAGTATTCATTCCAAAGCTCTTTGCTGGATCACCAAAGTCTTTGGCCTATATCACATTTCAGCTTCTCCAATGGCCCAATCCTACTTCATCTGCCTTTCGTGGGTGTTGATCCCTAACAAGCGTCTGACACCCTAACTCCATTTCAGCATTTGTTTCTGCAGAACCCAAACTGGAACACCAATGATGATATTCAGATCCAGACTTAGAGGAAACAACATATTCTTGATACGTTAAAATATATTCTGCATTGTCGTTTTTTGTGACATAAAGTTGTTCCCTTATAATCCCTTTAATGTCTGTATGAATCTGTAGTGATGAATCTGTCTCTCATTCCTTACACTGGTAACTTGTGTCTTTTTCACCTTTTTTTCCCTAGTGAGTCTGTCTGGAAGTTTATCAGATTTCCTTAAAGACCAGCTTTAGATTTCATTGATTTTCCTCTATTTCACTGTTTTCTACCTCATTGATTTCTGTTCTGATTTTTAAAATTATTTTGCATTTAATTTACTCTTATATTTTTGGTTCCCTAATTGGAAACTCAAGTCATTGAATTGGACTTTTCTTCTTTTCTAATGTAAGCATTTAGTTCTGTAAATTTCTAAGTATATTTAGATTTAAACATAACATATTTAAACATGTTTAAAATTCCCTGGGGGCACCTGGGTGGCTCAGCCAGTTAAGTGTCCAACTCTTGATCCCAGGGTCGTGTGATGGAGCCCCTTGTTGGGCTTGGCGCTGAGCGTGGAGTCTGCTTGGGATTCTGTCTCTCTCTCCCTCTGCCCCTCCCCCAGTCTCCCTCTCTCCCTCTCTCCCTCTCTCCCTCTCTCTCTCTTTCTCTCAAATAAAATTTAAAAATATTAAGTTTCCCTCTAAGTAAGCTTATGCCTTAGCTACACCTCAGTAATTCTGATACGTTGTGCTTTTATTTTAATTCTCTTCAAAACACTTTCTAATTTCCTGTTTGATCTTCCTTAATTCATGAAAATTTTAAATTTCTTATGTTTATTTTCCAGAGAAAAAGAGAGAGACAGAGCACGAGTGGGGAAGGGGCAGAGAGAGAGGGAGACACAGAATCCGAAGCGGGATCCAGGATCCGAGCTGTCAGCACAGAGCCCGACGCGGGGCTCGAATTCATGACCTGAGCTGAAGTCGGACACTCAATCGACTGAGCCACCCAGGTGCCCCAACTCATGAAATATTTAGAAGTAGTATTACCTAGTTTCCAAATATTCAGGGATTTACATATATCTTTCTATTATTGATTTCTAATTTAATTCCATTGTGGTGAGACAACATACTTCATGTTATCTGAATGATTTTAAATATATTGACTTCTTTTATAACTCAGAATATTGTCTCTCTTGACAAATGATCACTTGAAATGTGTATTCTGATGTTTGTGGGGAAAAGCATTCTATAAATATCAATTAAGTTGATTAATCATACTTTTCAAGTCTTCTTTGTGTTTGCTGCTCTGCTACCTACTCTGTTTGAAATTAAAGCTACTATTTCAGCTTTATTTCGATTACTGTTAGCATGATGTATTTTTTTTTCAATTTTTACACTCTAGCCTATTTGTGTCTCCATATTTAAGGTGATTTATTGCAGACCACACCTAGTTGGGTCTTGGATTTTTTTCTTTTTTTAAAAGTTTATTTATTTTGAGAGACAAAGCACACGCAGGGGAGGAATAGAGAGAGAAGGAGAGAGAGAGAATCCCAAGCAGGCTCCACACTGTCAGTGCAGAGCCTGATGTGGGGCTCAAACTCATGAACTGGGAGATCATGACCTGAGCCAAAACCAAGAGCTGGATGGTTAATTGACTGAGCCACCCAGGTGCCCCAAGGGTCATGCATTTTTTCTTATCTTGACCATCTCTATCATTTACTTGAGTTGTTCAGACCATTTCTAAATAACGTGATTATTGATACGATTGCATTTAAACCTACCATCTTGCTATTTGTTTTCTGTTGGTCTTGCTTGCTTATTGTTCCCCTTTCTTCTTTTTCTACTCTAATTGAATTAATTGGGTCTTTTTAAGATTTTATTTTTGAGTAATCTCTGCATCCAGTTTGGGACTTGAACTCACAACCCCAAGATCAAGAGTTGCACGCTCTACCAACTGAGCCAGCCAGGCACTCCTGAATTAATTGGGTTTTAAAAATGATTCCACATTATCCCCTTTATTGATTTATTAGCTATATTGCTTGGTTTGTTTGTTTGGGTTTTTTTTTTAGACATTGCTTTAGGGTTCATAGTAGATATTTTTAACATTTCACTGTCTACCTTGAAGTCACATTATACAACTTTTCATATAGTGTAGGGAAGTTACAACAATATACTTCCATTTTAATCTTTGTGCTATCATCATATGTTTCTCTTCTACATATATTGCAAACACTACACTAAAAATGTTACCTCTTTTTGGCAACGTGACTTTTAATAACTGAAATGCATTATGTACTATTCAGAGTATGGATGCATCAACACGTATTTAACCAATTCCAAACTGTTCATTAAGGTTATTACCAATTTTTTTGTTGATAAATTATATAGCAATAAACATTCTGGGGCAAAACATGTCTACGCATACTTCTTGTTTTTTTAAAGATTTTATTTTTAAGTAATCTCTACACCCAATGTGGGGCTCAAACCCACAACCCTGAAATCAAGAGCCACACGTTCCACCAACTGAGCCAACCAAGCACCCCTCTTTGCACATTTCTGATTATGTCTTTAGAATAGTTTTTTATTGTGGTAAAAATACACATAGCAAAATTTAACATCTTAACTATTTTTAAGTGTATAGTTCAGTAATGTTCAGTATATCTACATTGCTGTGAAACAGCTCTCCAGAACTTTTTCATCTTCCAAATCTGAAACTTCATACTCATTAAAACAACTCTTCTTTTTCCCCCTCCCCCAGTCCCTGGCAACAAGCATTCTACTTTTTGTTTCTGTGAATTTAGATACTTCATATAAGTGGAATCATACTGTACTCGTCTTTTTGTGGCTGGCTTATTTCATTTAGCGTCATGTCCTCAAGGTTCATCCATGTTGTAGTATGTGACAGGATTTGCTTTATTCATTTCTTTGGATGCCTTTTCTTCTGAGTGTATCATCTGGAATAGTTTCCATTGCTACATATTCAAGTTTCCTATGTTTTTCCTTCTGCAATGTCTAATTTGTTGTTAATCCCATCCAGTATATTTTTCAAATTGCACAGTTCTCATCTTAGAATGAATCACCTGTCTTGATTCCAACATACGCTGTGACGAATGCTAGGCTCAGGAGAAAGAAAGGTTTTACCCTGGGACCATTTGTTTGTGTGTCTCAGTCAGGCATTTGGCTATCATTCTATAGAGCACTCATGGGAAAGAGTACACCCTGTGTAATATACAGGCCCCTTGAGTGATTGCTCATGTGGAGGAAGATCGGTCACTACTAGAAAAGCAGTTATTATTTAAATATTTTAGTTATCGAATCCACATTTCTAAAGGCAGAGGGCTCACTAGGACCCTACAAAATGTTTTATTGCTGTTGCTGTTGTCATTGCTGCTGCTGCCTGTGGCACAATAAAGATCTTGATCCCCAGGGTTATAAGGAAAATCTCCTCTAGCACCCCTATGCATAGTGAAAGGGTAAATTCAAACTCAAGACTGAGGTCCTTAAGCTGTATAAAGCAACCACTACCATGGGAAAGGCTGTAACACTAATGATATTTATCTGAGGTTTTCTGGAGAAAGAAATTTATAAAAACAGGCAGGGTGCGGGGGGTGGGGGGTGGGGCGCCTGGGTGGCTCAGTCGGTTAAGCATCCAACTCTTGATTTCGGCTCAGGTCATGATCTCACGGTTCGTGAGTTTGAGCCCCAAGTCAGGCTCCACAGTGACAGTGCGGAGCTTGCTTGGGATTATCTCTCTCTCTCTCTCTCTCTCTCTCTCTCTTTCTCTGCCCCTCCTCTGCTCATGCTCTCTCTCTATCTCAAAATAAATAAACTTTAAAAAAAAAAAAGCAGGCCGGGTAGAGAGAACTTCTCCAATATATATCCAATAGCGAAAGAAAGAAAGAAAGAAAGAAAGAAAGAAAGAAAGAAGAAAACCAGGAAGGAAGGAAGAAAAGAAGGAAGGAAAGAAGGGAGGGGGGAGGAATCTGATCTGGATATAGGGAAAGAAACAAAATAATGAAACAGGTCCACAATTTGACCCAAATGAGGATCTAAAAAGTACTAAAAGAATTTATAAAACAAAAAATATAGAAGTGTGTTGATTTGATTTTGCACCTCTACAACACAGCTTCTGGATTAACTTTATTTTTTTTTTAACTTTAATATCTGCTGAAATGCATCAACTGGCAACTTAATCAATACTTGGGGGCAAATTGTAGTAACACCTAAGTATCCTTCTAAATCTGAACAGCACAACCCCTATAATCTTAGGGGAGTTACTGTAACATGAACTAAAGGACAGTTATGCCTCATTTTAACTATTAGGACAATAGCCTTGCCTAAATTCCCTGTGATGGTAGCACCCATTGTCCTAAAATATCCAATAGTAAAGACCCAGATGCTCAGACCTAATGGGAAATAAATTAAGATTAAATATTTGGCACTTACAAATTGGCTTTTAAAAGTGAGACCCATTTTTTAAAAAGTGGGGGGTTGCATGGGTGTCTCAGTCTAAGTGTCCAACTCTTGATATGGGCTCAGGTTGTGATCTCACAGTTGTGAGATTAAGCCCCGAGTTTGGCTCTGCGTTGAGCATGGAGGCTGCTTGGGATTCTCTCTCTCTCCCTCTCTCTCTTCCCCTCCCCTGCTCATGCTCTCTCTCTTTCTCTCGCTCTTGCTCTCAAAATAAATAAATAAATAAACATTTTAAAAATGAAATCACGGGGTGCCTGGGTGGTTCAGTCGGTTAAGTGTCTGACTTCAGCTCAGATCATGATCTAACGGCTCCTGAGTTCAAGCCCCGCGTCGGGCTCTGCACTGACAGCTCAGAGCCTGGAGCCTGTTTCGAGTTCTGTATCTCCCTCTCTCTCTGCACCTCCCACACTAGTGTTCTCTCTGTCTGTCTCTCTCTCTCTTTCTCTCACTCTCTCTCTCAAAAATAAACATTAAAAAAATTTAAAAATGAAATCGCATGCACCTTCTCCCTTCTACATGCCTGTTAAAAAAGCTAATAAGTCCCAATGTAAATTTAAATAGGGCCTTCCAGGATTGAAACCCTTTATATACAACCTATTTAGAGAAAGAGTGATTGTTAACCACTGCTCCTCCATTTAACAGTCCAATTTGACCTGTTCTTAAACTTGGAAAGAATGATTTTTGCAAAAAAGATTTTTGCAGCCTCAGAGTTGTGATCCCACTCATTAGGGCCTCATATTCAAATTTATTGAAATCACTGACTCTATCCAGTGATTTCCTGCACTTTGCCTTCACCTCCTAACGGACACGACATACCTTTACCTGGCTCTCTATGGAGTACCGCAGTAGCCTTGCCAACACGCACAGTCTTTGCAGACATATCTTAAGTGCATCCAGTTTTTTCCAGGGGCGCACGTGTAGCATTATATTCATGATGTCCTCCCCTGAGGATGTTCATTCGACACACTTATTTGGGACATACAAATACTCACAAGGGAGCTCGGAAAGGGGGATGGGCCATTGCCTCACACATAGTGCAAGGCTCTGCCATCTCTAAATTCCTGAAAATTATTTGGGAAACCAAGGGTCCCTCCATACCCAACACTGTCAAGAAACAGCTATTGACCCTCTCAACTCCCACAGTATTACAACAAGCCCAACATCTCTTAGGCCTTTTGGGTTCTGCAGGCAACACATTCCTCATTTACAAATTTTCCTTAATCCCATTTATAAAGTTATTTCAAAATCAGCCCACCTTGAATGGAGTCCCTTCCAACAAGAGGCCCTGGACTCTGTCAAAATTGCAATATAACAGCCACTCTCGTTAATGCCCTTCCACCAGACTCCTTCCGTGGTTGAAACTTTCGCAACCTTCTCTCATGACTCCTGGAGTCTCTGGACCACCCATAGTGGCCATAAGTTACTTAAGGGCTTCTGGTGCAGAAACCTGTCCTCCTCAGCCCTGTGCTGTATGCTAGAGGAACAGCGATTGCTGGCCACATACTGGGCTTTCCTGGAAACACAGGTCCCACAGGCCCCGAGCCCATGATCTTTCATCCCCATCCGCCCACTATGCACTGGGTCATGGAAACGGTACCCATAAGCTGGCGGGGACCACAAAGGCCTCCTTTGCAACACAGAGCCCAACGTAGGCCCTCTGGCATATCCCACCAGCAGGCCACGTGGCCTCCTCTGTCCTCAGTTCTTTGACAGGTGGCATGGTGTTGGAAGAAGCCACCCCTCTACCAGATCCCTTGGCTGCCTGGGGAGCCCCCTGGGATCAACTGAGTGAACAGTAATGGGAGTTTGTACATTTTACAGACGGTAATGTCACCATCACATGTGACAGAAGTTCGCTGGAGAACTACCGTTTTCGTCCCTTAACCAGGACATTCCTGGTAAAGGATAAGACGCAAGGGTCAACACAATTGGCGAAACTTCAAGCGTGCATCTCAAAACGATTTTCCCTGGCCAAGAATCAGCCCCAGCCGCACCATTTTACAGACTTGTAGACTGTTGCCAGTGGTCTGGCTCTCTGGTCCAGCCAATGCAGCAACAATGATTGCTCGTCCGAGCTTTCACCCTTTCGGGTAAAGAACTCTTGCCTCATAGATACCCCACATACAATCAAGGTCCAGCACGGCTGTACGTATATCCTGAAACCACAATACAAGCCCTTACCAAGACATTCTCTTTTTTGATGTTTATTTATTTATTTTGAGAAAGACAGACAGAAACAGCATGACCGGGGGAGGAGCAAAAAGAGAGGGAGAGAGAGAAAATCCCAAGCAGGTTCGGCACTGTCAGAACAGAGCCCGACGTGGGGCTTGAACCCACAAACCTTGAGATCATGACCTGAGCCGAAACCAAGAGTCAGACACTTAACTGAGCCACCCAGGTACACCAGGCCCTACCAAGACACTCTTTATCCCCTTTGGAGTGCCAAACATTACTGATAGTGACCAAGGAACACATTTTTGTTTCTCAGCAAACAAAATACTGGGCTCTTGAGCAAGATATTCAGTGAAACTTTCCCTTTCCTTACAGGGTACAGGCTTCAGGCCTCATAGAGTGACATAATGGCTTATTTAAACAAATCCAAATTCAATTAAATGAAGCATGGTACATTTTTGTCATCACTCAAATATCCAGTGTTATTATAATGAATTATAATGAATGAATTATAATGAAGAGTCTGACTCCATTTTTTGATGTCTGACTGCTGACAGCTTTTAAGACTCAACCCTCACTCTCTCCCTGTGTCCCACATCTGGGCAAGCTAATTAGAAAGCCTGAGTCCTGGGGCACCTGAAGGCTCAGTTGGTTAAAAGTCCAACTCTTGGTTTCACCTCAGGTCATGATCTCATGGTTCATGAGTTTGAGCCCTGCACTGGGGTCTGCACTATCAGGGCTGAGCCTGCTTGGGATTCTCTCTCTCCCCCTCTCTGCCCCTCCCCTGTTTGTGTCCATTCTCTCTCAAAATAAATAAATAAACATTAAAGAAAAGAGAGAAGGGTGCCTAGATGGTTCAGTCAGGTCATGATCTCGCGGTTTGGGGGTTCGAGCCCCATGTCACGTTCTGTGCTGACAGCTCAGAGCCTGGAGCCTACTCCGGATTCTCTGTCTCCCTCTCTCTCTACCCCTTCCCCACTCACACTCTGTCTCTCTCTCTGAAAAATAAATAAACATTAAAAAACATTAAAAACATTAAAACATTAAAAACATTAATAAAATATGGGAATGCAAGCTGGTACAGCCACTCTTGAAAACAGTATGGAGGTTCCTCAAAAAACTAAAAATAGAACTACCCTACGACCCAGCAATTGCACTACTAGGCATTTATCCATGGGATACAGGTGTGCTGTTGCGAAGGGGCACATGCACCCCCATGTTTATAGCAGCACCATCGACAATAGCCAAAGTATGGAAAGAGCCCAAATGTCCATCTATGGATGAACAGATAAAGAAGGTGTGTTATATATGTACGATGGAGTATTAGTTGGCCATCAAAAAGAATGAAATCTTGCCATTTGCAACTACGTGGATGGAACTGGAGGGTGTTATGTGAAATGAAATTAGTCAGAGAAAGACAAAAATCATATGACTTCACTCATATGAGGACTTTAAGAGACAAAACAGATGAACATAAGGGCATGGAAACAAAAATAATATAAAAACAGGGAGGGGGACAAAACAGAAGAGACTCATAAATACGGAGAACAAACTGAGGGTTACTGGAGGGGGTGTGGGGGGGATGGGCTAAATGGGTAAGGGTCACTAAGGAATCTACTCCTGAAATCATTGTTGCACTATATGCTAACTAATTTGGATGTAAATTTTAAAAAATAAAAAATAAAATTAAAAAAATAAAATAAAAAATAAATAAATAAATAAAATTTAAAAAGACCATAAAAAACATTAATAATTTTAAGAAAGGAAGAAAGAAAGAAAGAAAAGAGAAAAGAAAAGAAAGAAAAGAAAAGAAAGAAAAGAAGAAAAGGAAAGAAACCCTGAGTCCTTCCTCCTTTGGTTTCAGGAGTTTCAAACCACACGAGTCTCTGTTTCTATCTCTCTCAAAAATACATAAACATTAAAAAAAAACATTTTAGGGGCGCCTGGGTGGCTCAGTCGGTTAGGCGTCCAACTTCGGCTCAGGGCATGATCTCGCGGTTCATGAGTTCGAGCCCTGCGTCGGGCTCCGTGCTGACAGCTCAGAGCCTGGAGCCTGTTTTGGATTCTGTGTTTCCCTGTCTCTCTGCTCCTCCCCTGCTAATTCTCTTTCTCTCTCTCAAAAAATAAATGAAACATCAACAAAATTTTTTTAATTTTTTTAAAAAGAAAAGGTATTGAATATGAATCTAATCACCAAAAAATAATCAGACAAATCCAGATTACAGAAAGAACAGCTGACCTGGACTCTTCAAAAATATCAGTATCTTTAAGAAAAATAGTCGAGTGGAGGTTCCTCAGAAAATTAAAAATAGACCTACCCTATGACCCAGCAATAGCACTGCTAGGAATTTACCCAAGGGATACAGGAGTGCTGATGCATAGGGGCACTTGTACCCCAATGTTTATAGCACCACTCTCAACAATAGCCAAATTATGGAAAGAGCCTAAATGTCCATCAACTGATGAATGGATAAAAAAAATGTGGTTTATATACATAATGGAGTACTACGTGGCAATGAGAAAGAATGAAATATGGCCCTTTGTAGCAACACGGATGGAACTGGAGAGTGTTATGCTAAGTGAAATAAGCCATACAGAGAAAGACAGATACCATATGTTCTCACTCTTATGTGGATCCTGAGAAACTTAACAGAAACCCATGGGGGAGGGGAAGGAAATAAAAACAGAGGTTAGAGTGAAAGAGAGCCAAAGCATAAGAGACTCAAAAACTAAGAACAAACTGAGCGTTGATGGGGGGTGGGAGGGAGGGGAGGGTGGGTGATGGGTATTGAGGAGGGCACCTTTTGGGATGAGCACTGGGTGTTGTATGGAAACCAATTTGACAATAAATTTCATATATTAAAAAAAAAAGAAAAATAGTCGAAGGTACTGTTCTATGATCTAGATTAAAGACTAAAAAAAAATGAAATCCATGATTCTTTTTTAAAAAATTTTATTTATTTTTGAGAGAGAGGCACAGAGCATGAGCAGGGGAGGGGCACAGAGAGGGAGACACAGAATCCAAAGCAGGCTCCAGGCTCTGAGCCGTCAGCACAGAGCCCGACGTGAGGCTCAAATCCACAAACCATGAGATCATGACCTGAGCCGAAGTCGAAGTCGGACGCTTAACCCGACTGCGCCACCCAGGCGCTCCTAAAATTCAATCTTCTTAATATTGCTTCCAATCCCATTGCAAGATGACACTTTTATTTATGTTTCCAACATCATCTTATTCCACTGCCTCCCTAACTTACCAGGCTCTTGCCACACTGGGATCTTTGCTACTCCTTGAAGATTTGAAAATTTTCTACAGCAAGACTTTTGCCACTGGAATTCTGGGCCTCAGTTCAAATGTCCCCTTCTCATAGAGACCTTCCCTAAACTCTTATTTACAGGGGACAATCTCAAACCCCTGTGTAGTCTCTATCTCTCACGTCAACTTACATATTAACTTGATAACACATGCCACAACTTATAGCTGCTTTGCTTATTTACTTACTTTTTTATTTATTATTCCACCAATGAGAAGGTATAAGTAGCACGAGGGCTGGGAACTTTTCGATATTTTGCACCACTTTTTGTCAAATGAACTTACTGTGTGCTTAATAACTATCTGATCATAACCATGGCTCTGATGATTAGGACAAAAGTCTAGGTTGGAAATACAGAGTTGTGATCTGAAAGTGGTGTTTAAAATTACGGGAGTGAATGAGCTCACCCAAGCAGAGAACACAGAATGAAAAGAGGAGAGGTCTGAAGACAAAACTGGGAAAACATCAACGTGGGGTCTGTGGGCTGAAGAACAGGCAGTTCAATGAAAGATCAGCCAGAGAGATAGGACCATCAGGGGAATTTGGTATCACGGAAACCAAGACAGGATGGAGTGCCTATCGAGGAAGGAATGGTCGCAGAATTAAACGCTACTGAGAAATCACGAAAACGAACTTGCACAGTATCCACTTGCCTTGGTGCTGAGATACGGACCTCTGCTGACTTTCACGGAGAACTGTCGCTAAAGTTTCGGGATATGAAAACCAACGTGCAGCAGGTTGAATGGGGAAGGCAGCACAATGAAGCGGACAGAGCTAGACTACTGTCCAATGGGAGGAGAGAAAGGCCAGGATAGGGCGCAGAGGGAGGAAATTATTCTAAGCACAGAGGAACCTCGAACAGGTTTACTGTACGGGAGAAAAATGTCCAGTCTCACAGAATGGGGCGTGGGGGCGGGGATGCAAGAAATACGACGGTTATAAAATGCATCGAAGTCGCTGAGGAAATAAAATAGGAAGGACTAGGGTCTAGAGCTTGAAGATAGGGTTTGGCAAGGAAAGCTGAGGGACTCCACGGCTCGGTCACTCGATTTTCTCCACGAGAGGAACTCCGAGGTCATCCGCTTAGGAGGAGGAGGGTAGAGGGCAGATCCCTTGAGACCACGGAAAGTTTGATACAGCACCCGAGAGCCACGGGAGGGGGAGCTGAACCAAACAGGAGCCCCCCCCCCCAACCATGCACGACACCCCCGACCCCCAGGTTAGAAATTCATTCAGCGCATCCGGGTGTTGTCCTTCAGAAGCCCTTGGGAGCAAGAGTCGCCTCCGTGCTCTCGGCGGTTTCCTGCACGGCCGCCCGCCCAGCCCGTCCTGTAGGAGGCGTTGTGCCAAGCAAAGCGGGCAGAGCCCAGTGCGGCCGCCAACCGGCCTGCCAGACAGGGGGCTCTCTCTCCCGAGAGACCGGTCCCAATAGGCCTTGCGGCCCATGACTCAGAGCCCAGCTCTGTGACGTGCTACTCCGTCGCCCTGACAGAGGCCAGCGTGGCGCGTCGGCCTCACGCCGTGTCAGGAGAACGGGTGGGGGAGAGAGGAAGGCCGAAGGGGAGGCCAGGACTGGGCGAAGACTGAAGTAGGACCGACGGGGCAGGCGGTGAGGGGCGGATCCGGAGGCCAACGGCAGCGGAGGCCAACTTCCAGCGGCGGAGGCGGCCCGGCCGGCTGACTAGGCCGCAGCGGCCATGGCAGTGGATTTCGGTGACCCCAACAGCGGCTTTCGCCACAACGAGGTGGTGGGGTTCATCAACGAAGAGGTGCTCAGTAATGGCGGCGGTCCAGACTTCTACGTGACCTTCTGCTCGAGGCCCTGGAACGAGATCGAAGACGAGCTGCTGTCCGTCGTGGCCGACCCGCAGGTGCCGCGCGCCGTCAAGAGGGCCTACTCCTGGAGCGCGCTGGCCTTGAGCGTGCGTGCGGCCGCGAGGCAGCAGGAGCAGCAGGGGCGCCGGATCCAGCGGCTGCAGCAGCAGCTGGAGGAGCGCGAGACCACCACCTGGGCCCTGGCCTCCCAGCTGCAGCGGCTGCGCGAGGAGCGCGAGCAGGCGCTCTCGCAGCTGCGCGGCGCGCAGCACCACCTGCAGCAGGCGCTGGACGAGCGCGAGGCCCTGCGCGGGCAGCTGCTCCACACCCAGACGCGGCCCCCGCAGGTCTGGCCTCAAACACAGCAGCTCGCGACCGCGACCGAGGTGTGGCCCCTGATCGCGGAGGAGCGGAGCGACGTGCTGGGCGCAGCTCGGCTGCAGCGTGAGCGGGATGCGGAGATGCAGAGCGAGGCCCGGACGGCCTCGATGACGGCGACCACGATGCCCGGCGTGCTTCACGTGCCAAGACCGCCGCACCCCTGGGCCCAGGTTGTTCAACCCCCTGTGCCGATGCCATTCCCCATGCCGTTCCCGGTGGCGTTCCCCCATCCCCCACCTCCCCCACCCAGAGTCGTGGCAGAAGCAGCGTCGGGAGTGGCGTTCCCACCCCAGAGTTCTCCTGGGGGCGTCTGCCCCCCGGGCATGTGGCCTGCATTGGGGTCCCAGGAGGAGACGTCCCTGCCGTGGGACCAGAGGAGCCACGTCCAGGAGGAAGGTCCCGTGAGGTCCCACTTGGTAAACCCCTCAAGGGGCAACTGGAGCCACGGAGACGCGATGAAGCAACCACCGCAGGGCCTGATGCCTGAGCGAGAAGATGGTAAGAAAGCCTTTGAAACCCAGTGAAAGGAGAACCCGCCTGAGACCTGGGAGGAGGGATCGGGACTGCCCATAGCGTAGGGCGTGATTAAGCTTTCGGGATGCTTGGCTTGGGGGGGGGGCGGGAAGGGGGGGAAAGAATGCAAGAAAGTCTGTATACTAAGCCACGTGGGAAGCCTTGACCCCAAACAAGCTCCTCACCGAATTTAGGCAAGTAGGAAAGAATGGAGACATATTCCAAAGAGAAATCAATTTCTGGAAGCCCCCTCTGATCAAAAACTGCCTCTTTTATTTATATCATAGAAAAATCAAAAACGCCCCAAATTGTTCTTTATCCTACCATCAAGCAATAACCATTTTTAATACCTTAATCTAGCTATTTCCACAGGTGGATCTCTTTCCCCAGTTTCATATTACACGTGTGTGTGTGTGTAATGTGTATTGTTTTCTTTTTAAATATAATCTATTGTCAAATTGGCTAACATACAGTGTGTACAGTGTGCTCTTGGTTTTGGGGGTAGATTCCCGTGATTCATCGCTTCCATACAACACCCAGATTCTATTGAATATGTTAATTAATCATTTAAAGGAAAATTCCTCCGGCTGCATTTAAGTTCACAGGTGGCGGACCCTGGATGGCTCTTACCGACTGGTTGACACCCTGGAGAGGCTGTCGGGAGGAAACACTCTTTTTCTCTTTTATGTGTTCTCATTAACCTCCTCTCTCCCACAATAGCAGGCCTGCGGCTAAGAACAATCACACGTTTAGAACACACACCCGGGACGCTTTTCCTGGAGAATGCTGTTGTTACGCCGTGAACTGCAGCAGGGTTCGTATTTGTTTCTTGATTTGTTTTTACAACATTCACCACTGAGGGCCTGTTCTTTGTGTCTCTAAGCTCCAGGAACCTTCCGTGCAGTCGGAGAAACTCCAGCTCCCAGCGTGTGAACGAACCCTCCTGAAATACCCGCTGGCTCCCAGCAGGCCTCACCTCAGTGAGACCTCAACTGCCTGGAGCTAGTAGAGTGTGAAGAAATCGGGGAAAAGGCGACATTCTGGCACACATCTTGGAACAAGGGAAAGCAGACAGATTTTGTTAGCATTGGAGGCTTCTGTTGCAAAAAAGGGTGCGGCAGCAGATTTCAAAGGGTCAGTGGGAGGATAGTATTAAATTTTATAGGTTATAGTGAGTTTGTTGAATTTCATTCATTAATTCATTGAACAAACAGTTCTTAATTGGTCAGTATCTGTTAGTAAGTACAATTATAGGTTAGGTGTCTGGTGCATGCACTATAAACCAACGGAACGACTTTGGTTAGATGACAGAAGAGCCTAATCTGAGAGCCCGTATACACCGGCGGGGGGCGGGGGGTCTTTGCCCCACACGTAGTACGGCTTTGGCGCGGCCCCAGTGGAAATAACATCAAGATCCATTTCGATGATTCTGGAGGCGTCCTCAGAGACACTTCCGTGGCAGGGCTGGAATGACTGTGCCGCCCAGTGCATCAATCCCAACGGAGATGGATAGGCGGTGGCGAAGATGGCGAAATTAGCCTCACAAAAGTCAAGGCGGGACTTTTCTGACAGTCCAGCTGATTCCCTCCCTTGAGAAGCACCGTTATTTTCCTGGTTGTCTGAAAGGGCTGCATACTTGAGCCCTCAGCCTCGGGCCTCCCTATCCCAAGCCTCTTTCCAGTCAAGAGTGGATGAAGAACAAAATGGATTCCGAGGGCAGACATCGTGCCATGGACGGTGCTTCTCTCGGGAAGGCTAACTGGATTAAAAAAGAACTGCACCAACATTTTTGGGAACGCCCCCGGGCCCCTTCTCTTCCATTGGCTGTCCGCTCCCCTGAGGTGGGGGGAGCCCCGGGGGTGGGAAGTTCGACGGTCTCCAGTCTGAACAAAAGGTGTTCTTGAGTTCCCCCGGGAAATCCCGGCCCACCAAGCTCAAACTCTTGTCAGAGGTTTCTGATCGTAACAATAAAGAGCGTGCACCGGCCTGCCGTGTCTCCTGGGTGCTGTGTCTCCTCGGGGCAGGCAGTTGAAACCTGCATCTTCCCACGGTCCCACCGAAGTGAGGGAAAGTTCGATCCCATAAACTATTATGGGGCCTCTCCTCTTCCGGCCGGTCACCCAAGAATGGGAGGAGGAGGAACGTCCCTGAGGCCTTCAGTCCACTGTGATCGTCCCTGCGCCTCTCACTGTCCACGTCCTCTCACAGTCCCCTGAAGGCGGGCCTCTCTGCTGCTCCTGGGCCCGTGGGGCACTAGAGGTGAGGTGGAGAGGGGGCTTCTGTCTAGGCCGGGAGCCCGAATGCCTGTGTCCAGGCTCCCCATGTGCACCAAGAAGCCATTTCCCCGAGGCCCCGTCTCCTAGACGTCCGAGCAGAAATTTCCCTACTGCGTTTCTGTCCCGCAAGGCACTGTCCCCTCCCTCCTATGCATAATCCCATCGAGGTGCCCAGGATTCCAGAAAACAGCCAGGTTCTGGCAGAAATGTTCCCAGAGGCAAACGGAGTGGAGCCTGGCTGCCTGCTTGGTATAGGGACAGGGAAGGGGCAGAGAACTGATCCTACCCCACCAGCTTTTTCTCTCCCCTCAGTCCTGATAACCGGCAGGCCTTGCTTACTAGAAGGGAGCCCTAGTGAGGAAGAGAACCATCAAGGACATCAACCCAGAGCTAGGTTTTCTGGGTTACGGGCTGGTTTTGTGATACTCTTGTGTGTGCTCATAGCTCCCTGGGATTTGGGGAGGATGGGACACAGGTGGGACTTGGGAATGTTACAGTATGTTCTTCTTCTTTTCTTTTTTTTCTTTGTTCTTTTCTTTTTCTTTTCTTTTCCTTTTTATTAGATAGAGAGTGCACACGAGCAGGAGAGGGGCAGAGAGAGGAAGAGAGAGAGAATCCCAAGCAGGCTCCATGCTGTCAGCACAGAGCCCGACATGGGGCTCAAACTCACGAACCGGGAGATCATGAGCCGAAATCGAGTCAGATGCTTACCCGACTGAGCCACCTGGGTGCCCCAACAGCACATTTTTATCTCGTGGTCCTCAGTGGGTGGTTTCTGGACCAGTAGCATCAGGATCACCTGGGAACTTGTTCCAAATGCAAATTCTTGAGCACCACCCCAGACCTGACTCCAGAAGTTCAAGGAGTAGGGCCTAGCAGGGGTTTCTGGTGCCTGCTGAAGTTCAAGAAACTTTGTAATCCATAGCGTAATGTGAACAAATCACCCTAGATTTCATTACGGTTGGTTCATTTAGGGCTTCACAACTCACTCCGCTGTCCATCGGAATGTCTTCAGATCTGTGCGAAAGCAGACTCCTCCCTGGGAATAGCTCCTCCAACGCTCTGTGTGATTTACCCACTGTTGCAGGGCTTTTTTTTTTTTTTTTTTTATAAAAACCTCCAGAAATCTTTGGCCAGAATCACTGAGGTTGGCTCTCAGTTATCCCTTGATTCTGGGCCGGGCACATGCACGTAAAAGCAGTGAAGCTGTTTAAGGGAAGAGCCTGGGCTTTGGGGCCAGAGAGACCTGGGTTCATATACCTATTCTGCCATTTACTAGCTGTGTGACCTTGAACAAACTACTGAATTTCTCAGACCCCCAAAAAGTGTTGGCTCCCTTCTTCTATCCTTATTGTTTTGCTCTGTGATGATGGGGTAACAGGTGTAAAGGATACCCAGCGAGTGCCCACTCACACCACTGAGTGCCGACTATGTGACACTTTATGGCCATTATCCCACTGGTGACAGTCACTGCTCTGTGAAGTATAGGTATAGATTCCTCTATTAATTGTTCTTCGAGGAGGATATTTTAGTCCCATTTTACAGATATGGCAAGTCAATAACTTACCCCAAACCATTCAGGTGGGAGTTGGTGAAGCCTAGGTCCTGATCTGCCTGGCACCAAACTCCATGCCCTTTCTACCATGTTACCGAGCCTCAAACTTCTGCCCTTCCCAACTAATAGCCGTTGACAGGGTCTGTCAATACCTTGACTGGTAGAATTGGCCGTAATGAAAGGACCCTAAGTCACAGAGGCAGTCTGCTGGAGGGGGAAGGGGCGGGAGAAGGCACGAGTCAGCCTCGGTGGCTAGGGAGTGTTGGTGATAGGAAAGAAGGTGCTGGAAGAAGAGGATTGTGGCCATGGCTCCCGCGGGCGTCAGCCTGGTGAGACGTGCAGGGACAGAGATACAGAAGAGGAGCGTTGCGGGGCGCTTGCGGCTCCCAGCCCCACCTGCACAGCCCGGGGCCATCTCCGCTCCCACTGCCACTCATGCTCGCATGGCACCCTTCCTGCGGGGCCTCTGCAGGCAGCGTGGGGGACAGTGGAGAGACGGGGACATGGCTGCTCAGGGGTCACAGGAGGCGGCAACGGGCCACGAGAAACGCACCTCTGCCTCGCTCCGGGGATGGCAGGGCCGCGCGGGAAGCACGGGAGAGGCCGGGTGACCGCACTAAGGAACAGTGGGAAACCAATGCATGTTTCTTTGAACTAAACATGCTCCCCATGAGGGGAGAGTCCTGATATCCGGTAGGAGTAGAGGCTTGGTCCCCTCACAGAGCCGGCTCACCTCTCTGAGCAGAATGGCCAGAGAGAACCGAGGAGATTCCACACTCGCTCTCTTGGATCGACCAAAACAGAAATATAAAAAGCAGCTGAAACTGCCCACAATCCCCAAACCTGGGGCTGACTGCTGTTTATATTTTAATGTATTCGTTTGATATACATACAGACACATGTACATGGACGTATATGCACACACACCAAACGGGACACGTTACGTACTTTTTGGTAGCCTCCTCGGCTGCACAAGTGCTGGTTCCAATCTGGACCCCTCTTGTGGTGGACTCTGTGCCCAGCACGGGGGTGGGGGGTGGGGGGCGGAGGTGGGAGGAAGGCGAGAAGCCCTCACAGACATGATATATATGAATTTATTTACTGAAACAGAATAATGGTACGTAGTTCTTTCCAACACTTGTTTTTCCCTTCACAGTAAGACATGAGCAGTCTCATATTCATATTGAGAATGTGACTTTCAATACATTTTAAGTTTTATTTATTTTGAGAGAGCACATGGAGGAGGGGCAGAGAAACAGGGAGAGAGAATCCCAAGCAGGCTCCTCGCTGTCAGCACAGAGCCCAATGTGGGGCTCGAACCCACGAACCAGGAGATCACGATGTGAGCCCAAACCAAGAGTCGGATGCTTAACCGACTGAGCCACCCAGGCGCCCCTTAAGAATGTGATATTATTAAATTTTTTTAATGTTTATTTTTAACAGAGAGAGAGTGCAAGCAGGGGAGGGGCAGAGAGAGAGGGAAACACAGAATCCGAAGCAGGCTCCAGGCTCCGAGCTGACAGCACAGAGCCTGACGTGAGGCTTGAACCCACGAATGAGGAGATCATGACCTGAGCCGGAGTCAGATGCTTAACCAACTGAGCCACTCAGGCGCCCCGAGAATGTGACTGTAAATGACCGTGTAACATTCGGTCACATGAATATTTCCATTTACTTAACTAGTTCTATCTTACTGGGCATTTAGATTGTTTTAAAATTTTTATTTTCACACTCAACATTGTATTAGTATGCACAATATTCTGTACCATGTCTAAAAGTGAATGTCATCACTAAAAATATCCTAACGAGTTAGAAAAATACTTGTTTTAATTTCTTTCTTTGCTTACTAGGAAGATGGAACAGTATTTCAAGTTACTTATTCATTTATACTCTTCTATCATGATTTAGCTATTCATGTCCTTATTCAAGTTCACTCGTGGAATATTCATCTTACCCTGTATTTGATAGTAAGGCTATTAACCTAACCTTTTGTTATACTTAAGATTGCAAGTATTTTTCCTTGTTTCTGGGTTGTCTTTAAATTTGTGCCTGGTGACATTTTGATGATCAGAAGTATTAAATTTTTAGATGTTGAGATCTTTTCCACTGGTATTTCTTCTTTTTCTTAGGAAGGTCTTCTTTATTTTGAGGTAAGATCTACAGCCATCTATATTTGATTCTATATCTTTTATAGTTTTCAAAAATGTATTTCTTTTTAGCTTACTTATTTTGAGAAAGAGAGTGCTCACATGACTGGGGCAGGGGCAGAGAATCCTGAGCAGGCCCCGAGATCTCAGTGCAGAGCCCGAAGTGGGGTTCAAACTCACAAACCGTGAGATCGTGACCCGAGCTGAGATCCAGAATTGGACACATAACGTGACTGAGCCACCCAGGTTCCCCCCAAAATATAAGCCTTTAATCAATCTTGAATTTATTTTGGTACTTATTGTGAGGGAGATGTCTAAATGTAATTAACCTTGTACCTCAGCTACAATGTTCTACTTTTTCCCCTCTGATCTGAAAAGAACATCACACACACACACAAACACACACACAAGTTGTTGTCTGTTAAAACTGTTGGTCTATTCTTAGTTAAGATCTCAGGGTTGTGGTATCAAGCCCTGTGTTGGGTTCTGCATTGAGTGTGGAGCCTACTTGAGATCCGTACTCTCTCTCTCTCTCTCTCTCTCTCTCTCCCCCTATATTCCTCTCCCCTGCTCATGCTCTCTCTCTCTCTCTCTCTCAAAAAAAAAAATGCAATGCAAGTTATCACTCATCGATCTTTTTCTAAATTTCCAGGGAGACGAGGCGCCTGGGTGGCTCAGTCGGCTGAGCGTCCGACTTCAGCTCAGGTCACGATCTCACGGTTCGTGGGTTCGAGCCCTGCGTCGGGCTCTGTGTGGATGGCTCAGAGCCTGGAGCCTGTTTCGGATTCTGTGGCTCCCTCTCTCTCTGACCCTCCCCTGTTCATCCTCTATCTCTCTCTGTCTCAAAAATAAATAAACGTTAAAAAAAATTTTTTTTTAATTTCCAGGGAGTCATCACCTGTATATTCTCTCAGGTGAAGGTTTGTAATTTAACTCTCTGTTCCTTTGAATCCCAGATGTACTTCCTTCATTTGAATTCTGGGACACTTACCCTATAACTTCATAGTTCATTCTTCTGTTTTTTTTTTTTAATTTTTTTTTCAACGTTTTTATTTATTTTTGGGACAGAGAGAGACAGAGTATGAACGGGGGAGGGGCAGAGAGAGAGGGAGACACAGAATCGGAAACAGGTTCCAGGCTCCGAGCCATCAGCCCAGAGCCTGATGCGGGGCTCGAACTCACGGACCGCGAGATCGTGACCTGGCTGAAGTTGGACGCTTAACCGACTGCGCCACCCAGGCGCCCCTCATTCTTCTGTTTTTAAACCCAGTTTGAGTGAATTTCTGTTCCCAGAGTTTTTATCTCAGTCCTAATCTACTTCCTGTGTCTGTGATCTTGTCTAAAAATTCGACATCTACCAACTAAATATTTTGTTTGACATCTATCATCTTTAGAAAGAAGATCTCCATCTATATCATTTAAAAAGTCCACGTTTGGGGCGCCTGGGTGGCTCAGTCGGTCGAGCGTCCGACTTCGGCTCAGGTCATGATCTCACGGTTCATGAGTTCGAGGCCTGCGTCAGGTTCTGTGCTGACAGCTCAGAGCCTAGCATCTACTTCATATTCTGTGTCTCCCGCTCTCTCTGCCTCTCCCCTGCTCGTGGTCTGTGTCTCTCTCTCTCAAAAATAAACAGTAAAAAATTAAAAAATAAATAAAATTTAAACAAGTTAAAAACCCATGTTTATTGCCTTACTAGTGTATTTCGTGGCATCATGTTATCTAGTTTTCCTTAAAACCCTACTAGATGGCTAACAGTACCATCTCCATTTTACAGGTGGACAAACCTTGGCTTAGAGGTTAGGTAACTTGCCCAAGGTCGTACCGCCACTGTGTGGTAAGAGCCAGGACTCGGGTTCTGTTCTCACACACCTGCCATGCTACACCATAAAGCATTTAAAAGAAAGGAAACTGAATGCGAAACGCTGTCTGCTTTAAAAGTGAAACGTATAGCAACCAGACATAGGCTTCTGTTTCCGGAATTGAAAACGACACAAGAACCCTGTCATACTACAGGGAGGCTGTCACGGCAGAGTACCGAAAGGCTCTGCGTCTGAATCCCAGATGCGCTCCATGGACTACAGGTAAATGGTGTAGCACTCTCCACAGTGCCTGTCACACATCAATTTTCAGATGCACATTTGTTCTTTTTTTTTAATGTTTATTTCTTTATTTTGAGAGGGGCGGGGGAGAGGCAGAGGGAATCCCAAGCAGGCTCCACACTCAATGCAGAGCCTGACGTGAGGCTTGATCCCGTGACCCTGGGATCACGACCTGAGCCGAGATCAAATGTCAGACACTTAACCTACTGAGCCACCCAGGCACCCCACGTTTGTTCACTTTTATATCTGAAACCCACTTTTATATCTGAAACTGGGGTTCTCACAACCAGTTTAACTGGCAGCATTTACCTTACAACTGATGGCATCGTAGATGTGATGAAAGCAAGTATTAAGTGCTTAATAAATGTTTAGCGCTTACGCAAGACGACCACTCGTATGTTCAGGAAATATTTATTCAGTGTGAACTATGTGTCAGGCACCATTCTAGGGACTGGGGCAGAATAGTAAACCACAGCAAAAATTCCCGCACTCGTGAAGTTTACCTTCCAGCAGGAGACATCCATGAAACAGATTAGCAAGTACGACGTGCAGGGTGTCAGGTGGTGAGATGGGTGATGAGAAGTAAGGGGACCAGAGCAAGGGGAGTGGAAAGTGGGGGTGGGGTGGGGAGTGCCATTTTAAATAGGGTGGTCAGGGAGCGCTTCACGGACCGTGGGGCATTCGAAAGGAGAGCTGAGTGGGATGACAGGGTGATCCCTGAGGAAAGCTAAGGGGAGATCTTTTCAGGTTAAGGCAGAGCAGGTGCAGGGGCCTCAAGCACCCTTAGGGGCTTTGAGGAATAGCGGGCGGGCCATCTGGCTGGAGTGGGGTGGGTACAGAGGGGCAACGGACGAGCTAAGAAGGGGGGCACTGATTTAAGTACGCGGCTACACATTTCTTGAAATCTTTTCAAAACAGGCTCCAGATCTGAGAGTAGGAACCGCACACCGGGGCTCAGAACCACCTAGCGAGGGCCGCTGGGTGTCACGGCTACACTGCACTTAAAGCCTGGGGACGGCTGCCGGGGGTGGGGGGAGGGATGGTATTAATTTAGGTAAAGTGAGGGGAGAGACAGTTCCATTTAGTCTCTTAAACACACTAATGCACAGTCAAAATGATTCACGGTGCAGAACAGTTTGAGGGCAGAATGATAATGATACGTGATCAGAATAACTAGATGGGGCTCCTCTGAAAAAAGCGACATTCAGGGCTGAGTGTTACTGATTAGGCACAGCACGAACTGGCCTTGCTCTGATCTTTCAGAAGGCGCGCTGCCACAGCATCTGTCCGCCCCTCAAAGGGGGCTGGACAAAACTCAAGTTATTTTAAGAATACTGAAGAACATCTACAGAATAACCACACACAGGATAGAAGAGTACAGAAGTCAGATTTCTGGAAGCATTTAATGTAAGGCACACGGTTTTTTGTTTTTTGTTTTTTTTAATCTATGGTTTCTTAGAAACCAGAATGCCTAGGGGTTAAGGGCACGGTCTTGAAGGCAGACAGAGCTGAGCTCAAATGTCGGTGTTGTCACTTACTTCCTGTGTGACTTCCCTTAAGTAACCAACCTACTCAGGTCATCTGCAAACCGGGAGCGTTACTGCACAACCTCAGCGGGTTGCTCTGAGAATGAAATAATGTGTGTCAAAGTGCGCGGCTCTGCAACAACTCAATGAACCCATGCCTGAGTTTCCCTGCCAAAAATGCACTGTGTTGCATGACGTCTCCTGTTTCTTCTGGAGACCTCTTGAAACAAAGGGACTCAAGGGCACGCCGCCATTAAAATACATACAGAGGGCAAAAGCCAAGAGCAAATAAAACATTGCCTCAGAGTTCTAGAGGCGGTTCTGGAATTCAGAGTAGTCGCACCGAGCTGATAAAGATGAACGTTGCCTTTCCTTTTTCCAAGCTGACTCTCTGGTACATGGTAGCTGTCCCAGCAACATACATAGAACCACTCTTCTTGCTGTCAGTAAACTTAAAGTGCTTCTTTTAGAGGCCCAGTGAGGTGCAGAATTGTGAAATATACTCAGTGAAGAAGCTGAGACAAGAAAAATGGGCTGTACCGAGAACCCCCTTCCCAGTCCCACAAATGCAAGTTTTTTTTTTTTCTTTACTTAACAGTCACTAAACATCTCATAATAAGAAAATGAAGCCCTATTACTCAGGAGCTATAGAGCCAGTATTCAATTCCGTCTGCCATCCAAAACGCACCCTCTGTAAGAAAGGGGTGTGTTGTCATTTAATCCAATGATCTACCGTTTGAGTAGACCAGGTTAAGGAATGTAAAGGAATTTTCAGAAACTGGATAGCTCCTCCTCTGCCCCTGCCGTATCCCCGAGGTCTACCCTGCTCAGAATGCCATGAACTTCAACATTGAGTACAGCGCATTAAGGAAAAGCAGACATAGGCTGAAAGGATGTTTATTTGGAAACTTTTATATTTGTTAGATTTCCATGTTTTATTTTCAGTGTTTCCTTGGAATTTTCATGACCACACAGGCCCCCATCTTTGAAGCGTCTGTACTAAAGGTTCCTGGTGCCTTCTTCCCGATGGCACTTGGTTAATCTGCAGGACCTATGAAATCATACGATTCCTACTGACAATTCAAGAGACTAAAATTTGAGGAACTCAGATTATACAAATCAATCCAAGCTCTTAAGGCTGAGCACATGGAATCAAAATGAAGTTATCCATAGTGATACGGATTGCATAATCTTTATTGTCTTTTAATCCACTGGTCTAAGAATCACACATATCAAACAGGGCTACCACAAGAATGCTTTATTTTGCAGGTACTGATTAGTTCACTAAATTGATATAATCAAAACTTTAGGCAGCAGCAAGCATCAGTTCTTCCAAAGAAGCTTAGGTGAAAAACAATCCTTTATACCCTAGTTCAAAGACCTACTGTCTGATCCGCTGTTGTACTGACATAAAAATGACCCCAGTGAGCAAAGCTAATACTCAGTTCATAGATTGGGGGCTTCCTGTCTTTGACTGGAATTGAAGCAGCTTTTGTTTGAACCCTCCATTAATATTTTGTATTTTAATCTTCATTCTCAAACAAGAATTAAACACGTTTGCTGATTATCTACTCAGAAGGTAGAAAATTTTTAAATGAAGCCAAAATTTTGAATGTCTCTCAATTTCCAGTTCACATACTTATTAGCAAGGTCACAAGCTGATTTAAATAATCGGGCTTTCTAGACAATCATCTCAAAAATATTTATTGAAACGAAGCCACTGTTCTTTATGCTGCCATCATTTTGACCAAATGACAAATGAGCAATTGTTTTCGCGGGAGAACATTTTAAGAGAAAACTTTCTACCCTTAGCAAATAGAGGAGAGCTGGAATCTGCAAGTCAGAGCTAGACAGTTCTAAGGGAGAGGTAATCGAGCAAGCTGACTCTAGGCCACATTGGAACATATGCTTTCTAGACGAACATATAGATAAGACAGTAAAGAAAGATGTGGATGAAGCTTCTTCCTTTTAAACAAAATTTAATAACAAACTAACTTTATTCAAGGTTTAGGCTTCATTTTCTTAATCCATGGAACATTTCTGAAGTGAAGGCAGATCTTTGGAGACTTTGGGTTTTAGTTAGAGATAAAACCGCTTGATAAAATAAACATCTGCCTTAGGCTAATAACAGGTATGCAAAGCAGCCATTTGGGCCCTGGAGGAATACAACACTGTGCTTCCAAATCAAAGGGCAATTCACCAGCCTAGCCCATCAAGCAGGCCCTGGGATGAATGGTTCCCAGTACCTTACTCCAGAAGCCAGAGTCAGTAGAGGTCCCTACAGGGATACAAGTCTATATCAGTATCAACAAATTTATATCAAGATCAACAAATTTACAGTATAATCCCAGTCCAGCTTTGGCTAGGCATTCCTCTTACCGATGTCACTTCAGGGCCCACTAGCCTCTAGAGTTAGCACTTGCTGCTGCGTGAATAGAGAAATCAATACATTAAAAACGTCAATTGGAACTTATTCGTATAGGGAATGGGAGACTGCAGGAGGCACACGAAGTATATAAGTTTTGGGTTGTTTTTTTTTTTTTTTGAGGATGAATTAACTTTCTGAACAAGTAAAGGCTCAAGGGAAAAAAAATTCTAAATCATAACCCTAAAAAACCATAAGCCATCCTATATCAACACTTTTTTTAAAGCTGAAGATTTTCATTCATCCTTCAGCATAAATGTCAAGTCTGAGATAATCAATCTAGTCCAAACTCCAGAAGGCAAAAAAAAAAAAAAAGACATCCTTATTAAAATACGGTAGCCACTAACAGTGATGAAAACAGCCAGACTTTTGCTATTAAGCACAATATTCTGAAGCCATTTCTTACTTTCTTTTTTAACAGAAAAATACTAAACAGATTTAAATAATCATGATTAGGAGGTGAGGAAAAGAAGTCTTAATGAACCAAACTTTATGCTTGCCACCAATGAAAATGAATTCATTATGTTCTTGAATTTATTTCCTGAAGCAAGTTAAATTCTCGAACAGCCTTGATTTTGCAAATAACGTCAAACAAAGTAAGCAAAATACCAGTAACCGCAACATACAAAATTATTCTTCCGTAGAAATGCTTTCATAATTGAATCCAGAGGCTTAAAATCATTATTTACTAAAAAACATACTCTAACCCACAATTTTTCTTCCAATTACATTTTAACAAAGGAAGAAAAAAATAGAAAAAAGAATGGTCCTAATACATTTTTTCTTAAATAAGTGCTACTCATGCCCAAGTTAGCTAGCAATTCACTGAAGTTAGTCTGCATATCTTCAACAATCAATTGCACAGCATTTCCTGGCACCTCGCCAAGGGAAATGTAACTTCTGATGGCAAAAAAAGCACTAGATTTAATTGATTACACAGACTGATAACCAGTACGACTTTTCCTTCTTCCAATCATATAAGAGATAAAGACAACAATTATAAGGAAGCCCAAGGCCACACCCACTGCAACAGGAATAAGAAAGTTGAGGTCAGAGTCAGCAGAACATTCTTCAGCTGTTAGAAAAGAACAGACAGAGAGCAAGGAAATTAGTAAGGAATGCAATTAAGCAGAAATGAGCCAACAAGAAACAAGCATTTCGAAAGTGAATGTAGATTAGTCTTTAATAGCATTACCCCCACGTCCTTATCTTCTTGATATTCACCCAAATATCTCTAAGGAACTGATCCTCCGATATCTCTCATTTTCACTTCATCTCAAATCACATCTAATTCCTCAGTACAGAAAGCAGAAGTTAAGGGATGAACAAGAAAAGAACTGTACTTGCCTAACACGGGAAATTTTTCTGTTTGTCTAATGGCACCAGGAAAAGAGCTGTCATCTGCACTTAACACACCGCCTGTGTGTTTTCCCACTCCCTTTCTCCCTTGCCACAACTATCATCAAAATAGAAGTAAGAATTCTGTAGGAGTAATACAATTTAAGTTAAAAAGGACTTTGGATCAAGAAAATGCAGCATAATGTTTCTTTCACACAGGTATCAGGTAGTGAACAGTGGCCTGGAAGAATAGTAGAACCTGAGACATGGCAGTCCATTCCAGGACCACCAGGAAGGCAATGTGTGGTGTAGGTTTTGAGCTGTGGATTCAGACAGAGCCGAGTTCGAATCTCGACTACTTCAATAAGGATTTAAAGGATCTTGGTCGGGGCGCCTGGGTGGCGCAGTCGGTCTCTGGGCTGACGGCTCGGAGCCTGGAGCCTGTTTCCGATTCTGTGTCTCCCTCTCTCTCTGCCCCTCCCCCGTTCATGCTCTGTCTCTCTCTGTCCCAAAAATAAATAAACGTTGAAAAAAAAATTTTAAAGGATCTTGGTCAAGTTATTTAAACTGGGCTTCACTTTTCCTTATCTGTAAAAGGGGGATAATAATACCTGTATTTTAGTAAAAGGGGGATAATAATACCTGTATTTTAAGGTATTTGAGGATTAAATACAATTGGATTTCTAAAGCATCTGACACACATCAGATGGTCAACAAGTATTCATTCCCTTCTCTTTTCCTCCCATGTTTATGATCCCATCCAAGGTTTAGGTTTTGAAGCAGCAAGTAGGGATCAAAATAAGAGTGTTCACTATATTTTTATTGGAAAAGCCAATACTCAGTGCCTTCAAAAAGTACTTAAAGTTGGTATCATGTGTTATTTATTGAAAGTAGTTAGTAGAGAAGCTCAAAGTGCCCCATTCTAATGTCACAATTTTATGTTTAAACTAGTTTTACTATTGAGTGACTAGATTTCCTTGGGACAATTTTGATCAAAATGCTAATAATAGTTTAACCTCAGTGAAGTCACCCTCTTTTCTGTAAAATTATAGGGTGGGGCGCCTGGGTGTCTCAGTTGGTTAGCGTCCAACTCCTGGTTTCCGCTCAGGTCATGATCTCATGGTTCAAGCCCCAAATCGGGCTCTGCACTACAGCATGGAGCCTGCTTGGGATTCTCTCTCTCCCTCACTCTGCCCCTGCCCCTCCCCTGCTCATGCTCTCTCTTGCTCTCAAAAAAAAAAAAAAAAAAAAACACAAAACTTTAAAATTATAGGGTTAGAGGGGAGCCTGGGACTTCAGCTCAGGTCATGCTCTTGTGGTTCGTGGTTCAAGCCCCGTGTCAGGCTCTGTGCTGACAGCTCAGAGCCTGGGGCCTGCTTCAGATTCTGTGTCTCCCTCACTCTCTGCCCCTCCCCCACTCATGCTCGCTCTCTCTCTCTCTCTCTCTCTCTCAAAAATAAACAAACATTAAAAAATTTTAAAAATAAAATAAAATAAAATTATAGGGTTAGAGTAAATAATCTTTAGGGTCCTTTCCAGTATAAACCTAATGCGATTAACATGGCATATTTGGTGTGATTTATGGTTAATACCTTGCACTTTTTCCTCTAATTTTACCTTTTATTCCTCTTGTGTTTTTGTCATTAATTAAAAAAAACAACAAGACAAAACAAAACAGAAACCAGTTGCTAAAGGTACTGAGTACATGAATTTCAGTAATGACCATAGCTTTTATTGGAAGGATTTACTATATTTCACTGAAAGCCTTCAGACACAGATGGCTGGGTACGAAGATACTGTCATCAGCGAGTTACAGAAATTCTGAACAAGCCAATATATACACAGAATGAATTAATAAAATAATCACTTCAGTGTGAATGTCTTCTCCCGTCCATTGGTTAAACTTCCTTCTCATTTGTCTATACATTCAATATGCACGCTGTACTTATAATGAGCAGTATGCTTCAATAGGGGCTGATTATCTAGCTCATTTTAATGCCAACAGCTTCTCTCTACCCCCCTATCTATGCTCTGCCCCACGGGGGCCTTCTCGAAGAAGCAAGAGCCTAGTTGCTATGCTTCAGTGCCTCCCTTCTGAGATTGCTGTTAGCTTACATTTTATAAGTACCAGTCTGATGACAACACTAAATAGATTTTAATGCTCTAGAGATCAACAAGATGAGGTAGAGAAACACAACACAATCTGTCCTAATTAGTTCATAGAATATTTCTATCTTTCAATGCTAATCAGGCATCCAAAGAAAAGAAAAACACAAGGAAAAACAAGGCAAGTGGTTAAATACGCTTGAATCTTTTCAGTCTATGTTGCAGAAAAAGAAGCAGGTTTTTTTTTTTAACTTTAATTCTGAAGCCAGTTTAAAGTTCTGTTGTGGTCTCTTGGGTCTGTTTTTCACCCAGGGAAAAGTCACAAGCCTGAGATCCTGGCTTCATCCTTAAATCAAACTCAAAGAAAACAGCAAGTCACATAACCTAAAAAATGTTGATGGTCCTGAGGACATTCGACTAAAAACCAAGTTTGAGCATATTTGATGGGCATTTATGTCACATCGATATTTATTGAATGAACTATATGCAAAAGTACTGTGATGAGTTTAAATCAGGATAGTTCTAATATTAAAACAGAACACCGGTAGTGAAACAGGATTTATTAATTCCATTAAGAGACAGCTACATATTTTATTCTTATAATGGCCAGGTTAATAAGTTTAAGGCATCTGAGGTTAGGATCAAAATTTGGCCAAGGCTTCTAAAAGGGTAGACCTTAACATACCACACACCAATGTTTTTAACCAGTTTGTCTTCAGGACCAGTAAATACAGTATTTAATTTTAAGCTGATAAAAGAGAATCGTTTTTATTCATAAAGACTTATCTCTAAATGCTGGGACTGATTTCAAAAGTTTCAACACATCAGTCTTAAGAGAGCAACGTGTTTTAAAATTGAAAGGCAAAAAAATCTTATGTGCATGTATTTTTATATAATCAATCAAACTACAGGTTCTAGAATTGCTCATATCCAGCGTGATGGCGCTTGAGACCAATAAAGTAAGCCAGCAACACTAGAATAAGTACTCCTGCCAATGCTGCTCCCACCGCTATGGGCACAAGGAAGTTGTCGTCATCTGCACTGCAGTCTTGAGCTAGACATGGAGAAAGGACAATTGAGAACAGAAACAGTGACAAAATTTCAAATCTGCAAATGTTAGGTTAAAATGACAGCACTTCCTGACACGCGTATTTGTCTCTGACGCCAAGGGAACAAGTCACTGGCCCTCCGTATCGGCAAATGAGATGTTCCACCAAAGCGATTTTCCAAATAACCAAATCGTACACTTTTAAGGACCTCCCCCGCCTCCCTGCAAATGCAGTCATTTTGGATGAAAGGTACATAAACTGATCACATACACTTCCCAGGTTTCTGAAACGGAAGATAATGATACACAGAATGAATCTTTCCTTGATGACCAGGCTGTGAGCTTTCAGAGGCCAACTGTTATAATGTAGAAGCAGCAGAGTGCCCAGAACACTGCAGATTGTGAAGCATTAATGCAAGGAGCCAAATGAACAGCCATACAAAGCAGACATATGAACTCAACACGTAGCAACCTGAGGTCATTGAGCAGAAAGGAGAAGCTGACCCTGATAGCATAGCTGCCTGCCTCTGGTGTGAGTCAGACAAGAAAAGCAGGGGTTAGGATCTCAAAATGTGCTGTGATGGGGCGGCAGCCCACAAAGGGCCATGGAAGTGTTTCAGAGGCACACTCAACTCGGCCTTGTTACACAAGGCATACTTTGAAAGGGGTGACACTGGTGACTGAGGAATGAGCAGGAACCGGGGCGCCTGCGTGGCTCAGTCAGCTGAGCGTCAGACTCTTGATCTCAGCTCAGGTCATGATCTTGTGCTTCGTGAGATCGAGCCCCGCGTTGGGCTCTGTGCTGAGAGCACAGAGCCTACTGGGGATTCTCCCCCTGCTTCTCCCTCTGCCCCTCTCCTCCCTCTCCAAAAAAAAATTTATGAGTAGGAACTAACCATGCAGATAATGCGGGAAGGGCATTCCAAGTATATGAAACAGCACAGACCAAAATATGGAGGGCAAGAAAACATGGCATTTCAGGGGAAATGCAAGCAGGTCGGCATAGCTAGGATGGATCAAGAGGTACTCTTGGCTGGAAAAGCAGCAGAAAAAGGACTCCAGGACCAGCTCACAAAGGCATTGTATGCTCTAGGTAGCCTGGCCTCATACTGATGGGGGGAAAAAAAAACAGCGTAGTAAGATTTTAACCAGGATATTGTTTTGGAAGTTACGGCAGCTGCAGGACTGGAAGTGAGGAGGCGTCTCTATTGCTAGAGGCCAGAAGACCAATAATATGGTCCCCAACCGGGTTAACGAAGCACAGATACAGAAAGGGACAGACTAGCGATCCAATGAGAAGGCAGAATTGACCACACAGATATTGGGGGTGTGGTAGGAGGTAATAAAATGGCTTTCAATTCCACACCTGAGTGATTATGTAGATACCGGTGCCGTTCATCATGATAGGGAATACAGGAGGGAGAATCTGTGCATTCAGATTTGTTTGTAGTTATTTTTATGTGTGTGGCCTGGGTTTTTTTAATTTATCTATTTTATTTTTGTGAGTGTGGACAGGGTGGAGAGAAATATGTGGAAGAGGGAGATGGTCAGTTTTGGATCTTCTGGGTTTAAGATGCCTGCCGGTGTCCCAACCGAGTGGTTGATGAACCTAAGTGACAATAAAAACCAGGGACACATTTATGTCTCAGCAAGGGCAAACAGAATTTAAAAAGGACCAGAGACAAAACCCTTGGGAACACTAATATTTGAGGAATAAAGGAGCAAGGAAAAGAAATAGAAAAGGCATGTAGAAAGTGGTGCCACAGAAGCCAAGGAAGGAAACAGCTTCAATCAGCATGGAAGAATAGTGAAAAATATTAGAGAACCTACTGGATCTCTAGCAATATGGAAGGTGTTGGCTGTGAGTCCAATTGCTATAGGTTTAGGAGCAAAAGGAAAGTGATCGATCGGTTGGGAGATCAACGACTTGGGATGGGGAACATTCAGTAGTCGTTCTGACAAGTTTAGAAGAAGAGAGGACAAGGAAGTAGGTAGTTAGAAGAACAAAGGCTAGCTTTAGGGTGGAAGAGACTTAAATACAGTCTGTAGACCAAGGTAAAGAGCCATTAACAATTGACTGAAGACGGGGCGCCTAGGTGGTCCAGTGGGTTAAGCGTCCAACTTCAGCTCAGGTCATGATCTCACGGTTCGTGGGTTTGAGCCCCGCGTCGGGCTCTGTGCCGACAGCTCGAAGCCTGGAGCCTGCTTCGGATTCTGTGTCTCCCTCGCTCTCTGCCCCTCCCCCACTCACACTCTGTCTCTCTCATTCTCCCTCAAGAATAAATAAACATTAAAAAAAGTTAAAACAAACAAACAACAACAAAACAAACAACTGACTGAAGACAATGGTACAAAGTCGCCTAGGAGGCAGGTGAAATGGGATCCTGGAAGCACCGAGCAGGAACAGAAAAGCTACTGAGAGTGGAGAGGAGGAAGCAATGGTACAGATGGAGGGACACCTGCAGAGGAGGGCAGCTGGGATGTTGACCCATCACTTCTACTTTCCATTTCCTTGCCTCTTACTGCCCTGGCTTGCAATCTACCAGGGTTTGAGAAATCAGATAATTAAGCTCGTTAGAACTGTGTCGAAATAAGAATGGACAGGCTACAAGGCAATTCTGATTGTGCCTACATTTAAGAAATGGGCCAGGCTTTTGCTAGCCTCTGGGGCAATAACTGGGAACAGGATGCAATCCTGGAGTTTATGGACTTTATGATATCGGCTTTGGCTGCCAGCTCAATGATCTTTTTTACTTGCTTCTTGGTTCTGTTAGAGATCCAGATAGCTGAGATTGCCAGATGTGACTTGTGAGTATATGGGCAGGAGCACCCGGTGAGCTGACTCCTCCCCTTCAATTTCCCAAATTACCACCCAGCATATAAACTATGAGGTGACATGAACCATAAAGTATTATGCCTTGGATGTAATATAACTTGGTTTTTAAAAAATTCATTAGCAGATTAATTTCTTATTCTGGCAACGGATTCATAGTCCTCTCTTTCCCAAATTGAGTATTTGACCTAGTATTGAAACGACTTTCATAAATACTGCCAATAAGGCTTTCATGTAAGACAAATATTCCCAGAGTAGATCAAAAAGGCAATTCCACTAATACAAAGACCTTTCTAGATGCTGTCACTTACTTAAAATGCTCTCAATTAGTATGTGAAGTATTAATTTATAATAACTATTGATTTTACGAATTCAGCCTTTAAAAATTCTTTAGGTGATGGAAAGAAATTTTGGAAAACGGTAATTTTAACAGGATCACATCCTGAAGGAAAGAAAATCTCTCAGGTCATTTTGACCTGATATATTTGCAAAATGTAGACTTGAGACCCATACTGAAAATATTTCTGGAGAAACAAAGAGTGTATTTGTGGAAGAGTTCAATAATTAATTACAGAAGCACTGAAGATTTTTAAAGATAAAAAGGTTTCACGGCCGCTGAAATTTCAATGAAAAGTTTCATATAGACTAAAAATTCTATTAATCCTCACTTTTCCGTTAGCTCAGAAATTTTTCAAAAACTATTTTCAGTGTACAGTTTTCAGTCGGAAAGCTGAGATATACATTTGTGACAAAATATAAAACAAACTCATCTTAAAAACCAACTGTCAAAATTTCTCTTTGGAAGAATCAGCATTAAGAATCGTATTTTTTTAAAGAAATTTTTAATGTTTATTTTTGAGAGAGAGTGCACAGGTGCACAAGCAGGGAAGGGGCAGGGAAAGAGGGGGATAGTGGATCTGAAGGGGCCCCCACACTATCCGCAGAGAGCCCGATGCAGGGCTTGAACTCACCAAAGGAACCATGAGATCATGACCTGAGCCGAAGTCGGAGGCCTAACTGACAGAGCCACCCAGGTGCCCTAAGAATCATAGTCTTATGTGACACCTAATTATATACCTTTTAGATCTACAAACTGTTTGAAGTGTATCACATGAATCTGAAGATACTTGAAGCTACTCAGTATCACCCAAACATGTCTATACTAGTTTTCAAAAACAAGATATGGTAATTATTGATGCAGAAAGCTAGTTACCAGAATAAAAGAGATGGGTGGGAGCAAGAGGAGCCCAAGATAATTTAACATTATCTACTTAAAGAAACAAAGATGAAATGCTAAAATCTTAAAAAAATATCTGAGTCTTTCTTACAAGAATTCCTCCTGAAAAGTGCAAGAAGCTTCAGATGGTATATTTTACGCTGTATATAAAGTATGCTCTTGATTATATCTAGTAGCTTCTTTTCAGATTTGTTCTAAAAATACTCAAAATTTTCACTGAAATGGAAACTATCACTCAAAGAAATCAAGAGTAACAGGATTTTAAAGCCCTCAGCCCCCAGATGAAGAAATGGAGACCCCAGAAGTTAAGCAGCTTGGCCAAAGTCACATGGCAGCTAGTAGCTGGAAGTTGTGACAATTAACTGGCAGTCACATGGCTGAAGTGGGCAATCCAGAGGAAAGTGAGGTTGGCAACGCCAGGTTGCCAAGTTTTTGTGTGTGCTAGGTGACTGGGAAGCTAGGTGAAAATTGGACGATTCAAGTATTTTAGGGTGATCTGAGAGAGTGATTGCACCCAATCTTATTTTGGTTCAGATCAATAGCTGGGTTTGTATGGCTGCAATGTACAGCTACTATCTATAGATATTAAATATCAGCCTCAACTTAGGGAGTTGAGAAAAGTGAACAAAGAGGGGCACCTGGGTGGCTCAGCCGGTTAAGCATCCGACTTCGGCTCAGGTCATGATTTCACAGTTCATGAGTCTGAGCCCCACATCGGGCTCTGTGCTGACTGCTCAGAGCCTGACGCCTGCCTCGGATTCTGGGTCTCCCTCTCTCTCTGCCCCTCTCTGTCTCCCTCAAAAATGAACATTAAAAATCTTTTTAATAAAAATAAAGGAAAAAAGAAAAGTGAACAGGGAGATACTCTAAAGCTCTTCCTATGAAATAAATATTCCAGATCACTGGTTCTCTAATTGGCTACATGCCAGATCTTACTGGAGCGCTTACACACACATACACGCGCACACGCGCACACACACATACACGCGCACACGCGCGCACACACCCGCACACGCACGCACACACACGCACACCCAGACCTGCTAAGTGAAATCTTCTAGGAATTGAGGCTGGCATGTGAATTTTTCTAACAAGCTTCCCAGGTGATTCTTAATCTGTAGCCAGCCCAGCATCAGTACAGACCGATGCACGGGACCACTCTTCCAGATGGTAATACACAGAATATTTTGGAAATAACTTAGTTCCACTTCTAAGCTTTTCTAAAGTTTTCCCTTTTGGAAGAAATCATCATCATAAAGTATACAAAAGTTTTACTTTAACCAACGGGAAAAAATGTGAGCAAATTTCCTTAAGAAATAAAAGAATCTTTATTGTTTGTTTTAGAAGCAGTATGTTGAGCAAATTGGACAGGCAAATATCTAAACACCATACATCAACTAGTGGTTTAAACATATGAGAAAAAAACATGAAAAGTATTTACATGGACCAGTTTCTTTATACAAATGCTAAAACATGAGAAACACCTAGAATCAAATAGCATGTGAGACCAGCAAGGTGTAAACCCAGTACAAAGAACAAAACTACAAAAGGTACAAAGAACATGTGGCTATAGGAAGTAATAGTGTAAGTAAGAGGATATAAACTGGCCCATGTAAAATACAAAAATATTCAATGAAGTCAGATTTTCTACAAAACAGTGCTAATTAGAGGTATTTTAATATGAATTAGGTATATAATCTAAATGTAAAAACTTTTAGAAACATCAACAGCATTAAGCAAGCGCCACCCACTTGTGCTTCCGGTTTTTATTTTCAAATAAAAAGCTGCTTTATTTTGACTCATGAGAAATATCTAACGCCCATTTTCTTATAAGCATTATCTATTCATATAAGGTTAACAATCCTACACTAGAACACTATTTAAAGTAAAAAATAACTTTTAAAAATCAGATTTATATTTAGTCTTTAAAAAGTGCCTTAAGCTGGCAATGCAGCTCAATGTAGCTTTAAGGGAGGGGCTGGCCAAGAATCTGATTCTGAGCCAGTAAGAGTTTCAGGCTACTCTAAGCAGAGAGCAAATCTAAGTGGGAGAAAGTATTTGCCACTCCAGCATAACTCGAAAGATACCTATAGACATACACATGCTAACATGCAATTGCCTGTGTGTGTGTGTGTGTGTGTGTGTGTGTGTGTGTGTGGTATATATAGCCAGACTACCAAAGTAATTCAACATCAGTCATAGTTTGGAACCCACGTATCCCATTTTCTAGTGAATGTGGGGGCACATAATCTCCCACTCCAAAGTCACAGGAACCTCCCTTCCATATATGGCTGCATATTAAAAACTTTTAAATATTTGCTCAGCCATTCCAATACCAAGAAAAAAGGTCTCCTAGAGCAGTGAAAACTACCTGATGTGTTAACTATCAAGCTGAAATGTTTTGCTTTCTCATATAAACATTAGGCAGTGCATGATAAGTGGACAATTGGTGCATCTCTCCAGGGCACAAAACTGAACACAAAGTACATGAATTAGTAATGATTCCACCATAATGAACAATAATAACGTTAAGTTTTGATTAGCACAGAACCATTTAAATGTGAAAGTCAAATTAGTAAATGCTGTAGCAATCGATGCAAGCTGGAAGAAAGCAGAACTTTTTAATGGACTAAGAGAAGACCAAGACTTTTAGGTTAGGTGCGAGTTACTTTCTAAGTGTAAGTGCACTTCTTTGTCTGGGTTCTAGGACATCCTGGCATTTCTTCTTTAAGAAAAAGAGAAGGAAAGGAAAGGAGAAGAGAAAAAAAAACACAAGAAAAGAAAGAGCATACTACCACCGAGAAGCATACTGCAAGGCTAAAGAGAAACCACATTGATTTCTGCACTGCGTGTAGAGGCCAATTTACAGGTACAAAGGTCTAACGCCCCAAACTGGCACTGCCTAGCAATTATCTCTAAAGCACCTAGAAAATGGATTGAAATGCCCAGTTGGAATAGTCTTGTGTCTTGCCATTAAAAGATCGAAAGAAATCCACTTTTTTCTTTTTTTAAAAAAAAAAGGATTAAACAAGATTAACACCTATTCCAAAATTTATACAGCTTTTGTATCTTTTGTCATTACAGCCACATTAAATACAAATGTATTCAAAAGGCATTAGAAAAGCATTCATCGCTAAGAACATAATACCAGACCCTGTTCAAATCTATTGGCATATCTCTCATAGGTCAAATATGCAGCAATGCCAAGGTAGCTAAGTTAACCTGCAAACAAAATCACAAAAAAATGCAAAAGGAGCAAGTACAAATCCACTGTAGGATGCACTGTGTCAATTTTTACTCCATGTAGGAAAAAAAATCTCTTTTTGAAATCTGTTTCCTGAACTGTAGATTGCTCACCAGAATACCTAGAGCAAATATGCAGAAATACTAATTCAAGACAATAGAGTAGAACCAATAATCCAGGTGATTTCACACATGCTTTTTTGCCGTGGAAATAAGTTTTAAATTCCTTGGCTGGGTGGGGGGAAAGACCCAAAATCATGTGATTAATGTGTAGTTTATAGTTTTCGGGGGGGGGGGGCTCTATTTATTTAAGTTCGAAATCCCCCACACCACCCATTCTAAGATCAGAACTGCAACTAAAATATACCTCAAACTGAACAGTATTGCATGTTGGAACTTGTACTTGCTTTGTTATTTTGTAACAGAGATCACATATGGATCAGTATTACAGAGTCTGATATCCCGCATAGCTTTTTCTTCTGCCAATTAGGTAAGCAATCACTATAACGATAATCAAGCCTGAAAGACCAGCACCAACTATAATTGGTATTAGAATGGTGTCATCATCCAGCGAACACTCCTGGGCTGTAGGTGAGAAAAAGTGTGTGACAAATAATGAGTATAATCAAAAATGAATGTCCAAAAGTAAAAGATGTTGATTCAAAAGTCAGAAACGCTCTTACGAAATCAACGTTAAGTAACTAAGACAGGTATATTGTAATGATAAAGCTACAGAAAATTATGGATTGCTCTAGAATTAAAATCCTAAAACTTACTGGTCTTTTCTTTCGTGTGTGTATGAATATAGGTATTCACGTATATGAATACATATATACTCCTTTATATCTCTGAGTAAGCACATACATACGTGTACGTGTTTCATATTTCAAGTCCTTTCCAAAATAGAGGAATGTTACTTTACCAGAAATGAAGAGAACTAATCCAACCCATTTCTACATGGCCAGATTAGCCTCTTAGTGGTAGTAGAGTCTTTTGGGAAATTGAGCACAGATCAGAAAGGTTTAATCATGGGATTAGAACCGTGCTGGCTCTGGAATCCTTTAGAGCAGAGAGCAAACTATAGCCTGGAGGCCAAATCTGACCCAAGAGCTAAATATGGCTTTTCGACATTTTTAAATGATTTTAAAAAAAAAGAGGAAGATGAAATTTTGTGACACATGAGAATTATATGAAATTCAGATTTCAGTATCCATAAATAAAGTTCTATTGGAACCCAGCCACACTCATTTGTTTATTGCCTGTGGCTGTTTTCATGCTACAACAGTAGAACTGAATAGTTGTGACAGAGCCCATATGGCCTCCAAACTTAAAAACACTTACTGTCTGTGCCTTACAAATACACTTTGCAGATCCCTGACCTAGAGTGTATGATTTTAATGGCTACAGAAGTCAAGAGACTGGGACCTCTTACTAATTTGTGTGTGTTTACTGCATTTATCAACCTGCCCAGGGCTGGCAGCCCACACGGGCTAGCTTGTCTATTTCTGGAGAGTAGTCCCATCCAGTACAATCCAATCAACACTCTTTTACCTTACTGCAAGTCTATTTCCTCCTCCTCTACAGTCAAGTATATCATATTTATGGGTACCCATGGTCAAGAACCTAGCTCCATGAGTACATTACACATCCATTACCAGGATTAAATGCTGTATATTCCTTTGGGTACCATTTTTAACTCTACATACAAAAAAACCAAAGTTTCAGATCCGAGAAGGAACGCAGCCCATGTCTATCTCTATTACAGCTGACTAGCTAAGCAGACCCGAGCTGCTATCACACTGAAAATGATTTTCAATTCTAAACACAAATCTGGGCCTAAAATTAGGGTAACAATGTAGGGGAGCTAGATAAAGACTCAAAAATAAAACTATGAAAGGATCAAAATAATCGTAGTACATAAGCAAAACTGACGAGGGAAAAGGAAGGCTTCAAAACAATTTCTAAGTGTGATTGACCTCTCCGGTCACGAGAATGGTGGGATAAAGGCCCCCCACTTACCCTAGCCTAACCAGGTCGGGCAGGGGGATTCAGCACCACTGCAAAAGCAGTTCAGGGGCTCATGGCACATTTGCTTTTAAACACAGCTTCCACATTTCCTTCTAAACCAGAGAATTAATTGTTAAAAAGGATGCAGACGGTTTGAATGGCTCTGCTCAGCAGAGCTGTGATCCACAAACCCCCAATTTTAGGTAATCAGCCTAAAAGGACAAGTCAATTAAGGAATTTTATGTACTTTTTTTCCCTGTGTGCAAATGTTAATCTTGTAATGCCAAATGCATCTTTCATATTCATATCAACGCACTGAACTGAGCCCTCCACAAAGGTTTCATTAAAAAATCTGATAAATACCACCATTAGCCCTGAGTAGATCTTCCAAAAAAACCTCATTCACACTGGCACATGCTTTTAAAAACTCTCCAAGTCATTTTGGCTGACCAAAACACTGCTCATGGTATTTGAGGCTTTGCTAATCATAATCTTTTGTCTTAACAAAATAAGACCCAACTGCTTTTATTCGCGTATGAAAATATTTCCGACGAGAAGATGGCCCCCCAAAAACAGATCCAAGATGCTCAAAGCTGCCATCCTTCTCACAAACTAAAACCTAGGAGTTTCTGTACCTTAAGCTCACTTAAGCTCACTGAAAGCTTCCATCAGTTTTTAGCCTTAAGAACTTGGGTGCAAATGGTTCTCAGATCCACACAAAAAAATCTAGTTTGAGCAAACCGATGAGCCCAATACAGTTCACACAACTTGCTCAAGGCTATGCGAACTCTCCAACAGAGTCACAAGAGGTGAATTCATATTTCTGTATTTCAATGCTTCGATGCCCATGAGTCAAAGGAAAAGCCACCTATCAGTCAACATGAGAACATAAATTATCAACAGAACTTGCTCAACTCTTACCTGTAGAATACTTTCCTTCCATCACGTTGAAAGGCTGAACCCTTAGATCAAAGGTATTTATCTGAAATGCTCCAGACACTGAAACAGTCTGCTCTTTGTTGCACATATAAGAACTTCCCAGGGGCGCATCCCAGTAGCTCAGATTGTTATTTGCGATGCTGAAAACTTTAAGGAAAACAGACATGTTAGTAACTTCTTTTTAAAGTAGGCTCTACGCCCAATGTGTGGCATGAACTCACGACCCTGAAATCAAGAGTCGTATGCTCTACCGACTGAGCCAGCCAGGCGCCCCTGTTAGTAACATCTCATCCTGTCGACCTAAGAAATGGGACAGTCCTCAGAATTTTCCAGGGAAGTATGGAAGCTTGGGGTACAGGGTCTACCCACAAAAAGCCATTCTTATGACCACTAGGTTTCCTTTCTTTCTATAGAGGTTTCTATGGTCAAAAAAAATCAGTCACATCCTTGACTATTAGCCACCACACTTTGAAAATAAGGGAGACTTAAGTTACTGATTTTCATGTGTGGTCGAGGTACAATTTCCACACAGAGTCTTCTGTTGCATTACATAAGGTACTATTTGGTAACAAGACAGCTATGGTTTCTATTTCTTCAGTGAAACCCAGCCCACTCTTGTCCCCGAGGCCAATGCTTTGCTTACCAGAGCCATTTACCAAATACATGCTGATATTCACTTCCTTCAGATAGAATCGGTTTTCATTTTTCTGTTAGGAAAAGAGCTTCGAGTTAATCAACACATCGCAACTGTCCACAGGTACAGTTAATATCTACAGACAAAAAGCAATCTAATACTATTATCCAGAAAATAAAGCCACAGATTAGACCCCGGGGCAAGAGAATAAACTGCAATGAAGTAAAACGTGACAGAATCTTTTTTCCTCTGCATTTTGTTCCCATTTTTGGACCAAAGGTGTAGTCACATGGCTCTTCGACACTCAACAGTTCAGCCCCTCATTTTATTCCTCGTGTCACTTGCTGAGCCCTCGCCTCCTCTAGCCTGGATCTCAACAGTCTCTTCTTAACTGGGCTCCCTCCCCGCCTTTTCAGCCTCTCCAGCTGGGATCTTTCCTTCGCTGCTATTATCTTTGTGAAGCACTCATCTGATCAGCCAGTCATTCTAATTATTTTAATGCTTAGCATGTACAAGGCAACATTATCTGAGTGCTCCAGGGAGCCGGCCACGTGAACCAGACTCAGATCCCACCCCCACCATGTTTGCAATCTGCCAGGAAAGATAAGATAAATACATAAAGAAATAACCATATTGCAAAAAAAAAAAAAGACAGCGACAAGTTATAAAAATTAAAAGGAGACAGATGACATCCAAGTAGGAAAGAAGCAAAGTGATACAAGCTTAGGGATAGGCCATTTGAACTAAGTAGGACTTAGTCAGGAAACAAGCAGGAAAGGGTATTCGAGAAGGCAACAGCATGAGCTAAGGTAACCAGAAAATAAGCATCGTCACAAGTACGCTAGCATTTGAAACGTACTCAGTACCAAGCAATGTTCTTAAAACTTCACATCGAATAATTATAATGCCCCGGTCTGGGATGGGGTGATCGAAGTAGGGAGATGTTAAAGTGATTTTCCCCAAGGCTATATGGTTGGTAGTCAGTGAGGTGGGGTTTGAACCCAGGAAGTCTGGCTACAGAGCCTATGTACTGATTACTACTATGCTCTCCTACCTCACTGAAAGTGCACAGGGCACAGGGTGAGAGGAGCGTGGGATTCATGAGAAGGGAGAGAAGGAAACAAAGCCGGACATGCAAGTTACGTTGCATGGTGAGGGCGGGGGGTGCCGGGGGAGACACTGGAAATACACTGCCGTGGAATTTAGAGGTTATCTTGTTGGTAAAACAGAACCACTGCAGGTTTCTGGGGGAAGAGCTGTGCTGCAGGAAGGTTACACTGATGCAGAAGAACACTGAGGGAGGAGAGGAAGAGGAAGGACTAGTTAGGAGGCTGTTTCAACAATCCAGGTAAGAGGTCATGCAAGCTGGAATCAGGGCCAGAAAGAAAGGTGACAGATGGGGAAGGAAAATGGAAGGGAGAGACGCAGAGAAATGTCAGGAGGAAGCATAAAAGAGGCTATCTCTCTCCTTGACTTAGGCTACATCTCAGCTTGGCATTCAAGGCTCCTCACAGTTTGTCCCAACTACTTTTCCATACCCATCTTTCGTTAAACATGCCACATGCCTCATTCTCCTAGCTGGTCTTGACTGTGTTCCTTTACCCAGAAAGTACCTGTACTTTTCCACTTACTCCCCTTAGCTCCATATGTATAAATCTAACCCATCCTTGAAGGTCCAGCTCAAATGTCATCTCTTCCGTGAAACCTTGACTCTCCTCCACCCAAAATGAACCACTGCCTCCTCTATACTCCCACAGGCTTTGTATTTTCTTCTGGTCTATCACTCATCCCACTTTAAGTTTAGTTATTTGGTGGGGGGAAGGGAAGAGAGAGAGGGAGGGAGAGAATTTTAAGCAGGCTCCGCAGAAGGTTCCCAGGGCTCAGCCCTGGATTTGAGCATGAACAAAATCCCAAACACTGCCATTATAAACTATCTTGATTTAATGAATTTATGCGTGTTAAGCACTTAAGCCAGAGCCTTGCACATGGCAAGTACTCAATAAATGTTAACTATTATCATTGCTGGTACTGTGACAAACAGTAGAGCCTCCAAAAAGCACTAAGATATTATAGCAGACAAACACGAATTTTCTAACCAGTAATAGAGAAAAATATTATGGAAACTACTTTTTATCTTTTATAAAATACATGACATATAAATTCATGCACACTTTATGATTAAGTATATCTATATGAGATGGATTACAGAGTTTCGGTGGGGGGGGAGGTGGGTTAATTCTCGCTCCTATCCTAAAGTCTGTGTGACGGCAGAACGGTCACTTTTGGTGAACATTAATACAAGAGTCCTGCCCACGGACCACTGAGGTGACTCTCAGGGATGAAAGCTGATCAATGGACTACACTTTATAATTAAGTAGTGCTGAAATGGAAAATACAGCTAAATAGCCAACCCCCCGCCAAACACACAGCTGTTTAGACTTTCAGATGTGTTCCTAAGAAAACGAACCTAATCTTAGAAAAGTCTGTTACTCACCACGGCAAAGACAAAGTCAAGAAATTTGATGTTGCTGCTGTTCAGCCTAAGCAGAGCGCTCTGAGGATGGCAGTTACCGGTGAAGTCGGTTGTGTTGGGGTTGATGTTAATAATCGAAGCAACCTGTCGTGGAAGGAGAGGGAGAAAAGTACACATTAACCATACGAGTCCACGGCAAAACCTTATACTCTAATCCGCCACGTCGGTGGAGAACAGAAATTCCTTTTGTCTGGATACCTAGGTTCATGGTGTCTTACTTTCAAACAAAGTTGGCACGGGCTCTCAAGCTAGGACTCAGACAACTTTAAGGAAAAAAAAGAGAGAAAAACAAGAGGGAAGCTTCCTCAGCAATGAGCCAAATGACAAGACACATTTTTATGGAGCACAAGGGCCAATCTGTCCAGCTTGTTTAAGTCGCCAGACTCTGGGAACGGGCTTGGGCGCCGGCACGCCCTCTGTAGCCTCAGCGGAGCACTGCAGCTAGAGGAGTGCATCTCTCCGACCTGAGTCATCAAAGAGCTGGAGACACAGCTGCGCCGTTCCTGGCATCATCAACCTACACTGCGCTTCAGATACAAATGCGAAGGATTCATATTTTAAACGGACTGAAATAAAGATCAACTATTTGTACTCCGATCTGCTGATGGTAAATACAATCCAAACCCCAAAGAGTCCTGGATACAGCTAGGTTTCCTGCTGGCCAAGACAAGGCCTTGACAGTGACATTAACTCTTTGTGTAACTCCAAACTAATCAAACCTCAACAAGTCAACATCAAATCTCTGTTTAAAACAGAATCGGTCTAGGGGCGCCCGGGTGGCTCAGTAAGACTCTTGATTTCAGCTCAGGTCATGATCTCACGGTTTGTGAGATCGAGCCCTGCAATGGGCTCTGTGCTGACAACGCAGAGCCTGCTTAGGGTTCTCTCTCTCTCCCTCTCTCTCCGCCCCTCCCCTCTTCGCACTCTCACCCCCTCTCTGTCTCAAAACAAATAAATAAAGTTTAAAACGAAAACCAGAATCGGTCTAGTGCTCGCTTCGGCAGTACATATATTAAGACAGAATCAGTCTAGTAACAGGACTCTTGGGTCAGATGTAGGATATACCGTATTTGAAAGGAAATACGAGAAGAACGTACCAAGAAAAATAGACAACTAACCTTCTCGTGAGTAATGTTCAGCTGCAGCCCCATGGTAGCCAGGAGACAAGTACCATTGCTATTATTAACCGAGTAGGACCCAACCTCTGGTTTTTCCTTTGGAATGGGCGTTGTAGTAGGAGCCGGTGTGGTGGTGGGAGTGATGGGCGCCACAGTGGTTGAAGTTCGATCTTTTTCACACAGAAATTCTAAAAGAAACAAAGGACAAAATAAACTAAAGGGGACTTTTCCTCAATTCCTAAGGCCAGGAAAGAACAAAATATCTCTCACAACAGAAGTCTAAAGGTTACATTAGGAGCAGGGGCCACCTTGGTACTACAGAGGGTCCCCAACTGCTGCCTCAGATGCACACCGTCTCTAAGGGTTATGACACACCAGACACAAACACCATATCTACTTACACATGGCCACGCACTCCCATTTGTAGACCCTTAAGTCCCTTTATTCCCAAAGAACTTCACCTGTCTCTGATGTGAAGATGAGAGATTTAAGCTTTTTTAAAATCGTTTTACTTATTTATGTTGAGAGAGACAGCTTGAGCAGGGGAGGGGCAGAGAAAAAGCGGGAGAGAGAGAAAATCCCAAGCAGGCTCCCTGATGCCAGCCCAGAGCCCGACTCGGGGCTCAAACTCACGAAACCGTGAGACCATGACCTGAGCCAAAACCAAGAGTTGGACGCTTAACCGACTGACCCACCCAGACACATGGAGAGATTTAAGTTTGAAAACATTCTACTCCTACCTAGGCCCACCCTCTTCTTCCCCGCACACAGCCACTATAAGGAAGGAGAGTGTTTACCAGAAAAAAAGTTTAGAGATCATTAAAGGGTTCAAACGGTAAACCCATTTTTTGGTAGCACCCCTACAGCAAATCAGACACATTTCAAACTCCCCTTAGGCAGTGTTGGTAGTTTTCCAGAGCTCGTGAATAAGAAATTACGACATTTCCATAAAGTCATATATAAGTTACAAAAGCAGTTTATAAAATTCAAGCTTCGAACACAAGCTGTGACAATGCGGAGCCTGCTTAGGATTCTCTCTCTCTCCCTCTCTCTCTCTGCCCCTCCCCTCTTCGCACTCTCACCCCCTCTCTGTCTCAAAACAAATAAATAAAGTTTAAAACGAAAACCAGAATCGGTCTAGTGCTCGCTTCGGCAGTACATATATTAAGACAGAATCAGTCTAGTAACAGGACTCTTGGGCCAGACGTAGAATATACCGTATTTGAAAGGAAATACGAGAAGAACGTACCAAGAAAAATAGACAACTAACCTTCTCATAAGTAATGTTCAGCTGCAGCCCCATAGTAGCCAGGAGACAAGTACCATTGCTATTATTAACCGAGTAGGACCCAACCTCTGGTTGGTCTAAGATCATCCTAAGATCACAACCTGAGCTGTGGTCTTAGATCATCAAAAGCTAAAGAGCTGATGATCAAGCTAGTTGAGGATTTGTTCAAACAAAGATTAGGTTTGATCAGCTGAAAACATTATAGGTGAGACATTTTTTAAAAACCATCCTCTAACAGGTACGTCATCAACTTAAAATTCCAAGTTCTGGGGTGCCTGGGTAGCTCAGTCGGTTAAGGATCTGGCTCTTGGTTTCAGCTCGGTTATGATCTCACGGTTCGTGAGTTCGAGTCCCACATCGGGCCCCGTGCTGATAGTGTGGAACTTGCTTGGGATTCTCTCTCTCCTCCCACCTCAAAATAAATAAGTAAACTTTAAAAAATTGCAAGTTCCACAAGAGTATGAATTGTCACTCTTTACAAAAACATTACAGTCCACTGTAAACCATGAACAAATCTCAGGACAGAAATACTTTCATGGGGTGCCTGGGTGGCTCAGTCAGTTAAGCGTCCGACCTTGGCTCAGGTCATGATCTCACAGTCCACGAGTTCAAGCCCCGTGTTGGGCTCTGTGCTGACAGCTCAGAGCCTGGAGCCTGCTTCCGATTCTGTGTCTCCCTCTCTCTCTGCCCCTCCCCCATTCACACTCTGTCTCTCAAAAATGAATAAATGTTTAAAAAATTAAAAAAATAAAAAGAAATGCTTTCAGATAACAAGTTCAGTTAAAGTCAGCTGGTATACTCCAACCTTAAATTAGGACCCAAGTATCTATACTTTAAGTACTCACCTTTTGTGCTCACTGTGCCATTCTGGACAAAAGCTTGTACGTGAACATCCCAATAGTACTGGACAACATCATCCTTTTCTAAAGTCGATAAACTATTGCATCTGAAGATGTTGTTCAATGGAATTCTGAATCGCACAGGGTCATAAACGGTCAAGATCCCTGTAAAACAAGATTAACACCAGACATTTCCAAGAAGGTAGGAGAAAAGCAATAACGTAAATACATGTGTAGACTTTCTTCTCCTTCTGTCTGCCTGTCTTAACCCCATCCTCAAGTGACAAAGCACATGGCGCGTTGAGGAAATGACAAAGTCACTGTGGCTGAAACATAGGGAGTAAGAGGAAAGACGCGATGGGGGTTAAGAAGGAAAAACAAGCTGCAGGTGGCCACACACCGAAGCAAACCAAATAAGCTGAGGACAGGTTAGGCTTTGTTTTGTTAGCAGTGGAAGGTTAGCTCCAGTTTTTAAAGCTGGAAATAAATAACACACATATCCTTTATTTTCAGGAAGATGGCAAAATCGTGGGGGCTGGGCAGGGGAAAAACTTTTAAGAAAAGTCATTTAAGAGGGAAAGTGCTTAGAAAGCTGCTGACCTGGTTAAGGGAAAAGGGGAAGGGGTTGCCTGAATTAGGATGGTGAGTGGCAGAAGAAACAGCAAAGAGGCCAAACTGAACACATATCTAAGGTAGAAGCAACAGGGCTTGGGGGCACCTAGGTGGCTCAGTCCATTAAGCATCCAACTCTTGGTTTCGGCTCAGGTCATGATCTCACGGTTTCGTGGGTTTGAGCCCTGTATCCAGGCTCTGTGCTGGCAGTGCGGAGCCTGCTTGGGATCCTCCCTCTCTCCTCCTCTCTCTGCCCCTCCCCCACTCGTGTTGTCTCTGTCTCTCTCAAAATGGATAAATAAACTTAAAAAAAAAACAGGGCTTAGTGCTCAAGGAAGGAAAAAAGATGGATTAATCAAGGATTTTACAGTAAATCCTTATTTTTGTGCTACTATCCCAGAGGAAGTTGCAGTAACTAAAATGAGCTTTTGAAACCTCTTCCTGGATAGCATTTACAGACTATTCCATTTCAGGAAATCTTCAGAATGTGAAAGGAATAAGCTATGTCCATTCCGAAGAGTTTTGAAACTTTAAAAGACTATGATCACAGTCATCCACCCAAATGGCTTCATTTCTTGCGGAGAAGCGGCAAGGAAGGAAGGTATTTAAGGTCCCTAATACAGGCTGCCTTCCATGCTCTCCATCATGTAGCAAGGCAGACAAATAATGCTGTCTTGGCGCCCCCTAATGGCTACAGGGAAAAACATTTTTTAACCAACGACTAGAACATTTTTTCCCCCAAAATCATTTCTCACTGTCAACATAAATGAATGGACACTTGACCTATCTTACATAGACAGACCTTAAAAACAATCTGTAGACATCCTGCAGTTAGACTATGAATTCTTTAAACTATGTATTATTTATGAATATGTGTGTATTCGTCAAATATGAACACATGCATAGCAAGACTACAACTCAACATTCATAAGAGTGGCTGCCTCTTGGGAGGCAGAGAGGAAAATGGCTCTGGGGTCGCAGTGAGTACAAAGGAAACCTCAAATGTATCTGTAAGGTTTTATTTCTTTAAATAAGTAAAAAAGATGAGGCAAATAAGAAAAAAAAGGCAATTTAATAAATTCTGGGTAATGGGTACATGGAGGTCTATTATTCTCTGCAATTTTCTGTATTTTAATCATGAAAAAAAATTTTAAAAGAAAACAGCAGCTTCAAACTTACTTCAATTATCAGACACCTAAAAATAAAACACTAAATCAAAACCCAACAGTCCATTTAAGGAAACCATTTTAAATTCTCAATAGTTTCAAATATCTTAGTATAGAGATGTTAGTAATAAAAAACTGCATCCTCCCCATGTTTAAAATAAAAAGGAGGTGAGTTAGGTGTTTAGAGTCCCTAGTTTTTCCATTCAGATCTGTCAGATCTGTCCTTTTCCGGCCGCCCCCTTGGTCTAGGCACGCATTACGTCATCCCTCGGTGACCACAACAGCCTCTTAAGCTGGCATCTCTGCCTGCAGTCTCCTCACTTCCAAATTAATCCTGCAGAACATTCTTTATAAACTACCGTGTCTGCTTTGGTTATGGCATCCTCCTGCTTCAAAACCTAAAACAGTTCCCTGATGCCTACCCCATCAAGCTGAATGCCTTTCCTTGGCTTCCAAGGCCCCCTATAATTTAGACCCACTGCACCCAGCCAGCCTGATTTCCCCTCTGCTACACACACAGCCTCTATTTTAATCAGGCAGCTCTCCAAACACTGCTCCACATGCTACGCTTCCCCCTGCTGGAAATCCTCTGCCCAAATTCTCCACTTACCCAAATTCGACCATTAGCTGAGTTTTCAGCTCGGGTCCTTCTTTATACCAAGCTTTCTCACCCCTCCAACGCACACTGACCTCTCCTTTCTCTCTGCTCCTAATGAGACCACTTGTGAGGGCACTTTTTTTTTAAGTTTATTTATTTATTTTGGGAGAGAGAGCACAAGCAGGGCAGGGGCAGAGAGAGAGAGGATCCCAAAAGAGAGAGAATCGGGCACTGAGATTGCACTGATCTCAAGAACCACCAGATCATGATCCGAGTCGCAGTTGGACGTTTAATCGACTAAGCCCCAGATCAGGCACTCTTAACCATGGGCACGAATAGACGCGCTCAGGAAGTATATACCATCTGCAAAGTTTACTCTGTACTTTGAGAGAGAGGGTCTACAGCTTTCTTCCTGTTGCCACCCCCTCAACAAAATCACAAACAACAACAAATCACACTATCTCAATGCTTTCTACTTTTTTCCATATAACTTGGAAAAATAATTTTGCCTTGTGTCCCCAACTAGTTTTAAAGCTCCTTGAAGGTGAGGGGCAAGTCTTATACTAGTTCTAAAAGACAATGTCAGGCACGAGGCTAAATATGTAAGATAACCAGTAACAGACTCGCTCTAATTACCCTCTCAAACTAAGATTAAGAAAGAGAAAACTAGGACTGATTTCCAGGTCTCAGTCCGTATTACCTCCCAAGTTTTACATGAGCTCATTCACTTCTGGGTCTTGAAAATATGGCCTTTTGATGTCCATAAATCCCAGTAAATCATTCACCCCCCAAGCCTCACAACTGAAGGTCATCTGCCTGTGTTTTTGGGGTCAGAATGAAATCCTATCTGTGAAGAATGCTCGGCTACCACGTTAACCCAAATCTCAGTAGAAGGGAAAGAAAGGAGAGAATTCTATCCCTAACAAAACTGAAACCTCCACTATCCATGCCTTCAAAATGTTTAGTACAAAAAAAAATCTAGTACACATTTCGATTCTAAGGGTTACAAGAATGCCTTATTACTAATGCTTTCCCAAATTCGTTTTGACCTGAAATTGTCTCAAAATAACAACAGATGTTGACTTCACTTTGCCTTTACTTAATCACTTAGCTTTCAATCAAAATCTTATCTAAGTGGTAAAAAGATCTAAAGATGAAGCATTTCTGCTGATCTCAGGTTACTGAACTTGTACATATTTAAAATAGTTATCAGCTAAAGGATTTTCTCATTCAGATTGATGAACTACCCACTACTGAACGAAATAAATGATAATAGTCAAGTGCATGAACTCTGTAGCTTAACAGACTTTGGTTCAAACACCAGCTCATCCACTTACTAGCTGTGTAACCTCTGGGAAAGTTATTTAATCTCATTAAGCCTCATTCCCTTTACCTGTAAAGTTGAGACAGTATCTACTTCCCAGGCTTGCTGCTGTGGATTGAGACGCAGCTGGTCACACATTTAGGGTACTACCTAGTACAAAGTAAAGCACTCAGGGACACTTGGGTGGCTCAGTCAGTTAAGCGGCTGACTTCGGTTCAGGTCATGATCTCGTGGTTCATGGGTTCGAGCTCCGCATCGGGCTCTGTGCTGACAGCTCGGAGCCTGGAGCCTGCTTTGGATTCTGTGTCTCTCGCTCTCTCTCTGCCCCTCCCCCGCTTGTGCTCTGGCTCTCAAAAATAAACAAACATTTTTTAAAAAAGTTAAAAAAACAAAGTACGCAAACAATGACAGCAAATATCATCACTGTGTTGAACACTGCTGTATGTGGGGCGGAAACAAAGATGTGAACTTTCCATTCTAGTTAGGAAGACAGTCATGCATACAGATGACTTTTAAGTCATTTACATTTGTATTATTAATAAAGAGTAAGAGAACAGAACACAAATCTAATTCTTAAGTTTACCTTTATCTTTGGCATCAGGAAATGTTGTGTTGTCACTAATGTTGTAGGAAAATGAGATACCGTCAATCGAGTAAGTAGACCCCTCCTTTGTAAAATTCACAACCCAGGAAAAACCGGATCCAAATTGCACGGCTATTTTGGGACCATTCTGGTCTTCCCCGCAAGCACTTCCATTATATGTTGCAGTGCTGAGGTCTGAAACGGTTACAGTTTTCTAAAAGAAAAAGAAGTTTGGGGGTAAGGAACACACAGGCGGAAATGACCATCAGGCATTTACGTCGGATGTGCCAATTCAGTCTACGTTACACATCCCCCCATGGCCAGGCTGCCCTTTGGCTGGCCTGTTGTGGAAACCAGTCTCAGATTCTTCATCTACAGACCAGTCCTCTGGACAAAAGGAAAAGGAAAAATGGCCTGAACTTCTCTTCTTGATTTTTTTTTTTAAATCAGGTTATAAGCAGGCAGGACCTTAACCAAAAGAAAATAAGACAAAAAGATTGAGAGGGCACCCCCCCAAAGGAGATTATAACAGCAAACTATTAGAAATGGGAATGCTTTGGGGCGCCTGGGTGGCGCAGTCGGTTAAGCGTCCGACTTCAGCCAGGTCACGATCTCGCGGTCCGTGAGTTCGAGCCCCGCATCGGGCTCTGGGCTGATAGCTCGGAGCCTGGAGCCTGCGTCCAATTCTGTGTCTCCCTCTCTCTCTGCCCCTCCCCTGTTCATGCTCTGTCTCTCTCTGTCCCAAAAATAAATAAACGTTGAAAAAAAAAAATTTAAAAAAAAAAAAAAAAAAAGAAATGGGAATGCTTTGATGTCAGTACATGTTAAAGCAGCACCGATGTGGTGAGGCATGAACACCACACAGTCTTTGGATCACGTGCCCTTAACCGACTGCAAGGAAAACTCCAAAGAACCAAGGAAGTAAAATATTCCTTCTAACACTACACAGAATACCTTCAGGTATCTAGGTTTTTAAAAAACCCACAGAACTGAAGCGTTAAGTCAGTTAACATATGAAATCTCATCCATAGAAGTGTATGTAAAGGATAAAGAATGGAACTGAGTTTCTACTAGAAACCTCAAGGAAAAAAGAAAAATACTTACATAACTTTTGCTTGTAGTCTCATAGCGTATTGTGAAATTCATCTGCCATTTTGCATAAAGGCAAGTGGCTTTTCCTGAATCTGTCAAATTAAGTTCTAATGCGTAAGATGAGACAGCTCCTAGATTTATTAAAAAGAAATAAGATTGTGAAACTGTACCACAAAAACATATCTAAAATAAAAACGACCCCTATCCACCACTGAAGTTCAACCAGCTCTAAGATGAAACAAAGTCCTTTGGTATCTTGGTGATGGTTTTTCTTTGTATTTTTAGTGGACTCCTATTCATAAAGTTAGCATTACCCCTTCCAGAAGGAATAACCGGTTACTTGACCTAGGATGCCTCCTAGTAGTCATAGCCACACTCGCCTGTGCCTGGCTAGTTTTGTTTTAGGCAATTATAGTTTGCCCATTAGACTTTTGTTTTTAAGGTAAAGGAGGTTAAGGGGGAGCTCAGAAGGGGGCGTTAAACGGTCTCTCTCAAACCAGCTGATGGAACTTCCTCTGCAAAAATAATGACAGATCGGATGTTCTATGGTCTTGTTGCCTTCAACCCGGTCACAAGCTATGTGGCCTATGACGCATGGACGTCTTGTTGAACTGTTTTATTCTTTTTTTTTTTTAATTTTTTTAAATGTTTATTCATTTTTGAGAGACAGAGACAGACAGAGTGCGAGTGGGGAGGGGCAGAGAGAGAGGGAGACACAGAATCAGAAGAAGGCTCCAGGCTCTGAGCTGTCAGCACAGAGCCCGACACGGGGCTTGAACCCACAAACTGTGAGATCATGACCTGAGCCGAAGTCAGACGCTTAACCAACTGAGCCACCCAGGCGCCCCATGAACTATTTTATTCTGATGTGAAGATGTGGGATGGCTCTTTGTAAGCATGTGTACCATGTGACCAAAAGAACAGACCTTCAAAGGTTGTTAGATCCATAAGCAAAATGTTATTTTTTTTTATAAATGTAACATTCATCACTTGGTTCCATTTTAAAATCCAACTAATCAGAAAGGCTGATGAATCTTTTGACATGGATTCAAAGTCACTTCCTGTGTTCTCAACCTGCTACCTCTTTAGGCAGAGAAACCTTACCAGGACAGAAAAGCCATGGGGCTTTTGAGCTAACTTGGCTCTCATCTACACTAGGTTCAACACAGGGACATTCCCTATTAAACTGAAGAGCCCAAGAACTAAAAATACTATGTGCCAGCAAACACACCAGCAGCATAAATGACAGGCAACCAGTTTTCTTCACTGTCTCCCACATTACCCAAGGGAAAAGCAGTTTCCTGCTAAGACAGCCTTTAATGATAGCTGGGCAATCCGGCGTCATCTACAAGCAGGGACATGCTAGGGACTACAGAGAATCAAGTCCTAAGAGGACTACGAAGAAGGCGTGCCTCAGCAACAGCTTTCAAGTTGTACACAAAAGCCTGTGGTCATGATGCTCCGGAAGCCAGGCTGTCCTGCAAGCCTGAATATTATGCTAAAGCGTGTGGTTACTGAGTACTTAAATGTATTGGTTAAGGCTTGAACAGACCTCCCGAGGCCTGAGCAGGTTCTGTAGCCATTCTTTTCTAAGTGCAATATGGAACGGAGCTGTCGTCCCTGATCCAAGGCTATCTGGTAGTGGAACTGAGGGCTCTGGCTTCTAATTTTCCTTTTTGTTTTCTCTTGCCTTTTCTTTCTTTCTTTTTTGGTTTATTTTTTAGTTTATTTATTTATTTTTTGAGAGAGCGAGAGAAGAGAGAGCAAGCCGGGGAGGGGCACAGAGAGATGGAGAGAGACATCCCAAGCAGGCTTCATGCTGCGAGCGCACAGCCCGACGCTGGGCTCCAACTCACGAACCGTGCGATCATGACCTGAGCCAAAACCAAGATTCGGACATTTAACCGACAGAGCTACCCAGGCGCCCCTGGCTTCTAATTTTTCTTATCAACTGGAAGCCTGCGTTTTATATGCTGCCTTTCTTGGTCTTTTTTTTTTTTTTTCTTTCAGAATTCCAAAAATTTATTTTTGTATTTATAGAGAAGCTTATTCTTTTTTTTATTCTTTTTAATTTTTTTTTTTAATTTACATCCAAATTAGTTAGCATATAGTGCAACAATGATTCCAGGAGTAGATTCCTTAGTGCCCCTCACCCATTTAGCCCATCCCCCCTCCCACAACCCCTCCAGCAACCCTCAGTTTGTTCTCCATATTTAAGAGTCTTTTCTGTTTTGTCCCCCTCCCTGTTTTTATATTATTTTTGCTTCCCTTCCCTTATGTTTATCTGTTTTGTATCTTAAAGTCCTCGTATGAACGAAGTCATATATTTGTCTTTTTCTGACTAATTTCACTTAACATAATATCCTCCAGTTCCATCTGCGTAGTTGCAAATGGCAAGATTTCATTCTTTTTGATTGCCGAGTAATACTCTATTGTGTATATATAGCATATCTTCTTTATCCATTCATCCATCGATGGGCATTTGGGCTTTCTATACTTTGGCTATTGTTGATAGTGCTGCTATAAACATGGGGGTGCATGTGTCCCTTCAAAACAGCACACCTATATCCCTTGGATAAATGCCTAGTAGTGCAATTGCTGGGTCGTAGGGTAGGGTAGGTAGGGTAGTTCTACTTTTAGTTTTTTGAGGAACCTCCATACTGTTTTCCAGAGTGGCTGCATCAGCTTACATTCCCATCTCTTGGTCTTGTTTAAAGTCCCTAGCTTTAACAGATCCTCCTTGTATTCAAAGCATTCAAAACTGTTAGACATAACCAAGAAAAGCCTCACGTGAGTTAATCTTTTACTTTTCAGAGATATTAAAGGAACAGAAAGAAAATGGCATAAAATAGTAATAGCACCAGTGTGTACCCATGTGGGAGACCTCATACCTTATGAAGCAGAAGGTACAGGTTGTGGTTCAAATTTACCACTACATTAAATTCAAGATAGTCTAGCTGTCAACCTAAAAATAAGAACTGAGAAGTGCCCTGAGGGCTCCAGCACTTTCTGTTCTAGTGCCTTTCTTCCTGTGACAGCTATCCCTTTCACAGAGCTTCCTGGCTTCCCCTACATCTCCAACTGCACGGGGACCACTTTTACTCCATATCTATCACCTCAAACTCAACAATTCCAAAACGAAAATTCACTCTTCTCCTTCCTCTAAACTGCTCCCCTTCTCTGGCTGTAAAGGAAAGGCAGGACCTTGAGGATTCCCCCTTGGGAATTAGGGGCACCTGGGTGGCTCAGTCGGTTAAGGGTCCGACTTTGGCTCAGGTCATGACCTCACAGTTGGTGAGTTCAAGCCCTTCATCGAGCTCCGTGCTGACGGCTCAGAGCCTGGAGCCTGCTTTGGATTCTGTGTCTCTCTCTTTCTCTGCCCCTCCCCTACTTGTGCTCATGCTCTCTCTCTTTCTCTAGCTCTCTCAAAAATAAATAAACATAAAAAATATTTTTAAAAATTTTGGGGAATTAGCTTCTACTTCATTCTCTTCGTGAAGTTCTACTGTTTTTTTCCCCTTCGAATCCTCTTAAATCCAAACTTTGCCTTTTATTTATTTTTTTTAATGTTTTTTTAAATTTATTTTTGAGAAAGACAGAGACAGAATGCGAGTGGGTTGCGGCAGAGAGGGAGACCCAGAATCCAACACAGGCTCCAGGCTCTGAGCTGTCAGCACAGAGCCCGATGGGGGCTTGAACTCACGAGCTGTGAGATCATGACCTGAGCCGAAGTCGGCCGCTCAACCAACTGAGCCACCCAGGCACCCCTGCCATTTACTTCTATTCCCTATCCACCATCCCACCCCTAAATTACTACAGACGCCTCCTAGCTGTCCCTAGAAATGCTCCCTGATTAATGGTCCTTCAATACCTCTTCCTGTCAGGACATTTGTTCAAATACTTTTATTAGCTCCAAAAGTCCCATATTAAATTTAAATTCCTCCAGCTGACTTTCAAAGTAATCCTTGATCTCATCCCACCCTATTCCTTCAACTTCTCTCAAACCATTTTCCCAGAACACACCCTTTAATCTGGTTAAACTTGTTCCACTGGACCCAAATGCCATGCTCTATTCAACCTCTACCCCTAGGCCTCTACTGTCCCTAACATTTGAGATTTACTTTTCTTCTACCGATCGATCTAAGTGTTCACTTGAGGAAGGACCGCCTCTCTTTCGGGCTGCCTCCAAATGTGCAACACTGTCAGACCCTGCCTTTTTCTAATAACTTCTGGCAGATGTCACCACCTACTGTAAAAGCTGAAAATGTCAGATGCTTGCTTTCCAGCCTCCCTTGCAGCAAGGATGGACGAGGCTCCACCTAACACAGGCATCTGCCCCAGATTTTAGATAGGAGGGCGGCGGAATAGAGCCAGGAATGGAAGTGTCACCCTCAGGTGGCAGTTGCTACAGCAGGATCAAGGTCCCAGGCAACAAGGCCTGCAGAGCTGGTGGTGGTGACAGTAGTGCGCGAACTGCAGTCCAACGCCTGGCGGCGCTCGTGCAGTTCAGCGACATGACGGGGAAACTGGGCCAGGCCTTGACATCCACAGCCAGGAGCCCTGGTAATTCCGAGCCACTCGATATGCATGTTTTTATAAAGAAAAATGTTATTGATGCCTAACATACAGAGGGACGCACACTATCACATATGAAAGGGAAAGGTACATGGAACCTTAAGCACACAGCTCAAAGAATTTCCACAAGCTGAATCCACTTGGGTTAAGAAACAGAACATTCCAAGTGCTCCCGAAGCCCCTTCCAGGTACTTTTTCCCTCCCAAGGGCAACCACTATCCTGACTTCTAACAGTACAGGTTAGTTTTGCCTGTTTTTCAACTTGATGTAAATGGAAGCACTCACTCTGTTCCTTTGTGTCTGGCTTCTTTCACTGCATATTAAGTTAGTGGGATTCGCCCAGGTTGGTGTGGGCAACTGCAGTGTGTACGTTCTCACTCTGTACATATAGCTTTCTATTATTGGGTAAATATTCCACTACTTATCTACGCTATTGCTAATGGGCATTTGGATAGTTTCCAGTTTGGTCCTAATGCAAATGGACACGTCGGTGAACATGTGTGTATGTGTGCCTGTTGGGTATGTATCTAAGAATGAAACAGGGGATCAAAGGCTATGCATATGCCCTGATAACTTTTTAATAAATTCTTTTTCTGCTTAAAAACTACCAGATTTTCTTTCTTTTATTTTTTAATGTTTATTTATTTTTGCGAGAGAGCGCGCATGCGCGGGGGAGGGGCAGAGAGAGAGAGGGAGACAGAGGATCCAAAGCAGGCTCTGCACTGACAGCAGAAAGCCCGATGTGGGGCTCAAACTCACAAACCATGAGATCATAACCTAAGCCAAAGTTGGACACCCAACCAACTGAGCCACCCAGGTGGGCCTATCAGATTTTATTTCTGTTGCTTACAATTAAGAACCTGGAATGATAAGCTATCCATTTTTCAGCAGCCATTTTCTCCACAAAGATCTCCTGAACTATAGAAGCCTTGAAGAGCAGTCATAGTGCATACCCCCGCCTTTCAGTATATTTTTGTACTATTCTGAATTATTCACTTATTTTATGCCCGTAAATCCTAACCCCTCTATTGTCACAAGCTCCAAAACAGCAGTCTTCAACTGTAACTTCATAACCAACTGATGTGTCACAGTAAATTATTGTATACAGCAGGTAATTTGTTAACTAATAAAAAAAGGACCCAAGTCTGTGAATGAAGGATATATCTGGATTCAAGTTTCCCTTTTGATAATGTCTCTGCCACTCATTTGAATTCCAATATGCTCCCTTACCAACAGATGATCCAATCTATGCCACAGCCCCTAGGAGTGGGCCTTCTATATGAATGTCATCCATCACGGGTGCCATGGTCAGAGAGACCATGTCTATTACTTTTCCTCTATCTCCTCTCATTCCTAATTGTGCTGAATATATATTAGTTTCTCAATAAATATTGACTGATTATATCAATGCAAAAATATCCTGCAACAAGGACCTGAAATATAGCTTAATCTAATTACAAAAAGGCAAATCTTCTAGTTTTGCCAAATCATGAACCTAACCTATCAGTCTTCTGAATTCTTCCTCAACCCCCAAGTCAGTTTTCGCCTCAATAAATTCTGACATGAATTTCAAGCTAGGAATAATGTATTTCCCACAAGGCAAGTTGATAGTTGAAACATTTACACTTTGCTAAAAAGTCTCCAGAAAGCCATTTCCATCCTTATTGCTGTATTTTCTTTTAGCATAGCTAAATCGTTTTTGTTTAAAAGTCTTTATGGCATTAAAAAAAAAAACCCAAGGGTGGGTGCCTGGGTGTCTCAGTCAGTTAAGCATCCAACTTCGGCTCAGGTCATGATCTCACGGTTCGTGAGTTCAACCCCCACTTCGGACTCTGTGATGACAGCTCAGAGCCTGGAGCCTGCTTCAGATTCTGTGTCTCCCTCTCTCTCTGCCCCTCTTCTGTTTGTGCTCCCTCTGTCTCTCAAAAATAAATAAATGTTAAAAGAATTCAAAAAGCCCAAGGCTGTGTCAACTATACTCAAATAAAAAAATAATTAAATTAGTTAAATAATGTTTAAAAAAAACCCCACACAGCTGAATATATCCTAGAGTGTGTAATTACAGAGCTAAGAGTTTATTCTCCAAAGAAAAAGGCATGCCTCAAAATCAACTTTCTCAAATTTAAATATCTTCTCAATCTTATTTCCAAAAAGTTCATTTATAGGCTCTTATAGAACTCAACTTATTTTTCCGAGCATGAGATGCTGCAGAAAGTGGCTAGGTTTTTACAAGTCTATCTAACCCAAAGCATAGTTGAAAAATACATATATTCGTAAACAAAATCGGGGCAGGGTGGGAACATAATACTAGTCGTACGACATAACCAATAAAAAACAATAATCTAAGAGGCGATATAATGAGGCGATTAAGAGCCCCATCTTTGGCACTGAAAAGCTAGAATTCAAATCAGTCCAATTTATTAGCTATGAGACTCTGGGCAAGTTATCCTCACTAAGAATTGGAGTGTGTATTTCTTGAACAGGTTCTTCGAAAGCACGTGAGCCCTTCAGAGCTAAGAGAACTTTGCCAAGCAAGCTGGATATTCCAGCTTACAAGCTTCCCTTGTAGTAAAAGTAGCAAGCACCTAAAGGAATCCTTCCCAAATTTTAATTATAGGTTTTTTTCATCATGTCAAGTTATGAACTCCTGAAGCCAAACTGATCCGTTCACAATGATGTTGGGCAAAGGGTCTTTAAAAAAAAAGGACATAGGCATACAGTATCTACGTACTCTTTCTCCTCTATCCCCAGGTTTGATAAATCAGATTAACTGTTCCTCATTTACAAGTCCTCATTTATGCTTCCTAATATAAGTACAATCACCCATTCAGTTGCTGATACTCTTGATTTCTGGTACATCTCTTTTGAAAAGAAAAGTAATGAAATGATTTTAAGCTACAAAATAATTTTTTTTAAGATCAGAGAGTGGGTAAGGAAGTAAGGTTCAACACTATTCAACTAATGGAAAGTGCTTATTGCTGAGTGAGTGGTGTTTGGCAGACCTCCAGAATTCTTTTGCAATGCACAGCAACATACCAACAAGTACTTATAAAGTGTGCTTTTGGATCTGAGGCGATCTCTGATCACTTTAATATGGAATTATGATCGGAATGCTTTTGTCACTACAGGAGGAAGAGCAGTCTTCCTGCAGGAAGGATCACTTAGGTGAGCTACAGTGCTGTGAAATAATCATCGATCACAAATTCCATCCAAGGATATAGGGGAAGAAAGCTGCACTCAAATATTTGAATATCCAGAATCCTATCGGATGTGATAACCAATGACTAGCGGCCAAATAAGCCTGTCCTTTCAAGTATCTCTGTTACAGCTAAAATAATTTTAGCAGAACCTTGAAATCAAAATAATCAGGTTAACAAAATGTGGTAGGGTTACAGAAAGATCCCATGCTTACTTTCTCTCTTTTAGATCACCTGCAAAAGGGAAGAGACTGGTTGTTTGTGAAAACCTTAATCTCATTCTCACCAAGGACTTTCCTGCTTCTCCATGCTAACTCTCACTACTATGTAGGTATATCTGAAGGGGTACAAGTAAGATACTAGTATTATTATATGGGATTATAGTTCAGTAAATTGGTTTAAACTATCTGTATTGTTTAGCACTGATCTTGAAGTTCTAAGTCCAAAGACACAAAAAAAATTTGTTTCGGCAAAACATAATTTAAGATTCGCAGAAGAAAAAGGAGACCAAGCTGGTCTAATTTACAATCATCCCCAGTACCCACCAATGAATACCCTCAACAAAAATTCACTGAGGGTTAACTACGTACCAAGTGCTGTGCTAAGTAGGCAATGGGAAATGACAGTCCATAAGAGTCATCACTCTCGGAGACCAGTGCCATAGGGGAGACTTGACTGGCAATGATATTAAGGAAAAAAAAAAAAAAGAAGAATGGGGGGTGCACCTGGGTGGCTCAATCGGTTGAGCATCTGACTCGATTTTGGCTCTCAGGTCATGATCTCACAGCTCGGGATCCTCTGTCTCCCTTTTTCTGGCCCTCTCCCTCTCCTGTGCTCTCTCTCTCTCTCAAAAATAAACAAACATCAAAAATAAATAAATAAAGTGGAAAACAGGCTAGTCTAAAAACCTGAGAGTTTGGGAACGACAAGATTTACTCCTATTCCTTCAGATGGTCACCTGGCTGTCCCCCCCTCCCCCCATAAGACTCAGGTCTCTGCTCACCAGGCAATGGATAAACACTTGAGGGAGGGAGGGGCTCCTACCCCTTAAGTTCACAGTCAGGATATTTATATGAGGTTTTTCCCACCCTGAGAAGCATCAACCCTATCAAAACCAGGAGTCAAACTAGTTACAAAAATCAATAACCACAGAAGAATTCTGAAATCTCTGAGGTCTCAAAGAAAAGACCCTTAAGACAATGATGCTCGGAAATGAGTTTCACCTACTACTCTCTTTACAATGCATCTACACAGTTTTTCTTCAGAAAAATCATATAGGTTTTCTTCAGAAAGTTCCCTAGTCAGTTAGAATTCACTCAAATAAACAGCACAATGTAATCTCTGTGAAAAGGACCAATGCATAAACTCTTCAAACTCTTTTCTACGCTTGCTGTAAAGCAGCTGTTTTGTTTTGTTTTTTTTTAAAGAGTTACCCTCTGGAGCCAGGATAGTTACAGAGTGAAACTGGCACAGCTTGAGTGCTCAAGCTAATGAGACTATAAATTCAGGACAGAACCTCCCCTCCGTTCGAACCCAGGAGCAGCACAAGATTCACAACAGGTCTTTTATCAGTATTTATTGACTGCTTGAAAAATTTTTGGTATCCACTCTGATATATAAAAGTAATGTACACGGGGTCACCCAAGTGGCTCAGTCAGCTGCGTGTTGGACTCTTGGTTTTGGCTCAGGTCATGGTCTCACTGCTCAGCTAGTGAGTCAGGGCCCCTCGCCGGGCTCTGCACTGATGCTGATAGCTGGGGCCGGCTTGGGATTCTCTGTCCCTCTCTCTCTGCCCCTCCCCCACTTGACTGACTGACTCTCGCTCAAAAAAAAAAAAAAAGTAATGTGCCAAACCCATGAAGCAACTCAAGATCTGCTCAGTTCTTAGACCGAAAGCCACATGAAGGAGTCTGAGCCCCACACTGAACCAACAGCTGTCAGAAAAAGCAGCTGTATACAAGAAATGCTTTCCATTTCATCCTGATACCTTCTAAAAATCTAATCTAGGTACATTATGAACGTTTACTTCTCCAAATCCTGTTCTAAACCTGGAGGTGGAGGAAATCGATCTTGGAAATCTTCCAAGAAGATGAATCTAGTTAGTCCCAATCAATAAATGGCAAACTAGCAGATGAGCTGATGGGTTCTTTTATGTGCTTCTTTTTGCCTGTTTATTTTCTGCATTGAGCAAGCATTGCTTTTGTAAAAACAAGACAAAAAAGCTTTCAGTAAAAAAGAAATCTAATGACACAAAAGCCAACAAGTAAGACAACTATTATTTTTTTTTTCACTTTCTCTAAACAATAACGGCGTTGTGTTTGTGCAGATTCAATTGGCAGTGAACTACTGATTAACAGATGCCTTGGTCAGATGTGTTCCATCACTGATAAGGTGCTTTTCGTTGTAAACAATCCTCTCTTAGGGTCGCTGGCCCCTCAGTAAGCGCTTCACTCCAACGTTACAGCTTTGAATTGTGTTTGAGCGAAGCCTCCATGGCCCCCTTTCACAAGGGCTATGGAGGCGTCTCCTGGCCTATGTGGACAGCTGCACTAGGGGCAGGGAGTCTGAACCATTTGGTGTCAGGACCCCTCACTCTCTTATCCACTGAGAACTTGAAACAGCTTTGGTTTACATGAGTTATGACTACTGGCGTTGGCCATATTTGAAATCAAAAATGAGAAGTGAATACAACACAATATCAGAGCCATCAGAGCGGTGATGTCACCACACATTATGTAGCCTCTGGAAAACTCCACTGTACACTGGTGAAGAGTGTTGAGTGAAAAAGACAAGTAACTTCCTAGTATTACTTTAGAAATAAGTTTGTATCTGACATACGCCTCCTCAAAAAGATCCTTGAGAGTCACTAGACTAGATCATCAAGAACCCTTCCAATACTATCACTCTGGAGCCAGACTTGTCAACTTTGGCACTAGTGACATTTTGAGGTGGATGAGTCTTTGTTGGGGGCACTGTCCTGTGCATTATAGGATGTTCAGCAGCATCCCAGCCTCTACCCACTAGATGCCAAAAGCAATCCCAGATTGACAACCAAAACATCTGTTTGACAACCAAAAACGTCTCCAGATGTTGCCAAATGTCCACTGTTTGAAAATCCACTATTTTCAGGTGCTGATTTTATTCCACTGAAATGGGAGTTAGAATGTGTACCTCTCAGTGCCTTCTCAGACCCCTATTATGTCTATTTCCTCCCCACTCCCATCTGGGTCTGTTCCTTCTGTTCATTTATTTGGTCACAAACAGCAAGAGTCAGTGGATAGCAGCAAGCACAGGATGAATCAGGTCAGGAAGAGACCTTCTGGTCAAGGTTCACCTTTCAGGCATTAAAGTCCTCAGGGACTCAGCAATCACTGGGGGAGGGTGGTAGAACCCAATCAGCCAACATTCATCCAGCCATTCTTAGGACTTGGTAACACCCCAATCTTTAGCAAGTTACCTATGGTCCTCCTCCGAAAATGAAGTGAAAGGCCAGTTGTGTGGCTACGAACACAACCTTCTGAAGGCAAAGAGGCAGTAGACGAAGACTCCAAAACCTCACATCTAGGAGACCCTCCCAGCTGAAAGAGCTGAGGACTTTTTTAAAGGATTTTTAAGGTTTTTCTTTTTTGGTTTGTTTGTTTAAATCAGGATCTGGCTGGGAGGAAATAGCCGACTGGTAGAAAATCGACATCTTCAACAGTTCCAAGTCAGATCTTCACTCCCCACCAAAGTCCCCCCTCATCCCCTTCGTTTCCAGACCTTACCTCCGTGCTTTCTTGCCTGGAAATTGCCCCGGGCCACCCGAGGTCCCTACCCCTCCAAACTCGAGCTACCAAACTCAAATACAGCATCATTCCTCGTCTCTTTAATCACCCTTCCTCCACAGCCTCAAATTCCTGCCCACAAACCGCCCCCAGCCCTCTCACTGCCCCCTCAGACTCTACTGTCATATCTGCCCCTACCCTCCCCCATTCCCCCAAGTTTCTCCACGCAGGCAATAGTCTCTTCCCTCCCCAATTTTTGCTCTCGCCCCTAAGATCCTAAGAAACCAGGACTCCCCTGATTGTCTCTGCCACCCCAGAATCGCACGTACCTACGCTCACTCCTCAGTATCTTCCCCAAGTTACTCCTTCTACCCGGATGTGCACCACTCCTCCCTCTTCCCCACCTACTCCCTCGGCGCCCACCCCCCCTTACTCGCCCCTTCTTACTCTCACGGGCCCTTCTTCCCCGCCATCCCTCGGTCAGGCCTTCTCTAGGTCACGGCTCGCTTCCCTGGGCCAAGCGCCACCGCCCAGTGTCAGCCTTTCAGGTTCTCACCCCCACCCCCCGGACCAGTCTTGCAGGTTGTGGCCTTTGAACTGGGCGCCCCGGGCCCAGGCTGAGGGACTAAGCAGGAGGGCCCGACAACTCACCCAGGACTAGGCAGAGCAGAACGAGCCCCGAGCCCGGAACCGGGGAGAAGCGGAAGCACACCATGATTCCGCAAAGGAGGCGGCGGCGGCGGCGCGGCGGCAGTGGCGGTGGCGGTGGCGGTGGCAACAACAGCAGCAACACCAGGGAAAAAGCTTGCTGGAACCCGGGCAAGAGGAGCGCGGACCACCGACCACAAGTGCTGCAAACGCCAGGACAAGGCGCTTCAGCGCGGGTCATAAGACTAGGGGCGGGGCTCTTTCTTGCCTTTAGCCAATCTCCGCGCTTGAAAGCGGCGAGAAGGGTGGTGACGTAGGAGCCGGTGGGCGTGGCGGCCACGCCCTGGCTTTTTGGTTCACAATCATTCTTATGCGCCTAGGAGATATGCGCGGACGGCTTTTTCTAAGGCTTAAAAGAGAGAATTAACTTTTTGGGGGGTACAGATAGTAGAGTTTATTTCAGTTCCAACTCCTTGAGGAAGAAGAGAGTAATTTTACTGGAGTGAAACAGTTGCTAAGCATCACAACATAATATATATAAAAATAGTACCCAGTTATTACTCCAAACACTGTTGTTAGCTCTGCAGTTCGTGTTATTAAATGCACAAGGGCGCTGAGGGTAGTATGGTGTCACGGACAGCCAGAGCAAGACGTGGCCTCGAAGTTCGCCCTAGTTATAACACCCTGTTTTTCAAATGGAGGAGTTAAACCCAGAAAGAGAAAGAACCTTTTTTGAATACAGAAAGAAAGATAATAGGAAATAAAAAAATAAAATAGAAGGGTAAAGGGGAAAAATAAAGACCCAGAGAGAGATGGTTATCTATCTACCCTTCCAGCTATTTTTCCTATGCATATCCACATGTGACTATTCTTTAATGAATTCGGACTAAGCATACTATTTGGTATACTTGACAGTTGAATAGATGAAACCTAAAATAGTAAACAAATGAAAGCATTCAAAAACCGTAAAAATCTCACGTTGGGATAAAGCACTAATTCTCAAATATTAGTGTCCCAAAGAATCATCTAGGGAGCTTACTATCATACAAACTCCCATACCTCATTCGTAAGAGATTCTGAAACAGTAGTTCTGTGGCTGTCCTTGGAATCCGTTTTTTTAAACAAGCACCCCCAAGTGATTCTGATTTCTGTGGTTCCTGGACTACACTTTAAGAAACACTAAAAAAAAAAAAAAAAAAAAAAAAAAAAAAAAAAAAAAAAAAAAAAAAAAAAAATAGAGCTTCAAAAGCTTCTAGTCCAGGAGATCTTAATCTGGTGACCATGGATGAACTTGCGGGGGGGTGGCAGGGGGGGAGGGTCTGTGAATCTCCAGAAATTACATGCAACATTTATGTATGTGGATTTTTCAGGGAGGGGGAGCAGGTTATAGCTTTTACAAATTCTCAAATGGAACCTGAGTCCTCACCCTAACACCCACCCCTGCTCAAATATGAACAATCACTGATATACCCTATCATTTGCTTTAGCATGATTAATTCCTGAACGTGAGAACACTTATTCATGAATGTATTCTTTCATGGGTGAAACTCAGTCAGGAGCAACTGACTTGCTCTATGAGGAGCTAACATATACTATAGTAGTAGGCACTGCTTTTAGCAATGAAAGGTCATTCGACTTTCCCACCACCAATAAGACTAGACAGGAGCCACGTCCTGGAGAACCCTTGATTGAGTTGAGTCCTTAGATGTTTCCCCACCCATCTTTAACTGATGGACTCTGTCCCTTCTCCCTCAACTGTAAATCACCGAACTGCACCATCAACAATGGCCAAATTATGGAAAGAGCCCAAATGTCCACCAACTGATGAATGGATAAAGATGTGGTATATAAGTGTGTGTGTGTATATATATACACACACACACACACACACACACACACACACACACAATGGAGTATTCCTCAGCCATCTAAAAGAATGAAATCATGGGGCGCCTGGGTGGCGCAGTCGGTTAAGCGTCCGACTTCAGCCAGGTCACGATCTCGCGGCCCGTGAGTTCGAGCCCCGCGTCGGGCTCTGGGCTGATGGCTCGGAGCCTGGAGCCTGTTTCCGATTCTGTGTCTCCCTCTCTCTCTGCCCCTCCCCCGTTCATGCTCTGTCTCTCTCTGTCCCAAAAATAAATAAAAAACGTTGAAAAAATTTAAAAAAAAAAGAATGAAATCTTGCCATTTGCAATGACGTGCGTGGAACTAGAGTGTATTATGCTAAGTGAAATAAATCGGTCAGAGAAAGACGAATACCATATGACTCCACTCATATATGGAATTTGAAAAACACAACAGACGAACATAGGGAAAGGGAAAGAAAAATAAGGTAAAAACAGAGAGGGAGGTGAACCATAAGAGACTCAAATACAGAGTATGAACTGAGGGTTGCTGCAGGGGAGGTGGGTGAGGGGATAGGCTAAATGGGTGATGGGCATTAAGGAGGGCACTTGTGATGAGCACTGTGTATTAATATAAGGGATGAATCACTAAATTCTACTCTTGAAACCAATACTACACTATATGTTCACTAACTTGAGTTTAAATAAAATCTTGAAAGAAAAAAAATCACCTAACTGCAATGTTCAGCAAAACTCTAAGCTCTAGAAGAGACGAGAGAGCACAGTGGAAGGAACAGTGGATGGGCAGTCAGAAAAGTTAGGGATGAGATCTACTTACTGGCAGCTTGACCTTGGGCAAATCACTTCATCTCTTTAACTTCTGTATTTTTATCCATAAAACAAAATAGTGAGACTAGAGCAGTTTCTCAGTCCTGGCTGCGTTGGAATAACTTGTAGGACTTTAAAACTAGCCTTGCACCTTGGTCCCACCCCTTGAGATTCTGATTCGGTGGGTATGCAGTGCGGCGTGGGCATTGTATTTTTCTCAAGACTCCCCAAGAAAATATTAATGGCCCAGAGACCATCTCGAAGGTGGCCCCAGCTAAGACTCTATAAGAGTAAATGCTCATTTATTCAAAATAGAAGGAGGGGGAACGCCTGGGTGGCCCAGTCGGTTAAGCGTCTGACTTTGGCTCAGATCGTGATCTCACCATTCGTGAGTTCAAGCCCTGCGTCGGGCTCTCTGCTGTCAGCACAGAGTCTGCCTTGGATCCTTGGCGCCCCTTTCTCCCTGCCCCAGCCCACTCATTCTCTTTCTCCCTCTCAAAATAAATAAATAAACTTTAATAAAATAGAACAAGATAAAATAAAATAAAGCAAAATAAAATAAAATAGAAGGAAACAGTGTCACGATTAGTCAAATGTCCAGTTTAATAAATGGTTGCCCTTAACATTCTGCAGGTGCCATCAAATTACAAAAACGGAACACAGCGAGATACGAACAGCCTTATAAGCTAACTCCCACCCCTTATAACCTTTTCCCCTGCCAGAAAACAAACGCTCGTTCCCCGACTGGGAACCGGGTGCAGTTCGTCAGGAGACAGAACAAAGTCTTTGAAGTGGTGAGTAAATGGAACAGGTACCTCATGAGACACAACGATGTGTTTGAAGTGGTTAGTAAATGGGGGGCATCTTGTTAGAATCAATAGATTAAACGTTCCCGAGCCTTAGGCTCGTCTGAGCTTCCACATTCCCAGTCTTCTCATGTGAAACACTGAGAACGACTCCCGTTTGCAGGCAGCCTCCCATGACCCCTGCCCCCCAGTTGAAGGCTCTTGCCCCAAGCTCTTCTGTGGCGGAAGCAGATCGGTGCATGGGGACCAGCATCCGTGTTGGGGAACCCTGTGAGATCCCCTCTCTTCTGAGCTTCAGATGGAGTGGCTTCATTGTTGAAACTGCTATATCCCGAGTGCGCTTACGTACACGTCCTCTCCTACCGTACCTCAACCCTCCCCACTGTGCAAAATTCCTCAGCACGCCCCCTCCGTACCCTCTACCCCCAGAGGGAGTTTATGACTCTTTTAAAATTTTTATTTATTCATTCATTTAAGTTATCTCTACCCCCAACGTGGGGCTCAAACTCCCAACCCCCAAATCAAGAGGGGTTTTGCTCCTCCGACTGAGCCAGCCAGGCACCCCTGTTTATGACTCTTTTGAGCAGCTTTGATTTTTTTTTAATTTTTTAAACATTTATTTATTTTTGAGAGACAGAGTGTGAGTGATGGAGGGGCAGAGAGAGAGGGAGACACAGAATCCGAAGCAGGCTCCAGGCTCCAGGCTCCGAGCTGTCAGCACAGAGCCCGAAGTGGGGCTCGAGCCCACGAACCGTGAGATCATGACCTGAGCCGAAGTCGGACGCCCAACCGACCGAGTCACCCCTGGCGCTCCTCTTTTGAGCAGCTTTGAGAGCTCCTGACTTTTTGGCCAGGGAGCAGGGCATCACTGGCAAACACATCCCTGAATGTGAACACACTGAATGGTGTGAGAAATAATGACCCTATCAGATTTGGTAAATGATGGACAATGAAATGTGTGGGTCAGAGCAAGGAAACGGACATAATGATACAGAGATATAGAATGGGAAAGTGATAAATGTTTATGAAACATAGGAGATACAGGCGATGGCATCGTCATGGCGTTGTATGGTGACAGACGGTGGCGAGCACAGCACTGCGTATAGATTTGTCCGATCACTATGTTGTACACCTGAAATGAATGTGACATCGTGTCTCAACCATACCTCAATGTAAAAAGAAATACGTTTTTTTTGGAAAAAAAAAGTTTATGAAATCAATGATTGAGTGGCCCTGAGGTATTGGTGTCATCTCTTTGCCATCATGTGGTGGTTTTATTTGCATCCTCTGTGCAGCATCTTTCCTTTCCCTACTCCTCCTCCCTTAAGTTTCTCACTCTAGCAGGTCCCCCTTTCTGGATAATGCTTCCAAACCGTGGCAATATGTCATCACTCAACTCCAGCAGAGAGGTCACAGTGGCCTCAAGAGGCTGTCAACCTCTGAGCTAGAGCTCTCTGGGTGAATGGAGACATGCCGTTTTGAGTTATTAATTTTCTCACAGGGTTGTTCTCAACACTCCCCCCCACCCCCCCCGCAAAAGACATGGTCTAACCTGCTAAAACGAAGTGGTTCTCAGCCTCGAGTACACATCAAAATAACCAAAAGGACTTCTGAAAACACCAGTTACTGGGCCCCACTATGGAGTTTGAGCAGATCTGGGGTGAGACACAAGAATCTGCTTTTCTAGCAGCTTCTCAGATGTTCCTGATGCTGCTGTTCTGGAAACCATATTCTGAGTAGTGAGGTCCCAAACTCATCTCTGTGGTTACCTGTCCTCTGGGGAATGGGATTAAGAGGTGACGGGAGAGGGACTTTGATTAACTTCTGCAGTATTTAAATTTTTACAGCAATTGGATGGTTTTTGTGATAATGATTTTTAAATTAATGAGTGCAAATCATTTAAAACATCAAATAACTTAAAAAGGGATAAAATCAAGGAGAAGCATCCTCTCCCCTCCCTCAGACCCCGATCCCACTCCTCAAAGTAATAACTGTTAGCACTACTTTTTAATACTCTCAGGAAAAAATGATGCGTGTACCTGCATACGTATTTATATTCTTTTTTTTAATTAGACAAATATGCGCATGCTCTACATTTTGTTACTGACTGGTTTTTCTCAGTTATTTATTGGCATATCTTAAAGATGTTTCCTAGAAATCATATAGCTTTACCTCATTATTTCAAATGGCTGCTTAATATTTAATTGTGTAGCTATATCATAATTTATCAAAATACAAATATGCTTAAACCTCTCCTTTCCGAACAAATCCCTGCATCTGTCTGCAGCATCGCCTTGTGGTTAACATAGGAATTGCATCATAGAGCAACATCAATATATGGGAGTTTTAATAAACCATTTGACTGAAGTCGCAGTTTTGAACATTGGAAACTTACCACAAGGTAAGCATTGCTGGTGTGGCCAGAGCAACGTGGGGTCCAGCAGCTGTGATACTGAAGTGGGTTTTTGGAACCCATTCAGCCATCAGATTACCATGCAATCTTCGGAAAATCACTTCACGCATCGTGCATCTGATATCCGTGTCCACGCCCAAATGAAGACTCGCCCCTGTTCCCCTTACCTTGACATGGAGGACACAGAAACATAGATGATGGCAAGAAGTTGCTTCTTAGAAGAGGGCGAAGTTTAAAACGCTAGTTCGTCTCCTGTGTGTATCGCTTGGCTTTACTCTCTTAAAGAGGGGCAGTCTAGCCTAGTAGTCGAGAGCCAGGGCTCTGGCTGTATTTGATTCCTGCTTCTTCCACTTACTAATTGTGTGACTTCTGGGCCTCAGTTTCCCCAGCCATAAAATGGAGATGATAACAATGGTATCTATCACATAGGATTATGGCAAGGATTAAGTGAGGAACATGGAAAATGCTGACATATAGAAAGGACTCAACAAACATTTCTAATACTGTGATTAGAGTGGTCATTGTCGTGTCCCCGTCTCTCCCTGCCAGTGTGTCACAGACCTAAGTTCTCGTTGGTGCTCGCTGATTAAGGGAGGGCTGTTGCTATCCTGCAAATTCTAAAATTCTTTCTATATAAATGTAATCCATGTCCAGTGAAGAATATTTGCAAAACACTGCTAAGCACAAAGAGAAAAATTAAAATAACCTGTAGTCCTATTTCTGCCTACAACATTCCTTCTCTTCCCACCTCCTCCAACACTAGGCTGGATTCTGCTTCTCCTTCAAATAACATGGCTTTCTCCTAACAAACCTTCTTTAACAAGCCAAGGCTGAAATGGGGGGGGGGGGTTCATCAACGTGCTCCTCTAATATCCTGGACTTCCATCATCATGGCATCTGTCATGCTGTTATCGTCTGTTCACTGGCTGAGACCCCATAGTAGCCTGGGAGCTTCTTTAGGGTGGAGAACACGGCCATTTTTTCACCAATCTCTTGTCATAAGTGCTTAGGAAATGTTTTCTTGAATTAATGAATGAATGACAGATCTAAGAATAGGTCCTGGCTTTTGGAGACTACATGACGTCAGTGTCGAGCTGGAGGAATGGTCTCCCCAGCAGAATATTTCCCAAGCTTTTTCCGTCTGAGTCACACGAGGGAAAGTGGCTGGCTATATGCCTTCTTTCCACTGGACTGGCCAGCTGACCATTGACAAACTTCTGACTTTGACCACTTTCTCCTTGTCTCTGTCTTTCTAAGTCTCAGACTCTCTCTCTCTCTCTCTCTCTCTCTCTCTCTCTCACACACACACACTTGTAAGCCTACCTTACTTATATCTCCCCTGTGATCTCCACATTCTCTTTCAACACCATAGATTATATAGGAGAGTGATCCCAGGACATTATGACCCACAAAACTGTGAAATGATGTATCACTTAGGAAGTAATGTCACATTTCCCTTCCTTTGCAGTAGGAGTTTGGAGGACAGTGTTAAGATTCAGAAATCCTTACTCCCCCGCCCTCCCTGGGACCGTATTGGTGATGACAATAACTTGGCTCTGCAGATTTTTACTGAGAAGGCCCCGGCCAGCTCTCTGGTGTAAGATATGGACTAATGGACATTTTTTATTACTTTTTTTAACATTTATTTATTTTTGAGAGACAGAGCACAAGTGGGGGAGGGGCAGAGAGAAGAGGAGACACAGAATCCGAAGCAGGCTCCAGGCTCCGTCCGAGCTGTCAGCACAGAGCTCAACGCGGCGCTCGAACTCACGAATCGCTAGATCATGACCTGAGCCGAAGTTGGACGCTTAACCGACTGAGCCCCCGGGCGCCCCATGGAATAATGGACATTTTAAAATCGCAAGGGCCCTTGTCTGCGTCAACCTTTTCATTTTGCCCACAGGCCTCAAGTTACTTGCCCAAGTAGGCAGCCGAAATGGGACTAGAACTCTCACCTCTGTATTTCTTATCTAGTGCTCTACTCTTGGTTAGCTCAAACTCCGTAATCGAAAAGGCCCCATTCATCAAAAGTTCCATGCCAGTGAGAAAGGCCGGGAAAACAATGAGGGCTGTGTTCCGTTCTGGTACCGAATTCATCGGCTGGAAAGCCGAGCACTCTGCCGAACTCAAGTGTGCGAGTTTCCTGACAACCTCGCTCTTCCAGATGTTATTTATCCCCTTCTCCAGCAGACTGCTCACATAAGCACTTTCTGGCTTTACAGTGGCCTTGAAGGAAGACCGTCCAGCCAGCCCATCCCTTCATTACTTGATTCCATCCCTTTCTTTCCAGCCACACTTCTCCATCTTTTCTCCCCAGACACAGTGATTTCTGGAAGCCGGGGTGGCTTCCAGAGGTAGACACATCCACCTGAAGGCCTGTAAGCGGGATGAAGACACCAACCCTCCGGACAAAACCTAAGGGATGGGCTTCGCAGGGCCCTACTGAAGTTCCACCGTAATACCACATCAAGCCCCCGCTCACATCAAACATTCGCTCACCCTCCTCAGCATAAAGCTAGGAAAGCTGGTTTCCGATCCCAGTTTGTCCACTTCTCACTCTGTGGCTTATTCAGGCCACTTAATATCGTTGGCCACTTAATCACACTATACTGTCTAAGTGTTTGAACTACACCAGTGTTTCTCAAAGTGTGTTCCACGGAGTCCTCGGGTTCAGGGGAGGTATCTCACAGTGAGTAAGGAAGAGAATGGCTCCAGTTTTCTTTGTTTTAGAGCATGAGTTTTTGTGGCTCTGTGGCTAAAAAAAATTACCAGAAACATTGGACTGGGAAATCGCCATGTTCACTTTCAGCTGTAATAGTCTAAAATTCTAGGTTCTTTCTGAGTTTCCAAGATGGGCCTGTCTGATGATGAAAGATTCTGGTGGATTTTGTTCTAAAAATAGAAGTTCAAACAAGAACACTCAAAGAGCATGTCTGTGGCAGTCCTCTAGAATCATCTGTAATCTGGTGACACCCAAAAAGCAATAACAGCAAGCATGTCCTATGAGCCAGGGTCTGTGGTAGGCCCTTCATATGCACTATCTGATGGAATTCTCACAACCGTATAAAGCAGGCATTGTTACCTTTGTTTTACACAGGAGGAAACTGAAGCCCAGAAAGGTTAAATAACTTGCACATCTCTGTCAGTTTGAATTGCTGTAATGAGTTATCATAAGTTTTCATTCATTTATGGCAAATGTTCATTACATCTGTAGCAGCCATAGCTTGTTGCCTAACCAAAGAGTCATTCCTCCTACTTCCTTAGTGACAGAACCTTATGTTACAGGTGACGGTGTGTTCAGCTCCAAGAGATGAATCACAGTTGCTTTAAGCCAGCCATGCAAGCCTGTGCTAATAACGGATATAAAGGTGACCAAGTGACTTAGTTCTGGCTAATGAGACATGAAGAGGACCCTGAAGGAGCTGCTGAAAGAGATTTTTCTTCTCTGAAAAAGAGATGAACTTGGGAAAGGCCTCCATCGACCTATTGCTTGAGAGATAGGGTGCAATGTATGGTGCTGTGGCAGCCATGTTGGAACCATGAGGGAAGACTTCATCGTGCTGAGGATGTCGGAGCGAAAAGGCAAAAATATATTTTTTAAATGCTTATTCACTTTTTGAGACACAGACACAGAGCGCAAGCAGGGGAGGGGCAGAGAGAGAAGGAGACACAGAATTCAAAAGCAGGCTCCAGGCTCTGAGCTGTCAGCACAGAGCCCAACATGGGGCTCGAACTCACGAACCATGAGATCATGACCTGAGCTCAAGTCAGACGCGTAACCAACTGAGCCACCCTGACAAAAATATTTTTAATATCATTGAGTTGCTACATAATCCTCTCTGGGACTGTCCACCTCCCAACTTCTTGTTAAGTGGGATAACAAATGTCCGTGTAAACTTAAGTCAGGGCACCTGGGTGGCTCAGTCAATTAAGCATCTGACTTCAGCTCAAGTCATGATCTCGTGGTCCATGGGTTCAAGCCCCACGTCAGGATCTGTGTTGACAGCTTAGAGCCTGGATCCTGCTTCAGATTCTTTGTCTCCCTCTCTCTCTCTCTCTCTCTCTGCCCCTCCCCCACTTACACTCTTTCTCTCTCTCCCTCTCTCTTAAAAATAAACATTAAAGGGGCGCCTGGGTGGCGCAGTCGGTTAAGCGTCCGACTTCAGCCAGGTCACGATCTCGCGCTCCGTGAGTTCGAGCCCCGCGTCAGGCTCTGGGCTGATGGCTCGGAGCCTGGAGCCTGTTTCCGATTCTGTGTCTCCCTCTCTCTCTGCCCCTCCCCCGTTCATGCTCTGTCTCTCTCTGTCCCAATAATAAATAAAAAACGTTGAAAAAAAAATTAAAAAAAAAATAAACATTAAAGAAAGGAAATCTAAAAAATAAAATAAATAATAAGCTTAAGTCATTGTTAGTTGGGGAACTTTATTGCTTGACTTGAAGTCATCTGAAGTCATATCCTTCGTCCGGGAAACCGTCCATCTGTTTCACCATCAATTCCAATCTTGAAATGTTTTCAAGACGCAGCTCAGACGCTACCTGTAGGCTTTACCAACCTCCTTCCCTCTTAAGGTTCTGAACCAGTGTTTACTGTGTGCTCTATCATTCGATATTTCAGTATGATGAGGTTTTATAGAACTTTTCACTCTAGATTCCCCCACGTTCACTTTGACTGTCCAACTAGACTAAGGTCCTTGAGGAACACGCCTTCTACTAGCTTATTTATCCCCAGCCTTCCCAGCAGTGCCCAACCCCCTGCTGCACATTCGGTAGTCATCAACCCCTCCTATCTGAATAATAATAATGGCAATTACTGTTGGGATTTTTAGTGCTGAATAAGAGGCACGTCGTGTCTCTCCTCACAATAAGTTCGTTTTTACTCTAGGACAACTAACTCAAAGTCCAAAGTAATTAGGTGACATTTTATGAGCTCAAAGGGTTTTCTTGAGATTTGACAAGCTGTTAAAGATTATTTGACCCTCAGATCTATACTGTAGAACATATAAATCAGTGTTTCTCAGTAATGGCTACACATGAGAATCCTCTGGGGAACTTTCCTCGGCACACAGATACTAGGGTCCCACCCCCAGAAATTCTGAGTTAATAGGAGGTGTGGTCTTGACATGAGAGGTTTTATTTTTTTTTTAAATTTTTTTTTTCAACGTTTATTTATTTTTGGGACAGAGAGAGACAGAGCATGAACGGGGGAGGGGCAGAGAGAGAGGGAGACACAGAATCGGAAACAGGCTCCAGGCTCTGAGCCATCAGCCCAGAGCCTGACGCGGGGCTCGAACTCCCGGACCGCGAGATCGTGACCTGGCTGAAGTCGGACGCTTAACCGACTGCGCCACCCAGGCGCCCCGGCATGAGAGGTTTTAAAAGTTAAGGCCCACTGCTGTAGATCACTGTGTTGAAGTCCTAAAGCAGGGTTCTTAAACTCCAGTGTCCATAAGAATAACCTGTGGTTTAATGTCAAATGATAATTTCTGAGCCTCACTACTGGAGAATCTGAGTCTGACTTGGGCCCAGGGGTCTGCACTTTTATTTTTATCTTATTTAAAAAAATTTTTTTAAGTAATCTCCACACCCAACGTGGTACCTGAGCTCACAAACTTGAGATCAAGACTTGCATGCTACATGAGCCAGCCAGGCACCCCAGGGGTCTGCATTTTTAGAAAATAGCCAGGGGCGCCTGGGTGGCTCAGTCGGTTAAGCATCCAATTCTTGATTTTGGCTCAGGTCGTGATCCCACAGTGGTGGCATCAAGCCCCACATCAGGCTCCACACTGAGCGTCAAGCCTGCTTGAGAATCTCTCTCTCTCTCTCTCTCTCTCTCTCTCTCTCTCTCTCCCCCCTCCGCTTCTTCCCCCCCCCACCTCGCACGCTCTCTCTCTTTCTAAACAAACAAACAAACAAACAAACAAAAGGTTAAAGTTACAAGGAGCCAGCCAGGATTCGATTCAGTAGGAAGACTTTTCAACCTTAATAAGTACTAACTCATAATGACTTGTTTTGAGTCACTGCAAGTGTTTAAAAGAGAAGCTAAATGAGCAGTTGTCCAGAAAATGCAGAATGAGTTTCAGAACTGAAAGAAAAATGAGATAAGATGACCTCTAAGTGCTCTATTGACTTGGATCCCACAGCTTTTGGAAATTCCTTGTGCCTCAGTAGTTGTTCAAGGAGGGAATTTACAATGAACGAAAATACAAAGCACAACGACATCATAAAAGGAAAGGGACTACAAGATAAGGAACGTGGGCAGCCGATACAAAGTAGGAAAGGCAAGAAAACAGATTCTCCCCTAGAGCCTCCAGAGCGAACGTAATCCTGCTGACACTTTGATTTGGGGACTTCTGGCCTATGGAACTATAAGATAATAAATATTTGCGGTTTTAAGCCACCAAGTTTGTGGTGATTTGCCAAAGCAGCAATAGAACACTAAGAAAACCACCCTTGTATGAAAGACTAGCAGATTTTAGGGAAGGAGAGGTGGGTCCCTGAGTACTCTGCCCCTGAAGTTGGCATTTATAAGATTCTGGCGGAAAATGTAATTGTTATTTTGGGGTTTGCGGTGGTTTATTTGCTTCCTTTGCTGCTTAAAAGCCCCAGAATAAGAGCACAGGCCAGTTCTCGGTGGGCTTGAGACAGATTTCTCATCTAGCCCTCTAGAACCTGAAAGTCTTGACAATGATTGTAGGGCAGCTCGAGGCCGTGGCTCCGTTTTATGCACCCTGGCCGCCCTCCCCCACCTTCCACCACTCAAGTTCAAGGAAGCCTGCCCAGAACCTCCATCTGATCCCTTCTTTCCAACTCAGCAGCTTCCCCGGCCCTCAAACCTTCCATCTGCAGTGTGGGTGGTGTTTTCATACCTGCTAACACCCTCCTTTGTAATCTAGCCATTTACTCACTTGCTCCCTTCCGTGCATGTTAACCGCCTTGCCATTCTTCAGGTACAGTCTCACTCCAGGGCTTTATGCTGGCTGTTTTCTCTGGAATGTTCTCCAGAATGTTCTTTCTTCAGATACCTAGATGATGAACTCTCTCGTTTCCTCCAAGTCTTACTTCCCATTTTCTTTTTTTTTTTTTTTAATAAAGAGAATTTTTTTTAATTTAAGTTTGTTTTTGAGAGAGAGAAAGTGAGCAGGGCAGGGACAGAGAGTCAGAAGATCCGAAGCAGGTTCTGCACTGTCAGCACAGAGCCGGGTGTGGGGCTCAAACTCACGAACCGCGAGATCATGACCCAAGCTGAAGTTGGACACTTAACCGACTGAGCCACCCAGGCACCCCCCTTTTTTTTAGTTTATTTATTTTGAGGGGGGGCAGAGAGAGAGAGAGAGAGAGAGAGAGAATTCCAAGTAGGCTCCACGCCGTCAGCACAGAGCCCAACATGGGGGCTCAATCTCATGAACTGTGAGGTCATGACCTGAGCCGAGATCAAGAGTTGGACGCTTAACCAACTGAGCCACCCAGGTGCCCCTCCTGCCACTTTCTTAATGAAGCCTATTCTGACTACCCTAATTAATAGACACACACACACACACACACACACACACACTTTCAAACTCCCTTTTCCTGCCCATTTTTTTTCACAACACTTGTCTCCTCCAAATATAAAATATAATCTATTATAATATTTATTGTTTAGGGTCCATCTTCCCCCCATTAAAATGCTTTTATGTCTTTTATGTTGCCTTACACAGCCTAAGCACCAAGAACAGCTCCTGGTACACAGTAGATACTCTAACTATTGTTGAGTGAATGAATTTATTCTCTTCTCTGCCCTCATGCTAGGCCAGATCCTGGGGTGGAGCTATAAAAGAATAGGACGTTGTGTGACTTACAATCTGCCTGCCCAGGTTGGCACACAGGTTTGATTTCCCTTTGACTGGCTGGGCTGTAAACAGCTGGGGACACGGCTGCTCTCTCACTTCCAGCTGGTCCCTTGGCGCTCGGCCCTTCTCCCCTCCTCCACGCTAATTGCGCTTCCGGGGGTGCCCATTCTCGCCACATTTCTCTCCTCTTCTCAGTGGAAAGGACTGGGTGGGAAGGGAGCTAAATCACTCCTTCTACTGGTCGAGGTGCTTATGGATGTATTGAAACACATTGGGAAAAACACAAAAGGTATATTTAGAATAAGAGTTTTGGGGGGCTGGCAAACATACATTTATAGGAAAACCTCAAACCACTCCCAAACTTAAAAAAACAAAAAGTCCAGGGGCACCTGGGTGGCTCAGTCAGTTAAGTGTCTCACTCTTGATTTTGGCTCAGGTCATGATCTCACATTTTCATGACGGTGCAGAGCCTGCTTGGGATTCTCTCTCCCTCTCTCTCTGCCCCTCCCCCCCCACACACTGTCTCTGTCTCTCTCAAAATAAATAAACAAACAAAAAAAAAGAGTCCAGGTGTGCTTTACCTTACATAAACCCAATAAATGAGAACTCAAGAAACTTATGGCCGGCAGCAGAATACAATACTTGGGGTAGAATTGTGTCATTTTGGCATGTGGGATGTTTGGAGCTGAAAGGCAATTAAAATCCAGCAAACTCGGGGAAAGCTCTTTTCTGCCCCCTCGACTGCTTAAAAGAATTTAGATGGGATAGGGGCACCTGGGTGGCTCAGTCGGTTGGTTAAGCATCTGACTTCAGCTCAGGTCATGATCCGGTGGTTCGTGGGTTCGAGCCCCACATCAGGCTCTGTGCTGACAGCTCAGAGCCTGGAACCTGCTTCGGATTCTGTGTCTCCCTCCCTCTCTGCCCCTCTCCTGCTCATTCTTCCTCCCCCCTCAAAAATAAATAAACATCAAAAATTTTTAAAGAAAAAGAATTTATTTTTTTTAATTTTTTTAACGTTTATTTATTTTTGAGACAGAGAGAGACAGAGCATGAACAAGGGAGGGGCAGAGAGAGAGGGAGACACAGAATCTGAAACAGGCTCCAGGCTCTGAGCTGTCAGCACAGAGCCCAACGCGGGGCCTGAACTTACGGACCGTGAGATCATGACCTGAGCCGAAGTCCGACGCTTAACCGACCAAGCCACCCAGGCGCCCCAAGAAAAAGAATTTAGATATGATGCCTGCATTGGGAAGAGAACTATTACCAGAGATAACATTTTCTATCAGAAAGATTTCTCTCCATGGCTGGCAAATATTTGTTCTTCTCATCTCCATGTGAATTGTCTTCCTCTCCTTTGAAGCCCCAGACCGCTAGCTACCCCCTTCCCTGTGGCCAAGGATGACACAGAGCTTCTAGTACCTGACTGCCTGGAGTCTCATAATTTTGTTTGTTTTTCTCCTGTTAATGTTAATCTGTCTTATGTCAATGTGATTCTTAGGCCGGCCTAAGAATCATAGAAAGAAAAAAGAGAAAAGTTTTTCATTCCTACACGTTTAAAAATAGATTGGGTCTGAGAATGGCTATTTGCATTTCAAAGGAGGCTTCACTCCACAGAAAGGTTATTTTAAACAGTTTGCTCAGCTGAAAATATTGAACCTGAATGTCCCCAAATGGAAGATTAGATGATGCATGTTACATTAATGCAGTGGACTGCTAAAAACAGAAAAGTTATGTTCTTTCTTTTAATGTTTATGTACTTTTGAGAGAGAGAGAGAGAGAGAGAGAGAGAGAGGCAGAGCACGAGCGGGGGAGGGCAGAGAGAGAGGGAGACACAGAATCTGAAGCAGCCCCCAAGCTGTCCACACAGCGTGACTCGGGGCTCGAACTCAGGAACCCTGAGATCATGACCTGAGCTGAAGTCAGACGCTTAACCGACTGAGCCACAGAGACGCCCCAAAAGTTATGTTTTTAATATGATAGGAAGATGCTAACACTGTAATGAGGGGGGGAAAGTTGGAATGGAAAATGTATAATTATGTAGGGGAGGAATATTTGCCACCCCAAAATGTGTCTCTTTGGCATGTGGATTATTTTAAGCTGATTCTTTTTAAGAAATGGAAGTCTCAAGGGGCACCTGGGTGACTCAGTGAAGCATCTGACTTCGGCTCAGGTCATGATCACATGGTTTGTGAGTTCGAGCCCTGCATCGGGCTCTGTGCTGATAGCGAGGAGCCTGCTTCAGATTCTGTTTCTCTCTCTCTCTCTCTCCCTGTCTCTCTCTGTGCTCCCCAGCTCAAACTTGCATTCTCTCTCTCTCTCTCTCTCAAAAATAAATAAACATTTAAAAGAAATAGAAGACTCACAAAGCTTTTCTTTTCTGCCTCCCCTCTCACTGCCTAAAAGAATTTAGATAGGGGACCTGCTCCAGGAAGGGAGAGGTCACCTTAGACACCTACATTATGATAAGAAGTAGCCGTGTTAGACGAGGCGATGTTAGCAAAATCTGTTTGTCAAAACTCCTCTCTATGTCCCATTGTTTCTGTATGACCCAGCGAACATTTGTTTACCAAACATTTACACTTTTTCATCTTCCTATGAATTGTCTTTCTTCCCTTTGAAGATCAAAGAACGCTAAACCCTTCTTCTTAGCTCTAGAAGGCATAGGAACCTCAATTGCCTAACTGCCTAGGGGTCTCATATTCTTATGGATCCCCCTGTTAACCTGTCTCATGTTAATCTGTCTGATGTCTCACTTTTTCGGGGTAATCTGCCTTTTGTCCATTTAAATTTTGTAATTTTGTAATTTAAAAAATTCTTAGACCAAAAAAAAGATCTTTGAATGGTCGAGAAAAATTTTTCTTTCCAACAATTAAAATGGTTTTCAAAATTCCATAATAAAGAGGATAGAAAGACACCAAATTATTAACAGGGATTGTTCCCAAGTGTTGAGATTGTAAATAATATCCTTTTTGTCTTTTGAATTGTCTGATTGTCCACATTTTCTACAATGAGTGCTAATTATTTTCGTCATAAAGATTAAAATAGACTTTTAAAAACAAAATTCAAGAGTGTAATGCTAAGTGAAATAAGCCATACAGAGAAAGACAGATACCATATGGTTTCACTCTTATGTGGATCCTGAGAAACGTAACAGGAACCCATGGGGGAGGGGAAGGAAAAAAAAAAAAAGAGGTTAGAGTGGGAGAGAGCCAAAACATAAGAGACTCTTAAAAACTGAGAACAAACTGAGGGTTGATGGGGGGTGGGAGGGAGGGGAGGGTGGGTGATGGGTATTGAGGAGGGCACCTTTTGGGATGAGCACTGGGTGTTGTATGGAAACCAATTTGTCAATAAATTTCATAAAAAAAAAAAATAAAAAATAAAAAAATAAAAATAAAAATAAATAATAAAAATTTTGAAGTCCAAAAAAAAATAAAATAAAATAAAAATAAAAACAAAATTCAGGGTTTGTATTCTAAAAATTTAATTTGCACAAAATTTTTCAGAATTGTCATTATTGGTATGTATCTATGGGGAAGGGAGAAAAAGTCCCAGGACGATTGTTTGTTAAGTCTATCTAATACCCCCATCTACTTAAAAATGGATCTGTAATAATCCAGAACTGGTAAAAGAGTGAAAAAGAAGACCCTGATGATTTTCTTAATGAAACGTGTGGCAGTGGCTTCCGTGGGGAATGAAGGAATCACTTACGTGATTATTTAATCCACCACCCCTATCTTCTCATTTTGCGGGCTCGAAATGAGTTGGTTAAGTGAATTTAACAGCTAATTTATTCGCTCTTTGTATCGAGTGGAAGAATTCCGCTTCAATGTTCAAAATCGGTAGGTAGGACTGTAAAAGAAAAGGTGAAGGCGGTGATGACAAACCAATAAATTAAAGAAGGCTGTTTGGAGAAATCGCTGAGTCAAGAGTCGGGCAATCACGTGAAGTTTTTAATAAAAACGAAACTTAACCAGTAGTGGTGAGCCTGCCCTCCCCTCCCCACCCTCTCTTGGTATTGTTACAGGCGCGGGGAGCGTCGGTTTAGTCAAGCCTTAGGCTCCTCCACTGGGCTCACCGGGAGCCGGCCGGAGCGAGACGGGTGGTGGAAGGAGGGGGATCTGGGCGGGCAGGCGCGCCCTTGCACTTGTGGGTCAGCGTTTCGGGTACAGCAGCGCATCGATCTGGACGAGACATTGGCTTTTTGTGTCTCCTGCGTTTGGTAACTTTGGAGGGCCGGCTGCAGCGGCGGGAGGCTGCGCTCGCTGCCAGCGGTCAAGGAGACCTTGCTCGGCAAAGCGACTATTGTACTTTCAGCTAGCGAGTCCGGAGGCTTTGCCGCTTTGTAGACATTTCTCCAGGAGCTTTCTCCCCCTGGAGGCCTAGCCTCTAAATGCAGTTTGTTTTTTGCCGCGTGATGCTGTTTTATTCTTGGCTTTGGCGCCAAGAGTAGAATGCAGTCCTTACCAGTTAATTATGGCCTCTTGGTGGAAAGAACAATAAAGTGCCTTCCTTTATGTCCAAAGTTGGTGCTTCTGAGTTCAATGGCAGTAGGTGCTTTGAAGTCTTTACCCAGTGTATTACTCACCTAGTACTCTTTGTGAGTGCAAGAACCTGCACCGAAGCCCAGTGCTCTCCTGGGTTGGCTATGGTCAACTTCCAAACTAAGAGACACCCCAGTCGTGTCATGCGTATACATATGGCAAAACTCATCACATTGTACACTTGAAGTATGTATAGTGTATTGAATGTCAATAATACCTGAACAAATCTTTTAAAAAAGAACACATTCAGGGGCACCTGTGTGGGTCAGTCGTTAGGTTCCCAACTTCAGCTCAAGTCATGATCTCACAGATTGTGAATTCAAGCCCCCCATTGGGCTCTCTGCTGTCAGCCCAGAGCCCGCTTCAGATCCTCTTTCCCCCTCTCTCCCTGCCCCTGCCGCCCCCCTCTCTCAAAAATAAGTAAATATTTTTAAAGTGTTAAGAAAGGAGCACAATTCAGAGAATTAAATAATAAATGGTAATCAGAATTAAGGAAGTGATAAAATACAAAAGTATATTTCTTTTATCTATGTCACTGAGTAGTGAAAAAAAATCATTCCTGCCTTTTCTTGGTGAGTTAACTGTTACTTATTTTAAAGCCTTAAATTTCTGTGAATATAGACACATGGTTTTAAATGCAAAGATTTTCCTAAATGAGGACACTTCATTAGTACTTTATTTACTACGGCTGTGACACCTAAGAAGACACAAAATCATCAGGCCTCAAAACAGAAAAGCTACAACACTGCCCGGTAAGGGGTAACACAGCACCAGAGTCAGGAACCAGGCTAAGGAGTCAGGCTGGCCTAGGTCTGAACCGAAACTCTTGTCATCCAGCTGTGGGAGCAGAAGGAAGCTCCCTATTGTCTCCGAGCCTCAGCTTCCTCACAGAGTCTTGAGTGAATCAGGGTCAGCGGAGGGGCCGTTCTAGAGGGATCATTTGGCTGCAGGCTCTCTCCTCTAGCGGGACCTCAAATCTGGGGGGCTGCATGGTAGTAAACTACGTGAAATTGCTAGTAGGATGGTTAACACAAAAGTTAATCCTGGGGCGCCCGGGTGGCTCAGTCAGTTAAGCGTCAGACTCTTGATTTCACCTCGGATCATGATCCTTTGGTTCGTGAGGTCAAGCCCCGCGTCGGGCTCCAAGCTGAGTGTGGATCCTGCTTGGGATTCCCTCTCTCTTTCTCTCTCTCACCCCCTCCCCCACTCATGTTCTTTGTCTCTCTCTTTCTCTCTTAAAATAAATAAACTTTTAAAAAAAGTTAATCCTAAGTGAAATCCATGGAACCCTGGTACTAACTAGAGGGTGGAGGTTGGTGAATGTCTCCAGAATCTGAAAGCTTTCCAGGCCTCGAGGATGTCTAAGGAATAAGTGAGATAACAATGAATGGGAAGGCTCAGAACAGTGCCCAATAGATAGTGAGTACTGTACTCCATCGATGGACTTATTTTTATTTTGTTATTGTTGGTGGTGGAACCGCTAACCCCATAATATCATTGTGAGCAGAGCATTAACGGAATAATATACAAGTAAAGTTCCTAGCAGATAGCCTGAGACATAAGAGGTAAACTTAGTGGGTATTAGTTCTCTCCCCGCTCATCTCTCCTTTGAACTGTTCACCTCAAATTCAGACTACTCCGTGAGGCTTTCCCCGCTTCATGTCCCCCAGCTCAACACCTGTGTCCCTTCCTGTGGCCCTGGGACAGGATATAGGCATTGTGGGGTGGATTTTCCTCTACCCCTCAGAGGTCTTCTGGCTGGTCTGAGAGTTAAATCAACATGAGACAGATTAACGGGAGAAAATAAGATTTATGCAATTGTGGGGAATCCACACAAACGTGAGATTCCAAAGACAGGCAAAATGAGGTGTGTGTCATCCTCAACTGAGGAGAAGGGGGTAGGGTTCTGGAACCTCACAGGGAAGGAGAACAATTCACAGGAAGCTGAAAAAGTAAATGTTTGGTAAACAAGTGTTCGCTGGGTCATCTAGAAACAACGGGACACAGAGAGGAATCTTAGCAAACAGACTTTACTAAATTCTTTTCTGTCTGTCACCCTAATTCCTAATATCATATGAAGTAGTTGTCTATGGTGATCGCTGTCTTCCTGGAGCAGGTCCTCTATCCAAACTCTTTTTGGCAGTTAGGGAAGGAGGTCGAAGTTTCTTCTTGAGGGGCCCCTGGGCGGCTCAGTTGGTTGAGCGTCCAACTCTTGGTTGAGCATCTCTTGATTTCAGCTGGGGTCATGATCTCACAGTCATGGAATCGAGCCCTGCATCAGGCTCTGTGCAGAGCCTGCTTGGGATTCTTTCTCTCCCTCTCTGTTTGTCCCCCCCCCCCCCCCCAGAAAAAGTTTCTTCTTGAGTCTTTGGGTCTTGTTTTCAGCTCAGAATAACCTGCATGCCAAAGTAGCGCATCTTGGGGACGCCTAGTGTGGGAAACCCGGGTTGGCCACTGAGGTCATTGCCAGCATTTCAGTTTGCACTGAAGTGTCGCCCTGGACTTTGTGTACTTTAGTTGTGGTTGCTATAAGGGCAGGAAGTGGGGTATCACAGATTGGGGTTTTCAGAAGCAGATGCTGAGGTGGAATTTTGGGTGCAAGATGTTTAGAGATCAATATCTGTGAAAGAAATGGGTGGGAGGCAGTTTTGGGCAGAGGGAAAAGCTGAACAGTGATGCCAGCCTAACAAAGTCTTGGTCAACTTCACAGGGAGGTCTGGAACAAGTATTGCCCATCAGAGTGTCCCACAACAGGCTGACAAGACCTGGCCTTTATACCTCCCTCTCTTTCAATCACGGGGTGTGGGCTGCCCCAGAAAGAGCACAACCTCATGACCCAAAGTGGAGGCAGACCCTGAAGTGGCTGAAGGCTGGTGTCTGAGCATACATTCCACAGCTGGGCAGCAGGTGCTTCCTCGAATGGCAATCAGGATGGCGTGTTGTCTGTCTCTACCAAACTGGGGGTAAACCAACAATGTTGTAACACATACCAAGATGTAAAGAATGGGCAATCTACGGGGTGCCTGGGTGACTCAGTTGGTCAAGTGTCCGACTTCGGCTCAGGTCATGATCTCACGGCTGTGCTGTGCTGACAGCTCAGAGCCTGGATCCTGCTTTGGATTCTGTGTCTCCTCTCTCTCCGTCCCTCCCTGCTCATGCTCTGTCTCTTTCTCCCTCTCTTAAAAATAAATAAACATAAAAAGAGAAAGGGCAATCTGAACGGGTTCCTAAGTTACGGAAATAAACGGTGTGGTTTCCCTCCTAGTCAGTGTCCTGAACTCTCTGACTCTAAGCCTAGGGTCTGTAGATAGAGTTCAGAGGGGCCCATGAACTGGGATGGGAAAAAACATAGCATCTTTATCGGAACCAGCCATTTACTGAAATTCAGGATTTCCTTAAATCGTGGATATAGGCAACAACCCACAGTAGAATTAGCAATACCTATATTTGGTCACCAATAGAAACCATGGATATATTTTATATCACATTACTATTATTGTAGTTATCTTGACACGTGGCTTATGTTCATCAGTACTTCAACACTGTTACTTTTTACATCTCTAGATCTTGATATTTAATGTGTTAATAGAGAGGTGCATATATTATTACATCACATATTTCTTGTTAAATATTTCAACAATTGTATTATGGTATAATTGGTATTTAAGAGACTATTCTGGGGTGTGCCTCGGTGGCTCAGTCACTTGGGCGTCTGACTCTTGACTTCAGCTCAGGTCATGATCTCACAGTTCATGGGTTTGATCCCCAAGTCAGGCCCCATGCTGAGTGTGGAGTCTGAGTGAGGATTCTCTCTCCCTCTCTCTCTGCCCCTCCCCTGTTTGCGCACATGTGCTCGTGCTCTCTCGCTCTCTCGCTCTCTCTCTCAAAACGATAAATAAACTTAAAAAAAAAAACCAAAACACTATTCTAGGGGCGCCTGGGTGACTCAGTTGGTTGAGTGTTTGACTCTTGATTTCAGCTCAGATCATGATTCCAGGGTTGTAAGATCAAGCCCCATGTCTGGCCCTGTGCTGAGCATGGAGCCTGCTTCAGATTCTCTCTCTCTCTCTCTCTCTCTCTCTCTCTCTCTCTCTCCCTTTGCTCCACCCCCCAAAGAACAAAAAACAGAAAACAAACCCCAGAAAATGACTATTCTATGTCAGGGTCCATAAGCTTCATCAAATTCTTAAAGAGGTGCATGGCACAAAAGACGTTAAGAAGTCTGGTAGTAGAAAAGTCTATGTAGCTAGTGGTCACTTACATTAGGTAATTTATACACAAACCATCCGCCAACCCCATACAACACAACTACTCCCAACATTTCCCCCCATTATTTGCCAAATAAGACACATTAGAAAGGAGAGGGGCACCTGGGCGGCTCAGTCAGTTAAGCATCTGACTCTTGATCTTGGCTTAGGTCATGACCTCATGATTCATAAGATCAAGCCCCACGTGGGGCTCTGCGCTGACAGCCTGCTTGAGATTCTCTCTCCCTCTCTCTCTGCCACTCCCCTGCTCACGTTCTTGCTCACTCTCCCTCTGTCTCTCTCAAAATAAATAAATAAACTTTAAAAAAAAAAAAAGAAAGGAGAGACAGGGAACTCTGCTTCAAGACCTTGACGTTGGGTAATGCTGTTGTTGCATTCACTCATTCGTTCATTTATTCATTCCAACAAATATTTATTGAACACCTCTTATGAGCCAGTAACTCTGGTGGGTCCTGAGGACACAGTGATGAATAAGATAAATATTGTCTCTTTCCTCAAGAAGTTTACATTCTAGTAGGGGAGACAAGTGAGAATCAAGTAAACAGACAAAATAATTTCAAGTTTTATTGCTTTATGGAAAAAAACAGGGGATAGAGATAATAATAGCCAACAGTTATTGAGTGGAATGTTTAATATGTGCCAAATACTGTTCTAAGCTTTACACTGACTAACACAACTCTCAAGGTCCCCATAGGCTTAATATTCTCATTTTAGAGATAAGGAAATTAAGGCACATAAAAAGGGCCAATATTACATAACCAAGGTTCAAACCCAGGCAACAGTTCCTTTTTTAGACATGTTAATTTTGAAATTCCTCTAAAACAACCAGGTAGATATGTTGGATAGGAAAGCAGGGATATGAGTCTGGGTATAAAGGAAAAGCCCAAGCTGCAGATATAGATTCAGGAGCCATCAACATAGAATTGGTTTGTTTATTTTTTATAATTAAAAACAGTTTTTTAAATGTTTATTTATTTTTGAAAGAGAGAGAGATAGAGCATGAGTGGGGAAGGGGCAGAGAGAGAGGGAGACACAGAATTTGAAGCAGAGTCCAGGCTCTGAGCTGTCAGCACAGAGCCCAACGCGGGGCTCAAACCCGCGAGCTGTGAGATCATGACCTGAGCCGAAGTCAGATGCTTAACCGGGTGAGCCACCCAGATGCCCCTAGAATTGGTTTTTAAAGCCATGGACCTAGATGAAGTTCCCCTAGGACGAGACACAAGCCCTCGACTGAGCCCTAACACCCTTTAACATTTAGAACTTGGGTAAAGGAAAAGGAACATCAGAGTTCAGATAAAACTCCCCAGAAGCCATGGGAGAGAAGGATATTTTAAGGATAGTGTAATCAATGGAGTCATCAAAGTTCCAACGGGATCAAAGTTCCTCATCATCAACATCATCATTGTCATCATCATGTTATTACTCTAGGACATTGATTAAGACCATGTGGAGTTGTTAAAGGGGACCCAATTTAATAAATGATAATCTGGTGAAAAATCATGTACCCAGGATGAGCATGCATTCTTGGTTTGTCTGGGACAGTCTTAGTTTATACCCATTGTCCTGCCTCTCATCCAATTTAGCATTTGTCTTATACTTTAATTTTTTTTTTTTTTTATTTTAAGGGGCTCCTGGGTGGCTCAGTTGGTTGAGCGTCCGACTTCAGCTCAGGTAATGATATCAAGGTTTGTGAGTTCGAGCCCCACATCAGGCTCACTGCTGTCGGCGCAGAGCCCGCTTTGGATCCTTTGTCCTTCTCTCTCTGCCCCTCCCCTGCCTGTGCTCTCTCTCTCTCTCTCTAAAAAATAAACATTTTAAAATTATTTTATTTTATTTTTTATTATTATTTGTTTTTAGTTTTTACTTATTTTGAGAGAGAGAGCGTGTGCAAGCAAGTGGGGGAGAGGCAGAGAGAGGAAGAGAGAATCCCAAGCAGGCTCCGCACTGTCAGTGCAGAGCCCAATGCCGCCCGATGCAGGGCTTGAACTCACAAACCATGAGATCACCACCTGAGCTGAAATCAAGAGTCAGACGCTTAACTGACAGAGTCACCCAAGTGCCCCTAAATATTTTTTATTTTAAATTGAAGTATAGTTGATACACAATATTACATTAGCTTCAGGTATACAGCATAGTGATTTGACAATTCCATACATTACAAAATGCTCATCATGATAAATGTAGTTACCTGGTCACCATACAAAGTTACTACAATATTACTGATTATATTCCCTATGCTGTACTTTTCATCCTTGTGACTTGTTTTATAACTGGACGTTTGTACTTCTTAATCCCCTTTACCTATTTTCTCATCCACCCCTACCCCCATCCCCTCTGGCAACCTCCAGTTTATTCTCTATTTATATGAGCCTGTTTCTGGTTTTTTGTTTGTTAATTTGTTTTGTTTTCCGGTTTCCACATATAAGAGAAATAATATGGTATTGGTCTTTGTCTGATTTATTTCACTTAGCATAATACCCTCTAGGTCCATCCATGTTGTCGAGAATAGCAAGATTTCGTTCTTTTTATGGCTGAGTAATAGTCCAGTGTGTGTGTGTGTGTGTGTGTGTGTGTGTGTGTGTACCTTATATCTTCTTTATCCATGCATCTATTGATGGACGCTTAGGTTGCTTCCATATCTTGGCTATTGTAAATAACGCTGCAATAAACATAGGGGTGTAGGGGCGCCTGGCTGGCTCAGTTGGTGGAGCATGTGACTTTTGATCTTGGGGCTGTGGGTTTGAGCCCCATGTTGAGTGTAGAGATTAATTAAAAATAAAATCTTAAAAAAACAGAAACAAAATCTTGGGGGTGCATACATCTTTTTGAATTAGTGTTTTCATTTTCTTCAGGTAAATACCCAGAAGTGGAGTTACTGGATCAGATGGCGTTTCTATTTTTAAGTTTCCAAAGAACCTCCATACTGTCTTCCATGGTGGCTGCATCAGTTTACATTCCCACCAACAGTGCACGACATTTTCCTTTTCTCCACATCCTCGCCAACACTTGCTATTTCTTGCCTTTTTTATTCTAGCCATTCTGACTGCTGTGAGGTTTGTCTCACATTTTTTTTAACCTTTAGTTTTTGAGGGGGGGGGGAGGGTCAGAGGGAGAGAGTAGAGAATCCTAAGCAGACTCCATGCTCAGCTTGGAACCTGACGCAGGGCTCCATCGATCCCACGACCCTGGGATCACAACCCGAGCCAGAATCAAGAGTTGGATGCTCAACTGACTGAGCCACCCAGGCACTCCGTCTCACATTTTTCATCTTTGAAATGGGTATTATAATTAAGAGCTGTGCTAAAATAATTTGGTTTGAGTTTAATAGATTTCCACTTTGAACTTCCAGTTTCTACAGAGTTCTTACTTTGGTGCTCACATGATTAAATCTGATTGACAACCATCTCTTTCCTAACCATCTTTCTTAACCTCCCCGTCCAGGAAAGCAGGCAGAGAGCTCAGCGATGAAAGAAAATGTGGCCAGATAACAGCAGTTAGGACACCTAACAACCTCAGGTCTCAGGTGGTGGTGGAGAAAATATTTGACACTGTCAAACCGCCTGAGTCAGTTGTTCCTTGGCCTGTGACTTCCAGGTGTGAGTTGCAGAAGCTATTGGCTCACCAGTTAGCAGGGTCAATGGGAGATGTGGGAAATTACAGGTTAGATGTACGTGAAATATGTGTAGGGAATAGAGGCTAAGCAGTTCTGCCATATAGCATGTAGAGAGAGCAATCTGAAAATTCTTCCAACAGTGATTATGTAATTTATGCATGGTATAAATCTACAACTATCGGGCCATCTGGGTGGCTCTGTTGGTTTAACGTCTGACTCTTGATTTCGGCTCAGGTCATGATTTCATGGTTCTTGAGTCCAAGCCCCGTGCTGGGCTCCGTGCTGATAGTGCAGAGCCTGCTTGGGGGATTCTCTGCCATCATTTCTCTCTGCTCCTTCCTCGTTCATGTGCGTGCAAGCACACTCTCTCGAAAGCAAACTTTTTAAAAAATAAATCTACAACTATTTATTTTACTGACTGATAATGCTTTTCTTTTCTTTTTTATTTTTAATTTATTTTTTAGGGGCGTCTGGGTGGTTCAGTCGGTTAAGTGTCCAACTTCGGCTCAGGTCACAATCTTGCAGCTGGCAAGTTCGAGCCCCACATCGGGCTCTGTGCTGACAGTCGGAGCCTGGAGCCTTCTTCAGATTCTATGTCTCCCTCTCTCTCTGCCCCTCCCCTGCTCACACTCTGTCTCTCTCTCCCTCAAAATAAGTAAACATTAAAAATTTTTTAATTTATTTTTTAAAATTTACGTCCAAATTAGTTAGCATATAGTGCAACAATGAATTCAGGAGTAGATTCCTTAATGCCCTTTACCCATTTAGCCCATCCCCCCTCCCACACCCCCTCCAGTAACCCTCTGTTTGTTCTCCATATTTCAGAGTCTCTTCTGTTTTGTCCCCCTCCCTGTTTTTATATTATTTTTGTTTCCCTTCCCTCATGTTCATTTGTCTTGTCTCTTAAAGTCCTCATATGAGTGAAGTCATATGATATTTCTCTTTCTCTGACTAATTTCGCTTAGCATAATACCCTCCAGTTCCATCCACGTAGTTGCAAATGGCAAGATTTCATTCTATTTGATGGCCAAGTAATACCCCATTGTATGTATGTGTGTGTGTATATATATATATATATATATATATATATATATCACATCTTCTTTATCCGTTCATCCATCGATGGACATTTGGGCTCTTTCCATACTTTGGCTATTGTTGATAGTGCTGCTATAAACATGGGGGTGCATGTGTCCCTTCGAAACAGCACACCTGTATCCTGTGGATAAATGCCTAGTGGTGCAATTGCTGGGTGGTAGGGTAGTTGTATTTTTAGTTTTTTGAGGAAACTCCGTACTGTTTTCCAGAGTGGCTGCACCAGTTTGCATTCCCATGATAATGCTTTTCTATTTTGCAATAAACCCTCTTAGTAGTAATGAGCAGAAATAAATGAACATATGTGTTTATGAAAATTTAGGTACTGCATTTAATGATTTACATGTAACTCACACAAAATGTCTATTGACATCCACCACCCACGGGGGTAACAGTGATACAACTGGCCACAAAAACCAGAAGACACCTATCCTCTGACAAAACACCAGCATCTACCTCAAAAGTTGGTAGTTGTTTCACAATGGACTATTATTCAGCCATTAAAAAGAATGAAATCTTGCCATTTGCAACATGGATGGAGCAAGAGAGTATAATGCTAAGCAAAGTCAGTCAGCGAAAGACAAATACCATATGATTTCACTTGTATGTGGAATTTAAGAAACAAACAAAAAATAAAATAAATAAGCAGGGGCACCTGATTGGCTCAGTCAGTTGAGCATCCAACTTAGGCTCGGGTCGTGATCTCGCAATTCATGATTTCAAGCCAGGCATTGGGTTCTGTACACAGAGCCTACTTCAGATCCTCTGTCTCCCCTTCTCTCTGCCCCTCACTCACTTGCGCTCTCTCTCTCAAAAATAAATGTTTTAAAAAAATAATAAGCAAAGGAAAAAATAAAAGAAAGAGAGACATGAAATGGACTCTTAACTATCGAGAAAAAAACTGGTTATCAGAGGGGAGGTGGGGGGATGGATAAAACAGATGATGGGGATTAAGGAGTGCACCCGTCGTGACAAGCACTGCGTGATGTATGGAACTGTTGAATCACTAAATTCAACACCTGAAATTAATAGAACACTGTATGTTAACAGTACTGGAATTTACAATTAAAAAAAGAACTTGGGGGCACCTGGGTTGGCTCAGCCAGTTAAGCGTCCAACTCCGGCTCGGGTCATGATCTCACAGTCGGTGAGTTCAAGCCCCACGTCAGGCTCTGTGCTGACACCTCGGAGCCTGGAGCCCGCTTCAGAGTCTGTGTCTCCCTCTTTCTCTCTGCTGCTCCCCTGCTCGTGCTCTGTCTGTCTCTCTCTCTCTCTCTCAAAAATAAACATTAAAAAAAGATTTTTGTAAGAAGTTGGCCATTACTGTAATAATGTACTCAAAGATCCCACTGCAGATACAGAAGGTTTACATATAATGCTGTGAAGCATAACTTTTCATGTAGATCAAATGGTTGTTCTTCTAAATTCATTTTGCTTATTTTGTATTTTGTTCTAAATTTCCTTATGCATATATGAAAAGTGAAGCAGTAGCTGTTTAAAGTGGTGGCTGAATCGGTCAGGTGAACGGTTCCATGACACCAACTTTACCTCAGTGTCTTTGGGTGTTTCAAATACAAGTTAAATTAATACGACTTCAATTCTTTTACCCAACGTGTTGAATCAAATAACAATTTTGGACGTTAATTCTGGTAAAGTGAAACATTTGACAGCATTGTGAACACTATTGTAAGTTCAGTCACAAAGTTTAACACTGAAGATAAATTTGGGGTTTTTTTCAGTGATAATATGGACACAAAGTCGCGCAGAGGACAATGTGGTAAAAGGAACATTTTTACTCAACTGAGAAATCCGTAGCCCAGGAACATCCTTGAGATTTGTTACAGTGCACACACAATTGATAACTCCATCCAAACAGGCTGCAGTATTATACAGATGGGCAAAGCTGTAGTGTCAAAGTTACCCATATACTTTGTAGGTACGAATAGTGTCTGAACAGTTTTTGTTAGGTGACAAAGTTCATGTTGAATCCCCCCCAAAATAAGAAAAACCTAGCGTGGCAGCAACTGCTTTCTCTCCTTGCTGCCTGTCATCAGATTTCAGAAACGCTCAGGCTCTTGAAGAAATACTTTGTTACTCTACCTAAGTGTCTTAAAATGGCACTGGATAAAAAAAAAAAAAAGAGTTCCAGGGGCCCCTGGGTGGCTCAGTCGGTTGAGCGTCCGACTTCAACTCAGGTCATGATCTCATGGTTTGTGGGTTCGAGCCCCATGTCGGGCTCTGTGCTGACAGCTCAGAGCCTGGAACCTGCTTCCCATTCTGTGTCTCCCTTCCTCTCTGCCCCTCCGCCACCTCATGCTGTATCTCTCATAAATAAATAAACTTAAAAATTAAAAACAATTTTTTTCAAAAGAGTTCTCGAAATTTCAGGCTATTTTGTTCAAGATCACTTGGAAATATTTAATGAAAATATTCAACAAATAGAGTGCTAAAAAATCCCTTTGGATTTTGAAGTTTTTAGCAAATTGCAGTTATTGAAAACAGGGAGGCATTAAAATGTCTCCCTGGGGGCACCTGGGTGGCTCAGTTGGTGAAGTGTGCGACTCCTGATTTTGGCTCAGGTCAGGATCTCCCGGTTCGTGAGTTCAAGCCCCACATCAGGCTCTGTCTGTGCAGAGCCTGCTTGGGATTTTCTCTCTCCCTCTGTCCCTCTCCCATTCTCACTCTCTCTCTCTGTCTCTCTCTCTCTCAAAATAAATAAATAAACTAAAAAAAAAATGGCTTCCTAAAAAAGGATTGGGACAAATTATGGTGAGCAACAAACAGGACTGAATTGTGAAATTCTATGATGGTGCTTTGGGATATCCTGACTTGTGAGAAGATATTTCTTAGTTGGATAAAATTTTAATTGGGTACATTTTTTTAAAGTCTATTTTGAGACAGAGAGAGTACCCACGCGTGAGCAGGGGAGGGGCAGAGAGAGGGAAACGGAATCTCAAGCACACTCCATGCTGTCAGCACAGAGCCCGATGCCACACTCCAACTCACCAACCGTGAGATCATGACCCGAGCCGAAGTCAAGAGTTGGATGCTTAACTGACTGAGCCACCCAGACGTCCCTAACTGGGTACATTTATATTCTGTATGTGAACAGAACGAAATTGAAAAGGCCTATAATTTTCAGCATCCAAATTTGGTGAAACTTTCAAAAGAAACACACAGACAACTTTTTCAATGAGTTTTGTTTTGCGAAAACATTTGTTGAAGAGTAATACTTTGAATAGGCAGTTTCTGTGAGATTTGGGGATTAAACATTTACACATTTCAATATTTTAAAAAATGGAATTGTGAATAATCTCTGTTTAGTAGAACTTGATGAGTTGCAGGGCGCCTCACTACCTTGCAGGCATAGTGTTTTCTCAAAAATTATGCTTTACAGATATGAGCCATTGGGGTGTGAACAATTTCAAACTTCCTAACCATAAAATCCAAGTTTGAAAATTACTGCAATTTTATTTTTAAAAGTTTTAAATAATAAAACCATGTTGAAAAAAATACATTCTCCACAAAAATAGCAGTGATGCATTGTAAAAGGCAGGACTAAGAAGTTGATCAGATCACATAGAATATGCACTAATAATAATTACTCGACTTATGCTGTTTTAAAATATTCAGATAATCAGGGGTGCCTGGGTGGCTCAGTCCACTAAGCATCTGACTGTTGATTCCAGGTCAGGTCAGGCTCAGGTCTTGATCTCATGGTTTGTGAGGTCAAGCCCGGCGTCGGGGCCTGCTTGGGATTCTCTCTCTCTATCCCCTTCTCTTTCCCCCTCCGCCACTACACTCTCTCTGGCTCAAAATAAATAACTAAAATTAAAAATTTTCAGGTAATCAACATAAATCATTTATATCTTGCTTTGATATACACAGATTTTTTTTCATTTTTTTTAACAAAGGAGTTTACTTTTGACTGGTTTTTGCACACCAATGAAATAAGTCTTGTTGAAAAAATAAATATTTCAAAAATTATATAGTTATTTTTAGAGCCCCCTTCACTCTCAAAAGTGCCTCCATTTGGATAAGCAGCTATAGTCACTCTAACTATGGCACCAGCCGGCCAAGGCTTCAATCCCAGCTTTGCAATTGAGTAGCTTTGTGACCTGAACTAAGTTACTTAGTCTCTGTCAAACTCAAGTATCTTCATCTTTAAAATGGGGACAAAGGGCGCCTGGGTGGCTCAGTTGGTTAAGAGTTCAACTCTTAGCTCAACTCAGGTCATGATCTTACAGTTCGTGGGTTGGAGTCCCAAATTGGGCTCCACGCTGGCAACACAGAGTCTGCTTGGGATTCTCTCTCTCCCTCTCTCTCTCTGCCCCTTCCCCTCTAGTGTTCTCTCTATCTCAATATAAATAAATAAACTTTTTAAAAAATGGGGATGGTAGTGGGGACACCTGGCTGGCTCAGGTGGTAGAGAATGCAACTCTTAATCTTGGGGTTGTGAGTTCAAGCCCTACATTGGGTGGGAGATTACTTAAAAATAAAATCTTAAAAAAATCTTTTTTATGTTTACTTATATTTGAGAGAGAAAGAGACAGAGAGAGAGCGGGGAAGGGGCAGACAGACAGAGACAGAATCTGAAGCGGGCTTCAGGCTTTGAGCTGTCAGCACAGAGCCCCACGTGGGGCTCAAACCCACGAACTTCGAGATCATGACCTGAACCAAAGTCAGACGCTTAACCGACTGAGCCACCCAGGTGCCCCTTAAAAAAAGTTTTAAAAATGGAGATGATAATAACAGAAATGCTCTCAATGGGTCATTGTAAGGATGAAATGAGGTAACATGTGTCACGCACTTAGCACAGTGCTTGGCATATGGAGCACTTGACAAACATGAACTATTGTTATCATTGTTCTTCTTACTGTTATTAAGAGGCTATGTTCATGATCGCTGTCAAATGATCTTTATCACTCACTTGGTGTCCTAACATTAGCAGATTGGTTGCCTGACCTCGTCTTTATTCAGCAAAGGAACCCAGTGATCAGGAAGATGCACCAAATTAAATCACTGCATAGACCAGCATTTTCAAGAATGTTTTTATTAGAATACTGGCACTGCGGGATGCTCTGCCAGCAGAAGGTCCGGCAGTCAGCAGCCATTGGGAAGCTACAGCCACGTTCTTGCAAATTCAGAATACTGGATTAGCACTGTCAAATCTCTGAGAAGTCCTGCAGGAAAGAAACACTTTAATTTTGTTTAACCCTCATTTCTCCAATTTATTTGTAGCATCTCGTCTTCTCTCGTTTGTATGTGATGCCTCAAAATTAAGAGTATTCTACAAAGCATATTTCACGAAACACAGATCTAGTCTTTTTCATTTAAAATATGGAAGGCTAGGGGCACCTGGGTGGCTCATTTGGTTGAGGGCCATGAAGCCAGGATGGTGGGATTGAGCCCCACGTCGGGTTCCATGCTGAGTGTGGAGCCTGCTTGAGATTCTCTCTCTCTCTCTCTCTCTCTCTGTCCTTCTGAGCCTTGCTCATGCTCTCACTCTCTCTCTAAAATATAATATTTAAAAATTTTAAAAAATAAAAATGGAAAGCCCAATTGGAAGGACTTTCCCAATGCCACATAGTAATAGTGGATTCATAGGCCTTGATCCTAGGTCTCAGAATCCTTGTGTCTTTTCTTCTAGGAAAGTCATTTTGTATGTTATAATCTTTGTTCCATGGATATATTAACGTGGGCTATATATTTAGTAGCTGTGTGGTACCTTTGAAAGATCAAGGACAAGAACTTTCTATAATAGCCAAAGGTTTTCTGTCATTAAATCTACAGCTTGAACAGCCTCCATGAGACTGAGGGTTTGTGCTCAGAGGGACCTTAGACCACAGTTAATGGGACACTGTCTCTTGAACTGATGCAAGATGAAGGCCAGAGGGTGCACTTTCCTAAGGATATCAATTTAGATCGGAGCCAGAAGGCATAGAAGCATCCTTTCAAGAACACTATCATTGTGGAGGCATGATAATGTTTAAGATATTAAATCCAAGATATTAAATCCAAAAAGCACCATAGCAATGTATAAAACTTCTGTTTCATAACCAACAAAGTTAAGATTAAAAAATGTAATGTGAAGGGGTGCCTGGGTGGCCCAGTCAGTTAAGCACCTGACTCTTCATCTCAGCTCAGGTCTTGATCTCAGGGTCAGGAGTCAAGCCCCGTGTTGGGCTCCGTGCTGGGTGTGAAGGCCTACTTTCAAAAAAAAAAAAAAATATATATATATATATATATATAAATTAATATTGGGGTGAATGGGTGGCTCAGTCGGTTGAGCATCTGACTTCAGGTCAGGTCATGATCTCGTTCGTGAGTTTGAGCCCTGCACAGGGTTCTGTGCTGACAGCGTGGAGCCTGCTTGAGATTCTCTCCCTCTCGCTGCCACTCCCCCACTTGTGTGCATGTGGGCGCACACTCTCTCTTCCTCTCAAAATAAGTAAACTTAAAATAAATAAAGTTTGTTTTAGGAATCTCTACATCCAATGTGGTGCTCGAACTCATGACCCTGAGATCATCAGAGTCACATGCCCCTCTGACTGAACCAGCCAGGCGCCCCCAAGGGTTGGACTTTGTTAATGACAAGGAGTGTGTCCCTAAGGAGAGGTGAGAAAGGGGCAGGCTTGCTCTGTTGGTGGCATGAGGAAGGGAAGCAGCAGCAGCAGCCCTAGCCCTTGGGTTTTGTCCCCTGGCTACTAGTACTGCCCACTGCCCTGGCCTTTGGGCAACATTCCTAATCTGTTCAGTGGAAAATGCACATTGCTGACCTGTACTCTTCAAATGCAATCCTGGCCAAACTGTGTGGGGCATGATAGGTTTTGTGCATCCTTTCAAAACACTATGTTCTGGATTAGGCCTTTGGGCAATTGGTCTGGTGACAAATTGGTCTTGTATGAGTAATTGCATCTTGTCCCATGAGTCTTTAGGGAAGTTGAACAGAATGACTTATTTGAGGATTAACTCTTCATGTGCTATTCTGGAACCCAGGGCTGGCTGGGAAGGGCCAGGGTGCTAGGGGCAGATACTAAAACCTGAGGATGGATTCTGGTCACATTTCCTAAAATGATTTCCCTGGGCGTTATATGGTTTAAATTTTAATAAGATTGGACTCCCTTTCCGTGTGTCTATTGCTGTGGATTCCAAATATTACTATTGAGTTTAGCTTGCCATTAAGATGCCTAGTACACAAAGATAGATGTATGAAAATGTAGACAACTTCTGCGTCCAGGCAAGATGGAGTAACCACGACTGGATTTACCCTTTGCCTGAAACAACCAAAAATTTTTAAAAATCCATATTATCCAAAGGATACAGGTGTGCTGTTTCAAAGGGACACATGCACCCCAATGTTTATAGCAGCACTATCAACAATAGCCAAAGTATGGAAAGAGCCCAAATGTCCATCAACAGATGAATGGATAAAGAACATGTGGTATTTATATACAATGGAGTAAATCTCAGCAATCAAAAAGAATGAAATCTTGCCATTTGCAGCTACGTGGATGGAACTAGAGGGTATTATGCTAAGGGAAATTAGTCAGAGAAAGACAAAAATAATATGACTTCACTCATATGAGGACTTTAAGAGACAAAACAGATGAACATAAGGGAAGGGAAGCAAAAATAATATAAAAAGAGGGAGGAGGACAAAACAGAAGAGACTCTTAAATATGGAGAACAAACAGAGGGTTGCTGGAGGGGTTGTGGGAGGGGGGATGGGCTAAATGGGTAAGGGGCATTAAGAAATCTACTCCTGAGGGGCGCCTGGGTGGCGCAGTCGGTTAAGCGTCCGACTTCAGCCAGGTCACGATCTCGCAGTCCGGGAGTTTGAGCCCCGCGTCGGGCTCTGGGCTGATGGCTCAGGGCCTGGAGCCTGTTTCCGATTCTGTGTCTCCCTCTCTCTCTGCCCCTCTCCCATTCGTGCTCTGTCTCTCTCTGACCCAAAAATAAATAAACGTTTAAAAAAAAAAAAAAAACTTTATAAAAGAAATCTACTCCTGAAATCATTGTTGCACTATATGATAACTAACTTGGATATAAATTTTTAAAAATAAATAATTTAAGAAATAAAATAAAAATTTTAAAAACAGAAAATTCATGAAACAATGATTTTCAAGACACATCAGGCAATGCAGGATAAGTAATCCCTGAAAAAATGGTTAAAAAGTAACAGTAGCCTGGGGCGTCTGGGTGGCTCAGTCAGTTGACTCTTGATTTTGGCTCAGGTCATGATCCCAAGGTCATGGGATCAAGCCCCAGGTAGAACCCACTTAAGATTCTCTCTCTCCCTCTGTCCCTCTTCCCAACTTCTGCTCTCTCTCTAAAATAAAAAAAAAATTTTTTTAATTAAAAAAAAAGTAAGGTTAGTTTTCCACCCTAGGCTGGACACAAAAGTTGTGGGGCTCAAGGGGCCTGGGTAGCTCAGTTGGTTAAGCATTCAGGTCTTGATTTCCACTCAGGTCACGATCTCACAGTTCGTGAGTTCAAGCCCCACGTCAGGCTCTGTGCTGATGGTGCGGAGCCTGCTTGGGATTCTCTCTCTCTGCCCCTCTCCTGCTTGCACACTTACTCTCAAAATAAATAAATAGGGGAACCTGGGTGGCTCAGTTGGTTAAGCATCCAACTTCGGCTCAGGTAACAATCTCATAGTTCGTGGCTTCGAGCCCCACATTGGGCTCTCGGCTGTCAGCATGGAACCTGCTTCAGATCCTCTGTTCCCCTCTCCCTCTGCCCCTTCCCTGCTTGTGTTTGCTCTCTCTCTTTCTCTCAAAAATAAATAAATATAAGAAAATTAAAATAAATAAATAAACTTTTTTTTTTTTAAGTTGTGGGGCTCAGTACAAAATGAAAAATGGCCCTTATTCAAAAGGCAGGAAAACAAAGTTTTACTTTCTTCCAGTCTCTCAACCTGTCTTGGTGATTTTTACGTGCTATTTAATGTTGCATTCCTTCAGGCACGCACATGCATGCTTACAGTACACCAGCTGCTGGTGTGTCCCTCATGCCAATTACTGTATCAATTCCCCTAGGAAGATGAGCGAAGAATGTGCACTTCCCATAAATCTGACACCCCAAACCACTGCAGATGAGCAGCCCCCAAGAGTACTGAAACCTGAAGGCCAGGATGATTAGGCAAGAGGTTCATCCCTGCTGAATCTTCTGCTGACCGTACCGCAGGCTGCCAGTCTGGGATGGGGATGGTTACCACCATGCCCTGCCCTGATATGCCACAGGGACAGACATGATTCTGACTCTTCCTGTGCCCATGCCCAAGCCCCGACACCCCCCCCACTCCCCCCCCCACCCTGAGACAGAGGAATCACTGGAGACAGCATTAGTTGCTGGGCAGGGGAAGAGAGGGGGAGGCCGAGGTACCAGAGTTTGGGGGAACAGTGAGCAAGAACCTACCCTACAGAAGCAATGAGACAGAGGGAAGAAGGGCCATGCATGCATGAAACCAAGTCCCAAGACTTTAGTGTTGTCCCATGGGACTTCACTTACAAAACACAAATCCAAAGATAAAATTATTAGGAGTTTCAAGATGGTGACCACAGAACATTAAATCCAAACATGGGCCCACTTGAGTTTGGGACCCTGTGCTACTTGTATTAGTCCATGAAGCTGTTCCTGTTTACTAGGGAGGGGAACCAAGACAGAATGGCAGACTTCCCGAATTAAGGAGACATGGCCAGCATCTGGAGATGCCAAGGCAGCTAGAGCACATAAGAAAGAATACCAGAGAGGAGAGAACTGCACAGACAGAACTCCAAAGACCTGTAGATGGGGCCCCTCAAGTATTCAGCAGAGTACTAAGCAGTGCATTCACGTGAGAAAACTCCCTGAGACAGGGAAAGAGTCATCTGAAAGAATTAGGGGATACCATGCCTGGTGTACACATAAGGCCAGAAATAGTGCCTGATCCCACCAGTCAGAACACAAAACCTCATGACTTATAGGGCATTAAGTACAGATAGGTCTTGCCTGAGTAGTGCAGAACACTAGAGAGCTCAATAAGATTTACAGAAAGACCAAAAGATCCATGACCCAACATAATGAAATTGACAGTGCCTGGCATCCATTCAAAATCATAAAAGAGGCAAGGAACTACAACCCATAATGAGAATAATCAATTTGTGAAAAACAAGGCAGAAATGTTAGAATTAGAGAAGATATTAAAACAGTTGTAACTGTACTCCATATGTTAAAAAAATTAAGTACAGACATGGAAGATATGCAAAGGCAAGAAAATAAAAACTACACGAGGGGGACTACCTCGAACTAAAAAGCTTCACAGCAAAGGAAACCACCAACAAAATGAAAAGACCACCTACAGAATGGGAGAAAATATTTTCATATCACACTTCCAATAAGGGGTTAATGTATCCAAAATATATAAAAACTCATACAACTCAATAAGGAAAAACCCAAACTAAACAATCCAAGTAAAAAATGGGCAGAGGGGGTGCCTGGCTGGCTCAGTCGATGGAAAATGCAGCTCTTGATCTTGAGGTTGTGGGTTCGAGCCCTGCACTGGGTGAGGAGATTACTTAAAAATAAAATCTTGGGGCACCTGGGTGGTGGTTCAGCTGGTTGAGCGTCCAACCCTTGATTTTGGCTCAGGTCATGATCTCAGGGTCATGGGAGTGAGCCCTGATTCAGGCTGTGTGCAGACAGTGCAAAGCCTGGATGGGATTCTGTCTCTCCTCCTCTCTCTGCCCTTCTCCCGTTCATTCTCTGTCTGAAACTTTAAAAAATCTTTAAAAAAATTGGGCAGAGCAGGGTGCCTGGGTGGTTCAGTCAGTTGAGTGACTTCAGCTCAGGTCATGATCTTGCAGTTCATGAGTGTGAGCCCCACATCGGGCTCACTGCTGTCAGTGCAGAGCTCACTTCGGATCCTCTGTCCCCCTCTCTCTGCCCCTCCCCAGCTCAGGCTCTCTCTCTCTCTCAAAAAACAAACAAATAAATAAATAATAAAAATTTTAAAATGGGCAGAGGAACTGAATAGATATTTTTCCAAAGAAGACATACAAGTGACCAATAGGCACATGAAAAGGTGCTCAACATCACAAAACATCAGGGAAAGGCAAATCGAAACCACAATGAGATATCACTACATACCTATTAGAAGGACTATCATCAAAAAGACAAGTGATAACAAGTGTTGGCTAGGATGTGGTCAAAAGGAAGCCCTCATCCATTGTTGGTGGGAATATAAGTTTATACAACTGATATAGAAAACAATACGGAAGTTCCTCAAAAATTTAAAAACCGAACTACAGTAGTCCCCCCTCATCCATTTATCCATGGGTTTCACTTTGGGCAGTTTCAGTTGCCCATGGTCAACCATGGTCTGGAAACAGATGATCTTCCTTCTGACACATCTAAAGAAATTATCTAAAAGGCAGCCTTAGAAAACATGAAAGAGAGACAACAGACATGGAAGATATAGTGAGAAGCTCTAATGTGTCTGATTTAGTTCCAGGGGGAGAGAAGAGAAAGAGGAAAGGAAAGGCAATATTTGAAAAACAAAATAGGGGCGGCTGGGTGGCTCAGTCGGTTAAGCGTCCGACTTCAACTCAGGTCACGATCTTGCGGTCCATGAGTTCGAGCCCCGCGTTGGGCTCTGGGCTGATGGCTCAGAGCCTGGAACCTACTTCTGATTCTGTGTCTCCCTCTCTCTCTGCCCCTCCCCCTCTCATGCTCTGTCTCTCTCTGTCTCAAAAATAAATAAACGTTAAAAAAAAAATTAAAAAAAAAAAAAGAAAAGAAAAACAAAATAATGTCTGGGAATTTCCAGAACTAATAAAGGACACGAATCCATCCGCAAATAAAACAATATTATATACCAAGCAAGATAAAAACACATACTGAAACTACAGAACACTTACCACAAAAAGGCAATCTTAAATGTAATCAGAGTGGAAGCCAGATCATCTGTGAAAGAATAAAAATGAGGCTAACAGCAAGTTCTTCAGTGTGGTAATGGAAGCTGGAAGACAATGCAGCATCTTCCAAGAACTGAGAAAAAAAATAACAGGCAACCAAGAATTGTGTGGCTGGAAAAATATTTCAAGGCAAAAACATTCCCAGTTAAGGAAAAAACAAACTTGGAGCACCTGGGCGACTCAGTTGGTTAAGCATCCAGCTCTTGATTTTGGCTCAGGTCATGATCCCACAGTCGTTGAGATCGAGCCCCCCCATCAGGCTCCGTGCTGAGCATGGAGCCTGTTTCAGATTCTCTGTCTGCCCCTCCCCTGCTCATACACACGCATGCTCTCCCCCCCCACCTCAAAAAAAGGAAAAACAAATATACACACAATAACCTTATATCAGTTAAATTTGTGAAAGATGCACTTTGGAAGGAAATAAATTAACAGCTCTGAGATGCCAAAAGGAATGATGATGACAAAAATTAGAAAATATGTAAATTATACATTGTATAAAATAATTTGTGCACTTATTCAGCGTGTATTTATTTATCACCTACTCTAGTAGACGGAATAATGACCGCCCAAGATATGAGGTCCTAATCCCTAGATCCTGTAAAATTTCACCTTATTTGGAAAAAAGGGGTTTTGCATGTCTGATTAAGGATTTTGAGACAAGATTTTGGATTACCTGAGTGGTCCCAAAATGCCATCACAAGTGTCTCTGTAGGAGACAGGCAGAAGGAGATTGCAGAGTAGAGAAGATGGAGGAAAGGGACAAGAAGCCAAAGAATGCAAGAAATGCAGCTGGAGACAACCGAAAAGCCAAGGTAACTGATTTTCCCCTCCAGCTTCGGGGGGGGGGGGGGGGGATGGGGGGGTGGCCTTGCCAATACCTTGACTTCAGTCCAATGAAGCTGATTTCCAACTTCTGGTCTCTATAACTGTAAGAGAATTAATTTCTGTGAATTTAAGTCACTGAGTCTGTGCTCATTCGTTAACAGCAGTCACAGGACACAAATGCACCTACTATGGCTAGACGCTGCTCTAAGAGTAAGAGATAATCAAGGAACAAAACAAAGGTCTCTGCCCTAATGGAGCTTAAACTCTACTCTAGTGAAATAAACAGACAATAGACCATAAACATAGTAAACAAGTAAATTGCATAGTGTACTAGAAGGTAACAAGTAATATGTGAAAAAGGAAAAAGAGCAGGGTGAGTGAATCAGGAATGTGTGTGTTGTGGGGATGGTAGGGAAGTTGATATTTGATTTTAAAATTTACTTATTTTGAGAGAGAGAGCCCCTGAGCACGAGTGAGGGAGGGGCAGAGAGAGAGGGAGAGAGAAATAATCCCAACCAGGCTACGTGCTGTCAGCACAGGCCCTGTCACAGGGCTCTATCCCACAAACCGTCAGCATGACCTGAGCCGAAACCAAGATCAGACGCCTAACCAACTGAGCCACCCAGGTGCGCCAGCAAGTTGATATTTTAAATACAGCGGCTATAGTAAGCCTCATTGAGAAAGTAGTGTTTGAACAGACTGTTTTAATTTGTGGCGTTTATTTTCAGAAAGAGGACACAACTAAAACACCGGACAATACCATATAAGTTGGGAAAGAGGTGATCAGTATCTAAAGTGTCCTAACAACAACAAGTTTTCTAACATCCATATACGAGTTGGAAGAATTTAGATATTAACTTTAGACTTTAAGCCTACAAGCTAATGTATCAAGGGTAATCAGTAACAGAAATAGGATATCTAATTTCCAAATAAGTAGTGGGGAAAAATGAAATAGGAAAATAAAATTCTATTTTTTTTAAAGATGAGAAAGGAGAAAAAGCAAAGGAAAATAGAACAGATAGAGAGCAACCAGTAAGATGTTAGAAACAAATACAAATAGGGGCACCTGGGTAGCTCAGTCGGTTAGGCGACTTCGGCTCAAGTTATGATCTCACAGTTAGTGAGTTTGAGCCCTGCATCTGGCTCTGTGCTAACAGTTCAGAACCTGGAGCCTGCTTCAGATTCTATGTCTGCCTCTCTCTCTCTGCCCCTCCCCCCGCTCACACACTGTCTCTCAAAAATAAACATTAAAAAAATTTTTTTTAAAGAAATACAAATAAATGTGACCACGATATGAAAATGGATGTAATTTGCCAGTTAAAAGACAGAGACTGTCAAATAAGGGGCAGAAAAGGAAAATCCACTTAAAATGGAAAGACAATCCTAAAATAGGAGAACACAGAAAGGCTGACTGTTAAGCAATGAAAAAATATACCAAACAAATAATAGCCAAAAGCCAGAGTAGTTATATTAATACAAGACAAAGCGGAACTTAAAATGCATTGTTATGGGGGGCACCTCGGTGGTTCAGTCCTTTAAGCGTCCGACAGTTTCTTGGTTTTGGCTCAGGTGGTGATCTCATGGTTCGTGAGTCTGAGCCCCCATTGGGCTCCAAGCTGACAGTGTGGAGCCTGCTTGGGATTCTCTTTCTCCCACTCGCTCTCTCTCTGCCCCTCCTGTGTCTCTGTGTGCACTCTTGCTCACTCTTTCAAAATAAATAAACTTTAAAAAAAATAATAAAATAAAATAAAATAAAATAAAATAAAATAAAATGCATTGTTAGGGATTGAGATGGTCACTATATAAGAATAAAAGGGGGGAGATTGTAACGCTCCTTTCTCAATTATTGGTAGGTTAAAACTAAAGACAAAAGGATATGGAGAAATGGGAACCCTCTTGCACTGTTGGTGGGAATGCAAATTGGTGCAGCTGCTCTGGAAAACAGTGTGGAGGTTCCTCAAAAAATAAAAAATAGACCTACCCTATGACCCAGCAATGGCACTGCTAGGAATTTACCCAAGGGATACAGGAGTTCTGATGCATAGGGGCACTTGTACCCCAATGTTTATAGCAGCACTCTCAACAATAGCCAAATTATGGAAAGAGCCTAAAAGTCCATCAACTGATGAATGGATAAAAAAATTGTGGTTTATATACACAATGGAGTACTACGTGGCAGTGAGAAAGAATGAAATATGGCCCTTTGTAGCAACATGGATGGACCTGGAGAGTGTGATGCTAAGTGAAATAAGCCATACAGAGAAAGACAGATACCATATGGTTTCACTCTTATGTGGATTCTGAAAAACTTAACAGAAACCCATGGGGGAGGGGAAGGGAAAAAAAAAAAAAAAGAGGTTAGAGTGGGAGAGAGCCAAAGCATAAGAGACTCTTAAAAACTGAGAACAAACTGAGGGTTGATGGGGGGTGGGAGGGAGGGGAGGGTGGGTGATGGGTATTGAGGAGGGCACCTTTTGGGATGAGCACTGGGTGTTGTATGGAAACCAATTTGACAATAAACTTCATATATTGAAAAATAAAATAAAATAAAAGTAACTGAGAATGTGAAAAAAAATAAATAAAACTAAAGACAAAAAATTAATGACAATACAGAGTATTCAAAGAACCTAGTCAACAAACTTGGTTGGAGATTGCTATGAATATTCACATACAAGACTTCTGGTACACACAGAGCAAGTTTCTCCAATGTGAGGATGTAACCATTTGATCACAGGGCTTGTGCATTTTCATAAAACACTACAGATAGAATTCAAGTTCTATGTACCCCTCTCTTTACCTTCCTCTTCCCCCAAGAGATTACCACTGTCCTGGATGCTGTGTTTTTAATTCTAAAGCTATTTTAAAATTTTACTAATTCAACTGTTTGTGTATGCATGTGCCCTTAAACATTATAAAGTGTTATTTATACTTTTAAATATAAATTTAATATAATATTTATACTTTAAATTTAAAGAAGGAATTTTATTTACTTTTAATAAATAATTCAAAATTTACATAAATGGGGGTGGGCACCTGGCTGGTTCAGTCAGAAGAACATGTGACTCTTGATCTCGGGGTCATGAGCTTGAGCCCGAGCTTGACATTAGGTGCAGAGATTACTAAAAAAAAAAAAAAAATTTAATTTTATATTGGGACGCCTGGGTGGCTCAGTTGGTTGAGCGTCCAATTTCAGCTCAGGTCATGATCTCACGGTTCATGGGTTCAAGCCCCATGTCAGGCTTTGTGCTGAAAGTGTGGAGCCTGCTTCAGATTCTGTGTCTCCCTCTCTCTCTTGCCCCTTTGCAGCTCGCATTCACTCTCTCAAAAATAAGCAAACATTAATTTTTTTTTTTACTTTATATAAATGGTATCACACTGGATGTGTACTCCCTGCACCTTGCATTTTTCACCATTGTTTTAGAGATTGATCTGTTGATAGAATACTAATTCATTCAACTCTTATGTAAGATTTATATATTTTATAAATTTGAAGTTTAAATATAACATTATATACTTTAAAATATACCACAATTAATCCCCTGTTGCTGAACACAATGTGTCCCAATATTATTTTTACTAATTACAGATGATACAGAAACGTTCTTATGTATTTCTTTGTACATGATGTGAGAATTCCTCTAGGATATATATATAAGTTTAGAATTGCTGTCCTAAGACATGGGAACCTTTGACTTCACAAAACACCACATTGCTTTTCAAAGTTGTGCCAATTTATATTCCTACTGGGGAGTTTACACTGCTGATCACTGCTGTCATCTAGTGCTGTGAGACTTTTCCATTTTTGCCGGTCTGATGCATGTGAAATTATACCTGTTTTATTGTGCATTCCACAATTAGATTGATCTTATAAATTCATTGGCCATTGGGGGTTCCTCTTCTGTGGATTGCCTATTCATATTCTTTGCTAACTTTTGAGTCGCTTGCTTTTCTTGACTTACAAAACTTATTTACACAGAGTACAATTCATTCTGGTGTACACTTCCAAGTTTTAACAAATGCAAAGTGTAACTCCACAATTAAGATACTGAATAGCTCCATTACCTCCTGAGATTCTCTCTCACTATCCCTTTGTCATCAGCCCCTCTCCCCACACCAACCCATGCTATCATTAATGTGTTTTCCACTTCTAGTTTTGCCTATTACACAATGTAATGTAAAGGGAATTATACCAGATGTACCCTTTTGATTCTGGCTATTTTAAACAGGACTCATTGGAGATTCACATTGTTCAATGTATTAATAGTTTGTTCCTTTTATTTTTTTCTAAGTATCTCTACACCCAACGTGGGTCTTGAACTCACGACCCCGAGATAAAGAATTGCATGCTTGCAGCTCTTCCTACCCACAGGTCCTGTCCCCGTGCTTTAATAAAATCACCTTTTTACACCAGAGATGTCTTCAAGAATTCTTTCTTGGATGTCAGCTCTAAACCCATCACCCCAAAACTTCATCATTTGGTGCTCAATGTGTGGGGTTATGAGTCTTTTCATCTGGACTCTGAGCTATGGTGCAAACCTGGTGGTTACTTTCTCTTTTCTTCCTTTATTCTCATTTCAGGGTCTTTTTGAGCAGTATGGTTTTGTTGGAACACTTTCGTGTCAATTGTTCAGGCCACAACCCTCTAGCCCGTGGCTACTCTACAGGGAGAAAGCCTGCCTTTTGGCTGGTAGTACCCTCCCAGGAATGGTAATAAGACCCAGAAACTAGATGCCCTCTCTTTATTCCTGTCCTTATACAAAGTTGTCTGTCTTGGGCACGGAACAGCCACCTAAGTCATTAGGAAGGCTGCCAATCTGAAGACTCCCGTGTGAGGTTTCCTCCTCATTGGTCTAACGTGATTCCCTCCACATTTCTGGTCTAGCCGCTCTGGCCACAGGACCTCCACTGGGAGCTAGCCGAAACCAGTACCAGATTGAATTAAAACCCAATTGGGGACTGTTTCCTAGGAAGTTGGTTGTAAAGACTATATGTGCTGTAATGTCTTGATGGATTTCTATCTTTACTGTTTTCAGTCAATGACCTCTACTAACTACTACTTAAATTACAAAATTGGGTGATTCCCCCTTGTAAAACTTTTCCGGTATTTTCCATGAGTTAAAAACATTGGTCTCTGGGGCACCTGGGTGGCTCAGTTGGTTAAGCGGCCAACATCGGCTCAGGTCATCATCTCGAGGTTCATGGGTTCAAGCCCCATGTTAGGCTCTGTACTGACAGCTCAGAGCCTGGAGCCTGCTTCAGATTCTGTGTCTCCCTCTCTCTCTGCCCCTCCCCTGCTCATGCTCTGTATCTCAAAAATAAACATTAAAAAAAACACACACACAGCAGTTTCTTCTCGGCCTTCTTAGTAAGGCAAACTCAGCACTGATTTGTAGCCTAGAATGCAAAGGGGAAGCGGGGTGGGGGGGGGGGTGCGACGCTAGCATCCCTCCTTTAGAGACCCTAAGTGGCTGGTTGGTGATCATAGCGACTTCATTTGAGGGATGCCTCAGGTCGCTTTAACACCTCAGTAACCTCTGACATATCCTGCACGTGGGACACCACCCAGGAGTCAGGGAGATTCTCGTGGTAATGGACCTTCTCTACTTCTCTCTCTCTCTCTAGGAGAATGGGAGCTTCTCTTTGGTCCCCAAGGACTCTCCCCTGGGATGCCTTGTTAACCCACGAAACAATTTGGATTGCAAATTTAGGAAAGGACTGTTCTCCTGTAACACTGCACGGCCTTCAACAGGGCAAATGGACGGAGGTACCCTAGGTCCAGGCCTTCATGGCTCTAAATTGGGACCCGGACCAAAAGGCCTCTTCCAGAATGTGTTTGCCCAAAGGTGTTTGGCTAGTAAACTCCCTCCTCACATACTGGATGTTTTAATAGGCCTCCTCCTGATAAAACTCAGTCGCTGGAGGAAACACAGGCCATCCCTGACAAAGGGAACACTGACTCTTTCTCTATTCCTTCTTCTAATAGATGTGGGGGCCTCTCCCTCATTCATTTCCCAGGTTAATGCCTATGATAATTGTAGCCAACTCTGGTTAGTCTACCTCAGGACGGGGACTTTAAGGACTATTCCCAAGCAGCTGCCAAAACTCCATTTGTTTCCGGGAAATTCCCTGTCTACTCCGGCCTAACATGGACTCCGTATTTCCACGTTGGTGGAAAAAACATGGCGTCTGCTCCTCGGTCCGAGTGGACAAGGTTTAGAACCGGGAATTCTGTCTGCCTTCCGGGGGCATCTCATCTCTCCTGCCTTCCCCTCCCCCTCTTCCTGTTTCTGCACCACCTTGGGCGTGGCCTACATTACTGGTTCCTATACCATCCTCAGCCAGCACCACTGGCTCCTCCTCCCACCCTCAATGTCAAGGAGTGAAGAGCATCCACTTGGACCGCCCACCTCAGGTTCCCACACTGGTGTCCCAGGTAAAAACTGACAATGGGGAAAAATTGATTGACTTTTAAGTTGGTGCAGGTGAAACACATTTGGTGTTTAAGCTAATTTGTTTGTTGGTTTGAGATAGACCTGTTTATCAGTATTAAATAAACTTTTCTATTTAGGTTTGCTAAAGGTTAAATAAGCTCATTATCTCTGTTGCAATTTGTTAGCAAAAAGATGATTTAAAATAATGGTTAATTTTGTCTATCTCAAAGTTTTCGTGGGTAATTAAGATAGCTTTCAGTCTTTGGTAACCTGAAACTTAAAAGTTTTGCTTGCACGATAAATGGGATTGAATTCATTGGATATCTAATGAGATAAAATGCTAAAGCACTGATTACAAACTGTAGGTTTGTGCTTTTGATTTATTGCAGAAAAACTAAGGATATTTGGGTCTCGTGGAAAACATGCTTTGTGCTTAATAGATTCATAAATTTGCCACCAAAACTTCTGGTGTAACAGTTCACAATTGGTAACTACTTAGCTTTCACTGGAGACTAAGTCCTAAGAGTTAAAATTCTGCTAAATGTAATTAAGACTTATGGAAAGAAAAACAATTCTGTATGTAAAAAAGTAGGAGATATGTAAGAAAGACCTAAGGAATGAAAATGAATTTTTTGTTGGAGGTAAAAGAAAGTAATTTTGTCTTAAATGAGATTGGTTGTTTGAAGAGAAATGGCTTGGGACAAAATTTGAAGGCAAAGGAAAGTTGTAGAAGGTTCATGAAGGTAAATCTTTGCAAAGGAATGTTATGTGTGGTTAGGATGGAATAAATTTGCAATGAATGGATTTTAAAAGTACACTAGTATAAGGTAAAAATTCTGCTTTTCTCTGTTCAAAAGACAAAGTTTTCTTGGATTGTTCTGCTCCTGATTTAAAAAAATAATATGCAAAGGTTTTTTTCTCTTTTCTGCTGGGAAAATCAAAGCTTATGTTTTGCCTTTATCAGGTCTTTGATTACTTAGTTAAAACTTCTCAATGTTAAAGGAGCTAGGTCTTGCTTAACTACATAACCCTACATATCTGCCTTTGGAATCTCTTATTGCTATCTTGGTTAAATAAATAAGATTTGTAATGATCTGTAGCCCTATGAAGTCTTTTTGACTAATTAGTCCTTTTTATTTGGTATGTTAAGTTACTCTGGAAACACTGTCAAATAATGGTACACCTTAGGTTGTATTGCTTGGGTAAATGCTGTAACTGAGCAAATTGTGTGTGTGTGTGTGTGGCATATATATATATATATATATATATATATATATATATATATTGCATACATGCAATTCCTAAAGTTTTAATGTTTTGGTAATAAGGTTATCACTTGATATTCTGATTGCTGAAGTGATATGTGTCACAGAAATAACTAGTTTACCTTGCCAATTCCATCATAATGAACTCTCATCAGATTAACCATGTCTACTTTTGAGTCTTTTGTCATTTATAGTTATTGTACTTTTCCTCTTACAAAACATGTTTCATCTTCAACGAGATTTCTAAGGTCATTTAGGACAAATAGGTATTTGGCATCTTTAAGATTAATACTAAAATGGGGAATTTCCAGAACTAAAAAGCTGCATTCAAACTGAACAAAAATTAGTAACATGAGACTAAATAAACTGAAAAAGATGGTTATAGTTTTGTGACTCTTGTTTTGAAGTATTGCTAGTTCTCTGATGTTTCCTCTTCCAGATTAAGGAAACATTCTCTTAAGAATGTAATATTCATTTGTAAACAAACTGAAGCATTTAACTTTTCTACCTGAACCCTCTAAAATTCAAAGTCTCAGTAAGTATTCTTCCAGCAATCCTACTTATTTGCCTAAGTTCAGTAAGAGTCTACTTATAACAGGACACCACTGGAAATACTGGTTGCTTTCCCAAGGCTTTGACTGGAATGTCATATTTGTGAGGCATGCATAGACTCAGATATGACCCCACAGCTCTAAGGAACTAAGGTTGACTTTATGAAACCTGGAGCCATAAAACCCCTTGGAAATGTTGGCCTGATACCTTGCTTACAGCGTTCCCAGCAGCCTTACCAGGTAAAGAATGTCACTTCCTGGCAGTGCAGGAACCTAAGGACACTTTGGGGACCTCGTGAAGAGGAATTCAGCCAAACAGGTATTGCAGGCATGTCTGATGGCAAGTACTTGGCTTGGCTTCTGGCCTGGAGAGGCTATTAAAAGGTTCAATCTAGAGATTCCTTATAAATCACTGTTCTTGCTGAACTTATGTAAATATTAGGCTAAGTTTGTTAAAACTGGACTTGTATTACAAGTGAATTAGTCTTCATTTGGCTGTCTCTGGAAATGAGGGTTTTTAGAGAGAAAAACTGTGTTTCAATAATGTACCTTTATGGATGTTAAGTTCTAGTTCTGGTTGTCTTTAAGTGTTGTTTGCCTAAACTAGACAACTTGAGGTAAACTTCAGAAAAATTGTCACAAGAGGACAGATATGGACAACCTTCATGCTTATTATTCTATGGGGATAGTAACAGGACCCCATGGGGATTATGTTTATTTTAACTAGAAAATGGGATGGAGTCCCCCAATAATTGTATATAAAGACTTTTCTTACTGTAGACCTATCAATAGATAAAGACTGTAGTGCTTTATGAAACTATTCACTTGAGGCTGGGTTTCTTCACAAATCTGTAAGTGAATATGCAAACCACATCCTCCCTAAATTTTACGTGGCAGTTACTAGAAACCCACCCCATATAAACCCAGGAGACCTGCTTTATTTAGAAGACTGAAAGTCTAATACACCAGGGGATTTAACTCCAAAATAAGAGGGCCCCCTACTGGGTCATATTATGTACTCCCACTGCAGTCAAGTTAGAGGAGCAGTCTTCATGGGCTCCTGTATCTGAATAAAACCTGTACCCCCTTTATAGGAAATCAAGGAGCAAACTAATGTGTCTTCTTATTCCTGTAAACCTGTTAAAGACCTCAAACTTCTCTTATGATTGTTGTAGCTTTTTCATTCTTTCTCCAGTCTATACTGACCACTCTTTTTACAATGGGCCATTCAAAAGAATCACCAGAGACATTTGAATTACAAACCAGAAAGACCATCTGATTCATGCAGCCTTTTCCCATTCTATCTGAGGCTTCACGCCTGACATCTAAAAATCTTGAGGTGGCGTAGGGCAAGCTGATGGCAAAATACATGCTAACAGCACTCCCACCCCCCCAAAGTGGAATATGTATGATATTCCTTGGACACTCCTGGATACCCAAGAACAAGGAAAGAGGTTTAAGTGTTTGCCATGGTAATGTGGAGAACTAAGGCAAGTCAAAAATTAAATTCCCTTACTGCCTGCAGCCCATTGACAAGTCCTTGAAACCAGCACAGTGACTCCCTCAGGGAGCCTCCATGAGGACACTTTGCTAGGGGCAAAAGGGAATCTTAGCTTAACATTATCCCAACCTCAAGGATCCTTTAAATCTACTTTAACATATAAAAATTCCTTTGGAAACTTCTTTTATCTTCCTGTTAACTCCCCCAAGATATATGCTGGCAATCATACTCAAAGCTTATGGCCCCTGATATACATCTGAAGGGTCCCATGACTGAGGTTTTACTATATGGTAATAAATGGCATTTCCCTAGCAACAGCTAACCACTCAAGGTCCTGGAAACCTTGCTTCCAAAATACCTTAAAGACTTATTCTATCCCTGACCCCCTCCCAACCTGAGTGCATATAATCAGTTACCTGTGAAGACTCCAGTGCAGCTCTTCCTGCCCACGGGTCCTATCCCCATGCTTTAATAAAATCACCTTTTTCCAATGACATCTTCAAGAATTCTTTCTTGGCCGTCAGCTTCGGACCACCCCACCATCAGCCCAAAATTTCATCATTATCACTAGTAGACACTGGTTTTGTAATTTGCTCTTAACAATTAACGTATATTTTTCTTGTTTGTATAAAAAGTACCCGGTAATTACCCGATTGCTTACTAAGCAAAACAGTCTATATGATGGCTAAGTACCACCTGCTAATAGTTAAGGCCTTAAGTGACTCTCAAAATAATATGCTATTAAATACTCAAATGCATAAAACAATTCTATAAAATAGAATGGCATTTTTCGCTGCTGTACAAGGTAGAACTTGAGCTCTTATAAAAACAAAATACTGTGTATACATTCCACATTACCACAAAAAAATCTTTGGATTTCTGCCATTTACTCAAATTGGTGCTTTTAAACAATCCCTCTCTTCCCTTTAGTGATTGGTTAAACTCATAGACTAGAGGGTTTTTGTCAACTACCAAGGGACTTTTATTTGGGCTAATCTTTCTAGTTATTCTAATTATCTTTGGCTCTTTTCTCCCATGTCTCTGTCTCTGCCTGGTGCCAAGACTCCATCACTGCAGGAACTTCAAGCCAACAGACGATCCTTTCTACTCAAGAAGGTTCATCCACGTTGTCCGCCTTGGATTCTGCTGCCTCCACCTTAACTCCCCTGTATGTTCCCTGACTGATCACTATTGACCTATACAGGTAGAGACATCTCTACGCCCTTACTCAGCAGAAAGAAGCTACAGAATATGAGACCTTCCACCTTCAGCAACCTTAAAGGTTTAAGGGTCAAAATTGTTCAGGGGGGATATGATGAGGGAGCATAAGACAGGGTGAAGGCAAAGCACAAGTTAGCACACCCGCCCCCCAGGTGGGACATGTGTGATATTCCTTGGACACTGGGCTACCTCAAAACAGGAAAAGGACAAAAAACAAATGGTTAAACTGGTAAGAGTCTCTACCAGTTTGCAAGAAAAAGAAAATCCCATCAATAGCCTGAAGTCCAGGAACTCCCTACTATATTGTTAATGCTTCGCTAAAGGGAAAAACCTTAGCTTGACAATACCCGGGCCTCCAGTAATCTAGGAGTCTTTAGCATATGAAAATCTCTTCGGAAACTTCCCTTTTGACTTTACCTACCCCAGCCACATACTATATAACCAGTCACTCTTCACAAACCCAGTGCAGCTCTTCCTGCCCATGGGGTTTTGCACCAGAAAACAACAAAATGAAAGAAAAAGAATTGCATGCTCTACTAAGACAGCCAGGCACCCCAATAGTTTGATCCTTTAAATTGCTGAGTAGTTGTAGTATTCCACTGCATGTATGTACCAAATAATTGTTTTTTTCACCAGCTGAAGGGAAGTGTGGTTGTTTCAAGTTTTTGGCAATTATAAATAAAACTACTGCATTTACCTACAGGCATTTGTGTGAATGTAAGTTTTCATTCATCTTGGGTAGATTAGGAATGGGATTTCTAGGTATTCTTAATTTTAAGCATACTAAAGAGTCCAAGGTTAGTATCTTTATCCTTCTTCTGAACAGGGACCCAAATACACTTATATTCCAAACTCCTTCCATCTTCCATGTTAGCTTGTTTAGCAGTTTAGTGCCAATCTTATTTTTACCTTACCCAACAAAATTAGTTATTTTTACTTTTAGTCCATGCTTAAATATATGAACATTTCAACAATTAATTGGGTCACCATTCCTTCTTGCATCCCACTCATTTCTTCTAAAAAGAACATTTTAATGGTCTGCTTTGGAATGATAAATTGGAAACTAAGTGCACAGAATGTTCTAGTATGATAATAGAACCTGATATACCCAAAATACATATTCTTGGATGACAGAACCTGACGATCTATTTTATGTAGGATATTACACATTGGTTCGGAACTATCAACTTTTCTAGTTCACTTTAATTATAAGGAAATGACCCTCTACTTATTACTGCCTACATAAGAGTAGAGTGAGAAGGCTAACATGGGGCCCGTGGGGGCCTCATTTCAAGAGACTTGAAACTTTCATGCTATTCTGGTCTTTTGTTAAAATATTTGGCCCATGTAGATCTAATTTCCTTTTAATCAAATACATGTTAAACACAATACTTAATATTCCTAAACATATAGTTTAAGTTTATGAAAGTCAGACAAAAGGGAAAAATGTTTGTATAATACCTATGTCATAATCAAAGCTCAACTCAAAGAGTAATTAGACCCAAATCTTTGAAAAATGCCCACTCCAGGACTGAATTCCAACTAGTGCTTTAGAATATCATGTAGATCTGATACTAGGAAAATTTGCTTTTGCTTTTTTGGTGTGTTATCTTTTTAAAATCTAGCAAATTCCATATTGCCCTTTTAGGTATGTTAACCACCGTGAAGAATTTCCAATTATCTTTTAAAAATGTTTTCACAAGGGGCACCTGGGTGGCTCAGCTGGTTAAACATCCAACTTTGGCTCAGGTAATTATCTCATGGTTCAAGAGTTTGAGCCCAGCATCGGTTCTGTGTGGACAGCTCAGAGCCTGGAGCCTGCTTCAGATTCTGTGTCTCCCTCTCTCTGACCCTCCCCCGTTCATGCTCTGTCTCTGTCTCAAAAAATGAATAAACGTTAAAAAAAAAAATTTTAGGGGCGCCTGGGTGGCTCGGTCGGTTAAGCGTCCGACTTCGGCTCAGGTCATGATCCCACGGTCCGTGAGTTCAAGCCCCGCGTCGGGCTCTGTGCTGGCCACTCAGAGCCTGGAGCCTGTTTCAGATTCTGTGTCTCCCTCTCTCTCTGCCCCTCCCCTGTTCATGCTCTGTCTCTCTGTGTCTCAAAAATAAATAAATGTTAAAAAAAAATTAAAAAAATTTTTAAATGCTTTTAGTTAAAAAATAAAAATCTTTGGGGCACCTGGGTGGCTCAGTTGGTTAAGCGTCTGACTTTGGCTCAGGTCATGATCTCGCTGTGCCTGAGTTTGACCGCCACATTGGACTCTGAGCTCAGAGCCTGGACCCTGCTTTGGATTGTGTCTCCCTCTCTCACTGCTCCTCCCCCACTCGTGCTCTCTCTCAAAAAATAAACATTAAAAAAATAAAATCCTTTCACAAGATGTTAATACACCAGTGATTTAAATAAATCAACAATGAGGAGGAATTAAGATGGCAGAGAAGTAGGGGGACCAGGATTTCCCTTGTCCCTCAAACACAGCTGTATTGAGGCCAGAACACTTGGAATACCCAGGAAATCAATCAGCAGGATGACAGAAAAGTCTCCACAGGTGGAGGGAGACAGCTTGGTGGGACAGAGGTGCATGTGTATGATTTGGGGGACATAAAACAGTGTGGCCATGGAGGTGATGGAACCCTTTCTGTGGAGAGACAAAAGGGAAAGAAAGAGAGGCTGTAGACTGCAGAACTGTATTAGTGACGAGGGAAACAAAGGCAAGAGAAATGTAGCTTAAATTAAATCTCCTTATAGCTTGCAGCCCAATGATAGACACCTGAAACACAGAGTGTGACCTTACTCAAGGAACTCATGGCTACCTCACTTTGTTTTTTTTGTTTTATTAAAGACTAAAAGTAACCTTATCTTAGTGTTAGCTAGCCCCAAGATCCTGAAAACCTTACTTTCAAATTCCTTGGACTTACACTCTCCCTAACCTGCACTAACTTAAAAGTATATAGTTACTCCTCACAACTCCAGTGCAGCTCTTTTTGCCCATGGGTCCTGTCTCAGCGCTTTAGTAAAATCATTTTCTACCAAAGATGTCTCAAGAATGCTTTCTTAGCTGTTTGCTCACAAACCCCATCATTAAGAGAAAAACTTCTCTGGACCACGGACTGAGGAATGAGAAATAGGAACTGTTCATTTCTTCTTTGTAAACAGCCTTAGGAGCCGAAGATCGGTTTTCAAAAGTGTACAACTTTCTCTTGATGGAAGCGGCCCCTGTGTGCATGTGCCTTGGGGGAGGGAAGCTGGCCCCAGGGCACTGTAGGCATCTCAGGGCTGCACTGAGAGAGAATAGTCCCCGCTCTTGAGTACTGTGTGAAGAGGGTAGAGCGTTTATCGCCCTCCACCCAAGGAAAAAGACCCTGCAGGCACCAGCCAGAGGCCCTCTGTCGCTGGGCGGAGTGACACCACCCCAGAACCAGGTGGGCGCAGGCAGGATCCTTAAGACGTCAGGTTTTGAATCCCAGCCGAGGAGCAGGAGACTGACTGTGGAGCAGGACAAGCTGACCGCCCGCGCTGCTCTGTGAGGGCTGCCTGAACAGCGTGGTTCGAGACACCGGGTCTGGGGAGGACAGACTGGGGTGTCACCATTTTTCTCCCCGACACCAACACGCTGGGGCTTCAGGGAGCAGCACAACGGCCCCCAGGGGAGGCGAGACCCGCTTACACCAAACCCCACCCCTCTGTGTCTGGTGACTGCTTATCTACTGGAGGAACACTGACACTGGGTGAACCAGAGCGCCTCTCTTCCAGGCCATCATAGCCACTGGTCCCAGGCACCAACAGACAACTGTCCTGTGGTTTTGTAGGTTAGTATGTTTTTTTTCTTTCTACCCTCTTCTTTTTTTCCTTTTAGAATCAGGATAATTTCTGATTTGATTTTTATATATAAAAAATTACACACACACACTTTTTTCTTCTGTTTTGTTTGGTTAGCCATTTTTATTCTATTCTTTTTACACCTTTCCTGTATCTCCTTCTTTATTTCCATTCTCTCTGGAGTAAGCCTTATAGTTTCTTTGATTCTCTGCTTGGTCTTTTTTTTTTTTTTTTGCCCCTTTCAACTTTCTCTTTGTATGGGATTAGCTTCCCTACCCTATCCCTTTTTCCAGGGTTACTTAAATCAAAGCACACCTGGTGGAAGGTCCAAACATTCCACCACTACAAGCAAGGAGGATTTTTGCAGAGGACTGACCAGTGGGACAGAGTAGCCAAATACACAACAACAGAGTGCATACAACACTTTCTGAAATGCCAGGCCCTGGACAGTGTATGAACCACCCCCCCTTTTTTTAATGTTTATTTATTTTTGAGACAGAGAGAGACAGAGCATGTACAGGGAAGGGGCACAGAGTGAGGGAGACACAGAATCCGAAGCAGGCTCCAGGCTGTGAGCTGTCAGCAGAGAGCCTGACGCAGGGCTCGAACTTATCAACCACGAGATGATGACCTGAGCCGAAGTTGGACGCTCAACTGACTCAGCTACCCAGTGCCCCAGTATGACTCCTTTTTAATATAGTAGTTCTTGCAGGTGTAGTACACATAACAAGCTATTAAAACATGTAAAACACAGAAACCTAGCCAAAATGACAAAACAGAAGAATTCTCAAAAGAAATTCTAGGAAGAAATGACAGCCAGATAATTGATCAAATAGATATAAACAATATATGTGAACAAAACAATATATCTGAAGAAGAATTTAGAATAACAGTCATGAGACTAATAGCTGGGCTTGAAAAAAGCATAGAAAACAGAGAATCTTTTGCTGCAGAGACCAGACCTAAGAAATAGTCACATTGAACTAAGAAATGCTATATATGAAATGTAAAATAAACCAGATACAGTGACAGCCAGGATGGAAGAAACAGAGGAGAGAATAGGTGAAATAGAAGATAAAATTATGGAAAATGACGAAGTTGGAAATAAGAGGGAAAGGAAATGAAATTACTGGACCACAAACGGAGAATTAGAAACCTAAGTGATTCAATGAACTCAAAATAATATCCATATGATAGGAGTTCCAGAAGAAGAGCAAGAGAAGGGGGCAGAAGGTCTACTGAACAAATTACAGCTGAGAACTTCCCTAATCTGGAGAGGGAAACAGGCATCCAAGTCCAAGAGACACAGAGAACTCCCTTCAAAATCAACAAAAACAAGTCAACACCATGGCATCATAGTTAAACTGGCAATAAAAAGATAATTATGAAAGCAGCTAGAGACAAATGGGCCTTGACCTACAAGGGTAGACGCATTAAGGGTAGTAGCAGACCTATGCACTGAAACCTGGCAGGCCAGAAGGGAGTGTAGTAGGGTCCCCTCCCTATAAAGAAAGAAAAAAAAAAACTTCAAGGCAACCTGGCTATACGTGTGTGACAACATCCCTCACGACCTTGTAACAGGAGACCACTTAGACTACATGTTTGTATGTTACCATATATGGGAGACAAAGAAGTAAAAAAATATATAAAAAACTACCCTAGTTGGTGTTCAGGGGTCAGTTCTTCAGGTACGAACCCAACTGAGCAGTGCCGGCATGAATAAAGTTGCTTCCTGGAAAGAAAAGCCTTGGTGTCAAAACTCTGTGCAAGAATCTTGCTACAAGAGTGGCAGGAGATATTAAATGTGCTGAACAGGAGGGGCACCTGGGTGGCTCAGTCCGTTAAGCGTCCAACTTTGGCTCAGGTCGTGATCTCGCGGTCCGTGAGTTTGAGCCCCGCGTCGGGCTCTGTGCTGACAGCTCAGAGCCTGGAGCCTGTTTCAGATTCTGTGTCTCCCTCTCTCTGACCCTCCCCCGTTCATGCTCTGTCTCTCTCTGTCTCAAAAATAAATAAATGTTAAAAAATTAAAAAAAAAATGTGCTGAACAGGAAAAATATGCAGCCAAGAATCCTTTATCCAGCAAGCCTCTCATTCAGAATAGAAGGAGAGACAAAGGCTTTCCCAGACAAAAACTAAAGGAGTTCATGACCACTAAACCAGCCCTGCAGGAGATTGTAAGGGGGACTCTGTGAGTGGAAAGCAGCAAAGACCACAGAGGACCACAGGCATCACCATAAGCATGAAACCTACAGATAACACAAAAGATAACAAATCCATCTTTTTTCTTTGAAAGTTTTTTTGTTAACGTTTATTGATTTTTGAGAGAGCGTGAGCAGGGGAGGGGCAGAAAGAGAGGGAGACAGAACCCAAAGCAAGCTCCAGGCTCAGCACAGAGCCTGACGTGGGGCTCAAACCCACAAAACTGTGAGATCATGACCTGGGCTGAAGTCAGATGCTTAACCAACTGAGCTACCCAGGTGCTCCTCTAGAGCCATCTTTCAATAATCACTCTGAATGTAAATGGACTATATGCCCCAATCAAAAGACCCAGGCTATCAGAATGCATAAAAAAACAAGATCCATCTAGATGCTGTTTATGAGGGAGGGATTCATTTTAGATCTGAGGATACCTGCAGATTGAAAGTGAGAGGCTAGAGAACCATCTATCACGCTATTGGACTTCTCAGAAAGCTGGAGTAGACATTCTTATATCAGACAAAGTAGATTTTAAAACAAAGACTGTTAACAAACAACAGATGAAGAAGGGCACTGTATCATAATGAAGGGGTCTATTCATCAAGAAGAGCTAACACTTGTAAATGTTTATGCCCCCAACGTGCAAGCACCCAAATATATAAATCAATCACAAATATAAATTAAATGTATAGATAATAATAATGTGATTGTAAGGTACTTTAACACTCCACTTACAACAACAGACAGATCATCTAGGCAGAAAACCAATAAGGAAACAATGGTTCTGAATGACACATTGGACCAGATGGACTTACCAAATATATTCAGAACTTTTCAAAGCAGAATACACATTCTTCTCGAGCGCACATGGAACGTTCTCCAGGATAAATCACATACTGGGTCACAGAACAGCCCTCAATAAATATAAAAGAACTGAGATCATGCCATCACATTTTCATATCACAATGCTATGAAACTTGAAGTCGACCACAGGAAAAATATGGGAAGCCCCCAAATACGTGGAGGTTAAAGAACATCCTACTAAAGAATGAATGGGTCGACCAGGAAATTACAGAAGCTGTTAAAAAATATATTGAAGCAAATGAAACTGAAAACACAACAATCCAAAATCTCTGGGATGCAGCAATGGTGGTATCAAGAGGAAAATACATTGCAATTCAGGTCTATCTCAAGAAGCAAGAAAGGTCCCAAATTCATAACCTAACCTCACACCTAAAGGAACTAAAAGGCAACAGCAAAGAAAGCCCAAAGCTAGCAGAAAAAGAAATAATAGAGTAGAAATAAGCAATATACAATAAAAAACCGGAACAGATCAAGAGTCTAAGAGCTATTTTTTGAAAGAATAAACAAAATTGATCAACTCCCAGCCAGACTTCTCAAAAAGAAAAGAGAGGACCCAAAAAGATAAGATCATGAATGAAAGAGGAGAGATCACAACCAACACCACAGAAATACAATTAGAGAATGCTATGAAAAATTATATGCCAACAAACTGGACAATCTGGAAGAAATGGACAAATTCCTGGACACATACTACCAAAACTCAAACAGGAAGAAATAGAAAATTTGGACAGACCCATAAACAGTGAAGAAATTTAATCCTTTATCAAAAATCTCCCAACAAGTAAAAGTCATGAGCCAGATGGCTTCCCAGGGGAATTCTATCATATAAGCAGAGTTAATACCTACTCTGAAGCTGTTCCTAAAAACAGAAGGAAAGCTCCCAGACTCATTCTGTGAAGCCAGCATTACCTTGATTCCCAAACAACACAGAGACCCCATTAAAAGGAGAATTAAGGCCAATATCCCTGATGATTATGGATGCAAAAATCCTCAACAAGATACTAGCAAATCAAATTCAACAGTATATTAAAAGAATTTTTCACTATGCTCAATTGGGATTCATTCCTGGGCTGCAGGGCTAGTTCAATATTCTCAAATCAATCAATGTGATACATCACGTTAATAAAAAAAAAAAGGGTAAGAATCATATGATCTTGTCAACAGATACAGAAAAAGCATCTGACAAAATACAGCATCCTTTCTTAATACAAACCCTCAAGAAAGCCAGGATAGAAGGAACATACTTTAACATCATAAAAGCCATATATGAAAGGCCCATGGCTAATATCCTCCTGAATGGGGAAAAACTGAGAGCATTCCCCCCGAGATCAGGAACATGACAGGGATGTCTGCTCTCACCACTGTTGTTTAACATAGTGTTAGAAGTCCTGGCATCAGCAATCAGACAACAAAATGAAATAAAAGGCATCAAAATTGGCAAACAAGTAGTCAAACTTTCACTCTTCGCAGATGACGTGATACTCTACATGCAGAACCCAAAAGACTCCACCAAAAAACTGCCAGAGCTGATACATGAATTCAGCAATGTCGCAGGATATAAAATCAAAGTACAGAAATCGACTGCATTTCTATATACCAATAATGAAGCAATACAAAGAGATAGAAAGGAATTGATCCCATTTACAATTTCCCCAAGAACCATAAAATACCTAAGAATATACCTTACCAAAAAGGTAAAACATCTGTATGCTGAAAACTATAGAAAGCTTAAGAACGTGAAGACAACCCAAAGAAATGGAGAAACATCCCATGCTCATGGATTGGAAGAACAAATATTGTTAAAATGTCAATACTACACAAAGCAATCTACATATTCAGTGCAACCCCAATCAACATAACACCAGCATTCTTCACAGAGCTAGAACAAACAATCCTAAAATTTTTATGGAACCACAGAAGACCATGAATAGCTGAAGTAACGTTGAAGAAAACCAAAGCGAGAGTCATCACAATCCCAGACTTTAGCCTCTACCAGGAAGCCGTAATCGTCAAGACAGTATGGTATTGGCACAAAAACAGACACATAGACCAATGGAATAGAATAGAGATTCCAGAAATGGACTCACAAATGTATGGCCAACTAATCTTCAACAAACCATGGAAGAGTATCCAATGAAAAAAGACAGTCTCTAGCAAATGGTGCTGGGAGAACTGGACAGCAACATGCAGAAGTATGAACTGGACCACTTTCTTACACCACACAAAAATAAATCCAAAATGGATTAAAGACCTCAATGTGAAGATAGGAAACCATCAAATCCTACAGGAGAAAACAGGCAGCAACCTCTTTAACCTTGCTGCAGCAGCTTCTTACTTGACATGTCACCAAAGGCAAGGGAAATAAAAGCAAAAATGAACTATTGGGACCTCATCAACATAAAAAGCTTCTGCACAGTGAAGGAAACAGTCAACAAAATTAAAAGGCAATCAATGGAATGGGAGAAGATATTTGCAAATGACATATCACATAAAGGGTTAGTATCCAAAATCTATAAAGAACTTACTAAACTTCTTCTAAAAAAGGTATCCAGATGGCTAACAGACACATGAAAAAATGCCCAACATTGCTCATCATCAGGGAAATACAAATCAAAACCACATGGAGATACCACCTCACACCAGTCAGAGCAGCTAAAATTAACAACTCAGGAAACAACAGATGCTGGCGTGGATGTGGAGAAATGGGAACCCTCTTGCACTGTTGGTGGAATGCAAACTGGTGCAGTCATTCTGGAAAACAGTGTGGAGGTTCCTCAAAAAATTAGAAATAGAATAACCCTATGACCCAGCCATCGCACTACTAGGAATTTATCCAAAGCATAACAGGAGTGCTGATTCCAAGGGACACGTGCACCCCAATGTTTATAGCAGCGTTATCAACAATAGCCAAATTAGGAAGGGGCCAAATGTCCATCAACTGATGAATGGATAAAGATGTGCTACATATACACAATGGAAAACTCAGCGACAATAAAGAATGAAATCTTTATCTAACAATGTGGATAGAACTGGAGGGTTATTATGCTAAGCGAAATAAGTCAGGCAGAGAAAGACAGGTATCATATAATTTCACTCAATGTGGAATTTGAGAAACTTAACAGATGACCACAAGGGAAGCGAAGGAAAAATAAGATACAAAGAGGGAGGCAAACCATAATAGATTCTTAAATACAGAGAACTGAGGGTTGATGGGAGTGGGGGTTGGGGGGATGGGGAAAATGGGTGATGGGCACTGAGGAGGACACTTGTTGGGATGAGCACTGGGTAGCATATGTAAGGGATGAATCATGGTAATCTACTCCTGAAGCCAAGACTACACTCATTAGCTAGCTTGACAATAAATAAAAAATAAACAATGAAATAGATATACATAATATTAAAAATTGTCTGGAAAATGTCTTAACAAATAACTTCTGATACATAGTAATTAACAGCAAGAAAATACTTTTATGTACAGCAGGGACTTTTAATTATCACAAAATACTTAAATACGTGAAACAACTCACTCCTTGATAATTATTTTCAACTTCATGCCTAACTGGCTACTTAAGACTGATTTAAGAAACATGAAAGGATTTTACCTCTATGTTAGTGGACGTACAACATATGAAGATATAATTTGTGACAATAACTACACAAAGGAGGAGGGCAGAGTTGTATACAAACAGTTTTTGTATACTATTGCAGCTAAGTTTGTATTAATTCACACTAGACTGTCGTAAATTTAAGATGTCAATTGCAAACCCCTAACCACCAAGAAAATAACTAGAATGACGGAGAAAAGGAATGAGAAGGGAATCGATCCAGTATACTACAAAAAAAAATCAAACACAAAAAACAGTAATAAAGGTGTTGACAGAAGTATAAGATATATAGCAAACAGCAAAATGGCAGTTTTATCAGTCATGTAAAAAAATTTAAAAAAAAATTTTTAATGTTTATTTTTGAGAGAGGGAGAGCGTGATCAGGAGAGAGGAAGAAGAGTGAGTGAGTGGAGAGAGAGAGAGAATCCAAAGCGGGCTCTGCGCTGACAGCAGAGACCCCTATGGGGGCTGGAACTCACAAACTGTGAGATTATGACCTGAGCTGAAGTTGGAAGCTTAACTGACCGAGCCACCCAGGCACCCCTAAAAAAATTTTTAATGTTTTATTTACTTTTGAAAGAAACAGACAAGAGTGTGAACATGGGAATAGCAGAGAGAGACACACATAATCCAAATCAGGCTCCAGGCTGTCAGCAGAGCTTGGTGCAGGGCTCAAACTCAGGAACCATGAGATCATGACCTGAGCTGAGTCAGATGCTTAATGATTGAGCCACCCAGGTGTCCTATCAGTCATTATTTTAAGTATAAATGGCTTAAAGTCTCCAATTTAAAAAGGCAGAGACTGGAAGAATGGATTAAAAACACATTAACTACAGGCTGTCTACAAGAGACTCACTTTAGACCCCAAACACAAAAAAGGTTGTGAGAAAGAATGGAAAAGGATATTGTATGCAAACAGTAACCAAGAGAGAGCTAGAGTGGCTCTATTACTATCAGACAAAATGAACTCTTAAGTAAAAAACTGTACAAGAGACAAGGAACGATAATATATATTAAGGGTCGATATATCAAAAAGAATAATCAGGGGTGCCTGGGTGGCTCAGTGGGTTAAGCACCAACTTCGGCTCAGGTCACGATCTCACAGTATGTGAGTTCAAGCCCCGTGCTGGGCTCTGTGCTGACAGCTCAGAGCCTGGAAGCTGCTTCAGATTCTTCATCTCCCTCTCTCTCTGCCCCTTCCCTGCTCACACTCTACCTCTCAAAAATAAATGAATGTTAAAAAAAAGTTTTTAAAAACCACTGTGAACAACTGTACACCAACAAATTGGATAACCAAAATGAAATCAACAAACTCCTAGAGACAAAACACTGTATCTGACTCAAGAAGAAACAGAAAACCTGAACAGATCTATGAGCAAAGAGACTGAATGAATTAAAAATTTCTCCACAGAGAAAAGCCCAGGACCAGATGTCTCCACTGGTGCAAATATTTAAAGAATTAACACCAACCCTTCTCAAAGTTGTCAAAAAACAGAAGAGGAAATAACACTGTGTAACTATTTCAACTGATAGCAAAGTCAAAGACACAAGATTACTACAGACCAATCAATATCCCTTATGAATATATAACGCAAAAATCCTCATCAAAATACTAGCAACCCAAAATGACAACATATTAAAAAGATTATACACCATGATGAAGTGGGATTTATGTCAGGCATGCAAAGGTGGTTCAACATATGAAAACCAATAGACGTAATACACCAATTTAATAGAACAAAGGAAAAAAGTCACAATTGTCTGAGTTGATGCAGAAAAAGCATTGGACAAATCTCAACAGTCTTTAATGATAGGAACTCAGAAACCTAAGAATAAAAGACGATAAAGAGCATTTGTGGAGCACCCACAGCTAACATCATACTTAACAGCAAAAGACTGAAAGCTTTCCCCCTAAGATGATGAACAAGACAAGGATGCCTGCTTTAGCCACTTCTATTCAACATCATATTGGGAGCTCCAGACAGAGATAGTAGGTAGGCAAGTAAAAGAAATAAAACACACCCACATTGGAAAGGAAAAAGCAAAAACTTAACTCTATTCACAGACAATAGAAAATCCTTAAAAATCCACAAAAATATATTAGACCCAATAATCAAATTCAGCAAAGTTATAGGGTGTAAGATAAACACACAAAAAAATTGTGTATGGGTCACCTGGCTGGCTCAGTCAGTAGAGCATGCAACTTTTGATCTCAGGGTTGTGAGTTTGAGTCCCATGTTGGGTGTAGAAATTACTTAAAAATAAGATTTAAAAAAATTGTATGTGCTAGCAATGAACAATCCGAAAAATAAAGAAAACAATTCAATTTGCAAGAGCATCAAAAAAAGAACAAAATACATAGAAATACGTTTTAATGTTCGTTTATCCTGATAGAGAGCATGCTAGCGCAAGCGTGAGGGAAGGGCAGAGAGAAGTGGGGGGAGAGAATCCCAAGCAGGTTTCACGCTGCCACCATAGAGGCCAATAAGGGGTTTGACCTCACGAACCGTGAGATCATGACGTGAGCCAAAATCAAGAGTCAGACACAACCAAATGACCCACCCAGGCACCCCTGCTCTTTTCTTTTTAATGGGCAATTTACTTTGGCAATTTTATGTAGATGATGGAACAGAACACATTTATAACACGTCCTGCCATTCACAGCATAAATCAGAATGGTCACTAAAATAAAAAAAAAAACAGCTAATGTAAAAAAAGATGTATGGATACTAAGATTAAAAAACAAGCTTTTGAAAATCTTGAGACACAGTTGCCTAAACAGCATCAACTAGTTTCCTGAACTGTACACACATGTACAAAGATAAGAATTTTCAAGAGTATGGCAAGACCTCATGTTAAGACTGTTCAGCAGACTCACAAACTGGGTTCAAAAAAGCTTCCTGATTCCTGGCTTGGTAAGGTTCTTTTTTTTTTTTTTTTTTTTTTTAATTTTTTTTTTTTCAACGTTTATTTATTTTTGGGACAGAGAGAGACAGAGCATGAACGGGGGAGGGGCAGAGAGAGAAGGAGACACAGAATCGGAAACAGGCTCCAGGCTCTGAGCCATCAGCCCAGAGCCCGACGCGGGGCTCGAACTCACGGACTACGAGATCGTGACCTGGCTGAAGTCGGACGCTTAACCGACTGCGCCACCCAGGCGCCCCGAGGCTTGGTAAGGTTCTTGAGGAGCATCTTAACAGTGAGAGTATATGACCTAGAATTCATATGAATAGAAAAGGAAGATCAAGTGCCGTTACTAAAAACGAAAGTATTTTATCTTTTATTCTTCCCTCAATGTAAATCTAGTTTCATGGTGACTTTATGAAACTATTGAACTTTTGAGAATTTGAATGAAACCGTGTTTATACTTGCACTTGATTTTTCTACAATACTGACACTTAAGAATAAATACTCACCTTGAGAATTCCTGAGAATTTGACTCACCCTCCTTCACATTCCTATAGCATTATCACCAAACCACCACAAACATAAAAAAGAGAAAATTTTAAATAACAAAATTGACAAATACGAATGCATGAAGTCATTAGGAAGATGCAAAGTTCTGTGGTTTCATAACTTTCTTACAATACTTCAGTTTTAAAGATCTTCTCCAGAAACTTTTTTTAAATAAAAGTTTTATTGGAGAAAAATAGAACCACCACGTACACAGGGAAAAGAGCACAAAAATTTAACTGATACAGAACAACTGAAAGTCACAATTACCCAATGTTTTTTGCAATTACTTGTCAATTTCTTAAACAGCTCCCTTCAACTTTTTTTTAATAGTCTTGCCAATTTTTCAGTTGAAACAGCATCAAGTTTTCAAAAAATTAAGAGCCTCAGGGAAGGGACCAGCTTTCAAGATAACAAAAGTGACACCAAGAGTCTCCTCCTAACAGGGACCAATTCTACCTAGAAATTCCCTAAGAGTAACTATTGAGTCTTGTGGGATAGTCTGTATATCTCAGAGACCACCTGGGATGAGTTAGAACACTGACAGAGATGGTCCAGTGTGGAGAGAGGACAAACAAAATAGCTGCATTTCCTTGTCAGATGAGCTCATGCAAGGAAACCAGGGAGAAGCTGAGAAAATATAGACAATGGCCACACTCAAAAAAAAACCAGGAAGGCATTCTAAATACCACATATTATTAACAGTGTGCAAGTTGATGCAATCAGAGAAACAGGCAACTTTTTAATAACAGCTGGTCACAGGTCTTGAGAACTCAAGAAAACAATAGTAGACACAAGAGCCAAACGTCTCCTCAGTTGATGGTTAGGATCTAGGTATTTTTTCTAATGGCTCCAAATAGTCAAGGAAATCTACTGTTGCCAAAAACATCAAAGCAATTCTGATTTTTAAAAATCCAAACAAATTTTCTGCTTCTCCTCCAAGATCAATTCTCAAGGAAAAACCAACAAGCAAAAAAACAAAAACAAAAAAAACCAACCGATGCTACAGAGAAGCCTTTTTACTCACATTACCAATTTGAATAACAATACTTCTGCTATTTTCTATGTATGAACAATCCTAGGACATTCCCCTGAAAAGTAGATGTCCAGTGGCTGGCTATGAGAACTCTTCAAGAAATTTTGAAAGGAGTAAGATGAACATAATACAGATTTTGGAATTCCTGACTAGGAGGTATATAGGGAAAACAAAGGAAGAGGACCTTTATATCTAGGTCTTTAGGAAGTCAGAAGAAGGATGAAAGGTTTATTTAGCAACAAAAAGGAGTTGGGGTGCTTCCCAAAAAAACTTTGGTAGAGAAAACAGGAATGCTAAATCCTAGGAAGCCTGTAACAATCTAACAATTGGTCCAAGTTAAAGATAAAACTGTCCAAGCAACATTAAAGTCTAAAGGAAGTTGAAAACTAGTTGATGATTTTTGCTTCTGTAAAAATTTACAAAAGACATGGGTTTTGGTCTCTTTTGCAATGTTCATATTGTATTCACTTTTCATATGACGAGTTGGATTTTTTTTCTCTCTTACCATATCTTCCAGTACAGCTGATCAGCAATTTTCTATTTCAGCTATTTTTATAAGTACCTGTTAATCAGAACAGTAAACTCAGGGCTAAGCCATATACACACATCCCACAGTCATAGATGGAACACCTTAGGATGTGTATATACAAGAGATTACATAAGCAACTGTCCCTCTACTTGAAAACTTGTTTCCAAATAAGTTTTTTTTAAACATCCCTTTCAGTGTAACAGAACATTACTTAGTAAAATATCAATAGCTACGACAACTTATTTTTCTTTTCAAGGGAAATCACAAAACATGTGAACAACCAAGTCCAGGGTGGTTTTTCTATTTGATAAATACATCCAGAACTCTGTACAGTAAATAAAGTTTGCATGCAGTTTAAGTATCTTTAAATGACATTTTAAGCAAATAAACCTTTTGCTTCATAATTAATGGTGTATAAGAACCCCCCCCTCTTTTTTTTTAATAGCCTTAGGGACCTCTTCCCCAGTTCCAAAGAGGAATCATGAAGACCAGGTACTTTCTTAAGAATTTTCTGCACATCATACTAAATAACATGCAAAGAGTTCAACAACATTCTTCTTAAAGGTTAAGTATTAACTCTTTAAATGGGCATGTTAACCACTGAAAAAGTCGACTCAACTATTTCCATTACACTGCTTCATTTGGTCATTGGTAGTATAAAAGAAGTCAAATAATATAGGATCAACAGGTTAGTTTATCCACTGCTACTGTATATGATACCAAATACTCAGAGGCCAATGTTTATGCAATATAATTGTATTGGTTTGGATTTTCTTTATCTCTTTCCATGTAATCCCGATCAATTAAGGATTCTATTCTCTTCTTAAGATCAGCAGGCTGTAAAAGAAGGCAAATTTTCAGTGCAAACCTCATCATCATTGGCTCAAGCCCATGTACCAACACCCCATTAAAAATTTTTTTTGGCTGACTAATTTAATGTATTTTATCTCCTTACTTTTTTAAAGAGAAAAAATATAATGAAAATAAAACCAGATTAAGAAATGTTTTTATACTATACATATACTGTCACATCTTGTCATATCATTATACAATACTGTTACTTTTCTATTTTAAAGATAGCTTTAAAATTTTTTTTAATGTTTATTTTTAATTTTTTGAGAAAGAGAGCTAGAACACGAGTGGGGAAGGGGCAGAGACAGAAAGGGAAACACAGAATCTGAAGCAGGATCCAGGCTCTGAACTGTTAGCACAGAGCCCGACACGGGGCCCAAAAACTATGAGATATGACCTGAGCTGGAGTCAGACTGAGCTACCCAGGCAACCCAAAGGAAGTCTTTTAAGAACCAGCTATTTTCAGGGAGCCTGGGTGGCTCAATTGGTTAAGTGTCCAACTCTTGATTTTGGCTCAGGTCATGATTTCACGGTTCATGAGTTCAAGCCCTGCATCAGGCTCTGCACTGTCAGCACGGGTTTGGGATTCTCTCTCCCTTCTCTGCCCCTCCCCTGCTTGCATTCTCTCTAAATAAATAAAACATTAAAAAAAAAAAGAACCAGCTATTCTCTGCAAAAATACAAAAGACTAACTTATCGTAACTTCACAGGAGGAATACATTACAGTTTAGGAAACCAGAATGCTATTTAGTTTTGCTAAGAGAGTCTGAAAAGACTAAGTAGACCTTAAATTTGGGCAAAAGGTAGTTCTCAAAGTCAGGTTGTATTTTTATAAATTAAGATTTTAAAAATGTACTGCAGAAAACACTATTTACAAAAATACTACAACAAATGGTCTGATAAGTGAATTACCATTTCATTATTCAGGTCTCTGTATTTCAGGTTTAAGATTTACCTGTTATCTACTATAAACAATTTGGATATCTGAACTCTACCTATGGTTGAAAAATCAAGAAAGCTTATAACTTGTTCTCATGTTTGCATTCTTAGCTCTTGGATGACAAAATCTCATTGTCTTTTGTATCTAGCCTATTAAAAAAATGTAATCTTGCTAATAGAGTTTTTCAGATTGTATAAAATGGCCACGTGAGAAGGCTGAAGAAGGAAAGTGGTCTGATGGGGAAGCCAAAAAACAGTATTACAGAAATCCTTTAATTGCCGTAGCACCAGTGATCTCTTTGGCTGGAGGTGAAATGGTTGTAAGGCAGAGAGAGCATATGGGTAAGAGTGTGGTAACGAGAAGGCAGTATTAGATTTGGAGAAGAGAGAAAGCCTGTCTTATTAGCATTAATTGCTAATGAGCACTTACTACATGCCAGGCCCAAAGCTAATAAGTTTTGTACATATATCATACCTCATTTAAGCCTCACAATAAACCTACGATTTATTTTTTTTTTATTTTATTTTTTTAACATTTACTTATTTTTGAGACAGAGACAGACAGAGCATGAATGGGGGAGGGTCAGAGAGAGAGGGAGACACAGAACCCGAAACAGGCTCCAGGCTCTGAGGTCAGCACAGAGCCCGACGCGGGGCTCGAACTCACGGACCGCGAGATCCTGACCTGAGCCGAAGTCGGACGCCCAACCGACTGAGCCACCCAGGCGCCCCTAAACCTACGATTTAAATAGATTATCCCCATTTTACAAAACAAGACGAAGTGATTTACCTAAGCCTAAAGGTCATGAGAACCTCAAGAGCCAAGAGTTTATCCAAACTCTATGAAGTCTTTATCATAACAAAGGTTTGGAAATCTTCTCAAAAAAAAAAAAATTGAAAAATAGGCCAGTAAAACACCACATTGTCTAAGCCTCTTTAATATTGAACATCTACACTGGAACATGTCCATTTAATGACCAATTTCAGGTTGCCAGAACTGCTAAACTTTTCAAAAAGATGCCTAATGATGGCTAGTTATCTGCATAGAATTTTTTCTTTAAAGTTTATTAATTTTGAGGTGGGAAGGGGCAGACAAGAGGGAGAGATAATCCCAAGTATGCTCCCCACTGTTAGCACAGAGCCCAATGCGAGGCTTGAACTCATGAACAGTGAGATCATGACTTGAACTGAAGCCAGGCACTCAACTGACTGAGCCGCCCAGGAACCCCTGTCTCAATAGTTTTTAATGGACACTTACATAAGCTAAATAAAACAAGATATAACTGAAAATAACCAAATCTGTCAAAATATCAAAGTAGTTCAAAAAGAAAATATAAACAAAAATAAAACAAGATCAAAAGAAATAATGTGAATGAACCTGAAAATTTTGCATTTAGCAGCTAAACTTTCAGGTATAAGAAGAGCTCTTATAAATAGTTTTCCCTGTTGTCACAGCTATCCACATATGATAACAAAGGGTTTTTTTGTGGGGGGAATCACAGATACATGAGCAGGAGAAATCAATCTATGTTTTTAAGATTCATGTCTGGGGACGCCTAGGTGGCTCAGTTGGTTAAGTGTCCAACTCTTGGGTTTCAGCTTAGGTCACGATCTGTTAGTGTGAGCCCCACGCTGGGCTCCACACTGACAGCGTGGAGTCTGCTTGGGATTCTCTCTCCCTCTCTCAAAATAAATAAACTTAAAAGAAAAGATTCGTGTGTGAAAATCTAACATGTTCTTTTTATGTAACAAGCTCAATACAAAAATATACAAGTACCTACCTTTACTGGAAATTTCAACTGGTTGTACACTTCTGAAACAAGAAGATTGTGGCTAAGTGTCTTTCTCATCTTCATGATTCGAACAATTGCAGCATCAATTTGGTACTGTCTGTCCTGAAATACTCTTTCTGTAGTGCTTGCTTGTTCTTCAACCTAACAACAAAATTTTTTCAAACTTAGGAACTACACCTGAAGTGAAATCTGCTTACACAAACTGAAAATTTTAGGGCCATGACATACTGTTAATTAATGATTTAAATATATTTAATTATTTACAGAATGCTTATAAATACAGACGATGACAGTAAAAACAATACCTTTCTGTCCTAATTATATTGTCCTGTACCAATGAAGTAATGCCAATATTGGTTAATGTGTCATAAGGGGTTATTGACCAGATTTCTGTATGACATTAGCTTTTCCGCAGAAGTGATGGACTCTGATCTCTGACTTAAAGTATAGTACTAACTGGAGTCAAACTTTTTAAAAATTATTTTATAATACATAAATCAGAAATGCAGTGTTATTATAGTGTTCAAAACCACCAGAAATTTAGGTTGTTTATGAGTCAGTTTATCAATTTTAATGCTAAGGCAAAAATGTTCATCTTTAGCACCTAAGAGTTTGGGCTTTTTGCAGCCCATTTCTTTCTGATACAGCATAAATGCTGTAAAAGGACACAGTAATCTTCTAAGGGAATATGACACCTTTGATGTGAATGTGTATAAAACAGGAACTTGTCTGAGATACTGCCCTCTGTCTCACATTAAAATTTTTCCTCATGTACTGCATTAAACCTTTGGAACTGAAACCAAATGATGTCAGGAAATGCCGCAGTTGTTTGTTTCCACAATACAAGTCCCTTACAAATTCAAATAGCAGAAACAAAAACTTCACTGTTAATCAAAGAAATACTAACTAAATCATCCAGAGTTTTCACCCAGCAAATTGGTGCAGATTTAAAAAGTAAAACAATCTTTAGTGCTGCTGGTGAGGACACCAGTAAGACAGGCATTCTTGTTGCTAGACAGAGTATAAATTAGTCCAGTCTTTCTAGAACACAATACAACATCAGTTTTAATATTCTTAAACTGTTCATACTCTTTAACCCAAAAAATACGTACCTCCATGAATTTATCATAAAGGAAGTCTCAGAGAGATTAAAGTACAAAGATATTTCTGGCAGTTTTGTTTACAGCACTAAGAAATTAAGAATTTAATCGTCCAGCAGGCATTGGTTGAATAAATTATAATGGCCATGTAAAAGAACACTGTGTAGCCACTTGACATTTTATGAAGATATTTAAGGGCATAGAATATTCTAAAGACTTAATGTTAAGCAAAAAAAGCAGAATACAGAACTATCTTGAGTATCAGGCCCAGTTGTGTGTACTTCCCCCCCACCCCAAAAAACTGCAAGATCAAGTACTGAAATATACTGAGCTAAATATAAGCACAGAAAACGTTAGTGCCAATAGTACAGGTATGAAACCTTCTTTATACATTTTTATTATGAATACATGTAATTCCAGTGCATCAGGACAAGGAGAATGCAAAAGAGATACCGTTTCTTTCATCTGGATTTGATTGATCTTTATCCTGAAAAGTTTGTGTTTGAAATCATCATTACAAATGAACTTGTCACCATCTTCAATATCTTTGCCCTTTGGATTTTTTGCCAGAACTCTAGCTTTGCCACAGGCCAATGACTGCAGTGTTCTCCTTAATTCTCCATCCTCTGAAGAAGAAATAGCGGATTATTTGTTACTAGCTCATCAACATAAACAGCTACGTTCATCTCAATCTAGCTTCTACCCCATCCCTCGATTAAAACTGTTTCCTTTTTTCCCCAAGGTCAAGGTCTTCCTCTTTGCCCTATCCAATGGCCTTTTTCCTGTGGTTCTCTAAAGGCTCCAATTATTCCACATGAATAACTACCAAATCTTCAGAAATGACATCTCACTTCCTTCTAGTCCCACATTCAAAAGACACCTCCACTTGGCTGTTTAACTATCATCAACTCCAATATGTCTAAAATTTTATTCATAATCTTCCCCATAAAACTATATATTCTTTCTAATTGTTAGTCCTGAAACTACCAATCCACTCTGGTGAGAAACCCTGGCATCATCTTTTAACTGTCCTTCCCCTTTTTCCTTCATGTACCTAGTAGCTGTTTCCTTAGAGATAGATGCCTCTTCTCCATTCTCGTTGGTCTCATTCAAATCGAAGCCCCTTATCAGTTTAAGCCTGAATTACCCTGACTAGTTTCTGGACTGGCATCTCTTCATCCTCCAAGCTGCCCTATTGTCTATTGATTCCAGGTAAGTTGTGTAAATAAGCCACTTTCATGATGTCTCATACTTGAGACCCTACAATGCAGGTTTCATTTGCTAGATCTTCAAGGCTCTCCATGATCAGGCTCTATTCATCTTACCTACCCTTATCTCACTATTCGATGCTGCAGTTACATTCTTCATGAATCCTGCCCACACTGTGCTCATTCTTACCAAGACTTTTCTCACACTATCTCCCCTGGCAGCATATGCCACCTCCCTAACTAAAACTTGAAGGCCACCTCAAATATCACCTCCTTCATGAAGGATTTCCCAATTATGCCAGCCCACGGACGTTTCTTGCTTCACTAAACTCTTAACACAGTCCTAGTCAGCCCCACAGATTGATACTTATTGGCTGTGAAATTATTACAAATGTCATTTTTCCCTTTCCCCATGATTATGAGTGCTAAGAGGGATTATTCCTTTGTATCCCCCAGAGCTCTTAACCTTAGTGGAATGCACACAGCAGACACTGAATAATGCTTGCTAATTGATTGACTCAACACAAACCTATTCCAGTAGCCTGCTTGATCTCTTCTAAACTGAACTCCTCTCCCTCATTAAACATTAGCAGCACCAGGGTTTGAAAGAGAGAGACCTGGAGTTCTTTTTTACCCTGTTGGAGAAACAGCAGAGTTTAGCCATCATTTTTTAAAAAACACATGAAAATTAATCAAATCATCAATAATCTTTAACAGGAAAAGCATTTTTCCTTCAGTGGATTTAGAAACGTGGATTAACATTATACAGAAAAGCCAGTACGTTCAGTGTAGGGTTTAGGTGTGATCCTACCTGAAATAGAAAAGAAGGATTGGGTGACCTTTCTATGGGTCTTTTTTAAAATGTCTTGTAATTAAAACAGAACAACAACGTAATGAAAATTAATAACTTGGCCTTATTGCCTGGGTGGCTCAGTCAGTTAAGCATCCAACTTCGGTCTAGGTCACGGTCTCACCATTCCCGAGTTTGAGCCCCACGTCAGGCTGTGTACTGACAGCTCAGAGCCTGAAGCCTGTTTCACATTCTGTGTCTCCCTCTCTCTCCCTTCCCCTGCTCGCACTCTGTCCCTATCTCTCAAAAAAAACCAAACATTAATAACTTGGCTTTATTGCATCACTACAGATTTTTTTCACAAGCAGCAAGAAATCACTATTTCAAATGCATTTTCAACTTGTTAGATTCAAATTAGTCATGAAAAGCTGCAGGAATTTTTTGAAATTAGATACGGGAACTATTCTCCTTTACATCCACTCTATTCCCTAGCTCCCAGCAACAAGAAGGTTCCTGTCAAGAAGTGGAAATGGGAATCCTGTATCCACAGGTGGGGAAAGGATGGCAACAAAAGCGTTACTGTTTGTGGTTTTGCAGCAGAGCCAATTCAACCATGACCACATTCTTAATAATATACACAAAGCAGTCACTGTTATATATTTAGGATAAACTTGTAAAACAAATCGTCAAGTTAAAAGGAATGACCTCTGTGGTGAGCATAGTATAATGTATAGAGAAGTTAAATCACTATGTTGTACACCTGAAACTAACGTAACATCGTGTGTCAACTATACTCAAATAAAAAGTGTTTAAAGGAGAAAAAAGGATGACCTCAACAACAAAAATGAAGATGAACACTAAGTTATGGGAACATCTACTTACCTCTTTAAATTCTGCCTTTAGCACACAGTGTCCTAGGGTTGACTGCCACTGAAGTTTCCTGCCGCTATGTTTGCCTAGGTAAAATGTCTTGAAAATCTCCTGAAGTTTTACCATCTACAGTAAATAAAATACAGCTTTATTTAAGCTCTGTATCCAGTATCGCTTTCACCATTCTTTCTATTCACCTCATGTGTAATAATTTCTGGAAGCTTTTAGTATCAGTTTTTATACCTGGTAGGTCCACTGATCACTTTGATGTAATGATCTGCCAACTACCAAATCTAATAGCATTCATCAGCCTTTATACGCTTCGATCTCTCTGCAACATTTAAACACTCCCTCTTTTGCAACATTCCCCTCCAGTGGCTTTGTGCCTCCATATCATGCTGCTTCCTTTACCTCATGACTGCTTTTTTGTTGGTTTCCTTCCTCTTCCTACCACCTGCCAGATGTGAACCTTTTCCAATGTTCTGTCTCAGCCCTATTTTTTTCTATTTCTACATTCTTTTCCTCTTAATGAGGGAGATCTCGACCCCCTTGGCTTCCATGATCATCTCCATGAAGGATTCTCAATATCTATCTCTAGCTTTAACCCCGCTTCTAAGCTTCAGTCCTGAGTTAAGACATTTCCCCAGAATTTAGGATGGATTTACTCAAGCCCATTGACTCAGCAATCCAACCCCCAGGTGATATATGGGCAAGAATTTTTGAGAGCTGGGCAGAAAGATGGGTGCAATCTGGAAAACTGAAAAAAGAGTCATGAAAATTGGCTCTGGACCCAGAAACTTGACATCATTAACTATGCTCTAACGATGTAAGTACAAGAATAATAAAAGGAAGAGCAAAATATTAAAACAGTTGGCATTTGGTGTTGGCATGCTGACACAAACCTTTAAAAATTATCTATTTTTCAATAACAAACAAAATAGAAGTGTTATGTATTTCTGTGCTTATAACACAAGTCCTGAACAGCAACTCTTACCTCTGGTGGTAAGTGGACTTCCATAGGCACATATGTTGGCCAATAACCCATTGTCAGGATATTCACAGTTAATTCAATATTCCCAGGTACATTCTGGTTTTGCATATACTACAATAAGATCAACACACACAATGAGGTCTTTAAAAAAGTGCATACATTTCATGTCATAGTAATAGCCCATTCAAGAAGTTCCCCATTATAAAATTACATGCCAACACTGACCATCTTTAAAAGGGAACTGTTATAAAAGGACTATAAACGAAGCCTCTATCAAATGCATTAGCTAACATTTTATTACAAAGGCACACAAGGATCATGTGACCTCATTAGAGGCATTATCGACTTCAATAATCTCTCACTTATGGCTAGGCTGTTATAGGTAGAATCTCATGTCCATTCTTTTCCCCCTACCACCTGCAGTCCCCACCTTTGGAGACGCCTAATGTGACCTGAACAACTTGTAGCAACCCCCATTCCTCACCCCACCAGCCAGCCCAAGTATCCACTTTTTCACGTGCTCCACTGCCTGCTTGCAGGGGGTAATCTGAAGTGCTGAAGGAAGAGGAAGGGGAAAGAGCAAAGCAAATAAACCCTATTCTGCCACTACTATGGGAATGTGATTCTGCTGCTCTTTCTCTTGCGTTGTCCACTATCATTTCCCACCATAGCAATAGAGTGGTACATTACAAAAACCCTGAGAGGAAAATTTAATTTGCTATCACTATTACCTATGCTCTTAAATGCTTTAAAATCATCTTAACCAACATCTACAAAACCGCGGATCTAAGCTTTTCATTCCCAATGGCTCCAAAGGCCTTTTACAACCATTTTATTGAATCTCCTCTCTCCCCATAGCGAGCTTTGAACATATAAATCACTAACAGTGACTGGATGTTAGAGAAAGCCCCATTCTCACGATCTAGCTACAGTTTTTCTTGTCCCGACTTCAGTTCGATGCATTTTATTTGCTTTTGTGTTACCCTGGGTGTATACTGGGAATAAATTCTGAAGTAGGTCAAATATATTCCATTGGTGATTTCTCTAATGTGAACATCATCTAAGCTGCTATGATGTATTTACAACAAATGTAGGTTCCTATTTATCCTCTTCAGTGCAAACCACAGAAAGGAAATAACTAAATACACTTAAGTTTGAGAAATTAAGTAAGAGTTTAACTCACTTTTACCTGTTTGAACTGAATCATGATGTCTTTAGAAAGTTCCATGTCTTTAAACATTCCTTCAAGTTTGCTGGTGAAAGCAGCTCCACATTCTATTAAAGATGTTTATACATTTATAATATTTTAAAGTGGTGAAAACAAACAATTGAAAATTGAAAACATGAAATGTAAAATGTATTTTAGCATGAAATATGATCTGTAACTGTTCATAAGAATAAAAAAATCCTTACCCCAAAGTGTATGCCCCACTAATTCAGAGCCAAACTCTTTAATCCTGTAGTAACCTTATCTACTATTTAGGCATAAGATAAATGGAAAATATTTATACAAATAATAAAAACAAGAACAATGCTTTATTTTCTAAAAAACTGCAACTGCTTTGGATATGTACAATAGGATGGAAACCTCATAAACTTAACTCAATTTACATTTTCATCATCTGAATAATGATTAACGAAAGAGGCAAGTAATTAAATAAAAATTAAGGTAGCATTGTCCCTCAGAAATCAAAGAAAAGGAATAGAAAGAATGACAATCATACCATGTTTAAGTTTGGACAACATTGATTTTTCAGCATCTACAGATGCACTTTTCCCAACTAACAGGCGCTTGGCTAAATCTTTCTTATAGAAGGCCTCAAAAACATCCTTACCTATGTTAAAAAAATAAAATACAGCTAAGTTTCCAATAAAAAGTTCTGACACAATTGCTCCCAAGTGCTTAATAAATCATACCATTACTCCAGGTTATTTAAATTTATACATTTTACCCAAGTTCGTTAAATGCAACAGACATTAGAGGTAGATATTTATGCTGGACATTTCAAATGTTCTTTGCTGTAAAGAAGACTACATTACCTTTTCTTTAAAAAAGTTTTAGTCGACTGGTGGCTTTGGCATTAACAGATTAAAAAAAGTAGCAAAAATCAAGGCTCTTAATAAGTGGAGAAGTCAAAGCACAAGGCAATTAAGTAATATTCCACAAGTACCCCAATGAATTAAATGCAACAAATCTAATACAAATTTAAATATCTAACTCCCAAATAAATACTCCCTCCAGGTTGAGTGCTCTGTTCTAAAAGATAAATTTTAAGGCAAAAACACTTACCATAGATAAATCTAAATATGATCATAATTTTATCCAACATTTTTTCAAGTTCTTCATCTGTAGCTTCTTTGTTGCCTGCGCGAAGCTTTGAATCTACATACTTAGCTAAAATGGGGGGAAAGTTTGTTTAGTGATCATTAGTATCCGTAAGATACTAGGTACTATATACACCCAAATAGGAGTATGATACACTGAATTTTTCAATGCTTCAGAGATATACATGCATTTCTAAAGTCTCCAAAGTCAGGGACATCAGGTGACTTATTCAACATCACAGAGCTAATAAATACTAGAGCCTGAACTCAAACCCAAGTTTTCTGGCTCCATATCTCATGTACTTTCCACTATCCTGATGGTTAGTAAAATGGGGTATATGTATCCTGGGGTAGAGGTAGTGTATACAGTACCATGCTGGAGTCATCAAAACCATTGACGATGGGGGGGGGGGGGCCAAGATGGCAGCATAACAGCCTAAACTCACTTCCTCCCATGAACAGACCCCAGCTACAGCTCCATGGAGCATTTTGTTTTGAAAAACATCTGAAAACTGGATGAACTGCTCTCTACAACAAAGGATAAAAGGATCATAGCAAGATGGGTAGGAGAGGCAGAGACACGATATTGTAACACACAATAGGGAAAGATTTCACCAGTCAGGTGCTTCTCTTGGAGGAACAAGGGATTGGTGCCTTACTTCGGGCACCCTGGCCTCAGTGATTTGCAGCAGAGAGATGAGCCCCGGGAACATCTGACTTAAAAAACCAACAGATTTTGTGGCACCTGGGTGGCTCAGTTGGGTTAAGCGACTGACTTCGGCTCAGGTCATGATCTCACGGTTTGTGGCTTCGAGCCACATGTTGGGATCTGTGCTGACGGCTCAGAGCCTAGAGCCTGCTTCAGATCCTGTCTCTCTCTCCCTCTACCCCTCCCCCGCTTGTGCTCTGTCTCTCTTTCAAAAATAAACATTTTAGGGGCGCCTGGGTGGCGCAGTCGGTTAAGCGTCCGACTTCAGCCAGGTCACGATCTCGCGGTCCGGGAGTTCGAGCCCCGCGTCGGGCTCTGGGCTGATGGCTCAGAGCCTGGAGCCTGTTTCCGATTCTGTGTCTCCCTCTCTCTCTCTGCCCCTCCCCCGTTCATGCTCTGTCTCTCTCTGTCCCAAAAATAAATAAACGCTGAAAAAAAAAATTTAAAAAAAAATAAATAAATAAACATTTTAAAAAATTATAAATAACCAACAGACGTGATTTCCAGGGATCCCAAAGTACTCTAGGAAATGGGGATTCCCCTCTTGGAGGGCTCCCTTGTAGCCTGGCTCACCTCAAGACCCAATGAAAAAACAGCCTTTTGAAAAGCACCTAGACTATAAGTGGAAGATATGTTTGCTGATCTGGGGGCAAAGAGATACAGGTAATATACTCCCTGAAGATCAAGGTGCTAGAATCATCACTGCACTTTCAACATAGCTCACTAGTACAGGTAGATGAGCTTGCATGTGTTAACTGAATTCAACAATACACTGAAGGGTGCCTGGGTGGCTCAGTCAGTTAAGAGTCTCGACTTTGGCTCGGGTCATGATCTCACGGTTTGTGAGTTTGAGCCCCATGTCGGGCTCTGTGCTGACAGCTCAGAGCCTGAAGCCCGCTTCAGATTCTGCCTCTCTCTCTCTCCGTCCCTCCCCCACTTGCGCTCTCTCAAAAAATAAACATTAAAAAAATAAAAACTGTTAAAATAAAAAAAAAACCCAATACACTGAAAGGATCATACACAGTGATCAAGTGGGATTTATTTCAGGGATGAAAGGACGGTTCAACATCCACAAACCAATCAACATGATACACCCACATTAACAAAATGAAAGGAGAAATAATATGATCATCATTAGATGTAGAAAAAGCATTTGACAAAATTCAATAGCCATTTACAATAGAAACTCTCAACTAAGTGGGTGTAGGGGGATGTACTTCAACAAAATAAAGGCCATATAGGACATACCCACAGCTAGTATCATACCCAACAGTGAAATGCTGAAAGCTTTTCCTCTGAGATCAGGAACAAGACAAAGATGCCCACTATTCCCAGTCTCATTCAACATCATATTGGAAGTCTGGTCACAGCAATTAGGCAAGGAAAATAAATAAAAGGCATACAAGTGGAAAGGAAGAAGTAAAATGGTCACTGTCTGTACATGACACTGTATATAGAAAACCCTGAAGACTCCACCACAAAGCTATTAAAACAAATGAATTCAGTAAAGTTGCAAGACACAAAATATAGGAAAGTCTCGTGTTTCCATACACTAATACTAAACTATCAGAAAGAGAACTCAAGAAAACAATCCCATTTACAACTGTAACAAAAAGAATAAAATACCTAAAAATAAATTTACCAAAGAGGTGAAAGACCTGTATGTGGAAAACTGTAAGATACTGATGAAAGAAACTGAAGACGATACAAATAAATGGAAAAATATATTGTGCTCATGGATTGGAAGAATTACTATTGTTAAAACATCCATACTACCCAAAGTAATCTACAGACTCAATGTAATCCCTACCAAAATTCCAATGGCATTTTTCACAGAACTAGAACAAATAATTTAAAAATTTGTATGGAACCACTAAAGATCTCAAATAGCTAATCTAGAGAAAGAACAACAAAGCCACGGGTATCATCATGCTTCCTGATTTTAAACTATACTGCAAAACCATTAATCAGGGGCGCCTGGGTGGCTCAGTTAAGCAACCAACTTCAGCTCAGGTCATGATCTCACGGCTCATGAGTTCGAGCCCTACATCCAGCTGTCAGTGGACAACCTGCTTTGGATTCTGTCTCTCTCTGCCCCTCCACCACACGCATATGCCCATACATTCTCTCTTTTAAAAAATAAACATTAAAAAAAACTACAGTAATCAATGCTCACTTCAGCAGCACATATACTAAAATCAGAAGGATACAGAGATCAGCATGGCCCAAGTATGGCACGCAAATTCGTGAAGCGTTCCATATTTAAAAAAACAAACCAAAAGAATTCCTAATCAAAACAGTATCGTGTGGACATAAAAACAAACACACGTATCAATGGGATAGAATAAATAGCCCAGAAATGAACCCATGCTTATGTGGTCAATTAATCCATGCCGAAGGCGGCAAGGACATACAATGGGAAAAAAGGACAGTCTCTTTAATAAATGGTATTAGGAAAACTGGACAGCCACATGCAAAAGAATGAAACTGGACCATGATTTACACCATACAGAAAAACCAATTTCCAACAAGGGGTTAATATCCAAAATAGATAAAGAACTCCTACAACCCAGTTAACAAAAAAAAATCCAATTAAAAAATTGGCAGAGGACCTAAATAGATATTTTTCCAAAGACATACAGATGGCCAAAAAGCACATGAAAAGATGCTCAATATCACTAATCATCAGGGAAATGCAAATCAAAATCATAATGGGATATCACCTTATATCTGTCAGAACAGCTAGTATCAAAAAGACAAAAAAATGTGTTGGTGAGGATTTGGAGAAAAGGTAACCCTCGGGCATTATTGGTGGGAATGTAAACCGGTGCAGCCACCATGGAAAATATTATGGAGGTTCCTCAAAAAATTAATAGAGCTACCATATGATCCAGCAATTCCACCATGAAGAAAATGAACACACTAATTCAAAAACATTCATGTACCCCTATGTTCATTGCAGCATATTTACAACAGCCAAGATAGGGAAACAATCTAAATATCCTATCAATGGATAAATGGATACAGAAGGTTGAGAGAGAGAGAGAGCGAGAGCGAGAGTGTGTGTGTGTGTGTGTGTGTGATGGAATACTATTCAGCCATAAAAATGAATGAACTCTTGCCATTTGCATAACAGATCTTGAGGGTTGTACACTAAGTGAAATTAAGACACAGAAATAAGACACATACCATGGGATTTCACTTATATGTGGAATCTAAAAAACAAAACAAAATTCAGACTCAAATACGAGAACAGGTTGGTGGTTGCCAGAGGAAGGGCGGTTGGGGGTGTCAAAATGAGTAAAGGGGATAAAGAAACACAAATTCAGTTATAAAATAAGTCATGGGAATATAAATAATGTCCATAAATATTGTATTGACTTCACAAGGGGACAGATGGTAACTAGGCTTATCGTGGTGACCATTTCACAATGCATACAAATGTTGAATCACTATGCTGTACATCTGAAACTAATAGAACATATGGCAATTACATCTCCAAAAAAAAGCCACTGAAAGACCTGGCACATCTTCTGAGTGTCCATTTTATACTGATGTCAAGCAATCTTAAACGCTACTTATGAAAACAAACCAGACACAGAGTAAAAGGCAAAATCTGCCAAAAAATTTAAAGGTAAGTAGTAGATCAACGAAATTTCATCCCTTTGGCAGAGGACCCTAAACCTTCAGAGAGTACCTCTCCTGACACTGAAGGGTAGTTTGGTAGGAAAACCTGAGAAACACTGCCATATATCATATCCTTACACTAAATGGACCCAGATGACCAGATTATTTTTGTCCTGGGCGTTTTTTCTAAGTTTGAGAGAGAGTGCCCGCATGAATGGGGTAGGGGCAGAGAGAGAGGGATAGAGAGCATCTCAAGCAAGCTCCACACTGTCAGCACAGATCCTGATACAGGGCTCAATTTCAGGAAGCATGAGATCATGACCTGAACCAAAATCAAGAGCTGGATGTTAACCAACTGAGCCGCCCAGGTGCCCCTGTCCTGGACATTTTCCTTTCTCGCTAGCAACTATAATTTCTTGCTAGACTTTATTGTAGCCCTAAGTGTGGGCCTCTAGAAGTAGCACCCTGTCCCACCTCTAAATTGCTACAGGTTTAAAAAACAGATATCAAGCTTAGTGTAAATAAAAGTAAATAGGGTCCAATGTACGATCTTACCAAGACAGAACATCATGTTTGACATGTGACTTATGTTCTTTACCTCGAAGGACTTATTCCTTAGAATAAGGTTCTTAGAAACTGCCACCTAATCAACCCCAAATAAATGAGGTGTTGAATCAACTACAACCTTGTCAAAGTTTCAAATTAATTGAAATTTTATGAATAAAAGAACATTAAACAGCCAGAAAAAAAATACTGGAAAATACCTATAAGTTCAGCAGGTTTGTTTGGTCTTTTGTTAATGAATGTCTCAAATGCTTCTTTCATGGCATTGATGAATTTTTCATTTTTCAGAAAACAAATATCAATTATATGGTCAACCTTATCTTTAAAATCCAGTAATTCTTGAACCATGGTTTTATCTTTTTCAGGATTAATTACAATAGTGCTGCCAAATGCCTAAAAATAAAAATGACCACTTTTTAGCAGAATTATCTGATGAAAACAATCCACAAATCATATTTTAAGTAGGTACACACATTTTTAAATATCAAAATATTAAAGTAAAGCTGTTTTTGAGGTCAGGAAAAGAAAAAACTAAAGTGATAAAACATGCAGACTGATACAATTCATCTACAGTCACAAAATAAGAAATGACTTACTGGGTATATGGTATCATAATGGAGTATTATTGTAAGTCTCTGGGCTTTTGTTCCTACTTTTAAAGTCAGGTTTGAATTTTTTTAAAAAATAGCAATCTAGCTTCAGTGTAAAATTGAAGAAAGGAAAGAAATTTTGGATCCAAACAAAAATCCTCTTGCCTGCCCCCACTCCCCACATTCACTATTCTAAGTACTGAAGCTAGAAATCATATCAGACATCAGGAAGATAACTTTTATTGCTGATCTGTTACACAGCTATCATTCTCAGGTTTACCGCCTTCAAAATTCCCATTACTTAAAAAAATTGGATCTAACAAGAAATACTTGCTGATATGCATTCTGCATAGATTATAATAGCTGAAAAAAAACACAGGTTAATTGTTAATACCTTAATGTATTCAATCCACTGTTGCAAGAGAACCTGAACTCCACCTCGAACTCTACTAAAGAGCTGATACAGGAGAGATAAATCTTGAATTCGGTTTTCATCAAGGAGGTTATTTAAACCTGGAATTTCAAATATTTTGGCATTAAAAATAGTTACCAAAAATGTCAGACATTTTAATGAAAATTAAGTTAAATTATTAATGTAATAGTGGTCTAAACTATTACTAGTCTATGAATTTTAACGGACACTTATTTTCTAGTCAATCCAAATAGATAAATCACCTTTCCAAATGAAAACTAAATACAGGGAGCTTTAGTCTATATAAAAACAAAAATAATTATGCAACAGTTTGTTCCATTTAGCATAGATCAGAGGTATAAACCAATTTGTAATAAGTGATTTACTTAAATATACGTTATAAATAACTCGCACATGTGTGTGGAAGCCATATTATATCTGGCACTAATTAGTATACATATTTTTCAGAGTACTGGATACAGTCTGTGGTGTTTTTATTTATTTATTTATTTATTTAATGTTTATCTATTTTTGAGACAGAGAGAGACAGAGCATGAACGGGGGAGGGTCAGACAGAGGGAGACACAGAATCTGAAACAAGCTCCAGGCTCCGAGCTGTCAGCACAGAGCCCGACACGGGGCTCGAACTCACGGACCGCAAGATCGTGACCTGAGCCGAAGTCAGCCACTTAACCGACTGAGCCACCGAGGCGCCCCAGTCTGTGGTGTTTTAAAAACCATGCATTAATAGGCCAAGCTTAAGTGTTTTTTTAATGTTTGTTTATTTTTGAAAGAGAGAGAGACAGAATGCGAGCAGGGGAGGGCAGAGAGAGAAAGGGAGACACAGAATCTGAAGCCAGCTCCAGGCTCTAAGCTGTCAGCACAGAGCCCGACACGGGGCTTGAACTCCCAGACCATGGTATCTTGACCTGAGCCAAAGTTGGATGCTTAACCAACTAAGCTACCCAGGCGCCCCTAATAGGCCAAGTTTAAATGAGGTTCTGTATTTGATTTTCAGAATGAAATAATATGTAACTGCTTTGAAGTTCTAAAATATATCCATTTTATACAAAAGGTGGTTGGAGAGAAAGGTAAGACTTTTGTGTATTTCTGGCACTGTCAAAATAAAATTCAGGGTATACCCTCAAGATCACCTGGGATTAGAAGTGCTTGGTTTTATATGCTATGAATAAAAACACCTGAGTGTAAAAAGGAATCTTACCATAGTCTTACAAATTAAGTCAAGAATTCCCACTGCCTTTTTTTTTTTTTTTTTTGCTGGTGTTAGTGGACCCCTCTCATTCTCAATTCCTGTATCTTTTTTTAATGTTTATTTATTTTTGAGAGAGACAGAGAGAGCAAGCGTGAGTTGGGGAGTGGTGGAGAGCACAGAATCCAAAGCAGGCTCCAGGCCCTGAGCTGCAGCACAGAGCCCAACATAGGGCTGGAACCCATGAGCTCGTGAGTCGTGAGATCATAACCTGAGCTGAGGTCAGCTGCTTAACTGACTAAGCTACCCAGGCACCTCCTCAGTTCCTGTATCTTTAAATTAAGGCAAGAAGCACCTCCTGAAAGTTTACAATGATGAATAGGGAAAAGGGGTTTTGTCCATCCTCAGAAAAGCAGCCACACAGCATCAAGCTTTTAAAAGGGTAATCCTTAAAATTTTTTTACTTGTCTGCTTCTACCATTTAAAATGTAATCTCTTTATTTATAAATTGTCAATTACCTTTCTGAAGAATTGCTGTTAAGTGTTCACCTAGAAGTTGTTTTTCTACAGTAGCAATTAATGACTTCCTACAAGAAAGAAAAAGTTTAGAATTACCGCCAATGGACTTTCCTGAAAATTTAAAACCTTTCTTTGGGTGGAAAAATCACATATAGCTTATTTTATGATAATTTTAATATTCCTATCCTACGTTTAAATTTATTGGTGCTCAGAGGCACTCTACTTATACAAGAAGAAAAAGTGCATTATTTCAGAATTTGATTTACATCACTAAATAAGTATTTCCATGGTCTTGCCGTGGCTGGCTTTTTCCAAGTTTCTCTGCTTTTATTAGGAAGGTAGTCATCTATGCTGTTTACAGGAACTCCTTGGTGGTTAATATTTAGGAAAGCACAGAAACAGTTTCTCCTCCAAACACCTACTGATTTTTTTAAAGTTTATGTTTGACAGAGAGAGAGCGAGACAGAGCATGCGCACGTGAGCGGCAGAGAGGGGTAGGGACAGAGGATCCCAAGCGGGCTCTGCGCTGACAGCAGAGAGCCCACTGACAGCAGAGAGTCCAACGCGGGGCTTGAATTCACCAACCATGAAATCATGACCTGAGCTTAAGTTGGAAGCCTAACCAATGGAGCCACCCATATGCTCCATACCTACTGAATTTTAATCAGCCTAGTATTTTTTTCATTAAAAAAAAAAAATAAGTTCTACATCCAATGTGGGGCTTGAAACTTATGACCCTGAGATCAAGAGTTGAATGCTCTACCAACTGAGCCAGCCAGGCACCTCTCTAATACTATTTTTAAATTACATCCTTAACACATGCAGACAACCCTTGATTAAATCTAATTAACTAGAGAAAAATAACTTGAAGTTTACATTAAGAAAACAATTGTTAAAAATCTCAAATCACACCTGAAAATGGGTACTAACAGGTTTGGGGATGCTTAGTGCCTTAAGTGATTCAACAACACTGGTTAAAGTCTATTAGACTGAGCATATAATACTTACTGGGTGGTCTGATCTAAGTAAGTAATAAGTCTGTCTGCTTCTTCTTCTAGACGTTTGTTAACATGATGAAGATATTCAGGAACCTACAAAGACAGTTTTTCATATTATTGTTTTCCTCCCCATAAATCATTCAGAAAATGTCAAATCCAAAATACCCTGGGGACAGCCCTGAATGACAGGACTGAAACATGTAAAATTATAGGTAGTTTACGATCCAGAATTCTGGCCTTTAAGGAGAGAGAAAAGAAAGGAGAACCTAAGTGAGAGAAAAGCGTCACAATGTTCAGAAGATAAATGCAAAAGGCAGCTTATGCTCTATAAAGTAAGGTCTATTATGAGACACAGTGGATTTATTAATCATGATTTTTAAGTACCTCTCTTTCCTGCATTAATTTTTGGCCTTCAGCTGCATAGAGCCGGTTAGTTTCTTCCAAAAACCGTTGTTCAAAAGAATCCTGATAAATCTGGGGGTGGGGGGGAATCAAAACAAACGAGTTCATTTATTCAATACTTATTAAATGTCCTCTATGTGAATAGCACCATGAATCTGGTTTTCAAACATCAAACTAGGAATAGCAATTAGCTCTGTAAGTGAAGTAAGTTAACTTACTTGCAAGTCAGACAGCATGCTCAAAAGGCTTCGGAGTAAACTTCTATCAATTGCTTCACCATTCCTTTCCCTCTCAATCAAGAGAAGAATGCCATCAATTGTCTTATTCTGGACTTTCTGATCACTTATAATATGAGCCCTAAATAACTCTAGTCCCATGTCCCTAAAATAAAAAACATATATAATTAATTGACAATACCACTTCTAGAAAAACCTGCTTAACTTCTCACCACATGTTAATGAGGGCCCCAGATTTGAAGCAGCAATTGTGAAAAGATAAAATCCACACATTTAATTTTACGTAACATTATTAGAATTAAAGTATACAGGAAAATCACTGCCTTTAATGAGAATTGAAGCTAAATTCCTGTCTTCCTCCGTAACTAAGTTTGGTTGTATTATTTCCTTTGGTGGATTTCTTCCTTGGTCAAATCAAGAGACAAAATTAGTTCAAAGATATAAAATGGTTTTCACTGTACTGGTAATGAAGGCTAATTGGTCATTTGTAATCTGGCTTCAGTACTCAAAAATCAGTAAACTCTCCAGATAATTACTGCAGGCAGATACTAGGCACATGGTGGGGGAAAGAGCTCGTTATACTATTCTATTTTCATATATGGAATTTTCCATAACAATGTTAAAAGATAATGAGCAAACTCTTGATAAGCAACAAAATAATGCACACTCATAAGATAGTCCAGAGCAAACTTTAATCCCTTGGCTAACAAAAAAACTTTATAAAGTATCATATGCTCAAGGAATGCGAGCTATCTCCAACATAGGCAAAACTAATTAAGAAGGTAAAACTGCTATAAATACAAGTCTAGAAGCCAAATGTGAATTTTTAGAATGTTCACAGAATCACTTACTCTCTTTCCATTAGTGTAATTAAGATTTAACTATCATTTGTAACAAATCTTTTCGTAATTTTTTCTGGCATTCTTACCAAATAGAGGGTAGCATTGAATTCTGAAGAACGTAAGTTCTATCCAGAAACAAAAAAATGCTTCTAATCATGATCTGCCAATGAAAAAGAAAACCAATTTTTATATTTTGTTAAGCTGAAATATTTGCTCTTGATAAAATAAGAATAAAATTGCAGGGTTCACTTTTATACATAAACTACTAGAATCAAACACACAGATAAAGAAATCTACCTGAGAATATGCCCATGCCATTTTTGTTAAACTATTCTATTGTCTTAATCCTTGTTGTAATTTCTAGAAAAGGGACACTTAGAATGGTCCTATGACTTCTCTGCAACTTGAGAAGTAACCAAAAATAAAAACAGAATCAAGGAGACACACATGCAATTCTTCTTCAGTAACAGTGCCCATTCAGAGTGAAATTGCCTTAAATTGCACGTGTGGGTTTTGGGCACGGGGATTTTAAGATTTTTAATTTGCGATTAAAAGGTATAAAATAAATACGATTAGGGAAAAGGAAAAAGTTCTGATCTGAATAAACTAAAATGCATCAGGCACCTTCACAGGTAATCAAGTAGGTGGGTGAGATATCCATCAAGACTAACAGACAAAAATGTTACTTTTTTTTAGTCATATAAATACTTTTAGTTTACGCATGACAAAAATAAAAATGATCCTAAGGTGCAAATCATTCTAAACTTGTGGTCTTCCTAAAACTAGCAGTTTTAAAGTAGAAAACTCAAAATCTGTTTTCAATTCAGAACAAGAGCAGATACTGAGGCTATCCCCCAAACATTGCAAAGCTTTTAAAACATCCATGTATTTGAAAAAATGTATTTAACTACAATATTTTTCCAGCTTACCATTTGTCTGCAGTGGTTTTGCCAGCATCTATCAATCTTCTTTAGAAAAAGAACACTATCCAATGAATCCATGAAATATGTCAAGGATATTTTTAAGTGCTTAGTACAAGTAATAAGCAATAGAAGAGCACATTTGTCTTATTATAGAACAAAATGCTATTAAACTGTAAAAAAAGTTTTAGATCCCACTAAAAAAATACCTTTTAGAACAAGTCTTACATATAAGTGAGCATTGTATTGTTTATGATTTCCCTCAGATTATTTTTTCTTAAAATGGAAATTTGTTAGGACAAGAGTAAACTTATACTACAATGTAAATTTGGAACCTAATTAAAGCTGAAAAGTCAAAAACTTGTTTCTTCTTTCTCTAGAAATGAAATTAACAACAAATCTATAAAACACAGGCATTCCACTTCAAGTTGGGTTAAATAGTGAGGGATAGGAAAAGAGGTCAAAGATAAAAAAACAGTATTTTTGGTTTTTAAAAGGATATTCTCTGAACTGATGAATTTGTGCTTTGATGTGATCTTCACAAATCTGTCTCAGCTGTTTGTACAAGTTTGCAGAAATCTTGTAGGAACAGAGATTTTCCACAGCCTGCAAGATTAAACACATAATTGTTTAAGGAGAAAAATGGGGTAGGGATTTCTCGATTACTTACATCAAATTCTGAACTTTTTTTAAAGTTTTTTTTATTTTTTTTCATTTTGAAAAAGAGCATGTGTGAATGGGTGAGGGGTGGGAGGGGAGAGAGAATCCCAAGCAGGCTCCTACAGCCAGCACGAGCCCCATGTGAGGCTTGAACTCATGAACCATGAATTCATGACCTGAGCTGAAGTCAAGAGTCAGTTAATTGATTGAGCCACCCAGGAAACCCTCAAATTCTTACTATTTTAATATTTTTACATCAATTTATTTAAAAAAGTTTATTCATCCATTAAAAAAATTTAATGTTTATTTACTTTTTGAGAAAGAGAGATAAACAGAGCATGAGCAGGGGAGGGGCAGAGAGACAGAGGGAGACACAGAATCTGAAGCAGGCTCTAGGCTCTGCACTGTCAGCACAGAGCACAAAGCGGGGCTCGGGCCCACGAACCATGAAATCATGACCTGAGCTGAAGTCTGAGCTGAAGTCAATGCTTAACCGACTGAGCTACCCAGGCACCCCATATTCATCCATTTAAAACACAAAGGAAGAGGCCTGGGTGGCTCAGTGGGTTAAGTGTCTGACTTCAGCTCAGGTCATGAACTCTCAGTTCATGAGTTGGGTTCGTGAGTTCGAGCCCCATGTTGGGCTCTATGCTGACAGCTCAAAGCCCGGTGGCTGCTTCGGATTTTGTGTCTCCCTCTCTCTCTCTGTTCATCCCCCGCTTACACTGTCTCTCCTTCTCTCTCAAAAATAAATAAAGATTAAAAAAATAAAGTAAAATAAAATATGAATGCAGGTGAACTTTTTCATAACCAACGTACCACCCTCCCCCCCCCAAAAAAATCCCCACCAGTATATTTATTATATTATATACTGTTCAGGTTAAGGACACAGGGAATCAAGTCAAGTTCTCCCCCTACGGAGACATCCAATTTGTAACAACTACTATATATAAATGCTTTCTTGTTTAAAATGTTCATTGTTTTCATAAGCAGCATCCCATCTTGAGATTTTAAAAAAAATGTTTAATTTATTTTTGAGCGAGAGAGACAGAGTACAAGTGACGGATGGACAGAGAGAGAGGGAGACACAGAATCTGAAGCAGGCTCCAGGCTCTGAGCTGTCAGCACGGAGCCTGATGCAGGGCTCAAACTCACGAACCTTGAGATCATGACCTGAGCCGAAGTTGGACACTTAAATGACTGAGCCACCAAGGTGCCCTCCATTTTGAGTTTTAAAAACAATTTCACCAGTTGTTTATCAGATGAGTTGGGCACTTTGACCACCAATGAATTAAAACTTAATTGTACTTTCTTTGAAAGTCATCCTAAGCAGAACAATAGAAACATTACTGCTAGCAGTATTATAAGAGTATGAGGTAAATACCAAATACTTTTCTCCAATATTTAAGTCTAAGAATATTTAAATACAGAATTTTTTTTAATTTGCACAACTGAATAAACATTAATTATAACCAAAATGACTGTATTTTTTCTTCATTCTAATAGTTGAATTGGTCTTCCTTTTTTACTCAGATCCCAAAAGGACAAACTTCAGATTTCAATGAGTTTCTTGTTATGTGTATCAAAGGCTTTCAAATTTAAAACAACAGGCATGGTAAAAACTCTCAGGATGAACTCTGATATAATCTACAATTCCAACTAGTAATAACTTAAACATAACACCAAGATTCCTTCCTCACCACAACAAAAGGCAGAAAATCCATTAAAATTGACTCCAAGTTCTGTTGGTTGGAGTGGAATTTTATAAATACGTAGTTTTAAGTCACATTCCCAGCATGCAGGTCCAGTAAATAAATTAGTAAATGAAAAGAAACCTTAAAGAAAACCACTTATATCATTGGAGGAAAGTCACTGCACCTCACCAGGAAACAGCAGGCCAATTAGATCCAGTAGCTATGGCTGAATAAGAAGCCTCAGTCTCCCCTGGCCACTTTCCAAGTGGCCTTGGGGTAGGCCACAAATACCTAAAGGGTGTATTTATGCTTATTTCATGAGCCTTTCTGTTCACATTGGTTCTCTATGGATTCTCCCCCTTCCTCCTTTAGTAATCTCATTGTATCTGGTATTCCTCTTGAATGACTCATTTTGTCAGCATTTATTTCCCTGCTTAGATTCTTTGTACTTCATCTTATGCACATTTCCCATTTCCAGTACTTCTCCGACTCCTCCTTCTCCCATTCCCTCCTGCTGTATTTCTCACACAAGATATCATATTCCCTTATGACTTACTAGGTCCCACCTCTTCCAATAAGCTTTCCCTAACTGCCTCACCTGGCACTGTCACCAATCATAACACAGTGATCTGTCACTGAGTCAATACTTTACCTTTTCAAGTATATCTATCCCCTAATTCTCCCTAATGAGAAAAAGAGATCATGTGCTTATGTATCCACATATTCTATTAATGTTTTGGGGGCTCTGAACCAGGCAATACAGTAAATATTCAAAAACCAACATACTTACAACTAGCAATGTGTCTTGCACATAGAAGGGGCTTATAGTATAAGGAGAAAACTGACCAGAAAACATATAATTACAAAACACTGTTAGGTGCTATGGTAAGGATAAGCACAGAGGCAAGGCCCTAACCCAGTCTCCTTAGGATAGGGGCAAGTCAGAAAAGCCTTCCTAAGAGACAAAGAGGTGGAATCCCAAAGACCAAAAGAAAATGAAGAGCTAGTGGGAATAGCGAGAAATAGAGAATTTAGCCGGGCTTTACCATCTCCCCCATGTTTAGTTGAAAAGTGACTTAAAATGTTAAGAGGCAAAAAAAAAAAAAAAGGCAGGAAAGGGAGCATCTAAGGATCTAAGGTGAGTCCTGAAGGTCAAATTGAAGAGAACACTCTGCTTCTCTAATTTAGTTAACTTTGACTGTTCAACATATATAGACCAGATCTAGTCATTTCCCTTCCCTGACAACCTTTCATCAAGCTCTAGTACTGTTCTGGAGAAATCCCATAATAGGTATAAAAAAATACAAAGGGCTGGGGTGCTTGGTTGGTTCAGTCAGTGGAGTATGTGACTCTTGATCTCAGGGTTGTGAGTTCAAGTCCCATGTTGGGTGCAGAGATTACTTAAAAATAAATTCTTAAATAAAAAAAAAAAACTTTAGGGGCACCTGGCTGGCTCAGTTAGAAGACGACTGCGATTCTTGATCTCGGGGTCATGAGTTCAAGCCCCACATTGGGCATGGAGCCTACTTTAAAAAATCTTTGGTGCAGGGCACCTGGGTGGCTCAGTCGGTTGAGCGTCTGACTTAGTTCAGGTCAAGATCTCAGTCTTTGGATTCGAGCCCCGTGTCGGGCTCTGTGCTGACAACTCGGAGCCTGGAGGCTACTTCAGATTCTGTGTCTCCCTCTCTCTCTGCCCCTCCCCCGCTCATGCGCGCGCACGCGCACGCTCTCTCTCCCCAAAATAAATAAACATTGAAATAATAAATAAATAAACAAACAAACAAACAATCTATCTACCTTTGGGGCACCGGGGGGGGGGTGGCTCAGTCGGTTGATTTCAGCTCAGGTCATGATCCCAGAGTCACAGGATAGAGTTCTGTGTTGGACTCTGCACTAAGCATGAAGCCTGCTTAAGATTCTCCCCCCTCTCTCCCTCTGACTCTCTCCCCCCTTGCACGCTCTCTCTCTAAACTAAAAAAATTTTTTTAATCTTTAAAAAAATATACAAAGGATTAAACCATGTGGTTCATGGTCTACCATTTACGTAAAAAAGACAAAACAAATAAAACACACACACAGTTGTTTTTACATACATGAGACACTGCTGGAAAGATACTCCCCAAACTAATAGTGTTTGTGGAGAGAGGAACTAACTGAGTTGTGGGGGGGGGGGTGGGTAGAGGATAGGGTGGAAGTGAAACTTTTCACTATATGTTCTGTATTATTTTTTGGATTCTGAACTAGATGAATACATTAAGTCCTCAAAAAATTTAAAATATTTGCCTTACCCAATAAACCCTATCTTCCCCACCACCACTTTTCAGCATGGCATTCAAGGCTCAATTTTACCATTTTAGTCTCATGTCTGTTTATGATCTTCCACACATACTATCATCTAAACACTCTGCTTTCCTTACTTTTTAAAGCAAGGTTTGTTTGGAGCAATCACGTGTGCCTAAAATAGGGACTTCCAAAAATTTTTGACAAGCCACAGTTAAGAAACACATTGTATGTCACAATCCATTATACATAAATTTATGTAACTTAAACAAAACTTTCATGAAACTACACTTATTGTTACTATGTGTGATGTTCTTTGATTATTTTCTATTTCATGTCTTTTAAAAAATGCTGGTCATGGCCGGGGTGGGGGGGGGGCGCTGGATGGCTCAGTCGGTTAAGCATCCAACTTCAGGTCAGGTCATGATCTCACCATCCGGTCCATGAGTTCCAGCCCCATGTCGGGCTCTGTGTAGACAAGCTCAGTGCCTGGAACCTGTTTCAGATTCTGTGTCTCCCTCTCTCTGCCCCTTCCCTGCTCATGCTGTATCTATCTCTTAAAAATAAACATTAAAAAAATTTTTTTAAATGCTGGTCACAAACTACTCATTTCATGAAGCTACTTAAATATAAGCACCTTAGGAAAAAGGCCTAAGTGATCTTTTTATGTCCATGGCATCTGTCCAGCTTTGCACACAGTAAGCAGTAACTAATTCAACAAGAACTATTTAACTAAGTGTTCTGTACCCTATTAAGTACTGGGATAGAAACATGAATAGGAAAATGTTAAATAACTACTTAAAGTTTGGGATAAGCTCTATTTTATTCCAGATCTTTGAAATGAACTATTAGAAATGTATTTAGTATTATTTTATGTCTCATTTCACATGCAACTATTTATATCAAGCAGATTCTAGATCATTTTAAAAGTCTCTTAAATAAAATTATCTTTTTACTTAAGCTCCTAATCATTACTGGTAAATATGCTGCCTTAAAAATTCTTTTTCAGGGGCGCCTGGGTGGCTCAGTCGGTTGGGCGTCCGACTTCGGCTCAGGTCACGATCTCGCCGTCCGTGAGTTCGAGCCCCGCGTCGGGGCTCTGTGCTGACAGCTTAGAGCCTGGAGCCTGTTTCGGATTCTGTGTCTCCCTCTCTCTCTGACCCTCCCCCGTTCATGCTCTGTCTCTGTCTCAAAAATAAATAAACGTTAAAGAAAATTTTTCTTTAAAATTCTTTTTCAATGCAGTCAGATATAAAATAGAACATTCTAACAAGTTTCTAACCTTTATTCCCCAAAACCTCAGCCCCTCCCCTCCAAAATCCATACATATCACATCAAAAACATGTTTGTCTGAAAAAAAAGTGTTTGTCTGAAACAAACAAAACCACACACTCCAAAGAAATGTAAACATGTAGCAAACAAAATGTAAAACTACAGTTCCTGAAATTTGATGCTTTGGGGAATACAGGATTTAAGACAGCAAAGGCACATAAGATTGCACAAGGGGCAAGAGAAGGAACAGAAATGAAGGTAAGTAGTAAGACTAGAATAAAAAAATGAAGAGGACTAAAATAAGAATAAAAAATACAAAAACTACAAAAATAAACACAGTAAGGGAGGAAATCTAGAAATTTTTCTCATTTAACAACGATAGACACCAAGAAAGATATTAAATTCCCACAGGGTGCTGAACTCTGGTTGTTGGCCTAATGGGTAGGGTGTTATTTTTCAAACCATATATTTAAAGAAAGGAAAACACACCACCAAGTTTTCAACAAACGATACAGCAATAAAATCTAATTTATCTTTTTACATTTAGGAAAAATGGCTACAATAAGATACTCAAAATACATCAAAAACTAAGAACTTACAGAAAGGAAACCAGACATGAAACCTAAATTATTTTTCTTTTTACAGCTAGTAAAAAAGGATTTAAATAAGACTAAAATTATCAAGGACTAAGAATTTGTAGTCGCACTTTAAAAAAAAATGTTTGTTTATTTTTGAGAGAGAGCATGAGGAGGGGAGGGGCACAGAGAGATGGAGACAGAGGATGTGAATCTGAAGCAGGCACCTCACTGTCCGCAGCGGGCCAGACATGGGGCTTGAATCCACAAACCTTGAGATCATGACCTGAGCCAAAATCAAGAGTGGTACTCTTAACCAACTGAGCTATCCAGGCGCCCCCCCACCCCGCACTATTATTAATAATACATAAAATTATTTCCATCAGAATTGAAGTATGGACTAGACTTGCCTTCAAATAAAATAAACATTTATATTAAGAATAAATGTTATATTTTCATATATAAACTACCAGCCAGCTCCAAAAAAGGTAGCTGATTTTAAAAGACTATACAGCTACTTATACAAGGCTGAGTACGTAAGAAAAATAATCCCATTATTTAAAACACCCAAAATTCCAACTATTATAAGATACCACATGTAAAAAACAAGACATATTCTTGAGAAGTAAAAAATACTTGTTCCTAGAGAGTTCCTCTCTTTATTATTCTTTCAATTTGGCTAATGATGTCTACTGACACGTATCTGGAATGTAATCTATTTATCAGCCAGCTGTTCTGAGTCAGTGTGGATTTAGAATTTTATAACATGTGGCTTTAGAGCTGTACAGTAAAGGGTAATCTAAAAATAAAGATATCTTTTTAAAAAACTCATTTATTATCATCATTATCAATGATGACACCAACAAACAGTAGACATTGTAACGAGCAGTTTTTCTGCAGTATTTTGTTTACAACTAAACAACCCTAACACAAAGATAATGTTACTCTTCCATTTTGCAAATGAGGAAAACAAGGCTTAGAGAAGTAACTTGCCCAAAGTTATCATGAGTGGCAGATCTCTAATCTAAATCAGGCTGATCAACTCAAAAGTCAGTGCACTTAACCATACTCCTATCTGTAGTCAATCAAAAATAAGCAAACAAACAAAAAAAAATCCCCCAAACTAAAATAACATTAACCAACCACTGCCTCACACTTACCAGGATTTCAAGGTTGTCGAGGAAAGATATTTTTAAACTCAAGTACAATTCTCATTTAAAATCACCCTTAAAAGACATTTGTTTCTTGCAAATGCACTCAGAACCACATATTCTGTTCTAGAAACTAAAAACTCAGGGAGGCAGTACATGCCATCCATACTAGGGACTTCTATGATTAAGCTTTAAAACCGTTTGCGTGCAGAGAAAAAAGTTCTGCATAAATATATGCCAAATAAGCGTTTACTTCAGATACAAAGGATAGCATGGGGGAATGAGAGGTTTGGTGAACTTTTGCTTGGTGTAATACTACATACTTCTACGGTTTCAATTTTAGGAGAGTACTTTTTTTTTTTTTTAGGAGAGTACTTTTAATTTACATTTCAACCAGTCAAAATTAAACAAGCACCTGAAATCCAGATGGTATGAACTTTATTCCCTTTATCTTTTTGTGAAGTTGAACATCTCAAAATAAACTTTCTGAGAATGATCCAAACGAGCATTTATAAAATTAAAGTCAAAAACAAAAACAGTTATAAACAAATGCTTTTCAATTTATTAAAGCAGAAATAGTAAAGAACTATGAAAAATGCAAAGAGTTAAAAAGCTGTATCACTGATTTTAGGCTAAAGAAATGCAATTGAATAGCATGTAATAATTCTGAAATACAGGAAAGGAAAAACAGAAAAAATGTAAGCTATGAGCTCCTGAAACAAAGACATTTAACAGAATCAATTTATCAGGAAACATTTTTTAATGTTTCTTTAATTTTGAGAGAGAGAGAGAGAGAGAGAGAGAGAGAGAGAGGGAGAACACGCCTGTGCTAGCGGGGGAGGGGCAGAGAGAGAGAGGGAGACAGAACCCAAAGCAGGCTCAGCGCAGAGCCCAACACAGAGCTCGAACCCACCAACCTTGAGATCGTGACCTGAGCCAAAGTCAGACGCTTAACTGAGCCACCCAGACGCCCCAGGAGAAATATTTTTGAACCCCAAAACTCTAGAAAAATATTCAAGGTAAAGTAAATAGGCTTCATTAGCAATCACAATCTGCCATAAATACAAAATATATAAAATAACATTATTGAAACTAAAGATGCTGTACACCAGCATATCCAAATAAACACCATATACGTACACGAATGAAAAAATTACCTTCTTTGATGACAAAGTTTTTTCCCTAAAGTGAAGTATTTATTTGCCTCAAACACTGCACTACAGAGGTATTCAAAGAGCTGTGGTGTATTAGTGAAGCAGCATAGTAGTAAAAATGCACTGGACTTGAAACTTAGGCATCTCATTATTTAACTTCCCTGAGACTCAGTTTCCTCATCAACAGAGGAATAATAAGCACTCCCTTATCCACTTCACAAAAGGTTTCTTCTATAATGCTTAAATGAAATAATAAAAGATGCACCTGCTTTGTAGACTGTCACCTGCACTATATGAAAAAAGCTATTGGACTACATGATCTGATCTCTTAAAGCCCTTCCAACTCCAATTCCGTAATTCTACTTTTAATATTGTACAACTCAGGAGCCACATGTGCAATATACCAACAAAGCCAAGTAAGGTGGGCTCATTCTTAAGTAATAACTTACTACTACTACCACCACTATCTGATACTTCCATAGCTTTATAAGGATTAGAATACTGTACAACATTATTACTATGGTTCGGACGTTGTTCTGAGTGTTTTGCATGCACTGACTCATTCAATTTTCAAAGCAACAGAAACTGGTGATCTTAATTGGCTTATTACAAGTGAAAAAGGCACACTGTGACTTATGAAAAAGCTGTACTAGTGATATCATCTTATATTTCTAGATCATAGTGCTTCGAGGTGTTTCTCACATCTTACTGGATTCTTACAAGTAGCTCCATGAGGTAGATAGGACAGTTCTTCTTTCCCTTATTTTACAGAGAAGCAAACTGAAGTCGAGAGAGGTCTAATTTCTTGCTCAAGATCACAAAGGTGATAGCAGCCAAAACCAGATCCCAAATCTGTCTCCTGACTCCTAACCCAGTGTTTGTCCATTACTACACAGCCTCTGCAACTAAAGTCAATAGATGAAAACTACAAATTCTGATGAGTTGAACCAACTTAACTTCTTACAAGGTATTTATCAATATAAAAGACTCTAAGAGTGCTTGGGTGGCTCATTTGGATAAGCTCCTGACTCTTGGTTTCAGCTCAGGTCATGATCTCATGGTTTGTGAGTTTGAGCCCCAAGTTAGGCTAAACGCTGACAGCAGAGAAACTGCTTGGGATTCTCTTTCTCCCTGTCTCTCACCACATCCCTGTGTGTGCGTGCTCTCTCAAAATAAATAAACTTAAAAAAATTAAAAATAAAAAAAACAATTCAAGCTACTAGATTCTGAAATATTTTTTTATATGCAACTGCTGACGCTATAATGGAAAGTAATTTCTTGAAGTGGTTGTGTCAAAAATACAGTAGGGAAAAATATCTTAGTAGTAAGAAGTCTAAATCAGTAATTGCCCTTAATCGTATATTTAAACCAAACACTTCAAATATAGACCCATCTGTTAAGCAAAAGAAACAAACCTGAACCTCAGAGGAAGTCACTGGACTACAATCAGCTGCTCATTTTTTTGGCTAAGGATGGTCTTGCAGTCCAGAAGATAAGACAAACGTAAAGAGCAAGAAAAAGAAATGGCGGGGCGCCTGGGTGCCTCAGTCAGTTGAGCATCTGACTTCGGCTCAGGTCATGATCTCACGGCTCTGGAGTTCAAGCCCCATATCAGGCTCTGTGCTGACACCTCAGAGCCTGAAGCCCCCTTCTGATTCTGTTTCTCCCTCTCTCTCTGCCCTCCCCCTCTCGCATTCTGTCTCTCTCTCTCTCTCAAAAGAAAAAGAAATGGCAAAAGTCTACTACTACAAAGGAAGAAGGATAAAATACAGAGTATTTGCATTTCTTGAGGCCCTTCCTATAGGCAAATAACACCACTTAGCAAGAAGTGCCACAACAGAATGATGTTACCAGATATCATCTTTGGGATCTAGGCTATAGGATTCCATTATAGGTAAAAACTTGATTATACCAAGGTACTCCTTACTGTAAATCCTAATCGGAAGGGTCCAAAATAAACCCGAAATATACCAATATGACTGTACTCATAGTTTATGTCAGAATGTCAGAGTATGTCAGAGTATGTGGTTTGATTATAAAAGAATGCATAAGTTAATCAAGAAATTGTAATTAGAAGAGAACCAAAAGTCTACAGAAGGACTCATTTCAAAGTAAAATCCATATACATCCCACCTCAATATATGCTAGCCAAATCTGGCTATCCACATTAACAGGTACCTGATAGAGTTCTTCTAAATTGTACTTAATCGAAGTACTATTCTGGATAGCTTCCACCGCTTCTTTCAGTTTCTGCCATGTTTCATCTGTGTAGTTCTCCGGTAATTTAGGCTTATCTAGATAATATGTAGAAAGTTGATGTCAGAATATATAGTATATGGTAACGAAAGGATCCATTAAAAGTGCAATAATAGTATTACTGCTTTTTAAGAGTAAATTTTGATTTTTATAATTATTACATCTAAATATTAAAGTAACTACTGGAGGCGCCTGGGTGGCTCAGAAGGTTAAACATCCGACTTCGGCTCAGGTCATATCTTGTAGTTCATGAGTTCGAGCCCCGTGTTGGGCTCTGTGCTGACAGCTCAGAGCCTGGATCCTGCTTCGGATTCTGTGTCTCCCTCTCTCTCTGCCCTTCCCCCAGTCACGCTCTGTCTCTCAAAAATAAATAAACATAAAAAAATAAAAAATAAAGTAACTACTGTATTTAAACTTAGCATAAAGAATAAATTTGAAATGCCAGAATATTGTTCGTCATTTTGACTCACCTATTAGAATTCACCTTTAGGTGAAGTTTTTTTTTTTCTATTGACTGTATTGCTTCAAAAAATAAAAATTCAAGAATCACAGATAAAAAAATAACAATCCTGATCTTATTTGAGGACATGTAAAACCTAGCAAGTCAGTTGACATGCATTTTGTACCTGAGATTTGAAATACTGAATGTCTACTATGTACAAGTACTTTATAAATCTCTCAATCTTCCTAACAACGCTCAAAGGAAGGTATTATCACCCCTATTTTGCAACAGAGGAAACTGAGGCCAGAAGACTCGATTTAGTAAGGCTTGCCCAAGGTCATCATAGCTAATCAATGGCAAAACTGGAATTCTAATCCAAGTCTGTTTGACTCTCACATAAATTTATGCAGCATCTACAAATGAAAAGAAACATCTTAACTCAGGTTTTAATTTAAATTCCATCTATGAGCAGAGTAAAATTTTTAAAAATTAAAACATCCAAATGACTCCAGAACCTATGTAGCATTTTCAGAGTGGAAAGGAATATCTTAACCCGGGCCTTAATTTAAACTTCATTGACCAACAAGGAATATTTTTTTAATTAAAACATTCAAATGTCTTAATGTGTTTTTAGTTTAAGAGGGAGAGAAAAAACCCAAACAAAATCTCTGAAACCAGTATGCAAATGAAATTAGGGATAAAGCTCATCTCTTTAAAAATCCTTGGCTATTACACCCATATACTTGGAGTGGAACAGTGAACACATTAGTCAATTACAATTCACATTCACTTCAGAAAAGTATACTATTAAACCAGAAAGATTACAACACTCTTGAGAACCTGGGGATGGGAGAGGAATGACAGAAAAAAAAGAGAAGGTTAAAAATAAACACTATAACCCTCTGCTTTAGACAAAATAGAGCATATTCTTGATTTTCACACTAATGTTGAAAACACAAGCACCAAGAAGCTAATTTTCTGAATACTAATATTTACCCACAAGGCACTTATCTGGTAAATATTACTTAAGTTCATTCATTTACTTCTCCATTTAATAAACCTCTTAGCAGCTATTACCTGCCAGTTAAGGGTGTTGAAAAACTAAGTCAGAAAACTAGAAACACAGTTAACAGAAAAAAGTAATTCAGCTCAAAATCTGTTGATTTTATATACATCAGTGCATTCATAATACTCTCAATCACATATCTCAAATGTAAAATGAACAAATTTTCCTAAATTTGAACTGCAGGTCAGTACTTTAAAACCCATTTTAGTGAAAAAAAAGATGTAGTAATTGTTCCCATCTTTAAACTAGTGGTACAGAGTTACTACTTATCTGTATACACAGTGTTTTTGACTTCCAAACCCTACCTTTGGAAAGAAATGCAGAGATCATAAATATTTTTCTCCAAATACTGCTTCCACAAGGGGTTTCAAGAATATAATGTTCAACATTACAAATCTAACTATAAATCTTCACTGAGCATGAAAAGATCACCATTGCTACCTGCATTTCTAGGGACTAGAAAATGTGGCCTACTGAAGCATAAAAATAAAAATCACCAGTACGAAAGCTCACTATGCACCTGAAATAAATAAACCTCTTTAGAATACAAATTTCTCACCTGTAAAATCCGGATCAATCATACCGATTCTCAGTATTGTAATGAGTAACAGTAGATAGAAGAAGCTGAGCCAGACCTCAAAATACTGCCCAGAAACACTCGGTGTATGCTTCAGCACAAGGATACTAACCACCCCCGGAAAATGAACCCTCCACCCAAAAAAGGACCTCCCTCCACCTCATTGATTATGCATAAAACATTAGGCCACCTCTATACTGTTTAATATATTAACATAAACAGAGCACGTGACCGCTCAAGTGTCAAATCCTTAGTAGGTGATTATGGATTTTGGCCTTGGTTACCTTTAAAGTTCTTGATCACTAACTTCTTAGCAGAGCCAGGCTTGCTGTTAGCAAAGCTAGAAGTGGTGGTAGAAGATTTGGCTAGGCCGTTTGCATGATGAACTGAAGCCACAGAAGAGATTAATATACTCTTATTTTTAAGTTGCTGCTGCTGAGATGTTGCAGCAGTTGGTGAAGATGAGGAGGAAGAAGAGGAGGATTCCTCAGCCATCTTCGCATCAAACCCTACAAACTCCAGGGTGTCTTCAAAACGCAGCTTCTTCTGTATCGGTACGTGGCTGGAAGTAGCCACTGAAACCCCCAGGCAGAAGGACGAGGTTGAAGGGGATGCCGAATCCCTGGGTTGTAAAGGAGGAGTGGAAGAGGAAGAGGTGGAATCAAAGTCTTCTCTCTCGTTACTACTATTACTGCCGCTACTGCTGCTGCTGTTTAACTTTCTCTTCTTGGCAGAGGTGGGCGGAGTGGTGCTGGTATTACCATCAGTGGCAGATCTGACCTCCTGAGCAGCAGCAGCAGCTGAGGGATTGGGGGAAGAAAAACCTGTTGGAAACATGAAAATAGCGGGGTCAACAGGCAGAGGAGCATCAAAAACCTACGTTTATATGCCTGCGTGCGTGTAGGAGAGAAGGTGGCAATGCTAGAGGGGGAAGGGAAGAAAGAGAGGAGAAACACAGAGGACGAGAAGGAAAGTGAAGGGGGGGCTACACCGGGGGAATGGGAGGGTTTGGGAAGGCGGATAGGCTGACACCAGGAGTGAGCAGAACGAGGGGGGAGAGCGAATGAGGAGGCAGACAGGTAAACGGCGGTGCCGTCCCCCTCCCCTGCTTTTCGGTCTCTCTCCCCCCTTTCTGCTGGAGCGACTCAGTGAGTCTGTGAGGCTGCAGCTCCTCCTCCTGTTCTCCCTCTCTCTGGGAGGGGAGATGCCGTGGTTGGGGGGAGGGGGGAGGGGGAGAGAACCAAGGCTTGTTATTGTCAATAGCACAAGAGGCTAAAGATGGCGCCACTTCCGGTCACGCGGCGGCGAGGGAGGGGCGGCGTCTGTGCTCGGGAGTGGGGGGTGGAGAGAAGCACTGCAAGGCGCCCGAGGGGCGGGGGTGCTGGCTCCTGGGGAGGCGGCGGGAAAGCGGCAGCTAAGGCGCCCAAGACGCTCGTGCTCCTTCCCTAGCTCTCGCTGTTCCTCCCCCTCCCTCTCCCGCTCCCCTTCCTTGGCAGCACTCTCCTCCCCCGGTCCGCCGGTAACTCCCACCCCCTCCTTAACGGTCCCGCGGGAAGCTTCGCGCTGCAGCGCCCTTACCGGAAGTGACTGGGCAGACACTTTTCATAGCGCCCAGATCCCGAAGCCCCCAGGTCCGCAGGACTTGAGTGGGGGGGGTGGGGGAGGGAGAAAAGGGGGGTAAGAGAAGTGGAAAGGGAGGAGGGGGCGGGCTTTCTAGACACCTCCCGAGCTCCTGATTGGAGCTTTCTGAACGCGAGGCGGGAGGGGTAGGGGGAAGGTGGCGGGAGAAGCAGCGGGAAGGAGCCTGAAGGGGAGGGAAGGTGGTGACGGTGAGGGGCGGGGTGAGCTAGCTGGGAAAAAAGAGGAGGAGGAAGACAGGAAGGGAGGGAGTAAAAAGTAAGGGAACCGAGAATGGAAACTTTGAAAGAGATAAAGGAATAAGGAGGGGTTGTAAGGCATGGGGAGTAACCCGAAATGAAGGAAAATATGATCATGGCATTATGCCTGCTGCTAAGAAGGAATGTCCTGACGTTAAAATAGGAAAGGAAAAAGATGTTAGATACAAAGAAAATGAGTTTTTGCTTCGATTGAGCTATAAATTGTTTCTCTTATGTCAAGGACACTGCTGACCCAACACTGAATAGGGCCTGAATTTTGATACCTTTTTCAGTAACGTAGCTGTAAAATCTTTTTACCTTCCTACCAGGAGCATTTTCTAAGATGGCTGGCCAGAGTTAGGGTGCATTCTAAGGTCCAAGAAATAAGCAGGTAACTAACACCCCCCCCCCCACACACACAATACACAACGACCTCCTCAGTCATTAATCCAATAATTTACAGACCAAACAAAGCGACTTTTACCAAATCTCAATTCAGAACTGTTTCAAAGAACACATTTTGGAAGAATGATATTGGCAAAAATCAATGTTTTCTACCAATATATTCCACAAGCCCCAATTCCAAAATAGATTACTCTTAAGAACAAACCTCTAAATGTGGTTAAATTAGCAGCACTAACCTTGTAAATTTCCTGCTGGGAGTTTTTGTTTAACCTGAGGGCATGGGGGGGGTGGGGCACAATGTCAAATAAAACTAAATCTGCCAACCTGTTGATCATTCTAATTGCAGAAACATCCAACTGAAAGACTTTATGCCACACATGTTATCAGGTCCCTACCATTGAGAAGCCAGTAGGGGAAAAGGGTTACAAAACTAATTTCCCTAACAGTTGTATAACATATGTACAAAGTGCTCCGGAAACATGTGAATCAAGAAATTCGGAAGAATTTTGGAATAATCGGTTTCACATAGGAATTGTTTATGCTGGGTGTCAGAGTAGGAACTGCCAAAAAGACGAGAGAGGGGGGAGGTCAAAGGCATTCTGGGCAGTGCAAATGGGCAAAGCAGGGAGTTGTGAAAGGGCCTGGCCTGTTTATGGAAATACGGAAAGTGCAATGAAGCTACCAAGTAAGATGTCGTTAGAAGTAAGGAAAATGAGGCTCAAGAGTGCCTGGGTAGAGGCCAAGAGCAGTCCACCCAAAATGTAACACAATGGCATATTGATTATTTTGAATTGAAGCTACTTGGGAAACCACTGGCACAAGAACACGCAGACCCTGTTCTGTCCCCATGAAAGCAAGAAACAAATCTCCCATAAGGCAAATATGCTCCCTGTACTAAGAAAGAAAAAGACATCCTTATCACCAGTAAAGCTGAGAAAGCTGCAGAAACCAACGTTTTTCTAATCTACCTCAACCTAAATTCCGCTTAGAATTCCGTAATTTAATTAAAGCTCTCAAACACCTGTTTTCTTTATCCCTTCAATTCCTCACAAATTTACTGTCTCATTGTCTAAAATGTATTAAGAACTGCCTGCCTTGGTCATTTCTTGAGATCTCTGTGCCCACATAATAAAACTTTGGGGTTTTTTTCCTCCTATTAATCTGTCTCCTGTGAATTTAATTCTTAATCCAGCTGGAAGACCTTGAAGGGTAGAGGAAGAATGTTTCCTTCCCTCCTCTGGCACACAAAGCCAAAAATCTGGTCTACTCTGTGGGCTAGGTTAGACAGCAAGGAAAGGAGGGAGCAAGCTAGGCTTTTAAAAGCAGGGGAGTAACAGGACTGTGGATGGAGTAAAAGCAGTTTGTATTGAATAGTTTTAGAGAGACAAATCAGAACTCTAAGAATGAATCAATTTTCTAGCTGTCATACAAGCCCACTTTATTTATTTATTTATTTAATAAATTTAGATCTTCATAAGTCTGTAGTTAAAATGCAAATCCTTCTAGAAGAGGTACCACCTGGAACCACTATCAGCTTTATGCTGTTTGATGACAATTGGCTGAGAGCAAGGCTCTAATGGAACTTAGGCCCTAGGACCATAGAGAACAGAGATGGAGGCCAAAAAGAGGGGGAATGGATTCCTATCTGTTTTGAATGTACCATTTTGTTCTGACTGCCTAAAATGACTGTCAACTCTTAAAGCCAGGAAAGGTATCCTAAAGCATTAACCTCCTTTAGTGTGTCTCATATTTCACATGATGCTGAACAACTGTAAATGCAAAGTAAATACTGAAAATTTCATTGAATGAGAAAATAATGCCGTGTCTTTACATCTTTACAAGGGAAGATTAGCTAATTTTCCGGATTTAATGAACAAGGTTGTTCCAATTTGTGTAGTTATAATTTCTTAGAAGGGTGTGTGGATGGGCCAGCTGATAATGGCCCAAATTGATACATTTTCTAGAAGGATTTGCATTTTAACCAAGTACTTTTCAAGACCAAGAAAAATGGGCCTTGTTTTAATTCATGTAATTATATTTCTTAAAGGGTATATGGAAGTGCTGGCTATTTTTAAAATTACAAATATTAGTACAACAGAAAGGGAATGGACATAAAGGTAGAAAACGGCTTTTGCCATACAAAGATAAACTTTTATACTAACATAAAGCATAGCTGAGTCTTGTTAATATTCAACTACACTCTGGTAATAATAGCTCCCAATCTGACAAGATTATCTAAGCCCTTCGGTTTTCCAAGTTACATGTTAGCTCTAAAAGCACAGATCCTTGGCTCTTGAGCACTAGCTCACTTTGAATGACCCAGCAGTCCTACCTACTATTTAAGTTTTCCATGAAATATCCTTAAATGAGTTTTGTGGAAAAATATTTTTCTTTTTTATCTTGTTGATTAACACGAATCTTCCTTTTGATATCTTAACAACCTTATTTTGTGCCAGCTCAATCCTCACATATTTAGCATATCTTAATATGGAGATGTAATTTTAATAATGATTTTTTTTTTATTTAGCATTTAGATTTTGTGGCACAAACCAACTTAGATATTACTATATGATGTGTGAGGACCAGAATTTTGTGTCTTCTTGGACCCTTGAACCAATTTAAAAAGAAAAACCTTCCATATTTCTTTGTAAAACATCTTTTACATCAAGAATCAAGTACACCCAAACATTTGCCAACCGTTGTTAAACACATTCTCAACATTAAAATACATTTCTCAAGGTTGAACTCACTGAAACCACAATAATCAAGACTGCAATGTAGAACACCATACAATTATGGCCATTATCAGACTAAACCAGATTGGGCACTTAACACATATTCCATATATAGAATCTTTCATCTTGTGAGTTCAACTCATACCTTAGAAACATTAATTAAACTTTACAGTGCTGCCAGATGAAGTATAGTTACTACTGGTATTCTTTTAATCAAGCAAATAAACCTGTAGCTTCTTATAAAGGTAAACATTTATAAAGAAAGATATACAAAAACAGAGGACAAGTTTTTCTAATGTCCATTCCCCTATTTTGGCAGGCATGTCTCTAAAAGAGAGGGGTGCTGTGGTGGCTCAGTCGTCAGTTAATCGTCCGACTCTTGGTTTTGGCTCTGGTCATGATCTCACAGTTCGTGAGTTCTAGCCCCACATCAGGCTCTGCAATGATAGTGCAGAGTCTGCTTGGGATTCTTTCTCTCTCTCTCTCCCCCTCTCTCTGCCCCTCTCCTGCTCATGCTGTCTCTGTGTCTCAAAATAACTAAAATTCTAAAAAACTTTAAAAAAGAGTGTAACCTGATTCCCTTTTTTGATCACGGGAATTTCCCAAGTTACTTTGTTTTGTGTCTTCTCCAGACATCTCAGAGCAGTGATTTGTCGGTGATAGACACCCCTGGAAGCCTTGTTGTCCACAGGTGGAATCTTCCTTAAATAGGAGATAGTGATTGCTCCGGAGAATACTAAAGATATTTCTGCAGCAAGCATTGTTTAAGAATGTGTCTAGAAAAGACAACTGGTGGGTAAAACGTAGTCCATGCTGCCTATCGGCCTTTCTGAAGGACCATCTTTGAAGCAGGGAAGTACAGAAGTGTTAAACCAGGCAGTGGTGAGGTAGTCAACATGATGTCATAATAAGGGCTCTGTGATGCTCTCAACAGCAAGGGGCTGCTAGGAGACGACTGGGGAGGTCAAAGCTTAAGCAAAGATGATCCAACTACATACACCCTTTGCCCATCCTAGAGTTGCTTTTTTTTTTAATGTTTATTTTTGAGAGACAGAGAGAGCGTGAGCAGGGGAGGAGCAGAGAGAGAGGGAGACAAAGAATCAGAAGCAGGCTCTAGGCTCTGAGCTGGCAGCAGAACCTGACGTGGGGCTCAAACCCACGAACCATGGGATCAGGACCTGAGCCAAAGTCAGACGCTTGGGGCGCCTGGGTGGCTCAGTCGGTTAAGCGGCCGACTTCGGCTCAGGTCATGATCTCGTGGTCCGTGAGTTCGAGCCCCGCGTCGGGCTCTGTGCTGACAGCTCAGAGCCTGGAGCCTGTTTCAGATTCTGTGTCTCCCTCTCTCTGACCCTCCCCCGTTCATGCTCTGTCTCTCTCTGTCTCAAAAATAAACGTTAGGGGCGCCTGGGTGGCGCAGTCGGTTAAGCGTCCGACTTCAGCCAGGTCACGATCTCGCGGTCCGTGAGTTCGAGCCCCGCGTCGGGCTCTGGGCTGATGGCTCAGAGCCTGGAGCCTGTTTCCGATTCTGTGTCTCCCTCTCTCTCTGCCCCTCCCCCGTTCATGCTCTGTCTCTCTCTGTCCCAAAAATAAATAAAAAACGTTGAAAATAAATAAATAAAATAAATAAATAAACGTTAAAAAAATTAAAAAATAAAGTCAGACGCTTAATCGACTGAGCCACTCAGGCACCCCTCCTAGAGTTGCTTTATAAAGGAAGAAACTTGATAAAAAATGCTAAACCTGTGGTGCTCAGTGCAATGTAAATAAATATAACACAGATCTCATATTTTTAACAAAATCATTTATCTTCTACGTAAAATTATCTCATCAACTTAAGACTTACTGACTTGGGTACATCAAACATTTGAGGACTTAGCCCCTTAGCACAGAGATTTTACCTATAGTCTTACCGTGAACCATCTGGAAAGCAGTTTTCAGGACTGAAAGTTAGGGCCAGGCCATTTTCCCTGTGGGTTTGGGGTAGGGGACTGGATCAACCACAGATGACTTTTTTCTTTGGTGCTGCCATGCACTTGCTTATTGTGGAGTTGCTGGGCCTATTTTTAACTTTCCCTTCACTTTATCAATGACTATCATAGTCCCCGCCCCCGCACCACCCCGTCCCGCTTCAAGGTTTGATATTCCAATAGCATTTGGCTTTTCTTTTTCTCCAGAGCAAGGCCAATTTAGGTTTAAACCAGTGGTTCCCAACTCCAAGTAAACAACAGAATTGCCTGGGGACTTAAAAAACAACACACCTTTGCCCAGGTTTGAAACCAGTCCAACTGAATTAGAATCTCTGTGAGTAGGGCCTCAACTATCATTATTTCTAAGAAGTTCTCAGGGTGAATCTACATACCTCCAAGATTGAGACCACAGCTGTAGATGAACTAAGTACCATCATGATTTGAATGAAGCTGATAAGCCTTTGTACTCTTTAATGCCCGAAATTTCACAATTATTTATTCATTCCTTTTGATAAAAATAGTCTCCTTCTCTAAGAATCCTTTTTTCAAATGCAAATTAGCCAGGGAGACTCAGTTCCTGACCCTTTAAGGTGAATGGTTCTGGGGAACAAAGGATAATACAAAAGTCCTAAATGCCTGGAGGTAAACAGAACAAGAACGAGGCATTGCAATGGGGGATGTGGGGGGGGGGTAAAGTTACCAGCAGGGGAGGAAAGATTTCTGAGAGTACATTTTGCTGACCTCACAGTATTGCCTGGGGCCAATCCTGCTTTGTGATGACTGCATATTTAAGATCTAGTCAAGTTTATCTCAGCTGCCAAAAGCTTATTCAAAGAAATTTAAATATTTTTTATAAACAAAACAAAGACCAGACATTGAGAATGTAGATTTGGGACTATCTATAAATGCCCAACTCTGAATTATTCACCATATGGATGTTTCTATTGCCAAGTGATCTGTTTTTCCTGATTCCATTAAATGTCCTTTATTCCCACCAATAGCATTATTTTTCTTGCCAATTCATTTGGTCATTCAACAAAAATGTATTGAGCAACTACTCTGGGCAAGGCATGGTGCTAGATGTCATAAGGGAATACAGAACTAATACGAAATTCCATTTGTGGTTGATTTTACAGTTTTTCAAAGCACTTTCACACACAATCTTATTTTATCCTCATAACCACACTGTGAGGTCAGGTGCCATCCCCATTTTACAGATGAGAAACAGACTCAGAGAAGGAGGTTTAAATGACTTGCCAAGGACACGAAGCACACAGACATAAACCAAACACACTTTTTCTCCAAACCCAAATAAGGTACTTCCTGTAATTTCTAGTTTAGTAAGGAGACATGCCATAAAATTGTCTCAAGTAATAGACAAGTTAGGAAAAGACGTTCAGGGTCCCACTCACCAGAAGAAAAAAAAGTGAGGAATAAAAAATAACTCCTTTATTGAGATGAGCCAAATCACAGAGCCCAATAGGAGACCAAGCTTGGATTCAGTTCAGGCAGGATCCAGCAGCAAGCAATACACATTTAAGGAGACAGTAGCAATTTGGTTCTAGAGAATCAGTCCATTCTTTGGCTGGACCCTCAGCCCAATGGCTGATCTTCACTAGAGGTAGAAACCAGTTCCTTCTCCTAGCCAAATCTAGACAAACACTGAACAAGCCTTGCCTAAGGACCTGTCACTGAGTATACAAAGACAACCCTTGCCCTCAAACAGTTCTCAATTGGCCTAGTGGGTGAGGCAGACAATTAGAGAACAGAGTGATAAAAGCTGCTTTAGGAGCACAGAAGAGAGACACCTGCACAGCCTAGGAAGGTGGGGTGGGGTGGGGTAGAGAAAAGGTGGGCGTGAGGAGTTACAAATAGCTTCCAAAGAAAGTAATTTAATTAAAATTTTTTAACATTTTATTTCATTTTTTGAGTGAGACCATGAGCAGGGGAAGGGCAGAGAGAGACACACAGAATCTGAAGTAGGCTCCAGGCTCTGAACTGTCAGCACAGAGCCTGACGCAGAACTGGAACTCATGAATTGCAAGATCATGGCCTGAGCCAAAGTCGGAAGCTCAACCGACTGAGCCACCCAGGTGCCCCGAAAATAATTCAATTTAAATCCATGAGGGTAAGTGGGAATTAACCCGGCAAGGAGAATGGGAGGAGGCAAGGGGCACAAAGAAGGAAACTAGGGTGCATGTTTAAATCCTAAAGGTGAGAAAGACTCAAGACATATTCATGATCAGCAAGTAAACTAGTTGTCAGTGAATAGTTTAGTTTGTCCTAACTGATCCCCCTGGAGTGCTATGGAGGGGAATTAAGGCAGCATCCCAGTCTCATTTATGGTATAGTAATTCCTAGGCTTCTTAGCACCAGGCCTTACTCGTATCCCCTACTTGGAGCTGTGGCTGTTACAGCATATACTTGGCGCCCAGGAAGAGACAAGCCACAGGTACTTGAGGAATCAGAAAAGACAGTTTACTGAGCACCAGTGCCGGCCCAGTGGAGTCACCTCCAAAGCCTGAGCCCCAAACCTTGGCATCAGCCTCCTTTATGGCTGGGATGGTAGGGGGTTGAGAGACAAAAAGGGGAAGGGGCCTTATCAGTGGTGCTAACTGGGCAGTTGGTGGACACAGGAGGCAAACAAGATTACAGAAGCCAAAAGTATGCAAGGGGAGAATCCAGCCTCGGGCATCTGGCTGGACCCTTTTATCTTGTTTTTACTAGCAAGCTTTTCTTCTCATTCCCCCCTCTTGATTCTCCAGCTGCGGTAGCACTTAGAGAAAATCAGTTTGTGGGGCCCAGGGAATGAAAGGAGGGGCGAAGACCATTCTGGCTTCCTCCTGTTGGACAGGGACGTCAAAGGAAGGGGTGAGGCAGCTAGGGTTCTTCATCATAGAAAGGAGAGTAGCGACAGCTAGAATAGTCCAACTGGAGCATCCATATGGTGCTCCAAGAGTTCCATGAATCTGCTAGTTCCTGTCTTCCTTTGTTGATTCACTCCTTTAACTGCTGGACTGTACCTCAGACTTTCCCTGATTGGATGACACAGAAGCAACAACCTTCATTTCGGAAGAGACACAGTCCTCTCCTTTGGGCAGTTAGCAGGTCCAGCCCTACAGCAAAGAGTATAGCAACGAGTATGGAAACAGAAATAGGTGGGGATGACAATGAAATCTGAGAGAGAACGATTTGGTATAGTTCATTTAAGTTGCGTGGTGATTTCTTCAAGCTTCTGGTTACAGAGAGAGTTCTCAGGTGTTGGCTGCCAGCCACGTATAGTCTGTTGTCTCCTTAAGGGTGGTCTGTAGAGGATCATTCTGTTAGCAGTTACTTTTCATTCCAAGTGGTTGTCAGGTGACAGGTGGGCTGCCTTTACTCCAGAATGGTGGATCCAGGTTAGTCCTGCACCTTGAGAGCTGTGGGTGTGGTTAGCACAAGAAGGTCCCTTCCAGGTAGGTTTAAGCAGTTCCTTTTTCCAATCTTTTATCCAAACCTGATCCCCAGGTTTGTGGGGGGGTACAGTTATTCCTAGGGAAATAGACATCCTGTCTGTCACCCATCTATGTATCTCAAATACAGTTTTCCCTAGTCCGTTTAGTCGTTTTTGTATTTCTCAATTCCCTAGCTTTCAGGTCCCCCTTGAATTTGACTAGTGGAGGGGGTCTTCCATGTAGGATCTCGAATGGGGAGAATCCTGTTTTTTCCCCAGGGTGTGCAGTGTATTCACAGAAGAACTAGGGGTAGTGTATCTGGCCAGGGCAAGTTCGTTTCCTGACATAGTTTTGCCATGGCTGATTTAAGGGTCCGGTTCATACGTTCCACTTTCCCTGAACTCTGGGGCTGGTAGGCTGTAAGTTCCACTGGATACCTAGGGTTTTGGCTATTTGTTGTGCCACCTCAGCCATGAAAGCTGGGCCATTGTCTGAGCCTCTGGTTAACTGAGAATGATACCCCTTGGCAAGGCCTTGGTTACTTCTCTTGCCTTTTTGGTGTGTGTGGGATAGGCTTCAACCCAGCCCGAAAACGTGCAGATAAATACCAAAAGATATTTGTATCATCCGCTGGGTCTTATTTTGGTAAAGTCTACCTCTAAATCTTCGAAGGGTGCCTGACCACAGCGTTGGATTCCCATGGGCCCACTGGGGCCTTGTTTGGCATTATTCTGAGCACAGAGGAGGCAGTGTTGAGAGACTGAGGCACAGAGTGATGGGAGTCGAGCAATTACATAGTAACAGCTCAGTAAGGTTTCAAGGGCGGTTTTTCCTAGGTGGGCAAGCTCAGGCTGCTGGAGAACCACCTAGTGGGCTCGCTGCTCTGGTGATATAGACTCTTTGGTCTGGAAGTACCCACCACCCTTCTTTTGTCTGGCCTCCTTTTTCCTGCTGTGCCCATTTTGTTTCTTGGATTGTGTGCCTTGGGGAACCGGGCAGTTCCGGGGCCAGCATGATTTTTGAGGGTGTTGTTTTCCTGCTGCTTGGTTAGCTGCAGCATCAGCTCGTCTGTTACGTTCCGACACTGAGTCCTTTCCTCTTTGGTGTCCCTTGCAGTGGATGACTTGGTTTCCAGACTGCCCTTAATAGTTTTACGATTTCTTCCCGATTTTTTATTTCTCTTCCTCCTGCACTCAAAAGTCTTCTCTCCTTGTATAGAGCCCCACGTACATGTAGAGTGGCAAAGGCATAGCTCAAGTCCGCATATACGTTGGCCTGTTTGTCTTTGCAGAGTTCTGGTGCTCTTATTAGGGCCTACAGTTCTGCTCTTTGGGCTGACCATCCTTGTGGAAGGGCCTTTGCTTCTATGACCTCAAAATCAGAGACTACTGCATAACCAGCATATCTTTTGTCTTCGTTCATGAAGCTGCTGCCGTTGGTGTACAGGATGAGGTCAGGGTTTGTAAGAGCCTGTCTAATAGGTCGGGTCAGCTAGAATAGACTTCATCAAGTACCTCTAGAAGATCATGCTCTGGGGTCCCTGCTGCTGTGAGCAAGGAAGTGGCACGGTTTATAGTTGTTATGGCTCCCAATCTTTTTTTTTTTTCTTTAGATTTACATCCAAATTAGTTAGCATATAGTGCAACAATGATATCAGGAGTAGATTCCTTAGTGTCCCCTTACCCATTTAGCCCATCCCCTTCCCTCAATCCCTCCAGTAACCCTCATTTTGTTCTCCATATTTCTGAGTCTCTTATGTTTTGTCCCCCTCCCTGTTTTTATATTATTTTTGTTTCCCTTCCCTTATATTCATCTGTTTAGTCTCTTAAAGTCCTCATATGAGTGAAGTCATATGATTTTTGTCTTTCTCTAATTTCACTTAGCATTATACCCTCCAGTTCCATCCACATAGTTGCAAATGGCAAGATTTCGTTCTTTTTTGATGGCCAAGTAATACTCCATTGTATATATATACCACTTCTTCTTTATCCATTCATCCATCGATGGACATTTGGGCTCTTTCCATACTTTGGCTATTGTTGATAGTGCTGCTATAAACATGGGGGTGCATGTGTCCCTTTGAAACAGCACACCTATATCCCTTGGATAAATGTTATGGCTCCCAATCTTATTCATGGGTCCTCACATAGCAGTCCCTGATATTGTGTCATCTGAGCATGCATTAGCCAGTGTCGCCCTCTGGCATCCATCAAGGTAATAACAGAATGGGGAACCTTAACATTTAGGTTTGCCCAAACATGAGTTTGTCTGCTTCCTTGATTAAAAGTGTGGTGGCTACCAGGGCCCTCAGACAGGGAGGCCACCCTGCCGCAACTGAGTCAATCTGCTTTGAAAGGTATGCCACTGGTCTTTGCCAAGGTCCAAATTCCCCAGTGAGAACCTCCAGGGCCACCCCATTATTCTTATGTACCAACAGGTTGAAATCTCGTGATCTGGGAGTCCCAAGGCTGGTGCCTCCATGAGTTTTGTTTTTATGGTCTTTATGAAAGCCTTTTCTTATTAGGGCCGCAGAAAAGGGGTGCTCTCTCTTCCCTCTTTAGCGCCTCATATAGAGGTCTGGCCAACTCTGAGAAACCTGGGATCCATATTCAACAAAATCCTGCTGCTCCCAGGAACTCTCGGATCTGCCAATGGGTAGCAGGAACCCGAATGACACAGATTGCCTGTTACCTTTCGGCTCCCAACTTCCGTTTGCCTTGGGTAATTGTGAAGCCCAAATATTTAACTTCCTGTTGGCAAATCTGTGGCTCCTACAATGGTGACTTCTCAACCTGACAGAGGTGCCACCTTGTGCCACCACAGAGTGTTCAGCCCCAGTGTCGACCACGAAGTCTATTATTTGGCCCCCCACCTTCATTTTGACCATGGGCTCATGGGGGCCTAGTTAGCTAGAGTTCAGTCTTTCCTAGTAAGAGTCCACTCCTGTCAGTCCGATCAGGTCAGCCTTAGGTGGTTCTGGTTGGTAGCATCTGAGTGAAGAGGTTTTTGGTTTCCCTTTTTGGCGGTTGGGCATTCATTTTTCCAGTGTCCACATTCCTTGATCCCGTCCCCGTGGGGCCCTACTTTTTTGTTCTTGCATCCCTCATGGTTTCTGTGGGGGCCCTTCCGGAGGGGGTGGTTGCCTCAAGGCCACAGCCAGAAGAGCTGCCTTTTGTTTCATTCTTCAGTCTGCCTCCTTTCTGGCACCTTGATCCTAGTTTACAGAAATCTTGTTGGCAATTTCCAATAATTCGGTGGGATTTTTTCCAGGGAATCCTTCCAATTTTTTTGCGCTTCTGTCTAATGTCACTTTGGGCCTGTCCCACAAAGGCAGCATTGACCATGCGCTGATGCTTCTAGGTCGAATGGAGTGTAAATTCTGAAGGCTTCACATAAATCTTTCATAGAAATCAGCTGGACTCTCTTCTGAAGGCTTTTGTAGGACCTCAGATACCTTTGCCATTTTGGTGGGCTTTTTGGCCCCTGCTTCTACTCCTGGAGGAAGGCGGGTCAGTATCTTCCTAATCTGGCCCTTCCCACCTCTGTGTTAGGGTTAGGGTTAAGGTCCCAGCAGGGCTCCTCTTCGGGCATACCTTCCCATACTCAAGCCTCAACTTCTAGATTCCCATCTGGTGCCTGAGTCTGGAGCCATTTTCTGGCTTCAGTGACAATTCGTCAGTGCTCTTCCATGTTGAAAAGGGTAAGCAGAAGCTGCTTACAGCCGACCCAGGCAGGGCAGTGAGTCTGGATTATGGATTCTAGGAGATCTATCATTGCCTGTGGCTTCTCAGAGTAGGGTGGCATGTGGTGTTTCCAGTTGAGGAGGTCAGTAGTGGGGAATGGTTGGTAGTAGAAAACCAATCCCCCTCTTGTAGGGTCCCATTGGGGCCTATTCTCTGGGGACCCCTAGTCTCCCACAATGGCATCTGCATTGCCGTTGGGGGCCTTGGACCTTGAGCCACAGACCTAAGACATCTCCCTACCAGTTCAGGTGTCCCAAGTTGGGGCGGGCTGGCTGCTGGCAGAGGCGTGACCGACGGAGGTGGACTATCAGGCAGGCGAGGTTCCCCTCCCTCAATTGACGGGATGCTGGGGCATATGGGGCTGAAATGGAGAGACTTCTGAAGTTTCTTGGGAGAACGGGGGACAGTTTTTTCTGCTGTGAAGTCTTCTTGGCCTGTGCCACTAAGATCCTACATTGTCCCTTATTATTAACGCAGAACTGGACCCAAGGAGACTTGATTTGGGCTATTTCCAGCCATTGATCAACGTATGGGAATTGACCTGGGAGGCCAGGGTCTCCACTAACTACTTTATAAATAGCTCAGACTTTGGGGACATCTAGGGTGCCCTCTGGGGGCCAGCCTATACCAAACATGGGCCATTCTAATTCACAGAGGGTGTGTAACTTCCCGGGGGTCAATTTGACCCCACAGTCACCTGAAAATCTCTTTTTAAAATTCTTTTTTTTAAATTATTTCTGTTATTCTTTTTTTTTAACTTTTTTTTTTACATTTATTTATTTTTGAGACAGAGAGAGACAGAGCATGAACGGGGGAGGGTCAGAGAGAGAGAGAGAGAGACAGAATCCGAAACAGGCTCCGGGCTCTGAGCTGTCAGCACAGAGCCCGATGCTGGGCTTGAACTCACGGACCACGAGATCATGACCTGAGCCGAAGTCAGACGCTTAACCGACTGAGCCACCCAGGCACCCCATCTTTTTAAAATTCTTAATCATACATTCAAAAACAGTTGGTTTTGAGGAAATTCTCCCCATCCTGGTATCCTAGATAGATCCCTCCCAATGTATGGTGTCGCAGGACAAACACGAGGGAAGAGGTCACTTTGTCCACCTGGCCGCTCCCCTCGCGGGGATTTAGACGCCTCTTAGCATTGGCAGGTCAGTATAAACCCCTAACTCGGATCAGGCATGTGCGGACCTGATTCTGCCTTGAGCCATATGAGGTCGTCACGGAATTGCAGGGTAGGACCCACTCAGGCTCTGTAGCCAAGACCGTGGAGCACGGGCACTCACACACACATTCAGACTGCAGACTTCCACCCAGGACTTCCCTGTCCTATGTGGTGTCTGAGTCACCTGGGAGGTGATCAGACTACCCTTCCACCTCTAGGGCAGGCCTGAACTTGGTTCTGGGTCCCCAGGGACACTTACCCGATCTGATGTCCTATCCTGGCAGAATTTTCTGATTCCCACTGGAGTCTGTCTGAGCACAGCGGGGGCCAACTATTGCCAGGCCCAGTGAGGGTTGGGATCCAGTGAAATCAGTGGTGCTGTACCTTCCTTTCTGTCACAGAGCCCTTGAAGAGTGGCCTCTCCACTAGCCTCCACCAACGGTGGCTCAAGGGGCCAAGGCAGCTAACGAGTTTCCCTGCCAAAGCACCAAATGTTACAGCAAATACTCGGTGCCCAGGAAGAGACAAACCACACGCACTTGGGGAATCAGGAAAAGATTGTTTTTTGAGCAAAGGTGCTGGCCCAGTGGAGTCACCTCCAAAGGCTGAGCCCCAAACCTTGGCATCAGCCTCCTTTTATGGCTGGGATGGTAGGGTGTTGAGAGACAAAAGAAAAGGGGTACAGGGCCCTTAACAGTGGTGCTAACTGGGCAGGTGGTGGACACAGGAGGCAAACAAGATTACAGAAGCCAAAAGTATGCAAGGGGAGAATCCAGGCTCGGGCATCTGGCTGTCCCTGTTATCTCATTTTTACTAGCTTTTCTTCTCATTGCTACCGATAATAATTCATTTAAAAAATTTTTTAATGTTTATTTTTTTTTGAGAGAGAGAGAGAGAGAGAGAAAGAGAATCTGAAGCAGGCTCCAGGCTCTGAGCTGTCAGCACAGAGCCCGATGTGGGGCTGGAACTCATGGACTGCGATCATGACCTGAGCCGAAGTCTGATGCTTAATCGACTGAGCCACCCAGGCACCCCATACTGATAATAATTCTTGCTTTGAGCCACACTGGTTCAGTAATCGCAAAGTTGGGGGAGTGCAGGGAAAGATAAGCATGGGAAATAAAGTAATAAGAATGAGATGAGATAATACAGATGCACATGTAACCACAGTACTGGACAATGCTACAAGAATTCAGATGAACTGGAGCAGAGTTTGGGAAAGGAAAGTCAGTCGACTGAACCCAGCCAGCTGCCTATTTTTATAAAGAAAGTTTTATTGGAATACTGCCATACACATTCATCTACATATTTTTGGTGGTTGCTTTTGTACTAAAACAAGAGTTAAGTAGTTGGGACAGATCATAGAGCCAGCAAGAGCCTAAAATATTTCCTATCTAGTCCTTTACAGAAAAAAGAAATTGCTGACCTTTTGCCATAAGTGCTAAAAATAGATATATGGAGACTGTCTAGTGGTGGCACAAGAGGGAAGTGATTTAACACATGCTAAAGAAAGGAAAGAACATGCTAAGGATTTTCTGTTCCTAGTCTGCATCAACCTTTGATACAGACTTCAAAAAATGGCAAAAAAGGGGTGCCTGGGGGGCTCACTCAGTTAAGCGTCCGACCTTGGCTCAGGTCATGATCTCACAGTTCATAGGTTTGAGCCCTGTGTCAGGCTCTGTGCTGACAGCTCACAGCCTAGAGCCTGCTTCAGATTCTGTGTCTCCCTCTCTCTCTGCCCTCCCCTGCTCACACTGTCTCTCTCTCAAAAATAAACCTTAAAAAAATGGCAAGAGAATATTCTTTGACAGAATGACTAAATAAACTGTGGCATATTCAGATAATGAAATACTACATGACACTGAAAAATTAATTACAGCTTACATGCATAAATCACAAAAAATGTTACATGGAAAAAGCAAATCACAGAACACACGCAACTGATAAGTTTTTTGCAAAGCTCAAAAATAAGGAAGACTCAATGGACAGAAAATGTGGTAAAAATCATTAAAAGATAGAAGGGAAAAAATAAACACAAAACCCAGGATAGGGGATTGCTCTGGGGGAAACGGGGAAGAATTTAAGTAGATTCAAAAGCATTGATAATGTTCTAGTTCTTAGATTGATAAATGGTTTCATGGGTGTGTGTTTTCTTAGTATGCTCCATAATTTACATGTCCCACACATTTTTCTGTATGTATTAAAATTATATAATAAAAAGGTTTTTTTTTTTAGTTTTTTTACATTTATTTATTTTTGAGAGACAGAGACACAGAGCACAAGTGGGGAGGGGCAGAGAGAGAAGGAGACAGAATCTGAAGCAGGCTCCAGGCTCTGAGCTGTTAGCACAGAGCCCAACGCAGGGCTCGAACTCACAGACTGCGAGATCATGACCCGAGCCGAAGTCAGACACTCAACCGACTGAGCCACCCAGGCGCCCCTAATAAAAAGTTTTTTAAAGTATAAAGACTGGGGTGCCTGGGGGCTCAGTCAGTACAGCATGTGAGTCTTTATCTCAGGGTGTGAGTTCAAGCCCCACGTTGGGCATAAAGATTTCTTTTAAAAAACTGGAAAAAAAGTTTTTCTTTTTAAATATTAATGAATAAATTATAAAAGGCTAAGTGGTGCCTTGTTGAACACTAGTGCATAACAGTTTGGAGAAAGAATAGCTGGCAGAGATGGTAAATGACAACTAGGACTGATTTCTGGAACATTTAGGCATTTCTCATGGATTCTTTCAAGTTACTTGGGGGCTGGGGGAATCACCCTCAAGCTGATGGAAGAATAGACTTTTCATAGTCCACAAGATGGGGACTTAAGAGTTGCTGTAATTGTGTATTAATTATACAAATCTGAATGTAATTTGTAGTATCAGGATGGTGAGACCTGGAAACCTAGGGGTTACTTGAAAAAGGGAATAGTGTATACAAACACGTGGAAATACGAGAAAAATGATGGCCCATTTACGCAAATGCAAGTATTATGCTGTGTGACTAATGTGCAGTAGGTTTGAGAGGGGGATGGTAGGAGAGGAAGACAGAGAGGCAGGCAGGGTTCAGATCATGGATAACATTCTGTGCCATGCTATAGAGTTTAGATTTGATTCCCCAGGTCATGGGTAACCACTGAAGGGCTTCAAGCAGGGAAGGGAATAATCTGATCAGCTGTGCATTTAGAGATGTCCAGGTCTCAACAACTTTTAACTACAAAATAAGGTGACACCTCCCCCTAACTCTCTGCTCCCCAACAAAACCCACTCCCTAAACATAACCTCAGTTCACAGTTTACTAATTAACGATCTTTCTGTACACCTTTAGCAACATACAGTTGTTGCTTTTAAAAAAAATAGATCATACATGAATTGTTCTGTGAGTTTATTTTGCTTACTATTATATCACAGACATCTTTCCTAGTCAGTATACATAGATCTACCCCACCACTTTTAAGGGTAGCATAGCATACTGTATATGAATATACATTCCCCTCTCACTTTAAAAAATTCTAATTATTGCATTATTGTTTGTTTTTCCCCTCTCCTTACTGGATTGACTGAATTGACTGAATTTCCCTTTTTCCTTTTTTTCAACTATTAGTGGTTGGCAAGTTCTACACACTAAATTCTATTACTGGTTGTCTTTCAGTTTTGTTAACTTACACAAATGACACACACATTCTTGTAGAAAAACATATAGAAAAATATAAAACAAAAAATCCCTTCACTGGTAGGTTTGGTGCATAGCCTTCCTCAGTATTTACATATATTTGTATATCTACAAATAGGCAGCTTTGGTATTTTTTAATAGTATCATTTCTGTAAATTTGGCTCTACAATTTGCTTTTTAAACTCAATATACTTCGGACAGCTTTCCATGCCAGTGCATAGAGATTTCATTCTTTTTAGGGGCTGCATACTATTTCATAGTACAGCCATCCCTTGTTTTATTTAACCACTCCCTTATTTTTGGATATTTGGCTATTTCTAATTTTTTTCTACTACAAATATGCAGCAATGAACATCCTGTGATGTAAATCTTTATGCAGGCATAAAAGTAGTTCTGACGATATATTTGAAGAAGCAGAATCAAGGAAAAAGTATATTTAAAAGTAGATTGCCATCTTACTCTTCAGAAAGGTGGTACATACACAGTCACCTTCAGAATGACTGCTGATTGCCCACACCATTAGCAACACTAAGAATTATCAAACTTTAATTTTTTTGCCAAAATATACGTGAATTCATTCTCACTGTAAAACAACCACAACAAAGCATAAGTGCCCTCTACCACCATCCTCTCTCCAGAAATTTATTTGCACCTTGCTATTAATTTTCATATGAACAGTTTCATGCTTGATTTTTTTTTTTTACTAAGTAAGCTCTATGCCCAATGTGGGGCTCAACCTCACCACTCCAAGATCCCCAAGTCCCATGCCCTACCAACTTGAACCAGACAGGCACCATTTCCTAGACATATTCTTAACAATTATTTGTATTTAACTCTGAATTTAGCTTTTACTACTTCATTTGCTCACCATTATCTTCTGAATTGAGGGCACCATACCTCCCTTTCCCTGATCCAGGTAACAGTGACATATTCTGTCTTTGAAGGGCTTCATTAGAAAACAGAGAATTCATGTTTGCAGCAGTCCTCTCCCGTATCTGTATAGTGTTCTGGATTCTCGGACTCTGGCTTCTCAACAAAGTGTATCCTATTTTTACGGCTCTATCCTTTTTTTTTTTTTAACGTCTTTATTCTTATATTTATTTTCCATCTTTAATGCTATTTTGTGGAGAAAAAGCACAATTGTTCAGACTAACATCTTAATCTGCCATGCCCTTTTAAATTACGAAGGCTTGTGCCCCCCACTCGCCCCCCGCCCAGTTGCTTAACCGGCAACAGACTCTGGACATCCTCCAGCTATTCCGGAGGGTCTCAAAGTACGACCTCACTGCGATCTGAACCAGTTCTCTAATTATTTTCTATTTTGGCCTCTTCGTCAGGCTACAGAGCCGCGGTTGTTGGGGGTCCTCCCACGTGGTCACCACCTTTAAGAAGATTTTCTCCACAGATAACTATGGCTCTAACACGATTTTCCCTAAATTCATATCGCAGGTGAGTAAAGGCTGTAACTTCTAACATACCTTTTAAATGTTTGCGAATAACGAAAAGAAATACAACAAAGAGAATAACTTAAAATTGCCAGAAGCGGAGCCTTGGCTTATCGTCTCTCTGCCCGAAGTCAGGTCCAAACTCAGTAAGCCCCTAAAAGATACCCCCTCCGCTTTCCCCAGTCTCTAAGGGGCTGTTTAACTCACCGTCCCAAGAGGACCAACGGGATTTGTTGTGGTTACCGGCGTTTTAGCTATCGATTCGGATCTCCAGACCAACGTCTCGAAGTACAAACCACGGCCGCCAACGAAGGACCGTCAGTCACGCTAGCAACACACGTGTTCTTAAAGCTAGGTCCTGCCCACTGAAGCTGGAGTTCCGGCGTATCTAATAGGTCAAGGATGGCTGATTGACAGCGGATCTGACCAATCCCTTCAGGGAAAACCCCACTCACCTAACAGACGCCTGGTTGGCGCCAAGGCAAAAACCAAAAACTCAAAATGTATCTGATTTTGATCCCACCCCCCCTTTTTTTTTTTTTTAAAGAGAAAGGGGGAGCCCGAACGGGATCAGTGGAGGAGGGGGAGAGAGAGAGAGAGAGAGAGAGAGAGAGAGAGAATGAATCTCAAGTTGGCTCCATTCTCAGCACGGAGCCGACTTGGGCCTGGATTCCACGAACCTGAGATCAGGACCCTAACCAATGTCAAGAGTCAGATGCTCAACCGACTGAGCAACCCAGGTGCCCCGAAAAATAAAATGTTTAAAGAAGAAAAGAAGAAAAGAAAAAGAATTTTGTGGGAGCTTTATTTGTGCCAGTTTGTGTTTCACACATATCTTTTTCTACTCTTGTGAATGAGATAGTTTGTTTCCTGTTTCTATTCCTGTTATTGTTTAAAAGAAAGCTGTTGGAATATAATAATACAATGGTAATTGTAAAATCTAGGTGGTGTGTATTCACTATAAAATTCTTTAAACTTTTCTATACATTTGAAATTTTTTATAATACTTGCTGGAAAATAAAACAAGAGGGAGCTACTTTATAATACTTTAAGAAAGGAAAAAACCAAAAAAGTTATGGGATTCAGTGTTTATATCTTACATACAGCTTGTATTAGTTAGGACTCTGGTTTGCAAGTGACAGAAACCCAAGTTGAATAAGCTTGAGGAAAATGGAGTCTATTAGCTTCTATAACTGGGAAAGACAAAGCAGATCTCAGACACACCAGGATCCAGAGACTCAAATGACTAGGTTCTCAGTCATCTCTTCATGTCCATTCTCTGCTTCTCTCTTCTCTGGATTGCCTCATTCTCTAACACTCTTCCACATGATAGAGACATGGCTACCAACTGCTTTGGGGTCACAGCCTTACAGTTTAACATCCAAGGAAAAGAGAGAGCTATTTCTTTACCTCTGATTTGGATTATTCCAAGAAAGGTCTTATATATCTGGCCTAGGACACATGCCTACCCCTTGCAGCTGCTACTGTGCCCAGCAGAGTTTGATATTATTTTCTTTCTTTTTAAAATTTTTTTTAACATTTATTTATTTTTGAGAGACAGAGAGAGATGGAGTGTGAGTGGGGGAGGGGCAGACAGGGAGGCAGAGAATCCGAAGCCAGCTCCAGGATCCAGTACAGAGCCCGACACAGGATGTGAACCCACAAGATCATGACCTAAGCTGAAGTCGGACACTTAACCGACTGAGCCACCCAGGTGCCCCCAGAGTTTGATATATATTATGATTAGCTCATCCTGGGTTAGGTGCACAGCTATGTGTGTGGAAGGTGAATGGGACAAGGTACTATCATTGCCTATCCTACCAGGACTATACTGAAAGGACAGTGGGGTGTCTGGGTTGCTCAGTTGGTTAAGCATCAGCCTCTTGATTTCACCTCAGGTCATGATTTCATGGTTCGTGTGATTGAGCCCTATGTTGGGCTCTGTGCTGACAGCACGGAGCCTGCTTGGGATTCTCTCCCTGTCTCTTTGCTCCTCCCCTGCTCGTGAATGCTCTCTCTCTCTCTCTCTCCCCCTCTCTCTCTCTCAAAAATAAATAAGTATTGAAAACAGAGAAAGGACAGTGAAGGAGGAGCAGCTCTCCAAAGGAAGAAGAGTGCTATTACTAGAAGCAGGAAAGAAAGAATGCTGCCAGGCAAACTGAAACAGCAGATGTCCACTATATAGACTTCTTAGTTTTCATGTTTTTTTAAATTACATTTCTTGGATTCTCAATGCATATAATCATATCATCTGTAAATAATTATTCTTTTTTCTCTGTATTCCTTTTAGATTTATACAGCCTTTTTCATTTTCTTCATTTATTACATTTTAGAACCTTCAAAACATTATAGAGGACATCCGTACCTTATTCCTGAATTTGTCGGGAGATGACTTGATCATGACGCTTGCACATAGCTTTTTAATATTCTTTCCTATGTTTAGAAAGTTCTCTTCTATTCTTTTGTACTTAGAATTTTTATAAGGCATAGCTGCTGGTTTTTATCCAGTACCTTTTGTCCATCCATTGACAGACATAAAAAATAACAATTTTTGTAAGGAATGAAGTACATAAATCACCTGGAAACAATAAGGAAAAGAAAAAACTGGAATGTAGATTCCACCTTCCCTGAAACCAAGAGATAACTGTTACATGAAAGCATAAGTTGTGAAAATGGAAAGCAGGTTGACAGGCAACTGAATGATGATAGCTAGCATTAGGAAGCACTCACAATATACTATAGACTGTTCTTTTTTTCCTTTTTTTAAGTATATTTATTTATATTGAGAGAGAGAGAGAGCAGGGGAGGGGCAGAGAGAGAGAGAGAGGAGAGAGGGAGAGAATCCCAAGCAGGCTCTGCACTGCTAACACAGAGCCCAATGCGGGGCTCAAACTCATGAACCATGAGATCATGACCTTAGCTGAAACCAAGAATCAGATGTTTAACCGACTGAGCCACCCAGGCACCCCTACTATAGACTGTTCTAAGTGCTTCATGTATGGTACCCGGGCAAAGAGATTTCTTATTTGTAGAAACCGAACCAGAGAGAGATCTGAATGCTCATGATACGGTTCCTTCTGCTTGTGAACGTTCACTGACCTATACACTTACCATTTGTGCATTTTTGTATGTTATCTGTCAGTAACAAGTTTTTAAAGTAGACTGAAAAACAAAGAAATGACAATGAACCTGAGAGGTTATAGACTTGAAGACAAATAAGGGTAGTGGAGTGTGCTAGACTAAAAATAGGGGCAATGGAGGAAAGTCAAGGATTTTAGTTTCCACATCCAGTGCCCAGAATACAGGCACCCAGGCTTACAACCCAGGTAGGATAGATTTAAACTATCCTTCTCCAGGGTACCTGGCTGGCTCAGTTGTTAGAGCATACAACTGTTGATCTCAGGGTTATGGGTCTGAGCCCCATATTGGGCATGGAGAGCACATGAACAAACAAGCAAATAGTCCTTCTCTGGAGAACTAAACCACCCCAGAGAAAAGACTACTGATAGCCCAACCAAAAACTATCCTGCCATTCGTCCAATCACATACAACAAACACCCCCCCCAAACCAAGCACACAGAACTTCCAATTGGCTTTTTAGTGCCTTGCTATTAAATATGAACAAATGACCCAGGATTTCAGACAGTTCAAGGAAATTTCAACATGAAAGCCAGAGGCCATTCCAAAAAACGAAAACAAAAACAAAAAAACAAAAAGAGGAACTTGGATAAAGGGGACAATGTAGGGAGCAGATGAAAACATAAAAACAACCACTAGGCTTCTGCTCTAATTAGTATTTCAGAGAAATAAGAGACAATGTTATATTCATAAAACATGAAACAGGAATGGGGAACAAAAAGCCCACACAGAGGCACACCATTGTGAAATTTCAGAATACCAGAGTTAAAGAGCACAACTTAAAAGCTTCCAGAAGCAGGACAAAAGGCCCGTACAAAGGATTAGGAAGAAGAATAACATTGGGCTTCTCAACAGAAATAGGTAAAGCCGAAAGGCAATGGAGTCACGTGTTCAGTATTCTTAGTGAATATAATTTCCAAGATAGAATTCTATATTCAGCCAAACTATCAATTGAGTGAGTAGAATAAATACATTTTCAGACATGCAGTTACCAAAACTTTTTCTTCCCGTGCATGTTTTCTCAAGAAGCAACTGGAGGACATGCTTCACTAACCCCAAAGAGTAAACCAAGATGGAAGAAGACACAGCATGTAAGAAACAGAGGATCCAACACAGAAGATTGGAGTAGGAAGACAGAGGGCTCCAAGTTAAAAAAAAAAGGAGGAACTGATAGATTATCTGTTAATTTAACTGTGTTAAAATTTATATGGAGGGTGCCTGCATGGCTCAGTCAGTTAAGCATCTGGCTTTGGCTTAGGTCATGATCTCACAGTTCATGAGTTTGAGCCCGGCATCGTGCTCTCTGCTGTCAGCACAGCCTGATTCAGATCCTCCGTGCCCCTCTCTCTGCTCCTCCCCCCACCTCAAAAATAAATAAACATTTTTTTTAACTTAAAAAAGTTACACTGAAAGTTTGTTGGATGGTTTGGAAGGGCTGTCATTACATAACTGCACTGGCCATGTGCTGTACAAATCTAAGGAACACCATACAAAACACACAAAGCAAATGAAAAGGAGGAACAATTATTAAATCCAGGAAAAGAATAAGTTGTTTAAGAAAGGAAATATAACCATAATATAGTACTGGCTCATCAGTGAATTCTTTTTATGTAATCATAATGATATAAACAGAATAGTTGATCCCAAAATTGCTGTAATTCTACCAAGAAGATGAGGAGAGGAGAGGTGGAAAGGTAAGAGAGCTAAATAGTCCATGGCCATACCACACTGAACATGCCCAAATTCACCTGATCTTGGAAGCTAGGCAAGGTTGAGCTTGTTTAGTACTTGTATGGGAAAAGTAAATAAATCATGATATATCTATGCAAAGGAATACTATGAAGCCACAAAAAAGAAAGGGCTGGAACTATATGTACCCATTTGAAAGGTATTTTTGATGCATTAAGTGGGATATAAAATCAGTTATAGCCCAATGTGTATTGACTAATCCTATTTTTGTTTAGAAATATGGGGGTGCCTGAGTGGCTCAGTTGGTTAAGCATCTGACTTCAGCTCAGGTCATGATCTCGCAGTTCGTGGGTTCAAGCCCCCGTGTCGGGGTCTGTGCTGACAGCTCAGAGTCTGGAGCCTGCTTCATATTCTGTGTCTCCCTCTCTCTCTGCCCCTCCCCCACTCATGCTCTGTCTCTCTCTCTCTCAAAAATAAATAAACATTTAAAAAAAAAGATGGGCCATTTGTGGGGCGCCTGAGTAGCTCAGTTGGTTAAGCGTCCAACTTCAGTTCCAGTCATGATCTCATGGTTCATGGGTTCGAACCCACATCGGGCTGTGTGCTGACAGCTCAGAGCCTGGAGCCTGCTGCAGGTTCTGTGTCTTCCTCTCTCTGCCCCTGCCCCACACGTGGTCTGTCTCTCTCCGCCTCTTAAAAATAAAGAAACGTAATAAAAAAAAAATTTTTTTAAGACCTCTCCCTTTATTATTTTTTTTTTTTTTTAATTTTTTTTTTCAACATTTATTTATTTTTGGGACAGAGAGAGACAGAGCATGAACAGGGGAGGGGCAGAGAGAGAGGGAGACACAGAATGGGAAACAGGCTCCAGGCTCTGAGCCATCAGCCCAGAGCCTGACGCGGGGCTCGAACTCACGGACCGCGAGATCGTGACCTGGCTGAAGTCGGACGCTTAACCGACTGCGCCACCCAGGCGCCCCAAGACCTCTCCCTTTAAATAAATAAAATAAAATACAGACCTCTGCTCTTGATGCTGAGGGCAGATCTATCTCCAGTGAAGAGGGCCTAGCCTTTAAAACCAGAGGTCCCCGACTGTTGGAGGCATCATCTCTGGCTACTCTACCATGTTGGCTTTGCAAGGGCTCAGGGAGGTCAGAGGCCTGTCTCTTGGGGCAGTGGGTGGTGGGGAGCAGAGGCTGCTGTCATAGGAGGCCTACTTGAGCAAAGTCTCTCTGAGCTTGAACCTGACTTCTCAGCCCTGCGTGTGAAATTGGGAGAAGCCCCAGAGGGTGGAGGCTTTGTCTCTGGGCATTGTAATCGGCATTAGCTGAGGCTACCACTTGCTGTATATGGTTCTGCCGGATGTGTCCTGCACAAGGATGCACATTTGAAGGTGTATGTGGGAGGGGAGTAAAATCTTCTAGCCTTGTGCCCTCCTGCAAGAATGCCACTACCGGCAGAGAAAGGCAAGTTTGTTTTACAACTGGCCTATCCAAAGGGGTGCCATTTTCTTTCTTTCTTTTTTTTTTAAAAAATTTTTTTTCAACGTTTATTTATTTTTGGGACAGAGAGAGACAGAGCATGAACGGGGGAGGGGCAGAGAGAGAGGGAGACAGAATCGGAAGCAGGCTCCAGGCTCTGAGCCATCAGCCCAGAGCCCGACGCGGGGCTCGAACTCACGGACCGCGAGATCGTGACCCGGGATGAAGTCTGACGCTTAACCGACTGAGCCACCCAGGCGCCCCCCCCCCCCTTTTTTTTTTTTTTTTGCCATTTTCTAATCAATTCACCCTGAGGGGGCACTTTTATTTTAGGCAATTTTTCTACTCTGAGGGTTCTGCTAGTGGCCAGCTTGGCCCTCTCAGAAGTACTGAAATGCAGATACTAGGTTTCTAGATCCTAATGGGGGTTGATTAGAAGTCCTGAGTAATCAGAAGCCAGCACTGTAAGAAGCCCTTTCCCCTCGCCTCTCGGAGTGAGTTCTAGCCACTCTCTTTGCCTCAGGCAAATTGACGTAAGAAAATTACTTTGGTCAGATTAGATCAAGATGACAGCCTAAGCACTAGTAACTTTGTCCCTATTGTCTCCTCCCCAAATCCTTTAAAAGGACCAAGAGTGGGATAATTAAAGGCAAGTGTACCATCAGCAGTTCAGAAATTGTAACGAATCCCTTGAGGATAGAAATCAGATATAATCATATCGATAAGAGAGGAGAAGGAGCCCAGTCTAAAACATGCAGGAGAAAATTATTTGAGCAAATCCAGAGAAAATCAAATCTCAGAATGAAGAAATACAAAAAGGGGGGGGGGCGTGTCCTCTAGTCAATTACAGAATTGCATTCAGAAAACAAAGATCAATTCTGCCCCTCTGTGACTAGCCTGCCTGTCCATCCCTCAACGCACTCCAAAGTTAAAACCTAAAATTTCACACCAAAGTTAAGTGAACGATTTGCTTTGCAAAGTTGGCTTTTTTGAGTACAGGATTCTAGAAAAAAACAGAGCGGACCTTGGTATGTATGATCTAGACTTCCACAAAATATGTGAAAAACAAAAAAAAAAGAAGCACCTCTGGCCAGGAGAGAATACCCTCAAGTCCTCTGCCAAAGTAAAATTGTTTTGGCAATTTACAGAAAGCTAGAGCAATAGCGTTTCTACCTCTTCCAAACCCACCCACTTTATTTATTTATTTATTTATTTTTGATGTTTATTTATCTTTGAGAGAGAGATTGACAGAGTGTGAGCAGGGGAGGCAAAGGGAGACCCAGAATCCCAAGCAGGCTCCAGGCTCTGAGCGGTCAGCAGAGCCTGATGCGGGGCTTGAACTCACAAACTGCAAAATCATGACCTGAGCCGAAGACAGACGCTTAACCTACTGAGCCACCCAGGTGCCCCTAAACCCACCCACTTTAAAGTGAAGCCTCTTTACCCACCACTTTATTTTCTTAATGTTTATTTATTTTTTTTGGAGGGGGGAGGGCAGATGGAGAGGGGGACAGAGGATCTGAAGTGGGCCCTGTGCTGACAGCAGAGAGACCGATGTGGGGCTTAAACCCACAAACCATGAGATCATGACCTGAGCTGAAGTTGGACGCTTAACAGACTGAGCCACCCAGGCACCGCAGTATACCCATCCACTTAAAAACAGCACATGCAACCCACTTATACAGAGCCTACCTGCTCAGGAGACAGGCCAGTTGGGGAACACAAATCTGCAGAGGAAACCCAGGCAAGCTATGTTTGCTAATGATTTGTCCCTTATTCATGAATATATATGGATAACAAAGAATTACTGAAAATATTTGGAGAAAATCTACGACATAAAACAGAAGAACAAAAATGAATAAATAGTACAATTGACCCTAAGTGGTGAAGGGGAGTGGGGAATGAAATAATATACAGAACAAAACTCCAATTTTCAGATTCTAATTTTTAGGCATATTCGGAACACATTGTAGACATATTCAGAACCTCTATGAATGACTCAGGTAGGCATTACAGCAAAATGAAAAATGAATCCTCAAAACAGGAACATTGTAGAATGTAAGAAATAGTGGTAAGCAAAGAAATATAAAACTTCGAGTTTTCCAAATGCTAGCATAAAATGAGCACCATTTCAGGGGTACCTGGGTGCCTCAGTTGGTTAAGTGGCCAACTTTGGCACAGGTCATGATCTCACAGTTTGTGGGTTCAAGCCCCACATCGGGCTCTGTGCTGACAGCTCAGAGCCTGGAGCCTGCTTCAGATTCTGGGTCTCCCTCTCTCTCTGCCTCTCCTCTGCTTGTTCTCTCTCTCTCTCTCCCTCAAAAATAAATAAATGTAAAAAAAAGATCTTTGAATCAAAAGAAAATATAATTCAGAGCTAAAAATATTAAGAGACAAAAGGATACTAATCCTGATAAAAGTTACACTTGGGGCGCCTGGCTGTCTCAGTCAGTGGAGCATGCAACTCTTGATCTCTGGGTTGTGAGTTCAGGGGGCATGTTGGGTAGAGATTACTTGAAAACAAAATCTTGGAAAAAATAACAATAAAATAAATAAAATCTTGGGGCGACTGGGTTGCTCAGTCAGTTAAGGGTCTAACTCTTGGTTTCAGCCCAGGTCGTGATCTCACGGTTCGTGGGTTTGAGCCTCATGTCTGACTCTGTGATGCCAGTGCAAAGCCTACTTGGGATTCTCTCTCTCTCTCTCTCTCTCTCTCTCTGCCCCTCCCCGGCTCATGCTCTCTCTCTGTCTCTCTCTCTGTCTCTCTCAAAATAAATAAATACCACTTTAAAAAACATAAATAAAAAATAAAATCTTAAACAAAGAGGTACATTCCACCAAGAACATGTGACAATCATGGACCTTAACGCATATAACAAATGAATGAAAGATACACAAAGTCAAGTCTGTTAGAAATACAAGGAGAATAAAAATTTACAAATAACCAATCATAGGAAGGAGATTCCCCCTCTCTTGCTCCCCCTTTCCTCTCTCCCTCCTTCTGTCCATATCCCTTTCCTACCTTCTCCCCTACTTTCCTCTAAAAATATATATTTAGCAGCTAATACATGTCAGGTATTGTGTTAGGTACTGTGAGCACAATAGCAAGCAAAACAACCTTGTTGCCAATCAGTGGAGCTTACAGTCTAGTCAGAGAGACAAATGTTATTCATTTTTTAAAAAGTTTATTTATTTGTTTTGGGAGGGAGAAAATGCAAGCGGGGGAGGGGGCAGAGAGAATGGAAGAGAGAGAATCCCAAGCAGGCTCCACACTGCCAGCATGGAGCCTGACACGGGGCTCAATCTCACAAGCCTTGAGATAGTGGCCTGAGCCAAAGTCAGACACTTAACTGACTGAGCCATCCAGGCACCCCGAGACAAACATTATTCAAATATTAATTCAAATACATGTAAAATTATAACTGTGATGAGTGCTCTGTAGGAGAGGTACACAGAGGTGTGAGAGGTCAGGGAAACTTCCCTGAGCAAGCGAAACCTCTCCAGAGATCTGAAAAGTGCATGGGAACTAACTCGATGAGAAAGGAGAAAATATATTCCAAGAAGAGGGAAGGGCATGTGCAAAGGCCCTGTGGCAGGAGGAAGCCTACTGCATATGAAGGACAAAAGAGAGCTGGTGCAGCTGTGGCTCAGTCAGCAAGTGGAGAATTTTAATTAAATTTATATTTTAAATGTTTATTTATTTATTTTGAAAGTAGGGGGGTGGGGAGGGCAGATTGAGAGGAAGAGAGAATCCCACACAGGCTCTGCACAGCGCAGAGCCCAGTGCAGGGCTTGATTCCACAACCCTGGGATCATGACCTGAGCTGAAATCAAGAGTTGGATACCTAATCGACCGAGCCACCCAGGTGATTCAGCAAGTGGAGAATTTTATAAAATGACGCTGAGGAGACAGATGTTGGCCAGATTGTACAGGGACTCAGAGGCTATGTTAGTGATTTGTGTCATCCTAAGCACAATAGGGATTATTGAAAGGATTAAAAGTGAAAAAGACAACTCCATCTGTAAAAGGTACTGGATGAGGGGCAAACATCAAAACAGGGAGGTCAATTAGAAGACTACAACTACCTGTCTGGTGAGAAAAGAATATATCTTAGTGGTGGTGAGAGTGGTAGACACTGAGAGAGAAGAGAGCTTTAAGAGGTGCTTGGTGAGCAAAACTGATAAGGCTTCAGGATGGGTGTTGCATGAAAACGGGAGAACCGGGACATGACAAGGGTGACCTGTCCTGGTTTTCTGGCTCTTGCAAATGGATGGATGATGGTGTCGTTCACCAAGATAAGGAACACTGCAAGAGGACTGGATTATTGTTTCTGATTTTTAGAGGGAAGAGGAAGGAAAGAGTTTGGTTTTGAATATGTTGTGTTTGAGGTGCTTTTGAGACATCCAAGAGGAGATGTATAGTAAGCATGGGATAAAAATATTTGAAGCTCAGAGAAAAGCTGGAGATACAAATTTGTGAGATATACGAACAGGTGGTAATTGAAATCCCGGATTTGGATGAGATTTTATTTTATTTTTTTAAAATGTTGATGTCTTTTGAGAGAGACAGTGCAAGCACAAGCAGGGGAGTCCAGCATGGGGCTTGATCTAATGAACCGTGAGATCATGACCCGAGCCAAAATCAAGAGTCAGACACTTAACCGACTGAACCATCCAGGCGCCCCAGGATGAGATTTTAAAGTGAGGAGATGGGCTATGACTGAGTTGAATGTTACCATTTAGTGGTTGAACAAAGGAGGATAAGGAGGAACCAAAGAGATATGAGAAAAGCCAGGAGAGTGATGTGTCAGATAATCCAAGGAAAGGGAATATTTCAAAAAGAGGGGAAGGCTGTGTGGAGGTTCCCCCCAAAATTAAAAATATAACTACCATATGATCCAGCAATTCCTCTTCTGGGTGGAAGAAAACAAAAACACCAATTTGAAGAGATATATGCCCTCCACGTTCATTGCAGTATTATTTTGTTCAAAGATTTTACTAAGTAATCTCTATACTCAACATGGGGCTCAAACCCACAACCCTGAGATCAAGAGTCACATGCTCCACAGACTGAGCCAACCAGGTGCCCCCAGTGATGCATTATTTACAATAGCCAAGATATGGAAATGACCTAAGTGTCCACTGATAGATAAATGGATAAAGAAGATGTGATATATATATATACACTGGGATAATACTCAGCCATATAAAAGAATGATATCGTGCCATTTGTGACAGCATGGATGGCCCCAGAGGGTATTAAGTGAAATCAGTCAGACAGAGAAAGACAAATGCCATATGATTTCACTTCTACGAGGAATCTAAAAAACAAAACAAACAAAACAAACAGAAACAGACTCATAGATACAGGAAACAAACTGTTGGTCACCAGAGAGGGGAGGGGTTGGGGGATGGACAAAATAGGGGAAGGGGATTGAGAGGCATAAATTTCCAGGGGTGCCTGGGTGGCTCAGTTGGTTGAATGCGTTGATTTCAGCTCGGGTCATGATCTCACGGTTCAGGGCACCGAGCCCTGGTTTTGGGCTCTGTGCTGACAGTGAAGAGTCTACCTGGGATTCTCTCTCTCCTCTCTTTCTGCCCCTCCCCTACTCACATGCTCTCTCCCCACCTCCCTCTCTCTCTCTCTCTTTCTCAAAATAAATAAATCAACTGTTTAAAAAAAAGAGGTATATACTTCCCGTTATAAAATAAATAAGTCATGAGGATGTAAAGCACAGCATAGAGAATATAGTCAATAATATTAAAGTAATTGTATGACAGATAATAACTAGACTTATTGTGTGGATTGTTTCATAATGTGTAAAAATATAGAATCACTATGACGTATGCCTGAAACTAATAGGGTATTCTGTGTTGATGATACTTCAATTAAAAAAAAAAAGAGGGAACGGTGACCTATGACAAGAGCTGCCTACAGGGTAAATAAACGAGGATGAAAACATGTCTATTACATTTATAGCAACATGAAAGTCATCTCTTTTCTTTTTTAACTTTTTTAAATGTTTATTTTTGACAGAAAGAGAGAGACACACACAGAGTGTGAGCTGGAGGAGAGGGAGGGAGACACAGAATCCGAAGCAGGCTCTAGGCTCTGAGCTGTCAGCACAGAGCCTGACATGGGGCTCGAACTCACAGACTGTGGATCGTGACCTGAGCTGAAGTCGGACGCTTAACCGACTGAGCCACCCAGGCGCCCCTTGATGAAAGTCATTTCTGACTGCTCCAGTTATTTATTTCTGCATAATCCACAATCCCAAAATTTAGTGGCTTAAAACAAAAATTTAGTTATTATTTTTTTTACAAGTTTTTAAAATGTTTATTTATTTATTTTGAGAGAGTGTGAGCAGGGGAGGGGCAGAGAGAGAGATTGGTAGAGAGAAGTCCAAGCAGGCTCCACACCATCAGCACAGAGCCCAAAACAGGGCTCAATCGCACAAACCATGAAATCATGACCGGAGCTGAATCAAGAGTCGGACGCTCAACTGACTGAGCCCTCCCAGCGCCCCCAGTTATTATTATATCCCATGGTTATTTGTGTCAAGAGTTCAGACAGGGGACATCAGAAGAAGCTCATGCCAGATGACTCGAATAGTTCTCCAGTGTCTCCTCCTTTGCACCAATACATGATATTATTTGCCTTTTTTGAAATTATTTTTTATTTTTTTCAAGTTTATTTATTTTGAGACGGGGGGGGGGGGGAGACAGCATGAGTGGGGTAGGGACAGAGAGAGGGAGAGAGAGAGAATCCCAAGCAGACTCCACGCTCTCAGCACGGAGCCTGATGAGGGCTTGATCACACGACCCTGAGATCATTACCTGAGCTGAAATCAGGTGTTGTAGGCTCAACAGACTGAGCCACCCAGGTGCCCCTGTTCAGTTTTTAATAATTTGAAAATTTTCTGACACCCCAGTCTTATCTTATATTTTCCCTGCCTGGGTCCTACAGCCAACGTTTCTCCATGGAGCCCAGGTTCTTTCTATTGGAGAATGGAGGAAATTTGGTAGTATCTATTAAAGTAAAAATCTACTTAACCTTCAACCTTGCAATTCTATTAGGAATATAGCTTAAGGGGCGCCTGGGTGGCGCAGTCGGTTAAGCGTCTGACTTCAGCCAGGTCACAATCTCGTGGTCCGTGAGTTCGAGCCCCGCGTCAGGCTCTGGGCTGATGGCTCAGAGCCTGGAGCCTGTTTCCGATTCTGTGTCTCCCTCTCTCTCTGCCCCTCCCCCGTTCATGCTCTGTCTCTCTCTGTTCCAAAAATAAATAAACGTTGAAAAAAAAATTTTTTTTAAATAAATAAATAAATAAACGTTAAAAAAAATTAAAAAAAAAAAGGAATATAGCTTAAAGAGGGGCTCCTGGGTGGCTCAGTTGGTTAAGTGTCCGACTTCAGCTCAGGTCACCATCTCACGGTTCATGGGTTCCAGCCCCACGTTGGGCTCTGTGCTGACAGCCCAGAGCCTGCTTGGGATTCTCCCTCCCTCTCTCTCTCTGCCCTTCCCCCATTCACACTCTTTCTCTTTCAAAATAAATAAATAAACTTAAAAAAATACTTTAAAAAAAGGAATGTGGCATAAAGAAATAATAACACTGTTTTTTTTTCAACGTTTATTTATTTTTTGGGACAGAGAGAGACAGAGCATGAACGGGGGAGGGGCAGAGAGAGAGAGAGACACAGAATGGGAAACAGGCTCCAGGCTCTGAGCCATCAGCCCAGAGCCTGACGCGGGGCTCGAACTCACGGACCGCAAGATCGTGACCTGGCTGAAGTCGGACGCTTAACCGACTGCGCCACCCAGGCGCCCCAATAACACTGTTTTAAAAGAGGTATGTGCAAGCCATTTTTTATGTATAAGCATTTTAAATGCATTATTGTATGTATTAATAATTCATTCAACAAATACTTCTTGCATGTTGATTATGGGTTCATCACTATTTTAGACCTTGGGAATAGAGCAGGGAATTAGACAAAGTACCTATCCTCTTGGAGCTTACAATTTAGTGGGAGAAACGATCAACACTAAAAAATGGATAAATAAGATGAATGTAAGACAGTCCTGCCAGTTGGAGTACTGGCAAAAAATAGATGGTACATTCTAATGCAAGAATTGATGAGTTTAATGAAAGAATATTTACAAAATGGTGAACAATGGTAAGGGAAATAACAAGGAATGATTCAGCACTCAGAATGGGAGAGGGGTGAGAAGACATTACCATAGCTTGTCATTAAGAGGCAAGGGGAGGAAGAAGTTAACTGGAACTTGGAGAGAAATATAGCATTAGGAGAGAGTCACCGGCTAGGAATGTGGCAGCTGCTGAAAAAAATCATGGTAGGGAGGGAGATGGGGAATTAATACCACAACTTCACTCTCTCCCACCCTCCTGTCTCTTCAGGGGGCCTTTCATAGGCACAACCCAAAGGGGAAGCCAGAAGGCCAGGAAGCCTGTTGTTGAAGATCATAAAGCCTATTGTTGCAGGGCTCAGAGCAGGGTGGAAAGGGATAGAGCAGATCTGGACAGGCAACACGAGAATATTCAAGTGCTGTGGGCAAAAGAAGGGGAAAAGAAATAGAAAGTGAAATGGGTCACTATTTTATTTATTTATTTTTAAATATTTGTTTATTTTGAGAGAGAGAAAGAGAGAGAGAGAAAGTGCACAAGCTGGGGAGGGAGAGTGCACGAGCAGAGAGAGAGGGAGAGAGAGAGAATCCCAAGCAGTGCCACACTGTCAGTGCATGGAGCCTGATGTGGGGCTTGAACTCACAAACTGTGAGATCATCACCTGGGCTGAAGTCAGATGCTTAACCAACTGAGCCACCCAGGCAGCCCCAAAATGGAACACTATTTTAGATAGTATTAGGATAAGGTAATATTTGAGGAATGGCATGGAGAAAGTGAGGGAGGGAGTCACATGGATATCTGAGAGAAGCACACTCTAGAGGGAGCAAAGTGCAAAGACCCCAAAGTGTTATACACACAGTGAAATATTACACAACAACCAAAATGAGTGAACCACTGCAATGTGCAAATATACGTGGATGAGTCTTAGAAAATTAAATATTGAGGGGAAAAATTATGCTCTGAAAGAGTACATATAGTCTAATAATCTTTTTATTAAAAAGTAAAGATAATAAAAATACATTTTTAAGAATGATATATCTATACATGTATGTATGTACACACACATACACACTCACAAACATGTAAATAAGTACAATAGAATTATATTAGGAGCATCTGGGTGGCTCAGTCGGTTAGGCGTCTGACTCTTAGTTTTGGCTCAGGTTGTGATCTCATGACTTCCTGGGTTTGATCAAGCCCCAAATTGAGCTCTGTGTTGGCGGCTCAGAGCCTGTTTGGGATTCTTTCTCTCTCCTCTCTCTCTGCTCCTCCCCCACTCGTGCTGTCTTTCTCTCAAAATAAATAAACTTAAAAAAAAAAAAGAATTGTATTAAATAGAGTGCCACAGAGTGATGAACACCAGATTCAGGATGATGGTTCTGAGCCTTGGTTGGGGGTGGGGTAGAAGCAGGGAAATGAGATTGGGGGCCATGTAGTCAGATTTGGTTATTGGGTTCATGGATACTTACTATGTTATTAAAAATAACTAACTAAAATTGAGCTATACTTGGATTAATAAGGAGAATGTGTCATTAATCAAGGATTATGATTAATTTAGTCCTGTTCATCTGAGGACCAATGAAAAAACGACAGGCTCTGAGAACAATATGGACCATGGTTGGCATTCTCGTGGAAAAGCAGGAGGGCCACTGTGGTTGGAGCACAGTGCAGGAAGGGGAGAGTAGCACTAGATGACATGGAGGGATGACTGAGGGCCAGATCGCATAGGGGCTTCAGGGCATGGTGATGACCTTGGACATTATTATAACTGAGATGGGAAGCCACCTGGAGTTTTAAGCAGGAGAGTTACACGATCTGACTTATGTTTTGTTTTATTTTTTTTTAATGCTTACTTATTTTTGAGAGAGAGAGACAGACAGGGCACACATGAGCGGGGGAGGGGCAGAGAGAGGGAGACAGAGAATCCGAAGTGGGCTCCGGGCTGACAGCAGACAACTGGATGTGGGCCTTCAACTCATGAAAGGTGAGATTATGACCTGAGCCAAAGTCAGAAGCTTAATTGACTGAGCCACCCAGGCGCCCCATCTGAATTAGGTTTTAAAAGGTTCACCCTATCTGCTGTGTAAAAAGTAGACTGTAAGTTGGGGGCAGGCACAAGAGTGGAAGGAAGAAGGCAAACTAAGAAGCTAGTTTAGTAGTCAAGGTGAGAGATGATAGCAGATTTGACCAAGTCGCAGTGGTAGAGGTATGTGAGAAGTGATGATTTTGGATAAAGATATATATGTACTGTATATACATATGTATATATATGTTTTTAAAATTTTTAATGTTTATTTATTTTTGAGAGAGAGAGAGAGGGCATGCAAGAGGGGGAGAGGCAGAAAAAAGGGAGACAGAATCTGAGAGAGATTCAGGCTCCGAGCTGTCAGCACAGAGTCTGACGCGGGGCTCGAACCCACAAACCATGAGATCATGACCTGAGCCGAAGTCAGACACCTAACCGACTGAGCCACCCAGGCGCCCCTATATATATTTTTTAATGTAAGCTCTAGGTCCAATGTGGGGCTTAAACTCACGACCCTGAGATCAAGAGTTGCATGCTCTGCCAACTGAGCCAGTCTCCCCAGATTTTGGATATATTTTGAAAATAAAGGTGATAGTATTTGCTGATGGACTAGATGTAGGGTGTGAGAGGGAGGACTTAGATGATTTTTGACCCAAGAAAATAGGTGGATGGAATTGCCATTTACTGAGGTGAGAAGACTGCAGATTGGGAGATGGGGACAGGAAGGGAGATGTACAGAGCCACAGAGATCAGAGTGGGTGGGATGAGGGGTGACTTGGGAGTCTGGGTCTTCTTACGGGACTGACGTAAGTGGAGATAGATGTTGTAATGAGAGCAGTCCCTGGTGGATTCAAGGTAGATAGTGATGGTGAGGTGGTAGGGAGCACTGGGTATCTGTGCTCCCACCCGACTCTTGTTGATAGAGGTGAGGAAGTGTGGGGAGGCTTGAAACTTGCCCCACTCTGGGCCCCCTTTTGAGTACTGTTGACAGTGGGTGAAAACCTCCAAGAGGTGTGGTTTTAGTCCCAGTGTATGAGTTTATTCTTGACTTCTGTGAGGGGCAGGGCTGTGTATGGGGTCCCCAGTGACCTCCTGGTGTGCAGTTGAGGATTTTAAAAAAAAGTTTGTATGGGGCGCCTGGGTGGCTCAGTCGGTTAAGCATCCGACTTCAGCTCAGGTCACGATCTCGCGGTCCGTGAGTTCGAGCCCCGCGTCGGGCTCTGGGCTGATAGCTCAGAGCCTGGAGCCTGCTTCCAATTCTGTGTCTCCCTCTCTCTCTGCCCCTCCCCCGTTCATGCTGTGTCTGTTTCAAAAATAAATAAACGTTAAAAAAAAAATTAAAAAAAAAATAAATAAAATAAAAAAAAGTTTGTATATTTATTTTGGAGAGAGAGAACCAGCAGGGGAGGGGCAGAAAGAGAGATCTGAAGCGGGCTCTGCGCTGGCAGCAGAGAGCCCAATGCACTGCTTGAACCCATGAACCAGGAGATCATGACCTGAGTCAAAGTCGGATGTTTAATCATAAGAGCCACCCGGGCTCCTCAGTTGAGGACTTTTGAGGTTAAGATAAGTGTTAGAGCACAGGGCCCTGACCCCTCGTAATGGGAGGCCAGTAGAAGTTCTGAAGAGCATTGGAGTTCTATGGGTCCGTCCTACCCTTCAATCCTCTTGTCAGTGCCTAAATGACTATCAGAAGAGACTAGTTAAATAAATTATGGTACATACATACTGTGGAATGCTCTATAGCCATCAAAAGCAATGAAGTACTGTGTACCTATCATCTATAATCTGACATAGGAAAATCTCCAAGGTATATTTCACCCACAAAGTAAAAAAAGCAAAAGCAAAATAGCATGCATAGTATGATCCTACCTATGTTTACCTATATATGTAAACACAGCAAAAAATTTCTGGAATGATACACACAAAACCATCACCAGTTATTACCTATGGGGACGGAAGGGAAGGAAGGAAAGAGCCCAGGAGGGTGGGGTGGGGCGGGGCAGGGCAGGGCAGGGCAAGGGGGAGGACTTGAACTGTTGTGATTTAGAGAGCACTACTTGGGTTCAAATCCAGATTCTGGTACTTCATAGCTTCATAATCTTGGGCGAGTTACTTAACCTCCTTTTTCTTTAGTTTCCTCATTTGTAAAATGGAAATAATAATAGTATTCATTTTATAAAGTCACTCCGAGAGTTAAATGAGTTAATATATGAAAGCACTTGCAACAGTGCCAGGCACAGGGTAAGTACTCAATAGGTGTTGCCTATTATTATTGTCATTATTGTCTGCCCCTCCCCTGCTCATGCTCTGTCTCTCAAAAATGAATAAATTTAAAAAAAATTAAAAAAAAGAGGTGAGTTATTTGATAAGACTGAAGGGGCTGCTGAGGAGTGGGAGTTCTGAGAATTCAGAAGTTTTGAAAGAATCATCGGAGACAATAAGAGTGGGCTGAAAGCAGGAAAGGATTCCCCAGGAATGCTGAGGGTCCATTTGTGATTGGAAACCACAAATTCAGAGCAGTACCAATTTATTCAACCATGTGCTTTTTCTCTTGCAGTGTTTAACAACTCTAGGGTGGAGAGGAAAGGCTGTGGACCAGATGCCAGGATCTTCAATGAATCAGTAAAGGTGTTGAGCTGTAACCAAATGGTATGAAACTTAGAGGAAGAATCAGGGTTTTTCACCTGAGGGTGAAGGAGGAATTATCTGGAAGTTGTAATGTGGTTGGAGGAGGATTCCCACCTCAGCTCCTGATTCTGCGGTACACACATGTGTTGGTACAAATGGTTTTCACTTCAAAGGGCAGTAAGGGAAGCTCCATCCTCATGGGAAAGCCATGAATATTCAGGGATGAGTTGGAGAGGATGGTAGGAGAATTTGGTAGTCATGGAATGGTGTTCTAGGAGCCACAGCAGAAGGACCTGAAGTTAAGGTAGAAATGAGAGATCAGGTAGAAAGCACAGAGGAATATGGGGAAAACAACACCGATATAGTAATTTAATAATAATAATAGGGGCACCTGGCTGCTTCAGTTGGTAGAGCATGGGACTATTGATCTCAGGGTCTTTTTTGTTTTTAAGTTCATTTTTGAGAGAGCGTGAGAGTGAAAGTGGGGGAGGGGCAGAAAGAGAGGGACACTGAAGATCTGAAGCAGGCTCCACGCTGACAGCAGAGAGTCTGATGCGGGGCTCAAACTCACAAACAGCAAGATCATGACCTGAACGGAAGTCAGACGCTTAACCCACTGAGCCATCCAGGTACCCCTTGATCTCAGGTTCTTGAGTTCAAGAAATGTGCTGGGTGTAGAGCTTACTTTAAAAAAATATTGACAATAATAACTAAGAATGCTTTGCATGGATTAGCTCATTTTATCTTCACAGCAACCTCATCAAATAGAGCCTTTATTGTATAGATGAGAAGACAGACACAGTCTGTTCAAGTCACTTGCCCAAGGTCACAAAGCAAATAAGTTGAACTGGGTGCTTACATACATGACAGTGACAGAGGAAAACAAAGATGTGAATGAGGCATGGTGAGTTTGACTTATCACAAGTTTGGCAAGATTGTTAGTCCTAACACTCTTCTGATAAATAGGGGGCTCTCAGCTCTCTCCAAATTTTCCTGTATTTGGCCCTGGAGGCAGGAGCTGCCATATTGGTGCGACTCTTAGGTGTGCCCTACCCTAGTGGGGGATCAAAGCCAGGCTGCAGAGAGCTCTAAGGTGTAAGGCTGAGAGGCAGTTTGTGGGGAAAATGACCTTAATGGAAGACATCACAGGCTGTAGATGTTTTTTAATGTTTTATTTATTTTTGAGAGACGGAGTGCAAGCGGGGGAGGGGGCAGAGAGAGAGAGGGAGACACAGAATCCCAAGCAGGCTCCAGCTTCTGAGCTGTCTGCACAGAGCCCGACACGGGGTGAGATCATGACCTGAGCCGAAGTTGGATGCTTAACCGATTAAGCCACCCAGGGACCCTCACAGATTGTAGATTCTGAGAGATGTGAGGCCCAGCAGGGGTCTGGCAGTGACCCAATTCTTTCTTGCAGTAAGAGCCGCTTCTCCAGTGTTCCAAACTGTAGCCTAGCTCCTAAAGAACCCCCTCTTTACCGGCTGCTCTGAACGGTTTTGGTGCCAGACTCATTGCTTAAGGAAGCTTATGAAGAACGCGAGGCGGTCTTACCGCAAACTTCCCCTAGCACCATTTTAGAGCTTTGTGTCAAGATGACCCTGTAAAATCCTTTCGTAAATTTAAGGGGGCAAATACCATTGCGAAGCATTTAATGTTTATTATGGCTAGGTTATTTGTTTTAGTAAAACGTGTGATATGATAGACTTGGGTTTTCTGTGTCTTATGCTGTATGTACGTTGAAGCACCTCATAAGTTGTGTGCAACATTCATGCACAAATTACAGCACAGAGGAGCATGTTTGACTAAAACGTGAAAGTCCTTCATAAATACTTATTGCATGAATAAATGAAGTTCATTATTTAAAAATTTTTTTTAACGTTTATTTATTTTTGAGACAGAGAGAGACAGAGCATGAATGGGGGAGGGTCAGAGAGAGGGAGGCACAGAATCTGAAATAGGCTCCAGGCTCTGAGCTGTCAGCACAGAGCCCGACGCGGGGCTCGAACTCACGGACCGTGAGATAATGACCTGAGCCGAAGTCGGCCGCTTAACCGACTAAGCCACCCAGGCGCCCCTCATTATTTTAATTTTTGAAGAGGTTTAGTATGAGGTATTCTTTTGTGACATATTGTTATAGCAATGATTTATTTGAAGATAAGTCTTTTGTCAGGACCAAACCCCCAATTATATAGCCTTGGAAAAACAAAATCCACTTTATGATGATACCACTTACAACACAAAACCAAAAACACATTACAGTGAAAATTGGGTTCTCTTTATGTATCTGTGTAGGTGGGTCATGAATGAAGGTATTCATGCACATATACAGAACTAAATATCTCATTAATGCTAGCGACCTAATTTAGCATTTGTCATAATTCAGATTCAGTTTCTGTGATTATCAGAGTGTATGAAAGTGGATTAAAATATATATGTACAGGGGCGCCTGGGTGGCGCAGTCGGTTAGGCATCCGACTTCAGCCAGGTCACGATCTCGCGCTCTGTGAGTTCGAGCCCCGCGTCAGGCTCTGGGCTGATGGCTCAGAGCCTGGAGCCTGTTTCAGATTCTGTGTCTCCCTCTCTCTCTGCCCCTCCCCCGTTCATGCTCTGTCTCTCTCTGTCCCAAAAATAAATAAATGTTGAAAAAAAAATTCTTTATAAAAAAAAAATATATATATATGTACATATTGTACATGGGAATATATCTATTCCCATGGATATGAGATTTGTCATAATTTGGATAGAGTATGAATAATTTTATAGAATTAAAAGCTATTATTCCTAGCACTGCAAATATTTAACTGGTTTTTTTTTTTGCCAGCACAGAGCCCAATGCAGGGCTTGAACTCATGACCCTGAGATCAAGACCTGAGCTGAGATCAAGAGTTGGACACTTAACTAACTGAACCACCCAGGCGCCCCCACAATTCCCGTTTTAAAGATCTATGACAATTTCTCAGAGAAATAAAGCAACTTTCCCAAAGCCATAAAGCTAATAAATCTTGAAATATGTTTCACCTGTCTAAGAAAATAAACTGTATTTTTTTAAAGATTTTTAAGTAATCTCTACACCCAACGTGGCATTTGAACCTACAACCCCGAAATCAAGAGTTGCATGCTCTACTGACTGAGCCAGCCAGGAGCCCTCAGTATGATCTTTTTTATACTCATCTCAAACCACTTAATACCTGTTTATTTCTGTTTTAATGTATTTGTTGTTACATGGCAGGCTCCCAGGGTGATGTGCCAGGAGAGGAAAGCTATTTGGCAAGAAGCCTGACAGTGTAGCACCAACCACAGCTTGGGGTCTGGGCTTCAGTTTTACATGTTCATAAACTCAATATTCTAAATGTCATAGAGTTGATTGATGCCAGGAATGTGGAGTCACGCTAAGGAAGTTGACAAGAGACTGATGTATAAACCAAAATGACAGTTCATTAATTTACAAAGATGAACAATTGTTCATGAGGATTTGAAAATAGCGAATTCTTGCCAGGCAGGTCTTCATGAGAAGCTAAATTATAATTAGAAGATCGTTCTTACCATAGAATCCAGGAAAAGTGAGTTAGTTGTACAATTCAAATACATACGTTTGTTGTGATTGCTCTAAGTGCCTATCTCCCCAATATATACTATTTGCTCCCTGGAGACTGGTTTGTTTGTTTTACATGTGAGTGCAAATCCACTCCACCACCTGGGTGGTGTCTGTTTAGTTAGGTTTTGTATGTTTCTATAGTTTCTTGGCTATTTTTTAAAAAGTAGGCTTTATGCCCAACGTGGAGCCCAACACGGGGCTTGCACTTACAACCCTGAGATCAAGACCTGAGCTGGGATCTCCAGTCAGTCTGCTTAAACTCTGCTTAATTGACTGACCCACCCAGGCATCCCGATTCACTTTTTTTTTTTTTGAAGTTACACTAGTAAAACGTGTTTAACTGTTACCTCTCTTTTTAAATAAAGTTTATTTATTCATTTGGAGAGAGAGAGACAGATGGAAAGCAGGGGAGGAGCAGAGAGAGAGGGAGAGAATCCCAAGCAGACCGGGAGCTGTCAGCACAGAGCTCCACTCAGGGCTCAAGTCTCATCTCACCAATCGGGATCATGACCTGAGCCGAAATCAAGAGTTTGTCGCTCAACTGACTGAGCCACCCAGGTGACCCTAACTATTATCTCTTCAATCGGATTAGTCTGAGGGTGCCTGGGTTGCATAGTTAAGTGTCCCACTCTTTAAAAAAAAAAAAATTAATGTTTTATTATTTGTTGAGAGAGAGAGAGAGCAAGCATCAGTGGGGGAGGGACAGAGAGAGAGAGAGAGAGGGAGACACAGAATCTGAAGTAGGCTCCAGGATCCAAGCTGTCAGCACAGAGCCCCATGTGGGGCTCAAACTCAGGAGCCGTGAGATCATGACCTGAGAGGAAGGCAGCCACTCAACCGACTGAGCCACCCAAGCGCCCCAAGCGTCCCACTCTTAATTTGGGCTGAGGTCAGGATCTCAAAGTTCCTGGAACTGAATCACTCCCCCCACCCCCGTCCCCTCGGGCTCTGCAACCACAGCGCAGAACCTGCCTGGGATTCTCTCTCTCCCTCTCCCTGCCCCTCCCCTGCTCATGCGCACATGCGCGCTTTCTCTTTCTCTCAAAAATAAATAAACATTAAAAAAATTAATCTTGTATTACTTGCCTAGAGACCATTTTATCGACAAGGAAATTACCTCCCTTGAGTTATAGCCCAATTTATAGGTATGGGGATGAGGCAGGGGACAACAACCGAATGAATAATTCTATGTGGTCACCTCACTATGGCTGGTGAGTGTGGCTGCCAGATTAAAATACAGGACGTCCAATTAAATTCAGATAACAAATTTTAAAAATATAAGTATGTCCCCAAAATCTCATGAGGTGCAGTCAAACTAAAACAAACAAAAAAATTCACTGTTTACCTGAAATTCAAAAATTGGATGTCCTGTATTTTTGTTTGCTAAACCTGGCAAGCCCACGAGTACATTAACAAGATGCCGTGAGGCTTGCCTGGGTTCCCGGTGGTCGGTAAGCACCAGTCCATTCGGTTGTTTCGGGGAACAAAAATCGTTCCCATTAAAGAAATTGCTTAGGTTAACAGCAGGTAGCAACCAAACACGGAACACTCTTGACCCTTTGAGGAGCCCGTAAATGACGCAACTGCCATAAATGCTGCCTTGGTTGACTTCCCCGCCCCCTTCATTCTTCTCTTCCTGCAACCAGAATGTTTGCTCTATCTCTTCTTCCCTTTCTAGTCCCGCCCTTCCAGCTCTTCTCTCTGGAGAGGAATCGGTAGCCCCAAAAGAGTCGGCAAAAATGCCGACGTGTTCAGAGGAGCGGAAGTAGTCACATTTCACTGAGAACCGTAAAGTGCGGCTGTCTGTCTCCCTTTCCGGATAACGACAACAGCTCTTGACTGTCAGTGCCGGCCTTCCTCGTGTGAAGGAATCTGCCGGACCCTTGCTAATTCAATTTTTTCCCCCCATTCCGGGCCCTTCCCTATCGTCGCCCCCTTCACCTTGGATCATGTTCAAGAAGTAAGGACATGCTGTGGGCTCCACTGGCTGCTCACAAAGTCGGTGGGGTGGGGGTGGGGAAGAGGGCGAGAGCAAAGAACCTCTTTCTCTCTCCCCCGCCCCTGCCATCCTTACTCACTAAGGTTTTCTAGAGTACTATGCTCTTACTCGCAACTTGCAACATTTAAGCTTTCCATCCCTAATCTTCAGTCGGGTTTTGATCTTCCCACCCTCGTTTTCTTTTTCCTTACTCCTCTTTTTCTTTTGCCTCCTCTCCCAGTCCTATCGCCATCCCTAGGGTTCTACCAATCACATCCTTGTACTGTGATTTAAGGGTGTATCCTCTTTAGTTGAGAGGAGAGCCCTGCACTCACTGCCATATGTTTATTAGTTATGAGCTGAATAAGGGAAGGCTTGACTTCCTGGGTCATGGGAGTGAAGGAGTCTGGGTGACAGGAAGCGGCCTGTCATGCCTATTGCCTAGCTGCCAGATTAACCTTGTCTTGAAAATAGCGTGATTGCCCCATAGGCTACTCAGTATAAGGAAGACAAAAATTCTTTGGGAACCTACTTAGTGGGTTTGCCTTCCAGATTTGGTAGACGCAAAAAGCAAAGGGGGAACATGGGCAAAGGAAGGTGGGTTTTGTGCATGACATTTTGAGCAAAAATAAATAGAAATCTTAGAAGTCATCGTCATCACTTAAAAAAAAAATCTCAGCAGATTACATAGCCTAGCAGGGGCTAATTGCCTAGGTTTTATTTGGGTTGGTCTTTTGTATTTCAATGCTCGAGGGTTTTTTGTTTTATTTTACTTTTTTTTGTTTTTGTTTTTGTTTTTTTGTACACAGGTTTTGTTATAGGTGGGAAACTGTTTCTTCCTGGGTAGAATTGAGTAGGGTTTTCCAGGAAGGGCATTTGTGTAGCTGATTACAGATTATAATGTGAAATATGCCTCACATCCTCCCACCTGCCCCTCCCCTTCATTGTGTATACATGACAGTTTAATATTGTATTAAGACACTGGTTTTGTGCTGGACAGAATAAAAGGGAAATTATATTAAAACAATTTATTTCATAATTATTTTAGACATCTAAATACTTGGGAATAGATGACTAATTAAAACAATATTTTTAGCTATTCTGATATTTTTGCTTAGAAATCCCTTTTTTTTTTCCTTGCAAAAATCATTTGACAGATTTGATGAAAAAGAAAACGTGTCTAACTGCATCCAGTTGAAAACCTCAGTTATAAAGGGTATTAAGAACCAATTGATAGAGCAATTTCCAGGTATTGAACCATGGCTTAATCAAATCATGCCTAAGAAAGATCCTGTCAAAATGGTTCGATGGTAAGTCTTTATTTATCTCTATGCACAGCTCAGAATAGCTTAATATTGTATGATTAGATTGCACTCATAAAAAATGGAATTATTGTCACATTAACCATTGGTAGATTAATTATAGGAGCAGATAAATAGAATAATTCTAAAACAATATTCGTATTGTCAAGTGTTTCTTCATGTTTGTGAAAAATGTGGCTTTGTGTACTAATTGTTTTATTAAAGAGTTAAATGTTTTTATTCAGACTTGGATTTAATTTATTTCAGTTTGTACTGTAAATATTTATTTTATTGAATTATCTAACGATGAAATTAAAATAATAAAATGTGAAATACAATTACAGTAGGTCAAAAAAATTTTTTTTTCTACTGGACTGGTATGGTAGATGAAACAATTTAAATAATGGTTTTTTTTTGCCTGGATATTTAATGAAATTAAAAAGAGGCTGCTGTATCTTTGTATATATATGTTTCATATTTGTTATTATTTAAAGGGTGTTTGGTATATTAATTTTTCGAAGAAAATATCTAACTTGGTACTTTGTGACATTTGTCTTACAGCCATGAACATATAGAAATCCTTACAGTAAATGGAGAATTACTGTTTTTTAGACAAAGAGAAGGGCCTTTTTATCCAACCCTAAGGTTACTTCACAAATGTAAGTCTTGTTAGAAAATACATATTTGGGGATATGGAAAGATATAAGGGGAGTTGAAAGTGGCTTCTGGTACTTAACTTATTTATTACTACTAGGTGATATGGGGTATAAAACTAAAATGAATCCCCGTCTTGTGGTAAATCTGAAAAATGCAAATTCTCTCATTATGCGGTCCCGAAAGGCCAAGAAAGAACATTCATTCATTCATTCAGCAAGTATTTATTGAACTTCTATGTGTCAGGTACTGAGCTAGGTACTGAGAATATGATGGGAAGCAAAGGCAGACATGGTCGCTGTCCTTATGAAGCTCACAGTCTAGTTGGAAGAATAGACAATTAGATCATTACATGAATGTTTATTCACAGACTGTGATAAGTGCTGTGAGCACTTCCGTTTTTTAAATTCGTATCTACATATGCCTCCTAGAGATTAACTCTATCTAAGGGAAAGCATTGGCTAATTGTGGTAGTCCCAGTTATTGTTAGTTGGGTGGCAAGGTCAGCTGTTGTGAAACAAAATAATGTTTGTTACATACCTACATTTGCACATTGTTAGATTGAGTACATTACAAAAGAAAATTCAAAGGAGATAAAATCCTGCTGCACAAGAGGTTTTCAACTGTGAAGTTAAAATTTCTGCTTTTCAAACCAGTGTCTTTCTGGCATTCTAGCCAAGAGGCAGAAAGAAGGGGAGTGACTGGAAGGCTGTGTAGGTGGTAGTGGTAACTTAATGAGTTTGGTTTTTGGTAAGATGAGATAAATTTTGAATTACATGGTGGAGCAGAGGTCTGGAGCAGTGAGGCAAATCTTAAAAGAGGTGAATCATTTTAGTATTTATAAAGAATTATTTACAATTACTTGACTAAGTATTGATTTCATCAGGTTAAAAAAGTACATTGGAGAGAAACTGAGTCCTGATGCAGTGGAAAAAGTTTAAAATGAAAATATTCTGGTGACGTTAATTCCTACTCAACTAAAAGAGGACAGAGACAAAGTACTCAAATGTATTGCATGAATCTAGATTAGATCCTGGTTTGAAAAGCAAAATTCAAGCCCTCCCCCTTCCCCCACAAAAAAGATAAAGAACACTTTCTTAGGGCTCTTGGGGGGAACTCTGAATATGGTTTGGCTATAAGACAATATTGTGGGACTATTGTTACAGTTTCAGGTATGATAATAGTATTGTGGTTATGTAGGAGAATGACTATTTTTAGGTGATATGTGCTTATTTATGGTGAAGCATTATGTTTGAAATTTCACATGGTAGAGGACAAAATGTGTGTGCATAAATAGAGATAAAGCAAACAGAGCAAAGCGTTAATGAACAATTATTCAATCTCAGTGGGTGGCGTCCAAGTATTCATTGAACTATTCTTTGTTTTTCATTTTTTGATGTTTGTTTATTTTTGAGAGAGAGAGAGACACACACACACTTACACCACAGGCAGGGGAGGGGCAGAGAGAGAGAGAGAGGGAGACACAGAATCTGAAACAGGCTCCAGGCTCTGAGCTGTCAGCACAGAGCCCAACGCAGGGCTGGAACTCTGAAGGGCAAGATCATGACCTGAGCTGAAATTGGACGCTCAACTGGCTGAGCCACCCAGGCACCCCTTCATCAAACTATTCTTAATGGTTTTTCTGTATGTTAAGCATTTGCATAATAAGTTGGAATAGAAAGGTGTTCCTATTTAATAATAATATTTTGCTGGGAACCAACCTTTTAGAACATCCTAAAGTTATTGATGTGCAAGAAGCAGGATAACATGGTGGTTAAAAGCATACTTGGAGTTAGGCAGACCTGGGTTCAATTTCCAGTGTGTGTCACTTATGCCAGGCCACTTAAACAGGTCATCACTTGTTTAAGCCTTATTTCCTTTTCTTTCTTTTTTTTTTTTTAAAGATTTTTTTTTAATTTTTAAATAACCTTTACACCCAACACAGGGCTTGAACTCACAACCCCAACTTCAAGAATTGCATGGTCTAGGGGCGCCTGGGTGGCGCAGTCGGTTAAGCGTCCGACTTCAGCCAGGTCACGATCTCGCGGTCCGTGAGTTCGAGCCCCGCGTCAGGCTCTGGGCTGATGGCTCAGAGCCTGGAGCCTGTTTCCGATTCTGTGTCTCCCTCTCTCTCTGCCCCTCCCCCGTTCATGCTCTGTCTCTCTCTGTCCCAAAAATAAATAAACGTTGAAAAAAAAAATTTTTTAAAGAATTGCATGGTCTACCCACTGAGCCAGCCAGGCACTCCTTAAGCTATATTTCCTTATCTTTTAAAAAAATGGATACATTGTATATCATATCTCCCAGGATTGTGAGGATTAAATGAGATTCGTGCATGCAATGCCTGGAACACAGTAATGGCTCAATATATGATAGCCATTGTAATGATGTAGTAATTGTTAAGTAACTGTCCACTGCTACTGTATATTATCATCATCATGCTCAAGATCATCATCATCATCATTATTATTAAAGGGCAGGTATTAACGAGGATGGAGAACTAGAAAACAAATTATGTTTGTTTCAGGTTTCTTTTTTTCAATAAGATGTTTAAATTAATATGTAGTGTTGGTAGAAAAAATACTTATTCTCTGAATAGTGGGAGGGCTAGTGGTAAGACATTAAAGTGAATGAATTTTACCAATTATTAATATTCCTAGAAAGCCCTGAGAGGTCTAAAAAATCCCCGCCGCCCCCCCCACCCCCGCCCAGCCATTGTTTTGAATCTTTCAGGGATCCTTTAATCCTTAGATTATGACACACACACACACACACACACACACACACACAAATAAATTTTTTGGGATTATAAAAGGAATTTGTGTTCATTCTAGAGAATTGGAAAGTGCAGAAATAAGATCACCTGTATTCCTATGACCTAGAGATAACCATGGTTAGTATGTTGGTGTACTTCCATCCAATTATTTCCTATATTGTGTATGTGTGTTTATATATTTTTTCCTTTTTTAAAAATATTTTTTCCTTTTTAAATTGGGCTCTCCGTTAAATAGCTTTTAATTAATTGACTTTATTTTTTAGGGCAGTTGTAAAATGGAGCAGAAAAAAGAGTTCCCATATACTTCCTACCACCCTTCCCTTATTATTCTTTGGTGTCATGCATTTGTTATGACTGATGAACCAATATCCATTCATTATTATTAACCAAAGTCCATAGTTTACATTAGGGTTCATTCTTTGCATTGTACATTTGGTGGGTTTTACCAAATGCATAATGTCATGTATCCATTGTTACAGTATCACTATGATACTGTATCATAGTGATACTGTATCATAGTATACTGTATCATAGTATAATTTATTGCCCTAAGAGTCCTCTGCTCCACTTATTTGTCCCTTCCTGCTTTTTCTCCTCTCACTCCCTAGCAACCACTGATCTTTTTGGTATTTTTTTTATTTTACTTTTTTCCTCTTAACATTATATTATGAACATTTCCCAGAGTAATACATATTTTCCAAAAGTATTGTTCTATTATATACGTACTATAGACATACCTTAAGTCATTTATCTCTTCATTGTTGGACATTGAGGTTGATTCCAGTTTATTTTTATTGTAAATAATAGTGCTGCAATGATTATATTTCTGCCTAAATATATTGTATATCTCTAATGTTTTCTTAGGATAAAGTCCTAGAAAGAGAATTACCAAGTCAAAGAGTATGAACCTTTTCAAGGCTGTTGATACATGTTGCCACGTAGTCCTAAAGAAAAGTTGTGCTCCATTATAAGCCTTCTAGCAGTGTATGAAAATGCTAGTTTTCCTAAACTCTTGCAAGCACTGGGAATTACTTTTGTTAAAAATATTTATCAACTTGATAAATGAAGGATGGTGTTTCAGTTTTATTTTGCATTTTTCAGAATACTGTAATTTTGGGAAATATTTGCTCATGTCCTTTGCCTTTTTCTGTTGAGTCATTAGTCTCATTAATTTATGTGATGTATTTCTTTTCTTCTAGATCCTTTTATCCTGCCACACCAGCAGGTTGATAAAGGAGCCATCAAATTTGTTCTCAGTGGAGCAAATATCATGTGTCCAGGCTTAACTTCTCCTGGAGCTCAACTTTACCCTGCTGCAGTAGATACAGTTGTTGTATCCTTCCCAGGCTATAACTGCTGAAAAATGTATTCACAGTATTTTTGTCATTACTGGAAGATCTATCACCCAAGAGAAGATTAGGTGTACTTTTCTGGAGGTTACCGCTACTGTTGTCTCATGACTTTCTTGTTACATTTCAAGATGTGGGAAAAAACATCATTTCAGCCTTTCTTGTTGCGTTTCAATGTGTGGGAAATAGCATCATTTCTATGTCCCATCTTAGAAGTTAAATGGGAACAAGTAATAAGAAGTCCCAGCTGCATTCCGGCCCAGTTACTGCCCAATGTTATCAGACTCAGGACACAGTATAAAACTTGATTATTTTTTAAAATGTTTATTTATTTGTTTTGAGAGAGAGAGTGTGTGTGTGCAAGTAGGGGAGGGGCAGGGAGAGAGGGAGAGAGAGAATTCCAAGCCGGTCCCATGCTGTTAGCACAGAGCCCGATGCGGGGCTCAAACCCACGAACTGTGAGATCATGACCTGAGCTGAAATCAAGGGTTGGACACTTAACTGACTGAGCCACCAGGCACCCCTGAAACTCTAGATTATTAATGGAGAGGCTATATATGATATGATTGGATCACTTCTTTAGACATCAGCTTGCTACTTTAAAAATTTTTTTTAATGTTTATTTTTAAGAGAGAGAGACAGAGCGTTAGCAGGGGAGGGGCAGGGAGAGAGGGAGACACAGAATCTGAAGCAGGCTCCAGGCTCTGAGCTGTCAGTGCAGAGTCCGACGTGGGGCTCAAACTCACAAACCGCAAGATCATGACCTGAGCCAAAGTGGGATGCTTAACTGATTGAGCCACCCAGGCGCCCCCATCAGCTTGCTACTTTTATAATTGGCTTATCCATATATACTGGAGTGAAAGCACTCACAAGGGAAAATAGCTTAGGCACCAGGTAGAGTGTTAGAAGTGGGTAATGGGAAATACTGACAATCCCCAACTTTTATATTACAGATCATTTTTAAGTTGGATGTTTGGGCCTCAGAACATATTTTCTCAAAGAGAAATGTTAAATTTTCAGATAGTCCTTAAAACTCATGATGTAACTGAGTAATTTTGCATAATTTTCATTTCTACAGTGGTGTTTAGCTATATTCTAGATCAAATAGGTTTTTGTCAACTAGTCTGGAGAGGAGGAGATCTTCTCTTTTGTCATAAAGGGGCCATTTGCGTCAGGTTGAGAAAATACTTGGTAGGTATACGGAAATCACTGTAGAGTGGGAAGGCCATTGGAGTGGGTTTAAGAGTGTGTCCTGTACTTGAAGGAGACTGTCTAGTCTCCCGACACTGCCCAGTGTCCTCTGTTGTGGCAGTTACGTTTAAGGGGTAGATTGTATAAGGTGTATGTTGGTACCTTAGGAACAGCTTGTGTCGACAGAGATACTGGTCACATAATAGGTGCTCAAATATTTTTGGAATGCTGAGTCTATGAATTGAAAATGAGATGGAGAAAAGTATTCTGTGAGGACAGGTTTTCTTTTTAATGTTTTTGACTTTTCTAAGTGTTGTAGGTTTATAGTTCTGGAGATTGTCTTAAATGGAAGAATTTTCAAGTGCCTAACCTTTGCTTTTAAAGTAATTTTTATTTTGAAATAATTACAGACTTTTAGATAGTTGCAAAACTAGTGCAGGGAGATACTGTGTACCCTGGGAATTTTGCTTTGTAAAATATGTACTGCAATGTGTAACATTCTAAATGCTTCAAATGATAACCAGGAACATTTTGGTTGTTCTAGAAAGGTTGAAACATACACTGGGTTGTTACAGATAGACTGGGGGTATAATTATTATTTTAATGTGTCCATGGGGCACCTGGGTGGCTCAGTCAGTTAAGCGTCCGACTTCAGCTCAGGTCACGATCTCGCGGTCCGTGAGTTCGAGCCCCGCGTCGGGCTCTGTGCTGACTGCTCAGAGCCCAGAGCCTGTTTCAGATTCTGTGTCTCCCTCTCTCTCTGACCCTCCCCCGTTCATGCTCTGTCTCTCTCTGTCTCAAAAATAAATAAACGTTAAAAAAAATTAAAAAAAAATGTGTCCATTACATAAAACCGGCATTCATTGATTACAACATTAGAACAAATCGTGTTTATTTATTTCACAGTTTTTAATATTTACATGAAAATTTTTATCTTTTTTGCAGGTCTTATTTTGGTTTTGTTGGCATTGGGTTATGGTATTAACATTTAACTTAAAAACCAAGAATGATTATTAGATGCATTCATTTAGCATTTATTGAATATTTACAATGTGCCCACAGACTCTGCTAGGTCCCTGCCCTCAATTGAGTTGATGGTCTGGGTGAGGATACAAGATGGGTTCAAAGTGGCTTAACTAGTAACGTGATCATTGTTTGATACCCCCTCTCCAAGGCATTTTGATAGTTTTCTTAGCTGTGTGTTTTCAGGCAATCATGGCAGAAGGAAAACAGCATGCTCTGTGTGTTGGAGTCATGAAGATGTCTGCAGAAGATATGTAAGTCTCACATTAGGCCCCCTTGGCTTTTGAGAAAGGGTAACCTATGCGGGAAGCATCAGAATTACAGGTGAAATTTGCTGTCATTCATATCACATCTTACAAATACTTAAGCACAGAAGCCTCGTTTCTGATTTTTCCTGACACTTCGGAAGCCATTGAAACCTATTTTGTCTCCAGGATTGCATTCTTTCTTAAGCACTCTGAAAAGAACCGGGTGCCAACACAGCTGTTTTATATGTATGTGTGTGGTATTTTAGGAAATAACAAAATTTTTTTTTGTTTGCGAGTGAAGGTATACACGCACGCGCTTGCGTGTGGATGCGGGAGTAGGGACAGAAGGAGAGGGAGAGAGAGAATCCCAAGCAGGCTCCATGCCCAGCGCAGAGCCTGATGCTGCCTCATCTCACACCATGAGGTCATGACCTGAGTCGAAATCAAGAGTCAGATGCTTAACTGAGTGAGCCCCGCAGGTGCCCCAGGAACTTTTTATTCAGTATGACTTAAATTTTTAATTGGGGGGAAGAATGTTGTGCTACTAATTTTTAACACCGTGACACAGTTCAGCACCACATGGTATTTATCTTCTATTTTGACCTAGTAGTATAGATTATTAAGGAAGTATTAAAGATATTTACCAAAATGTAGTCAATATATTGAAAAACTTGGAACTCATTTGATGACCAAATTAATCCTGTTAATTTTGTTCCACAGTCAATTACAACACTCTGATGTTCTCCTGGTATGGTGACATCATTACTTTGTTTCTATAAGGCCCACTAGTTAGATCACTAGAATCATTTTAAGACAGGAACTGCAGCAGAGTAATGTCATTTAATGTAGTCAATAACATTAATGTAATAAATAAATTCCCTGCATGGGGCTCAATAATTGCAAAATAGCAATGCACTCGGAATTATATTTACCATAAGTAAGCCTATAAAAATTCATAACAATATGTTTATGTGCTTTTCTCCTTCCACAGTGAGAAAGTCAACAAAGGAATTGGCATTGAAAATATCCATTATTTAAATGATGGGCTGTGGCATATGAAGACATATAAATGAGCCTCAGAAGGAATGCACATGGCTAAATATGGATATTGTGCTGTATCTGTGTTTGTGTGTGTGACAGCATGAAGACAGTACCTCTGTGGTTATGCTGAATAAATTCAACAGATGCTAAAATTCTGTTAGCTTCAGAAATTATTTTAATTTTTCTTAAAGTCCAGTTAAAATTGGGTAGCAAACTTGGACATTAAGAGGTATCTGGTAAGTAATCAAACTCAGACAACTTAATGTCCTTTCTTAGGCCAATAATGTAAAATTGAAGGGCAGGACTTGGTAGATGAACCTGCCGACCTCCCAGAGAATCTGGCTACTTAATGGGGCTGGAAGCTGGACTGGGAATTTTCTCCTATTACCCTAGAAATGCCTCTTCTCTTCTGTGTGTGTTTTTTGTTTGTTTGGTTGTCATTTTTAAACTTTTCATTATGGAAAATTCCAAGCATATATAAAAGTACGTGGGGAATAGTAGTATAATGGACCTTTTCTGTATCTGTCACCCAGCTTCAATTCATGGCAAATCTTACTTCATCTATATCTCATTTACTCCTTCCCCACCCCACTTCCTGATTATTTTGAAGCAAATCCCAGATATCTCATTTTATCCACAGTAACTTAAATATGTATCTTTAAAAGCTAAATTTTTTTAAAAACATCATTACACCTAAGATATTGTTATCACACCCCAAAAAAGAACTATTTCTTAATATGATCAAATATCTTGTTTAAATATGTGACAAATGAACTTGATTGCCTCTCTTTTTCATTTTTTTAACCATTGGTTTGCTTGAAATTGGTACCAGACAAGGTCCATATATTGCATTTAGTTGTTATTTATTTAAGTCTCTTAATCTAGAAGGTCTCCCTTTGTATTTTCCCTTTAAATTAATTATTGAAGGAATCTGGTTGTTTTGTCTTACAGAGTTTTCTCCCACATTCTGGATTTTGTTGATTGTATCGCTGTAAAGTAATTTAACTTGTTTTTATGTCCCCTGTATGACCTGTACACAGATAGGCTTGAAGAGATTCAGGTTCAATTTATTTAGTGCCCTGGCCTGAAGCTGGGTAAACTCATACTACACAGATGCCCAGAACTTCCAGATTTGGGTCCTTACTGTATTCCCCCAAAGAGCGTGTATGTCCTATCCTAAGTGGCATATGAAGGCCATGGACTTATTTCAGTAAGAACAGTAAGTAAGCTCTTTTGGGAGTTAAAGGAGCAGTTATGAATTTACATAGTGACAATAGGCATTTCTTCCTAATAACCTCGCTGTTCTAGTGTCTCAGCCATTTTCATTTGGTTGTTTACAAATATGTGACATGTGGTTTTATTTTTCAGATGGATACAGACATTTACAAGATTGTGGTGACCTGTGTTACAGTTAGAAGTTGGTGAGAAAGGTGAGGGTGGATAGTAAAAAGAGGGAGACCATTTGGCTGGCTGTTGCAGCTGGGCCTCCTAAGATACAACATAGGTGAAGGTTGTAGATCCAGGGTCTGACCCTCAGACTGAGAAACCATCTCCCACTAAATGAAACTTGTAAGACTTGGAGATTCCCACATTAGAATGTAAATGTGTTCATCTATAGTGCTAAGTCTGCTTAGGGTAAACAATTAGGAAACTGGAAGTTTCTTGGTGAACTTGGATAAGAGTAAAGGAAGGTTGAAAATTTGGGGGAGTATTTCATCTGGGCTGGGGTAAGGCTTAGAGAATTTTTCTTGCTTCATCATTAGTTACAATGCTTATGTCTGCCAAAATCTTTCCTAGCCCATAGAGGTGCCCTGATATTTTACTTTCTATAGCCTTTTGAAGTTCTTTGTAGAATATTTGCTTTTGTTATGACAGTTATATCCTACAACTTTCCGTATTGTTACATTTTCTTATTTATTCCTGGTGTATAAAAGTGTAAATAGTCTCCTCAGTAGCCCATTTATAAATCCTCTTTCCGGGTATGTTTCTTCAGCAGGTCTCATGTTATGCTGACTTACTGGTTTCAAAGTCAGATGTCTTTCCATTTGAGGGATGAGACGCCCTATTTGAGGCCTGTAGCACCTGGTGTTCTTAAGAAGACAATATCTGAGTCACTGATGTCAAAACCGAACTTTGAACCTTTATTGTTGGTACTAAGTTAATGTTAATTGACCAAGATTGCCTATGGAGTGATGGCAATGAAAACAAAGCACTGGCATATTAGAGAAGTTAAAACCTTTAATTGCCTGGTTTCTGAAATAATTTATCCTTGTTTCTAACCACTGTTAACAGTGGGTGTACGGAACACTTTAAAAATATTTAACATCATCATCTGTGCTTGTTTTTCCTACTATGCTGAGGTACAGTGACTGTGTTGCCTTGGTGATGTGGACTAAATATGTATGTTTTCTCCTTCCCCTGGGTCTGAGGCCTCAGGTCATGGTGTTAATCAGGGGTGTCACTCTACACTGGGAGCCTGATCAGTTTCTAAGCATAAGGTCGTGCAGGAAAGCTAATTCAAAGAGGTTAAACTAGCATATCAGCCTCTTTGTGCTGCGTTTAAAGGAAACTTAGTTTACCCACATTCCTGAGATTACGAATACAGGGAGAGCCTGTTTTCTCTCAGGCAATGTGTCTTAGGTTCATTTTTAGTTTCCAAATTAATTTTGTGTCAAGCCAGCCTACAATCTTGCCATTTCTGTGTATATGACATCCTTAGTCAGCCAAGGTCAGTTCAGCTCAATGGACATTTATTGAATATTTGCTAGCTTCTAGGTGACGTGACACAAAGATGAATAATACACAGGTGGCCCTTGCCCTTAAGGAGCTTCCAGTCTAGTGGGTAAATTGACATTTAAGAAAACCTGGGTAATGGTTACAGCCCAATACCAATTTATAAAGCCACTGGGAAGTTACTAATACTTTTCCAATTTCAGTCACTAAAATTTGCAAATTACACATGAGCTAAATATAAAAATATTGCTTAGATTGTATCCAATGTGAGAAGGTTAAAAAAATCCAGATGTCTTGGAGTTGCAAGGATTGAGCATTCCAACTCAAAGGTTGTCCCATTGTGCAATAATATAAAGGCCTGTTCAGCCCTCTTTTAGCAGACTATTATAGTGGTTTGGTGGTGTTTTGTTGGCAGCTGCATTTTTCCTTTTCTTGGTTTTTTTTTTTTTTTTGTGAATGTTCTGGACCCAAAACAGGCAGCTGGATTTATCCCAGGGGTAGTCATGAACATTTCCAATTTGAGATTTGATAGTCCCCAAACAGAAGGTCATATGGCATTTGTCAAATAATGATTATATCTAGCCAAGTTCCTCCTCTGCATACAAATCAGCTACTGAGGATACAGTATTTCTAAGCCTAGTGCTTCAGAAGATAAAAGAATGGCAAATGACTCAATTTGCAGATGTGTTTCATTACAGTAAAATATTTCACTTTTTTGTTGTGAGAATATTAATCATGTAGCAATCATATATTAATGGGAACATGAAATGAATGTATACCCAAACAAAATATAGTAAGTATTTTTAACTTTGTTTATCTAGGTTCCTTAATTTTGAGAATATGTCTCTCAAGGCTCTTCAGGAGACTCAAAATGTTCCAATTTCTAAAGGAGTATCCACTAAACCTGATTTATAATGAAAGGAAAAAAATGAAAATGCATGCATCCTGTGTCACTATAACCATCACTTCTGAGGTCTCAAGCAATCAGAAGCTTACTCAAGCTATAACCTGTAAGAATTAGGCCACTGAAATATATTTGGAAAGCCCTTCAGAACACTTGTGTTTAGTATGTTGTTAATTGTATTTAGATTACATATAATTGTATTCTTAATATCTCAGTCTCTCAGCAACAGTTCCTAAAGAAATCCTGTCTTTCAACATGGAGACTGATGCGTGTAAATGTATATTTTGCATTATGTTTTTATACTTTTGTATGTATACTTTATTATGCTTTTTGTAGCAGGTAAAAGAATGACTACCTATAATGAACTATAACACTACTTTGTTTCATATTGTATTAAAACTAATTAAGTACTTGTAAAGGACTGGAACTCCATCAGAACAGGAATGAATGAATGTGATTGAGAACCAGTTTTTAAATCTATATTGACACTATTAGACAGGTAGGTTGGTTGGGTTGATTGGTTGATTGGTTTAAAAGGTTGGCCTCTTGGAGAATATAATTTATGTATGGATAAATATACAGGAGATGATTTGCTGGAATTCTGGTAATATCATGTTCATTAGAACAGGTCATGGGGAGGAAAAATAGATGAAAACATCCAAACTAATTAGTACTATTAATATTTGCCTCTTGGAGTGAAAAATGAAAGGACACCAAATTTTATCCTTGAATACTTTGAGAAATAAAAGATTAATTAGTGAAATAATTTCTAATTAAGGGGTGCCTGGGTGGCTTAGTCAGTTGGGCGTCTGACTCTTGATTTTGGCTCAGGTCATGGTCCCAGGGTCATGGGATCGAGCCCTACGTTGGGCTCTGTGCTGAGCATGGAGCCTGCTTAAGATTTTTTGTCTCTCTCTCTCCCCCCCCACCCCCCGCCTCCCTCCCTCTCTCTCTCTCTGTCTCTCTTCCCCTTCCCCACTCATGTGTGTGCACTCTCTAAAATTAAAATTTTTTTTTTCTAATTAAAACCCCAGTTGTTGGGGTGCCTGGGTGGCTCAGTCGGTTAAGTGTCTGACTTCAGCTCAGGTCATGATCTCATGGTTTGTGAGTTCGAGCCCCACATCAGGCGCTGTGCTGACAGCTCAGAGCCTGGAGCCTGCTTCAGATTCTGTGTCTCATTCTCTCTGCCCCTCCCCGACTTGTGCCCTGTCTCTATCAAAAATAAATAAATATAAAAACAAAGAAACAAACAAAAAAACCCAGTTGTTAAAGAATGACATGCCTCACTCTAATTAAATGGGTTATCCTATACATTTTAAAATTTCATTTTAAAACTAAAACAAATCACGATTTCTACATCATATTTTTTATTGCTCTTCTTGTTCCATTCTTCAATTTTAAAGTACTTTAATTTCAGCCAATATGTAATAGAGGGGACTTTTGGGGTATAATCATTCACTCCCTTCAGGTTCATTGTAAGTGTTCCCAGAACTCTGTCATAGGGGGAAATAACTCTAAATTGAAAAGTTACAAAGATTAATTTTCTTTCCTTCTAATTTTAATGTTTTATCACAGGACTTGATTGTGAGTGATAACTATGAACTTTCATTTAATCTCCTATGATGAAATAAGTAATTTCTTCTGATTGTCACAAGCATATGAGCAAAAGACCGTTTTAAGCAATAAATCATGTAAGCGCTTGCTTGGAGGAAGTGCCATTTCTCCAAACATACTCCTTGAAAACAAATCAAATTCAGTTCCCTTTTTGCCTCAGGGAAAGCCATACTGGGGAGACTTTTGAGGTCGGGCAATCTGTTTTTATTCTTTCCACTTTTCTTTTTTTTTTTTTTTTTAAGTGGATCGTTCTTTTTTTTTTTAAGTGGATCGTTCTTTTTTTTTTAAATTTTTTTTTAACATTTATTTATTTTTGAGACAGAGAGAGACAGAGCATGAACGGGGGAGGGTCAGAGAGAGGGAGACACAGAATCTGAAACAGGCTCCAGGCTCTAAGCTGTCAGCACAGAGCCCGATGCGGGGCTCGAACTCGCGGACCGCGAGATCACGACCTGAGCCGAAGTCGGCGGCTTAACCGACTGAGCCACCCAGGCACCCCTATTCTTTCCACTTTTCTATTTCAAAAGGAGACTTTCTGTCTTTGTCGCCAAATGCTGGGGTTGTCCTAGGCTGATGCATGATAAAGCCCCCCCAGGTTTGGAAATTTGCAAACCAGTGAGATGATTTTGTGATGAAACTGCATGTTGGATTGATACTACCTGTGATTGAGCTTAAATTTGAGACAACTTTTAAAAGGAGCTGTGCACTTTCTATCAGGGCTTGAAATGTCTGTTTCTACACACTGATGTCTTAATAATTTTTAGTTTCTCATGATCTGATTTTGTATGCACTTCTTGGTCTGGGTACTGTTTTCATCAGGTCAAAAGCTGCCCCATTCAGAGTTCACTTTGTAAAGCCAAACTTCACTGTTCGTTTATTTATTTATTTATTTTTTTAATTTTTTTTTCAACGTTTTTATTTATTTTTGGGACAGAGAGAGACAGAGCATGAACGGGGGAGGGGCAGAGAGAGAGAGGGAGACACAGAATCGGAAACAGGCTCCAGGCTCTGAGCCATCAGCCCAGAGCCTGATGCGGGGCTCGAACTCATGGACCGCGAGATCGAGACCTGGCTGAAGTCGGACGCTTAACCGACTGCGCCACCCAGGCGCCCCTTCACTGTTCATTTAAACATCTGGACTAGGTTGGACAGGATGAGGAGGATGGGAGGAGAGTCCTTTTTGCCCTGTAGGCTCTGGAAGGTTTCTTAGAGAGTTGGTTTATATAGGATTAGGAAAAAGTATGCTTTTGCATGACTAAGATCTTTCTGAAGTTTGCTTGTGTAAGCATTTTAGATTTCAGAAAGTTCAGCCTGAAATGTATGTGAATATAGAATAGAAACAGTTTCATTTAGTGGGATAATGGCTGTCTCTAACTCATCAAATTAATTTCTCCTAAATAGCTTTCAAAAAGCCCAGGATTAGAAAATATTTGTCAATGGCAGTGCTTTATTCTGTTTTAAAAATAGTAGGTCTAAAATCTAGTAAAATGTGGACACTTAGCCCTGTACTTATTTTATGTTGCGATTTACAAGGTACAAATTTTATATTTTGTAAAATGTTTTGAAAGAAGTCGACAAAGTAACTCCCCTTTCTTGCCCCCAAATGCGGAAGTCTGAGAGAAGAAGGCACATGGCCTCATGAGCTTCTGGGTGTTGTCAAACCCAATTTTCTCCCAACTACCAAATGCCCAGTTACATTTACTGGGGATGCAGGAGTCCCACTTAAGCAGTGGTTTTTGCCAATATAAAGAGAAACATCTTGATTAAAGTCTGAAGAGATAGGAACCATACTGATTTGGGCAGTTTTGGCTCTAATAATGTCTAATTTGCTGTGAAAGGGGAACTCGCTCTCAGTTAATGTTCTTAAAAGCAGGGGCGCCTGGGTGGCGCAGTCGGTTAAGCGTCCGACTTCAGCCAGGTCACGATCTCGCGGTCCGTGAGTTCGAGCCCCGCGTCAGGCTCTGGGCTGATGGCTCAGAGCCTGGAGCCTGTTTCCGATTCTGTGTCTCCTGAAAACATATTGACTTTATAAAAAAAGCTGTTTGAGGAAGAGCTGTTTTATTGCATGGCACAGATTAGATGTACAGATGTTATCTTAAAACTTAATTAAGGAGTTCCCTTAGAATTTGAATATTCAATACCAGCTATTATTCACATCAACATTTTAATATTTTACCATCTAGGTATTTAATAAAAAGGATTGATCCATATTTAGCTGTGTGAAGTGCTAGTTAATTTGTTCAAATGGCTAAGAGGGAAAGGTAAATAACATTCCCTGGGTGCCTACTATATGCACAAGCTCTACTTGCAGTATCTTGCTTAATCTTTATGATGATTCTGTGAGGTAGATTTGAATTCTCATTTTACAAATGAGGAAACTAAGGCACCTGAAGATACATAACTAATAAATGACAGAATTGGGATTTGAACCTACGACTGCCTCACTGCAAACCCTGTTTTGCAGAAAGTCTCCCCTCACGTTTCATAAAATGTTAACCTCAGCCCACAGTCGTATCCCCATCTTTGTTTATGGGTTATTGGAGAGGAGTGTAAATTGGCCTGGCCTCTGTTCCACAGTGGGGAAAATATGGGTAGGATTTGAAGGTGAGAAGAATGGGTTGCTTGCACAGTGTCTTATCTGTGCTTCTGAGGGAATTTCTCTTTCCCCCTCATCAGCGGGGTATGTGGGGGAGAACCTTCTGAAATTGTGGACTCAGTCCTGAGGACTGAACTTTTTCTATTAGTCACCTTCAAGCCATGTGATTTGTGACCATTTAAAGGTTAGGCCATTTAGGAGCCTTTGCGGATCTTTTTAGAAAAGGATACAATGGGGAGGGTTAGTCACGTGGGGGAGATTATAATGTGCAAAGGCAGGGCTAGCAGCTGCTTTATGACTATCCATATATTCAGAAGGTAAATAGGGGGAAGGATTAGCGAATATGAAAATTAATGACAGGAGCAGTTTGGTTCAGTTGTAATCTAAGGAAAAAAAGCTGAGGGGTCTAATCTATATATTGCTCTAGATCCAGTGATTTAATTTTCAGAAGGAAGGTCCATGCAAGGAAATGGCCTGGGGCCTGCTAAAAGTCAGGTTGCAATTGACATAGCATTCAAGACAACCAGAGAAACAAATAGGACTTTGGGAAGAACCTTCAAGTTTTCTCCCATTCATGTACTAGCCTTGGGGTGGGGGGTGGGGGGCTTATACTTCTGGAATTGGTTAGAAATGTGCTATAACTATAAAATACATACTGGATTTCAGACAATAAAAAATGTAAACTAGCACATTAATTTATTTTCTGGTTATATGTTGAAATGACAACATCTTGGATATACTGGGTAAAATAAAATACTAAAAGTAATTTCACCCATGTCTTTACTTTTTTAATGTGGCTACTAGAAAATTTAAAACAACTCACGTGGCTCACATATTTCTATTGGATGGCACTTGACTGGAGAATAGGCAGTATTCCCTGAAAGTTCCCTCTAGATTCGAGTGCCTTGGAGTGGTAAGTACAGAAAGGAAGATTCCCGGTGCCAGTATTCACTCCTCCATCAAGCTACGACCAGTTTTTCCCCTTTCCTCTCAGATGGTATGGGGCTTCTGTTTTGACTATTAGAACATCCCCGTTTATCCAACACTTAGTACCTATGTGGATGTCTTTTTTTAATATATATTTTTATTTTTGAGAGAGAGAGCGGGGGAGGGGCAGAGAGGGAGACATAGAATCCGAAGCAGGCTCCAGGCTCTGAGCTGTCAGCACAGTACTGACACAGGGCTCAAACCCACAAACTGTGAGATCATGACCTGAGCCAAAGTCAGATGCTTAACTGACTGAGCCATCCAGGCGCCCCTGGATGTCTCTTATCAGTCACTCACTAGATCAAAGCATTCATGTTGTTTTTAAAGAAAAAGGCAAGCCCAACCCATTAAGGGCATCCTTCCTCCATCACTCCCATCCATCCATGCATCTGTTGAAAATCTGAGTCTTCTTTTTAGGTCTGTTCTTCCTGTCAAAGCTTTTGCCAAATTGCCAAAGCAACAGCATAATCAAATATGGCCATTCTTGCATGGAATTAGTGAAAACTATGAAAGAAATGAGAATTATGAGTATTTATCAAATTGAGGACTTTGAAGGCAAAAGGACCACCATATTCTAATAGTGAACTATAGCTTGTTTTATTGCTCATGCAGAGCTTACATGAAGTGATTGACTCTTTGTATGAATTATATGACTTTGGGCCTCTTTTGCTTTCTACAGAATACCAGGCCTAGTGTTGAGCTGATAGACACTCTGTTTATGCAAGGAACATTATGTTGTAGAGATGTCTCACTAATAAAGGTGGATTTATCTTTTTCTAAAGTTTATTTAAGTAACCTTCACACCCAACCTGGGGCTCAAACTCATGACCCCAAAATCAAGAGTCGCACGTTCCTCTGACTGAGCCAGCCAGGCACCCCAAAGGTAGATTTATCTTTAAAAAAAAAAAAACTACGGTAATTTTAAAGTCGGTAAGCTTCTGACTTAGGCTCAGGTTATGATCTCACCATTCATGGGTTTGAGCCCCGTGTCGGCTCCACCCTGATAATGTGGAGCCTGGAGCCTGCTTGGGATTCTCTCTCTCCCTCTTTCTTACCCCTTTCCCCCTCAAAAAAATAAAATTATAGTAGGGGCGTCTAGGTGGCTCAGTTGGTTAAGCGATCAACTTCAGGTCATGATCTCGCGGTTCGTGAGTTTGAGCCCCGCTTCAGGCTCTCTGCCATCAGGACAGAGTCCGCTTTGGATCTTCTGTTCCCCTTTCTCTCTACCCCTCCCCCTGAGTCTGTCTCTCAAAACCCAGTAAATATTAAAATTATGGTAGAAACTTCAGATTTATACCATCATTTCGTACTTTCTAAACAAGTCATTTCCCCCATTATCCTTTAAATACTTAATTTTATCCTTGATGATATTGGAATTATTGAGTGATAACTTTTTTATTTTTTATTTTTTGAGGGGGGGGAGGGGCACAGGGAGAGGGAGAGAGAGAATCTAAAGCAGGCTCCAGACTTCAAAATGGATGAAAGACCTAAATGTAAGACAGGAAGCCATCAAAATCCTCCAGGAGAAAGCAAGCAAAAACCTCTTTGACCTTGGCCACAGTAACTTCTTACTCAACAAGTTTCCAGAGGCAAGGGAAACAAAAGCAAAAGTGAACTACTGGGACCTCATCAAAATAAAAAGCTTCTGCACAGGAAGGAAACAATCAGCAAAACTAAAAGGCAAACGATGGAATGGGAGAAGATATTTGCAAATGACATATCAGATAAAGGGTTAGTATCCAAAATCGATAGAGAACTTATCCAACTCAACACCCAAAAAACAAATAATCCAGTGAAGAAAGGGGCAAAAGACATGAATAGACACTTCTCCAAGGAAGACATCCAGATGGCCAACTGACACATGAAAAAATGCTCCACATCACTCATCATCAGGGAAATACAAATCAAAACCACAATGAGATACCACTGCACACCTGTCACAATGGCTAACATTAACAACTCAGGCAACGACAGATGTTGGCAAGGATGCGGAGAAAGAGGATCTCTTTTGCATTGTTGGTGGGAATGCAAACTGGTACAGCCACTCTGGAAAACAGTATGGAGGTTCCTCAAAAAATTAAACATAGAACTACCCTATAACCCAGCAATTGCACTACTAGGTATTTATCCAAGGGATACAGGTATGCTGTTTTGAAACCCCAATGTTTATAGCAACACTATCAACAATAGTCAAAGTATGGAAAGAGCCCAAATATCCATCAATGGATGAATGGATACAGAAGATGTGGTGTATACACACACACACACACACACACACACACACACACACACACACACAATGGAGTATTACTTGGCAATGAAAAAGAATGAAAGCGTGCCATTTGCAACTACATGGATGGAACTGGAGTAAAATTAGAGAAAGACAAGTATCATATGACTCCACTCATATGAGGACTTTAAGATACAAAACAGAGGAACGTAAGGGAAGGGAAGCAAAAATAATATAAAAACAGGGAGGAAGACAAAACATAAGAGACTCATAAATATGCAGAACAAACAGGGTTACTGGAGGAGGTATGGGAGGGGGGATGGGCTAAATGGGTAAGGGGCATTAAGGAATCCACTCCTGAAATCATTGTTGCACTATATGCTAACTAACTTGAATGTAAATTGAAAAAAAAAAAAAAAAGGCTCCACGCCCAGTGCAGAACCCAGCATGGAGCCCGATGTAGGGCTCAATCTCACCACCATGAGATCATCACCTGAGCTGAAATCAAGAGTTGGACACTTAACCGGTTGAATCACCCAGGAGCCCCTTGAGTGATTTTAAAAAATGTTTTTAAATGTTTATTTATTATTGAGAAACAGAAAGAGACAGAGCGTGAGCAGGGGAGGGGCAGAGAGAGAGAGGGAGACACAGAATCTGAAGCAGGCTCCAGGCTCTGAGCTGTCAGCACAGAGCCCGACGCGGGGCTTGAACCCACAGACCGCGAGATCATGACCTGAGCCAAAGTTGGACGCTTAATCGACTGAGCTACCCAGGCGCCCCATCCCCTTCAGTGATTTTTAGTTAAACTTTGGGGGACTCTTTTGTGGAGAGGTTGGCAAACATTTCTGAATTTCTTTGTATGCCAAAAAAAAAAAGCTAAACTTACAAACATAAAGCTCTTCATGACACCACTCAGATCCTGCATCGAATTCATCAATACAAGTCAGCCAGCACTAAAAGGAACACAGTATTCTTTTTTTTTTAATGTTTATTTGGGGGGGGGGGTAGGGCCAGAGAGAGAGGGAGACACAATGTGAAGCAGGCTCCAGGCTCTTTGCTGACAGCGCAGACACAGCCTGATGCGGGGCTCAAACTCACAAACCGTGAGATCACGACCTGAGCCTAAGTCAGAAGCTTAACCGACTGAGCCACCCAGGTGCCCCAGGAACACAATATTCTTAAAAAATTAAGGAGAAATTAGTGGTACCTCATCACTAGACTCTGTGATTTTGGTAACCTTCCTAATACAGGTGTGCCCTGTTTTAAGAAGGCCCAATTAGGGTGCCTGTGTGGCTCAGTTGGTTAAGTGTCTAACTCTTGATTTAGGTTCAGGTCATGATCTCATGGTTCATGGGATTGAGCCCTGTGTTGGGCTCAATGCTGACAGCATGGAGTCTTCTTGGGATTCTACCTACCTCCTCTTGGGATTCTCTCTACCTCCTCTCTCTCAAAATAAATAAACTTCCCTCAAAATAAATTAACTTGAAAAAAAAGCCCAAAAGAAGGGTGCCTGTGTGGTTCAGTTGGTTAAGTGTCCAACTCTTGATTTTGGCTCGAGTCATGATCTCACAGTTTGTGAGTTTGAACCCCATGTTGGGCTCTGCACTGACAGTGTAGAGCCTGCTTGGGGTTCTCTCCTCCCCTCTCTCTGTCCCTCCCCTGCTGTCTCTCTCTCTCAAAATAAATAAACATTTTTAAAAAGCCCAAAAGATGAGTTTAAATGCATTACAGCAAAATCTGGGCACTATAAATCAGATTGGATACATAAGCAACCTTTTAGCTACATGAAAAGAAAAAGGGCAAGGGGTCTAATCTGTATTTTCCTCCAAACTGAGTGTTTTCATTTTGGGAGGAAGATCTAGTGATTAAATTCACACAAGGAGATGGCCTAGGGCCTGCTAAAAGTCAGGTTGCAGTTTCCACTGCATTCAAGATACTCAGCAAGATAAATAACTTTTAGAAGAAACTTCAAATTTTCTCTCATTCACATCTCACCCAGTGGGTCTAACATTTCTGGAATTGGTTAGACCTGTGTTGTTCAATATGGTAGCCACTAGCCATATGTAAAATATATTCACAACCATGATCAATTTTCATTAGACTTTCACTCTTCCCAATTCTGTCCTCAATAACAGAGCGAGGTCAGGGTTACAGTTTTTGCCTATTGAGTGCACAGTGATCAAAACTGTAACTGTGACCTCAGTAATACTATTTTCTATGTTACTGATTCAGATTTTATCTACAAGACTGGGTACAAATAAGTTCAAAGACACAGCATATTATTTATTTTTCCTCTTTTTAAAAAAAGTTTATTTTTGAGAGAGAGAGAGAGAGAAAGAGGCAGAGAGATGGAGACACAGAATCTGAAGCATGCTCCAGGCTCTGAGCTGTCAGCACAGAGCCTGACGTGGGGCTTGAACCCACAAACCATGAGATCATGGCCTGATGCAGAGTCAGATGTTTAATTGTGCCACCCAGGTGCCCTGAGGCAGCATATTATTTAAGACAAATAGGGGCGCCTGGGTGGCGCAGTCGGTTAAGCGTCCGACTTCAGCCAGGTCACGATCTCGCGGTCCGTGAGTTCGAGCCCCGCGTCAGGCTCTGGGCTGATGGCTCGGAGCCTGGAGCCTGTTTCCGATTCTGTGTCTCCCTCTCTCTCTGCCCCTCCCCCGTTCATGCTCTGTCTCTCTCTGTCCCAAAAATAAAAATAAACGTTGAAAAAAAAATATTTAAAAAAAAAAAGACAAATAATATTTTATAAAGGAAAACTTGTGTATAAAAATACAACCAAAAGCATCAATTTGGTTTATTTCAAACATTTTTTAAATTTTTCATTAAAGTTTTTTTAATGTTTAATTTTGAGAGAGACAGAGAGACAGAGCACGAGCTTGGGACAGCAGAGAGACAGGGAGACAGAGAATCCGAAGTAGGCCCCAGGCTCTGAGCTCTCAGCACAGAGCCCGATGTGGGGTTCAAACTCATGAACCGAGATCATGACCTGAACCGAAGTCAGATACTTAACCGACTGAGCCAACAGGTGCCCCTAAAAAAAATTTTAAGTAATCTCAACACCCCATGTGGGGCTCAAACTCACAATTCCAAGATCAAGTTGGCATGCTGTACCAACTGAGCAAGCCAGGCACCCCTGAAGAGCATCCATTTGGTTTAAAAAGCAATTGTTACCTGAGGCGCCTGGGTGGCTCAGTTGGTTAAGTGTCTCACTTCAGTTCAGGTCATGATCTTGCAGTTTGAGCCCCGTGTAAGGCTCTGTGCTGACGGCTCAGAGCCTGGGGTCTGCTTCAGAATCTAGGTCTCCCTCTCCCTCCCCTGCTCACACTGTCGCTCTCTCTCAAAAATAAAATAAACATTAAAAAAAATAAAAGCAATTATTATCTTAGCACCCACTAGGAAATCAAACAATGGGATGCATTCTCTGATATATTTATTACAATTACACCTTAATATACTAATATAATTGAAGCTGATAAATGCATAATTAAAAAAATATATTGTTGGGGCACAGTTGACACTTGTAAAATTTTTTTTAACGTTTTTATTTATTTTTGAGACAGAGACAGAGCATGAACAGGGGAGGGTCAGCAAGAGGGAGACACAGAATCTGAAACAGGCTCCAGGCTCTGAGCTGTCAGCACAGAGCCCAACGCGGGGCTTGAACTCACAGACCGCGACATCATGACCTGAGCCCAAGTCGGCCGCTTAACCGACTGAGCCACCCAGGTGCCCCACGGTTGACACTTCTAAACTGGGTGTCACACTCAGGGTGATATTGTTTATCATTGTACTTACACCAAACATGACTTGATCTGTATTAATTGCATCTGAGACCACATATTAGGGTGCTTGATAAAGAGATTTTTATTATTTTTAAAAATTAACAATTCTTCATTTTAACCAAAAACCCCAATAAGGAAGATCAGATCAATTTTTTTTTTTTTTTTAAAAAATTTTTTTTTTTCAACGTTTATTTATTTTTGGGACAGAGAGAGACAGAGCATGAACGGGGGAGGGGCAGAGAGAGAGGGAGACACAGAATCGGAAACAGGCTCCAGGCTCTGAGCCATCAGCCCAGAGCCCGACGCGGGGCTCGAACTCACGGACCGCGAGATCGTGACCTGGCTGAAGTCGGATGCTTAACCGACTGCGCCACCCAGGCGCCCCCAGATCAATTTTTAAAAAGTGCTTTACACACCATTCTGATGATCAATAATAATTTGAAGCCCGAGGCCCTCGAGGAAATTCTTTCTGGTTTGCAAAAGCTGTGGGAGACCATTAACATCATGAGGCCAGTTATGGCAAATATTGATCTCTAAAATGTCATGGTCTCACACCCTATGGGGGGCGGGGGCTTATGGATCTGACTTAATATAGCATGTGCAGGCCTGATTATAGGACAAATCAGTTCCAAGTACTTCACACATTTATAAGCACAAGAACTATTGTATCCACCAGTGGATAAAGCTTCTGTGTAGCCACTGAAATTAGGCAAATGGTATGGTAATCCAAGGTGACTGGTGAGGTTAAGGCCTCCACACCCAAAACCATTGGATAGGATGCAACTATGAACATGGGAAAAATCTCAGAATTTTAACAGGTAAAGAAAAACCAGGGCAGACTCCACTGCCAGATTACCAAAACAAGTTCTTCAAAGACTTCCAAAGAACTCATCCGCCCAGCAGCAGTAAACACTCAAGTATTTTTATCCAAACCACAGCCAAGAGCTTGATAAAGTGGGAAACAACACAGTTAAATGTTAAATGAAATTAGATTCTTCATAGTGACCACTCCTATTTCAGTATCTGCACAGAGAAGTAGAAGAGAGTTACACTGAGCTTGTGTATGCTGAAGAGTGCCACTAAATTAGCTCCTGGTGAAATTATTAACCTTTATAGATCATTTTCACTTTTTCTCCCAGGGACGCAATTCCACTTTCCCTGTAACATTAGTTGGGAACATTTATTTCCTTTGTGGCTTGGTTGTGTATTTTGAGAAAGCAATCCATGGGCCCTTGCAAAAGTTCAGAACATATATCAGCATTACAAGTAATGGAAAACACATAGCTGAAAGTTTTAATCACAAATTCACAACTAGAGATTTCATTCACGTATCTTAGAAAGCTAAAAAGACATGTTAAATTTTTTAACGGATCAGCAAAAATATGTGCCACAGATTCATAATTTAGAATTTATCACATAAATATAATATTTATAAATATCTTTTATTTGCAAAATTATTCTTAAAACATTTCTTTCCAAAATGTTTGACGTTTTCACATGTGTTTTAAGGGGAAAAAACCACCCTATTTAAAATGTACCACTAAACTTTAATGTGCCATTAAACCAGTGCCACCAAAGTAAAAAAAGGAAAAGAAACATACTGCTGTGTTGGACATGCAGTTGTTACTGCAAATAGTGACAATACCTGTCCTATATGGTGATTGTACACATGCTCTTCTTTCACTTCTCAGTCATTGTCAGAACCATTTGGAGGTAAGAAGACCAATGCATCATTGAAAATATGCCCAAACGCCCTAAGACGGTATACTCCATACATCATCACATGCATCTGATTAGGAGTCAGTCCATTAAAAGTAACAGCCATATCCGAACAGCATCCTTCTACCACCAGGTTGGGGTGATTAGTCATTGCCTCTTTAATAAAAAGCCCAATGGATTTGGTATTAAATACATCTTTTCCTTCAGAATCTTCTGCATTTTCTGCAAACACTCCAGCATATTTCAGGCAGACTGCTAGCTGCTTATCTTCAGATATCTTCCAAATCATCCCTCCCTGTTCAGGACACTTTTCAGGGATACTGAGAAGGCTGTTAAGCCTTTTCATGGATTCTATACTTAAGACAATGCCTCCTTCCACACTCACATATTCAAGGTCTCCAGATTTTATAGTGTGGCCTAGATAGAAAGGTTGTGATGGATCCTTTTTTAACAAAAAATACTTTAAGTTTTCAATAATAGCAAATGTAGAGGGGCGTGCAAGGAAGAACCAGTTGTATTGGTCTCTGTATTTATCAAAGGCATATTTGTAAGCTTTTCTCATCATCAACCACATGTCATTTGTTTCCATGTTAATAGACTCAAACACTTTAACATTTTCAGAACTGAAGAATTCTGCTTTGTCACAGTGTTTGGTCCAAGTCTCCTTCACTGCAGCCCAAAGACTCACATCTTTGGGTTTTACAAGAATGATACAGTATACTCGAAAGCTCTTACTGAGCTCCATGCGTTCATCCTCTGAAATCTTCGAGATATCTTCTTTATTAGGAGCTTGTAGGTGATGATGCTCATGGTGCATTCTGTTTCCATGACCAATCCTAATGTGTCCTAGCATAGTGATCAAGGCACAGAAAATGCTTCCGAGCATCACACCCTTCAAAAATGAACTGCTTTCAGAAAGCATTTTTCCTAAAGAGAAGAAAAAAGATCCTTAGGATACTTAATAGAAAAGGATTAGTCTAGTGATTTGATTTGGTATGCCTTATAGACTTACATTTTGCTCTTAACATTAAAAAAAGTTCCCAAGTTTGAAATCAAGTTAGTTGCATAGAATACCAAGTCTAAGAATCTTTAGCTTCCAATGGTATCTGATTACTGTTCTGTATAAACTGGAACTTTGCAACAACACCTCTATGCACTAGAATTTTCTGGGAGGCCATTTTTGCACTTCTTCTATGGGGATTTAATTAACTAAGTACTAAATCAAAACATTAACTCTAAAAATCAATGTTGTAGAGGTTGTCAGTCCGTCATTCTCTTTAAAGGAATTTCACTTCACAAGCTTGCTTATATTATTTAAATATTTCTGTAGATATGAATGGACTTTATATCAAAACCTTAAATTGAACAGATAGAACCACCTATAATTAGCAAATCACCAATGACATCTGTGCTAGCATTTCTGTTCTTAACCTAGTGCTTTATTTAACTGATGGCTGCTGTCCTTAGGTGTTCTGAGTACATCTAAATCAAATTTCTTGAGATTGAAACCATACATGTTAATATTTACTCTTTTGCTCCTAAGACTAAATGGTTTCTGATACAGTAACCCAACTAACTGATGTAATAAAAGCCCATAATGAAAATAGTTAAATTATTTAGATGAGAACTGACTCAATATAGGCATATCTGGGGAACCATTAACCAACATCTTTATTGCCTCCAAAGGCATTTTATTCTCTGGGGAAGTAGAAAGAGAAAAGTCTACACTTTTATTTCAATCAGAAATTAAAAGAAAAGCCAACATTAAATACAACTGTTGAGATTTCCCAATCTTCTATCTTCACAAGAAATGTTCTACTGAGCTACTTAGATTTTTCTCTTTGTCTCTTAAAGCTGAAAGAAGCCTTAGAAGTCACCTAATACCATTTCTCTCACTTTACAGACAGGGAAAGAGAGGGTCTACAGAGGTTAAGTAACTGACCCAAAGTCACACAGTCAGTGGTAGAACTAAACCAGCAATCAGATCTCTTGAGATCAGTGTAATGCTTTTTCTATTACAGAATAGTGATCTGAACAGTGCTTCTATTCATACTGTTGAAAATTTAATAGATGGGTTACTGGATAACCTCGTTTTCCTACAAATGAAAAAAATATGGGGTTTGTTAACCGTAATTGACATTTTGCACCCACGATCAACATCCTGCCAGAAGGAAACCACCCCTTTGGTTTTCTTCTAGAGGAAATGGACTTTGACTTCTACTAGGACAAGGTGTGGAATAGTTTGACAGATGTAATTCCTGAGTGGGGGAGGAAGGGTGAGCAAAGAGGCTGGACGGTTTTCCTATGTCACTCACAGAACTTGGTCAATACACAGCTCTACGAAGAAAGAGAACTGACAGAAAATAAGCTCTGCTTAGTATCAGAATTCTCAGATGCACTCTAAAAGTAATTTATATAGGCTTTTGACACTTCATATTATACAATTTTCATTATTTCTAGCCAATATATGATAATCCACACGTGTCTCTTAGTTTGATAATAGCATATCTAGATCAGAATTCTTCCTGATGGGGATACTACTCATGGATCATCTGCATAAATTATTCTAAGGAGATTTTTTTTTTTCCATCAGGGGAGGCAAAAAAATGTAACACTGAAGATGTACATGATAGGATATTTGTTGCAGAGGAGAGGGAAACTTAAAACTGCACACAGGCATAAATGAAGCAGAAACTCCCAGAGTGGTTTCTGAGATGGCATCTTTTTAGAAGGTGAAAGTGGCTGGATGGATTATGGAAAAGGGAGAAGAACGAAATAGAGAAAAACGAGAGGGAGGACGTGGTCACCTCAAAACCCCACTGAGGGGCCAAGGCAGCACCTCCAGGAAGGCAGTTCTCGGTCTCCCCGACTAACTACTGCACCCCCGGCACCTGCCCTGGGATCCGGCGTGGAGCATGCTGGGAGTGGGCCAGGGCCCAGGCCTTCCCCCAGGAGAGGGGCGGGGTCGATCCGCTCCGGGGTCCGCGCAGGGTGCGGGCCGACGCCCCAGCACTCACCCGCGTCTACAACGGCTCAGGGGCGGGAAAGCGCAGCCGCGCACGGCTTTCCTCTCACGTTCGCGCGCCACACGCTTACGCTCCTGGTCGGGCTGCTCTAGCTGCAGGCGGTGTTCTCTCGTTGGTTTCGCTAAAGGTGGGGAGGGCCAGGAAGTGAACGCCGCTACGGCGCGGGTAGCGGGGCGGGGCGGGGCGGGGCGGGGCAAAGGAACCCACGGCCAGGCGGAGCGGCCGGCCCGTGCTGACGTCGGAAGGGCCGGCACGCACGCGGCGCTCCTTTATTCCCCGCCTCCCGCGGAGTTCACAGAAGCGCGTCTAGCTGGCGTGACCCGCACGCTTGCCTGTATCCAATGGGACGCCCGGAGGCGTGCGTGCGTAAGAGCCGCTGACACCTCCCACCTCTTCACCTTCTTGGCGTGGAAACCGCGAGAGTGAGGTAGAGCTTTGCTGCTGGCAGCGCTTGTGTCAGGTTTCTCGGTGGTTTCTCTCACGTGCTCCTGCATCGTTGCACCTTCATATCGAGGAGAGGGTGCGCTAGCCCGTATTCCTGGGCTGGGACCAAAGTGCAAGCCACTGAAATATTCCTCAAATTATGAGGGCAAGGATTTTCTGTGGTTATTGGAATGGCATCTGAAGCCCCACTGACTGGAATCCAATCCTGCCTTCACCGCGTCCTTTGGTATGCTGGGAAAGTTACTTCACCTCGCTATGCCTCAGTTCCCTCCTTTGTAAAGTACAGAAAATATCACAGTAGTGCTAGGAGATTAAATGAGCGCATATGACTCCATTAGCAAAAGACCAAGCACAGAATAAGCATTCATTAAATGTTGGCTATTACTATTATTCATCCCTGTATCACTGGCACCTAGCTTAGTGCCAGCGCACAGTAGACAATACATGTTTGTGGAATTAATGAATGTTAGAACTACAAATGAGGAGACTAGGACCAGAAAGGAAAAGAACTTCCTAAAGGCCACACAGTAATTAATGTTGGAAGTGAGACTAGAATCCAGGTGTCCTAATTACAAGTGCAGAACTCTGTTAAACATGATCTTTTAAAATTCTTTTTTTTTTTTTTTTGTGGTAGCGAGGGTTTTTCCTAAAAAACACAATTTACCCCAAATATTTAAAATGACTAGGTTCCATCCAGATAACATTGAGTGGTGACTGTCTTGGGTCTGAGTTCCTAAAGATAAATGTTTTGAGTATTGACAGTGACCCAGTTTAAATAGACTGAAGGTTTCCTGAAGCACCGAAACAACAAATAGATATTAGGCAACTACTATCCTAGCAGCACTAACCTAAATTCTGGAGATACAGTGGTGAACAAAATTGGCCCCCTGCCTTCATGGAGCTCTTAGTTTAGCAGGGAAGAAAGACATTGAACAATTCATTACAAATAATTATAGTGGTGGTATGTTCTGTGAAGGAATACAAAAACAAGTTTTAGAACTGGAAAGGAACTTAAGTATCTCCACTGTGTTTTGTTAAATGCTATATATTGTCATTGTCACATATATATAAACATATATGTATATATGGACATACATAGTTCAGTGAAACAAGTTGCAGAATAATGTGTATAGTATGATTATACTTTGGTCTAAACAAAATTTTATATATGTTTGCATGTTTGATCTGTATGAGCAGGGAGAGTTGTGAAAGACTGGGCAGGCTGTTAAGATTACATCAGGAGGTTGAGGTGGAGGTGATTAGCTTTGTCTTTATACATCCTTGTAATGCATTGTTTCACTAGTTATAATAAGCATTTGTTACTTTTGAATTTGAAGAACAGCAAATAAAGGGATCTTCAAAATGAGAGGGACAAAGAGTAAAAGGAAAAGTTACCAAAAAAAGTACTTTTTTAAGGACAGATTGACATGGCATTTAGAATTCAGAGACTGACAAAGTGACAGTTTAAAATGCCACTTCTGGGGTGCCTGGGTGGCTTAGTCTGAAGCATCTGATTTTGGCTCAGGTCATGATCCCAGGGATCATGGGATTGAGCCCTGTGCTGTTAGCATGGAGCCTACTTGGGATCCTCTCTCGCTGTCTCTGCCCCCTCTCTCAAAATTAATAAATAAACATTTAAAAAAATGCCACTTCTTTCTAGTACAGGAAGGTATGCCAAACTGGAACTACTGATAACAGGATGCTCTGAAGCAGAATAAACCATGGGATATGTAACATCAAAGGCACTGTTATTGAGAGGTTGTCCAAGAACCCAGTTCTCTACTTAAAGCAGAGCTGAAATACACTTAATCATTGGAAGTGAAGTTAGTAAGATGATTGACTTGTAGTTAGGTGATTGCATTTTTAAAACACCATTCCACAATGTAGCCCTAATTTAAAAATACATGCAAATAGTATCTATTAAAATTAAGAATATTTATACCCTTGGCTCAGCCAACCCACTTATAATCTCTCTCCCAGAAATTAAAGGCCCAGTATGTAAGGCTAAATGTATTGTCTTATAACAGCAAAAGTGGGAAACATCCATCAATAAGAGAATGGTTGAATTAATTATAGGGCATCCATACAGTGGAATATTTAGCATAAGATAAACAGTTTATTTCACTTACCTACATTAAACACTTCACTAAAAACATTAACCTGCACCTTATGCAGGTTGCTTTTGAGTTTGGTTGCCCTCATGTACCCAGCATGTAAGGCAAGATTGCATTTAAAGCTGATAATACTGCATTTTTTTCTTAAAGTTTTTTTTTACATTTATTTATTTTTGAGAAACAGAGTGAGACAAAGTGTGAGCGGGGGTGGGGCAGAGAGAGGACACACAGAATCTGAAGTAGGCTCCAGGCTCTGAGCAAGCGGTCAGCACAGAGCCTAATGCGGGGCTCAAACCCACAAACTGTGAGATCATGACCTGAGCCCAAGTCGGATGGATGCTCAACTGACTAAGCCACCTAAGGTGCCTGAATACTGTATTTTTGATAAAGACCTCCTGTCAAGTGCATGGATTATTCAGCATGAGAAGTCATAAATTTCTAGTATTTGGCGATTTACTTGCATGTGAGCACTAAAATTTTCTAAATCTGGGGGTGCCTGGGTGGCTCATTTGGTTAAGTGTCTGACTCTTGACTTCATCTCAGGTCATGGTCTCACGGTTCATGAGTTCGATGCCCCGCATCAGGCTCTGCGCTGACAGTGCGGAGCCTACTTGGGATTCTCTGTCTCCCTCTTTCACTGTCCCTCCCCTGCTCGCTCGGTCTCTCTCAAAAATAAATAAATAAAACTTTAAAAATAAATAAATAAACAAACAAACAAACAAACAAATAAATAAATAAATCAAAATCTGTCCAAAGGCCTTTAGGAAATTAATATGGCTTTCCACACCAGTTCACTGGAGTAGTAAATATTGAAGAAAACCTAAGGTAGATTGTTTTCTGCATAACATCTTTTTGGAGGGTTAAAAATGTTTCTGTGTTTACCAAAATTAAGTACCTGTAATGTATGTACCTCTTCTGCCCAGAGTTTCACAACTCTTCGTCCTCCGTAACCAAATTCCCTTGTCTGGGCAAATTCATTATTGTTTCCATTTGAGTATAGTTGGTCCCTAAACGAATCTAATTTGTGTTTTCAGGCATATTCATGCTTGTAATTTCATTTCCAAAATGTTTTTCCACTTGATGGCCATCTGAGAGTTTTCTTAAAAAAAAAACACAAATGATTCGCCTGCCAACAGATACATATTAAGTATTAACAGTATGTCAGTCACTGTGCTAACTATTGTTTCTTTTAAAAACTTTTATTAAGGGAAATTTCAAACACATTCAGAAATAGAAGAGTGTAATGAAACCACATGTAGTTTTTTTTTTAAATATTTTGTTTTTAAGTAATCTCTACGCCCAACATGGGGCTCAAACTCAGAAGCAAGAGTAGTGTGCTCCACCAACTGAGCCTGCCAGGTGCCCCTGAAATCAGTTGTACTTTTTTTTTTTTAATTTTAACGTTTATTTATGTTTGAGACAGAGAGAGACAGAGCATGAATGGGGGAGGGTCAGAGAGAGGGAGACACAGAATCCGAAACAGGCTCCAGGCTCCGAGCGGTCAGCACAGAGCCCGACGCGGGGCTCGAACTCATGGACCGTGAGATCATGACCTGAGCCGAAGTCGGACGCCTAACCGACCGAGCCACCCAGGTGCCCCCAGTTGTACTTTTTAAGGAAGCTTCAATGTCATGAGTTCAAAGCCAGTCTTGTTGAATCTATACCCCTTCTATTTCTCTCCTTTCCAGATTGTTATGAAGGACCTTCAGGACATCATATAATTTCACCCAAAAACATTTCAATGTGTGTCTGTAAGAGGTAAGAGCTTCTTTTAAAAAAACCCCACAATACAACTAGACAACTGAAAAATTAATTCCTTAATATAATCAAACATCTAGTGTTCAAATTAATATGTTTCTCTGTTTTTTGTGCTTCTTATAAATGGGTAGTTAGATCTAAAGTAGGATTGTCAGATTTAGCAAATAAAAATACAGGGCACCCAGTTAAGAGTGAATTTCAGATGAATAATGAATACTTTCTAGTAAAAGTATGTCCCAAATACAATGCGTGGGACATACCAAATATTGCATAGGACATGCTTACACTAAGAAAATTATTTGTCGTTTAAAATGTGATTTTAACTGGGCTTCCTGAATTTTATCTGGCAACCATAACCCTAATCTAAAAGCTTTGTTTGATTAAGGTTCAGTTTGGGGTGGGGTGGGGGACAAAATTAACTTCAGGAGCCACGTAATGTCTGGTTTTCTCTGTGATGATAGCTGCATTGATGCCCAATGCCTAGATCTGCAATTCATTAGGGTCATAATATGGCGATCTTCTAATTTTCCAAGGCATATTTTTTCCACTGATTTTTATTTTTTACCTTTTTTTAAAAGTAAGCTCCTAATCCCAACTTGGGGCTTGAACTCACGACCCGGAGATCAAGAGTTGCAAGTTCCACCAACTGAGCCAGGCAGGTGCCCTTCAAGGCATATTTTTAAGAGGAACTTTGGTGTGGTGATTAAGAGGTCAGTCCTGAATCATGCATAGGAGAAAGACTTGGCTTGAGCTTTGGGTCAGCTGCTTTCTGGCTGTGTGACCTAGGGCAAGTTAGTTTGCTCCTCTCAGCCTTAGCTTCCTCATCTGTAAACCAAGGCACATTGTAGTACCTATGTCATAAGAGTTTGTGATGATCAAATGAGTTAAGGTATGTGGAGGATTTAGAACAGGGCCCAGCACACAAAGTAGATGCTCATGAAAGCTAGCCCTTATGAGACTCTTGAAGAGTTATGTACTTTAAAATTCGGCATTTTTTTAATATTAGAAACTTTAAATCCTCCATTCAACAGTTAGGTCTTATTTTAACATTAATAAAAACAGTAAAGATTTATTAAGTGAATAGTGTCTCATATTTGTCCAATGCTTTGCAGTCAACAAAGGCCTTCTTCACATATATCCATTCTCATTTGATCCTCATAGCAGCCTTTTACTTGTTTATTTTTTAAACTTTTTTTTAAAATGTTTATTTTTGAGAGAGAGACAGAAACAGAGTGTGAGTGGGGGAGGGGCAGAAAGAGAGGGAGACACAGAATCTGAAACAGGCTCCAGGTTCAGAGCTGTCAGCACGTAGCCCGATGTAGGGCCTAAATCCATGGACCATGAGATCATTACCTGAGCCAAAGTCAGATGCTTAACTGACTGACTGAGCCACCCAGGCGCCCCTTCATAGCAGCCTTTTAATTGGAAGGACTGGTGTTATCCGTTTTTTACATCTGAAGAATTTTGGGTTTACGGATATGATTTGCTTAATGTGTAACACAGCTAGAAAGTCATACAATAGAGCAGGGACCGAGTCTTAGCCCAAGACTCTTTTGATGGAAAACATTGAGTAAAACTGTGTGGTCCTCCCTCTGTGCAGCGTTTTCATTTCTTGGCTCCAGTGACATCTGCTATCTTGTTTTCTTTTTCAACTTTTCATCTGTTTCTCAAACTGCTCCCTCCCATCCCCATCCCAGGGGTCTCTTTCTTTTCTTCCTGAATGTAGTTGTTCGTCAAGGTTCTATCCTTGGGCCATTTTTATTGCTGTATTCTCCCCTTATGATATCTACTCAGTAGTTTCATTTATTCAAATATCATTCACTCGGGGAAGATGATTTCTAAATCTGTATTCCTGGCCTTTACCTCTTCATTGAGTTTTGGACCCCAAATTTCGGTTGCCTGCTTGATATCTCCATATGGCTGTTTTAGACAGAATCTTGCATTCAGTTGATCTGTTTATCTGGTCCTGCTTTTAACCAATCAACTATAAATAAACAAGGAGGACATGAGGAAATTTGAATACTTACTGATGACATTAAGTATTTGATGGCATTAAAGGCTTAATGTTAATATTTTAGTTAAGATAATTGTATGTGGCTATGTGAAGAGTATCTTTTAGAAATAGATACTGAAGTGTTTATGGATGGTATCCTATTTATGGGATTTACTTTGAAATAATCCAGTTGGGGAAAGGGGAAAGGAGGACTAGGTAAGGCTCCTGATGAAACGAGATTGGCCATGAGTTGATAATCGTTGAGCTGGGTAATGGGTATAGGGCTTTAATCCCCTATTCTCTCAGTTTTTGTCTATGTTTGAAAATTTTAATTATAAAACATTTGAAAGATTAAATAGGTCCCAAACCAAATTGATCAACCTTGCCTGCATATCCATCTCCTGACAGTCATATTCCTATTAATGTCACCTATCTTCCCAGTCACTTATTATGAAAACCTAAAGCTCTCTTGGTTTCCTCCTCCCTGACCTCTGCATCCAACCAATTGGTAAGTTAGGCTGAAACTCCCTTCACAGTGAATCCTGTTTCTATCCTTTCTTTTCCATTCAAACTGCTACTATTCTACTAAGTCCTTCATTACTTCTTGACTGAATGGTGTCATAGCATTAATACATTTCTCATTTCCAGTCCCTCCTCACTTAGTATATGTAAAGCATCTAGCATAGTGCTTGGTGCTTAGTCCCTTCTCTCTTTTTCCTGACTTGTGAATTCACCTTCCTTGCTGCCTGCTTAACCCTATGATGACGTCTCTCTTCCCTGAGAAGACTGTCCCTCTCTCTCTTTCAGCATTGCCTTCTTCCCTATCCCACCTGGATCCTGCAACCTCACTGCTGCCTCCACTCCACCCCCAGCTGCCATGCTTTGTGGAGGAAGTGTGTGTCTCTGCATAAAGACTGATTTCTCACTTCCAAAATTAGATATAAGAGCAGGATTTTTCCTAGCTGTAGGTGAGGGGGCCTTTACATACAGACAAAACAGGCATACTAAGTGTGAGTAAAAGAGAAGCAGGTCTCAAAGCTGCCTCTTTCCCCCCCAGCTCAGTGGGGAAGAAAAGGGAGAATGTCTGGTTTAGATAGATCAGCTTCTAGAGCCAGGCAGGGGCAAGTAAATGCTGGCGGCAAAGAAGAGCTGGGTGGAGAATATTCCAGCAAGTGGGGGGCTTCTTGAGGAAACACATCTTGCCTAGTCTGGCGAAGGGAGGAAGAGCACGAACTGCCTCCACTGGGTCTCAGAGGTGTCACCTCAGCAGTATGGATTGGGTGAGGGTCACGTAACCCAGGCCCAACCGAGGAAAATGGCTGCAGAACTCTTGTTTTTGGCAGCCTGGCTGGGTGTCATTCTGTCTGTAATGGATAGCAGCCGGGCATCCAGGGCTGGGCTGATCAAGCACAAAGAACTTTTATCCTTTAAAAAGAAAATGCTATAAGTCAATCACATTCTTACATTTTAAGCATAACACTTGCAACTAAAACCAAAGTGCCATATTATAATCAAGATGCATCCGCTTATTTTATATTTAAGGCCCACAGGCTTCAACTAATTTAGGGGACCATCTGCTGAGGAAGAGAGAAAGTCTAATTACAAAGTGGCATTTGTTTGCAGGCTAAGGCCTCAGAAGGGTTTGTCCTGGGGACCTCAACAAATGTCCTGTGCCCGTGCCCAGTGCTCCCAACCCTACCACTTAGATAGAGCACAGCTTTGGAGTCCGATAAGATTCAATTCCTCCTCCAACATTCACAGCCTGGGTACCTTGAGCCACAGGACTTCTGAGGTTTGAGTTCCCTCATTGTCCTCATATGTAAAATGGGAATTCACATACCTGAAGTTGTTGGAAAGATGAAAGGAGATCAAGTGCCAGAGGCAGCCTAGAACTACCACTTCCTTTCCTGTGACCCATAACTTCATTCTCCATCTTATTCCCTCTGAGCCTTGCTCTTGCCTTCTTTGCTTCATACCCACTTCCACGTGCATAGACCCCAGGCATGCTTTTAAATGGATCTTTGAATAAAAGATAAAAAAAAAAGAATTTTGTTTGAATGCTGTCATTTGTTCACCTCCCCAGAAGGTAGAGGAGTGAAATGGAATTGCCTTGGGACACGGGTCAGAAGGCAGTTTTGCCTGTCATGTAGTGTGCTGAACAAATGTGTTCTCAGAGTCCTCCTGTCCTGTGGAAAGGATTAGATCAGTCAGCTGGGAGAGGTGCTGGTTGCAGCTCAGAGGTGGGGGTAGCCGGGGAAGCAGGTTGGTTAGAGATGAGGAATCTGGGAATGGGGATGCTTTTAGATCTTAACTAGACAACTGCTGCTGAGGTGACAGCTTTATTTCAAGTGAGAATATGAATTTGGCTGTATTCCTAGTGAGAACCTAATGCTCAAAATCTCCTCTAAATCAAGAAACAAAATTAAAGAGTGATGACTGAGATTGGCAGAATGTAATCGCTGCAGCTGAGTAACAGATACCTGCAACTTAATTGCATTGTTCTCTATCCTTTTGGGTATATTCAAAAATACCCAAAAGTAGAAGGTTTTTGTTTCTGTGACAAGTGTGGGACAATAGAGGTCACTCAAGAACTGGGAATTTTGACTGTCATGTCAGAAAAGCTAGTAGAAGATATTGGACCAAAAGAATTCCCTAGGGGAGATGTGATTTCTATAATGCTTATCTAGTGAACTGGATTTATTTGAAGGATTAAATAGCATGCAGATAAAATATTAGGTGGATAAAATATAAATTGACCTCATGAAACTTTTGGTAAGATATCCCAACCACTGTTTTTTAGGGAATTCAGTTGCTATAGGACTGTGACCCTCTTTCCTCTGAGTAGATACTGCCTTAGAAATAGGAAACAAAGGTAGAGATAAAGGTGGTTAGGGATATTATTTTGACATTTCAAAAGCATGATTTCTTAGGGATGGGGAGTGGCTAGTTTTTCAAAAAACAAATCTTTACAAAAGATCCAAAGGGAGGAATGCACAGTGAAATCTCCAAGTGGAAGATTATATGAAAGTGTTCTTGACAATAAAAAGCATAGCTGATGGGAATAAGCTATAAGGAAATCTCGTGGCCATGGCCCCGTTACTGAATGACCTAAAGACCTTTTATTATAGGTAACGTACACGTGTGTTTGACACTAGAGTAGTTACTGGGATTGATTGTGTTACTCAGGAGACCAGATCTTACCCCCTGCTAGGACTGGCATTTTGGAAGGTATAGGCGGAGACTCTAAGGGACACCCATAATCCATTCTGTTGGGGCTGGCACTGGGAGAGAGTGTAAAGCTAACATCGAATAGGGAAGAAAAATAGTTGGTCCTCAGAGACTTTCCTTCTTCTTCTAGGGAGAGGGTTGATCAGCCTGCTGACAGTGAAAAAATGAGTCAAATGACTCCTTGTCAAGAGGTTTACCTTTCTACGTGAAGGAAGGAAAATGAAAATAGCAAGTTCTTATGGTGGTGATGGTCGCAGAACAACACATTTCAGGGTGACAGCTGAAGAGGCAAGGTACGCTCCTGACAGGATCAGCTACATAATTTGCAGGACCCAGCGCAAAATGAAAATGTAGGACCCCTTATTCATGAATTATTCAGAATTTCAAAATAGTGACAATAGAGTATTAAACTAAACATGGGCTCTTGTAAGCATGGGGCTCTGTGTGACAGCATCGGTTGTATGCCCATCAAGCTGACCTTACTCCTGCTGCCCGGGAGCAGTGATAGCAAAAATTCAGAAGGCATTAATGGAAAACTATAAAGCAGAAAATCAAGATAATCTAAAATCCCACCACCTGGAAGTAACTGTTGTTTTCATTTTGATATATATCCCAGAGATTTTTCTCTATCTCTATATATCTATATAATATTTATGTGTCTATATATAGACATGTATTTATATGATTTTTATACTATGGAAATGGTATACATTCTTTTCTGCAGCCTTTAAAAAAATTGCTTTAAATGTTTATTTATTTTTGAGAGAGAGACAGAGCACAAGCAGGGGAGGGGCAGAGAGAGAGGGAGACCCAGAATCTGAAGCAGGCTGCAGGCTCTGAGCTGTCAGCACAGAGCCTGATGTGAGGCTCGAACCCAAAAACCACGAGATCATGACCTGAGTGGAAGTCAGATGCTTAACCAACTGAGCCACCCACGTGCCCCTGTAGCCTTTTTTAACACTTAACCATATTTTAGAGAGTTTTCCATGTAGTAAGTATAGCTCATTTCAATCCTATTGTATAGAGGTTCTATTTAACCAAACCCTATTGTTGGGTGTCTGAGGAGTGTTGAGTTCTTCATTATTACAAATGATGCACACTGAATATCAGTAAAGCTGAGTGAGGATGGAATAAATTAATCAGTGCAAAGCACTTCACAGAGTACTTAGTAAAGAGCAAGCTCCTTATAAATGTTTATGTTATTTTTATATTGTCAAATAGCCCTCTATATAAAGATGAACTAATTTACATTCCCAACCACAGGGTGAGATGGCTGGTTTCCCTAACTCCTTGCCAGTTTCAATTTTTGCCTTTTTGTATTTCTTTCTTGGTAAATGGCCCTTTCATGTTCTTTGATGGTTCTCTTCTTGGATTCCTCATTGCTTTAAAATTTTTAATTGATTTCTGTATTGGGCTATCAATCCTTTGTAATATGAATAACAAGTACTGTTTTCTCTAGTTTTTTTTTAATTTTTAAAAATGTTTTATTTTTGAGAGAAAGAGAGAGAGAGCGCGAGCAAGCAAGAGTGGGGGAGGGGCATGGAGAGAGCGGGAGACCCAGAACCCGAAGCAGGCTCCAGGCTCCGAACTGTCGCGCAGAGCCCGATGCAGGGCTCGAACTCAAGAACTGTGAGATCATGACCTGAGCCGAAGTTGGATGCTTAACCAACTAAGCCACCCAGACGCCCCTCCTAGTTTTTTTTAATGCTTGATTTTGTTTGCTTTAACCTTGCAGATGTTTTTCAGTTTAATATGGTGAAATCTGTCCCATCTTTTCCTTAGGATTTCTGTCTTTGCTGCCCTCCTTTAGAAAGTCTTTTGCCACAGAACAGGCTTAGAATTCAGTGGTGGTGAAGCCTTTCCTGCCTTATATTAACTCCATCAGGTTTCCTCTGAGGCATCATTCTTCCTGGGCATGGTTTTTCAAATTGTATCAATGGAGTTCACAATACTAGACTACTTTAAATGTGTATGGGGGGCGGTGCCTGGGTGGTTCAGTTGGTTAAGCATCTGACTTCAGTTCAGGTCATGGGCTCAGGTCATGATCTTGTGGTTGGTGAGTTTGAGCCCTGATTTGGGCTCTCTGCTGTCAGCACAGAATCTGCTTCGGATGCTCTGTCTCCCTCTTTCTCTGCCCCTCCCCCGCTCATGCTCGCTCGCTCGCTCTCTCTCTCTCTCTCTCTCTCTCTCAAAAGTAAATAAACATTAAAAAAATGTATATGGGAGGGGAATACTTTTATTAACTTTAAATCTACTTGTGAAGACACAAGATATATATATTAAAAATGAGTATTGTCTATCTTCTTCCAACCCAGAAAACACTTTTGCTCTTTTTATATTTTCTGCCTTTGTTTGCTTTCTAGGGAGAGTTCTGTCTTTACTGGAGCTATTCTTTTGGGGATCCAACGAAAGATAAATTGAATTTCAGATATATTTATTTGGGGTTAGAAGGATATATTTATGTGGTTTGCTATCATTTTGGCATATAGTTAAGTTATTGGTGGCTGTACCAGTGTAGAAATGACTTATGGGAATACTCTTAAAGCAGTAAGTCTAAAGTTTATTTAAAATTAGTCATTACATGAGTGCCTGGGTGGCTCAGTTGGTAGTGTCTACCGTGGTTTTGGCTCAGGTCATGATCTCACGGTTTGTGGGATTGAGTTCAGGGCTCAATCGGGCTGTGAGCTGACAGTGCAGAGCCTCAGAGTCTGCTTGGGATTTTCTCTCCTCTCTCTCTCTCTCTCTCTCTCTCTCTGCCCCTACCCCCACACTCATACTCACACATCTCTCTCTCTCAAACATTAAAAAAATTTAAAAAGGTTAGTCATTACGTAAAAAAACTTGACATAGCCTAAAATCACAGTTTACGTATAAAAGAAATGATAGAGGTTTGATAGAGGTTTCCCCAAATTTGACAACAGTCCAGAATATCTACATGATATTAATCATTGATGGGTTGGGAAGCCGAAAGAAACTTTTCTAAAGTCTTAGGAAAAACTAAATTGTTTCCCTCTTCTCTCTATAGACATTATAGTCCAAAAGTGATATCTGATGAAGAGGTAATCAAAAGATATGCAGGGAAAGGATATAGAAAAGGTAGCAAGGAGTTGTACCAGTTAATACAATGAAAAATATAATGTTTGTAAAAATTTTGTCATGTTTGTGGGTTTTGTCAGTTTTTAAAACTTGTAATTTCTTGTCATTTAATGTGTCGTTCTAAGTAAATGTTCAGGATTATACCTCATTTTACACTTTTTAAAAACTTAAACGAAACGGCATAAGCTTTAGGCCCCACAAAGGCTGCATCTGCCACTGCCTGTGCAGTGACTATTGATGGTGATTTAGAGTGTTTCATGTTACAGAGGACACTGGCCTGCCCAAGCTCGCATAGATAGTCGTAGAACCAGGATCCAACCCCGAGCCTGTAAGGCTTCAGGGCTTTTTCCCCCCACTTTCCAAAACTGTCTTTTTAAAAAAAGTTTATTTATTTTGAGAGAGACAGAGACAGTGTGCATAGGGGAGGGGCAGAGAGAAAGGGAGACACAGAATCTGAAGCAGGCTCCAGGCTCCAAGCCGCCAACACAGAGCCTGACAGGGCTCGAACTCACGAACCGTGAGATCATGACCTGAGCCAAAACCAAGAGTTGAATGCTTAACCGACTGAACCACCCAGGTGCCCCCAAAACTGTCTTCTTTTGGATGAAAATGTACAGTCATCAACCCAAATTATAGGAATAATGATAATCTACTGGCTTCTTCTTCAGGGCCATACTCACAGTTGCCACTGAGGGCCCACTGCATTAATACTACATCAGTTGTGCTCTTTCTGGCTTTCACCAGTCCTGCTTTTGGCAACACTACTATCGTTTTCAGCTATTTTGTTGATGTAAAATGTGGTTGTCAGCACCTGGGCTGCCATGGTCCCTTTTTCTTCAAGAAAGGTAGACCCCAGGGCATACACTGGGATCATGCCAGTTCTCAGCTTGGAGGAGAACAGGGACCTCTGGGTCATACCCTTACAACGTTCCAATATGAGTTTTTTTGTGTTTATTTATTTTTGAGAGACAGAGCGAGAGTCAGGGGTGGGCAGAGAAAGAGGGTGGGAGAGGATATCTGCAGTGGGCTCTGCGCTGACAGCAGCAAGCCCGACTTGGGGCTTGAACTCAGAAACTGTGAGATCATGACCTGAGCCAAAGTCAGATGCTTAGCTGACTGAGCCACCCAGGTGCCCTTCCACTATGAGATTTTAAACTGCAGCCCTCAGTAGGGCAGGTGGAGGCCAAAATAAGCATTTTGAGGGCCTGTGAAGAAAAGCGAAGCAGGGCTCACCTTCTTGAGTTAGAGCTGACTTGGCTCCAAGCCAGCTTAGGGAAAGCATTTTGCAGGTGTCCTCTCACTCCCAGAGACCGAGCCTGTACTTGCTTTACTCCTTCCTCCCCACTCTCCCCACTTAGCTATTAGTTCAACTGTCTCCCATAAAGGAAATGCCCTTTCCTCAAACAATTCGCCTAGGCCTGCCTTCAGCTCCAAAGCTCTGCCTTCCAGGACACCAGGTACCCGAGGGTGTTGTCTGTAATTGTTCACTTTGTGCTACAAACTCAATTTTCAAAATTGGATCCCAAGTCTCATGAGCTGTCAGACCTTGCTTGGCAAATGTGATGGTTATCCTCACCTCTGGGTCTTTATGACATAGCACAGATCTGAAGTCTTCAAAACTGGCATCAATTTATAAAAGGTCTTGGTGGTGGAAGACAACATATGCTAAAACAGAACTCTGAGTGAGGCAGCCTGCCGATCTCCAAAAGCTCAAGAGGAAGGGCTCATGAGAGCAGTTTGGGTGAAAACTGCTTTGTTTATTTTGGTGGGGGTGGGGGGTGGGTTGTTTCCCACCTCCTACAAGGGCAGCTTTATTTTGATATGCAACATAGTTGTGCCCCAAGCACAGATCTTCCCGACTGCCAGGCCCCAGTATTTTGACCTGCCTTCCTCTCCCTCTTCAACTCAGGTGTGCTCCAGTTCTGATCTGATCACCCTGAGCAAACTCATTGAGGGGTTTTGGAATCTTTGAACAATCCTTCAGCCAGCTCCTGTAGTGTCTGCTGAATCCCCTTAATGTTTTAAAATGTTGGGACCTGACCAGTGATATTTCTAGAGTCTGCCCATCCCTTCTTGTGATTTTATATGTCCACTGTATTTTATTGAGGTCTGGCAGGCCTGGCATTTGTCAAGGGACAGTTTTAGGCTGTTTCCCAGGTGATTCAGTAATATAAGGAGCCATTGTTCTCCAGAGCTCTGCCAAACATAATTATACCATCTAAACATATAAGCACCTCTAGGTAATTCATATCACCAAATGCTTTTTCCATCAAACTCTTCAAGGTGTCTGTGGCTCCAAAGATGTGTGGAGCAGCCTTTCAAATAGGTAAAACCTCACAGAGCAGATGAAAGCTGTCTTCTCTGGCCCAGTCAGACATAGGGATTCAGCAATAGCACTTCTCAAACATAGTGCTGGAAATTACTGATTCCCTACCATGCAGTCTAGAGGTTAATCTGGACACAGAACTTTCTGTAAGGTGGAGAAAGATAATGGAAGGTCAGTACCCCTGTCCTGCACCTAAGTCCCCTTGCCAGCCTGAGTCTGCTCTCTTCTATCATGAGCTTTCCTTCTTCCCCTCTCCATTTTTGTTTATTCAGCTAAATAGTAGTTCTTAATCCTGACTACCTAGTATAAACTGTGGAGTTTGTTATAAATTTTTTTTAATGTTTATTTATTTTTGGTAGAGAGACAGAACACGAGCAGGGGAGGGGCAGAGAGAGAGCGAGACACAGAATCCGAAGCAGATTCCAGGCTCTGAGCTGTCAGCACAGAGCCCAACGTGGGGCTCGAACTCACAGACCGCGAGATCATGACCTGAGCCGAAGTCGGACGCTCAACCGACTGAGCCACCCAGGCACCCCTGTGGAGTTTGTTATAAACATCTATCCTTGAGCCTCACCCTCCCCAAGACATCCTAACATTTTCTAAACACCTAGTCTATGCTAGGTCCTATGCCCTGCGCTAGGAGGAGAGGCAATTTAGTCATGATCCCTGCCTCCATGTAGTTCATAGTCAAGGGGCAGAGACAAATACATTAAAATGTATAATTCACAGAGAAAATATGGTATAACTCCATATTCTTTCCTTTCTTTTAAAAAAAGTTTTTAATGTTTATTTATTTTTGAGAGACAGAGTGAGTGGGGGAGGGCCAGAGAGAGAGGGAGACACAGAATCAGAAGCAGGCTCCAGGCTCCGAGCTGTCAGCACAGAGCCCCGTGTGGGGCTTGAACCACGAACCGTAAGAACACGACCTGAACCGAAGTCCAACACTTAACCGACTGAGCCACCCAGGCGCCCCATTTTTCTTTCTTTTTTAAATGTTTATTTTTATTTTTGAGAGAGCCAGAGTGTGGGCAGGGGAGGGACACAGAGAGAGGGAGACAGGATCTTAAGCGGGCTCTGTGCAGTCAGCACAGGGCCCCATGTGGGGCTTGAACTCACAAACTGGGAGATTATGACCTGAGCCAAATTCAGACACTTAACTGACTTGAGCCATCCTGCTGCCCCTCCTTGGTCTTTTCTTAATCTAGCTTTTTTTCTCACAAAACTGTGCCAGTATTAGTAAGGCAAACATAGATTCATTCAACAAGTCCTGGTATATAGGAGGAGGAGGCTTTCTTGGGTTTTTGGATGACATAAATTAAAAATTAAAAAAAAAAAGTAAAATGTGAATGTCCATAGAAATTTTATTTGTAATAGCTCAAAACTGGAACACGGCCCAGATGCCCTTCCATGAATGAATGGTCACACAAACTAGTATATCCATACCTAGAAATACTACTTAACAAGAAAAAGGAACAAACTATTGACACTTGTGACAACCTGGATGAATCTCTAGACAGTTATTCTGAGTGAAAAAGGCTAATTTGAAAAGGTTATAACTTGTGTGATTCTATTTGCATAACATTCTTGAAGTGACAGAATTATAGTGATGGATATTTAGTGGTTGCTAAGGGTTGGGGAATTGGAGAGGGAGGGAGGTAAGTGCGGCTATAAAAGGGTAACACGAGGGATCCTTGTTGTGATGAAAATGTTCTTTATCTTGATTGTGGTGGTGGTTATGCAAGGCTATATGTATGATAGAATTATATAGAATTAAACACCCACTGCCCCATACACTCAGACATAAATGAGTACATTTATAACTGGTAAAATCTGAATAAGCAAGGAGGATTATACCAATGTCAATTTCTTATTTATTTATTTGTTTGTTTTTAAAAATTTACGGCTTTTGCCATTAGGAGATTTAAAAAATTTTTTAAACGTTTATTTTTCAGAGAGAGAGAGAGAGAGAGAGAGAGAGAGACAGAGTGTGAGCAGGGGAGGGGCATAGAGAGAGGGAGACACAGAATCTGAAGCAGGCTCCAGGCTCTGAGCTGTCAGCACAGAGCTGGATGCAGGGCTTGAACTCATGAACCAGGAGGTCATAACCTGAGCCGAAGTCAGACATTTAACCTACCCAAGCACCTCTCTTGTTTTTTTTTTTTTTTTAATTAAAAGTTTTTTTTGTTTTTTTTGTTTTTTGTTTTTTTTTTTTTAGTTTAGAGAGAGAGCATGTGAGCAGGGGTGAGGGGCAAAGGGAGAGAAAGAGAGGCTCAGTGCTCAGCATGGAGCCTGATGCAGGGCTTGATCCCACTACCCTCGGATCATGACCTGAGCTGAAATCAAGAGTTGGACACTCAACCAACTGAGCCACACAGGTGCCCCAATTTCTTGATTTTGATATTGCACTATAGTTATGTAAGATGCTAGCATTAGGAGTTCACTATAGTTGTATAAGATGCTAACATTAGGGGCTACTGAGGAAACAGTGCATGGGACTTCCCTGTACACTTCTTGCAATCTTCTTTGAATGTAATTATTTTGAGAAAATAATAGTACAAGAAGTTACTAACCAGAAGTCAAAGGATTAAAAGCGTTATTCACATTTATAAATGCAAAACTATAAATGGCTACATCAGGAGAAGCTGGGAATATTGTTACTCCTTAATGTTATATAAAGAAGACAAACAGTCCTTCTCCAGGAGTATCAAATTTAAAAAATAGGGGTGCCTGGGTGGCTCAGTTGGTTTAAGCATCTGACTTCAGCTCAGGTTATGATCTCGCGGTTCTTGAGTTCGAGTCCCACATCAGGCTCTCTGCTGTCCATACAGGACCCTCTTTGGATCCTCTCCTCCCCCCTGCCCCTCACCCTGCTCACATTCTTTCTCTTTCTCAAAAATAAACATTAAACATTAAAAACATAGGTAACTTTCATTTTTTTCCAACTAAAAAAGATTGTTTCTTGTGGAAAATTTAGAACATGGAGTTCAAAAAAGGTCATTGATAATCCTATCAATTTGAGATAACCATTTTTTTCAACATTTAAGGTATATCTTTTCAGTTTTTTTCTGTGCATAAAATTAAAACAGAAATTTCACAGTCAGCAATAGATTTTTCTTGTCTTTCAAGAGTCTTGTATTTTTTTTCTTTTTTAATTTTTTTTTTAACGTTTATTTATTTTTGAGACAGAGACAGAGCATGAACGGGGGGAGGGGCAGAGAGAGAGGGAGACACAGAATCAGAAACAGGCTCCAGGCTCTGAGCCATCAGCCCAGAGCCTGACGCGGGGCTCGAACTCACGGACCGCGAGATCGTGACCTGGCTGAAGTCGGACGCTTAACCAATTGCGCCACCCAGGCGCCCCACAAGAGTCTTGTATTAATAGTACTTTAATGTATATACAATATTCTATCATGTGGACACTGAATGAATTATTTACCCAGTCCTCTATTTTGGATATTTAGATTGTTTTCAGTACTATAAATACTACCGCAATACACATCATTGCACTTGCACCTTTGTGTATATCTCTGATTACTTCCTTAGTATAAATTCTTAGTAAAATTACAGAGTAAAAGCTTATGTAAAAATTTTAAAGTTTTTTTTTTTACGGTTGGCTAAATTGCCTGCTAGAAAGGTTGTATGAATGTTCCTTCTTTGTGGAACATTTTCCAGAAACGTTTTTTTGTTGATAATGTTAGCAAGTGGGTAGTAGGCTGGATAGACCGACTGTGGCAAATTTTCTGTCCTTGGTACAGTGTTATAGGATCTAGCACAATGCAAGGTTCACACTAGGCCCCTAAACAATATTTGCTGACTTAATATCCTTTATAATACATTCCTGGAAACTCTTATGTGGGGCACATGGGAAACAAAATCATCAAAATACTAGTGTGCCTTAGCCCTGAATTACAGCACTGACACCTTGTGAAGTTGTGAGGGAATGAACAGGTACATCTTGATTGGGAGGAAGGACTTGGGAAAAGTTTGGAGACTTTAAAGTGGGAAGTGTGGAAATAAAGGAAACTATTTAAAATGGAGTCGGGGGCACCTGGGTGGCTCAGTTGGTTAAGTGTCTGATTTCAGCTTAGGTCATCATCTCGCAGTTCGTGGGTTCAAGCCCCGCGTTGGCCTCTGTGCTGACAGCTCGGAGCCTGGAGCCTATTTTGTATTCTGTGTCTCCCTTTCTCTCTGACCCTTCTGCTGCTTGCCCTCTGTCTCTCAAAATAATAAACATGAAAAAAAATTATCATGGAGTCAGGAAGTCCTGAAGGGGCAGCTCTCATGCATTACCAGTTGCTGGAAGAAGCCTATCTCACACTCCCCAAGAGGGAGCAGCTTACTTACACCAGCAGGAGGAAGATTTTCTCCTTGTCCAGCAACAACCCGGTCAGTGAGAATGCAGTGGAATAGCCCCTCCCAGCTTCCTCCTTTCCCCTGTAAAAGCTGGCCCCTCTCTGCTGTTTTCCAGATCTGCCTGTTAACCATAGTTTTCCTGCCCCGAATTGCAATTCCTCTGCTATATCTGAGTAAAGTCATTTTGCTGGTAAAATAACTGGCTCTTTTGTTTTTTAAGGTCAACATTATACGGTGACCCAGATGGGACCCAAAAGAGATGAACCCCTGAGGAACTAATGACCCTCAGAACCATGTGAAGTACCCACTTGAGTGCCTAGTACTCTCTGCTTCCTTTCAGTTTGGTAAGTCTCTTCTCGGATCCGAGCTCCCTGCTTTCGGTTGAGCTCTCCGACTTTATTCTGGATCTGTTAAAATTGTGTGTGTGTGTGTGTGTGTGTGTGTGTGTGTGTGTGTGTGAAGGTGTTGTCTTTCCTGGTGAGTAATCTGTTTCCTGAACCTTCTTTTGAGTAATGGGATCTCAATCTGCTAAATTTTCTCAGGAGGGTCCTCCTTTTGGGACCCCAGCCAGTTTTTATGTTTAAAAACTATGGTACTTCCTCATGTGCATTTTTAACTAATTGGGCCAGGTTAACACAGAATAACTTAGGACTCCAGTGGCTGTTATGGGGAACTTCTGATCTTCCCAAACTTTTTTTTTAATATTTATTTTTGAGAGAGAGAGAGAGAGAGAGAGTGATAGAGACAGAGAGAATCCACAGAAGAGAGAGAGAGACAGACAGAGAGAATCCAGAGCAGGCTCATCACTGTAAGCACAGAGCCCCACATGGGGCTCCAACTCACGAACCTGAGTCAAAATTGGATGCTTAGCTGACTGAGCCACCCAGGCACACCTCTTCCCAAACTTTCTTAGAACCAAATTCGAAGCTCTAAAATAAAACAAACTGGATGGGACACCTATTTCAATTAATATCTTGATGCTTCCAAGAGTATCCAAGACTCTAAAATCTTGTTTCTACAAAAACCATTTTAAATTAACCAAGGTGAACAAATAATAGAAAGAATGCAAAAAACCTTTTGAGGGCTCTTTCTTCCCTTTTTTCCTCTTTGTCTCTGTCCCCACCTCCTTTACATCCTCTGCTTCCTCATTCTATTTCTCTCAGTGAACTTCCCCTTTGTCTCTGAACCTCTTCCCTCTCCCTTCTCTGAACCCATTAGAACCTGCCCCTTTAAAATTAAACTCTTGGACAATCCTGATGCTAAGCCCCTGATTTCTGTCCCATGTCCCCTGGACTAAGGCTGAACTATGAGCCATAGTGAAAGATTTTGCTGGAGTTACTGACGATCCTTTTAGATTTGACAAAGAATTTATTTTTTTTTATTTTAAATTTTTTTTTTCAACGTTTATTTATTTTTGGGACAGAGAGAGACAGAGCATGAACGGGGGAGGGGCAGAGAGAGAGGGAGACACAGAATCGGAAACAGGCTCCAGGCTCTGAGCCGTCAGCCCAGAGCCTGACGCGGGGCTCGAACTCACAGACCGTGAGATCGTGACCTGGCTGAAGTCGGACGCTTAACCGACTGCGCCACCCAGGCGCCCCGACAAGGAATTTAATATAGTCATCCAGACCTACCAACCAGGTTCCTCAGATTTGTACCAGCTAGTTCACATGCTTGTTGGTAAAGGCCAGGCCCAACGCTGGATGAAAACAGCTAATTGGGATGATCCTGAAAAATCTTTAGAACTTTAAATGAGAGATCAACCCCATGCCTTTTTATATGATCAGGCTGGGAAATTGCTAAATGACTTTACCTGGCTCCCTAGGGCTTTCCCAAAACTGTTGATTGGAATAAGATTGAGACTCGCTCCCAGAAACCCATGAACCTGTGCACGACTATTACTGTCATCTCTAAATGGTTATTAAGGAATATTCTGGTCTCCCTATGGATGTTGAATCCACTCAGCTACCCTTCAACTCTGTATTCATTAAAGCGCTGAACTGGGATTTTCCTCTTGTAAGTTAAAAGGGCTAGGATGGAATGGGACACTGTCCACGCAGATTTAGTCATTTTAGCAAACTGGCCCACCCACACCCTAGAGAAGTCAACTACAAGGAAGACCACTAAAATCCTTAATTTTCAACTCCCAACAAACGGAGGCCCATAAAACAAAACCAACCCTCTCCTGGTCTCTGTGATTATTGCAAACAAACAGGACATTGGAAGGAAGATTGTTCCAAACATAAGCGTTGCAGGTGCCTTCAGCCCTCTAACTGACCTTTCAGTGCCCTCCAAACTCCCAACTACAGGACTCAAAAGAACTGCAGAGGCTTTTCTCAATCCTTCCTCTTCACCAACTTGGAGGAAAAACTCTCCAGATTTGGGATGATCTCTCTCTGTCCTTATGACACCAGACGTACACTCTCAGTGCTCAACTCCACTGTTTAAATTTTTTTTGTTTATTTATTTTTGAGAGAGAGAGAGCAAGCAGGGGAGGGGCGGAGGAAGGGAGGTGGGGGGGGAGGGAGAGAATCTCAGGCAGGCTCTGTGCTGTCAGCATAGAGCCCAGTGTGGGGCTTGAACTCACAAACTGTGAGATCATGACCTGAACTGAAACCAAGAGTCAGACGCGTAACTGAATGAACCACCCAGGCAGCCCACAACCCCACTGTTTAAACAGCCCCTGCTCAGAGTACTTAAATGTTTCAAGTAGTGGGGGTCTCTAATAAACCTCAACAGGTTCCTGTCTTTTTTAAAAAAATTTTTTAATGTTTATTTTTGAGTGAGAGAGAGAGAGAGACAGAGCGTGAGCCGGGGAGAGGCAGAAGAGAGGGAAGACACAGAATCTGAAGCAGGCTCCAGGCTCTTAGCTGTCAGCACAGAGCCCGATGCAGGGCTTGAACTCAAACCATGAGATCATGACCTGAGCCGAAGTCAGATGCTCAACCGACTGAGCCACCCAGGCGTCCCAATAGGTTCCTATCTTTAAAACAATTCCTTCTTGTTTAGACCCTTTGAGAGATACTCCTTCTTCTTAGTTCCTCTGCCCTATTCATTTATTGGGCTGAGATTTCGTAGAAAAATATCATATTGCAATTTTTTTCTCCTGAAAGGGGGAAGTAATTCTAGAATTTGATAGCAACAACTAAAATTGCCAACTAGGTGAATCAGATGACCCTGCAACGTCTTTTATTTGCTCCATCAGATTTTTCACTGTGATTGATTTCTTTGTGGATAAGGCCAGTCAATATCTCTTTGCCTTTTGGGGAAGGAAAACAGTGTATTTGTACAGTAATGCCCCAGGGTTTTACTGAAAGTCCTTCCTACTTCTCCCAAACCTTAAAAGTGGATTTAGCTGATATCAAGTTACCTGGAAGTTCTGCTTTATTACAATACTTAGGCGACTTGCTTCTCTGCTCCCCTTCTCAGGTGGCTTTGCAGGAAGACAGCCTTCACCAGTTCAGGCTGTTAGCCTTAAAGGGACACAAAGCTTCCCAGGAGACACTGCAGTTTACTCAGACTCTGGTTTGATATTTGAGGCACCTGAGTTCAGAACAAAGACTACATTTAGATCCAGTTAGACTTCATGGCATCCTGAGTTTCTCCAAACTAAGCCAATTACAAGGTTTTCTCAGGCTGGCTGACCACTGTGCAAATTGGATTCCAAACTCTCTTGTGGTAATGATCTTAACCCTGACACCATTCTTCCTTCTCTGTGGACAATACTCATGACTCCCCGTGTTGGCTTATAGCAAACTCCTTTGGATAAAGTGAGCTTCTTGTGGTTTACCAGTAGTTCTTATTTAAAAGGTGAAAATGGCAAATACTATGTTGGGTATGCTATTACAAATTTTTTTGAAGTCCTCAAGGCAGCAGCTTTGCCCTCAGCTACCTTGGCCCGACAGGTTGAATGATATGTTCTTGCTTGGACCTGCATTTTAGCCAAGGGCAAAACTGCAAATATCTATATCAACAGTATGTAGGCCTTTGGGGTAGCTCCTGACTTTGGGATGCTATAGAAATAGTGAGGCTCCCTCACGTACAGTGGGGACAAAATTAAAAATGGCCTTAATATTCAGGGATTATTAGGTGCCATACTCTTGCCAGATACTTTGGCCAGTATCAAGATCCCTGCACATTCCAAACTGGATTCCTTACAGGCCGGAGGAAACCACCTTATTGATATTTCCACAAAGAACACTGCTCTCAAAGGAACTAACAACCAGACTTCTGTCATGATCCAAAGGGATATCCCCCGCACAAATGATAATCTCAGAAATTGACTAGAGATGCCCAACAGTCAGCCCCAGAAAGGAAAATCAATATTGGAAACCTAATAACTGTTGGTTCGATTAAGAAAAGAAAACTGTGGGTTGGGCCAAATAATAATCCAGTGTTGCCAGAGACTCTAAAGTTTCCATTACGACTACTGTACATGTATCCAGTCATTGGTCTTCTGATGAAAATGAAAACATTTATGAGGCCTTTGGGGCCAATACTAGTGGGTAAATATTAGCAAGGCCATAGAATGCCTACTTTGCTTGCCCCACCTGCCTGAAATACGATTCAGGAAAATTTGTCTGCATTGTTCCTCGACACTTTAATTTGCCCAATGGACCACTCAAAGTTTGGCAGATGGGTTTTATTCAGCTTCTCCCAATCTCATGCATATAACTATGTTTTGGTAATGGTTTGTATGTTTTCTCACTGGACTGCCACTTTGTGGCTAAAATCCTACTAGAAAAGATCATCCCTACCTGGGGGATCCCTCTTGAACTTCATAGTGACCAGGGAACGCTTCAACAGGTCTGTGCTGTTTGGCCAGTGTTACAACACTTCCACTGTGCTTACTATCCTTAATCATCAGGGCTAGTCAAACACACTAATGACATCCTTAAGAAGAATATGTAGAGACCCTTCAAATACACTGGGCAAAAGCACTGCCATTAGTTTTTCTAAATCTCAGGTCTATCTCTATTGGAACTTATAAACTCTCACCCTTTGAGATAATCACATGATGGCCAGTGTACTTGGCTCCTGCTTCTTTCGATCCACAAATGGTAAAGGAGGATATACTTCAGTATTGAAAAGGCCTAATTGCTTCTGTTGAGAATAACTATGCTTTAGTAGAACAATCTTTCCACAGTGTGTCCCTGGGAGACAAAGACCTTAAGCATCATGCCTTGCAGCCTAGAGATTTCACCTATTGGAAAATACATTTCCAGAAAGACTCTCTTCAACCCTGTTGGAAAGGCCCCTTTCAGGTACTGTTAACCAACCCTTCTGCTGCCAAACTCCAAGGAAATGACTCTTGGATCCATGTGTCACACCTTTTTTTTTTTTAAAGATTTTATTTTTTAAGTAATCTCTACACCCAATGTGGGGCTTGAACTCACAACCCCGAGATCAAGAGTTGCATGCTTTTCTTACTGAGCCAGCCAGGCACCGCCCCCCATGTGTCACATCCAAAGAAAGCACCAAACCCTGACTAGATCTGCATGTCAGCTGATGACCTGGAAATAAAGATTTCCAGGAATTGAAGCAGACGACAGCTGAAGGAGACAGCTTTCCCAAGATGACTGGGCCAGACCTGTATACCTTTTTCTTGCTGCTGCTTCTTACCTTATTTTCTCCCTTTCTTTCATGGCCCAATCTGTTGCAAAAAGGGAACCTTTCTGACTGTTGGATCTGACATACCAGAAACTTTGATCTGTTCTTCCCTATTTATTTTTTTAAAAGTTTATTTTTGAGAGGGTGAGCGTGCAAGCAGGGGGGAGGGAGGGTCAGAGAGAGAGGGAGAAAGAATTACAAGCAGGCTCTGTGTGGAGCCTGATGTGGCGCTCAAACCCATGAACCATGAGATCACGACCTGAGCCAAAATTCAGAGCTGGACTCTTAACCGACTGAGCCACCCAGGCGTCCCTATTCTTCGCTATTTAAATATTTTTTGTTCCCCTGGACCCAAGGAAAATACAAATGAGCTAGCTTCTCTTTGTAAGGCTTTTAGAAAAGACCACTTTACAGGAATAAGACAAGGATGTCCACTCTCACCATTACTATTTAACATAGTATTGGAAGTCAGCCTCAGTGATCTGACAACAAAAAGAAATAAAAGGCATCCAGATTGGCAAGGAAGAAGAGAGTCGTTCACTATTTATAGATGACATGATACTCTATGTAGAAAACCCAAAAGACTTCACCAAAAAATTGCTAGAACTAATACATGAGTTCAGCAAAGTCATAGGATATAAAATCAAAGTACAGAAATCGGTTGCATTTCTATACACCAATAACAAAGCAGGAGAGAAAGAAATCAAGGAATTGATACCGTTTGCAATTGCACCAAAAACAGTTAGATGCCTAGGAATAAAGCTAACCAAAGAGGGTAAAAGATCTGTACTCTGAAAATTATAGAACACTGGTAAAAGAAATTGAAGAGGACACAAAGAAATGGAAGAGCATTCCATGCTCATGGATTGGAAGAACAAACATTTTTTTTCTTAGTTTTTTTTTGAACTGACGTTTTTTTTTTTAAGTTTATTTATTTTGAGAGAGAGAGAATGCACACACAAGCAGGGGAGGGGCAGAGAGAGAGGGAGAGAGAATCCCAAGAAGCAGGGGGAGGGCAAAGAGAGGGAGAGAGAGAATCCCAAGCAGGCTCCAGGCTGTCAGCACAGAGCCTGACATGGGGCTCAGTCTCACAAACCATGAGATCATGACATGACCCGAGATCAAGAGTCAGACGCTTAACCAGCGGAGCCACCTAGGTGCCCCAGAACAAACATTGTTAAAATGTCTATGCTACCTAAAGCAATCTACACATTTAATGCGATCCCCATCAAAATACCACCAGCATTTTTCACAGAGTTAGAACAAATAATTCTAAAATTTATATAGGACTACAAAAGACCCCGAAGAGCCAAAGTAATCCTGAAAAAGAAAAACAAAACTGGAGGCATCATGATTCTAGATTTCAAGCTATATTATTATTATTTTTTAAAGTTTATTTATTTTGAGAGAGAGAGAGAGAGAGAGAGAGAGAGAGAGAAAGCCAGTGGGGGAGGGGCAGAGAGAGGGATAGAGGATTCGAAGCAGGCTCTGTGCTGACAGCAGAGAGCCTGATGCAGGGCTTGAACTCACAAGCCATGAGATTATGACCTGAGCCGAAGTTGGACACTTAACCAACTGAGCCACCCAGGTGCCCCTCAAGCTATATTATAAAGCTGTAGTCATCAAGACAGTATGGTACTGGCACAAAAGCAAACACATATATCAGTGGAACAGAATAGAAAACCCAGAAATGGACCCACAACTATATGGTCAACTAATCTTTGACAAAGCAGGAAAGAATATCCTTTGTTGAAAGATGGTCTTTTCAACAAATGATATTGGGAAAACTTGACAGCAACATGCATAAGAATGAAACTGGACCACACCACTTTCTTACACCATACACAAAAATAAATTCAAAATAGATGAAAGACCTAAATGTGAGGCGGGAAACCTTCAAAATCCTAGAGGAGAGCACAGGCAGCAACCTCTTTGACCTTGGCCATACCAACTTCTTACTAGATACATTGCTGGAGTCAAGGGAAACAAAAGCAAAAATGAACTATTGGGACCTCATCAAGATAAAAAGCTTCTGAACACCGAAGGAAACAATCAGCAAAACTAAAAGGCAGCCTGTGGAATGGGAGAGGATATTTGCAAATGACATAGAAGACAAAGGGCTAGTATCCAAAATCTACAAAGAACTTAATCAAACTCAACACCCAAAAAACAAATAACCCAGTGAAGAAATGGGCAGAAGACATGAATAGACATTTTTCCAAAGAAGACATCCAGATGACTAACAGACACATGAAACAATGCTCAAGATCGCTCACCATCAGGGAAATACAAATCAAAACCACAATGAGATACCACCTCACACCTGTCAGAATGGCTAAAATTTAACAACACAAGAAACAACAGGTGTTGGTGAGGATGCAGAGAAAAGGGAACCCTTTTGCACTGTTGGTGGGAATGCAAACTGGTGCGTTCACTCTGGAAAACAGTATGGAGGGTCCTCAAAAAGCTAAAAATAGAACTGCCCTACAACCCAGCAATTGCACTACTAGGTATTTACCTAAAGGATACAAAAATACTGATTCAAATGGGTCATGTACTCTGATGTTTATAGCAGCATTATCAATAATAGCCAAATTATGGAGAGTCCAAATGTTCATCAACTGATGAATGGATGAAGAAGATGACATATATGTATGTGTTTGTGTGTACACACACACACACACTGGACACACACATATATATACATACACACAATGGAATATTACTCAGCCATCAGAAAGAATGAAATCTTGCCATTTGCTCCTATGTGGATGGAGCTAGAGGATATTATGCTAAGTGAAATAAGTCAGTCAGAGAAAGACAAATAACATATGATTTCACTCCTATGTAGAATTTAAGAAACAAAACAGATGAACATAGGGGAAGGGAAATAAAAAAGAGAGAGACAAACGACAAGAGACTAAACATAGAGAACTGAAGGTTGATGGAGGGAGGGGGATGGGGGATGGGCTAGATGGGTGATGGGCATTAAGGAGGGCAGTTGTTGTGATGAGCATTGGGTGTTGTATGTAAGTGATGAATCAGTGAATTCTATCCCTGAAACCAATATTGCACTGTGTTAACTAAGTAGAATTTAAATAAAAATTTGAAAAAAAAAAAACAAATCAAAAAACCCAAAAGACCCCTTTTAAGCTGGGACAGTTCCATGTAGAATGTCTGCTCCTCATCTTACTCTGTTTAATCATTTTTATTTTTATTAAAACATTTAAAAAATATTCATTTTTTGAGAGAGAGAGTGAGTGAGTGAGTGGGGGGAGGGGCAGAGATAGGGAGACACAGAATCTGAAGCAGGCTCCAGGCTCTAGGCTGTCAGCACAGAGCCCAGTGCGGGGCTTGAACCCATGAACCATGAGATCATGACCTGAGCCGAAGTCATACACTTAACTGACTGAGCCATTCAGGCACCCCATGTAATCATTTTTAAACTTTATACATGTTGCCTGTCAAACCTTTGTAGAAACGACATGCCTAATAGGGTGATGCTAGCTTAGTGCTTCAAGATGATCTTCAGCGTTTACCTCAGAGGGGAAATGTCTGACAGTTCTCCCTCCTACCCTTCCCTGTTACTCAAACGTGACCTCAGTGGTTTCCAATCTATCCACTTTCCCTTTTATATGGGTTGTGACCATCAAGGAAGGTCCTTTCTGGCACCAAGGGGACGAAACCACTAAATATGAAAAAAAAAAAAACACCAAAAAATCACAACCCTGATTCCTGTTCAGCAATGCTTTTGAAGAAAGACCTTGATCAAAAGGGGGAAATATGAAAATACAGTAAAACCTTGGTTTGCAAGCATAATCTATTTCGGAAACATGCTTGTAATCCAAAGCACTTCTATATCAAAGCGAATTTCCCCATAAGAAAGAATGGAAACTCAGATGATTCATCCCACAACTCAAAAATATTCATAAAAATGATTACAATACTGTAATACACTTCAAAATAATAAAACATAAAATATAAAGAAAGATAAATAACCTGCACTTACCTTTGAGAACTTTCGTGGCTGGTGTGAGGGAGACGGGAGAGGAGGATTATTGTGTAGGACGACTTTCACTATCACTAACGAAATCACTGCTATCTATTGGCTCAATGGAATCTTTTTCTTTTTGTGCAACTTTAACAAGGAACCTATCCAATGACACTTGCTTTTGCCTCCTTTTGAGGATTTTGTGGAAATGTGACATTGCAGTGTCGTTAAACAGATTTCATCGCTTGCACTGCTACAGCCTTATTTGGGTGGTGCTTTTCTATAAAAATTTTGCACTGTTTCCCACATTTTACACATCTCCCTAATCTCCTTTGGAGTGAGGGATTCCTCCACCTTTTTCTCCTCCTCTGCAGATGAGATCTCCTCTATAACCTCTTGCTGTTGCTCACAATGCAGATTCATCAGTTTGATGGTGGTTAGCTCCGGGCCACGTTCCTCCACCAGCTCTTGAATCTTATCCTCTTTCACCTCTAGTCCCATGATCTTCCCCAGGGTTATAATTTCATCGACAACTGGCGGCTCCTGTTCATGAGCAGGCCTCTCTAAGTCATGTCTGAGAACACAATCAGGCCTCAGTTTTCTCCAAGCAGATGAGGGTTCTCTTGGTGATCCCATCCCAGGCTTTATCGATGATCTTGAGGAAGTTCACGATGTGGAAATGATTTTTCCAAAACTCTTGGAGGGTAAGATTTGTTCCTTCAGTCACCTTGAAGCATTGCTGAAATAGTGCTTTGGTGTAAAGCTTTTTAAAATTCAAAATGACCGGCTGATCCATGGATTGGAGGACTGGAGTGGTGTTGGGAGGAAGGAACCTGACCTTAATGAACTAAGATTCCTCCAGTAAGTCATCCTCAAAGCCTGGAGTATGAGCAGGAGCATTATCCATAACCAGCAAGGCTTTGAGGGGCAGATTCTTTCCTAAAAGGTATTTCTTTACTGCAGGACTGAAGACCTTGTTGATCCACTCAATGAACAAGATCCAGGTGACCCAAGCCTTGTTGTTGGACCTCCACATAACATTTAACTGGCTCTTCTGCACCTTGCATTTCTTGAAGGCTCATGGATTCTTGGAATGATACACAAGCGAGGGCTTGACTTTGAAATCTCCACTTGCGTTAGCACAAAGCAAGATGGTGAGATGGTCTTTTGTGGACTTGTGACCGGACATTGCATTCTCTTCTTCTTTAATGTAGGTCCTCTTTGGCATCTCTTTCCAAAAAAGCCCCATCTCATTGCAGTTAAAATCTTGTTCCGGCAGGTAACACTTGGAAACCATGATCTTATGGAACTCAGTAGCAAATGCCTCAGCTGCCTTAGCGTCCGAACTCACAGCCTGTCCGTGCCTCACAATGCTATGGATGCCACCTCTCCTCTTAAAGTTATCAAACCATCCCCTGCTTGCCTTGAAGACTTCTTAATTTTCTGTTGATGTACCTGGCAGTTTACTTATGAGGTTGGTGTACAAGGCCTTTGCCTTCTTGCAGATAAAAGTTCTTGGTCACTGTATCACCTGCTAGTTGCTTCTCATTTATCCAAACCAGAAGCAACTTTTCTACATTTTTCAGAATACGTGCCATTTCTTTGATATTCCCGTGACTCCTTTTGCTGCATCTAGTCCCATTGTTTCTTCTTTCTTCTTTAATATTGTGCAAATGGTCAACGTAGACTTCTTATGAAGTCTTGCAATTTTGGCCACTTGCATACCTCGTTTGTACTTCTCAGTGATTTCCTTCTTTTTTTTAATAAAAAAAATTTTTTAACGTTTATTTATTTTTGAGACAGAGAGAGACAGAGCATGAATGGGGGAGGGTCAGAGAGAGCGGGAGACACAGAATCCGAAACAGGCTCCAGGCTCCAGGCTCTGAGCTGTCAACACAGACCCCGCCATAGGGCTCGAACCCACGGACCGCGAGATCATGACCTGAGCCGAAGTCGGACGCTTACACAACTGAGCCACCCAGGTGCCCTGTTTCTCCTTTTTAAAAAAAAAATTTTTAATGTTTATTTTTTGAGAGAGACAGTGCATAGGTAGGGGAGGGGCAGAGAGAGAGGGCAACACAGAATCCGAGGGAGGCTCCAGGCTCCGAGCTGTCAGCACAGAGCCCGACGCAGGGCTTGAATTCACAAACCAAACTGTGAGATCATGACCTGAGCTGAAATTGGACACTTAACCGATGGAACCACCCAGGCACCCCTCAATGATTCCTTCTTAACTTCCACCGTAATCATCTCCTTCTTACCGCCTTTCTTTTCAACCTTTTTCTGCATGGGGGCCATTGTATATGCTCGCATGGATGTTGACTACAGTACAGTATTAATGAACTCTTGCCATATACTGTATTTAATGTAACTGGCAATAAGGCAGCAGAGGAAAGGGCTATGTCTGCCGGCAGCCTGACCTAGAATGAAGCAAAGCATTCCGATGCTTCTTCTTGTATGGAGAAGGAAAGGACTGTCCAGAGGTGCTTTGAAGTGACAAAAAATACACTAGTGCCAGTTATCGGCACCTTCCAGCGTTCTGAAAAATCACTGATTTCTGCCAAACACCGTGGCTTGAGACCAAGCATCCGAGCATGAGAGGTGATCACCCACAATCCTGCAGCGAGAGAGAGAGAGAGAGGGGGGGGGGGGGAAGAACCATTGGCTCAGTTGTGATCATGTGATTTTCAGCATCTTGTACTACTCATATTGCAAGACATCACTTGTTTATCAAGTTAAAATTTATTAGAAATGTTTGCTTTTCTGTTACTTGCAGTCCAAGGTTTTACTGTAAAGGAAACCTCATTTAAAATGGAGTCAGGAAGCCCTGAAGGGAGACCTCTCACACGTTACCACTTGCTGTAAGAAGCCTGTCTCACATTTCCCTGCAGGAAGCAGCTTACTATATGTACCCCAGCCTGAGGAAGGAAGAATTTCTCCTTGCTCAACAACAGCCCAGCCAGTGAGAACTCAGTGAAACAGCCCCTCCCAGCTTCCTCTCTTCCCCTGTAAAAGCAGAACCCTCTCCTCTGTTCTCTGGGTTTGCCTATGGTTTGCCATAGTTTGCTTGTCCTGAATTGCAATTCCTCTGCTATTCCTAATAAATTCATTTTGCTGGTAAAAATAACTGGCTCCTTTGTTTTTTAAGGTCAACAGAAGCAGAAACCACCTGTGGTTTCTGGGAACAGACTAAAGGGGTCCGAAAATCTGAGGTTTGCTGAGAAGGGAGGTGGTGTCTGGGGCATTCACATAGTTGCTGTGGGGGTTGGGAGAGAGTGAAACTCTTGCCCATTACCTACTTCCCACTACCCCACTCCTTTAAGCACTCAGGATGTTAATTGATCTGGTGGCCTTTATGTAAAACATTAGTGTGCAAACTTCTGCCAGCAGAAATCTGGGCATAGTTATATTGAATTGTGCTTTTATTTTTTATTGGGGGAGGTAGGAGTTTCATCTGTCTTTCTAAGTTTCCCCCTTTGTGTCCTCCATGTGATTATTACTGGTCAAGTGGGACCAGTGGCCAGAGGTCTGGGCTTCCCATCATTGGTGCTCTGCCCACCCTGTGCCTGGAATACAAGTAGGGTGGGAATCCACACAGGCCCCAGGGCTCTCTAGGAAGAGCCCACCATGGTTGTAGAAAAGAATACCATGGCTGGCTCTATTCAGTTACCAGATGGGATTAAATAATAAAAATATGTGAGCACTCAAATTATACCAGACTCTTCTTGGATGACTTTATGTCATCTCATTTAATCTTTCTAACAACCTGTAAGATAGATCCTTATTATCCCCATTTTACAGTTGAGGACATGGGTTTAATTAACTTACCTGGGTTACCCAGTTTGTATGTTGCAGATCTAGGATTTGAAATTGGATTTGAAATCTCATCCATCTGATTCCAGACAGCTGCTCCTAACCACTGCCTGATTTGAAGCACACAGGGCAATGTGCTCTTCCTGAATCTATTTCCTGCATCACATGTCTTATTTTCTTAGATTCCACCATTTGAGATTCAATCCTTTGGATCATGAAGGCTTTTCCTACCCCAGGATCCCTTTATTATTATTATTATTTAGCGTTTATTTTTGAGAGAGAGAAAGAGCATGAGCAGGGGAGGGGCAGAGAGAAAGAGGAAGACACAGAATCTGAAGCAGGCTCTAGGCTCTGGGCTCGAACTCATGAACTGTGAGATCATGACCTGAGCTGAAGTTGGACACTTAACTGACTGAGCCACCCAGGTGCCCCTAGGATCCCTTTTTTAAAGGTATCTATCCATAGGAGCAGCAATGGCTTAAGCACATTAGATAACATTTGAGTGGAGGAAAATGGGTTGTTAGCTAAGTTCCTCAAAGGACATGGACAGTTGTTTCCTCAAGGTAGTCAGTTTTGGCAAATCAGGAACACAAAGGTCCAAAGAAGAATAGATAAGATCAAGTATACATTTTATATTGGTCTTCTCAGAGATTTGCTACCATTGATAAAGCCAACTCTTTGGGGCCTGCTCTACTGTTTTTGCATTCGAGATGACTTACTAGCACATAAGGTAAACGACACCTTTTAATTCTTCGAGGCCTCTGACTTAACCATCTGTAGCCTTTTTTGCTTCCTTCACAGTTCCCTTTATTTCTCGAGATTATAGGAAGATTCAGTCATGTACCTGTATCACGAAGGAGTTTTTCCCCTAGCAGGCTGAGGTAGCATGCCATCATAGGTCCTTTGATAGTCCGCTTTTGCTGTACATTTTAATGGGTACTTGTTCAGCTTAAACAATCTGTATGATATTAACAGTATATTATTGAGTGCATGTTATATTCCAGACATTGTACTAAGCACTTTACATGCATGATCTCATTAAAGCCTCATGAATCTGAGAACAAACTCCATCCCAGAAAGGCCAACTTGTTTGAAGTCACAAAGATAGTAGCAGAATGAGGATTTAGGTCTAGTCTGACTTCAGAGTCTCATAACCATGCCTGGTGGTAGCTAGAGATAGAATGTAATAATGGATTTAAATATAGAAATAGGGGCCCTGAAAAAAGGTGGTAGGGTATTTACTTACTAACAATGTAGTCTGTGCTACCCTCTTGCTGATTCCTGTAGGGATAACTATCAATGAAATAGCACGTTTATTTATTTTTATTCTTTTATGTTTATTTTTGAGAGAGAGAAAGTGCACACGAGTGTGTGAGTGGGGATTGGGCAGAGAGAGAGAGGGAGAGAGGGAATCCCAAGCAGGCTCCACAATGTCAGCATAGAGCCCTACGTGGGACTCGAACCCACAAACTGTGAGATCATGACCTGAGCTGAAATAAGAGTTGGATGCTTAACTGACTAAGCCACCCAGATGCCCCTGAAATAGCACATTTATAATATTATCTAATATAAGCAAATAATAAATAACAATTATTGTTAGTATTAGTTTTTATTTGTAGCAAATATTCATTGAGTGCTTTCTACATGTCAAAGATTGGGCAAGGTTCTGGGGATACAGAAGTAAGCAAAAAATACATGTTTTTTGCTTTCTTGTGCTTATAATTTAGTGGCAGAAACAGGCATTAAACGATCGCTCTGATGACTATGTAATTACAGAGATAAGAGATCAGAAGGGAGAGAACATGGTTCTCAGGGGGCAAATAACAAAAGAACCTGGAATAGATGGTGGGTTGGGATCAGGGAAGGCTTCCCTGAAGAAGAGAAGTAAGGATGAGTTGGAATGAAGTAGGTGAACAGGGAGTGGGAGTCTGCAGCTGAAATGCACATCTCAGGGAAGGGAACGGCATTAGCACATGTCTTAAGGATTTGGTCTTAGTGCTAAGAGCACTGAGAAGTCACTGGAAGGTTTTAAGCAAAGGTGTGCCATGATCAGATTTACATTTTAGTAAGATCACCTGAGTTGCTGCAGGGATAGTGGATTGGAGGGTAGCGAAAGTGGAAGTCAGGGGACCAATTAGCCATAGTCTAGGCTAGAGATGGTGACTTAGACCAGGGTGGTGGCAGTGGAGATGGAAACATATTTTGGAGGTGACAAATTTCTTGGAGGTGGTGCTGATAGAACTTGGTGATAGATTTAGTAAGGAGATGCCAGGGGCACCTGGGTGGCTCAGTTGGTTAAGCATCATGACTCTTGATTTTGGCTCAAGTCATTATCTCACAATTTGTGGGATTGAGCCCCATGTCAGGCTCTGTGCTGACAGTGTGGAGCCTGCTTGGGATTCCCTGTCTCCCTCTCTCTCTGTTCCTCCCTTGGGTGTGTGCTCTCTCTCTTAAAATAAATAAATGTTTGAAAAATGGAGGTATTGGATGGCAGAGGACAGTGATGCCCTTTAATCTTCACAACTACCCTCTGAAGGATGTGTTACTATCCCCTCTTTTACAAAGAAGGAAACAGACTTCTCGTGGCTTTAGCATAAAGTCTACAGGCTTCATACGACCCTCAGGACATTATATAAGCTACAGTGTGTTGACTTACATATCCTGGTCTCTCTGCCATCATCCACCTAGTTCTCTGTGCTCTAGCTACAGTTGCCTTTTAGTTATTTGCTATGCCAAGTTCCTCCTAGTCTTAAAGCCTTTTCATATGCTGTTCACTTGATCTGAAATGCTTTTTTCCTTTTTGCTTGGCTCATCTTTCCTTGGGGAAACCCCTGACCTATCCGACTGGGTTAGGCTTTGAGGCTATCTGCCTCTCACAACACTCTGTACTTTTACAGTTATTAATTATACATCTATCTAGTTTTTTGTGTGCTTATTTTTGGACTGTCTCACCTACAAAACTGTAAGCTCTGGAGAAGGGATCTTGTCTGTCTTGTTTATCATCCCGTTCCCAGTAACTAGCATAAGGCTTAACATATCATAAGGTGTTACATATATATTTCGTGAATGAATGACTGAAGCTTATAGAGTCTAAGCTAACATGTCTACCGTTAAGCAGTATGTGACTAATCTAAGACTTGGACCAAGTCTACCTAATAGGAGAGCCCAAGCCCTAACCAGTAATATTGGCACTGTTCTTGTTTGCAACTGAAATACTTCAAAGCCATACAGCAATTGCTAAAGAACTTAGAATCAGCTTTCTTTTTCCTCCTCCATTTCCTCCATTCTTCTTTCTTCTTTTCCTTCCTCTCTCCCTTCTCACAACCCTGCCTGCCTCCCTGTCTTTTTCTTTCTTTTATAAGATTTGGAAAGACTATTAGAAGTCATCTTGTCCAACCTGTGCATTTTACAAACGATCAAACTGAGGCTAGACCAAACTGCCTGCCCAAAGGCTACAGTTATTGGCAGACTCAATAGATAACTTTATCTTTTCTGGTGGGCATCATTCCAGCAAAATCAATGGAGATCTAATTTATTTCCATCTTGTTTACTCAATGTCTGTTTGTTATAACCAGGTTAGTCTCATCACTGACCTGGACACATGTTTTGCTAATTTTTATCTTAGTAGCATGATCCACAATGGTCCCTTTGCTTGGGATCTGTTTTTTCTTTTCAACCTATCCTTCAAGCCCCAGCTCAGTTCTTATCCCCTCCATGCAGACTTTCTGGCTCATTGTAAAGTCATACAGCAGCCTAGATCACTCATTTGACCTTTAATCACAAATTAATGTGTATTTTCTTTTTTTAAGAAAAGTTAACTTATTTATTTTGAGAGACACAGAGAGACAGAGCTCGCGAGCAGGGGAGGGGCAGAGAGAGGTGGGGAGAGAGGATCCCAAGCAGGCTCCGTGCTTTCAGTGTGGAGCCAAACACGGGGCTCAAACCCATGAACTGTGAGATCATGATCTGAGCCAAAATCAAGAGTCAGATGCTTAAACAGCTGAGCCCCCCAGGTGCCCCATTCTTATAAATATTCTTATGTGTGTTTTTTCTTCTTTATAGACTGCCCTCACCCCAAGCTTATCAAGCTTATCAAGAACCATATCACATAGTGTGCCTCTTTTATAATCCTTTTGATCCCTAGAATGGTGCTATACACATGGTAGACACTCAATAATTGTTGAATGAATGAATGAATAAATGATGTAAGCAAGGAAAAAATGAAATGGTAAATTCTGCCATCTTGTGGCTATCAGTCTTTAGTGTTGCCATTTTCACTGTTTTTCATGTTGAAATTAGAAAAGTGGCACATGGTAATAAACAAACGAGATGGTGGTGAGTGGGAGAGGTTTCTTTTTCTTTTGATTAATGTACCAACGGCATGGTTGCTGATATTTTATAAGAGAAAACAGATCGAGGGAAACTAAAAACCAAACTAACCATGTACCTAAGGACTGGGGAATATTGATTGGATTTCCTCAGGTACAATTCCTTCTTTGAAAGGGACAAGTAAAAGAAATTGTCACAACACACCCAACAGAGCTCTGATCAGATGACCAAGCTACTCATTTCGGGGGATCTATTAATGGACCTTTTGTGAGAGTCATCTGGGGAAAAGAATCTCTGCCTTTGAGTTAATGGGCTTAAGATCCAGCCTTTGTTTTGTTGAGCAGCCTTGTGTGGATCACACAACCTCTTTGTCTCAGTTTTCTTTTCTTTTTTCAACCCCCCCCCCCTTTTTTTTTGAGAGAGAGCAAGAGCGAGAGGCAAAGGGAGAGGGAGAGAGAGAATCTTTTCTTCTCTTAAATGTTTATTTTTCAAGAGAGAGACAGAAAGCACAAGTGAGGGAGGGGCAGAGAGAGAGGTATAGAGAGAATCCCAAGCAGGTACCATTGCCCAGCGCAGAGCCTGACACAGAGCTTGATCTTACGAACCATGAGATCACAACCTGAGCCAAAATCAAGAGTCAGATGCTTAACCGACTGAGCCACCTGGATGCCCCTCTTGTCTCAGTTTTCTTACCAGTTAATTTACTGTCCAATTTACTTTCAGGGCTGTTGTAAGACTCTGCAAAACCACAGGCATGAAGATTCTTAGAAGAGTTTTTTTTTTAATTTTTTTTTCAACGTTTATTTATTTTTGGGACAGAGAGAAACAGAGCATGAACGGGGGAGGGGCAGAGAGAGAGGGAGACACAGAATCGGAAACAGGCTCCAGGCTCTGAGCCATCAGCCCAGAGCCTGACGCGGGGCTCGAACTCACGGACCGCGAGATCGTGACCTGGCTGAAGTCGGACGCTTAACCGACTGCGCCACCCAGGCGCCCCTTGAAGAGTTTTTAGAAAGTGATGTATGTTTAACATTTTCATAAAAGAAGAATGTTTGTACTTTCTGTTTGTACAGCACCTAAATATTTAAGTGCCTGTAAGGCCATTACCTATTTTCGGTCTCATGGCAACTCTAGGAGATAGGCAGGCAGATATTACCCTCAATTTACAGATGGAGCTCAGAGATTTATCTTCAGAGTTAATAAACATACGTTGAGGACCTGTTACATGCCAAGCATACTGATAAGTACTTTTGCATGTTAGAGAAGTTAGTTCAGGATCACCTGGCTGATAAGTGGTAGCGTTGTAATCTGACCCAGGTCATTTGATTTTAGAAGCCAGTGCTCAAATGCCACTATCTTTAGGTCAGTTGAATTCCTCTCCTGGGGCCATTTGCATTTAATTGTTCTCTCTCTCTTATAGAATGAAATCTTTTGTTACTGTTAAACATATTTAAGGTCTGAAGAGCAGACTTGGTGTAGGTTACAAGCCTACACTCCGCTTAAGGCAGTGGTTCTTAGCCCTGGTTGTACATTTCACATCATTTAGGGAGTTAAAAGAAGTTACTCATGTCTTGGCCCTAGAACGGAGTAATTAAATCAGTCTCTCTCTGGAGGTGGAGCCCAGGAAACAGTTTTTTTGCTTTTTTTTTTTTAAAGCTACTTCCGAGGTGCAGCCATGGTTGAGAACCACAGTGCTCTAGTAGAAAGGTCATTCTAACAAAGTCAATCCAATTTTTTCAGAGACTGGTTCTGGCATCAAGACTGTTCAATGAGGAAGAGGGAAGAGGAGTAAAGGAACAGCTCAGAAATGTAATTTGTTGGGTCTGCTTTTAGTAGTGTAAGCAAATTGAATAGCACTGGCAGAGGTAAATCATTAAAGAAGAACCAGGAAAGAAAAGGACATGGATCTCACTTTGAAGCAGCAAGAAGGATGGCAGACACCTCCTTCTCCAGAAGAGCAGACTTTATAAACCCCTGTTCATTCATTCACTCATAAGTTGTTCACTCATTAAGTATTTACTGAACATCCACTATGTGTCAGGCGCTATTCTAGGTCCTGGAGATGTAGCAGTGAACAAGCCAGGTACAGACTTTGGTCTCATGGAACTTTCATTCTAGTTGTGGGTGTAAGGGAATGGTTCTGTCCTGGTGTTCTGGTGACCTTGAACATCTCCACATAGGCCACATAGCCCAGGCTCAACCACAGTCTGACTCATGTCGTAGAGGAATGCCCTGTGATCCTCTCTGGAACACGGCAAGATAGGCAATTGTGAGGAGCTGTTACAGGACCATCATCTACCTCCCTATCTTCTGGGAGGCTGCTACATGGTGGCTGGCCTCCCATCTGCCTCCCTGGTTCTGGTGAGGCATAGAGCTTTCTTTCACATACACAGTCCCCTTAAGGATAGCTGCAGTATAACCTGCCTGGCTGTTAGTTTTGAGGTGGGTCCTGCACAACAGAATGACCCACCATTCACATCATCTGTCATCTGGCCCCTCCATTTCAATGTCATACTGTGGGAATTGGGATGTGGAGCGCTGGCACAATGATGACCTTGCTTTTGGGGCTATATAAGGAAGACACTGACTGTATGCATTTGGACTCATTGTCTTCTTGTTGGCCGAATCTATGGAAGTGTCTTAAGCCAGCCTAGCTGCTGCCAGTGCACTGCTGTTTAGGGACTGCCTGACCGCTTGATAGAAGTTCCAGGCTGTATAATTTGATTGGAAAAACTTAGCAGTTGGCAGAACCCTCACACTGGTTTTTTGGCCAGTAGGGTAAGAGCTATTGTAGTAGAAAAGGCCAAATAGAAGCCCCAGAAACTCCTCACTCCCACCTCCCAAGATAATAAGTAAAGTAAATAGAAGCTAAAAACCATATTGCATCCCAGGAAGAATTGCAGAATTTAGTGCTTTCAAAGACTTACACAGTGCATACCCCCATCAGATACCTGTTAAATTCACTACTGTGGCCCTGAAAAAAAAAAAAAACAGATGAATCATGGCAGGTGACAATATGAAGTACCACAGACTTTACTAAGTAGTACCTACTGCTCTGTCAGATGTGATATCTTCACACAGCCATGTGTTTGTGGCTACCGATCTAGTGAAGGTGTTATTTTCCATTCCCATAGGCAGGCAGATCAGAAAGTTTATATTCACATGGTATGGCCATCAGTGCATGTGACAAATGTTGTAATGTGCCACCCAGGTCTCCTTTCAGCAATGAAGACCTTATTCCTCCAACTGCTGGGAGTGCATCTGGACATCCCTTGGGAGTCCACCTTCTTTATGGATTGCCTCAGCTAAAGAAAACTGCTTTGTCTAAGATCGTGCCTCCTTCTAAGGGAAGGCCACATCCAATGACTAATAAGTTCAGGGGTATAAATGCCCAGCCCTTTTAGCCCAGTGTGGGACAACCAGACATTCTAGTTATAGAGCCTACCGTGGGGTTGGCAGGGGCCTTCATGGGAACCATATCATAGCTTCACTTTTTTCTCCCTCTGCCTAGTGCTGTTTTGGCCACCTCTTTTCCAGAGGTGATGATCCCAAAGGCACTCCCTAGTAAACGTCCTGTGCACTAGTCTTCATCTCAAGGTCTGTTTCCTGGAGAAGCCAGACCCTGTGACAGTTGGTGCCAGGAGTGGTCTGTGGAAGAGGGTGTTTTGATGGAATTTTGGGCCTGGCCCACTCACTACCTGGCTGGTATCGAGGACCCTGTACTGGTAGTATGTGGAGCATGGATAGTCCCAGACACAACGTAGCAGTGCAGTTAAAACTTTCACTGGTGGGAAGGAATAAATAAATTGAGATATAATAATAAATAAATAAATTGAGATATATCAGATATTTGAGAAATATGGGGAGAATAGTAATCTTTTGTTGTTGTTTATTTTTTGAGAGAGAGAGAGAGAGAGAGAGAGAGAGAGAGAGAGTGCAAGTGGGGGAGGGGCAGAGAGAGAGGGAGACAGAGGATCTAAAGTGGGCTCTGCACTGACAGGCTGACAGCAGTGAACCCAATGCAGGGCTTGCACTCAGGAAAAGCGAGATCACGACCTGAGTCGAAGTTGGATGCTCAACCTACTGAGCCACCCAGGCACCTCAGGGAGAATAGTAATCTTTAAAAGAATGGGATTTGGTGACTGCTCCTAAGTTTGATTGACACTCTGGCAAAAGATAACAAAAAGCTGAAAGTGATTAGCTGGCAATTTAAAGTTAAGTGTGAAAGCCACAGAACCTCTTTGGCAGCATACACAGAGGCTCACCTCCTGCAGGGTGATAGAGAAAGTGAATGACTGGGCCCGGAACTTTAATCCTAAGAGTAGTCCGTCTCCGAGGGTGGTTAAAATCCCACGTAAGGCAGGTCTACTATGCCAAGGTGAGGGCTCTGGTTGGGAAAGAATGGGACTCTGACATAATGAGAGAGGAACTTTTAGGGCTTGGAAACCTTGAATTCCTATATTTCTCTGAATGCTCTGGGCCTGCAGAAGTGGCCCACTCCTCTCTGTTAAGAGCTAGCACACCCTGTTTGTTTGAACACAGTACAGAGGCCTCTCCCTTGGAAGACAGCATGTGCCTGTCCCCTGTCCTACTCCTCCCAGATGGTAGGCCAATAACTAGGGTTAAAGCCCAGTGTCACCCAGTTGGGGATGTTCTGTGCCTGCTAAGATAGGACACGAACAATACCCTGTAAAAATTGCAGCATGGAGTCAAAATGTAACAGCAGCAGCTGGGATGGTAGATATGGGCAAGGAATTTGCTTAATCAGGAGTGGTAGAACACAAATTTGCATAGAAGATCTTTGTAAATATAGGAGTACTCTCCTGGGATATAGGATCTCACACCCTGGCAAAGGCCCTGAAAGACAGTGCAGACATGCTGCTAGGATGGAGCTCAGAAGCATGGAAGACATGTTGGCTGAGTTGGGTAGAAATACCTGAATTGTCATTACAGACAGTGGATTAGAAGGCTCCGAGTGGAGCCTGCTGGGTGGATGGATGTTATGTGAGGCCAGAAGAGCTCCTGGAGGATAGTGTTGCACAGAAGGGCTCAGGGAAACACGCTGTTCACCAAGGCCACGAGGTACGTGCTGGTCAGAAGGACACCAGCATGACTGAGAAGTTCGTCTGCAGGCTGCATGGTGGCCGGGGTGGACCGTAGGAAAAGCAGTCACGGAGCTGAGCTCAGAACTAGCAATGGGGATGATGGGGAGACTGAAGTAACTGACGCCAGGTGGCTCTGCTCCCCTGCCAGAAGCTAGGTTGATGCGAGAGTCATACTAAGGAGCTAGGTCCGAGTGGCAGCCAAGGGGGCCTGAGTTAGCGGGAGTTATAGAGGTTAATATAGCATCCCCAAGGGCAAAACAGATGGGCAGATGACAGGGACACTGCTCAATCTGCAAAATCAAAAGCAATCCAGGTTTGGTCCGGAGGCTGAAGATAGTTGCTCCAATACCAAGTCATGACCTCTTGCTGAGTTGCTGGACATAAGTCAGTTTGCAGATGTGGAACCCGTGGATTGAATGGAGTCCAAGTCCCCAGGAGGAAGGACGTGCAGTAGTGCTTCAAGTATGTATAGTAGTGATTCCTCCAGTCCTTTTCCAGGAGGACTCAGGGCCATTCACTTGGGCAACTGTGCACTGGAGAAAGGAACTCAAACATTTTGAGAACTGTTTGACCGATGGACAAGGGGGTACAAAGGGTTTCCTCAAGTTGGGGTTTGGGGGGAAATACTCTGGAGCAGTTTATACTCCAGAGGATCTCCATGGGATCAGACTGAGGCTAGTCTCTAGCTAAGACCAAATTCTTGCCTAGCTTTTCACCCTGGTCCCATCCTGCTGGACTACCCTTTTGCTGAGAGCACCTCCCCAGTAAATCATGTGCACAAGAATCCTTGTCTCAGGCTCCATTCTGGCAAATGCAACCTGAGACAAACTGTCCATTCATACGTGAAACATTCATAGTAGTGCAGAGTATGGTTGTGTCCTGCTACATTTAACTGTCTGGAATTTATTTAGTCTTTTTCTGTTATGAACAATGCTTCAGTGAACATCCTTGCACCTGACTCTTTATGTCCCATGTGTCCTCAAACCTGTTTTTTTTTTCAGCTTATTTATTTTGAGAGAGAAAGAGACAGCGTGAGTGGGGGAGGGGCAGAGAGCAAGGGGGAGAGAGAATCCTAAGCAGGCTCCGCACTGCCAGCACAGGGCTAGAACTCATGAAACTGAGATCATGACCTGAGCTGAAACCAAGAGTCAGACGTTTAACTGACTGAACCACCCAGGCACCCCTGTCCTCAAACCTCTTTATATAACTTGCCAGCAGAGATGCTCATATCAGATTCCAGGTAGTCCCAAGAGGGCTATGAATATTAGGTTTGTGGACTGTGGCTATATTCCGGGAAACTGATTACCTGAGGTAAATAATAAAAGGGTCCATGAATTAGGGAGCTACACAGAGGTATTTGTGAAAGGGTCACAAATTAGGGAAATGGAAAGGATGAACAATGGTTGGAAAAATAAATTCAGTTATAATAGTCCAAATAAGCTTTGAGGGAGCAGTTAAAATAGCATTTAGGAGTATTTTTACTAGAGGAAAATTAGAATATTGACATTAGGTAGGATTAAGTGGCAAACACAGGTTCAAATGTTCTGGTTAATTAGGAGACGAGATAAGGCAAGGGACTAACATGAGGATCTTAAAGTAGAGTATTGGAAATTATAGTCAAAATGGCTCACCTCGACAGGTGTACCTAGGAATGAACTACTAATGAATGCAAATGCCTAAGAATCATTTTTCTTGAACTCGTTTGCTGTAGTGCTTTTCTGAAGGAACACGATGCTCCTTTCTAAGCTTATTTTCTTTGTTTTGATCTTTCCTCCCTCACTTGCTGTCTTCGTTGCCAAGATCGAGGAGGCAAAGATAGGCAAGAGAACATGTCATGGACTATAACTGGATAAGCTGTGTGACTCAAGAGTCCAAACAAAGGTTGGGGCATGGGAACCCTGCCTTGGCTATGCTCTTATACAAATAGGTCACCTGGCTTGTTTTTTGTTACATGTATCCGTTAATATGACAATGTGCATTTTGTGATTGTTCCATTCCATGTGTTCCAATGGCATGCTGTTTTTACTCCCGTTTTACCACTGTTTTCATTCTGATTTGCATTACAGTTAAATTATTTACTATTCTGAGATCACAGAGTGGTAGCTTATGAGACACCTCTGGCACATACATATGCTTCATTAAGCTCACACATGTCCACATTAAAAAAATAGTTGCCAGTATTTCAAAAATAGGAGGGTTCATACAAAAATATGGATTCCTGACCTGAAAAAACAGAATCTGGCACGACAGAATTTCCTCATGACAACTGGAACTGAGCAGTGGCTATTCTTGTTATTAACTTGATATTGAATCTGGAAGTCTGCTACCGTTTTTCACGGAACTGGCATTGTTCTTACAGTGACATTCAGGAGAGAGGGAAACATTTTTCTATATCCAGTTTATATAAAAATGGGGAAACCAATAGCTAGCTGAGGGGGGGGAAGACTTGTGGTTTAAGAATTAAAGATGGAGGTGGGGTGAAGACAATGTTAGGCTAAGAATGGAGAATTTGGACGAAACCACTGAGATGGCAGAGGGAGAAGGTAGAGGAGTAGCTCGGTCACTTCTCTTACCAGGCTTCTTAGGGGGGAATTCACTCCTAGAACATACTGTACTGTTTTTCTGCCATCAACTGAAATTTTCATTGAGGGACTACACCACGCCAGGCACTGGTAATGGAGGTGAGCGAAGGACACAAACCCTTGTCTCATGGAGCTCACACTTGAGTGGGGGAGCCAGACATCAGTAAATACTATGAGGGAAAATAAGAGGATGTTAAAAAAAATACTGGAGAAATGGTTTTCTAATGTAGGGGATCAAGGCAGGCTTCCCTGGGGAAGTGACACTTAAATTGGGGACTGAGGAGTAAATGAGAATTAGGCAAAGAGGCAGGGTAGAGCTTTACAGACGTAGGGCAGAGCATGTGCAAATACCACAAAGCAGGCAGGAATTTGGCACCACTGAAGACCTGACAGGTCAAGTGGCTGCAGTTAGAGAGCAGGGAGGAGAGTGGCTGGGAATGAGGCTGGATGTTCAGAGTGGCAAGAGTCACCAAGAGGTTTTTTTTTTTTTTTAATGTGTATTTATTTTTGAGACAGACAAAGCACGAGTGGGAGAGGGGCAGAGAGAGAGGGAGACACAGAATCTGAAGCAGGCTCCAGGCTCTGAGCTGTCAGCACAGAGCCTGATGTGGGGCTCAAACCCACCAGCCGAGCTGAAAGATCATGACCTGAGCCAAAGATGCTTAACCAGCTGAGCCACCCAGGCGCTTCTCAGTTGCTTTAAATAGACCTCACTTTTTACATATGTAAGAATATCAATAATAATAGTAATAGTAATAGAAATTCTGTCCAACATATACTGAATGCTACTGTGTTTCAGGAATTATGTTAAACATTTTATGTTATCTCATTGAATCTTTACAACAAAGCCATGGAGTTAGTTATAGTTATAGATGAGAAACAGGATCACAGACGTTACTTAGTGAAGGTGGTGTAGCTGATAAATGGCAGACTCTGGACTCTAACCCAGGTCTGAATATCCCTAAGTACATATTTTTCTCCCATGAGGGGGATTTTGCCCCTACGTTCATGAAAAATACTGGTCTGTAATTTTTCTTTTCTTATACCGTTTTCATCTGCTTTTGGTATCAGAGTAATGCTGGCCTCATGAAATGCGTTGGGAAAAGTTTGCTTCTCTGTTTTCTGATAGACATTGTGTAGAATTGATGTTATTTCTTCTTCAAATGTTTCGTGCTGAAGCAATCTGGGCCTATGTATTTCTTTTTTGGAAGGTTTTTAAAATATGACTCCAGTATCTTTAATAGAGGAATATTTAGGTTATCTATTTCATGTTGGATGAGTTTTCATAGTTTGTGGTTTTCTTTTTTTTTTAAATTTTTTAATGTTTATTTTTGAGAGAGAGAGAGAGAGAGAGAGAGCGCGAGCGAGCGAGCATGAGTGGGGGAGGGGCAGAGAGAGAGGGAGACACAGAATCCGAAGCAGGCTCCAGGCTCTGAGCTGTCAGCACAGAGCCCGACATGGGGCTCAAACTCCGGCACCGCGAGATCATGACCCGAGCTGAAGTTGGACGCCCAAACGACTGAGCCATCCAGGCGTCCCCATAGTTTGTGGTTTTCAAGAAATTAGTCCATTACATCTAAGTTTTCAAATTTCAAACAGAGTTATTGTAATATTCCCTTATATTCTTTTTAGTGTCTGAGACATTTCTACTGTCTCTCTTTAATTTCTGGTATTGGCAATTTAGGTCTTACCTTCCTTTATCAGTCTTTGTCATGTTTATTTTATTGATTTTTTCAAATAATTCGCTTTTATTTTCATTTATCTTCTTTATCATTTCCTAATTTCAATTTTATTAGTTTTTACTCTTTAAAAAAACATTTATTTATTTACTTTGAGAGAGAGACAAAGAGTGTGGGGGAAGGGGAGGGAGAGAGGGAGAGAGGGAGAGAGAATCCCAGGCAGGCTCCGTGCTGTCAGCTCAGAGCTGGACACGGGGCTCAGTCTCACAAACTGTGAGATCATGACCTGAGCTGAAATCAAGAGTCAGACGCTTAACCAACGAGCCACCCAGGCACCCCTAGTATTTCCTCTTTATCATTTCCTTTCTTCTGCTTGCTTTGGGTTTATTTCATTCTTTTTTTCTTTTTTTGTAGTTTCTTGAGGTGGGAGCTTAGATTATTGACTTGAGACTTTCCCTCTTAATATATGCATTAAATGCTATAAAATTCCCTAGTCTAAGGTTTGTTTTCACTGCTTCCCACAATTTTGATGCTTTTACTTTCATTTTCATGCAGTTTTATTATCTAGTAATCCTTATTAATTTTTTCCATCTTTTTTTCTCTGTATATAATTTTAAATAAAATCTGTTGCTATTTCTTCAAATATACTCATTTTTTTCTTATGCAATTTGTTATTTGCTTTTTTTTTAATGTTTGTTTTTGGACAGAGAGAGCGTGAGCAGGGGAGGGGCAGAGAGAGAGGGAGACACAGAATCTGAAAGAGGCTCCAGGCTCTGAGCTGTCAGCACAGAGTTCAGCGTGGGTCTTGAACCCACAAACTGTGAGATCATGACCTGAGCCGAAGTCGGATGCTTAACTGACTTAGCCACCCAGGTGCCCCTGTTATTTGCTTTTAATCCATCAAGTGTACTTTTCATTCCAAATGTAATTTTTCACTTCTGGAAGCTCCATTTGAGTCTTTTTTATATCTCTCATTTCTCATCTCATCATCCCCATGTTTTTCTGCCTTCTTGAATATATAAGGCATATTTACAATAGCCTTTTTTTAAAATGTCCTTGTCTGCTATTTCCATCATTTTGGTCAGATCTTGGTCTCTTTTTATTGACTTTTCTACTGATTAAGAGTCATGTTTTCCTGCTTCTTTGTATGCCTACTAACTTTAAATGGAACGTCAGACACTGTTCGATTTTTGTTGATTGCTGGATTTTATTATATTCCTTTAAATAGTGGTGCATTTATTTTTCTGATATGCAGTTAAATTCCTTAGAATTAGTTTGATCCCTTCAAGACTTGCTTTTAAACTTGGTCAGGGCAAGTCCAAAGCAGCCTTTGGTCTAGGGTTAATTTTGTTCCCCTACATCTTCTGAGGATTCCACTGGATGATCTGTGTATGAGGATTTTTTCTACTCTGGCTGGTGAGGACATGAAGTATTACCAGCCTTATGTGAACTCCAAGAAATATTCTAGTTTCTTTCTTTTTCTTTTTTTTGGGAGGTGGGGATGGGGTGTGGTTTCTTTCCCTGGCTCTGGGTATTTTCCCTCTCTCGACTGTGCATATCAATGCTTAAAGACTTAAGAGGCCCCTTCTGCATATCTCTGCTACTCCTTCTGTGTGCAGCGGCCCCCTGTCTGGTAGTCTGCCCCACGAATCATAAGTGCCTTGGCCTTTGTCCCCTCAACTCAATGAGTGCTCTGTTTGGGTCCCTTCTCCTTGAGCTGCATCCTGGAAACTGCCTCACAGTAGTAACCTGGTATAATTTTAGGGCTCACTTTGTTTACATATGCTTGAGGTTACAGGCCTTCCCTGCCCAATGTCTGAAAAATATTCTCTCTTTTTAGTTTTTAAGGTGGAGGGATAAATCCAGTCCCTGTTACTCCATCTTGGCTAGAAGCAGAAGTTCAATTAACTGAGTTTTAGCTTTCAGATTTTAGCTTTGTTTTTCTCATCTTGCTGTGCTTAGTTTTGGGGAGAAAGTGGCAAACCACGGTTGTGTCAGGAATTTATTTATTTATTTATTTTTGATGAAAAAGTGTTTATTTTTGAGAGAGAGAGAGAGAGGGAGTGCGAGCAGGTGAGGGGCAGAGAGAGAGAGGGAGACAGAGAATCCAAAGCAGGCTCTGTGCTGACAGCAGAGAGCCCAGTGTGGGACTTGAACTCATGAACTGTGAGATCCAAAGTCAGATGCTTAACCGAGTAAGCCACCCAGGCGCCTCAGGAATTTATATTAAAAACCAATTTGTAGAGCATGTCCCAGGTTCAGTCCACACTCAGGCAATCTGAGAACTCTATGCCCTAGATGTCTAATTTTTCATAATTGATAATAATGACCCTTAGGCTCTTGGCCAGTAGAAAACTGTCTCACTTAGAGCATGCTCACTAAGAAAGGATGAGCTCAGGGGCACCTGGGTGGCTCAGTCCGTTAAGTGTCCGACTTCGGCTCAGGTCATGATCTTGCAGTTCGTGAGTTTGAGCCCCGTGTTGGGCTCTTTGCTGACAGCTTGGAGCCTGGAACTCCTTCGGATTCTGTGTCTCCCTCTCTCTCTCTGCTGCTCCCCTGCTCACACTGTCTCTCTCAGAAATAAATAATAAACATTAAAAAAAATTAAAAAAAAAAGAAAGGATGAGCTCAACTTTTATAAAATGGCTTTCCAAGGGTGGGGAGGGTGTTGTGTGGTTGTGGGGAGTAATCCAAAAAGGCTTTTGCTTAACACTTAACTTACTAGAATATTCTATTGCCTAAAAGGATTGCTCCAAACTTTCCCAGTAGTACATGTTTTTCCTCTACTTGATATTTATTACCTAGTTTGTCATCTCTACATATGGTTGCTTCTTATCCTCTTCTTTTCTTCCTCACCATCAGTGCTTCTTCTCCATAGACACCATTTTCTTCCTGGCCCCAGTATGTCAGAAGCTGAGCTATGTGTCCCAACTCTGATTAAGCATCAATCTTGATGTAACTCTAGCTGTACTTGCCACTGCTCTCTGCTGTGGTCTCTCTACAGGCTGGTTTCCTCACTGACTTTTCTTAAAAAAAAATTAAATTTGTTTTTAATTAGAGAGAGAGAGAGAGAGAGAACACGAGTTGGGGAGAAGGGCAGAGGGAGAGAGAGAGAAAATCCCAAGCAGGCTCCATGGGGCTAGATCCCACGACCCTGGGATCATGACCTGAGCTGAAATCAGGAGTTGGATGCTCAGCCCACTGAGCCACCCAGGTGCGCCCCTTCTCACTGACTTTTGAATATGTTGTACTCCTTTGGGATTTTAAGTTCATGCTGTTGCTGCTGCCTGCAGTGTCCCTTGCCACTACAAATCTTGGCCATCCTTCAAGGGTCAACACAAGTTGCATGCAACTATCTCTGGCCTCAGCTCCACCAAGTGTACTCTTTCAATCTGTATCATTCATTTAGGCACTTAGTGCCTTGCCAGGGTTCCTAACAATATCATTCCTGCATACATCTTATCGCCACCATTGTATTGTAAACTCCTGGAGAGTAGAGACTGCTTAGAGGTGTTCTTATCTTTCTTTGTACTCCATCCCCTTGCCCCCAGTGTCTAGTGCTTTGTATGCTCATGGTAAAGTTAGCACCCAAACAATACTCTTTGGAATGAGTAAATGAATAAAGGAATACAAAAAACTCAGATATTTAAAATGAATAATAACGGAAGCTAAGGTTTATTGAACACTTACTCTGTGCCAGGATTTTGCTAGGGACCCTACACAGACTCTCATTTAATATTCTCTTTTTTCAGAGGGATCAACATTCATTTTCCAAATGTTATAATAAATCCAGGTGGAATAGAATGGTGTTAGCAAATAGAATATCTTTATTTCCATCTCTACATTTGCATCTGTATCTATGTATCTTTCCATCTCTGTCTCCATCTCTGTCTTTATAACATCTATTTCCATATCCAGGGTTTGACCTTTATATGTTATTTACCACAAGGGGGAGAAAAGGCAACAAGAAGTTGTGTTTCATTAGATATGTTCTTTTTACCTACCTCCCAAAAGCCTACCATGTCTAAAAAGGGCACACAGTCGAGTAGCGCCTGGGTGGCTCAGTTGTTTGAGCATCTGACTCTTGGTTTCAGCTCAGGTCATGATCGCAGAGTGGTGGGATCGAGCCCTGAGTCGCTTCATGCTCCACACTCAGCTCACACCTGCTTGTGATTCTCTCTCTTCCTCTGTCCCTCTGCCCTGCTCATGCTCTCCCCCTCTCTCTCTAAAATAAAAAAATAAAAAATAAAAAGGGCACACAGTTGATTCCCACACCAGAAGGGTAACCTTATGGAGGGCCAGTGCTCCAACTCAAAGACCGTTGGAATAGCACAAGAGAGACTTGACACTCAACATGGGGTGGCATGGTAAATGCTCAGACTCTGAGAGTACAAGCACTCTACTTCTGGCCCAGGGGCTTAGTGGGTAAGGTCAGCAAAACTTATGTGGAATGGGAGTAGGGAAGAGAATCAGAAATTGACTTCAGCAGGTGCAGAGCCAGGGAAAGAGGTGAGGACATGGACAGGAGCATTTTACATTACTCAACTCACTTGGGAAGCTGCAGGGGAGCATTTTCAACTACCCCTGTGGAAGGAAGGCCAGAGGGATAATGGGAAATTCCTCAGGAAGGAGAAGGGGGAAAACATGGCTAGGAAGGGGCAGCAGCCAGTTCCTTTTTCAGCATGGGGAGAAAGAGCACCAGGTCTGGCCAGTGACACCACAGTGACAGTATGTGTCTAACAACTTAGAAATCACCCTCCGCCCGCTCCTCTTTCTGCTCCCTGACTCTCGGTGTGGGTGCCAGTCTCTGGCCTGAGGAGATGGACAGTTCCGCAGCCTGGTGCCTTGTCCCTTCTTTTGTGTCTCTGGCATTGCTGGCAGAGGTAGCCTCTGCCTGGGACTCCTGGCTCTTGGGAGGCTGTAGCAGGGGGCCTTTCCTTCCTGGTAGGCTGCTTGATACTGCCAGCCCGACCTTCTCATTCTCCTCTTCCCCTTGGTGAGTGAGGCTAGAGACACAACATCAACTCCTTTCTGGTTTCTCTTGAAGGAAAAGCCTCTATTTGAAGGGCTCCTATAAGGGGAATTATTTCTCTTCTTCTCCTCCTCCGTTCCCACCTCTCGTCCCTTCTCCTTCCCCTCTTTCTCCTCTTTCTTCTTCTGAGTCTCTCTGGTGGGCTCTTTCTTGGACTCAAGAATTAAAGGTGCTGGCTCAATGACACTGCTGGTGGCCTGGGTGCCTCATGTATCCTATTCAGGGTGAGGAGATCCCCCTCTTTGCCTGTGGATGTTAAATCTTTACTGCTTTTTAAGTGGCCGTTCTCTTGTCCTTTGTCCCTGGTGGTGGGGTAGGGTAAGTTTTCACATTTCCTTGGGGTGCCTAAGCTCTGGATGCTCATACTGAGGGTTTGCTGGGGGATACCCAGAGTCTCCCCAGACCCACACCCCCGGAGGAGCCTGGTGCTAATGGAGTGGATTACTGAAGGAGTAGAGTGTCGGGGAGGGGCTGTGCCAGAATTTCTCATTTAATTCTTGCAACAACTCTGTGAGATAGATAGCTATTGTTATCCCTTATATGAGGTTCATAAAACTGAGTCTCAGGAGTTTAGTAACTTGTGTAAGGTCACATAGCTAGTAAGTGACTTAAATTAAAGCCCATGTTGGTCTCTAGAGCCTGTGTTCTAAACCAGGATAAGTTAGGCTACTTTGACTGCAAATCAAAAAGCAAATAAAAAAAAAAGCAAATCAAGAAGCTATGTGAATGCTGGTGCTGACAACTATGACTTTTCATGCTGCTGACTGTGGGTATAAGATGTATTCTTGTCCCCTCCGAACTGTGTGTCTTTGTGGACACAGACTAGACTACCTAGAGTTCGGATGTTTGGCAGATGTGACCAGGGCCTCTGAAGGGAATTGGAGTAGTTGTCAATTGGATGACACAGTTCAAGTCACTGTGTCCTGGTCGATAGAGCCATAAGAGGTGTTGCAGGAAGCACAGCTACTAGTGCTCATGGCGGAGAAATACTCATTGAAGCAGAATTATTCTTGCTTGTGAAATTTCTTACCAAAGGGTTTCCTGCTGAAACTCATCTGGGCTTTGTGTCTTTTCTTGAGTGAGTCAGGTGGTTAGAATGTGGGCATCTGGCTGCCAGGAGAGTCCTATAGCCCCCTGTTGGAAGGTGCCAGCTAGAGCTCTCCTGTGAGCACAATAATTACCAAGCCATTATTGAAATGGGGTTTGGAAGAAAATTTGTTTAAAGGGTTATATATCCTGGGAATTTTTACTCCTCTAATGTTATTAAAGACCAGTTGCTGTTTTCTCAGTTAGGCAAATGTTAGAGGAAATGAAATATAAGCAGAGATTAATTTCTTCTCTCTGACGTTTGATTTGCATTAGTTCCAAGCTATACTGTGTTCTTTTTAAAAACTCTGTTCTAAAAATTAAAAAAAAAAAATGAGGCGCCTGGGTGGCTCAGTCGGTTAAGCGTCCGACTTTGGCTCAGGTCATGATCTCACGGTCTGTGAGTTCGAGCCCCACGTCGAGCTCTGTGCTGACAGCTCAGAGCCTGGAGCCTGTTTCGGATTCTGTGTCTCCCTCTCTCTGCCCCTCCCCTGTTCATGCTCTCTCTCTGTCTCAAAAATAAATAAACATTAAAAAAAAAAACTCTGTTCTACAAAGTTAACGCATCTATTTTTTTCTTTTGAGATTGATAATGAACTTTAAAACTCACGTTTCTAAAGCGTTGATGTGACTGACCTGCCTGTTTTTTCATTTTTACCCCATTCACCTTTTGTCAGGCCCTTTAAATGAGTGCAGTTCAGACAAGCAAGTGCATGATGGGAACACTTAAAAAGCCACCATATTGGGGCGCCTGGATGGCTCAGTTGGTGAAGTGTCCGGCTGTTGATCTCAGCTCTGGTCATGATCTCATGGTGCATGGGATTGAGCCCTGCATCGGGCTTTGTGCTGACAGTGTGGAGCCTGCTTGAGTTTCTCTCTCTCCCTCTCTCTCTCTTTCTATCTGCCCCTCTCCCACTCACTCACTCTTCATCTCTCTCAAAATAAAAAAAAATTAAAAAATTAAGAAAGTAAAAAATTAAAAAAAGGCACACTATTATCTGTTCTTATTCATCTGAATTCATTTAGACCTCCCACTTGCTCATCTTATTATTCTTTGTTCCTGACTTTCCTGGTTTCTTGTTTTGGCTTCTGTTTTTCACTTCTACCAGGGTTTCTTAAATCCAGGTACACAAATTCCCAGAGTCCATGGATAAATCCATCCATTATATCTCAACTTAAAAAAAACAAACAAACAAAGGGTCAGCAAATTTGTACAGGGAAAAATACAGCTGTTTTTGCTAATGTCTAACTGAAATTTAACATTTTCTTCTATCGTGAGTATAAGCGAAGAGCTGCAGTAGTATTCACAGTACCTGCAACTTTGAAGCCAGTAGAATTTTTTTTTTAATTTTTTTTAACGTTTTATTTATTTTTGAGACAGAGAGAGACAGAGCATGAACGGGGGAGGGGCAGAGAGAGAGGGAGACACAGAATTGGAAGCAGGCTCCAGGCTCTGAGCCATCAGCCCAGAGCCTGACATGGGGCTCGAACTCATGGACCGCAAGATCGTGACCTGAGCTGAAGTCGGACACTTAACCGACTGAGCCACTCAGGCGCCCCTAGAATTTTTTTTTTTTAATCAAGTGACAAGTTGTAGAGATTTCCAAATACCTCTTGTGCTCATCACTGCTTTCAAATTATTATGGTAGTTATTACACCCCCTACTAGATCTCATTTAATGTGTTAATAAAGAAACACATGTATTACTATATCATATAAAATATCATATAATTGTATAGCCTTATAGTTGGTTTCCTTTTTAATCCATTGTGCCTTATTTTGTACATTTAGAAATATTATTTTGAAAAGAAATCCATAGGTCTCACCGAACTGTTAAAGGGGTCTATGGCTCAAAGATGATTAGGAACCCCAGGTCTAGACACTTCGATAACATATTTGAACTCCCTATTCTAACTTTGACTTGCTGCCTTCATCCCCCTTCATTCCCTCTCCCCTCCCTACCATGGTGTTTATTGCTTGCTTTCTGCCTGGTCCACAGGAAGGAGGCACCTCTCTTCCAAATCCTGCCTGCAGGACTGATTGCCTGGGGCCTGCTCCTTTCACTTTCTGCCAAAAGAAGAGTCTGAGAAACCTTGGCTGGCAACCCCAGCAAATGGATTCTGCCAATTATCGTTTACTAGCAATAAATGGATGCCTGATGGATGACTTTAATATATTTGAGTTTTCTACTGCTCAAGTCATTCTCATAATTCAGCTGGTTTCACATTATAATCTATTTTAGACCCCGACTGTTGGGTAAATATTTAATCCTTGACTCTTCCATGGTTTTGGCAAGCACCCCAGCCCTTAGGATTATAAAAGAAGCAGCAGGCTGGGTTCCATGCCCCTCCACACTTTCTTTTATCAATGCTCCCCCCACCTTTTCTGCACCTTCTTTGCCTCCTTCGTCTTCATACTCCAAGATGGTTTCATTTCTTTTGGGCCCAGATCTCTGCTTAGGTGGGCATCAGGCCAATCTAGTGGGCCTCACAACCTCACGGCCCCTGCATTGAAATTATAGGCATGAGCTGTGGGAGCACATGAGCTGTGGGAGCACAGCTCAGGTTGAAAAGGGTGACCATCCAAGCCTCTCTGTATGGAGGCTTTGTCTCATTCTCTGCCTCAACTGTCCCAGCTGTCCCACCTAGCTGTCCCCATTTTCTCTAATTGCTATCACTCTTAGCCTTTAGGACAGTGACCAGACCTGGACAGCTACCACATGGGCTTGGTCACTCTGGAGGCGGGTCTTCCAGAGCAGGTACTAACACCCTGGGAGCATCTGTGTCATGGAATATTCAGTTTCTAATATCCACTATTCACTTGTCAGGTAACAGATAATTGCTGGTCCCTGTGCCTACAGTAAAGTGTACTCTAATTTCTTTTATTATGTCTGAGTGATGCTATTTCTATAAATCATTTGCAGAGGAGAAAAGATTGACATGCCCTGATTCTTCCCTTCTTCTGCTAATAGCTCCTGTCAGTTTGCCAGGTAACTTTTCTCCTTAAAAGGGAATGTTCTTAAAAGAATCTAATAATTGTGGTTTATAATGTCAAAATATCTTAAAATTACTGTTCTTTTCAGATTTTTCAATGCAAAATCAGGCAGGAGAATCCTATAAAAATCTGAGGCAGACAGCTGACAATTAATTCAGGCCCACCCCAGTTCCCTTCATGGTTCTTCATTTCTGCTAACCCCCCAGACTCGGGGATCTGTGTTTTGGGCTCTGTACCAAATTTCATCTTGGCGTCCTCAGGACTCTGCGTTTGGAATCTGCTCCTTGGCTCCATCCCTTGTAACCCTGGGCAACAAACACAGCGGCTCCACCCACAGTCCTTGGAACATCGGCTCCTCCTGCTGAGCTCATTCACTTTCCACAGCCTCCAGAGATCTCTCATATAGAGTCCTGGATCATGCTTCCCACCTTCCAGCTCAGGAAAACAGTATCTGATGAGAATGAGGCAAAAGTTGAACCAGCACATTGGCCTACTTCTATCCTTGTGCAGAAACAAGATAGGAGTTGCTGGCACTGTTCTCTCAGGCCTCCTGTTAAGATGCCCTTGAGCTGCTTCTGCTTCTATTACGGCTTCTCACTTCAAATACCAGCATTAGCACATAAAGCAGTTGCATTTTTGTATTGCGGTAAAATATATATGATACAAACTTGGCCATTTTAACCATTTTAAGTGTACGATCCACTGGCATTAATTACATTCCCAATGTTGTGCAGCCATCACCCCTGTCCATTTCTAAAATTTTCATCATCCCAAACAGAAAACTCTGTACCTATTAAGCAATAACTTCCCATCCTTCCCTCCCTCCCATCCCTAGTCCCTGGTAACCTCTAATTTATTTTTTGTCTCTATGAATTTGCCGATTCAGGCTATTTCATGTGAGTGGAATCATATAACATTATTTTGCTCAGCATAGTATTTTCAAGGTTCGTTCTGCTGTAGCATCTATCAGTATTTAATTCCTTTCTAAGGCAGAATAATATTCTGTTATATGGATATACCACAATTTTTTTTAATCCATTCATCTGTTGATGGACACTTGAGTTGTTTCCACCTTTTGGCTATTGTGAATAATGTTGTTACAAATATTGGTGTACAAATACCTGTTTGAGTCCTGACTTTCAATTCTTTTGGGTATATACTCAGAAGTAGAATGCTGGATCATATCGTAATTACATTTTTAACTTTTTGAGGAACTGCCAAACTGTTTTTCACAGTGACTGCACCATTTTAATGTCCCCATCAGCAATGCATGAGGGTTCCAGTTTCTACAGTCCCCACCAACGTTTGTTTGTTTGTTTGTTTGTTTCTTTTAGAGAGGGAGTGCACGAGTGGGGGGAGGGGGCAGAAGAAAGAGAGAGAGAATCTTAAGCAGGCTCCCTGCTGAGCGTGGAGCTCCATCCCACGACCCTGGGATCATGACCTGAGCTGAAATCAAGAGTTGGAAGCTCAACTGACTGAGGTACCCAGGAACCCCAACACTTGTTATTTTCTGATTTTTAAAATATTATAGCCATTTTAGTAGAAGTGAAGAAATGGGCAGAAGACATGAACAGACATTTCTCCAAAGACCTACAAATGTCTAACAAACACATCAAAAAGTGCTCAACATCACTCATCATCAGGGAGATACAAATTAAAACCTCAGTGAGATACCATCTCACACCTGTCAGAATGGCTAACATTAACAACTCAGGAAACAATAGATGTTGGTGAGGATGTGGAGAAAGGGGAACCCTTTTGCACTGCTGGTGGGAATGTAAACTGGTGCAGCCACACTGGAAAACAGTATACTTTTAGCTCTTAAATTTAGGTCTTTGACCCATTTTGAGTTAGTTTTTGTGCATGGTATAAATTCAGGTTTACTGCTTTTGACAGTCTTGATTCATAACTTCTAGCTCTTTCTCCAAATTTGGCTTCATACCATTGTTCCTACTGTTTTTACTATTATTTCTTAAGTCTGCACCCTTGGGTTGGCTATGCAGTGAGGACCTTGGACCCGTCAAGTCTCTGCAACCATGAGTTAGCGTCACTTGACCGATGTGCTCTCTAGCAGTGTGTCAGGGAAGAGTATCAGGCATAAACGTAGAGTATCAGACAATTGGTCACCGATTCTAAGAGAAGGATATCTTCTTACATTATTATGGGGGAGAAACATGTGCCTACCACACACCTAATTGGATCCAGTATAAAAGGATATTATAATACAGAATTCAGAAGGGTTGAAGAATCATAGATTATCCATAAAAGAGCTATAAGAGCTGAGATCTGGCTCTCTCCACATTAGTCAGGGGACCCAAAAAACTCTGCTGCATGTTAATCCTTGAGGGCAGAAAAATACCAAACTTTTTTTTTACAGAAATATTTAAAATTTTTTTTAACATTTATTCATTTTTGAGAGACAGAAACAGAGCACAAGCAGGGTAGGGGCAGAGAGAGAGGGAGACACAGAATCTGAAGCAGGCTCTAGGCTCCAAGCTGTCAGCACAGAGCCCGACGCAGGGCTCGAACTCATGAACCGCGAGATCATGACCTGGGCTGAAGTCGGACGCTTAACTGACTGAGCCACGCAGTGCCTCGAAAAATGTCCAAACTCTTTAAAGAGTGAGGACTGTACAGAGAAGATAAGGCAACATGACAGGCGACTGCGGGGAATTACCTTGGACAGGAAGGAAGCACTTTCAGTGCTGCTGGGTGTTCACCACAACATGCTGCTGGTTCTTGACTGTGGCGCCACATAAGGCTGAGGCCATCTGGAAGGAGTAATGCATTTGCATCTGTGACAGAAAGTGACTCTGGAATGAAAGGCTTGCTGTGTTCCAACTGATGCTGTAGATGACAGCATCTCTCTCACTTCCTTTACTGCCTAAGGTTGTGGTATCTGCTAAGGAAGGCTGAGAATCTCTTTTTCCTTCTTCCTTCTCTTCTTGTGCAATTCAATGAAATTTCACTGAGCAATCTACTCTGGGCCAGGCCCTGCACTAGACAATGGGAAGTGATTGAAGGGTGGAAAAGACTTTGTTCTTATTCTTGGGAGCATTTTCAACACAGTCTTATTTCATTGCTGCCTTAGCCTATTTATTACTTTATGGAAATGTGAGTGCCTCAGTCTGCATTGGCTTCTGGGGATATTTGTATGTATGTATATATGTATTTATTTATATTTTTTAATATAATTTATTGTCAGATTGGCTAACATACAGTGGTTTTTGGGGTAGATTCCCATGGTTCATTGCTTCCATACAACACCCAGTGTCCTCCTCAATGCCCATCACTCATTTTCCCCTGTCCCCCATCCCCCATCTACCCTCAGTTTGTTCTCTGTATTTAGGAGTCTCTTATGGTTTACCTCCCTCCTTCTCTGTTTATAACTATTTTTTCCCCTTCCCTTCCCCCATGGCCTTCTGTTAAGTTTCTCAAGATTGGCTTCTGGGGATATTGAAGGAGCCTACATGGCATAGAGACTCAGGATTTTATGCTCAGGTTTCCATAGAGGAAGTGAGCTCTGAGGATCCATGTATGAAAGGTATAGATTTGACTGAGGAAACAGGGCATGCTCCTGTAAGAAAATCTTCCCTCTGCCAACCAGTATATAGTTGTATGTTCTTAGATTATTGGGCTTTGATAATGTATTGATAAATAATAATAATAATAATAATAATAATAATAATAATAATGGTAAAAACAGTTAACAGTGGGTATTTACTTTTGTCAGGCACTGTATTTAGCATTCTACACGTATGGACTCATTAAATGTTTGCTTCAATCATATGAAGTGGGTGCTTTTATCATCCCCATCTTACAGATGAGGAAACAGAGGCACAGATGGATAGACTGGTTTTGCTATCTGTGGGTTTATATAAATAAAGCAGCACCTTTGGAGATAGACGTTTTCCTCTCAAGGGGGTGCCAGTCCAGTCGAGCTCTGCCTGGATTGAGGTTATACTTATTGCCTAAGAATGTCTGGCTACCATGTTGATTGTGTTGGCATGGATGATGTCCTGAGGGCTCTCTGAACCCTCTTAGGAAACCATGCTTCTTGTGCCTTTACTAGGAACTGCCTCTTGCTTAAGGGGCTATGAAAAGCCTTAGAAACATGTTGGTTGATTTTAAAATGTGATCAGACAGGTGAGGCTAATGTCAAATCTTAGGAAAGCAACTTGTTATAACTGACTTAACTTCATTTGAGAGATCTAGGACATTAGGATTTTGAAGTCATGGGTACTAACTCTGTAAACACTGAATAACTAAGCAAGTTTTCACCTAATCGTGCTTTGGAATTTTTTACCTGTCCAATTTCTCTGTCTAGTGAATTTGTTAACTGTTAATGTTGAGTGTTATGTATGTTATGTTATGCAACCATTGGCCAAATGGTATCCTTGAAAGCTTTCTTGGGGGGCATGGGGGCACTGAGTAACAAATCAAAACATTCTTGACATAGAACATTCCCTCTCTATCTTCCTCTTTCTATTTTCTCTCTCTTCTTTTCTTTCATAAAAAAGCCCTCATCCCAGTGCTATCCCCAAAATACACAGTCTGCCTTGCAAGTGGATAGAAACTCTGTTTCGATAGCCCCAATTCCCTCTTCAGTTGCAATGTGAACAGCAAGCTAGTTTTGCAAGTTGTGCCAATTATATATTGAAAAAAGAAACACCAGGTAAACTATTTTTAAAGTAGGACAGAAAAAATAATTGTATTAAATCTCTGCTGCTGATACAAATCAAAACCACACTCAGGTATCACCTCACGCCAGTCAGAGTGGCCAAAATGAACAAATCAGGAGACTATAGATGCTGGAGAGGATGTGGAGAAACGGGAACCCTCTTGCACTGTTGGTGGGAATGCAAATTGGTGCAGCCGCTCTGGAAAGCAGTGTGGAGGTTCCTCAGAAAATTAAAAATAGACCTACCCTATGACCCAGCAATAGCACTGCTAGGAATTTACCCAAGGGATACAGGAGTACTGATGCATAGGGGCACTTGTACCCCAATGTTCATAGCAGCACTGTCAACAATAGCCAAATTATGGAAAGAGCCTAAATGTCCATCAACTGATGAATGGATAAAGAAATTGTGGTTTATATACACGATGGAATACTATGTGGCAATGAGAAAGAATGAAATATGGCCCTTTGTAGCAACGTGGATGGAACTGGAGAGTGTAATGCTAAGTGAAATAAGCCATACAGAGAAAGACAGATACCATATGGTTTCACTCTTATGTGGATCCTGAGAAACTTAACAGGAACCCATGGGGGAGGGGAAGGAAAAAAAAAAAAAAAGAGGTTAGAGTGGGAGAGAGCCAAAGCATAAGAGACTGTTAAAAACTGAGAACAAACTGAGGGTTGATGGGGGGTGGGAGGGAGGGGAGGGTGGGTGATGGGTATTGAGGAGGGCACCTTTTGGGATGAGCACTGGGTGTTGTATGGAAACCAATTTGTCAATAAATTTCATAAAAAAAAAAATAAATCTCTGCTGCTGTAGTAAGTCAGCAAGTATGTATATTTCTCTTATATGCAAAGCTCTCTGAAATGCTACAGTGTAGGAGATGAGAGAAGAATAAGACAGTCTCTGCCTTCCACCAGAGGCTTAACCTCAGTCTTCTCTGTTCCTCTCAAAATCGCCTCAATTGCCTGTTCTACTTCATTCTCACTGCCAAGGTGGTAGTGTGGGCTGCTGTGCCACCAGAGCTGCTTTGCTGCCGCCTGTCTCCCAGCCCACTTCCATCTCATTTCAGCCTCTCTTGTACACCATTGCCACATTCATCTTCCTAAAGTCATGTCTCCTAAATTGTGCTTTTGGGGACCATTAGCCCTGATACATACTCCCTGTTAAAAAGAGGATTTTGTGCTAATGCAGGTTCAGAAACCAGGCAACATTCAAATCCCTCCTTGAAGATTCACAGGGTACCTATTAGCATGTTAAAGGATCTGAAAAGTCCTGAAATAAAGAAACATCTTTAACTTCCTTTAAACTCAATTGACCACAGAACTTCTTTTTCGTGTAACATCAATTAGTATTACATATAACGCTTTTTCAGAAATGCCATCCTAAAACATCATTTTATCATGCCATTTTCCCAATTTTAAAATCTCCAGTGCTTCTCTGTTTTCCCATGGGAGAGGGATATCTACCTTGTCAGCCTTATATCAAGGACCTTTGCAACCTGATCCTAACTTAATTCAACTCAATTTCATCTTCTACTGCTTCCTTACTTGGGCCCTTTTCCCCCCAACTAGACTGCTCTGCTCATCATTCTGTGCTGATCCACTATTATGGTCCAGATGAGGAGGTAGGCCAAGAATGGTTGGGGACAGAGATGTGAGGCTTTCAGCAAAAGTCATTTGTGAGTAAGTTCTACTTGGAGGGCTCAGCAGCAGAAAGCTGGGAGTGGGACAGCCTAAGTAAGATGAAATGGAAGCAGAATCCAGGATGAGTAGGTGTGGGAATACCCATAGCTGAAAATGGCTTCTCATTTCAGATAGAATCATGAACATGCAGGGCAAGGCCAGATAGGCAGAGAAATGAACGTCAGGACAGGGAAGATTTCAAAAGTAAGTGCCAAAGAAATGAAAAGAAGCAGTGGTGAGATCAGGTCAACTATTTCTCATGTACAGAAACAGTAACATCAGAAATGAAGTGTGTGTGTGTGTGTGTGTGTGTGTGTGTACATGTGCCTTTGTTTAAGGCAGTGGTTGTTGATATTCTTTGAGAATCTGATGGAAGTTATGAGGCCTCTCTTCAGAAAAATGTACATACACAGAATTTTGCATCAAATTGGGGGGGGTTTAAAGACTCTGAAATCCATGGGCCTAAGTTTAATAAATCCTTTTTATCTAATGTTTAGGGGAGAGAGACAAAGAGAGAGAGGGGGGCAGGGAGAGAGTGCCTTCCAAACAGAGGTCCTACCAGGCCAATCTCTTAGGTATAGTTTTCTCCTTTATGTCTTCAAAGCAGCCCCAATTACAAAAGCTAGCAGCATGGCATCAACCAAATTGTACTTCATTTCTGTTTATTGATTTACTCTGCTACCCCTTCTAGAACCGATTCACTGACCTGTTCTCCGTTACACTTTTGAACGTCCCAGGGAAATCCATACTCTGTGACCTTTCGATCTGTGAAACACACATATGCATTCACACTCACACACTCACATAGAGTTGCTTACATACCTCCATGTCCACTTAGTATCCTGGAGAGAAGGAAACACATGAAACAAAACAAGGTGGTGTATAAATCAGATCCCCATCAGACTTTAAGGAGAGGGTTTTCTGTGTGTGTAGGGACAGGGTACAAATGAAGTTGCTGTGCTGAGGCAGTGATTAGGGTGGTGATACTTGCTTCAAGGAACAAGTGTGCTTGGAGTGGTACTCACAGTAAAGTGCGAGGCTTGAATTTCTTATCACTATTCTCCCAAAGCAATGGTTGTCAACCCTGGCAATGTATTAGAATCACTTGAAAAGCTTTAAAATTATGCCTGTGTCCAGGCCTCAAACCCCAGGGATTCTTATTTAATTGTTCTGAGGTATAGTCTGAGCACAATTATATTTTATAAACTGGAAAACATTTAACTTAAAAATGCTACTCTACATATATTAAAAATAGCTTTTATAAACATTTATAATGTATTCTCTAGCTACCTAGTTTCCTTTACCTAAAAGTATTTTATCTATTATCTATCTATGTATCTGTATCTATTATCTAATCATCTAAGGAAACTGTAAGTTTCACCTATAGAAAAGCCTGTATTCCATCACAAATATGTATGGCCAGATTCCTTGGATATCCCCCCTCTCTTTTTGGTAGAGATATTTTAGATTTTGCATTATGATACAAAAGTAGACAACAGTATAAAGAATCTCTGTGTTCCCATCACACAGCTTTAATAATTACTACTACTACTTAAAAATTTTTTTTTGAATGTTTTTATTTATTTTTGAGACAGAGACAGAGCATGAGCAGGGGAGGGGCAGAGAGAGAGGGAGACACAGAATCCGAAGCAGGCTCCAGGCTCTGAGCTGTCAGCACAGAGCCCGACGCAGGGCACGAACTCACGGACTGTGAGATCATGACCTGAGTAGAAGTCGGACGCCCAACCAACTGAGCCACCCAGGCGTCTCTACTACTACTAAATTTTAAAAGATTTTATTTTTAAGTAATCTTTTCACCCAACATGGGGTTCAAACTCACAACCCTGAGATCAAGAGCTGCACACTCCACCAACTGAGCCAGCCAGGCGCCCCTCAGCTTAAATAATTAATTAAAACAATTTTTAAAAATGTTTATTTATTTTTGAGAGAGAGAGAGAGAGAGAGAGAGAGAGAGAACAAACGAGTGGGGTAGGGGCAGAGAGAGAAAGAGGGAGACCCAGAATCTGAAACAGGCTCCAGGCTCTGAGCTGTCAGCACAGAACCCAATGTGGGACTCAAACTCAGAAATGGCAAGATCATGACCTGGGCTGAAGTCAGACGCTTAACCAACTGAGCCACCCAGGTACCCTGTTAAATAATTATTAACCCATGGCCAATCTTGTTATATCAGTATCTCCACTACTCCCCATGTACTTGTGTCTTAGTCTGTTTGGGCTGCTGTAACAAAAATACAATAGACTGGGTGGCTTAAACAACAAACATTTGTTCTTTACAATTATGGAGGCTGGACAAGTCCAAGATCAGGGCACTGGTAGATTCTGTGTCTGGTGAGAGCCCACCTCCTGGTTCATTAGATGAGTGTCTTCTCACTGTGGCCTCATATGACAGAGGGGAGATGGAGCTCTCTGTGGTCTCTCTTACAAGAGGGGGCTCCCGCCTCATGACCTAATTACCTCCCAAAGGCCCTACCTCCACATACCATCACACTGGTGATTAGGTTTCAAGATATGAACTATGATTTTTTGGGGGGGACACATTTTGGGGGGACAACTTGGAGATATATATATATATTCATTCAGTTCTATTCTTTTTAAAATAGGTTATTGAGGTATAATTTACCTTCCTTTACTGTAAGCATCTATAAGTTTTGAAAAACTAATACAGTTGTATAACCATCACTATGATCAGATATAGCACATTTGCATCACCCCAAAATATTCCCTTATGCCTCTTTTTAGTAAGTACTATCACATGGTAAGGATGTACCACAGTTTGTACATTCATCCATTGAAGGACTCTGGGGTTGTTACCAAATTTGACTATTACGAATAAAGCTGATATGAACATCTATGTACAGGTTTTTGTGGGAACATAAATTTTAATTTCTCTTGGGTAAATATCTATAAGAGGTGGGGGGGGCCCTGGCTGGCTCAGTTGATATTGGGGTCATGAGTTCACACCCCACGCTGGGCGTAGAGCTTACTTTAAAAAAAAATCTAAACGTGGGATTTCTGAGTCACATCGAAGGTGTTTAACTGTATTAAGCAACTATTGTCTTTATAAGTACTTGATATTGTCAGAGTTTATTATTTTTATTGTAGTCATTCTAACAGGCATGTGGTTTTATGTTGTATTTCCTTAATAACTAATTATGTTGAGCATCTTTGATGTGCTTATTTGCCACCTGTAGTGGGTTGAACAGTGTCCCCTCTGAAGTCATGTTCACCTGGAACCTGTGAATGTGACCTTACTTGGAAATAGGGTCTTTGCAGATGTTAATCAAGTTAGGATAAGGTCATACTGGATTAGGGTGAGCCCTAATCCAATGACTGTTAAGGATATCAGGATATCAGGATATGCCTCCTTAGGCATCACAATCCCAGACTTTAGCCTCTACTACAAAGCTGTAATCATCAAGACAGCATGGTATTGGCACAAAAACAGACACATAGACCAGTGGAATAGAATAGAGATTCCAGAATTGGACCCACAAAAGTATGGCCAACTAATGTTTGACAAAGCAAGAAAGAATATCCAATGGAAGAAAGACAGTCTCTTTAACAAATGGTGCTGGGAGAACTGGACAGCAACATGCATAAGAATGAAACTAGACCACTTTCTTGCACCATTCACAAAAATAAACTCAAAATGGATAAAGGACCTGAATGTGAGACAGGAAACCATCAAAACCCTAGAGGAGAAAGCAGGAAAAAACCTCTCTGACCTCAGCCGCAGCAATTTCTTACTTGGCACATCTCCAAGGGCAACGGAATTGAAAGCAAAAATGAACTATTGGGACCTCATGAAGATAAAAAAATCTTCTGCACTGCAAAGGAAACAACCAACAAAACTAAAAGGCAACCGACGGAATAGGAAAAGATATTTGCAAATGACATATCAGACAAAGGGCTAGTATCCAAAATCTACAAAGAACTCACCAAACTCCACACCCAAAAAACAAATAATCCAGTGAAGAAATGGGCAGAAGACATGAATAGATACTTCTCTAAAGAAGGCATCCAGATGGCCAACAGGCACATGAAAAGATGCTCAACGTCGCTCCTCATCAGGGAAATACAAATCAAAACCACACTGAGATTATCACCTCACACCAGTGAGAGTGGCTAAAATGAACAAATCAGGAGACTATAGATGCTGGAGAGGATGTGGAGAAACGGGAACCCTCTTGCACTGTTGGTGGGAATGCAAACTGGTGTGGCCACTCTGGAAAACAGTGTGGAGGTTCCTCAAAAAATTAAAAATAGATCTACCCTATGACCCAGCAATAGCACTGCTAGGAATTTACCCAAGGGATACAGGAGTGCTGATGTATAGGGGCACTTGTACCCCAATGTTCATAGCAGCACTTTCAACAATAGCCAAATTATGGAAAGAGCCTAAATGTCCATCAACTGATGAATGGATAAAGAAATTGTGGTTTATATACACAATGGAATACTACGTGGCAATGAGAAAGAATGAAATACGGCCTTTTGTAGCAATGTGGATGGAACTGGAGAGTGTTATGCTAAGTGAAATAAGTCATACAGAGAAAGACAGATACCATATGTTTTCACTCTTATGTGGATCCTGAGAAACTTAACAGAAGACCATGGGGGAAGGGAAGGAAAAAAAAAGTTAGAGATGTTGGGAGCCAAACCATAAGAGACTGAGAATAAACTGAGAACAAACTGAGGGTTGATGGGGGGTGGGAGGGAGGGGAAAGTGGGTGCTGGGCATGGAGGAGGGCACCTGTTGGGATGAGCACTGGGTGTTGTATGGAAACCAATTTGACAATAAATTTCATATTAAAAAAAAGGATATGCCTTCTTATAAAGATTAGGAGGGAAAAATTTGGTCACTTACAGTGGTCTGCCCTTACCTGTGAGAGATATGTTGAAAGACCCCCGGGGATGCCTGACACCATGGATAGAACGAAACCCTCATATATAGTATATTTTTTCCTATACATAAATACCTGTGATAAAGGTTAATTTATAAAGTAAACACAGTAAGAGATTAACAACCATAGTAAAATAGACCATTTATAACAATATACTGTAATAAAAGTTATGTGAATATGTTCTCTCTCTCCCTCTCAAAATATCTTACTGTACTCCACTCCCCCTTCTTGTGAAGATGTGAGATGATAAAATGCCTATGTGACGAGATGAGGGGAGGGGAATGGCATAGGCCTTGTGACGTAGTGTTAGGCCACTACTGACCTTCTGGCACTAGGTCAGATAGGGGAGTGTCTGCTTCTGGACTGTGGTTGACCATGGGAAAACTGTGGAAAGCGAAACTGCAGATAAGGGGTGACTGTTCTTACATACACAGAGGGAGGACAGTCATGTAATGATGGAGGCAGAGGTTGGAGTTACGCTGCCACAAGCCAAGGTAAGCCCAGGATCACCGGCAACCACCAGGAGCTGGGGAGATGCAAGGAAGGATCCTTCCCTAGAGCCTGCAGAGAGAGCATAGACCTGCAGATACTTTGATTTTTGGACCCCTATCCTCAAAAACTATGAGAGAATAAATTTTTGTTATTTAAGCCACCAGGTTTGTGTTGCTTTGTTATGGCAGCTCTGGAAAAGTAATATACCATCTGTGTATCCTCTTTGGTAAAACGTCTGTTCATGTCTTTTGGCCATTTAAAAATTGGATTGTTTGTTTTCTTATTGTTTATAGTTTTGTTCAACACTCTACTTTCAGATAGTAGGGAAACCTGTACATCTAACTTAATGTCTTTAATATAATCAAATACTTGTTCATGGATAAATTTCTGGTTGTCTCATAAATATCATATTTTTTTTCTGTTTGCTTGTTTGAGTGCAAATAAGGCCCATATGCTGTAATTGTTTGATGTCTCTTGTACTTCTTTAAAAATTTTTTTAAAGTTTGTTTGTTTGTTTATTTACTTATTTATTTTGAGAGACACAGAGACAGCATGAGAAGGGGAGGGGCAGAGAGAGGGAGAGAGAGAATCCCAAGCTCGATGCAAGACTTGAACACATGAACCATGAGATCATGACCTGAGCTGAAGCCAAGAGTCAGATGCTTAACTGACTGAGCCACCCAGGCACCCCTCTTGTATTTCCTTTAATTTATACGTTCCTCTCGTATCTTTTTATTCTTCTTTTTTTTTATTTTTGGGACAGAGAGAGACAGAGCATGAACGGGGGAGGGGCAGAGAGAGAGGGAGACACAGAATCGGAAACAGGCTCCAGGCTCCGAGCCATCAGCCCAGAGCCTGACGCGGGGCTCGAACTCACGGAGCGCGAGATCATGACCTGGCTGAAGTCGGACGCCTAACCGACTGCGCCACCCAGGCGCCCCTCTTTTTATTCTTTAGAGTGTATTTGTTGAAGAAACTGGGTTCTTTGTCCAGTAAAGTTTTCCACAGCCTGGATTTTGCTGAAAACTTTCTTATGGTATTGTTTAACATGTTCCTCTGTCTTCTGTATTTCCTGTAAATTAGTAGTTGGATCTAGATGCTTACCCAGGTTCAGGTTCATTTTTTTTAGCAACCACAATTATTAAATACTTGGATCAAGCCAGAAGCAATATTATTGCAAAAGGGCCCTCTACGTGTTTAATCAGTTCTAGTATTGTACTTGCAACCCAACAACTCACTAATATACAGAAACAGGCATCATGAGGAGCAAGAACTATCACTCATCCATTTTGTAGAAGAGCAACTTGCAACTCCTGAACAACAGTGCTCACTTCACTGAATCTGTTCAGTCCCTTCTCATTCATCTTGAGTGAATCATGGGATGACTTAAGCTCAAATGCAACATATAAACATTTTCTTGCAAAAAAAGTACAAGTTAAAAACAAAATATTTGTATAATTTACTATTTAACACCATAAAAATTGCCTTAACTAATAAGCTCTTTCTCACTATATTGAGCAGGCTAATAGGACATCTTAGGGCATGATACAGACCCTCTTATCACACATGACTCACAGGTTAAAATCTTTAAATAAAACCACCATGTATGCTTCACTGACTTCCTGAAGTACACTATGGCTGCACTCAGGAAGCTCAAATCTATTTTCAAATCCTGGATAATGTCCCTTACCAACTTCTGGAAAGAAAGCTTTTGGATTAGAAGCTCTATTTCCAGCCTGTAAGACAAGACTTTTTAAGTTTCTGGCAGCCTTAGTGGCCAGCTGTTTTCATGGGGGTTTTCCAGCCAGTGGATTTGTGAGTGTAGTGCTTTGTGTTACCCATCTTCTTGGACCCAGCACCAAAGTCTTGGGTTGCTTCTGTGTCTGTCTCTGCCATGCTCTAGTAACCAAGCTAAGAAAAAAAGTTGCTCTTCAACCAATACCTAACCTTTTCACTCTTAGAATCAGTGTCTTTTAGAAAAGTTTGGTATGTATTTATATGGATACACACACATAGTGTGCATAGGTACACACGATACATAATTTAACGTTAATAATTTAACTTTTTAACAATATTTTAAAAATTTTATTTATTTACCTTTTGAGAGAGAGAGAGGGGAGGAGCAGAGAGAGATGGAGAGAGAGAATCCCAAGCAGGCTCCTCACTGTTAGCACAGAGCCCAATGCAGGGCTTGATCCCATGAACTTGTGAGATCACTACCTGAGCTGAAACCAAGAGCCGGATGCTCAGTCAACTGAGCCACCCAGGCACCCCTAAATAACTTTTTAGAAACAGATAAGGACTTTTATTTATTTATTTAAAAAAAAAATTTTTTTTTTAACACTTATTTATTTTTGAGACAGAGAGAGACAGAGCATGAACAGGGGAGGGGCAGAGAGAGAGGGAGACACAGAATCGGAAACAGGCTCCAGGCTCTGAGCCATCAGCCCAGAGCCCGACGCGGGGCTCGAACTCACGGACCGTGAGATCGTGACCTGAGCTGAAGTCTGACGCTTAACCGACTGCGCCACCCAGGCGCCCCAGATAAGGACTTTTAAAACATAACTATGATGACATCATCACTTCTAACAAAACTAATACCCAGTCCATATTCAAGTTTCCCTGGTTTTCTCAAAAAATGGCTATTTTGAATCAAGATCCAAACAAGAGCTACACAATTCATTTTACGGCCATGTTTCTTACGTCTTTTTTATTCTATAACAATTTCCCCTCTTGCCTTTCTTCCCATGTATAATGGACCGAATGTTTGTGTCCCCCCCCCCCCCACAATATTCATATGTTGAAGTCCTAGCCCCCAGTGTGATGGTGGGGCCTTTGGGAGGTGAGTAGATCATGAGGTTGGAGCCCTCCTGAATGGGATTAGTGCCCTTATAAAAGGGCCCTCAGAGAGCTTTCTTGCCCCTTCCTCTGTGTGAGGACACTGCAAGAAGATGGCAGTCTGCAACCAGTGGGCAGGCCTTCACCAGGAATCCAAGCACGCTGACACCCTGATCTCAGACTTCTGGCCTCCTGAGCTGGGAGAAAGAAGTTCCTGTTATTTATAAGCCCCGCATTCTATTATATTCTTTTAGAGCAGCCTGTACTAAGAAACCATACTATTGGAGAAATTGGGCCATTTGTTTCTCAGAGTGCCCCACTTTTCTGCATTTGGCTGATTACTGCCTTCTAGTACCATTTAACTTGTTCCCCTATCTCTTTTATTTCCTATACTGGGACTTGGATCTAGACGAGAAGATTGATTTGTTTCAGGTTCACTGCTTTTGGCAAAATACTTTCTACATGGTGCTGTGTGAATTCTATTGCATCAATCAGAAGGCACATCATATCTAGCTGTCTCACTTTTGGTGAAGAGATTTATTTTGTGGTGAGGTGTGGTTGGCCTATTCCTTGTTAAACTTTCAGCTAACAGGTTTGGCATTTATTGATGATTTTTGCCTTAATTATTTTTCCTTAGGAGTTGCAAAGTGGTGATTTTATAATCCTGTCATTTCTTTTGCAATGATTAGTGGAATTCTCCATAATGAAGAACTTTTCTTATCAACTTTTTACGGACCCTGAAGTACTGTTTGACCAGGAAATGAAGAATCAGTGCTTAATGGTTTAGACTTACTAATTTTTAATGTAATGAGTTGTTGCTCTAGAAACTTCCAGTGATGATCAGTGAGTTTCTTCTTGAGTGTCATAATGAACTTACAGAATTTTATATATTTGACGTATTTAAGTCAGCTACAGTCATTTTTTAAATGCTCAGTTTGATCATCTTTGGCCAGGAGAAGCCCCTTTAAGTTAGCTCCTCAGTCCTTTCGGTGTATCCTCAGTAGTCTTTGATAGTGTCCTTGCTTTCTGGTGTGACAACATGCCCTAGGCTCATTTTGAAAATTCTCTACTCCATACCTGGAATCAGCCATTTCTCCAGGGAGCCATGGATCCTTTTAATGGGAAGTGCAATGGGCACAGGCAATTTTGTTTGTTTTTGAAATGGAATTTATTATTTTGTTTTTTTTTTGATGTTTATTTATTTTTGAGAGAGAAAGAGAGAGAGAGCATGAATGGGGAAGGGGCAGAGAGAGAGGGGACAGAGGATCTGGAGCAGGCTCTGCATTGACAGCAGCAAGCCCGATGTGGGGCTTGAACTCATGAACCATGATCATGACCTGACACAAAGTCAGACTCTTAACCAACTGAGTCATCTAGGTGCCCCGAAGGAGACTTTATTTTTTAGAGCAGTTTGTGGTTTACAGAAAAATTGAGCCAAAAGTATTTAGAATTCCCATATATCTCTTCTCCCCCTTTTCCAGTTTCCCCTATTAACATCTTGCATTAGTGGGGTACATTTGCTACAACTGATGAACCAATATTGATACATATTATTCACTAAAATCCATAGTTTACATTAGGGCTCACTATGTGTTTTATAGCTCTATGCATTTTGAAAAACGAGTATTTCATGTGTGCACCATTATAGTATCATACAGAACATTTTCACTGCCCTAAAAATGCCCTCTGCTCCACCTGTTCATCCCTTCTCTCTGCTCCCTGAAATCCTGGTATGGTAAGCATTGATGTTTTCACTACCTCTGTAGTTCTGTCCATAAATATTTTTAAAAATTTCTATCAGATGAAGAAAATTCCTAAAAGACCAAACGTGAGGATGAAATGTTACCCAGAGGAGACAACTGAAAGACCCAAGTCCCTACAGAGGCAAGAACAGATGGAGTCTGGAAGGGATTAGCTTCTGATAGAAGCAGCTAAATAATCAGGAAGAATGTGGATAAGAGTTAAGATCAGAGGACAGCGGAGCCCGGGGGTGGGGGGTGGGGGTGGGGAGTGGGAATACTGCCCCAGGCAGAATTTCTACCACTGGTCTCCAGGTTTTGAGCCGGAGTGGGGAGGGGGGCACATTTCCCAGATGCTCTCAGAACCTGCCTCTTGCACCTTTGTGTGCCTGGGGTTAAGGGACCTAGCCCTTTCTTTCTTTTACTCTCAGGTCTTCCTCTTCTTTTCTCCTCCTCTTGGAGTCCCCGACTCTTAGTCCAGCTCTACTACTCATCTCTACGGTAGCTGTGAAGCCTAAGTGAGATAATACGTGTAACATGTCTTACACACAGAAAGCACTCAATAATAATCACATGTTGTTGTCATTACTGAGTTAAGGCCTCAGGACATTCAGATCTTGAGGTCCTTTACCCTTTTATTTGTTCTCAGGTTTAATGAAGTACCAAGGCTTGAAGGATTTTAATTAGTGTCAATCTGTGACGAGGCCTCACCCAATTCCCTTACTTATATTTACCTCTGTACAGTAGCCCATCTTGGAGGACCCTTTTGCTTGGAGCCCAGGACAAATGACCACTGCCTTCCTTCTACCCTCTAGGTTTTGCAGAGGACCTTCAGAGTCCTGAAGGACTAGACATTCTACGACACTCTAGTCCATGGCTAGAGTGTGAGCGAACCTTCTCTTTTACAGGAAGAAGGTCAATAAGGCAGCCAGTCTTGCCAAATCACTTATAAAAGAGCTTCACAACCGGCTGAATTGTATTGAAAGGCTGTCCTTTGGTATATGTATGGACAAAGCTGTGGTATTCTCGTACCCACTGAAAGTTCTCCATTCTAAATAGATACTCCATCCCTTAAGATCACCCAGCAGGGCTCGAGATGAGGGATGTGGATACTTGTCCCTTCACCATCACTTATTTAGACTTTGAGCAGGAGTAAAACTGGGGCAAAACTGGAATTTTCTGTGATTTTTTTCTGTCTCTGAGAGAGTAACTTGCTTTGAGGAGATCCAGCCCCATGGTACAATTATAGCTCCTTGAGAAATGATGGCAGAACATCTGGTCTTGAGAGTTTGCCCAGTAGAGAAGACATGGAAATACCAAACATCATGAGTTCAGATAGGATGGGCTGTACTGCTGCTATTTCTACAGGCCATAGGCTCTGTGGACAGAAGTCACAAACCTACTACTCTTCAGAGCTCCAGGTCTGGACCTAGAACCAGACCTTTATCAGGTACCAACATAGGAAATAAAGAATAGCTGTTCTGCCTGTTTCCCTGCCTGGGTACCTTAGATGTTCAAAGGCAACATCTAGGTCATCTGAGTCCCTGCAGGCAGTGATGAGATGCTCCTGTAGAAGTACTGTGTGCTGACAATGTCTCTGGGGCTGTTTCTGGAAGGGTGGGGCTTTGTGTCTGCAGAGTCAATCTTTGCCAACCACTTAATAAATAGGCTGATGCCATCAAGAAGAAAGGGTAGCTTCCTACCTGAGCTCTTGTGATAACTAGGGTTGGGAATGACAGAGTTAATGTGAACTCCTCCAGGAGCTGCCTTTAGCACAAGTAGCTCATGGAATGATGTCTGGGTCTGGCCAGTGAAAGCTGGGCAGGCTGGGTAGGAGGGCCATTTTGGAGGGAAGCATGTGAGTAAAAGCATATTGAACTCCAGGTCAAGCTGGTTGGGTGATACCCAAAGTGTTAGTGAGGTGGAGATCCAAAGTTAGGACTCCATTACTGGCCTCAGTGTGATGGGCTTCTAGGTCTGTAAGCTCTCCAGACTAGAGACTTTGTGTTGCTCCAAACTAGAGAGGAGTTAGAGCTGAAAACTGAGGGACCAGGCGACCAGGATTTAGAAATCTGCAGGGGAGGAAGCTAGGTAGGCTTGAACCTAATCTCTTTGGGCATTCTTCCAAGAAGCATTTCAATGGCCCAACTGGCATCCTGAAATCTAGGCCCTCTTCTGTTACCACCCCTCCTCCCTTTTCTGGACAACTAGTTATTTTGTAATTAATAACTGGTTAATTGCTTGGAAATATTTACTTGACTGAGCCGAGATTTAACTTGCTTCCAGGAAAGTATCTTAGGAGGGTCAGAAGCCTACAAGGGGTAGTTGGTTGCAAAATGGAAATTAGATGGAGAAGGATCCATCTCTATTATTATTATTATTATTATTATTATTATTTTAGTAATCTTTATGCCCAACATGCGGTTTGAACTCAAGACCCCAAGATCAAGAGTCTCATGCTTCTCTGAGCCAGCCAGGGATCTGTCTCTATTAATATCCGATTAGGTAGAATTATGAAGAGAGCTAAGAACTTAATTGTTCAGTATCATCAGAAAATCACTTATTTTTATTTTTTTTAATGTTTATTTATTTTTGAGAGAGAGAGTGCACAAGCTGGGGAGGGGCAGAGAGAGAGGGAGACACAATCTGAAGCAGGCCCCACGCTCCAAGCTGTCAGCACAGAGCCTGATGCGGGGCTCAAATTCACGAACTGCGAGATTGTGGCCTGAGCCAAAGTCGGACGCTTAACTGACTGAGCCACCCAGGTGCCCAGGAAGTCACTTATTTTAATCTCTCTTCAATAGTTAGCTATTAATTAAGTGGGAATAAAGAGGAGAATAATTGGAGATGGATTTGCTCAGACTATCTTGTGCCTTGTAGAGTCAGTATTCTTGGCTATTAATGAGATCGTGGGTAAAAGGGAGTAGGTACAAAGGGAGGCAACCAGCTACAGGTGATGCCTGCCTAAGAGCGATATGATGGGCTAGATGGACTCCGAGGATTCTGCATCTTCTCCGAACTTTTTCAGCAGTCTTTTCCTCTGGGCTCTACAATAGGAGTCCCACCGCTGGGGTTATCTCACTATAGACAGAACCCCATGATTTCATATGTAATGATTAAGAGTATGGGTTTGGTGTCATATCTGAGCTAGAATCCCAGCATGGCCACTTACTACCTGTGTGACCTTGAGTAAGTTACATAATCTCTCTGTTTCCTCAGCAGCAAAATGGTAGCAATAATAATACTTAGATCGTTCAGAGAATTAAATGAAATTAATGCACATGAAGCACTTAGTGTACTGCCTGATAAATAAAAGGTACTTAACAATGAATATTTCTTTAAAAAAAATTTTTTTTAATGTTCATTTAGTTTTGAGAGAGAGAGAGAGAGAGGGAGGGAGGGAAGGAGGGAGACAGAGTGCAAGTCGGGGAGGGCAGAGAAAGAAGGAGACACGGAATCCAAAGCAGGCTCCAGGCTCTGAGCTATCAGTATGGAGCCCAATGAGGGGCTCCAACTCAGGAACCAAGAGATCATGACCTGAGCTGAAGTCTGAGGCTTAACCGACTGAGCCACCCAGGCGCACCATGAATATCTGTTTCTTTTCATGCTTTCCTATATCAGGAGTGTACGGTGGTGGGAAAATCCCAGTTGCTCTGATATTTTACACACATTTCTTCTGATAAGGCTGCTACCAGTGAATGCCTGATGAACCCCCAGGCCCTACTTAGGGCCGTGGCCTGGAAGCCCCTCTGTCTCTGACAAGCCCATCTCTGCTTTTTGCAATATGGTGTAACAGTTTTAGGTGTGGGCTCTGGAGTTAGATCCGGGCTGGAATCCCAGCTCAACTACTTCCTGGCTGCATTACTTTGGACAAATTATTTAACTCTTCTATGTCTCAGTTTCCTCACCTATAAAATAATATTAAGTTACCTGATGGGATCGTTGGGAGGATTCAATGAACTGATGCGTGTAAAGCACTCTGAACAATGTCTGGCACATGGTAAGTGCTCAAAAAGTGGTAGCTATATTATTATCTGTATTATTTTCTCCCTCCTGGCTCCCATTCTCTCAGTGACCTGAGGGGTGTCAAGAGTTCATCCGGCAAAATCATATAAGCTGACACTAAATGGTTTAAGTGTGCCCTCCTTCCACTACCATGAAACCAAAGGCACCATTAACCAGTTTGTCACAGGTTATGAGTCCTAAACTGTGCCATTTTAAAACATGGTTCTCAAATTTTCGGCACTTCTCCCATTGAGAGGTGATGTCTAGTACCCTCCCCTTGAATCTGGGTTCTGTGAATGCTTGGTCAATAGAATAAGGCAGAAGTGGCACTGTGCCAGTTTCTGGGCCTATGGCTCAAGAAATTGACAGCTTCCTCTTCCTGTCTCTAGGGCATTTACTCTTGGAAACCAGTCATATGCTGGGAGGAAGGTCAAACAGCCCATAGAGAGGCTGCTGTGCAGAGGAACTGAGGCTGCTGGCCCTCAGCTCTGGCTAAGCTCTCAGTTGACAGCCAGCACCGGTTTGCCAGTCAGTGTGAGTGAGCCATCCAGGACCTAGATCCTCTAGCCCCCCATTGAGCTGCGCAACCTGACACCACATGAAGCAAAGATTAACCCACTTTGCCAAACCTTGTCCATTGTTGTGACCAGTATAAATGTTGTTGTGTTAAGCCACTAAGTTTGGGGTGGTTTGTCACATAGCAATAGATAATCAGAACACAGATTATGGGCAGCTGGCCGATAGGTGGGGGAGATCTTTTGGGGCAGGTGTTCCACATATTGTGAACCACATCATGCAAGTGGTAACTGGTTTATTCCAGGTATAGGACTGGCCGTTGGCTGAATTATGGAATGGAATTGTTGTGGGATGTGGTTATTAAGTTTAATGCTTCAGTCTTAAAAAATGGACCACAAACACAAAATGTTTTTGACCAAAATTGTTGGACACTATGACACTAAATATTCATCTCCTCGCTGCCAAATATATTCCTCCCCCATACCCTATATCTGAGAAATGGTATCATGTCCTATCCAGTTACTCAAGTAAAACACCAAGGAGTCATCCTTGAATCCTCCCTTTCCCTGACCCCTCACATCCAGTTAATTAGAAAATTCTATTGGTTCTATCTTCAGAATGTATCCTAAATCTGTTCACTTTTCTCCATCCCCACTGTTACTACTCTAGGCCAAATTATCCTTTTGTCTTACTTCAAGTAACCTGTATTGGACACAGACTTGTGTGCCTTCTCAGATTCTTTTTCTTTTTTTTTTTCTGGTAGGCAACTTTTATTTATTTATTTATTTATTTATTTATTTATTCATTCTTCTTATTTTTTTTAATATGAAATTTATTGTCAACTTGTTTTCCATACAACACGCAGTGCTCATCCCAACAGGCACCCTCCTCCATGCCCAGCACCCACTTTCCCCTCCTTCCCACCCCCTATCAACCCTCAGTTTATTCTCAGTTTATTCTCAGTCTCTTATGGTTTGGCTCCCAACATCTCTAACTTTTTTTTTTCCTTCCCCTCCCCCATGGTCTTCTGTCAAGTTTCTCAGGATCCACATAAGAGTGAAAACATATGGTATCTGTCTTTCTCTGTATGACTTATTAAACTTAGCATAACACTCTCCAGTTCCATCCACGTTGCTACCTAAGGCCATATTTCATTCTTTCTCATTGCCAAGTAGTATTCCATTGTATACATAATCTCAGATTCTTTTCTAAGGTTCTGCCCACTTTCCACATTGTGCTGCTGCCATGAGCCACATGGTAGTCTAAATCGAGGTTCTGCTCTTGCATGACTCTCATGTCCTAAACACTGGGCTTATGGGTGCCAAGTTCTCACTCCACTCCCACACTTGGGTAAAATGCCATACCATGGGTATGGGGTCGGGACCAAATGACGAAACTTGGGAGTGAAGGGGAGTGAGTACCTTGTCAGATGAAACTTGACTAGTGGAAATGAGGAGGCATGAAGGATCCCAGCAGCTAAACGTGTGCTACTTTCTCCCTTCGTGTACAACACTGAAACGTGCATGCGCATTTTCTTTTCAGCCATTTCAGCATTTGTTCAGCCAGCAAACGTACCTGGCAAGTGACCTGCAGTTTTGTGAAGCAGTGTCCAGTGTGGTCATGCAGCCTCTCACACTGTTTTACATCTTTCTGTGCATTACTTACCTTTTCCCTTCCACCTTGTTGCCTTAGGCTTGCACGACTCCCAAATGGTTAGTATGTGAATTCCTGACTCTGGCTCAGTTTTAGAAAAACCTGGCTAACACATTTGGTATTAGAAGTGGTTCCAGAAAGCAGACTATCAGGATGGGGTTTTGGAGTTGGATTGTTTACCCATCTAAAAGCAATAGGGACCCTGTATATGGTGTTAAGTGTATGGAAATAACCCCTGGCATGAAGTGACATTGCAATTACTTGAGCTTTCACCTGTGGTGTGTAGTGTTTTATTGGTACAATGTGGAGGTGCAGGGCAAGGTATGGGAGGTAAAGTGGCTCTGGCACTTAATCGATATACAAACAATGTTATTTATAAGGATCTTGGAGGACAATGACTGCTTTTGACTGCAGCAGAAGCTCTGCCTGTCTGGCAAACTTAATGGAGATTCTTATGTCCTGCAGATGCAGGACAGACTGGGCTAAAAATCAGGCTCAGGATCTGATAATAAGGGTGACAGAGATGCAAAAAAAAAAGACAATATATAACCTTGTAAGGTCTGGTTTTTAAAAATCTGGCAGGGAATGATTTGAACGTGGAGATCTGGGATGGTTATTTAGGTGGATGAATCCAAGTATTATGAGCCTTTCAGTTTCCTCCTGGATTTCTCTTGGTGGCAGAAGCATCCCTTTTCCCCTTGCCAGAGGAGAATAACTTCCCTTTCCATGGAGACTGTGTCATGATTTCACCTGAAGCGGTCGCCTTGTGAGATGACATTTTTTTTCCAAGATGTACCCCCACCGTCCTCATTCCCTCCAGGTCACTAACTGGAATCCTGTCTCAGCACAGCTTGGATAGAGAAGTACACACCCTGTCCTGGAAACTTTTTATGTTCATTAATAGAATCAAAAGCAGTTCACAACCTCAGAAACATTATTTGCATGCAAGAAGCCAGATACACACAAAAATACATACCACATGATTCCATTGAAATGACTTCCAGGGGTGCCTGGGGGGCTCAGTCGGTTAAGCATCCAACTCTTTATTTTGGCCCAGGTCACGATCTCGTGGTTCATGGGATCAAGTCCAGCATCCAGCTCTGCACTGACAGTGTGGATGGAGCCTCTTGGGATTCTCTCTCTCCCTCTCTGTCCCTCTCCCACGTATGTACTTTCTCTCAAAGTAAATAAATAAACTTTAAATAACTTTCTAGAACATACAATACAAGTCTGTGGAGCAAGAAATCAGAAAGTGGTTGCCTCTGGTTGGGCATCAGGGGATTAGCTGGAAAGTAAAGGAGGGAACCTTCTGGGGTGATGGAAATGTTTTAAGTGGTGGTTACATAGGTAGGTACAACTGTCAAAACTAAGGTCTTTATATCTTTTGTATGTAAATTATATGTTAATAAAAAACTAAACAGTTTACCCTTATACGGCAAGGACACGCTCACTGTCTTACCTTGGGGCTAGTTTAATTCTCATGCTTTCTATAATAATGTATGTAGGAAACTTAAACATCTTCACACTCTGCAGAATATCACACTAGTCCACTTTATTGAAGAATATATTTTCATCGTGAATTTCTATAGATTTGGGGGTCTGGGGCAGAACATCCTCTCTAAGGTAAAGGACAAAAGACTGCTTTGCACTCCCTACCACTAAGAAAGCGGCACAGCACTGGTGGATCTCGTGGGATTTTGGATATAACACATGGGAACACTGCTCTGATCCATTTATTGGCTAACCTAGAAGCTGCCAGTTTCAAGTGAGGGCTCTGCCCTCTTGCCAGGGCAAGAGAGGGCTCTGCAGTAGGTCTAGCCCACATGACGAGCTGATGTAACTCCTGGATGATATGATGTCTCAGATCCAATGGTGCTAGATTAAGTCTCTGGCAAACCCTTAGGAAAGTCACAGTGCAGTTCTTGAAGGTTCTGTAGTGAGGCCATGCCCTTGGTGGCAGAGAACTGTTGTTTTAAAAACACCTCCTAGGGTGCCTGGGTGGCTCAGTTGGTTGGGCGACCGACTTCAGCTCAGGTCATCTTGCAGTTTGTGGGTTCGAGCCCGGTGTTGGGCTCTGTGCTGACAGTTCAGAGCCTGGAGCCTGCTTCGGATTCTGTGTCTCCCCCTCTCTCTCTGCCCCCTCCCCTGCTCACACTCTGTGTCTCTCTGTCTCTCAATAATAAATAAATGTTAAAAAATTATAAAAAAATAAAATAAAAACACCTCCCAACACCAGAATGCAAGCAATGAGGCTTACCCAGTTCCCCCATAAGCAGTTGATTAAAGAAACTTTCTCTGGAGAAATTGAACAGCTCAGTGATGTTAACATTTAAGCGAACCTACCAAAAAATGCCAAAAGGCCACATATTTGTTCTAACATGCAGCCCACTATTTGGTAAACTCTGCCCACACACAGAGATTCCATTCAGCATTTAGTAGTTCAGTTTCGTTTTTTAAGTTTTTATTTAAATTGCAGTTAGTTAACATACAGTGTAATATTAGTTTCAGGTGTAGAATATAGTGATTCAACACTTTAATTTAAGATTAAGTGAGCAACCGAGGATGGCTAGTCATTTGAAAAATGCATCCAAAATGAAAGAGACAGGGCCTTCTGGGTGGCTCAGTCTGTGTTGACAGCTCAGAGCCTGGGGCCTGCTTGAGATTCTGTATCTCCCTTCTCTCTGCCCCTCCCCTGCTCACACTCTCTCCTAAAAATAAACAAACATTAAAAAAAACCACAAAAACAAAATGAAAGAGACAAAAAGAGCACAAGAGAAATGAATAAAAAGAATAAGAGGGGCACCTGGATGGCTCAGTCTGTTGAGCATCTGGACCTTGATTTCAGCTCAGGTCATGATCTCACAGTGAGTTTGAGCCCTGTGTCAGGCTCTGTGCTGACAGCATGGACCCTGCTTGGGATTCTCTCTCTCCCTCCCTCTCTGCCCCTCCTCTGCTTGCAGGTGCGTGCTCTCTCTCTCTCTCTCTCTCTCTCAAAAATAAATAAATAAACATTAAAAAAAGAAAGAAACCTTCAAAGAGAACATAACATTCTTAGAGTGGTAAGATATTCTATCCACTAAGCTGGAACAGGTTGCTATATAAAAGGAACAAGTGAGTCTAGAACTCGTTCTAGAACACAATTTTGTTTTTTGTCTTCTAGTCCTACACACCATGATGGAAGCTAAGAGTGCAAAGTTGTGAACCTGAGTACCATCCCGAGAATAGGGGATGTAAGTGGCCAAAATGTGTACTGAATGTTATACGAAGATACATTCCTACATTTTTCTACATTGTAAACAACCCATATTTAATTTTCTTTAAATTGTATAAGAAAAAGCATAAATTGTCAGCCAGACATAGAGCTTAGGGTCTTCTCAGCTATCTTTCTGAGCGTGCACCCTGTTCTGAGCATGAGTGTGGCCTTCTAGATTCCCAGGAGTGTGTGGAATCTTTTCAAAACCCTTACTCTTCAATGAATCTCATGGCCCAGCCTTTCCTCCCAAGATTTTTGGTTAGTCTATTGTTGGCCCCAACTGTTATCTCTTGATGGTAGCAACTAATTTGATTGTTCACATGTTTTTTTTTTTGAAAAATATTGATTTGTTTTTGAGAAAGAGAGCACAAGCAGGGGAGGGGCAGATAGAGAGGGAGACCAGAATCCGAAGCAGGCTCTAGGCACTGAGCTGTCAGCACAGAGCCCTACTCGGGGCTCGAACTCACAGACCACAAGGTCATGACCTGAGCCAAAGTTGGATGCTTAGCTTAACTGACTGAGCCACCCGATACCCCTGTTCAAATGTTTTTGAGAATCACCCCCTGGGTAGTCTCAGTCTCAGCCCCTGGAGAGTTTTGAATTAGGCTAAATAAAGGCAAGCTTTCCGGGACAGGGGGTCATCAGGCAAGTCAAAAGAGACACCATTCTTTGAGAATAGGTCTGTTCTGCTCTCCCTGGTGTTGGGTATTGAGTATTTGTACTAGGAGTGCGGGCTGTTACCTTCAAGGTTGCTGCTGAGCTGGGAGCAGGGATTGGGTCCAGAGTAAGTTAAAATGCCACAGAGCCCTCTTACCACAATCCAATGGCTTTTTCTTTATTGAGCATACCTCTGTTTCTGCAAACTTTTGATTAGTATCCAGAGTTCTGAGAAGTGAATTTTTTTTTTTTAAATTATTTTTAAGTAATGTCTACACCCAACATGGGGCTTGATGCCATAAGCCCAAGATCACGAATTGCATGCTCCACTGACTGAGCAAGCTAGGTGCCCCCTGAAAAAGTGAATTCTGATGGTTTTTGTCAGTTTATTCATTGCTTTTGTGGAGAGAGGGGATTTTGGAGTTCCCTACTCTACCATTTGAACAGATGTTACCTGTGTTATTTCCTTGTTGTTGATGACCTTGACAGTTTGGGGGAATATGGGTCAGGTATTGTCTAGAATTCCTCTAGACATCTGTGTGTTGTTTTTCTCATGATTATACTGGGGTTATATATGGGCGTTAACACCATAGAAGTAAAGCACCATTATCACCACATTATATCACTGTGTGTGTGTGTGTGTGTGTGTGTGTGTGTGTATATATGTATATATATATATTCTCAACATGATTTGTTGCCATTAAGAAGTGTAGAATTAAAGTGTAGTGGTTTAGGGGTTTGGGCTGTCAATCAAACACAATAGAATTCAAATCCTGTCTCCTCCAATTGCTTGAATAAGTGATGGGACTTTTCTAAGCCTCAGTTTTCTCATATGTAAAACAGGAATAATGATAGTAGCTACTGCATGAGGTTACTGTGGAGAATCAAATGAGAAAATGGGTGTGAAGTAATTATCACAATGTCTGGCACATAGTAAGTGCTCAATATATGTGAGCCAGTGGCATAAGAGGATGTGTGTATATATGGGTATACACGAGAAAAAGTTTAAAAATAGCATGAAGAGAATCTGAAGTGATTTTCACAATATAAAAACGTGCCATAATTTCTCGGGGAGATTTGATGGGAAACCCAGAGTTCCTTGGAATTAGATATGTTTGGGTAAAATGGGAAATTGCACACCTGGGGCATTATTCCTGAGGGCAGGCGAGATGGCTACTATAGCTGGAGTTCCTGGGTAGCCAGGGTGGTCAGGGAGGGACCCTGGAAAGAAAGGAGGGGGTGAACACTATGTAATAGTTAAGAACACAGCTATTGGAATCATACAAACCAGGGATCAAATCCTGACATCCCTTTCACAGGCCCTGTGACCTTAGGTAAAATGACTTGATTTCTGTCAGCTGAAGTTTCCTCATCTGTAAAATGGGGATGATAAATTGAGGATTAAAAGAAATAACCCCTGTCAACGGACCAGAATATTCCCTGTTGCATAGTTGGCACTCAGTGTTAGCTGCTCTTTACTACCTAACAATGGTGCGTTGGTCAGGTTGGGAGATACACCGTAACAGTCGTAAATCTTCAAGTCTGGGAGGACATTCTGTGGCAAGAGGTGGCTTTAGAAAGCTTCACCTTTCAATATGGAGGACGTTTTGGGCTCCTCCCCTTTCTAATGGTCTCTTCCTTGCTCAGGACTGTTGCAAGCTGCCCTAGGGGCGGGCAGGGTGCTTTTGTGATATTGGCTAAAAATCTGAGAGGAAAAAAAAAGACTTTCCGAGTAAAATCAGAAAGAAAATGGAAATCACATGGAAAATTTAGGCCATTCCAATGTGTTCTTAGTCTCATTCTACATCCTGCTAGGCCCTCTTCTGCAGATGATGGCTGAGAATATCCTCTTTAGAGTAATAAATCACAGGAACATTAAATCCATCCCTGCAGCTGCACCATGGGCTAGTTAGAGGCCTATTCAAGAAAAGGGCTTATGTGGAGGGGTTTTTTCCCTCCTCCTTTTAAGAAGCCACCTGTACCATTTTTGTCTTGGTTTTTTAAGTGGAAATGATTTTAAGATGTAATTTTCTTCCTCTGCTTGTGTTTATGAGGTACAAATAGTTCTTTGTTAATAGGAAAAGAAAAAAAAACCCCAAACCTAAATGCCAAACCTAATTAAGGCTCTTTAGAGAAAGTGTGCCTCTTTAACTTTCCAGCTTCCTTTCTGAGTTAGTAATTTAGGGGCTGGACAAGATGCAGGTGGAAGGAATTGCTTCCTTGACAGCTGGCCCTGAAATCTTTCAAATTCCTGGAAGTGTACCAGTTCATGGGTAGAGCGCTATCTGGGAGAACTAGGGCTAGTCTGGAAAGAGCACATACTGTAATCTAAATCCTTTTCCTGTTGATTGGCAAAATCCCAAAAGTTCTTTGAGGCTAGAAGAGATAGCTTTGAGGAGAAAATTGGGACCAGATAATCTAATCCAGATGTCAAAAACCAGGCCTTGAGGAGGAAAAAACCTTTTTATTATAAAGGAGGCCTTGAGGGGAAAAAATCCCTTCTTTATAAACTAGACCTTGAGGAGGGAAAATCCTTTCATTATAATCATATCAATTCTAGTTAGATTCACATAATGAGGTTAGCTGTGCAATTTGGCGAAGATGATGATCAGCCACGTAGAATGATTTAAAGAGTTCCAGAAGGGCTCCTGCTGCACAATATAATCATCCCTACTCAGGTTCATCGTGCCTGATATTTCTTCATCAGTGATTCTTAACCCTTTTTTGGTTAAAGACTTGCTTTAGAATCTGGTGAAAGCTACTGACCTTTCCCCCCGCAAAATGCACACGTGTATTCACACACCACTACACATTTTTATGGGGTTTGCAGACTCCTGTGAAGGGGTTTTTGGATGGTCAGTGTTTTTCATAGTTGATTTTTAAGAGCTACATAATGGGCACCTTGCCCACACATAGACCCCCATTGAGGTAAATTGAAAAGAAGCTCTACCACATTTTTATCACCATTATATTAAAATAGTTAAAATAATCTATTTAATAATATCTTCATTTCAGGGAGAAGGATGGTGGTATTTAGGGACAATATTTCACCAATATATATAAGTCTACCTTGGTGATGCACAGCTGAATCACAGGTCAACTTCCATTTTGAGTTGCCTTCTTTCCTTCCTATTTCTAGCAACTTTTAAAAAATATCCAAACTTTAAAATACTTTAAAATACTCTGGGATAGGGGAGCCTGGCTGGTTCATTTGGTAGACATGCGGCTCTTGATCTCAGGGTTGTGAGTTCAAGCCCCACATTGGGCATAGAACTTACATACGTACATACATGCATAAAATAATCTGGGATAGCTGAGAAAGAATGGCAGTATTTGATAACTATTTGTCTTAGATCTCCCCCAAGTAGCCTCTGAAGCAAGGACTTGGGTTAGATATGTTTGGGGTGTTGTCTCAGGAAGCAGGAGTGGTAGAAAAGGAGGAAAAGTCAATGCAACGGTGCGGTGTGATGTTGCTGCATTGGGCAACAAGGGCTTGATTCTCATCAGACTTCCCGAGAAGGATATAGAACATCTCCCAGAACTGTTCCTGTGATGGGTGAGAGTCTCTGATCCATTGGTTCCTCTCTTCCACTGGTTGAAGGCTATCCCCAAAGGTATTAACACTCCCACACTTCCAGGCTGTGTTTTCCTGTGCTTTCCTTTCCTTTGGAGAAGGCCCTGAGGTAGAAACAGAGAGAGAGAAGCTTGATCTTAAGGTAGAATGTTGTTTGAGCTTGCATAGAACTGTCCATTACAGCTCTGGCTGAAATCGGAGGCAAACTGATGGGCTGTGATGTAGGGCATGAGCGGCGGGCATTTGTTACACTATTGAATCTGTGTAGTGGGTACATGGGGGTTCATTATGGTGTCCACTCTACTTTTGTATATGTTTGAAAAATTTCATAACAAAAAGTTGAAAGTCCTAACTCAGAATCATAGGCCACTGGGAACTGCCTCAAGTATTCAGTGGCTTTATTGTATAATTTTGGGTGTTTGGAGCAAATTGCAATGACAGCTCCCTGATAACACTTTGAAGCATTCTATCAGGTGCTAAAGTCCTTGAGAAAATCACAAAGGCTGGAAGGTTGAGTAGTTCAACTCGGGAAGTAGATGCATGTGGATTCCTAATCACTTCTTTGATTGTATTCAGTTCTAGAAAGCATGGGGGCATGTGCTACTGAGAGACTTAGATGTGATGTTTAAACATAGCCAATAATACGTAGTCCATTTCTTTTTGTGAGAAGTGAAGAAATCTCCATGTGTTGGGGGAAGAATCAGACTCTTAGTGATAAAACTGCACCAGAGTTTGGTCTTTTTAAAGAAACTCTGATTATTTTAACATTAAATATAGTGATATTTTCCCACCAAAGTAATTACTTGTAGCCTCTTCACCATTCTGAACATATGGCTAAGACACACCTCTTGAGCAATGCATGTAAAATCTGAGAAATGATCTTTAGTGTCATTATCATTGTCGTAAAGTCTTTGTTTTCCGTGTCTTGTTTTTAGTAACTTGTGGGAAAGCAGTTTCTCTCAACAGCTGGTGTGCTTAGAGCAGAAAAGTGGAGTTTGGCATTTGCCCCTTGCTTCTTTGTACAGCATGCTGTGAAGACATACACTTTAGGGGCTCCAATTTTATTATATTTACAATTTTTAGTTTTCTTCAATTCTGAATTGCGGTCAGCAGACATTGCTGACCCCTGTTATCAGTGACTCAGGCAGCAAGTGGCTTGGCATTTCGATGCAACCTCTATTATTTTTGCATCATGACATATTTTGGGCCTGTGCTCACGAGTAATTCTCCTCAGAATTGATCCCAATGCCCCCTTTCCAATCTACTTCGTGATTCACATACCCACAAAAAACACGTTAACTAAATTAAAAACCTTTTCTCTTATGGGGAGAAACTGGATTACTCTTACCTTGCTGTGAAAATATAGAATAGTACAGCCATTCTGGAAAATAATAGGACTTTTTAAAAATTGACATATAATTGTCCTACGGTATTATATTGGTTTCAGGTGTAGGACATAATGATTTGACATTTACAGACATCATGAAATGCTCACCACGGTAAGTGTAGTTACTCTCTGTCACCATATGAGGTTATTACAATATTACTGACTATATTCCCTATGCTGTACTATACATCCCTGTGACTTGCTTATTTTATGACTGGAAGTTTGTAGCTCTTAGTTCCGTTCACCTGTTTTGCCCATCCCCTCACCCCCTCCCCCTGAACAACCACCAGTTTGTTCTATCTATTAGTCTGTTTCTGTTTGTACATTTGTTTGGTTTTTTTTTAGATCCTACATGTAAGTGGAATCATACAATATTTGTCTTTCTCTGTCTGACTTATTTCACTTGGCGTAATACCCTCTAGGTTCATCCATCTATGTTGTTGCAAGTGGCAAACATCTCATTCTTTTTTATGGCCATGTAATATTCGTGTGTGTGTGTGTGTGTGTGTGTATGTGTGTGTGTGTGCGTGCGTGTGTGTACACCGCATTTTACTTATCCATTCATCTGTTGATGGGCACTTAGATTGCTTCCATATCTTGGCTATTGTAAATAATGCTGCAATAAACATAAGGGTGCATAAATTAGTGTTTTTATTTTCAAATTAGTGTTTAATTTTCTTCAGATAAGTGCCCAGAAGTGGAATTGCTGGATTGTACGGCAGTTCTATTTTTAATTTTTGGGGGAACCTCCACAGAGTTGGGCAGTTTCTTATGAAACTAAACACACAACCACTATACAACCCAGCAACTGCAGGCATGGGCATTTCTCCCAGAGAAATGAAAACTTATGGTTACACAAAAACTTCTACACGTGTATTCCCAGAAGTTTTATTCGTGATAGCCCCAAGCTGATAACAACCCAAATGTCCTTCATCAGGTGAATGGTTAAATAAATTGTGGTGCATACATATCATGGAATACTACTCAGCAATATAAAGGGATACATTATTGATACAACATCTTAGGTAAATCTATAAAGAATTACTCTGAGTGAAAAAAACCAGTGTATCATTCCAAACATATAGCATTCTGGAAATGACAAAATTATGGAAATGGAGAACAGATTAGTGGGGGCCAGGATTAAGGGGTGGAAATGGGGTAGTGGATGTGGCTATAGAAAGACAACATGGGGGATTCTTGTGATGATGGGAATGTTCTGCATCTTGACTGTATCAGTGTTGATATCCTGATTGTGAAATTGTGCTGTAGTTTTGCAAGATACTAAAATGGGGGAAAGTGGGCAAATGGTACATGGTTTCTGTCTTTATTATTTCTTACAACTACATGTAACTCTACAATTATCTCAAAATTACAAGTTCAATCAAAAAAACCCTTTCCAGGGCGCCTGGGTGGTTCAGTTGGTTGAGTGTCCGACTTGGTTTCAGCTCAGGTCATGATTTAATGGCCTCGTGGGTTCGAGCCTCATGGCCGTCTCTGTGCTGGCAGCATGGAGTCTGCTTGGGATTCTCTGTTTCCCTTTCTCTCTGCCCCTCCTGCACTTGTGCTGTCTCTGTCTCTCTCAAAATAAATAAATAAAATTTAAAAAATAGAAATAAAAAAAAACCCTCTTTCCTCTTATGGCATGGGACTTCAGGGTCACAAATTCAAAAAAGTCATGGAACATTTCATATATATATATATAGCACTCTTATGCCAAGACTCTGTGTGTCAGTGGTTTTGTCTGACTCTAAAGTAAAATATCCACTCGTTTCCACATGTGTTAGTAATTGCCCTTCTACATGGTGTGCCGTAGATATTACAGATGACCAATGATGTTGTTTGTTACAGGAATTCTGCCAATAGCTCATTCTGCTTTTTTTAGGTCGTTTGTCATTACTGTTGTTCCTGGTTTTACAAGCTTCTTGGCAATAAAGTGACTTGTATTCGTTTTGCCAAGAGGTCTAACAACTTTGAAGGATACCCCTATAGCTCTAGTATATTTTCTCACAATATTCATCAATTTCATATGGCAAAGAATTACTTCATGCTTGCTCATGACAAATTCAATTGGGTCACCACAGGGTTCACTGTACTTTGTTGAATGATTATGTAAAAGCTTTGATGACTTCATACTACAATTTTCAATATGTTTTATTCCAGATAGCATGCTGGAGACTCATGGTAAATGGATGGCAGGTCTAATAAAGTCAGATTTTCAGATATTTATCTTCTTGCTTCATATTTGCAATTTTGGCTAGCTTGTGTGATCTTGTCACATGCACAGATTTATTTGTCCCAGCACATACAGATTCACATTTGTATTTATACTGGAGTCCTGTTCGCTATTTATGTTCATGGTGTTTACTGAGTTGTAGCATTTCATTTGCTATTTTTATTACTACTTTAATATTCAGTGAACCATTTTTGAGTGGTTGACTTGGTTGGGGGGTATAATGGTACACAGTAGTCATAACACAAAATGCAAATTTAATAAGCATAAGCAATAACATGCGAAAGGCACAAATATATGTTAACAGATGAATTGTACCCTGATAAGTGAGTGCTGACAGAGACAAATACAGTTCTTGTTCATTCCCAACCTTTAAGAACATGAGGGTTGATAAGAAGGTAATGTGATTGTTGTGAAAAATAATAATTAGCCCACTTAAAATAGGTGGAAGGCATATGAAGAAATGATCTCATTGCTTTTTCCTCTGCCACTTGCTAGGTTTCTAGGGGACAGTCGGTGGCCCTCGACTACCCAGAGGCCATGCATCACACTTTGAGAAACAATGCCTACAGGAAAGGTATATGATACACATTGAACACATTTATTCATACCTTAAGTTTTGATTCTATTTAATAGGTTTGTTGAACTTGATTGTATTTGATGGTCAAGTGTCCATTCTGGGTAGGAAATTGTGATGGAACTTATGCCTTTTCCTCATAGAAAAGAAGTATGGTATCTTCCATAATAATAGAATTGTAGCTGGGATAAGGCTGTCCTGCTGGGAACTACATTTCCCAGCCTCCTTTGTGGTCAAGTGTGGCTTTGTGAGCAATGGTATGTGAGTAGAAGTGATGTGGGCTCATTCTATGCTCAGCCCTTTAAACTTTGCACATGTGCACCTCTATGCTTTCTTCCTCTTTCTGTGAGCAAGAATATGGATGTTCCTGGGGCACCTGGGTGGCTCAGTTGGTTAAGCACCTGAATCATGATTTCGGCTCAGGTCACCATCCCATGGTTGTGAGATGGAGCTTTATGTCGGGCTCTGTGCTGACTGTGGAGCTTCCTTGGGGTGCTGTCTCTCTGTCTCTCTCTCCCTCTGTCCCTCTCCCTTGCTCGGTGCTCTCTCTCTCTCTCTCTAAAAAAAGATGGGGTGCCTGGGTGGCTCAGCTGGTTAAGCATCCGACTCCTGATTTCGGCTCAGGTCATGATCTCATGGTTCCTGAGTTCAAGCCTCACATTGGGCTCTGGGCTGACCCTGTGGAGCCTGCTTGGGATTCTCTCTCTCTTTCCCTCTCTCTCTCTGCTCCCTCCCCTGCTCGCACTCTCTCTGTCTCTCTCAAAATGAATAAATAAAAAAGGAAAAAAGAGAAAATATGGATGTTTCTGAAACACAGTTTCAGTTGGGTAGATGAGACTGTCACCCCAGAGGAGAGTGGAGAGACATGATGAGATGCAATGAACCAAGTCCACTAATGACTGAATGGAGCCAAACAGCCCACCTCTACACCCTGGACTGTCCCATGGAGAGAAACTTCATTGTTCTTGACCCACTGTATTGTTGGGTCTTTTTATTTTTTTTTATTTTTTTTTATTTTTTATTTTTGGGACAGAGAGAGACAGAGCATGAACGGGGGAGGGGCAGAGAGAGAGGGAGACACAGAATCGGAAACAGGCTCCAGGCTCTGAGCCATCAGCCCAGAGCCTGACGCGGGGCTCGAACTCACGGACCGTGAGATCGTGACCTGGTTGAAGTCGGACGCTTAACCGACTGCGCCACCCAGGCGCCCCTGTTGGGTCTTTATATTAGCAGCTCAGGCCTTTAACTCTGATGAAGGGAAATCCTGGAGGTCTGAAAGCTCTGGTTGGTAGGTTGTTGGAAGAGTGGCTCTCAGTGGCACAGGGCTAGCGGGAGGGAAAAGGGAATCAGGCCTTGGCACAAGAGTACCCACTGTGGTAGGTGAGTATGGCAGGTGAATGCGCACCTGATTTTTAATGCTGAATCTGATAGTGCTGCCAGGTAGGGGAGACAGGAAACAAGGGATAAGCTGGGTTGTGAGTCATGCAGAAATGTCGGGGAAAAGAATGACTGACTTACGGGAACTAGTGACTCAGAGTCACCCTGTTTAAGATTAGAAGGAAATAAAACCAAGGGGGCCACATCAGGCCAGGTCATCCCTGGGCCATCTCTTGTTAGATCCAGGAGACTGACAGCTCCAAGCTCCCTGAGGGTGACTGGGAATCTTGCCTTACTTCAGTCATGATTGGTGTAGGAACTGCTGTGGAGCTGGGTCTGCAGGTTGTGGCTTCAGCTATAAAGATTTGGGGCTAGGAGAAATCAGAGCAAAATCCCCTTCACTTTACAGTCTGATTTACAGCTGATCCAGTGCCTTAGCCACTGCTAGGGCACCTTTGAGTAAACTAGAAAAAGTGCCCCTTTTTCTGGGCACATGGTTGAGGCAACACACAATATATTAAACTGGAAAAAGAAAGCGTGGCTGGGTGAGTGCAATGCATTTTGGATTTCACATTTGGATTTTGTATTTGACTTCATGACTGGGTATCTTTGTGCAGTAAACAACATGCACAACTGTACATGGTGGCCTTGCAGGCTACCAGAAGTACAGTGAGACTGAAGAGTGAATTTGGAGAGTGAAGGACCAATCCAAGTGTGACTTGCTGACCAAGAAAGGTAACAGGAAACTATTTTGGAGAAAAAAGGTGAAGGGTGTTTTTTAAAAGTTTAAAATTTCTTTGCAAAGGGCTATCCCCAAATACACAACATATTTTCTTTTATGAATGTACCTTTGCTCAGGCTGTTTTCCATCTGAAACATCGTCTCTGGTTATAAAATCCTTACTCGTGCTTCAAGGCTTCAGCTCTAGACTTAATTCTCCAAAAAGTCTTCTATGACCTCTGTGACCCACAGAGATCCCTCCTTCCCTCTTTCCACTAGACCCTGACCATACTACACTTGTTTCTGCCCTGTATTTAGTGCTTAGCCTGGCCTGCTTTCCTTTTTGGCTGATGATCTCCTGTCTGAAGCTTTTCATCCTTTCTCTTGTGCCTCCTCTGTACCTACAGGAGTTTATTACACTTATTTGTTTACATGTCCATCTCTCCTTACTGGATCTTAACTCTCTAAGGACAGGGACTGTGGTTTATTATCTCTGTCCCCACATAGTACAGGGCTTAACAAATGTTCGTTGAATAAACAAATGGGTAATCTGTGCTCAAAAAGATGTCTGTTTGAGTGACCGAACCTGGAAGATTTCTTCTCCGGTCCCAAACAATGTTTAATTTCCACTTAGGGAACCCCCAACAAGCTCCTCACAGCAGGGAATGGGGACTACTTGTGACCCTTAAAATCTTTCCCCAGTTCAGACACTATTTTTTTAATATTTATTTTTAGAGAGAGAGAGAGAGAGAGAGAGAGAAAGAAAGAGCAAGCACAAGCGGGGGAGGGGCAGAGAGAGAGGGAGACACAGATTCCGAAGCAGGTTGCAGGCTCTGAGATGTAAGCACAGAGCCTGACACTGGGCTCCAGCCCATGAACCGTGAGATCATGACCTGAATGGAGCCACCCAGGAGCCCCATTAACAAATTCTTACAGTGCAAGGAACACTAGGCTCATTGCTGGTTCTAGTCCAGTATTGCTGTAAACTAGCCACATGACTTTGTGCAGGTCAAATCACCTCACTGGCCAGCCTTAGCTCCCTACCCTGTAAAAAGAAGAAATAGCTTTACTAGTCTACCATACTGTAAAGCAACACATTCAACAATGTGGTAATTGAGCTGAGCTGTGAAGATGTATTAATGTCTATAGTAATACCTAACTTCTAGCTCAACCTGAAGCAATTTTTCTTTGGTGGTAGAAGGTCACAAGATTTATGTATGTCTGATGATGAATAAACAGCTGTAGGAAACTTGAGGAAAATATAACTCTCCCTCCTGACCTGTGTAATTTTACTGGTTGCTATTATAATGGGTTGCCACCACCTCATCTTCCTCCTGCAAGAAGTTTGTTTGTTCATTCATCCATTTTATTTAGGGTTGACAGATTTATCAAATAAAAACACAAGATTCTTTCATATTTGCTCAGTACTTCACAGGTTATGAAGAGGCAGAGAAGTGGAATAGAATGCAGGAAGGCAGGAATAGTCTTGCTATCTAAATTGTGTCTCCCCACCCCTACCCTGGCCTCCTGGGTGGCTCGGTCGGTCGGTTAAGCTTCTACTCTTGATCTCGGGCTCAGGTGAGTTCCAGCCCCACAGATAGCATGGACCCTGCTTGGAATTCTCTTTCCATCTCTCTCTGCCTAACTCATGCACTTGCTCACGCGCTCTCTCTCTCTCTCTCTCTCTCTCTCTCTCTCTCAAAATAAGTAAGTAAGTAAATAAATAAACTTAAAAAAATTAAAAAAACAATAAGAGTGTCATCGTCCCCCTCCCCCCAACTGTCAGCTTCAGGATTACCTGGGAGCTTGTTAGAAATGCCAGCTCTGGGCCCCACCCCAAACCTATTGAATCAGAATTTGCATTTTAACAAGGCCCCTAGGTGATAAATTGCACATTACATTTAGCTTGAGGAGCCCTGGGCTAGCTGCTAATCTCCTCCACCATCTGCTCTACAGCTGTCCCTAAACTCTGGAGTAGGGAAAAGGGAGAAGAGTTGCCTAAAATATGAACTCTTCATTTGGCCTCTGCATCACAGGGACTGTAACAGATTCAGGGGTTTTGTAGGGCAGTACCTGATAAATAGCAGGTAATGTTGAGTTTTCTGCCTGGGCCATGTGCTAAAATGAAGCCAGAAACCACATCCACGGTGTGATAAGAGCGCTGTGTCTAGGCAAGGCTGGACCTGGCTCAAGTTGTAGTGTGTGCCCAACCTGCTGTATCTATGCCTGTGAGTATTCTTGGGCTCCCCCTTTTGGCTCCATTTTGTCACCTACAAGGCCCTCTCCCTTTTCCTTTCAGGTGCTGGGTTCCTCCCCAACCAAAGTGAACACTGGAGAAGGGAGGTGCTCTAGTGTAAAATTAAGCACATGTTTCTCCGTCCCGGGCTCACCAGATTCTCAGTTGGCTTCTTTGCAAACCCCTTTTAAAAGGGATTTCAGTCCTCAACTAGTATTGGAATGGAGTATTTGAGGAGGGGTGGGTCATACACTCCTCTCCTTCTAGGCTCTAGCCCCAGCCTTGCCATATTCTGAAATCTCTCCACTTGACTGGCCTCTCACACAGTTGCCCCTCCTGCCTTCACAAGTGTGTCCCTCCTCCTGCCCCGCTCCCAGTTTGGGCTTTGGCGGGCAATGGTTGAGGCTACAATGAAGATGGCTTAGGCCCCAGAGACCAGTCAGGGACACAGAGGTGCTTAAGCAACTTGGGGATGCCAGGAAACCAGAATAGGAAGAAGTGCAGTGAAGTAGGCATAGTGTAGTGCCCATGGATCTAATAAGAGGGAACTGGGGACTGGGATTCAGAGGGAAAAGGGGCTCCAGATTTCAGGACATTTAGGGAGTTGGCCTCAGATCAGGGAACCTGATGTACTGACCAGGGATCCAGAGAAAAGAGTCATGACTGGGCACCAGTGATTAGCAAGAAACCAGGAAGTGGACAGAGGTTCTGAGGTCACAGAAGGGCCAGTAGCTGGGATGGATTTGGACCTATAAGTGGGGTTGGTGGCTTCAAGGGTGAAGGCTTGAGTCCTGTGCCAAAGCCTCACCATTAGCTTTATTTGTTTGAGTGATAGACCTGGGCATTACAAGGGGAGTTAAGAATGTGGGCTCTAGAGCCAGATGGCTGGAGTTTAATAATCTCTCTGTGCCTCAGTTGCCATCCTTTGACAGATGCTGTGGGGATCAAGAAAGATAATACATAGCAAACACCTGGCACAGTACTGGCACACAGTACCTCCTGGATAAATGTTGTGCATTATTTTTTTAAATTTATTTTTAAAATTTATTTGTTTTAATTTACATTCAAGTTAGTTATCATATAGTGCAGCAATGATTTCAGGAGTAGATTCCTTAGTGCCCCTTACCCATTTAGCCCATCCCCCCTCCCACACCCCCTCCAGTAACCCTCTGTTTGTTCTCCATATTTAAGAGTCTCTTATGTTTTGTCCCCCTCCCTGTTTTTATATTTTTGCTTCCCTTCCCTTATGTTCATCTGTTTTGTATCTTAAAGTCCTCATATGAGTGAAGTTATATATTTGTCTTTCTCTGATTAATTTCACTTAGCATAATGCCCCCTAGTTCCATCCATGTAGTTGCAAGTGGCAAGATTTCATTCTTTTTCATTGCTGAGTAATACTCTAATATATGTATGTATGTGTGTGTGGTATATATATATATATATACCACATCTTCTTTATCCATCCACTCATCGATGGACATTTGGGCTCTTTCTATACTTTGGCTATTGTTGATAGTGTTGCTATAAACATTGGGGTGCATGTGCCCCTTCGAAACAGCACACTTGTATCCCTTGGATAAATACCTAGTAGTGCAATTGCTGGGTTGTAGGGTAGTTATATTTTTAATTTTTTGAGGAACCTCCATACTGTTTTCCAGAGTGGCTGCACCAGTTTGCATTCCCACCAGCAGTGCAGAAGGGATCCTCTTTCTCTGCATCCTTGCCAATATCTGTTGTTGCCTGAGTTGTGAATGTTAGCCATTCTGGCAGGTGTGAGGTAGTATCTTATTGTGGTTTTGATTTCTATTTCCCTGATGATGAGTGACGTGGAGCACTTTTTCATGTGTCAGTCGGCCATCTGGATGTCTTCTTTGGAGAAGTGTCTATTCATGTCTTTTGCCCATTTCTTCACTGGATTGTTTTTTTGGGTGTTGAGTATGATAAGTTCTTTTTAAAAAATTTTTTTGACATTTATTCATTTTTTGAGAGACAGAGGGAGAGCACAAGCAGGGGAGGGGCAGAGAGAGGGGGGAGACACAGAATCTGAAGCAGGCTCCAGGCTCTGAGCTGTCAGCACAGAGCCCAGTGCAGGGCTTGAACTCATGAAATGCGAGATCATGACCTGAGCTGAAGTCGGATGCTTAACCGACTGAGCCACCCAGGTGCCCCGAGTTTGATAAGTTCTTTATAGATTTTGGATACTAACCCTTTATCTGATATGTCGTTTGCAAATATCTTCTCCCGTTCTGTCGGTTGCCTTTTAGTTTTGCTGATTGTTTCCTTCCCCGTGCAGAAGCTTTTTATTTTGGTGAGGTCTCAATAGTTCCTTTTTGCTTTTGTTTCCCTTGCCTCTGGAGATGTGTTGAGTAAGAAGTTGCTGCGGCCAAGGTCAAAGAGGTTTTTGCCTGCTTTCTCCTCAAGGATTTTGATGGCTCCCTGTCTTACATTTAGGTCTTTCATCCATTTTGAATTTATGTTTGTGTATGGTGTAAGAGAGTGGTCTAGGTTCATTTTTCTGCATGTTGCTGTCCAGTTTTCCCAGCACTACTTGCTGAAGAGACTGTCTTTATTCCATTGGATATTCTTTCCTGCTTTGTCAAAGATTAGTTGGCCATACGTTTGTGGGTCCATTTCTGGGTTTTCTATTCTGTTCCATTGATCTGAGTGTCTGTTTTGTGCCAGTACCATACTGTCTTGATGATTACATCTTTGTAATACAACTTCAAGTCCAGAATTGTTCTGCCTCCCACTTTGGTTTTCTTTTTCAAGATTGCTTTGGCTATTTGGGGTCTTTTCTGGTTCCATACAAATTTTAGGATTGTTTGTTCTAGCTCTGTGAAGAATGCTGGTGTTATTTTGATAAGTATTGCATTGAATATGTAGATTACTTTGGGTAGTATTGACATTTTAACAATATTTGTTCCTCCTATCCAGAAGCATGGAATCTTTTTCCATTTTTTGGTGTCTTCTTCAATTTCTTTCATAAGCTTTCTATAGTTTTCAGTGTATAGATTTTTCAACTCTTTGGTTAGATTTATTCCTAGGTATTTTATGGTTTTTGGTGCAATTGTAAATGGGATCTATTCCTTGATTTCCTTGATTTCTGTGCTGCTTCATTGTTGGTATTAAATGTGCATTATTATGATTAACCCCCAAACTTCATGCTTCCATCCGCTGCTCCTCAAACTCACCTGTGGTCATTGGTACACATTCCCTCTGCTTGGATTCCCTTTTCTATCAATTCCTTTTCATCTTTCAGGCCTCAGTTCAGGCATCGTTTTCTGTGGGGGTCTCTATAGGAAAAATGCAGTATTTTCCTCTATTCTCATGCATACAGAACTTCAGACATCAGATGTGTGGGCTTTCCACACCAAGCAATTCTCTGACATAGGCTGGGTGTCCTACAATTCAGTTCAATTCTAACACTAACCAGAGTCATCCTGGGCCCCACAGGTTAAGGGCTCAGTCCCACAGGACTACCCACATCTGCCCACCTCAGGCACTAGTCAGTTGTCAGGCACCAGTCTAGGTTGTCGGGGAGCCTGGGTGGCTCAGTCAATTAAGTGTCTGACTTTGGCTTAGGTCATGATGTCATGGTTTGTGGGCCCAAGTCCCGCATTGGGTTCTGTGCTGACAGCTCTGAGCCTGGAGCCTGCTTAGGGTTCTGTGTCTCCCTCTTTCTCTCTGCCCCTCTCCCTCTCACACACTCTTCCCCCCTCTTAAAAATAAATAAACATTAAAAAATATTAAAAAGGGATGCCTAGGTGGCTCAGTTGGTTAAGCGTCCGACTTTGGCTCAGGTCATGATCTCATGGCTCATGAGTTCTAGTCTCACGTTGGGCTCTGTGCAGACAGCTCAGAGCCTGGAGCCTGCTTTGGATTCTGTGTCTCACTCTCTGCCCCTCCCCTGCTCACACTCTGTCTCTCTCTTTCTCTCAAAAATAAATAAAACATTAAAAAAATTTTTAAAGTCCAGGTTGTCATCTGTGCTTCTTACCAACTTGCTATAAATTGGGAGTTTCCCATGACCCTATCGTAGGATTCTATCATTTGCTGAAATAGCTCACAGAACTCAGGGAAATACTTACTTATGTTTATTGGTTTATTATATAATAAAGGATGTGATAAAGGATACAGATAAATAGTCAGATGAAGACATATATAGGGCGAGGTCTGGGAGGGTCCTGAGCACAGGAGCTTCTGTCCCTGTGGAGCTGGGGTATACCACCCTCCTAGCATGCAGATGTGGTCACCAACCTGGAAGCCCCCCCAACCACATACTTTTGGGACTTCTGTGGAAGCTCCATCATGTACGCATGATTGGTCATTACTTCAGTCTCCATCCCCTCTCCCCTCTCCAGAGGATGGGGATGGGGTGGGGCTGAAAGTTCCAAGCTTCTGATTATGACTTGGTCTTCCTGGTGACCAGCCCCCATCTGGAAGCTATTCAGGAGTCCAACAAGACTAACCTCGCTAGAAGAAAAGATACTTCTATCACCCAGGAAACCCCAAGGGATTTAGGGGCTCTGTGTCAGGAACCAGGGTCAAAGGCCAATATTAGAACAAAAGGTGTTCCTAGTGCTCTTATCACTTAGGAAATGACAAGGGTTTTAAGAGTTCTGTGCCACGAACAGGAGCAGAGACATACATATATACATTCTGTTATCTCAGAGGGTCCCTTCCCAGGCCCTCTTGCGATGGGTGAGGTGTGCTCCTTCATGCTCTGACAGCACTTGTACTTCCGCGTCATGCATTGTAATCGCTCATTTCCTTGTCTGTATCTCCCGAGAGACCCTCAGCTCCATGAGCTTTTGGATTACATCACTTTTTCCATTGCTGTATCAGCAGTGCTGACACACAGTAAAAATTCATTAAATGTTTGTCAATTAAATGAAAAAATGGTGAGAGGCTCCAGGCTTAGATCCTTTGGGGAGCCATAACCAGGCAGGATTTCTCTGTTAAAGCTTAGTCTAAGGGCAGCTAACAATTGTAGAGCCAGAACCCCAAGGCCTGAAGTCCCTTTGAGATGAAGTCCCTTTTAGGAGGTGGCAGGGAAACCCACCTGGCTCCCGCCTTACCTGTCTGCTTCCTGTGTGCTGTGTGGGCCACAGTAATGTTGGGCAGAAGAGCCTTCAACTGGAGAGTGCCCCACACATCCTCTAAGCTACTATGGCAGCCACCATTTTTCCCAGTCAGGTTTGTGTAATGATGCCTGGAAGCTAGTAAAGAAAGAATAGTCCATGAAACACCTGGGTGGCTCAATGGATTGAGCATTGGACCCTTGATTTTAGCTCAGGTCATGATTCCCAGATTCGCAGGGTCGTGGGATTGAGCCCTGCATCTGGCTCCACGCTGAGCATGGAGCCTGCTTGATTCTCAGCCTCTCTCTCCCTCTCTCCCCTTCTGCCCCTCTACCCCGCTCTCACTGTCTCTGTAAAATAAAATAAATTAAAAAAAAAAGTTTAATACCATTCAAAGCATTCTGGGAAGTATAGTACGTATGTTCCTGCTTCTGGTATGTGAATATGTCTTACTTCATCTGAGATCTACTTTTTTGAATATTCATAAACTCTTGTGTTAAATTTATTTTAATAGACCTGTCAATCTGTCTTTGTGAACAAGGCAATAGCTTCCATCAGCAGAGCTGCTGGAGCCAGGATGGGGGCTTGAAGGCTACAGGGGCCTGAAGAGATGGGCTTAGAAGTCATAGGACATGGGGCACCTGGGTGGCTCAGCCAGTTAAGAGTCCAATTCTTGATTTTGGCTCAGGTCATGATCTCGCTGTTTCATGGGTTCAAGCCCTGTATCCAGCTCTGTGCTAACAGTGCTGAGACTGCTTGGGATTCTCTCTCTCTGCCCCCCCCCCCCACTCTCTCTCTCAAAATAAATACATAAACTTAAAAAGAAGAAGTCATAGAGCAAAGCTGGACAATAGGCCCCTCCTTCCTCTTCCTAAACTATGCTGATTCTGTGGGGAACAATCACAGAACATTCTCAGGGCCTCTAAGTGACCATCGCCCCCTGCCTAGACACTTGTAGAGACATTCTACGCAGTCCTCTTGCAGGTGGTAAGGTGAACCTGGGAAGAGTTCATTCTGTGAGAGAAAGGAGGACAGGTATCCCAGAGCAAGTGAGAATTGGAGCCAGGAGGTAGCCAGTTGCTCTCAACCTGAGAAAACTAGCCATGTGTACTTACTGCAGGTTTGGGGCACTGGGGTGAGGACTCAGGAGTCTGGCCCTCATTAGACAATGTGGAAAAAAGCACTCATAAACTTTGGAGACCCCGATTTCTTACCCCATTTTCAAAGGGCAAGTTAGAGTTACATTGCTGCTGTAGGATGCCTGGGTAGGGTTTGCTAAATTTTCCAAATTTGCCAGATTTAGCAAATAAAAATAAGGGATGCCCAGTTGAATCTAAATTTTAGAAAAATAACAGGTAAGACTCTTTGTATATTCCAAATATTGCATCCTGTAATTTATCTGGCAACCCTATTCTCAGGTCATTATGACTTGGGGCACCGTGCTGTTGGTCTGCTTAATAAGGCAAAATGCCTGAGAAACCTCCCACTACTGGGGCATCCTTGCAGCTAGAGTCCGTTCATCTCCCCCAGCACTGCTGGAAACTCTGACAGGCTAGCAGAGCCCCTAATGAGCTTAACTCTGTGTGTTTGTGCGTGCATGTGTGTGTGTGTGTGTGTGTGTGTGTGTGTGTGTGTGTGTTGTCTTAATTAAGCCTCTGCTGCTGGTGTATATAAAGATGGGGTTGGATGTAACAGCTGGTCTTTCAACTGCCCCGGCCCCCACTTTTTTCTCCTTGCAGTATGCCTCCAGAACCCTACTAGTTCATTTTCCTCTAAACCTCTTTTCCCAGCAGCCAACCCAAATCAGTCAAGGCTCTTGAAACTTTCAGCCTGAAGTCCACTTATTCTGATAAACAGAAAATGTGGGATTCACAAGGAAGCTACTGCATGTGGAGTAGTCAATGGAAGAAGGAACAAGAAGGGCACTTGCTTAGAGTCCCCATGTCTGTTCACAGGGAAACGATCCAAATATGGGAATCTGACGGGACCAGCAGGGCCTCCTTGGTCAATTAAGTAACAGAAGTGATGCAGATGCATGTGAAAGAAAAATTGAACTGGAAGCAGCATGGGTGTTTGGCAGAAGTGGTTTTTGGACCAGTGAGTTGCAAGGAGGAGCTGTTTGTTTCCCTGCAGATGTCTTGCAGGCTCCTTTAAGGAAAGAACTTTCCCTTTGTGTTCTTTGGAGTTGGACTGGAAGGGTTTCTTGCTAAGTGACCTATCTTAGCCTGTTTGCAGCAGTGAAGGGCACTTTGGCCCACTTAAGACTGAGGCCCCTGGGAGGAACTCAACCTGCCCTCTGTAGCCCTGAAGTATTCTTTCCAAGGTCTAGAGCTCAGGGAGCTGTTTGAAAGGTACAGACACTGGGTGGTTTTATGGGCTGGCAAGAAGATGGGGTGGGGTAGGGTGGGGATAATTTTGGCCCTTCTGTTTGGTTCCCAGGGAAGCCTGATTTGGAGACACTGTTAGGCTACTTAGGTAGAAATGAATGGTCTCTTCTTAATTTCCTCTCATTTCAGATAATGAGGGCTGGGTTGACAAAGAATGGTATGTATAAGGCTTAAGAAGAAAGGCCTGGTGGGACTGAGCCAGACTGGGGTTAAAGATTTGTCAGCATTGTTAGACCAGGACACTCTGGCCCTTCAGGTGGGCCCCCTAGGCTTTCAAGAGTGAAGCCTTGACCAAACCTGGGATAATTTGAAGACCAACATAATTAAGTACACTAATGAATTATAAACCATTGGGGAAAAATTGGAATCCATGAGTCCATACTGACAATAAATAGATGAATAAACGAGGAGGAAGGGAGGTCTCTCTTGGCTATAAGAGTAAGCAGAATACTGAGGACCCAGTGATATGTGAAGGAGTGCTAAGTTGGAAAATCATCATTTCACAGCCATCATAGTAAATATTGGATCAGGTAACAATTATCAATGGATGGTAAATCTAGGGGAAATATTTTATGAGGAGCAGGACATTTGCGTGTCCTTAAAGTGTCTCCCCATAGAATTGCTTATTACTTACAAGGGAGAAAAATTAAGTAATCACAAGGTGGAGAAATTGGACTCTACCTTGGCTGGATAATCAGAATTAACATTACCAATGAAGGCCAGATGCACATCCTGTGTCTCCAGGTGTGATGCTGTGAGAATACAACATCATGTAGGCAGTGTTCCAGTTGGGAATGCACAATCTGAATCTGATCATGAGGAAACATCAGACCAATCCCCAGTGGGGAATGTTGTATTTTTTAAAATGTATTTGTTTGTTTGTTTGTTTATTTATTTATTTATTTATTTATTTATTTATTTATTTATTTTTGAGAGAGATTGAGAGAGAGAGCGAGAGCGAGCGAGCACGTGAGCAGGGGAGGTGCAGAGAGAGGGAGGGAGAGGATCTGGAGTGGGCTCTGAGCTGTCAGCACAGAGCCCGATGCGGGACTCAAGCTCACAAACCGTGAGATGATTAACTGAACTGAAATCAAGAGTCTGACCCTTAACCAACTGAGCCACCCAGGTGCCCCTGTTCTATTTTTTTTTTTAAAGGAAAGAGACTATATTTTTCAAAAATGTCAGTGTCATAAAAGACAAAGAAAGGCTGCGTCAACCAACAAATTTGAATACAGGGAGTAAATTACATAAAATATTGTATCAATGTTGAATTTACCAAAGTTGATTATTGTAGTTATATAAGAGAATATCCCTATTTTGGGGAATACACACTGAAGTATTTAAAGGTAAAGGGGTATGGCATATGTAACTTACTTTCAAATAGTTCAGAAAAAAACTTTGGTATGTGTATACATACACACACAGACATACACATGTGTACACACACAGGGAGAATGATTATCTTTTTTTTAAGTCTATTTTTTTATTTTGACAGAACGTGTGAGTGGGGGAGGGGCAGAGAGAGAGGGAGAGCAGGCTCCCCACTGTCAGTGCAGAGTCCGACGTGGGGCTCGAACTCACCGTTGAGATCCTGACCTGAGCTGAAGTCAAGAGCCTGATGCTTAACCGACTGAGCCCCCCCTGGCACCCCAGGGAGAATGATTAATTAATATTAGGTGAATCTGAGTAAAGGCTAACGGATATGTGAGTGTTCTTTATTCTTTTTTTTTCTTCCTACTTTTCTGTAAGTTTGAAATTATTTCCAAATGAAAAGTTAAAAGTGGGGCGCCTGGGCGGCTCAGTCAGTTAAGAGAGCGACTTCGGCTCAGATCATGATCTCATGGTTCGTGAGTTCGAGTCCCATGTCGGGCTCTGTGCTGACAGCTCAGAGCCTGGAGCCTGCTTCAGATTCTGTGTCTCCCTGTCTCTCTCTGGCCCTCCACTGCTTGCACTCTCTCTCTCTCTCTCTTTCTCTCTCAAAAATTAATAAACGTGAAAAAAATTAAAAAAAATAAAGTTAAAAGAAAAAGAGTGGAGCCTGGAAGGGAGGTGTTGATCCCCACAGAAGGCAATGCTACTTTCTTGGGGCAGTTTGGAGGCTGGGGGGAGAAGGCTGGTTCTCCAGGAATTTGGCTCCTCTTTCTCTGACCCCCAACATGTCCTAGGCCAGAGAAGGGGCTTGTGTTGAGCCTTGACAAACTCTCCCTCTTCTCTTTCCCTCTGTTCCTTTTATACTGTCCTTAGCAATAGTGGGTAAGGCAGCAGGCTCTAAAATCAGACTGCTCAGGTTTGAGTGCTGGCTCTGCCATGGTGTGACTCAGCACTTAATTCTTAACATCTCTGAGTCTTAGCTTCCTCACTTGTAAAATGGTATTTATAGGGCTATTGTTAGGTTTAAATGAGATAATACATATACAGACAGCACTTAGAAAATTAAGTGTTCAATATACGGAGCTATTATTTCTTCCTCTTTCTTACAAAAGACCTGCTTACCCTTACCAAATATTATGAGTTGGGGGAGGGAAGAAGAGTGAGGAGAAAAAGAAGATTTTTAGGGCATGAAACTACTCTGTATGGTATGTTTTAGGGTATGAAACTACTCTGTATGCCATCCATGTCAATATAATACATGGTCTTAGATGTTCATCCAAATCCACAGAATGTACACATGTGGGGAACGTTGATAGCTGGGGAGGCTATGCATTGTAGGGGCAGGGAGAATATGGAAAACCTCTGTATCTTCCCTTCAATATTGCTCTGAATCCAAAACAACTTTAAAATTTTTTTTAACGTTTATTCATTTTCTAGAGACAGAGAGAGACAGAGCATGAACAGGGGAGGGTCAGAGAGACAGGGAGACATAGAATCCGAAACAGGTTCCAGGCTCTGAGCTGTCAGCACAGAGCCTGACGCAGGGCTCGAACCCACGGACCGTGAGATCATGACCTGAGCCGAAGTCGGACGCTTCCCGGCGCCCCCCAAAACTACTTTAAAAAAAAAGTCTATCAAACACAAGAAAGAAAAACAAAAAAGGAAATCCCATGTAGCCTTATTATTAACCATAAACCAAAGGAGCACCTAAACATAGGAATTTCATGCTCATAGGTCAGCAGAGGCAATACCTGGAGATAGAAGAGTCTCATGGAAGCTCCTCACTTGGCAATGGATAGAGTTGAGTCTACTACTTGCAGCCGCGTAGCACACTGGTGGAGAAATTCAGGATTCGGAGGCCAACAGGTCAGGGTCAAAGTCTTACTGCCACCTCCCAGTGGCATGGTCACAGGCAGGCTACTTGGCCTTTGTAACCCATAATCTCTTCATCTGTAAGAAGAGATGATGGCAGTACTTGTCTCATAAATGTTAGGAAGATTAAATGAGATACTGTGTATAGAAACCTTAGAGCCTTGCAGATGGTAAGCACTCAGTGAACGTTAGAAATGAGTAATATGTGCCCAGCACTATATTAAATAAACACATATGTGTCTGTTCACCATCACCCAGCTGGTAAATGGGACTCAGTTCTGTCTGACTTCATAGATCAAGTTGTAAACCATGAGCCCATCATTTCTTAGCCTTTAGTCTCAAGACTTTTGCCATATCATGCATTATCTATACTATTATTTCCTTGATAGTTTTGAAATGACTTGCTCTTTAAAAAATATTTTTCAATGTTTGTTTATTTTTGAGAGAGAGAGAGACAGAGACAGAGACAGAACATGAGTGGGGGAGGGGCAGAGAGAGGGGAAGACATAGAATTTGAAGCAGGCTCCAGGCTCTGAGCTGTCAGCACAGAGCCTGACTTGGGGCTTGAACCCACAGACATTGAGATCATGACCTGAGGTGAAGTCAGATGCTTAACCAGCTGAGCCACCCAGGCGCCCCTGACTTGCTTTTTTAAAAATAAATTTTATTATTTTTAAGTAGGCTCTATAACCAACGTGGGGCTCGAACTCATAACCCTGAGATCAAGAGTGGCATGCTCTACTGACTGAGCCATCCAGGCACCCCAATATTTTTTTATTTTTTTAAAGTAATCTCTACACCCAATGTGGGGCTCAAACTTACAACCCCGAGATCAAGAGTCACGTGCTTTACTGATGGAGCCACCCAGGAGCCCTTTGACCTGCTTTTTTAATATTTAAATACATTTTCATTAAAAGGAAATATTGTTATCATATATTGAAATCCAGTACCAAGTGCCCTAAATAAAACTATAATAGTAAACCTGTAACTGTTAATTATAAAGGTTCATCTGGGTATGACTAACAGTCATCTCACATCTCACTGGTGGTTTGCCTAATGTACTCTGGGCAACAGTACATTGTTCTTTTTTTTTTTTTAATTCTTTTTTAACGTTTTATTTATTTTTGAGACAGAGAGAGACAGAGCATGAACGGGGGAGGGGCAGAGAGAGAGGGAGACACAGAATCGGAAGCAGGCACCAGGCTCTGAGCCATCAGCCCAGAGCCCGATGCGGTGCTCGAACTCACGGACCGCGAGATCGTGACCTGAGCTGAAGTCGGACGCTTAACCGACTGAGCCACCCAGGCGCCCCAACAGTACATTGTTCTAAGTAATTTCTCCATCCTCAGGATTATAACACTCCTTAAAGGTCATCTACTGAACCTCCCTCCCCTATGCAATCCTGAAATAGCCTACACAGTGTTTTGATTGATACTCTCCTGCCTCATCTTGAACTTCTCTTATGAGGAAATGGAAAACCTTTTGCTTCTGACCAGAAGCTGCTATCACACATTCTTCTTTGCCCTTTGATGTTGACATAAGTATATAGCCTTTGAAGAACTTTTACTACTAGTGGAAACCAGACATTAGGCCACGGGGGTGTCCCCACCTTTGCACTTCCTTCTTTCTCCCTTGTCTTTTAACTTAGCCCTTGTAGAGAGAAGGAGAAAGGAGTGTCTGGGTAATGCTGGTATGTTGAAGAGTATGCACAGGATGGAAGTTTGATTTATGTGCTTCACTCCAAATGAAAAGCCAGGTACAAATGAGCTGAATCTAGTAGAAGGGGAAATGCTGTATGCAGATGTGCATGTCTTCTAGTCCAGCTGCCTTTCAGATCATTTCTGAATCTTCTGAGAAAAAGGAAGTGGAAGAGAAGGGAAGAGTCTGTAAGAAAGACCCAACAAAACCTTCGTAGGACATCAGTACATTAGCAAGCAAGCCTGCTTGTTTTTCTCTAACAAAGGGTATCACAAGGGCAAGAGGCACTCCCCTTCATCTACAAGAATACGTGGTGCGGCAGCTTTGGCATTTCAAGGGCCCTAGTGCCTCAGCTGTAGCAGCAGATAGTAGTGCCCAGCAGACATCCAGGTACTAAGGAGGGCAGCAGCAGCAGCCCCTGATGGGAGCAGATATCCCCTATGCTCTAATAATATTCAGGGGTCTTTTGTTAGAGGCTGAGTTCTGCGTGAGACATCAAGGCCAGAGCTGATAAAATCTGGGAGGGGTAGTGTGACTCTTTATACCCCCACAGGCTGGCAAGACCTAGGGAAGCTCAGGTTCCATGCAGTTCAGAGGAAAACTTTGTGCTAAGGCAGACAAAGCCAGTTCCAGACCTTGCAGAACAAGGGGTCCATACCCTTATAATGAAGGTGTCTTTCAAAGTTCTCAGAAAGGCCTTTAAAATATAATACATGGAAGCAAAGCCTGCAACAAAGACGTGGGCTGTCCTGCCCCATCATTATTGTGAATTAGCCACTTGATCACCAGCCATAACTTGAACACAGTGCGTACTGCAAATGGACCCAACTAATTGGAGGCCAGCTATTTGTTCGCTAGGGAGACAGAGCTATTAGAGTGATGTCTGGGTGAATTATTGAAGGGGAGGGATGCATTCATGGAACAAAATGGGTCCTCAAAATAGTTTCTTGTGTGATGGCTCAGAAAGAAAACTAGGACTGCAGCCCTTTACATGGCAGCAGTTACCATTTGCTAATGTCTGTCGCATCCCCACTGGAGTGGGGTCTGTCAGCAAGTTGCATGTTGACACAGGTGTTAGGGGAGGCTGGAGACAAGGAGGAAATAGGCTGGCAGCGCTGCTGTCAGGATCAGCACTGGGGTGGGGAAGTAGCCGCTTTTGGCTGGTAGAGGTGGGAGGAGAAGGAGCAGAAGCTTGCTGGGTTCTGTGTGTCTTCCACAGACAACACTCACCAGCCCAGCTGTGCCCGGAGGGCGTGGGATAATGCAGCCCTGGGCAGCCTCTGTGGGGAGAGGAAAGAGTTCTCGCAAAGCATGCCAAGGAGCTACTCTCTTTCCTCATTTTCTTGGGAGAAGAAAGGAATAATCATGAAAATCTATATTTGGTGAATTTTCCATGAGCCAGGCATTCACAATGATCTTGATAGGTAGGTATTAATAGTGGCCCTATTTTACAGATGAGGACAGTGAGAATCATTTACCCCTGCTTATTTTTTTTACAACACTGATCACAATCTTTAATCGTCTTGTTTGTTTGTACCCTTGTCTGTCCACTCCTGTAGAGTGTATACAGTATGAGAGAGGACTTTTGTCTCTTGTTCGCTGTGATATGTCCAAAAGCCTAAAAGTGTATGTGGCACATCACAGCTTCTCAATAGGTTATATCTTCTGTCAGGTCTGGGGTTTGATTTTACCTTACCTACAGACTCATAATTTAGCCTGTTGCTGTTTCATGGGTGCTGGAAGAAAACAGAAGACTCCTGGATCAGAGACAACAGACTGTGTTTCTCATAGCACAGCAAGCAGCATGAGCACTGGCCTGTCTGTGTCAGTTCCCCTTATCCCCAAATCCCACAGGGGCGACACAGAAGATCCCAGATGCACGCTTTACACATAGTCGGTTTACATCACAGCTGAGGGACACCGATCTTGGGGAACCCAGCATTTTATAGCAAGCAGTAAGCCTGCCTACTCTTTGTCCCAGAGGGTGACATTAACTCCTTCCACAAGATTGCTTGCTGCAAATATAACCTTGAGAAATGTCCAGATGAAGAGTGGTTATGGCCTTGCATTTTTGGCATAGCCAGCAAGAAATATAGAGGCATAACAGACCCATGGCAGAGTGTCTCTCAGCATCCTCTCCCTCCTTGCACTTCTGAACAATGTGTAGGCACTTGGCAGAACTGCCCTGTCTCTCTCTAATGCATAGGCCTTGTCTCTATATCTGGTTTAGACCATGAACTTATTGAGGACAATCCTCCTGTGTAATTACTCTTTATAGTCTTCATAACTGAGTGATTTGCATACAGCAGCTCCTTAGTAAACATCAAAGACCATGACAATAACAGCAGCAGCCTGTGGAGTCACAGGCTTAGGTTTGAATGTCAACTCTGATTCTAACTCATTTTATGGCCTTGGGCAGTTTGCTCTACTACTCTGAACTTGTTTTCTCATTTGTAAAATGGTTACAACACAAGGTACTTATTTTAGAGGGTTCCTGTAGTTTAAATGAATTTATCCAAATTTGGTGAATAGAAGAGTGTCTGGCATGGAATAAATATTTAATGAGTATTAGCTATTTATCATTGCTATTATTATTGAGCCTCTGTGTGCCAGGTGCTTTAATATTCAGGTTTTTAAAAATATACTCAAGCACAATAGTTGTTATCCCTTTTTTATACACAAAGAAATAGGCTCAGGTAGATGAAAGTAACTTTTTTTTTTTTTTTTAAATTTTTTTTTTTCCAACGTTTATTTATTTTTTTGGGACAGAGAGAGACAGAGCATGAACGGGGGAGGGGCAGAGAGAGAGGGAGACACAGAATGGGAAACAGGCTCCAGGCTCTGAGCCATCAACCCAGAGCCCGACGCGGGGCTCGAACTCACGGACCGCGAGATCGTGACCTGGCTGAAGTCGGACGCTTAACCGACTGCGCCACCCAGGCGCCCCTGAAAGTAACTTTTACACAGAGTAGCAGAATGGAGTTTTGAGTCCTCTGTGGTATTTCTGCTTCGTGAATTGAATGGTTTCATCTCTTCTGAAGGAGTGGAATGGCGAGCTTCCCCACTTAGGCCATTTCTTCACTGAAGTGCTTTGACCCTCAGCCACCACGGATCTTACAACCTGCCCCAGAAACCTGGCTTGGGGTAGAAGCTGAGAGGAAGAGAGAGGGCTGGCTTTCTGGGGAGCTGAGGGTGAGAACAGTGTGTTGGGGGAGGGCCAATGCAGAATGAAATCCAAATGCAGGTGATTTCACCAAGGCCAGGGAAAAATAACAGCTTTCTGGCAGAGAATGGAATCTCCGCCCACCAGAGGCCAGCAGGGGCTGGATCCCAGCAGCTGGGAGGACTTCTGCACTCCTTGCAGCCAGTTCTCAGGGATCCAATATATGCGTCTCTTTCTCCCGGGATTTGTGCAGAGAGAGGTGTAGGGAGGGGTACAGAGCAGATAACCCAACTCAAGGCCAAACAGATGCTCTCTTCTTGAAGGTGTTCAGGGTGACTCGATCTGCAACAGGGCCCCTTGTCACCCCTAATTTAGAGGCTTCATGTTGGGGGAGAGCTCATCCCCTTCTCCTAGGACCTGAGCCTGCTTCACTAAAAGCCATGTGTGCACTTTGTCCCAGATCTGAGCTTGTTGTGAAGGGCCTTTGAACTCTTCAAGCAACTCCAGGAAGTGGAAGAGGATCAAAGAGCATAAGAGAATCAAGGTTTAAGCTTCTTTTCAGGTCTAGTCTGGATGTACTGTGCAGAGGGAGGAGGCAGCTTCCTTGCCCAAGGGCATTCACACAAAGAGAAGAGCTGTGAGCCCTCACAAAGGACCACTTGCCCCATAAGTACCCAGGCGGAGGGGAGGTGGGGCTAATAACTTGAAGATTATTCGGCCCCCCTCAGACCCTCCAAATCAGAACCTCAGGGATCAGGTCCCAGCAGTTAGCATGTCATACAAGCCCCTCTGATGATTCTCTTGTACAAAAACATCTGAAGACAACTGGGCTAAGCTATGGGTTTTAGAGAGTTCCAATCCTGCCTCTACTACTTACCAACTGTGTGATCCTGGGCAAGCAATTCAACCTCTCGGAACCTTAGTCTCTTCCTTATAGAAGGGGATAATAGTACCGTCCTCGCAGTGCTGTTGGGAGGATTAAATGAGATAATATGTGCCTAATTAAAAATGGTAGTTCTTATTAAATGTCTGTCCCCCCACCCATGTGTTTTTTCTGCTTTCCCTTTTCAGTGGGAAACACAAACTTACTTTGCTCTACTTGATGCATCCCCCTTTCCTCTCACCATCAGGTATTTGGCACCTCTGAGCACTTGTTTAAAACAGGATTTAAAGCCTGGGCAAAGCAGAGGCTCCATATAGTGGTTCCAGATGCTTTACCATCTGACACACCTCCCTGAGAAGTGGCTACCTGGGCACTGTCCCTTTTCAGATTGCCTTTTGTCCCCTTCCTTCCCCCCAAATTAAAACTTCTGCATCCAGTACTCCTTCTCTGTATGGCTCTCCTGTCAGGGCTATGGCACCATGAATTAGTCATGTAGCTGCATAATAATGTGGCCTGTGTTATCAGTCTCTCGTGAGTTTGGTGAAAGGGAGCTAATCCTCATGAAGATCCCCTCTGAATGGGCTGACAAAATAGTTTGTTAACCTCTAACACTGAAAGCTGGCTCCTGGACCCTAGGTGGTCCTGTGGAGGCATAGGGCACACAGAGGCATAGCCTCTCTGTGTTACCTCTTAACCATAGCATATTCAGTAATGCCCCACAACTCTGACTTCGGCATGCTTCACTGACTTCTCCCTTCGGTTTTGTCCCCTTGGTGTTCATTTGAACCTGATCTCATCTAGATTCTTTATTTAATGAATACTTAATGAGCTAAGAAGGGTGCAGTTGGTTTCCGCTGTAGAAGGCTTGTCCCTGTTATTCATAAGATATGAAGAACTATTTGACTTTTTGAACCAGGAATTAATGCTGGATGCATATTACGATTACCTGGTTAGCTTAAAAAAAAAAAAAAGATTCCTGGGACCTACTCCCTGAGATTCAAATTTAATTGATATCAGTAGGTTTTAAAAGCACACTACTCAAGTGGTTCTAAATGTATAGCGAGGGCTGGGAGCCACTGCTTTAAACTATGTGAATTTGCTCATTCTACAAATCTTGAGTGTTTATCATGTGCCAGGCACTGTTATAGGCTCTGGGAACACAGCTTTGAAGATAACCAACAGACAATATAAAACTAATATAACACTCTCTATTAATTAAAAAAAACAACAGAGGGGCACCTGGCTGGCTTAGTCAGTGGAACATGTGACTCTTGATCTCAAGGTCATGAGTTTGAACCCCACGTTGGGTGTAGAGTTTACTTTAAAAAAAAAAGAAAGAATTTTTATTATTTATTTATTTATTTATTTTTTTTCAACGTTTATTTATTTTTGGGACAGAGAGAGACAGAGCATGAACGGGGGAGGGGCAGAGAGAGAGGGAGACACAGAATCGGAAACAGGCTCCAGGCTCCGAGCCATCAGCCCAGAGCCTGACGCGGGGCTCGAACTCACAGACCGCGAGATCGTGACCTGGCTGAAGTCGGACGCTTAACCGACTGCGCCACCCAGGCGCCCCAGAAAGAATTTTTAAAAAACCATAAAGGGGCACCAGGGTGGCTCAGTCAGTTCAGTGTCCTACTTTAGCTCAGGTCATGACGTCGTGGTTTGTGAGTTCGAGCCCCTCATTGGGCTGTCTGCTGTCAGTGTGGAACCTGCATTGGATCCTCTGTTCCCCTCTCTCTCTGCCCCTCCCTGGCTCCCACACCAGGGGGATGTTTATTTATTTATTAATGTTTATTTATTTATTTATTTATTTTTTTTTTTTTTATAAATTTTTTTTTCAATGTTTATTTATTTTTGGGACAGAGAGAGACAGAGCATGAACGGGGGAGGGGCAGAGAGAGAGGGAGACACAGAATCGGAAACAGGCTCCAGGCTCTGAGCCATCAGCCCAGAGCCTGACACGGGGCTCGAACTCACGGACCGCGAGATCGTGACCTGGCTGAAGTCGGACGCTTAACCGACTGCGCCACCCAGGCGCCCCAATGTTTATTTATTTTTGAGAGAGAGAGACAGAATGCAAGTGGGTTAGGGGCAGAGAGAGAGGGAGACACAGAATCCAAAGCAGGCTCCAGGCTCTGAGCTGTCAGCACAGAGCCCGACGCGGGGCTTGAACTCAGGAGCTGTGAGATCATGACCTGAGCCGAAGTCAGTTGCTCAACTGACTGAGCCACCTAGGTGCCCCAAATATATGTTATTTTCATATGATGATAAATACAATATGAAAAATAAAGTAAGGAAGGGGGAGATAGGGGATGGCAGGGGTGGGTGTTGCATTATGCATTTTGGATTGGGTGGTTGTTTTCGTCCCTTCAGGCTGCTATTAGAAAAAATACCACAGACTCGGTGGCTTAAACAACAAGCATTTATCTCTCAATGTTCTAGAGTCTGGGAAGTCCAAAATTGAGGCACTGGTAGATTTGGTGTCTGGTGAGGATCCTCTTCTTGGTTCACAGCTGTCATTTGGCTGTGTCCTCATGTGGCAAAAGGGGTGAGGAAACTCTCTGGGGTCTCCTTTATAAGGACACTAATCCCATTCATGAGGGCTCCACACTCATGATCCAGTCACCTCCCCCCAAAGGCCCTGCCTCCTAATACCATCGCACTGGGAGTTAGGATTTCAACATAGACATTTTGGCCAGGGGACACAAACACTTAGTTCAAAACAGTGGTCAAGGAAAACTTCACAGGGAAAGGGACAATTAATGAAGACCTGAAAGAGGTTGCTGGAGTGAACCATGCAGATATATGGAAGAGTATTCTTGGCAGAGGGAATAGCCAATTCAGAGAGCTCAAGTCCAGAGGTCGCTTGCCGTTCTAGGAAAAACAAGGAGCCTCCTGTAGCTGGAGGGAAGTGAAGGGGAAAGCGGTTGGGGGTGGGCAAGTTGCTTAGGGCCTTGTAGGCCCTGGGTCAGGACCAGGACTTTTAGTGTGAGTGAGATGAAAAGACATTGGATGAGCAGCATCACGGGCTGCAGGGAAAGAGACTGTGGATCAGTGGCCTGTACGTGGAGGATGGACTGGTGGCAAGGATGGAAGGAGGGAGGCTACGTTGGGGGTTGGGGGAGTAATCAGATTTGCCTCCGGTGTTCTTGTCTGCTCTTATCCTCTCCCCTTGTGGGGATGGGGGAGTGGTGAGATTCGTGACCCTGGACTTTGTGCCACAAGGGTAAAGGGGGAAATAAATCAGATATGAAAGTGTGCCCAACATTTGCAGATGTGTTTGCTATAGGCTAAGAGCCAAACACACCCTGGCAACTTGAATCTCTCCCTCTTTTGTCCCTTATTCTACCTCAGAAAATGCTCCCAATCTATTCCTTGAGGATTCTTAGGCATGTCCCCCTCCTCCCCCAGCTCAGTATGACCTAGGTCTTTTGTCCTGTTTTACCTCCTGCATTTGACAGAGAAAGAGATAAAGACTTCTGCATTGATGTGAGTGGAGATCTTATTATAGCAGCCACCTGTGAAACAGCGGCGGGAGGTAGAGATGCTTAATGTGTAAAATGTTCATTGTCCTGGAAAAAATCAATACCAAAATGTGGACTTAATGGCACCCCTTGGGGAATGGGAGTCTGGGCAGTGTGATATTCTAGTTAATTGAAAGGTAACCCATTCCTCACCCCTGCTTTCCCCCACTTTTCTTCACATTAGCTCTTGTGTCTGAGTATAAAAATAATGGTTTTTACTGGGCCCTTATAAAGGGCTGCACTATGCTAGGTGTTTTATAGACATTGTCTTATGTAATCCCTGTAATCACTGATGATGCAGACTTATTGCTCTCCCCATTTGAAAGTTGAAGAAGCTGAGGCTCGGAGAAAGTAAATTACTCGCCCAAAGTGTCCCAGCTCATAAACGGCCAAGCCAATCTGTCTGATGCTGAGGATCAGCCTCAGCAATCAGCGTTTGTCCTTCATAGAGGCTATTGTGACTGGTTTTGGGGGCTTTAGACGGGGCCTGAGCGTTACCATGTGGGTAGTCTAGGGAGACGGCTCAGGGCAGCAATGCAGGCAGAGAGGGAAGTCAGGAGCTTGGGAGGTGCCATGGAAGCCTTGGGAATGAGGTGCATTTATTATTTTTTAAAAAGTAAGAGACCCAGCATCAGCTCATTTTCTTATTGTTATGCTCTTGCAGTGGACTGCAGACAAGCAATGTTCATCGAGAACAGTGTTATGTTACTATAAGCATTAAACCTCCTTAATTTAGTTACCTAGTTTTTATTTGGGGTGGGGGGGATGCAAGGAAACCAACCTGAAATAGCTTTAAATCCAAAATTCAGACTATTTGCATGGGCGCATGAGTGGCTCCGTCAGTTAAGGGTCTGACTCTGGTTTTAGCTCAGGTCATGATCTCACGGTTTTGTGAGTTCGAGCCCCGCATCAGGCACCCCACTGACAGTGTGGAGCCTGCTTGGGATTCTCTGTCTCCCCCTCTCTCTGCCCCTTCCCTACTTGTGCTGTCTCTGTTTCTCTCAAAATAAATAAACTTTAAAACAAACAAACAAAACAAAATCCAGGCTATTTTCAATAAATATCATTTCATTCCTTTCAGTCACATTTACTGATATGAGCTAATGCTAACAAAGTGTCAAAGTGAGACCTATTTTAATAAACAGATAAGAAAAATTGTATTCATTGTCCTACACAGATGGAGTCTTACATAGTTTAAAAATGTCTGAAAATGTTTACTTTCTTCCAGAGGATTCAAAGCTCTTTTTGCCATTTAGTTTATCCTCCTTATTTGGTTCACAAAGCCAGTTTTCACAGACCAGTGAATGATACCTTGATCTCCGCTCCTCTCAATTACTGCAACATTTGAATGAGAAGTTCTGTGCTGGATAGCTTGCCTCTCCCCCTCCAGCTCTTCTCTCCATCCTTCTCCACCCTGCACTCGGCCTCTGGAGGCTGTCCTGTAGGGATGACATCAAGGGCCTCTGCTTCTTTAGTTGGGCCTGGATGGTAATGGCATCCCCAACTCCTGTCACTAGCCCCGGGCACCCGCACCTTTATAAATAGTCCATTTACTAACCTTCTCTTTCCAAAATACTTTCCTTGAGTATGCCATCTAATTCCTGAGGGGACACTGACTCATGCAGGTTTTGAATGATGTCTGTATCTTTATTTCACCTATGGGTCTGAAACCGATTTCAGGGTGATATAATCAACTACCAATTTGAACGTACAAAGCTCCATACAAGTCCGGTGATTGGGTAGTGATTGGCCATCGGATTTCTGTGACATGAGTTTTAGGAATCTGGATACAGAGAGATTGTGACTGGGAAAAAGATAGGACCAGAGCAAAGGGTGATGGTGACTAGTCTGGCCTCTTTGTTTCCCTATCAAGATCCTTCTAGCCAGGCTTGTGTCTCAGGCATGGAGTTAAGGCAGGAGAGCCCTGTCAACTGGATTCAATGCCTGCAACTGGTCTAAGGAGTAAAGTAGAAACATCTGGCGTAAGTAAGGGGCTTAGGAAAGGAATCTCGGTCAAGAATCAAACAGACAGCATGACCCAGGAGAACACTGGATTGTAAACCGAGGGAAGACGTTGGGACTACCTTGTTCATTGCAATGTGATTACCTGTCTCATTAGTCCCTCGCCAATAGACTGGCAGATAGCAGGCAGTCTATAAACATTTGAATGAATGAATGAATGCTGGAGGATAAAAGAGCATGATGACTGAATACACAAAGAAGTTAGGGGGCTACCCTAGGGAGAATCCTAACTCAGGTATCAAGATCCATATTTGGGAATAAATGGTAATTTGCCTTCCATGGCTAGGAAAGCCCCAGCTGTGCACTACACATAATCCTTTGGGCAAGTTAGACTGCTGGAGCCAAGGACCAGAACCCACAGTCAGTTTGGCCACTACTAGTTATTTTTAAGTTTATTTATTTAGTTTGAGAGAGCATGAGATGGGGGGAGGGGCAGAGAGAGAGGGGGAGAATCCCAAGCAGGCTCCATGCTGTCAGCACAGAGCCTGACACGGGGCTTGCAGGGATCAATCCCAGAAACTCCAAGATTATGATCTGAGCCGAAGCCAGCAGAGGTACACTTAACTGACCAAGACACCCAGGTGCCTCTGGCCACTGCTAGTTTTAAATAGAGAAGAAGAGCAAATGGGGATCTGATTTGATGAAGGTCTTCTTGGGGCATAAGTAGCTATTTGAAAAAGTAGGGAGGTTTTTTCCTACTGAAAACAAAATGTACTCATATAGTCTCTTTTACTAGAGACATGGGACATATCATTTTCAGGCATTCTTGCCTAAAAACACAAGATCACATGGAAGATCTAGTTGCAGATTTGTGCCTTATAGTTCTTTTGACACTTGTACTGGCACAGCCAGTGGTTTTACTTGAGTATAATGTAAAAAAAATAGGGTGTAATGTGCAAGTGAAATGTTTTGGGGTTTTAAAAGTGAGGGGCGCCTGGGTGGCTCAGTCGGTTATGGGTATGACTCTTGATTTCGGCTCAGGTCATGATCTCATGGTTCATGAGTTCGAGCTCCACGCTGTTAGCATGGAGCCTGCTTGGGATTCTCTCTCTCCATGTTTCTCTGTCTCCTCCCCTCCTCTCAAAAATAAATAAATAAACTTTAAAACAAAAAGTGAGTGTGCATGTGATTAGAGGATCTTTGTTTTATCATTTCTTCTTAGGTCTCTTGAGGACTTCTTCTTGGCAATGATGGTGGGGGAGAGGGACACTTAAAGTCACACCCTGTGCTATAAATTAAGAAGGCAAATTACAGTACTGGAAGGCTGGATGTGTTAGATATATCAGATATTGCATCTGGAGAGCCTCTCCGAAATTCAGATACCTCCCTATCTCCACATTGATCAGAATCAGTTGGGAATCACCAATTTAAACTTTGTATCAATTTGGACCAGCCTCTTTCCTTCCCACTATCTGAAATGGAAAGTTACCCTGAATTCCATGAAGCATGAAAAATGGTGTGGGAGACGTTGGGTCAGTGAGGTTTTAGGCTCAACCAGTGGTAACAGATTATGGTGATCCAAAGTGAATTGTTCCTTTCCACTCAACCCCTGAATTTTTTAACATTTCAGGTCAGCCTTGGTAGCTAGAGTTGGTGGGAGAGAGCACCTTCACATCCCTGCTGAGCACCAGCTGACAAAAAAAAAATGAGATCATGTCTTTCTTTTACACAATTTTAATGTAATCCTCACTAGCATTAGCGAAAATTGCTTTTTGGTGGCTGGAGGGAAGCAAAGAGCACTCGACTGTCTTAACATCCTCATCCCTGACAGCCTCTGTTAAAATGGAAAATTATTGCGTTGGGAAGATCAGCTTCAGAGACTCTGACAGAGGGCAGCAGGTTCAAATCAACCTTGATTAATCCATCTTCCTTGAAAATTGGCTGTGTAAAATGGTCAAGGTCATAAGGAGACACTTCACTCCCTGATCCTGTTCACAGAGTGATTGTTCTGTCTTGTCCATGTAGAACACTAAATGTGCCATAATTATGGTGGGGGGAAGGGATTCAGAAAAGGAAAAGGAAGGGACGGGAGGGAGGGAGAAGAGTTTTGGGAGCAGAGATGAAAGTAAAAGAGAGCGGATGCGAAAAAAGTAAGAGGTGACAAAAGAAATGAAAGGTGGGGGAAAAGGTGGTTATAATTCAGCCCCAGCAGGGTATTGATAGAGCCTCCAGGGCATGCTGGGAGCACACTCTAGGGAACTGAGGAATAAAACCTAGATTAGGAGGAAGGGGAAAATGGTATAAAATCTGGCTTCTTGGGATGTGGGGGAAGCTGACAGTGCAAATATCACGTCCCAACGGGAAGGGGACAGTTTTACTCTCGTGGAGGCTCTGGGACTCTGTACTTATGGGAAGTATGACAGGAGTGCATTTTGGGGAGTACAAGGCCAAGATGGTGACAATGCCCATTTCTGTACCTGTTTGCTTAGGAGTTTGGTCGGAAAGGGGCCAGTCTAGCCCCATGATTAGCATCGTATGGGGTGGGGCTTAGGGGAGACAGAAGCTGCCAGTGCCCACAAGTCCTAGGTAGGCATGGAGAGGCCAGTGGCTCAGGTATCTGTGCTGTTTAGGGGGCCTTCCAGCCGAAGAGGGCTACAAAGAGGCTGTGTTTGGCACTGGCTGAGCTGAGTGGTTCCCAGGACCTTGGCAGCTGTGGGTGCTTCTCCCGGGTCTGCTGTGGGACAGGTGCCGCTGGAAGACCCCACCCGAATTTCAGGCTAGGACAGGATGAGAATTGTATTTGGAGGAGAGTGAGTCTAAGAGAAGGAACAAGGTACAAGAGAGGGGAGGCATGGAGAAAAAAAAGCTGGAATAAGGGAAAAAAAAAACCCAGTGTGTAAAAAATATGTTTTAGAATCATAGATTCAGGAAACTGGAGAAAAGGAAAGATCCTTATGGCAAGAGAAGGAATGAGCAAAGCGTCCTTCCTTCTTCACCTTCCCACCATTGAACCTGTTACTGATGCCTGAAAAAGTCTTGTTTTCTATGGATGGTTTATGGGCAGAACAGTTTTGTGTATTCTGCGCTAATTCGACCTTGAGTGATTTCTTGTGCCTCAGTGGTGGCATACTGCATATTCTAGTTCTAAGTGTCCTAAAAGCTATTGCTCAGATACCATCCCATGTACTGTATCTAGGATTTTTCTGCATCATGTGATGGTGGTGGTACTAGAGCGCTGAAGACACCAAGTGAATGGTTTCTGGACCCTCACCCTTTCACATACACGAATCAATTTCAACGTGATCAAAGGAAGTGGTCTGCCCAGCCAGCCTGGCCCTGCCTGTGTATATGGGTCCCTTCCTGCTCCACTAATCAGGATCCTTTTAAAAGATTTGCCTACTCAGTTAGCTGTTCTCCAGGGTGGTGAGGTGTGGCTGGCCTCTCTTGCCAGATGTGCTAGCTGCTTGTAGCACCCCAGGGAGCCAGGTTTTAGTGGCTGCTTACTTGCTATTTCTGAAAGGATTGGATATGTCTGTATTCTGTGCTTTATGTGTTGCTTCTGGCTGCTTGCAGAGGTGGAGAGAGCCAAACGCCACGGATATTTGTCTAAGGTGGTTGTTACCCACAATCTCTGATGTCAAGGGAGGCAAAATTAATGCTAAAAGCAGGAAGAGTCCCTTGTTGGCCTTTGGAATGCACTTGGCTGTACTTGATTCATTCCATATGTTTGGTAACCTTCCTGAGCTTATTGGAACACTTAATAGCATTTTAAGCTCTTTCCTAGTAGAAGGAAGAGGTTACTCCCCTTTCCATTGGTAGTCAGCAAGCACATTTCTGGAACTATGTGCTATAGTGGAAAAAGGACTGGATGGAGGGGCAGAGCACTAGTTCTATCAGGTATCAACCTGGTGAACTTGGACACCTGGGTCTCAGTGTTCTCATCTGTGAAATGGGAATGTTGGGATAGTGTAAGTGTTTCTCAAACTTCCACATGCGTTGGAATCACCTGGCGGGCTTGTTACAGCACGGCTTTTTAGGTCCATCACTCACGAGTTTCTGATTCAGGTGGAGCCTGAGAATTTGCACTTCTGTAAATTCCCAGGTGATGCCGACATGGTTGCTCTGGGGAACCACACTTTGAGAACAATTGGACTAGACGATATCACCAAGACTGTCTCTTTCTTAAATGTTGTGGTTGTGTAACTCTGTGGAGCATGGAGCACGGTGGAGAGTAGCCAGAGAGAATGGACGGCCGGCTCTGAGCCTGTTTTTTTTTTAAATAAATTTTAATGTTTATTTCTTTTTGAGAGAGAGAGAGAGAGAGAGAGAGAGAGAGAGAGAGAGAATGAGTGTATGAGTGGTAGAGGGGCAGAGAGAGATGGAGACACAGAATCTGAAGCAGGCCCCAGGCTCCAAGCTGTCAGCGCAGAGCCTGATGCAGGGCTTGAACTCATGAACCGTGAGTTCATGACCTGAGCCGAAATCGGACACTTAGCCAACTGAGCCACCCAGGCGCCCCTGAGCCTGTCTTTTAGTCAGAGTTAGAGGTAGCCCAGGGGCACTGAAAATTAGTTCTTTTCCCAGCCCTGAGCCTGAAATCTGTACCAGAAGTCTCTTGGTTGGCTTTCGGTCCCTCTTAGAACATAAATATGCTACCGGGGAAGAGAAGGCAGATACTTACCAGTCATTAGTTTCCTGAATTCAGTCCTGTCACTCAGCAGGTCCTGTAGGACTGGGATAGAGGACAGACAAGATTTAACTAGGTAAGACAAGGGCTATAGCAAAGCTTGTTTCTTGGAGAAGGCCAGCCTAGGTAAGGTATAGTGGTGGCTCTGGCTAGCATGAGGACAGTAGGGACCTAGGGGGTTGAATGGTGATGAAAACCAACCTATTTTAACCAGGTGATCTTGGAAGCAGTGTATATTACAAGAATATAAATGCTGATAGTTATTGGAAAAGTAAACTAATACTTACCATACAGTCTGCAAAGTTCTAGAAGAGAAGAAAATAGAAGATAGAGGAACTACACAAAGCAGAACTGTTTCATAAAGTCTAGCATCAGTGATTTCCTTATCTACCCACTTTTATTTATTGCAAACTCACTGTGTGCCAGATACTACACTAGATGCTTCATGTGAATCGTTACATCTAACATTCACAAAAATCATACAAAATATTATTAACTGACTTTTATATATGAGGAAACTGAGATCCAGAGAGGTCAGGTGGCTAGCTCATGGTCACACAGCTGGTAAGTAGCAGAGTTAGGAGTAAAACGTCTAATACTAAAGGTAGAAACTTTTTAAAAAAATACTTATTTTTGAGAGAGAGAGAAAAAAAAAGAGAGAGAAAGAGAGAGAGAGTACTTGAGAGCAGGGGAGGGGAAAGAGAGAGGGAGACAGAGGATCCGAAGTGGGCTCTGTGCTGACATCAGAGAGCCTGATACGGGGCTCAAACTCACAAACCATGATACCATGACCTGAGCTGAAGTGGGACGCTTACCTGACTGAGCCACCCGGGCACCGCACCAAAGGTAGAAACTTTAAAGATCAACTTTATTGAGTAATAATTTACATATTATAAACTGCACCCATTGAAAGTACACAATTTAATGAGTTTTGGCATATGAATATACTTGTGAAACCACCACCATGATCATAATATCGAACATATATATCACTTCTAAAACCTTTCTCCTTCTATTTTGTGGTCCATCCCTGCCCCTGCTCAGCCTCGGGAAACTACTGATCTGGTTGCTGGTGCTCCAGACTAGAATACATTTCCTAGAATTTTATATACATTATGTAGTATTTTTTTGGTCTATCTTCCTTCACTCAGAGCGCTTTGAGATTCATCTGTATTGTTGCATCTATTAGCAGTTCATTCCTTTTCATTGCTGAGTAGTATTTCATTGTAGGGATATATCACAGTTTTTATTCATTCACTTGTTGATGGAGATTTTTCCCTCGGTTTTTGGTTGTCATGAATAAAACTCTGTGAATATTTGTGTACAAGTCTTTGTGTGGACATATATTTTTGTTTTCTTAGGGAAGTGACTTTCAGTATCAGCTCTGATATGTGTAAAGAGATTGGAGGTCCCTGCTCCCATCCTTACAGGAAAAACTGGGCAAGCTGAAAATCAATGACTTTATTTGGATCCATCAGAGAACTAAGGTCAGAGGGCAAATTGCTACCCCCAAATTTGGAGAGACAGGTCCGTAGGGAGAAAAACAGCATTTGAGATTTGCTTACATGGAGCAGAAGTCACTGGACTCCATAAATAGTAGGACCACTTACGTGGCTAGTAATTTTGACAAATTACTGGACTCTGTATGTGGGCTGGCATGAGAGTGAGAAACTCCTGGGGGCCACAGTTACAGGTGGACCCCCACACTTGCATGAGTTTTCCCTCCAGGAACTCCACCAGGCTCTCAAAGTGAGGATCTGAGAAAGGTGCCCTCCTAGCCCTGGCTGGGGAAGAAGAGGAGCCATTGCAACACACACCTGAAGCCTGCTCCATGACAAAGTCCTCCTTTCCAGGGAAAAACTTTTACCATTGGGTGATACTGAAACTGTACCCCACCTGGGAGAAGGGCCTTGCTCCCTACCCCCAATCCAACTGACTCTAGAATGCCTATCACAATTAAGACAAACAAAAACAAAAACACTAAGACAGTCATGAGGGGACAGGGTTTCAAGGAAATAGATTGGGAATGGTGCAGCTAGGGCAGGGACCGGGGGACAGGGTGGGGAAAAAAGCTATACCCCTGGATGAGAGGCAGAAATGTTTGTGAAGGCCATATCCAAGAGATGCTGGACCACTAAAAGACCGGGACTTAAACAGAAGAGTGTAGAACGGCCCCCTCCACACCAAACTCCTGCCACATCAACCAGCCTCCAGTATACTAAAAGGGGGTTACAGCTGAAAGAGCCACGAGGCACAGATGCTCTCTAAGGAGGAGTACTTGCGGAAGATCAAAGTTAAGGAGAGACAAAAATAAGGGCACTAGAAGAATTTGAGGCCTTTAGTACCTATAGTTATAACACACCTTAAACACACTCTAGTTTCTACCATATTAACATAAATACACTAAAAATCTATTTGCTTTGTTTCCTATTAACATAACATGGCTAGTGTTCAGCCCAAAATTGCAAGGTATGCCAAAAAGCAATTAAGTAATTTGAAGAGAAAAAGTAACCGTCAAAACCAAATTCATATATGACACAGGATTTAAAATATTTAAAGCATTTAATTTAGGGTCATCTGGATGGCTCAGTCGGTTAAACGTCTGACTCTTGATCTTGGCTCAGGTCTTGATCTCACAATCATGAGTTCGAGCCCCATGTTGGGCTCTGTGCAGAGTGTGGAGACTGCTTATAAATAAATAAATAAATAAATAAATAAATAAATAAATATTTAATTTGAAGTAACTGTGAGAATTTAAAGTAACTATGATATGTTAAGGACTAATGGAAAAAGTAGACAACATGCAGGAACAGATGGGTAGTGTAATCATAGAGATGAAGATTATAAGAGAATCAAAAGGAAATAACAGTACAAGAAATAACACCAAAGACAAATGAAGAATGCTTCTGATAGGCTCATTGCCAAACTTCACACAGCTGAGGAAAGAATCAGTGAACGTAAAGATAGGGCAGAGGAAACTTACCAAACTGAAATACAAAGAGAAAAAAAGTAATGATTAATAATAATAATAATAATAATAAATAGCAAATTTAAGAAATGTGTTACAGTATCAACGGGTGTAACATTTCTCTTAAGTAAGTACCTATGATAGACAGAATTCTAATATGGCCCCCAAGATTCCTGCTCCCTCGTCTATGTATCCTATATAATTCCCTTTATTGAATGTGGTTGGGCCCTGTAAATATGGTGGGAGATCATGCCTATGATTAGGTCACATGATATGGCAAAGGTGAAAGGATTTTGCAGTTAAAGTCCCTAGTTGGTTGACTTTGAGTTAATCAGATGGAGATTATTCTGGGTGGGCCTGACCTAATCAGGTGAGCGCTCTTAAAAGCGTGTCTAATAGAGAGGCAGTCTTTTGGCTTGCAAGAAGCAAACTGCCATGAATTATGCAACTGCAAAGATATGAATTCTGTAGACAACCACATAATCTTGGAAGAGACCCCAAACTCAGATGTAATTGCAACTGTGGACAACACCTTGATTGCAGCCTTGTGAAATCCAGAATAGAGCACCCAGTTAAGCCACACCCACACTCCTGAACCGTGAGAAATATAAGATTCCAAGTTTGTGTTGTTTTAAGCTACTATGTTGGTAGTAATTTATTATGCAGTGTAGAAAAATTAATGCAGTACCTATGGATTGAATTCTGGGGTCACATGATAATTGTGTATTTAACTTTGTAAGAATCTGCCAGTTTTCCGAACAGGTTGTATCTTTCTATATTCCCACCAGCAACATATGAGAGTTTCATTTGCCAACATTTGTTTGGTATTGTCCATCTTCTTAATTGTAGCCATTGTAGTGGGTATGGAGTAGTAGCTCATTATGGTTTTAATCTGTGTTTCCTTTTTTTAAAAGTTTTAATATTTAAGTAATCTCTACACCCCATGTGGGGCTCGAACTCATGACTCTGATATCAAGAGTTGGAAGCTCTTCTGACTGAGCCAGCCAGGCACCCCAGTCTGCATTTCTTTGTTGGCAATATTTTCATGTGCTTATTGGCTATTCATGTATCTTATTTTTTCAAAAAAGTTTATTTTCGGGGGACAGGGCAGAGAGAGAGAGAAAGAGAGAGAGAGAATCACAAACTAGGCGCCACACACTCAGTGCAGAACCTTATGAGGGGGTTGAACCCATGAACCATGAGATCATGACCTGAGCCAGAGTTAGATGCTTTTCTGACTGAGCCACCCAGGTGCCCCCATTCATGTATCTTCTTTTGGGAAGTGTCTGTTCAAATATTTTGCCCATGTCTTTATTTATTTATTTATATTATTCTTTATATACTCTGTATAAATGTCCTTTGTCAGCTTTATATAATGCAAATATTTTCTCTCATTCTGTGGCTTGAGTTTTCCTTTTCTTTTTTAAACTTTTTTAACGTTTGTTTACTTTTGAGAGAGAGAGCCCAAGTGGGGGAGCGGCATAGAGAGAAGGAGACACAAAATCCTAAGCAGGATCCGGGCTCTGAGCTGTCAGCAAAGAGACCGACGTGGGGCTTGAACTCACGAACGGTGAGATCATGACCTGAGCCAAAGTCAGACACTTAACCGACTGAGCCACCCAGGGGCCCCAAGTTTTCCTTTTCTTAGTGGGGTCGTGAACCAGGTGAGAGTAAGTTATATATATCATCATGATCATACAGTGGATATTCACAAGAATAAGAATATTCTCTTACATAACCACAGTATAATTATCAACTTCAGCGAATTTAACACAGATACAATATTTTATCTAATTTACTGATGCTGTGCCAAGTTTTCCAGTTGATTAAGTAGTGCTCTTAATAGCATTATTTGCCCCTCCAGTACAGGATCTGATCTAAAGTCAGGTTCCTTTTAGTTGTTGTGTCTCTTTAGCCTCTTTTAACCTGGAATATTTCCATAGCCTTTGTTTTTTTATAGCATTGACATTTTCAAAGAATAAAGTCCTTTTAAAAAATAGAACATTTCTCATTTTGGGTCTGTCTAATGTTTCCTTATGGTTAGATTCAGGGTATGTGTCCCTAGCATGAAAACTACTTCAGTGGTCCTGGGTCCTTCTCAGGGCATCACAGAGGCACGTGATATCCATCTGCCCCTCGTTGGTAATGCTAATCTTGCTCACCTGGTCGAAGTGTTATCCAATTTCTCTAATGTATGCTTACAGATTTTTTCCCTGGCAAATAATAAGCAATCTGGGAATAGTGTTCCAGGCAAAGGGTATAGCAAGTATAAAGGCGCTGAATCAGGATTATGCCTATCATGGTGGAAAAACAGGATGGAAGCAGTATGGCTGAGGCAGAGTGAGTGAGGGTGCAGACAGTAGGGGAAGAGGTCAGAGAGGTAAGAGGTGGCTGACCGTAAGAGCTCTGGAGGCCATTCTAAAGAAGTTGGCTTCATACTGGCCAAAACAGGGAGCTACTGAAGGTTAAGAAGGGAGCCATTTGTCATTTTTTGTTTGGTTATTGCTATTAGTATTTAAGGACCCCAAGTTTGGAGGGCCCAGGTTTCAGTGAAGCAATCCATTCCCAGAATTGGGCAGCAAGTGGATACTTGAATTAAGGGACAAGACAGAAGCCAAAAGAAGGGCTGGGACCCAAGATCTTAGGTGGACCAACAGGATGGGGTGGTGAGCTCCTGAGCACTGTTAGAGGGCCCCTTTGGACTTCCTGCCATTGGTCTGCAGGAGAGTTAGAATCCAAGTGTGGCTCAGCCTGTGGATGGGAGCAGTGATCCGTTTGGGAGGAGATAGGGGCCTCAGGGATCCAGAACCAGGCTGGTCCTGATCTCCAGCAGCTGACCCTGTTTTCTAAGGTGAGAACCCAACAAATTTGATTTGTCTAGCTATCCTCCTGGTAGAAGTCCAGTTGCTTCCTCTCTCATGCCAAGTACTCATTCCCACTTTCCACTCCCTCTCTCAATCTCCAAATGTGTAACAGGTACCAATTGTGTATCAGATGACACCTATCCGTGGAAACAGGTCCTTGGGGATAATGCCTTGCTGTTGTTAGCCAACCTTTTAAGCAGTGATTTAATGATACTCATTCCAGGATCAACTAATAACTAGTAAGGGCCATATTTTTAGGTGGGGTAGAAGGTGAGAAGGGTGTGGGGGATGAGGGGTTTTCAGTAGATACAGTATAGGGTGGAGATCAAGAGTTTGGGCTTTGGAGGTAGACTGCGCTCAAATCCCAGCTCTGCCACTTATTAGCTGTGTGCTCTTGGGAAAGTCCCTTAACCATTTTGTTTCTGTGTTTCTTCATCTTTAACATGCAGGTAATAATAATACCTATCTTATAAGATTTTTGTGAGCACTTAATGTGTTGATATATGTAAAGTACATAGAACAGAGCCTGATATTAGTTATTACTTGTAAATATTAGCATTATCATTATTAATGCCCATCTTTGATGGCATGGTTCAGATGCAAGGGATCCACAGTTACTCCTTGTTCTTCCTTTTCTTCCATCCTTAGGAAGAGTCCTGGGGCCCAAGAGCCTGTGGGCTAGACTGGCAGGTTCCTCAGTTCCAGCTGTGCAGAGCAGCTGGGCATTAAGGGTGTGCAGGACTCAGGAAGCCTTGCCAAGCCTGCAGACAAAACATAAGTCAGTGAAAGCATCGTTTGTAAATTACATCAGCTGCAGATCCCTGGGTGAGTTCAAAAGGGGAGAAAAAAAGACTCCATCTATTTAACTCTTCTCTCAGTCCACTCAAATGATCACCTCACTTCTCAGAACAATCACAGTGCATTTGTATCTCTTTATATCTCAGTCCTGATGAACTGCACTTGGCATCCCCAAACTCCCAAAGACCTTCACACTCTCAGAGTCAAACCCAAGGCTTTCTTCCCTCTGGCTACCCTTCTTGGATGCAATAAAGATGGAAGAAGATATACTTTGTTTTTTGTTTAACTTGTTATTATGGGAAATTTCAAGCATATAATGTAGCAGATGGTGCTCCCATAGCATCCCCCCTGCCATCCGTCTCTGATTTTAGCCACAGCTCTAACAGCCAGTGCCAAGCAAGCTTGGACCGATCTCGTGGTGACAGTATCCTACCTTCAGTATGTTACTCTTCTTTCTACTTTCTGCCCCAGGCCCTTTTCCTATACTCTGGGTAGCCCACAGCCATTGTGGATGGACGAATGTGTTTTTCTCCCATGCTTTAGGTAGTCAGTCTTGGGAGCCATTCTGTATGCCTCTCAGATTGTCCTAGCATCTTTGAGTCTCCACTGCCCACAGTAGTGACCTCAACAGCATTCTTATATTTTCCACCTTCTCTCTTTCACTCTTCCAACTCCCTTAATCCTGCTCCCTGGAATCGAATCCCAAATAAACTACCAGCACCCACGTCTTTGTCTTAGGCTCTGCTTTTAGGGAGTCTAAACTAAGAAATATGTAAAAGTAGATAGAACTGTATAATGAATCTTCTTGTACTTCTTACCCAGCTCAACAATGATCATCTCGTAGCTAATCTTATTTTATCTATACCTCACTCTTAGCCCCACTGCCAGATTATTTTGAAGCAGATTCAAGACACCATATAAAGATGCACTTGAAGCTTCCCTGAACCCCCTTTCTAGTCTGGAGGGTAAAATGATCAGATTAAATTGTAGTCTTGCATTTGTTATTTAGTTTGCAGATGTTGTATACCCAGATTTTATTCTTACTATACAGTAGTAATACCTATCTCCTAGCTAAAAATTCTGAAAACATTAACTTTTCCTAGTTGCTTCTGTATGCAGTGATTCCTGTGGTTCTCCCACTGCCCAAAGGTTAAAGTGCCTCAGTCCAGAGATGCTCTGGTGTAATATAGCACTGAAGAGCCAGAATGTCTCCGTTTCTAATTACTAGTGTGTCCTTAAGCTAGTTACTTGATGGGTCAGAGAATCCACTTTTTCATCTGTCTACCCTGCCAACTTTATAGGGTTTTAGAAGATCAAATGAGATCAGTATTTGAAAGCCTATTAAACTGTAGGACACTCTAATAAATGTAAAGATCCTATTCAAGGGCCTTCATAGTTTGGCCCTCCTCTCCCTTTCGGGTTTTATTTTGCAGTGTACTCCAACAGACACTTCCTGTTCCATACCTGCTAGTGCATTCATTCATTCATTCAATAAACATTTACCGAGTGCCCAGGTGCTGAGGTTATGGGCATGAATTGGCAACAGTTCCTGACTTAAAGGAGTATACTGGCTGGTAAGGGAGACAGACAAGTAGACAATGACAATACAGTGTGTTAGTAGACAATGAGAAAAGTAAGCTGAAGCTGCCGCTTACTTGGGAAGCTGTGCTGGGAAACGGAATCTAGGAAGACTGCTTGGTGGAGGTACTAGGTGAGCTAAGAATGAAACAAAAGTAGGCGTTCACCAAGCAGATTGGGGAGAGAGGGCATTACAAGCAGAGGGAACAGTGTGAGCAGAGGTCCAGAAGTGTGAAACAACTTGATGTATTCAGGGGAACTGCAGCTGGTTTGGCAGAACTGGAGGAAGGAGTGACAGGGAGTTGGCATAGCTGGAAGAGTAAGCAAGGATCACCTTCCGGAGGTCCTTCTCGTCAAGGAATTTACCCTGAAGGCGACTGGGAACCTTTGGAAGGCTTAACCCTCAGTATATTAACAGGGTCTTTTGGACCCAATTTTATTTTTTTAAGCGTCTTATTTTCAACAGCTGTAACTAATGGTGAGGATTGGTGTTTAATGATTTTTATTTTTTTCTTAGAGGTTTTCAAAAGAACAAATAGAAACTTACTTATTGTGTTGCAATTACCATGTGAGCCCATTGAACCCTTTTATAAAGTTAAGCTACATTACAGTATCTTACTGATCTTATTTTTTTATATCTTGAAACACTTTGCTATTTCAACATCCCAGGAATTATTTCTTTTCTTTTTTTTAAAATTTTTTTAATGTTTATTTATTTCTGAGACAGAGGGAGACAGAGGAAGAGTGGGGGAGGGGCAGAGAGAGAGAGGGAGACACAGAATCAGAAGCAGGCTCCAGGCTCTGAGCTGTCAGTACAGAGCCTGACACGGGGCTCGAACCCACAAACCCCGAGATCATGACCCGAGCTGAAGTCGGACGCTCAACCGGCTAAGCCACCCAGGCACCCCCCAGGAATTATTTCAGTCATTACTCATCAATTACTCTCAACCATGCTGAAAAGACTAAAATAATAAGAAAATAGAAGAATCATGGAATATTCTGGAAGGATAATGCAGTTCTGGAATAAATCATGAGTATTACACCACCTTCTGGCTTGGTTTATTGTGTTGTCCAAAGTCCTTCATCACCCTTCAAAAATATAAAAAGTTTGAAAACACATCTTTGTAGGTTTTTTAAGGCTTTTATTAAACACAGTTGAAAATTCAGAAATTTTAATTTTTTACTAAGAGAAGAAAATTGAGAGGATGATGTTTTCCAATTATTAGATAAATCAGAAGGGAAATCCAAAGAGACAGCAGCACTCTAGACTAATGGTGATGGTGAAGTTGATCATATAAGTAAAATCTCAGACCGTGGGTCTAGAGATGTCAATATCCGAGATATAATTTTCAGTCGAGAATCTATGAGGAAACAGTGTAATTTCAAGGACAAACAGGAAATATAGTGTTCTTATCCAGCTAGTCATGCAGGAGGAAGGAGTTCACCAGGCCATATTTTGTGACAGGGACCTGGAGTACCCTGTTTGCTAAAAGGGCATGTGCCATTATTCTTTCCTCTTTCATAATGTAGATATAAACCAGGAAAACCTTCAAGACCAGGAACGTATAGAATACAAATTTGATATACTATGTCTAAATGCTTATTAAAGTTCCTAATCAGCATATTTAAAACACAAGAAACTAGAATGGCTAAAATGAAAAGACTCATCATCCAAAGTGTTGCTAAGGACACAGAGCAACTGAAAGCCTCGTATACCGCTGGGTGCGGTGTGAATCATACAACCTGCTTGTAGCACTATGTAACAAAATTGGGCATCCATATACCCTATGACCCAGAAATTTTCTGTCTTCAGTCTATACCCAGAAGAAATACGTATACACATCCAAAGACCTGTACAATAATGTTCAAAATGGTAGAGTTTGTAATAGCCCCATGCTGAAAAATATCATATATTCATATAAGTAGTGAAAACATGAAATTAAAGAAGCCAGACATAAGTGAAAAGAGTTCCTAATCAAATGGTTTTTCATGACCCCTTTATCCTTAGTTGGGTTAATTATTTGTAAAATTACTTAAAATACAGAACTATAAAAAGATCCATTGGATCCAGATAGTAAGTGATTATGACGATTTTTCTGGGTATACTGAGAGTTAGGCAGGAGAATAATCTGGTTTCAAAGTTAGTAAATGACATGCAGGGGGTTTAACTCAGATTTACCGGTCTACTTTTCTATGTTATGATGTCTGAACAATCCTAAATTATTTAGAGTCCTTGCAAGTTGGGCATTTCCAATGGTGGAGATGGATGGACAGACTCTTCAGGGCAGTAGGATGGCATAACAGTGGCTATCAAATGGATAAGTTTGTCCTAAGACTTGTATTTGGGAGCTGAGGATTGCTGGTACTTCTCTTTCTTTTTTTTTTTTTAATGTTTATTTATTTTAGAGAGAGAAAGAGACAGAGCACAAGCGGGGGAGGGGAGGGAAAGAAGGAGACACAGAATCCGAAGCAGGCTCCAGGCTCTGAGCTGTCAGCACAGAGCCCGACGCCAGGCTCAAACTCACAGACCAAGATCATGACCTGATCTGATGTCAATTGCCTAAGGGACTGAGCCACCCAGGTGCCCCCTGCTGGGACTTTTCAATATTTTTATGTAACTGTGTTGTGTACCTGTGCTTCATCTTATCTCCCAATATGGATGTAAGACCCTAGAAAGCATGGTGTCAATTTCTTTTGAATTTTCCTCTGTTTGTAGCATTTAGCAAATATATCAGAAATCTTTTCTGAGGGCGCCTGCGTGGCTCAGTCGGTTGAGTGTCTGACTCTTGGTTCCGGCTCAGGTCATGATCTCAACGGCAGTTGGATGGAGCCCTGCGTCAGTCTCCACACTGAGTGTGCTTAAGATTCTCTCTGACCCTCTTTCCTGCTTGCGAGTCTCTCTCTCTCTCTCTCTCTCTCTCTCTCCCTAAAATAAAAAAAAAATTTAAAAAAAGGAAAAAATCTTTTCTGTGTGGTGCCTGGGTGGTTTAGTCAGTTAAGCATCTGACTCATGATCTCAGCTCAGGTCTTGATCTCAGGGTTGTGAGTTCAAAGTCCCGCATTGGGCTCCGTGCTGGGCATGGAGCCTACTTAAAACAAAAGAAAGAAAGAAAAGAAAAAAGAAATCTTTTCTGAATGGACAATAATAAACCTAAGCAGAAAATAAAATCAAGTGACTCATTGTGACAGAATGGGTAGAGGTTGATTCAGCCAACATTCTTTGAGTCCTTGCCCTGTCCTGGAGACTGGGGATGTGCTACTAGTGTCTGTTCTCAAAGACCTCTTTGTCTAGCAGATCAGGTAATCCAGAGAGAGTAACGGAAATACCTGCTGCCTTATTGTCTGTGGCATTGGCACTGGAAACCTCTTAGCACTAGATTCTGTTATGCCTTTGTGCTTTTTCTAAAAAATATTTTTAATGTTTATTTATTTTTGAGAGACAGAGACAGAGACAGAGTATGAGTGAGTGAGGGGCAGAGAGAGAGAGAGGGAGACACAGAATCTGAAGCAGGCTCCAGGCCCTGAGCTGTCAGCCCAGAGCCCGACGCAGGGCTTGAACCCACAAAGCGTGAGATCATGACCTGAGCTGAAGTCAGATGCTTAACCGGCTGAGCCACCCAGGTGCCCCTGTTATGCCATGTGCCATATACATAGTGGACCTTTGGTACAGGGTTTGAGGCTAACTGTGTACTCTAGTTCCCTAGTGCTGCCAATTTCAGAGTTCTTTTTCTTATTAAATTTTTAAAATGTTTATTTATTTTTGAGAGAGAGAGACAGAGCATGAGCAGGGGAGGAGCAGAGAGAGGGAGACACAGAATCCAAAACAGGCTCCAGGCTCTGAGCTGTCAGCACAGAGCCTGATGCAGGGCTTGAACCCATGAACCGTGAGATCATGACCCGAGCCGAAGTTAGACCCTTAACCAACTGAGCCACCCAGGTGCCCCCAGAGTTCCTTCTTTGACTCATTTCTGGTCCTTTAATTCTGCCTCCTGACTACAGATGATGTCTCTTTTTTAAAATGTTTATTTATTGTTTATTTATTTTGAGAGAGAGAGAGGGAGAGCGAGCAGGGGAGAGACAGAGAGAGAGAGAATCCCAAGCAGGCCCTGCACTGTCAGCACAGAGCCAATGTGGGGCTCAAACCCATGAACCATGAGATCATGACCTGAGCTGAAATCAAGAGTAGGAAGCTTAACCTACTGAGCCACCCAGGTGTACCTACATATGATCTTATAATATGCTGTTCACTAAGTTTAAATGTTGTCAAGGATCTCCTAATTAACAAGGGCCTGGAGTTCTGTCCTTAGACTCACCTACACATCCTTGATCCAATATTTGACCAGAAACCAAACCAGACTGTTATTGGCACAGAGATTCAAATGGATGCAAATAATTGAACAGACAGTATTTCTAGGTATTGGGTCCATCTCTAGCTCAGCGATTTATTATGATTTGGGTCCAGAGGCTTCAAGCTGTATATTAATATCCATCCGTCCAAATTTGGCCAAGCTCTTGAGGATTCAGCTCTGCCTTGCTTCAAGGGCTCATGTGTAAAGAGAGAAGCATTAGCTGCAAATCATGGGCATTGGCATGTCCGTCAGATAGACCCGGGATCAACTCTGTCAGTTGTCCGATTTGGGACAGGTGAATTTGACTTCTCTGGTCCGTCTCAGTTTCCACATTTTGTAAGATGGCATGCCTGCACTCAGGATGGTGAGGATAAAATGAGCTCATGTGTATAAAGTGCTTGGTACAATACTTGGGTCTCAGATGATGGCTGGTGCTGTTAGTCCTTGGGTCGGCCTGACCCCTGAGCCCTCCTCTGACGGCCAGGGTGGCACAGTGTTGCAGGAGTCTAGTGGGGCTTATCACCAGTTCTGGCAGGATTTGTCCGCTCCACATGTTCCCTTTGAGGTTGATGGAAGCTGCAGGCTCAGAATCGGGGCAGGGGCAAGGTTGTGCTGTGCAATGGCTGTGTGCGTGCCCTCTGGGCCAGAGGGAGTCTGGGGGAAGACCTTGGGCACAGCAGAGATGCTGCTAGGGCCGGAGGGACTGAGGCATTCAGATTCCTCTGGCTTTGACTCTTTCACATGGAGCACCAGATGCCTGGCCAGAGGAGGCCACGCCTCCTGCCATGCCTCATGGGTGCCACCTGCCATCTGCCCGGCATTTGACATACGCTTGGGGTTTTATTTAAAAATCCAAGGAATCTATGTTTTTATTAGAAGTTGTTTCTCTTTATACATCCTTTGTGTATCTTACCGAATATAAAAATAAAATTAGAACTGCATAACATGGACAGGTAACGTACACCCTCCCCATTTGCACTCTCCAGAGATAACCCCAGTTAAGTTTGAGATGTATTCCTCCAGATGTTCTGCCTACCAGTATTCAGGGCATATGTGTTTTATGTGTTCCTGAGGACCCCCATGTAATTAGAAATTTGCATAATTCGAGACCAGTCTGAACAAAAGAAGGCCAAAATTTGTTTATTAGCTAAAGTGGCACCACCATGTGGCGATAGTGTGAACATGGCTTACAATCCATTTGGCCTTCCGGCTTTGAAATGATGTGATTCTTGGTGACATTTTAATTTGGGGAGATTTGCATTATTTTGAATGTTGTACATAAACTGGGACTAAAATATTTTTATATCAAAGTATTTCAAATTCTTATAATTCAAATTTATTTAAAATGAGTCTACGCTATGTTAACTTTAAAAAGGAGGACATATTACAAAAGCTGTTCCAAAACTTGCTCTTTAAAATTTAGATGACAATATATTTTGGACATTCTATCATGCCAGCAAATATACTTTTACATCTTTCTTGTTAAGGGCTGTAGATCATTCCAGGATCGTAGTGTATCCTAATGCATTAGGATACCAGTCTTCTATATTGATGGATATTTCTCCTCAGGGATAAGGCCTCCCTCTCCTGCCTTTCTGTCATCAGATTTATCCTTAGTACTAGGGACGTGGACAAAGCTTGAGGTTCAAGCTATTTGTTAGGGATTTAATAATACCAGCAAAGTGAAAGGAGAGGAAGCAGAATTGAGCAGAGGAAGTTGAACTGCGAAACAGGCCAGCCACGGCTTTGGCCAATGTGGTAGGGAAGTTCTGGAGCAAGGACTGTTCATCAGAGCTATCCTGTGTAGGGATGCAATGCCTTGGCCTTTTTATTTATTTCTTTATTTATTAAAGTTTTTAAATGTTTATTTTACTTATTTCAAGAGAGAGCAGGGGAGGGGCAGAGAGAGAGAGGATCCCAAGCAGGCTCCCCACTGTCAGCACTGAGCCTGATGCGGGGCTCCAACCTGCAAACTGTGAGATTATGACCTGAGCGGAAATCAAGAGTTGGTCACTCAATGGACTGAGCCACCCAGGTGCCCTGAGATATGAATATTATACTATTTTCTACTACCTTCGTGAGGCATGCAGTGGTGCTCAAGTAATTCTACTTGTTGGTTCATTTGTTCATGGGACTGCAGATAGACTATCAGGGTTAGTTTCTGTCGCTGTCCCTCCCATACTTGCTTCCTCTGTAAATTGGATGAATGTGCCCTCTGTATTTATTAATGACCACCATGTTTGCCTTTAAGCCCTGCTTTGAAAACAAGACATTAGGAAACTGTACTCTTCGGTTCTATCCCCAGGATTAATGAGCCTCTCTCAGTGAATTCGAGCAGTACCTAGCCAGACTCCCTGTGTCAGAGTCTCTGCAGATGTGGCTGGGGTACTTGTATTTGAACAAGTTCCCAAGATGATTCTGATGAATGGCCCAAAGACTTGATCATTGGGTCGCACGTGTTTTAACTGTTCCCTCAGCTCTTCTTGTGTGAGCTTTATTTCTCCAGTCATGTTGTTTGCTTCAGGAGTATTACGTGTTCTAATGCTATGAGCTGGAAGACTTGTAGTAGGGGCTTAGTTGGCTATGGGTTACTCTGGTGTGTGTGTACATGCATGTATGCACATAGGGGAGGAGAATCAACTATAGCAATGATATTTTTCTGCCTTTTGATATGTATAGAATTTCACACCCTTTTTTCCATGCAGTTTGAAATTTCAAAATAAATTAAATATGACTAAAAGCAAATAAAAGCAATCATAACAAGGATATCTCTTTTCATCTTCAACAAAGAAGGCAAGAATATGCAATGGGAAAAAGTCCCTTCACAAATGGTCCTGGGAAAACTGGACAGTGACATGCAAAAGAATGAAACTGGACCACTTTCTTACACCATACACAAAAATAAACCCCAAATGAATTAAGGACCTAAATGTGAGACCTGAAACCATAAAAATCCTAAAAGAGAGCACAGGTAGTAATTTCTCTGACATTGGTTATAGCGACATCCTTCTCGATATGCCTCCTAAGACAAGTTAAACAAAAACAAAAACAAACTATTGGGACTACATCAAAATAAAAAGCTTCTGCACAGCAAAGGAAACAACCAATAAAACTAAAAGACAACCTATGGAATGGAGAAGATATTTTCAAAGGACACATCTGATAAGTGGTATAAAAGTATATTGGGTTAAAGTATCCAATATATATGAAGAACTTACACAACTCAACACCAAAAAACCAAATAATCCAATTTAAAAATGGGAAGAAGACATGAACAGACATTTCTCCAAAGAAGACATCCAGATGGCCAACAGACACATGAAAAGATACTCAACATCACTCATCATCAGTGAAATGCAAATTAATACCACAGTGAGATATCACTTCACACCTGTCACAATGGCTAAAACCAAAAACACAAGAGGGGCACCTGTCTGGCTCAGTTGGTACAACATGTGACTCTTGATCTCAGGGTTGTGAATTTGAGGCCCACGTTGGGTATAGAGTTTACTTAAAAAAAAAAAAAACACCCACAAGAAACAAGTGTTGGTGAGGATGTGGACAAAAATGAATCTTTGTGCATCGTTGGTGGAAATGCAAACTGGTGCAGCCACTGTAAAATACAGTATGGAGGTTGCTCAAAAAACTGAAAATGGAACTACCCTATGATCCAGTAATCACACTACTGGGTATTAACCCAAAGAATATGAAAACACTAATTCAAAGGGATATATGCACCCCAGTGTTTATTGAAGCATTATTTACAATAGCCAAACTATGGACACAGTCCAAGATAGATGAATGGATAAAGAAGATGTGGTATATATACAATGGAATATTATTCAGCAGTAAAAAGAATGAAATCTTGCTATTTGCAGCAGCATGGATGGGTCTAGGGAGTATTATGCTAAGTGAAATAAGCCAGTCAGGGGGTGCCTGGCTGACTCAGTGGTTAGAGCATGCAACTCTTGATCTCAGAGTTGTGAGTTCGAGCCCCTTGTTGGGTGTAGAGATACTTAAAAATAATGTCTTAAAAAAAAAGAAGCCAGAAAAAGACAAATACACACATATGTGGAAGAATATGATTTCACACATATGTACAATTTAAGAAACAAAACAAACAAAGGAAAAAAAAAGAGAGACAAACCATAAAACAGACTCTTAACTATAACAAACAGATGGTTACCAGAGAGGAGGTGGTGGGACAGGTTGATGGGTGGAATAGGTGAAGGGGATTAAGAGTACACTTACCTTGGGGCGCCTGGGTGGCTCAGTCAGTTAAGTGTCTGACTCTTGATTTTGGCTCAGGTCATTATCTCACGGTTCGTGTCGGGCTGTGTGCTGACAGCGCAGAGCCTGCTTGGGATTCTGTCTCTCCCTCTCTCTGTCCGTTCCCCACTCGTATCTGGTGCACACTGCGTATACACACTCTCTAAATAAATAAATAAACATAAAAGAGTACATTATCTTGATGAGCAGTGAGTAGTATATGCAAGTGTTGAATCACTGTATTGTACACCCGAAACTAATATAACATTGTATATTAACTACACTGGAATTTTAAAAAAATAAAGAAGGTTCAAAATAAAAGATATATTGGATGTTTCTCATCCCTCCAAAATGCCAGAACTATAATAAAGTGCCACTTTATTATATTTTTTCTGTCAAATTGGGGGCATTTTTGAGGAGTTGATGAATAAAGATACTAAATTTCGTATCTTATGGTAACTCAGATTATCAATAATATTCCCACTAGAACACCTTCCAAATTTTTTATAATGAACAGGTAAAAATTATTATTTATTGATAACTTTGTTTAAGACAGGGATTTGCCAAATTTCCAAAATACAGTTTATTGGGGTACCCAGCTGGTTTGGTCAGTGGAGCATGCCACTCTTGAATTCGGGGTTGTGAGTTTGAGCCCCAGGCTGGGTGTAGAGATTACTTAAAAATAAAATCTTTAAAAAAATACAGTTTATTTTTTTAGACAGGTAAAACATATTTCAAGATTTATTAGCCTTATGGCTTTGGGAAAGTTGTTTTATTTCTCTGAGAAATTGTCATAGATCTTTTTTTTATTTTTTATTTACAAAAATTTTTTTAACGTTTATTTATTTATTTAAAAAAATTTTTTTTTCAACGTTTATTTATTTTTGGGACAGAGAGAGACAGAGCATGAACGGGGGAGGGGCAGAGAGAGAGGGAGACACAGAATCAGAAGCAGGCTCCAGGCTCTGAGCCGTCAGCCCAGAGCCTGACGCGGGGCTCGAACTCACGGACCGCGAGATCGTGACCTGAGCTGAAGTCGGACGCTCAACCGACTGCGCCACCCAGGCGCCCCAACGTTTATTTATTTTTGAGACAGAGAGAGACGGAGCATGAACAGGGGAGGGGCAGAGAGAGAGGGAGACACAGAATCGGAAGCAGGCTCCAGGCTCTGAGCCATCAGCCCAGAGCCCGACGCGGGGCTCGAACTCACAGACCGCGAGATCATGACCTGAGCTGAAGTCGGATGCTTAACCGACTGAGCCACCCAGGTGCCCCTGTCATAGATCTTTAAAATGGGAATTGTGGGGGAGCCTGGGTGGCTCAGTCGTTTGAGTGTCCGACTTCGGCTCGGGTCATGATCTCAAGGTCCATGGGTTTAATCCCCGCATTAGGCTCTGTGCTGACAGATCAGAGCCTGGAGCCTGCTTCAAATTCTGTGTCTCCCTCTCTCTGTCCCTTACCCGCTCATGCTCTGTCTCTCCCTCAAAAATCAATAAACATTAAAAAGAAATAAATAAAATGGGAACTGTAAGGGTACCTAATATACAGGCTGATTATATAAACTGAAATAATGCTTATATAATAGTTAACATAATACCTGCTACATAATCATTGGCCAGTAGATATTAAATGCTATTATTGTGTATAATAATAGTGATGATGATGATGTCTGTATCCTTACTTACAAACCAATCTGTGTAACCTGGAGGAAGTCACCTTACCTTACCGAACTGTAGTTTTCTCATCTGCAAAATAGGGACAACAAAACTTGTTTCATAGGGTAGTTATGAGGATAAAATGAGGTGTGTGTTGAGAGTGATTTTTGTATGTATGTATGTATGTATTTATTTATTAATGGAGGGTGCAGCTAGGGGCAGAGAGGGAAGGGGAGGGAGAGAGAGAAGTGGGGCTCACTGAAAGCAGGGCTTGGACTCATGAACCGTGAGATCATGACCTGAGCCCAAGTCAGATGCTTAACCGACTGAGCCATCCAGGCACCCGAGAGTACTTTATAAGCTGAAGCTCATGAAGCCCCACATCTAACTTATATTCCTTATTTGCTTAATAAATTCTTCCAAAATAGCAACAATATGAACTTCATTGCAGTTTAGGTCAAATCGATATAGATTCTCAATGAATAAAGAGTTTAGATGGAAGAAGAGATACAATTTTCAGAATGCTCAGTAGGGACGTTATGGGGGGGGGGTTGTGCTCTCTAGCCTGCAAGGAAGGTCTGCTCTTATCAGTTGTTGAGCAAATACTATGACGGGAAGGATAGATGCTGTCAATCTTAAAATTTGACAAGGCCACATCCATGGGAGAGCAGATGCTTTTTCTCATCAGGAGGAGACTAGCATCTTGCTTTAGAAGGACTTAGGCTGGGTGGCCAGTGGACTTTGACCAAAAAAGTCATCCAACATGAAGATAGCCTCCATGGAAACCTTTTTTTTTTTTTTTTTTAACATCACTTTTGAGAGAGAAAGAAAGATAGAGCGTGAGCAGGGGAGGGGCAGAGAGAGAAGGAGACACAGAACTTGAAGTAGGTTCCAGGCTTTAGCACAGAGCCTGACGTGGGGCTTGAACTCATGAACCGTGGGATCATGTCCTGAGCTGAAGTCGGATGCTTAATTGACTGAGTCACCCAGGTGTCCCCTTCTTTTTTGTTTTTTAAATTAAGTGTATTTGTTTATTCTGAGAAAGAGAGACAAAGGAGGGGGGGAGGGAGAGAGAGAGAGAGAGAGAGAGAGAGAACATGGGGGAGGGGGCCGAGAGAGAGAGAGAGAGAGAGAGAGAGAGAATCCCAAGCAGGCTCCACACTGTCAGTGCAGAGCCCTATGTGGGGCTTGAACTCACAAAACATGAGATCATGACCTGAGCTGAAATCAAGAGTCAGACACTTAACCAACTGAGCCCTCCAGGTGCCCCCTCTCAGTTTTCTTTTAGCGTTTTCAGGATCGGAGAGTTTCTTGTGGGAAATAAACGAAACTGTTCAGAGAGTAGGTGTGTGACGGGCAATATTCATCCAAAGATAGAATGTCAGGCAATCTGTGCTTCAGAAGACAATAAACCTACAGCTCAATCAGGCACATGTGCAGTCAAGTGAGCTCAATTTCATGATTTATTAATTTATTAAGTATTTTTAGCAAAGCCTTTTTTACACAAAATGCCCAAAGAATGGAATTTTCTAGCTAACTGCAGGCTGACCACGTGTACTTATATTTGTGAAAATGCAACCGTTAAAAGTTTATTTTCAAATTAGAATCTTTAAAAAAAAATTTTTTTTAATGTTTATTTTTGAGACAGAGAGAGACAGAGCATGATCGGGGGAGGGTCAGAGAGAGAGGGAGACACAGAATCTGAAGCAGGCTCCAGGCTCTGAGCTGTCAGCACAGAGCCCGACGCAGGGCTTGAACTCACAGACCGTGAGATCATGACCTGAGCCGAAGTTGGATGCTTAACCGACTGAGCCACCCAGGTGCCCCTCAAATTAGAATCTTAAAAGCCTAAAGAAAGAGAATGTTTGTACCAAAAAATAGTCTTTTTAAGCTACAAAATAGTATTGCTAACATTCTTCTCTCTTCTTAGAGAAGACTGACTTTTTAAAAAATCCATGGCGAATGGGAAAAAAGTAACAGTTGCATGAATTCCTCAACTTGTAAATTCAATACATATGTCTTAAGTATTTTCATACTTTTCTGGAAATGTTTTATTTTATTTTATTTTTCTTAAAAAATTTTTTTTAAATGTTTATTTATTTTGAGGGAGAGAAAGAGTGCAAGCAGGGGAGGGGCAGAGAGAGGGAGACACAGAATCCGAAGCAGGCTCCAGGCTCTGAGCTGTCAGCACAGAGCCCGACACAGGGCTTGAACTCACAAACTGTGAGATCGTGTCCTGAGCTGAAGTCGGACACTTAACCAACTGAGCCACCCAGGCACCCCAATTTTATTTTTCTTTTTTTTATTTTTTTTTTATTTTTTTTTATTTTTTTAAATTTTTTTTTTTCAAAGTTTATTTATTTTTGGGACAGAGAGAGACAGAGCATGAACGGGCAAGGGGCAGAGAGAGAGGGAGACACAGAATCAGAAACAGGCTCCAGGCTCCGAGCCATCAGCCCAGAGCCTGACGCGGGGCTCGAACTCACGGACCGCGAGATCGTGACCTGGCTGAAGTCGGACGCTTAACCGACTGCGCCACCCAGGCGCCCCTCAATTTTATTTTTCTTAAAGTGGGATTCAAGTTACAAGATAAACCCAAAATTTGTATGGTAGATAGGCTTTGTGGATGTTTTGCTCTATGGAAGGTTGGAGTTTTACATTGCTGTGGTTCTTTTTGAGTGTTTGTCTGTATTCTCTTAAGAGCAAAATGTGTCGGGAGAGGGGTGGGGGGAACTCTGGGTTTTCCACTTGGCTTGTTGGTGGTTGGCTTCTCACTTTCGGTTAGAATAAAAATTAGATTCAAGAATGCTTCATACCTGGAGGCTTTGACACTGTGTGAAATTCCAGGCTTTATGGCTCATTATGGCTGTAATCATCATACATAATGATTACACTTTCAAAGAGACTTGCTCAAGCTTTTTTGCTTTTGTCTGAAACCTTCAGTTAGGCAGTTTATAGTGTGAGGAACTTGACTTCTTCCTGTCTTCTCCATAGCATTAGTCATCTACTCTGGCAACTTCTGCTCTAAAAACAGGTGCTACTTCAGGGGACTTCTTATCGCTACAGGTTTTGCTCATTAAGTGTCTACTTAGTGCACAACATTACACAGAGCCTTTCGGAGAGGGAGAAAGGACAGTGATTCCCAGCACCTAGCTTGGTGCTTCATTAGTTCTCACTGCCTGTTTGAGATGATCAGGACTCACTAGTATCTGTTCTCTTCTTTCTGAGCACACCACCAGACTACTTTTCCTTGCCCCCCTGGGGGGGGGTGCACTGTGACCCTGGGGCTGGGTCACAGTTCTTGCCAATGGAATGTGACCTGAAATGATGAGTGCAACTTCCAGGCCTGTGCACTCTCCTTTCATCTACGACTGGATGAAGAGAATCCAGGGGAGGATGCAGAGCTATTCAAAGATGACCGAGCCTAGATATCCGAATGACTGCCTGGAGCATGACCCTCCTCCCCACCCCTCTCCATAATCCATATGAGACTGTGACGTGAATGAGAAATAAACCATTAAGCCATTTTATGGTAAGCCACAGAGATTTCTTTGAAAGTAGTCAACCTGCCTTTACTAATAAGCTTCAGATCTGCTTCTCCTAATTGGACTACGTATGAGCACCTGACCCTTCAAAGACAGTAATTTCCTCACTGGCTCATGACCCCATGGCCTAGCATGTAACACAAGATGAAGCAATCAGATTCCTTCCTTCATGAAGAGGCTCAACTGGAAGCAAATATAGTAGATATGAATCTCAGCCCATGTCACTTAACATTTGCTGGAAATGTAACATTTTTCCTATATCTGTTTTCAGCTTGCATTCAGCCAGTTAGCAGAAACTTAATTTTGGTCTTTTTTCTTTTTTTAAAGAAATCTCAGTCAATTCAGGGTTTCCGTAGTGAATTCGGAGTATCAACCCCCTCTGCCCCAGCTGCAGATGACATCTACGTTTGTGCTATTTATTCTTCTTCTTCTTTTTTGTTTATTTTTTTATTTTTGAGAGAGAGGGAGAGAGAGTGCAAATGGAGGAAGGAAGGGCAGAGAGAGGGGGAGACACAGGATCTGAAGCGGGCTCTGTGCTGACAGCAGAGAGCTCGATGTGAGGCCTGAACTGATGAACCGTGAGATCATGACCTGAGCCAAAGTTGGTCGCTTAACTGACTGAACCACCCAGGCGCCCTGAGGTATTTCTTCTTTCTGCTGTTGTATCCATCCAATATTGGGTTCTCTTGTCCTGATCACTAAGTGTCTCCAAGTTCAGCTCTCTCAGCTACTTCCTTCCTCTGGATACATGGGAAACATCTGGTTGTTCCTCACACCACTGTGGGGAAGCTCCATGAGGCTGTTCCAGGGCTGTTTGCCTGGATTCATCATATAGCCATCTCTGTTGTTCCTTTTACATGTTGGTGAGCGATAACTCTGCAGGGCTTGCCACTTCTCTGGGCTCCACACAGAAAGTTATTAGGCACAGACCCTGTTTACTAAAATTTTTTTAATGTTTATTTATTTTTGAGAGAGAGAAAGAGAGCATGAGTGGGAGAGGGGCAGAGAGAAAGGGAGACACAGAATCTGAAGCAGGCCCCAGGCTCTGAGCTGTCAGCACAGAGCCCGATGGAGGCTCAAACCCACGGACTGTGAGATCATGACCTGAGCCAAAGTTGGACGCTTAACCAACTGAGCCACCCAGGTGCCCCTTTAAAATTTTTTTTTAATGTTTATTTATTTTTGAGAGAGACAGGGACAGAACATGAGTGGGAGAGGGCAGAGAGAAAGGGAGACACAGAATCTGAAGCAGCAGGCCCTGTTTATTTTTGAACCCCCAAATCTATCTGTTGGGTTCTGCACTTGTCCGCAAGAAGTTGGTTCAGGCTGGTAGGGCACAGGGATTCCCATTAACATAAAATTCATTTCCTTTCATGTGATTCATCCTCTCTGTGGCCAAAGAGTCCTTTAGTATGGGTGAGAGGGATGAGAAAAGCATAAGAATAACAGGAAATGATGGGATAGGAAGCACTATGGTTAATATGTCAATATCATTTGAAAGAAAGAATCTGCCATCTGGTAGCATGACAGAGAGAATCAGATGTGAGGAGTAGAACTGAGTTGGGTGAATGATGGAACACCAGCTTGTAGGTCAGGAACCATCTAGGATCCCAAACCACACTGTGACTCCAGCCTCAGTGCGGCCTGACCCTCATGCTCAGTCTTGGATTCTTGTTTTTTTTAATTTGAGAAATTTCTAGGGAAGCTTGTACTAAAATGTATCCAGTTGGTTCCCCAACCTGGAAACCTTGGAGTCATCTTAGCATAACCTCAAGTTTTCCCAGATCACTATCTTGGCATACAAATGAGGTCATATTAATAAATAACTCATTTCTTTTTTTAATGTTTATTTTTTGAGAGAGAGAGAGAGAGGCAGAGAGAGAGAGTGGGACAAAGGATCCAAAGCAAGCTCTGCGCAGACAGCATCGAACCTGAAGTGGGGCTTGAACTCATGAACTGTGACACCATGACCTGAGCTGAAGTCGAGTGCTCAACCAACTGAACCACCCAGGTGCCCCAAGAACCCACATTTCTTAACAGAGGACCCCAAAGAATTGATGGGTGGCATTAGTTCATCAGATATACCTAGATAGATCTATATCCTTGTCTAAGCTCAATATGGACATTGCCACCCCTACCCACACATACACACATGACTCCTTTCCTCCTTCTTTGACATTCAGTTAATCACCAAGTCCTTTTGGTTCTACTGCTTTAATATTTTTTGAATCTGTCCCTTTGACTCAACCTTCACCTCTGCTGCATTACCTTAGGAATGGTCCTCATGTCTCACCTGGTTTACTTTAAAACTTTTAATTAGTTTTCCTAACCCAAGTCTGATGTATTTTCAAACATCTGTCCTGCAGAGTGCAGCCAGAGTGATCTTTTAGAAATGTAAATACATCTGATCATGATAGATACTGTCTTTCAATGGTTATTTATTACCCTCTGTATAAATTTCAAACCCCCCACCTTAGCATACAATCCCTCATGACCTGACTCCTCTTTAGTGTCATCTGCCACAACTTCCTGATGCACCTCCCCTTTGTGCCTGTCGGGTGGAACTATTTGTAGTTTCCTGATTGATGCAGTTTCATAGCCAGGGGCTTTTGCACATGCTGTTTCTTCAGAGGGCTCTCCCTGGCCAGGCCAGACCCCGGATTAATTAAATCGCAGTGTCTTGGTGGGTTGAGGAGGCATTAAAAGCCTCCCTAGGTGATTACACTATGCATCCAAGTTTAAGAAGCAGAACTTTAAACTCTAAGTCAAGCATCACCTCCTCTGAGAAATGTTCCTTGAAACCCCAGTCTGATCAAGTTCTTCCTTCTCTCTGCTTCCACAAAGCCATCTGTAGCCTCCTATTGTAATAGCCATTATTTTTCTGTAAAGAAATTGCTAGTTTATTCATTTGTCTCTGTTATTATACTTTAAACTCCTTGAGGGCATGGACAATTTCTTAAGTGGCTCTGTATCTCAAGTACATGACATGATGCCTAGCACAAGGCGTGTACAATAAATGAATATATGTTTATGAAATATTGTCAAAAAAATTTATACAGCACCCACTATATGTCATGCATGATGCTAGCAGGTTTTCATATTACCTCATTTAATCCACACAACAGTTCTGAGAAATATGAATGATTTTCCCTGTGTTACAAATGAAGAAAATAAGGAACAGAGAGGTCAAACGATATATCCAGTTGCACAGCCAATAGTAGGTGTAGGATTTAATCCGAGATCTTCTAAGTCAAATTCACTGTTTCTTTCTTTTTTTTTCAAATTAAAAAGAATGTTTATTTATTTTTGAGAGAGAGAGAGAGAGAGAGTACAAACAAGCAGGGTAGGAGCAGAGAGAGAGAGAGAGAGAGAGAGAGGGACAGAGGATCCAAAGCAGGCTTGGCACTGACAGCAGAGAGCCCGATGTGGGGCTTGAACTCACGAACCATGATATCATGACATGAGCCGAAGTCAGATGCTTAACCAACTGAGACACCCACCCAGGCACTCCACATTGTGTTTCCTTCTGTCTACAGCGGCTGGCGGAAAATAATGCTGGGTAGCTGTATGTCACTGATACTAGTTTTCCACTGTTGTATAACAAATTACCACAAATGTAGTGGCATAAAGCAACAGCCATTTTACTAGCTCACAGTTCCTTAGGTCGGAAGTGTGGGTTCAGTGTGGCTCAGCTGGACCTCTGCTTAGAATCTCCCAAGGCTGAAGTCAAGGTGTCAGCCAGGCTGGGTTCTCACCTGGAAGCTCTGGGGAAACAGCTGCTTCCCAGCTCGTTTGTGTTGTTGGAGGATTTCAGTTCCTTGCTGTTGTGGGGCTGACATACCTATTTCCTTGCTGGCTGCCAGCTGGGGGCTGCTGTTAGCAAATAGGACACCCGTGTTCCTTGGCAAATGGCTCCCACCCCGTCTTTAAGTCAGCAACAGCATGTCAAGTCCTCCTTGTATTTTGAATCTCAGGTTTAAAGGGCTACATGATAGGTCAGGCCCACTCAGATAATCTCCCAATTTTAAGGTCGACTAATTTGGAACCTTAATAATATTTGCAAAATCTCTTTACAGGAACACACAGGTTTGTGTTTGACTGAAGGACCGAGACAAGGTGTATGTACACCAGGGGCCTGAATTTTGGGGTTAATATCAGAATTCTACCTAGCACACTGCTTATGCTTTATATGTGAAGTTTTCTCACCACATATATTATTTCATTTTTCTTAACATGCCATATTAAATAGGCAGGATGGTATGATGGCCATTTAAAAAAATACATATAGGAAGTTGGAGCAATCAAAAGCAGCCAGTTGATGACACAGAAGGAATTAAAACCCATTCCAGGAAAGAGGGAAAGATGGCAGAGTAGGAAGATCCTGAGCTCATTTTCTCCCATGGACACACCAAGGCTGCAACTACATATGACACAACTCACTCTGAGAACAACTTAAGACTAGCAGAGCAACCCTTCTCCAGCTAACTATATAGAAAAAGCCACATTAAGAAGAATGGGAGGGGGAGGGGGGCGCCTGGTTGGCTCTGTCGGTTGAAGGTCTGACCAGCTCAGGTCATGATCCCTCAGTTTGTGAGTTTGAGCCCCGTATGGAGCTCTCTGCTGTCAGCATAGGGCAAGCTTCAGATCCTCTGTCCTCCTCTCTCTCTGCCCCTCCCCCAGTTGCGCTCGCGCTCTCTCTCTCTCTCTCTGTCTCTCTCTCTCGAAAATAAATAAACATTAAAAATAGAAGAAGAAGAAGAGTAGGAGGGGCAGAGACAAAGTTGGGAACCAAAGCCCCAGCAAAGTGACTTACAAGTGGGAGGGATCTCACAGGTGAGGAGGTCCTCCCAGAGGAGTGAGGGGCTCAAGCCCCACATTGGGCACCCCTGTCTTCACACTGGGAAGACAAGTCCCCATAAGGTCTGGCTTTGAAAATCAGCAGGTTTTTTTTTTTAAGTTTTTTTTTTAACATTTATTTATTTTTGAGACAGAGAGAGACAGAGCATGAACAGGGGAGGGGCAGAGAGAGAGGGAGACACAGAATCTGAAACGGGCTCCAGGCTCTGAGCTGTCAGCACAGAACCCGATGCGGGGCTCGAACTCACGGACTGCGAGATCATGACCTGAGCCGAAGTCGGACGTTTAACTGACCAAGCCACCCAGGCGCCCCGAAAATCAGCAGGTTTTAATTCTAGGAGAACCAGAGAGCTACAGGAAATCAAGAGTCCACTCTGAAAGGGTCCGCACACAATATTACTCACGGGAGACTCAGCATAGAGACAGCAGTTTGAAAAGCCCCCAGGCTGTATGTGAACCAGATTTATTGACTGCTTTTAGGATGTGTGTCAGAGGGGCAGGGATCTATAGCATCTTTCTTTGGGAATGGAAGCACTGGTGAGTGGTGAGTGCCATTTTTCTTGCCTTCCTTCAGCTTAGCTGGCCCAGTGCTAGAGGGCAGCAGTTCTGACATTATCCATCTGTCTTGCTAGCACCACTCACCTGTAAGTGTTCCTCTGGTGTTACCCAGGGGACCTGCCCCACTCTCAGCCAGCTGTGTCAGAGGGTAACCCCACCCACAGGCATACCCATGGCAGCTGCAGCTGGGCATTGCAGCCAGCCCCACCCACCAGGGCATCCCCGGCAGTGGCAGCCCAGTCACAACAGGAGGGTGCATTCAGCCCACACACAAGACGCTCTTGGAGCACCTGGTTCTGGTGACCATGGGGGACTGCACTACTGCAACCACAGAATACCTTCTACATCAGGCCACTACCTTTACAACCAAGAGATGTAACTGACCTACCTAAGACATAGAAACAAACAGAGTCAGACAAAATGGGGATACAGAGGAATATGTTTCAAATGAAAGAACAAGACAAAACCTCAGAAAAAGAACTGAACAAAATGGAGACAAGCAATCTACCTGATAAAAAGTCCAAAGTAATGGTCATAAAGTTGCTTATCGGACTTGGGAGAAGGGTAGATGAACTCAGTGAGAACTTCAATAAAGAGATAGAAAATGTAAAAAAAAAGAATCAGAGCTGAAGAATATAGTAACTGAAGTGAAAAATACACTAGAAGGAATCAACAGCAGATTAGAGGATGCAGAATAATGGGTCAGTGATCTGTAAGTGGGAATCATCCAAACTGAACAGCGAAAAAAAACCCACATTTTTTTTTAAATGAGCTTAGGTTAAGGTACCTCTATGACATCATGAAGTGTACTAACATTCACATTATAGGGGTCTCAGAAGGAGAAGAGAGAGAGAAAGGGGCAGACAACTTATTTGAAGAAGTAATAGCAGGGGAGCCTGGCTGGCTCAGTCAGTAGAGCATGCAACTCTTGATCTAGGGGTTGTAAGTTTGAGCCCCATGTTGGGTGTAGAGATTACTTAAAAGTAAAATCTGAAAGAGGGAGAAAGAAAGAAAGAAAGAAAGAAAGAAAGAAAGAAAGAAAGAAAGAAAAAAAAAAAAAGAAAGAGAAAGAAAGAAAAGGAAAACTTCCCTAACTGGGGAAGGAAACAGGCATCCGGGTTAGGAAGCACAGAAAGCCCAAAACAAGATGAACCCAAAGAGGTCCACTAAGACACATAATTAAAATGTCAAAAATTAAAGATAAAGACAGAATCTTAAAATCAGCAAAAGAAAAACAACTAGCTACATACAAGAGAACACCCATAAGACTATTAGCTGATTTTTCAGTGGAAACTTTGCAGGTCAGAAGGGAGCAGCATGATATATTCACAGTGCTGAAAGGAAAAAACCTAGAACTAAGAACACTCTACCCAGCAAGGTTATCATTCAGAATTGAAGGAGAGATAAAGCATGTCCCAAACAAACAAAAGTTAAAGGAGTTCATCACCACTAAACCAACCTTATAAGAAATGTTTAAGGGACATCTTTAAATAGAACAGAAAGAGCTACATCTAGAGGTAAGAAAATTGTGAAAGGAAAAAAAATCTTACTGGTAAAAACAAACATATAGTTAAAGGTAGTAGATCAGTCACTTATGATCACTTTAGTCTTTTAGTGAAAGTAGTAAAATCAATTATATCTATAATAGTTAAGGGATACACAAAATAAAAAGATGTAAAATCTGGCATCAAATGCATAAAACATGGTGGTGGTGGTAAAAATGTAAGCTTTTAGAATGTGTTCAAACTTAAGTGACCATTACCTTTAAAAAGACTGCTATATATGTTATATATGAACCACATGGTAACCCTAAACCAAAAATATATAATAGATACACAAAAAATAAAAAGAAAGGAATCCAAACAGACCACTGAAGAAAGTCATCAAATCACAAGGAAAGAGAGCAAGAGGAAAGGAACAGAGAAGAACTACAAAAAACAAGGAAACAATTAACAAAATGGCAATAAGTACATATCTATCTACCTACCTACCTACCTACCTACCTACCTACCTACCTACCTAGACTAAATGCTCCAATCAAAAGACATAGGGTGACTGAATGGATGAAAAAACAAGACCCACCTATATGCTGCCTAGAAGAGAGTCACTTCAGACTTAAAGACACATGCAGGCTTAAAGGGAAGGGTTGGAAAAAGATATTCCATGCAAATGGCAAAAATAGCTCAAAATGGTTCATAATGGATCAAAGACCTAAATATATGACCAGAAGTCATGAAACTCCTGAAAGGAAACAGACAATAAACTCTTGGACATCGGCCTTCGTAACATTTTTTGGATCTGTCTCCTCAGGCAAGGGCAACAAAAGCAAAAATAAACAACTGGGAAAATATCAAACGAAAAGGCTTTAGCACAGTGAAGGAAACCATCAACAAAATGAAAAGGCAGCCTACTGAATGAGAGAAGATTTTGCAAATAATATATGCAATAAGGGGTTAATATCAAAAAAATATAAAGAATGCATACAACTCAACACCAAAAAACCCCAAACAATCTAGTTAAAAAATGGGCAGAGGAGCTGAATAGACATTTTCTCAAAGAAGACATCCAGATGGCCAACAGACACATGAAAAGATGTTCAACATCACTAGTCATCCAGGAGAGGCAAATCAAAACCACAGTGATATATCACCTTATACCTGTCAGAGTGACTAAAATAAAAAACACAAGAAATAGCAAGTTTTGGCAAGGATGTGGAGAAAAGGGAACCCTCTTGCACTGTTGGTGGGAATGTAAACTGGTGCAGCCAGTATGGAAAACACTATGGAGGTTTCTCAAAAATTTTATTTAATCAAATTTATTTATTTATTTATTTATTTATTTATTTATTCATTCATTCATTCATTCATTCATCTATCTATCTATCTATCTATCTATCTATCTATCTATCTATCTTCTAAGTAGACTCCATGCCCAACATGGGGCTCAAACTCATGACCCCAAGATCAAGAGTCACATGTTCCACTGACTGAGCCAGCTGGGTAACCCAGCTCTCAAAACCTTTAGAATAGGAATACTATATGATCCATTAATTCCACTTCTGGGTATTTACCTGAAGAAAATGAAGATACTGTTTCAAAAAGATATATGCACCCCTACATTTATTGCATTATACCAATAGTCAAAATATGGAAGCAGTCTAAGAATCCATTTATAGATGAATAAATAAGATATGGTGTGTATACATATATATATATACACACACACACACACACACACACACACACAACGAATAAGAATTGATGAATAAGATTGTATATATATGTGTATATATTATATACACATACACACACACAATGGGATATTACTCAGGAATAAAAAAGAATGAGATCTTGTCATTTGTGATAACATGGATGGACTAGAGAGTCTTATGTTAAGGGAAATAAGTCAGAGAAAGACAAATACTTATATACTTATATGTGGAATCTAAAAAAGAAAACAAATGTACAAAGAAAACAGAAAATGATCTATAGATACAGAGATCAAACTAGTGGTTGCCAGAGGGGATGTGGGTTGGAGGACAGGCAAAATAGGTGAAGGATATTAACAGGTGAAGGGTATTATAACTTTAAGTTTTAAAATAAATTAGTCACAGGGATATAAAGTACAGCTTAGGGAACATAGTCAATAATAGTGTGATAACTTTGTATGGTGACAGAAGGTAACTAGCCTTAGACCATGGTGAGCATTTTGTGGTGTATATAAATATCAAGTCACTATGTTGTAAACGTGAAACTAATACAATATTGTATGTCAACTATACTTCAATTAAAAAGAAAAAAACCTTTCTCAGTGCTCTTTTAATGTCACACCCACTGTTGCTTTAAAAACATTTTATAATCCAATTTGGATATAATAGAAATGAAGAGCGTTCACTGTATAATGTAAATAGATTTGTTTAAATATTTTTTTACATTTAGTTATTTTTGAGAGACAGAATGAGACAGAGTGAGACAAGGCACAAGTGGGGGAGGGGCAGAGAGATAAGGTGACACAGAATCTGAAGCAGGCTCCAGGCAAGTGTTCAGCACAGAGCCTGACCTGGGGCTCGAACCCATGAACCGTGAGATCATGACCTGAGCCAAAGTTGGTCACTTAACCAACTGAGCCACCCAGGCTCCCCATAAATTTGTTTAAATGTAAGAAGACTTACATTGTATCCAAGGTATTCTAATTCATTTGTATAAATGTTTACATTAAGGAAGGATCAATCATGTTTTATTATTTATTTATTTATTTATTTATTTATTTTTCTTTTTTTTTTTTTTTTTTTTTTTTTTTAAATTTTTTTTTTTTTCAACGTTTATTTATTTTTGGGACAGAGAGAGACAGAGCATGAATGGGGGAGGGGCAGAGAGAGAGGGAGACACAGAATCGGAAGCAGGCTCCAGGCTCTGAGCCATCAGCCCAGAGCCTGACGCGGGGCTCGAACTCACGGACCGCGAGATCATGACCTGGCTGAAGTCGGACGCTTAACCGACTGCGCCACCCAGGCGCCCCTATTTATTTATTTTTCAATCATGTTTTAAAAATGGTTTACAGTAGTCTATTTATTTATTTATTTATTTATTTATTTATTAAAAAAATTTTTTTTTTAACATTTATTCATTTTTGAGACAGAGAGAGACAGAGCATGAACGGGGGAAGGTCAGAGAGAGAGGGAGACACAGAATCTGAAACAGGCTCCAGGCTCTGAGTTGTCAGCACAGAGCCCGACACGGGGCTCAAACTTACAGACCGCGAGATCATGACCTGAGCCGAAGTCGGACGTCCAACCGACTGAGCCACCCAGGCGCCCCACAGTAGAGTCTTTTAAATTGCATTCATTATTACCTCTATCTGCTTAATGAATAAAACAATGATTTATATTTGTTGACTTTTTAGTTTGCAAAATGTTTCCATCTATATTTTATTTGCTTTTGTGCCCACTACCAATGAAAATTATATTTATTGTAATAAACACTTATACATGTGAAAATGATTCAGAAAGTCATTTAAAAGAGTTGAAGTTGACTTTCATCTATACAATTTTTATATTTACTGAATTTTCAGGAGCATCCTTTTGTGAAAAGTGAGGTATGACTGTAGGAGGTATAGGTGTTGGTGTGTGTGTGTGTGTGTGTCTTTGTGTAATAAGCACTGGCTGATTGGAAGTTGTATTGACAGAGTGGAACCAATGGCAAAGGCTGGGGAGCAGAATGTGTATGTACACCTGTGTGTGGTAGGGACACACAGAAAGTCACTAAAAACAGTAAGAAGGAAATTTGCAGAGTGAGAGACCAAAATGGAGAGAGCACTTAAGTATCTGGTTACAATGGGCATGAATTCTTCCTTGTCTGACTTTCATAAGGAAGTTAGTTCTTACGTACCCAGCCCACCTCTCCCCTCCACTTCCCGGCTCTGATAGCTCAGCCACCTGAAGGATAGCTGGTAGCAGCTTGACAGGTGTTTCTGTACTGCTGAGAATCCTCTTGGCCTCTTTCCTATCACAGAGGCCATATCTGTGTTTCCCCGCCATGAATAGTGTCATTGGTTATGAGGGCTACAGCATTCCCCTCCAAAAGCAGTGACGTGTACTAACAAGGGCCTTTTTGTCACTGGCAGCAATTTGATTATGGGTGGTAGGGGGAAAGGCTTTGCATTTTGGGGGACTAAAACATATTTGGGGAGCATTTTAAAGATATCTACTGAAAAGGAGGGGAGCGGACTGGAGGATATCTGAGCAGGGCACAGAGTTTCAGAGTTGCTGATCAGTGTATAGTCATTCGGGCTAAAATATCTGGTATTTATGCTATTGAGATAGAAATATGGGCTTGGGGGATGATACAAAGAGTGAGATTCCACCTCCTGAGAATTGAATTGGGTGCTGAGTAATTTCTTTAGATGTTAACTTGAGAGGGAGAAATAACTTCTTTATACTACTTGATAAAATGATAATAGTTTTAACACCCTGATTTTGACTCTCCATCACATTAATCAGCCAGGCCAGAGAGCTACCATCAGAGATCTCTGAGAAAGTAGTCCTCTTTCAAAATTCCACTAATTCATAATGTTTTTACGACTTCTTTTTTTATATATAATGTTTATTTATTTTTGAGAGAGAGCATGAGCAGGGGAGGGGCAGAGAGAGAGAGAATGATTGAGAAAGAGAGAATCCCAAACAGGCTCTGAACTGTCAGTGCAGAGCCCCAAGTGTCGCCCAAACCCACAAACCTGTGAGATCATGACCTGAGCCGAAATCAAGAGTTGGACACTTAACCAATTGAGCCACCGAGGCGCCCCATAATATTTGCCTCCTGTAGAGAAGTAGACTGGAAAGTAAAACCCTCTTCTTTTACAAACAAAAATAACAAAAAACAGTTTCTGGAACTCACATATACACAAGCAAATACAATTAAAGACAAGTCCAATTGTATTTCTTCTTTTGGTCTTGACATTAGGGACTGAGGAGTTAAGTATATTAACTTTGGAGTCAGACAAAACTGGATTTTATTTCTGGTCTGTTAATTGATAGCTGAGTGATTTCTGGCAAGTCATTTTGTCTTTCTGGCCTTACCTTCTCATCCATAAAATGGGGGCTAATAATAATAATTCTTGGGGTGCCTGGGTGGCCCATTCGGTTGAGCATCTGACTTCAGCTCAGGTCATGATCTTGCGGTCCGTGAGTTCGTGCCCCATGTCGGCCTCTGTGCTGACAGCTCAGAGCCTGGAGCCTGCTTCAGATTCTGTGTCTCCAGCTCTCTCTCTGGCCCTCCTCCGCTCATGCTCTGTCTGTCTCTCTCTCTCAAAAATAAACATTAAAAAAATGAAAAAAAAATTCTTGACTTACAGGATCATATTGAATATTAAATTGGATAATAAATATGTTACAGTGTCTGGAACATAGTAAAATGTTCAATATTATTATATTATATATTATTTATATTTACATATTTATATAATATTTATAAATATCATATATTTATATAATAATAATAATTGTTATTGTTGTAAATAACCTAGTTGTAGGGGCTCCTGGCTGACTCAGTTGGTAGAGCATGTGACACTTGTGAGTTCAAGCCCCATGTTGGGAGTAGAGATTACTTAAAAATAAAATAAAAAAAAAAATAACCTAGTTGTAGAAGTTGATATGGATTGCCATTCTAAGACTAGGAAAGCCCTTTTGCCTTCAAGAGACATCTTATGGCCTCTGTTGTCCCCCTATTGAATACAATACTTTGCATGTGAAAACAGAGAATCTCTTTTCAGATCTAATTTTCCAAGCAGCCTCATTGTGAGTTCTATAGGTTATTAAGCAATACAGGGAAGCAGTGTAAGGCAGGCAGTGCTGTGGGCTTGGATCTTCGGTTCTCAGCTGAGAAAAGGCTTTTATTTCCACCAAGGAAACAGTACCATAAAATGGGGTAAGCTTGGGGTAAAAAACCCCAACAATTTGGGTCATATAGGAGAGAATTTGTTTTCAAGTAGATGAAGTAGTGAAGAAAGATGCTTAACAAGAGGCACAGTGAAAACAGTCCTGGGCCTCTGTACATGGTGATAATAGTAGTACTTGAAGCTTACAAGTGTTGTGAGGATTAAATGAGATAATACATTTAAAAAAAATTTTTTTTTCAACGTTTATTTATTTTTGGGACAGAGAGAGACAGAGCATGAACGGGGGAGGGGCAGAGAGAGAGGGAGACACAGAATGGGAAACAGGCTCCAGGCTCTGAGCCATCAGCCCAGAGCCTGACGCGGGGCTCGAACTCACGGACCTCGAGATCGTGACCTGGCTGAAGTCGGACGCTTAACCGACTGCGCCACCCAGGCGCCCCTGAGATAATACATTTTAAATGCTTATCATAGATCCTGGTACACATAGCAGACGCTCAATATATAGTAAATATAGTACTTACTGATACCATACAAGTCCTGTTACCACCCCTTGGAGATTCTAATTTGGTAGATTTGAAGAGGGATCTATAAATCTTGTTTTTGTAAAATCTTCTCTAGTTGATTCTGAGGCCTTAAATGGAAGCGTGTTGCCACATGTCCCTGCTGTGACATGTGATCATGTCTCCTCTAATTCCACCTTACGCTAGTCTCCCTACTCAATACTGCAGTAGTGACTCTTAATGGAGTAAATCATACCAGAGAATTACATACTGGAGTAACAGCAACGTCCTGGAAGCTGCTATTTAGGATTCATTATGTCTCCAGAAGCTTGTGCCATTCTAGAGGAAGAAGAATGTCTTCTATTTGCCTACCAACAATAGCCATCTTCTTGGATCAAATTTTTCTTAATGTTATTTATTTTGAGGTGGTGGGAGGGGCAGAGAGAGAGAGGGAGAAACAGAATCCCAAACAGGCTTTGCAATATCAGCACAAAGTGATGCGGGGCTCAAACTCACAAACCATGGGATCATGACCTGAGCTGAAGTTGGATGCTTAACCAACAGAGCCACGCAGGTGCCCCTTCTTGGATCAATTTTGAAAACAAATCCCTTAATGAGATTATTTTCTGTTGACATTGGATTAGAATTTTTTTTTGTTCTAGAAATATCCAATCAGTGATTCCTTTTCACTAGTCTGTTTTTTCTTTGTGCTTAGAGCAAAGTATTTTGGTGTACCGTAGACTAGTAAGGGGAGTGGAAGCTCATTTAGAATGGCAAGACAGGTGGATGAAGTTGACCCAAGTCCTAGAAAGGATTAGCCTTTGCCAGAGCCTTTTTAAAAAATGTTTATTTATTTTTGAGAGAGAGAGAGAGAGCGAGTGAGCAGGGGAGGGGCAGAGAGAGGAGACAGAATCAGAAGCAGGCTCCAGGCTCTAGGCTCTGAGCTGTCAGCACAGAGCCTGACATGGGGCTTGAACCCACAAACTGTGAGATCATGACCTGAGCCGAAGTCAGAGTCTTAACCAACTGAGCCACCCAGGTGCCCCCAGGGCCTGCTTTTTTCATCCCAGTTTCTAGAATAGTAGGCTTTACAACAGAGCCACCACAGAGGAGGAAACAGGCCAAAGAATTTTGAGGGAAACTGAGGTCAAATAATTTGCCTGTGTTTTCCCCAGTGCTAGAGATCTTCAAACCCATGCCATCTGACTCCAGAGCCCCAGCTATTAAGGTTAAATGGTCTCTATGTGTATTTTGACAAATGCTCTATGAGAGATTCTGACTGTACACCTAGTCAAGAGCTCTTTTTCTTTTTGTTTTGAAGTCGATTTATTTTGAGAGAGAGGGAGAGTGAGCGTGAGTGGGGAAGGGACAGAGAGAGAGAGGGAGGGGGGGGAGACAGAGAATCCTAAGCAGGCTTCATGCTGTCAGCACAGAGCCTGACACAGGGCTTGAACTCAGGAACCTCGAGATCATGACCTGAGCCAAAATCATCTCAACCAGACACTCAACTGACTGAGCTACCCAGGTGCCCCAAGAACTCTTGATTTATTTCTTGAATCCTTAAAATTATTTTAAGTAAAGTCTAAAGTATTTTCAGTAAAAAACTCATACAAAACCATGGTAATAAGTTCAAATTATACAAGAGATCATACAATGGAAAATAAGCCTGCCTCTCCCACCTATGCCAGTTCCACAGTTCCCAATCTTCCAGTTCATCTTACTTAGAGACAACTACTATTTTTCCGCATGTCCCTCCAGAAATATTCTGAGCATATAATGAATATGTATGTATGCATGTATATATGTATGTATATATGCAGTATATATGTGTGTATATGGAATATATATACATGTATATATTCAGTATTTCTCTTCCTCTCTCTCATACACATGCACACACACACACACGCTCCCTTAAAAGATAAGTGGAAACACATCATACATACTGATCTTTCCAGTTTAACTCGGAAATCCTGACCTGGCAAGTAATAAATACCGTTTCCAAGATCCGAGAAAGTTTACTAGCCAAACACAGGTGAGGGCAGGATGGATATGATGTTTTATATACCTAGGAAAACCCTGGTGCAGCAAAAAATTCATTTTGTAGTGTCAAACAGTTAATATGGATAGGAAGTGGCTCCATCTGGAAGTATCTGCTTTGAGGGGCCTTTGCCCACTTGGGTGTATGTCAGATGGCATTGCTCCCTGAGCACTGGGATCTCCTATGTCTTGTAGAGTGTTGTATCTCACTCAGTATCTAATGAGCTTAGCTTCTTGTGTGTACACACTGGGTGCTAAGTCCATGATGATGCATGCATGCCTGTAAAATTTGTTTTTTAGCTTTAAAAAACTATTCTTGCCATAGAGAGTGGGTTATACCTATGCCACTCCCATGATAACTCCTTTCGTTATCCACATCTGGCCTTCTGTACTAAGGTGCCCTGAAGGCTTCAGTGTACATATTTTGAATCATGCTGAAAATCTAGCTTCCTGCACTCTGGCAAAGACTGTTGGTATGGACAAGCATGGCATGAAAAAGAAATCCTGACTAGTATTTTTACTTTCAGAAAAGCATGAACAAAATACCACCTAACACCTGAGCACCATAGGAACACAGACAAAATATCACCTATTTATGAATAAAAAAGAGATGTTTTGCTATAGGTTTATAAAGAATTGGTATTAATTTTTTAAAACAACTATCAGTTTTGGGGGAATAAAGTTTATGAATTACGGGTATGAGAGATAAAGACAGGATATATGTGGAACATGGTCAAAAGTAAGGCATTGAGGGGTGCCTGGGTGGCTCAGTCGGTTAAGCGTCCGACTTCGGCTCAGGTCATGATCTCATGGTTCATGGGTTCAAGCCCTGAGTCAGGCTCTGTCTGACAGCTTAGAGCCTGGAGCCTGCTTCGGGTTCTGTGTGTGTGTGTGTGTGTGTGTGTGTGTGTGTGTGTGTGTCTGCTCCTCCCCCTCCATGCTCTCTCAAAAATAAACATTAAAAAATACTAAAAATGAGGCATTGAACAAAACTAAAACACAAACATTAAACTAGAATGAATCACACTAATCTGCTAAACATGGTGGGGAACCTAGTATAGCAGAAAAAGCACAGATTTTTGAGTTGAACGAACTTGGACCTTAGTCCAACTTTGCTCTTAGCCAGTTTCGTCATTTGTAAAATGGGTATGATCATGATTAAAATCTTATTATAACATGAATTTAAGCAAACTAAACACTCATCAAAGGAAAGAATTCTTTTATTATCATTGAGGAAAACAAAACCTCCAAAACACATAAAAACATCTTTCCTTATAAATTGTTCCCCTAATTGCCTATACTTATTTTCACAGTTCACTTTAAATCTTCAGTTTATACCCTAAACCCTTTTAAAAGTTTTTCTTTGGCTCTTGAGTTTATTACCTGTCCCAATGTGGAATGCAGACTTCTAAGATGGCACCCAATGATTCCCACCTTCTGCTATTCATGTCCTTGTGTAATTCTCTTTGAGTATAAGCTGGATCTAATGACTAATTTCTTTAAAAATTTTTTTTAATGTTTTATTTTTAATTTTGAGAGAGAGTGACAGAGCAGGAGTGGGGGAGGGGCAGAGAGAGAGGGAGACAGAGAATCCAAAGCAGGCTTCAGGCTCTGAGCTGTCAGCACAGACCCCGACATGGGACTCAAACCCACGAACTACGAGATCATGACCTTAGCTGAAGTCGGCTGCTTAACTCACTGCGCCACCCCATCGCCCCTCTAATGACTAATTTCTAAGGAAAAGAATACAGCAAAAATGATGGAATATCACACTTGTGATTAGATTATAAGACTGTGACTTCCTTTGCTAGCTGACTCTCTCTTGCTGGCTTTGATGAAGGAAGATATCAGGAATTGGAGAGGCCCATTTGGCAAGGAACCGAGGGTAGCTTCCATCCAATAGCCAGTGAGGAACCTCAGGCTGAGAGCCTGTGAGGACATGAATCCTTCCAAAAACCACATGAATGAGCTTGGAAGTGGATCCTCCCTCAGTTGAGCCTTGAAATGAGAACCAGCCTGGGCTGACACCTAAGTTATAGCCTGTGAGAGACCCTAATACAGAGGTCCCAGTTTAGCCACGTCCAGATCTTGACCACAGAAACTCTGAGATAATGTGTGTTGTTGTAAACTGCTGAATTGAGGGGGGGGTTAATTTGTTATGCAATAGGTAACCAGTATGTCTAGAACTTATACTCTAGTACTATTTCCTAGAATTCAAAAGAATGATCCCTGCTGACTTTCTGTAGAAAAATCTAATAACAGCATAGTCTGTCATTTATTGAACATTTTCTTTGTGCTTAGTATTAATTGCTCTACTGTATTAAATTCATCAGCTTATTTAATCCTCATGATAACTCTATGATGTAGGTATTATGATCTCTATTTTACAGATTAGTAAACTGAGACTCAGAGAGATTAACTAACTTGTCCATGCTAAAACAAATAGTGGTCTGTATTACTTCAAAAACGCATGCTCTTAATCAGATGAATATAATTAGCTTCATCACAATGTGATGACTTAATATGGATTCTTACCATGCTTTGCTCAGTGATCAGCCCATAGTAGGTGCTTAATATATGTAAGTTACGATTATTAGACCTTGAACTCACAACAAAGAGCCTCTGTGTCTGTCCACATTCAAAAACCTGCTCCTCATATACCCTAATGAGGCACATGATCCTGCTCATAGTGGTCCACGCATCCTGAATGAGGGTCTACTTCACCAAGTGATCTTAATAACCCATACAAAGATGTCTCCTCAGGAGGCCCATCCAGCATGTTGCAATGTGCTAAACTCATTTTCATTCTATTTGGGTGCTACCGTTGAGCTCTGGGGGCCCTCGATCTGTTCACATATGTTACCTATGCCCATATACAGATGCGGGGCTATTTAGAATAGTGATTGAATTTGAGGCACCAGTTACCTTCCAATGATCTGTTGCAGCTGAAATTAAATACTCCTTTCTTTTATACCTCTACAAGGCTTGGTTAACTCCTATTTACAGATGGAATTTTACAGCCAGCATATTTTATAGAGCACTTGCCCTAATGATAATAACAGAAACACCTTACAGTTGTGTCAGCCTAGCTGTTTATAAAACACTTTCATATGCATCTCATTTGATTCCATGGCACTTCATCTATGCCTTACAAGATGAATGACTTTCTACCTTGTATTATAGCCTATTTATATACATGAGGCAGTATGGTTTGGTGGAAAAAAAAAATCACAGATTCTGGCATCAGACAGACCTGGATTTGAATCCTAGACCCACAACTTACTGGACGTGTGGCTTATGAACAAGTCTGTGATCCTCACTGAGCTTCTGTTTTCCTCATGTATAAAATAGGCTTAATTATGTTCATCTTATAGGGTTATTGTGAGGAATGAGATAAAATGTCAAGTACAGAACAATAAACTCAACTAATATTTTCTCAAAAATAATGTTTGTATGCTGTTAGCTAGAGAGATCTGTGACTGTTCTTTGTATCTCCAACAGGCCCAACATTGTGTTCTATCTTTTAGAAAGAAGCCCAATTCATACTTCTTGAATGGACAAGCCTAGGGGTAGTCAGAGACGTTATTATTATGCCAGTAGATGGAGGTTAAATGGCCTGCCCAGGGCTTACATGGCTGATAAATGATAGGACTGGAATTTGAATTCTGGCCATTTTCTTCCTAGTCCAGTGCATCTTCTATGGTCTTTTGGATTGGTTTGCAAGATTGATGTGCTGGGAATAAAATCTCTTGTAGAAGAGACCCTACCAAGAGCCTAGGCTCAGTTTTCCACTAGGATGCAGATATCTCTGGGCATGCTGTGAAGAGGCTCCCCACCCAACTCCCCCGTGGGCTACCAAGGAGACTTCTGAGAGAGAGCCGAATACACCTACATGCTAGGTTCAGTAATAGAGCCTTGGTTGTTAGATGGTTGGGGCAAATCTGAGGAGAGTTTATTGCCAGTCATTCACCTTTATCCTAGTTCCCCAGGGATTAGTGTCTAGACACAATGGTTGAGGAATGATGAAAGTAAAAACGAAATACAGGCCGGGCACCTGGGTGGCTCAGTCAGTCAAACCTCTGACTCTTGGTTTCTGCTCAGGTCGTGGTCTCACAGTTTGTGACTTTGAGCCTCACGTTGGGCTCTGTGCTGATAGCGTGGAGCATGCTTGGGATCCTCTTTCTCCCTCTCTCTCTCAAAATGAATAAATAAACTTAAAAAAAATACAAACTGGAAAAACACTTGTTTCTCTAAAGATCTCTGTGAGGCTCTGGAAGGGAGATAAGACAGCACAACTTTTATGCTTACCTAATTGAGAGTTAGTTCGGAACGTAGCCAACTTTGGCAAAAGGGGGTCCAGGGAACAGAACTGAGCTTGGGCACTTGGGGGGCCGCAGCACGGCAGTGACGCCAGGGGCAGCACAGAGCTGTAGATGCTACCCGGCCTCCAGTGATTGGCTCAGAAGTAGCACCTGGTGCCATTTTGTTTCAAGAGCAGCACAAAGCAGCATCATGCTTGATGTGGCTCTGGAGGCTTTGGAAACAGAGGGAGCAGTATCCTTGGTACAGACATCAATGCCCTTACCTTTCATGGTAAGCCCTGGTAGCAAGGACGAGGTGCTTGTGATGTGGCTTCATAAGTAGTGGAGGCCTAGGAAGTCCATAACACTGAGAAGTAGACTTGAGACAACCACTGCAGAGTATGAGAAATAAATAGAAGCCCTAGGGTTGGATGAAAACCAGAGATGCTGTTTATGACCATTAATATATTTTTTTGAACTATAGTTTGGTATGGTTTGGGTAGTTTCAGATTAGTAACCTGCCACCAAAGGTCAGATTGACAAGTTACCCAGTCATCTGGAGCCTGTCCTGCTCCTGTTCCCCAGTATGAGAAGTACTAATTGTCCAAGGTAGAATCCTATCTCCTTCCTCCTGCTCCAGCACCCTACAAGTTCAATACTCTATGCTATCGAGCAGAATCCCTGGAAACAGAGATTCGAGAGGTTTTTGAATGGGACTCCAAATCTCCATCTGACCATTTGAAGTAACTCAAGCCAATAGGCTAAAACTTCCAGGATGATTTGGATGAAGGTGGTAAACACTTTGGAGTTTCTGAAGTGTGGGGGTGGGGGAGGCAGGTGCAGGGGAGAGGGGTTGGCAGCAGGAAACCAGCCAACATTAATTCTATACACAGACACTGCGGTCATTTGTACTGCGGTGGGTGGCATAGCTGTGCTTTCCCCTTATTAAGTGTTACAAAGTGTTGCCCACGCAGGGGCTGAGATGGTGGCATGATGCCTTTGTGTCATTACATCTGCCTACTCTAAGAGAAATAGAACAAGCTTCTTTCCTTCAGGATGATCTAATTGTCTTTCTTGTCCTTGAAGGTTAGCCAAAGATGTGGTAAGGCATTAGGTATGTGTCAATAATGACACCAGCAGCAGCAACAAAAGTAAATAACTTATGTAGTGTTTATTCTGTTTCAGGCACTTTTCTAAGATACACACACTCATGCATACACATACATGCATGTGCTTCTCTCCCCCCCCCCCCCCCCCATTAGTCCATCTGCCTCTCACCAATGAATTAGAGATGGAACAAGAGTTCTCATCCTCAGTCAGGTCAAGCTGGGTTTTCCCAAAATGTGTTTCTAAGACCAGTTCTTGCAGGGAAGTTGAATGGTGGTGTACAGAATGGATTCCCTGCTCAAGTAAGCTTGGAAAACATCGGGTTGTACAATGTAAGCATATTTCTCTACTATAGGACTTCCCAGTGGTCTAATGTGTATGGAGACATTTTGGGAAGGGAAAAGGAATAGATGGACTATGAGGAATTTCCCAAAGAGAGGCAGTAAAGCATGGTGTTATGAGTGAGGGCCTCTGACAGCAGACTTTCTGGCTTTAGAACCCTGCTGGGATCTGTCACTTGCTACTTATGGGACTTTAGAAAAGTTTGTTTCTCCTTTTTGTGCCCATTTGTCTTTTTCTGTCAAATGGGGATGACAATGATAGTACTTATCTCATAGGGTGGTTAGAATATATATAAAGTGCTTAATGGGGCACCTGGGTGGCTCAGTTGGTTACTATCTGACTTCGGCTCAGGTCATGATCTCAGTGTTCATGAGTTTGAGCCCCCATTGGGCTCTGTGCAGACAGCTCAGAGCCTGGATCCTGCTTTGGATTCTGTGTCTCCCTCTCCCTCTGCCCTCCCCCGCTCATGCTCTGTCTGTCTCTCAAAAATAATAAACATTTAAAAAATAAAAAAAAGAATATGTATAAAGCGCTTAAAAGAGTTCTTGGCTCTTCGGACGTGCTCAGAAAATGCAAGCTAATATGATCTGATTCTATAACCCTTTTCCTGCAAGGCATCTCACAGCATTAGGGTCTTAAAGCACACACACTTTGGGAAATGTTCAACTGGATCTTTCTGGTATAAAGGTTATAGGGGGACAACATAAGGGAAGAAAGCAAGTAAAGGAGATCAAATCAAGCCTGAGCTGAAGGATTACAACTCAGGAGTTGAAATCTCAGCGACTATTTCCTACCCCTATCTCTGGATATTTCTTACCTTTTTATGGAGATAATCACTTGCTGGCCTCAAATTGGTTATGTACTTCTTTTGGAGAAAGGAGAATGGACTAATGACTGAGGTGTTTTGCCGATTATCCAATGACTCGAATGGCTTTGATTTCTACATCTGAAAAATGGATCTGCTGTTACAGAATTGCATCTTGGAATTTTTCTAGGTTGAAGGATCGATACTGAAACATCGAAGATTAATCCAAGATCACAATCAAATTGAATTACCTTCCCACGCTCCAGTTTCATGAGAAAATGGCAAATGGCAAGAAATCAACCTGCACCTGACTGGGCAGAGTGTTCTTTGTGAGCTGAATGTTCTACACCTTCAGGTACCTTTTAGAGACAGGTTCCTTTTAGAGGCAATATAGATTGAGAACTGCTCAAAGTTTCTTGTGTCTCAGAATCACCTTCGTGGCTTGTTAAAGTACAGGGGGTTGGGCCCCAGAGTTTTTGTTTGAGTCGGTCTATTGGGGACAGGTTTGGAGAGAGAAGGCTGAGAATTGTATTCCCAGGTAATGCTAATGCTGTTGGTCTGTGGACCATGCTTTGAGAGCCACTGATATAGCGGGTAAGGGAATGGGCACTGAAATTGGACAGGCCTGGGTTTAAATTCTAGTCCCACCACTTAAAAGATGTGGAATCTTGGTTAAATTACTTACTCCCTGTGTCTCAGCTTACCCATCTGTAGTGTGGGAGTAATAGTAGCACCTACATGATGGGGTTGTTATGAGGATTAAGAACTTAATATACATAAAGCTCTTAGGGTAGTGCATGCTGTATTAGTGTTAGTTGTTATTACTATTGTTGTTATTGAGAGGTCAGGCCCCTGAGTTTGGACAGGATCTCTAGGAGTACGAAGAAAAGAGCATTGACATGGATAGCCGTATCATTACCTTTTAATTTGCCATTTACAAGGGACATTCATGGTAGAGCTTGATACCTTTGTTTTCTAGAGATGGAGATGCTTGGGGGTAGAGCTGAATCGAACTCCCCTATTGTCTGGTGAGATGGTGTGTCTTTTTACCTCACCCCCTCATCTCCACACCACAATACACTTCAGCTCTCCTCTCTTAGCAAAGCAGTAACAGTACAAGTTTGGCCACAGGCCTCTAAGGCAGATGCTCCATGCCTCTTTGGGAATCTCATGGCAATATTTTCATTCCAGGGAACATTTATGAAGTGCTCACTTATGTTCCAACCTCCATGGTTTGATGTTTCTTTTAGAGTCCCGGCTAATTATCCTGTATAAAAAAAAAAGTCCCAGTAAAGTTCTGATGCCTTTGGTAAGTCGTCCACTGAAGAGAAAAATGTATGTTTATAATCCATTCACCCTGCCCTCAGGTATGCCTCCCTTTTCCTGAGGCCCTTTTACATGCGTCTCCTTTTGATGATAATTAGGAAGCTTGTTACCATCATCTGGATGTAGCTCTGTGCCCTGCCTGGGGGAAGGTGAAAAAATCTGGACATACTGTAACCGATTCTCAGTCTCTTTGGATGACAGTCCAGTGTGTTTTCTAAAGATCAGTTCCTGCACTTCATTGTGGTGGCTGATTCTGGCATGCTGCAGGGGAAGGTTAATAATGCCCGGTGGGTTCATTAGCTTTAGCCAAGTCTTTCTTGATGTACTAAAATGGACTATAGCTATCATCCACAGCGGCTCTCTCCCTCTGCTCATTAGTTAATGTCAGGGCTTTAACAGTACCGAGCAAGAGAAAGGGTGTGTGTGTTTGCATGTCCCCATTTGCCTTTTCCCTCGCCAGCTGAGAGTAATTTATTTCTTTCCACAAAGGGAAATATGCCTCGACGATAAGAGTCCTGGCCTATAAATTGGAAAAACCTTGATTCTGGAACTAGCATCACCTCTGACTTGCTTTATGACCTTGGATGTATTAGCTAGATTTTCTGGGCCTTTGTGTCCTTTTCTGCAAAATAGGACGACCCTGATCTTCCCGTCTCACAGGGTTATTGATATGTGATGAGATGATAGAACCAGTCATGCTTTGGAAACTGATTAGTGCTTTATGTATAGAAGAGATAATTATTATACCTAACAAATACGGATGAGAGAGCCTGTGCTTTCTTCTCACACCTGCCAAGCCCTATTTAATGAGAATAACAATCCTCATGATTTTTAAAGCTAAAATAGAAACTAAATAGCTCTGCGTATTTTACCAAAACAATTAAATTATAGTCTAATGGTTTCCAAAGGGCAAACGAAGAAAAATCCTCCACAATAAAAAACACAGGGGAATTGATCTATTTCATGCTGTAAATGGAAGGCTTTCAGAAATAAAAATGCGCTTCAAAACTGACCAGTAGATGTCAGTGTTGGACAAGCACAGAACTACTAGCAGCCAGTCCCGCATTAGCGTCTGGCTCCATTTCAGCTATCAAGTTTCTCTGCAAAGGAGAGGGAGTTTGTGTAACTGAAGCAAAGATTTTGCTTTCTCACTTCTCGCCCCGTCTTGCGGAAAACAGCCTGATGCTCTGGGTAAGTCGCCGTGATCTTCACTTTCAGCGATTCCGTTTATAGATCTGCAGTCTGCTGAGAAGTTTAAAACACAAAATTAAACATGTGCTTAGCTCCCTGAAGGCCACATACTTGTTTTTCTTCACAAAGGTGCTTTTCTTTTTCCAGACCAGCCTTCCCTGCCTACCCTTTGTGTGATATTAATCAAATATAACAAGGAAATACCGCTCTTTGGGGCCCAGGTTCCAGAGCTATTAAAACAAGCTCTTTATTTTATTTTTTATTTTGATTTTTTTGCTACAGACTGACACTTGCTCAGATTTCAGATCATTTTCTAAAAATGGCAGCTACTTGGTGTGTCATTTTTAAAAAGAAAATATGGTCGCATTTATAGCTGTGCTAAACAGCCTCTTTCAGCTTTCATTTTACACTTTTACCGGAATGCTTGAAAAGAGGTGATGTAATTAGGTTCTAGTTGTCTCTGTTGAACTCAGAGATGCTCACCTTTTCTTGGGAGAAGATGAATTCCTGTTATGTTGGTTTCTTATCACATCCTGGATTAGGGAGGAAATGTGTGGCGAATTCAGACTAAAGCTGGTGATAAAATCAACTTAGCTCTTTGAAAGGGCCACCTGCTTTGGGGTTTTGGAATTCAGACTTGCAGGGCTTCTGCTCTGGAATAATTTTCAAGGGCGGGGTAATCATTTGTGTGTGTGTGTGTGTGTGTGTGTGTGTGTGTGTGTGTGTGTGCCTCTCTTGCTGTTCCTAGGCAGGCAGCTCCGATGCATCTAGAAAGCATTATGCAGAGTAGTTTGGCATTGCAACATCCCCTGCTTGGTTTGCTCTAATCCTTTTTGCCCTCTAGTTGGCCAAAAAGAATAAAACGGTTTAGTGACACCAAGTCAACGGTCGCTTTAGACTTTGGCCCCACTTCCTGGAGAACAGTGGAGGAGATCTGGCCGTGACAGCGCCTGCCAGTGCAGAGTAGTGTCCTGCTGCAGCATCCTTAGTGGCTGCTGGCCAGGGTGTGGACTTGTCCTAGGGAATGAGTCATTAAACATAAGCAGCTTGCTCTTGGAGGCAGACTTGGCATTGGTTTCAAGGTCCTGTTGGATCCGGTGCATGTCTGTTCCCACTTCACTGTGTCTCTGCCTCCCTGCGTCTCCTCAGCAGGTGTTGGGAGTCTTGGAGGAAGGAAGGGCCCTCGTCCTCTTACACGTTAATTTTGCATCATCTTGTCACTTCCCAACTCGTTCCTGAGACCTTATGCCTTCCCAGCTCCCAAGGGACTCTTGCTCCCATACACATCAGCTTCGGATCTGGCCATCTTCAACCTCTCCGTCACCTTACTTCCCCTCTGCCTTCCTACAGATGAGCGAGTTAAGGGCAATAGTTTTGGAGGCAGACATACCTCCGCCACTTGCTACCTGTGTGACATGAGGCAAGTTCCTTTATTTCTCTGAAAGCCTCGATTTCTTTTTTTTTTTAAATTTTTTTTTCAACGTTTATTTATTTTTGGGACAGAGAGACAGAGCATGAACGGGGGAGGGGCAGAGAGAGAGGGAGACACAGAATGGGAAACAGGCTCCAGGCTCTGAGCCATCAGCCCGGAGCCTGACGCGGGGCTCGAACTCACGGACCGCGAGATCGTGACCTGGCTGAAGTCAGACGCTTAACCGACTGCGCCACCCAGGCGCCCCGAGCCTCGATTTCTTAATAACAGTACCTACCTTGCAGTGTTTTGTGAGGATTAAATGAGGTAATATGTGTAAAGCAAATAGCGCTGTGCAGGAGGAGGTAATCCATAGCAGCTGCTGTTAATTTTTTTGTTATGATTCTTCTAATTGCCTGCCTGCTCTCCTTGCTCCCTCTTCCCTTCAGCTGTTCGGTATTTCTAACTATTGATTGGGTTATCCTCACATTTACTCTTCTGCACTTACTCATTATCCATCCCCTTGGTTTTGGCAATTATATTTTAAATTCCAAAGCTTTGTCTTGTTCTCTTTTTCTTGCTTGCAGTATCCCATCCATATTTTATAGATGCAAAGGTCATCTCAAATCACTCTAAAGAAAACAGAATTTTTTGTTAAGCCTACTTTGTTGAGAATTTTTATCATGAATGGATGTTGAAATACAACAAAATATGTCCAGCGTTTTTTCTGCATCTATTCAGATGATCGTATGCTTTTTTATCCTTCCTCTTGTTAATCACATGGATTGATGTGCAGATAATTAAGCCACCCTTGCATCCCTGGAATAAATCCCAGTTGAATGTGGTGAATGACTTTTTTTAATGTATTGTTGGATTCAATTTGCTTACATTTTGTTGAGAATTTTTGCATCTGTGTTCATCAGAGATGTTAGCCTGTAGTTTTTTGTTTTTGTTTTTTCTTTGTAGTGCCTTTATCTGGTTTTGATATCAAGGTAATGGTGGCCTCAGAATGAATTTGGAAGTTTTCCTTCCTCTTCCATTTTTTAGAATAGTTTGAGAAGAATCAGCATTAACTCTTCTTTAAATGTTCGGTAGAATTCACCTGTGAAGCCATCTAGTCCTGGACTTTTATTTGTTGGGAGTTTTTTTTTTATTATTCAGTTTCATTACTAGTAATCAGTCTGTTCGTATTTTCTATTCCTGATTCAGTTTTGGAAGGCTGTATGTTTTTAGGAATTTATCCATTTCTTCTAGATTGTCCAGTTTTTTCACGTAGTTTTTCATAATATTCTCTTATAAGTTGTATTTCTGTGGTGTTGGTTTTTATTTATCCTCCTTTGTTTCTGGTTTTATTTATTTAAGCCCTCTTTTTTTTTCCCTTGATGAATCTGGCTACAGGTTTATCAATTTCATCTGTCTTTACAAAGAATCAGCTCTTGGTTTCATTGATCTTTTCTATTTTTTTTTACATTCTCAATTTCATTTATGTCTACTCTAATCTTTATTATGTCCTTCCTTCTAACTTTGGTCTTAGTTCTATTTCTAGCTCCTTTAGGTGTAAGGTTAGGTTGTTGGTTTGAGATTTTTCTTGTGGTAGGCCTGTGTCGCTATCAAGTTCCTTCTTAGAACAGCTTTTGCTACATCCCAAAGATTTTGGACCATTGTGTTTTCATTTTCATTTGTCTCCATGTATTTTTTTATTTGCTCTTTGATTTCTTTGTTAACCCAATGGTTGTTTACTACCATGCTGTTTAGCCACCACGTATTTGTGTTTTTCCCAGTTTTTCCCTTGTGATTTATTTCTAGGTTATGCCATTAGTGGTCAGAAAAGATGCTTAATATGCTTTCAGTCTTCTTAAATGTATTGAGACTTGTTTTGTTGCCTAACCTGTGATGTATCCTGGAGAATGTTCTATGTGCACTTGAAAAGAATGTGTATTCTGCTGTTTTCAGATGGAATGTTCTATATATATCTCTGTTAGATCCATCTGGTCTAATGTGTTGTTCAAAGCCATTGTTTCCTTGTTGACATAATTTTTGAAATTCTCTTTTGTTCCCAGAGTTTTCTATATTCCAGGGTCTTTTTATTTTTCCTGTTGTTCATTCCTGTTTGCTCAGTTATCTTCCCTTCTCTGGTTATTGGAGTTTTATCTATTTTTTCTAGGCCCAGCTCAATGCTGTACCTTCCATAATGTCATTCTTAATGTCTTAAATTGGAAGCAAATATTCCTGGATTGCCTTCTGTAACCCTTAGTTTGCACCTTTTTATTATATAGTGCCATCTATTGTACAGCTAAGTGCTTGTTTTTGTAGCTCAATTTGATTTCTTCTTGGAGTATAAATTCTTGGGAGTCAAAGACTGTGCTATACAAGCTAACCTCCCTGTAGGTGTTTAGTACTGGGCTTTTGTCTGTATGGAGACAGGGAGGGACTTTGCTGGTCACCACCACAGTGTAAGAATCCTATAAGACTTAAGTAAAAATGACGGGGTGCCTGGCTGGGTCAGTTGGAAGAGTAGGCAATTCTTGATCTTGGGGTTGTGAGTTTGAGTCCCACCTGTTGGGTGTAGGGATTACTTAAAATCTTAAAAAAAAAAAAAAAGTAAGTAAAAACATCCTGGTAGATCAAGGATAGCAGTAGTTGATGGAAGAGGTGATAGATCTCTTGTAGAAATTTTACAAATGGCCATGTCTGCATTGGACTGAGATGAGTAAAGTGGAGACTTTCCTGAAGTGACATCATGATCACAGTGAACTGTTGTGATTCTATAAAGACAATGGCTGTGGGTCCCGTGAGACTACATTGCTGGGATGCCCTGTCCCCCTGTAGCAAATGGCCAATAGCTTCAAAGTACGTGTGTGTCAGCAAGGGCCTGGCTGAGTCAGGTTTCAGCAGCGGGTCTGGACTGCATCAGGGTTTCTTCAGAGGGGATTAACGCATATCTGAATGTTTTAACCCAAACTGCCCAGGAGAGAAATCCTTCACAACAAACCCTGAAGTACAAATGAGAAGATTATCTGTCTTTTTGCCTGAGGCCTGTCGATCTCACACATACAACACAAGGCAAGGCCAAGGCCAAAGCCTGACTAATTCCACTGGTAGGGACACAATGAGCCACTTTTGGAGTTCGATGGTTTAGTGTTCCCATAGACAGTGAAAAGAAGAATAAGTCAAAAGTGCCAGTTCACTGTGGTCCTTGTCCCACACGCTAGAAAGGATGACATGGAAACACAAGGAGCCAAATGTCTGCAGTGTGACCTGTGGGGCACCCTGTTGCTGAGAAGCTCAATCTGGGCTGCCACTAAGTAGATGTATATTCTTCAGTGTGTGTTTATATTTATATTTATATTTATATTTATATTTATATTTATATTGCATATTTATATTGCATATTTATATTTTATGTAATATTCATATTTTGTAAAATTAGGTATGTGATACATATTAAAGCAATTTTATATTCCGAGGAGGCAGGGCAGAAAACCCCATACCTCATCAGAACCGGAGAGTTGATGAGAAACTGTTTTTGGTGTTTTTTTTTTTTAAGTTTATTTATTTATTTTGAGAGAGAGAAAGCATGGGTCAGGGAGGGGCAGAGATAGAGGGAGAGAGAGAGAATTCCAAGCGGGCTGCACACTGTCAGAGCAGAGTATAACATGGGGTTTGAACTCATGAACCATGAGATCATGACCTGAGCTGAAGTTGGACACTTCACTGACTGAGTCACCCAGGTCCCCCTGGTTTTTGTTTTTCTAAAGTGAGCAGCAAGCAAGAATTTTATTAGAGTATGTAATTAGAAAGTAAGGATAGTGTGAAAGCTCTCTTTAAAGAGAAGGGGCATTTGAAAGTGAGTGCCCGAGAAACTGTCTTATAACAGCCTTGCAGGGGAGGTAGGGAGGTGAGTGGGAGATGGCCTTACAGGACTCTTGTGTGGTCTTATGCTCCAGGAGGTTCACAAAGCATTCCCCAAGCCTCAGGCTGTGGTTTGATTCTTTGCCCGTATGACATATATAGACATATGCAAAGCTGCCAGGGTGCCATGGCAGAACCATTCCCCTATGGGAGTCATTCCGCCTTTGGAGCCCAGTCACATAATAACTGATAATACCTTTGGTTTATGCATACAGAAACTTGTGAAGGTGCCCCACCCCACCCCACACTAACCCTTCCTTCTTTAGATTCATGTTTTTAATCGCTTATTGGCTTTTTGGCTAAGATCAAGTACAGATTCACATTTTAGGTGGTTTTCAACAAAGTTATTTGCACAATTGGCTATTATTTTTTGCCCTGTGCCTTATGCTCCCTACTCAAGTTAGGCTGATTTACTTCATTGCTTCGTTATCCACGGTTCTTTTGCCATAAGAAACATCCAAGAAATGTCCTAATCAGGACAGGGATTGGCCTCTGAATCTGGGTCTCCTTGAGCCTAGCACCTCTAGTTTGCTCCCTTGCTGACTTTGTCCTGAACATTTGGTTTGTACAGGTCTTCAGGATTCTGAACACATATATGGCTTTATATATGTGACCTTTATCTACTCTATGTCACACATGTCCGTGTGGTTTTGACTGCCTTGGAGCACCAGATGATTTGGTTGTCAAATGTGAGAGCCTTAGCTTTTTACTCTCTTGCCTAGTTTCTGTTCCATTGTTCTTTTTGTGCTTCACATGTACTTCTTTTTATTTTAATTTTTATTGTTATACTTTTAAGTAATCTATCCAACCCAACGTGGGGCTTGAACTCATGACCCTGAGATCTAGAGTTGCATGTTCTGACTGAGCAAGTCAGGTGCTTCTTGATTCCTGATAGCCTCCCTGCCCAGATACTAACTTGTTACCTAGTCTAGAGCCCTCACTTGGAGAAGTCACTGGCTCTTCGGATCCTGGCTCTCTGCCCTGGATCTTCCTGCCTATGTTTCTAGCATTACCAGCTTTCATAAAACTACATATCGAAAGAGTCTACTCTAACACAGCAAGGCTATGAACCAGATGTGAATCCTGCCCCAAATCAGTGCTGTGATAGGATACAACTGTATTTATATTATTGGCTCAATATCAGTACTATGATGTACTTCCTTTTTGTGTTAGACATTGCAGATTAGGCTATTTAATGTAAACAAAATTGGGGCTCCTGAGTGGCTCAGTTGGTTAAGCATCCAACTCTTGGTTTCAGCTCAGGTCATGGTCTTGCAGTTCATGAGTTCAAGCCCCTCGTTGGGTTCTGCGCTGACAGCACGGAACCTGCTTGGGATTTCTCTCTCCCTTTCTCTCTGCACCTCCCTGGATAGCTCTCTCTCTCAAAAAAATAAAATAAAATAAAATTAAAGTAAGTAGAATATACTCCAGCCCTGTTCTCTTGGAGGCCATACCCAGGCAGAGGAGAGTTTCGCATGAAGAGTAACTGGGGTGCTTGTTCCCTCTACTATGAGTGAATGGTTAAGTGGTGAGTCTTTCTGGGGATGGCTGTCTTGAGCAATACAGTTTTTAAAGACTTAATTTTTTTAGAGCAGTTTTAAGTTTACAGTAAAATTGAGAGGAAAGTACAGAGATTTCCCACATGCCCCCTGGCCCCACACATGCACAGTTAATATCCCCCACCAGAGGGGATGGTGGTGTACATTCTATGAGTTTGGATAAATATATATGAAATGTTTCTGTAATTATGGTGTTCTGTATTTTCACTGGCCTAAACATTCTTGATGATCCACCTATTCATCCCTCTCTGATTCCTACCCCCCAACTCCTGGCAACCTCTAATCTTTTTACCATCTCCATAGTTTTGACTTTGCCAGAATGTCATATAGTTGGAATCATATAGTGTGTAGCCTTCTCAGATTGGCTTCTTTCACTTAGTAATATGCATTTAAGATTCTAACATGTTTTTTCATGACTTGATAGTTCATTTCTTTTTAGCATTGAATAATATTCCATTGTCTGGCTATACCTCAGCTTATTTAGCCATTCCCCTACTATAGGACATCTTGGTTGCTTCCAAGTTTTGGCAGTTATGAATAAAGTTCGTATAAACATCTGTGTGCAGGTGTTTGTGGGGCCATAAGTTTTCAATTCTTTTGGACAAGTACCAAAGAGCACCACTGTTGCCTTGTATGAGTATGTTTTGTTTTGTAAGAAACTGGCTAACAGTCTTCCAAAGTGACTGTATGATTTTGCATTCCCACCAGCAGTGAGTGAGAGTTCTTGTTGCTCCACATCCTCACTAGCATTTGGTGTTGTCAGTGTTCTAGGTTTTGGCCATTCTAATAGGTGGATAGCGTTATTTAACTGTTGTTTTGATTTGTATTTCCCTGATGCATATGGTGTAGAGATTTATGTATATATGTGTGTATGTGTGTGTGTGTGAGAGAGAGAGAGGGAGAGAGAGAGGAAGGAAGGAAGGATCCCAGATGGTCTCTGCACTGTCAACGCAGAGCCTGACATGGGGTTCGATCTCACAAACCAGGAGATTATGACTTGAGCCGAAATCAAGTGTTGGACACTAAACTGATTAAGCCACCCAGGTGCACCCTAGAGCATCTTTTCATATGCTAAGCAGTATCTCTCTTTTTTAAAGATTTTATCTATCTATCTATCTATCTATCTATCTATTTGATCTCTACACCCAATGTGGGGCTCAAACTCACAACCCCAAGATCAAGAGTTGCACGCTCTTCCAGTGGAGCCAGCCAGGTACCCCGTGAGCAGTATCTTTTTTATGTAATCATGGGAGCATCTATTATGGTTGGGGCTGAGAATAGGGACTCATTTGTTCATCTGTTCATCCATTGCTTTTTTCAATAAATATTTACTGAGTGTTTTTTAATGGACCAGCCACTGTTCTAGGCTCATATATGAACAAAAGAAATAATATCCTTGAAACTTTCATAAAATTCTACTTGGTGATATGCAGAGAGAAAACATTAAGCAAGTAAAGAGAGATAATCAGATAAAATCAGGTACTAACAAGTGTTATAAAGAAAATAAATTGACAATGTGCTAGAGTAGACGTGTGTGGGATGAGGAAGGCCCACCTGAGAAGGTCATATGTGATTTATACAAATTTCAGGAGGAATAATAGAATTCTAGGCAGAGTGAACAGCTGGTATTGAGGCAATGAGCTGGGACTTTGTGTTCTAGGCTGAGGGAATATAAATAAAGTCATGGTGGTTCAGATAGTTTTCACAAAGGGCTATGGTGGTGGGTTTTGGAGGGGGAAGAGGTGGCACTGCAAAGACTTCTCTGTTGATCTTCCTTTTATTTTTGAAGGTTTATTTATTTATTTTTGAGAGAAAGAGAGCAAACAGGGGAGGGGCAGAGAGAGAGAGAGGGAGAGACAGAATCCCAAGCATGCTCTGCACTGTCAGTGCAGAACCTGATATGGGACTCCATCTCCCCAACTGTGAGATTGGGACCTGAGCCAAAGTCAGATGCTTAATCAACTGAGCCACCCAGGCACCCTTTGATCTTCCTTTTGTTAACATCCTTCCAAACATTTAAGGACTCAGGTAGTTGGCAGGTTCCTTGACTACACACAGAAGAAACTGAAAGTGAAGCTTTCCAACTTTGACACCCATTCTGATATTCAAGGAGTTGGCAGAGATGATTGTGAATTCATTTTTAGGAGCCTGGAAAACATGACTTTGGTTTCCTTCCCCTCCTTCCCTCCCTTCCTTCTTTCCTTTCTCCCTTCCTCCCTTCCTCTTCTCTCTATATATACTTAGTAGAAGAACTTGACAGATTAATTCACACTAAAATGTTGGTGACTGTATGTAATCTCTCCTATGAATGTTTGCCTTTGAAAAGAAGACTCCGGGGGGAAAGGTAACAAATATAGGAATAAATAAATGAATGAATGAGCCTCAAATGTTGGAGTTTCAAACCCTAGGCTAGCTAGGTAAAGGAAAATGTCCCCTTTAAGTTTATTAACATTTCTAATCTACATTTTCCAGATTCATGATGTCACATGTCCGTACCTCCATCCAGACTCCTTGCTAACATGCCTTCCCTGTCCCAGATCTGGAGGCGGTTCTAGATGTCTGCACAGCAGCCTCTGGGGACCATCCACATTTTCCGTCTGCTGTTGGAGCCCATTTTCTTGAACCTTGGTTTCCTGCCTGAAGATAGGAACAATTTCTACCCTCTCTTCCCACCCCACACCCTGCCACCACCATGAGCTTGGAAGGCTGACAGGGAAGATTAAGATCACTGCCATCAAGTTTTTATCTGCTATAAGCAAAAACAGGAAACCAAGAAATAAAGGCACAGCTCAGTAATAGCTTCTGAGTGGGTAACATGGGAGAGGTTTTTCTAAAATCCTTTTTCCCCTGTACCTTCCCACCCACATGTTCTTAGTCAGATTTATTTTTTGCATATCAGTTTCTGAGGATGACAAGAAACTTGCCCTTTTCTTAACTATGGTTTTCAGAAGCAGATTATCCTGCACTTAGTTGAGACCTCTTGCCGAACCCATGGAATAAATAATACCCTGGGCTGAGGAAGTGGGTGTTGAATAGAGATTTTATGACTCATAATGGAGTGTCAAAATAGCCACTGCTGATGTATGGCTCCCTTATCAATTTTGGAAATGACACTGGGCAGAGCCACACTTTCTCTTGTATGGAAATGCTGTGATTGAGGGAAAGATCTAACAAGAACGTTTATCATCTCTTGATATTTAAAAGTCTCACATTGAATGTTGGCCTTTTTGAAAGCTGACTTGCAGTTAGCCCGGACAAGCAGCTCTCCTCGGAGGAGGAGACCAGAGCATTTCTCTGGGGTAGGGCAGCCCAGGACCCAAGCTCCTAGGATGAAATGAGAAGATTGGTATTTCCCTGGCCTGTGTCTTGATGTGCTTCTTTTTCTTTTCTTTTCACTTAATATATATATATTTTAAGTAATCTCTATACCCAACGTGGGGCTCAAACTCACAACCATGAGATCAAGAGTTGCATGCTCCACCAACTGAGCCAGCCAGGCGCCCCTTGAGGTGCTTGTTTTCAAAGGAGGGTAGGGTCAGCGTTGTATGCTTTCCCCCAGAGTAGACTGAGAGATCTCTCATGATATCATGCAGTTAGGCCACATTTCCAGGGCTCAGGCCTCTGCTGTACTCTCTCTCCTGCTGTTGGAAATAAGGATAGTTCTGTCACTAGGCTCATGGGCCTGAGGGTGGCCTCACTTTGAGCTGAGCCCTTCTCTTTGGGGTGTTGTCTCAAGGACCATACTCTGAATAGGCCCCATTAATGCAGGCTTTTCATTAGTCATTGTTTTGTAGTAATGAGGTTCTATGATCTTGCCTCTTGGACTATTAGTGCTTTGTGTATAAACCACTCAAACAACAAATACTTATGAGTATCTACTGTGTTCATTACAAGGAGTTACTTGAAAACAATATGAAATCTATTCCTGCTCCTCATGAGTTTATCAGCCAAATGGGGAGATTTAAAAACCCTAGAATAAATCAAGAAAAATGTAGGTCAGCGTAAAATGGAGTGCTAGATTATGCGATTCAGGCTCTAGGGCTTGGTAGGCAAGAGGAGGGAAAAATGACATGGGCTGGCAAGTCTAGGAATATCTTTTTTTTTAAGTTTTTTATTTTTGAGCGAGATGGAGAGACAGAGCATCAGTGGGGGAGGGGCAGAGAGAGGGGGAGACAGAATCCGAAGCAGGCTCCGGGCTCTGAGCTGTCAGCACAGAGCCTGACACGGGGCTTGAACCCACGAACCGTGAGATCATGACCTGAGCTGAAGTCAGACGCTCAATGGACTGAGCCACCCAGGCACCCAAAGGCTAGGAAGGTCTTCCTGGAGGATGCAGGGTAAAGGGAAGTGAGTGCCTTTGAGGCAAAAGGGCCAGCAAAGGTACTGAGATAGAACTGACTGTGATGCATGCAGGTGTGGGGGGCCATCAGCGACGTGCTGGCAGGATTGATATTTCTGAAGTGGAGTGTTCCTGTTGAGGGGGTTGTGGGGCTGGAGGCCTAGGTAGGCCTGTGGGGCCAGTTAATGAGCATCTTGGAAGCCAGACACGATTTGATTTGAACTGGTTTTTTTTAGGCTCTTTGGTTTGTAAGGGATAGAGACTCTTTCAAATTCAGTCACGGGGTGGGGAATGTACAAGAGTTGTAAGGGGGAAAGGGATTTTAGGGACTGAAAGATCAGGAACCGGAGTGCGGTGGGACCTCGCGCGAACTGCACTTGGAGCCGTGGTAGCTTAAGGGGGTTCAGCTGCGGGACTTGGACTTTTCACTTCAGTATTCTACCGTGAGCACCACTCCCTTCTGACTGCCTTAGTTTTTCCTGTCTGCTCGGGTTCTGTTTTCCATTCTTCCCAGTTTCCATTTTACTCCTTGTTTCTGCTTCCTTAGCATTTTGGTCTGGATGGCCCATCAAGGTTCCAGTTTTCTACTTTTTCCCTTAGAGTTCTGACTCTTCCTCTTGGTTTCTCTCTAGGCATCCTTATGGCTTTAGCTCTTGCTCTCTTCTCTCTCTTTCTCTCACTCTCTCTCTTCTCTGTCCCCCCTTCCTCTCCCTCCCCTTCCCTGTTCCCCTCTAGTATTTTTAGGCCAAATTCCTGACAGAGTATCTGATTGTCCTACTTCATATATTTATACCAGGCTCTGGCTCAGATCACTGGCTAGAATGTAGAGTGGCAGCTGTTGGGTCAGGGGTCCTTTCAGCCAATGCTGAGGGAGAAGAGGTGACATCATAGAAACCATATAAGAGATTGGTCATGAAGGAAGTGATGGATCCTGGATATGGGTTTTGGCAATGGGAATGGAGAGGAAAGGATGGATATAAAAGACGTTTCAAAGCAAAACAACTGGCAGGAACCAGTATCTTATTGTCTACAGGGTTTGATAGAGAGAGGGAAATTAATGATAATTAATGATACCGATAATACCACATTTCAGGTTTGGGTGACTAGAAGAATGATAAGGGAAGGAATAATGGAGCTGGGACAAGGAGTTAGTTTAGGGGGAGAGATGGTGAGTTCTGTTTTTGCTGTGTTATGACTCAAAAGTGGGATCTATTGGACATCTTTGCTGTATTCTTGGCTCACTGATCTTTCTCCTATAACTTGGGAATCCAGTTAGCGTAGAGTACTGAGTGGCCCAGGTGATTTAGGCCAGAGGCTACAAGGCATGTGGAAAGCTTCTCAAAAAAGTTCTACTTTACTCCTTTTCTCCTTCACCCTTAAGTAGCTAATTGGCTCCAGGGCGCAATGGTTTCTGCTGGGAGGGAAGTAAAGAAGGCAGACATGAGGAGACCTTCTCAGTCCTGTGTGAGACCTGATTCTGTTTTGGTTGCTGGCTTCTGAATCTTTAGAAGAGAGAAAGTGAGTAAAGATGTAAGGAAATGAGGTGAAGAAAAGGAGAAACAGCCTTGAAGAGTTAGGAATAAGTTACATATTCACAGCTGTTCCATACCCATTTTGAGAAAGGCAATTCAAAGGAACATGCCGAGCAGAGGGCACACAATCTTTTGATGAAGACCCAAGTGGAACTAGCTTAACGTAAAAGACACTTTATAGGAAGAGTACCCGCTGGCTCACAGGTTTGGAGAAAATGCTGAACAGCCAGCATTTTGGGAAGGACAGGAACTAGGGCAGCCTCAAAGTTGAGCTTAGGGACCAAAACTAGAGGCTGAGAAGCTGTCAGGACTCTCTCTTAGCATCTTACCCCTGCTTCTCTCTGTGTGTTGGCTTCATTCTCTCATACTGAAGACAGGATTCTCCATATGGTGGTGGATTTGGCTGCTGCTAGTTCTGAGCTCACATACTCACAGCTCTTTGACCAGAGAGGAAGGAGTTCTTCCTTGCCAGCTCCAGTCCAAGAAAACCTGGGGAAGAGTTCTGATTGATTGGTCTTGAGTAATGTGCCTACCACCAGACTAATCACTGTGGCCAGGAGCATGGAACCCTATCCATGGCCAGTTTTGGAGCAAGCGTTCCCTTCTCATCCAATTGCTATGACCTGGGATATCGAATCAAGATATGGCAGCTACAGGGGCACCTGGGTGGCTCAGTTGGTTAAGCATCCGACTCTTGGTTTTGGCTCAGGTCACGATCTCATGGTTCGTGAGTTCAAGCCCCGCGTCTGGCTCCGTGCTGACAGTGCGGGGCCTGCTTGGGATTCTCTGTCTCCCTCTCTCTCTCTGCCGCCCCCCCCCCCCCAGCAAATAAAGTTAAAAAAAAAAAAAGAATAGCAGCTACAAATTGAGCCACATGCCTGGAGCTTGAGGGAGAGGAGGAGTAGTTCATCAAAAGAAGGGAGGGGAGAGGCCACACAGACAGGGCCACCTGGGGTACCTTTGTGAACCAGGTAGTCCTGCAATTTGTGTTTTTTCCATTGCGGTTTACTGGCCAATGATGATGGAAGAAAACTATAAAGTAAGAAGGCTCACACAGAAAGAGAAAGTATTAAAGAAGCAGTGTGCATCATTTTAGTACTGCCACTTGCCTTCCCTTCTCTATTATCTACTTCCCCATCACCACGTGCGGTGTAACATTGCAATTATTTCAGTTCCTTAAAAGCACTGTGCTCTGTCATTCCTTCAGCTTTATGCCATGCTTCCGGATTCATTTTGACTGACACTTTCTTTGGGAAAACCTATCTACCCCCACCTTCAACTCTGGGTCAGGCGCTCTTTTTACATGATCTCATTGCACCCTATATGCTACTTTCTATGTTTTTAATTTCTTTGTTACTCTTATTTCTCTCCTGCTAGAATATAAGCTCCGTGCAGCTGAGAATTTGTCTTTCTCAGTCACTATTCTTCTGCAGTGCCTAGTGATGTGCCAGTTGTGTTGTTGATGCCCAATAAATATTTGCTGAAGGAGTGGCAATTTCCAGGCTCCAGTGGCAGGGCTGGGTGACCTGAAAGGATCCCGGAACAGTCCAGAAGCAATTAAGGAAGAGCATGCCCTTCTTTCAGATTTTTTTTTCTGAAATAAAGAAAAGGAAGGAAGGAAAAAAGAAAGTGTTTAGGTAAATGGAACTTATTATAGCATTTCAATAAAGACAAAGGTACTTGGTTTGTACTTAGGAGTTTCTAATTTTTTTACTTTTTGGTTTCACTAAGTAATGAGTTGCTTGTAATTAAAAGTAAGGGTTGGGGTGCCTGGAGTGGCTCAGTCGGTTAAGTGTCTGACTCTTGATTTCGGCTCAGGTCATGACCTCACAGTTGTGAGTTTGAGCCCCATATTGGGCTCTGCACTGACAACATGGAGCCTGCTTGGGGTTCGTTCTCTCTCGCTCTCTCTCTTTCTCCTCTTTCTCTGCCTCTCTCCATACTGGCTGGTTCTCTCTCTCTCAAAATAAATAAACATTAAAAAAAGATAGGGGTTAAAAATGTTTTTATTTGCTTTATAAATTAACAAGTTCACAATACATTTTCCTAATAAAACAACTATACCAGTTGGAATATACCAATTTTTTGTTTATTGGTACAAAAATACCAATCAGGAAATGATTGTTTCCTAAGAAAACAGAAAAGCGAACCCGTGGTGAATTGTGTTATAACCCTTCTTCTCTTAGTTTTCCACACCTGAAGAAAGCTTACGTGTTGGGTGTAAGTTAGCCTGGGCACCAAGTTTTATTTGGCAGCAGTTGACCGATATGTCCAAGACAATAATGTATTGAAGTATGGTCCACAGACCACCTATGTCAGGGGTGAGGAGAAACTTGCTACCATGCTGAGACCAATAGCATTCAGGCACTGGCTCTGAGACTCTGTCCTTCAGGTGATTCTGATGCGGGCTCAAGTTTGAGAACCACTGGACAAGAATGAGTGAAGGGGCACCTGGGTGGCTCAGTCGGTTAAGTGTCTGACTTGGACTCAGGTCATGATCTCAATGCTTGTCAGTTCGAGCCCCACGTTGGGCTCTGTGCTGACAGCTCGGAGCCTGGAGCCTGCTTTGGATTCTGTCTCCTCTCTCTGCCCCTTCCCTGCTGGTGCTCTCCCTGTCTGTCTCTCTTTCTCAAAAATAAATAAACATTCCAAAAAAAAAAAAAAAAAGAATGAGTGAAATAGTTGCCAGGGGGAATCATTATGCCTCTTTACCAAATTATGAGATAGAATGATCAGATAAGAGACCTCTCATTATAGTTTTCATGGTTCTATTGGGATGGTAATAGCCTGATAAAATTCTGGTGGGCTGATATATGTATTTGCTGGCAGGGTGCTACTAATGCCAGTGCACCTACAAGTCTGGCTTTCCTGGTGGTCTAGCCCCTCCCTCCCATAGAGTTTGCTCAGTTCTACGTAAGTAAGGTATGGCACTAGAGTGCTGGGTGAAAGTGACATTACCTATGTCAAAGATTGTATCTAAATGTGGAAAAGAATTTGAAAAGAATAGGTTAGTTCTACACCTCCCCTAAAATGGCCAGGGGAGAACCCCTGATTGGTTGATGTTAAGCATTCTTTAGAAAGCTAGCTGGTATGTAGAGACATAGACATTGTTTCCAGAAGAGCCTTGATTAGGCCCATTTCAAGCTGAGGAATGATTGTTGAACAGAAACATAAGGTCATTATTTTAGAAGGTACCTTTTGCCAAGAAACCTCTTATTTCCTTCTTGATTCCTAAATTTCTGTTTGTTCGGTTTCTTCTTCTTTTTTTAAATGTTCATTTATTTTTGAGAGAAAGCACGAGCAGGGGAGAGGTAGAGAGAGAGGGGAACACAGGATCTGAAGCAGGCTCCACACTGACAGCACAGGGCCCAATGTGGGGCTCGAACTCACCAATGGAGAGATCATGACCTGAGCCGAGGTCCGACGCTTAATCGACTGAGCCACTCAGGCACCCCTGTGTGTTCCATTTTTAAATGAAAAGTTCCAGCTTCAATTTCTAGTCTAGTACAATCATAGCTGGCATTTTGAAAGATCATGTAACACTTTGTGATGGTCTCTAATGATGCATCGAACATTCTGGGGATTCCCTACTATCTTTCAGGATTAAGGACAAGTGGTAGGTAGAAATTGGTAGGACATTCTAATAAGTGGTAGTAATATAATAGCCCTGTGCTGTGCATCTCTGTGAAGCACCGTTTCTCCAACTATGTTGTATGAGGTGTTCTATGAGATGGAAATGATGGTTCTGATGAAAAAGTGTCCTGTTGTTAAGTAGGTTTCTGGTGCTGCATACTATAAAGCCCTTTTAGAGATTCATCATTCCTGTTAAGGCTCTGATAAATCCTACCATAAAGTTGTTTAAGTTTGTGTGATGTTTTTTCCCAAACATATTTAGCTCCCTTCAGTTGATTAGTTTCTTCAAATGGAAACAAAATGTGCCAGACGCTCAACTAACCCAGACAGGTTTCTTGAACTCAGTGTTGTTTCATTTCAGACATACAAATCAGGAGGTGGTGGCTGACCTGGGTAGCTCCCCACTATAAGGTTTATGAGCCTAGATGCTCATCTAGAATCTTCCTTAGCCTTTGGAGGCAGCTTGAAGGATAGCATACTACTTTCACACATGACCTTGATTTCCAAATCATCCTTACAGTAAATGATACCTAACTTTTGTAGAACTTTAAAAAAAAACTTCATTATTACATATAATCCTACCAAGTATTTCAGGAGAGTATTATCATTCCAATTTTAGATTCCTAAAGAGGCTGAGTACTGGCCGAAGGATGTAGATATAAGAGTTGGGAGTTAAAGTTTCCACAACTATGCTTTTACCTTAACACAGTATTGCTTTCCTGACATGTATCTATGTCTGTCTGGTTAGATATGTAGAAATCTTTCCATTTCATCATGCTCTTTAAACTGTGCCCTGGAAGAGCCCTAGGGGTTCTGAGAAGCTCCCTTAGGGGTCCCCTAAGGGGGCAGGATGAATGGGGAGCCAAGAGAAGTTAGGGGAAGACCCTCTATTTTAAGCCACAGAAACTTTTCTTTATCTATTTAATATTGTAGATTTGAGAATAAGATTTCTTTCTTTCTTTTTTTAAAATTTAAGTAGGCTCCACACCCAGTGTGGGGCTTGAACTCACAACCCCAAGACGAAGAGTTGCAATCTCTACCAACTGAGCCAGCCAGTTCTTTAGAGAAAAGTGTTCCTGAGAAAATTTGCAAACAAGCTGAAAGATTAATTTTCTAGTTTCTGGAGAGGGTAAAGCAGGTACTATCTCCAGATGAACAGACCTTAACACAGGCACAGCCTCACAGAGTATGGATGTAAATCTAAACCGGCTTTAAGGCCATTTTTGGTTCCTCAAGAGATGTAGTGCAGAAGAAACATTGGGAGGGGCTCCCTAGGCAAAGAAAGATCTTAAGGGTTATACTTGCTCATCACTTGTCTCCTGATAGAGGAGAAGGAGCTGGATCTTTCTTCTCTGGGTATAAGGAAGACAGCAGTCTTCTGAGTAGGTCCTAGCAGGTTCAGCAGTGACAATACTGGTTGGGTTTGTGGCTTATTGCCTTAGGTAGTCCTAGAGAAACCAGCTGTTGCCTGATATCCCCCTAACTCTCATTATAGAGCCAGATAGGTGTGGCGTTGGAGTAGCCCAATAGCAACAGCCTGGAGGTCTGATCATCTGGAGGGGGTGACCATGTGTTTTAGAGATAGGACTGCCCAGGCATTCGTGGGCTGGGCATCCCATGCAAAATTAACTCAGTAGTCCTTTTTAAAAGATAGATATTTAAAAGCTGATTAAACACTTGCATTTCACACATGGCATTGGTATCCATGATGATAAATTTTATGTGTCAATTTGGGTAGGCAACTGGTATGTAGCTGTTAGGTCAAACAGCAGTCTACATGTTGCTGTGGAGGTATTTTGAAGATGTGATCAAGAGCTCTAATCACTTGACTTTAAGTAAAGCAGATTACCTTCCTTAAGGGGGTGGGCCTCATCCAATTATTTGAAAGCCTTAAGAACAAAAACTGAGGTTTTGCAGAGAGGAAGGAATTCTGCCTCAAGACTGTGTTATAGAAATTCTGCCTGAGTTTCCAGCCTGCTGGCATACCCTATAAATTTTGGACTCGCCAGCCTCCACAGTCACATGAGCCAATTCCTTAAAATAAATCTCTTAATATACATATACATATATCCTGTTGGTTCTGTTTCTTTGAAGAACCCTTACTGATATAGTATCTAAATTCAAGCTGCTGTCATACAATCACTTTTTATCAGCCAGCTGTATGTCTGAGGCCTAGGGCTTTTAACCATTCTAAGGAATAGTCCAACAACGAGAGAGTTTCCTTATGATATGAGTTTTGTTTGGAAAGGCCTACATTCCCTTTAAAGGGGATTTTCCGGGGTGCCTGCCTGGCTCGGTCGGTAGAGCATGGTGACCCTAGATATCAGGGTTGTGAGTTTGAGCCTGATGTTGGGTGTAGTGATTACTTAAAAATAAAATCTTTAGGGGCACCTGGGTGGCTCGGTCGGTTAAGCATCTGACTTTAGCTCAGGTCATGATATAATGGTTTGTGAGTTCGAGCCCTGGCTGAGAGTACAGAGCCCGCTTTGGATCCTTTGTCTCCCTCTCTCTCTGCCCCTCCCCTGCTCATGCTCTCCGTCTCTCTCTTCCACAAAAACAAACATTTAAAAATAAATTAAAACTAAAACCTTTAGGGGCACCTGGCTGGCTCAGTCAGTAGAGCATATGAGTCTTGATCTCAGAGTTGAAAGTTCGAGGCCCATGTTAGGTGTAGAGATTACTTAAAAATAAAATCTAAGTAAATAAATAAATAAAATCTTTTGAAAAAGGAAAAGAAAGGGAATTTTCTAAGGGATCCCTACCAAACACCACCTTCACATTCTTATATTGGAGAGACAAAACAATGTTGGCTAGAGTTTTCCTTGCCCAGTTTAGGAGGAAATATCCCAGAATTCCCAGAGGGTTATATAATACTTCTCTGGGAACTGAAGGGGTAATGTGCTCTATCTGCATGATACGTATCCTGCTTCTTACTCTATTTCAAAGTCCTTTCACAGACCCTGTCTTGACCCTTTGACATAGGTATTGCTACTATTTACTTTCTAATACTAGTTTCCCCTTTGTTCCCTAGTAGAAACCCATAATCTTTTGCTGAGTTAATTGCTACCCAATAAAAGGACTGCTAGTCTTGGGGTGCCTGGGTGGCTCAGTTGGTTAAGTGTCTGACTTCAGCTCAGGTCATGATCTCGTGGTTCGTGATTTTGAGCCTCACATTGGGCTCTGCTGTCAGCACAGAGCCTGTTTCAGATCCTTTGTCTCCCTCTCTCTCTGCCCCTTCCCTGTTCATGCTCTTGCACGCGCTCTCTGTCTCTCTCTCTCTCTCTCTCAAGAATAAATAAGCATTAAAAAATGTTATATAAAAAAAGACTACTATTCCTCCTCGGAGCTAAGTGGGACCTGGCCTTATTTTCGCAATGTAGCACTATGGTTAGGCATACAGATTTTGGAGTCAGGCTGTGTAGGGTTCAAATCTCTGCTTCATCTCTTACTAACTATTAATTTGCTTCTCTGTGTCTCAGTTTCTACATCTATAAAATGACATGCTAATAGTACCTACTGTTTTGAGTTTCTATGAGAATAAATGAGTTTATACAGGTAACGCCTTTTAGAACAGTGCTTAGCATACAGTAAACATTATAGAACTACTAGCTGTTATTTTTATTGTTATTTTGGCCAACAAGATGTAAGTGGGAGTGTTGTGTGAGGTATCTAGGAAGTGTTAAAGGGAGGGGCAAACCCTTCTGCTCCTTCTTACTTCCTCATAGCTGAAATGAGGTTAGAGTTTGAATGGCCATCTTGGAACAGGCAGCGACAAGCTAAACATGGTGGGATAGCAAGATAGAGCCTAGGCCTCTGATGGCTGTGGAGTGTCCTAACAGTCCTAGACTGCCTATCTGCAGATTTCTCTTCATGAGAGAGAAATAAACTTCCTTCTTGTTTAAGACACCATTGTTATATGCGGCCAAGCTTAACACTAATAGATTCTGTAAATGTGACAAGTGGTACTACCCTCCCCGGCAAAAGTCAGTATGTTGGATTGAGGGGAAAGCAATGATTAAACAACCCCGATATATAACCCAGTCCAGGAACTGGTATGGGGGAAATTTGCCAGGCCTACATTTGGAGACAGCTGTCCCTTTTTCTCCCAGTCCTGTCTTTGCTTCTTCCCTCATCTCAAGCAGAGCTGCTTGATCATTAGCTGCCTTTTCCTTCTGCGTGGAAATCGTAAGAAGACAGGGATCACATTAATAATTGTATTTAAGAGGCACTGAGGGCCCTTTGTTTTCCAAGGCAGAGTTCTCTTTTAGATTCACTGAGATATTATTTCTATTTTCAGCTTTCTTCCTGGAATCTTTATTTCCCATTTCCCACTGCACATTGAATTGAATTGACTCTGTCGCATCCAACCCTAAACCCACCTCCTTCAGACAACCCTCTCTGATTGTTCTAGCTCCTTTTAAACAGCCTGTGCTGTGGCTCTAGCCAGGAGGTCCGGCTTCTCGCTGCTCCCTGATGGAAGAAATCTTAAGCTTTCATTACCTAGGAAGGTTTGAAAGCAATGTCCATGAAGCGATGAAGAAGGGGGTCTCTCCTATGTAGCCAGATTAGCTGAAAGAAACCTGGTGATCAGTGAAATGACGTGTCACAGATGACCTCCTGTCTTTCTGCCCCTCTTTGAACACCCACAGTTCTTTTTTAAAAAAAATTTTAAGCTTTATTTATTTTTGAGAGAGAGTGGGGAGAGAGAGAGAGAGAGAGAGAGAGAGAGAGAGAGAGAGAGAGAAGCAGATAGAGGGAGACACAGAATCTGAAGCAGGCTCCAGGCTCTGAGCTGTCAGCACAGAGCCCGACACGGGGCTCGAACTCACAAACCGCGAGATCATGACCTGAGCCGAAGTCGGACACCCAACCGGCCGAGCCACCCAGGCCCCCCCCACAGTTCTTATTTATGTTATTCAGATGTCAACTCAAGATTTAGGTTGATGATGGGGTGCCTGGGTGGCTCAACCAGTTAAGAGTTAGACTTCGTCTCAGGTCATGATCTCACAGTTCATGAGTTTGAGACCGAATTGGGCTTGCTGCTGTCAGTGTGGAGCCTACTTGGAATCCTCTGTCCCCCTCCCTCTGCCCCTCCTCTGCTCATGCTCTCTCTTTCAAAAATAAATAAACTTAATAACAGAAAAGATGTAGGTTGATGAAGGTTTACATTGCTAGGTTAAACTAAGAAAAATTTGGCTTTACAGCTCTAAGTGCCTAGGGCCTCCCTTTGTATATCCAAGATATCTTTTATGTATATCAGTTCATTTTTTCCAGAGTCCCTTACTTTAGCAGCACAAAAGGACCAGCAAGGGCTATGAAATATATTTTTCTCCTCCTTTCCCACCAGTCTCTGTGAGGGGAAGGGAATATATCCCTACTAGTATGAAATATGCCTCCTCCCTTAGAATGCAGAAGTGGAAAAATTAGTTTGAGGTTTAAAAATTCTTTTAATTGGTGTTACACTAATAATTCTTGCTATTTCTTGTTTACTATGGAGAACATTATGTGAAACATTTAATGTACATTATTTTATTTCATCATCACAACACTATGAGTAGGTATAATTACTGTACCTATTTTGCAGATAAGGAAAGAGGCTCAGGAAGGTTAAGTACTTTGTCCAAAGTCACATAGCTGGTTTTTGAACTCGGGTCAGTCTGACTCCAAATTCCATAAATTCAGCCATATGCTATACTGACTTTCTTGTCAGTACAACTTAATTTGTAGGATTTAATTAATTACTTGGCAGTGTGATATAGTAGAAATAATGGCTCTGGCATCAGACCTGAGTTTGAGTCTGAACTTGTTCTCTTGCTAATGGTTTGACCTTGGGCATATCTACATCATTTAAATGGGTAAATGAATGAATGAATAAACACATCTTGGAGGGATGTGGTGAGGATTAGATATAACTATGCCCAACACATAGCAGATACTAGATAAAAGTTTTCTCTGTCTGTTCTTCCCTCTCTTACTTAGTTGGCCTGTGTTTTTCCAATAAGACTATAAATACCTTAAGGACAGGGACATGTGTTTGATTTCTTGTATAGCCTCAGAATCATACACAGTGCTAGGCACATTATAGGAAGATAATTAATACTTTTTTGTATTTATGTGTTACCTTTTTAAAGGAAGTCTTTTTGTATTGTAATTTGATGCCTGTAAAATATTTGAAGAAGTTTTTCTCCATTCTAGAAGCAAATAATTAACTGGGAAAATATTATCTTGGCCCTCTTCCTTTGTAGCGTGTCACAATAGTACAAGCTTGTTTCTTAATGCTTTAGTAACAATTTTTCTAACGTATAATGTAGGAAACAAGTAATTAGTATTGAAAGCATCTCCATTTAACTTAAAATTTTATGTTCTCTTCCAAAATGAGAATTAGTTTTTGATTTGACGATAACTTCTGAACTCCTTGGCTTGTCCAATTTTTTATGTCCATCTTTAGGGCATTAAAAAAGTTAACTTACTCTGATAACTAGTCAAGGTAAGGGGCCCCCAGGCCTCTCAGTCGGTTAAGCATCCAACTTCGGCTCAGGTCATGATCTCGCAGTTTTGCGAGTTCGAGCCCTGTGTCGGGCTCTGTGCTGACAGTGCAGAGTCTAGAGTCTGCTTCGGATTCTGTGTCTCCTTCTCTCTCTAGCCCTCCTCCTCTCATGCTCTGTCTCTCTTTGTCTCAAAAATAAATAAACATCAAAAAAATTAACTAGTCAAGTTAAAAAAATGTAGCCAACCTATTTGTTTGACTGTACTGTCTCTTTGACTAGATTAATTGGTAGAGTTTTTAAATCAGAGTTACTGAGGGCATATGTCTTGATATTTTAGTGTCTGTGTTTAAACTGCTATTTGAGACCTGTAAAGAAAGGTTAAGAGACATAAAGGATAGATTTAAAAGGCTCAACATATGTCTAACATGAGCTCCAAAAAGAAGAACTAGAGAGGATGGGGGCAGAGGCAATTTTTAAGGAGATAATTATTGAAAATGTTCCAGAATTGATGAATGGCATGTCTTTCAATTCAGGAGGGATGAATGCAGAGTAGAATGAATAAAACTAAATCTGCTTTCTAGCCACACCATGGTGAAATTGCAGAACACCAAAGACAAAGAAAGGCTCTTTAGGTTGACTTGCTCATGATCATAGAGCCAAAGTAGTGGAGTCAGTATTCAGACCCAGTGTTTTAAATCACGAGTACTAGATCATCTAGTTATAGGCTCTCATGTACAGATGAGGTAACTGAGGCCAAAAGATGACAGAAATTTGTTTTAGGAATTTGATGGTAGCAGGTCTTGAAGTTATCCTGGCTTCTTTACCTTAGAAGTAGGAGAATCCTTGCTGTGAGTGGTAAGAGAGACAATGCTCTATCTTGGAAGCAATCAGTCACGGATTTTGGACTGTTTCTGAGATGATCAGCAGACACTACAGCACATAGTTAACAAGAGCATCCAATACTTACCATGCTTACCATGTGGCAGACATTGTTGTAAGTTTTTAACAGATATTAACCCATTTAATTCTCATACCAACTCAATGAGTTAGGTACGGGCATGCCTCAGAGATCTTGCAGGTTCAGTTCCAGGCCACCAAAGTAAAGCAAATATCACAATAAAGTGAGTCAAATGATTTTTTTTATTTCCCAGTGCATATAAAAGTTACATTTACACTATAGTCATTTAAGTATACAATAGCATGATGACTAAAAAACCAATGTACATATCTTTAAAAATACTTCATTATGGAGCGCCTGGGTGGCTCAGTCGGTTGAGTGTCCCACTCTTGATTTCAGCTCAGGTCATGGTCTCGTGGTTTGTGAGATTGAGCCCCATGTGGGGCTCTGTGCTATCAATACAGATTCTCTCTCTCTCTCTCTTTCTCTGCCCCTCCCCCTGCTCGTGCTCTCTCTCTGTCTCTCAGAATAAATAAACATTCTAAGAAAAAAAGGTAAAATAAAAATACTTTATTGCTAAAAAATGTTAACCATCATCTGAGCATTCAGAGAGTCATAATCTTTTTGCTGATGGAGGATCTTGCCTCAGTGTTGATGGCTGTTGACTGATCAGAGTGGTGGTTGCTGAAGGTTGGGTGGCTGTGGCAATTTCTTAAAATGATAACAATGAAGTTTGCTGCACTGATGGACTTTTCCTTTCATGAAGGATTTCTCTGTAACATGCAATTGTGTTTGATAGCATTTTACCCACAGTGGAACTTCTTTCAAAATTGGAGTCAATCCTCTGAAACCCTGCAGCTGCTTTATCAACTAAGTTGATGTTATATTCTAAATACTTTGTTGCCATTTCAGCAGTCTCCACAGCCTCTTCAGGAGGAGTAGTTACCATCTCAAGAAACTTTTTTTGTTCACCCATAAGAAGCAGTTCTTCTTCCATTCAAGTTTTATCATGAGATTGCAACAATTCAGCCCCATCTGCAGACTCTACTTCTAATTCTAGTTCTCTTGCTGTTTCCACCCCACCTATAGTTACTTCTTCCACTGAAGTCTGAAAGTCTCAAGGTCATCCATGAAGGTTGGAATCAACTTCTTCCTTAATGGCATGTAGAATGGTGAAAACTTTCCAGAAGGTTTTCAATTGACTTTGCCCGTATCCATGAGTGGAATTGCTATCTATGGCAGCTAGAGCCATATTAAATGTATTTCTTAAATAGTAAGACTTGAGAGTTGAAATTACTCCTTGATCCGTGGGCTGCAGAATGGATGTTGTGTTAGTAGGCATGAAAACAATATTAATCTCATTGTATATTTCCATTAAAGCTCTTAGGTGAACAGGTGCATTTTCAGTGAGTAGTAATATTGTGAAAGAAATCTTTTTTTTTTTCCTGAGCAGTAGGTCTCAACAATGGGCTTAAAATGTTCAGTAAACTGTGTTATAAACAGATGTGCTGTCTTCCAGGCTTTTTTTGTTCCATTTATAGAGCACAGACAGAGTAGATATAGCATAATTCTTAAGAGCCCTAGCATATTCAGAATGGCCAATGAACATTGGCTTCGACTTAATGTTACCAGGTGCATTAGCCCCTAACAAGAGAGTCAGCCTGTTATTTGAATCTTTGAAGCGGGGCACTGACATCTCCTCTCTCTCTGGCTGTGAAAGTCCTCGATGGCATCTTCTTCCAAAGGACTATTTCGACCACATTGAAAACCTGTTGTTAGTGTGGCTACCTTCATTACTTATCTTAGCTGGATCTTTTGGAGAACTTGCTGCAGTTTCTCCATCAGCACTTGCTGCTTCACCTTGCACTTTTATGTGATGGAGATGGCTTCCTTCCTTAAACCTCATGAACCAACTTCTGATAGCTTCCCGTTTTTCTTCTACAGCTTCCTCACCTCTCCCAGCCTTCATAGAATTGAAGAGAGTTAGGGCCTTGCTCTGGATTAGGCTTTGGCTTAAGGGAATGTTGCAGCTCGTTTGATCTTCTGTTCAGATCATTACACTTTCTATCAGCAATAAGGCTGTTTCACTTTCTTATCACTCATGTGTTCACTGCAGTAGCACTTTTAGTTTCCTTCAAGAACTTTTCCTTTACATTCACAACTTGGCTAACTGGTGCAAGAAGCCTAGCTTTCAGCCTGTCTTGGCTTTCATCATGCCTTCTTCACTAAACTTAATCATTTCTAGCTTTTGATTCAATGCGAGATATGTGTGATTCTTCCTTTCACTTGAACACTTAGAGGCCATTGTAGGGTTATTAACTGGACTAATTTCAATATCATTGTGTCTCAGGGAGTAGGGAGACCCAAAAAATGGGAGAGAGACAGGGGGAGGGCAGGTCTGTAGTGCAGTCAGAACACACACATGTATCGATGAAGTTCACTGTCTTATATGGGAGTGGTTCGTGGTGCTCCAAAATAATTACAATAGTAACATCAGAGAGCACTGATCACAGATAACTATAAAAAATATAACAATGAAGAAAAAGTTTGAAATATTGTGAGAATTACCAAAATGTAACAGGGACACAAAGTGAACCAGTGCTGTTGGAAAAATGGCGCCCATAGACTTGCCTGATGCAGGGTTCACACAAAACTTCAGTTTGTAAAAAATGCAGTATTTTTGTGAAGCACAGAAAAGTAAAGCATAATAAAACGATGTATGTTGGTACTGGTGTTATCAAAATTTTTATCACAATTTTTTTTTAATCACAGATTTTGAGGAAATTATGGTACATAGAGAGGGGAAATGATTTGCCAAGGTCTCAAAGCCAGTAAATGGAAAAGTCAGGATTTACACCTCAGGTAGTCTGACTGCAGAGTCCTTAACCTCTACACTATACTGACCCTGCCTTAAAGTAAGTCTTGTGAAGTCAGGAACTGTGTCTGTCTTGTTCCCTGCTGTATCCCTAGGACCCAGTACAATGTCTGGCACGTAATACTCAATAAACATTCTTTATATTAACAAGGGAATAAATAAGTGAATAAACTTGATTTGCAACGCATATCCAGTGTGGCTACATGGACCGAACTGTCCCATTACCTGCTATCTACTTAGTGAAATTTCATGAAAATAGGGCTACTTTCTTTCTTGTGAAGCCAAACACCTTGGCAGTTTGAGTTGTGACTTAATACCCTTTGCTCACAACATCAGCTTTGCCCTGCAGCTTTCATGATCTGGCTAAAGTGGATCTCCTGGTTTTGACTCCCAGCTCTGAATTGTAGCTTAACCCTATTTGCCACCTGCTGACTTGTGACTGTCGGGCCCAGAGGCAATAGGACCCTGGGTGGAGAGAGTCCCAACTATGATTAAAAAATATGGATCTGGGGGCGCCTGGGTGGCGCAGTCGGTTAAGCGTCCGACTTCAGCCAGGTCACGATCTCACGGTCCGTGAGTTCGAGCCCCGCGTCGGGCTCTGGGCTGATGGCTCAGAGCCTGGAGCCTGTTTCCGATTCTGTGTCTCCCTCTCTCTCTGCCCCTCCCCCGTTCATGCTCTGTCTCTCTCTGTCCCAAAAATAAAATAAAAAAAAAATATGGATCTGGGGCGCCTGGGTGGCGCAGTCGGTTAAGCGTCCGACTTCAGCCAGGTCACGATCTTGCGGTCCGTGAGTTCGAGCCCCGCGTCTGGCTCTGGGCTGATGGCTCAGAGCCTGGAGCCTGTTTCTGATTCTGTGTCTCCCTCTCTCTCTGCCCCTCCCCTGTTCATGCTCTGTCTCTCTCTGTCCCAAAAATAAATAAACGTTGAAAAAAAAAATTAAAAAAAAATATGGATCTGTAACACAAAGGCAACAAGAGGCAGCTGAAAACTGCCCATATCCTGCATATTCTCTGGGGGACTGCTTGATCATGTGATCATAGATTCGTGGCAGAATGAAAGAAGCAACATGCTTATAACATAAAAGCATCTGAGAGGCAGTGGGAAGCCATCTGTCTTTTAGCTCTGAGACCAAACTCAGGGCTAGTATTAGGCCTCTTGTGTGTTACAGCTCCATTTTATTCTTAATTCAAACCAGATTCCTATTAAAACAGACTCCTAAAACAGCCTAAGTGGGCAATCACTCTCCAAAAATGCAATCTCTTTGCCTTCACTCTGGGACCCTTGTGTGACATTATGCAATTTTTAAAGTTTTAAGAGAATGAATTTTCACTTAAAAGATGGCAGAGACCTCTTTGTCTGTCTTATGCCTCAGAATACATAGCTATGTCCACAATTCAATCATTGGAATTCTCAGGTTGATAATGCAGCTTGATAGAACTAATGTATTGTTCACTGTTTAATATGATTATACCTACTCAGAATCTGTGGTCTGAGCACTTTGCCTGAAGTGATGGGTCTCTTCAGTAAAAAGTAATTAGCAAAAGACTAATTTGATAATGTGACTGGCTTTGTTAATTTCTTACTACACTGGACAAACCCTTTTTTTTTTTTTTAATTGTTTGCCTCAACCAGTTGTTTGGGCATTCTGTATTGAGCTACATCTTCAATAAAACCTGTCTACGAGTTGGTCAAACCAGTGCAAACATTTGAATAACTGCAGAGCATGACCCTGTGCAGACATTAGTATTCTATTGTCCTCTCTTGATCAGAAATAGAAGGATTTAGCTATTCAATCATGATAGAAAAGATAACGAGAGTGTAAATTATTAACGGGAATGTTGTCAACACATACCAGTGCTCTCACTAAGATGTGACTATTTATCAAGGGTGTAGTTACCTAAGAAATGAACAATGTGGGAAGCAAATGGGTAATAATACCCTCGTCTTTTTCTAAACTAGAAGACTTCAACTTGGTTTGGGCATGATCAGTAAATGCTCCTTCTGCTCTGAATAAACCCTCTAATTTGCAGCCGTCACCACATATTTCCCAAGACAAGAGCTGGTAATCTTTTGATTTCATGAAATATTCTCATTCATAATTGTCATTAACTGAATAGAGCTGGAGCAATTCTTTTTTCTCTGGATTTCTTTTACCAGAACATGATTATTCTGCTTTCTTAGGTATATAACTAAAAAATGGATAAATCAAAGAGATAGAAGAAGAATTATCTTTGATTGAAGGAGGTGGAGGCACTATAAATACATGTCTAGACACCCCTTTTTTAACTTCCAGCTCTGCATCATTAATATATTCATTAATGAGGGCCCTGTTCACATATCTCTTATCAACTCTAATCATTTGTGTGTTTGAATCAAGGCCTCCTGCCTTCATTTGTGTCATTAATGCCTGTCAGCAAATGATAATGTAGAAGAATCTCACAAATTTATATGCATTTCCAGAAAGGAGACCCAAACTCAGTCAGTCTTCTTGTATGACAGAAGCTGTAACAAATGACCATCCTTCCCAGGAGAAGTGTAAACAGGACACTAATTAATGCATTTACCATTAGCCTCTGTTTAGTCTTCAGTCATAGCATATTCATTCATTATGTTGGGACACTGAGTACAATGTTGTTATGGAAATGAGGTATTTGTACAGTCTCCTTAGATCCACATGACAGATTGAGTTATCTATTTTTCTCTCAGCACTTTCCCAGATATCAGAGAGTTTATGAATGACCTTGGAGAAGTCCTACTTTATTACTAGCTGCCTGATGTAAATTGCATAATGGGTTGGCAGTTTACTTAAACACATGCAGTGAAAATCAGCCCTTGGTGTGTGTGTAGGGGTGGGGGATAAAATTGGGGCATATTGAGGAGGAAAGAGGAAAGTGAATTCTAACTTTTAGGAGATGTGATATAATGGCAGGGAATTTAAATCAAAATTAGAAGTAGAATGGTACAATGAGAGGTTCGTTGCTGCTGAAAGATTGACCTATACATATAGATGGTCAGTTTTCTTCTCTCATATCCACAAAATGATCAACAGTCTTCAAAGAAAGACGTAGCCAGGACAAACTTTTCTTTCTTCCAGCTGGAATTTATTTTTTATTTTTTTTTTTTTAATTTATTTTTGAGACAGAGACAGAGCATGAACGGGGAAGGGGCAGAGAGAGCGGGAGACACAGAATCGGAAGCAGGCTCCAGGCTCCGAGCTGTCAGCACAGAGCCCGACATGGGGCTCGAACTCACAGACTGCAAGATCATGACCCGAGCTGAAGTCGGACGCTCAACTGACTAAGCCACCCAGGCGCCCCTCTTCCAGCTGGAATTTCTAAACCCCCCAAATCCTTACATAAAAGATTCAAATTAGGAATGGGGGCATCGAGGAAGCCTAATCACACCTTATTCATTGACTGTATATGTTATATACTGACTACAAATAGTAGTTCTTTTTTTTTTTTTTTAATTTTTTTTTCAACATTTATTTATTTTTGGGACAGAGAGAGACAGAGCATGAACGGGGGAGGGGCAGAGAGAGAGGGAGACACAGAATCGGAAACAGGCTCCAGGCTCTGAGCCATCAGCCCAGAGCCCGACGCGGGGCTCAAACTCACGGACCGCGAGATCGTGACCTGGCTGAAGTCGGACGCTTAACCGACTGCGCCACCCAGGCGCCCCTACAAATAGTAGTTCTTAACATAGCTCATCTGATCACTTAACAACGTCTGTAGAGTAACATTTGGGGCCAGGCACTGTGCTATATGTTTGGGATATGGAGATGAAAAAGATATAGCTCTCCCTTCAAGAAACTTAGAAGACAAACTGAAGAAACAGTATGGTTATCATAAGGAACATAAGTGATATGATGACTTTATGTTCAGGAGGCTTTGGAAGCATGAAGAAGGGATTTGTCCTGGAAAGCTTAGGGAGGTTTCTCAGAAGAGGTAACATTGGAGCTGAGTCTTAAAGGATTAGTAGAAATTTTTAAAAGAGGAAGGGAGGAGACATATATGTCAGGTGGAGGGAATCGAATGTACAAATGTAAAAAGACATTAACCAGTGTGTTGTGTTTTTGGAATGGTGAGAAATTCAGAGTGACTGGAGCATTGTCTACATACAGGATAGGCTATCAGGAAGTATGATGGGAGAAAACTAATATATAAGAAGTAGATGAGGGCCAGACAGAGTCTTATATGTCATACCAAAAGGTATGCAGGGAATAAAGAGTTAATGGAAGCATGACGTAGCTAAGTTGGTCTTTAGAGAGTACCTTAGTAGCAGTGGGGAGAGATTGGGAGCAAGGAGAATGGTCAGGAGCTTGGGGAAGCAGTCTAAGCAAGTGATAAGGAAGGCCTGAATTATAGAATTTAAATAAAAACTTGAAAAAAAAAAAAACAGAGAAAAGGCTCAGACTGAGAGGTGAAGTACAAAGAAGAGAAAGGAGGGTCTGAATTAAAACAGGAATATTAAAAGAGAGAAAGGAGGTTTTGAATTTAAGGAATATTTGAGAAATCCAAGTAAGAGGACTAGTGATAAGTAAATGTTGGGAAAGTGAGAATTAAGAGTCAAGATATGCTTATGGTTATCTTAATTTCAAAGATATTTGGAAGCTATGTTACTATGATATATACTTGTCAATGTGCAGATGGAGAAACTAGGCATGAGGATTATGCAATTTGTCAAAGTCAAGTCAGGATGAAGAATTCTCAGGATTTTAGGGCCTTTAATAGATTTCTTTCCTCAAAGAGCTTCCTTTTCTAGGATTATGAAAGAAAACTTCTTTTTCTTGAGGTTTTGGACCTAAACTTCAACTTGTAAGTGTAAATTGGGAAATACTTATTTGCTCTTCCCTGTTATTTTCCTTCAAGAATAAGGCCATTTTTTCACGTGTTTTCTTTTTAGCCATGTCTACATGATGACCACACATGCAATTAAATAGTAACAGATTCAATCAATGAAGTGGAAAGAAAACTGGAAGGGAATCAGGGGACATAAAGTCTATCGTAGTTCTTTCACTACATAGCTGTTTTGAGTTGAGGCAGGTTGTTTAACCAATCTCTAAAATGACAATCAAGCCTTAATATTTCCTTTAACACAATTTCCCTCATGACCATTTAGGTCATTCAATCACCTTGAGTGTTTCAGCTTTAGATTCCCCTTTGCTTAAAGAAAAGGAAATTTGCCCAATGGGAATATGAATAAAAATACAACAAGGCAGGGTGATAGGATCCCACGGTGTTGTGGTGGGGCTATAATGTGAGATGGTTGGACATGTTTTTCTTTTCACCTCTGGTATTCCCCTGTGGCTTCTGATGCTTGTCTATAATACATTGTAGTATAATGTTTAGATAGTTGCTAGACCCAGCTGTCTCCATGGAGACAAGGCTAGATTGTGGGTGTGCTACTTATTCCAAGTGGCCAACTGCAGCACTTTGTCCAGCCTTTTCTTTTTTTTCCTGCAGCTCAGGAGTCTTGAAAAAGCCCACTGTACTGCGTGACTTGTACGGAATCCACTTTGTAAATTATCTTCCTTCCTGAATTTAGTTTATTTTGCCTTGGGGGAGAGTACAGTTTGTTTATAGGAATGATTGCTTCTTGCCTGGAAATACTCTCTTGGTGACGTGAAACAGTAGCATATAGGAGACTTTAAGAGCCTCACTGCCCAGCTCCTCTGAGAAGACATTCAGTGGAACAAAGGTAAATGAGAAATGTGCTTGACTAAGAATTACCACCATATGCAAGACACTCCAGAGCTTGCAAAGTTTTTCCCTCATTAGAGTAAAGCAGTGGACCAAAGCCATAGCCCCCCCCACCCCCCACCATGGGTTCTCCATCTAGCTGAGCTTATTCTGGCCAGGAGAAAGTGGCCTACTTATGGTGGTGGTTGATAGAACCGAAGCGAGAGAGAGAATATAGGACAATTTCTCTCCATAACAAATCCCTCTGAAAGTGGGCAGCTAACAGCAGGCGATGCCATCAAAACAGTCTTTGGCTTTCAGAGTTAGCCCTTCATCTCCTGGCCTGGCATCTTCCCTTTCCTTCTCTCAGGCTTCCCTTGATATTTTCACTAGAAGCAGAACAAGTTCTGGCCCTATAGGATCCCAATTACCCTTGCCTCAAGCTTGAATATAGGTAGGCTGAGTTTGGGAGAGTCAAGTTCAAGGGTCTCAGAGCTTTGAAAAAATTTTTTCATGGAGTTAAAGGTCTAATGTTAATCCCAGTAATTTTAAATTTGTAATAACTTAGAGGGCAGACTTGAAAGTTGCCTTTGTTCAGCAGTGTATTGAAAAAGAACTTTATTATGGAAACTGTCAAACGTACACAAAAATAGAATAATATAATGAATCTCTACATACCCTTCACCCAACTTGAACATTGATTACCATTTTGCCACTATTAGCAAAGTTTTTCTTTAAAAAAATTTTTTAAAAAATGTTTATTTTTGAGAGAGAGAGAGCGAGCGAGCACGAATCGGGTGGGGGAAGAGAGAGAGAGGGAGACACAGAATCCAAAGCAGGCTCCAGGTTCTGAGCTGTCAGCACAGAGCCCCGACACGGGGCTCAAACCCATGAACCATGAGATCATGACCTGACTCGAAGTCAGACACTCAACCGACTGAGCCACCCAGGCGCCCCAAGTTTTTCTTTATGTAGAGTTTCATCTTGGTTTCCTTGCTTCCTTCCTTCGTCCCTCCCCGCTTCCTTCCTTCCTTTCTTAAATTTTGCTTTTTAACTAATCTCTGCAGCCAACGTGGGGCTCAAACTCACAACCCCAAAATGAAGAGTCACAAGCTTCACCATCAGAGCCAGCCAGGCGCCCCTCATCTTGGTTTTGTATAGGACTGTTTACTGACCTTAAGACTTGAAACTATCTTAAGAAATTGTTGGGGCGCCTGGGTGGCGCAGTCGGTTAGGCGTCCGACTTCAGCCAGGTCACGATCTCACGGTCCGTGAGTTCGAGCCCCGCGTCGGGCTCTGGGCTGATGGCTCAGAGCCTGGAGCCTGTTTCCGATTCTGTGTCTCCCTCTCTCTCTGCCCCTCCCCCGTTCATGCTCTGTCTCTCTCTGTCCCAAAAATGAATAAACGTTGAAAAAAAAAATTAAAAAAAAAAAAAAGAAGTTGTAAATATTTTAGAAGCTCCCCCTTTACATAGCAATATCTGATCTATCAATTACAAATAATTCCTAGTTGTTCATTAAATAGGTCTCTCAGCATCATTCTGGGACAATACTTCCTTTAAGGCACTTTGAGTCCAGCTTGAGTTGTTTTTCTCTGAGAGTAGTAAAACTGTTTTTATTTATTTATTAAAAAATTTTTTTAATGTTTTATTTAATTTTGACAGAGAGACAGAGCATGAGCGGGAGAGGGGCAGAAAGAGAGGGAGACACAGAATCTGAAGCAGGCTCCGTCTCTGAGCTGTCAGCAGAGACCGACACAGGGCTCGAACTCACCATGAGATCATGACCTGAGCTGAAGTCGGATGCTCAACCGACTGAGCCACCCAGGTGCCCCTAGTAAAACCGTTTCTAGAAATTATCCTATGATTTGGATTTTTCCCTGGTTCACACTGGCCTTATGCTTTGCCGTCTTCCTTAGGTAGTGTCAGTTACCAAAGAGGGCCGATAAACTTAAGAAAGATGGTGTTTGCAGCCCTGAGTTTTGTGTAACAGCTGAGCTCTTCCTGTGGAGGCACAATCACTTAAGGCCAGTATTTCAGGCTGGATCACAGGAAGCCCTTGACTTGTTTGTCCAAGCAGAAACAAAGAGGAGTGTGAATGGGGACTAAAGGAGATAGTGATTGTCCATTAGCCCTCCAGGAAAGGATGGAGTCATACTGTCCAAAGGGCATTAAATCAATCTGGGTTGCTGGAGTGGATGATTCACTTCCAAGTTGCTTGGATTAACAACATTATTATTTCTCTGCCATCGACCAGGCTTATTATGCCTTGTGTGAAGCAAGACTAATATGCTTGAAAGCACTTAAAAGTGCTTGAAGCTTTCCAAGCTTCTAAAAATTTATACACAACCTGGTGTAAGTGCTTGGTATATCTGAGGCCCATCTCTGGGTGCTTCAGAGCTATTAGCTTCTTGACTGCGGAGGAGAAAATGTGACCTCCCACTTTTTGCTTCATTAGCGTCGTGGCATAAATGAGGAAAACAAAGCATGTTATCAGTCGACTTGACTTTTGCCGAATTCCACTCTTTCTGGCTGTCATAGGCTGCTGTATCACGTCTCTAACAGAGTCAGCTTTCTGTGGTGCTCCTCCATGTCTCTGGAAGGAAGAACTTTGAGTTAATCATAATACTTGACTGTGAAACCCATCCACAAGTCTCAGGGGGAAAGTCTGCTTCCCACAGACCCTGGGTATGATGGGATATGTAATTAGAGTCTCTGTGGTCTGAGTTAGGGTGGCTGCAAATCAATTAAGCTCAGCACTTTCAAAACCGTTTTGTCTCGTCAAAGTGAAAAAGAATCCCAAGTGCAATGTAGGTTTGAAGGAAAAAAGCATCTGTGTAAATCGCCTCTTGGAGGAGCTCATAAGACCTTTATTTTGGGAGATAAATTATTCTCTCATTGTTCCCTACCCTCTCATCTTCTTTCTTGTTTGATAGTGGCTGAATTTGGAAGTAGGACAGGGGGATGTTTCAATAAGGACATGTAATTGCCTTCTGTTTGAATGTACAAGTGTTGAGATAAGAGCAACACTCAACTGGAATGCTTGCAAGATTTTTTGTTTTTGTTTGTTTGGTTTTTTTGGAAAGAGTTGGACTAGTAATGACTGTTGGTTTCAAAGCCATGTTTTATAGCATCTATCTGTTCATATTTCTTGATGGGCTCCATCATCTTGATGTGGCATTTGTTTCCTGTCTTCAAATATTTTTAGGTACCCTGGGCCCAGACACTTCTTATTTCAGGAACTGGAAAGGGAGAGGGAAGAATGACTGGGATGTGATGGCCCTGTGCTTTAATTTTTTAGGTCTGAGATTTTCTTCTGTTTTTTTTTTTTTTTTTCCTCTCCGTTTTCTGACAACCTCCAAAAGGCAGGTGGGGCCAATGGGAGGAGGATCAGGCCATGCCTCCTCCCTGTACTTCTCTGTTTGTTGTCTGTGGCCGGCAGGGTGCCTTCTAGTTCTCCCCAACTGCTGTCCAGGAAATCACCATTTCCCCATCCATCCTGTTGTGACACCTCTCTCGTTCCTTACATGTCCTGCTTTGGTGGAAGTAATCGAGTCGTTCCCAAAGAAAACAATCCAATGCTGTTGTTTTGCTTTTCCTCCAAGCCAAACGTATCGATGGTTATTTCTGTTGGGAGCAGGGGAATCTAGAAGTACCTTTAATGAAATCAAACCCAGTTATTTCTCAGGGTTGTGTTGGTGGGAGGATTTCCACATGGGTGGACCAGCTGGATTTAAGAGCCCTCAGTTTTCTTTCTCTTAGATCTCTTACTCTCTTAGGTGATCTGCTACCTCTACATTTGCTTGAATCTTATGTTTTCAAAAATGGTTGAGAAGGGGCGCCTGGGTGGCGCAGTCGGTTAAGCGTCCGACTTCAGCCAGGTCACGATCTCGCGGTCCGGGAGTTCGAGCCCCGCATCGGGCTCTGGGCTGATGGCTCGGAGCCTGGAGCCTGTTTCCGATTGTGTGTCTCCCTCTCTCTCTGCCCCTCCCCCGTTCATGCTCTGTCTCTCTCTGTCCCAAAAATAAATAAAAGTTGAAAAAAAAATTAAAAAAAAAAGGTTGAGAAGCCTGCTTTGAAGGTCTAATTCTCTTATTAACCACCTGTTGGGCCTTGGGCAGTTCCCTTTTACTCAGAATCCTCATCTGTAAAATTAAAGGGTTGACAGAGATTATAGATCTCTAAGGTTCCTTCAAGCTTTCTAGTTCTAAATTTGTGAGTCATCTTATTTTTTTTATTTTAAGTTTATTTATTTTTTTTTAGTAATCTCTACACCCAACGTGGGGCTCAAAGTCATGACCCTGAGATCAAGAGTTGCATGCCCCTCTGACTGAGCCAGGCATGTGACCCTAAATATGTGACTCTTCTGATCACGTCTGGTGAAAGGCATCACTGAGTTCCACAGAGACTGGTCCAGCAGGTATCTGTATCATTTACATAACGGCGAGCCTTTTGAGTTTTCTTTTTCTACTTCTGGGTTATAAGATATAACAAGCAGAACTAATTATTTTAGGCCCCCAACTGTAAACTTGGTTTCTTAAATGAAGAGTGAATAACCACGTTTTGGAGGAAAAGGGAAAAAGCATTTGGGACCTAATGGTGTGGATCAGATTTCCTGAGGAATGGCATTTCAAGGGGAATGTCTAAGCCTGGAACCACTGGGATGAGCAAGAGTTCAGAAACCACTGTGGTTTCCTTCTGGGACTGAGTAGCTTTACCTCCAGGAAGTCCTAGAATGATGAAGTCCTCATTTTGGGTACATTGCAGGTATTGCCACATGAAACCACTTGCTCCATTGTAGTTGTGGAGTTGGGTTAAGAGAGACAGGCTTGGAAACATTGACTTAGTTGGGGCTTCCTTTGTGGCTCTCACAGCATGTATCCTGTTCAGCACTTTTCCCACTGCCTCGGGGTTACTGGGTAGCTATGTCTCCCTTATGTTCCCAGGAGCTCCTTGAGTTTCTAGAACAGGAGCAAATACCTCAGGCACCTCTGTATGCCTAGCATCTAACACAGGACCAGGCACTCAATGGGTGTTCAATGAATGTCTTCTGAAAAATCTACTCTGATTCCTGAAACTGGAGTCACACAGCTCCCATAGCACCTTCTTTTCATCCATCAGAATACTGATTACACTGTATTGTAGGTGCCAACTAGTATCCACTACCTTGTAGGTAGGATTGTATATGTCTTCTCTACCACAGTGACTGGCACAGAGGATGTACTAAATAAATATTTGTTTGATGGACGTGTAGATGATTTTATTGTTGCAAAGACCCAAATATCATGTGGTAATGTCTCCTTTCCACTCTATGGGGCTCCTAGAAAAGTACGTCTCCCAGCATTTTGCTCAATATTTTATCCTTGTCGTTCATTTAATCCCCATTGCTTGAGAACCTACAATATATGTATATAATACCAGGAGCAGTCTCTATACAGAGATGAATCAGATGGATCCAGCCTTGTCAAGAAGGGTTTTATAGGTGAAAAACCTTCAGAATTAAACCAATGTCACTAGGGGCACCTGGGTGGCTCAGGTGGTTAAGTGTCTGACTCTTGATTTTGGCTCAGGTCATGGTCTCATGGTTCATGAGTTTGGGCTTCGTGCTGACAGCATGGAGCCTGCTTGGGATTCCCTCTCTCCCTCTCTCTCTCTCTCTCTCTGCCCCTCCCCTGCTCATGCACACATGCTCTCTCTCAAAATAAGTAAACTTTTTAAAAAGTCCCTATAAAATGAGAAAAAAAGTCTTAACACATAATATGGGAACTTTAATCTTAAATCAGATGGTCTAGGGCTATACATACAAGATTTCCCTCTTCTCCACTTTTTCCTCCCTATATCCCATTCCTGGCTGTCTTAAATATCTGCCTATCTCTCGTGGGTGTGTTTCCAGGCTTCAGGTTAGAATCTGCAGTGTTGCAGCCTCTCGCTACTTTAGCTCTCATTGAGGACTCTTCATTTATGACGCCACCAACCTAAATTCATGCTTAACAGTGGTAGTGGAGACTTGCTAGTAATGTCTTACTCTTTCATTTTGTGACTTGATTAGGCACCAGAGCTGATTAGGTAAGTTTCTTTTTTTACTTACAAGAATGATGTTTATTTCAGTCCTAGAATCTTTAGGGAATTTTTTTCAATGGTTATTGCATAACATTTGCTTTGGTAGATAGATCAATTATGCTTTGTTGTTGTTGTTTTCCATCTTGTGAGACTAATAATTATCCTATATCCTAATGTTTAATGGGCAAAAATCAATCACACAAATACAACTCTCTATAGGGGATACTGGTAAACACTGTCTACATGTGGCCAGAAGAAAGGGAAACATGTTTTCTTGAACACATAATGTGTATAAAATGTACCTCTAGGGAGACCACTAGAAAGCTAAACGATTCCTTCCATATCTGACTCCCTTCCACTGGTGCAACAGAGCCACTGGGGAACAAATTCGTTGTTTCCTACTCCTGTTGTCTTTCCAGATGTGCTCTAAGCTCTCAGGTGGAAGGAGCTAGACCCCAACCTGATTGATTTTAAAGGACTATTGATCCAAAGGTCAAGAATCATTCCCTGAATGCCAGTTTAAAGAATGATAAATCTCTAAAGAGCATTACATCATCTACGGTTTTCCCTTTACTGTTTCCTCACAGGTTTGTCTAGAGGTGAGGAGACTTGGATTTCATTCTAGTTCTTGCTGAAAGTAGACACCTGGGTGGGTTCTGAAGTATCAGCAGGTCAGGGCCAGTACCTATATGTGACATTATCAGAATGAGAGCTGTGCAAATATTTACCAAGCAATCAACAGTGCCAAGTACTTGCTAGGAGCTGGGGATTTAGAGATGAACAAGACAGTCAAAAACAGCAATGAGATACTCTTTTTTCTGTGGTAGTACTGGGAATGTTTAGAAGGCTTACAATGGCACGTGTTAGTAGGGATGCAGGGAAGTGACAGCTCTTGAATAATGCTGATGGACATAAAAATTGGGGATAGGTACATTGGAGAACACTTTGTCAGGGTCCATGAAACAAGTTCATATGTCCTACAATCCAGCAGTTTTACTTCTAGGTCTCTTTATTAAAGTAATAGTTATACATAGATACCAAGAGATATTTGATAAAGCACATTTGTTGTAACTATTTTTTGTTAATAGCAAAATCTTGGAAATAATCTAAATGCCCATCAACAGGGGAATGGGTTAAATAAAATGAGGTACACTTCCATAATGGATTGTTATACAGCAATTAAACAGAATTGGCCAGATACGTGTATCAACGTGGATATATTTCTTTTTTTTTAACGTTTTATTTATTTTTGAGACAGAGAGAGACAGAGCATGAATGGGGGAGGGGCAGAGAGAGAGGGAGACACAGAATCTGAAACAGGCTCCAGGCTCTGAGCCGTGAGCCCAGAGCCCGATGCGGGGCTCGAACTCACGGACCGTGAGATCGTGACTTGAGCCGAAGTCGGCCACCCAACCGACTGAGCCACCCAGGCGCCCCTCAACGTGGATATATTTCAAAAATAGTTTTGAGTGACAGAAGTGGCAGAATGATGCACATAGCCATGTGACATTTGGAAAATGATGTGTAAACCAATACTATATATTTTCTATGAATACAGATAAGTCTGTAAATATATCAAAAAGACTGTAAAGATACAGATTAAACTCATATTAGTGTATGGAAAGGTAGGGAAGAAATATAGCATAGGGGTGGAGGTCAAGGGGACATTTGGATTTACCTATAATATTCTATTCTGAAACAATGAACAGTGTTTTCATAAATTACTGTTAAAGTAATAAAGAGAAAAGACTAGAAGCAAAAATGCCAAAATGTCAATAATAGTTACTTGTGGATGTTAGAAACATGGGTGATTGTTATATTACTCTTTGTACTTTTCTGTATATTTTTACTTTTTTTTATTTTTAAGAGTAAGAGAGAGCATGTGAGCAGGGGAGAGGAGCAGAGGGACAGATAGAATCTTTAAAAAAATTTTTTTTAATGTTTATTTCTGAGAGAGCGTGAGTGGGGGAGGGGCAGAGAGAGGGGAGACACAGAATCTGAAGCAGGCTCCGGGCTCTGAGCTGTCAGCATAGAGCCCGATGCGGCGCTTGAACTCACGAATTACGAGATCATGACCTGAGCCAAAGTTGGACGCTCAACCAACTGAGCCACCCAGGTGCCCCTTCATAGAGAGAATCTTAAGCAGGCTCCATGCTCAGCACAGAGCCCCATGCTGGGCTCAATCCCATGACCCTGGGATCATGACCTGAGCCGAAATCAAGAATCAGATGTTCAACTGACTGAGCCACCCAGGCACCCCTCTGTATGTTTTTAAATTACAAACAACAATCAGCGAAAACCACAAAATCCCATTGCCCATAATTTCAAAGAGCTTGCTCTCAAATGAAGAAAGACAGATAGGCAAACAAACACATAAATAGGTAAAGAGTTCAAGGTGCTGAGAGAACAAAGAGGTGAGGCTCCTAACTTAGGGGTCCAGTAAAAACTTCCCAGAGAAGATGCCAATGATTTAGACCTTGGAGATCAAGTATGAGCTTTCTAAGTCAAGGAACTGCATTCTGTGGTACTCTAGGCCAAGGAAAGAGCATAAGCAATGCAGTAAAGATAAAAAAAAATGGCATTGGTGTATTGGTACATGAAGAAACTCCAATTGGTTTTGTTTTTCTTGAGTATAAATTGCCCGGTGTGGTTGGGGGAGTGGCAGGAGATGAGGTAATGTAGGTATTCATAAAGATTGGAAGGGCTTCAATAAGGAGCTTGGGCTTTTTCTTATTATAATTACTAAAATTTACTGAGTTATTTATCATGTGCTAGGCATTGTATGAGGCTTTGTACATATACATCTTTTAATTTTCTCCACAGTCTATAAGAAGTAGGTACTACTATTATCTCTATTTAGAGAAAGGAAACAGAGGCTCATTGAGAGGATCAGGTCTGTATCTGGGCAGTGAAATGCCTTTTTGATTATTGACTGATTGAGATCTAGTTATGGAGATGAGTTTGCACTAAGCCATTGATTCTCAAATGTTAGTGTCAAAATCACCCAGGGGAGCTTAATAACATGTAGGTTCCTTGGCTCCAACCTCTAGGTTTTAATTTAGCAGATCTGGGTTGGAAACCAGGACTCTGTAGTTTTAATATTCATCTCTAGGTGATTCTGATGTTGGTGGGCTTGGGAATCACACTTTGAATAATCCTCACAGTATTGACTTTCTTCGTTAAGAATGTTGGGCCACTGGTATCCATTTTAAGCATAGTTGCCCAGGGCAGGGCAAAGCTTTAACTACAAGAATTAGCCCTATTACCTTGGGACTCTGTTTTACTTAGATAATCAGTCACTGACATAAATAACAAAAACCCATCTTCAAAAGCCATAAAGTGAGTTAAAGGCCTTTAGTTTTTCACCTGAAGTCTTCCAGTTCTTGGAACTTATCAGACCCAAGGCTGAGCAATTGGTGTGCACTTTAAGTAAACACTGCTGGGTAGTCAGTTGATTAGGCTCAGCATGACAATAAGTAAGAGTGATAAATCATAGGTAAGTCATCAATTTTGTATTTTACAAGCAAATACATCATGCATATAGATTACTTGGAAAACCACTAGATCTGTAGACAAGAGATTTTTACAAATGGAATGCAGAGGACACAGTCTAACTTTACTATTTACACATCACAAAAAGCAGAGGCCCAAACACTGTCTTATAGCCTTGATTCAGAGAGATCCCATATTCATAGTCTTGCCATGATGTAAATTCTCCTTTACCCGCTTCTATTCTCTGGGGACTGAGAGTTTCTTCTGGGTCTTCTGAACGTTTTTTCTTCTTCTGTCTTCCGTGTCACTAAAAACTACAGGTTGGGGCAGAGAATTCATGTTCAAAGCCATTAATTTCCTTCTCCCTTAAATTTAGATGGATTGGTAGATTAATGAAGCCCTTTGAAGTTGGAAATGAAAGTCCTACTGAATCACAGCATCCTGGTCTTTTGGTTCCCATAATGGTCCTATATTCTTGCCTCTTTCCTTTGAAGTGATAATAATTTGAGGAATTGGTAGAGGCTGTCCTATTTTACAGTGCTATACCTCAATCCTTTTGCAGTTTTAGGGCCACACTCAAGATTATGTTAATAAAGTACAGTTTTGATGAGAGGAAATGGTCCTATCTTAGCTTAAATGCTTTGGTCTAGAATGTGGTAAGGGCTAAAACATAACAAGGATGCATTGTTATTTATGTGTTCATTCATCTTTGTACTCAGCATCAAAAATTCTGATTAAATAGTGTTTTCCCTCAGGATCCTTTTAATAGTTCTTTTGTCAAAATAATATCTTCCTCCTGGTACCATAATTATATTTCTTCACACTTTCCGGTCTTTTGTAAGTTCTCTGTCCTTTTTAGACCAAGTTGTATTTGTAAGCTATGCTGATAAAATATTCATGTGACTTGAAGTGAAAGATCCAGCCAAAGAACTTCATGTTGTTTGTGTGTTTTTCCTCTCCTGTGGAGTGAACTTCTTTCCGTTTTCTTTCTTCCTTGCTATTAAAGATTTATTTTGTTGTAGACATACTCTGTGTACATTAGGGGGAAAAACACTGGTATGGGCATTAAAAATGATGGAGTCATTCATAGTGTGACTGAATAGATAAAAAACAACACCCATCTATATGCTGCCTATAAGAGATTCACTTCAGACCAAAAGACACATACACAAAACAAAACAAGTCTCAATAAATTTAAGAAGATTGAGATCATATTAAGCTTCTTTTCTGACCACAATGGTATGCACTAGAAATCAAATATAAGAGAAAAAACTGGGAAAAACACAGATACACGGAGCCTAAACAACCTGCTACTAAATAACCAATGCATCAACAAAGAAATCAAAGAAGAAATTAGAACATACATGGAGACAAATGAAAATGAAAACATAATGGCCCAAAGTTTTAGGGATGCAGCAAAAGCAGTTATAAGAGGGAAGTTTATAGCAATACAGGCCTACCTCAAGAAATGAAAAAGAAAAACTCAAACATCCTAATGTTACATTAAAGGGAGCTATAAAAAGAAGAACAAACAAAGCTCAACTCTAGTAGAAGGAAGGAAACCATAAAAATTAGGGTGGAAATAAATGAAATAGAGACTAATAAAACAATAGAAAAGATCAGTCAAACCAAGAGCTGGTTCTTTGTAAAGATAAACAAAATTGATAAACCTTTAGATAGACCTGTCAAGGGAAAAAGAAAGAGGACTCAAATAACATCAGAAATGAAGAAGGAGAAATAACAACTGACACCAAAGAAATACAAATGATTATGAGAGAATACTATGGAAAATTATATACCAACAAATTGGACAACCTAGAAGAAATGGATAAATTCCTAGAAACATAATCTTCCAAAACTGAAACAAGAAGAAATAGAAGATTTGAACAGACCAATTAGTAGTAATGAAATTGAATCAGTAATCAAAAAACTCCCAACAAATGAAAATCCAGGACTAGATAGCTTCATAGGTGAATTCTACCAAACATTTAAATAAGAGATAATGCTTTTCTTCTTCTTCTTTTTTAAAAGTTTATTTATTTTTGATAGCACAAGCAGGGGAGGGGCGGAGACAGAGGGAGACAGAGGAGCCACTGTGGGTTTTGCACGGACAGCAGCAAGCCTGATGTGGGGCTTGAACTCATAAACTGCAAGATCATGATCTGAGCCAAAGTTGGACACTCAACTGACTGAGCCACCCAGGTGCCCTTCAAACTATTCCAGAAAGTAGAAGAGGAAGCAAAAACTTCCAAATTTATTGTATAGGGCCACTGTTACCCTGATACCAAAATAAGACAAATACACTATGAAAACAAAAACAGAAACAAACTACAGGCCAATATCTCTGATGAATATAGATGTAAAAATCCTTAACAAAATATTAGCCAAACAAATCTAACAATACATTAAATTATTCACCATGATCAAGTAGGATTTATTCCTGGGATGCAAGGGTGGTTCAATATTTGGAAATCAATCCATGTGCTACCTTATGTTAATAAGAGGTGGTATAAGAAACATATGATCATCTCAATGGAAGCAGAAAAAGCATTTGAGAAAATATAACATCCATTTATGATAAAAACATGCAACAAGGTGGGTTTAGAGGGAACATACTTCAACCATATATGAAAAACCCATAGCTAACAACATACTCAATGGTGGAAATCTGAAAGATTTTTCTCTAAGGTCAAGGATATCCATTCTTATCACTTTTATTCCACATAGTACTGGAAGTCCTAGCTGCAGCAGTAAGACAAGAAAAGCAAATAACAGGTAAGGAAGAAGTAAAACTGTCACTAATAGCAGATAACATGCTACTATATATAGAAAACTTTAAAGGCTCCACCCAAAAACTATTAGAAACGATAAATGAATTCAGTAGATTTGTAGGACACAAAATTAATATACAGAAACTAGTCACATTTATGTATGCTAATAATGAAAGAGAAATTGACAATCCCATTTACAGTTGCACCAGAAAGAAACAAATACCTAGAATAAATTTAACCAAGGAGGTGAAAGACCTATGCTGTGAAAACTATATGACATTGATGAAAGAAATTGAAGATGATACAAACAAATGGAGAGATATACCATGCTCATGGATTGGAAGAATCAGTATCATCCGAATGTCCATACTGCTTAAAGCAATCAACAGATTCAATGCAATCCCTATCAAAATATCAGTAATATTTTTCACAGAACTAGAGCAAATAATTTTAAAATTTGTATGAAACCCCAAAAGACCTTGAATAGCCAAAAAAGTCTTGAGAGTAAACAAAGCTGGAGGTATCACAATCCTGGATTTCAAGATATACTACAAAGCTATAGTAATCATAACAATATAGTGCTGGCACAAAATGATAAATGAATATATATATATATATATATATATATATATATATATATATGTTTATTTTGAGAGACAGAGTGGGGGAGGGGCCGAGAGAGAGGGAGAGAGAATCCCAAGCAGGCTCTCCCTAGTCAGTGCAGAGCCTAACACAGGGTTAGAACTCACAAACCATGAAATCATGACCTGAGCCAAAATCAAGAGTCAAGCCTTAACTGACTGAGCCACCCAGGTGCCCTGTCCTTAGCAACATATTTATGTAAATGTCTCCTCAGGCAAGGGAAACAAAAGCAGAGGATATCATTAGGTGCCATAAGCTTCATGACTCCATCATATTTTTATTATAGTACAATCCATTATATTAGTTTAAGGTGTACAACATAATGATTTGATATTTGTATATGTTTCAAAATGATCACCACAATAAGTCTAGTTAACATCTGTCACCACACATAGTTACAAAATTTTTTTTTCCTTCAGTTAGGGACTTTTAAGATCTCTCTTTTTAACTTTCAAGTATGCAATATGGTATTATAGTCATGATGTTGTACATTATATCCCCATGACCTATTTATTTTATAATGTAAAGTTTGTGATGATTCCATAATTTTTTAAATTATTGAAGTACATACAATGTTATATTAGTTTCAGGTGCACAACACAGTTATTTGATAATTCTATACCTTACTCAATGCTCACCACTAAGTGTGGTCACCATCTGTCACCATACAACATTACTACAACATTATTGACTATATTCCCTATGCTGCGCTTTTCTTCTCCTGACTTATTTATTTTATAACTGGAAGTCTGTACCTCGTAATCCCCTTCACCTATTTTGCCCATTGCTCCACCCAAATTCCCTCTGGCAGCCACCAGTTTGTTCTCTGTATTTAACTCTGCTTTTTGTCTGTTAATTTGTTTTGTTTTTTAGATTCCATATATAAGTGAAATCATATGGTATTTGTCTTTCTCTGTCTGACTTACTTCACTTAGCATAATATCCACTTAGTCTGTCCATGTTGTTACAAATGGCAAGATCTCATTCTTTTTAATGGATGAGTAATATTCCATTGTATATATATGCCACTTCTTTATTCATTATCAGTGGACACTTGGAATGCTTCTGTATCTTGCTATTGTAAATAATGCTGTAATCAGCATAGGGGTGCATATATCATTTCAAATTAGTGTTTTCATTTTCTTTAGGTAAATTCAGGAATTCAACTATTTATTTTTAAAGATTTTATTTTTAAGTAATCTCTACAACCAACTTGGGGTTCAAATTTAAAACCCTGAGATTAAGAGTCACATACTCGGGGTGCTTGGGTGCCTCAGTTGGTTAACTGTCTGACTTCAGCTCAGGTCATGATCTCGTGGCTCATGGGTTTGAGTCCTGCATCAAGCTCTGTACTGACAGCTCAGAGCCTGGAGTCAGCTTCAGATTCTGTGTCTTCCTCTCTCTCTGCCCCTCCCCTGCTTGCACTCTATCTCTCTCTGTCTCTCAAAAATAAATAAAATGTTAAAAAAAAAAAGTCACATGCCAACTGAGCCAGCCAGGCACCCTGTAAATTCAATAATTTAGATGGTATGAACTAATTCCTCAAAAATAAAAAAGTACCAAAGTCACCCAAGAAAAAAAATAGTCTGAATAGTTCTATAACTATGAAATAAATTGAATCTATAGTGAAAACTCATTTGAAAAATAAAACCTAGGATTTGATGGTTTCACTGGAGGATTCTACCAAACATTTAACCAAGAAATGATACCAATTCTATTTAATCTCTTCTAGAAAATAGAAGAGGGAACACTGCCCACCACATTTTCTGAGACCAATATTATCCTGATGTCCAAACCAGATATAGATAGTATAAGAAAAGAATACTACTGACATTATAGTATTCCCCATGAACATAGATGCAAAACTCCTCAACAAAATATTAGTAAATTTAATCCAGCAGTATAAAAATAATAATACAGCATAGGGGCACCCGGGTGGCTCAGTCGGTTAAGAGTCTGACTTCAGCTCAGGTCATGATCTCATGGTTTGTGGGTTCGAGCCCCATGTTGGGCTCTGTGCTGACAGCGTAGAGCTTGGAGCCTGCTTTGGATTCTGTGTCTCCCTCTCTCTCTCTGCTCCTTCCCCAACTCATGCTCTCTCTCAAAAATAAATAAACATTAGAAAAATTAAATAATACAGCATGACCAAGGGGGGTTGTTCCAGGAATGCAAGACTGGTTTAATATTCAAAAGTCAAATCAATTTAATCTTTATCAACAGTCTAAAGGAGTGACTCCACATGCGCCAATCAATTCTTTTTTTTACAACATCCAGTATCCATTCATGATAAAAAATTCTCAGTGCACTAGGAATAGAGGGAACTTCCTCAATCTGATGAAAGGTATCTATAAAAAAAACCAACAGCTAACATCATACTTAATAGTGAAAGATCAAATGCTTTCCTCCTAAAATTGGGAACAAAGCATGGAGTCGCCCGCTCACCACTCCTATTCACCCATGTACTGCACTGGAAGTCCTAGCCAGCACAATAAAGAAAGAGAAAGATATAAAAGGCATTCAGATTAAAAGGAGGCAATACAATTGTCCCTGTTTGCAAACATGATTTTTTATGTAGAAAATCCCAACAAATCTACAGTAAAACTCCTAGGACTAGTAAGAGACTTTAGTTAGGTCACAGGATACCAGACACAAAAATCAATTGTATCTGTAGATACTAGCATTGAGAATTTTAGAAACCAAAAATTTTTAAATACACCATTTACAATAGTACCAAAAATGAAATTATATACAAATCTAATAAAACATGCATAGGCTCTGTATTCTGAGATTTATAAACTGCCACAAAAGAAATCAAAGACCTAAACAAATTGAGAGATAAACCATGATTATATTGGAAGACTAAACATAGTAAAGTCAATTTTACCCAAACCTCTGTATAGATTTAATGCATTTCCAATCAAAATTCTAGGGGTATGTTTGTGTATGTAGACAAGTTGATTCTAAAATTTATTTAGAAAGCAAAATAGAATAGCCAAAAAATTTTGAAAATAAAGAATAAAGTTGGATAAGTTACATGACTCAATTTTAAGACTTGCTGCAAGCATAGCTTGCAGATATCGTAGGTGTGTTCCAGACCACTGCAATAAAGTGCTATCACAATAAAGTGAGTCAAATGAATTTTTTGGCTTCCCAGTGCATATAAAAGTTATGTTTACACTATACTAGTCAATTAAGTATGCAAAAACATTATGTCTAAATAAACAATGTACATTAATTAAAAATACCTTATTGCTAAAAAGTTCTAATCGTCTGAGCTGTCAGCGAGTCTAATCACTGATCACAGATCACCATAACAAATAGAATAATAACTGTAAAGTTTGAAATCTTGCAAGAATTACCAGAATGTGACACAGAGACATGAAATGAGCTAATGCTGTTGGAAAAATGATGCCAATAGACTTGCTTGATGCAGGACTGCCACAGATCTTCAACTTAAAAAAAAAATTCTCTGTGATGCTCAATGAAGCAAAGCACAATAAAGCAAGGTATTCCTGTATAAGTCAGTTCTCAGGAGTTTTTGTTTTTTGTTTTTTTGAGAGAGGGTGCAAGTGAGTGAGGGGCAAAGAGAGAAAATCCCAGGAGGGGCAGGGGGAGAGAAAAAGAGCCAGAAGTGGGGCTTGTGCTCACCCAAAGTGGGGCTTCAGCTTGTTCACCCAATGTGGGACTTGAACTCATGAACTGTGAGATCATGACCTGAACTGAAGTCTGATGCTTAACAACTGAGCCACCCAGGTGCCCCTCAGGAATTTAAGTATCATTGTGGGCATGGATTTCTTTGCATTTATCTTGTTTGTGATTTACTGAGTTTCTTGAATCTGTAGGTTTATATCTTTTGGCAAATTTTGCAAGTTTTTATTCATTATTAGATGTTTGTTTTGCATCATACTATACTATTGAGTCTATCTAGTGAGTTTTAAAAACGCTTTTTACTTCTGTACTTTTCAGTTCTCAAATTTCTATTTTGTTTTTCTTCATATTTTCTATTTTTTTCTGAGATGCTGTACAGTTCTCTATTCATTTCAAAATTTGCCTTTTTTCATGCAAGTTGTGATTTTCTGAGTTCTTCATATGCTGAGTAATTTTGAATTCTGTCTTCCAAATTTTAAATGAGTCTGGGTCTTGTTTAGAGCCATGGAGAATGTTGGTATTTTTGTTTTTAGCAGACAGTCTACTCGTTTGGGTTTGGGTTGTAAGTTTTGACCAGATTTCTGTGGATTTTGCTTGTAGTGTTAGTTCCATTTTCAAAGCTTTTGCAATGTTATTTGTATCTATTTTGCCCAGTGGCCAGTATGAAAACTTGGGCAGTGGTCTACCCTGGTGCTCAGTTCTGAAGAACTTTGGGATACATATTTGGGTCTGATCCACATATGCATAGCTTAGTAGTGAGCCCAGGAATTTATAAACAAGTTTTGGGGCCAGGCTCCTCCTTCTCTGGCATATTCCCCATACTTTCTTGTTCTTTGAGGCTTCCTTTTTGGTCCTTTGGCCAGTAAATTGGCCTTCATTAGGCCATTCTGCTGTGCATTTCCTGCAGCTGTGCTCACATGTGGGGCCAAGTGATGGGAGCACAGAAAGAGGAAAAACAATGCTGTTTTCCCTACTCTTGGGACCACTGCTCCTCTCACCTTCCCTCCGTGTTTAGCTGCCCTCGGGTGCCACCCCTCCCTCCCCATGCCTTTCCAATTCCTTCTTTATGGAATTGCCTGGGGGCTTGGATATGACACAACAAAGGCAAGACAAACAAAAGAAAAAAAAACACAGAAAAAGGGGATTTATTCTACTGGCTCTGGGTGTTAGAGGACTACTTTCCCATGCCTTGAACCTGAACTAGAGGGCTTCTCTTAGAGTGCTCTCTGTCCTGACCTGGTCCCCAGTTCTGGGTTTTGGGCTGTCTTGGACTTGGTCCAGAGGCCACTGGGGGAAAAATGAGAAGCTCAGTACTGGTTCAGTGGTACTTTTAATTCTGGTCTTCTTCCCCATTCTGCCTGCTACTTTCTACTTTTTCCTCAAATAGTTGTTCCGTGCCTTCTGCCCAGGTTTTATAGCTGCATTTAGTGGAAAAGGCTGGTTGGAATGTACTTACTCCATCCTATCTGGACCTAGAACTTGTTCACTGCCTTTGAGGCTGTTAATGATCTGGTTCCCATATTCTTTTTCAACCCTCAAAAACCCGAGTTTGAGGTTTCTACCCTTGTGGCTCATGTTGCCTGGCCATTTTCCTCAGGAAGTGAGCTGAGAGCCTCTAGTTGGGATTTAAAAAAAATTGTCACATTAGCTAACATACAGTATATACAGTGTAGTCTTGGCTTCAGGAGTAGATTCCCAGGATTCATCACATACATACAATACCCAGTGCTCATCCCAACAAGTGTCCTTCTCAGTGCCCATCTGTCATTTTCCCCACCCCCATTAACCCTCAGTTTATTCTCTGTATTTAAGAGTCTCTTATGGTTTGCCTCCCTCTCTGTTTGTAACTTAGTTTTCCTTCCCTTCCCCTCTAGTTGGGATCTTTGTTGAAAGCAGTTTAAATAAAGTTTATTTATTTTGAAGGGGGAGCAGGCAGGGAGAGAGAGAGAGAGGGAGAGAGAGAATCCCAAGCAGGCTTGACACTGTCAGAGCAGAGCCTGACACGAGGTTCCATCCCACTAAACGTGAGATCATGACCGGAGTTGAAATCAAGAGTTGGATGTTAACCAACTGAACCACCCAGCGCCCCTGAAAGTGGTTTTCTACACCTGTGTTGAGATTAGACTTAAAGGGGTACCATATTCTCAACAGAGTAGGGCTGGTAGCTGAGATAAGGAAAAATGGGAAAGTACTAGAGTAAGGCAGGTGTGCCCCCAGTACTCCCTCCAATTTAACTCGATACACATGCACTTTCTCATTCTGACAAATAATGGCTCCAGCTGTGTGTCTGCTGAAGGGTTCAAGGGACACAGACTAATGGATATTAGTATGTGTTTATTGAAAGAGGTGGCTAATATTCATGAAAGTTGATGGTAAATGAACATTTATTTTTATTTTCTTCCTTGCCTGTGAAATACCAGACATATGAGATTCAGAATTACTGGTCTTATAAATATGAATAGGGTGAATGTCCCATCTCTCTTAATGGAAAAATTTCATTTTGTAATTATCAACCTTTATTGCAGAAACAGTATCATTATTGGCTTTCCCTCCCTTCTATTTAAGGGAATACAGAGTATGGGGTAGAGATAATTTAATTACTTCAAGGTTAATTGCCTCTGGACTTGGGTCCCTTTCAACCTCTCTCCCCCCAAGTCATCTCACCAACCCCCTGTGTAGGTCTTAGAGTGGCCAAAGGCACCAGAAGTCCCCATGCTGAGATGAACCTTGTAGCTGATTTGAAAGCTTGATATGGATATAGAAGGCCACAGTCATCTGCACTTTCAGCCTATCTGGTGATGTGTGAATACAGAATTCTAGAGTCATTTGTCCAAGCTGAAAGGGTTCATTTGAATCCTCAGATCCATGGAGAACCTTAGACTGGGGCCTGATCTCTTATTATACACATGGAGGAATTGACATGTTGAAGATCATATGAAAGTCAGTGGCAGCTCTGGGCATAGAACACTTTCTTCTGACTTCCTGTCTGCCCTTTGCTCTTTCTATTATACTTTCCAAAGACGTTAAGGGGAAACCAGGTGCTATAAGAATGTGTGACCCCTGGAATGATGGGTGATAAGTTAGTAAGAAGAGCAGATAGTAGCCTAGGCTGCTCAGAGTAGTGAACTTAGGACTTCACAACACTAGGGAGAGTCCCATCACTCTTCAGGTGGGAAAGATAAGAGAGGGTATTAAGCTCTAATAATTTTCATGACCCCTGGGTAAGATAGGAAATTTTTGTTTCCATTTAACTAAGGAGGAGACTGAGGCTCACTTGTATTGAAGTGCAAGTCACAGAGTAAAATTCAATGTCTGAAATAGAACTTAAGTTTCTTGACTCTTGTGTATATCATTAATGAATCCATTTTTTTTTTAAGATTTTTAAGTAGTCTCTACACCTAACATGGGGCTCAAACTCCCAACCTTGAGATCAAGAGTTGAATGCTCTACTGACACCATGCTCTGCAGGCACCCCCATGGATCCATTTCTGATTCTTGGGATAAAGTTGGGTTTTATTAAAAAGAACCAGATACCACAGCTAGTCATAAGCAGGGTGTAAAAATAGTTTTATGGAAACTTCTACTATACATAATATCATTCCTAATTTGTTTAATAAACACATGTCAGATGGCTTCTATGAGCTTTTTTACTGATGTTTTAAATAATTTATTGGATCTATGTATAGACAAAACTGAAGAATAGAGTGAGCCTGCTTAGTGTTGTTGAAAGAGCATTGAAGGGTTGTGATCCTAAGTGAATCAGTTAATCTCTCTGGGTCTTAGGCTCCCCTCTGCATGATTTGGGAGCGGATGGTCTTTACGGTTTAGCCTAGCTCTGAAATTTTGTGCTTTTGTGATTTGTGCTGCCTTAGTATTTTCTTCTAAGCTTTAATTCTCCCTTGCTGCATCACCCTTCCCTTACATTAATTTTGTGTGTGTGTGTGTGTGTGTGTGTGTGTGTGTGTAGGGAATGAGGGAATAACTTAATGAAATTACTGTTCTGAGTTGCTTACCTATGTTTATCACAATTTAACAGAAAAGTCTCTAAAAAATTGAGTGACTCTTTTATTTCCTGGAGGATAAGTATGGTGATAAGTGAACAAATACTAGATAAGCAATAATTTACAAACTATCAAAAGAAAGCAAAAACATATAGAACCCCCAATCCTGCTCAATATTCTAGTAATTCCGGATGGATAAGTAGGAATTGTTTTGTATTAAGTTTTTCCTTCCATTTTCCTTCTTCTACCAATGAGAGAGTTCTCTTAGCTTTTCCCTTGACATTCTCAGGATTTGAAAGTACTGTATCTGAAAATATCAAGTATTTTTAAAACCACCTGTAAGAAATCAGCTGAAAGAGAGAGTTCTGGTCTATTTACACATGAGTAAAGTAATGGAGTGAGATCATGTATTGGTAAGAGAGAGTGTGTGTGTGTGTGTGTGTAGCTTAAACATATTTTTATTTTAGAATAGTTTTAGATTTACAGAAAAATTGCAAAGATAGTATGAGGAGTTCCTAATATACATGATGCCTACTTTCCCATTATTAGCATCTTTCATTAGTGTGGCACATTGGTCACAATTTATTAACAATACTATTGCCAAACTCCATACTTTATTCAGATGTTCTTAGTTTTTATATGAATTCCTTTCTCTATTCCAGGAGTCCATCCAGGATCCCACATTACACTTAGTCATCATGTCTCCTTTGGCTCCTTATGGTTGCAAGTTTCTCAGATTTTCCTTGTTTTTGATGACTTTGCAGGGGAGGAAAAATAATGTTCTCTTTATCCTTCTAGGTTCTTGGCTGAGACCCCCCCCCCATAATAACAGACAGATTAATAGAAAAATAAACATAAGTGTAATAACATGTATCCCTCCTGTGTATGTGGAGATACCCAGGAAAACTGAGTAACTTCCAGAAATGGCCCAAGTGACCACCTTAAATACCATATCCAATTAAACACAAAAGGTGTTGGTGGTGGGGGGTGGGGTGTACAAGGCCAGTTATGGGTGGTTTTTAGGCAAAGCACAGTAAACAAGGGTAAGGTTGTTGTGCAGGTTTAAGTTGTAGCCTTCTCCACTGATAAGAGTTTGTAGAGATTCAGTCATCTTCCTCTTCCTGGTACAGAGAGGGAGACACCCTTACAGATGGAGATTTCCCTTATATATGTAAGTGTTTTGTACAAAAGGGTAACTTCTTCTGGTTTTCAGAGCTTCTCCTATGTCTGCTATTTCTTAAAAATAACCAGCTCAAGATAATCCTTATGCCAAAGAGGCATATTTTGGGGTGGCAACTTGACTGTTTTGAGGATAAAGTCCAGTATTTTGTAAAATCCCCCTCAATTTTTAGTTTTTCTTTTTTTTAATGTTTATTTATTTTTGAGAGAGAGACAGAGCATGAGCGGGGGAGGGGCAGGGAGAGAGGGAGACACAGACTCCAAAGCAGTCTCCAGGCTGTGAGCTGTCAGCACAGAGCCCAACGTGGGGCTCAAACCCAGGAACCGTGAGATCATGACCTGAGCTGAAGTCAGAAGCTTAACCAACTGAGCCACCCAGTCACCCCTAATTTTTATTTATTTTTTAAATAGTGCATTAAAATGATTTATCTTGACTACCAAGTTGTTAATGCCACCTTAAATTTTGAGGGGAACCATCTATAAAGCACCCCTGTAGTTTTTAATAGTTAATGTAGGGGTGACAGGGTGGCTTTCAGTTAAGCATCTTACTCTTGATGTCAGCTCAGGTTATGATCTCACAGTTTGTGAGTTTGAGCCCCACTTCGGCCTCTGTGCTGACAGTGCAGAGCCTGCTTGGGATTCTCTCTCTCTCTCTCTCTCTCTCTCTCTCTCTCTCTGGCCCTCCCCTGCTCGCATTCTCTCTCTCTCTCTCTCTCTCTCTCTCAATCTCTTTCTCTCTCTCAAAATAAATAAACTTTACAAAATTAGTTAATGTAGTTTTGGGAGATGTGGAATGTAGATGAAGTGGAATGTGGAATTAAGATGCCATCCACCTGTGGCCTGGTTGATCTGCTTTCGTTCCAGGGACAAACTGTACTTTACTGCAAATGCATATGGTTAGCCATGATGGATGGCATCTTAAGGACGAGGGGAATGTTGATCCTGTGCCAGATAACACAATTACTTTAGAGCAGTCTTCCCTATTAGAACAAGGCCAAGTCTAGTCTTTTTGATGGTGGCTCTATAGTAACATCTGCAGGTATGATTACATTATATGGAAATGCCATTTTAGGGTCCTCAACAAAGAATATTTGAAATAATACGCTTGCTGGAAAGTTGTTGCAAAATATTGTACAAGTAGAATCTAGTATATAACCTGGGAGTTATCCTTAACATTCTCCCCCCCCTTTATCACCTGCTATATCTAATCCACATTCAAGTCCTATCAATTTTACCAACCCAAATACCTTTCTAAGTTACTCATTTCCACCACCTCCTCCATTACCATCTCAGTCCAAGTTGTCATCAACTCTCATCTGGAATACTATACTTTGTCTCCTAACTAGTCTCCCTATATCTACTTTGGCCCCCTTCTAATATATTCTTTACATTGTAGTCATTAATTAATTAATTTATTCATTAATTCATTCAATCAAAGTATGTTTATCAAGTATTAATTATATACCAGACACCATTCTACATGTTGGTTATATAGCAGTGAGCAAAACAAAGCCCCTGCCCTCATAGAGTTACATTCTATTGTGGGAGATTGGCAATAAGCAAATATTTACTAAAATGTTAGGTAGTGATAATGTCATGAAGAAAAATTAAACAGACAAGGGAATAGTGTCAGGGGGTGCTATTTTAGATGGACTTGGCAGAGAAGGTTTCTCTAAGTAGATGTTGTTTGAACAGAGACCTGAACAAGAGAGAGGGTGATACATGGAAGTTTCTGGGGAAAGAACATTCCAAGTAAAATGAACAGCAAGTCCAATGGCTCTTGGGTGGGAACAAGGTTGGCATTTTTAGGAATAGCAAGGAAGCCAATGTGGTTAGAGCAGAGGTAACAAGGGCAGAATAAGACAAGTATCCAGGGGTCAGAGCTTTGCAGATCATGGTGTAAGGACTTGGATTTCTCTCAAGTATAACTGAAAGCCTTTAGAAGATTTTAAGCAGAGCAGTGGCATGACTGAGTGATTTCTCATAATTAATCATATGACATACTCTATCCTACTGAAAAGCTTTCAAAATCTTCCCATGAATCTTGGGATAAAGACCAAATTACTTATTATGGTCTACAAGGTTCAGTTTGGTCTTACTCCATTTGAGTCTTTAGTCTCATAATGTTATTATGTCCTCAAGTCTTTGCACTTATCAGTCTTTATCTTGCCACAGGGCCTTTGAATGTGCTAGTTCCATTGCCTGAAATGCTCTTCCCTTCCCTTTTTGGCTCATTAATGCCTATTCATCCCTCAGATCTCATTTTAACTGAGTAGGTAGAAATCTTCCTATTATGTTTAGAGAACAATATCCATCTCTATCATAGCATTTGTCATTAGTGCAATTTTTTTATTTGTATAATTACTTAAATAACAAAATTTTGCCTTGCAGAAGTTGTAAGCTCCATCATCATTATATCCATGGCATCCACAGTACCTGGTGTCCTTACAGAAGTTACAAAATCAGTATTTGTTGAGTGAATGAATGAATGTATTTCTATGCTGTCTAACTTGTGTATTTTATATGGTGGGGTGGGGGCTTGAAGAAACTCTATTATCCGCTATGTGTGTGAGACATCCAAGAGGTGTGTATGTGTCTTTTATATTCTGTACCTGATGTCACTCTGTTGGTTCACTAGATCCAGTGGTTCTCTCTGGGCATTGTATTTTTCACAGATCTACTGGCCCACTGGATACCATCACTCTGCTGGTAAGGTAGTGTCAGTTCATTTCGTAGCCCTGTTTCATTAGGCTCCATAGCCTCTTCAGCACTGATGGGCATAGTGTGTGTCACTGCTGCTTTACTGAGTAGAGAAGTTCTCTGTTGACAGGTACCATTGCTCTGATGGTCCACCTTATGTTACCAGAGTTGCCTATGATAAAGTTGAAGATGTGTGTATGTCGGGGGGGGGGGGGACATTCTGAATTATGTTGTCCTCTGTCAGAGGAGCCCCAAATAGTGTTGCTGGGACCACTGATATTTGAGTTTAGTGACAAAACTCCATCTTAGTAGGACATACTCATGCACTTAAGACATGGTGCTGCTCTCAAATATTATGTCACTCTCATGAATTAAGGTAGGCTTACTAACCCAGACTCTTCATTCCTGCATCCCTCTTCCCTTAGGATGACGTTTTCCCTCAATATTTCTTAAAAATAGGTTTCTGGGGCGCCTGGGTGGCTCAGTCAGTTAAGTGTCTGACTCTTGACTTCAGCTTAGGTCATGATCTCACAGTTTGTGAGTTTGAGCCCTGCATCGGGCTTTGTGCTGACAGGGCAGAGCCTACTTGGGATTCTCTCTCCCCACCCCCCCACCCCCGTCCCTCCCTCACTCTCACTCTCTCTCTCTCTCTCTCTCTCTCTCTCTCAAAATAAATAAATAAACTTAAAAAAATAGGTTTCTGTTGCGCCATCCTATCCTACACTGCAGTGCACATGACCTGGCTTCTCACACGGGGTTCCCTACGTACTATGCAGACACACTTTCTTCACATCAGATGTACCAGTTTGCATAGCATGCCCTCACATGCCTGAGCCTCAGGCACAGAGACGATGATGTTGTAAGCTGAATTCCTTCCACATGCAATTCGGAACAACAGGGCAAAGTAGAACGAGCATGTGTGAACTTTTAGATCGGATAGATGCAGTTGGGATCATCTCACAACTCCACACATTACTGGCTGAATGACCTGGTATGTTGCTAACTTCTCTGAGCTTCAGTTGCTTCTCATTCATAAAATGGCACGATGACAACTTTCTTGCTGGACCTTTAGGATAAATAGCTAAATGCTCACAAAGCTTTGCCAGAGGGCCTGAACTGATAAGGATGGCTAGCCAAACAATTTCTGACTTAGGAACTCTTCTACATGCTACATTAAGTATTACCTCATTTAAACATGCTCACAACAACCCTGTGAGGTAGGTACTACTCTCTCCATTTTATAAATGAAGAAACAGGTACAATGAGGTTAGGTGATTTGTCCAAACAAGAAGTGGCAGAGCTGACTGGGAGGCACTGGTCTAAATGAGCTCTAAAATCTACCCCCCCCCCCCAAATTAAAAGCTTCCAGGGCCCTAGACATTGAAGTAAAATAAGGTCACTGTATTACATAAACAGATGTATTCATTCACCACCCCACTCCTAGCAGCAGTCTTTCTAGAAAGCAGCATTAGGGCTAACGCTAATGAGATAAAAGAAGAAGTAGCTGGGGCACCTGGGTGGCTCAGTCAGTTAAGCATTGACTTCAGCTCAGGTCGTGATCTCACAGTTTGTGAGTTTGAGCCCCGCGTCGGGCTCTGTGCTGACAGCTTAGAGCCTGGAGCCTGCTTGGGATTCTGTGTCTCCCTCTCTCTCTGCCCCTCCCCCACTTGTGCTCCGTCTCTCTCTCTCTCTCTCTCTGTTTCAAAAATAAATAAGCATTACGAAATTTAAAAAAAAGAATAAGCTGCCTGATTTCCGTTTATCTGGGAATAATTGAATATTTCTGTCAGCCAAAGGCTCTGAACAGAATGGCTCCTTAAGATCACTGATTTAAGAGAGGGCTTCATTGCAACCCATCCTTTCCTAGAGGTTTCCCCTGATGTTTTATATCCTCAAGGAGGAGCAGGGCATGGGAAAGAAAATCCAAATTGGTCTCCCCTAGGTTATGCAAGAGTGGTTGTGGCTTGTAAATGTCTGTTTTTGGACAGATAATTTGCTCACAGGTATATTGAGTTTTTTGTTGGGGGGAGGGAGAATAATTATTCACATTAGTAATGAAAAATGCAAAGGAATAGAAAATTAACATAAAGCTAAATCATATCGCAAAGAATGAAAAACTATACTCCTATCAAAAAACTGAAGTTGGGACACCTGGGTGGCTCAGTCGGTTGAGCATCCAACTCTTGATATCGGTTCAGGTCATGATCCCAGGGTCAGAGTCGTGGGATCAAGCTCCGCGTCGTGCTCTGTGCTGAGCATGGAACCTCCTTAAGATTCTCCCTCTGCTCCTTCCCTGTGCGTGCAAGCTCTCTCTCAAAAAAAGAAAAAAAGCTGAAATTGCATGTGTGCAAACACACACCCTAACTGCATATGACTACCCCCCCCCCCAAAAAAAAAAAAACCAGGGAACTTTCAGAAAATACACAGAAAAACCTCTGGTAACCTTGAGGATTTGCCCCAGTTGTTCTCAAACTGTGCTGCATATTAGAATCACTGGTTGGGGGAGACTTAGAAACTCCTGATACTCAGGTTGCACCTCATTGCAATTAAATCTGAATGTCTAGGGGTGGTAACCAGCCTTTTAAAAAATGTTTATTTATTTTAGAGAGTGTGTGTGAGCAGGGGAGGGACAGAGAGAGAGGGAGACACAGAATTCAAAGCAGGCTCCAGGCTCCCAAGCTGTCAACACAGAGCCTGGCGTGGGGCTCAAACTCATGAACCACGAGATCATGACCTGAGCTGAAGTCGGTCACTTAACTGAGCCACCCAGGTGCCCCACATCTGACTCTTGGTTTCAGCTATGGTCATGATCTCACAGTTCATGAGTTCAAGACCAGTGTTGGGTTCTGTGCTGACAGTGTGGAGCCTGTTTGGGATTCTCTCTACCTCTCTCTCTCTGCCCCTCCCCCACTTACGCTGTCTGTGTCTCTCTCAAAATAAATAAACTATAAAGAAAAAAAAAAGATCCCCAGGTGAGTGCAATGTGCAACGAAGTTTGGGAACACTGGTCTAGCCTGTCTATCCAGAAGTCCTCATCTTCTCCCTGAGGCTCTATTGAAGAGTCAATGGCAAGGAAGCCTTCGAGGACCTGGCATTATTTAGTAAATCAATCTCCAAGGTAGGATTCCTGAGTATTAGAAAAGGGTGGGTGTTCCTTGAGATCATGAGTGTTGTTCTGATTTGGAAGGCATCTCTTCATTAGGTTTAGCCTCAAATAAGTGATGAAAGTTGCTGAGGAGAGAGAAAAGAAATGGCTCCAGAATTTTCTTATAAAAGGGGCTTGGGAGGGTGATTTGGTTATAATTTGTTGTGACCGTGTTTGCAAGGACTGCACATTGTCTAGATCATATATTTGTTTAGAGTTGCCTGTCGGAAATTGTGAGGGAAGATAAAGCCGTCAATTGTTGCCACCATGGAGGAGAAGAGGATTTATTTCACTGTTTTTGCTCAGGTGATTTTCAGCAAGATAGGAAGGTGAGGTTTTCAGCAAAGTCTACAACTGCTTAGCACCACCTTCCTTTCCTGTCCATATTCATTAGTGTCTCTAACCCCAGTAAAAAGATACTAATAAACAATCACTAGTATTTACATAGTTTTATCATGTACAGATGCTGTTTTGAATTGTTACATCAACACACAATGTCTCAGCCCAAAGAAATAGCCCATTGAGTGGAATGTCAATAGCCAATGAATGGCTGGTGGGGGAAGATACTCTGAATCAGTGCTTGGGGTTCCCTTAAGTGAAATTTCAAAGATTTTCTTGATACTTTGGGCTATGATAAAAAAATCTCGAGCTTGAAAAAGGCTTCCCAAATGTTGAAAAGATAGCATTCCTAGCAGGTAGGGTGATATAAAACTGCTTTAGCAGGTCAAATATATTTTATGATAAAATGTAAGATGAAGACAAGACTTTATTAACACCCCAGAGGTTAATCACCTGACTGTGACTAAGTTTCTTTTAACAGTCAGTACCAAAATCCTCAAACAAACTAATAGTTATCAAATATGTTCTGACTAGAACTCTTAACCACACACATGGTCAGGTTAAAAGGGCATTGTTTACTAGTTGTGACAAGAGACTACATTTCCACCATGTAAGGAGGAAGGCACAAGTCGTTCAAGCTGGCTTGAAAACTGCTTCATTCTGTTTCTCAGGAAGGTTTTCTAAACCACTCTTGGTCCCTAAGTATTCTGATACTTACAGCTGTAGTCTTACAGCTATGACAGAAGTACTTCCCAAGAACCAAACTGGACATTCAAGGATGCAGTGATTTCCATATAGGGCACAAAAGGGGACCATTGAAATTCTGAGAAGAAAACACTGACTTACAAACCCCTAAAAGCGTCTGATGTAGCTATCCAGAAATGTAAAAAGATGAGGCTGTAGGCAACTCATAGTCACATTTAGGCTATTGGTCAATGATACACACACACCCGGTTGACTGCAGCTTGCACTCTGCAAAGGGGTGCTGCTTTAAGATGCTCCTTCCTGGTGTGCGTCACGTCTGCATCATCGTCGTATTGTTGTCGTTTTCCTCCTCACCCACTTCTTTTACAGCACTGGGAAACTTTGAGTCACCGTGAGTCATCAGATGCTTCTCCAGTGAAGTATAATACCTATTTTAGGATTGTAGGATCATGGAAAAGGTGCCCTGACTGAAAATGTTTATCAGTTTTAGCTATTTAGCATCTGAAACTCTGGCATTTCAGGAATACAAAAGTAATTGAAAAAGAGTACCTGAAAGTTATTTGTAGACTCTTCATGGAGTTCCATTTCTCTTGTTTTTCTGAAGCTTAATGGTTTGCTGGGTGATGTTTCCCACCTTCTTCCAATGTATTCAGCATCTTACGAAGCCTCTCAAGTTCCCGAGAGAGAGAAGGACCAGAATCATCTGGACCTAAACTAAACATATATGTTTTAGTCAACACCTCATTTGAGAAATATTCTTTGGGTTCAAAGAGAAATTCTGTGAAACTCAGTCTCACCAGTCTCTGAGAACTTGAGTCTGTTATCTTTTATGTGCTCTAGAACGGCCCATCGTGTTTCTGAACTGTTTCCGAGCATCTGTGTGTTCTTAAACACTAACCAAAAATGAGGAATTCCTTCAGGAGAACTTGTGTCTTCAGGCTTTGTCACTTCCTCGAACTGTCTCTTCATTTCTTCACAGGCTGCCTCCTCAGAACCTGTCTTCCATTAGCACTTGCTTTCTGCAGACTCATAATTTGCATTGAGGATTTTGCAACTTTTATCAAGTAGAGGTTGATAGAGACAAGCACTTTTTAAAATATCATGACTTCTTTATGAAATTTGGCTTTCGTTTGAGCAATTTCAAACTCACCATTTTGGAGGGCTTTAACTGTTGGACATACTGGCTATACTCTAGGTGGGCTTGAGAACGTTTATGAACAGGAGAGATTTGCCTTTCCTGAAGAATTTTCTTCCGTGCAGTCTTCAACAACAAGGTGGCCATCCACGTTTGTTGCACCTTGTGATGCCAGTGCCACAGCCTCCCTGGCAGAAAAGAGCCTCCTGAGCATAGCTTGAGGGTCTTTTGCTTGCCTGTGTCAATGCCTTTATCCTCCTCCTCATTGTCTGTGAGGCTCAAGTGTTCTCCATCCCCTAATTAAGACGGGAGGCTCAGGAGGGTGTCAGTGGGGAAAGATGATGGGCAGGCCCTCAGCACCATATTGTATCGTTCTGGTGTCATGTGGCCTACTCCTTCCTCTTGGGCTTATGAACTGTCTCCACAGCATGAGGGTTAATGTCGTCAGCATTCCCGGGACATCACCATTTTCCTCTCCTCCCCCTCTATCCCTCACAGCAGTCTCTCCTGGTTGGGCAAATGGAGCTGGTTTTATGTCGCTTTCATCAGACATGTTGGGGGCAGCCAGGTGCCTCCTCACTAGCTATGACTGGGAAGCAGGGACACAGGTGAGAACAAACGAGGATGTGGTGGTGGCAGTGCTTCTGGGGTGAGGACGATGGGCTGTGGTTGGCATGGTGGCCACCACTGCTGGAGAACCTTGCCTAGTAGATTCCCTGTCAGCCTTGAGCTGGTATTTAAATGTGGCCAAGGTCAGGGCAAGTTGGGAAAGAGCTCAGGAAAGGTCAAACTGCTGTTAGGCCTCTAGATCTAAGCTCATTTGCTGAGAAGGGGTGATTGACAGGCAGTCTCTTCATCACCCCACCCACCACATTGCCTCCAGTTTACTTCTGTGAGGAGGGGCTCATTGCTTCCTTCTCCATGCAGACCCCAGGAAGGAAGACTAGTTTATGATTACCAATATGTCATATGCAAATGATTTAAAACAGGTAGCTCTTTTAAAATGCAATTTTATTTTAAAATGAACTCTTTTCCTGGGGCACCTGGGTGGCTCTGCAAGTTAAACTAAGGGCTCTTGATTTGGGCTCAGGTCTTGATCTCACCTTTTCCGGGATCAAATCTGTCGTCGGGCTCCGTGCTGACAGCATGGAACCTGCTTGGGATTCTGTCTCTCCCTCTCTCTCTGCCCCTCCTCCGCTCTCTCTCTCTCTCTCTCTCTGTCTCTCCCTCCAAATAAATAAACATTAAACAAATTACTCTTTTCTGCACATGGGCTTGATCTCATGATCCTGAGATCAAGAGTCATGTGGGCAACCAAGTCAGCCAGGTGCCCCCAAAAAGATAGGTAGTTTTAACGAATGCAATAGGTATAAATCTCTTGACTTTTTGATAATAGCCACCTGAACAGGTGTGAGGAGATATCTCAAGGTGGTTTTGAGGTGCATTTCCCTGGTGATTAAAGATCTTGAGCACCTTTCTCTGTACCTATTGGCCATTTGTATGTCTTTTTCTGAAAAATGTCTATTCGGGTCCTTTGCCCATTTTTAATTGGATTATTTGTATTTTGGGCATTGAGTTTTATGAGTTCCGTATATATTTTAAAGTTTATTTTGAGAGAGAGCGCACAAGCAGGGGAGGAGCAGAGAGACTGGGAAAGAATTCCTAGCAGGCTGTGCACCATCAGCACAAAGACAGTTTGATCTTAACAACTGTGAGATTATGACCTGAGCTGAAATCAAGAGTAGGACATTTGACTGAGCCACCCAGGCGCCCCTATATTTTGGATACTAACCCCTTATCAGATATATGATCTGAAAATATTTTCTCCTATTCTGTAGGTTGCCTTTTCATTTTGTTAATTATTTCCTTGGCTGTGCAGAAGCCTCTTTATTTGATGCAGTCCCACTTGTTTATTTCTGCTTTTGTTGCCTGTGCTTTTGGTGTCAAATTAAAAAAATCTTTGTCAAGAACCAAGGTCAAGGAGCTCATTGTAGAGAAACTTTTCATTCAGGAGTTTCATGGTTTCAGGTTTTACATTTAAGCGTTTAATTCCTTTCAGTTAATTTCTGTGAGTGATATAAGGTCCAATTTCATTTTTTCTGCATGTGGATAACCAGTTTCCCCAACACCATTTATTGAAGAGATCATTGTTTCCCTTTTGAGTATTCTTGGCTCCCTTGTCACATATTAGCTGATCATATATACATGGGCTTATTTATGGGCTCTCAATTCTGTTCTGTTGGTCTATGTGTCTGTTTTTATGCCTGCCTTCTGCTAACTTTGGGCTTAGTTCGTGATCTTTTCTTCTAGTTCCTTGAGGTGTAATGTAAGGTTGTTTGGGATCTTTCTTTTTTATTAATGTAGACATTTGTCACTATAATCTTTCCTCTTAAAACTGCTTGTGATGCATTGTATAAGTTACCATATGCTGTGTTTCCATTTTATTTGCTCAAGATATTATTTCATTTCCCTTTGATTTCTTCTTTGGTCCATTAAGTGTTCAGGAGGGCATTGTTTAATTTCCATGTATCTGTGAATTTGCCAACTTTCCTCCTGTTATTGATTTCTAGTTTTATATCATTTTGTACAGAAAAAATACTTGATATAACTACAATCTCGAATTTGTTAAGACTTGTTTGGTCTATTTGGAATAACTATCACCGTTAATAGTTTTTTTAAACCTGCTTCGGTCTTGACTGTCTACACGTGGCCTTCACATCTTATTTTTATTGGAATTGTCATCATGGCATATGAGGTTTCTGCTCTCAGGGAAGAGGCATGATGCTGGATGCAGTGTTGTAGATTTACTTTCAAAATCTTGATCTTTGGACAGTGTGCTTAGAAGGGGGGAGGTAAAAATGTTGCCTGGGAGTTACTAAGAGGTTGTCGTTTTCCTTGACTAAATAAAGTATTTCTGATGGAAAAGTCCAGAGGCTTTGGTCTAAGGATTGTCTTTTAGACTTTATGAGCTTAAACTTTTCGCTTTTTGGTTGCTACTCCAAGCTTTGTAAGACCAGTTCCCCAGTCAGCCCACTTAGCCCTTGAAACACCTTACTCGTATCCCTGGAGGCCCCCAGTGCTTGCAGTTTGGGTAATAGTAACACACAGCACTTACACAGAGCTCTCTGAACTTGCCCCATGTTAACCTGTTCCAGGTCTAGCAGCAACAAACACCTTCCCAGAGGCAGAACCTTTCTTGGGCATTATTGTACTCTGATGGTTAGTCCATTAGTGTTTGCCCTCTTGCCCCCAGGCCATGTCGGCCCTCTCCAATTGCCCAGAAATGTATTGTATGTCATACATATCTTATTGTTGAAACACTTAAGACCCTGATGAAATTCAGTGTTTTAAAGATGCTAAAAACTGTACTTTTAAATCAGGCAGACAGCAAGCTCACCACAATGAAGGAAGTTGGGCCAGGAAGATGTCTTAGGCCCTGGCTCCAAACTTAAGGTGGAGAACTCCATGTAGCCAAGCTTCTAGTCCTTTCCTCTCAGCAGCCTCTGCTTCCCAAGGCTTTGGGCAAAAGCAAAACTGCAGTCACAAAGCCATAGAACAGTTAACTTTCTGCTACCTTGAGGCTTTAAGTAATTAAATCAGTATCTTCCTGCCCTCATTTTTAGTTTTATTTTTTTAATTTATTTTTTTAATTTTTAACGTTTATTTTTAAAAAAAAATTTTTTTTCAACGTTTATTTTATTTTTGGGACAGAGAGAGACAGAGCATGAACGGGGGAGGTGCAGAGAGAGAGGGAGACACAGAATCGGAAACAGGCTCCAGGCTCTGAGCCATCAGCCCAGAGCCTGACGCGGGGCTCGAACTCCTGGACCACGAGATCGTGACCTGGCTGAAGTTGGACGCTTAACCGACTGTGCCACCCAGGCACCCCTATTTATTTATTTTTGAGACAGAGAGAGACAGAGCATGAACAGGGGAGGGTCAGAGAGAGAGGGAGACACAGAATCCAAAACAGGCTCCAGGCTCTGAGCTGTCAGCACAGAGCCTGACGTGGGGCTTGAACTCACGGACCGCAAGATCATGACCTGAGCCGAAGTCGGACGCCCAACCGACTGAGCCACCCAGGCGCCCCTCTGCCCTCATTTTTAGAGGTACACACCTCAAAAGTTACTAGGCTGAAATGATGGAAACAGCCCGTGTCCGTCAACTGATAAATGGATAAAGATGTAATGTGTGTGTGTATATTACACACACATACATATATGCAATGGAATATTACTTGGCCATCAAAGAGAATGAAATCTTGCCATTGGCAATGATGTGGTTGGAGCTAGAGAGTATTATGCTGAGCAAACTAAGTTAGTCAGAGAAAGACACATACCATACCATTTCACTCATATGTGGAATTTAAGAAACAAAACAAGCAAAAGGAGAAAAAAGAGAGAGGCAAACCAAGGAACAAACTTCTAACTATAGAGAAACAAACTAATGGTTTACTAGAGGGGAGGTGGGTGGGGGGATATGGGAAATAGGTGATGGGGATTAAGGAGTGCACTTTGTTGGGATGAGCACTGGTTGTTGTATGGAAGTGTTAAATCACTATATTGTACACTTGTAATATTACACTGTATGTTAAACTAACTGGAATTTGAATAAGAACTTTGAAAAAAAACAAGTTACTAGGGTGGACAGCTCCCATATCCTGGCAAACCACTCACCCGTAGCCACAAAGAGTAGGGAAGAACAAAAGTGGGAATGGGATAGGAAGGGTCAGGATGACGGGAATGGTCAGCTGTGAGGGAAGGGGTCATGTCGCCCAGTGATTTTTGACTCCTCCTTTCCCATCCTGCCATACAGTCTATTTCTTTTGTAGCACTGCAGCCGTTAAGAACTTCCAGGCAGAGGAGTAAAGATGTAGACATTTTTACATAAGAGCAGTTGGTTAATAGGCTAGCTCTCTGAGGCCGAAGCCACCCTAGATTTTTATCTAGGTTCATTGGAGGTTAGTTAAATTTTCCTCTCCAAGTTGTTCCCTTTATCTTATACCCCAAACACCAGAAAACACTGAGAGCTCCCTTTGGATGCCTGGACAATGCCTAACTCATTTTCTTAGGAGACCCAGAAGTGTCTTCACATTTTCAGTGTCTGCCTCTGTCACCTCGGGGCTCCTTTCCTTGAACAGAAAGGCAGGCCTACACATAGCTATGCCTTTATGTTCTAAATGGATTGGCTGAGAAAAATCAATGGGTTCTTGGTTGTGCCGGTGATAGTATACTGTGACACTGTACAACCATATGCTGGACTTTGCATTTTCTCTATAAAACATCTATTGTTCCTGACACTGCAACTTTGCTGTTTTGATAATGCTAGGTTTTGGACTGCTTGGAATTGATTGCGTTTTTATTCTGATAGTGAACAGTTTATTTAGGTAGATGCCCTTTACCCAGGTGATCCTGGTATATTGCCTGTTACACCTCCTTTCTTTTTTCGGTGTGGACCTCTCTAAAGTTATTCTTACTCTGAGAGCTCTCCATTGATAATTTTTTAAACATAGCTAACTACTCTGTTTTTAAATGAAGAGGTTATTTTTTAATGCTCAGAGTCCCATTCTTACAAGTATTCAGCTTCTTTGATCTTTGCTATATGAGAAACAAATACAACAGAACCTGTTCTGTAGTCTGTCTTGTCTGTCACATAGGGAGGGAAATCAAATAGGATATTGACAACTCAGACCTGGGGGTTGTTAGAGAAGCAAAATGATCTTAAAAGATTGTGCAGGGCAGGGGCGCCTGGCTGACTCAGTCAGAAGAGCATAGGAAGTTTGATCTCACAGTTGTGAGTTCGAGTCCCATTTTGGGTATAGAGATTACTAAAAACGAAAATAAACTTAAAAAAAAAAAAAGACCGTGCACGGCATAAAGGACCTCCACACAAATGTGCGTGACGTAGCTGATGGCTTCCAGGTGGGTATTTGTATGGAGGACAAAGTGGTATTGAAGGAGGAGGCTTTTTTGTGTACAAACACTAGGAGAGCAAAGAGATGAGTGGGACAGAGAATGCAGATGGGGGTGAGTAGAGGGGGAAAGATGGTGGATGTACTCCAGCCTGGCCCAGGGACTAGATCCAAGTCCCATAGCAAGATGGGCTACTAGAACATGCCATTATCAAAAGGAAAGGGCCCCATTGTGCTCATGTAACAAAGTGTAACATGGAGTGAAGAAGGGAAAAGAGTGATAGATCAGATATTTAACTTGGCTTTCCTGTAATATTTATAAAATTTGCAGGGATCAGAAAAAGAGTTTGGTTGGGGATCCACATACCCTAAGTATGAATATTTGAAATGTATAAATCATCAAATATAGCATGTTTCATTGAATGATTTCTCTCCTTCCATGACAAATGTACCTTCATAATGACTTGAAAGGGCCATTTGGGATTTATAATTCTCAGACCCCTCTAAGTTCTATTCTGATGGTGTAGGAAGAGCTGCCCCACCCCCACCCCCACCATCTCCTAGACCAGACCCTATCCTCTTCCAGGCACATGACCCCTGTCCCCTTGGGCCTGTGAGCACACCACTCAGCTGTGCAGTCAGTGCCCCCCCCACCACCTGCCTCACCCCGGCCCAAGGACAGCTCCAATAGGAGCACTCAGGCCCTGGCAACAGGCTTGGGACTGTTCCGGCTGCCCGGTGCCTGGAGCATGGGCAGTAGGGCATACCTCTTGTCCCTGTGGACTAGGATCCTGGCCTTTTTTTTTTTTCTTCAGTATATGAAGTTTATTGTCAAATTGGTTTCCATACAACACCCAGTGCTCATCCCAACAGGTGCCCTCCTCAATACCTATCACCCACCCTCCCCTCCCTCCCACCCCCCATCAACCCTCAGTTTGTTCTCAGTTTTTAAGAGTCTCTTATGCTTTGGCTCTCTCCCACTCTAACCTCCTTTTTTTTTTTTTTTCCTTCCCCTCCCCCATGGGTTTCTGTTAAGTTTCTCAGGATCCACCTAAGAGTGAAAACATATGGTATCTGTCTTTCTCTGTATGGCTTATTTCACTTAGCATCACACTCTCCAGTTCCATCCATGTTGCTACAAAGGGCCATATTTCACTCTTTCTCATTGCCACGTAGTACTCCATTATGTATATAAACCACAATTTCTTTATCCATTCATCAGTTGATGGACATTTAGGCTCTTTCCATAATTTGGCTATTGTTGAGAGTGCTGCTATGAACATTGGGGTACAAGTACCCCTATGCATCAGTACTCCTGTATCCCTTGGATAAATTCCTAGCAGTGCTATTGCTGGGTCATAGGGTAGGTCTATTTTTAATTTTTTGAGGAATCTCCACATTGTTTTCCAGAGTGGCTGCACCAATTTGCATTCCCACCAACAGTGCAAGAGGGTTCCCATTTCTCCACATCCTCTCCAGCATCTATAGTCTCCTGATTTGTTCTTTTGGCCACTCTGACTGGCGTGAGGTGATATCTGAGTGTGGTTTTGATTTGTATTTCCCTGATGAGGAGCGACATTGAGCATCTTTTCATGTGCCTGTTGGCCATCTGGATGTCTTCTTTAGAGAAGTGTCTATTCATGTTTTCTGCCTATTTCTTCACTGGGTTATTTGTTTTTCAGGTGTGGAGTTTGGTGAGCTCTTTATAGATTTTGGATACTAGCCCTTTGTCCAATATGTCACTTGCAAATATCTTTTCCCATTCTGTTGGTTGCCTTTTAGTTTTGTTGGTTGTTTCCTTTGCTGTGCAGAAGCTTTTTTATCTTCATAAGGTCCCAGTAATTCATTTTTGCTTTTAATTCCCTTGCCTTTGGGGATGTGTCAAGTAAGAGATTGCTACGGCTGAGGTCAGAGAGGTCTTTTCCTGCTTTCTCCGCTAGGGTTTTGATGGTTTCCTGTCTCACATTCAGGTCCTTTATCCATTTTGAGTTTATTTTTGTGAATGGTGTGAGAAAGTGGTCTAGTTTCAATCTTCTGCATGTTGCTGTCCAGTTCTCCCAGCATCATTTGTTAAAGATACTGTCTTTTTTCCATTGGATGTTCTTTCCTGCTTTATCAAAGATTAGTTGGCCATACGTTTGTGGGTCTAGTTCTAGGGTTTCTATTCTATTCCATTGGTCTATGTGTCTGTTTTTGTGCCAATACCATGCTGTCTTGATGATTACAGCTTTGAAGTAGAGGCTAAAGTCTGGGATTGTGATGCCTCCTGCTTTGGTCTTCTTCTTCAAAATTCCTTTGGCTATTCGGGGCCTTTTGTGGTTCCATATGAATTTTAGGATTGCTTGTTCTAGCTTTGAGAAGAATGCTGGTGCAATTTTGATTGGGATTGCATTGAATATGTAGATAGCTTTGGGTAGTATTGACATTTTGACAATATTTATTCTTCCAATCCATGAGCATGGAATGTTTTTCCATTTCTTTATATCTTCTTCAATTTCCTTCATAAGCTTTCTATAGTTTTCAGCATACAGATCTTTTACATCTTTGGTTAGGTTTATTCCTAGGTATTTTATGCTTCTGGTGCAATTGTGAAGGGGATCAGTTTCTTTATTTGTCTTTCTGTTGCTTCATTATTAGTGTATAAGAATGCAACTGATTTCTGTACATTGATTTTGTATCCTGCAACTTTGCTAATTCATATATCAGTTCTAGCAGACTTTTGGTGGAGTCTATCGGATTTTCCATGGATAATATCATGTCATCTGCAAAAAGTGAAAGCTTAACTTCATCGTTGCCAATTTTAATGCCTTGATTTCCTTTTGTTGTCTGATTGCTGATGCTAGAACTTCCAACACTATGTTAAATAACAGCGGTGAGAGTGGGCATCCCTGTCGTGTTCCTGATCTCAGGGAAAAAGCTCTCAGTTTTTCCCCATTGAGGATGATGTTAGCTGTGGGCTTTTCATAAATGGCTTTTATGATCTTTAAGTATGTTCCTTCTATCCCGACTTTCTCAAGGGTTTTTATTAAGAAAGGGTGCTGGATTTTGTCAAAGGCCTTTTCTGCATCGATTGACAGGATCATATGGTTCTTCTCTTTTCTTTTATTAATGTGATGTATCACGTTGATTGATTTGCAAATGTTGAACCAGCCCTGCATCCCAGGAATGAATCCCACTTGATCATGGTGAATAATTCTTTTTATATGCTGTTGAATTCGATTTGCTAGTATCTTATTGAGAATTTTTGCATCCATATTCATCAGGGGTATTGGCCTGTAGTTCTCTTTTTTATTGGGTCTCTGTCTGGTTTAGGAATCAAAGTAATACTGGCTTCCTAGAATGAGTCTGGAAGTTTTCCTTCCCTTTCTATTTTTTGGAATAGCTTGAGAAGGATAGGTTTTATCTCTGCTTTAAATGTCTGGTAGAACTCCCCTGGGAAGCCATCTCGTCCTGGACTCTTATTTGTTGGGAGATTTTTGATGACTGATTCAATTTCTTCGCTGGTTATGGGTCTGTTCAAGCTTTCTATTTCCCCCTGAGTGAGTTTTGGAAGAGTGTGGGTATTTAGGAATTTGTCCATTGCTTCCAGGTTGTCCAGTTTGTTGGCATATAATTTTTCATAGTATTCCCTGATAATTGCTTGTATCTCTGAGGGATTGGTTGTAATAATTCCATTTTCATTCATGATTTTATCTATTTGGGTCATCTCCCTTTTCTTTTTGAGAAGCCTGGCTAGAGGTTTATCAATTTTGTTAATTTTTTGAAAAAACCAACTCTTGGTTTTGTTGATCTGCTCTACAGTTTTTTTAGATTCTCTATTGTTTATTTCTGCTCTGATCTTTATTATTTCTCTTCTTCTGCTGGGTTTAGGCTGTCTTTGCTCTTCTGTTTCTACTCCCTTTAGGTGTGCTGTTAGATTTTGTATTTGGGATTTTTCTTGTTTCTTGAGATAGGCCTGGATTGCAATGTATTTTCTTCTCAGGACTGCCTTCGCTGCGTCCCAAAGCATCTGGATTGTTGTATTTTCATTTTTGTTTGTTTCCATATATTTTTTAATTTCTTCTCTAATTGCCTGGTTGACCCATTCCTTCTTTAGTAGGGTGTTCTTTAACCTCCATGCTTTTGGAGGTTTTCCAGACTTTTTCCTGTGGTTGATTTCAAGCTTCATAGCATTGTGGTCTGAAAGTATGCATGATAGGATTTCAATTCTTGTAAACTTATGAAGGGCTGTTTTGTGACCCAGTATATGATCTATCTTGGTGAATGTTCCATGTGCACTCGAGAAGAAAGTATATTCTGTTGCTTTGGGATGCAGAGTTCTAAATATATCTGTCAAGTCCATCTGATCCAATGTATCATTCAGGGCCCTTGTTTCTTTATTGACCATGTGTCTAGATGATCTATCCATTTATGTAAGTGGAGTGTTAAAGTCCCCAGCAATTACCACATTCTTATCAATAAGGTTGCTTCTGTTTATGAGTAATTGTTTTATATATTTGGGGGCTCCGGTATTCGGCGCATAGACATTTATAATTGTTAGCTCTTCCTGATGGATAGACCCTGTAATTATTATATAATGCCCTTCTTCATCTCTTGTTACAGCCTTTAATTTAAAGTCTAGTTTGTCTGATATAAGAATGGCTACTCCAGCTTTCTTTTGACTTCCAGTGGCATGATAAATAGTTCTCCATCCCCTCACTCTCAATATGAAGGTGTCCTCAGGTCTAAAATGAGTCTCTTGTAGACAGCAAATAGATGGGTCTTGTTTTTTTTATCCATTCTGATACCCTATGTCTTTTGGTTGGCGTATTTAGTCCATTTACATTCAGTGTTATTATAGAAAGATATGGGTTTAGAGTCATTGTGATGTCTGTATGTTTCATGCTTTTAGTGATGTCTCTGGCACTTTGTCTCACAGGATCCCCCTTAGGATCTCTTGTAGGGCTGGTTCGGTGGTGACAAATTCCTTCAGTTTTTGTTTGTTTGGGAAGACCTTTATCTCTCCTTCTATTCTAAATGACAGACTTGCTGGATAAAGGATTCTCGGCTGCATATTTTTCCGGGACATCACATTGAAGATCTCCTGCCATTCCTTTCTGGCCTGCTATGTTTCAGTAGAGAGATCAGTCACGAGTCTTATAGGTCTCCCTTTATATGTTAGAGCACGTTTATCTCTAGCTGCTTTCAGAATTTTCTCTTTATCCTTGTATTTTGCCAGTTTCACTATATGTCGTGCAGAAGATCGATTCAAGTTACATCTGAAGGGAGTTCTCTGTGCCTCTTGGATTTCAATGCCTTTTTCCTTCCCCAGATCAGGGAAGTTCTCAGCTATTATTTCTTCAAGTACACGTTCAGTACCTTTCCCTTTCTCTTCCTCCTCTGGAATACCAATTATGTGTATATTACTTCTCTTTAGTGCATCACTTAGTTCTCTAATTTTCCCCTCATACTCCTGGATTTTTTTATCTCTCTTTTTCTCAGCTTCTTTTTCCATACTTTTATCGTCTAGTTCACCTATTGTCTCCTCTGCCTCTTCAATCCGAGCCGTGGTCATCTCCATTTTATTTTGCAGTTCATTAATAGCATTTTTTAGCTTCTCCTGACTGTTCCTTAGTCCCTTGATCTCTGTAGCAATAGATTCTCTGCTGTCCTCTATACTGTTTTCAAGCCCAGTGATTAATTTTATGACCATTATTCTAAATTCACTTTCTGTTATATTGTTTAAATCGTTTTTGATCAGTTTGTTAGCTGTTGTTATTTCCTGGACGTTTTTCTGAGGGGAATTCTTCCGTTTCGTCATTTTGGATAGTCCCTGGAGTGGTGCAGGACTGCGGGGCACTGCCCCTGTGCTATCTTGAATAACTTGCGTTGGTGGGTGGGGCCGCAGTCAGACCTGATGTCTGCCCCCAGCCCACCGCTGGGGCCACAGTCAGACTGGTGTGTTCCTTCTCTTCCCCTCTCCTAGGGGTGGGATTCACTGTGGGGTGGCATGGCCCATCTGGGCTACTTGCACACTGCCAGGCTTGTGGTGCTGGGGATCTTCCGTATTAGCTGGGGTGGATCGGCAAGGTGCACAGGGGTGGGAGGGGCAGGCTCAGCTCGCTTTTCCTTCGGAGATCCGCTGTGGCACCGGGAGGGAGTCAGACCCGCAGGAGGGATGGATCCGCAGAAGCGCAGCGTTGGGTGTTTGCTCAGTGCAAGCAAGTTCCCTGGCAGGAACTGGTTCCCTTTGGGATTTTGGCTGGGGGATGGGCGAGGGAGATGGCATTGGCGAGCGCCTTTGTTCCCTGCCAAGCTGCGCTCTGTCATCCGGGGCTCAACAACTCTCCCTCCCATTGTCCTCCAGCCCTCCCGTTCTCCGAGCAGAGCTGTTAGCTTATAACCTTCCAGATGTCAGGTCCCGCTTACTGTCGGAACACACTCTGTCCGGCCCCTCTGCTTTTGCCAGCCAGACTCGGGGGCTCTGCTTGGCTGGCGAGCTGCCCCTCCGCCCCGGCTCCCTCCCGCCAGTCCGTGGAGTGCGCACCGCCTCGCCGCCCTTCCTACCCTCTTCCGTGGGCCTCTCGTCTGCACTTGGGTCCGGTGACTCCGTTCTGCTAATCCTCTGGCGGTTTTCTGGGTTATTTAGGCAGGTGTAGGTGGAATCTAAGTGATCAGCAGGACGCGCGGTGAGCCCAGCGTCCTCCTACCCCGCCATCTTCCCAGGATCCTTTCAGGAGACCTTTATTGATCCAGAGATCTAACTGACACTTGAAAATGCATGCTCTAATCTGAAGATGATTTCAGATTCAGTACAACAGAGTTCTCCAAATCCAAGTCTTGGTTGGCAAACAGGAAGCAAAGAAGAATGAAGAAATAGAGATCACTTGAGTTTTCCCTCAACCAAGCTTCTGACAAAGAAGCAAATAGAGTATAATGGCGCTACTGTCTTTCTGATAATTTTCCTATCTTCTCGAAGTCTTTGCAAATTTTCTCTGGTGTAGAAGGGCTCCCCAGCTCCTATTCCCTGAATCCTCCTCCTCCTCCCCTCCTTTTCTCTCTCTCTCCCTCAGTCTCTACCGAGCACTCCAGGATCCTCGTCTTATAGGGAAGAGCAAGGCTGGCAGAGGACCAAAGTGGGGCCTCTACTGCATGGAGCTCAGGACACAGGTCTCTCTTCCTTGGCTCTAAAAGCAATAGTATGTTACAAGTAACACAGCATAAATACTAACAAATCAGAACCAGTTTGAGGGCCCTCAAATCACACTATCTTGGCCCACTCTTTCAGTTTAGATAATGGTGACAAAGAGCCCTCTGCCTTTTATTTTACCATATGGTTCTAGCAATAAGGAACACTACATGATAATACATTTTATTTTATCTTAATGTTTATTTTTTTTAATGTTTATTTTTGAGAGAGGGACAGAGCATGAGCTGGGGGAGGGACAGAGACGGGGATACACAGAATCCGAAGAGGCTCCAGGCTTTGAGCTGTCAGCACAGAGCCCAATGAGGGGCTTGAACTCTGGAGCAACGAGACTATGACCTGAGCCAAAGGCAGATGCTTAACCAACTGAGCCACCCAGACGCCCCTGATAATACATTTTAAAGCAGAGTTGTGGGAGTGTTAAGTTCACTTCATTTTAGCAGACATTAGTTAAGCATCTAATTAGGGCTTCGCGAAAGAAAGACTAAAACCCTTTAAGGTCCCAACCATTCAGAGGTTCAGTCCAGGGATTGATGTTGGGGGATGTATGTATTAGATTCTATGTATGTTAGAATACAAGATGTGCTAGCAGAACATGAGAGAAGGTATCTCATGCTACTCAGGGGGGCACCTAGGAAGCCTTAACTAAATGTAGAAATGAAGCCCTCTTGTCTCAAATCCAGGACCTTTCCCCTTCTCTGATCCTCTATTTGAGTCAACTATGACTTTATCTTTCTTTTTTCTTGAACAGATTCTAGTCCATTTTCTCCCTTTCTTTTTTTTTCATTGTTATGAAATATTTCAGATCAATGAAAAATTATAATACTCTATCAACATGTATGTATCCACCACGCAGCTTAAGAAATGTAACATTGGAAATACAGTTGAAGCCACTGTGGAGCCCTCCCCAGTAGGATTCTCCTCCCTTCGTTTCCCCAAGAGGTAGTCACCACCCTAAATGAGTTATTTACCTTTCCCACCCACACATGCTACATTTGCAGGCATCTCTCCTATGCATGCTTTTTCCTCTAGATATTTGTATCCACTATCAGTACACGGTGATCATTTTGCATGTGTTGTTAGACTTTATATACATGGTGTCATGTTTGTATCCTTCTGGAATCAGCTTTTTTATTTCTGCAGTTTTCTGCCATCACCCAATGTGAGCCCTTCTGTGTCTCAGCCCCTGTGGGTTCTGGCCCCCTCCCCAGTCCAGCCCTTGCCATCCTGTTCAGTTGACCTGCAAGTCCCAAGTCAGTGAATTAAGGCTGGTTCTACCATAGGTGAGTCTCATCTCCCCCTGTGCCTCTGAAGCAGTGCTTCTGAAACCGTAGCTGCATCAGAATCCCCTGAAGAGCTTGTGAAAGCACCCATTTCTGGGCCTGCCCTCGGAGGTTCCGATTCAGCAGGTCTTGGGTGGAACCTAAGAATTCCTGGCTGGTGCTGATGAGGCTGTCGTGGGGCCCAAACTTTGAGAACCACCCTCTAAATCAGTGTCTGGGTCGAGGCCCAGCAGCACCATGTGGCCTGCAGACCAGCTGGGCCATCCACCAGGTTTCCTTCCAAACCACACTCTAGAGCAGTGCTAATAGACATTACGATGCAACTCACGTGTGTCACTTTTTCTAGTAGCCACGTTAAGAAGTAAAAAGAAGTGGGCACAATTAATTTCAGTAGTACATTTTAACTCAATTTGGTATCATTTCGATATGTAATCAGTATAAAATTATCAGTGAGTTGTGTCCTTTTTATGCCTAACAGTGCGTCTCAAATGAGACCGGGCGTGTTTCAGTAGCCACACGCGGCTAGTTCCTGACACAGTGAGCCGCGTAGCTCTAAAGACCTGACCTCCATCTCCCTCTTTACAAAAGTTTTCACCTTGACATTTTAATTTATTTGGGGCCATGATAAAATAATTTAAAACAGGCTCATCAAATGGTAGGCAGTGATACCTTTTAATGAAGGCATGGTGTGTCAAAACAAAGAGGTAAAAGAGAGATTGGAGTTAAAATGATTTCTCTAAATAAAATCTGCCTTCCTTCCAGTTTATTACTTTAAAACAAACTTATTTTTGATGAGAACACATGCTGTCAAACGTATCTGTCAAGTGTAACAGAAAAGGCAGATTTCATTGGATATCACTCTTTGGGGGGATGCAGTTTGGAATGACGTCAGTGTTAATAAAATTCCCATGCGCTTCTAGAAAATGAGAAACCAGAAACAATGAACAGGTTCTTTCTTCTTTCTTCTTCTAGTTTTGTTCCTCCCAGCTGCAGGATGAAATGAGAGAAAATTAGCAATCATAGAGCCATAACCACCAACGGTGACTTTCCAAACCTATGAAAAGAGCCCTATATATACCTGCTACATCCGTGGGCTATTTCTCATCAAGGAGAGAACACAGTTTCCTCTTGTACCCTGCACCCTTGTGCCTGGGGTGCTCGTGCGGCCCATGGCTTCGATCACGTGCTCCTACCAACCTGGCCTCCCTCTTGCCTAATACCATCAATGCTTTTTTTCTTTCCCTCGAGAGGATTCTGGGATTTAAGAAAATCTCTTCACCTTAAAAGCCTATGCTCATTCCACAAACGATACTCCCTTACCCTCCCAGACCCTTGATTCTCCATATCTACCATACGAGAAACAGGCTGTTATTGTAAAATACACAGCTTTGAAAACGCAAAAAAAAAAATCAAATGTTAATCATTTAAATATATTCAAAGACAAGATATACTTCAAGACTTAATTACCAATTCAGTGATAAGTAATAGCCATACTATGACTAAGTTTCTTTGGACTGTCACATAAAATACAAAAGTCCACACCTGAATACTTAGGTATAATCATTAAATGCAGTCCTACTTGAAATTCTGAACTTTTTGCCATTTGCATGTAATCACATTCGAAAGGGTGTAGTCTCCTAGTTAGTACAAGGGGGTACATTTCCATGGCCAAGTAATGAATGCCCAAGTAGGAAACAGCCCAGCCACGTTAGCTGCTGCTTCGGCTGTTTTCTAAACAAAGACTGGTCTCAGTTACTGATATGTTTACCATTTGTTAGTAGTCTTATAGGTAGAGGACAAAAGAGCTCACAAGAACAAATGAGGAGCCACGAAATAGATTTCAAAATATACTGTGATTTCTATTACTAGGTACCTGAGTGTTGTGTTAACATTCTAAGTAGGTAAAACTGAATGTCTGAATTCATTTTAAACAAACTTCTTAATTTATTGGGAGAATTAAGAAAAAAAAAAAAAAAACCCGGTCAGTAACAGGTAAATGTCAGGAATGGTTGGGTGATAGGTGGAGCTATACGCATACCTGGATTTTTTGGGCCTGTTCTGTGGTGGGTCCAAATGCTTTTCAGTGAGATCCTTCTTGTTGTTGGTTAAACGTCTCTTCTTCCCCGCTCTCCGAGACTTGCGCCTCCTTATCAGAGTTTTCCTGCTGATAGTTTGTTGTTCCTTTGGTGAAGAATAATACAGACTTTGGAGCAGACATTCACAGGAAGAAGTATCGTGATGCATAAGGAAGAGTGACATCTAGTAGAGTACCCGCAGGAGAAGCGGGAGGATAGAAGGAACTAAGAGAAGAGCTGGGGCCCTTCCTCCTGGTTGATACAGCCCTTCCATGGCCCTCACCCTTCTGCTGCTTGGTCACTTAAACAGTGACATTCTTTCTTTCCAGTCAAGCTGCCACCCTGTGCTGCTATTATAACTAGCCCTCCGGAGAAGAAGGGATCAGAATCATCAGTGTCTGCTGCATTGTGTGTGTTCTTGTCAGAGATTTCTTGCAACCATGTTTTGCCTCAACTCCGAATTCTCCCATGAAGCTCATTAGTCCCTCAATGCCTGAATATTTCAGTGTTCCCAAGCGCTCCCACGTCAGTTCCTAATGATTGGGGATGAACGTTCTAAAACTTGGCATTTTTAACAGCCGTGGACAAAAATGAGGTGTGCCCCTGGCTCGCTCTGTTCCTTCTGGCTCCACCCCCTCTCGCCCTCCTGCGCACCCCTCCCACCCCTTGTACACCGCTGAACTGCAGACCCCTCCCGCCCCCTGCACCCCCACCTGCGCTGACCCGCACAGCCCCTCCCGCCCTCCTGCACGTCCTCCCACCCTCCTGCACCTGCACCTACCCCGTGCAGACCTCCACCTACCCCGCGGCCTTCGGCTGTCTTAGCCGCGGCTGCCAGAAGGCGGCACGTTTCCTTCTCAAAGCCACTGGTAGCTACGGCACGGGGCTCCCACCCCGGCCCTCGGCCTTCAGTCTGGGGGCGCCCCCAACCTCGGCTTCTGTGCCCGGGCGCCCGCAACCGCCCACAGCCCCGGCCCCTGGGACGCGCGGGTCCCCCTCACCCTCTGTGGCCGCCGGCTCCTCCTTGTCAGGCTCCTCCGCGGTCTCCCAGGTAGCCTCCGACGACGACGACGACGATGACGACGATGACGAGCCCTGGGCCTCGTGGGCCGCGGTCGCCGCTGGGGGCGCAGGGGGAACGTTGAGCTGCAGAGGCTGGGGCCGCACGAGGATGTGGTTGTTGTAGTGGACGAGGTGTAGCAGTGAATGCACCAGGTCCAGGAACGTAAAGCGAAAGCCCACCATTGGGAAATGGTGGGCGTCCACAATTACGTCCCCGGCGGCCTCCGGCTCTTCCGCCCCGTCCTCTTCTGCCGGCCCGAAGTCCGAGTCGTCGCCAGCCTCGAAGGCGTTCCCGCCCTCGGGGCCCACCGCCTCCTCCCCGAGGCCTTCCGCAGGCACGGCCAAAACGGCAGCCTCGGCAGGGTGGGGCCCGGAGTCCCCGGCCGCTCCGTCTCCGCCATCGGCCGCTCCGTCTCCACCGCCAGCCACTCCGTTTCCAGCCACTCGGTCTCCGCCATCGGCCGCTGCGTCTCCTCCATCGGCCGCTCCGTCTCCGCCGCCGGCCGCTCCGTCTCCGCCGCCGGCCGCTCTGTCGCCCATGGCCATCATGTCTCCACCACCAACCACTCCGTCTCCAGCCACTCCATCTCCGCCTCCGGCCACTCCGCCTCCGGCCACTCTGTTGCCCATGGCCACCACGTCTCCGCCTCCGGCCCCTCCGTCTCCGTCTCCGCCTCCGCCTCCGGCCCCTCCGTCTCCGCCTCCGCCCACTCCGTCTCCACCTCTGGCCACCTCGTCTCCACCGGCCACTCCTGCTCCGACCACCCAGTCTCCGCCGGCCGCTTCGTTTCCGGCCACCCCGTCTCCGCCGGCCTCTCCATCTCCGGCCCCCCAGTTTCCGCCGGCCGCTCCGTCTCCACCTCCGGCCACCCATTCTCCGCCGGCCACTCCACCCCCACCCACCCAATCCCCGCCGGCCACTCTGTCTTCGTCTTCGGCCTCCCAGTCTCCATCTCCGGCCACCCATTCTCCGCCGGCCACTCCTCCTCCGCCCACCCGATCGCCGCCGGCCACTCTGTCTTCGTCTCCGGCCTCCCAGTCTCCATCTCCGGCCACCCATTCTCCGCCGGCCACTCCTCCTTCGCCCACCCGATCGCCGCCGGCCACTCTGTCTTCGTCTCCGGCCTCCCGGTCTCCATCTCCGGCCACTCCTCCTTCGCCCACCCGATCGCCGCCGGCCACTCTGTCTTCGTCTCTGGCCTCCCGGTCTCCATCTCCGGCCACTGCCTCTCCGTCTCCAGCCACCTGTTCTCTGTCTCCGGCCACCCCGTCGCCACCGACCGCTTCGTCTCCGGCCATCCCATCGCCACCAGCCGCTCCGTCTCCAGCGGGCACCCCATCGCCCCTGGCTACTCCATCACTGCCGGCCCCGGCCTCGCCGCCGGCCACCTCGTTGCCCCCTCCGGCCGCCGGGGCCCCCGCCTCATCCTCATCCATGGGGTTCTCCTGGCCACCCGGGGCCTGGCCTCCATCTCCGGAGGCGGCCATGGCACCAGGGAGTACCTCACCGGGGAGGCGACAGACAGGGCTGCGGCGACGCCGGAGGCGAAGGCGGCGGCCGCCTAGCCCGCTGCCGCCGACGGGAGGCCGAGGGCAACGGGGCCCGGCGTGAGGTGGCCGCCGAGGGGGACAGCAGTCGGTGGCGGTGCCCGAGGAGGCCCCGGACGGGAAGGGCAGGGGGCGGTTGTGGGGAGCGGCCCACCCAGGCCTCCCCTCGGGCGACACTGGCCACGGCCGGTGAGAGTCCACCCGCCGGAGGACGGTGGGCGGGGCCGGAGGCGTCAACAATGGGCCGCGTGCCCTCCTCTTGAGCTCCACCCTCATTCGTCCAGACGCAAAGAGTGACCTGCTCGGCGTCCAATGAATGACCGAGGCCCCTAGGGGTTGCTCCCACTTACCTCCCTGTTTGTTCTTTGAGGCCTTAGGGTCTTGCCATTACTTTCGGGTCTGCGCAACTCCTGTCCTTTAAGTTTTACCATTGTCTGAAAAACTGTAGTGGTCCGATATTGAGACACTTTGGGCTATGTGAACTGTAAGGTGTTTCTTGATTTCCACCTGGTAATGACTCATGCAAGTAGGGACAGGGTCATAAAAATGGTATATAGCTCAGACCCCAGGAGTAGTAAAAATCTCCCAAGAAGAAAGAGAGAAGAAGTTGGACAACTTAACATGGTTAAAGCTACTTGGAAAGTAGACAAAATTGACATGGATGCAGTGTGGAAGGGACATGTGAGTGGCTCAGTCATTTAAGCATCTGACTTTGGCTTAGGTCATGATCTCAAATTGGTGGGTTGGTGGGTTCCAGCCCTGCATTGGGCAATTCGCTGGCAGCAGGGAGCCTGCTTGGGATTCTCTCTCTGCCCTTCCCCCACTTGTGCTCTCTCTCTCAAAAATAAATAAATAAACTTAAAAAAAGAACTGAGTGTTGAAGAATTGGTGAATGAGAGGAACTAGAAGGTATTATAATGAACCCTGACAAATTTATTGCAGCACCCCAAAGAATGAACAAAAGGGAGATACTACTTTTCCAGGACCAAGTCATCTCCTAAGAGCTAATAAGCATGAAAAACTTTAAAAGGGTAAGCATCCAGGTTGCCTGGGTGGCTCAGTCGGTTAAGTGGTGGGCTCAGGTCATGATCCCCTCCAGATCTGTATGTTGGAGCCCTGCATCAGGCTCTCTGCTGATTACAGCTTAGAGCCTGGAGCCTGCTTTGGATTCTGTGTCTCCCTCTCTCTCTGCCCCTACCCTTCTCATGCTCTTTCTCAAAAATGAATAAACATTACAATTTATTTTTTAAATAAAAGCGTAGGCTTCCTAGGATGTTTTTGAGGCAACAGTCCAAGACTTTTGATTTCAAAATCCACTTAATCAAGACCTCCAGCATAAGTAATTCTGAAAATCATGGAGAAATTTACTGCTATTTTCTACTCATTCTGGTAAAAAAAAAATTTTGTAATACTAAAAATGTCTTTTGAAAAAAATAGCAAATAATATTTTGGTATTTAATACCAATAAATCCTATGAAGTTTAGGAGGGATGTTTTCCTTTCATCAACCCAGCAAAATTTCAATGTTTTTATTTTTCTTCTAGTCCCCACCTCAATAATAGAGCATGGTGCTATCATAAATCATTGGTTTAAATCTGGAAGGCAATGTAGAAAATTTCTAATTTGTAATCCTCACTATAAAGAGAGCAAAACTGAGGCAGAATCCCAGTCTGAGGTACAGATTTGGTTTTAACATTTAGCCCCTGAGGTGATCTTAGGAAGGGTACTTACCATTTCTCTGCCTCAGTTTATCGTTTGTGAAGTTAGAGTCATCATTACCTACATCTTACAATGTTGCTCTAAGAATAAAATAAGATAATGGAGTAAATGCCCTTCTTTTTACTGTGACGTTTTATATATATACAAGGTATTATTATATCACTAGTAACCTTTCCATTCTTGAACCACTGGAGAGAAACTATTGGGTAGTTTCTCAGGCCTTCAGAGAGAATCATCTAATCCAAAACCAAAATATAGTTGTTTCCAGATATATAGAGTTACACACTTCCTCCCTGGTTGAGTTCATACCCTGCCTTCAGTCAAGATTTCAGTGAAATAGGTAGACGGAATGAGATGGGATTGTATTTAGGATATTAACCATCTGTTGAAAATATGTCCCTAGTTTCATTTTGTCTTCTAAGTTGGTTATATTTCTAAGCACACAATTTTTCATTTTTATGTTACAAAATCTGGTAATTTTTTTTATTTTTTTTTATTATTTTTTTTTTTTTAGAGAGCATGTGCGAGTGGGGGAGAGGAGCGGAGGGGGAGAGAGTGAGAATCTTAAGCAGGCTCCACCTTCAGCGTGGATGCAAGGCTCAATCCCACAACCCTGGGATCATGACCTGAGCCAAAATCAAGCATCAGACACTCAACCGACTGAGCCACCCAGTACCCCATGATTTTAGCACCATTCTAAGTTTGCAAATCTTTTGTTATCTAGAGAAAAGTTTTATATTTTCTTCTTTTTGAAAATCTTTTGAATGTTTACATTTAACTCCTTAATCCATTTGGAGTTAATACTGACACATAGCATAAGATGAAAATATCGGTTATTTTTAAATTTTAAACAGCTCACCTATAGCACTATTTGTTGAGTGCTTCTATAATGATGTGTGGCCATGTGCCATTTAGCACTTTCCATAAAGGTAGAAGAGATGCAAGAGAAAATGCATATTCTTCCAAAATTTCATAGCTGGCAAGGCCTTTAGATATTGAAGCTAAGTCTATTCATTTTTAGATGGGGAAGTTAAGGCCTAGAGCAGCTAACTAGCTTCCCCAAGGTCATGCAACTTGATGGAGGAGCCACAACTAGATCCAGTCTCATGACCTTTAATCTGAAGTCGAAACAGGACTACTTCTTATACATGCAGCTTCAGGAGAAACTTGACAGCAGAAGGTTAATTAACCATGTACAAAGTAAATGGCCGTGAGTTGAGGCTCTTGGAAAGTTCCAGACCAGCCCTCCTGATCCCCAACCAGCAAGTTTTTATTAGACACCTTCATATAATGTTTCATGCAAGACCTTGCCAAGGATGGAGAAGCAAGTGCCATCATCTCTGGTTGCATAACACACTGTATTTGGGAGAAAGGACTACGTGTTGAAAATGAAAAAGAAGAGCAGCCTCTGACATTCAGAGCTGGACTGGAACTCATGCTAGGCCATTTTATTCTCCTGCTGGACATAATCAATATCAGAACACCAATATCAGTCAAGATCAGAGACCATGATGAAAGACAAAACAAGGCCATTTTATAATTTTGAGCAGAGACAAAAATAAGGTCACAGAATGTTAACATCTTCCTCTTGGCTAAAATGGATATCTACCACTTCTTTGCCAGTTACAACTTTATCCTGATTCTCGTCTCCCCACCTTACAGATAAGATTTATTGAAATACCAGTCATAGAACTGTCCCTACTTTGTAATAGCATCTTATCTAGAGCAAGCCCCTGTTTCCTTCAAAACTTCCCAAAATAATCCAGCCCAATCCCAATTCTTGTAATAGGTTCTTATACTTCTTACTGAAACACCACACGGTTCCCCATGGTGTGTGTTTCTTCACTGTAGTGAGTATTAAGCGCCCTTGTTCAGTTACGGGTATGTCCTTGTTGTCTTTGGATTGATGATGTAAAACATTTCCATATTTACATTGTAATATATTGACTCAGCCAAGTGAGTCAGGAGGCCTCAGCAAAGGCTTCCCAGAGGAGGGAAGACTTGGATTCAAAAGATGGGCATCATGCCCTGACTGAGAAGGACAGTAAAGGCAGGACATTGTCTCCACGTGGCCCTTGTTCAAATGCACTCACAACCTTGGAGGGTCCTTGGCTCTAAGAAAAGCCTGAGCCTTGGGGGTCGGGAAAGGAAGCAGATGTTGCTTCCGGCCAGAGGGCAGACCTAGATGGCCTCTTGTGTGATGGAAGTCATCTGGTGAGGAAGGTGTGGAAGAGGACACTCCCATTTCCTACCAGGTGCCATGATCAGGGCTGCCTCTACTGTTACATAGCAGAGACAAAGCTCCCGGGTAGATGGTTTTTCATGTGAAATCAGAGTATTCCTGTTTTCTTTACCTCCATGCTGTCTCCATCTAATCTTTTTTCAAAACTTTCAACAGGATCATCACTATTCACTTTAAAGAAGATAGCATGTTACCAAAAACAACACAAAGCAAAAACCATACAAGTGTCTTCCCAGGTCATGAAAAGCTAGGCTGTCCACTTGAAGCTACAGGACAAACACTCCAGACCCTAGTCATTCAATCATTTACTGAGTGAGTATTAAGTGCCTACTATCTGCCTGGAATTATGTTAGGGGTTGGGGAATCACAGGTACCTAAGACCCATGGCTTGTCCTAGTTCATGGTCTAGAGAGTTATACAGATACTTGGATAATGATGACACAAGGTGCCAAGTGCTCTAATAGGGATGGGCATAAAGTGGGAGCATGGAAGAGGGAATGATTAGCTGGTGGAGGAGGAGAGGTGAAGGAAGTGGGTTGGTACCTGGGGAGGTGCTCAAGAGGAAGCATTTCAGGTGGGTCCTAAAACTAGGAGTTCAATTGGAACTAAAGGTGGGTGGAAGGGAGGTTAGTGAAGGTAAAGGAAACAGCATGAACAGTGGTAGAGATGGCTGTGTATGTGGGTGTGTATCCAGGGAATGAAATGGCTGAAGCATTGGGCAGGGTGGCAGGTAGGCCTTTAAAGCTGATTGGGGCCATGAATACTTCATTAAGGAGTTTGCCCTTTGTCCTAAAAAGTAGGTCTTCTGCTTCTCAAACAATCAATGAGATGGTAGCAGAATTAGAATAGTTTGTGGTGCATTTAGGGATAAGTAGAGTCAAGAAAAGGTCTGCTAAGGCTGCTAAAGTCTTTCCAGCAAGTTTTAGTATCCACACTTTTTCTATTTATAAAAATAATACATATTCTTTGTACAACAGATAAAAAAACAGATAAGCCAAAACAAGGAAGCAAAAATCACACGTCTTGCTCATATAAATTTTAAGACCATAAGCCCAAAGAAAAATGAGCAAAGGACATGGATGGATAAATCATAGATACATACGGTTTTTATACATATGGACAAATGACTTTTGAGCATATGAACACATGCTCAAACTCAATGCAAATTAACATTATATTGAAGTAATGGTAATCATTTATTAAGTGCTCATTATAGGTTGGGCACTGTTTTAAGCACTTGCATAGATTATCTTAATTCCTTCTTGCAATAAACCTATGATGTGACTACTATTATTATCCATATTTTGCAAATTAGGAAACCAAAACATACAGAGGTTTAGCAACTTCCCCAAGGATGCACAGCCAGTAATGTGCAGAGCTTGAATTAAGAAAATAAAAATCAGGGGCACCTGGGTGGCTCAGTCAGTTGAGTGTCTGACTCTTGATTTTAGCTCAGGTCATGATCACACAGTTGTGAGATCGAGTCCCACATTGGACTCCATGCTGAGCTTGGCGCCTGCTTGGGATTCTCTCTCTCCCTCTCTCTTTACCTCTCCCCTGCTTGTGCTCTGTCTCAAAATAAATAAATAAACATTTAAAAAAAAGAAAAGAAAAATCACCCTTAATTCCTTACTCAGAAATAATCACTCTGCTATTTTGTATATAGCTCAGTTTCATTTTTTCAGGTTGGTAAGAAACTATAATTCTTTTTTTAAATGTTTATTTTTGAGAGGGGGCGACAGGATCTGAAGCAGGGTCTGTGCTGACAGCAGAGAGCCCAATGTGGGGCTCAAACTCACTAACTGTGAGATCATGACCTGAGCTGAAGTCAGACACTTAGCCAACTGAGCAACCTAGGTGCTCCTATAATTCTTTTTAAGTTTATTTATTTATATTGAGAGAGAGAGAAAGGGATAGTGTGCATGTGCATGCCCCAGCAGGGCAAGGGCAGAGAGAGAGGGAGAGAGAGACTCCCAAGCAGGCTCTGCTCCGTCGCAGAGCCCATCTCGGGGCTCAATCTCACCAACCATGACACCATGACCTGAGCAGAAATCAAGATTAGGATGCTTAACTGACTGAGCCACCCAGGCACCGCAGAAACTAATTCTTAACTCTCCTCTTTGACTAGAGATTTCCACTCCCATACCCTTAAATAGAAAGTTGGCTATTGATTGCTGATAGATATTCTTTATCATGTTAAGAAAGTTTCCTGTTCCTCTATCATTAACAGTTTGTGGCTTAGGGTAAATTGTCTCTCTGGTCTTGAGTTTCATTTCTTGAAGGTGATAGTTACCATCCCACAGGGTTTTTGTGAATGTTCAATGTGATAATATACAATGACCATTATCAGAATTAAGGGTTATTAGTAAGGTTTGTCAGGATTTCCTCACTTTCTAAGTATGCATTTATTTCAGAGGAAGTGGAATTCTAATTTTAGTCCTCTGGTCCACCTTAAACCAGTAAATGCTTGCTGTATGTATAGAAGAAAGTACTAGAAATACATGCCTATGGATCCCACCTCCTCCATTTTTATGATCTTAGTCATTTTCATGGGAATTTCCCTCCCAGGTTATCCCATGGCTGCCTTCTTAGAATTCAGGTTTTAGTCAAAGAGTACTCACCAAGGATCCTCCCTGATCACCCTAACTAAAGCTATCACCACTCCCTCCCCATTGACTCTCATATCCATACCCCAGTCTAGTTTTTTCATAGCTTAGAACTTTTCCCATTTAACCAATTTTTATCTTTGTTGTTATAATCTCTATCGCCATTAACCCCCATCACACCACCTCCCCACCACAAAGGCAGGGCTTGTGGTCTGTTTTCTTCACTATGTCCCCCAAATACCTAGAACAACACCTGGAGCATAGTAAATACTCAAACATTTATTAAATGACCACATTAGTCCCTACTTGTCCACGGTTTCAGCTACCCATGGTCAACTGCAATCCCAAAGCAGGTTGTCCTCCTCCTGGTATTGTCAGAAGGTCAATAGTAGCCTAATGCTATGTCACAATCCCTACATCGTTCACCTCACTTCATCTCATCAGGTAGGCATTATATCATCTCACATCATTACAAGAAGAAGGGTGAATACAGGATGTAAGATATTTTGAGAGAGACTACATTCACATAATTATTACTATATTAATTGTTCTATTTTATTATTAGCTATTGTTAATCTCTTACTTTGCCTAATTTATACATTAAACTTTATCATAGGTATGTATAGGAAAAAACATAGTATATATAAAGTTTGGTACTATCTGTGGTTTCAGGCATCCACTTGGGGTCTTGGAATGTATCCTCCACAGATAAGGGGGGGGACTATTGTATAAACAGCTTGTTTTCTCTACATTGGTTAATTGTACAAGGTACAAAACCAAATGTTACTAGGTTGTAGAATTACATTTATGAATTGGGTGAGCCCCCAATAGGTTAGTGAGATTAAAGTTGAGCCTGGCTGTCAAAAATAAATAAACATTAAAAAAAAATTAAAAAAAGGGGGGGCACCTGGGTGGCTCAGTCGGTTGAGCATCCGATTTTGGCTCAGGTCGTGATCTCATGGTCTGTGAGTTCAAGCCCAGCATCGGGCTCTGTGCTGACAGCTCAGAGCCTGGAGCCTGCTTGGGATTCTGTGTCTCCCTCTCTCTCTGCCCCTTCCCCACTCATGCTCTGTCTCTCTCTCTCTCTCTCTGTCAAAAATAAATAAACATTAAAAAAAAATTTAAAGTTGAGCCTGGAATTTCTGTGAAGTGTTGGTAATTTCCCCAGATACCAGTATATCTCATATTGCTAGAGGGTATAACTATCCTTAGATTGAGGGGGCAGCTTTATAAGAAAAATGTCTTGGGGCGCCTGGGTGGCGCAGTCAGTTAAGCGTCCGACTTCAGCCAGGTCACGATCTCGCGGTCCGTGAGTTCGAGCCCCGCGTCAGGCTCTGGGCTGATGGCTCAGAGCCTGGAGCCTGTTTCCGATTGATTCTGTGTCTCCTCTCTCTGCCCCTCCCCCGTTCACGCTCTGTCTCTCTCTGTCCCAAAAATAAATAAACGTTGAAGATCTGCATCTGAAACACCCAGGGCAGGACTAAATAAACTTAAAAAAAAAAAAAGAAAAAAGAAAAATGTCTTAATTTAACAGTTAAAAGCGTATATAAGATTGCAAGGGATTACATCAGTGTTAAAGTTTGTTCACTTTAGGGGTGCCTGGGAGGCTCAGTCTGTTGGGCCTCTGACTCTCGATTTTGGCTTGGGTAATGATTGCATGGTCGAGAGATCAAGCCCCACGTCAGGCTCCATGCTGGGCATGAAGCCTGATTAGGATTCTATCTCTAAAAAAATACAAATATATAAATAAATAAGTTTTGTTTGCTTTGTGGTCAGCTAACACTAAATTACAACTTGTGGAGGTTAGAGGTTACATGTAAGCCAACTTGCTGCCTCTTTATATAGTGTAAGTTAAAATCTTCCAAAACTTTCTTCCACTGCCTTGTCACAGAGTTTGAAATTCCCCATCTTGGCATCATTTCATAGGCCCTTTCAGAGATAAGTTCATTGTAAGTTAGAATGGTATCATAACCTATCTGAACCTATCATTAACCAAATATTATTCAAGGCAGGGTCTTGAAGAAATAGAACAGAAATTCTGAGAAGAGGCAAGGAGTAGAGGAATGAGGATGACATCTGGAGCATCGGGTGCACCCAGAGAAGGGAGGTCTGTATGCAGAATGACAGTGGGTAATCCTGATTTTAGGTGCCTGGAGATAATGTTTGAGATGGAGAGGAGGACAGAGGTCACTGCCTGGAAATGAAGGGCATTTGAAAAAGAGACAAAGGCACTAGAGAAGCAACTGTCTCATTTTTATAGTTTTGCCTGAGGCTAACTTGTCTCTGGAGGTACTTGGTACTTTAAGACAGAAAATGAATAAGACGCTTTGAGGTTCCAACCAGTGAGGAGCTCACAATGTAGGAAGGCTCATGTAAAGCAGGTTATGAAGTGTGCTATTGTGACATATGGGAGAGGAAGTCATTAATGCCATCCAGATAAGGTAGCTAAGTAACCTTAACTGAATGTGGAAACAAGACCTTCTTGCCAAACTCATGGGCCACCTTTCTTTCTGTGATCAACTGCCCTTTCACCCACTTTAAAACTATAGCAATACTTGGGCACATGGGTCTCGGTTTTGAGCATCCGACTCTTGCTTTCCGCTCAGGTCATGATCCCACGGTTGTAGGATTGAGCCCTGCATTGAACCTTGCATTGAGCCCCGCACCGGGCTCTGCACTGAGCATGGAGCCTGCGTAGAATTCTCTCTCTCTCCCCCCCTCTGCCCCTCATCCCTACTCTCACGCTCTCTCTCTCTAAAGTAATTTAAAAAAAGCTATAGCCATACTAATATGAACTTCTGAAGGGCCCATGTAACCCCTCTCTAGCTTAAGAAATAAAGCAGTAGAAATGGAGTTGAAGCTCTGCGTATCTTTTTCTCAAGTAGTAACCAGTATTATGAATTTGGTGTTTCACTCCCATGTGCATTTTTCCTTTGTCTTCATTTTCTTGAATGAAACATGTGTTGTTAAATACACACTTTTATGCCAAAGTATGTAGTATTTTTTTCATATTTTCAAACTTTACGTAAGTGGCATCACAGTATTTTTATTCTTCTGCAACTAGCTTTGTGCCTTAGTCCTTTCTGCACCACCACCACCTAATCATTACCTTCAGAGACGTATGTGGTTCAGGATCCAGTGATCTCTGGTCTCCTCCTCCCCAGCCCAGTCCTTGCTGATCTATTCAGTTTACCTACAACATTTTCAAGCCAGTGAATTAAAGTTGGTTTTACCTTAGGTGAGGGTCAGCTTCTCCTGTTGTTTTACGCCAAAATACAGACCTCGGCTCAGCTGAACCATATGGCATCCTGACAGTCCTAGATTATCACATTGGGAGCCACACTTTGAAAACCAGTGCTATAGAGCATCTTTTCCCCCTTGATATTTTAGCCTCCGTTCAACAAAAAGCCTCTGATACAAACTTACCAAAAGATGAAAGGATAGCATTCCTAGAAGGTAGAGTGGTGCAAAAACTGCTTTGTTAACAGTTTAAATGTACTTAATGACAAAGTATAAAATGAAAACAAGACTTTATTAACACCCTAGTGACTAATCACCTGACTATGACAAAGTTTCTTTTAATTTAACAGTCAATACAAAAATCCTCAAGCTAATAGTTATCGAATATGGTCTGACTGGACCCTTAACCACACACTTGGTCGGGTTAAAAGGGCGTCAACTAGTTAGTATAAGAGTCTACATTCTACTACACAGGGAGGAAGGCACAAGTATGCAAGCTGTCTTGGAAACTGCTTCAGTAGGTTTCTCAGGAAGGTTTTCTAAACCACTCTTGGTCTCTAAGTATTCTCATATTTTACAGCTGTAGTCTTACAGATATGACAAAAGTACTTCCCAAGAATCAAACGCTGCAAGTACATAGAGTATGGTGAATTCTTTATCTGTCACAAAAGTGGGGGACAAGTGAAATTCTAAGAAGAAAACACTAGTTTTAAAACCTTTATAAAGCTACTTATTTAGCTACCCAGAAAATTTTTTTAAATGAAGCTCTAAGCAATTCAGAGTATGTGTAAGCTATTCTTTAAATGATATATAACATACCTGGCTCACTGCTACTTGCAGTCTGCAAAGTTGAGTTTGGTTTAGGGTTCTCCTTCTACTTTTGGTTAATCTTTTTCTTCCTCTTCATTTTTTTCTTCTTCTTGCCTGGGTTCTTCTCCTGTGTCATAGTCATCATCATTCTGTGTCCTACGAAGTATCAGGCTGATCTTTGGACTGGATGCTCACGGAAAAAGAACCCCAACTGAAGGTCTTCAGGAATTTTAGCTGTAATAAACCTACTCAGCATTCCTAACTGGGCATTTCAGGACTCTAAAAGTAATTGAAGAATGAGTCTTTAGAAATTGTTTTGTACATGATCCTAGAAGCTCCTTTTTTTGTGCTATCCTGTTGTATAATGCATTCTGAGTGACATTCCTCTTCCTGCAAAGTATTTGTCATCCAATGCAGCCTGTAACCTATGGTCCATAAGAAAAGAAGGGATCAGAATTATCTGGGTATGACCTCATTATATATGTTTTAGTCAACACCTCTTTTGAGAAATATTCACTGGACTCAGAGAAATTCTATGAAAGTCATAGGCTCACCAGCATTGAAGAGCTTGAGCAAAATATCTTTCAGGTGCTATAAAATAGGATCATTGGGTTTCTGACCACATTTCTGAGCAACTCTGCATTCTTCAAAACTTTCATGCCAAAATAAAGAATTTTTTAGGGTAGACTTTACCTTTAGACGTTTTCTAAAGTTTTGTCTTCTTTTTTAATTTCCTTAACTGTCTCCTTAACATCCAGTTCCACTTATTTTCATCTTCTGTAGGCTCATAAGGTGATTTGTATCTCTTATCAAACAGAGGTTGATAGGGACAGGTATATTTTCTCTCAGTACCATGAATTGCTTTATGACATTTAGATTTTATTTTTGTCTGTTCTATCTGGAGTATTCTGAAAGCAGTAAGTCACTGCTTAATGACATTAAGCAAGTCTTAAAAGAAGTTTACACATGCTCAAACTGAATTTATCACATTTTTCTTGGGAAGCTACCTCAGCCTGAGGAATTTGCCTCCTCTCCACAGTTATTTTCTTCCGTGCAGTCTTCAACAACAAGGTGGCCATCCACGTTTGTTGCACCTTGTGATGCCAGTGTCACAGCCTCCCTGGCAGAAAAGAGCCTCCTGAGCATAGCTTGAGGGTCTTTTGCTTGCCTGTGTCAATGCCTTTATCCTCCTCCTCATTGTCTGTGAGGCTCAAGTGTTCTCCATCCCCTAATTAAGACAGGAGGCTCAGGAGGGTGTCAGTGGGGAAAGATGATGGGCAGGCCCTCAGCACCATATTGTATCGTTCTGGTGTCATGTGGCCTACTCCTCCTGGTTGGGCAAATGGAGCTGGTTTTATGTCGCTTTCATCAGACATGTTGGGGGCAGCCAGGTGCCTCCTCACTAGCTATGACTGGGAAGCAGGGACACAGGTGAGAACAAACGAGGATGTGGTGGTGGCAGTGCTTCTGGGGTGAGGACAATGGGCTGTGGTTGGCATGGTGGCCACCACTGCTGGAGAACCTTGCCTAGTAGATTCCCTGTCAGCCTTGAGCTGGTATTTAAATCTGACCAGTAATAGACACATGAAAAGTTGCTCAACATCGTTCATCATCAGGGAAATACAAATCAAAACCACCGTGAGATACAACCTCACACCTGTCCGAATGGCTAAAATTAACAACTCAAGAAACAACAGATGTTGTCAAGGATGTGGAGAAAGGGGGAACCCTTTTGCACTGCTGATGGGAATGCAAACTGGTGCAGCCACTCTGGAAAACAGTATGGAATTTCCTGAAAAAATTAAAAATAGAACTACCCTGAAACCCAACAATTGCACTACTAGGAATTTGTCCAAAGGATACAAAAATGCTGATTTGAAGGGGCACATGCACCCCAATGTTTATAGAAGCATTATCAACAATAGCCAAATTATGGAAAGAGCCCAAATGTCCATAAACTGATGAATAGATAAAGAAGATGTGATGTGTATACACAATGGAATATTATTTGGCAATCAAAAAGAATGAAATTTTGGGGGTGCCTAGGTGTCTCAGGGTGCTTGATTTCAGCTTGGGTGATGATCTCGAGGTTCATGTATTTGAGCCCCGTGTTGAGCTCTGCACTGGTCGTGCAGAGCCTGCTTGGGATTCTCTCTCTCCCTCTCTCTCTGCCCCTCTCGTGTTCTCTCCCTCTTTCTCTTTCAAAATAAATAAATAAACTTAAAAAAAAGAATGAAATCATGCCATTTACAACAACCTGGATGGAAATAGAATGTGTTATATAGTAAGCGTAATAAATCAGTCAGAGAAAGACAAATGCCGTATGATTCCACTCATATGTGGAATTTAAGAAACACAACAGATGAATATAGGGGAAGGGAAGGAAAAATAAGATAAAAACAGAGAGGGAAGCAAACCATAAGAGACTCTTAAATAAAGAGAACAAACTAAGGGTTGCTGGAGGGGAGGTGGTGGGGGATGGGCTAAATGGGTGATGGGCATTAAGGAGGGCACTCGTTGGGATGAGCACTGGGTGTTATATGTAAGTGATGAATCACTAAATTCTACTCCTGAAATCATCATTACACTATATGTTAACTAACTTGGATTTCAATTAAAAAAAAATATATGGTCAAGGTCAGGGCAAGTTGAGGAAGAGCTCAGGAAAGGTCAAAGTGCTGTTCCCTCCAGCAAGTTTCTCCTGCTGACCCTGGAGGCCTCTAGGTCTAAACTCATTTTCTATGAAGTGGTAATTGACAGGTGGTCTCTTTGTCACCCCACCTGCCACATTGCCTTCAGTTTGCTTCTGTGAGGAGGGCTCATTGCTTCCCTCTCCATGCAGACCTCAGGAAGAAAGACTAGTTTACGATTACCAATATGTCATATGCAAATGATTTAAGATAAGTAGCTTTTTTTTTAAATGCAATTAAAAACATTTAAATTCAAGTTAGTTAACATATAGTGTAATGATAAATTCTAGAATAGAATTTAGTGATTCATCACTTATGTGTAACACCCAGTGCTCATCCCAACAAGTGCCCTCCTTAATGCTCATCACCCATTTAGCCCATCCCCCCACCCAACACTCTTCCAGCAACCCTCAGTTTGTTCTCTGTATTTAAGAGTCTCTTATGGTTTGTCTCCCTCTCTGTTTTTATCTTATTTTTGTTTCCCTTCTCCTATGTTCATCTCTTTTGTTCTGTTAAGTCCATCCATTCCAGTGTGTCATTCATAGCCATGTTTCCTTCTTGACTTTCTGCTTATATGATCTGTCCCTTGCTGTAAGTGGAGTGTTGAAGTCCCCTACTATTATGGTATTATTATCAAAGAGTTTCTTTATATTTGTGATTGATTCATATATTTGGGTGTTTTATGTTGGGGGCATAAATATTTATAATTTTTAGGTCTTCTTGGTGGAGAGACCCCTTAATTATGATATAATGCCCTTCTTTATCTCTTTTTACAGTCTTTTAAAATCTGGTTTGTCTGATATAACTATGGCTAATCCAGCTTTCTTTTGACAACCATTGGCATGATAGATGTTTCTCCATATCTTTCAATATGCAGGTGTCTTTAGGTCTAAAATGAGTTTCTTGTGAACAGTCTATAGATGAGTCTTGTTTTCTTATCTAATCTGCTACCCTGTGTCTTTTGATTGTAGCATTTAGTCTGTTGACATTTAGAGTGAGTACTGAAAGATATGAATTTAGTGCCATTGCATTGCCTGTAGAGGTGGTGTTTCTGGTGATATTCTCTGGTCCTTTCTAGTCTTTCTTGCTTTTGGTCTTTTTTGTTTTGTTTTGCCTTTTCTCCAGTCAAATAATCTGGCTTAAAATTTCTTGTAGGGCTGATTTAGTGGTCATGAACTCCTTTAGTTTTTGTTTATCTGGGAAAGTCTTTATCTCTCCTTGTATTTTGTATGACAACCTTGCTGGAAAAAGAATTCTTGACTGCATATTTTTCTAATTCAGCACATTGAATATTTCCTGCCACTCCTTTCTGGCCTGCCAAGATTCTGTGGATAGGTCTGCTGTGAACCTGATCTGTTTTCCCTTATAGGTTAAAGACTTTTTTCCCTTGATACTTTCATAATTCTTTCCTTATCTGTGTATTTTGTGAATTTGACTATGATATGCCCTGGTGATGGTTGAATCTAATGGGAGTTTCCTGGATTAGGAATGTTTTCTGCTATAATTTGCTTACATAAACCTTCTGTCCTTTTTTCTCCCTCTTCATATTCTGGGATTCCTATGATTGGGTTGTTACTCCTTTTTAGTAAGTCACTGAGTTCTCTAAGTGTTGTATCATGCTCTTTTGCCTTTGTTTTCCTCTTTTTTCTGCTTCATTATTCTCTATAATTTTATCTTCTATATCACTGATTTGCTGCTCTGCTTCATCCATCCTTGCCATTGTGGCATTTATTTGAGATTGCATCTTGTTTATAGCATTTTTAATTTTGGCCTGACTAGATTTTCTTTTATTTCCATAGAAAGAGATTCTGTGGTGTCTTCTATGATTTTTTCAACCCCTGCTATTCTTTTTTTTCAATTTTTTAATGTTTATTTATTTTTGAGAGAAACGGACAGAGTGTGAGTAAGAGAGGGCAGAGAAAGAGGGAGACACAGAATCTGAAGTAGGCTTCAGGCTCTGAGCCATCAGCACTGAGCCCGATGCAGGGCTCGAACTCATGAACCATGATATCATGACCTGAGCTGAAGTCGGATGCTCAACCGACTGAGCCACCCAGGTGCCCCATCCCCAGCTAGTATTCTTATCGTGGTTCTAAACTCTAGTTCAGATATCTTACTTATATCTCTGTTGGTTAATTCCCTGGCTGTCATTTCTTCCTGTTCTTTCTTTTGGGGTGAGTTCCTTCCTTTTGTCATTTTGGAAGAAAAAAAATTATGAAATAAAAAATTAAAATTATTAGAATCACAACAAAAAATCAAATAAAGGAAGCTAGATCCTAGGTGTGTTTTGTTCTGCTTGTTGAAAGAACCTTGATAGAAAAGAGAAAAAAGGAAAGGAAAGAAAAGAAAAGTAAGAAAAAATTTAAAAATTAAAAAATATTTATATAATAGAACAAAATAAAATGAAATAGAATAAAAAATTTAAAAATAAAAAAGTAAGAAAATAAAAACAAAAATTTCTCTTTCTGCATCCAAGAAATAGAAACTAAGAAAAAAGAAATCAATTTAAGCAAAAACAGAAGCCAAGAAAATGAACAAATAAATGAACCAGCAAACAGAACGAACCTTAATGAAGTTAGATACAATTTCCCCTAGAACTGAAACTTTGATGCACACTATAGTCTATACACTAAGCGGGTGGACAGATTTGTGCTTGCTTTCTGAAGGATGTGCTTGGAGGGTGCAGTTGGGTGGGGCTTGGTGTAATGACTCCATTCTCCACTAGGTGGCACTGCTTAGCTTAGTGGGGTGGATCAGTGTGCGTGTGCACATGTGCGTGTGTGGGAGATGTGGAAATGGCTTCACCCAGACCCCTTGTCTTTGGCGCAGGAAGTTTGCACTCTCACCAACCTGTGACCAAGCACCCATCCTTTGTTTCAGTCCTCCATCCACTCCTCACCTCTACCCTGTCCGTGTCCAACCTGTCCGCTTGTCAGGGGGCACCTCTCTCCAGAGTTTTATCTCAGATGGGGTTGTGTTTCAAAACCGCATAATTCAGGGGTGCCTGGGTGGCTCAGTCGGTTAAGTGTCCAACACTTGGTTTTGGCTCAGGTCATGATCTCGCAGTTCGTGAGTTCAAGCCTCACACATCGGGCTGACAGCGCAGAGCCTGCTTGGGACTCTCTCTCTCCCTCTCTTTCTGCCCCTCCCCCATGCTCTTTCTCTCCCTCTTTCAAAATAAGTAAATAAAATTTGAAAACCCCCCACACTTCAGAGACCCCCTCCCCACAGCTTGGATACATGCCAACTCTGTGGGGGGAGGGTCTCACTCATCAGTGGCTGGGTGCCAGCTTGCGCCAGAAAACATTTGATTGTGCAGTGGCAGAGGTTCAGAGATTATGACAAATCACAACACACAGCCAGTGCCAGGTTTCATCGCACTCTGGTGTCTTTGTCCCAATACCAGCAAATGTGACTGCTCTCCAGGGTCCACTGGGACCTTGCATGTGGGGAGGCCATATGGTCTCTACCAAATGTACTCCAAGCAGGGGAACTGCTTCTACCCTTGTAGCACATGGACCCTCAGACCATGCTGCCTGCTCCTGGGGATTTGCCCTGACTCCTTACCAGAGAACTGCCAGGTATTGAGCTCCAAAACTTCAGACTCTGTGCTCCATTGCTTATAGAATCCTGGTAGTATTGAAACTCTCTGTTTTCTCCCCATCAGTGCTTTTGGGGAATGGATTTCTTGTTCAGTCCCCTGTGAGTGTTTTCACTCTTTCTTTCCAGGTACTTTTGGGCAGAGTGCTCTCCTTACATGATCCTGGTGTGTCGCGCTCTCCCCCTTTCTCTTTCTCTCTCTGTGCTTTCTCTGCGAAAATGGCTTCTTACCCCCTGCAGCTTTTCTCTCCCCCACTTCACCTCTCCATACCATGTACCTGCCGAGTTCTGTGGCTCAAGTGATGCAGATTGTTGTGTCAATCCTCAGATCAATTTCCTAGGTGTTCAAAATGGTTTGATGCTGATCTAGCTTTGTTTTTGAGACAAGCTCAGGGTCTCCATGCTGCGCTGCCGTCTTAACTCCCAAGTCTCTAATGTACCCAAAGTTTAAGAACCAGGGTTGTAGATGCTTATGTTTGAACTCATTGTACTTCACAGATGAGTAAAATGAGGCTCAGAAGGATTAAGAAACTGAGCAGAGCTGCTGATTTTTAGTAGTGCTGTTTTTACTGTCCTAAGAGAGTCTGTCCAGCTAATCAGTCTGAGTAAATGAGGTCTGTGCAGCTGCAGTTTTATTTTAAAATGAACTCTTTTTGGGGTGCCTGGATGGCTCAGTCGGTTAAGCCTCTGACTCTTGATTTCAGTTCAGGTCATGATCTCATGGTTTGTGAGTTCTAGCCCCATGTCAGGCTCTGTGCTGACAGTGCCAAGCCTGCTTGGGATTCTCTCTCTCTCCCTCTCTCTCTGCCCCTCCTCCACGCTCTCTCTCTCTTTCAAAAATAAATGAACTTTAAAGTAAAGCAAAATGGACTCTTTCTCCAGGGCACTTGGGTGGCTCAGTTGGTTAAGTGTCTTTCAGCTCAGGTCATGATGTCATAGTTCGTGGGTTGGAGCCCTACATCGGACTCTCTGCTGTCAGTACAGAGCCCACTTAGAATCCTCTGCATCCCTTTCTTTTTCTGCCCACTCCTGCCCATGCATGCTCGTTCTCTCTCTCAAAAACAAATAAACATTGGGGCACCAGGGTGGCTCAGTCAGTTAAGTGTCTCTTCGGCTCAGGTCATGATCTCTCAGTTCTTGGGTTTGAGCCCTGTATCGGGCTCTGTGCTGACAGCTCAGAGCCTGGAGCCTGCTTCAGATTCTGTGTCTCCCTCCCTCTCTGCCATCTCCAGCTAGTGCTCTGTCTCTCTCTCAAGAATAAATAAACATTAAAAAAATTAAAAAAAACATTAAAAAATCTATTAAATAAAATTAATAACATTAACTCTTTTCCCAATGTGAGGCTCAAGCTCATGACCCCGAGATCAAGAGTCACATGCACTACCAACTGAGCCAGCCAGGCTCCCCAAATAAGATAGGTAGCTTTAACAAACACAATAGGTATAGATTCCACCAAGGGAAAGGAGTGTTTTCTCCCACTAACAAACTCCAATGATACTTCGTTTTTTTTTTAACCTTTTGGTTCCAGATCAGGAAGACTACATGGTTTTATGCAAAATGCCCTGGAGATTAATGCTCAAATATTAATGTAAATATTTTAGGTTGTAAGAGACCTTAGAAATCATGCAATCCAGTGGTTCTCCAAACTTGAGTGTGCATGGGAATCACCTGAAGGGCTTATTGGACCACAGATTGCTGGGCCCCACTGCCAAGGTCAGGCTTCCAGGGTCTGGGGTGACCTGAGAATTTGCATTTCCAATAAGTTCCCATGGGAGGCTGCTGGTGCTGGCCAAAACATGCACTTTGAGAACCAGGGTTCTAACCAACTTCCTCATTTCACAGATGGGTCAACTGAGGCAGAATCCCAGCTGGGTTCCAAAGTTGGTTTTAATACTTATCCGTTGTTATGACTTGGCAATCTCATTTAGCTTTTCTGTGCCTGTTTTCTCATCTACAAAATTAGGGTAACAACCCCTGTGATGCCTACCCCGTGGAGTTGTCTAATTTACAGGGTGGTTGCTGTTGGGTAGTTATTCAGGCATTTAGTTACAGCCCTCTAATTTGGTTATGGAGCAGTCATGTGGTTATTAGGTCTATGAACTTAAACATATCCCCCCTAGCTACTAACAGTTTACACCCCTCCTTCCCTTTTGTCTAGGACTTAGAGAGGCAGATGCTGTCATATTGAGGTTGGACATACCTCAATGTATTTTCTCATTTTGCATTTGCCTCTTATGCTTGTTAATATTTATAAGTATTTTAGTTTCCTTTTTTTGTGTAGAAGGTTTCCAATATTTTCCTTTTGTATTTCTTCCATCTTTAAATTTATAAAATTCTTTACCATCTGATGACATGACCATTTAAGCAAACATTTTCTTCTCATTTTTGTGCTGCAAATTTTTTTTTACCATCTATACTTTTATCCATCTGAGTTATTTTGGCACATGATATGAAGTTTGGATCATGATTGGTTTGTTTTTTGTTTTTGTTTTTGTCCCCAAGCAGCTAACCTCTGGCATCTTTTGTTGAGTAATCCCTTTCCTCTCCTTTGACGTGTGTCTGTGAATTCTTTAGTACTTTCTAGGAATGTAGAATAGGTGGGAGACAGATTTGTATCTAGGCCCATTTTTGTTATTTTTATTTTTTTAAGTTTTATTTATTTAAGTAGTCTCTACACCCAATGTGGGGCTCGAACTCACAATCCCAAGATCATGCTCTTCCAACTGAGCCAGTCAGGTCCCTGAAGCCCATTTTTTTTAATGGGGAAGTTGAGGCACGATTTGTGTGTTTGAGTCCTGCTTCGAGCTCTGCACTGGTGGTGCAGAGCCTGCTTGGGAATCTCTCTCCCTCTCTGTCTCTCTCCCTTCCCCACTTGTGCGCTCTCTTCCTCTCTCTCTCAAAATAAATAAACTTTAAAAAATTGGGGAAGTTGAGGCCCAGAAAAGTTAACAGGTTTTCTTAACGTTGTGCTAGTTAATGGAGAAACCATGACTAAACCCAAGGTTGCTGAGATCTAATCTGAATTTGAGGTAGGTCTGTATTTTGTGTATCCAAATTTAGTGGTGGAAATTGACTAATAATGTTTCTTCATTTTCTGGCCCCTAGTTGGGCCAGGGGTGCCTAGGTGGCTCAGTTAAGTGTCCAGCTCTTGGTTTTGGCTCAGGTCATGATCTCGCATGTTGTGGGATGGAGCCCTGAGTCAGACTCCATGCTGAATGGGATTCTCTCTCTCCCTCTCTCTCTGCCCCTCCCCTACTTACTTGCACGTGCTTTCTCTCTCTCAATAATTAAATTAATTAAAAAAATAAATTACTACTTGGGCCAAACACAATATGCTCTCAGCTCACATGTGACCATGGGTTGGTAAATTTTTAACTTTTTCAAAAAGTATTTTTAGCATTGGCATGGGACTTGTAGCCTGACTTCTGTTCTAACCATCCCAAACATAGAGCATCTAGCTAATATCAACAGAGAAGCATTTCCTTATTTTTTTCATTCCCTTTCTTCTTCCCCAAATAACCCAGCACAGCAATTTGTATTCTTGTTCTTGTAAGAGACCAGTTGAATTAGATTATCTGAATTCATTTATGGCATTAATGACCATTTTTGGTAGTTTCCTGATTTTATTGACTTGCATTGTAATCTAGGGTTAGACTAATACATGGCAGGTTACCCTTCATTATGGTTCCTGGAGTGATGAAACTTCAAGGCCTGTAATCAATTTAACAAGATAAAAGAGATTCAAGTGTGCTGCATTTGAAGGGAAACCAGGGTAGTAATTGCATACTAGTGCCTCTTCCTTTCATTTACCTTTTACCTTAACTCACAAATCGCCCCGGGAGAGCTTGCAGTCTTCATCCTTACCTGTAGCAGTTTTATAAAAAATACTTCCCATATTTTGACATCTTGCCTGAATTACTGTTGACTGACAAATGTGCTATTGATAATTTAGACACTGGGCCACTGATGCACTGTTTAATTAGGGAAGCGCTACCTGAGGGAGGACTGAGAAATTTTATAATGGGGAGAATTAAAAGATCATGCATTGAAGCAGCAGTGTGACTTGTTTTGGAAGATGAAGGTTATTGTAAAATTGTTTTCCTTGGTTATGCCACAGGGCCTTTCAGAAATGGTACACAATTTGGTGATGAGGTAGAGAAGAAAACCTTATCTTCTTCTCAACTTTACTACTTCCTCCTTAGTTCAAACTTTAACAATCTGTCACCTTGATTATTGCAATATCCTCATAACTGGTCTCCCCCGCTTCCATTATTGCTAGCTTTCAGTCTGTTCTTAATACAGCAGTCAGAGCAATCCTATTCATAAATCCAGTCATGTTCAAATCCCTCTTTCCAATACCTCCCATATCATGTTAGGTGAAACCCAAGTGATGCCAATAGCCTTCTGGAGCCCTTTGTGATCCAGACTCTCATTACTTCTCTGGTGTTATATCCTGCTTCTCTCCCAATACTCTGTTCCAGCCACACTGGCTGTGCCTGTGACACACTGGGCATTGTCTTCCTTAGGATTTTTGCACTTGTTTCCTCTGCCTCCGGTCCTCTTCCCTCAGTGATCTGTATGCCTTGTTCCCTCACTTCATCTGGGGTGGGGGAGAGGGGAAAGTAGGTGATGGGCATTGAGGAGGGCACCTGTTGGGATGAGCACTGGGTGTTGTATGGAAACCAATCTGACAATAAATTATATTTAATATATATAAAAAAGGTCATCTTCTTACCGGGGCCTTCCCTGATTGTTTGACTTTAACTTGAAACCCTCCTTCAGTACTCTTACTTACTTTTCCTGCTCTTTTTTTTTCTTACCTGATCATATCACTTGCTAACCTACTCTATACTTTACTTATTTGTTTACAGTTTATAAAGGTGTCTCTGGGCAGGGCAGGAGCGTCTTGGGCCCACAAGGTGAGATTCTCTTCATCAGATTAAGGAAAGTTTTCTTTGGGGTTTATTAAGTGCTTTTTCTACATGTATTAAGATAATAATTAGATTGTTCTTTTAATGTGGGAATTACATTGCTAGGGGTGTTTCAATTTTCTCTCTTCAAAGAACCAACGTCTGTCTTTGTTGATGTTTATATTTGATTTCTACTTCATTCCTGCTCTTTCTTATTTCCTTCCTTCTACATTCTTTGAGTTTAATTTTGTGTCCTTTTTCTAACTTCTTGAGATAGATACTAGATCTGCCTTGATTTATCAGCCTTTTATCTTTTCTAAGATATACACTTAAGGAGAAGGCCACTTTCATGGATTGTTACCTATGCAGTCACACAGGGTACCACACTCAGAAGCCCTCCCCACCCCAACTTGGTTTATGCTGTTGCCATCTTAAAATTTTTTATTTTATCTTAGTACTGCTTCTAAAATGGAATCTTATGGGGCAATAGAGCATGCACATGAACTTGGTAATATGTGCCATACACATGTCTGAAATTCCTTGCTACCCTGTTTGTAGATGGTGTTTGTGATGCTCCATGTTTACAGGATTCTCACATGTAAATATGTCATATGTTTATGCAGAACATAAAGATGAACAGTAAAAATTCATGCTAAGAGTTTAAAATTAAAAATTTTCTTTCTTAAAGATTCTTAAGATTATATTTAAATAGCAAATAGAAAATACCACAACAAGTTGAGAGCAAGAATGTGATGAAAAGGACAAAGCTTTATATAGTATCTTTAATGGGACTTCCCCTTACAGCCCAGCTTTTTGGACAAAGGGCCATGCAATTTCATTTTGCACTGGGCCTGGCAAATTATGTAGACAGCCCTGCTTAAATGTCTTTCCAAGCACAGCATCCCAAAAGTTTGACAGAGCATATTTTCACTATAATTCAGTTCAAAATATTTTTAAAATTTCACTGAGAGTTTTTTTCCTTTTATCCATGGAGTATTTACAAAATGAATTTCTTATCTCTCAAACATGTGGAGACTTTCTAGTTATTGTCTTATTATTTCTAGATTATCCTCAGTCTGTTGAGATCACATATTCTGTGATTTTATTCCTTTCAAACTTGTTGCTTTGGGGACGCCTGGGTGGCTCAGTCGGTTAAGCTTTCAGCTGTGGTTCGGTCAGGATCTCATGGTTCGTGAGTTCAGGCCCTCCATTGGGCTCTGCACAGTATGGAGCCTGCTTGGGATTCTCTCCCTCTCTCTCTCTCTGCCCCTCCCCTAATTGCTCTTTCTCTCTTTCTTTCAAAATAAATAAACTTAAAAAAACTTGTTGCTTTGTAATGCATGTAGTCAATTTTAGTAAATGTTCAATGAGCACTTGAAATATATATATTCTGCAAAATTCAGTGCAGTGTTTTTTATATGTTAAGTCCAGTTTGTCAGTTGTGTTATTTATATCTTCTATAGCTTTATTGAATTTTTGTCTGGTAAGTTGTTGAGAGAAATATGTTGAAATCTCCCTGTGCTATTATTGTATTTTCTATTTCTCCTTTTAGTCCTGTCAATTATTAAATAATTATTTTATAAATTTTGAGGTTTATTGTGTTTCCATTTTCATTTGTTTCAAGATATTCTTTGGTTTTTCTTTTGATTTCATCTTTGACCCATTGGTTTTTCAGGAGTCTCTTATTTAAAAAAATTTTTTTTAATGTTTATTTATTTTTGACAGAGAGAGAGACAGAGCATGAGTGGGGGAGGGGCAGAGAGAGAGGGAGACACAGAATCTGAAGCAGGCTCCAGGCTCTGAGCTGTCAGCATAGAGCCCGCCCGATGCAGTGCTCGAACTCACGAGTTACGAGATCATGACCTGAGCCAAAGTTGGACGCTCAACCAACTGAGCCACCCAGGTGCCTCTTCATAGAGAGAATCTTAAGCACGCTCCATGCTCAGCAGGGCTTGAACTCACAAACGGTGAGATCAGGACCTGAGCCGAAGTTGGATGCTCAACTGACTGAGCCACCCAGGTACCCCTAGAACATCAACTCTTGATCTCTAAGTTGGGAGTTTAAGCCCCATGTTGGGCATACAGCTTACTTTAAAAAAAAATTCCATAGGCAGAAATGGTTGGACGAGGAATTCCAGAAAGAGCCATGACTAATAATAAAAGATAGTCAACATTGGAAGAGGTATGGTGTGCCCCTCTAGCAGTATAATGATGTTTGAGGGTATCATCTAGGTGCCCTCAAAACTCACTGATGCAGAAATGGAACTATGGTGAGACTTGAGGTCATATTTTTATCCCATGCTGGTGAAACAGACCATACTTGTTATCTAAGTGTAGTAGTGTTTGGCGATATGAGCTTATTATATCATATCATGTTTCCTCACATTTTTACCTACAAGTGGCCCAAAGGAATATCCCCATATTCTAGAAAGGAATAATTCCAGAATAAAAATAATAAGCCATTGTCCTAACTGTTTTGTTATAGTGTAAAATGTTGCACGCATTTTTATCTGGACTTGAAACCAAAAATCGAGAAAAATGATGAGCATCAATTTGTGGAGAGACTAATTACTACCGTATCATATTGTGTCCCATTCTTTTCCATGCCACATCCACCCATATGCCTATCTATTCTGTTGGTAGGAACAGTCAAAAATTGGAGAGGGATGAATACTGAAGTTAGAAGAAAACTCCAGTTCAGTTCTCCTTAGTGGCTCACAAAAGCCCAACTTCAGAGGATAGAAATAAATCAGTCTGTAGGTTCCCTGGATTTACTTTGTTTGTCTGAAGCAATTTATCTGAATAAACTTTCCTCTTACTTCTGTAGTGCTTGATAATACTGTCAGAAAAGATGCTAAGTTTTAAGAAAATAATATTTTAAAGCTTCTAAGAAATAGGCTTAAGAAAATAAATTATGGTGTAATAATTTCTTGTTTAAACCCAAATCAAATTACTTTATCACCTAACATTATTACCACTTCATTTTTGTTGTTGTTGTTGTTGTGTGTGTATGTGTTTAAGTAGGCTTCACACCCAGCATGGAGCCCAACACAGGGCTTGAACTCATGACCTTGAGATCAAGACCTGATCTGAGTTCGAGTCGAATACTCAACCAACTAAGCCATCCAGGTACTCCTATTTCCACATTTTTTCATGCTTTTAAATTAGTTGGTAAGTGAAGAGAGTGGGTCGCCACACATTTGGTGTAATGATATTGCTGGGAAGGTGTCATCTTGATGTACACAAAGCCTCCTTACTGATGCTGAAATGGAACTCTGATATGAGATTAGGGAAATTCCTACAGCTTGTATATATTCCTGCAGCACATTAAACATTTATGTCCAGATCTGAATTTGTTTCAAACCTCCTTTGTTGCTCTCTCTTTGGCTCTGCCAACTGAATGGGTAAGGGATTCAGCCTCCTGTGCTAGGGCTTTTCCTAAGGGAAAGAGCTGGTATTCTTCATTTTTTATATAAACAGGCTGATTTCCTGTTTCTCTAAGACTCCATTTTGTGTACTGAAAGAAAAACAAAAGAAAGATGCAGCTGATTAAGTCCATTCCCCAAGGGTATTGTACTGGGCCAAAGATATACTGTATGTGATTGCTTTCATTGATATTTGGTGTGCTTATAAAAAATAACAATAGCAAGCATTTATTAGGTTTTAATGTTGTAACAGTTGCAAGTACCTTACATTTCATTTTTAATCTTTCTGATAGCCTATGAAGAAGGTGTTATTATTTCCATTTTATAAAGATGAGGAAACTGAGCCTCAGAGAGTTGAAGTGGCTTGCCCAAGGCACACAATCAGTCAGTGTTGGAGCTGGAATTTTAGCACAGGCAGGCAGACTATAGATTCCATGCTCTTAGCGAGGAATTGGCAAATTTTTCTGTAAGGCGATAGATAATAAATCTATTTAGGCTTCGTAGGCCATATAGTCTCTTTTGCAAGTACTCACCTCTGCTGTTGTAGAATAAAAGCAGTCATAAACAATATATAAATTAATGGAAAAGGCTGTGTCCAATAAAGCTTTATTTACAAAAACAAATGGAGGGATGTAGACTGTGGGCTATTCATTTGTTGAACTCTGCTCTTAACCACTATGAAATATTGTCACAATGTTAAGGATTAATGATTCATGAATAACCAAGGTGTTTTCCTTATTCTTCTATGGGAGATAGACAATGCTCTTAGTCTTATAGAATGAAAAGCCAAAAGGATACTTAATATTTGTAACCTTTTGTTTATAAAATATTTCCATATAGGTGGCCCAGTTAGTTAAGTGTGACTCGGTTTTGGCTCAGGTCATGATCTTGCAGTTCATGGGTTTGAGCCCCACATCAGCTCCGCACTGACAGTGCAGAGCTTACTTGGGATTCTCTCTCTCCCTCTCTCCCTGCCCCTCCCCTGCTTGCATTCTCTCTCTCAAAATAAATGAATAAACTTAAAAAAATTTAAAGTATTTCCATATTTATATCTACATATACATTTATTTATATAAATGTACATATTTAGATGTGCAGGTATACATGAACATAGACATGCAGGTACACACAGGGGTATGTGTGCATGTGTTTGGGATATATATACACACACCTCCCTATATTATATATATATGTAATAAATAATTAATAATTAATAAATATATAATATATATAATATATATGTGTGTATATATATATACACATACATATTAAAATGTTCATTGTGGTTATTTCTTGAGTTAGGGAATATTTTGAATTTTCTTTTGTAAAAGTGATGACTTTTCTAATTTTTATGTAATGCATATTTATTACTGACTGGAATCAGAGCAAATTAAAATTATAAAAACATGTTTATTGGGATATTTTCCACGTGGGAGGCACAGAAACGGAGAAAAGACATAGCATTGGGTAGAAGCTAAAACCAGGAAAAAGAGGCTGCTCAGGCACATACCAAGGTTTAACAGATCTGACAATATGAGTTTTTTTATTTTTCAGCTCCATAAGTATTCTTATTTTTTAATATTTATTTTTGAGAGAGAGAGCACGAGCAGGGGAGGGGCAGAGAGAGAGAGGGAGACACAGAATCTGAAGTAGGCTCCAGTCTCTGAGCTGTCAGCACAAAGCCTGATGTAGGGCTTGAACTCACAAGTGTGAGATCATGACCTGAGCCGAAGTTGGAGGCTTAACAGAGTGAACCATCCAGGTGCCCCCTGCCATAAGTATTCTTACTGACTGATCTGTGAAAATGAATCTGGACTTTTTAAATGGATTACCTTTTCTAGTTATGATATTAAAATTTGTCAGAAAGCATTAAAGATACATTAGAAGGAGAAAAAAATTGATTTCTAATTCCAACGTGCTTACACAATGAACTTACGCAGGACAAATGGCTTCCCCATTGTCTAACTCCTGTAGTATGGGTGGCTTCTCCAGGGCCTAGCTTCTATGGTACAAGGGATCCAGCAGCTCCCAGCTGCCCTAAGGTCTTCCTGGTAATGCTCTCTTAGGTGATTTTGCAGCGGAGTGCTTCTGCTAAAACACTTCCCATGAACTCCCATGACAATGAATTTCTGACAAGTTCCAAAGAACAAATTTCTGGCAAGTTTTACTGGTGTGGCATCACAGCAACCTCTTTGCCATCCAGTCAGCCATGGCTATGTCCTCTTCCCCAATGTTTATATCCCAGCCCTATTGGAGGAGGGTTGTGGGACTGAGGAGGAACTCTTCCTTGGGAATTCAATCTCTGCATTGGGGGTAGTGATTGCTCCTTATATATGTTATTTCTGTACAGTGAAACCTTGGATTGCAAGTAACTTGTTCTGCAAGTTTTCAGCAAGATGAACAACGATTTCTAATAAATTTTAACTTGATAAACGAGCAGTGTCTTGCAATATGGGTAGTATATGATGCTGAATGTCACGGGATCACAACTGAGTCAATGGTATACAAGTACTTTGGATTACAAGCCTGTTTCTGGAATGAATTATGTTCACAGACCAAAGTTTTACTGTATTTATTATTTCTTTTGTTTCTTTTATTTTTTTTAATGTTTATTTTTGAAAGAGAGAGTCTGAGTGGGGAAGGGGCAGAGAGGGAGGGAGAATCTAAAGCAGGTTCTGCACTGTCAGTACAGAGCCTGATGTGGGGTTCAAACTCACAAGCCCTGAGATCATGACCTAAGCCAAAGTTGGACACTCAACTGACTGAGCCACCCATGCACCACTATTATTATTATTTTTAATGTTTATTTATTTTGAGAGCGAGCAAGAGCATGCATGTGTGCAAGCAGTGGAGGGGAAGAGAGAGGGAGAGAGAGAATCCCAAGCAGGCCCCACTCTGTCAGCACAGAGCTTGAACTTACGCACTGTGAGATGACCTGAGCTGAAATCAAGAATCAGATGCTTAACTGATTTGAACCACTCAGGTGCCCCTGCTATTTCTGTATTTAGAATGGTCTCTACTTCCTCCTAGCCAATCCCTTCTTACTATAATTTTCTGTTGTAACTAAATTTTTTTCTTTAATTTTAGAGAGACAGAGTGTGTGCAAGGCTGGGGGGAGGGACAGAGGGAGAGAGAATCTTAACCAGGCTCCGTGCTCAGTGCAGAACCCTGCACGGGGCTTGATCCTACAGTCCTGGGATCATGATCTAAACCAAAATCAAGAGTCAGATGTTCAACCGAGCCACCCAGGCACCCCATATAATTAATCGTTTTTATATTAAACTTTCCCTGTTAAAATTACCATGTCATTTATTTCACCTGATTGGACCCAGACTGATACACCAGCACACTGAACCTGGCTGCTTAGGATATCTGAGGACCAAGCAGACAGAGTCTTCTTAATCAACCAAGAGGGAGCCAACTAAATTGGGAAAGTGAATATTGAACTTTCTGACAGTTACCGAAGGACTGAATCAGGAGCAGATTTATTATCTAAAACCAAATGCTGTTGCTTTTATTTTCTGAGTTGGATGAAACTGCTCTTGGTCTCTCTCAATTTTACATTGCCTAATTGGTATGGACTTTATGTCTTCAAGTTAGTTTCATGCATATGGTTAAATTATCTTTTTCTAGAATGGCGGTGTTCTGTAGTGGCAAGTATAGATTTGGAGCAAGGCAGATCTGTTTGAATCCTGACTTTATCACTGACTCGCTATATGAACTTATGTAAATAAATTAGTCTTTCTGAGTCAGTTCAGATTCCCCCTTTGTAAAATGGGGGAAATGGTACCTACCTAATGTGTTACTGATGGTTTCTCTATTTTTATTTTTTTCAAGTTCCAAAAAAACTTTATTACATACAGAGGGGAGGGGTTCAGTCCTTCTTGGATACCCTTTTCCTCATAGCTGCCAGGATGTTGCTTAGCTCCTCTCTCTTCCTTTGGCACGGATGTGTGTCCCTACCCTTTTCTTGATGAAGTTGAGAGTGTGCACTTGTCCTTGGAGACCTTGGGCAGCTCCATGGCTCACTGCTGGTATGGGGTGAAGCCGCACACCTCTCTGATCATGTCCCACATGAACTTGGTGTGCCTTGTGAGGCACTTGCTCATGTTCTTGGTCACCTTGTGGCCCTTGTTGAGGCCCATGGCCACAAGGCAGCTCACAGCTGTGGCTGATTGTCCTCAATAGTTCCTGCCTGTTACTGGAGGTTTAATACCAATGAGTGTAGGGGCGCCTGGGTGGCTCAGTTGGTTAAGTGTCCGACTCTTGATTTTGGCTCAGGGGAATGGGCTCATTCACTGCCTTGGGCTCTGTGCTGACAGCTCAGAGCCTGGAGCCTGCTTCAGATTCTGTGTCTCCCTCTCTCTCTGTCCCTCCCCTGTTCACGCTTGTCTCTCTCTCTCTCTGCTGCACACCCACTTGTGCTCTCTCTGTCTCAAAGATAAACATTAAAAAATTAAACCAATGAGTGTAAAGGCCATATGGTGCTTCATACATAGTAATTGCTAAATTTCAGCTAGTAATTTTTGCTATTATTAGTGTGTACAGGAAATTATTCTTCAAGTAGATGTAGAGGAAACAAGAGTTATGATCTTAAAGCTGGACCCACATGTATGTTAGGAGCAGATTGTAACATAAAGGTATGAAAGACTCTTTGTCTCCCTAGCCCCCTTTTCTTTCAGGAAGACGCATATCTATAGTCTATAAGTAGACAGTGAAGAACCAGGATGAAGTCCAGGAGCAGATGTTGGAAGCAACATTGGTCCCGTTAGGTCCTGACTGAGCTTAGCATGCTTAGGTGCAAGTGAGAGGGGCTGGCTCTCGCTTAAAGAATGGTGACTCCAAATTAGGTAACAATCATATTATACCAATAGTTAGGACCCCTGCTGTAAGTAGGTTTTCTCTTGATTTAGCTTCCCATGATGCCTAAGGAATAAAGAGAAGGCTTATTTGATATGCACACCAGGATGTATGCATGTGTTGGGTGGTGCTGAGTGTCTTTTAGTGGGACTCCTACTGTGATTGACTCCTTACAAATAAAATGTGCATGTAGCTTGGTTCCCTTTTCATGTCTCTGTAAAACAAGACGGATTCCAGTTCTTCTAGCCTGAGACCATGTCCCGGATGAGCTTCTGGTGTGTCACATCTGCGTCTCTGTGTGTCTATTTGCCTCTGTACTTGTCAGTGACATTCATCAGTGGAGGGAAATAGCTTTTGCAGTTGCAGATCTGTTGTTGAGTTTGGCAGGCCTGGCTAAGTAGGTTATGCCTGGCTCAGGCTGGTCTTCTATGGAAGTAGAGTAGGTGGTATTCTTTGGATTAAGTTATCAAGGACCCATGTTAACATTTATTGCCTACTTTGTGCAAGATTCTGTACTAAATGTTAATAAATTATCTCCTTCCCAACCTCAGAAGACTATGAAGTAGGTGCTATTATTATCTAATTTTATAGATGAGAAAACTGAGGCTTAGGTGATTTATCCAAAGTTACACAGCTAAAAAGTGGCGTTCATTCATTCAATGAGGATTTTTTTTGAGCAACCTCTATGCATTGAGTACTGTTCTAAGTGGTGGGGATATACCAGAAAACAAGAGAGACAAATACCCCTGACCTCATGGATCTTATATTTCTAATGGTAAAAAACAAAAATTGAAATATATGTTATATAGTGATAAGTGCTAAGAAGATATCTAAAACAGAGAAGGGTATAGGGAGTATGTATATAAGATTGCAGTTTATTATTTATTTATTTAAAAATTTTTTTAATGTTTATTTATTTTTGAGAGAGAGACAGAATGTGAGTGAGGGAGGAGCAGAGAGAGAGAGAGACACAGAATCTGAAGCAGGCTCAGGCTTTGAGCTGTCAGCACATAGCCCGATGCGGGGCTCAAACTCACGAACCGGGAGATCGTGACCCAAGCTGAAGTCGGATGCTTACCGACTGAGCCACCCAGGCGCCCCATGATTGCAGTTTAGAGAAAGTGGTCAGAAAAGATGTCACTGACAAGGTGACATTCGACCAGAGCTGTGAGGGACGTGAGAGAGTGAGCCATGAGAATATCTGCAAGGAGGAGAATTCCAGGCAAAGGGAACAGAAGTGTCAAAGGTGTCAAAGGCCTTGATGCAGGAATATTCCTGGCATGGTGTAGGAACAACAAAGAGGTTAATAGGACTGGAACACAGTGAGCAGAAGGGATAGTAGGAGATGAGATAAGAGAAGTAACAAGGATCCAGGTTGTATAGGACCTTATAGCCATTGTAAAGATTTGACTTTTACTCTGAGACTAGAGAGTTTGGGCACAAGAGTGATATATATATAGACTTTTCTTTTAATAGGATCCATCTATTATATTGAGAATAAACTGGGGTTAAACAGGTATAGCAAGGAGGAAGAATACATTAAGTGATTTGTCAAAAGATTAATCTTTTTTTAAATGAACACTTTTTATTTAAAAAATTTTAATGTTTATTTTTAAGAGAGACAGAGCGCGAGTGAGCAGGGGAGAGGCAGAGAGAGAGGTAGACACAGAATCCAAAGCGGGCTCCAGGCTCTGAGCTGTCAGCACAGAGCCCTATGTGGGGCTCAAACCCACAAACTGAGATCATAATCTGAACCAAAATCAAGAGTCAGATGCTTAACCAACTGAGTCACCTAGGCGCCCCACAAAAAATTAAATCTTTGAGTTCAACTCAATAAACACTGAATACAGGAGTGCCTGGGTAACTCAGTCAGAAGAGCATGTGCCTCTTGATCTTGCAGTTGTGAGTTCAAGCCCCATGTTGGGTGTAGGTATTACTAAAAAAATTAAGGAGCATCTGCGTGGCTCAGTTGGTTAAGTGTCTGACTCTTGATTTCAGCTCAGGTCATGATCTCACGGTTTGTGAGATTGAGCCCCATGTCGAGTTCTGCACTGACAGTGCAGAGCATGGTTGAGATTCTCTCTCTCCCTCTCTCTCTGCTCCTCCCTGACTCATGCATGCACAGGCGCACTCTTTCTCTCTCCTTCAAAATAAATAAACTTTTGGTGCCTGGGTGGCTCAGTCGGTTAAGCGTCTGACTCTTGATTTCAGCTCAGGTCATGATCTCACAGTTTGTGAGATAGAGCCCCGCATTAGGCTTTGTGCTGGCAGCACAAGGCTGCTTGGGATTCTCTCTCTAACCCTCCCTGCCCTACCCCCCACCCCCAAATAAGTTAAGAAACTTAAAAAAATTAATTTAAAAAAATTAAACACTGAATAAAGGGCTGGATCTAGTATTTGTGGAGTCTGAGGCTTTATACAATTTGGGGGGCCATCTTAAAGAATTCAAAAATAGGTATATATGTGAGTTATTTATTTTTAAAATTAAATTAAAAATTTTTTTAGAGAGAGCGAGTGCGTGAGCGAGTGAGAGGGGCAGAGGGAGAGAGAGAAATCTTAAGCAGGTTCCATGCTCAGTGTGGAGCCTGATGTGGGGCTTGATCCCATGACCCTGGCATCATGACCTGAGCCAAAATCAAGAATTGGACACTCAACTGACTAAGCCACCCAGGCACCCCACATTTTTTAAATTAAAAAAAAGGAAGAGGGGCATCTGGGTGGCTCATTTGGTTGAGCATCTGACTCTTGATTTCAGCTCAGGTCTCTTGGTTTGTGAGATTGAGCCCTGAATTGGGCTCTGCATTGACAGTGACAGTGCAGAGCCTGCTTGGGATTCTCTTTCTCCCTCTCTCACTGCCCCTCCCCTGGTTGTACTCTCTCTATTTCAAAATAAAAATAAACATTAAAAAAAAGAAGGGACTGGGAAAGGGTCTATGCAAGTAAGGGACTCTAAAGCATTAAGCTTCATTAACTTCACAAGTATGTCTGCCTCTGAGTGAATTACTGTGTATCCGACTGTATGCTAGGCCCTGGGAGCAGAGGGATGGATAAATCACAGTGATTAAATTGAACACCTGGACTATTGGAAAGCCTTCTCTCTGACTTTCCATATCTCCTTTTCTGCAATCAACCCAGCATACAACTGAAGATTTATTTTCCTAAATCACTGCTGTATCACTATGGTACTCCTCTTCTAAAAGCCTCTCATTGACTTTCCATTGCTTGAAGCAGTTCTCATATTCTATCAGGCATCAGAATCACTTGATGAGGTCTGTGTGTGTGTGTGGGGGGGGGGATGCTTGTTCAAAATACAGGTTCCCTGGCCCCAGCCCTAAACCTGCTGAATCAGAGTCATTGGACTCCGGGTCTGTAATTCATTTTAAACACTCTCCAGGTGATTCTGATGTGGGTGGCTACACTTTAGTAGTAGCTAATGTGCTGAGGCCAAAGCTCCTTAATATGGGATATCATCCATAGTCTTGACCTACTTGTATCCTTCTTATTCTTCAACATAGACCATCCATTCTAGCCATTGTTTCTCAAGCATGCTTGACACATTTCTGACTCTTTAGAATCTTTGATCACTTTGCTCCAGCTGGCTGAAATGCCCTTTCTTTCCTTACTGCCTCTCCAAATATTAGCCATTTCTTAAGTCCTAATTCAGGTTTAGTCTCTTTCTTGGTGCCTTCTCTGACCTAACAGCCCATAGCCTTCACACTCCGAGAGTACTCACCAGCAACCTTGTCATGTTTATTGCATTATTATACTTCTTAGGTCTGTTAGCTCAACTAGGCCATAAATTCCCTCAATGTAGGGTCCATTCCTTTACCTTTTTGTATCTCCCAAGGGCCTTTCCCAGTACTGAGCAGGCAGAAAAACAAAAGGAGGAGGCAGGAAAGAGTGTTTATGCTCATAATGGAGCATATTTCTTGTCCTTTATATTCTCATTTAGTAGAGCATAACAAATTCCCAAACAACTACTTTTCAATGAACAATGCAGATTTGGTTCATAAATACAGGTTCCAAAAATACATTGAAGATAAAACCTCTTTGGCTCAGATTCTCCTGTCGCAGGAAGGTATTCAGTGATATACTACTGGATACTGGCTGCTATTTTAGTAAATATTTCAGGAATCAATTTATTCTGTGCTGTGATTTTTAAATTTTTATCCAAGGTTGTTGTATTTCATGTTTTGTTGCTCTTGAAGGAGTTTATCTGCATGCTGAAACTGTGTACTTCTAGGCTATTGGAAAAGAAACTCTATCACCAAAGTATATCTAGAGGTTGCATTGAGGTTTACTAATGATTATGACATTATACTTATCAAGGTTTAAGACAAGAGGATGGTTCCAGAGTCACTCTCCCATTAGCCTGTTCACACAAGAATGAGTATAATGTCTACATTTTTTAAAGGAGGGCAAACAGGCACAGGTTAATAAGACATGGTCAGATGGGGCATCTGGGTGGCTCAGTCAGTTAAGCCTCCGACTCTTGGTTTTGGTCATGATCTCATGGTTTGTGAGATTGAGTCCTGCATCAGGCTCTGTGGTACAGCATGGAGCCTGCATGGGATTCTCTCTCTCCCTCTCTCTCTGCCCCTTCCCCCCTCAAAATAAGTAAATAAACATTAAACAAAAGAAAAGAAAAGAAAAAGCCATGGTCAGGCAGTGAGATTGTAATCTTGCTGAAAATTGAGTTTATGGAGCCTTGTTTTTTCTATTTTTATTGTTTAGTATATTGAGTTTCAAACTGTTTTCCAGAGTCTTAGGGTTCTACAGAGTTACTCTGATGGCCACTGAGAGCTAGGGTCTGGTGGTTAGGGCTGATATTGTTGTAAGAAACAGAGAAGTATTCAAATTCCATTTGGCTTCTGCCTTCGTCCCAAAGGGTAGAACTCTGCATGGTAAGAATGAATCCAATGTCAAGATAAAAGTTGAGCTTGTGACCTCAAGTCTTTTGGCACAGTTTATATCATAGGGGACTGATCACAGATGGGATTATAGCACTGCTGTTTAGGAATCTTTAAGGAATCATGAAAATGGACTTACTTCCCAGTAAGGAAACTGGGAGAGGAACAGATACTGTTCTGATTTTCAAAATGGAAGAAGGTAGAGTCTGTGAACTATATAGACTCATAAACTCAACTTTATTTTTTAATAAGTGAACTCGACACCTAACATGGGGCTTGAACTCACAACCCTGAGATCAAGAGTCACATGCTCTACCCACTGAGCCAGCCAGGTGCCCCAAGACTGATAAGCTCAACTTTTATTATTTCTGTTTTCAATGTCATTGACTTCCACTATTTATTTCCTTCCCTTTGCTTGCTTTGAGTTTGTTTTTAGTTTCTTTTTTTAATGTTTTATTATTTGTTTTTGAGAGAGAGTGTGTGAGCCGAGGAGGGGCAGAGAGAGAGAGAGAGAGGGAAATAAAGGATCTGAGGCATGTTTTGTACTGTCAGCAGAGAGCCCCATCCATGCTGGGCTCAAACTCACAAACTGTGAGATCATGACCTGGGCTGAAGTCGGACACTTAATTGACTGAGCCATCCAGGTGCCCCTGTTTTTAGTTTAAGTCAGGCCTTTAGGTTTTTGAGACTTTTTCTCTTTTCTTTTTGTTTTTTTTTCTAAATTTTAATTTATTTATTATTATTTTTTAAATTTTTGACAGAGAGTGAGAGCAAGAGAGCATGAGCAGGGGAAGGGCAGAGGGATAGAGATTGTTAAGCAGGCTCCATGCCCAGAGCAGAGCCCAGTCTCACGACTGACTCTGAGATCATGACCTGAGCCAAAATCAAGAGTCAGACAGCTTAACCCACTAAGCCACCCAGGTGTCCCTTCTCTTTTCTAATATAAGCATTTAATCCTATAAATTTCTTTTTAGCACTTCTTTAGCTATATCCTTCAACGTCTGATATGTTTATTTTTATTTTCAATCAATTCAGTGTATTATTTTAATTTCTTTAAGACTTATTCTTTGCCTTAAGGATTATTTAGATTTTGATTTGTTTCCAAGGGTTTGGAGATTTTCCTGTTATCTGTTATTGATTTTGTTTATTGGTATATGTTCCATGTGCATGTGAAAAGAATGTGTATTCTGCTGTCGTTGACTGGTGTGTTCTATAAATGCCGTTTAGACCCTGTCAGTTGATGGTGTTGTTGAATGCTATATGCTTGTTGATTTTCTGCCTAGTTCTGTCAGTTTTTGAAACAAGAGTTTTGAAGTCTTCAATTATAATTTTTTGTCTGTTTCTCCTTTTATTCTATCAGTATTTGCTTCATATATTGTGCAGCTCTGTTGTTCGGGGCATAAACAATGGGAATGTGTTATGTCATCTTAATAGACACTTTCATTATATAATGTCCTCTCCCTCTTTATCTCTGATAATTTTCATTGCTCTGGTCTACTTTATTTGATATTAATATAGCCACACTTGCTTTTCTTTGTTTAATATATGAATGATATAACTTTTTCTAGCCTTTTACTTCCAACTTGTGTATATTCTGATATTTGAAGTTTCTTTTATAAGCATATCATTGTGTCATATTTGGAAACTATTCTGTTACTTTGTCTTTTAATTTGTGTATTTAGACTGTATACATTTAATGTAATTATTGATAATGTTAGGGCTTAAGTGTAACATTCTTTGTTTTCTGTTCTCTCTGTTCTTCACTTTTGTGTTTATTTTTCCTTCATTCTTTTGATTTCCTCATACCTTCTTTAGAATTCCATTTTGATTTATCTATATTTTTTTACAACTTTATTGAGACATAATTCACATACCAAATAATTTGGCCACTTAAAGTACACAATTCGATGGTTTTAATATACTGAATTGTGTAATCATCACCACAATCTTTATCACCCAAAAAGAAACCCTGCAACCCTCTAAACAACCACAAATCTACCTCTCTCTCTCTCTCTCTCTCTCTCTCTCTCTCTCTCTCTCAATTTTGGACATTTTGTGAATGGAATATTGTATTATGTGGTCTTTTGTGACTGCCTTTACTTAGCATGTTTCAAGGGTCATCTGTGTTGTAACATGTATCGTACTTCATTCTCTTATGGCTGACTAACATTCCATTAGACAGAGATACAATATTTGTTTATCCCTTCGTCATTTGATGACATTTGAGTAGATTCTGCCACTTGGCTATTACAAATAATGCTGCTATGACTTTTGTGCCAAGTTTTGTGTGGATGTGTTTCACTTCTCTTGGGCATATATCTAGGAGGAGTAGAATTGCTTGGTCAAATGGTAACTTTATGCTTACTTTTTGAGGAATTTCCAGATTGTTTTCCAAAGTGGCTACACAGTTTGATATTCCCACCAGCAGTGTATAAGGGTTATGGCTTTATATCCTCACCAAACTAACTCTAATTATCCTTTTCCTTTTTGGTATAACCATCCCGGTAGGTATGAAGTGGGATCTCATTATGATTTTTATTTATATTTCCCTGATAATGAATGACATTGAACATTGCTTCATGTGTTATTGTCCATATCTTTGGGGAAAGTGTCTGTTTAGATAATTTGCTGGTTTTAAAAAATTGGGTTGTCATTTTATTATTGTGTTTTAATCATTCTTTATATATTCTAGTATGAGTCCCTTATTAGGTATATGATTTACAAAAATTTTCTTCCCTTTCTGTGAGTTGTCTCCACTTTCTTGATAGAATCCTAAGAAACAAAAGCTTCTTAAAATTTTTATGACATTTAAGTTACTTGTTTTTCTTATGTTGCTTGCATTTTTTGGTGTCATATCTAAGATTCCACTGACAAATCCATATTCCGATTTTCTGAGAGTTTTATAGTTTTGACTCTTTAAAAAAATGTTTATAAGTTAATTTATTTTGAGAGAGAGAGAATGAGAGAGAGTGGGTGTGAGCAGGAGTTGGGGGGCAGAGAGAAAGGGAAGGAGAGAATCCCAAGCAGGCTCCTCACTGTCAGCATAGAGCCTGATGTGGAGCTCAGTCTCACGACCCTGAGATCATGACCTGAGCTGAAATTAAGATTCAGCCACTTAACCACCTGAGCTACCCAGGCGGCCCTATGGTCTTGACTCTTATATTTGGGTTTTTATTCATTTTGAATTTTTGTATGTTGTGTGATATACAGATCCACCTCATTCTTTTATATGTGGCTATCAAGTTGTCCAAGCACCATTTATTGAAAAAACTGTTCTTTCCCACCGAATTGTATTGGTGTGTCTATTGAAAATCAACTGACCATATACATGGGCTTTTTTCTAGACTCTCAATTATATTCCACTCATCTATATGTCCTATTCTTATGCCAGTACCATGCTGTCTAGATTACTGTTGTTTTGTAGTAGATTTTGGAACTCAGGAAATTTTAAGTCCAACTTGTGTTCTTTTCTAAGATTATTTGGCTATTGTGAGTTCCTTGAGTTTCCATAGGAATTTTAGGATCGGTTTGTTAATTTCTAGAACATAGCCAGTTGGTATTTTGATATAGATTAAATGGAATCTTTAGGTCAATTTGGGGAGTACTACTATCTTAACAATATTATGTCTTCCAATCTGTGATGGCTAATTTTATGCATCAATTTGCTAGACCACAGTACCCAGATATTTGGTCAAATATTAGTGTGGATGGTTGCTGGGGGAAGATATTTTTTATTTTTTTTTATTTTTATTTATTTTTTTAATTTATTTTTTTATATATATGAAATTTATTGACAAATTGGTGTCCATACAACACCCAGTGCTCATCCCAAAAGGTGCCCTCCTCAATACCCATCACCCACCCTCCCCTCCCTCCCACCCCCATCAACCCTCAGTTTGTTCTCAGTTTTTAACAGTCTCTTATGCTTTGGCTCTCTCCCACTCTAACCTCTTTTTTTTTTTTTTTCCTTCCCCTCCCCCATGGGTTCCTGTTAAGTTTCTCAGGATCCACATAAGAGTGAAACCATGTGGTATCTGTCTTTCTCTGTATGGCTTATTTCACTTAGCATTACACTCTCCAGTTCCATCCACGTTGCTACAAAGGGCCATATTTCATTTTTTCTCATTGCCACATAGTACTCCATTGTGTATATATACCACAATTTCTTTATCCATTCATCAGTTGATGGACATTTAGGGATCTTTCCATAATTTGCTATGGTTGAGAGTGCTGCTATGAACATTGGGGTACAAGTGCCCCTATGCATCAGTACTCCTGTATCCTTGGATAAATTCCTAGCAGTGCTATTGCTGGGTCATAGGGTAGGTCTATTTTTATTTTCTGAGGAACCTCCACACTGCTTTCCAGAGCGGCTGCACCAATTTGCATTCCCACCAACAGTGCAAGAGGGTTCCCGTTTCTCCACATCCTCTCCAGCATCTATAGTCTCCTGATTTGTTCATTTTGGCCACTCTGACTGGCGTGAGGTGATACCTGAGTGTGGTTTTGATTTGTATTTCCCTGATAAGGAGCGACGCTGAACATCTTTTCATGTGCCTGTTGGCCATCTGATGTCTTCTTTAGAGAAGTGTCTATTCATGTTTTCTGCCCATTTCTTCACTGGGTTATTTGTTTTTCGGGTGTGGAGTTTGGTGAGCTCTTTATAGATTTTAGATACTAGCCCTTTGTCCGATATGTCATTTGCAAATATCTTTTCCCATTCCGTTGGTTGCCTTTTAGTTTTGTTGTTGTTTCCTTTGCTGTGCAGAAGCTTTTATCTTCATAAGGTCCAGGTAATTCACTTTTGCTTTTAATTCCCTTGCCTTTGGGGATGTGTCGAGTAAGAATTGCTGCGGCTGAGGTCAGAGAGGTCTTTTCCTGCTTTCTCCTCTAAGGTTTTGATGGTTTCCTGTCTCACATTCAGGTCCTTTATCCATTTTGAGTTTATTTTGTAAATGGTGTGAGAAAGTGGTCTAGTTTCAACCTTCCTGCATGTTGCTGTCCAGTTCTCCCAGCACCATTTGTTAAAGAGGCTGTCTTTTTTCCATTGGATGTTCTTTCCTGCTTTGTCAAAGATGAGTTGGCCAATACGTTTGTGGGTCTAGTTCTGGGGTTTCTATTCTATTCCATTGGTCTGTGTGTCTGTTTTTGTGCCAATACCATGCTGTCTTGATGATGACAGCTTTGTAGTAGAGGCTAAAGTCTGGGATTGTGATGCCTCCTGCTTTGGTCTTCTTCTTCAAAATTCCTTTGGCTATTCGGGGCCTTTGTGGTTCCATATGAATTTAGGATTGCTTGTTCTAATTTCGAGAAGAATGCTGGTGCAATTTTGATTGGGATTGCATTGAATGTGTAGATAGCTTTGGGTAGTATTGACATTTTGACAATATTTATTTTTCCAATCCATGAGCAGGGAATGTCTTTCCATTTCTTAAATCTTCTTCAATTACCTTCATAAGCTTTCTATAGTTTTCAGCATACAGATCCTTTACATCTTTGGTTAGGTTTATTCCTAGTATTTTATGCTTCTTGGTGCAATTGGTGAATGGGATCAGTTTCTTTATTGTCCTTTCTGGTTGCTTCATTGTTAGTGTATAAGAATGCAACTGATTTCTGTACATTGATTTTGTATCCTGCAACTTTGCGGACTTCATGTATCAGTTCTAGCAGACTTTGGGGAGTCTATTGGATTTTCCATGTATAATATCATGTCATCTGCAAAAAGCGAAAGCTTGACTTCATCTTTGCCATTTTGATGCTTTTGATTTCCTTTTGTTGTCTGATTGCTGATGCTAGAACTTCCAGCACTATGTTAAACAACAGCGGTGAGAGTTGGCATCCCTGTCGTGTTCCTGATCTCAGGGAAAAAGCTCTCAGTTTTTCCCCGTTGAGGATGATGTTAGCTTGGGCTTTTCATAAATGGCTTTTATGATCTTTAAGTATGTTCCTTCTATGCCGACTTTCTCAAGGGTTTTTATTAAGAAAGGGTGCTGGATTTTGTCAAAGGCCTTTTCTGCATCGATTGACAGGATCATATGGTTCTTCTCTTTTTTTTTGTTAATGTGATGTATCACGTTGATTGATTTGCGAATGTTGAACCAGCCCTGCATCCCAGGAATGAATCCCACTTGATCATGGTGAATAATTCTTTTTATATGCTGTTGAATTCGATTTGCTAGTATCTTATTGAGAATTTTGGCATCCATATTCATCAGGGATATTGGCCGGTAGTTCTCTTTTTTTACTGGGTCTCTGTCTGGTTTAGGAATCAAAGTAATACTGGCTTCTTAGAATGAGTCTGGAAGTTTTCCTTCCCTTTCTATTTCTTGGAATAGCTTGAGAAGGATAGGTATTATCTCTGCTTTAAACGTCTGGTAGAACTCCCCTGGGAAGCCATCTGGTCCTGGACTCTTATTTGTTGGGAGATTTTTGATAACCGATTCAATTTCTTCACTGGTTATGGGTCGTTCAAGCTTTCTCTTTCCTCCTGATTGAGTTTTGGAAGAGTGTGGGTGTTCAGGAATTTGTCCATTTCTTCCAGGTTGTCCAATTTGTTGGCATATAATTTTTCATAGTATTCCCTGATAATTGTTTGTATCTCTGAGGGATGGTTGTAATCATTCCATTTTCATTCATGATTTTATCTATTTGGGTCATCTCCCTTTTCTTTTTGAGAAGCCTGGCTAGAGGTTTGTCAATTTTGTTTATTTTTTCAAAAACCAACTCTTGGTTTCGTTGATCTGCTCTACAGTTTTTTTAGATTCTATATTGTTTATTTCTGCTCTGATCTTTATTATTTCTCTTCTTCTGCTGGTTTAGGCTGCCTTTGCTGTTCTGCTTCTATTTCCTTTAGGTGTGCTGTTAGATTTTGTATTTGGGATTTTTCTTGTTTCTTGAGATAGGCCTGGATTGCAATGTATTTTCCTCTCAGGACTGCCTTCGCTGCGTCCCAAAGCGTTTGGATTGTTGTATTTTCATTTTCGTTTGTTTCCATATATTTTTTAATTTCTTCTCTAATTGCCTGGTTGACCCCTCATTCGTTAGTAGGGTAATGCTTTTGGAGGTTTTCCAGACTTTTTCCTGTGGTTGATTTCAAGCTTCATAGCATTGTGGTCTGAAAGTATGCATGGTATAATTTCAATTCTTGTAAACTTATGAAGGGCTGTTTTGTGACCCAGTATATGATCTATCTTGGAGAATGTTCCATGTGCACTGGAGAAGAAAGTATATTCTGTTGCTTTGGGATGCAGAGTTCTAAATATATCTGTCAAGTCCATCTGATCCAATGTCTCATTCAGGGCCCTTGTTTCTTTATTGACCGTGTGTCTAGATGATCTATCCATTTCTGTAAGTGGGGTGTTAAAGTCCCCAGCATTACCACATTCTTATCAATAAGGTTGCTTCTGTTTATGAGTAATTGTTTTATATACTTGGGGGCTCCGGTATTCGGCGCATAGACATTTATAATTGTTAGCTCTTCCTGATGGATAGACCCTGTAACTATTATATAATGTCCTTCTTCATCTCTTGTTACAGCCTTTACTTTAAAGTCTAGTTTGTCTGATATAAGTATGGCTACTCCAGCTTTCTTTTGGCTTCCAGTAGCATGATAAATAGTTCTCCATCCCCTCACTCTGAATCTAAAGGTGTCCTCAGGTCTAAAATGAGTCTCTTGTAGACAGCAAATAGATGGGTCTTGTTTTTTTATCCATTCTGATACCCTATGTCTTTGGTTGGCGCATTTATCCATTTACATTCAGTGTTATTATAGAAAGATACGGGTTTAGAGTCATTGTGATGTCTGTATGTTTTATGCTTGTAGTGATGTCTCTGGTACTTTGTCTCACAGGGTCCCCCTTAGGATCTCTTGTAGGGCTGGTTTAGTGGTGACAAATTCCTTCAGTTTTTGTTTGTTTGGGAAGACCTTTATCTCTCCTTCTATTCTAAATGACCGACTTGCTGGATAAAGGATTCTCGGCTGCATATTTTTTCTGTCTAGCACACTGAAAATCTCGTGCCAATTCTTTCTGGCCTGCCAAGTTTCAAAAGAGAGATCAGTCACGAGTCTTATAGGTCTCCCTTTATATGTGAGGGCACGTTTACCCCTTGCTGCTTTCAGAATTTTCTCTTTATCCTTGTATTTGCCAGTTTCACTATGATGTCGTGCAGAAGATCGATTCAAGTTACGTCTGAAGGGAGTTCTCTGTGCCTCTTGGATTTCAATGCCTTTTTCCTTCCCCAGTTCAGGGAAGTTCTCAGCTATTATTTCTTCAGTACCCCTTCAGCACCTTTCCCTCTCTCTTCCTCCTCTGGGATACCAATTATGCGTATATTATTTCTTTTTAGTGTATCACTTAGTTCTCTAATTTTCCCCTCATACTCCTGGATTTTTTTATCTCTCTTTTTCTCAGCTTCCTCTTTTCCATAACTTTATCTTCTAGTTCACCTATTCTCTCCTCTGCCTCTTCCATCCGAGCCGTGGTGGTTTGCATTTTGTTTTGCATTTCCTTTAAAGCGTTTTTCAGCTCCTCATGACTGTTCCTTAGTCCCTTGATCTCTGTAGCAAGAGATTCTCTGCTGTCCTGTATACTGTTTTCCAGCCCAGCGATTAATTTTATGACTATTATTCTAAATTCACTTTCTGTTATATTATTTAAATCCTTTTTGATCAGCTCATTAGCTGTTGTTATTTCCTGGAGATTCTTCTGAGGGGAATTCTTCTGCTTGGTCATTTTGGATAGTCCCTGGGGTGGTGAGGACCTGCAGGGCACTTCCCCTGTGCTGTGGTGTATAACTGGAGTTGGTGGGCAGGCCACAGTCAGTCCTGATGTCTGCCCCCAGCCTACCGCTGGGGCCACAGTCAGACTGGTGGTGCCTTCTCTTCCCCTCTCCTAGGGGCGGGATTCTCTGTGGGTGGTGTGGCCCGTCTGGGCTACTTGCACACTGCCAGGCTTGTGGTGCTGGGGATCTGGCGTATTAGCTGGGGTGGGTAGGCAAGGTGCACGGCGGCGGCGGGGGGGGGGAAAGGCTTAGCTCGCTTCTCCTTAGGTGATCCACTTCAGGAGGGGCCCTGTGGCAGCCGGAGGGAGTCAGATCCGCTGCCGGAGGTTTGGCTCCGCAGAAGCACAGAGTTGGGTGTTTGCGTGGAGCGAGCAATTTCCCTGGCAGGAACCGGTTCCCTTTGGGATTTTGGCTGGGGGATGGGCGGGGAGATGGCGCTGGTGAGCGCCTTTGTTCCCCGCCAAACTGAGCTCTGTGTCGTCCGGGGGGCTCCGCAGCTCACCCTCCCTTTGTCCTCCAGCCTTCCCGCTTTCCGAGCAGAGCTGTTAACTTATGACCTCCCAGACGCTAAGTCGCGCTTGCTGTCGGAACACAGTCCGTCAGGCCCCTCCGCTTTTGCAAGCCGGACTCGGGGCTCTGCTTGGCTGGCGAGCCGCCCCTCCGCCCCGGCTCCCTCCTGCCAGTCCGTGGAGCGCGCACCGCCTCGCTGCCCTTCCTACCCTCATCCGTGTGCCTCGTCTGCACTTGGGTCCGGTGACTCCGTTCTGCTAATCCTCTGGCGGTTTTCTGGGTTATTTAGGCAGGTGTAGGTGGAATCTAAGTGATCAGCAGGACGCGTGGTGAGCCCAGCGTCCTCCTACGCCGCCATCTTCCTGGGAAGATATTTTTTAGATGCTCTCCATAATGTGGATGGACTTCATCTAATCAGTTGGAAGGTTTAAGAGAAAAAGACTGACCTCCGCACAAGAAAGGATTCTGTCTGCTGACTGCCTTCAAATCAAGCATCCCTTCTTCCCTGGGTGCCCAGCTAGTTTTGCATTTCTTTTATTAAAATTATTCCTAAATGTTGTGTTCTTTTTGATGCTATTTTATTTTTTTTTTTAATTTTTTTTTTAAATATTTTTTTTTCAACGTTTTTTATTTATTTTTGGGACAGAGAGAGACAGAGCATGAACGGGGGAGGGGCAGAGAGAGAGGGAGACACAGAATCGGAAACAGGCTCCAGGCTCCGAGCCATCAGCCCAGAGCCTGACGCGGGGCTCGAACTCACGGACCGCGAGATCGTGACCTGGCTGAAGTCGGACGCCCAACCGACTGCGCCACCCAGGCGCCCCTTGATGCTATTTTAAATGGAATTGTTTTCTTAATTTCATTTTCATATTGGTCATTGAAAATGTATAGAAAGACAATTGATTCTTATATATTGTCTTCTATTTTGCAGCCCTGCTTAACTCATTTATTAATTTTACAGTTTTTCAAAAATGGATACTTTTGGGAGGTACCTGGGTGGCTCAGTTGGTGACGTGTTGGACTCTTGATCTCAGCTCAGGTCTACTTAAAAAAATTGGTTCTTGTATATGCTAACTAATTTGGATGTAAATTAAAAAATAAATTAATTTAAAAAATGGGTTCTTTTGGGGCGTCTGGCTCACTCACTCAGTAGAGCATGTGACTCTTGATCACAGGGTTGTGAGTTTAAGCCACCCATGTTGGGTGTGGAGCCTACTCAAAAAAATGGATTCTTTAGGATTTTCTACATACCAGATGATGTCTTGTGTGAATAGAGATAGTTTTACCTCATCCTTCCCAATCTAGATATCTTTTATTTCATTTCTCGACTAGGTGTCCTGGTTAGAAACTCCAGTAAAAATTTTGAATAGAAGTGGTGAGAGCAGACATTCTTGTCTTGTTACTAGTCTTAGAGGGAAACACCCATCTCTTACCATTAAGTAGGATGTTAGCTATAGGTGTTTTGTAGATGCTTTTATATCAGACTGATGGTTCCCTTCTATTCCTAGTTTGAGTATTACTGATATGAAAAGGTGCTGGAGTTTCTCAGATGTTTTATCTGCATCTATTGAGATGATCCGTGTGTTTTTTGTTTTTAATTCTGTTCACATGGTATATTATATTCATTGATTTTTTTTCCAAGTTAATATACCCTCATATTCATGGGATAAATCCCAGCTAGTCATGGTGTATAATTCTTTCTATATGTTGATGGATTTGGTTTGCTAGTATTTTGTTGAAGATTTTTGAGTTTGTATTCTTAAGAGATACTGGTAGGTAGCTTTTTTCACATCATGTCGTCGTCTGATTTTAGCACCAGTGTAACAAGGGACTCATAGAATGAGTTGGAAATGTTCCCCTTCTTTTTTGGGGGAAAATTTTTCAAGAATCAACATTAATTCTTTAAGTATTTGGCAAATTTACCTGTAAAGTCACCTGGTCCTGGGCTTTTTCTTTGTTGGGAAGTGTTTGATTACTGATTCAGTTTCTTGTTAAAAGTCTACTCATTTTTGTTTGTTGTTGAATCAGTTTTGCTCATTTGTGTTCCCTAGCAATGTATCCATTTCATTCGTTATCTAATTTATTGGCCTGCAATTTTTTTTATAATTGTTTATAATTGTTTTTATTTCTATAATGTCTATTAGCTTCATAATTGTTTTTATCTCCGCAATGTCTCTTAGCTTGGGCTGTTATAGCAAAGTACCATAGACTGGGTGGCGTATACACAACAGACATTTATTTCTCACAGTTCTTGAGGCTAGAAGTCTGAGATAAGGAGGCCAAACATAGTTGAATTCTGGAGAGGCCCTCTTCTTGGTTGTAGACTGCTGTCTTCTCATGGTGATCTCACATGGCAGAAGTGGGCAGGGAAGCTCTCTGAGGTCTCTTTTATAGGGACACTAATTCCCTCATGAGAGCTCCCAATGACCCCACCTCCAAATATCATCATGTTGGGGATTAGGTTTCTGAATAGGAATTTGGAGGGGAACACAAACATTTAGTCTCTAGCAGCTACCTTTTTTATTTCTGATTCTAGTAATTTGAGTCTTATGTCTTTTTTTCTTGATCAGTCTAGCTAAAGGTTTGTCAATTTTGTTGATCTTGTCAGAGAACCAAATCTTGGTTTCATTGATTTTTCTTTATTGTTTTTCTATTTTCTATTTTACCTTTGATCTAATCTTTATTATTTTTTTAACCTCTGTTTGCTTTAGTTTTAGTTTGCTCTTCTTTTCCCAGTGCCTTGAGGTGGAAGGTTAGCTTATTGATCTGAGATCTTTCTTTCTTTTTTTTTTTTTTTAAGGCATTTATAGCTATAAAATCCTGTTAAGCACTGTTTTTACTGGATCCTGTAAGGTTTGGTATTTGTGTTATCATTTTCATTTATCTCAAAGTACTTTCAAATTTCCCTTATGATTTCTTATTTAACCTATTGATTATTTAGGAGTGTGGTGTTTAATTGTACGTGTTTGTGAACATACCAAATTTCCTTCTGTTACTGATTTACAGTTTTGTTCTATTGTGGTTGAAGAACATACTTTGTATGATTTCTGTCCTCCTAAAGGTACTGAGACTTGTTTTATGGCCTACCAAATGGTTTACTGTGGAGAGCTTTCCATGTGCACTTGAGAAGATGTGTATCTTGCTGTTCTTGGGAGGCATGTTCTATATATGTCCATTAGGTATAGATATTTTATAGTGTTATTCAGTTCTTCTATTTCCTTGTTAATATTTTGTCTTGTTGTTGTATCCATTATTGAATATGGCTTTTTGCTCTCTAAGTATTATTGTAGAATCGATTGTTTATTAATTTCTGTCAGATTTTGCTTCATATAATTTGGTGCTCTATAATTGAATGTGTAGGTTTATACTTGTATATAATCCTGATGGATTGTCCCTTTTATCATTGTAAAATATCCCTCTTTATCTCTAAAAGCACTTTTTTGTTTTAAAGTGCATTTTGTTTGATATTAGTATAGCCATTCCAGCTTTCTTACTATTGCTGTCTGCAGGATAGATTTTTCCCCATCCTTTTACTTTCAATCTATTTATATCTATTTTTAAGTAAAAAAATTTTTATGTTTTATTTTTTTACATTTGAGAGAGAGAGAGAGACAGGGACAGAGTGCGAGCAGGGGAGGGGCATAAAGACAGAGACAGAATCTGAAACAGACTGCAGGCTCGGAGCTGTCAGCACAGAGCCTGATGCGGACCTCGAACTCATGAGCAGCGAGATCATGACCTGAGCCAAAGTTGGTTGCTTAGCTGCCACCCAGGCGCCCCGTCTGTTTATATATTTGAATAAGGTGTGTCCTGTAGATGGCATACAGGTAGAGCTTGATTTTTATCCATTTTGATAAACTCTGCCTTTTAATTACGTTGTCACTAATATAATTTTGTTTATACTATTTTTCCTTTTTTGTTTTCTATATGTCCCATGCCTTTTTGTTACTCTTTCTCATGTACTGCTTTCTTTTGCTTTAAGTGAATATTTTCTAACGTACAATTTTAATTTCTTTAACTTTTCCATTATAGTTTTGAATTATTTCCTTTGTTTTCCTTCATGGTCCCTTAGGCTTACCATATACATCTTATCAAATTTGCTTCAGATTTATGCTAATTTAGTTCCAGTGAGACACAGAAAGGTTACTCCTGTGTACCTCTGTTCCCTTTTTCCTCTTTTTGTGATGTTATTGATACGTGTATTATATGTTAAAGCACATAACATAGTGCTATAATTACTACTTCATACATTTTAATATTTTAAAGAAACAGGAGCAAAGGAACATGTATATATGTTTAGCTTTTGTTATTGACCTATTTCCATTTCTGGTTTCTTCATTTATTTCTGTTTATCCCATTACCATGTAGTACAGCTCTGATCCCTACCACCTCCCCTGCGTTATTGGCAAACCTATTACATTTCTATATATTGTAGCCCTTCAGTGCAATTATACATATTTTTTAATTGTTTTTTTAAGTTGGTCAGAGACAAAAGAAAGAAATATGCATTTATACTGTCTTTTATAATGACATATAATTAACTTTACAAGTAGTTTTTGCTTTTTTTTTTGCTTTTTTATTTGAAATACTGTCTGGGTCACTTGCTTTCAGCCTAGTATCTTATAAGGTAGTCTGCTAAGCAACAAATTCTCTCATATGTGTTGATCAAGGAATGTCTTTATTTCACATTTATTATTCAGAGATAGCTTTGAGGGATATAGGATTCTTGGTTGATAGTTTTTTTTATTATTTTTGGCACTTTGAATATGTTTCTCTCCTGCCTTCTGTCCTCCTTGTTTCTGATGACAAGTCCTATTCATTTTATTGGGATTTCTTTATAAATGACTCTGTTGTTGCTTTCATGATTTTCTCCATGTCTTTGGCTTTCAGCATTTTTATTATAATGTATCTTTCTGTGGATCTGGTTGCTTTTATTGTATTTGAAATTCATTGAGCTGTTTAGATGTATAAAGTTTTTCATCACATTTGAAAATATTCAGCAATTATCTTGAATATTTTTTCTGCACCTTAATCTCTTCCCTTCTGGCACTTCTGTTACATGCACATTGTGTACTTTGCAGGTCCCATATTCTCTGAAGCTATTTTTTTAATGTAATCTTTATACCCAATGTGGGGCTCAAACTCACAATCCTGGGATTGAATCACATGCTCTACCAAGCTAGCCAGGCACCCCCACTGCAGCTTTTATTTTCTTTTTTCCTCTGTGTTTATTTGATTTTTGATTACATAATATCTATTTTCATACTTGCTATTTCTTTCTTTTCTTCTTTTCTTTCTTTTCTTTTCTTTTCTTTTGTTTCTTTCTCTTTCCTTCTTTTCTTTCTTGCTCTTTCTCTTTCCTTCTTTTCTTTCTTTCTTTTTCTTTCTTTCTTTCTTTGTTGGCAATTCAAATAGTAAATTTTTCTTTTAAGTTATGATACTTTAGGCTTCCGAATTTCCATTTGGTTCTTTTTTATAGTTTTAACCTTTTTTAAAAAAGTTTTTATTTATTATTTTGAGGGACAGACAGCACGAGCTGGGGAGGGGCAAGAGAGAAGGAGAGAGAGAGAATCCCAAGCAGGCTCCACACTGTCAGCACAGAGCCCCACGTGGGGCTTAAACTCACCAACTGTGAGATAATGACCTGAGCCGAAATTAAGAGTCTGAAGTTAATTTAACCGAGTGAGCTACCCAGGCGACTCTATAGTTTCTGTCCTCTTATTGATGGTCCCTACTTAATGAGACATTGTCACCATACCTTTACTTATTTAAGAATATTTTATACTGCTTTGAATATGTTTCTCTTGGCCACTTTGAAATCTTTGTCCATTAAATATGTCTGTCCACTCTCAGCCAATTCTGTTGCCCCCCATATATGGGTCAGACTTTGCTGTTTCTTGCATGTCTTGTAATTTTTTGTTGGAAATGGGACATTTAGGTAACATGTTGTAGCAACTTGGTTATAGGTCCACATTCCATCCCACCTGTGTGTATGTGGGGTGTTTGTTATACTTCTTTGTTTCTGGTAACTGGATCATTTATTTTAACTGGATCATTTTTAATGAAATGTATTTCGTCTCTATTGTATGCACTTCTGATAGGCACTTCTTGGAGGACACAGCATTGGGCATGTGCACAGTCACCTTAGAATGATAGTTGTTTGGCAGGGCTCTCTTTGTCTCTTTCCCTGAGCACGCCCACCTATTAAGCGCCACTAATTGCTGGCTGATTGTTCTATTATTTTCAACAATGTCCTGGAAAATAAATTGCCACACAGACTGATTCAATTAAAATCAGATCCTTTGTGAGGACAGTTTTTTGTTTTTTTTAACTCTTTTTTCTAGTCTTGTCCCTTCAACCTTTTCTCTTTCCTTCCTCCCTTCTTCCCTCTGTTTTTGCCTCCTTCCTCCTTCTAATTTTTTCCTCCAGCTTTACTGAGATATAATTGACATATAACAGTGTGAGTTTAAGGTGTACAACATGATGAATTGATATATGTGTATTTATTAGAAATTGTAACTACAGCAGGGTTCGTTAACACTTCTATCACTTCAAATTACCATATTTTGGTGTGTGAGAACATTTAAGATTTATTCGCTTAGCAACTTTCAAATATATGTAGTATTGTTCACTATAGTCATCATGCTGTACATTAGATCTCCAGAACTTATTCATCTTAAAATTGGAAGTTTGTACCCTTCAACCAACATTCCCATTTCTCCCACTGCTAGGACCCTGGCAAGAACCATTCTACTCTGTTGTATAAGTTTGGCTTTTTAGATTTCACATATAAGTGATATCATTCAGTATTTGTCTTTCTCTGACTTACTTCAATTGCATAATGCTTTCAAGGTCCAAATGTTGTTGCAAATGGCAGGCCTTTCCCTTTCTGATAGCTGAATAATATTCCATCGTGTGTGTCTGTGTGTCACATCTTACTCCGTTCATCCTTAGACATGTAGGCAGTTTCAATGTTGTGATTATTGTGAATAATGGTGCAATGAACATGGGAGTCCAGATATCTGAGATCCTAATTTCATTTCCTTTGGATATGTACCCAGAATGAGATTGCTGTCATGTGGTAGTTCTATTTTTAATTTTTTGAACAACCTCTGTATTTATTCCATAGTGTCTGTACCAATTTATTACATTCCTACCAACAGTGCATGAAGGTTCTATTTTCTCCACATTCCTACTAACACTTATTATCTCCTGTCTTTTTGATAATAGCCATTCTAACAGGTGGTTTTCATTTGCATTTCCCTGATGACTAGTGATGTTGAGCCCCTTTTCATGTGCCTATTGGTCATTTGTATATCTTCTTTGGCAAAATGTCTATTCAGTTCCTTTGGTCATTTTTAACTGGATTTTTAAGTTCCTTTTTGCTATTGGGTCCTTATGGAGGAGTTCCTTATATGAGTTCCTTATAGGAGTTCCTTATATGTTTTGTATATTAATGCCTTGTCAGATAGATGGTTAGATAGATAGATATTTCAACTATTTCATAGGTTGCCTTTTCATTTTACTGATTGATTATTATAGTATTATTTTTTTTTTGCAGTGCAGGGCTTTTAGTTTAAATCCTGCTGATGATTTTTTTGCTTTTGTTGCCTGTGCTTTTGGCATCACATCCAAAAAATCATTGCCAAGACTAATGTTAAGGAGCTTTCTCCTATGTCTTTTCTAGGGGTTATAATGTTTCAGGTGTTATATTTATGTCCTTAAAATATTTTGAGTTTGGGGTGCCTGAATTGATCAGTTAGTTGAGTATCCAGTTCTTGGTTTCGGCTCAGGTCATGATCTTGCAGTTCATGAGATGGAGCCCCATCTCTCTCTCCCTCCCTCTCTGCCCTCCCCCACTCATGCTACCTCTCTCTCAAATAAATAAACTAAAAAAATATTTTGAGTTAATTTTTGTTAGTGGTATAAGACTGGAGCTCATTCTTTTGCATGTGATATCCAGTTTTCCAAACACCATTTGTTAAAGAGACTATCATTTTCCCCTTGTCTATTCTTGGCTCCCTTGTCACATATTTGTTAACCATATATGAGTGGGTTTATTTTGGGGCTTTTAACTGTGTTCCATTGGTGTATGTGCCTGTTTTTATGCCAGTACCATACTATTTTGATTACTATAGCTTTGTAATATAGTTTGGAATCAGGAATGTGATGTCTCCAGCTTTGTTCTTTCTCAAGATTACTTTGGCTATTCAGGGTATTTTGTGGTTCCATATGAGTTTTAGGACTGTTGTTCTACTTCTGTGAAAAATGGCATTGGAATATTGGTAGAGATTGCATTGAATCTACAAATGACTTTGGGTAGTATGGAAATTTTAATAATATCCTTCCAAGGGGCACTTGGGTGGCTCAGTCAACTGGTTGAGCGTCTGACTTTGGCTCAGGTCATGATCTCGCGGTCTGTGATTTCAAGCCCTGCGTCGGGCTCTGTGCTGACAGCTCAGAGCCTGGAGCCCGCTTTGGATTCTGTGTCTTCCTCTCTCTGCCCCTCCCCTCATGCTCTGTCTCTCTCCTCTGTCAAAAAAAATAAACAATAAAAATTAAAAAAATAATATCCTTCCAACTATGAACATGGGATATCTTTCCAATTATTTACACTTTCTTCAATTTCTTAAATCAATGTCTTACTGTTTTCACAGTATAAATCTTCACTTCTTTGGTTAAATTTATTCCTAAGTTTCTTGTTCTTTTGATAATATAAATGTGATTTTTTAAAATTTCTTTTTCAGACAGTTCATTATTAGTGTAGAGAAACTTGAGGAAAAGGAAGGTCTATTGTATTACCAAAGTTTTTACTCTTCCCATTATACTTTATTCTTCCTAATGTTTCAAGATTCCTTCTCTTATTATTTACTTCCTGTTTCATTATTGCCTTTAGCCATTCTTTTAGGGTAGGTCTTCTGGTGACAAATTCTCTTAATTTCCCTTCATCTAAGATTCTTGATTTCTCCTTTTCCATAAAGAATATTTTCACTGCATATGGAATTCTGGGTTGATATTTCTTTGCTTAGCATTTAAAAATAGTGTGCATTGGAAACCAATTTGTCAATAAATTTCATATATAAAAAAAAATAAAAAAAAATAAAATAGTGTGCCACTTCCTTCTGGCCTCAAGGTAGAGTCACAAGTAGGAGTTGTGTAGAGAAGGTTGTACTTCCCTGAACTTGTATTGGAAATCTGCTGTAATTTGCATTAGTTTCCCCTGGAAATAAAGTGTCATCTCTTGCTACTTTCTAGATTTTCTTTGCTTCTAATTTTCAGCAGTTTGATTATAATGTATTGTGACATGAATTTCTTTGGGTCTATCCTGTTTAAGGTTTGCTCACCTTCTTGCATTTGTAGGTTTGTCTTTTGGCAAATTTGGGGGATTTTCAGCCATTATTTATTTTTACTTATTTGTTTGTTTGTTTTATAGTTAGCTTTATACCTAACATGTGGCTTGAACTCATGACCCCAAGATCAAGAGTCGCATACTCTACCGACTCAGCCAGCCAGGGACCCCTCAGCCATTATTTCTTTGAGTACTACTTTAGTGTCATTCTTTCTTATAACCTGATAGGAATCTGATGGCATGGATGTTAGATCTTTTGTTACAGAACGTCAGGTCCCTAAGTGTCTTTTTTCCATCTATTTTTTTCTGTTTTTCAGAAAGAGTAATTTCTCTTCTTTCTTCCTTCTTTTTTTTCTTTCTTTCTCTTCTTTATTTCTTTCCTTCTTTCCTTTCTTCTTCTTCTTCCTCTTCCTCTTCCTCTTCATTTCTAGTTGGTTTTAATAAATGGCAGTACCATATCACATACTACACCAGTTCAGGGTGAGAATTTTTAATAAACCTTTTCTAATATTAAAACAGCTTCCTTTCATACCATTCTAAGTTCTACCCAAATTGAAGGAAGAGTAGCTGGATGGGCCCTAAGTTTCCTGGGGAAATCCACGTTGACATGTTCTCTCTTTGTAAGGTGATAAAACAGGAAGAACAAGTTCTAGCCCCCAAAGAAAGGACTAAGAAGCAATAAATATGTTGCTCCATCCTTATGAGGCCTGCCTGAGCTTAAAAAGGAACTATACCCTTAACACACAAGTGTTTTTCATCATGACAGTGGCTCCTATTGTTTCTTGCAGCAGAGAGCCCTGGGCTGCTCCTTGAGCCTCTACCCTCTCTCTAACACCAGCAGTAGTGAGCTAGGGCATGGATGGCCTCAGTCATCTTGTTCATGTCATACTTCTTGATCATAGTGCCCTGGTTGTGAAAAGCCTCCAGCAGCTCATGCAATGACCTCTCTGGCATCAGCATCCTCCAGTGCTTCTCCGTGCACTCAGTAATCATCCACTTCATGGCCAGGAAGTGGCGACGCCAGTCAGCCAGTAGCACGGGGACCTGGTAGAGATGGCCACCTCTGAGGATGGGTACCAGCCCAATCACAGGCTCACAGTTTTCCAGTGCTTGGTGGAAGATGGTGTAGGGGTTGCGTTTGATGGCTGCCTGTTCTGCAGAAGCATGGTACTTCTCAAAATGCTTCCTTTCACAGCTTCCAGAGTCTGCATCATGAAGGATGTGGCCAGTACTTTGTTTCTGCTGCCTTTCATCATCATGTTGGAGGATTTGCTGATCACTGGGTCTTCAAACACAGAGCTTGTTTTCATCGCTGGGGCAGCTTTGATAAGCTGAGTCTTCCTGAGTTCCTGCTCATACTTCTCAGAGTGGGCAATTTCTACTGTCCTATGTTACATCTACTCATTCTTTCTCTTATCAACTCTGTTCTGTGGTTGGCCCCTTCTAGCAATTTTTCATTTTGGTTTATATTTCAGTTCTAAAATTTGATTTTTATGTCTTTTATTTCTTTGCTTGGACATTATATTTATTTGATGGGAACTCTGGGACTTTCTATATTTTCATTTTCTTCAAGCTTTTACATAATTTTTCATAGAAGCACCATGATGACTAAAATCCTGTCACATAATTCTGTTATTTGTAACTTTTTGTTTTCATCTGATGATTTTCTTTTCCTCATTCATATTGAGATTTTCCTGATTCTTAGTATGATGAATGATTATTTTTAGTGTGTCCTGGCAATTGGGGCTATTATGTTACGAGACTGTGGATCTTATTAAACATTCATAGGACTCTGTAGTCACCACACAAGAATTGGAAGTGGTATATTGCTTCATTACTGCAAATTAGGGATGCAAGTCCATGTTTTCTACTAGGCCACCTTTGACATTCCATGGGGAAGAGCCTCTTGTTATTTTGGGGCAGAGACAAAATTTCAAGTCTTTACTAGGCCTCTGCTGATATCATCTTGGTTGGGAGGAGAAAGAATGCCTCATTACTGCACCTGACATGGCCTCCACTATCACCATGGAATGGGGGCCTCCTTACCACTGGGTCAAAATGAAAGTTCTGGCTATCTACTCTGCCTTTTTTGCACCACCCTGATATAGGGGAAGAGATGACTAGTTATGGCTTTGTAAAGGTAGAAGTCTAGGTTTCCTACCTGTCTTATTCTGTCATGGGTTGAGGTGCAACCACAATTTTTATCCCATAGTGTTTGGCTGGAGTAAGGTGGTTATTGTCTAAAAGTTTTCTGTCTTACTGGACTGCCTTTATCCTGGTCCTTTGGCTAGAGAGAACAAGTTTTACTTAAAGCATGTTTAGACTGCATTCATGGGTGTGTCCTGGTTACAAGCTTCTAATGTACCCAATCCAGGATATTAGGCAAAAGGGAAATCCAGGGAATTTAACACTATGCCATACCTTGAGTCTCAAGGTCCTTACCTGGTCTTTCTTCTCTCCACCTTTCAGAGTCACCTTATGTGTTTATATAATATTCAGGTTGTTAATTATACTTAGTGAAAGGAATATGGAGAAGTACATTTCCTCTTCCATCTTATCATAGAACCAGAAGTCCAGGGAATACTTAGATATAGCCATTTTAGGTACTGGCGATAGTTTGATGCAGCTATTTATATAACATTAGAACAGTCATGTTAAAACACAAGAATACTTTTATTGCTAGGTAATAAATATTCTTGTTACTAGGTAATAGTCATTCCTGCCTCTCACTTCATCTATCCCTGACCTCCTTGGAAGTGGGAGCTCCTTTATCTCTTTGAAGGAAAGCGGAACTTCCTAGGATTAATGGACTCTCTAATGCTGGTAGGAGGTTGCAGAAGAGGCTTTGTGTTGGATCTCAACCCCTGACTCCTCCTGAGGTCGTACCCATTAATGGATTTATGATTACCTCTGGAGAAAAGATATGGCACTTTATACCAAGGGAAATAAAAACAGAAATTAGAAGCCTATAGCATCTGAGTTATCCTTGCAACAAATGAAGACTTAGCTCTTGTACTTTATCCTAAAGTAGTTTTTGTTAGAGTGGAAATAGATACAGTGATTAGCTTTGAGGTCAATAATAGTAAACTGTAGTCCAAGGCTACAAAAGTTACTGAAATGTAACTGGCAGACTTTGACCACAGCAAGGTAACCTAGGGGTATATGGTTTGCTACTTTCCTGGAAATGCAATCACTTTTTTTTATTGTTCATAGAATTTTCTCCCCTTCTTTTTCAACATGAAATGATGGCTTTTCCATGAGCATCTTAACTCCTGTTGCTCAGGATTCTCTGTTGCAAAAGGGACAGAAAAGTAGGGATGGGACTACCTACAATTGTACATATTAACTGAGCCTATTGAGTAAATATTGATATATTAAGACATAGAATCCATATCCCCTTTATTTTTTAACTTTTTAAAGTAAACTCTACACCCGATGTGGGATCAAACTCACAACCCCAAGATCAAGAGTCGCTTACTCTACCAATTGCCTCATCCAGGTGCCCCAGTCTATAACCCTTTTGGATAATACTGTCAAAGGAATCAGACTATATGACTTCAACTGCTGGCTTCTCTGTTTACTACCTGTGAGCCTTTGGCAAGTTATCTAACCTTTCAGAGTCCTGGTTTCTTCAGTGGTAAAGTAAATATCGTAGCACCTGCCTTTTAGAGTTACTCTGAGATTTAGATACAAAAGAACTGTAACACTTAGAAAACCTAGTCCATTGTAAACATTCAACACATATTAGCTAAAATAATAATCATTTTTGAGGAGAATATTTCTGGTTGTGTGGATGGTCCTAACTGCTGACAATATTTAATTTCTTCTTCTTCTTCTTCTTCTTTTTTTTTTTTTTTTTTTTCCCTTTCTGACTTCTAAGTAAAGTGTGGAGTTGGGTAGTCCTTGAGCTTTCAGGGACTTCATAGTAGTACAAGTGCCTCAAGTAAATTTTTGGGTCATTTTATTGTGAGAACTCATGGGATTATAAGATATTTATCCAGAAGTTCTGATCATTTGACAATTGTGGGTAGTAATTTTAGAAATCTAAACCAGCACTTAAAAAAAATCAGACAAATTAACTTTTTTTATTAGTAACATTTCATTTTTTAAAAACATTTATTTATTTTGAGACAGAGAGAGACAGAGCATGAATGGAGGAGGGTCAGAGAGAGAGGGAGACGCAGAATCTGAAACAGGCTCCAGGCTCTGAGCTGTCAGCACAGAGCCCGCGGGCTTGAACTCACGGACCAGGAGATCATGACCTGAGCCAAAGTTGGATGCTCACCCGACTGAGCCACCCAGGCACCCCAGTAACTTGTTTCATTTTTTAAAAATATAATTTACTGTCAAATTGGCTAACATACAGTGTGTAAAGTATGCTCTTGGTTTTTGGGGTAGATTCCCATGGTTCATTGCTTATATACAACACCCAGTGCTCATCCCAACAAGTGACAAATTAACTTTGAAAATGTGGCTGAAATGAAGTGGTCATTCCCCTCTCATTTCAGTGTGGTCTGGGACTCTTGTGAGAATAGACTGAGAACAAACTCTCATATCTTAGGCTAATATGCCTATACTTAACACTCAGGCATTTAAATAAAAATTTGAAAAGAAAAACAAAACAAAACAAAAACAGTCAGGCAATGTCTTACTATTCAGGATCTCCCTTCAGGGAATACGGATATGTGTTTACTGTTACCAATAAGTTACTATTAATAAATAGTTCTAGAGTGACTTTTTATCTTTTTAAGTTTATGTCCAAATAAAGTATTAGTAGTTTGACCTTTTTTAGCCTCCTAACGGATTATGATATTTGGTTATCTGAAGAATAATGCCAAAAGATAGTATTTAGCTACAGTTAGAAAAAATCATTTATCTTAAATTTCTAGGAGAATACATAATAATCTATATGTTTAAAAAGTTGGAGTGGGGAGAGATGGAACAGATCAGAGAAAAATGTTGTAGTTTGCTAAATTTTAACTTGAAACCTAGTTGTTTCTCATGCCAAATTAAAAAAAATATATATATATTTAATTTTAGAGAGAGACAGAGAGCGAGCATGAGTGGGGGGGGGCAGAGAGAGAGAGAGAGAGAGAGAGAGAGAGAGAGAGAGAGAGGGAGGGAGAGAGGGAGAGAGAGAATCCCAAGCATGGAGTCCGATGCAGGGCTCAATCCTATAACTCTAGGATCATGACCTGAGTGAAAATCAAGAATCAGACGCTCTACTGACTGAGCCACCCAGGTGTTCCTCTTATGCTGAATTGTTAGTCACTGATTAACATCTAAGGATTGTATAAAGTGTTTCCTTTTAGTTATTAATTCACTAAAATTTACTGAATGCCTACAATGTGTCAGGTATTTTGCTATGCTCTGGCTGTAAATTGAAAATAAGATGGACGAGGCTTCTGTCCTCATAGCACTTCAATTTAGTGAGAAGACAAACAAGATTAAAAGGCAAACAAATAAATGAGGAAGGTTAATTCCAGGATAAGTGTTCCGAAATAAACAGTATGCTGTGATAAAGAATAAATAGGGGGGACCTGTTAGTAGGATTTGGGAAGGCCTCCATGAAAGAGAAACTATTAAACTGAGATTTGAGGATAAGAATAAGCCAGTTATTTAATGATTTGAGAGAAAGGGGTTCTAGGAATTGAAATGCATGGCAGGAAGGAATTTTGTATATTCTTACAATGGAGATATCATAATACTTGAGTAAAGAGGATACTGATAATGTTAATTCTTCTTTAAATGTTTGGTAGACTTTACTAGTGAAGACATCTGGTCCTGGACTTTCTTTATTGAGAGGTTTTTGATTGTTGGTTTGATCTTATCACAGGTCTATTCAGATGTTCTATTTCATATTAAGTCAGTCTGGTAGTTTGGTGATTTATTGATGTAAAATCGCTCATAGTATTCATTTATAATTTATTTTATTTCTCTAAGGTTTGGAATAATATTGCCTCTAGTATTTCTGATTTTCATTATTTAGATTTTCTCAGTCTAGGTAAAGTTTTGTCAATTTTGTTGATCTGTTAAACCAACTTTTGGTTTTATGATCCTCTGATTTTCTGTTCTGTATTTCATTAATCTGTGTTCCTTATTATTTCTTCTGCTAGCTTTGGATTCAGTTTTTTTTCTTTTTCTAATTCCTTAATGCATAAAGTTAGGTTATTGGTTTGAGAGATATCTCCTGTTTTAATGGATACATTTAGAGGAATGCATTTTCTCTGAAGACTGCTTTCACAGCTTCCTATAAGTTTGGGTATGCTGTGTTATCATTTTCATTGTATCAAAGTATTTTCTGATTTCTTTTATAATCTTTTTCTTTACTCATTGATTGTTTAAGAGTGTGTTGTTTAATTTCCACATTCCACATTTGTGAATTTTCCAGTTTTCCTTGTTATTGATTTCTAGAGTTATTTATATCAGAGAAGATAGTTTGTGTGACTTCTATCTTTTAAATTTATTGAGACTTGTTTTGTAACCTAAAATATGGTCTGTCCTGAAGAATATTCCATGTGCAATTTAGAAGGATGTGTATTCTGCTATTGATGGGTGGAGTGTTCTGTATGTTTATTAGGTGTATGTGGTTTATATTGTTGTTTAAATCATCTATTTCATTATTGATATTGGATCTAGATGTCTATCCATTAGTAGAAGTAGAGTATTGAAGTCTACAACTATTATGTAGAACTATCTATTTTTCTCTTCAGTTCTGTCAATGATTATTTCACATGTTTTGAGTCTCTTTTGTTTGTATGTATGTCTATGATTGTTATATCTTCTTGATGAATTGACCCTTTTATCAATATATATTCTTTTTGGTCTCATAACAACTTTTGACTTAAAGTCTATTTGTCTGCTATTAGATTAGCTACTCAAGCTCTCTTTTGTTTACTGTTTGCATGGAATATATTTTTTCCATTCTTTTATTATTTTTTTAAATGTTTATTTATTTTTGAGAGAGAGATAGAGTCGAGCAGGGGAGGGGCAGAGAGGGAAACACAGACTTTGACACAGTCTCCAGGCTCTGAGCTGTCAACTCAGACGCTGGGCTCAAACTCACAAACTGTGAGATCATGACCTGAGCTGAAGCTGGATGCTTAACTGACTGAGCCACCCAGGTGCCCCATCCATTCTTTTATTAAAAAAAATTTTTTTTTCAACGTTTATTATTTTTGGGACAGAGAGACAGAGCATGAACGGGGGAGGGGCAGAGAGAGAGGGAGACACAGAATCGGAAACAGGCTCCAGGCTCTGAGCCATCAGCCCAGAGCCTGACGCGGGCTCGAACTCATGGACCGCGAGATCGTGACCTGGCTGAAGTCGGACGCGTAACCGACTGCGCCACCCAAGCGCCCCCATTCTTTTATTTTAAACATATTTCTGTCTTTAGATCTAAAGTGAGCCTGTTGTAGATAGCTTATAAATGAATCTTTTTTTTTAAGTTTATTTATTTATTTTGAGAGAGAGAGCAAGAGTGAGCTTGAGCGAGCGGGGGAGTGCCAGAGAAAGAGGGAGAGAGATTATTCCAAACTGTCAGCACAGAGCCCAACGTGAAGCTAGATCCCACGAAATGTGAGATCATGATCTGAGCAGAAATCAAGAGTCAGATGCTCAACTGACAGGCACCCACGTGCCCCTAGATGAATAATTTTTTGAATCCATACTGCCAATCATCTAAGAAGTGAATTTAACTCATTTATATTTAAACTGATTATTGATAAGGAAAACTTAATTCTAAAAAAAGTGTTTTTAAAAATTTTTTTTAGGGGCGCCTGGGTGGCGCAGTCGGTTAAGCGTCCGACTTCAGCCAGGTCACGATCTAGCGGTCCGTGAGTTCGAGCCCCGCGTCGGGCTCTGGGCTGATGACTCAGAGCCTGGAGCCTGTTTCCGATTCTGTGTCTCCCTCTCTCTCTGCCCCTCCCCCGTTCATGCTCTGTCTCTCTCTGTCGCAAAAATAAATAAAACGTTGAAAAAAAAAATTTAAAATTTTTTTTTAAATAAAAGACTTAATTCTGCCATTTTGCTATTTTCTATATTGCTTATATCATTTTTGTTCCTCAGTTTCTTCAGTAGTTACCTTTTAAAAAAATATTTATTTATTGGGGTGCCTGGGTGGCTCAGTTGTTAAGTGTCCAACTTCAGCTCAGATCATGATCTCACAGGTTGTGGGTTCAAGCCCGCATCAGGCTCTGTGCTGACAGTTCAGAGCCTGGAGCCTGTTTCCGATTCTGTGTCTCCCTTTCTCTGCCCTTTCCCCACTCGCACTCTGTGTGTGTCTCTGTCTCTCTGTCTCTCTCTCATAAACAAACAAACAAACATTAAAAACATTTTAAAAAAATGTTTATTTATTTTAGAGAGTGAGCATAAGTGGGGGGAGCAGAGAGAGAGGGAGACACAGAAACTGAAGCAGGCTCTAGGCTGTGAGCTGTCAGCACAGAGCCCAATGTGGGGCTCAAACCCACAAACCCTGAGATCATGACCTGAGCCAAAGTTGGATGCTTACCCAACTGAGCCACCCAGGCACCCCCCCCCCCGCCTTTTTTTTCTGAGAGAGAGAGAAAAAGAGAAAGAGAGAGAGAGAGAGTGAGAGTGTTTGCATGCATGTGTGAACAGGGAAGGAGCAGAGGGAAAGGGAGAGGTAGAATCTTAAACCCGTTCCACACCCAGTGCAGAGCCCAATATGGGCCTTGATCTCACAACTGTGAGATCATGACCTGAGCCGAAATCAAGAGATGGGTGCTTAACTGACTGAGCCATGCAGGCGCCCCGTACTGCTTTCTTTTGTGTTTTTTTTTTTTTGTACCATTTGATTCCCTTCTTGTTTCATTTTTTATATGTATTTAAGTTATTTTTTTATTGGTTATCCTGGGATTTGCAAAGTAGACAGTTGAGTATAAATATGGAGGAAGTCAGGGCTGGAGAAATAAACTTGAGGATAATTGGTATATAGATGGTATTTAAAGCCTGGGACTAGATGAGGTCTTTTAGGAAGAGAATATAGCAGAGTAGAGCAGAAAATTCAGGTTCAACCTCTGAGAACTTGAAAGTCTATCCTCCCTATTGGTGGATATGTTTGTATTTATCTTTTAAGTCCCATGAATAGGTACATAACTGTCATTTGTATAGCTCAGTGGGTCTCATTTCTGAACACATTAAGACAAGACCTGTTTTTATATGCTGAGTGTTAGAACAAGGTGAATCCTACTTTTGCAGTTCTAATGTTCTCTTTCAACTTCTCCTTTTCCTGTCATATCTCAATGTATTATTTACCCATTGGAAAATCATTCAGAATCATTCAAATTCATTTTGTGTTCAGAGCTACCATTGACCTTCTTAAGTTTTTCTTTGGATATCATCTCTGTCTAGAACCACATAGTCTTGTTATTGGCACAGCTTGCACTCCTGACTTGACTTGACCAGCATTCTCTCCAAAGCATATCTTTTTTTCTTTAAGATGTTAATTTTTTCTTAACTAATCTCTATACTCAACATGAGGCTTGAACTTCTAACCAACCCCAGATCAAGAGTTTCATGCTCCACCATCTAGCCAGGCAGGTGCCCCTCAAAAGCGAATCTTTAATCCTAAGGGTTGAAGGACTAGGGGATGATTCTTATGGAGGAGAAACTCTGCATTCACATTTTGTTGGGGAAGGCCAGGATTTTATCTTTATATCTGAATGATACTGCATTCCGACCCTTAAAACATAGCTCTCTGTAGGAGGGAGATGGGTTAAGAATACCATGGCATGCCTACACTTAAAGTTTAAAAAATATGTAATAATAGAAGTTATTGAACATAGTTTACCACTTGCTTTTTGCCTGTTGTCTGATTCCTGTTATTTGCTATATGCAGCCTGTTTTATCTTTGTCTCCTCCATTAGTTTGTCACCTGGAAAACTGATCTCTCACTGTTTGACTCTTGATATGAGAATTGGAACATTGACAAGTTGATATTCTGAAATTCCCATTAGAAAAAGCAGAACTATGAAGGTGGGAAGCAGTCCCTGACAATGAAGTAGAAGCATTTTCCAGCATACTTGCAATATGGCAAGCAATGTGGGTAATATGACCCCTAAACTTTGAATGAGGCCCTTCAAGAAAACTGAGTTTTCTTCAAACTTTCTCCCCACCTTGCCTTCAATTTTTGCCTGATTTACAGAAGCTGTAAAACATATTGACCAACTATAAAACTGAGTTCCTATCACCTCACTATGACAACCCCGTCATTGCCTAGACATATGCTGTATGTAGTCCTTGTGAGAACCCACGTGTCTGTTCAAGGAGCCCACACAAGTCTTCTGTGGGGTTTTAACAGCGTTTAAGAGAAGTTCCAGGTTCTTCTCATGGTTGGAGGGGCTTAGGCTCCTAGTTTACTAGGGAAAGGGTGGTAAGTGAGTGATGGTACACTCCCAGGGCTTCTTAGCCTGGGTTTCATTGATGGTCTGTGGGGAGTCTGTAAACCTCCATCAACTGAATGCAAATTTAGTGTGTATGTATACTTTTCTCCAGAGGAAAGGGAGAGGATTCATAGCATTTATTAGGTTTCAGAAAATTACACAGCCTTCTTTGTACCATTGAGAGTTCTTGCCTTAACTGGTCTGTTAGGTAAATCCAGGTTTTGTTGTATCTAATTTTTTAAAAATAACTTTTTTTAAAGTTTTTAAAAATTTACTTTTTATTTTGAGAGAGACAGAGAGAGAAGAGAGAGCATGAGTGGGGGAGGGGCAGAGAGAGAGGGAGAGAAAGAATCCCAAGCAGGCTCTGTGCTTTCTGCACGGAGCCTGACGTGGGGCTCAAACCCGAACTGTGAGATCATGACCTGAGCCGAAACCAAGATGCTTGGTTAACCAGATGCTTAACCTACTGGGCCACACAGGTGTCCATGTTGTATCTGGTTTTTGAACTTCATTTAACAAATGTGAAAATAAGTGGGTTAAAATGGGGATTTTTTAAGAGAAAGACAAGTATCCTTAATTAGCATTAAAACTCATAACCTGATTGCTACTCTATCAGTCTGGTGAACTAATGATTACACCGTAGCGCTTCTTAACTGCCAGCCCATAAAATCAGCCATGTTAAATGGCATACAGTGTCCATTGGAAAGGGTGTTGCCCTGAGCTAAATGGTGGCTGGAGATACGCACTGCCATTGAGGGATTGGTGTAGCAATGGCTCCAGACCAAATTATGAGGTGGGAATCAAAAATGAATGTTGCAGTGGTTTACTGCCAGCTACTGTGCTATATATTATCAGAAACTAAACTTAATTTTCAAAACCACCCTGTGAGGTAAATATTGTCATCCTAATTCTATTAGACCAGTAGAATGACTTGCTCAAGGTCTTTTAATCAATAAAGTGTCAGAGCTGCAACTGAATTCTCAAATTTCTGTCATTGCCTTTGATCTTTGAGAGCCTGGAATCACGAGTAGGGAGAGCATCCCAAGGAATGTTTGAGCCAGATTCTGGCCTTTAAACCTGACGAGTATTCACTTACCACACCTTTAAGAGAGATGGGCAATCTGTGTTTCAGGATGACTCAGTAGCTCCAGCAAGTACAAGTCCTATTGTTTGGGAGGCCACTGTTCTGTCTCCTTGAGCAGCTCTAAGTCTTGATTCTGTTTGCATGTTCTCTAAATAACACTGGCATTAGCCCACACTGAAACCACCTCCTCAGGATTTTGAAGTACTGTACAAACAGAGAGAGCATTGTCTAAAGCCATATGAAAGGACTGGAATTTGTCTGTGAACAAAAATTTTGTAATCATAACACCTTTTACTCCCACGGCAAGCAGAACTTTTTCCTTGCGAAGGAAGCAAGCAAACATTTCATTTTCAGAATAATGAGATCTTTAAAGGGACACTGCCAGCAGTTTCACTCTTGATTCCTTCTTTTCACATTTAATGCCATCAGAGGAGAAAAGCAGACTTCTAGATGCATATTCTTCAAAGTAGTGAAAGGAGAATTTGTTCCTATTACTTGAGTGGATCCATGTGAGCTTTATGGACAAGTTAACAAAGTATTTCAAAGTGTGGACCGTAGCACCCCTGATAGCAGGATGTCCGAGTACTTATTATACTGCAGACTCCTAGACTCCATCCTAGACCCCCTGACTCCTAATCTTTTGCACAGGGGATGAGGCCCAGGAAAATGCAATTTAGTCACCCCTTTGGAGATTCTTATGCACACTAAAGTCTAAAAACCACTGCAATTAGAGATATTTGGCTACAATGAATCCAGTAACTACATTCCTTGAAAGAAAGCCAAGTTAGATGCAGCTTTGCTATGATGATCATTATGATAAAGAGTTGAAAAACTCTGTGGATAGGAGCTGTTGGGGAGGAAATATTTTTCTCCTACCCTTCTTGGTTTTTCGGCTGGTATAATAATCAAATTAACATATGACATGTTAATAAGAGACAAACAAATTAACTTATGTATATAGAAGGACCTCAGAAAGATAGACCCAAGGACAAGCCAGGTAATTGAGGCTTATGTGCCATCTTGAGCTAAGGAATGGGACAGAGGCTTGGGGCTTCAAAGAGTGGGAGATTGATCCACAAGTAGATAAGAAGAGCAGATGTTGGTAATTATGTTGTCCTGTCCTCCAGATAGGTCATTCAGATACAAAAGTTATCTCGTGGTAATAAGCTTTCTTCCTGGACTAGGCCCTTATCTAAATTCTTTTAGGTAGTTTAGGGAAAGGCAGAAGTTTTCTTGGATCTGCTGGGTCTTATTACCTTCCGCTCAAAATAGTCCACATGCCATAAAGTAGCACATTTGGGGGAGAGTTGTTCTGAACCCCTTCAAAGCTTTACTGTGTTTAAGAGCTTGAAAGACTGGTAGGCATATTCTGTGATACTCCAGAGGTCAGAACTCGTGTCATATCTTAAAGTAAAAAGGGCAGACTTGGAAAGGCTGCCATAGGCAACTAGACTGGCATAACTGGGCTGAGGCAGGCACAGACTCAGTTGGAGAGTTTAGGAGGAAGTTCATAGTGCAGTAGGAAGAACAGTTACTCCCAAATGTGGAAACAGCATGTGAGTCTAGACCAGTAATTTACTCTGAGTGAGGGTATGACTGTGTACGTATCTATGAGATGGGATGAGGCATTGCAATGGAGAATTAAGGAGTAGACTTTGACAAAAGCCCACTTACATCATCAGGATTTGGTTCACTAATCAAAAAATCAGGTGTGGAGGGCCTGGGTTGGCTTAGTCAGTTAAGCATCTGACTTCGGCTCAGGACATGACCTTGCAGTTTGCAAGTTCGAGCCCCTCATTGGACTCTCTGCTATCAGTGTGGAGCCCGCTTCAGATCCTCTCTCTCTGCCCCTCCTCTGCTTGTGCGTGCTCTCTCTCTGTGTCTGCCCCCCTCAAAAATAAACATTAAACTAAAATAAAGAATTAAAAAATCAGTTACACCAGGAAATCTTTTTTTTTTCAACGTTTATTTATTTTTGGGACAGAGAGAGACAGAGCATGAACGGGCGAGGGGCAGAGAGAGAGGGAGACACAGAATCGGAAACAGGCTCCAGGCTCTGAGCCATCAGCCCAGAGCCCGACGCGGGGCTCGAACTCCCGGACCGCGAGATCGTGACCTGGCTGAAGTCGGACGCTTAACCGACTGCACACCCCCAGCGCCCCTACACCAGGAAATCTTAAAGAAGATCAGATTTGAATAATTCATTTTAAACTAAGACATCCATTTAAGAGCTGTACTACTATTTATTCTCTATCAATGAATATCTCAAGATATAGTGATATTAGCCACACTTCCTCTAGTCTTCTGTCTGAAGGTAGGAACTCTCAAATTTCCTGACATCCTGAACCTCATAGCTGGAATACTCATTTAGTGATTGAGTTGAGTGGTGCGGTGATGTGAGTTGGAGGGTGAAAAAGCACCCCCCCCACCTTTTTTAGTGCAGAGCCAAACTTCTGTGGATTTTTAGATGACAATTCTAGCTAGGGAACATACTCTACCTTCTTTTTATTGCTTCACCCTAGAGAGGAAACAGTGTCTCAATGAAGAAATCCAATTACAACTTCCTTTGCCATTTTTGTAATACAAAGGACAGATTTCTCCCTAATTTATCTATGGAGACACACATATAGGAGTAAGCAAACAAGTGAGTGAACAAGCAGTGTTTTTAAATTAAGGGGATTTACAATGGAACAGAATAGAAAACCCAGAAAAAACCCCACATATATAGTCAATTAATCTTTGACAAAGCAGGAAGGAATATCCAATTGGAAAAGGACAGTCTCTTCAACAAATGGTGTTTGGGAAACTGGATAGCAACATGCAAGAGAAAGAAACTGGACTACTTTCTTATACCATACACAAAAATAAATTCAACATGGATTAAAGATGTAAATGCGAGGGGCACTGGGTGGCTCAGTCAGTTGAGTGTCTGACTTTAGCTCAGGTCATGATCTCGTGGTTCATGAGTTTGAGCCCCACATCGGGCTTGCTGTTGTTAGCCTATCAGTGCAGAGCCCTCTTTGAACCCTCTGTCCCCGTCTCTCTCTGCCCCTCCCCTGCTTATGTTCTTTCTCTCAAAAAATAAATAAACATTAAAAAATTATTAAATTTATTTTATTAAATTCTAATTTATTAAATTCTACATGTGAGACCTAAAACCATAAAATCGTAGAAAAGAACATAGGCAGTAATGTCTTTGACATTAGCTGTAGCAAATTATTTCTAGCTATGTTTCCTGAGGCAAGGGAAACAAAAGCAAAAATCAACTATTGTGACTACATAAAAATAAAAATCTTCAGCACAATGAAGGAAACAATCAACAAAACTAAAAGACAACCTACTGAGTGGGACAAAATATTTGCAAATGACATATCTGATAAAGGGTTAGTATCCAAAATATATAAAGAACTTATCAAACTCAACACCCAAAAAACTAATAATCCAATTAAAAAATGGGAAGAAGACATGAACAGACATTTCTACAAAGAAGACATACAGATGGCCAACAGACACATTAAAAGATGTTTATCATGATTTACCATCCTGGGAATGCAGATCAAAACTACAATGAATCACCTCACACCTGTCACGATGGCTAAAATCGGGGTGCCTGGGTGGCTCAGTCGTTTAAGCAGCCACCTTTGGCTTAGGTCATGACCTCGTGGTTTGAGTTTGAGCCCTGCATTGGGCTCTGTGCTGACAGCTCAGAGCCTGGAGTCTGCTTCGGATTCTGTGTCTCCCTCTCTCTCTGACCATTCCCAGCTCACACTCACGCGCTCTCTCTCTCAAAAATAAATAAACATTAAAAAAATAATAAAAAAAAAAACCCTCTTAAAAAAGTAATGGCTAAAATCAACAACACAAGAAACAACAGGTGTTGGTGGGGATGTGGAGAAAAAGGAACCCTCTTTCACTGTTGGTGGAACACAAACTGGTGCAGCCACTCTGGAAAACAGTATAGAGGTTCCTCAAAAAAACAAAACAAACAAACAAAAAAAACAACTACCTTACAACCCAGGAATTACGCTATTAGGTATTTACCCAAGGAATACAAAAATACTACTTCAAAAGGATACATGCCCCCTATGTTTGTAGTAGCATTATTTACAATTGCCAAGATATGGAAGCACCCCAAGTGTCCATTGATTGATGAATGGATAAAGAAGATGTGGATATATACAATGGAATATTATTCAGCCATAAAAAGAATGAAATCTTGCCATTTGCAAGACGTGGATAGAGCTAGAGAGTATAATGTTAAGCAAAATAAGTCAGAGAAAGACAAAAACAATATGATCTCATTCATATGTCGAATTTAAGAAACAAATTAAACAAGCAAAGAAAAAAAATGAGCTCTCTTGGTCAAGAAACAGACTCTTAATTATGGCGAAGAAACTGATGGTTACCTGAGGGGAGGAGGATGAAAGCATGGGTTAATTAGGTGATGGGATTAAAAAGTAGATGTGTCCCGATGAGCACCACGTGTTGTATGGAAGTAGTGAATCACTATATTGTACATGTGAAACTAATATAACATTATATGTTAACTAACTGGAATTAAAATAAAAATAAAAAAAATTAAGGGTATTTAATTAGGAAACCACCAGATGTTACTCATTTTCCCTTAATGAAAATGTAACTCTGTGAACAGAGCTCAGTGACCTTGGTCTACTTTGTTAAAAACAATAATCATAATTTATTAGTATCCTCTGTTTTGGGAAAAAGAACATTTGGATTTCTCATAATACAGAATTTGAACTCATGTCTCTTTGATTCCAGATCCCAGTGAGTCTGGATTGAAGATCTAGCACTGGAGGGAACTGAAAAGGCATGAATGTTGAGGGTAGATAACTTAAGTAATAATTAAGCCTAGGTATATTAAATTCTCCCTTCCTTCTTTCTTTTTTAATGTTTATTTTTGAGAGAGAGAGAATGTACACAGGCACTGGGAAAGCGGGGAGGTGGGAGGGGCAGAAAGAGAGGGAGACAGAGGATCCCAAGCGGGCTCTGTGCTGACAGCAGAAAGCCTGATGTGGGCTTGAAGTGATGAATCGTGGGATCATGACCTGAGCGAAGTCAGACGGTCAGCTGGTTAAGTGAGCCATCCAGGTGCCCCTGGGCTAATGTTCTTATTAAAGATACCCTACAGAGTTCCCTCACCACTTCTGTCATGTGAGGATACAATGAGAAGTATGCGATGCAGAAGAGGACTCTCACCGACCTTACTGGCGCCCTGATCTCAGACTTCTAGCCTCTAGAACTGTGTTAAATAAATTCCAATGGTTTATAAGCTACCCAGTCTGTGATATTTTGTTATGGCAGGCTGAATGTTCTAAGACCGTTTCTTACAAATTCTATTTTTCTTTGGAATTAAAAATGGTCTTATATGTGGTTTAGTTTTCTAAGTAAATCATAAGCTAACTAGAGTTGTAAACTCAATACAAGAAGGCACAGGAGTTATTGGTCAATTCTATTTTTTTTTCCCCTTGGGGATCAACCTCCTAGAGTTCCCTATCATGCTATTTCAGTCTGGACTGGTTGCTTTTTACTTCTGCTATACAGCTGTCATCTTAGAGTTTTCCTCACGATCATAAAAACACTTGATTTCTCTACTGGCTCTGTTTTCTGGATCCCATGATACCATCTTTTTTAGGTTATTCCCCTCTTCTGGAGCTCATCCTTTATTTTTTGAGACGTTTCATGTTCAAATATCTTTAGTCTTTCTTTACACTTGATTGATATGCATGAATTATAGCATTTGAGGTAAAAAAAATTCATCTTCCCTCAGAAATTTGAAGGCATTTGTCCTCTTTTACTTCTAGTGTTGCTGTTGAGAAGCTCAATGTTATTCTTTTGTAATCCATTGTATGTTTCATGTTCTTTCTCTGTGACCGCTTTTATTTTATTATTTGTTTATTTTTTGAGAGAGAGAGGGTGCATGTCCTTGCATGAGTGGGGGAGGGGCAGAGATAGAGGGAGAGAGATTATATCACAAACAGGCTCTGTAGCACAGAGCCAGAGGCAGAGCTTGAACCCATGAAACTATGAGCTCATGTCCTGAGCCGAATTCAAGAATTCAATGCTTAACCAACTGAGCCACTCAGGAACTCCTGTCTTTGACAGATTTTTAGAATCTTCTCTCCATTCTAGGTGTTTCAGACTTTCACAATGATGTGCCTTATTGTGATCACTGATTGTGTTAGGTCTTTTAAGTCTGTGAAGACATGACCCTTAAATGTACAAATTTTCTTGATTTCTTTTTTTCTTTCTTTTTTCTTTCTTTTCTTTCTTTCTTTCTTTTTTTTTCTTTCTTCTTTCTTTCTTTTTCTTTCTTTCGAGAAAGCACAAAGATGGGGAAGAGGGACAGACAGAGAGGGAGAGAGAGAATCCCATACAGGCTCCATGCCAGTGCAGAGAGCCTGACACAGGGCTCGATATCATGACCCGGGTATCACAACCTGAGCTGAAATCAAGAGTCAGATGCTCGGGGCGCCTGGGTGGCGCAGTCGGTTAAGCGTCCGACTTCAGCCAGGTCACGATCTCGCGGTCCGGGAGTTCGAGCCCCGCGTCAGGCTCTGGGCTGATGGCTCGGAGCCTGGAGCCTGTTTCCGATTCTGTGTCTCCCTCCTCTCTGCCCCTCCCCTGTTCATGCTCTGTCTCTCTCTGTCCCAAAAATAAATAAAAAACGTTGAAAAAAAAAATTAAAAAAAAAAAAAAGAGTCAGATGCTAACTGACTGAGCCACTCAGGCCCCTCTTGATTTCTTTAATATCCTTTTAATTCCTGTCTTCCTTGAAAGTACTGTTAATGTTTTGGAATGATCCTATATTTATTATTTCTCTCCTACTGTCTATCTTTTTGTTTAATTTTAGGAAAAATTTTCATCTTTCTCCAGCCTGTATTTTTTATATCATATATGTATATATACATACATACTCGTATGTACATATTTACATATACACATATATTTATATATACATATTGTAACTTCTAAGACTTTTTTCTTATTGCCTGAATTTTCCTGTTCTTACAGCATCCTTTTTCTTGTTTCATAGACACAACATCTCTCTCAAAATATTAATTATAGTTCTAAAAAATGTTTTCTTCTTTCTGTATTATCAGCTTCTTACAAAATTCTTTTGTTTGTTTGGATCTGTGTTTCATGTTAGAGGATGTCCTCAAATATATGTTGGTTCATGACTATACATTCATATTTAAGAGTGAGGCATTTATGAGGCACCTGTCGGCTCATTGGAGGAGCGTGTGAAACTCTTGATCTCGGGGTCATGAGTTCAAGCCCCATGTTGTGCATAGATATTACTTAAATAAATAAAACTTTAAAAAAAAAAGAGTGAGACATTAAAGGTAATTGAGAAGTACTTCTGACCATGACGTAATAACTGGAATAGACTCTTGCCATAAACAACTAAAAACTTGTACAAAATTTATGAAATGACTGTTCTTTAGACTTTGGACTACAAGCAGTGCAGGTCTGTGATCTCTGACAGAGTAGAAAAAATCAGGTGATCTTGATGATCTAAGCTTTTTGCCTAGAGGCACTTTCCAGACATCATCACAGGGAAAGGGTACCTATGCAAAGTATGGAAATCTCTCTGAGTTGAGAAGCTAAAGATTGTGGTCTGAAGAGTCTGAGGCAGCTGGAATTTATAGTGCAGGGTACTTTGAAATTGAGCACGGTTGGAAAATTTATGCTTTGGCCATCAGTGTATGCTACAAGTTAGTGTTTGTTTTTTGTTTTGTTTTGTTTTTGTTTATGCCGCCAAAGTGCCTGTTGGTAAATGTCTGCCAGGATGCTGCTGGCAATATCCCCTGTCCATAAGTGTAGTTTGACCTAGAGAAATGGGACAGAAGAGAGTCCAGAAATAGACCTACATATATATTTTCAATCAATTTCTTTTTCTTTTCTTTTTTTCTTTTCTTCTTTCTTTTTTTAAGTAAGCTCTGCACCCAATGTGGGGCTCTAATTCACAACCCTGAGATCAAGAGTCACATGTTCTACTGACTGAGCCAGCCAGGCACCACATGTTCAATCAATTTTGACAAAGCAGCCAAGGTAATTAACTAGAGAAAGGATAGCTATACAGTAAATGGTACCAGAACAACTGGATAACCATGTGGAGGAAAAAAAACAGAATGTTGGCCATTACTCATATGTCACACAAAACCTGCTCTAAATTGATTATGGAACTAACATAAAAAACTAAAACTGTAACATTTCTAAAAGAATCTGTGGGAGGAAATTTTTGCAGCTTTGCACTAAATATAAAAAAAAAAAAACTTATTTTCCTCAAAAAGAAAATTGGAAGGCGAGTCACAGGCAGGGAGAAATTATGTGCAAAACATACATCTGATAAAGGGGTTTTGTCCATAACATATGAAGAACTCTTACATCTTAATAAGACAAGTGATACAATAAATGGGGAAAAAAAAGATTTAAACAGACACTTCACAAAGGCATATATGCATAGCCAGTAAATACATTAAAAGAGGTTTAACATCATCAGTCAACAGAAAGATAAAAACAAAAAACACAGTGAGATACCACTCTAAAGCTACTAGAATGGCTAAAATTTAAGTGACTGACAATCAGAGTTGGGGGAGGCTGTGGAATTGTTAGGACTTTATACACTGCTGAGGGTGTGTAAAATGGTACAACTACTTTCAAAACAAGTTGGGCATTTTTTAATAAAGGTCACCATACTCTGGGGTGCCTGGCTGGCTCAGTTAGTAGAGTATATGACTCTTGATCTCAGGGTTGTAAGTTTGAGCCCCATGTTAGGCATAGAGTTTACTTGAAAAAAATAAATAAAACCCAGAATAAATTAAAGATAAAGTCAACATACTCTTTACTATGTTACCCAGGATTTTGGACTTTTACATCTATATTCTAAATAAAATAAAACCTATGTCCACCAAATAACTTTCACATGAATATTCATAGTAGCTTTATTTATTAAAATCCCATAATGAAAATCAGCCAAAATATGTATCAACACTTAACTGGAAAAAAATGTGGTATATTAATAAAATGGAATTTTACTCTGTAATAAAAGGAAGAAATTGACACATGAAACAACGTGAGTTAATTTCAAAACATTACATTGAGCAAAAGAAACCAGACACCAAAGAATACATATATGATTCCATTTAGATGAAATATTACAATAAGCAAAATTAATCTGCAGTAACAGAAAGTAGATCAATGGTTGTCAGAGACCAGTGATAGGGTAGGGATTGACTGAAAAGAGGCTAGAGGGAAATTTTTGTCATATGAAAATGTTCTTTATCTTGACTATGGTATATACTAGTGTACGTATTTGTCAAAACTCATTTAACTATATACCTAAGTGGATGCATTTAGAGCTATACTCCAATAAAGTTGAGTTTAAAAGAAAGTAATGCTAATTTGAAGTTATTTATAGGTAAGTGGAATTTGTCTTTTTGTGTACCTCACTTTTGGGTGACAAGTTGATTTTTTTCTTGGGGGATGACCAAATGTCAGTAGCTCTTTCCAAAACAATATGGATTTTATAGAGTCAACTATTTTTTTGTGTAGTAATGTATTATTGTTTTATATATTTCTTTTTTTAATTTTTTTTAACATTTATTTATTTTTGAGAGAGAGAGAGAGAGAGACAGAGCGTGAGCACGGGAGGGGCGGAGTGGGAGACACAGAATCCGAAGCAGGCTCCAGGCTCCGAGCTGTCAGCACAGAGCCTGATGCGGGGCTCGAACTCACAAACTGTGAGATCATGACCTGAACCGAAGTCAGACGCTCAACTGACTGAGCCACCCCGGCGCCCCAGTTTATATATTTCTAATTACAGTTGATCCTTGAACCACATGGTTTTATCTGCACAGGTCCACTTATATGTAGATTTTAAAAATAAATATACAGTACTGTAAATGTATTTTCCTTATGATTTTCTTAATAACATTTTGTTTTCCATAAATTATTTTTCTAGATTACTTTATTGTAAGAATACAGTGTATAATACATATTGTACAAAATAGGTGTTAACTGTTTATGTGAACAGTAAGGCTTCCAGTTAACAGGAGACAGTAGTTAAGGTTTTGGGGAATCAAATTATATGGATTTTCAATTACATGGGGGGTTGGCACCCCTAACGCTTATGTTGTTCAAGAGTCAACTGTATTTTTAAATAAGCACAAGTGGTATACAACAGATTCAGGAACTAAAATAGTTGACTCTTAAGCATATAATTCAACTGGTGGAAACTAAAGCATGAGGAATCCTGCAGTGTAGTCTATGTGCTATGAACATTAGGCATTCTACAGGCATTAGTGTGTTTTGTAGACGACTGAGAGCTTCACTTAACCTCACTAGTTAATTAGAGTTTGGTTAAGAGCTAAAAAATCTAGGTAGCCATGGAGAAGTCTGCAACAGAGTCCAGCAGGAGATCAGTGTTGCAAGAATTTTGCCACTGGGATTTGAGTGGACTGAGATAAGTGACTGGTGTTGGGGAATAGAATTAAATATAAAATCTCTGCTAATCCAGTAAAATCTCTCCATAAAATGTAGAAAATAATGAAACAGTATTATTCTTAAAGGAAGATAAAAACAGATTGTAATGCATCACAGGTAATCTCTTAAAGAGATTGTAGAGACAAAAAAGATATCTCACCCTATTTACATAACCAGGCAAGTACAATCCATTATATACATGTTAGTTGTCTTTAACCAAAGGAAAATAAAATTTCCCCTATCTTTTGGCAAGCAGGAAGTTACAGCTTAAAGCTAAATTGCCACAGACAAGGAGGCGAGCCACCACCCTTCTTAATTTCCTTTTTCAAAGAGATGGGTCTTTGGTCCCCAAGAATGGTATTTCTGGGATGCGTAACTGGAAGGAATCTTATTTACTATTTAAATAGATGTACATACATCTCAAAGAGGCAGAGATAGCATTTGTAATCTCAAGTTTTCTGAAGGAAATGCTAAAAAAAGAGGGATAAAAGTTCTTTTTTTGCATTATGAAAAATTTTAAATATTTTAGATTTGTACATAATCTTATAATTTCCCCTTTGTTCCTATTTTTTAGTAAATCTGTAGTTTTCTAATTCTCGACATAGCCATTTCTACCTTTCTCTAGCAACAGTCTAAATATCTAGCAAGTCCATAGTATAATACAGGACAAAGCAATTACTAGTATTACAATAGGATGAATTCTAAAGGCTAGTATAGTATTTGCCTTGGAAAAAATGTTTAAGTATACTATATCAGTGGTAATTGATTAAAGCAGATTCTTGATTAACACAAGAGTGCACAAATATTCTCCTTCGTCATTAATTTTACAAACTGTTGTGATGTCTTTATAGTTTGTACTTTCAAATAATTAATTACTTGAAAAAAATTAGCTGAAGTATTAATTTGTAGTATTTTATGTAAATATGTAATATTACAATATTAATTTGTAATAAATTCAAGCCTAATCAGTAATTTAACTGTGGAGCTTGATAATCTTATTTTTTAATTTAATTTTTTGTTAAAACGAAATTTCTCCTTTATTTACTTTAAAAAAATTTTTTTAATGTTTATTTATTTTTGAGAGAGAAAAGAGAGACAGAGCATGAGTGGGGGAGGGGCAGAGAGAAAGGAAGACACAGAATCTGAAGCAGGCTCCAGGCTCTGAGTTGTCAGCACAGAGCCGGAGGCGGCGCTCGAACTCACGGACCGTAAGATCATGCCCTGAGCCAAAGTCAGATGCTCAACTGACTGAGCCACCCAAGTGCCCCGAATTTTCTCCTTTAAATTATAAAAAAATAAATAAAAAGACTGTGCCTTTCATCAGTCATATAAATAACATTACAGTTGAAGGATATTAGGCCCTTTAGTAATTATTCCACCTTCCCAAAAATTTCTCCCAGATGTAAAACAAAGACTCTAATGGCCATTATCTAGTATTGATACAGCAAATACTCAGTGTCCAGGAAGGAACAAGTTGACACTCAGGGAATCAGAAAAGACTGTTTATTTTGGACCCGTGCCAGGCCAGTGGAGTCACCTCCAAAGGGCGAGCATCCAGCTAGGGTTTTGCTGATCTTTTGTACATATGTGCTTCCGGGATTGGTGGGGCTAGTACAGTCCAGCTTCTGGTTTCTGACAGCAGGCTGATACAAGAGGCAAACAAGATTGCAGAAGCCAAAAGCATGCAAGGGGAGTATCTGGCCTGGGACATCTGGCTGCCCCTTTTAATCTGTTTTTTTACCAGCTTTCCTTCTTAGTATCGAAGCCCTATTATAAGGCACTCAATGTAAGGTACAGATTCAACTTTGTAGGGGAGGAAAAATAACTTTCCCTCTACCCTTCTAGGTTCTTGACTGAGACCCTCCTGTAATAAAAGACAGATTAATAAGAGAAAAACAAACAGAAGTTTGACAACATGTATACTACCTATATATATGGGAGATACTCAGGAAAACTGAGTAACTCCTGAAATGGCCCAAGATATCACCTCGAGTACTATCTCTAGCTAAAGACAAAAGAAGATATTGAAGGTGGGGGAAACCAGTTATGGGAGGTTATCATGCAAAACACAGTACATGAGATTATGGTTGTTTTGCAGATTTAAGTCACTACCTTCTCCACTGATAAGAGTTTTTAGAGATTTAGTCATCTTCCTCTTCCTGGTACAGAGAGGGAGACACCTTACAAATGGAGATTTCCCTTGTATATGTAAGTATTTTGTAAAAGGGTAACTGGTTTTCAGAGCTTCTCCTATGTCTGCTATTTCTTCTTAAAAATAACCAGTTAAAGATAATCCTTATGTCAAAGAGGGATATTTTGGGGTAGCAAATTCTGCTCCCCTTCCACTTCCAGCATTTAGTGTACAAGGCTCTAATCATTTTAAGTGTTGAAAACAGGCCATTTTTTCACCTCCATCCAAATCACAAATCAGTAGTTATCCACGTATATTTAATGAACTATTATAATAATACAACAGGTATGTTATTATATGTTTCTACTAGGACTAGAAAAAATTTGTATCCCAAAGTAGTTAACCGTCACATTAGATCTATCTTCTGTAGTTTCTATCCATAAATGCCAGATTTCTATTTTTCTATTAATCAGGTCCTTTTCTATACCACCCTTCTAATCAAACTAGTTAACAAAACATCTTTTGTGTGTGTTAAATTTGGGGCATGAATATCTGGATTCGTATTAGTTTTACTTTGATATTATTAAAAAAACCTTAGTAATGAATATGGTCCTATTTTTATTCTGCCAATAATCAGATTTTGAATTTATAAGTCCAGGCTGTGTCTATACTGGGAGTGTAATTTAAAGCTGATCAGAAATGTGTGACTTTAGGGATCATTATTGGGAGTAAAGAAAAAAAAGTAATGTAACAAATAATATGTTTGATTTCTAGTAAAATGTATTTCTTATAGTAACTTAAATAACTACTACTGTGAATAAGACACCAAGGCAGTCTGAGAATTATAGGAAGTTCATTAGAATACCCCCTTTCAGCTGAGTTCAGTACCAATATCAGTCACTCAAGAAAATTTAAGTTTCTTTTTTTTTTTTTTTTTTCAAAGTTTATTTATTTTTGGGACAGAGAGAGACAGAGCATGAACGGGGGAGGGGCAGAGAGAGAGGGAGACACAGAATCGGAAACAGGCTCCAGGCTCCAGGCTCCGAGCCGTCAGCCCAGAGCCTGACGGGGCTCGAACTCCCGGACCGCGAGATCGTGACCTGGCTGAAGTCGGACGCTTAACCGACTGCGCCACCCAGGCGCCCCAAGAAAATTTAAGTTTCAAATCCCTTGTGAGAACCACAGTCTAGTCCTCCTGAGGAGCTGGCTTCACATGGGAGGCATGAATCCATCTGAGTCATCTTTTACTTTGAGCCATATGGGTGATCAGCAGCACCTCAAATGGTCTCTCCATGTGGTGGCTCCTCATTTTCCCTCCAGAACACTTTTATGTAAAATAAATTGCCCAGTTTGATGGGGTGGGAGTGGGGGGAGAAACAGACTCTTCCATTAGGTCCCTCCAGGCCCTTCTGGCTTTATGTCTCAGGGTTTCTAAGGAAGAGAGAAGCCATTTTAAGTATTGAACATGATTATGAGAGAATTCAGTTAAACAGACAGAGGAAGTGATTTCAGACACAAATTCACAGTCCTGATGTAGGGGAGGAAAATTTACTTCTACCCTTCAACATTCTTCCAGCTGGCCTAAGAATTAAATTGGCATGAGATCGGGGCGTGGGTGGCGCAGTCGGTTAAGCGTCCGACTTCAGCCAGGTCACGATCTCGCGGTCCGTGAGTTCGAGCCCCGCGTCGGGCTCTGGGCTGATGGCTCAGAGCCTGGAGCCTGTTTCCGATTCTGTGTCTCCCTCTCTCTCTGATCCTCCCCCCCGTTCATGCTCTGTCTCTCTCTGTCCCAAAAATAAATAAACGTTGAAAAAAAATTAAAAAAAAATAATAAATTGGCATGAGACAGATTAACAGAAGAAAAAAACTGAAGTTTAATTACATGTGCACAGGGGCCCAATAATGAAATTGAGACACAGAGAAGTCAACGCAGGCAGTTTTTATTCTTTTTAGACAAAAAGACAAATCTGTGAGGAATTGATAGGGCAAAGAAACTTGACTTTGGGGGCTTCAATTAGGAAGGAATTCCAAAAAGAATTTGGGCTGTGGTAGTAAATTAGTAAAAAGTAACAAGCGTTGTTTATACAGTCTTCCTGGCTCTAAATTTCTTATCTGTGGTGATACTGATGTCTCTTTACCTCCTGGTATAGGGAACGTACCTTTCACATGGAGATTTATTTCTTGCTTTGTGGAGACAAAGGGGGGTCAGAGAGTTCTTTTGCACTGGCTGTCTCTTAATAACATTTATTTAAAATGATCAATATGCCGGAGCACCTGGGTGGCTCAGGTGGTTGAGCATCTCACTTTGGATTGAGTCATGACCTTGTGGTTCATGGGTTCGAGCCCTGCATTGGGCTCGCTGAAGTCAGTGTAGCGCTCACTTCAGATCCTGTGTCCCCTTCTTTCTTTGTGCCTCTCCCACTTGTGCTCTCTGTCTCAAAAGCAAACATATAAGTAAATAAATGAATGAATAATAAATAATCAGTATACCAAAATGACACATTTTGGGGTGGTCTGTCCTTGGCCTGTTTACTGCCAAACATAAACTCAAAGAGATAACATTATTGTTTTCAAGAATCTCTCTATTTGTGACAAAGCTGGTGGTAATTCTGTAGGCCACTTTAACCCAGTAGATTGCTGAATTTTAGCCAATAAACTTAAGAGTTTGAGTCATCTATTGTACTTGCAGTATGATAGTTTTTAGGAATCTACATACATTTGCATAATTCCTGGACAACAGTGGACATAAAATGATTTCCTCTATCTGATTCCTCAGGGTCCCCAAAATGGTGATTATGTGCATTAAGAGAGCCTTTATCACTGCCTGAACATCTGCTTTTGAAGAGGGAAAGCCTAGGCCATTCAGAAATCATACATACCACAACTAGACAAAAATCTCTTACCTTTCATAGGTGTTAATTTTATGAAATCTAACTGCCATCAGGTTCCTGGTAAAGTTGGTCAGAGAAAACTTTCTACACCTACCTTTGATGTGGTCTGTAAAGAATTCTGACAAATAATAAAACTCTTTAATATGTTTTGAATAATTTCATCTATTTGATAGGTGTAGTAAAAGTCTAGTGACTTTAAAAATCTCTCTTAGATGATTTTGACAACATAACAAAACTAATCAAGGAAATAAAGACTGTGGTATAGGAATTATTTTGTTAGGTAATTTTTATAGTCCAGTCGAATTTTTTTTTAGCTCCTCCCATTCAATCCATTTGTTCATTTCCCTTTGTGAAGTGTATTTTTGAAAATGAACAAAGGTTTTAGTTATTAAAAGTGGGGCTTCTAAGTTTGGAATCTGTCATGTTTTTACAGCAGCTTTTGTAGTTCTTTCAGCAAAATCATTGCCTTTAGAAATTTTGTCATTTTGCCCTGTGCACGTTCTACAATGGATATGATAATTGAGTAGGCAGTTGTAAACCTTCTAACAAATCAGCTTTTAATTCTTCATGAGATATTTTAGTCTTCACTGAAGTCAACAACCCTATTTTTCTAAATTTGCCCTGTTGCATGACAGATACCAACACTATTTATCATCAGTATATTATTTGCTTTGTGTCCAGAGCCAAGAATTTCAGCTCTAGTAACTGCTACTAACTTATCTGCTTTACCCAACTTAATCCCAGACAAAATACAAGCTTCCAAGATGTTATGATAAGTCACCAAAACATAAAAAGCCTTGAGTTGGCCACTTTTGTCCCAAGCATATGACCCATCAGGAAACGTTATGGAATCTGCATTTTGAAAAGGATTATCAGATAAATCAGACTGGGGCCGAATGTTTTCTTTTATTACAGTTGTACAGTTATGATCATCTATTCAATTTCCTAATCTGGTAAACAAGTAGCAGGTTTAGGAAATTGCGTCTTCCGATCATTGTATTAGGATTGGATAATAATACTTATTCCTAGCCAGTCTGACAGTCTACCACAAATGCTGGGGGTTATTCTTGTGAGATAAGTATCATCACATGTGAGATACTCAGGTAAATCAAGTGACCCAGTGCAAAGACTTGAGCCTTTTCATTAAGTGTGGTGGCTGCCACCACAGCTCAGAAACATGCAGGCATTTTCAGGGTGCCATAGCATCCAGATTGGTCTATAGTCGAATCCCAGCCTTAGAAGTTAAAATTCTAGTAGTACCTTTATTTTTAGTACAAAACAAATGGAAAGGGTGGCCTTAAGCCCTTTGAAGCCATAGTGTCAGTTTTACATTACTGGAATAACTAGGAAGTCATCTACATATTGAATAATTATAGATCTTCCTGATGGGACAAATTTCTCTGTTTTCCTGTAAATGACTAGAAAAAATAGTAAGGGAGTCCCCCAAACCCTCTTGGAATTCTTTAACTTCATAAGACTTACTTATGACTCCTTCATAAGTAAAAGCAGACAAGAATATAGACTCATCCACTAGAATAAAAGCAAAAAGCAAGCAAATAAATAAATAAAAGAAGAAAAAAAGGGCAATACAGATCAATTACAGTGAAAACTTTGCAGACAATGGTACTAAGTCAGAATAGTTGCATGGTTAGGAACTACATAGGTTAAGGAACAGAAAATTTATTTACTTCTCTAAGATACTGTACAAATCTACATAGTAGTCAACCATCTTTATCAAATTTATCTTCCTTCTTTACTAAAGTATGCAACTATATAGGGTGAATCCACTTTCAAAATTATGCCTCCTTTGCCTAATTTTATCTTTATATTTTTAAATTAAAATTTTTTTCTCCTAATTTTATTTTATTTATTTATTTATTTATTTATTTATTTATTTATTTTAATTTATTTTTGAGACACAGAGAGACAGAGCATGAGCAGGGGAGGGCAGGGTCAGGAAAGAGAGAGACACAGAATCTGAAACAGGCTCCAGGCTCCAAGCTGTCAGCACAGAGCCCGATGTGAGGCTTGAACCCACGGACCGCGAGATCATGACCTGAGCCGAAGTCGGACACTCAACTGACTGAGCCGCCCAGGCGCCCCTCCTGATTTTAAAATATAACGAGTTTTATTCCTTCAAATTGAGCTCTAAACAAAGGATATTGTTTTACACATGGCCATGGCTTATCCTTTTGGTAAGCTAATTTTACTGGTTTTCTGTCTCAAATTAAACTAGTATCATTATTGCTAAATAATGGCCTAAAGTGATGCATCAATTTGTCTCAGCCCTGGCACATAGTAACCAAATCAGCTGACTTTTTCCAGTGGGGCTCAGCAAAACACTTCATCTGGAGCAGTGATTATGGTAGCCTTTATTTGCACGGTACAGTCGCTTCCCAGTAGGTTTATAAGAGAATCAGGAGAAAGTAAGAAAACATGTTTCTTAGAGGAAAAATCTGAATGGGAACCACTGAGGAAAAGGAACTATGAGACGGCTGACCTTGAAATAGCAACAACCTGTATTGCTGTATCACCCAGATGCCAAATGAGAAATTTCCAAGTTAATTGCTGAATAAGTAGCACTGGAATCTATTAGAAAAGGTAAGGATAGGTTAACCTGAGAGAAAGTTATTGAAGCATATTATTCTCTAGTTCCCACCCCTAAGATCCTCCCAGTCTATCAATTTTTGAGCCATTTGCCAATTATTTCCTAGCTGAAGGTTTTGTCCTTCTGGGTTTTCTTGATTGTCTTGTTGCAATTTTTGTACCCTCTAGAGTCACTTCTTACAATCTCTCTTCCAGTGTCCTGGCTTTTTGTGATGATATGTAATTTTCCCTTCTTTCTTTGCTCCCTTCATAGGTTGACCAGAGTAGGGTTATTCCCTTTAGTAAATTATCTGAGCAGCTAACACTGTGGGTTTTCATTTTTTCTCTTCTTGTCTTAGCTGCTGCTAAGATTTTTTTTTTTTAATTTTTTTTTCAACGTTTATTTATTTTTGGGACAGAGAGAGAGCATGAACGGGGGAGGGGCAGAGAGAGGGGAGACACAGAATCGGAAACAGGCTCCAGGCTCCGAGCCATCAGCCCAGAGCCTGACGCGGGCTCGAACTCCTGGACCACGAGATCGTGACCTGGCTGAAGTCGGACGCTTAACCGACTGTGCCACCCAGGCGCCCCCAACTGCTGCTAAGATTTGAGTAACGGTCTGTCCTTTGCCTTTTCAGTCTATCTGATTGCCTTTTCCCTGACTTGAGTTTGGATAGTGGGCAAGAGAGCCAATACAGCCAAGGTGAGTCAGTACTAGAGGGTGATTTGATCTGCCCCTGCTTCCATACTTGTGAATGTTGAAAAAAAACAAATTGCTAATGGAAATCAACTGGGGACTCACTTAGTTCTGGGTATCTCTTGGCAGTGTCTCCCTGCTCATCATTAGCAGAAAAGCATTAAGTAACCCCTCTTGATGGGTTTCTAAAGCCCTTAGTTCTACAGTTGTAAAGGGTGGCTGATAGCTTCCCTTGGCCACAATACCCATCTTGTGTGTCATTTTCTAGTCCTCAACATCTTTGCTCCATGACTTCAGTGAAGTTTGCTGATTGCAAAATTCCTTGCGGCAGCCAGTGCACATCCCCATATGGGGCTACAAACTGAAAAGCGGCTGTGGAGCACTTCTGTGAGTATTTCTGGGCACAGAAAAAGAAGTCTTTATTTTTTTATTTAAAAAACGTTTTAATGTTTCTTCATTTTTGAGAGACCGGGAGAGACAGAGCATGAGTGGAGGAGGGACAGAGAGAGAGAGGGACACAGAATCCAAAGCAGGCTCCAGGCTCTGAGCTGTCAGCACAGAGCCTGATGTGGGCTTGAACCCATGAACCACGAGATCATGACCTGAGATCATGACCTGAGCCAAAGTTCGGCACTTAACCAACTGAGCCACACAGGCACCCGAGAGAAGAAGTGTTTAAATGACTAATAGTGAGATGCCTGGCTGGCTCAGTCAGTGGAACATGTGACACTTGACCTTGGGGTTGTGAATTTGAGCCCCACTTTGGGTGTAGAGAGTACTTAAAAACAAAATCTTTAAAAAAAAAAAAAGACTAATATCGGCTGGTGAGAAGGCAAGTGGATTACCTGGGAGGCCTGGAAAGCTTCTCAATGGCATCAGCTTCACAGGTGATCTGAATAGGAAGGGCAGGTTCTCCTTACACATGCATATCCTGGAGATATTGTGGGTTTGGTTCAGAACACTGCAATAAAGGAAATATCATAATAAAGTGAGTCAAATAAGATTTTTGGTTTCCCAGTGCATATAAAAGTTATGTTCACAATATACTGTAGTCCATTAAGTGCACGGTAGCATTGTGTCTAAAAAAACAATGTACATACCTTAATTTTAAAATACTTTACTGCTAGAAAATGCTAACCATCATGTGAGCTTTCAGTGAGTTGGAATTTCTTCTGATCACAGATCACCATAAAAATCCAGTATTTCAAATTTTCATTAATATGAGAATTACCAAAATGTGACACAAGACACAAAGTGAGCAATGCTGGAAAAGCGGCACCAATAGGCTTGCTCAAAGAAGGGTTGCCCAAGCAAACCTTCAATTTGTAAAATATGCAGTATCTGTGAAGCACAATAAATAAAGCAAAGCACAATAAAATGAGGTATGCCTATAGAGACAAAATATAGGATTATGTAGCACTTTGGTTTCTTTTCTCATGTTGATATTTATCAGGCCTAACACCATTTTTAAAATTTTCCCGTATGGCCAATGCAGCCACTCTCTTCTGTTACCTTCATACAGTGACATAGTCTTTCATCCAAATTCCTGATTATTTCTTGATCACATTTCTTTATTATACTTGCTTTCCTAGCTACATGTTGTGCGTTTGATAAGGAACTCTTAGAGGTGGATTCCAGGGTTGAGACACGAAGTGGAATCAGGCTAGGACACCAGACATGCAAGCATGTGCCCTCAAACAGGGCAAATGATTAATTACCAGCTGGAGAAGTTGTGCCCTTATCTTTCCTTACAGGGAAATCTAATGAAGGGAACCCCATCTAAAAGATCATTGCTGGGGCGCCTGGGTGGCTCAGTTGGTTAAGCGTCTGACTTTGGTTTCGGCTCCGGTCATGATCTCATGATTTGTGAGTTCAAGCCCTACATTGGGCTCCGAGCTGATGGCATGGATCCTGCTTGGGATTCTCTCTCCCCTCTCTGCCCCTCCCCTGCTCATGCTGCCTCTCAAAATAAATAAATAAACTTAAAAAAATTAAAAAAATAAAAGATTATTGCTTCCTTCTTCTCAGGACTCAATTTGATGTAGGGAAAGATTAAGAGATGCAGAGGGAGCTTGTACAACAAAGAAAAGAGGATAGTTCTATGAAAGAGAGAGTGCTTTAATTTTTCCATTTTCTCTTTCATTGGTCTCAATCTTTCTTTCTGTTTGTCAGATCACTTTCTACATTCTCCTCAGTTGACAGTCATCCAGTAAATACCACTAATTCATATGCCTGGAATGAGGCACTTCTAAGAACCCCTGCAAATATGTCCATTTGTCCAAATCAAAGAAACCGTTCCCACCACTGTAAGACTGGATTCTTATATGTATGCCCATTCCAAATGTGACAGAGAGATAGATATTAGCAATTTAAGAGAAAGCTCTGCATGTAACAATTCTGTCTTTCTATATTTTTCTGCCATCAAAGCTATTGGTGATCCTGATGGGATTTTAGAGCTGGTATCACCAATGCTTACTCAATAATAAATTCTTGAACTTGAGAGCGTAGTTCTCTGGCTAGTATTCCAAAATAGTGGAGAGAAAGAAAGGACACTTTTCTTAATTTAGGGTTTCTTACCTGACTGTTGTGGGTTCACAAGACTTTCAGCTGATCCATCCAATTCAGGAATTGCCAGATGATCCTTATTACCAAATTGTTGGGAAATATATTCAATATAACATTTCCTGCCAACCCAATAAAACTTCTCATAAATGTAACCAAGAATGAATAGTTTATTACTGAATAAGCATTAAACCCGACTGCAGTGTGTATCACAGGCAATCTGCTAAAGAGATTGTATTGACCCCCACCCCCCCCAATTAAACCTCTTACCTTTTGTATACATGTTAACCCATGTTGGTGTTCATTTTCAATCTGCTTTTTTTGCCTAGGATACTTCCTTGTTCTTCTTTTCCTTCTACCTATGTAAGTCATTTTATTATTTACTTATTTATTACTTATTTACTTGTTTTTTTACTTATCTATTTGAGAGAGCGTGCAAGCCAGGGAGAGGCACAAGGAGTGGAAGAATCTTAAGCAGACTCCACATCCAGTGAGGAGCCCAATGCAGGGCCTGATTCTCATGACCCTGAGATCATGACCTGAGCTGAAATCAAGAGTTAGATGCTCAACCAACTGAACCACTCAGGCACCCCTAAGTCTTTCATTTTATATAGCTCATCAGAGTAATTCCTAGCTACAAAACTGGATACTACCTGATTTCCTTTTGCCCAAATAAACCCTTACAAAGTTTAATATGCCTCAGTTATCTTTTAAGTTTTTAATTTTTTTTTTTAGTAATCTCTATACCCAATGTGGGGCCTGAACTCACAACTCTGAGATAAAGAGTCACATGCTGTTCCAACTGAGCCAGCCAGACACCCCATTTATCTTTTAACACAGCAATGCCCCATTATGTGCCCCAATTATAATGGTACATTAGGTCAGGATTGGAGTAGCAAGAGGATTTGATGCTGGGTTTGACAGATTAGGGCTAGTGCTACTTAGATACTTCTGATTTGTATGGCTTCTAAAATCCAGGGCAGGGCTCAGCCTGCAGATAGTTTGGGCCATAGAGCCGCAGCTACATTAAAGAAAAGCATTTTGGCCTAGAAACAAGAGGATTAGAAGTTATAGAGAAATAGATTTGTGTATAAAGGTGTAATTATTTTTTAAAGTTTATTTATTTTTGAGAGGGAGAGCATGAGCAAGGAAAGAGCAGAGAGAGGGAGAGATGAGAGAGAGAGAGAGAGAGAGAGAGAGAGAAAGAAAGAAAGAAAGAAAGGAAGAAAGAAAGAATGAGAATATCTTAAGCAGGCTCCATGCTCAGCGAAGAGCCAGACTCAGGGCTTGATCCCACAACCGCGAGACCATGACCTGCACAGAAACCAAGGGTCAGAAGCTCAACTGACTGAGCCACCCAGGTGCCCCAAGGCATTATTGTTTCTTAAACCATATTGAAATTTACTCCTTTTAAGCCAGTTAAGAAAATATATCACAAGACAAACTAAGCATGTTTAGCAATAACAACACTTTTGAGAGAAGAATGTAATTTTCTCTTCTGGAAATAATATTGCAGATGGTCACTTGTGGGTCCACTTTACCACAGTAGAGGAGCAAAGTTGTTGAAGCATAGAAAACTATGCTCAGCTGAGCCACTTTTCTGCACAATAGTAAAGTACTTGAAATCATTCATGAGATCAAGGTTTAAAACCATTTTAAGAGACAAGACTTTAAGTGTTTTATAGCCACCTCTGTAAGAGGTCCTTCCTGCCCCAAATGGTCAAAGCTTAATTAGAAGTTGGATAATACTTAAGTTTTTTTTCTCATATCTTCTGTTCAAAATATTATTATCATTGGTATATGGTTTGTATCTTGTCTGATCTGGATGATACAGTCCAAAAAATAGGGCTTGAGAAGACAGACCCTACCCTCATGGAAGAAGGGGTGGGTGGCCCTCTGGGTACAGGTCACATACCATGACTCATTTCCCCTAGTTTTATAAAGGAGGGCTCTTAGTTCCTTGATTTTCAGTGAATTGGAGTAAAGGGTGTGAATTACAATAGTGATGAGGGTGTGTACTTATAAGTGAACTACCCTGTTGAAAATGGTACGGGTCCTGGAGGAAGATATTTCATATAAGGTAGCATCTGGGCAATAATATGACTATGGGGAAGGCGATGGAGAAGAAGTCATTGGTAGACCTGAAGCCTGAATCAAGTCAGAAGTACCTGCAACCTGGAAGGATGTGGCATTAGATGGCTTATTGGTGGTAGAGGTGAGAGTATGTACAGAATGTTGCTCTGAGGTATAATATGATGAGAGTTTAATGCCACTGGGTGACCCTGGTATTCAGGATGATGGTGAGTTCATGTATAGAAGCAGGAGGTGGCAGTTCTCAAGTATCTGAATTTGAGCCATTCTGAATAGGAACAGTTATTAAGTTGTTTTCTTGTTCAAATACAAAGGTTTCCTGACTCATGAAGGAGGTTGAGGTGAAGCTGTGTGTAATGAATTCTATTGGGTGAGCACAAATATCTTCTAGTGGGTGATTATATGGCTTGTGCAGCACATGTTGGAAAGGAGATGGTGATATAATGCACTGCCCTGGAATATTGGTTCGTATGATGCTTGTCTGGAAACCTAATAAAACGATCAGAGATTTCATGTGGTGATGGGGGCAATATGTGGGACGAACAGTTTCAAGTTAAGCACGGGCAGCAGGCTTTTCAGCTCTCATAAGGCGGTGGTTGATATGAGCCTCTAAATCTCTTTGAGACAAGTATGTTCTCTTGCATCCTTGAACAGTGCTGCACATGAATAGATAGCTTTGTGTATGTTCCTCAATTCGCTTCACAAGATTACTACAGCCTGGACACATCTTATCGCCTTGTTTTCCATGTAAAATAGCACATGCATAGCAAAAAGCATGCTTGCATGGAATCAGCGGCCCATAGATTTTAATCAGTAATTTGGATTTGTCACAGAAATGAACTAGAGTATCATCCTTTTCACCCAAGATGTTTATTGGAAAGTCCCCCAAAATATCTCATTAGATCTTTGCTCATTTCCAAACAATTTGCCCCTTGGAGCCATACCATTCCTCCTTGCTATGATGGACTCCTCTAGTGTACTCCATAATTTGGCTTGCAAGGCCTAAGGGGAATGGAAGTTAACCTCACTGACCCCGGAAGCACATGCACGCTACCCTCTTCAGCCTATGAGGCAAGGTGGAAGTGCAAACGGGTTGCTTCAACTTTGACCTCTTCTTACCTACCCCCATTCCAGTAAGGGAGTCGGGCAGCAGAAAGAGCAAGTGGAGCAAGTGTATCAGAGCTGAGTTTGGTTAGGCTGCTGCTTGTTTTCTGCTTCAAGAAAAAGTAGCCTTTAACTGGAGAAAGAGGCTAATCTGGAATGGGAGTGGGGGTGGGGAGAGAGCGCACAGGTGCACAGTAATATCTGAAGACATAGTCTTGAAGCAGGTGAGACAGCTCACCCTTAAAGGGTTGTTGGTGTTGTTGTTGTTGTTGTTTTTTGGGTGCTTTCCTTTTTTGGGTGAAAGCCCGCCCATTATATGAAATGTTCAAATAGAGAGTGGTTAGCTCGTTGTCAACATGCTGTAGCTCCGACTTCTCAAACTTTTCTGCCAAAGTACCCCTAATTATAGAGAAAAACAAATGTAACTGTGAGGGTGAGGGGGCAAAATTCTAAGTACCTCTGAAAGCAAGATATTTCTTTGAATAGTTGTACTTTACCTTAAAATCACATGAAGATAGCTTCCTGTTTTAGAATATTGGTTCATTTTAACAAAAAATATTGCTTTTAATTACTTAGTTAAATGACCTGAATCTCTCCCTGCTCCTAAAGTCTTTGAGTAAGTGATATCCCAGGAAGCTGTGCCAGGCAAGGTACGTACCAAATCCTGGTATATCTTGTGTATTTCCCCTCAGTGTTGGTGCACTAGTTCGTGGTACACTGCACAGACTAACTTCTTTATTGAGTACAGGGTTATCCATTAGGACTTAGAAATGCTTTTTATACAGAATCCTTTATCATGGTATTTGTAGATAAGAATATTTATCTGTGAATAAAAGTTCAAAGTTAAAAGCCCCAACAAATTAGGGAGATGATTAGTCACATTTTAAAATGCTTTCCCATATCCCCAAATTTCTGATTTTGGTTCTTTAAATATTACATCCTCAAGGTATATTTGATATCCATTTATAGAGCATTAACACCTTGGAGAGAGACCTAAGTGAAATAAAAAATTCAAGAGCAAATAATCAGAGATTACTCAAAAATGAATATGAAGCATTTGATAAATGATCGTATTCGTTAATGGAAAGATTAGGCTGGATTTACTGAAATGCCATTTGTGTCCATATTTTGGGGACTTACATCCATTGTAAAGTGAGGCTCACCCTCAGTGTGATAACTTCATTCCGTACTGTCCAGAATAATTGCGCTCATTTTCATTTACAAGGCAACTTTGCAAAGGAAGTGATGAACTACTATAACCAAATATGCCAAATATATGATTAAAAAATAATTAAGGGTAGGTCAGAGCAGGAAATTGCCCTCATTAAGAGATTATCCATCTCTGCTGCAACACCAATGCATAGTCAAAGCTGACCTTTGCCAAACAAAAAGACAAAGTCAGCAGGGATGTTGCACCAGGTTGAAAACGCTACAGAGAAAAGAAAAATAAAAGCCATAAAAATATATTTGATCGTCTACATTTAGATCCCGGAATTCTGAAGCATACAGCCAGATCAGAATATTTTTTGCAATTATACTCCATGATTGATGCTGGGGATTTGGAGAAACTCTGAAATAATGGGGAGTTGGAAATTTTCACATTTGCTGACATATTTATACAAGAAAACATATATAGCCACGTGGGACATTTTACCAGAAAGAGTGAGCAAGAGAGTGAGTGAACAACAGTAGTAGGGTGAAAAAGAATAAGGACAATCCTCCCTTTTAATGTTGGAAAAGATTATGAAGCTTACAGGTGGTTAAAGAAGGAACCCTCTTTATCCATTTCATTATTGATGAATTCCTGAAAAGTTGCATGTAAGTAGGTACCAGTTTTCTCATCTTGACCTCTGGTGACTATTTTGTCTTTATTTTGAGTTTGTCACCTGTGGGCAGTGGTTATTGGTACCCAAGCCTTTGATTTCAAGGTACCCAAGCCTTCTTCAAATTAACTAATGCCATAGAAATACGTTAAGTATACAAGGGGACCTTGTGACTCAGTGTGCACCCTTCTTTCTGACTGCCTGGGATGAAGTGGTTTTCAATCGTTCTCTATAATGAGAAGGGTACATGTGCTCTGGGTGAAGTTGGAGTTGGGGAGCCCAGAGTTTTACCTCCTTAAGACTCTCCAGCTCTGGCACCCCTTTCATCCACTCAGTGGAACACAGTTTGAATACCACTCCTCTCAAAAATAACTGTATACACACACACACACACACACACACACACACACACATATATATGTATATATATATATAGAGAGAGAGAGAGAGAGAGAGAGCGCACACGCACGCACAGGGGAGTGGGGGAGGGGTAGAGAGAGAGGGAGAGAGAGACTCTCAAGCAGGCTTGGCATTGTCAGCACAAAGACCTATGTGGGGCTTGAACTCACGAGCCACGAGATCATTACCTGAGCTGAAGTCAAGAGTCAGATGCCCTACTGACTGAGTTACCCAGGTGCCCCTCATATAAATATTTTCTTCCTCTTTTTTTTAAAATGTATCATTTCTTTTTGTTTCATGTTTATTTTTCTGAGTGAGAGAGAGAGAGAGAGAGTGCCTGCATGCATGTGGGGGAGGGGCATGGAGAATGGGAGACAAGAGTATCCAAAGTGGGCTCTGCACTGACAGCAGAGAGCCTGATGCAGGGCTCAGACTCATGAACCATGAGATCATGACCCGAGCCAAAGTCAGACACTTAACCCACTGAGCCACCGAGGGCCCCTGTTTTCTAAGCTGATATATAAAATAGATGAGCATTCACCTATCTATCATCTAGATTAAGAAATAGAGCACCAGTGTGCCTGAGTGGCTCAGTTGGTTAAGCATCTGACTTGGTTTCGGTTCGGGTCATGATCTCATGGTTTTGTGGGTTTGAGCCCCATGTTGGGCTCTGTGCTGGCATTGCAGAGCCTGCTTGGGATTCTCTCTCTCTTTCTCTCTCTGCTGCTCCTTCACTCATGTGCATGCGTGCTCTCTCTCTCAAAAGAAATAAACTTAAAAAAAAAAGAAATAGAGCACTTATCAGTGCATTTGAAAACTCTGCTACACTCCTCCCTTGTTATCACCCTCACAGGAGGAAAGCACTAAATTGTGTATTCATTGTTCTCTTGGGATTTTCACTTTGAAAAATCACACATACATATATATATGTCTTTATACAAAATATTATCTATTTTTGCATGTTTCTCACTTTGTAGGTATGGGATAACACTGTGACTTTCTTTATTCCCTTAACATTATATTTCTAAGATCTTTTCATGTTAATGCACATATTTTATAAATATCAGTACTGCATTCCATTGTATGACTCTATTATAAAATTTTTTTAACATTTTTTTGTTTTTTTGAGAGACAAAGAGAGACAGAGCATGAGCAGGGGAGGGGCAGAGAGAGAGAGGGAGTCACAGAATCCGAAGCAGGCTCCAGGCTCTGAGCTGTCAGCACAGAGCCCCACGTGGGGCTTGAACTCACGAGCAGTGAGATCATGACCTGAGCCGAAGTCGGACGCTTGACTGAGCCACCCAGGTGCCCCTGTATGACTCTATTATAATTTAAACATTCTCCTATTGGTGAATATTTAGTTTTTCTTATGCTTTGCAATTATAAGTGCTGCTTTGAAACATTGTTGTACATGTCTCTTGTACCTGTTTAAGAGTTTCTTTAGAGTATGTGTATAGGATTGAAGTACTGGATCATAGACAATGAGCATATTCAACTTTTCCATTGTTCATATTAATTTATCAGTGGATTATAAAAGTTTTTGTTGCTCACCTTCACCAATACTTGTTATTAACAGCCTCTTAATTTATTACAGATTTAGTGGTTGTAAAATTTATGTTTTCTATTCTTTTTTTTTTAAGTTTATTTATTTTAAGAGAGGGGGAGGGAAGGGGCAGAGAGAGAAGGAGAGGGAGAGAATCCCAAGGAGGCTCTGCACTGTCAGCACAGAGCCTGATGCAGGGCTTGAAATCAGGAGCTGTGAGATCATGACCTGAGCCAAAGTCAGGAGTCGGATGCTTAACCTACTGAACCACCAGGCACTCCGTATGGGCTTTATTAAAATAATTTTTATTTTTTTATTTTTTTATTAACTAAAAAATGTTTAATATTTCTTTATTTTGAGAGAGAGCATGAGCTGGGGAGGGGGGCTAGATAGAGGATCTGTAAGATCATGAACTGAGGCAAAGTTGGACGCTTAAACAACTGAGCCACTCAGGTGCCCCTAGATTTTTTTTTTATTTTTAGGGGCTCTTGGTGGCTCAGTCAGTTGAGCATTTGACTCTTGATTTTGGCTCAGGTCATGCTCACACAGTTTATGGGATTGAGCCCTGTGTCAGGGTCTGCATTGACAGCATGAAGCCTGCTTGGGATTCTCTCTCCCTGTCTCTCTGCCCTTCCCTCACTTGTTGTACACACATACTTTCTATCTCAAAATAACAATAATAAAATAAACTTTAAAAAGAAAGATTTTTAAATTTTTATTTTCAAGTAATCTCTACGCCCATCGTGGGGCTGGAACTCACAATCCTGAGATCAAGAGTCACATGCTCTGCCAGCTGAGCCTGCCAGGTATCCCCAAATGTATGTCTTTATGTTGTGTTTTTCTGATTACAAGTGAGGTTGAGCAGTTTTTCATGTTTAAAAAAATATTTTTGACATTTATAGTTCCTCTTTTGTCAGATGATTGTTTATATCATTGGACCATTATTGAACAATTTGTATTTTTCTTTATTGATTTGTAGGAGTTCTTTATATATCTGATGCTAATTCTTTGCTAGTTCTATGACTTGCAGTTGTCTTCTCTAGCTTTGTAAGCTGCCTTTTAATTTCTTTATGGTAACTTGTGGGAAATAGAAGTTCTCAATTTTTTTTTGCAGTTTTTTTTTTTTTTCAGGTAATTTGGAGACATAGTTTTTTTTTTTGTTTTTTGTTTTTTTTTTTTATATGAAATTTATTGACAAACTGGTTTCCATACAACACCCAGTGCTCATCCCAAAAGGTGCCCTCCTCAATACCCATCACCCACCCTCCCCTCCCTCCCACCCCCCATCAACCCTCAGTTTGTTCTCAGTTTTTTTTTTTTTTTTTTTTTTTTTTTTTTTTTTTCAGTTTATTTTTATTTGTGTATAGAAAGTCTTAAATGCAGTTTGCCTTCTCAGGACTTCATTAAAGATACATGCTGTATCACTGTTTATAATAGCCATCTTTTTTTGTGTTTTTTTTTTTTTTTTTTTTTTTTTTTTTTTTTTTTATATGAAGTTTATTGACAAATTGGTTTCCATACAACACCCAGTGCTCATCCCAAAAGGTGCCCTCCTCAATACCCATCACCCACCCGCCCCTCCCTCCCACCCCCCATCAACCCTCAGTTTGTTCTCAGTTTTTAACAGTCTCTTATGCTTTGGCTCTCTCCCACTCTAACCTCTTTTTTTTTTTTTTCCTTCCCCTCCCCCATGGGTTCCTGTTAAGTTTCTCAGGATCCACATAAGAGTGAAACCATATGGTATCTGTCTTTCTCTGTATGGCTTATTTCACTTAGCATTACACTCTCCAGTTCCATCCACGTTGCTACAAAAGGCCATATTTCATTTTTCTCATTGCCACGTAGTATTCCATTGTGTATATATACCACAATTTCTTTATCCATTCATCAGTTGATGGACATTTAGGCTCTTTCCATAATTTGGCTATTGTTGAGAGTGCTGCTATGAACATTGGGGTACAAGTGCCCCTATGCATCAGTACTCCTGTATCCCTTGGATAAATTCCTAGCAGTGCTATTGCTGGGTCATAGGGTAGGTCTATTTTTAATTTTCTGAGGAACCTCCACACTGCTTTCCAGAGTGGCTGCACCAATTTGCATTCCCACCAACAGTGCAAGAGGGTTCCCGTTTCTCCACATCCTCTCCAGCATCTATAGTCTCCTGATTTGTTCATTTTGGCCACTCTGACTGGCGTGAGGTGATACCTGAGTGTGGTTTTGATTTGTATTTCCCTGATAAGGAGCGACGCTGAACATCTTTTCATGTGCCTGTTGGCCATCTGGATGTCTTCTTTAGAGAAGTGTCTATTCATGTTTTCTGCCCATTTCTTCACTGGGTTATTTGTTTTTCGGGTGTGGAGTTTGGTGAGCTCTTTATAGATTTTAGATACTAGCCCTTTGTCCGATATGTCATTTGCAAATATCTTTTCCCATTCCGTTGGTTGCCTTTTAGTTTTGTTGGTTGTTTCCTTTGCTGTGCAGAAGCTTTTATCTTCATAAGGTCCCAGTAATTCACTTTTGCTTTTAATTCCCTTGCCTTTGGGGATGTGTCGAGTAAGAGATTGCTACGGCTGAGGTCAGAGAGGTCTTTTCCTGCTTTCTCCTCTAAGGTTCGGATGGTTTCCTGTCTCACATTTAGGTCCTTTATCCATTTTGAGTTTATTTTTGTAAATGGTGTGAGAAAGTGGTCTAGTTTCAACCTTCTGCATGTTGCTGTCCAGTTCTCCCAGCACCATTTGTTAAAGAGGCTGTCTTTTTTCCATTGGATGTTCTTTCCTGCTTTGTCAAAGATGAGTTGGCCATACGTTTGTGGGTCTAGTTCTGGGGTTTCTATTCTATTCCATTGGTCTGTGTGTCTGTTTTTGTGCCAATACCATGCTGTCTTGATGATGACAGCTTTGTAGTAGAGGCTAAAGTCTGGGATTGTGATGCCTCCTGCTTTGGTCTTCTTCTTCAATTTCCTTTGGCTATTCGGGGCCTTTTGTGGTTCCATATGAATTTTAGGATTGCTTGTTCTAATTTCGAGAAGAATGCTGGTGCAATTTTGATTGGGATTGCATTGAATGTGTAGATAGCTTTGGGTAGTATTGACATTTTGACAATATTTATTTTTCCAATCCATGAGCAGGGAATGTCTTTCCATTTCTTTAAATCTTCTTCAATTACCTTCATAAGCTTTCTATAGTTTTCAGCATACAGATCCTTTACATCTTTGGTTAGATTTATTCCTAGGTATTTTATGCTTCTTGGTGCAATTGTGAATGGGATCATTTTCTTTATTTGTCTTTCTGTTGCTTCATTGTTAGTGTATAAGAATGCAACTGATTTCTGTACATTGATTTTGTATCCTGCAACTTTGCTGACTTCATGTATCAGTTCTAGCAGACTTTTGGTGGAGTCTATCGGATTTTCCATGTATAATATCATGTCGTCTGCAAAAAGCGAAAGCTTGACTTCATCTTTGCCAATTTTGATGCCTTTGATTTCCTTTTGTTGTCTGATTGCTGATGCTAGAACTTCCAGCACTATGTTAAACAACAGCGGTGAGAGTGGGCATCCCTGTCGTGTTCCTGATCTCAGGGAAAAAGCTCTCAGTTTTTCCCCGTTGAGGATGATGTTAGCTGTGGGCTTTTCATATATGGCTTTTATGATCTTTAAGTATGTTCCTTCTATGCCGACTTTCTCAAGGGTTTTTATTAAGAAAGGGTGCTGGATTTTGTCAAAGGCCTTTTCTGCATCGATTGACAGGATCATATGGTTCTTATCTTTTCTTTTATTAATGTGATGTATCACGTTGATTGATTTGCGAATGTTGAACCAGCCCTGCATCCCAGGAATGAATCCCACTTGATCATGGTGAATAATTCTTTTTATATGCTGTTGAATTCGATTTGCTAGTGTCTTCATGAGAATTTTTGCATCCATATTCATCAGGGATATTGGCCTGTAGTTCTCTTTTTTTACTGGGTCTCTGTCTGGTTTAGGAATCAAAGTAATACTGGCTTCTTAGAATGAGTCTGGAAGTTTTCCTTCCCTTTCTATTTCTTGGAATAGCTTGAGAAGGATAGGTATTATCTCTGCTTTAAACGTCTGGTAGAATTCCCCTGGGAAGCCATCTGGTCCTGGACTCTTATTTGTTGGGAGATTTTTGATAACCGATTCAATTTCTTGGCTGGTTATGGGTCTGTTCAAGCTTTCTCTTTCCTCCTGATTGAGTTTTGGAAGAGTGTGGGTGTTCAGGAATTTGTCCATTTCTTCCAGGTTGTCCAATTTGTTGGCATATAATTTTTCATAGTATTCCCTGATAATTGTTTGTATCTCTGAGGGATTGGTTGTAATCATTCCATTTTCATTCATGATTTTATCTATTTGGGTCATCTCCCTTTTCTTTTTGAGAAGCCTGGCTAGAGGTTTGTCAATTTTGTTTATTTTTTCAAAAAACCAACTCTTGGTTTCGTTGATCTGCTCTACAGTTTTTTTAGATTCTATATTGTTTATTTCTGCTCTGATCTTTATTATTTCTCTTCTTCTGCTGGGTTTAGGCTGCCTTTGCTGTTCTGCTTCTATTTCCTTTAGGTGTGCTGTTAGATTTTGTATTTGGGATTTTTCTTGTTTCTTGAGATAGGCCTGGATTGCAATGTATTTCCCTCTCAGGACTGCCTTCGCTGCGTCCCAAAGCGTTTGGATTGTTGTATTTTCAATTTCGTTTGTTTCCATATATTTTTTGATTTCTTCTCTAATTGCCTGGTTGACCCACTCATTCGTTAGTAGGGTGTTCTTTAACCTCCATGCTTTTGGAGGCTTTCCAGACTTTTTCCTGTGGTTGATTTCAAGCTTCACAGCATTGTGGTCTGAAAGTATGCATGGTATAATTTCAATTCTTGTATACTTATGAAGGGCTGTTTTGTGACCCAGTATATGATCTATCTTGGAGAATGTTCCATGTGCACTCGAGAAGAAAGTATATTCTGTTGCTTTGGGATGCAGAGTTCTAAATATATCTGTCAAGTCCATCTGATCCAATGTCTCATTCAGGGCCCTTGTTTCTTTACTGACCGTGTGTCTAGATGATCTATCCTTTTCTGTAAGTGGGGTGTTAAAGTCCCCTGCAATTACCACATTCTTATCAATAAGGTTGCTTCTGTGTATGAGTAATTGTTTTATATATTTGGGGGCTCCGGTATTCGGCGCATAGACATTTATAATTGTTAGCTCTTCCTGATGGATAGACCCTGTAACTATTATATAATGTCCTTCTTCATCTCTTGTTACAGCCTTTACTTTAAAGTCTAGTTTGTCTGATATAAGTATGGCTACTCCAGCTTTCTTTTGGCTTCCAGTAGCATGATAAATAGTTCTCCATCCCCTCACTCTGAATCTAAAGGTGTCCTCAGGTCTAAAATGAGTCTCTTGTAGACAGCAAATAGATGGGTCTTGTTTTTTTATCCATTCTGATACCCTATGTCTTTTGGTTGGCGCATTTAATCCATTTACATTCAGTGTTATTATAGAAAGATACGGGTTTAGAGTCATTGTAATGTCTGTATGTTTATGCTTGTAGTGATGTCTCTGGTACTTTGTCTCACAGGGTCCCCCTTAGGATCTCTTGTAGGGCTGGTTTAGTGGTGACAAATTCCTTCAGTTTTTGTTTGTTTGGGAAGACCTTTATCTCTCCTTCTATTCTAAATGACCGACTTGCTGGATAAAGGATTCTCGGCTGCATATTTTTTCTGTCTAGCACACTGAAAATCTCGTGCCAACTCTTTCTGGCCTGCCAAGTTTCAAAAGAGAGATCAGTCACGAGTCTTATAGGTCTCCCTTTATATGTGAGGGCACGTTTACCCCTTGCTGCTTTCAGAATTTTCTCTTTATCTTTGTATTTTGCCAGTTTCACTATGATATGTCGTGCAGAAGATCGATTCAAGTTACGTCTGAAGGGAGTTCTCTGTGCCTCTTGGATTTCAGTGCCTTTTTCCTTCCCCAGTTCAGGGAAGTTCTCAGCTATGATTTCTTCAAGTACCCCTTCAGCACCTTTCCCTCTCTCTTCCTCCTCTGGGATACCAATTATGCGTATATTATTTCTTTTTAGTGTATCACTTAGTTCTCTAATTTTCCCCTCATACTCCTGGATTTTTTTATCTCTCTTTTTCTCAGCTTCCTCTTTTTCCATAACTTTATCTTCTAGTTCACCTATTCTCTCCTCTGCCTCTTCCATCCGAGCCGTGGTGGTTTGCATTTTGTTTTGCATTTCCTTTAAAGCGTTTTTTCAGCTCCTCATGACTGTTCCTTAGTCCCTTGATCTCTGTAGCAAGAGATTCTCTGCTGTCCTGTATACTGTTTTCCAGCCCAGCGATTAATTTTATGACTATTATTCTAAATTCACTTTCTGTTATATTATTTAAATCCTTTTTGATCAGCTCATTAGCTGTTGTTATTTCCTGGAGATTCTTCTGAGGGGAATTCTTCCGCTTGGTCATTTTGGATAGTCCCTGGTGTGGTGAGGACCTGCAGGGCACTTCCCCTGTGCTGTGGTGTATAACTGGAGTTGGTGGGCGGGGCCGCAGTCAGTCCTGATGTCTGCCCCCAGCCCACTGCTGGGGCCACAGTCAGACTGGTGTGTGCCTTCTCTTCCCCTTTCCTAGGGGCGGGATTCCCTGTGGGGTGGCGTGGCCCGTCTGGGCTACTTGCACACTGCCAGGTTTGTGGTGCTGGGGATCTGGCGTATTAGCTGGGGTGGGTAGGCAAGGTGCACGGCGGCAGGGGGGGCAGGCTTAGCTCGCTTCTCCTTAGGTGATCCACTTCAGGAGGGGCCCTGTGGCAGCCGGAGGGAGTCAGATCCGCTGCCGGAGGTTTGGCTCCGCAGAAGCACAGAGTTGGGTGTTTGCGCTGAGCGAGTAATTTTCCCGGCCAGAACCGGTTCCCTTTGGGATTTTGGCTGGGGGATGGGCGGGGGAGATGGCGCTGGTGAGCGCCTTTGTTCCCCGCCAAACTGAGCTCTGTCGTCCGCCCGGGGGCTCCGCAGCTCACCCTCCCTTTGTCCTCCAGCCTTCCCGCTTTCCGAGCAGAGCTGTTAACTTATGACCTCCCAGACGCTAAGTCGCGCTTGCTGTCGGAACACAGTCCGTCAGGCCCCTCCGCTTTTGCAAGCCGGACTCGGGGGTTCTGCTTGGCTGGCGAGCCGCCCTTCCGCCCCGGCTCCCTCCCGCCAGTCCGTGGAGCGCGCACCGCCTCGCCGCCCTTCCTACCCTCTTCCGTGGGCCTCTCGTCTGCACTTGGGTCCGGTGACTCCGTTCTGCTAATCCTCTGGCGGTTTTCTGGGTTATTTAGGCAGGTGTAGGTGGAATCTAAGTGATCAGCAGGACGCGCGGTGAGTCCAGCGTCCTCCTACGCCGCCATCTTCCCAGAATCCCCTTTTTTTGCAGTTTTTATTTATTTAAGTTCTCTCTATATCCAATGTGGGGCTTGAACTTATGACTTACAGCAAGAGTCACATGCTATACTGACTGAGCCAACCAGGTGCCCCAGGAGTTCTCAATTTTGATTTATCAGGCTTATCAGTCTTCTTCATTATGATTAGTGCTTTTCTAATATGCTTAAAATGTTTTCCCTACCCTGAGATCATAAAGGGTATTTGCCATGACAATTTTTGTTTTGCTTGGCCTTTCAAATGGAATCATCTTTAATGGATTTGCAATTGATTTTATATGTTGTAATGTCAGGATATGTTTTTTTTTTCTTCCATATAAAAATCTGGGCAGGGGGGTGGGGGCATCTGGGTGGTTCAGTTGGTTGAGTGGCTGATTCTTGATGTTGGCCCAGGTCATGATCTTGCAGTTCATGGGTTCAAGCCCCGAGTCAAGCTTTGTGCTGATAGTGAGGAGCCTGCTTGGAATTCTCTCTCCCATTGTCTCTGCTCCTCCCCCCCTGCCCCCGCCGCCCCCACCGCTGTTCTCTCTCTCAAAATAAATTAAAAAAACTTAAAAAACATAGTCATGTGGGGCACCTGGGTGGCTCAGTTGGGTAAGTGTCCAGCTCTTGGTTTTGGCTCAGGTCATGATCTTACAGTTTGTGAGTTTTAATCTCACATTGAGTTCTGCACTGGTAGTGCAGAGCCTGCTTGGGATTCTCTCTCTCTCCTTCTCTCTCTACCCCTCCCCCATTCTCTCTCTCTCTCTCTCTCTCTCTCTCTCTTTGTCTCTCAAACTAAATAAATGAACTTAAAAAAAATTGTTATGTGAAACTGAGTAAAGGAAACCTCATTTAAAATGGAGTTGGGAGGCCAGGAGGTGGAGCTCTCACAACATAACACTTTTTACAGCCCTTTGCAAACTCAACAGGAAGAGGTATACCTTGCATTCCTGCTAGGAAGAATTCTATATAGTACTTTACTACTCCAGCAGGAGGAAAGATTTTCTTTTGGCCTGGCAACAGCCCAGCCAATGAGAAACTATCACAACTCAACCAATGAAAAGCCATTATACTTAAAACTCCCAGTGTAGTCCAATGGACCTTTTGTTCATAAAGACCCTCCCAACTCCTCCCTTTCCTTTGTAAAAGAATGTTGCCTGCCTTTAGGGTACCTGGCTGGCTCAGTCTGTGGAGTGTGCTGTTCTTGATCTCAGGGTCATGAGTTTGAGCCCCACATAGGAGGTAGAGATTACTTAAAGAAAAAACAAACATAAAAAAGAAAACAATGTTGCTCTCCTTTGTTCTCTGGACTTGCTTATGATTTTGCCTTAGCTTATACTTTCTGAGTTACAATTCTCTGCTGTTCCCAAATAAAACCATTTTGCTGGTAAAATAACTGACAGTTTTATATTTTAAGGTTAACAGTCAGTTATCTAGAACAATTTATTAAATAATGCATTCTTTCCCTTCTGATTTTCAGTGGCTAACTCTGTCATATGTCACCTTTTCATATATATATAAGTCTCTTTTTGGATTCCGTATTCTATTCCATTGGTCTGTTTTCTTATTCCATCTTAATTACTGTGGCTTTATAAAGTTTTAGTGTTTTGGAGAGGGGAGCAAGTCTCCCCAAATTACTTTCCAGGATCACCTTGGCCTATTCTTGGCCTATTCTTGTCAAGATATTTTAGGTTGTGCGATATTAGATGCATGAAGGAGTTCTTTTGAAGTCAGGTATTTTCAAAGACCAGAAAAGCTGCTGCCTAAATTTACTGGCATCACTGTTGGTACTCTGTGAGATGAGGTACAGGGTTAACATAATTTTTGCTTCCTTTACTTTTGTTTATTTCCCTTTTTCTTTTTAAGTTTTTATTTAAATTCTAGTTAGTAAAAGAAAAAAAAAGAGGTTAGAGAGGGAGGGAGCCAAAACATAAGAGACTCTTAAAAACTGAGAACAAACTGAGCGTTGATGGGGGGTGGGAGGGAGGGGAAGGTGGGTGATGGGCATGAAGGAGGGCACCTGTTGGGATGAGCACTGGGTGTTGTATGGAAACCAATTTGACAATAAATTTCATATTAAAAAAACAAACAAAATAAATAAATAAATAAAAATAAATTCTAGTTAGTTAACATATAGTGTAATATTGGTTTCAGGAATAGAATTTAGTGATTCGTCACTTACATATAATACCCAGTGTGTTTCCTTTACTTTTAAAACTAACTCCCTTGGGATCTTACCATTTTTGGGGATGGGCAGTATGGCATTGTGATAAAAAGCATGACCTCTGCTGACAGGCATACTTATGGTTCAATTTTTGTTCTGCCTCTTATTACCTGTGTGACCTTAGGCATATTACTTAATTTTTCTGAGTCTTTTTATTTTCAATCTTTAAATGGTAATATTAAGGGGCGCCTGGGTGGCTCAGTTGGTTAAATCTCTGACCTCAGCTCGGGTCATGATCTCACCATTCGTGGGTTTGAGCCCCATGTTGGGCTCTGTGCTGACAGCTCAGAGCCTGGAGCCTGCTTTGGATTCTGTGTCTCCCTCTGTCTGCCCCTCCCTCACTCACACTCTGTCTGTCTGTCTTTCTCAAAAATAAATAAACATTAAAAAAATTAAAATAAGTGGTAATGGTAATAATAATAATAACAATAAAATAATATTATTTACCTAACATGTTAGTTTTTTATTGCTGCATCGCAGATTGCCACAAAATTAGTGCCTTAAAGCAACACAAATTTATTATACAATTTTGTAGGTCAGAAGTCTGTTGAGGCTCTCACTAGACTAAAATCAAGCTTTCAGCAGGGTGATGCTCCTTCCTAGAGGCTCTAGGGGTGATTCTGTTTCCTCGTTCTTTCATATCGTTGGCAGAATTCAGTTCCTTGCAGCTGTTGGCCCAAGATCCCTGTTTTCTTGTTGGCTCTTGGCTGAGGGCCATTCCCAGCTTAGAGAGGTCACCTGCATTGTTTGGCTCATGACTCCCTTCCTCCATCTTCAAAGTCAACAATGGTGGGTTGACTCCTTCTCACTCTTCAAATCTTTCTTGCCTCTTTTCCCATCATATCACTCTTTGTCTGTCTGTGTGTTTGTCTTCCTCTTTTCTCTCTTATTCCAGGTTTGAAAAGTTTTCCACTTTTAAGGGCTCATATGATTATATTTTGCCCACTCAGATGATCCAGGATAATCTCCCCATTTCAAGACCCTTAATTTTAACCAATGCTGCACATGGCTCTTTGTCATGCAAAGTAACATGTTCACAGGTCCTGAGGATTCAGATGTAGACATCTTTTGGGTGGGAGGGAAGACTGCATTATTATGCTTTTTTGTCTACTACACCTACCTCACATGATTCTTGTGAAGCATGCATGAGCTAATGTATGTAAACAGCTCCATATAGATCTGACATGTAGTAAACAATACGTGTTCATTAATATTTGAACTATCTATTACTGGAAAAATGGGTTTTCCCCTTTGCTTTTTGTTGTTGTTGTTGTTTGTTTTTGTTTTTTTTTTTTGGTATATTTATGTGGACTCCTCATATAATTTCTCTAAAAGAAGCTATGTAGGGACACCTGGGTGGCTCAGTCAGTTAAGCATCTGATTCTTGGTTTCTGCTCAGGTCATAATCTCAGGGTTTTGTGAGTTCAAGCCCCACGTCAGGCTCTGAGCTGTCAGCGTGGAGCCTGCTTGGGATTCTCTGTCTCCGTCTCATCCCTCCCCCACTTGTGCTGTCTCTCTCAAAATAAATAAGTTTAAAAAAAGCTATGTGATATTTTAAGCATACAGACTTACATAATTTTTTTAAATGTTTATTTATTTTTGAGAGATGGAGACAGAGAATGGTGGGGGGGGGAGGGGCAGGGGGAGAGGGAAACAGAATTCAAAGCAGCCTCCAGGCTCTGAGCTGGCAGCACAGAGCCCGATGTGGGGCTCGGACCTATGAACTGTGAGATCATAACCTGAGCTGAAGTCAGACACTTAACTGACTGAGCCACCCAGGCACCCCAACCTTACATAATTTTTGAGAAGACTGGTACCCTACATAGCTGTAGTCGTTTGAATTGTGCTTCCACACACAAACACACACACACACACACACACACACACACACACACACAATCAAGTCCTAATTCCTGGTATCTGTGAGTGTGACTTTATTTGGAATAGGGGCTTAGTAGATATAATGCAGTTAGGTTGAGGTTCTCCTACTGCTTTAGGGTGGGCCTCACACCCAGTGACTGTTATCTTCATAAGGGAAAGGAGAGGGGTATTTTGACACAGAGTCACAGAAGAGAATCACAAGGGGGAAAGGCCATATGATAATAGAGGGAGAGAATGGAGTATAAGCAGCCAAGGATGGCTGGAAATCACCAGAAGGTAGGAAGAGGCCAGGAAAGATTCTTCTCTCAAGCCTTCAGAAGGAGCATGGCCCTGATTTTGGATGTCCAGCTTCCAGTGCTGTGAGAGAATGACTTTCTTTTGTTTTCAGCCACCTAGTTTGTGGTATTTTGTTATGGCAGTTTAGGAGGCTAATCCAACAGCTTACCATGTTTTCCCAAATTGGTTTTTATTTGAAGTAGCATATTAAACATTGTCTTGTTTATTTTCAGCATATAAGATATCTACATTCAAATATATGCACCAAAATACGGGCAGTACCCTAAAAAAGACTTGCTTGGTGTAGCTCTTAATAGTAGAATTAAGATCATTTAGTGAAAGTTTTCAGGCAACTGATTTTTTTTAGTTCAGCATATAAAATAGAGCTTTCTAACAGTTACAATAAGAGCATAGCAATAAGAGCTGTCCTAAAAGTCAGACCCTAGACCTTTGGATGAGGTGGTAGAACCATTTTTTTATATTAATGCTTAAGATAAACATTCATTTTAAAGTTAGATATTGTCATGGCAAACCAGGAAGAAAAATTGTTTACATTGTAACAGAAAAGTCTGAACTGGTGCTTGCTTACTTAGACATATGTAAGAAAAATACAAAAAAGCTCTTACCAACATTTTCTGCATGAAGTTCAAACAATTGGATGATCCGGAACAAAATGTAGTCAAGTGATTATCTAGTCTATGAGACTACCTCTAAATCAATTGATAGATAATTTTTGGAGGCACTTGGGTGGCTCATTCGGTTGAGCATCTGACTCTTGGTTTCGGCTTAGGTCACGATCTTGCATTTTGTGAGTCCGAGCCCCATGTCTGACTCTGTGCTGATAGCATGGAGCCTGCTTGGTATTCTCTCTTTCTTCCTCTCTTTCTCTGCCCCTCTCCAGCTGGCTCTCTCTCAAAATGAATAAACTTAAATTTTTTTTTAAAGACAGTGAATCCTCCAGCGTTCATTAAGTGCTCCCTGTGTTATCTAAGAGATAAAGATGATGCCATCACTGCCCTAGTTGATTATATACTCTTGCTGGGTTGTGTAGCAGACAGTTGCTGGGTGCATTTCTAGGATCCACTCTCTTCCTAATAATATTCACTTTTGCCTCCTAGTATCCTTCCCATTGACTCACAAGCCACTTGCTCCAGGCTACCTAATCAGGGTGAATTTTAGTGCTCTTCTTTGGAATGCTGGTAAGAAGTTCTGTGTATCCCTCTGGATATTAGTAAAAAAAAAAAAAATATGGTCTTGATTGTAGCTGGCAGCTATGTTATTGCCAGGATAGAATCCAGTTTTAGGATAAAGTTGACACTGAGGATGGCAAAACAGAAAGATGTGAGGAAATTGAGTCCTCAAAGGTATTCACTGAATTACTGAATCAAATATATATCTGGACGATTTAGTTAAGTGAGAAAATAATTCCTCTTTTTGTTTAAAGCTAGTTTGCATTGGTTTTTGTGGGTTTTTTTTCCAGCATAAAGTCTTATCTAATATGTTCATAAATCAGTGGAAAAACGATAAATGACAGTATATAATCAAGTGCTAGATATACTGAATACAAACCACCAGCAGCATTAGCATTACTGGAGAACTTGATAGAAATGCAAAGTTTCAGCCCCTGGCCCCACACTTACTGGCTTGGTGTGTCTGTGGGTGGCTTCCAGTAACCTGTGTTTTAACATGCCCTGCAGGGGATTCTGTTGCTGGCTAAAGTTTGAAAAACTGTACCCCAGAAGCTGAGAACAGAAAGGAAGACTTCAAAGGGAAGGTAAGATGAACTAAATTCAAGAGCAAGATGGACCTTGGAAAAGAAGACTCATGAACCAGAACAAATAAAGGCACCGAGGTAGGAATGGATGTTATTTAATGGGGCATTATCTGGGTAGTTGTGACTCATAAAATAGTAAAGGATTAAAACTGCATGGATCTGAGGGTATCAGAGAGTTGGCAGCTGAGACTGAGTTTTTATTTTTTTCCCATTACTCTCATTTCTTCTGAACTCATTGAAAACCTGAACAACAGAATGCAATATTGGTATTCTCCATTGTAGGCAATATATGTTGAGATCAACCTGTTTGTAGTCTGGCTATAGAATATTCAGAGCATCAAGTCACAGGAAAAGAATGGTCTGGTCCTATTTGTATTTGTGTCAGGTAGACAAAGAAACCTCCTTCCTGGACTTCAAAAACTTGAAGGGAGTTACTTTTATCTTCTTGTCAAAATCTGACACTAGTAGGTCCACACCAACAGTGAGAATTTAACCCGCCATGGCTTTCTGAGATATTGAGTGGAATTCCTTGTCTTCCTTCTCCTTTCTTTCCATATTTTGTGGGAGAAGTTTCCACCTTAAATATTGATGTCACGGCCAAGGTTGTACATCACCCGCCCACACTGCCTGCTCTGTTTGATAATGTGTGCTTGGATGGAACTGTTTACATTCCACCCTTTTCCCTAAAGCACTATAAGCCATGCATAATGATGCGGCCTGTGGAATTATGGAATAGGAGCTGACTTTGGCTCAGAGAGAGTGCTGGAAAATGAGAGACAAGCATTTTAAAGCTAACATGCTATTGACTACAAAAAACCAAACACTAGATCTTAAAGTCTAACTCTTTTCCAAACTTGTCTAGATCTGAGTTTATGGTGGTAGTGGGTAGGTGTGTAAGTGACAGTGGGGTTGAGGGAGGAGAGGAAGGGTTTTATTTTAACCTAAAGATGCAGATAACTTTTCCTTATTGACAGCCAGCTTTTTGCTAAGGAGTGCCAGAACAGTGAATAAGCATTTCTAAAGCAGAGGCACTGCTCAGTGTATTTAGTTATTATTTAATTAGTCTCGATAATGGGGCTTCATTTTAGAGAGAATTTAATTTAATGGCCTTGATATTGAATGGCCTTGGTGTGGCAAAGACACTTGTCTCTGTGTATGTGTGTGTGTAAAATGCAAATAATGGAAGTGGCTTTGGAATTGGGCCAAAAACTCCTTAGCACCAGGCTAAGGTTACTTTAAATCTGCTTGCTTTGCAGGTCAGATTGAAGGATGCCTGAGACAAGCAATAAATTCTTCCCCTCTGCCACTTTGGGAGGACAAATCAGCTGATGAATCACCTCTTGTTTCTTCAGATAGACTGACCCGTCATTTGACTTGCTTTGAGGGTCCAAAGTTTAATTTTTTTCCCTTCTTGGGGGAGAAGGGAGTGACTGTGGGAAGCGAGTGTTCGAATCATGGGCCACTAGTGAGTTGCAGGGCTAGAGAAGTCAGTCATTTTGACCTCACTGCTTGTAGGATCAACTTGGAGCTATGCTATCTTATTCTCTGCTGGGGACAGTTTCTACAGGCAGATGGGTTTCCATGGGCAGAGACTGGTGGAGACTTGGATTTCCAATGCTTATTTCGGGAAAGGTGGTGCTTTGATAACCTTCACACAGGGCTGCTAATCGTTGTACTTTGTCCCATTTCTTCTAGCTTTGGGCTATGAGGCTTTGGCTGTTGTGGAGATGAATATGTATATTGCTTCCCTTCCTTACTCTGGAGGTTTCAAGCTCTGGTATGTTTCTAATGGACCCTTTTAAATGCTGCACTTCTAGGTTCATTTTCAATCAATGAAATGCATTGCTGGCCTTCAGTGTGAGTTGTTTGAAGCTAAAGGAAGATATAGTCTGACAAACTCTGCTGTGCCTTTTGTTGAAGTATTTAACAAGAGATAAGGCCCTACTATGGCCAACATACTCCGGAGACAACTGGCAGGTATGTACTACACATCTAAGTATTAGACATGGTGGGATAAAAGTGAAGATACCAAGATGTTAAACATCTCGATTAGGTCTGCATACACCTGGTTTAATGACTTTGTTATTTTGGGGGAAGGAAAATTTGCTCTAGTCTCTCAAGAGTCTACGGCCTGTTCTAAGAATCAAGTTGACATGAAAACAGATAAAAAAGAGGAAATCAGATTTAATTTGGTAGCTACTGGAAATCCACATAAACATGAGATTCCTGAGACAGTCAGACAAAATGAGGTATGTGTCGTCCTGAACTAAGGAGAAGGGGATAGTGTTCTGGGGCTTCAAAGGGAAGGAAATCCATTCAAAGGAAGATGGAAAAAGAGGAAATATTTGGTAAACAAATAATTGCCAGACCACACAGAAACAATGCGACATAAGAGAAGAATTTTAACAAACAGGTTTTGTTAGGTTTCTCCCTGTCTCCAACCCTCATTTCATGTTATAATTTCTTTTTAATTTTTTTAATGTTTATTTATTTTTGAGAGAGAGAGAGAGAGAATAGGGGAGGGACAGAGAGAGAGGGAGACACAGAATCCGAAGCAGGCTCCAGGCTCTGAGCTGTCAGCACAGAGCCCGATGCAGGGCTCTAACTCATGAACCACAAGATCATGACCTGAGCCGAAGTCCGACACTTAAGCAACTGAGCCACCCAGATGCCCTTCATGTTGTAATTTTATGGTGATTGCTGTCTTCCTGGAACAGGTCATCCATCCAGATTATTTTAGGCAGTTGTGGGAAGGTCACAATTTCTTCCTGAGTCTTTTAGGCTTTGATTGTTTTCAGCTCAAAATAATCTGCATGCCAAGTGGCACGTCTTAAAGTGATTCTTTCTGAACCCTTACATTATTGTTTCTTTCGTGAAATTTATTGTTGTTTTTGTTGTTGTTGGTTTCTCTATTGGTTCTTATGGAGTTCTCTTTGCGGTTCTGCCTCTATATTTATCAGTGTGCCTTTGGGTAAGTCTTACCCCTCTTAGACTCACTTAACTCAACTGTAAAGTAGAGATACCACTTGATCTTCCTTACTCATAGGGTTATTATAAGTGTAGCTCATGGTCCCAGTTTGAGTCTGAGGTAGTATTACCCCACTAATTGGACATGTCTGGGCATATCTAGAAGGATTATGAGACAGATTTTCTAGGAGTCAGTTGTTATACAGGGCCACAGAGTCTCTTGGAAAAGAACTAAGCAAAAAAGACTTCCGGCACACGAACTTGCCACAGGAGTACCACTAGGAAGCCACAGTAAAGAAATAGCAGTGTTTTGATAATAAGAGCCCAAAGCAAAATGATAGTTGGAACACTTCAGTCTAAGCAACAGATCAGAACGGCCAATATTGGAAATTTAGGGAAGTGTAGGGGATGAAAATTACCTTTAGGAAGAATAAGCGAAGAGCAGTGGCCAGAGAGACAATGACAGGCACTGGAAGACTGGACTTCAGGGTCCTTCTAATGATCAGGAGAGAGGGAGTATCTGTTACCATTCCTGGACCGTGAGGTTTAGTCTTAGTCATGGATGGTACTCTAGTTTCCCATTTTCTCTTCAATAATTCAGAGACCTTGATATGAAAAAGATTTGGTCAAAAAAAACTGATAGATGTGAACAAGTTCCTAAGGTAAATGGGTATCTCTTAGTTCACTCCTTTCCCAGAAGTTGTGTTCAGGGTGTAGGGATGTATGGTGACTGGCTGGCTAATGAGGGGTCATTGGTTATGGGCAGAGAGAAATGGAGCCAAAAGGGAATCCACTTATTTCTTTATTTTTTGAAATTTTATTTTATTTATTTACTTTTTTCATATTTGGGGGAATCCACTTATACTTAGCTCTCCTCTGCACTGTGTTCTTTTTATTTTGTTATTTTTATATGTTTTTCTTAGAGCATCTTTTTTTAAAAAAATTTATTTATTTTTTAAAAATAATCTCTACACCCAACATGGGGCTTGAACCCACGACTCTTAGATCAAGAGTCTTATGGCTCTTGTGACTGTGCCAGCCAGGTGCCCCCTGTGTTTTTTTTTTTTCTTTCCATTTCCAACGCTTTAGTGGGGCTCTGTTAGTGACCACCCCCCGCAGGTTAGTGACCCCATGTTCTTTATAGAAGCATGCATGTGAGCAAGGAACTCACTGGGTTGATCCACAGGCTGAGATGTGAGGGCCTTGAATCAGAATGACCTATGAGAGGGGCACCTGGGTGACTCAGTCGTTAAGCTTCCAGCTCTTGATTTCATCTCAGGTCATGATCTCGCAGTTCTTGAGATCAAGCCCTGGGTGGAGCCCTGGGTGGAGCCCTGTGTTGGCCTCTGCATGACAGCATGGAGCCTGCTTGGGATTTTCTCTCTCCCTCTCCCTTTGGCCCTCCCCTGCTCGTACACACATGCATGCTGTCTCTGTCTCTCTCTCTTTCAAAATAAATAAATAAACTTTAAAAAATAAAAAAGCACACCTGGGTGGCTCAGTTAGTTGAGGGTCCAACTCTTGGTTTCGGCTCAGGTCATGATCTCACAGTTTTGTGGGTTCGAGCCCCTGCATCAGGCTCTGCACTGACAGATTCTCTGTCTCCCCTTTTCTCTGCCCCTCCCTGACTCATGATGCCTCTCTCTCTCAAAAAAGAAAAAAAAAGAATGACCTACAAGAATTTGGTGGTGAGGTCTGGCAATTTTACTTTAGCCTTGTTTTGTGGTGGGGCTGGGAACTTGACCTAATCAGCAAGGGGTCCTGAGTGTGGCATATGCCGCATGGACAGGAGCTTCTCTCTGGCAAAGAAGTTGGCTTTTGCTCTTAGGATAACTGAGGTACATGAGAACAGGCTTCTGCTTCACACAGTGGGATGAGTTGAGGAGGCAGGTAGGTATTAACCTGATTGGAAAGGAGGGTATAGAAAGGTTGACCATATATCACAATCTACCAAGGATAAATTCAATATGCACCTGTAGTTCTGGTATAATTATTAAGAGAACCTTTTTTTACTCTTAAGTTCTTCTGGTTCGAATGGTAAATTATATGGCAAGGAGCTCGGGCGAGGTTTTTCTGTCCTTTTGAATTCTGCTGCTGCTCTGCTGGCTGGCCCTGCAACTGGCAATTACTGCACTTTTCCTGAGGCATCTGAAGATCCCCTTCTGTTAGGCCCTTCTTCTTCCATCTGCTCCCTTCCTCTTCTCCCTTTTACCATCCTGGGCTCTTGGGAAATTTTCTGTTTGTGGCTCTTTTTTTGACCTTGGGGATGATGTAGCCTGAATCTGCCTTGGACCAAGCTGCAGTGGCCCTGGTGCTGGGTTCATTTTTGTCCTTTTGCCATTTTTGAATTTGATGGCAAATGCAAACATGAGGAATTGCCTCTGTTCCACTGGGGAGTTAGTCTTGCACATCAGTTACATAATGTCTGTAAAGTCAAGGCTTTGTGAAATTCGGTACTACCCACCTGCTACCGTGGTCCTGGCCTCAGGGATGGTTAACCTGCAGTACAGAAAATGCTAATAGCATTTTTTTTTCTCTCAAAACAATGTGTACCATTGTCCCTGAAGGAAATGTAGAAAAATAAAAATAGAAAATAAAAGTTACTTGGAGAACATTCGGAAAGCCTAAGCATACCAACTTCTTTTGGTAGAGCTCAGTTAGCTAATGTCAGGCTTTGGCCTGCTCATATTCTTCCAACAGAGGACAGCGAAACCAATAGTCTTATGAAATCTATAGATTTCCTATTCACCTTCATATCATTCAGTTTTTATATCTCTAGGGTTTGAAGACAGTTAAACACATCAGCAATTTTATAGGTTTATCAAGGCACTGATGTCATCTGGGGAAAACGTACTTCACTTATGCATCATGTATGAAAAACAGAATCAGACACAAATCACAGAGAAATGCAGTTAATGTTTTATGAGTTCATAAATCTGGGGCTGTGACTAACACTGGGACCTCCAATGGAAACCTCCAGCCTTATAATTCAGCAGCTCCAAGGATTAATTTTATCACATAGAGCTTGGGCTGGGAGCTAAAATACATCCACATGCAAATCCAGGCCATCGGGGATACCTGAACGCATTTCTGAATGAAGATTTGAGAATGTGCACTGGTGAAATAACCTTGGAAGACTTTTGAGTTGTCATTTGCTAGTTGCACATATAGTGTGCAGTATCCAGGACAGTATACTTTCCGTTGACATCAATCCTCAATGTTTAATTATAGGAGAACTAGTCGTGTAATATTTAATTGCGATTGAGTTACTATCTCACATGATTATATAAATTTGTGTCCCTATTTTATAGATGAGCAGATTGAGGTCAAGCCATGTTAAATTGCTTAAGGTCACGAAGTCATGAAGTTGTAGAATTGGGTTTTCTGATTCCATGGCCACTTCTCCTCCTTAACATCACACTAAGTATAACAAGAGTTCCATAAAACTCATCCATGTTTACTTGCTCCTGTATACATATGGGCTTCATGGATAGTGACAGACACACCTAGCAAGATACAGGGATGTGGGGTGGTTGTGGGAGAGTGTCCCCATGTAATACATGTCGCATTCAGTAGGAAAGAATTTGACTAGAGTTGGAGCTTCCTGTCAACTACACAGCAATGCTAGGGGAAAATTTAGGCCCCCGTTTTCTATCTAATGGCCTGTTTTGCACAACCACAGTGGATTTCTTGCAGCCAAGGCTGAACTTATGTGGAAGCAGAGTTGACCACCCTTGTGGTGTGTGTGAGTTAAAGGGATTAGGGAACCTGGCTTCTCATCAAAAGCAATAGAGGTTTATTATTATTATTATTATTATTATTAATGTTTATTTTTGAGAGAGCATAGGTGGGGGAGGGGCAGAGAGAGAGAGAGAGAGAGAGAGAGAGGATCTCAAGTGGGCTCTGCACTGACAGCAGTGAGCCCGATGTGGGGCTCCAACTCATGAACCAGGAGATCATGACCTGAGCCCAAGTCGGATACTCAACTGACTGAGCCACCCAGGTGCCCCAGAGGTTTATTCTTAATTTAATTTTATTCACTTCTACTGAGATTTTTTTAACCTTTTGTTTTAAAATAATTCTAGACGATAGGAAATTATAAAAATAGTAGAGTCCCATATACTCTTTACTCTTTCTCTGAAGTTAATATCTTATGTATAGTGCAATATCAAAACCAGGAACTTGGCATTGGTATAATAATGTTAACTAGACTACAAGACTTACTCAATTTTTTTGAGTTTATATTTTTAATTTATTTTGAGAGAGAGATAGAGAGCATGCAGGGAAGGGGCAGAGAGAGGGAGATAGAATCCCCAGCAGGCTCCGCACTGTGAGCTCAGCGACTGATGTGGGACTTGAACCCATAAATCCTGAGCCGAAGTCAAGAGTCTGATGCTTAAGTGACTGAACCACCCAGGCGCCCCAGGCCTTATTCAAATTATGCTAGTTTTTATCTACATATGCTTAAATGTGTGTGTGTGTGTGTTTGTGTGTGTGTGTGTGTGTGTGTGTGTAGTTCTCTGTCGTTTTATCTCTAGGTTGTTCTTTTAGTTTATGGCTCTCATCCCTGTTGCAATACAGACTCTACCACCTTGGAGAGGTGGTGTGTTGTGCCAGACAGAAAGGGCTTTGGAACCTGACAAGTTTGAGTATAAATCCTAATGCTGCTATTTTTTAGCTGTGTGAATGTGATTTTGGACAAATCATTTCATCTCTCTGGGCCTCAGTTTTTCCCTGTGTGAAACAGAGATAATAGTTCCTATTTCACATTTAATGATGGGTACATACACAAATACATATATACATACATACATATATACATAAGTGGGACAGTATACATAAAGTACTTGACCCAGTAAATATGCAAATCTTTCCCTTCCTCATTTCTCCTTCCGTGAGTGAGGTAGCACTTTTAAGCTGTTTTCAGTTCTGTATACCTGAGTCTTTCCTGAGAAGAGCAGATTTTAATGGGAGGAGGTGAGAAATGCATGAAAGTATTGGGAGTAGTGGTACCAGTGAAAGATTTCACCAATTTTATAATTTCTCCTGGAACTAATCCTGTTCCAGGTGTTCTGTGGGTTGTTCCTCTATCACATGAATGTTTGTAATATTTTTACCCCTGTACTTTTGCATCTGTCATAAATTAATAATCTAAAAAATATTAAAAAAATTTTTTTTTATTTTGAGAGAGAGCGTGTGCTCAAGTAAGGGAAGGGCAGAGAAAGAGAGAGAGAGAGAGAGAGAGAGAGAGAGAATCCCAAGCAGGCTGTGTGCTGTCAGTGCTGAGCCTGAAACGGGGCTTGATCCCCTGAACTGTGAGATGATGACCTGAGCCGAAATCAAAACTTGGACACTTAACTGACTGAGCCACCCAGGCAACCCAATAATGTAAAATATTTAATAAACATCATAATCATCACTTCATTTCTGTCTTATCCAGAAATTCTCTTAACCATTTTACCATGAACTCGGAGTCACTGTGCTAAGGGGAAGTCTTGAGGGATTGATGATATAAAAGTCATACTTTTCTATAGATTTGACTATTAAACAGTTAGTCACTAAAGGATGTGGACGCTAGCCTGGATGTACAATAAGGGTGCATCTGTTGCTTTTTTCTTGAGTGGAAGGGATGATCACAAAGATGGACAGAACTCTGAGACTGGGAGCCTGATTTTTTTTTTTTTTTTAATGAAAGGAGAGGAAGGGTGCTAATGATTTTTAAAAAAAAATACTTAAGGTTTTGATTCCTTTCATTTATGTTTTTAAAAATCAAGCCTATTGGGGTACCTGGGTGGCTCAGTTGGTTAAACGTCTGACTCTTGATTTCCTCTGAGGTCATGATCTCACAGTTTGTGAGATTGAGCCCCGGGTTGTGCTCTGTCCTGACAGCATGGAGCCTGCTTGGGATTCTCTCTCTTTCTCTCTCTCTCTCTGCCCCTACCCCACCCTCTCTCTCAAAATAAATAAATAAACTTAAAAAATAAAAGTCAGGATTTATTAATCTTTTCAAAGAACTGGTTTTTGGTTTTGTTGATTCTTTTTATTTTTTTTTTTCTGTTTTCATTGACATTTGTATTTTATTTTCTTCCTTCTGCTTGCATTGGATTTAATTTCTTTTTCTAGTTTTTTTAAAAAAACTTTTTTTAAATGTTTATTTATTTTTGAGAGAGATCGAGAGACAGAGCATGAATAGGGGAGGGATGGAGAGAGGGAGATACAGAATCTGAAGCAGGCTCCAGGCTCTGAGCTGTCAGCACAGAGCCCAACGTGGGGCTTGAATTCATGAACTCCAAGATCATAACCTGAGCTGAAGTTGGACCCTTAACTAACTGAGCCGCCTGGCACCCCCTTTCTCTAGTCTTAAGGTGAAGTTTACATCATGGGTTTAATTTTATTTTTTAATTATAGTCATTCAAAGCTATAAATTTCATTCTAAACATGCTTTAGCTGCATCCCACACATTTTGACATGTGTGTTTTGTTTAATGAGTTATTCAGAAGTTTGTTGTTTAATATCCAAATATTTGAGGATATCCCTGATTTTGTGTGTGTTGCTGTTAGATATACTTTAGTACCTTTTCAGTCAGAAAATATACTATAAATGATTTCAATGTTTTTTAAAAAATGGAAGATATTTTTTGATCCAGAATATAGCCTATTTTGATAAATGTTCCCTGTGCAGTTTTGTGTTTGTTGAGTGGAGTGTTCAGGGGTGAGCACATTTTCAATTTTAAAAGATAATACCTAATTGTTTTCTAAAGCGGTTTTTTTAGGGGCACCTGGATGGCTCAGTTGGTTAAGTGTCCCACCCTTAATTTCTGCTCAGGTCATGATCTTGTGGTTTGTGAGACTGAGCCCCACATCGGGCTCTGTGCTGATGGCCTGGAGCCTGCTTGGAATTCTCTCTCTCCCTCTCTCTCTCTGCCCCTCTCTGCTCTCTCTCTTTCAAAAATAAATAAATAAACTTAAATAAAGCGTTTTTTTTAATTTTACATTTCCATCACAGTAGATGAAAGTTCCTATTCATCTGCATCTTTGCCAACATGTGGAGCTGTCGGAGTTCTCAATTTTTGCTTATTTTGAGTGTTTAAAATAGTATATCATTGTGGTTTTAATTTACATTTCCCTGCTTCCTAATGGAGTTAAGAATCTTTTCTGCTGGTTACTCAAAACTTTTGTTTCCTCTTCTGTGAAATGCTTGTTCATGAGCTTTCATATTGATTTGTAGGAGTTCTGTATATTTTATGGATACTATTTCTTTATGTAATATATGATGCGCATATATTTTTCCGTTGTCCCACTTTCCTTATGGTGTCTTTTAATGAATAGAAATTGTTAATTTTAGGGGCACTTGGCTGACTCAGTCGGTGGAGCATGTGACTCTTGATCTCAGGGTTGTGAGTCCAAGCTTCATGTTGGGTGTGGAGCCTACTTAAAAAAATTCTTAATTTTAATATCCAATTTATTGAATCTTATTTTCATGATTAGTATTCCCCCCCCCCAATTTTATCACAAGTTTTTAATGGGCTACTTAATAGAATTCTAAATTTAATGCATTTGGTGCTTGACTTACACCAATGATTCTTTTTATTTTTTTTTTAAGCTTAAGGGGTGTGTAGCATGATGGTTTGATTTACATATACTGGGAAATGATTACCACAGTAGGTTTTGTTAACATCCATTATCTCATGTAGATACAGTAAAAATAAATAAATGAAAAAAATTCTTTTTGTGCTTTCTCAGCATTTCTCCTGTCTATCATATAGCGGTATTTACTACGGTCATCATGGTGTACATGATACCCTTAGTATTTATTTATCTTATAACTGCAAGTTTGTACCTATTGTCCACCTTCCTCTAATGCCCCCTATGCCCCCAAATTTATGGTTAAGTACTTTTTGTGTTGTAAGGTACCTTTCCTTAACTTGAGCATAAAAATATTCTATAATGGAACTGATTTTCTTCTATTGGAACTGATTTCTATATCTGGTATGCATTAGATTCAGTGTCATCATTTTTCCCCTCTAGGGACACTCATTTGTTCTAGTATCATTTATTAGTTATTTATTTATCCTCTTTTCCTTACTCCTCTGCTATTTTTCCTTTATAAAATGTCAAATGTCTGGATTAGCCTGGTCTGGTTTCTGGGGTCTCTTTCCTCATTTCTCTTTATTGTATTATTTATTTTTTCCTCTCTTTAATATGTTAATCTTATTTGTTAACATTATATAATCCTATATTAATATTATATAATATTATTGATATTTTTGGGGTGCCTGGGTGGCTCAGTCAAATATCTGACTCTCGATTTCGGCTCAGGTCATGATCTGGTTTGTGAGATCTAGCCCCATATCGGGCTCTGTGCTGATGGCCTGGATCCTGCTTGGGATTCTCTCCTTCTTCCTCTCTCTTTGCCCCTTCTCTGCTCAAAATAAATAAATAAACTTTAAAAATATATGTTATTGTTATATCAATATATCACATCAGTATTTATTGTAAATATCAATATATGAATGATAGTTATTAACATTATATAATTATATAGTAATATTAATATAACCCACATTATTGTTATATATTATTATATAATATTTATTTTAATAATAAATACACTTTAGAATCAGAATTTTATTTATTTATTTTTAAGAAATATCCACACCCAAGATAGGGCTCAAACTCATGACTCTGACATCAAGAGTCACATACTCTTCTGACTAAACTGAACTAGCTAGGTGCCCCTAGAATCAGAATTGTATTATTTTATTTTGTTTTTAATATACTTTTAAAAAATGTTTCTTTACTTCTTTGAGAGAGAGACAGAGACAGTGTGAGCAGGCAAGGGGCAGAGAGAGGGAGACACAGAATCTGAAGCAGGCTTCAGGCTCTGAGCTGTCAGCACAGAGCCTGACACAGGGCTTCAGCTCATGAATTGTGAGATCATGACCTGAGCCAAAGTCAGACGCTTAACCATCTGAGCCACTCAGGTGCCCCTAGAATCAGAATTTTAAATTCCATAGACACAGACACACATATTTTCACACTCTCACTCAACAAATAGTGGGTTTTGTATTGAAATTGCATCGAAAAATGGATCAAATTGAGAATTGATCTATTTATGACATTAAGTATGGGTTTTGAGGGGCGCCTGGGTGGCTCAGTCGGTTATATGTCCAACTTTGGCTTAGGTCATGATCTCACTGTTCGTGAGTTCGAGCTCCACATTGGGCTCTGTGCTGACAGCTCAGAGTCTGGAGCCTGTTTCAGATTCTGTGTCTCTCTCTCTTTCTCTGCCCCTCCCCTGCTCACACTCTGCTTCTCTCTGTCTCCTCTCTCAAAAATAAATAAACATTAAAAAAATTTTTAAAAAGTATAGGTTTTGATCTCCAAAAATTCTTTTTTTTTTTTAAAAAATTTTTTTTTTCCAACGTTTATTTATTTTTAAGACAGAGAGAGACAGAGCATGAACGGGGGAGGGGCAGAGAGAGAGGGAGACACAGAATCGGAAGCAGGCTCCAGGCTCTGAGCCATCAGCCCAGAGCCTGACGCGGGGCTCGAACTCACGGACCGCGAGATCGTGACCTGGCTGAAGTCGGACGCTTAACCGACTGCGCCACCCAGGCGCCCCCAAAAATTCTTAATAATATGAAAAATTATACTTCTAGTTAGAATATAAAAGGACACAAGACTTCCATACATATTGATCTGAATCTTATTTGTCAATAACTTTTTCTTTTTATATGTTTTCTTCTCTTTAGTTTTAGCTTTCTGAAATTTTAAGAGGCCATCTCTACTTTTCCCACTTTAAGTGATACTTGGTGACATCTGTCAGTATAAAATGTTGTTCTTAAAAGTTCAGGGAAATTTCCTTCTATTCTTTTTGTTTCATTTCTTCTATTCTTTTATTCTGGAACTCATTTATTTCTTTTCTTAAAATTTTTAAAATTTATTTTAAGTAACCTTTCCACTCAGCTTAGGGCTTGAACTCATGACCTCAAGATCCAGAACCACAGGTTTCACTGACTGAACCAGCCAGGTGCCCCCCAGACCCATTTTAAATACATTCTTAGGGGGCTCCTGGGTGGCTCAGTGGGTTAAGAGTCAGACTTCAGCTCAGGTTCGTGGGTTCGAGCCCAGCATCAGGCTCTGTGCTGACAGCTCAGATTTTGGAGCCTGCTTTGGATTCTGTGTCTCCCTCTTTCCGCCCCTCCCCTGCTTGTGCTCTGTCTCTCTCTGTCTCTCAAATATAAATAAAAACATTTAAAAAATAATAAGTAAATCCTCAGTCTTTCAATTCTCTTAACTCTTTTTCTCATAATTTCCATCTTCCTTTTTCCTCTATGTTCTTGGAGATTCCCTTAACTTCATTTTGCAGATTGATGGTTCCAGCCATGACCATATTATTATTCATCCTATCCGTAGATTTAAAAAAATATTTCTGGGGCCATCATAGTTTTTATGTACAAAACTCATTTTTGTTCTTTGCTTTTCTTTTTATGTATTAGAACGCACTTATTTATGGATGCTGTATTTTAAAAAATGCTTTGAGGATAGTAAATATTTTTTTCTGACTTGTCCTGGGTCTATGACCACTGCTGGCCACTCCAGGTCTGGTGGTCTGTTTTCAGAGGCTGTGCACCCCCGGGTTCTAAAAGGCTTCCCAGGAGGGCTGCCTTGGTGAGCCTTGTGTGGTTTTGCAAAAGAGGTGCTTGGCCGCCTCTGCATTCTTTTGTTTTTTTAGTTTTCTTGGTGGCCATATGCAGAAGGAGAGGATATTAATTTTTTAAAATTTGTCTTGGGGCATCTGGCTGGCTCAGTCGGTAGAGCATGTGACTCTTAATCTCAGGGTTGTGAGTTCAAGCCCTATATTGGGTGTGGAGCTTACTTAAAAATGATAAAATTTGTATCTCTGAATTCTTTTTTTAAAATTATTGCAACTTTAGAACAGGCTTTAGTATCTGTTTCAGTTATTCATCTTTCCATCTTTTTTTATAACAGATAAAAATATTTTCATATGTTCTTCCTTTTTTTTTATGTTTTAAGTCTCTGAATTACTTATCTCAGCTTTCTTGTCTCCTATTTCTTTCTCCATTTTTTTTTTTTTTTGTTGTTTTGGATCTTTTTGTTGATCTTGTTCCTTTTTCTTTGATGCTATCTTTTTCAGATGTCTGGCTGTCTTTAGTTGTCCATTCAGATCTATGAATAAAGGATTATATTGGTTAGTATAGTTACCTTTTCCCCCTTTGTCACGTAGATTTATCAATAAACGTTTTGAAAGGGATGGCTTGACTTGACTGATGGGCAGATCTTCCTATAGCATATGGGGTAAGGGATCAGTCAGGTACATTCACAATGGCTACACACAATTGCCAATATAAGGTGAGATTTACCAGAAGTGTGGTTGAAGTTTTTGAATGTGTATTATTCTTGAGTAGAAACAGTTTTCCTTTATTCACCTTTCCTTTTTTTTTTTAATGTTTGTTTGTTTATTTATTTATTTATTTATTTATTTATTTATTTGAAAGAGAGAGACAGAACATAAGCTAGGGAGGGGCAGAGAGAGAGAGAGAGAGAGAGAGAGAGAGACAGAATCTGAAACAGGCTCCAGGCTCCTAGCTGATAGCAGAGAGCCTGATGTGGGACTTGAACTCATGAACTGTGAGATCATGACCTGAGCTCAAGTCAGACACTTAACTCACTGAGCCACCCAGGCGTCCCTCACCTTTTCCTCCACCAACTGTATTACCACGAGCTCTGTGCTATGTTGCTGAGAAGTTCTAACACCCATATTAGAAGTGATCCCTACATTGACTACTTTTTAAAAGGTAAGATCTTTGGGCTTTATTTTAAGACAGTGGTTTTTATGGTGTGATCCCCAGACCATTATCTTCAGCATCACCTGAAAACTTGGTAGAAATACAAATTCTCGGGCCCCATCCCAGACATAGTGAATAAGAAATCTGGGGAGATGAATCCCAGAAAGTTGTGTTTTAACAACTTTTCCAGGTGATCCTGATATATACTCAAGTTTGAGAACCACTGTCCTAGGAGCAAAAGCTGCCATTGTCAGTTGTTCTTTTTATGTCTGGTGTGTGGGGGTGGTGTGGAACCTCCCTGGTCCAGGTGTTTTAAATGCAATTTATTTTTTTATTAAAAATTTTTTTAATGTTTATTTTTGAGTGACAGAGAGAGGCAAAGCATGAGCAAGGGAGGGGCAGAGAGAGGGAGAGACGTCGGGGGGCGGGGGGGAGACACAGAATCTGAAGCAAGCTCCAGGCTTTGAGCTGTCAGCACAGAGCCTGATGCAGGGCTTGAGCTCATGAACCATGAGATCATAACCTGAGCCGAAGTTGGATGCTTAACCGACTGAGCCACCCAGGCGCCCCTCATCTCTGCCATTTTGAAGTGCACAGTTCAGTAGTGTTAAGTGCATTCCTATTGTCTGCAGCAGATCTTTACAATTTTTTCATCTTGTGACGCCAAAACTCTACCTGTGAAACACTAATTGCTTCTTCCCCCCATCCTTTGGTAATCATCTTTTGACTTCCTGTTTCTGTGATTTTGACTACTTTAGGTCATATGAGTGGAATCATGCCATAGTTCTCTTTTTGTGGCTCATTTCACTTTGCATAATGTCCTTGAGGTTTATGTGTTGTAGTGTGTGACCAGATTTCCTTGTTTGAGGCCATGTAATATTCCATTGTATGTTTATACCAGATTTTGTCTATCCTGGTATGAGTTTTAATGTTGTTTAAATTAGATCTTTTCTAACTCAGGGCCCATTAGGAAATAAAATTGGCTTTTTGACTCTTTTCTATTTATTATGTAGAATTGTGTAAATTCATAGCCCTAGGTAATTATTAAACATTAGAACTATAGAACAAATAATGGCAGCATTGGGCTGAGCTTCAGAGATCATCTTGCCCTGTAGACCCACTTTACACAACAGGAATCAACAATTATAAAGGTGGAGTAGCTTGCCCTCATTCAGACAGCAAGTAATTTTTTTTTAATTTTTAGAAGATTTTTATTTTTTAGTAATCTCTACACCCAACATGGGGCTCGAACCCATGACCCCGAGATCAAGAGTCGCACACTCCTCTGACTGAGCCAGCCAGGCACCCCTGGTAGCAAGTTATTTTAGAGCTGAGGCTAATACCTAGAGTGCACTGGTGGTTCTGTGTTTCTAGAGGGAGTGCAGAAGGAACAGAAGCAGCAGTATACCTTTCTGGCGTGAGCAGATTTAACTCAGGGATAACTCCATTTTTGAACTTTATTTCTTGGAATAGAGTATCTTCTACGTTTACACTGTCCAACTTTCAGAAAATTGGGCTGTTAGAAGTCACAGAGGGAATTAGCAGCTGTTATAAGAAAAAGCAAAAGGATTGTTGCCAGACTTCCTAAATCTTGGCATATTTGAGAAAATGTCCCAATATGTTACATATGCTTATTCATGTGTAGAAACCTGTGGCTATAGTGCGTTGTCGATATAAATGTTTTGCATTGTAAGTTGGTCCGAGTGCTGGATTGCACGTTTATTAGTCCCTGAGAACCCTTCTTCTGCTAGCTCTTTTTGCTTCATTTCTCCTGCTCTTTTGCATTTCTCATTCCTCTCTGCATAAAACCAAAAGGAGGTGGGGATCCTGGTCAGGGCTGTCAAGAATTTCATTCTAGTTCTTCTTCCAAACCCTGCCAATCCCTTCTAGCCTTAGTGACAATTACTTTTTGATCTCCGCCTTGTCCAGAGTTTTAAGATCAAACCATATAAGCCATGCTTCAGCAGAGTGGAAAAGTAAGTCCTGTTTTAAGAACTGGGAAAGTACCAAAAAGTGAGTAGAGGACCAAATGACGAAGTCCACTGCCTCTCTCAAAGCTGGATAGGCACGGACTCTTGTCCTACAGAAACAATCAGTAAACTGAAATACATGTCCTGAAAAATCAATGTATGGGTACAGAGACATCAGTCAGATTGATTTCTTTCCTCACATTTTAGCGTAACCAACTTCTCGGAGAAATCGTGAGAGGAAAATAGAAGCCATGTATACTTGGTAAATGGACTCCTCGTAGAGTTTTTTGTTTTGGGTTATAGTCATACCCTAACTCATAGGGTGAGTCATGGGGCACACTGAAGCAGCAAAACAAACCAATGAGGAAAGGGAAAAAAGATAGAATTTAATGGCCATAGAAAGATAGTGAAATATTTGCATTGATAAATTGGTGTATAAAACACAAATTGTTAATCATTCCTTTGGTTTAGGCAGTTTCTGATATGGAAAATGTTGGGGTTTGGAGCCAATGGCCAAGAAAGAATTCTTGAGATGTCTTTGGTGCAGAAAGGTGGTTTTATTGGGAACAGGACCCGTGGGCGGAAAGAGCTGCACTGGGGTTGTGAGGGGTTACTGATTATATACTTTTCAAGTTGGGAGGGGGTTTGGGATAATATAAGCCTCTAAGGAATTTGGAAGCAAGATTTCCAGGACCTTGAGGGGCTAGCTGCTGTTAGGATAAGGTCATTTACTGCTATCTAGTAAAATCTTAGTCATGAGCCCCTTCAGATGTATATCAGTGGGCCATATGGTTGGAGTATGATTGCCAACATATTTGTTGGGGGGTAGAGAGAAAAAAAGTTTCCAAATGAATTTTTTTTTTAATTTTAGAGGCAGAGAGCACAAGTGGGGGAGAGGGGCAGAGGAAGAGAGAATCCTAAGCAGGCTCCCGATGATGGGCTTGATCCCCACAACCCGGTGATCATGACCTAAGCCAAAATCAAGAGCTAGATGCTCAACTGACTGAGCCACCCAGGCACCCCTCCAAAGGAATTTTTTTTAATGTTTACTTTTGAGAGAGAGAATGTGTGAGCTTGAGCCAAGGAGGTGCAGAGAGAGAGGGGAACAGATGATCTGAAGTGGGCTCTGCGCTGACAGCAGAGAATCCTATGTAGGGCTGGAATTCATGAACCTTGAGATCTTGACCTGAGCCAAAGTTGGGTGCTCAACCGGTGGATCCATGCAGGTGCCCCTCCAAAGGAATTTTTAAATGTTAAGGTAGACTTAGAGGATTCTGGGGCGTTGGGTAAGATTGCCTATTGCCTTTAGCAAAGTGTCAACATGGAGGCAGCTGAGGTCCCAGGAGGTTACTCTGCCTATTTCAAGGACTTGTCAATGGGCTGTAAGTAGTATGGAATTTTTTTTTTTGTTTTTTTTTTGAGAGAGAGAGGACAAGTGAGCAAGGGCAGAGAGAGAGAGAGAGAGAGAGAGAGAGAGAGAAGAGAGAGAAGCAGGATTCACCCAAAGCAGGGCTCGAGCTTACTGGATGTGGGGCACTAGCTCACCTGATGTGGGACTCGGACTCACAAACCATGGGATGCTTAATGACTGAGCCACCCAGGCACCCAGTAGTAGGGAAATTTAACTTTTTTTTCTTTTGCCTTTGTTCCCCACACCAGTTTCCAAACCTTTTTTTAAGTGGATAAACTGATTTGTCAAATGAAAACTTATATGAAATCCTAATATAAAATAAAGGGAAAGAAAAAAACAGGTGAAAATAAAGCTAGTCTGGTTGAAGCATCTCCACAAGGCACAATTTGGAAAACACCCAATCAAGACATTCAAGACTCCTTTGAAATGTAGTAATATTACCTGGGAGTTATACCTATCAAGCTATTGAATAATAACAATTTGGGGAAAATTAAATCACTTCTGCAATACTGTATTAACTTCTGGGAGTTATACTTTAAGAGGGACATAGAAAACCTGAGAGTCGTTGAATGGGATTTCCAGCATTCAGGGTTTCATAGTGGAACTGGGTTTTTGAACCAGAGATCTTTAATTCAAGTTTGCCTCTGCTATTTAGTACCTGTGTGACCTTGGGCAATTCATTTCTCTGAGGCATAAGTTTCTTTCTTTTTTTTTTTTTAGACTATTTATTTATTTATTTTGAGAGAGAGAGAAAGTGCAGGCAGGGGAGGAGGGGCAGAGAGAGAGAGAGAGGGGGGGAGAGTAAGAATCCCAAGCAGGCTCTGCACTGCCAGCACGGAGCCTGATGTGGGGCTCGAATAACGGACCCTGAGATCAGGACCTGAGCTGAAATCATTAGTGGGATGCTTAACTGAGTAAGCCACCCAGGCGCACCCTCAGGCATAATTTTCTTATCTGTGAGGGGGTCCAGACTAGGTCATTCCCACATATGCATTTTTGGCTTGAAGATTCTTTTGAACTGATTATTTTTTACATTTTTTAAAAACGTAAACTCTACCCCCAACGTGGCTCTTGAAGTCATGACCCTGAGATCAAGAATCTTATGTGCTTTACTGACTGAGCCAGCCAAGCGCCTGAGCTGATTATTTTTTTTTTTTTTTTTTTTTTTTTATATGAAGTTTATTGACAAATTGGTTTCCATACAACACCCAGTGCTCATCCCAAAAGGTGCCCTCCTCAATACCCATCACCCACCCGCCCCTCCCTCCCACCCCCCATCAACCCTCAGTTTGTTCTCAGTTTTTAACAGTCTCTTATGCTTTGGCTCTCTCCCACTCTAATGTCCTTTTTTTTTTTTTTTTTTTTTTCCTTCCCCTCCCCCATGGGTTCCTGTTAAGTTTCTCAGGATCCACATAAGAGTGAAACCATATGGTATCTGTCTTTCTCTGTATGGCTTATTTCACTTAGCATCACACTCTCCAGTTCCATCCACGTTGCTACAAAAGGCCATATTTCATTTTTTCTCATTGCCACGTAGTATTCCATTGTGTATATAAACCACAATTTCTTTATCCATTCATCAGTTGATGGACATTTAGGCTCTTTCCATAATTTGGCTATTGTTGAGAGTGCTGCTATGAACATTGGGGTACAAGTGCCCCTATGCATCGTGGAGGTTCCTCAGAAAATTAAAAATAGACCTACCCTATGACCCAGCAATAGCACTGCTAGGAATCTACCCAAGGGATCCAGGAGTACTGATTATTTTTTAAAAAGAATAGTCACAGGAGAATCTCTTCAAACCAAGTAGGAGTTGCCCTTTTAGATGCATTTACATTTACAAGGGAAATCTCAATTTGTAAGGGTATCTTCCTCTCTCTTCCTGGAAGAGGGGGAGGGATGAGTCAATCTCTAGAAACTCTTCTTAATGGAGGAGGCAAGGACTCAAATCTGTGTAACAACTACACCCTCAGGTTTACTGTGTTTTGCCTGCTAGCCTCCCTGTAACTGGCTTGCCCATCCCCTAAACATCATCTTTTGTCTTTAACTAGAGATGGTATTTAAGGTGGTTAATGACTTGGGCCATTTTGGGGAGTTATTCAGTTTTCCTGGGTCTCTTCTATGTGTACAGGAAGTTTATTTGCTATTAAACTTCCATTTGCTTTTCTCCAGTGAATTTGTCTTTTGTTACAGGTGGTTGGGGGTGTCTCAGCCAGAAACCTAGAAGGGTAAAGGGAAAATTATTTTTCCTCTTCTACATCTGCTTGTGCCTTCGAGTCTGGTCATTATGGATTGCATTAATGGGCTCCCCTTCCTGCTGGCTTTTGATTGGTTTTAATCAATGGGAGGTACCAACAGGCAGTTGGAGAGTGGGAGAAAAGAGAGGATGGGCAAATATTCCAGACCTTTTTCCTGAAGTAGTTTGGAATTGGCTTTGTTCCTCTACTGAATACCTCAGTGGTAGCTTTCCCCTGAAGTTCTCTGCAGGTTCTGGTTGCTCCTGCCTCCCCTGCACCTTTAGGTAAATGTGGTGTTAAATTAGGTTCCCGGTCTCTCTTCCTAGCCCTGGAATACTTCACTTCCCTTTGTCCTTTTTCCTTAATTTTCCCTACAACATTAGAAATAGTCCTCTTATTAAATTGTCCTTTGAGTATGCCATCTCTTTCCCGATTGGGGGGGACTGTGATATATTCGGTATTAAAAAAATTACCCCATTATTGAAATGTGTTTGCATCTTTGGAAAATATTCCCTGGAAGAAGTATGGGTATGTCGTTTCCTCAGGAACATTTGTTATGTGAATAAGACTGTGGCATTGGTATTTAACTCTCCATTGACTCTTACATTTACTTCTGGGCTTTCGGCTTTCCTTACTTTTTACTGTTTGTGGGCTCCTAAGAATTATGGAGTTTGATTGTGCGCTGTATACGCCCAAGTTTTGCTACTATAGGATTTAGCTACTATAAGGTCAGCCCAGTCAGTGGTTTACTCAGCCTGAGGCTAAGGAAGCCATGGCCAAAGTTTTGTCCTTGTGAGGGACAGTTACCTCATGTTTTGAAGTTAAAGTTTTCTTTAATGTTTATTTATGTTATGTTTATTTATTTTTGAGGGGGGGGGAGGGAGGAGAGAGAGAGAGAACAAGCAGGGGAGGAGGGGCTGAGAGAGGCTGAGAGACAGAATCTGAAGCAGGCTTCAGGCTCTGAGCTGTCAGAACAGAGCCTAAACCTGGGGCTCGAACTCATGAACTGTGAGATCATGACCCGAGCAAAGTCAGACGCTTAACCAACTGAGCCACCCAGGCACCCCAATGTTTATTTAGTTTTGAGAGAGAGAGAGAGAGAGAGAGAGAGAGAGAGAGAGAGAGAGAACGAGCAAGCGAGAGAGCATTAGGGTGCAATTGGGGAAGGGGCAGAGAGAGAGGAGAGACAGAATCTGAAGCAGGCTCTGTACTCTCAGCGCCAAGCCCCATGTAGGGTTCCAACATACGAACCATGAGATCATGACCTGAGCCGAAGTTGGGTGCTCACCAACTGAGCCACCCAGGTGTCCCATGAAGTCTTAGATGGTGCTTGCAACCTTGGTCACAAATGATTATTTTTGAGGGTCAGTTAAGGCAAAATGGCTGGCTCTGATGAAGCAGCAAAATAGTTCATTCTATTAATCTTGGGTCAGTTGTGTCCTCTTTTTTAGGAAGAGCAGTAATCCTGTCTACGAAATGGCAAAGAGCCAACTCAAGTACTAGCCAGACTAATTCTTCTCAAAGAATTTTTATATCCTGTTTTTGGGAGGTGCAACTTGTTACCTTTCCTTTCTGACTTGGCTGTCGGGATATATTTGCTATATATTAAAAACTCAATCACAGGGGTGCTTGGGTGGCTCAGTCAATTGAGCGTTCCATTCTTAATTTCAGCTCAGGTCATGATCTCAGGGTTGTAGGATTGAGCCCCTCGATGGGCTCCCCACTGAGTGTGGAGTCTGTCCCTGTCCCTGTCCCTGTCCCTCTCCCCCTCCCCTCCCCCTCCCCCTGTCCCCTTCCCCCTCTCTCTCCCCCTTTCCCTCTCTCCTCCTCTCCCCCTCTCGCCTTCTTCCTCTCTCCCTCTGCCCCCCTCCCCTCCTCCTGTGTGCTCTCTCTTTCTCTAAATAAAAAATTGAAAAAAAAACCCTCAATTGCAGTAATATCTCATTTTTAGTTTTTTAAATGTTTATTCATTTTTGAGAGAGAGAGCATCAGTGGGGGAGTGGCAGGGAGAGAGGGGGACAGAGGATCCAAAGCAGGCTCTGCGAGCCCAATGCAGTGCTCAGACACACAAACCTTGAGATCGTGACCTGAGCTGAAGTTGGACATGCAACTGACTGAACCACCCAGGTGTCTCTCATTTTTAGTTTCTGTTATAACTCCCTTTCTCATTAATTTGTTTACTCTTTATTGAACTATTAGGTGGATATTTATATATTTTACTGAAGGTATTTTAAATTCATTAGGAAATAGGAAGTATAAGTACTTGGGAGAATCTTTAATGAGATAGTTCCAAGAATATGGAAAAATAAGGGGAACAGTTTGTCCTCTGAAATCAACATGTAAGTCCAGGTTCATCTATACAACCACCTGAGAGAAGATGGCTTCGAGACCAGAATTGGTGATACATTGTATTCATAGATCTGAATAAAGACCATATCAATTAAGAAAAGAATGTATTCATTGCAGTAAGCATAGAAAAAGGAGACTTAGGGAGGCACATGTTAGCTGTGTCCACCCAAGCCTGCTCAAGGCAAGACAGCCTGATCCAATTTACTTCTGGTACCTTGACCTGTTGAGAATATTTGAATGAGTTGGATACATCAGGCTATCCTGATGATTTCAAGCATTTGATCAATTTGATTATTAATCCCTTTTATAATTTCAAGCTCTTTAAATAACATTCTGACTATGATGTGGCTTTCTGTACACCATAGCTACAGGGAGAAAAATTCACTATTCACATAAACCATGAATGATCTGGTGCCTGTAACAGTTAATTGTCAGTGTAAAGTTAAAAACAACAACAACAACTTTTTATTACGATTTGGCCTTACATGTGGTGTGTCTCCAGGGAGAAACTTCACTTGTCATGCTGACTTGGTTACTGCAGTCCATGTGAGGGACATATTTTGCTTTGTCAAGAAATGAATTGTCATTTCGAGGTCAGTTTTAGTCGGGGAAGCTTAATTAGCATGCATGCATTGCTGAGAGGTAGATTTGCTCTTGGTGACACAATATCTGACTTGAGAGGTTGCAAGGCAGAGGGCCGAACTCAGGACCATGGTTAATTCGCCCACATAATCAGCACCCTCCTATGAGGCCTCCTGGGAGCCAGCTTGTAGGCGTTGTTCCAGAATGGCATGCTCTGTAGCTGCAAGTGAGCATGCTTTTCTTTTATAAAATTATTGGGCTTCTAAATAGTCTCTTATTCAAGGTTTGTCTGCCTAGGATTTATGTATAGGCTTCATTGCAAGCCAGTGGCAAAATGTGATCACATGAACTTCTTTTTAAATTTTTTTCTATGAAGTGTACGATTCACACAAAAGAATATATGTAAGATATATGAAAGTTACTAATCATCGTAATAAAACAACTCTAAGCTACTACCTTACCACAGAACTAGCCAGTTGCAAATACTGTTGAAACTCCCATGTGTTCTTCCCTGATACCTTATCACTGTTGTGTCTCAGAAGGCACTACTGTCCTGTATGCTACATTTAGCATTTCTCTTGAATTCCTTTAGAACTTTACCATCCATGTAGATATCTCTAAACAATGTATTGCTTATTTTTTACTAAGGTTTGAGTTTCATAAAAATTGTGTCAGGCTATATGTATTTTTCTGGGACATGCTCTTTTTATACTTTAAATTATAGTCTAAGGTTATTCTATGCTGCATGTATCTGTACTTGATTCATTTTCACTGCGGTATAATATTCCATTATATGACTGTATTACACTTTGTTCTTTTCCCTGTCAATGAACATTAAGAACATTGTTATGAATATTGGTAGAAGTGTGAGATAGCTCTAGGGCAAATACCTAGGAATAGAATTGCTGTACAGTAGGGTATGCATGTCTTCTGCTTTTCCAGATAATGAAAATTTTTTTATTCTGAAGTTATTTAACATATTTATATTTCCAGGCATGTAGGAGACTTTTGCTTGTACTGCATTCTGGTTAACACTTGATATTATGAAACTCTTATTTATCTTTTATTTTAGTAAGTAAATTATATTAGCTCATTGTGATTTTACTTTTCGTTCTTTGGTTCCTAATGAGTTCAAGTACTTTTTTACATGTTTATTGGCCGTTCATGTTTTACCTTTTTATATTGTATATTGCTTGTTAGTTTATTTTTATGAGTTACAAATATAATCTTGTACAAGTACTTTGTTGGTTATCTATGTGACGGATGTCTTTCTCTAGTTTGTGGCTTTTTTTTTTAAAGTTTTTTTATTTTGAAAGAGAGAGAGAGCAAGCAGGGGAGGGTCACAGGGAGAGAATCCCAAGCAGGTTCCATGCTGTCATCGTGGAGCCTGACACGGTGCTCGATCTCACCACCATGAGACCTGAGCCGATATCAAAAGTTGGCAGCTTAACCGACCGAGCCACCCAGGCACCCCTGTGGCTTGTTGTTTTATGGGGACCTTTGATCATCAGAATTTATTGATTTAATGTGTTCATGTTTTTCAATCTTCTTTGATGATTTAAGCTTTTTGAGTCTTCTTTAAGAAATCTGAGGTGCCTGGCTAGCTCAGTCAATAGAGCACACAACTCTTGATCTCTAGGTTATGAGTTTGAGCCCCACATTGGCGGTAGAGTTTACTTTTTTAAAAAAAGGAAGAAATCCTTCCCTGAGACTAACATTTAATGCTCGAATTACCATTGTTTGGACTCCCATTGACCTATCTTGACCTTAGTAACCCTTCTCCTCTACATATCTGGGAGTTCTTGAAAGTCAGCAGTGAATGTGTTCAAAATCTATCTGCCTTTTAGTGTTACCACATTGCAATTGCCATGCTGTTTTTCTTCTTTTCCACCCTCCCCTGTAGCCAATAGCCACTGCCCTCAGAGTGATTTAGTAGCAGCTCATTGTAGCTTGTATTGGGGTTATCCCTTTATTTTGTTTTTAAATTTTTTTTATTTAGGTTTATTTTGAGAGAGACAGAGACAGTGTGAGTGGGGGAGGGGAAGAGAGAGAGAGGGAGAGAGAAGCCCAAGCAGACTTTGCGCTGCCAGCGCAGAGCCCAATGTGGGGCTACGAGATCATGACCTGAGCCAAAATCAAGAGTCAGATGGTTAACCAACTGAGCCATGCAGGGCCTTCAGAAGATTATCAGCATTGGGTGCCATCTTCCAAAAGTTCCATTCCTTGGGGTGTCAGAGAGATGCTGGGGCTTTTTGTGGAAGTCGGGAGAATGTGTTGTCTTTGCAGTTATATGTCACAGTTCCTTAGGCACCAAAGACATACTGCTCCACACAAGGTCCCAAAACATCTCCTAATAAAAACAAAAGAAAATTAATAAAAAATCAAAGTTCATGCTCATTTCTATAATCATAATTGGCTGTTCAGGTATAATACTAATTCTGTCATACACAGTGTAGCAGCATTTTTTACCCACCCTTACATCACATAAAACATCAGAAACAGAGTCCTTGCTCAACCACAAACAACAATTTATACTTCAAAACCAAAACACTTAACATGTGCATTTAATTCATTTGCTTTTCACAGCCTTTCTTCTAGTGTGAGGTGAAGAAATGATCAGATCTACATCCTCTTCTTGGCATGGTTTTGTTATCCCAATTTCCTGAGAGAAATATTTGGACAAAAATACCAATTTCAAGTTTCTCTGAACAAAAGATAATTTTCATAGACAATCCAATATAAATTCATATTAAAATATTCTTTAACTCTGCACAGTCCAGCTAAAGATACACCCCATGTATTAAGCAGTGCAGTTGACATTTTAGTCTGTAGTCTCTGTATGCAAGTTAATAATGACTACACATTTTTCCCCCAAGGATAAAATGGACAGTCTGTTGAAAAGCTGAACTGAAGTCTTTATGTCTAGAGAGAGAGAGCTTCTTGGAGTCCTTGAAGTGACAGAAACTTCTATCTACCCCTTTTATTCATCAGAGATTTCAAAAAATATCTTAAGGCCTGAATTTCAGGCCACACACTTCATTTCCATTAGTAATGTGGATACTAAAGTATAAAAGAACCACCCCAGGGGCAAAATGGTGGAATAAACAGTGTGGGAAAGGAGATGATCTGCGTTGGAATAGATTTCCCCTTAGCCATTTTGGTTAAATGTTTATGGAAGATTAAAGATGACTTTCAAATTTTTTGCCCTTTCTCCAGCAAGTGATGGTGTCTATTGCCGCTATACTTGAATCTGGGCCTGATAGTCCCTGTTTGGCTAATAAAGTGTGGTGGAAGTGATGCTGTTCCAGTTCTGGGTCTAGCCAGTAAGGACTGGCAGTTTCCATTTTGGTTTTATGGAGCACTGAGACACCATGTACCAGGTCTCAGGACCCTGGTGAGAGACCCTGTGGAGTAGCCTTGAGACTTCATAGACAGAGCAGGGTAGCCCACTGATGCCCGTCTTCCAGCTTTCCTTGGCAGGGCACCACGAATATGAGTAAAGCTACCAGTTGCACGTCACTAAGTGACTCCAGTTCATGTCACATGCAACAGAAGAACCATCCTGTCAAGATTTGCTGAATTCCCTAGCACGTAGTCATGAGATACAATAAAATGGTTGTTGTTTCAAGTCGTTGAGTTTGAGGGTAGTTTGTTATGAAGCAAACTGGTAACTGGAACATGGTTGTTACCATGTGAGAAAGGGTTCACAACTCAAATCAGGATCATTTGTATTTGTGATTCAGTACATCCAGGCAGGAGTGTTAAGTGTATATTGTTCTCATAAAATTTGATGTAATCATTTGTTTTTTTTAAATGTTTATTTTTGAGAGAGCACAAGCAGGGGAGGGGCAGACAGAGGCAGACAGAAGGTCCAATGCTGGCTTCATGCTGACAGCAGCAATCCAGATGTGGGGCTCGAAGTCACCAAGTGTGAAATCGTGACCTGAGCTCAAGTCCAATGCTCAACCAAATGAGCCACCCAGGTGCCCCTGGTATATTCATTCTTAACATATTTTATTCATTTGATAAGTTCTGAGTTAAGTTCTCTAGGCATTGTTTAATATAACCTGGATAAGGCTAATCCACCCACTAAGAAATCCACCCCCTAAGAAAAGCTTTGGCAGCATTGTTTTTAATAACGTTTTTGAAGAGGTAACAAAAAGGGATGAAAATTATAATACAGAGTGAAACCTCTTTAAATTCTCATTTCCCACTCTCTTCCAATATCTCACACTGTACAGCACACAGATTGTTCCTTCCTTTTGACTAATGTGAATAATGATGCTATGAACACTGGTGTAAAGTATCTGAGTCCCTGTTTTCAATTCTTTTGGTTATATACCTACGAGTGGATTACTGAGGCATATGAAGCACTAACCTATTTTCCACAGTGGCTACACCATTTTACATTCTCACGAGCAATGTATAAAGGTTCCAGTTTCTCCATATCTTCACCAATGCTTGTTGATTTTCCCTTTCTTCAAAATTATAGCCATCCCAGTAAATGTGAAGTAATCTTCAATGAGATGGCTTTGATTTGCATTTCCCTACTGACTAATGACATTAAGCATCTTTTTATATGCTTATTGGTCATGTATATCTTCTTTAGATAAATGTTTATTAATGTTCTTTGCCCATTAAAAATTTTTGTGGGAGGGTGTCTGGGTGGCTCACTTGGGTAAGTGTTTAGCTCTTGGTTTTGGTTTGGGTCATGATCTCATGGTTTGTGGGATCGAGCCCCATGTAGGGCTCTGCACTGACAGTGTGGACCCTGTTTGGTATTGATATTCTCTCTTCTCTGCACCTTCCCCACATGCAACCTTTCTCTCTCTCAAAATAAATAAGTAAACATTAAAAATTTTTTTTGTTGTTGTTGAGTTTTAAGGGTTATTTATATATTCTGGATATTAAATTGTTGCTAGCCATATGGCTTGCAAATATATTCTCCCATTCTGGGGATTTTTTTTCACTCTCTTGATACTGTCCTTTGCACAAAAGTTTTAACTTTAGGAAGTCTATTTTTTCTTTTGTGTGTTTTTTGTTGTTACATTTAAGAAACCATTGTCAACTCAAGATCACACAGACTTGCTTGTATATTTTCTTCTAAGAGTTTTATGGTTTTAGGTCTTAAATTTTGGTGTCTTTTATTCATTTGAGTTAATTTTTGTATACAGTTTAAGATAAAGGTTCAACTCCGTTCTGTGGCACGTGAACATCTAGTTTCCCCAGCAGTATGTGTTGAAGAGACTATCTTTTCTCAGCACCCCTGTTGAAAATCAGTTGAACTATACATGTGGGAGTTTGTTTCCAGGCTGTCAATTCGATTTCATTGGTCTATATATCTATCCTTATGCCAGTACCATGCTGGTTTGAGTACTGTAGGATTTTTTTAATTTTGAGAGAGAGTGAGAGAGAGAGAGGGAGTGCCAGCAGGGAGGGCACAGAGAAAGAGGGAGACAAAGGATCTGAAGGAAGCCCTGCCCTGACAGCAGAGAGCTCAACATGGAGCTTGAACTCATGAACCATGAGATCATGACCTGAGCTGAAGTTGGATGCTTAACCAACTGAGCTACTCTGGTGCCTCATAGTATTTTATTGAGGATTTTGCATCTATATTTGTAAAAGATTTTGTTCTGTAGTTTTTCATAGTGTGTGGCTTCAATGTTAGATAAAATGCTGGACTCAGAGTGCCCCTTTCAAATGTTTGGAAGATTTTGAGCCACCTGGGTGACTCAGTCAGTTAAGCATCTGACTTCGGCTCAGGTCATGAACTTGCAGTTAGTGAGTTCAAGCCCCATATGAGGCTCTGTGCTGACCGCTCAGAGCCTGGAGTCTGCTTTGGATTCTTTGTCTCCCTCTCTCTCTGTTCCTCCCCTGCTCAAACTCTGTCTCCTTCTCTCTCAAAAATAAAGGTTTAAAAAAATGTTTGGAAGATATTAAGAAGGACTGGTGTAATTTTTATTTTTATTTTTTTATTTTTTATTTAAAAAAAATTTTTTTAACGTTTATTCATTCCTGAGACAGAGAGAGACAGAGCATGAATGGGGGAAGGTCAGAGAGAGAGGGAGACACAGAATCTGAAACAGGCTTCAGGCTCTGAGCTGTCAGCACAGAGCCCGACGCGGGGCTCGAACTCACATACTGCGAGATCATGACCTGAGCTGAAGTCGGACGCCCAACCGACTGAGCCACCCAGGCGCCCCAGGACTGGTGTAATTTTTCTTTTTAAAAGAAGTTTATTTCATTTATTTTGAGAGAGAAGGAAAGAGAGGGAGAGAGGGGAGAGAATGAGTGGGAGAGGGGCAGAGAGAGAGAAGGAGAGAGAGAATCCCAAGCAGGCTCTGCACTGTCTGTGTAGAGCCCCATGTGGGGCTCAAACTCATGAATCATGAGATCATGACCCAAGCTGAAATCGAGAGTCAGAAGCGTAATTCAATTGAGCCACCCAGGCCTTCTGGTGTAATTTTTCCTTCAGCATTTGGTAGTTTTAGCAGTGAATCCAACTTCTTCTGGGCTTTTCTTTTTTGGTAGATTTTTGATTACTAATTTAATTTACTTATTTATAATAAGTGCCTCCTATTTTCTTTTTCTTCTTGAGTCAGTTTTGATAGTTTGTGTGTCTTTAGAAATTTGTCCATTCATCTAGGTTGGAAAATTAGTTGACATACAATTGATCATGGTATTGTCTTATATTTTTTTATTTTTGTAAGGTTGATAGAAATGCTCCCATTTGCATTATCTGATTTTAGTTATTTGCATATTCTCTCTTTTATTCTTGGTCAGTCTGTTTAAAAGTTTGTCAATTTTATTGACATTTTCAGAGAATCAACTTTTGGTTTTATTCCATTTTTCTGTTTTCTGTATCTTTTTTCTGCTCAAAATTTTATTATTTCCTTCCCACTCATAGTTTTGGGTTTATTGACTGTGAGAGCTTTCCTCTTTTTTTAAATGTAGACATTTACAGCTATAAATTTTCCTGAGTATTGCTTTTAGTGTATCCCATAAATTTTAGTATGGTATACGTTTGTTTTCACTGATATTAAAATTTTTTCTAATTTCCCTTGTGATTTCTTATTTGACTCATTGGGTTAAGAATGTATTGTTTACCCACCCTACAATTAAAAAAAGAATGTATTGTTTAATTCCTCCCTATTTTTGAGTTACCCAGTTTTCCTTTTGTTCATGATTTCTAGCTTCATTCAACTGTGATCAGAGAAGATACTTTGTACAGTTTAACTATTTAAAAATTTATTGAGGATTGCTTTGTATTCTGTTGTCTATACTGGAACATATTCCATGTGCATTTATAAAAAATATGTACTCTGTGTTTGTTGGTAGTGTTATATATGTTAGCTCCAGCTGTTTAATAGTGTTATTCAAATCCCCTATATTTTTATTGATCTATTTGTTCCACCAATAATTAAAAGCATCTCACTGAAGTCTCCAACTATTATTTCTCCCTTTCTGTCAGTGTTTGCTTCATATTTTTAGGGCTCTGTTTTTAGGTACATATATGTTTATAATTCTTATATCTTTTGAATGGATCGACCCTTTCATTGTTCTAAAACATCCTTTTATGTTTCTTTTAACAAGTTTGACTTTAGCCTTTATTTTGTCCAGGGGCGCCTGGGTGGCTCAGCTGGTTAAGCATGTGAATTCCGCTCAGGCTGTGATCTCCTGGTTCGTGAGTTCGAGCCCTGTGTGGGGCTCGGTGCTGACAGCTCAGAGCCTGGAGCCTGCTTCGGATTCTGTGTCCCCCTCTCTCTCTGCCCCTCCCCCACTCATGCTCTGTCTCTCTGTCTCTCAAAAATAAACAAAAAAATTTTTTTAAGGTTTATTTTGCCTGATGTTAGTATAGACATTTCAGTTCTCTTTTGTTAGTAGTTGCTATCTCTTTTCCATCCTTCCCCTTTCAACTTATTTGTTTCTTTTTACCTAAAGTGAGTCTCATGTGATAGCATATAATAAGATCATGTTTTTTTTTATCCATTATTCCACTCTCTACTTTTTTTTTTTATTTATTTATTTTTGGGACAGAGAGAGACAGAGCATGAACGGGGGAGGGGCAGAGAGAGAGGGAGACACAGAATCGGAAACAGGCTCCAGGCTCCGAGCCATCAGCCCAGAGCCCGACGCGGGGCTCGAACTCACGGACCGTGAGATCGTGACCTGGCTGAAGTCGGACGCTTAACCGACTGCGCCACCCAGGCGCCCCACCACTCTCTACTTTTTAATTGGAGATTTTAATCTACCTTTTAAATATTTTTTTTAATATTTATTTATTTTTGAGAGAGAGTATGTGTGAGTGGGTTAGGGGAAGAGAGAGAGGGAGACACAGAATCCAAACTAGGCTCCAAGCTCTGAGCTGTCAGCACAGAGCTTGATATGGGGCTTGAACCCATGAACTGCAAGATCATGGCCTGAGCCGAAGTTGGACGCTTAACTGACTGAGCCACCTACGTGTCCCTTTTTAAAATTTAAAAATTTTTAATTCTTTTGTAATCTGTTTTTAAAGTATTACTGATATGCCAGGAGTTCTCACATTTTGTTATTTATATTCTATATCTTATGCATCAATTTTGTTCATCCTTTACTCTGTTACTGCCATGTTTTGTGTTTAATTGATTTTTTCCCAGTGTGTCATGTTGATTCCCTTGTCATTTCCTTTTCTATTTACTTTTTCGTTATTTTCTTAGTGTTTATCCTTAGTATTTCAAATAACATCTTAAATTTATAACAATCTAGTTTCATAAGCTCCATCCCTCCTTGTTGTCATTCTGTAACAAATTTTATTTTTATATATTATATTGCTGTTAGCATAGATTTATAGTTTTTACTTTATACATTTGTCTTTTAGATTGTATAGGAAACTAAAAGAGGAGTTAGAAACCAAATATGCATTACTACTGGATTTATATTTGCCTATGCAGTTACCTTTGCCAGTGTTCTTTATTTCCTCATATTCCTTTAAATTACTGTCCGGTGTCCTTATTTCTTCTTCTATGGCCAATCTGTGAGCAACAACCTGTCTCAGCTTTTGTTTATCTGGGAATATTTAATTTGCTTTTCATTTTGGAAGAATAATTAAGCAAGATAAAGAATTTTTGGTTGGCAGTTTTTTTTTTCATTCTTTCCTTCCTTTATTTTTTATAATTAAAAAAAATTTAATGTTTATTTATTTTTGAGAGAAAGAGAGATAGAGTGTAAGCAGGGGAGGGGGAGAGAGAGAGGGAGACACAGAATCTGAAGCAGGCTCCAGGCTCCAAGCTGTCAGCACAGAGCCCTAAGTGGGGCTTGAACTCATGAGCAGTGAGATCATGACCTGAAGTCGATGCTTAACTGACTGAGCCACCCAGGCGCCCCTATTTATTTTTTTTAAAGTTTGTTTTTTAGTAATCTATACACCCAACAAAGGGCTCAAAATCACTACCCTGAGATCAACAGTTGCATGCTCTTATGACTGAGCCAACCAGGCATCCCCATTCCTTCCCTTAAGTATGTTTTCTCACTGCTTATTGTCTATGATTTCTGAGGAGAAATTGATTGTTAATCAATTGATGTTCCCTTGTCTGTAATGAGTCACTTTTCTTGCTTTCAAGCTTTTCTCTTTGTCTTTTGACAGTTTGTTTAAAATGTATCTTGGTGTGGATCTCTTTAAATTTATCCTACTTGAGAAACAAAAAATAAAAGGAGGTTCCTGGCTGGCTGCGCTGGTGGAATTTGCGACTCTTGATCTTGCTTGGGGTTGTGAGTTCGAGCCCTGAGGTAGCCATAGAGATTATGTAAAAAAACAAAACAAAAAAAAAAACAAAAAAACTCCATCCTACTTGGAGTTTGTTGAGCTTCCTCAGTGTGTAAATTCACATATTTCATTAGATTTTGGAAGTTTTCAGAGGCATTATTCTTTCAGATATTTCCTCTGCCTCTTTCTCCTTTCCTCTGGGCCTCCTAATATGCATATTGGTACACTTGATGGTGTCCACAGGTCTCTTTGGTTCTCTTAATTTTTATTCATTCTTCTTTTACCTCTTTAGACTAGATGATTTTAATTGCCCTACCTTCAGGTTCACTGATTATTTCTTATGACTAATCAAGTCTTCTCTTAAAGCTCTCTTACAAATATTGTGATTAAATGATTTTACTTTTCAGCTCCAGAATTTCTGCTTGGTTCCTTTTTTTTTTTTTTTTCAACGTTTATTTATTTTTGGGACAGAGAGAGACAGAGCATGAATGGGGGAGGGGCAAAGAGAGAGGGAGACACAGAATCGGAAGCAGGCTCCAGGCTCTGGGCCATCATCAGCCCAGAGCCCGACGCGGGGCTCGAACTCACGGACCGCGAGATCATGACCTGGCTGAAGTCGGACCCTTAACCGACTGCGCCACCCAGGCGCCCCACTGCTTGGTTCCTTTTTATAATTTTTATTTTTTTTATTGATGTGCTCTATTTGGTAAGACAGTGTTCTTCTGGGGTTTCCTTTAGCTCTTTCAGCATAGTCAAGACTGTTGATTATTTTTTTTTAATTTTAAGTTTTTGAGATTTTATTTTTTATTTTTATTTTATTTCTTAAAATTTATTTATTTTGGGGGAGAGAGAGAGAGAGAGAGAGAGAGAGAATGAACATGACCCAGGAAGGGCAGAGAGAGAGGTAGAGAAAGAGAGAATCCCAAGCAGGCTATATGCTAACAGCATAGAGCCCGATGTGGGGTTCAGTCTCATGAACGGAGAGATCATGACCTGAGCCAATATCAAGAGTCAGATGCTTAACTGAACTACCCAGGTCCCCCAAGATTTTATTTTTAAGTAATCTCTACATACAATGTGGGGCTCAAACTCACAACCCCAGGATGAAGAGTTGCCTGCTCTACCAACTGAGCCATCCATCCGTCCCAAGGCATTGATTTAAAGTTTTTGTCAAGACATCCAATAAGCTTGGAAGGTGTGGATGCAGCATCACTAACATAAAATGCCATGAGGCTCTCTTACCAGGTTTTAGTCACCTTTTTCTTGTTAAAATGTTTGCTTGGTTGCTCTATACTTTGTTTTTCTGCAGTTCTGATAGTTAATTCTGATAATTTTTGTCAGCTTTTTAGGTGTTTGTTGTAGAGGGATGGGCCCTTGGGATCGCCTACTCCACCATTTTCACTGATGTCACCCCCACTATGTGTTATTATAGTTAATATCTTGTTAATTATAATGAGCAAAACAGTCATAAGTGGCCTTAAAGTGACTGAATTCTATCTGGGCATGGGCCATGTTACACTAATTCACAGAATAATAGTCAATATAGAGGAAGCATCAAAAATCAAGTAATCTAATCCTAGTGGAAGGCTCTTTTTTTTTTTTATATATATATGAAATTTATTGACAAATTGGTTTCCATACAACACCCAGTGCTCATCCCAAAAGGTGCCCTCCTCAATACCCATCACCCACCCTCCCCTCCCTCCCACCCCCCATCAACCCTCAGTTTGTTCTCAGTTTTTAACAGTCTCTTATGCTTTTGCTCTCTCCCACTCTAACGTCTTTTTTTTTTCCTTCCCCTCCCCCATGGGTTCCTGTTGAGTTTCTCAGGGTCCACATAAGAGTGAAACCATATGGTATCTGTCTTTCTCTGTATGGCTTATTTCACTTAGCATTACACTCTCCAGTTCCATCCACGTTGCTACAAAAGGCCATATTTCATTTTTTCTCATTGCCACGTAGTATTCCATTGTGTATATAAACCACAATTTCTTTATCCATTCATCAGTTGATGGACATTTAGGCTCTTTCCATCATTTGGCTATTGTTGAGAGTGCTGCTATGAACATTGGGGTACAAGTGCCCCTATGCATCAGTACTCCTGTATCCCTTGGGTAAATTCCTAGCAGTGCTATTGCTGGGTCATAGGGTAGGTCTATTTTTAATTTTCTGAGGAACCTCCACACTGCTTTCCAGAGCGGCTGCACCAATTTGCATTCCCACCAACAGTGCAAGAGGGTTCCCGTTTCTCCACATCCTCTCCAGCATCTATAGTCTCCTGATTTGTTCATTTTGGCCACTCTGACTGGCGTGAGGTGATACCTGAGTGTGGTTTTGGTTTGTATTTCCCTCATAAGGAGCGACGCTGAACATCTTTTCATGTGCCTGTTGGCCATCTGGATGTCTTCTTTAGAGAAGTGTCTATTCATGTTTTCTGCCCATTTCTTCACTGGGTTATTTGTTTTTCAGGTGTGGAGTTTGGTGAGCTCTTTATAGATTTTAGATACTAGCCCTTTGTCCGATATGTCATTTGCAAATATCTTTTCCCATTCCGTTGGTTGCCTTTTAGTTTTGTTGGTTGTTTCCTTTGCTGTGCAGAAGCTTTTTATCTTCATAAGGTCCCAGTAATTCACTTTTGCTTTTAATTCCCTTGCCTTTGGGGATGTGTCGAGTAAGAGATTGCTACGGCTAAGGTCAGAGAGGTCTTTTCCTGCTTTCTCCTCTAAGGTTTTGATGGTTTCCTGTCTCACATTTAGGTCCTTTATCCATTTTGAGTTTATTTTTGTGAATGGTGTGAGAAAGTGGTCTAGTTTCAACCTTCTGCATGTTGCTGTCCAGTTCTCCCAGCACCATTTATTAAAGAGGCTGTCTTTTTTCCATTGGATGTTCTTTCCTGCTTTGTCAAAGATGAGTTGGCCATACGTTTGTGGGTCTAGTTCTGGGGTTTCTATTCTATTCCATTGGTCTGTGTGTCTGTTTTTGTGCCAATACCATGCTGTCTTGATGATGACAGCTTTGTAGTAGAGGCTAAAGTCTGGGATTGTGATGCCTCCTGCATTGGTCTTCTTCTTCAAAATTCCTTTGGCTATTCGGGGCCTTTTGTGATTCCATATGAATTTTAGAATTGCTTGTTCTAGTTTTGAGAAGAATGCTGGTGCAATTTTGATTGGGATTGCATTGAATGTGTAGATAGCTTTGGGTAGTATTGACATTTTGACAATATTTATTTTTCCAATCCATGAGCAGGGAATGTCTTTCCATTTCTTTAAATCTTCTTCAATTACCTTCATAAGCTTTCTATAGTTTTCAGCATACAGATCCTTTACATCTTTGGTTAGATTTATTCCTAGGTATTTTATGCTTCTTGGTGCAATTGTGAATGGGATCAGTTTCTTTATTTGTCTTTCTGTTGCTTCATTGTTAGTGTATAAGAATGCAACTGATTTCTGTACATTGATTTTGTGTCCTGCAACTTTGCTGAATTCATGTATCAGTTCTAGCAGACTTTTGGTGGAGTCTATTGGATTTTCCATGTATAATATCATGTCATCTGCAAAAAGCGAAAGCTTGACTTCATCTTTGCCAATTTTGATGCCTTTGATTTCCTTTTGTTGTCTGATTGCTGATGCTAGAACTTCCAGCACTATGTTAAACAACAGCGGTGAGAGTGGGCATCCCTGTCGTGTTCCTGATCTCAGGGAAAAAGCTCTCAGTTTTTCCCCGTTGAGGATGATGTTAGCTGTGGGCTTTTCATAAATGGCTTTTATGATCTTTAAGTATGTTCCTTCTACCCCGACTTTCTCAAGGGTTTTTATTAAGAAAGGGTGCTGGATTTTGTCAAAGGCCTTTTCTGCATCGATTGACAGGATCATATGGTTCTTCTCTTTTTTTTTGTTAATGTGATGTATCACGTTGATTGATTTGCGAATGTTGAACCAGCCCTGCATCCCAGGAATGAATCCCACTTGATCATGGTGAATAATTCTTTTTATATGCTGTTGAATTCGATTTGCTAGTATCTTATTGAGAATTTTGGCATCCATATTCATCAGGGATATTGGCCGGTAGTTCTCTTTTTTTACTGGGTCTCTGTCTGGTTTAGGAATCAAAGTAATACTGGCTTCATAGAATGAGTCTGGAAGTTTTCCTTCCCTTTCTATTTCTTGGAATAGCTTGAGAAGGATAGGTATTATCTCTGCTTTAAATGTCTGGTAGAAGTCCCCTGGGAAGCCATCTGGTCCTGGACTCTTATTTGTTGGGAGATTTTTGATAACCGATTCAATTTCTTGGCTGGTTATGGGTCTGTTCAAGCTTTCTCTTTCCTCCTGATTGAGTTTTGGAAGAGTGTGGGTGTTCAGGAATTTGTCCATTTCTTCCAGGTTGTCCAATTTGTTGGCATATAATTTTTCATAGTATTCCCTGATAATTGTTTGTATCTCTGAGGGATTGGTTGTAATCATTCCATTTTCATTCATGATTTTATCTATTTGGGTCATCTCCCTTTTCTTTTTGAGAAGCCTGGCTAGAGGTTTGTCAATTTTGTTTATTTTTTCAAAAAACCAACTCTTGGTTTCGTTGATCTGCTCTACAGTTTTTTTAGATTCTATATTGTTTATTTCTGCTCTGATCTTTATTATTTCTCTTCTTCTGCTGGGTTTAGGCTGCCTTTGCTGTTCTGCTTCTATTTCCTTTAGGTGTGCTGTTAGATTTTGTATTTGGGATTTTTCTTGTTTCTTGAGATAGGCCTGGATTGCAATGTATTTTCCTCTCAGGACTGCCTTCGCTGCGTCCCAAAGCGTTTGGATTGTTGTATTTTCATTTTCGTTTGTTTCCATATATTTTTTAATTTCTTCTCTAATTGCCTGGTTGACCCACTCATTCGTTAGTAGGGTAATGCTTTTGGAGGTTTTCCAGACTTTTTCCTGTGGTTGATTTCAAGCTTCATAGCATTGTGGTCTGAAAGTATGCATGGTATAATTTCAATTCTTGTAAACTTATGAAGAGCTGTTTTGTGACCCAGTATATGATCTATCTTGGAGAATGTTCCATGTGCACTGGAGAAGAAAGTATATTGTGTTGCTTTGGGATGCAGAGTTCTAAATATATCTGTCAAGTCCATCTGATCCAATGTCTCATTCAGGGCCCTTGTTTCTTTATTGACCGTGTGTCTAGATGATCTATCCATTTCTGTAAGTGGGGTGTTAAAGTCTCCTGCAATTACCACATTCTTATCAATAAGGTTGCTTCTGTGTATGAGTAATTGTTTTATATACTTGGGGGCTCCGGTATTCGGCGCATAGACATTTATAATTGTTAGCTCTTCCTGATGGATAGACCCTGTAACTATTATATAATGTCCTTCTTCATCTCTTGTTACAGCCTTTACTTTAAAGTCTAGTTTGTCTGATATAAGTATGGCTACTCCAGCTTTCTTTTGGCTTCCAGTAGCATGATAAATAGTTCTCCATCCCCTCACTCTGAATCTAAAGGTGTCCTCAGGTCTAAAATGAGTCTCTTGTAGACAGCAAATAGATGGGTCTTGTTTTTTTATCCATTCTGATACCCTATGTCTTTTGGTTGGCGCATTTAATCCATTTACATTCAGTGTTATTATAGAAAGATACGGGTTTAGAGTCATTGTGATGTCTGTATGTTTTATGCTTGTAGTGATGTCTCTGGTACTTTGTCTCACAGGGTCCCCCTTAGGATCTCTTGTAGGGCTGGTTTAGTGGTGACAAATTCCTTCAGTTTTTGTTTGTTTGGGAAGACCTTTATCTCTCCTTCTATTCTAAATGACAGACTTGCTGGATAAAGGATTCTCGGCTGCATATTTTTTCTGTCTAGCACACTGAAAATCTCGTGCCAATTCTTTCTGGCCTGCCAAGTTTCAAAAGAGAGATCAGTCACGAGTCTTATAGGTCTCCCTTTATATGTGAGGGCACGTTTACCCCTTGCTGCTTTCAGAATTTTCTCTTTATCCTTGTATTTTGCCAGTTTCACTATGATATGTCGTGTAGAAGATCGATTCAAGTTACGTCTGAAGGGAGTTCTCTGTGCCTCTTGGATTTCAATGCCTTTTTCCTTCCCCAGTTCAGGGAAGTTCTCAGCTATTATTTCTTCAAGTACCCCTTCAGCACCTTTCCCTCTCTCTTCCTCCTCTGGGATACCAATTATGCGTATATTATTTCTTTTTGGTGTATCACTTAGTTCTCTAATTTTCCCCTCATACTCCTGGATTTTTTTATCTCTCTTTTTCTCAGCTTCCTCTTTTTCCATAACTTTATCTTCTAGTTCACCTATTCTCTCCTCTGCCTCTTCCATCCGAGCTGTGGTGGTTTCTATTTTGTTTTGCATTTCATTTAAAGCGTTTTTCAGCTCCTCGTGACTGTTCCTTAGTCCCTTGATCTCTGTAGCAAGAGATTCTCTGCTGTCCTGTATACTGTTTTCCAGCCCAGCGATTAATTTTATGACTATTATTCTAAATTCACTTTCTGTTATATTATTTAAATCCTTTTTGATCAGCTCATTAGCTGTTGTTATTTCCTAGAGGTTCTTCTGAGGGGAATTCTTCCGCTTGGTCATTTTGGATAGTCCCTGGCGTGGTGAGGGCCTGCAGGGCACTTCCCCTGTGCTGTGGTGTATAACTGGAGTTGGTGGGCGGGGCCGCAGTCCGATCTGATGTCTGCCCCCAGCCCACCGCTGGGGCCACAGTCAGACTGGTGTGTGCCTTCTCTTCCCCTCTCCTAGGGGCGGGATTCACTGTGGGGTGGTGTGGCCCATCTGGGCTACTTGCACACTGCCAGGCTTGTGATGCTGGGGATCTGGCGTATTAGCTGGGGTGGGTAGGCAAGGTGCACGGCGGCAGGGGGGCAGGCTTAGCTCGCTTCTCCTTAGGTGATCCACTTCAGGAGGGGCCCCTCTTTCGTGGGCCTCTCGTCTGCGCTTGGGTCTGGCGACTCCGTTCTGCTAATCCTCTGGCTGTTTTCTGGGTTATTTAGGCAGGTGTAGGTGGAATCTAAGTGATCAGCAGGACGTGCGGTGAGCCCAGCGTCCTCCTACGCCACCATCTTCCCTATCCAAGGCTCTTTACACTATACTAAATTATCCTCATGGCCAGCTAGAAAGGTTCTGAGTATAGGTTGGAGGAGTCATCTGTGTTTTACTTTCAGATTATTAGTAAATACTTTCATGCCTTATTTTTCAGAGAGCTGTCCCTAAGTAGCCAACAGCCATCTGATCACTTATCCTCATTCTAACTTCTCTTACAAGGCTGTGAGGCCGCCTTTCATACTTGACATGAAGGTAGTCTGTTTCATTTCATCTGTAGCAAAATTATTTTGCCCCCCACTTTTTCCTTGTAGATTGTTGCTTTATAAAGTACATCATTATCTTTTCCGTCCGTGACTAATAAGAATGCCAGACATTCATTTTGGGCTTGGGCACAGTTTCCTGTCCTCTCCTGATGCGTTTTTCCAACTAGAGTTCTCTCTTCCAGAATCTCTAGTGGTTCATTTTTTTCTTTTTGGTAGAAATTACATTTTGTTTACTTCCCCTTAGTCCAAGTAATTACATAGTATGCAAAATGAGTATGCAGAGATCAATTAAAATATTCTCTTAGTTTAGGGCTACTGACTTGTCCAAGATCTAGGTAGAAAAGTGAATAGATACACGTCATTTCAGATATTCTACCTTTTGCCCCCATAAGTATGTTCATACTCTCCAGGCTGTATGTCTGGACTATTAGTTTATAAAAATTTGAGATCTATGGATCACCTTGGTGAATGAGTTAGATGGGACTCTTTGTCAGTTTATTTTTCCTTTGAAAAATAACCTTTGATGAGAGCTAATGTTCAGTGTGCTCTTTCTTGTTACTTGTTTCTTTGATGTATTGGGGAATTTGGCTAAGAACATTTGACTTAGCCTTAATGGAAAGAAGGTAAATTGGATATAGCTTCTGATGATTTTGTGTGTGTGTGTGTGTGACAGAAAGATTTCATTTTCTTGGTGTCTTAAAATTAAAAAAAAAATTAAGTTTATTTATTTTGAGAGTGAGAGTGAGAGCAAGAGCGAGAGAGAGCATGCAGGGGAGGGGCAGAGAGAGAGGGAGAGAGAGAATCCCAGGCAGGCTCTGTGCTGTCAATGCAGAGCCCCATGTGGGGCTGGAACTCATGAACTGTGAGATCATGACCTGAGCTGAAACCGAAAGTCAGACCCTTAACTGACTGAGCCACCCAGGTGTCCCATTTTTGGTGTCTTTAATGAGGAACTGATTTGAGTGTTTTTAATGAAAAAGTAATAGCAAAAAAAAAAAAGAAATCTCAGGTAGTTATTAATAGGAATTTGGAGTATGTTTAGGTGTAGACATTCTGCTAATGTGTGCTATGAAGGCTGAGAAAGAATCTTATAGGAGAAAGAATCTATTTTGTTACTAATGTGGCTGTTGAAACTTCTTTCTTGTAATTCATTTGAAAGCCTTGTAACTCTGGATAGAGCTCCCTGGCTTTTTGTTATTCCTGCTATCTAGATAGGTGATTAGATATCTGCAGTACTTCACTTTTCTGTGCTTTCAGCCAAAGGGCTGAAGAGTTTATAGAGCCATCTTCCATACTGTGGCACTTTGCCTGAGGCTAGTTCAAGGCAAATTTAACAACTGTATTGATAATAATAGACAAAAATAATAATAGCTTTTAGTTATCAAGACACACCAGGTGACAATTACATTTTATACACTATTTCTAAATCTTGCAACATTGATATTTTTATCTCCACTGTATATAGGAGGAAACTTGAGGAACTCTGAGGGGAGATAACTTGCCCCAGGTTACACGGCAACTGGTTCAAGCCCAGGTCTCTCTGAATGCAAAGCATTCTCTCTCTGCACTGTGCCTCTGTAGTTTTCTAGTTTGTTTCTAGTTTGTTGTGGTTTCTAGTTTGTTGTGGCTACCATACATGCTTTGTTTCTGTTCCTTGTTTTCAAATAGCTTATTGTTCGAACATCTGCCATATGCCAGGCATTGTGCTGGCTACGTATTAAGACTGAAGTAGCCTTGCGAAGTAAATATTAGTATCCTCGTTTTATAGACGATATCGATTTGCCATTATGCCTCTACCGAAAGGAAACTTGCTCTTTTTAACAGTTACCTCTTGCCCCAGCTGACCCTTCCGTCCCCATCCTCATTATAACTTCGCAGACGCATGTTCCAGGTGATTCCATCATCTTGTTCGTACATGCTCGATGGGTGTTAATGATTTCCTATGTTACCTTTCTGACTAGTTAGCACTCCCTGGGAGACCCATAGACTTCCTGCACACTCAAAGTGTGGACTTCCCCCATGCTTGGTGTTTCTCAGCTGTGTGGAAATTTATAGAATGTGTAACATTTACCTGGGCCTGTATCAAGTCACCTCCATGGGACTCATGGACAAGGGGACTGGCTTAATGTGCTCAGGCTGCTACAACAAAATACTAAAGACTGGGTGGCGTAAAGACCAGACACTTATGTCTCACAGTTTTGGAGGCTGGGAAGTCCAAGATCAAGGTGCTGGCGTGGTTGAGTTCGGATGAGAGTTCTCATGCTAACTTGCAGATGGCTGCCTTCTCACTGTATCTTGAATGACAGGAAGAAGAAGAAGAGGAAATAACCTCTATGGTGTCTCTTAAGGGCACTAATCCGATTTTGGGGGCCCACTCTCATTACTTCATCAGAACCTAGATATTTCCCAAAGGCCCCACCTCCTAATACCATCATATTAGAGGTTAAGGCTTCATGATATTAATTTTGGGAGGACACATTCAGTCCATAACAGAGAACCAACACAAATAAATATGCAGAATCTTATGCTGCTTGCTGTGCTGTGAGCGGTAAAGCCCTCCACTATCTCTGACCTAGGAGTCTTTCATCTTCTGTTCGGATCTATGAATCAGTATGTTTTATCTGTAAAACATAGGATAAAATCTAGGGTAAAATCCTAGACCATTCACAGTTCTTGACAACTACTCTATCCAAGGTTTTTTAGTCTAGCTTATGGGGAAAGGCTTTGTTCCTAGCCCTGTGTGACTGTTGGCTACTGTTCCCTCCAATCCTTTCAGGTGGTTCTTTGCCCACCCGTGGTTAGTTTCCTTGCATGCATGTTCTGATCAGTACTCTGCTGAATACTCCAGGGGGACACTGTTGACTCCCGGGTTCTCTCTGCTGCTATATCCTCTCTGATCATCTGCCTTGCAAACTCTAGTCTTCTTGTTCTTCCTGTACTCTCCATTTCTTCCCCTGTAACCCAAGAGATCCATGAAGCATCTCCTCTGGTTTCCTTTTCTGCATCCTGTATGCTTCCTAAAAACTCTTTACAGGAAGTAAAGTGGTATAGTCATTGTTTTAGACATTGCTATTCTTTGTTTCTTGGTGTCCTAGGTCTCACAAACTCTTGTTTTTGACTGTGTCCATTTTTTAGGTTGTTTCAGGTGACTGGATAATCAGTTCCTGTTACTCTATCTTGACCTGAAGTGGTAATTGAATCTTTGTTTTTTGAAAGTGGATCTGATGTTTAGAAATAGCCCAAAGAAAGGGATAAGTAACTCAGAATGAATAAGGCTGGTCATCAAGTTGGCTAATTCCTTGCAACCCCCACCTCCAAAAAAGATAAAGTAACCAACCTACTTTTTTTGTGTGTGGTTTAGAATTATTATTTTTTTTGGGGGGGGGATCGACAAACAGGTTTTTTTTAATTTTTTTTTTTAACGTCTATCTATTTTTGAGAGAGAGAGAGACAGAGCATGAACAGGAGAGGGGCAGAGAGAGAGGGAGACACAGAAGCTGAAACAGGCTCCAGGCTCTGAGCTGTCAGCACAGAGCCCGACGCGGGGCTCGAACTCACAGACCGCGAGATCATGACCTGAGCTGAAGTCGGATGCTTAACCGACCAAGCCACCCAGGCGCCCCAGAATTATTTTTATAAAGAGTAGAAGAGTTTTAGTGGACTTCTTCCACTCTCCCCTATTCCTCTAGGCACTGTAACCTATGGAGAACTAAAAGTTCTGGAAAAGAATTAGGGTTCTGTTTTGACCATCATTCACTCTTGCTCAATGCCACAATTTCCTAGACATTATATGACTCGTCCCTTTTTGGAGTCTCTTATCTTCTCATTCTCAATGCCAAGACTGAGGCTGAGGTTCTTGTATCCTTTGGTCTGGGTTATCATACCGTATTGCTAACTTGTCTTTTCCTTTTTCTGTCCTTCATGTTAAGGCCAGAGTAACTTTCTGAAAGAAACAAAAACAATAGATCTGACAATGGATCATTTTGCCCCTCAGAATCATGCTCCTTTAAATATAGAATGTCTAGCCTTCTTTTGGTGCTCACAATTTGCCTATATAAATTCACTTTATTTTACATAACACAGTCTCTACCATCCACAGAATCATAATCCTCAAATGACAGTGTTGTAAGGTATTCCAACCTCAAACCAAGTGGGACAGTTCTGCCTTTCTTTTATTTTTTTTTAAAAAATTTTGTAATGTTTATTTATTTTTGAGAGAGAGAAAGCACAAGTGGGGGAGGGGCAAAGAGAAGGGGACAGGAGATCTGAAGGGGGCTCTGTGCTGACAGCCTGATATGGGGCTTCAACTCATGAACTGTGAGATCATGACCTGAGCCTGGGATGGGTGCTTAACCGCCTGAGTCACCCAGGCGTCCCAGCTCTGCCTTTCTTGTACAGGTCTAGCTCCGTCCCCTCTTGGTGTCCCTGCTTATGCTCTGTTCTTTTTCAGAAATATCCCATTTTGCCTGCCTTTGGAAACATTTCTCAAATAACAACTGCTTCATAAGGCCTCCCCAGAGACCTCCAATTTGAATAAATTCCTTTGTTTCTTATTTTCCCCTAACATGTTGGTCGCACCTATATTAGAGCACTTACCAGACTCTGCTTTGGTTTACTTAGGTAAATGCCTATTTCCTTCAGTGGATGGTGAGTCCCTGGAGTGCAGGTACTTACTGCCTTATATCTTTCCATATTCATCATAGGATCTACCCAGGGCCTTATAACTGTATGTTCTGAATAAATATTTATTGGATTGAATTTTTTTAAATTAGGAAATGTTAGCACATAACAATAAATCAATAATACTTTCATTTACTGACATTTGTAATCTGGTCTGATCTCAGTGAAATTCCAAGTAAAGAATTTGTCTTTGGGCTCTCTGAGGACCTTGCTCTTTTCTTATGGCCAGTCGGTACCCAGAACTTTTATTTTGTTCCCTGAATGCCTACCTACCCTAGGCAATACCCTCTGAGAGTAGCTTCAAATCTAGTTACGTCCCTGATTTATCTGGGGCAGTTTTAAATTAAAAAAAAAATCCATTTCCTGGGTTCCATTTCAGAACTACTGAGTTGAAATCTCTGGGGGTGGGCCTCAGGAATTTGCATCTGGTGCTTGGTGACACTAAAGCAGAGCCAGACATGAGACCCACTGCTCTATACTCTTGGGTCTAGATCATTCCCTATACTGACCCTCCTGTCAGAATTTATTTACCCTGAGTCTTCGGCTTTTGGGACCCTGGTTTCAGCTAGCTGGAATTTTGAAAAGTGGTTTGATGTATTTTCTAACTCCTCCTTACTAAGTCATTAATATCTTATTTCTCTCAAGGGCATTTACTTTTTAATAGGGTTCTCTTAAAGACAATGTGGAAAACATTGCCTCTAAGAAATGGCAACATTTAGACTTTTTAGTTGGAAAAAGAGTTGATCCCTTTAAAGAACAGTAATTTTGAAGTTGCTGTGGGAAGCAGGTAAGGATTATAGAAAATGCAGAATTTTGTTACATTATTTCTCTGTTAATTGCTTGTGCATCAAAATCGGGACAGGGTTGGACGATATAATTAGAGAGCAATATCTCTCCATCATGCTACAGGGAACACAGGAAAGACAGGGAAAAATCAAAGCCCCAGTGGGCTTTGATACCTTTTTAAATGGTTGTAAAGCGGTCACAATCAGGATTTTAGAAAAAAAATTAAAAAATTTCCTAAAAGGGAGAGAAGATAATTCAAATGTTTCCTAAGAGGATACAAAGGAAACCACTAAGGAAGCAGTTTATTTCCGGTTAAAAATCAAAGGGTATCACATAGTGCCATAGTTCCTATTTCTTTCAAAACTTAATTTAATCTATTATGATATTCCTTTTAAAAAAATCTGTTACTGTATTTCTTGGATTCTTTTTTTTAAAACAACATGTTGTTAGTACATAATCACTGTTTAAAAAAATGTTTATTTTAGAGAGAGAGAGAACACACGCATGCATGGGGCGGGGGCAGAGAGAGAGAGAGAGAGAAAATCCTAAGCAGGCTCCGTGCTACCAGTGCAGGACCCAACACGGGGCTTGATCCCACGAACCATGAGATCATGACCTGAGCCGAAATCAAGAGCCAGACAGACGCTTAACGACTGAGTGACCCAGGCGTCCCTCACTATTTTTATATGAAGTTCTGTTTTCATGTCTGAAAATAAGTACTAGATGGTTAGAGTTTCAGCTAGTCATGCTTAAGGCCAAAGTATGAGTAGGAAACTTGTAGGACTGTAATCCAGTTCGCTCCAAATTTATTTGATCATCCCTGTCAATAAATATATGGATGCCAAATAGGAATTTATTTACAAAGTAGTACATATAAAACAGATGTAATGTATTACAAACATGATAAAATAAAAAGAAATAGAAATTAAAATAGATTATATGTAGAAATTTTAATATTCTCTTCCCAAACCCTAGTAGATAGATGGTTTCCAGTATTTGTGGAGTACCTACAAACCACTTTTTTAAACAAATTTTTTTGATGTTTTATTTGTTTTTGAGAGAGAGAGAGAGAGAGAGAGAGCGTGGGGGGGTTGCAGAAAGAGAGGGAGACACAGAATCCGAAGCAGGCTCCAGGCTCTGAGCTTTTATCAGAGAGCCTGATGTGGTGCTTGAACTCAGAAACTGTGAGATCATGACCTGAGCCAAAGTCGGATGCTTAACCAACTGAGCCACCCAGGTGCCCCCCTACAAACCATGTTTGATACTGCTACTCTTTCCTTTTTGTTCTCAAACTTGGGTCGAGCATTAGAAACACCTTGGGATATTCGAAAGGTGGTTGGATTCTTGTGCCCTACGCCCTCCCCCAGGTCTATTGACTTAGGATCTCTATGGCTAGAACTTGGGAGCCTCTATTTTGAAAATGCTGTCCCAGGCAATTCTGATGCCCGGTCATACTTGGAAATAATGATCTCACACCAAAGGTCACCTAGTGGCATTTGTTCTCTAGGACTGTGATTCTCAACCTTGACTACCTACTGGCATTTCCCAGGCAACTTTAAAAATGCTGGTTCCTGGGTCCCACCATAGTCGGTCTGAGGTATGGCATTGGCATTGGGATTTTAAAGCTCCCCCAGTGATTCTAATGTGCAGCCAAAGTTGAGAGCCACTGCTGTAGTGAAGAGGATAAAACAGGGCCTGAGAAGCTGTATTAGGATATTTTGGTTACAAGTTATACAAACTCACGCTAGCTTAAGCAAAAAGGAATGTATTGGTTTACCCAAAATGTCCCAGGGGGTGTCTGATTTCAGACATGTCTGGATTTAGGACCTTAAGCAATGCAGTCAGGGATCTCACTCTCTCTTTATATCTCTTGACTCTCCTTTCCTTTATATGGTTACATTCTTGGGTAAGCTTTCTCCATATGGCTTGAAATATGGCCACAGCAGCTTTGGATTTATATGATCCTTATAGTTTGTAGTCTTGGAGAAAGAAAAAAACCCAAAACTGTTCACTCTCATAGTTTACATATCAACGCTTAGAGGAGACTCTCACTCTAGCTTGCTTCAGGTACCTAAGTCTGAAGTAATCACAGTGGCCAGATAGATGAAGTGGGATGAGTCACATGCCAGTTCACCTGGTCTGGAGAGTTGAGCTTATGAGATGACGGTCTCACTTAAAGCTCATGGAATGAATTTCCCATAGGAAGGGATGTTTGGTTACAAGAAGACTGGGGGAAGGAACATTATGCGAGCCAGATGATAGCACAATCCACTACAGAAGTGGACTTTGAAATTTTAATCCTGTTTTGATGGTACTAATGGCACTGGTTGGGATATTCATAGAGTCACAATGCCCTATGACAAAAGGAAGGTCTAAGGGTAAAGACCCTCTATAAGGTTAGTCTTGCCTGGAATCAAGCTATAGATTCTTATGTAAGCCAAGAAACTGTTTCCCTTTCCAATGAAGTGTTAACTGAATCCTACTTTATGAATTGGCTAATTTTTCTTCCCTCCTGTGCATATTAACCACTCAGATCTTACAAAGAGCTAAATTTTTCCTGGTCAGAGACTGTGTTTGATGAAAATCTTAAGCCCCATGAACGAGTCACCCAACTGCTTAACATTCAGTTGAAGAGAAATCCCTTTTTAGGTTGTTGGTTTACGGATTGATAAGACATTGCTCTTGCTACAGTGCTCAAGGTAGTGAAATTTGCAGAGCTATTAGAATTCTGATATTGTCAGAATTGGAACTGTGTGAGGGCCCAGCTCAGGGTCCCTCTCTGAGACCATGCAATATATTCGCAGTTGAAACCCTGGCCCTGAAAATCTGATTGTCAATTGGGAAAAGAACTTTTAGAGTTCACTTCCTCTGTAATTGGTTAACACTCTTCTTTCTCCATGGAATCAAGTAATAGAAAAATAAATGCAGAGTAAATAGAATTTCATGCTTGTGCAAGCCACTGGCAAAATCATCCTTGGGTCATGCAGGAAGAGATGTTCTGTGCAGAGGAAAATTGTCTGGAAGGGAAACATTTTATATCAATCTCCTTTCTCTTATTTACCCTATTTGAAGTTCTGGTTTTAAAATGCTGATTCTTTGCAGAGAGATGTATTGGGAAGGAGGAGACTTTGCACCTGTCCTGGAGATCAGGTGAGCAATTGTAGTATTATCAAATGAGTGATTTATTCTGTGTAGATTTTGAATACTAGAAAACTCCTCCAAGGTTACTTACATACAAAGAAGAGTACATTAAAACCAGACTATTCTCTAGAGTGTCTACTAATTTTACCTGTTGGGCAGAATAGCAGAGTAGACAAAGTTTGCCTTAGCAGGCAAATTACCTCAACTCTGTTGGGTCTGTGTAGAGTGTGTGCGTGTGTGTGTGCGCGTGTGTGTGTGCGCGTGCGCACGCAGGGGTACTCTTTCTCGTAGTCACACACACTCCACCTTATGCTTACTGTCTCACCCTATTACTCTTCCTGCTGTGTTGTGTTACTTTTCCATTGCTCCTCTAACAACTTATCACAGACTTAGTGGCTTAAACAATACAAATTTGTTATCTTACAGTTCTGGAGGTCCCAGGTCCAAAATGGGTTTCACTGGATTAAAAATCAAGGTGTCCACAGGGCTGAATTCCTTCCTGGGTGGCTCTAGGGGAGAATCTGTTTCCTTTCCTTTCCCAGCTTCTAGAGGCTTCATTCCTTGACTTGTGACTCCATGCTCCATATTCAAAGCCAGCAATGACTAGTCGAATCTTTCTCATGTGGCATCACTGAACTATTTTCCTGCCTTCCTCTTCTACTATTCAGGACCCTTTTTATTATATTGGACCCACCCAACTAATCCAAGATAATCTCTGTTTTTGTAAAGTCACCTAATTAGCAACCTTAATTCCATCTGCAGCCTTAGTTCCTTTTTGCTGTATAGCCTAACATGTTCTCAGATTTTGAGGGTTAGGATGTGGACATCTTTGCAGTGGTGGGTAGGAGTGGGGGGGGGGAGCATTATTCTGTTACCATACATGTCCAGTGCTCCAGTGCATTGGCTGTGCATTGGCTGCCCAGAATTCCTGACACTCAAGTAGGACTGTTACTTCCTGAAGATCTTGGAGTGTAATTTATAAACAGGAACACCAGAAGAGGAGGCAGAAGGTTTGAGTTGGAAAACAGCCTCTCCACTTATGGGTTGTGTAACCTTGCGCAATTCTTGGAACCTCAGCTTCCTCATCCATGCCCTTTTCCCTTTTCCCTTTTCCCTTATCAAAACTTACCTATTCTGTAGCAGGAAAACTACTCCAAGCTAAGACACTGATAAGTGATAATGATTTCATGCATTTCTTCTCACTTCTTTCCAACCCAATACACATAATACCCTCCCAAGTACTGTTTATAAATATAACATGAATTCACCGGGAAGGAAATCATTGTATTAGGTGTGCAGTAAAAATGAATGGATTAGGCTGCTAACTTCCTCTTATTTATTTTATTAAAGAAAAGTTTTTAAGTTTACTTGTTTTGACGGGGGAGGGAGAGAACGAATGGGGCAGGGACAGAGAGAGAGGGAGAGAGAATTCCAAGTGGGATCTATGCTGACAATGGGGCTCGAACCCACAAACTGTGAGATCATGACCTGAGCTGAAACTGAGAGTTGGACACTTAACCAACTGAGCCACCCAGGCGTCCCTACTAACTACCGTTTAAAGCTGGCTTTGTTCCTGAACATTTAAGAAGAAGGAATCTACAGGATGATCAGAGGGCCTGGCTTACCTCAGGATATTCTCAGTTTATGTCTGTTGCCTTGTTTTATTCTTGAATGCCCTGATTTGAATGATAAATTATATGATCACTGTATTTATTTGGCACTTGTCAATGTCATGAGTGTATTTGTAAAATTCTCCTTCTACCTTGGACTTTCAATGAAACCAGGGGCATTTTAATTACTTTGGTAGTTTCTCCTCTAGTCAGCCTAGAATCTGCTTACCATGGCTTCTGGGTAGCTGTTTCTGACTGACTGTAATTCCGTATTTTACATTTGAGCCATCATTAATTTTCCAAGTAAAGTTTGTTGACTATCTGTTATGAACTGCATTGTATCCTTTGCCCAATATGTATGTTGAAGCCCTAACCAATAATTTGACTGTATTTGGAGATAGGGCCTTTAAGGAGGTAATTAACATTAAATGAAGTCCTGCGGGTGGGTTCCTAATCCAATAGGACTGGTGTCATTTTATGGAGAGGGAGAGACTTGAGGGATGTACATTGACAGTGAAAAGGCCATGTGAGGACCCAGAAACACAACAGCTATCTGCAAGCCAAAGAGAGAGGCCTCTGGAGAAACCAAACCTGCCAACACCGCTATTAGATTTCCAGCTTCTAAAACTGTGAGAAATAAATTTCTGTTCTCTTGCGTTAGCCTGAGCAGACTCGTGTATCATCTATATAAGAAGCAGTTAAAGGTCTTGTTAAAATGCAGTTACCTGAGTGCTGTTTCAAATTTAATTAGAATCTCTATGGGTGGGGCTCAGGGAAGCTCTATGTTTTCCTCAGGTGACTTATATACACTTATATACACTAACTTTGAGAACCACTGAACTAGGGGCCTCAGGGTACTAAAAGAGGGGAGAGGTTTTTATTCATATGTCTATATCATGTTAAGTTTTTGTTCTCTTTTCAGGGACTTTCTACCTGGGTGTTAGCAGAAAATAACAGGGATTGAATATACAAGTTATCTTTGAGATATCTGGAGGTGTCAATGAAAATTCCAGAAAGTCTGGAGGCTATGGGGACTATATGTGGATGATGAACCAAGGAAGAGAGGAAAATATTATTTTAGGGGAAGTATAAAACTAACCCATAATTGGCTCTTTATAAAGGTCATTGGGAATGTAGCCATTGAAGCTGTATTTGACCATTGCTCACCTCTCCCTTTCTTCCTCCTCTGGAGCTAGTGAATAATACAGGGACATAGTGCTTTGCCCCTTTCCTTGAGGGCACTTAAGAAGCTTTGGCTTTCAGGTCTTTGTCTCTCAACCAACCTGCCTCTAATAGAAGCATTTGGCCCCCAGAGTTTAAATCCCATCTCAGTGGAAGCTAGATTAGGGACAAGGTAGCTAAGAGAAATGGATTCAATTGATAAACATTCTATTCTATAAAGCTTGAGATGTTCATGCCTCAGAAGTTAGGTTACAATCTTAATGTCAGACCTACTTGTAATTAGCATGAATTTCTGCCTATTCCTTGGTCTGTATAAGTTCAAAGCCTTCCCCTGGATCCCTAAAAGTTCAGATTTCCTCCAAATAACCTACTTATAGAAAGTATTTCTGTAATTTTTTTTTTTTTTTTAGAGAAAGAGAGAAAGTGCAGCTGAGAGTGCATGTAAGCAGGGCAGGGGCAGATGGCGAAGGAGAGAGAATCTTAAGCAGGCTCCATGCTCAGCTTCGAGTCCAATGTGTGGCTTGAACCCATGACCATGAGATGATGACATGAGCCGAAAGCAAGATTTGGATGCTTAAGCAACTGAGCCACCCAGGCGCCCCAAAATCCAGTATTTAAATTCGGGTCTGACTCTTAACTTTATGTTATTTTCGCTAGACCACCATATATACCTCTGAATCTGGAGTCTTGGGTATAAAGTTCTAATAGTTTGTGTGCCCACAGAAGTCATGTTCTCTCTGAGTTTTAGTTCCTTATCTATAAAACAGGGACGCTGGATTAAATGGTTTTTAAAGGCCTTTTGAGCACAGACATGATGTTCAGTCACTTCTCTGTACCTCACTTGACAAATAAAACTGGAAGCTATAGCATGTCTTAGTTAAGGCAGGACCTCATTAAGATATGGATCATGGGTTTTTATTGTCCTATCCCTAACTTAGGTATGATTTATTTATTTCTATTGGAGAGTGACTGGTTTTAGATAGATACATAAGGTCCGGAATTTTTTGAAAAGTAGAATTAATTTACTTTGGATTTTATTTTCGAAATTTTGAAATATTTTTCAACTTTACCCTGAAATGGGAAGGCTGGATGGTCTTTGCAATGCCAATGATTTATATGGCAACCTTGCCCTTGGTTTTATAAGAAGCAGTATAAGGGATGTTCAGATCAGCAAGTCTCTTATCTTTAACTGTAGCTATCAGTCCCAAACTGTGAATGCTGTTTTTCACACTAAGCATCACAGCTGGAAATGCTGCCATCTCTTCTAATGGCTGTGCTGGTAAAGTAGGGAGGACCAAAGACAGATACCCATTGTCATGATAAATACTCAGACAAGGCTTCATCACCACAGTGGCCAATGGTAGAGGTGATTGTGTAGCTTTAGGAAGCTTGTATGTAGTGAACAAAAGTCACTGTTGGGGCGCCTGGGTAGCTCATTCGTTTAGTGTTCGACTCTTGGTTTTGGCTCAGGTGATGATCTCACAGTTTGTGAGTTTGAGCCCTGCATTAGGCTCTGTGCTAGTGTGGAGCTTGCTTGGGATTCTCTCTCCCTCTCTCTCTGCTCCTCCCTCACTTGCACTGTCTTTCTCTCTTTCAAAATAAATAAATAAAACTTTAAAAAAAGTCACTGTATAAGATGCCATTGAATCATGGGTTTGGTGGCTAGATATTGGCCAAGTTACTATCCATGCGAAGAGAAGGAGATAGGAGTGTGGCATGCAGAATCCTATTTGGATTTGTTTGAAAGAGGAAAACGAGGAATTTCTCAGGAGAGATGCTAGGGATCTGCTAGATGTGCTTTATAGTACAGCATTCAATTACTTGGGTTATGCCATCCTCGTCTGGCTAAACCTCTTCTTCCAAAAAAACCAAACAAACAATGATCTACATACCACTTATATTTACAGTGCTTTATATGCATTTTTTCATTTCATCATCACAACAACCCTGGATCGGTGGGTAGGTAGATAGATATTATTGTCCAGATTGTACAGGTGAAGAACATGAGGCTCGCTGAGGTTAAATGACTTTCCCAAGGTCACACAACTGGTAAGTATCTGGAGTAGAATGTGAGCTTGGGTAGTCCTCTTCTTCCTATTCCCTTTTCCTTTACCTACTCTGCTTACACTGTACCCACTCAGCCTGAATATCTAGTGATTACCTTGTGGAATCATTTGTGAAATAGCTTCCAAGAGGGTTAATACCAGTGGGCTAAATAAATAAATAACAGTAGACTTATCAGATCTCATTAACTGGTCAAGTAATTAAGTATTCATTGAATTCTTACTTGTATGGGCACTGGGGATACAGTGTTGCAGAATAATCCTTGCCCTCATGAAGCATAGACTCTAATTGCTGGTGCTGTGTGCGATAGTAGCCATTAGCTAAGTGTAACAATTTAAACTTAAATTAATTAAAATTAAATGCAATTAAAAACTCAGTGTCTTGGTCACACTAGCTACATTGCAAGTTCTCAGTAGTGACCTTCAGCTCGTGGCCAATGGACTAGATACCAAAGATAGAGAACACTTCCATTATCAGAGCAAGTTCTACCGGACAGTACTTAGGCAATTAACAACAATTGTGTTGAGTGAAAAAAGAGGACAATGTGTTAAGTTATTTAATGGGTGAGCTAGTCTGGGAGGCTTTCCTGAGGAAGGTGACATTTGAGCTGAGCTTTTGGTCAGAAATAGCTAAGCCAATATTCCTAGGTAATGATTCTTCTACAGTGAGGTAAAGTAATTCTCTTAGAATTACAGTGGTGAGGTGGATTTGTTCAGCTTGTCAGGGTATAAAGACACCTACCTTCTGCCCTCAATGGACCCAGCCTTGGCCGTACAAGAGAATAGACAAGAGGAAGGTACAGAGCTGTCTCACATCTGTGCCTGTTAGAGTCAGGGCAATGGAACCCGAGGCCGTGAATCACTGCAAGTGAGGACCTGTGTTCATTTTTGGTGCTCTGGGAAACAGTTAATATAACTTTGCTTGAAATATTTTGGGGCCTAGGCGTCAATATTGAGTTTGGTGAAACAGTGATCTGATTCAGGATATTCTGGGCAAAGTCAGAGAAAAAGAGTGAGCAGGGAAGAAGGTGTTTGTGCTTGGGAGAATGTGCCGTGTCCAGAGCTACATGCTCCACCAGCCTCTTCCAGCCTGCACTGGAGAGGTAAAAAGGTATTTAGATACTCCTGCAGCTACAGGCAGGAAGTTCAGCTCAAGTTCATAAGCTGGCCGAGATACAACCTGTGTGGCAAGTTAGTATATCTTCGAATTAATTAGAATGGACTGTGATCCCATGTTGTCATCCATCTCTAACTCATCATTTGTCATCTATCTCTATCACCTATCATTATCATCTATTACATATCTGTATCTATTCTCCAAAAGTCCTAGGCATAATTTCCAATGCTGTACAGTTCCCAGTTCCTTCCTTTCTGTGTGTTCCACTCAGGCTCAGATTCTTTTTCTGACTGGGGCACCATGGAGCAAGGTGTGGGAAGGCCGGCTGTTTTTCCAATATCAGCATCACAAGCTAGGAATATTTCATGTTTAATTTGCAGTGAGAGAAACAGAATCTCCAGAAGATGAATTTGACTTGACTGATAGTCATGTCAGTAAAAACTGCCAATAAAAACTATCTCTTGGGTGTCCTAGAAATGGCCAAAAAGTCAGGATGATTGTATGAACTAGTCAACTCTTAACCAGTTATATTGGTGTCATGCGGATGTCACAGTACTGGGAATTGGAATGACTCAGTTCTCCAAATGCTTCCCAATTTTTAAATCCCAGAAACAGCTATGTCAGCTTCTGCACATCTGCCTGCTGTTTGTCACACTTGCATATTAAAGTGCTTTTTAAATGCATCTCATTGCTACTGTTTTTTTTGGGGGGGGTGGGGTGGAGTGGGGATTGTTTCTGGAGATGCTAGTCTCTTGAATAAGTACTGCTTCCTCTTCTTTCTTTTAGCATCCTGCTTGCAGCTGCCCCTTAGAGACCTTGACTCACTAGTTATGGCTGGAATCCAGGTCCTTTCTCTTTCAGTTTTCGTTGCGTGTACTGAGCTTTGTCAGAGCCATTCTGTATTTGATTTATCTTCTGCCAGGATGGTGGCTCCATATTCAGTCTGTGTGCCAAGTGCTTCTGAGGCAGTGTTTCCAAACCAGATAATTTAATTTCTCCATTTTCAGAAAGGAAAGAGCAAGCCACCTTATTAACTGGAGATGTGCTTATTTGGTACCGTGTGGGGGCTGACATTATCCTCCTGAATCTTCGGAAACTCATCTTGTTCCTGAGGTTTAATTCTCCTTAAAATCTCTCTGCAACTCTCCCACCCCAACCTCCACACACGTCCTCAGAAACAGACATACATACATACTCGCAAGTCCAATCTAGTAGTTCTTTGAGGCTCACTTTAAGTCTCATCCTCTCCATGGACTCTTCTCCAGTTAGGGAGAATGTAATACCTGCATTTTATTTTCTCCTCTCCTGCAGTACATAATGTCTGCAACACACAATTTAATACTTGCCTATTCTATCTTGCACTACTCCAGTTGGAGAGGAAATTCTTAGAGGGCTCAGTACATGTTTTAAAATTCTTCTCCTGGTGATTATTTATTCATCTACTCAGTGAACATTTATTGAATGCTTAATATATTAGTCCTGTGCTAGGTACTGGAGCTTTGAGGATAACGATGAACACATAGTGCCTGCCTTCAAGGAGTGCCCAGCCTAGTAGGGGAGATAACCATGTAAGTGCAATAATGTATTCTAGGTGCTATATGATAAAAGTCAAAATAGAGTACAAGGAAAGCATAAAGGTATGAGTAGGGGCTGGTTCTACTCGAAGCAGAAACGACATCATAATAGAGATGATTGATCCAGCTTAGTTTTCAACATGGTCCATTTCTACTTGGGAGAGAAGAAGAATATTCGAAACGAGTAAGAGCATCAGAAGAAAAGTCGCAGAGGCTTGTGAAAGCATGAGACATTAGAGAAACTATAAGTGGTTTGGCATGACTAGAAAGCAGTTGGGTGGAGGTGGGTAGAGCAAGTAGTGAGAGAGAGAACTGGAACAGTATTAGGGGCCAGAATATGGGGCCTTGTCACATTAAAGGCATTGAACTTTAAGCCACAGGCAATGGCGAGCCACTGTAGAATTTTGTATGGAGGAGTTACATGGTCTGATCAGTGATTGAAAAAGATGACTCTGATAGATGGCATGGAAGCTGATTAGGAGGTTGAGATAATGAGGGTTTGACAGAGTGAGTACCATGGCAATAGGAATTGAGAGGCAACACAGGTTTTAAAGGTGGTAGGCAGCCAGATTGATAGGATTTAGTGATCAATTAGAGTACAAGAGCCAGAGACAGGGAGGAGAATTCTAGACTAACTCTTAGGTTTCTGGTTTGGACCACTGTGGTGGGGGGCGGGGGGGTGGGGCGGGGGAGTGGTAGCACCATTCACTGAGGTGGGAGAAAGAGAAAAGTAAGCCCATTCTCTCATGGCTCTCTACCCCTCCCCCCTACAATCCCATGTGGGTGCACCATAGATGCTCAAACATGCTGACTGTTTATTTAATTTTAGTCTATTAAGAGAGAGGAGGGGTGCCTGAGTGGCTCAGTTGGTTAAGCATCTGACTCTTGATTTCGGCTCAGGTTATGATCTCACGGTTTGTGAGTTCAAGCCCTTTGAGGGGCTCTGTGCTGACAGTGCAGAGCCTGCTTGGGATTCTCACTCTTTGTCCCTTGCATGCTCTCTCACTCTCTCTCAAAAACAAACAAACAAACAAACAAACAAACAAGCAAACAAACATTAAGAAGAAATCATTTAAAAAAAAAAACAGAGAGGAGAAGGTCTTACCTTTTCTCTGTGTCCTACCTTAGCTTATATAAGATACTTCCTGAAGTGGAAAGGATCTAAGTTTCATGACCTCTTTGTTGCTGCTACTTTTGACTCTTTTCTCTGTTGCTATGATCTATTTTTGCATTTCTGTGTCTCTGATGCAGGTTCTGGACTCACTCCTCAGCTTGCCTTCCTTGTTAGTGCTGCATATCTTTGATCCTTGTCTGTATGTACGATTTAATCACAATCACTCACATTTGAATGATGATTTGGAGTTTATAAGGCATGTTCTGATATACTGTATGTACTTTGATACCTATTACTCTACTGTGAAGTAGGCAGTGAAGTAGCTTTAATTGCCTATTTCATAGAGAAAGGAATTTAGACAGTGGTGCTAGGACCTGTCAAGGATCACAGATCTAGTAAGTGGTATAACTGGGACTCTCGATCACCTCCATATCCATTGTACTTTCATTACACAATCTCCATCCATGCCTTACTCTCTGGTACCCACGTGCTTCTAGACTTCTCATGGCCTGATTTCTGTCCCCTGCCATGTTCTGATCTCCAGTGCTTATCTGTGCCTCAAGTCCACTGTGACCTTCTGCTTTCAGTGACCTCCCTTGCTTAGACCTATGCTTTGCCCTGTATATTCAGTTCTGTTTTAGCTTTCTCAGTCTGGGAATCTTGCCCTGTCTCAGTAATCCTTGTACCCATAGTCCTGGCAGTGACACAGCAGGACTTGCAGATGGATTTGTGGCACTAGAACTTTTCTTCCTAAGAGCATAAAGGAACACCCACTGCCAGTCTGTTGGAAGAAAACCTGACCTGAAGCAATACTGGCCTTTGGACTGTGTTACTTGCAAAATATTTAATTGGCGGATATGGGCAATGAAAGGTGACAAGACGAGGCGAGTTTTCCAACCCACAGCCTGTGTCGTCTCTAACACATTTCTCATTTAGGGTTCTCAGTGAGCTATGTTGCCTGAACTTTAGTCTCCTTGGGATTACATGAATCTCCTGACTCAAATGTTTGGACTGACCCTTTGGACCAATTTTCATTTATGTGGTAGCAAAAGAGCTTTCAGCAGCATACAAATTGTTGGTACGTGCCTTCTCCTCACTCCTGAAATGGTTTAAAAGGTGGCCCTGTGTACCTGAGCTTCTGTGGACTCAGTGGGAGTCAGGGTTGCTTAGGCTTCCTTAGCACTTAAGTGGTTTTTAAGATTTTTATTTATTTATTTTATTTATAGAGAGAGACAGTATGAGTGGGGGAGAGGAGCAGAGGGGTGGAGAGAGAGAATCCCAAGCAGGCTCCACGCTCAGCACAGAGCCTGACACAGGGCTCGATCCCACGACCCTGGGATCATGACCTGAGCTGAAATCAAGAGCTGGACACTCAACCAACTGAGCCACCCAGGCATCCAGCACTTAAGTGTTTTTTTTTAAAATGTTTATTTATTTTTGAAAGACAGAGACAGAGCATGAGTTGGGGAAGGGCAGAGAGAAAGGGATGCACAGAATCTGAAGCAGGCTCCAGGCTCTGAGCTGTCCGCACAGAGCCCAATGCAGGGCTTGAACCCACAAACTATGAGATCATGACCTGAGCCGAAGTGAGACACTTAACCGACTGAGCCACCCAGGTACCCCAAATGTTTTTTTTAATGTTTATTTATTTTTGAGAGGCAGAGAGAGGGAGAGAGGGAGGGAGGGGAGAGAAAGGGGGGGCAGAGGATCCAAAGCAGGCTCTGTGCTGACAGCAGTGAGCCTGATGTGGGGCTCGAACCCATGAACTGTGAGATCATGAACAGAGCCCAAATCAGACTCTCAACCAGGTGAGCCATCCAGGTATCCCTTAAGCATTTTATAGTTGATTAGCAACTACTTGTGACAATCCTGCCACATAACAGGGATGTTCTGTACAGACTCCTTTCACTTGAGCCAACCATGTAGTTGGGAAGAGAAGCCTTAACATTTTTTCTACTGTGCCCGAGTAGAGCATAGCAGTCATAAATCTATGCTAAGAAATTTGGGATAGAAAATGAGATATAGGATTGGCTACTTAAAGAAGCTTCCTAAAAGATGACATTTGAATTGAGCCTTAGAGAATGGATAAGATTTTGATTGTAGAGTGTGTGTGAGTCAGTGTTAGTGTTGATATTCTGGCATGGCAAATTGGCATGATAGAAACCCCATATTTAATTCTTTTTCAGAGTATTTCTCTCCATCTCAGGTGACAACTTTAGGAAGGGGCTTATCAAAGCAGGCTTTTTATACCATGTTACGTCTTGCCCAGTTCTACAGTTCACTTCTTTTGCAGTATGATTTTAGGCTGTGATGTGAACTTAGCTCTGGAGACTCCTTTTCCAAGTCAGATTTCCACTCCAGGTGAAAACTGAGTTTGTACTTTTGAGATAATTGTTCTAAGGAGGCAGTGCTGCTAAAATACAGGCTAGAATAGAAAAGTTAACTTTGTGTAGCTGTGAGATGCAATTTTCTCTGTTCTTCCTTGGCAAAGATGATGCTGTGACTGGGGAGCCGTCTCAGAGTGACAGATCTGTGTGGGCTGAAGCCCCAGTTTGATCATGAGGGGGCGGGAGATGGAAATTTCTTTCTCTTCTCTATGATGGTTTCTGATGCAGGCAACTCTAAGTTCTGGGAGCTATTGTTGGGGGCATGATGTATGCCTCGTTTTTCAGTGGAACATTATGGAGCAAATAGCATCTGAAACATGTTCTTGCAAGGAGGGCAGAGGGCAGGATGTGCTAAAGCAGGGGAAATAATTTATTGGATAAAACAGATTTCTTGGAGCTGTGGCCTGCAGAAATATTGCATCCAATATCAAACCCAATTGCCTTACTCTGTGTTCTACTTTTCCAAAGATTTTCCTAGATGTTAGGGTGAATTGAGGTAAGATTCTGTTTCTCCGTTGGGGGGGAGGGGAATGTTAAACAACAGTGGGCTGAGATGGTTGGCCCTTGGCCAACTGTGAACTTGGCAAACTATGTCTGTTAGTTTCCCACCTTTCTATTAGTTTCCCCTCTTCTCTCTTGGTATTCTCCCCTGGGGAATCTAGACTCCCCCTCTGTTAAGTCTATATTGAGACCCCAGGAGTCACTTGTAGGGAGAGGGGCATATGCCTGGGATGCAGGGATGTGGCTCTGTCTCAAGAACAGTAAGCAGCAGCCTAAGCATGCTATCCTGAGGATGTAGCAATTTCTTGTTCATTATGGGCTGTTGTGTATGCCCAAGGATAGGAATTAAGGTGCTTACTCATTAGCAGGAATTTGTGCTCCTCCTGAGGAGCCATCTGTTCTGCTGAATGGACAAGGTGCAGACATATTTTGAAAGGATAGGAAAATAATGAAAGTAGAGATTAAGAAAAGTGATCTTAAGGAGTTTGGGATGGATTCAATAGGGGAGATACTAGTATCTACAAGGTAAATAATTACTAACAATTATTGAGACCTTACTATATGCCAAGCATTTTATATAAGGTTCTCTTCTAATTCTTATGATAAGCCTATGAGGTACTGGCTATTATTCACTGGTAAAATAAGGTAAAATTGTCCAAGGTCACAGAGCTGGTAAGTGATTGAACTAAGATCGATTGTTTTTTTTTTTATTGTAAAAATATGTAACATAAAACTTACCATCTTAACCATCTTGAACCAGAATTTATTTCTCATTTTATTTTTAAAATCATTTAGTGGGGCACCTGGATCGCTCAGTTGGTTAAGCAACCGACTTCAGCTCAGGTCATGATCTCGTGGTTCATGAGTTCAAGCTGTGCTGACAGCTCAGAGCCTGGAGCCTGCTTTGGATTCTCTTTCTCCCTCTGTCCCCCCCCCCCCAACTCATACTCTGTCTCTGTCTCTCTCTCAAAAATAAATAAAAAAAACCATGAAAAAATAATTAAAATTATCATTTAGTGTACGTGTCCTTTTTTGGTGTGCACTTCTATATGAGTTTTAACACGTATACAGATTCATGAAGCTCTCACTGCAATGAGGATATGGGACAGTTACATCTCCCCTGAAAACTCCATCCTGCTGTTCCTGCACATACCCTCTGCCCCTTTCTAACCCCTGGAAAGCAGTGATCAAGTTTTCATCATTGGGGTGCCTGGATGGCTCAGATAGTTAAGCATCTTGCTCTTGATTTTGACTCTTGCATTTTGTGAGTTCAAGCTCTGCATGGGGCTCTGCGCTAATAGCACAGATTCTGCTTGGGATTCTCTGTCTCCCTCTCTCTGCCCTTCCCCCACTCACGTGTGTGTGTGTGTGTGTGTGTGTGTGTGTACACATGCTCATGCACGTGCGCATGTGCTCTCTCAAAAATAAACATTAAAGATTTATAATTTTTCTTCACCATAGATTTGTCTTTTCCAGAATGTCATATACATGGAATCATATAGTGTGTAACCTTTTGAAACTGGCTTCTTTCACTCACCAAAATTCTCTGGAAATTCATTCAAGTTTTTGCATGCTCATTCTTTTTTATTGCTGAGTAGTATTCCATTGTCTGGATGTACCACAGTTTGTTTATCTATTCATCTGTTAATGGCCATTTGGGTTGCTTCTGATTTGGGACAGTTATGAGAAGAACCTCTATAAATATTCATGTGGAGGTTATGCTGTGAATACCTATTTTTTATTCTTTCTTTTGAACACCTGTTTTCTTTAGGGTAAATACCTAGGAGTGGGATAGCTGGGTCATACAGTTAGGTATATGTTTAACTGTGTAAGAAATGGTCAAATCATTTTTCAGAGAGGCACTACAACTGTGCATTCCTACAGGCAGTATATGAGAGTTACAGTTGATTGCCTCCTCACCAACCCCCATTTACTGCCAAAGACCATTCGCCTTTTTGTTTCTGTGAATATGACTACTGTAGATATCTCATATAAGTGGAATTTTACAGTATATGTCTTTTTGTGACTGACTTATTTCGCTTAGCATAATAGCCTTAAGATCTGTACTGTAGCATGTGTCAGAATTTACCTCCTTTTTAAGGCCAAATAATATTCTATTTTATGTACACACCACATTTTGTTTATCTTTTCATGTGTTGATGGCCACTTCAGGTTTGTACACCTTTTGGCAACTCTGGATAATGCTGTGAACATGGGTGTATTATAACTCCTTGAGATCTGCAGCACCATTTTTCTTGAAAAGACTGTATTTTCCCCACTAAATAGCATTTTCGCCTTTTATAAAAATAAATTTGCCATATGTGTGTAGATCTAATTCTAGACTATTATCTTCTGTTGATCTGTTATCCTTTTGCCAATACCAAGCAATCTTGGTTATTGTACTTTTATAATATGTTTTAAATTTGGGTTGTGTGTCAGCTTAGTTCTTTTTTCAAAATATTCTTGGCTACTCTAGGTTTTTTGTTTGTTTGTTTTTTACCTTGCCACATAGTTTTAGAATCAGCTTGTCTTTATCCACAAAAGTCCTAATGGGATTGAATTAAACTTATCACTTAGGGGAGAATTGATATCTAAACTATATTGAGTCATTGAATCCATGAAAACACTGTATCTCCACATTTGTTTAGGTTTTTGTTGATTTCATTCATTAAAATTTTGAAGTTTTCAGTATTAATATCCTGAACATTTTTTGGGGGGTTTGTACTTTAGTGGCTCATGTTTTGCAGCTATTTTAAATGGAATTAAAAACAATTACAGTTTCCAATTATACATTGCTAATCTATAGAAATGTGATTGATTTTTTCTTGACTGACCTTTTTACAGTCTTATTAAACTTACTAGGACAGTTTTTTTGGTGTTGTTGCTTTTAGATTGTTTGGAATTTAGTACTGAGACAAGTATGTTGTTAGCAAATAGGGATTGTTTACTTTCTTCCTTTCCAGTTAGTGTGCAGGTTATTTTCATTCCCTTATCGTACTGCTTAGGATGTGAGCAAGGGCATCCTTGCCTTATTCCTGATCATAAGAGGGAAAACATTTAATTTCTCTCCATTAGGTGCAATGTTAGCTGTACATTTTGTACATGCCTTTTATCGGGTTGAAGAAATTACCTTCTACTCCTAGTTTGCTGTGTTTTAAAAAAATCACATTTTAATAATGAATTTTGTCAAATGCTTTTTCTGCATGCATTGATATGACAATGTGATTTTCTACTTTAAGCCATTTAATATGTTGGATTACATTGATTACTTTTATTTTATTAAAATAATGTTTATTTATTTATACTGAGGTGACGAGGGGCAGACAGAGAGGGAGAGAGAGAATCCTAAGCAAGCTCTGCACTGTTAGCATAGGGTCTGACATGGGTTCAGTCTCACATACTGTGAGATAATGACCTCAGCTGAAATCAAGAGTCAGACATTTAACCAACTGAGCCACCCCGGAGCCCCTACATTAATTTTAGAACCTTGAATCAGACTTGTGTTCCTGGTATAAACCCTATTTGGTTATATTTTTATATGTTGCCTGATTGAATTTTCTAATTTTGTGGAGGAATTTTTATATTTATATTCATGAGGCATATTAATGTGTAGTTCTCTTTTCTTGTACTATTGCCTGGTTTTGATATCAGGATAATGTTCATCTCATAAAATGAGTTGGGAAGTATTCCTTTCTCCTCTATTTTCTAGTGGAGGCTGTGTAGATTGGCATTGTTTCTTCTTTATTTTTTTTTTTTAATTTTTTTTTTCAACATTTTTATTTATTTTTGGGACAGAGAGAGACAGAGCGTGAATGGGGGAGGGGCAGAGAGAGAGGGAGACACAGAATCGGAAACAGGCTCCAGGCTCTGAGCCATCAGCCCAGAGCCTGACGCGGGGCTCGAACTCACGGACCGCGAGATCGTGACCTGGCTGAAGTCGGACGCTTAACCAACTGCGCCACCCAGGCGCCCCAGCATTGTTTCTTCTTTAAATGTTTGGTAGACTTTGACAGTGAAACCACCTGGGCCTGGAGATACCATTTTTTGACAAGTTTGAAAACCATATATTCAGTTTCTTCAATAATTATAGGACTGTTTAGATTATCTCATCATCTAGAGTTGAGTTTTGACAGTGTGTGAGTTCTGATGAATTGGTTAATTTTATCTAAGATGCCAAATTTAGGTACATAGAATTGTTCATAGTTTAGCTTTGTTAGACTTCTAATATTTGTGAGACCTGTAGTAATATCCCTCTTTTACTCTTGATGTTAATATTTGTTTTCTCTTTTTTTCTGTTAGTTGTGCTAGACATTTATTGTTTTTACTGATCTTAGAGAATTATCAAAAAACATCAAGACCTAGGACAAAAGACATAAACTAATCTAATGAGAGATGATCAAGTCTTTTAAACAGAAGCTATAAATTTTGTAGAGAGAATAAGTAAATGGGAGGAATAATATGTTTATGGTTTTTCAAAGTCTAACTGTTTTAAAGATGTCCGTTTTCCCTAAGATGATCTATAGATTGAAGGAAAATCTAATCATCCCAGTTCATTTGTTCGCTTCTTTCTTTCTTTTTCTTTCTTTCTTTCTTTCTTTCTTTCTTTCTTTCTTTCTTTCTCTTTCTTTTCTTTTCTTTCTTTCTTTCTTTCTTTCTTTCTTTCTTTCTTTCTTTCTTGAAAATTAGAGGGGAAGGCAGACTTTTAAAAAAAATTTTAATGTTTATTTTTGAGAGAGACAGAGCATGAGCAGGGGAGGGGCAGAGAGAGAGGGAAATATAGAATCTGAAGCAGGCTCCAGGCTCTGTCTGAGCTGTCAGCACAGAGCCCGATGTGGGGCTCTGCGAGATCATGACCTGAGCTGAAGTTGAATGCTTAACTGACTGAGCCACCAAGGCGCCCCTGAGTTCTTTTTTTAAATGTTTGTTTATTTTTGAGAGAGAGGGAGGGAGGGAGGGAGGGATAGAGAGAGAAGGAGACAGAGAATCCCAAGCAGGCTCAGCACTGTCAGCATGGAGCCCAACCTAGAGCTTGAACTCATGAACCATGAGATCATGACTTAGCCGAAATCAAGAGTTGGATGCTTCACCAACTGAGCCACTGAGGTATCCCCCAGTTCTTTTTTTTTAAATTGAAATTGATAAGCTATTCCTTTTCAAAAAAGATTTTTAATGTTTATTTTTGAGAGAGACAGAGACAGAATGTGAGTGGGTTAGGGGCAGAGAGAGAGGGAGACACAGAATCTGAAGCAAGTGATAAACTATTTCTAAAATTTATGTAGAAATATTAATACTGTAAGGTAATTAAGAAAAAATATTGAAGAGTGCAGGAACTTATGCCATCAGATATCTAGGTGTATAAAGCCTTATGGCTCCAGTAAAACATAGTGTGGTATTGGTCAAGAATGGAGAAGTAGAACAGAAAACATGAGTCTATTTGTCTATGAGACTCTTGTCTCAGAGATATGAGTCTATGGCAGATAAAACAGAGTCCAGAAACAAACTCACATATATAGGGAACTTTGACATATGACTGAGTTAGAATGGAGATCACTGGGTTATAGAGAGACTATTAAATAAACGAAGCAGGAAGCATTGGTTATTCAAAGTGGAAACAATATGAATTAATATCTTTCATGTGGTATATGAATGTTAACTTCAGAAGAATTTGTAAGTTAAATGTGAAAAGCAAAACTAAATTTTTTTAATAAAAAACATCAGTGAACATTTTTTTGACCTTGGTAACAAACTATTTTTTAAATGTGACATAAAGCACAATCAACAAACTAATAAGTCTGATAAATCACATTCAATTATAAATTTTTCTTAATGAAAAGACAACTTGTCAAAAGTGAAAAGATAAGCTGTAGACTCTGAAATTATTTGCAACACATTAAATGAATACATTGTTGGTATCAATAATATGTAAAGAACTTATAAAAATCATTAAAGAAAAGATAACCTAATAGAAAAATGGGCAAAAGACATAAATTTTGTAGATGAGGAAATAAATAAGGAAATAATATATGAGCTACTCAATGTCTTTGATTATTAGAAAAATTCAAATCAAGACATGAAAGAATATTTTTTACCACTCATTTGAAAACTATTAAGAAGTTTGACATTGCCAGGGTGCCTGGATGGCTCATTCAGTTAAGTGTCTGACTTTGACTCAGGTCACGATCCTCGCGGTTCATGAGTTTGAGCCCTGCATCCGGCTCTGCACTGACAGCTCAGAGCTTGGAGACTGCTTCTCTATGTCTCCCTCTCTCTCTACTTCTCCCTTACTCATGCGCTCTCTCTCTCTCTCTCAAAAATGAATAAAAACATTAAAAAAATTAAAAAAAAGAGGTTTGACATTGTCAAATGTTGAAGAAGAGGAGGATAAACGGTATAATCTGTATGTTGATTCTGGAATTATAAGTTGGTATAATTGTTTCAGAAAACAAATTGGTATTATCTTGTAAAGTTGAATATTCACATTTGCTGCTGTGGCAATTCCACTCCTAGATATATTCCCAAGAGAAATGTTAATAACTGTAAACCAGGAGTCATATCCACAAATATTCGCAGCAGCATTTATTATAAGAGTAAAAAAACAAACTGGAAGTAACCAAATCCTCATCAACAGGAGAATGGTAAAATTGTGATATATTGACAGAGTAGAATATTATAAAGTATTAAAAATAAATAAACTACAACAAGTAATAGCCTAAACAAATCTTAATAATATAAAGTGGAGTAAAAGATGTAAATCTTACAAGATACCTTATATTGTATCATCACCTTTAAAGTGCAAATCCATGAAAGATCAAATATATTGCTTACATATAAGCATGTATGCATACACACATACAGGAGATAAAATTAAAGAGAAAGTAAGAAAATGGTAAACATAATCATAAAATTTAGAATGGTGTTATCAGTAAGAGACAGGAGACTAGGATGGGGAGAAGTGGATTGGTGTAGATTATTGCTCGTGTTCTAGTTCTTAGTTTGAGTTAGTGGGATCATGGGTATATGATGTTATTAAAATAACGAATCCATAAGTAAATAAAACTGCCTGCATGAAGCAATCATGACAGCAAGTTTTGATTAAGGATCCATTTTTGTGCATCCTAGATGCTCCAAACAAATGAACTTTAGATTAGTGGGATTAAGCAATAAGCACATTTTGTAGAAGATTTCCACTATATTGTTTAGTGGTGAAAATGTGGAGTTAATTATTCTCTACATATTTTACTTAAGCTTTGAAAAAACATCTGTTGACAACTACTAAGATTACTAATAAAAGGGGCACATGGGTGGCTCAGTTGGTTGAATGTCTGATTCTTGATTTCGGCTCAGGTCATGATTCCAGGATCATGGGATCAGCCCCAGGTCAGGCTCTGCAATGAGCATGGAGCCTGCTTGAGATTCTCTCTTCCCCTACCCGTCTCCCTCTCTCACACTTTTTCTCTCTCTCTCAAATAATTATGATGATGATGATAAATGAAATTACTACAAAATGGTAACTACAGCGAAATGTAGTTAAAGTGTACACTGCTATTTGAGTGAGTAGTGGCTAAAATAGCCAAGGTAACAGGTAGGCAATATAAGTACCCTGAGAACCCTACTGGGCCAGTCTTTGCAATGGAATGGCTGGCTGTGTGATCGCAGTAGTTTATTTAAGGACTCAAGTGCCTCATAGGTGCTCTGGCTCAGAGAAGGAGAAACCATATACATATATAAATATATAAATTCTCTGAAAACTCTTCACCTGCCATGTAGATAGGAACCAAAAAGTTAACCCAAACATTTAATTTGGCATTGAACAATGCAGCTGCTGTTCCAGGTTTTTCCCTGACAATAGAAATTTGATCTTTTGGGGGCACCTGGGTGGCTCAGTCGGTTAAGCACCTGACTTAGGCTCAGGTCATTATATTACAGTTTGTGGGTTCGAGCCCCACGTCGGGCTCTGTGCTGACAGCTCGGAGCCTGGAGCCTGCTTCGGATTTTGGGTCTCCCTCTCTCTCTCTGCCCCTCCCCTGCTCGTGCTCTGTCTCTCTCTCTCAAAAAAATAAAATAAAAATAACTTTAGAAATTTGACCTTTTGGTGAAAGCTTAATGGTAAGACCATATATTCATGGAGTGTTGTCTCAAAGATATACAGTTCCCCAGGATCACTCCTCCTGAAACGATTTTGGAGGTCCAGAAACAGCGTCAATTAGGAGCTTGGAGGGAATGAAGGGTCTCAGAAACTGTTCCAGAAGTACTGTATCAGAATCTGCATTTTAACAGGATTCCTTTAGGTGTTTTGTATGCATGTTAATATTTGGGAAAGAGTTAGTTCAGAGCAGAGGTCATTACCTAAAGGACCTCAACAGGGGCTGGATTTCAGGAAGTCTGTATGCTCACTGGAAAAAATTTTTTTGATGTTGCATTTTATTTTTATTATTTTTTAAAATATAATTTATTATCAAATTGGATAATATACAGTGTGTGAAGTGTACTCTTGGTTTTGGGGGTAGATATTATGTAAAATTTTGAGTTTGTGTGAATGAATGTTTTTTCTAGGTCATAGTATATATTTTACTCCTGGATCAGGTTAGACCTTTGGAAAGCTGTGTATTTAGTTCCCATGCTTTGGCTAATTGTTTCATAGGGCATGCTTTAGTTTTGTATCTCATTTACTTGCCCTGAAGAGCACTGTGAAATGCAGCTCTTGAAATTCATTGTATTTATTGCTGGATACTAGTGAGACTGTTATAGCACCATGCAGGTGGTTCCAAGGCCTGACTGCACAAAAGAATCATCTTAGGTGTTTGTAAACTACTGATCTGAGGTGCTGCCTGGGAATAAGTATTGTTATAACAAGTAGTTACGGTGATTTTGGTGAAACAGATCCACCTAGTAGTAGTTTGGGAAGTTTTACACTATCTCATGTTTCTTCCCTAAAATCCACAGGGATTTCATTTCTTATATCTTTAGTAGCAGGAAAAGCTTTATTTCTTTTTGGTAACTGAGATGCAGTTACATGAATATGAATAGTATATGAGTTAACATGTATCCCACATTAACTTATGAAAACCACACTTGTGACCTACTTTTGATAATTTTCTAGAATCTTCTGTTTTACACTTTTGTGTTTGTAAAAATTTTGTGTTACCTCTGCCTTTGTTTTACTTTGGATTTTCCCCTTCACTTTAATCTTTTCACTTATTGTATGCCAATTCTGTATTTTTTAGTTTCTTTCACTTCCTTTGAATGAGGTAGAGTATAAATTAAAATGTAAACAAACAAGTAGATATTTGAATAATTATTTATTGGACCTAAGTAAACCTACTCACTGTTAAATTTTTGTTTCCTTGGAAGAAAGACAGTGGACTTTTCTGTAAAGTCCGTTGTTTTTTTTCCATTTTCTGTGTTTGGTTCTGAAAGGTGTCTTACGTTCTATCATTCAGTTTATACTAAAACGGATTAGTTTTGAAATAGTGGCCCACAAATGCAAGTCAAAACCACAATGAAGTAGGACTTCACTTCTACTAGGGTGGCTGTAAAAGAAAAGACAGATGAGTGTTGGTGAAGATGTGGAGAAATAGAACCCTTATACAATGCTGTTGGAAACGTAAAATGGAATGGCTACTTTGGAAAATAGTCTGGCAGTTCCTCAAAATGTTAAGCATAAAGTTAGTAGGCAATTCTAAGAGAAATGGAAACATGTCCACATAAAAAATTATACATGCATATTTAGAGCAGCATCATTCACAATAGCCAATAAGTGATAATGAACCAAATGTCCGTCAAATGGTAATGGCTAAGCAAAATATATATTCATATAATAGAATATTATTTGACCAGAACACAGAGTGAAATATTGATACATGCTACAACATGGATGAACTGTGGACATTATGGCAGATGAAAGAAACCAGACACAAAACGCCACGTAAATATGATTCCATTTATATGAAGTATCCAGAATAGGAAAATCTATATAGACAGAAAGTAGATTAGGGGCACCTGGGTGGTCCAGTTGGTTAAGTGTTTGACTCTTGATTTTGGCTCAGGTCATGATTTCATGGTTTCGTCAGATCACGCCCTCGCATTGGGCTCTGTGCTGACAGCACACAGCCTGCTTAGGATTCTCTCTCTCCTCCCTTTGCCCCTCCCTACTCACTCACTCTCTCTCTCTCTGTCTCTCTGTCTCTAAAAATAAATAAATAAATAAACCTTAAAATTTATTTAAAAACTTAGAAAGTAGATTAGTATTTGCCAGGAACTAGGTTTGTTTTTGGGGTGATAAAAAATTTTGTAATTAGATAGTGGTGATTGAGGCACAACTATGTGTATATAGTAAAAATTATTACATTGTATACTTTAAACGAATAATTATATGGTATGTGAATTACATCTCAATAAAGGTCTTTAATAAATAGTGGTCCACAACCCTTTTGCTAGCAAGCATGCCTTTTCTTGTTACCCATTATTACCTGCTTCTCTTTTTTCCCCCATGGTTATCATGGGTTGACCATTTTTTCATGCTACAAGTGGCATTTATTCACTCATTAATTACTGTTCTCATTTTTTTTCATTCATAGGCACACATATTATTAAATATTTTTGTTCATTATTAAATAACCGATGTTTCCAAATGGAGCTTATATGATTGCTGTTAAAGATAAGAAACAAATTACTTGGCAATCAGAAGGAATGAAATCTTGCCATTTGCAACAACGTGGATATAACTACAGGGTATTATGCTAAGTGAAATAAAGCAGAGAAACGCAGATATCATATGACTTCACTCATATGAGGGATTTAAGATACAAAACAGATAAACATAAAGGAAGGGAAGCAAAATGAATATAAAAACAGGGAAGGGGGCAAAACATAAGAAACTCTTAAATGCACAGTACAAACAGGGTTCTTGGAGGGTTTATGGATGGGCTAAATGGGTAAGGGGCATTAAGGAAGACAGCTGTTGGGATGAGCACTGGGTGTTATACATGGGGAATGAATCACTGGAATCTACTCCCAAAAACATTATTGTACTATATGCTAACTAACTTGGATGTAAATTAAAAATAAATAAATAAATAAATAAATAAAGCAAAATCTTTATTAAAGAAGATAAGAAACTTGATGTTTTTATAAATCTGTTTAGTCTTTTTGTGGGGGAAATGTATAATACATATCAGGTTGTTGAAAGTAGTAAAAGAGATCCCAGACTTTTTATTATTACTGTTATGGTTCGCTGGGTGTCAAGAGCCCTTAGGTTATGAATCATAACCTTAAAAAATTATTATAAAATATTTATTATTTGTTTTTTAATTTATTTTGAGAGAGAGAGAGAGAGAGAGAGAGAGAGAGAGGGAGGCAGAGAGAGGGGGAGATAATTCCAAGCAGTCCCTGCACTAATAGTGCAGACACAGGGCTCGATCTCATGGACCATGAGATCATGACCTGAACGGAAATCCAGAGTCAGATGCTTAGCTGACTGAACCACTCAGGCACCCCAACAATGACTCTAAATTCAGGGGATAATTTAAATTAAAAAATTCAACAATGAGCTAGGCATTAGGAGATTTTCATTCTAGGTATAGTTGTGTCAGTAACCAACTCTATGACCTTGTTCAGGTCAAATATATTTTTTGTTGGCTTTTATTTTCTCATCATTAATGTTGGCACCTTTTCACCTTGAAGAGTTATGAGAATCACAGGATCAACATTGACTGAACACCTACTATGTGCTAGACCATTTCCATAGACCTATATTCCTTCATTTAATCCTCAAAACAACCCTATTTCGTAGGTATTGTTCTTGCCCACTATACATGTGAGGAAATGAAGCACAGTGGGTTTCCATAGTTTACTTAAGATACATCTGAAATGGAACTTAAACTTGATCTTTTTGACTTCAGAGCACAAATTTGTAATTATTAAATCTATATTACTTAGTATAGGACATCGTGTTGTAGGAACAAACCGTGAATCTTAGGGATTAAAGTTACAAAAGTTAACTTCTTGTCTTTGCTATATGTTTTTGGTTGCTTGAGGGTCTGATTCATGTCATCATCAGTCCAAGCCCCAGGCTGACAGAGTCACTGCCATCCCTAGCATTGCTGACTGCCTTGCCTTGAGAGAAAGAATGTGTGATACATTACGTTATACATGGCTCTTAAAACTTCCACCCAGAAGTGACACATGTGACTTCCACTTGGGCATTGTTGACCAAAGCTAGTCACATGGCCATACGCTAACTTGTATATGTGTGTAGGAAAAGCAGTCCCACTATGTGGGAAGGAGGAGAAATATAAATATTTGCTGAGCAGCGCTAATGACTACCACAGTTTTCAAATGTGTTTATTGATATAACACTATTGTTATTATGACTGTGAATATTGTTCTCACCTAAGAAGCACTGAAGCGTTATTACGACTGAATATTGTTCTCACCTAAGAACCAGTGAGATGGATATATGTTCACATTTTTTGGAACAGCCTCTTTTATAAGTCATACCGTAAAGTCTGCATATGCTACAATTTACAATTAAAAAAATAATATCCAAACAAAACAATAAAATGAATGAATAAGAATCTGAGCTGTTTAAACTGATACATTTTAATGTAGCTTTCTTGTCATAAAAGGGTAAGGTTTTTACCTTCCTGAAATATATTAGAAGAAAAAAATGACACTAGAAGGGATGAAAGTACAACAAATGCGGTTATATATAAATTGAAATGAATGCCATAAACACTTAAAGAGGTCTGCTATGCCTTTTGGGCGTGGCTGATTTCAGAGTAATTTCATGCCTGTGATGGTTGCAATACCTAACACAGCCATTTATAATTTTCAAAGTGCTCTTACAGAATTAAATGAACTAATGCATATGAAAGAGCTTTCTGTAAACGGTAAACACTTTGCAAATTTGACTATTTTTCTTTTTATTATTGTCACATGATCGCATTTGATCCTTACAATTACCCTGTGAGGTAGAGCCAACCCCAAACTGTGTTTGCTACTGTTGTTTTCATTGTCCTTCTTTACAGTAGAGGAAACTCAGAAGTATTAAACTAGTCTCTGTGATTCTGTGGTTAGTAAACAGAGGACTTGGGGCTAGAACTTCAGTCTGTAACTCTTTGGTCAGTCCCCTTCCCACACACAGTGCTGCCTCTTCAGTCAAATTCTTGTGTGTAACTTACATGCAGCTGGGAGAAATTAAAAATTACTCACTTGAAAGAGAAAAGATAATTCCCAATTTCCCAAGACACAGCTGGCATTGTGCGTGCAAACAAGCCGAGGGGACAGAATCTACTACCTTCTGATAAGGAACTCTGGAAAGGATGGAATCGTTCTAAGGCCTTACATTAGTGGTGAGAAAATGGTCTTTCCAAGGGGCCAATTAGTGGGTTGGTAGCCTGAAGTATTTCACAGAATGCCATAGCTCAAGGAGGCTGAGGAAAGGTAGTTATGCCTGCCTTGAAGAACTGTGCAAAGTAGGTTAGCAGCATTGCTTCCATTTTTGTGAAAGAGAATGCCTTTCTAATTTTAGAGTCTTTTAAGAGATGGGTAGGCTTTTGTGTAGGGGAAGCTTTTCTCAGTGCTCATTTCGAGAGGTGCCTGTGAAATCACTTTATATCCTGTTTGGAAAAGGAAGACAATGTGGTGGAAATGAAAAATGAGTTTGCGTAAAAAGTTATCTTTCCCAGAAGAGACGGCGGAAATAGGGCTCCACAGCCATACTTATTACTTTTTCCCTAAGTTACAGAGATGTGTGTTATCAGTTCAATGCAGGTATTGGGTTCCTTTAACTGTAATGTGTCTCCTGAAGTTATACAGTAGGGAGTATTTATTTAGCAGATCATTCCAGAAGGGACAAAGGCTTTCTTTTAACTCCTGGAGAGTGTTGGATATTCCCTAACTTCTCAATATCTCCAATGTAATTTATTTTGTAAATTCCAATTTTCAGAGCATTAAAATGTAGTTTATAAAATGACCTTTTCATTTATTTAAAACAATTTTTTTAATGTTTATTTTTGAGAGAGAGAGACAGACAGACAGACAGAGTGTGAGTGGGGTAGAGGCAGAGAGAGGGGGAGGCACAGAATCTGAAGCAGGCTCAAGGCTCTGAGCTGTCATTGCAGAGCCTGATGCAGGGCTCGAACCCACGAATCTTGAGATCATGACCTGAGCCGAAGTCAGATGCTTAACCAACTGAGCCACCCAGGTACCCCTGATCTTTTATTTTTTAATCCATTTTTTCTCTGGTAAAACAGCAAATATTCCAAATGCAAATGCCCCCCATAAAGAAAAGAAGGGTTCCCCCAAGGACCTGAGGTCTCTTTAAGTGTAGGTAATTGTGTGTAGGTTTAAGTAACTGAGGTTGAATTTTATCCTAAGAAGCCACTTATGAAACTTTGTTTTAACTGCAGAATTTACATATATTTTAAAATGAAGAATTCTGTCTATAAAGATGAAGGCTTAGAGAAATCTGGGATCTAAGATTGTAAAATTACCAACCAGTCTGGTTGTCAAGTCCTAGAAGGATTACATTATAACTTTTTTAATGTTTATTTTATTTTTGAGAGAGAGAGAGAGAGAGACAGTGTGAGGGGGGAAGGGGCAGAGAGAGAGGGAGATCCAGAATCTGAAGCAGGCTCCAGGCTCTAAGCTGTCAGCACAGAACCCAACGTGGGGCTCGAACTCACGAACCGAGAGATCATGACCTGAGCCTAAGTCGGACGCTTAATCCACTGAGCCACCCAGGCGCCCGTAGGATTATATTAGATTAGAATTGAAGGTGGTCTTTTCAGGACTAACGACAATGAGACTCTCCTGAATTGGGAGTGTGCTTAAGACTTCCATCACCTTGAGGCACCTGGTGGCTCAGTCTGTTGAGCGTCCGACTTCGGCGCAGGTCATGATCTCACAGCTCTTGAGTTCAGGCCCTGTGTTGGACTCTGTGCTGACAGCTCAGAGCCTGGAGCCTGCTTCGGATTCTGGGTCTCCCTCTCTCTCTGCCCCTCCCCCACTCACACTCCGTCTCTCTCAAAAATAAATAAACATTAAAAAAAAAGAGAGACTTCCATTACCTCCAGAGAGACTGCAAATCTAAGGAGGGAACTGAATAATCCTAATGAGTATTTAACTTGGAGTCCCATTTAATCCTCATAAACTACTATGGAGAGTTCATATTTTATAGAAGAGATAGTAAGGTCAGATAGAAGTTTGTCAGTGGGCCTACAGCCACATAGCTACATGCAAATATAGATTTAAATCCAAATCTATGAGTCTCTCAAACCTTATTTCACTATATTTTTGTAGGTTCAAAAAGACCTTAGGTGGGATGCCTGGGTGGCTCAGTCAGTTGAGTGTCTGACTTCGGCTCAGGTCATGATATCACCATTTGTGAGTTCGAGCCCTGCATCTAGCTAGCTGCTGTCAGCACAGAGCCTGCTTCAGATCCTCTGTCCCCACCTGTCTCTGCCCCATCCCGCTTGTGCTCTCTCTCTCAAAATTGAATAAAATGTTAAAAAAAAAAGACCTTAGGTAAAGTCTTAGTAGATAGAGTTATATGGAGTTACTAAGAGAAACCAAAGCTATCAAAGCGTTCACTAATACTTCAGACTATTACCAAGGACAACTAGACCCTCTTACCTTGAGGCTCAAACACAGAGTTTAAAGCTAAAATAGATGGCTTAAAACTGAGGTTGCATTCATGCCAAGCTCCCTTGTAGGCCAGTTAGCAATAGCTGACTTTGAGTTAGACACACTTCCATGGTCCAATCAGCTAATGTTAGAGTGGCAGTGTAAATCACTGCAATCTTTGGGACACGTGTGACCTATAAGAACACTTCTGTTTATTTTGTTCATCTGGTATTTGTGATAGACATGTAAGAGTCCTGCCCTGTACACGTCAATGTATAGAAGGGACCTAGTTAGGACAGATTTGTCATTTATTAGTATTGGCCAAACTGCTTCCAGGTTCAAATAATATTTATATCCATTAATATCTGGCTTGAATGGAATTCTGTAATTCAGCAAGTAATTTCATTATATGGTACTTTCCTTTTTGTTTGTCTTTTCATGAGAATATGGATCTTGTTTGTGTTGTATACTATGGCAACACTAACTCCTAGAACAGGTGCTTTGCATAGAGGTCAGTAAATGTTTGTTTAGTGAACATAAACATAGGCCTACAATGATTCTTGCCAATCTGTTTCCCTGCTTAGTTCCTTTGCCTGTTTACCACATGAGTTATTTTTTCTTCAATTCTTCACTTTCCTTGAACCTCTAATCTTTACGGTAAAACGTGCCCTCTCCTACATTGAAGAAAAGATGGAAGGCATCAGATGGGAATTTCTTCCACCATTGTCTCCAAACCCACAAACTTTTACTTGCTTCCATCTTTTCTTAATCCAGTGGGCAAAATGGGGTGGGAGTAAAAGTTGCTCTGTTCCTTGCAGACTCAGGCTAACATAGGCTCTTTCCTCTTCAACATGGGGTTTCCAGTGTTTTCCTGGGCGTAGGGATATCCAGCCAGCAGATGAAGGAAGGGAGAGAAGATGATACTTAGAAAGTTTGTATGGGTCAGATCTGGAAATGGACCAGCACCCAGACACATGGCCACTTGTAACCATCCAGGAGTCTGAGAAATGCATTCTTTTTGCACGCCCTACAAGAAAGGAAATGGCAAACGTTTAGCCAGCCTCTCTCATCCTATTTGGTTTGTTTTATCTGCTATGTTTTTACTTTCACCTTCTAGATTGGCTCATTCCATCAGATTTTTAAAGCATGGTTAAGTTTCTCCCAATTTTTAAAATAAACAACAACAACAATAGCACTTTCTTTGCATCCCCCAATGTATTCATTTCCTAGGGCTATTGTAACAAAGTACCACAAACTGGATGGCTTAAAACAACATAAATTTATTCTCTCACCCTTCTGGAGGATGGAATTCTGAAATCAAGATGTTGACAGGGCCATGCTCCCTCTGAGACACTTTTCTAGCTAGACCTCTTTCTTACCTCTTCATAGTTTTTGGTGGTGGCCACTTTGATCCTTGGTGTTCTTTCACTTGGAGCTATATCACCGATCTTTCCTCTTTTCTCATGGCATTCTCCCTGTTGTGTCTGTCTTCACATGGCATTTGATTTTCTTATAAGGACACCCTTATTTTGGATTAAGGGCTTATTGTACTCCATGAACTGATCTTAACTAATTATATCTGCAGTGACTATTTCCAAATAAGGTCACCTTCTGAGGTACTCAGGATTAGGACTTTAGCATATCTTTTTGAGGGACACAAGTCAATCCATAACACCTCTCTCAATTGCCCTCTATAATTCTCCTCTTTTCTTCTCCTGCAATTATAGTTACCACGTGTCACCGTGCAAAGTTATTACAATATTATTGACTCCATTCCCTTTGCTGTACTTCACATCCTTGTGACCTGTTTATTTTTTTACCTGGAAGTTTGTGCCTCTTAATCCCCTTCTACTATTTCACCCATTCCCCCTTCCCCTCCTCTCTGTCAGCAGCCTGTTTGTTCTCTGTATTTATGAACCTATTATTTGGTTTGTTTTAATTTTCAGATACCACACAGAAGTGAAATCATATGGTGTTTGTCTTTCTCTGACTTATTTCACTTAACATTATGCCCTCTAGCTCCATCCATGTTGTTGTGAATAGCAGGATCTCATTCTTTCTTATGGCTGAGTAATACTCCTTTGTGTACATATACTACAACTTTATCCATTCATCTATTGATAGACATTTAGGTTACTTCATTCTCCTCCCCTTAATTCCACACTTGGTGAATGAATTCTCTGTACTCACTGTCTATATTTTTCAGTCCTTAATGCACTTAAATAAGCTGTTTTATTTTAAAGATTTTTTAAAATCTTTATTTATTTTTGAGAGAGACAGAGACAGAGCAAGAGTGGGGGAGGGGCAGAGAGAGAGGGAGACACAGAATCTGAAACAGGCTCCAGGCTCTGAGCTGTCAGCACAGAGCCCGACGCGGGGCTCGAACTCATGGACTGTGAGATCGTGACCTGAGACGAAGTCGGATGCTTAACCGACAGAGCCACCCAGGCGCCCCTTAAATAAGCTGTTTTTATCATCATTCGTATAAATATACTTTTACTATTTTCCTTGTACAATGTCCAGTAGATACTTTTCTGTTTATCTTACTTATCCTCGTAGAAACATTTGACATTGCTGGCCACTCCCTTCTCAAACCTATGACTTTGGTGAAACTTCATGCCTATTTCAGTTCATCTCTTAAATGTAGGTGTTTTTGTAGTTTTGTTCAGACCCTCTTCTCACACCATGTAATTTTTCAATCTCCTCTATCCTGATGGCTTAAATTACTCTGTATATGCAGATGATTTTGAAATCTCTGTCTTCAGCTTTTACCTCTTTCCTGAGTGTCACACTCTTCTTAAGTGCCTTCCCAGTAGCTCAACTTGGATGGTCCGAGGTAATTCAAAGCTGAAGTCATCTTTTTTCAACAACACCCGATCTCTCTTAATTTTAGTGTTTGTAAGCATTTTAATCCAATCCATTTTACTTTGATTTAAGGAGTGGGGTAGGGGTGCATGTTTCTCATATTTCAAATAATTGGCCAGTTGATGCAAACTATTTATTGAAGAATCCCTCTTTATCAACCTGAGATGCCACTTTTATATCAACCAATTTTTATATTTTGGTTAGATCTATTTTCGTTCTATTCTCTCTCAGTGATCTATGTATCTAGTTTTTCTTTATTAACAAATAGTTTTAATTATTGAACTACATAATATATTTTAGTAGACGATGACCTTGCTCTCAAACATTTGACCTATCTCCCTCCCTTTTTTTAATGTTTATTTTTGAGACAGAGCTAGACAAAGTGCAAGGGGGAAGAGGCAGAGAGAGAGGGAGACACAGAATCCGAAACAGGCTCCAGGCTCTGAGCTGTCAGCACAGAGCCCGATGTGGGGCTCAAACCCACGAACCGTGAGATCATGGCCTGAGCTGAAGTTGGATGTTTAACTGCCTGAGCCACCCAGGAGCCCCAACCTATCTCCCCTTTATTCATCTGGTTTCTCATTGTGAGTAGAAACCTCTTGTGCTACATGATTTTCATGAATGCCACACAGTATCCCATTTTTTTTTCTGCTTATTGTGGTTTTAGTACTTTCCTGGACACTGGGGTGTTAATTCTAACTGTAGCCTTGGAGGAAGTAGAGAGTGGCTTCTGCCAAAGCCTCCGTTCTTTCAGCCTAATCAGTTAGAAATGCTCTGTGGCTGCTGCTCTGGAGGGGATGGAAATTTGCAATTATCATATTACCAGCTCTGTAATCCAGCATGCTGCATCTCTGTCTCTCACCCTCAGAAATTTCTAAGAGTATCAGCAACCCAATTTCACCCTTTGTTCCTAAGGGGGAGAATACAAAGACTATTGTAATTCGACTAGGAGCCTTAGGGAACAGGTTGTGTGTGTAGAGTGCCACCATGGGGTGTTCCTTTAAAAATTTTCTGTATAATTTATTTCCATGGCTGATCTATTGGGATTTCTTGTATATCCTGCCTTTTTAGGAGAAATTAACTCAACTAAAATCTCTTAAAATATTTTTATGTATGTGTAGAGTGTAACAATTTTTATTCTTCTGTTAGCAAAAGCAAACTGATCTTTTTAGCCCCAGTCTTTGCACCCTCCAAGTCATACTCTTCACTATAGCCATTGTGATTTGACTCCTTTGTCTCTGTCTCCAGTGCAGGCTTTTGGGCTGAGCTACCGACTCATGTGTACAGCTATTTATGTGACATCTTTTGGATGCTTCAAAATGAAACTCATAATTGTTCCTCTGAAACTGACTTTCCTTCCAGAATTTCTTCTTTTGGTAAATGACCACCCACTTCCAGAAAGGCACTAAACGGTTTCAGTCATTTCCTTGACTGTTGTAACTCCTAATTGGCCTTCTTGCTCTCCAAACTATTTTCTACCCAGCAGTTGAAAGAGCTTCATAAAATACAAATCTTATGACATCAGATTCTTGCTTACATCTCTTTAGTGTCCTCACATTGCTGTTGGAATAAATATAAATCATCTCAACATGCCCTGAAAACCCTGAGTAGTCTGTCTACGTCTATACTTCTCCTCTTTCTTCTCTCCCCATGTCCTGTCCACTAACAGTCATGGATACTTGGCCTTCTAGATATATTCTGAATGTATCTATATATCCATCTCTAGTGCCACCATTTTTCTAATGCCTCCATTTCAAGCCACCATTTTTACCTCATGTTCAGTTTTTCAGTGAATAACTGTTTTTCCGGATTCTACTCTTGTCTTCTTACAATGCTGCTCTACACCATTGTCATGATAATCTATTAAACATAGACATGCCTGTAGACACTCTTGACTATAGCCATTGTGACTTGACTCCCTTGTCTCTGTCTCCAGTCTAGGCTTTTGGGCCCGTGTAACTGCTCTGCTTATAACCCCTTTCAAATATAGCATAAAACACCATCTTTTTACTATAGTACACACGGCCCTCCACGATTTGGCTTTTATCCCTCCAGTTTTCAGCCATGACCCAATATTCATTTGTCTTGTGCTGCAGCTTTAACAATAATTAGGATGACAATAATAATCCCCAATAGTACTGGCAGTTACCAATTATTAAGCATCTTTAATGTACCAGCTCTTTAACTATCTCTAATTCTGAAAATAATTTTTCTATTTAGATATTATAGAACCGCTGCTCTAGATTCATTATTAATTGAGATGCTGGCTCTTGCTTTGAAATAAAAATATTCTTTATAACGTTAAGTGATTATCCTTCTATTTCAAGTTTACTAAGATTTTATGAGGAATACAACTTAGAATTAAGTAAATACCTTTTGATAGCCACTAAGAGGGTTATATAGATATTTTTCATTGTTGTATTGATGTGGGATATATTGTGATGGTACATTGCTAATATTAAGGGAATTTGAGGAATTAATCTTCCTTGGTGCCATGGGATTTTTTTTTAAGTTTTTATTTATTTATTTCAAGAGAGGAAGAGAGTAAGTGAGGCAGAGAGAGAGGGAAAGAGAGAATCCCAAGCAGGCTCTGTGCTGTCAGTGCAGAGCCTGACACGAGGCTTGAACTCACAAGCCCTGAGCTGAAATCAAGAGTCAGATGCTTAACTGACTGAGTCACCCAGGCGCCTGGTGTCATGAGATTTTAATCTTAATATATTGCTATATTTGATTGACTAGTATTTTATTTAGCATTTTTAGATATATTCATAATTGAGATGGGTCACTACCTTATTGTATGAACGTGTGTGCATGCACATGCATATGAGTGTTGTCTTTATCAGTTTTTAAAAATTTTTTATGTATTTATTTTTTGAAGAGATTGAGAGATTGTGAGCAGGAGAGAAGCAGAGAGAGGGAGACAGAGGATCTGAAGGGCTCGAACCCACAAACCGTGAGATCATGACCTGAGTTGAAGGCAGACACTTAACCGACTGAGCCACACTGGAGCCCCTGTCTTTATCAGTTTTGACATCAGGGTTGTGCTACCCTCATAAAACAAATTGGTAAACTTCTAATTGCTTGTCATACATCAGTCTCTGTCATTAGATTATAAGCTCCATGAGGTAAAGAACCATGTTTAGAAATAATTCTAGCACAGTACATAGCACAGTAAAATCAATATATAGTTATTTGCTAAATGTTTGAGTGAATCTTCATTCTCTAGGTGGGAAGCTGAGGATCAGAGTAATCAACTTGCCCTGGGCCATACATTTAGTAAATGGCAGAGCTGATCCTAAGAATGTATAAATAGAATCTAATGGCCTAGACTCATGTAGGAAGGTAGCATGCATGGGCTGGAAACTTGACTTTGTGGTTAGAATTTTAAAACTGGCAAATTGTGACACCTGGGTGGCTCAGTCGGTTAAGCGTCCAACTTTGGCTCAGGTCATGATCTCACAGTTTGTGAGTTCGAGCCCCACATTGGACTCTGTGCTCACAGCTCAGAGCCTGGAGCCTGCTTCGGATTCTAGGTCTCCCTCTCTCTGACCCTCTCCCGCTCATGCTCTGTCTCTCCCTCTCTCTAAAAACTAAAAATAAACATTAAAAAATGGCAAATCAAATATCAGTGTCCTCCAATAACTGTCGTCCCTCGTCTTGGTTTAGACTTTTGACTCTGGAGTCTATGCAACTTCTGCCTTATCATGCTGTCTCTCAAACCACTTGGAATTCTTCATATATGCAGGGTCACTACATAATGTATTGTCCAAACTGGGACAATTTTGAGGATGAAAAGGGCTGCTATTTATAATTCTGCTTGGGTAACAGAAGTAAACTGGGAGTGTCTTGGGTACCAGGCTGTATGGTTTTCTAACCCATACATACATAATGTGTTGTGTCTCTTGTATACATCTCTTTGCCCTTGTTCCCCTGCCTGAAAGGTTTCCTTCTGTCTAGCCTGCTCTTACTAATTTTTCAAATGCTTCCTGCTTTGTGAAGCCTTTCTGCTTAGTCTCCTCCTTTCCCCCCAGACTCAGTCAAGTGTTCTAACATTATGTTTTCAGTGCTTTGTGATTATTCCCTTCTAGGATTTATTGTACTCTCCTAACCATGTGTGTTTAGTGGTCTGTTTTTCTGTTAGACTATGAGTTTCCTGAGGGCAAGGACCATGTCTTTCTTTTCTCCTGGTGCCTGACAGTGCTTGGTGTGTTGTAAGCACTTAGTAAGTATTTGTTGAATACATGAATGCATAAACAAATGAATGACCAGTAAAATATAATTGTTTTCCCCATACCAGAGGACTGTTATCTTTTGTCAAGGAAATGGAGCACGAAAATATGTTCATGCTTTACACTTGACATACGTGACTCAGCTCTTTCCACTGTCTGCCCTTCAGGAAACATTAGGGCAGGAACAGATGGCCTCACTGTGTGTTGTGAGGTGTGTTAAATGAGGGCCTAAACTATACAGCTTCCACTGGTGCGCCACACTGCCTCGAATGTCGCCATCCCAGCCATTCCTTCGGGAGGAATACTGTCTTCAAATGGCCACTTCTAAAATTGTACATGTATTATCTGAGAGGAGTAGCCCTCTAAATGACCACTTTTTCCCCTACCCACTTGGATTTTGCTGGGAATAGGATATATAGTATATGGAATGAGTGAATCTGGCTTGCAATGAGAGAGGTGTGGGTGGAATTTTCCTTGTTTGTAATTATTTATCTGTCCATGTGTCTGAAGTCTTTCCCCCCACTGTGATGTGAGCACCATTAAGGCCTTCTGTCTCCTTTGGTTTACTCAGTACCCAGTGTAGCACCTGACTTGTAGTAGGTGTTCTGTAATATTTGTTGACTAAATGATTCTGTTTTCATGTTTACTTTGTACATATTTATGCACCTTATATCATTGAACACCATTTGTTTACTTACATGTTGTCAGACCCTGCTTTTTAATCCTCATTAGAGCTGAGGTACATTAAACCTCCGGGTTCAACCTGCACAGTCCAGCCCAGCATCAAAACTGACCACTGTGGGTTCTGTATCACCAACTGGAGCTCTAATTTGTTTTGCTTCTCAAGCCTGGTAATGAGAGGGCGAGAGAGGGCCAAGAGAGGGCCAAGAGAGAGCACACAGGCCACACGTCAGAACTCTGGGTGCTTAAGGAGTCTCAGCCTTCCTGCTAACTTATGAATTTCAGATAACCATGATTGGTTCTTGCTGATTTCCTTTCTCCACCTTCATGGGATTGGATTGTGCTTCTTATATCCTGAGATTCTGGTTATGGTTCTCTTATCACAAGACTGAATTATAATTCTCAGTTTAGAGTATCAGTTTCTGTCAGGTACCTTTTTTTGTTCATTGCTATACTTCTGATACCCAGAAGCAATAGCTTGGCACAGAGTAGGTTTTAGTTCATTAACCTTGAATGAATGAGTGATGGAGCCCTTTTCAGAGAAGGCATGACTGCTTTTGCAGGGGGTGGTCTTGGGCAGTAGTAGTAATAGCTCTCATAGCTACCATTTATTGTTTGACTATTCTGTGCCAAATGTTGTCTTAAAAATGTTGCCTTAAAAATTTTTTTTAATTGGCATAATGATGTTATGAAGCAGGTGTTCTTGTCACCATTTTACTGATTACTAAACTGAGGCTTAGAGAAGTTAGCAGCATGACTAAAGTCACATAGTAAGTGGTAGAACAAATCCATATTGTTGATTCTCGAGACATCAAACTTTCCATTTTATCATACAAGAGAGCACTGCACAGGTGGTAGTAGGGTGACAATTTAGGGGACACAGATGGGTTAGGGATGTGGTATGGGTACTAAAGATAGACTCCATTGCTTGACATATTTGCCACGTACTGGCTCTGTTGCCCTTTGAAACTGAAGTTGTGCTATAACCGGAAGAGTCAGGCTGTCCATCTCTGAGAAGTCTATGGTTCAATAAATACTGAAAGCAGAGAGGGCACTAAGATGGGCAGACATCAGTGTCTGTGCTGGGAGGTGGTTGTTGTTCACTACTGCTCTCTGCAAGCCGGTCAGGGTGCTGGGAATTAGAGCTTACATAGGGTTGTAAGCTGAGGGAGATAGTTTTTTTAATGTTTATTTATTTTGAGAGAGAGAGAGAGAGAGAGAAAGAGAGAGGTTGAGTGAGTGGATAAAGGGGCAGGGAGAGATAGGGAGAAAGAGAGAATCCCAAGCAGGCTTTGTGCTGGGCTTGAACTCTTGAACCATGAGATCATGACCTGAGCTGAAACCAAGAGTCGGGATGCTTAACTGACTGAGCCACTCAGGCTCCCCAGCTGAGGGAAAATGGTTTAATTAATTTTGGATTATCTGCTTGGTTCCCCAAGAAAAAAACCTCAGATTAATTCATAATATGAAATTTGTTGTTCCTCTCTTCCTTTTCCTTTCTTTTTTTTTCTTTCCCTTCCCTTTTCTTTTTGCCTCTCCCTCTTTCTCTCAGCAATAAGTAAGTTGAAAACCTTTTTGGATAATTGATTTTATTTGGCCGAATCTGAATGGGAAGTGAGCCAAAATACAAAGGTAATTGTGTTAGAATTTTAAATAAAATCTCTGATACTCAAATGAAATGCCGAATTGTGGGGTTGATCAATTCACTTACCTGGCTTGTGCGAGCTTTCACAGATTTTGAGGTGGTGGACATTACAAATTAACTGGCAGTTTATCAACATTCTAGCCTCTTGCTTTTTACCTAGGAGGGTAATACATTTCAAGGAAGAGTGGTGCAACCTACTGTGAGTGGAAATTGCTGGTAGTGCTTAGAGTAGTGGGAAGCCAATAACCTCTAGTCCAAGGGCAAGTACCTGGGGGCAATCAGTTCATTGACCAGGACTGGTGATGAACTTGTCAGATTTTGAATGTGTTTTCCAAAATTAATGGACATTTGCCTTTTCCAAAGGGATGGAAAGGGAAAAGAGTTAGAATTACAAAGGAGCTGGCATATGTTATTTCAGAGGTTTAACTTCCCAAAATGGAAGTAGTTACTTGGTAGCAAGTAACAATTTTCATTCTCTTTGTGCATCAAAAGATGCCTCATTAACACCAAAGGTACTCCTTGTGATCCAATCAGATGGATCATTTTATGCTTAATCTACTCATTCTTGCCTTTGTCTGTTTGTGCTGATCTTTGCCTGGATTACCTTTCTGTCTATGTCAGTCTTCACCATTCTCTATTTTCTCCTTTTTCTCTTTTTTTTTCCTCCTCCACCTCATCTTTCTCTTTCCCTTTTTCCTCTAACCCTCCTTCTCTTCTTAATAATGACAAAATACCAAGGATTAAAAAAGCTTTGGTTTGCAATTAATGATTACTTAAAGAATTGCCACACAGTGTAATTCACACACACTGAATAGAAGTTACCTGAATGGTCTCTTTTGAGACATTTTTTTCTTTTATAATCTTATGCATAAGGAGTCTGTATAACAATAGTTTAAGACCCCAAATGTCAGATACTGGTTAAGTGATTTCCAACCACTAACAAGAAGGATTATTCCAGAAAAATGAAAAAAATTAAATTTGTGCAGTGTAGGGGAACATATAGATAATGTGTAACTGGTACACACAGGGACTTGTAGCCACCCTATCTAATATGACTTGCACTGTGTTATTTTCTTTAATCTTCATTATCTTGATTAATCCTCACAACCACCCAATGTGGAAGATATTATTATCTTCATTCTAAAACACATGGGGACACTGAGATTCAGAAAGGTTAAGTAACTTGCTCAGAGTTAAGTAGCTAAGGAATAGTGGAGTTGCGATTTGAACTCATGTCAGCATTGTTCCAAGGACCAATTCACATTCTTCCCTCTAGTCCTCAAGATGCAACTCATTAAAGTCCACTTTGAGAACTCTAGCTCTGTAAGTTGGTTAATAATCTGAACTCATAATCACAGTCTGAACTAACAATTCTAAAACTTGACTATATGTTTTCATAAGTTATCCTTTGTTTCATGTGAATAAGCTTGAGACTTAAGCTTCTTTTATATACAATGCTGCGCATACAATAGGTACATTGGGCATACAATTCATCTTGAAGCAGAGGGAAAGTCAAGCTGTGGTTCTGAACATAGAAATTCCAGGAATAAGGAGTATTTGTTTACTTAAAGTCTAAACAACTGGATGAGACCTAAAGCCAATCCAAATAAGTGTTATGTATAGTTTGTTTGGGAAGAGTTGGGGTGAGACACTGCAAGAAGGTAATTTGGTGACTTTTTTTCTTTTTGCTTCACTGATTGACCAGTTAATGTTGTAGCGCAGCATCTCATACACACAAGAGTTTTGACTATGTTGGGTGAATCCTCAGTCAATAATCAATCATAAAGTAGATTAGACAATATCTAGATAATTAAAGTTGGCTTTATAGAGGAGCCACATTCTATAAGTTGGTCCTGTGAAGTGGATGTTGATACAAACTCTCTCATTGCTCTTTATTGTTTCAGATGTGCTTTGTCTTCGACTGGCAATGATGTATAAGATGTGGACTTTTAAGTTTTTCTCTTACTTCCTGTCGATTACAGTTGGCTTCTTTAAGATGACCTAAATATTGAAATGAGAGAGTAACTATTTGTATTTTGAAATCATTGACAAAAAGATTTCTATGCACAGTTTGCCTTTAATACATTAACTAGGATTAAATTTGGGGCACCTGGGTTGCTAGCTCAGCCTGTTGAGTATCTGACTTTTGATCTCAGTTCAGGTGATGATCTCATAGTTGATGTTCTGCTCTGACAGCACAGAGCCTGCTTGAGATTCTCTCTCTCCCCTCTCACCCCACCCCTCCCCCACATATGCACTCATGTGTTCTCTCTCAAAATAAGTAAATAAACTTAAAAAAAATAACTAGGATTGAATGTATAAAATTTCCACTGATATGTAGGTATAAAATATGTAAAAATATGTCTATATTTCTAATCAAATGTATTATATGAAGGAAGGTATAATTAATCTATCAGCTACCCATAAATATATTGAGTTCTTGTATTGAAAGGATCCTTTGGTGAAGGCTTTGTGAAATGAAATGATCATCTGTTATTTATGGGCATTTGTCCCTTGGAGTTTTGCTCCATTGAGTTTTTAGTAAAGTGGAGATTGCCTCTATGCAGGGTTTTTCAACCTTGGTACTATTAAGAATTTGGGCCAAAGAATTCTTTTTTTTAAATTTCTTTAATCTTTATTTATTTTTGAGAGAGAGGGAGAGACAGAGCATGAACAGGGGAGGGCAGAGAGAGAGGGAGACACAGAATCCGAAGCAGGCTCCAGGCTCTGAGCTGTCAGCACAGAGCCTGATGCAGAGCTCGAACCCATGGACTCCAAGACCATGACCTGAGTCGAAGTCGAATGCTTAACCAACTGAGCCACCCAGGTGCCCTGGGCCAGAGAATTCTTTGTTGTAGAGGCCTGTTTTGTGCATTGTAGGATGTTTAGCATTGTCCCTCGACTAAACCCCCTAGAAGCCAGTACCATTCCCCTATCCCCTTTTTTGATGACAACCAAAAATGTCTCCAGAGATTGCTAAGTGTCTCCTGCAAGACAAAATTGTCCCTGGTTGAGAACTACTGAACTATGTAGGTCTTGAATATTAAGAAATAGTTCTATATTAGAATAAGTATAGCAATGCTTATATAACACTTATTTGTGGCCAGTGTTTTGCACATATAACTCATTTAATCCTTATAGTTCTGTAAAGTAGATACTATTATTATCCCATCTTTGAAATAGGGAGGCACAGAGTGGGTTAAGTAGTTTGTTAAAGATTGCAGTGCCAGGATTTGAATTCAGGCTGGGTGGCATCAGCATGTGTCCTCTGAAATACACTGTACTATCTGTACAATGGAATGGCCAGAGAACAGAATTTTTTTTCTGGACAAATGATATTTGTGTTCTGGCCTAGTTATCCACATTGCATATCCAGGGGGATGTTGCCCATGGTCAGCTGTGGGCCTGCCGCTGTGAAAGACTTCAGATAAACGCTAAAGTATTATAGTTAATAAAAATTTTTTTTTAAGTTTTTATTTTTTGAGGGGCACCTGGGTGACTCAGTTCATTGAGTGTCTGACTTCAGCTCAGGTCACGATCTCACAGTTTATGAGTTTGAGGCCCGTGTTGGACTCTGTACTGATAGCTTGGAGCCTGGAACCTGCTTTGGATTCTGTGTCTTGCTTTCTCTCTCTGCCCCTCCCTTGCTTGTGTGCCCTCTCTCTCTCTCTCTCTCTCTCTCTCTCTGTCAAAAATAAACAAACATTAAAAAATACTTTTTGCGTGTCATCCTTGCACAGGGGCCATGCTAATCTTCTCTGTATCGTTCCAATTTTAGTATATGTGCTGCCGAAGCAAGCACTAAAAAATACTTTTTAAAGTAAACTCTATACCCAACATGGGGCTCAAACTCATGACCCCAAGATCCAAGAGTTGTATGCTCTTCTGACTGAGCCAGGTAGGTGCCCCTCAATTTTTTTTTCCCAAACCAAAGTGTATCCAGCTTTATTAAAGATACTTCTCATAAACAATCATGGTATTTCAGGCAGGACATGGGCAGACAATTGTTAACAGTATTCAACAACTTTCAAACTCCCTTCTTCAATGGACTACCAAAATCAGGAGGCCACTATAAAACCCAGTGAAGTTTTCGTTTGATGCTCTGAACAGGGAAAGTTTAGACTGAGGGTTGACATTTCACATTTGCATGTTGTTTAACAACTTTTTACAAGCCAGCCCTGACTTTCAGGAAATGAAAATGGCAGAATTACCAATCTGAAGCTCCACAAACTAAAATAGGAACCCTTTTGAGGGATGCCATCTCAATGGTGACACTAACGTCCAGATTGCTTTACATACTGGGAACCATTTCTTGGGGTCAGGTTCCAACAGGTCTCTGGGTTTAAGGGAGATAAGCTTATGTTGAAGGCAGAGGAGAAGCGGACATAAAAATGAATTTTAGTTTTTCCACACCACAAGGCGTTTGTGCCAAAGTGACTAATGTGTGTCAACATCAAGGAATCCCTCCTCCTGGGAACCAAGGGAAGTTCCTCAGAACTAGAAGGGGATGGTGTTTTTCCCCTTGTATCAGTCTAGCTTCAGAGATATTCTACTACTGACGTATGCCCTTCCCCCAAAACAACACTGAAACGTTCTGTGTGCTAACAACATAGCTTAAAAAAAGTAAAACAAAATTCTGCAGTTTTATAAAACTTGATAAAAAATAGTATTTCAAACTGTACAGTCACCAGAAGTACACAGTTACCCATAATGCACACACTTGGCATCTCCAGCACCTTTCTGCACCTGGTCTCTTGTGGCACCTCCGTTTTCTGCATCAGCTCTCCCCTTGTTCCCTTTGGGTACCTTCTTCCCCTTCTTTGCAGGGGCCTTTTTAGGTTTGGACTCTGGCTTTGCAGGAGCAGGTTTAGCAGATAACCTTGCGGCGGATCTTCTCTGTGGCTCATCCTTCACCTTGGCTTTATCTCCTTTAGCATCCCCTTCAGCCTCTCTCATGGGCATGGTGGTGACGGTGGTGGGACATAGGTGCTGGACGTGGGGATGCAGTGGCGCATGGGCTTTGGTCGGTCCGGGGGTCATTCTCACCTCTACTTCTTCACATGGCTCCTCAACATTTTTATACCAAACATTTATACGCCTACTTTTTTGGTCACTAACTACTGTTGATTGAGTGAGTGAAAGTGCTGCTATTTGACAGACCGAATATAGCATATGTGCAGGCAAGGCCCATCTTATGCTGACTCTAGAGTCAATCCACTGATGGTGGATTGTATTTCAGCAGTTTTATGAAAATTAATGAAATTTTAGCTGATCTTAGTAGATTCACCTTGCCCAGAACTTGATTACCTGGCCTGAATGAAGAGAGGGTAGTTCCAAAATTCCAGTGTATTCTCGGTGGGCAGTTAATGCAAAATTTTCAGGTATGAACTTTGGATAGTTTGCAGATCAAGGAGGTACTGAAAACATAAACCAGGGCTCTCCTTGGATGAATAATAGGTGGCATTAAAAGACTATTATTTGATCTCTTGCTTTTGACATTGGGTCTAATTATTCTACTAGTAGATGGTACCAGATCCTTGTTCAGTCTTAGCCTAAATGAGAACACGTGGCTTGGGTAAGACAGTTATATATTTTAATTCACTACATTTCTTCCTTCGTTTATTCACCATTTATTAAGAGTTATTATAGTACAGTTTTTAACACTACTGACCCTCAAATCAAATTTTACCTATGATGCATATTAGTTGTATGATCTGGGGCAAATTACTTAATCTTTCCAAGCCTTGGTTTCTTGTTTGTAAAACTGAGATATTGTGCCTATAATATTTACCTCAACATGATTGCTTTGAGTATTAAATCAAATAATGTATGTAAAGTCCTTGCAAAGTAAATAGAACATATTCAATAAGTGTTAGCTATTACTAGTATTGTGTACCTATTATGTCACTGTGTCTGTCTCCTAGGGAGAGGAAACAACGTAAATAGTTAAAACACAAGGTAGAAGGTCATATGTCATGAAAGGAGGAAAATTAAAATGCTCTGGTAGTTCAGAAGAGATAAGAGTCCTGGATGAAGCAGCAAGGAAGGAATCATGGAGGAAGTAACACCTAAGTTGAGCCTTGAAGGAAGGATAGAATGAAGGCATGCAGTTGTGAGAACACTATTTCTAGAGTCAGCTATAAATACCCACTGCGACTGGACTGAAAATGATGAGTCATCCTTTTCTTCTTCTTAATCCCAGTAATGTGCAGAAAGGAAATCCACAGTGGTAGCAAATTCTTGCCACCAGTGTTCCTTCCCTTCATTTTCTATGGAGAACACAGAAGGACAGTCTTGTTTCCTGCTGCAGTAATAGAGGCACTAAGTTCAAGGTCATGTAGTCAGCTTTAAATTAGACTGTTGTGCATGAACTCTCTAATCAAGCACCATGTACATTTTTATTAGGCATTTACTCTAACCTAATCTCATGTGGTGCTTTGGGGGTACAGAAGTAGTATGCCCTTGAAGAAACTATGGTCACAATGGGAACTATGATATAAATACAGTAAATAGTTTATAAAATAACATAGAATCTAATATTCAGGTATGTGGTGTGAACTTTTTATCTAATACAAGTTGTGAAAAAAAAGATTGATCCATGGAACTTCAGATGATTTTGTAAAGATGGCTTTATGGGATAGGAATTTGAGTTTTTGGATTGATGTAGGGGAGGGGAGAAGAGAGCATTTGAGATGGGAAATTTTTTAGCAATGCTAGTAATTCATGAATGAGAATTCATGAAGATAACACCTTTTAACTTATGGATTAGAATTTCAGTGATGTCTGCATCTCTTCAATTGCATGATACTTACAGAGCTGTGTTTGGATCTGTCCTGTCCTAATGCCCCCACTCCAGGTGATTTATAAACCATGCATATATGTGGGACACTTTCTCAGACTCCTGCTCTTGTTGATGCCTTCCACCATCCAGAAACTGTGCGTACATGAGCTAAATGAATGTCACGTCATTGACAGGAATAATTCTCCATTTGTAGACGTTTTGAGGAAATGAATAATTTTGGCTCATTTCAAAAAGGGGTCTTTCAAAGTCAGCACATTCTCTGACATTCTTCTCCCTTCTTCCCCTTTCATGTGTGAACCCCACTGATTTCTTAGGAAGATGCCCTGGTTGTCATGGTGAAAACTACGCTAATTGGGTTCCTCTAGTTGATGTTCTGTCAAGCTCACTGCCCCACTGAGGATCTGGAATAGAGCACTTAACTTTTTCCTTCTCAAAGAACGTGTTCCCAGCAAGTCAGCTGCCTCAGCAGAAAATGGAAGGTATTTGAAATGTCCAATATGTTATCCAAATATTTCACCCTTCATGGGGCCAGACATGCACAGTTTCACTTTCATTTGGTATCTTCTTTCCACAGAGAGTACTGATGGAAACTCAGCTGGAGATTTTTAACTGTGTTAAGTGGTTTGGGGGAATTTGTAAAAAGTGAAAGCGTGTGGACTGATCGTCAATTTGAGAAAGGAGACCTGAGTCCAGGGCAGGGCTGGTCCGAAGTAAACTGAAGTAGTCCTTTTTTGTAGTTGTCTTGCCCTGTTTCCCCCCCTGCTAGAAGGAATAAAGGAAGGAAAAAGGAAGTCCAGCAAGCCTAGTGCCTCCATCACAAGTTGTCATCTCAACTTGAGACAGTTCCTGATAGCCCTTCTCTCGCAGTGTTTTAAATCAAAGGGTAGCTATCTGGTGTATCAATTTCCCAGGGTACTTTCTTTGCTTGAGGACTTATAGGAAAATCTGAACTATGGTTTTCATGGCTCTGAATGATTTAACATATCACTTACGTAACTTACCATTTGAAATTGCCCTTGATGACCATTGGGATAGATATTTTGGTATTCCTTATATGACATCAGGCAAACTGTTGCCATCATCTACATATTGGTTTAATTTTCCTAGACCTTCTTGGTAGTATTGACTCACTGAGAAATTGTGAGTATACTGTGTAGCTCTATGTTTCTGTTTTTGAGGTTGATTCTTCTGACTTTGGAGGAGCACATGCCTAGGTTGTGTGAGGTTAAGGCTTCCCCTAGGTCTTTTTGTCCTTTTACCATCTCCTGGAATACTTTGTGATGTTTCAAACTCATCTGAAGACCTATCATTCCATCTGTCTCTTTAAATGCACTTTTAACTGTCACTGGTCCCTTATACCTCCGTGTGAATGGGTGTGGGAGAAGGTTTGGGGCACTGGTCACCTGAGGGAACAAGGAGAGGAAACACCACGGAGGAAAAACCTGCCCATTGGGTATTTGGGGCTAGGAAAACAACTTGCCTTTTCAACAATTTTGCCTCAGGCTGGTAGTGGGAATAATAATGATAATTATCATCAGCAGCAAGTGGTGCCCAATTAAGTGCCTAATTGGGCATGATGCTGTACTTAGACAACTGCACAGACCTATCCGTTTCTGCAGAGCTTGAGACAAACACACTGTTACAGAGACTGGGTTGTTCAATTGTAATATCAAGTCAGTTGGTGCAAAATGTGTGGTTCACATTGCACATAGGCTAAAGATCAGTTCATTTGGGGGGAATATGGGGCCAGTGAGATTGAAAGTAGGAAGGTAAATGGAACCTGAATATTATTTTGGCTTTACTCCTCATCAACTATTGAGAAATGTTTAGGCTCTTTCCTGCTTCAGAAAGTAATATCACAGATTCTTTGATGATAAACAAAGCCCTTGCTAGGCATCAAGAACATTTTTCACACTATCAGAGATCACTGTTTACCCTTGGAAATGGGGATGGAAAAGGAGAGGGGTGGATGGGGACTCACACCAGAATGACCCCGGATGATGGTTTTGTATGGCTTTATAGAGTATAAATGTATGCTAAGATTTGCATGCTTACTGAGTTCCAGGTGTTGTGTGAAGTATCCTACGTAAACTATGTCGTTTGATCCTGCTAACAACGACTATCTACATGAAGAAATAGAGGAATAGAGAGTATAATGAAGTTGCTCCAAATCACACAGCTATACAGATTACCCCTCCCAGTACACCCATATTGTATTGCATTTCTGTGATAGTTTTGTCTTATCATAGTCAATCTCTCTCTGCAAAAGGTCGATGCAGTTAGTTGAGGACTCCACTTAATTGGATTCTGGTTAGTTGAGGTTTGGCTCTTTCAAAGGAGGTTGCAGATGGTTCAGTTCAGGCACAAATTAGCCACTTACTGTCCACCAAATAATTACATCTCATGGTAGTGTATTGCTAGAGATTGAAGAGTCTAATATTTATACACCAAAGAAACCTGATATATCAAAAGAGAGGTCTGAGTTAAGTAGTTCAGAGGGCCTGGAACTCTGTTGAATTCAAGCTGTTCTTATAATTCCATTATTGTTAAATCCCTTCCTTCCCAAAAACCCACAAGCTGCCCAGCCATGAAGGCTTGTTTACATAGGGTTCCTTTAATTTAAAGGGAAAAAGAGCTTTGCAGCTTGTAGGGTGGAGGTGAAGCCTGCCTGTGCTGTAGTTCCTACAGTTTGCCCTTACATGTTTCCATAGAAACAGAATTGTTGCTTGAACTAAAAATTCTTAGAGTTGTTTGAAACTTGAGCTAACTTTATCAGAACTGAGGGAGAGATTCCTGGCTTTCCATTCTACTGGCAATTAGTGGAGTCTATGTGTTTAGAGGGGAAAGAAGGCACTCAAGGACTCTTTAGAGTCAGATTTGCATGAACCCTAGATACCAGTGGAGAGAGAGATAACCGCGTATGTGAATCCCCTCTAATTCTTTTCCAACTCGTCTTTCCATTTAGCTCAGCCATCTTGCCCCAGAGCATAGGATCATTTTGGAGGCAAGAGTAATTAAGAGCATGGACTCTAGAGTCAGGCTAATTTGGGTTTGACTTCTGGCCCCATACTTATCACCTTATGTGAACTTGGGCAAATAATGTAAGTCGTTAGATCCTCAGATCCTCATCTGTAAAATGAGGGGTAAAACCGATACTTGCTTAATAGAAATAATGTTAAGGTATTGTGCCTGAAACATGGTAAACATTCAATAAGTGGTAGGTTTTGAAAAAGTTACTTGTCCTCCCCCAGAAACCTTGCTGATCTCTCCTAATCCGTCACACCTTTGAAGACCTTTACTTTTCTTTTTTTTAAAGTTAATTTATTTTGAGAGAGAGAGCAAGCAAGCAAGCAAGCAAGCAAGGAGGGGCAGAGGCATGGGGGGTGGAGAGAATCTCAAGCAGACTCTGCACTGTCTGGGTGGAGCCCGATGCAGTGCTTGAACTCACGAACCGCGAGATCATGACCTGAGCCAAAGTCGGATGCTTAACCGACTGAGCCACCCAGGTGCCCCTTTGAAGACCTTTTCGTGAACCACATCTCATGTCATCTGCGTTGATGTCACTTTGCTTGCCACTTTTGAGGTTGTTGTCAGTTGAGGTCTAGTTTTGTTTTGTTTTTTATGGTTGTCTTTCAGATCACCTAGATTGTAACCACTTGAGGACACAGGTGGGCTCTTGCCTGGTACAAAGCTGAGCACCCAGGATATACTAGTTAAATATTTGTGGGAGTAAAGATTGGGCTTTGGGCTTCACCAACTTATCCAGAGACTATTTTGGAGTTGACTTTTTGTCTCCACTGGAGTCCAGGTAGCCACTCTCTTTCTTAGCTTTTGCTGTCCCTACTAATAATACAATCTGGTAAAACATATCTAATGTGCCCAATTTAATAGGTTCCATCTCTAAGGACTGATGAAGATTGAAAGAATGTTCTCATACAGCCTGAGGCTTCTTTGCCTGTAGTGGTCCAGTGTCGGTGGCTCATTTTATTTGGGGAAACACTGTATGAAGTTTGGTCAGCCTCAAAGACAGCCACTGGGGCCTCTTACTGGGTGTGAACTGGCAATGACTACAGCCAAGCAGAGCTGAGCTAGGGCTAAGATCAGCTTCATTTTTTTTTTTTTTAAATTTTTTTTTTTTCAACGTTTATTTATTTTTTTTGGAACAGAGAGAGACAGAGCATGAACGGGGGAGGGGCAGAGAGAGAGGGAGACACAGAATCGGAAACAGGCTCCAGGCTCTGAGCCATCAGCCCAGAGCCCGACGCGGGGCTCGAACTCACGGACCGCGAGATCGTGACCTGGCTGAAGTCGGACGCTTAACCGACTGCGCCACCCAGGCGCCCCCTTTTTTTTTTTTTTTTAAATTTTTTTTCAACGTTTATTTATTTTTTTTGGAACAGAGAGAGACAGAGCATGAACGGGGGAGGGGCAGAGAGAGAGGGAGACACAGAATCGGAAACAGAAGATCAGCTTCATTTTAAGATTCCCCTATCGATCACCATTGGGTGGTGGTATCGCTCAGACTAGAGTTGTTAACCTTCAGCCTGGGCTACTTTTCTCAGATATTTTGGAGTTCAATATCATATCTAAGGTGAAAAATCACTTATGAGACAGTGCTCAAGTTAAGTGGTGAGCAGCTTGTAGGTAGCCTGCTGGAGCAAAAAGGGCCATAGTAAGGCATTATTAAGGGAAAATCAAATGTTTACCGGGGCTTTGCAAAATATAGGGGGAAATGAAAAGAGGGCTTCTGTGATAAATGAACAAAGAGCTTGATTTGCCTCATTTCTAAACTTCTCTATCACTCTAGTCAAATAGCAGCGTTATTCAAACTCGAATTATTTTTGCCACTCTGAATAAAGGAGGAATCCAAGGAGGGTCTTTGGGAGATTTTCGGGTGAGAGCCACATCTCAGGGAATGGGTAATTTTGCCGTCATTACCACTTTGGTTGGCATCTAGGTGCCAAGTTGGTTGAATATTTTCCATGAAGAAAAAGACTCCCTCCAACCTGCAGAGGTATCTGCAGCTCCACCAGGAACCAAGGGCAGGCTCCAGACCCTGGTTGGAAGGCAGAGGAGAGGAAGGAGGGAAGTGTGTGAGAAGGGAGGTGAAGAGGAGAAAGGCAGAGGGGACAGCATCTGAGCTTATTGAGTCAGCCTGTTAATTGTGTTTCCTACAGCTGGCCCTGCGTCTCTTTAATCCATTCTCCACACAGCCACCATTGATTTTCCTAAGCATAAATCTGATTGTCTCATTCCCTTGCTTAAAACCCTTCAGTGTTTCCTATTAAGCTGAGCATCAAGTCCAAGCTCCCTGACATGATGTACAAGTCCCTTCACAATCTGTTTCTTACCGCGATCTATCTCCCCTCTACCTACTTTCTATATCACACTTGATGCGACAATAATATTGAACGGCTTACAGATCTTTCTACCTCTCCCCGCCCCTGCTACACTCTTATATACACAAAAGGCTGCCCCATGTCCTTGCTTATGCAAATCCTTCTGCATGGAACACTGTTTCCATCTTTCTTTCCTAATTTCTGTTTTTACTTCAAGACACAGCTCAGATATCACCTCCTCTAAGAAGAATTTTCCAAGCCCTTCAGGCTAGGTTTCTCTTCTGAGTTCATGACACCTGTGTACACTTACTCCATTATGTTGAAATTTGTTTACATGTGTGTCTTCCCCACTAGACTGAGAGCTTCTTGGAGGATGGGACTAAAGGCATTCAATATTTCAGATGGTGGTGAGTGATAGGCAGTGGTCTTATGTACCTGTCAGAAGTAGCCATGGTTTGGGCTTCCTTCCTGTTCAGTCAGTAGATGCCTGCTTTCTCACTGGCTTACATATTTGCAAAAAGTCGTCCATGCAATTATTCATTAGACTCCTGGCTCTAGGAAATGTTTGCAGTTTAAATGGGTGTTTATAGTGCCTTCTCTTTAGGGAACAATGGAATTTCAGGTACGAAGGCAGGCTAATGTAGAGACATTTTCCCTGGCCCTTGGACCACATGGTGTAGGCAGCAATCCATTAAGCCAATGTTTAGGGTCAACCCTCAACCCAGTGAACCCTGATCACCATAGTAATCTGTTAATACTCAGTTAATTTGTCTTTTAGAGAAACAAAATGTAGACATGTTGATTCTGAGGCTCTAGCTAGAGTGTGAGCTCCTTGAGGAGGAAGACTGTCTCCAACTTGTCTGGGCTTTCTCAGAGGGCTTTATACTATGGGAGAGGCTCTCAGGGGGTTCTGGCCAATCCTCTGATTTATGGGGGGTGGGTTTCTCTTCTTGCATTATGCCTAAACCGGCATGGAGGCAACACTTTGATACAGCTCAACCCCACTTGCTTGTCCTGTGCTTCAAATCCCAGGGTGCTATCTCTACTAAGACTTAAATAAAAGTTAGTGCAAGGGAAGGGAAGGATAGATGGATGGATGGATGGATGGACCATCAAACTTGGCTCTTCTCATCACACTATCATTTTTCAGAAATGTTAAATTATTCTTATTGAAAATTTTTAAAAAAATGAAGGAATCATATCTCATAGTATCTGTTGGAAAATGTGCTTTAAGTAGCAAGATCCAGTCTGTCCTTACTGGAGAAATGCCAGTTCTAGTGATGGGAAAGATTTTCTCAGACCATCTGTCAGTTATAGCAGTCTGTGTTTAACCCTTTCTGTACCAGCAGAAAAGAATTCACTAATCTAGTACGTAGCTGCATTGGGTGCTCTGGGGGATAAGACCTGGTACCTGCTTTCAAGGGGCTTAAAATTTGAGGAGAGACGAGAGCTACAGGATCGTGTATAAAGCAGGCCAAATGTACTACAGGAGGCATCTGAAGGCAGGGGGAGAGGGCAGGAATTGTGGGCCCTGTGGGTAGAGGGACTTGCATGTTTAATGCCAGTAGAGGTGGAGAAGACCAGCATAAGTCTGTACAATGGGAATAGTCTGGTGTTCTAGGAATATAGGATATGGTAATAAAAGTAGATTATTTGATGGTCAGATGAAGGAGTCATTTGACTGTCAGAGTAAGAGGTTGGCTTTTTATTCTATAGACAATGGGTTGTCAGTGGCAGGTTTTGTAGTGATCAATACCTTGTTCAGAGCTATGTGTAAGGAGGATTATTTGGACAGCTTACGAAGTATGGGTTAAGTACTGAGCTATTTTCTCCAACCTCAGGGGAGGTAGAAATGGATTCATGGCTTCTGCTATTCAAGATTTGTTGCATTGGGTTTTAGAGACTTAGAACTATATTTTTATTTTATTAGTTGCTAGTAGATTGATAGTCCAGAGGTCATCGCTCAGGGTAAGAGAGCTAGCTAGCCCAGGGCGCCTGGGTGGCTCAGTCAGTTAATCGTCTGACTTTGGCTCAGGTCATGATCTCACAGTTAGTGAGTTTGAGCCCTGCATGGGGCTCTCTGCTGTCAGCACAGAGCCTGCTTCAGATCTTCTGTCTCCCTCTCTTTTTCTCTCTGCCTTTCTCCCACTTTCTCTCTCTCTCTCTCTCTCAAAATAAATAAACATTAAAAAAAAGAGAGAGAGCTAGCCCAGGTGGCTTGGGAGGGTGCATTTTTCTGGTGGACCTTGAACCTGTGTGAGCTTAATGGATTTTGAGTTAAACCTGGGCCACGTTTTCAATATTAGTGTGATGTTCTTCTTTATTTTGTGAGTGTACATGTATGGGTGTGTATTGTTTTGATTTTTTTTTGAGTCTTTTGACTCCATTTTTTTGTATCTCATGGAATAGAACAGGTGGAGATTGGGAGTAGTGGTGGGGAGAATGTGGGGTCATATCTGATACCTGTATTTTCATTCTCCAGTTTCTTTCTTGGCCTAACGCTTAAGAAGCTCATGTTATGGGGCACATTTTTGGTTAGAGTAGCCCTAATGTTTATCCAAGTGTGGCTTTCTTTGGCCACCTGTAACAGAATTCACCAAAGGAGGAAACTGGTTAAAAATGCAGGTTTAGGGCCCTGCCCTGGATTGCCTGAATCAGAGACCAAGTATCTGCTGATTTCATAAGTGACCTAGGTGATTCAGATGCATGCTCAGGCTTGAGGACCACTCAAATAGGAAAAGATTAAAAGCCAAAAAAACTGAGTTGTGAATGTAAAAGGGAGATCATAAGGTAGAAAAAAGGTAGATCATAAGTCATTAAAGGGAGTTTTGGAAAGTCTAGAAAACTTGGCCTTTTGCAGTTTTTCTTTTAGTTTGTCAAGCTAGGAAAGTTTAGGTCAAAGAAGAGAAACTTGTGGTAAGAGGATATTCCTGTTCTGGAATGGTCTTTCTTCTTTGTCTCTCCCTGTACAAATCTGACGAGTTCTTCAAGGCTCACCTCCCCTCATATATTTCAGGATCATTCCAGCCCCTGACGACTCTCGTGGTTTTCAGAGCTGTCTTTCACTTCCTAGTTGTTCCTTACTTTTCCCTTTTAGCCCTGGAGCCTCTTGTGTGTTGTTAGCTTGGGGCCTCTTGATGTACTGACAGCTTGCCATTGAATTTGTGGGGACTTTGCCCTTGAATTTGGATCTGGGATTTACCTGCTTCTTGCCTTTTGATGTTGTCTCACCAAATCATCTCTAAACTCCTTAGGGGCTGCAGCTTATTCTTCTTTACACACTGATTGTGTAGCATCTGATACCATACTTGTCACCCAGTAGGAGCACGATCAATGCTTGCAGAGTGAATGAGAGATTTCAGAGGACATGATGTAGCTTTGCTTGAGAAAACACAAATACCAAAGCTCTGTTGAATAAAGGGGAAAGTGAACCTAAACCACATGCTTATGTTCACTAAAATAGTCAAGTACTTAAAAATGAAGTGTGCAAAGTTCTCTGTCTTGTCAGGAGCTTTGAAAGAATTGCAGCGAGTCCAAATTCTTTATTTTCATTTATGAGACACCCATTTCCATAACTCGCCTTCCATTTTCAACACTTTCTTTCAATTCCAACTATGACTCAGGCTTGCTTTTTATTTCTGGCAGCATGTTGTCTTTTAACTGGGGAGTGAAAAAGAACTTGGAACAATGACTTTCAAACTTCCCTAGTCCTTCGATAACAGTCCTTCTTAAGTGCTGAGGGATAGCCAGTGGTGCATTCACTGATTACATCATCCATTATCCTGGTCCTGCCATGGGATCTTTTTCCTCCTTTTGGGATTTGATAACTGACCCTGTTGGATTTAATTTGTCAAAATGCGTCTTCCCCAATTCTTCCTTCCTCCTCTTTCTTTCTTTGAAGCCACAGTTTCCCTGATTTTAGAGTGTGGGGGACTAGGGATGGGTGGGAGTTGATGCCTGCCTGGGCTTTTTAAGTACCAACAGCAACATTATTTCTATATTTTTTGTTCTGCCACTGAAAATGCCTCAGCCCACACATAACTAGTTCTCATTCTCTTCTTGTTCCCCCGCCCACAGCATCCTCCTGCTCCCCCTCAAATGCCTGCCCCCCTTCTCGGTGGCTACTTTCCTTCACAGTTCCAGAATGGTTTCATTCATCACTGTCACAGTTCCTGTCGATGGTAAACTCTACCATCTTATCTGCGGCCACCAGTAAATGAGTTTGCATTTAATATTTTAAAGAGTTTTCTTTGTTTCTGACATTTCTCCACCCACTGATACTTGCACTTCTGTGGCTTGCTGTCACCTTTTTCTCTGCCAGTTGGTTGGCAGGAACCAATCTCCCCCAGAAAATGCAAGAGGATCATCCTGTCACTCAGGAAATCTGTTTAATTTTCATCTGACATTGGTTACAAGTGCTCACTTTCTTCTCTGGGCGAGGAAGGCAGACTTAAGAAGAGGAGGAACAATTTAAGAATTTGGCAGAGGAGGCTGAAAGTTGAAAATGATTGGGCTGGACACTGGGAAATTTTGGATTTGAATTCCTGCCTTGGGCTGACCTGCTGTCAGTTCTGTGTAAATTACTTACTCTATCCGTGTCCTCTCCTGTCCTATGGGAATGATGTTAATTTCTAAGCTGGCAATGGAGGACAGGAGCAATGGATACAATATTTGGAAAATAAAAAGAGCTTTGACAATAATGACACTGCTTGCTGAAAGCTTGGTATGTGCAAGGGTGGTAGATTGTTTGCACACATAATCTGTGCTCCTGAAGACAACATTGAGTAATTTGAGGCTCAGAGATCTTCAGTATCTTGCTCGAGACCACATGGCTTATAAACAGTGTAACAAAGATTTGAACACTGTTCCGTCTGTCTCCAGAGTTTACACTCTCAGGATTTTGTTATGCAAGTTCAGGGTGGCACTGGGCATAATTGGGTGTTCTCAGTGATTTGTGTCCCCTCTTGCCTTGTTTTCCCTTAAGATTTCCACTAATATGGGGCTGATGCATGACTAGGAGTGTCTGGGTTTGGATTTCAGCTCAGCCGTTTATTAACTATGTAAATTTGGGCCACTTATTTAACCTCTTTGTGCCTGTTGTGTCTGTGAAATGGGGATGATAAAAGATGAAAACCGCTTCTACCCCATAGGTTTGTTGTGGGGCTTAACAAGTTAATACATATGCAGTACTTTTGCCGAACACATTGCAAATCCTCAATGATCACAGCTATCACCATCATCAGCCACAGCAGTATTTCCTCGCAGTGATTCTCCCTGGACCGGTTCCGTGTGGCTGGTTGGCCATGTTCCAGATGTCTTCTTCCTTATTAAACAAACAAACAAACTCTTTGTTCTATGTATTCTTTTCAGAGAGTATTACTCTGTACCTTCCAAGGTGACTGATCTTTCTAAGGTGAATTAACTTGTTCTGGAGTATGATATGTTACATTTGATTTGAGGTTTCTGATCATACAGTTCTTTAACCCCAAGAGGTAAAATCATTTAGTATAGATTTTAAGTTGTGAACCTGAATGGGATAAGGTGCAGGGTGGGTTGTGGTATGGTTAGGACTAGAGCATGTTTTATTCAAATACATCAGGGCCACTTTTAGATCTTTTATGCATACATTTAGCTTCCTGGTAAAATTTTGTTGGAATTATAATAATGGCAAACACTTATATGGTAAGTACTTTGTGCCTGACATTGTTCTCAACACTAAAGATTATTTCATTTAATCCTCAAGATAACGTATGAAGTAGACATTATCCTCATTTTTCAGAAGAAATTCAAGCACAGAAAAGTAACTAGCTCAAGGCTAAATAACTAGTAGTAAGTGGCTGAATTGGGATTCAAGCCCAGGCTGTACTGTTAGCTACCACACTGAATTGCTTCTGTTTGAAGAAATGGTGTCTTTTTTTTTTTAAAGTAAGTTTGAAAACCAACTGATCTTTAATAATGAAAATTTAGGGCATTGATTTGTGGTGAGAAGGTTAGGTGATGTCAGAAAGCTGTCGCTCTGAGACTGTATTTTTGTTTGAACATTTAATTTACTCTTTAGTAACTGACGCTGTAATTTTCAAGCAGTATTCTTCCACCAGGTAGGAGAAGAGAGTTATAAGTCCTATGATTCATTAAGACTTGAGGCAGAAATCAAAATGTCTACACGTCCTTCTTAAGATACTCTTATTAGCACAAAAACGCAAATAATATGAATCTTAATCTTTAAAGAATTCCTTATGGGACAAAATCACAATGATATATAGCCTCTACAAACCATGTTGTGCAAACAAAATGGTTGAAAGAATTAAGGTTGTTTCACCTACAGAACAGAGACTTATGGAGATGAGAGAAGTGTTTTCAGAAATTGGAGCATCAAATGATTGTCACGAGGAAGTTGGACTTGGGTTGCTCTCTTTTTGAGTGAAGGGCTGAGCTAAAACTAATCTCTAAGAGTTATAGGGAAAGTAGATTTTGGCTCTGTATAAGGGAGGCTTTTGAAAAATAGCTCTTAATGTAGCAAACTTCCTAATGAGTGCTCTACTATGACTGCAATATACTTTGGAAAATAAGACTTTCTGAGAGCTGCTTATTAGGGAGGCCTTCATAGATATCTCTTCTTAGCTATTATTAAGTATTGCTCTTTTTCAGTCTGTTAAAATTTGGTCCTAGGAGACAGTGGTCTCTTCTGTACACACATACACCCTTTATTGGGTTCTTCTTAAGTCTCAGCTCTGTTGTATTTGAGATTTGGATCACTACTCAGAAACCTTTTTTTGTGGTTAATGGCTGCCACTCTCTTTGTAGGCAGCCTCTCATGTGTTTTACCCTTTGCCTTCAGACTTAACTTGGAAAACCCAAGAGACTTGATCTTAAGACCTTGAGAGCACTAGAAATCTCCCATACCTCCACGAGAAGGGAGAGCATCTAATTGTCTTGGCTGGTTGACTGAGTTTCCTGGCATCCCAGCATTTTTCATGAGCAACTTCCTTAACGTGGAGGGAGATTGGATTATAAAATGACAGAATCGGGGTGCCTGGGTGGCTCAGTCGGTTAAGTGTTCGACTTCGGCTCAGGGCATGATCTTGCAGTTTGTGAGTTCAAACCCTGTGTTGGGCTCTGTGCTGACAGCTCAGAGCCTGGAGCCTGGTTAGGATTGTGTGTCTCCGTCTCTCTCTCTCTCTGCCCCTCCCCCACTTGCACTGTCTCTCTCTCTCTCTCTCTCAAAAATAAACATTAAAAAATATAAAACAAATAAGATGACAGAATCTTGTAAAACAGAAAATGGAACAGAATCTGCAAAAAAGTTTTAAAGTTTTTATTTAAATTTCAGTTAACAAACAGTGTAAAATTAGTTTCAGGTGTACAATATAGGAATTCAACACTTCCATATATCACCTGGTGCTCATTACAACAAATGCAGTCCTTAGTCCCCATCATCTATTTAACCCATCCCCCTCCCACGCTTCCTTCTGGTAACCATCAGTTTGTTTTCTATAGTTAGAGTCTGCTTCTTGGTTTGCTTCCCTCTCTCTTCTCTTCCACTTTGCTCATTTATTTTGTTTCAGAAATTCCACATATGATTGAAGTCATATGGTATTTGTCTTTCTCTGACCGACTTAGCATAATAATCTCTAGCTCCATCCACATCATGCCATTTCATTCTTTTTTATGGCTGAATAGTATTCCATTATATATATAATTGGTACAATGTATATTATATATAATATATAATGGGCATATATTATATATGTATGTACATGCATACACATCTTTATCCATTCATCAGTCGATGGACATTTGGACTCTCTCCATAATTTGGCTATTGTAGATAATGCTGCTATCTAGATAAGGGTACACATATCCCTTTGAATCAGTATTTTTGTATTCGTTGAGTAAATACCCAGTAGTGCAATTCTGGTTCATAGGGTAGTTCTATTTTTAACTTTTTGAGGAACCTCCATACTGTTTTCCAGAGTGGCTGCACCAGTTTGCATTCCCACCAGCAGTGCATGAGGGTTCTTTTTTCTCCACATCCTCACCAACACCTGTTGTTTCTTGTGTTGTTGATTTTAGCCATTCTGACAGGCGTGAGGTGATATCTGGTTGTGGTTTTCATTTGCATTTTTCTGATGAGCATCTTTACATGTGTCTCTTGGCCATCTGTTTATCTTCTTTGGAAAAATGCTTATTCATGTCCAGAATCTGAAAAAAATTGTTTAGTGTTTTATTTTTATTTTTGAGAGAGAGAGCACAAGCAGGGGAGGGGCAGAGAGAGAGAGGGGGATGGAGGACACAAAGTGGGCTCTGTGCTGACAGCAGTGAGCCCAATGCAGTGCCTGAAATCACAAACCATGAGATCATGACCTGAGCCAATGTCTGATGCTCAATCAACTGAGACACCCAGACGACTCAGAATCTGAAATTTTTAAAATCACAGGGTGGACCTTGGAGTAGCCCGTAATAATGTCGAGGTATTTTCCTTTTTTGACCCTTCCTGTTTGGAACCTTTAGGGAAAAGATTTTATCTTGGGAAGCATAGTGTTAACTTTTGTTTCTTTTGGAGAGAAAACTCCAGTAAGAGCTCTTGAAATATGTTTTTCAAGATAATTCTGAGACAGAGTTGAAGTTAAAGATGCTATTTCATCTGTGGTCTGTCCTGGTCATATGAACTATTCCATCAATTTATAATTTATCAAATTTTAGTATCCCATGACAGATAGAAGACCACTTTCATGAAATGCTTAGGAACAGATGATATATCTTGTGTGTCACTCTTAAATATAGTAAGATTTTAAACTATTTAAAATTTTTTTTAATGTTTATTTTTGAGAGAGAGAGAGAGAGAGAGAGAGAGAGAGAGAGAGAGAGAGAGAGAGAGGTAGAGAGAGAAGGAGACACAGAATCCTTGGCAGGCTCCAGGCTCCGAGCTGTCAGCACAGAGCCTGTCGCAGGGCTTGAACTCCCAGACCGTGAGATCATGACCTGAGCCGAAGTTGGATGCTTAACCGACTGAGCCATCCAGGTGCCCCTATTTTAAACAATTTAGAAATCACTTTTGGAAGTATACAATCGTTTATTGGTTGAAAAACCTTCAATAATTCTATTTTATTAAAAGTCAAGCCAAGGGGTGCCTGGATGGCTTAGTTGGTTAAGCATCTGACTCTTGGTTTTGGCTCAGGTCATGATTTCACGGTTCGTGGGTTTGAGCCCCACATCAGTCTTTGTGCTGATAGCACGGAGCCTGCTTGGGATTCTCTATCTCCCTCTCTCTCTTCCTCTCCTCTGCTTGTGTGTTCATTCAAAATAAATAAATAAACTTAAAAAAAAAAGTCAAGCCAGGACCTCCCCCAACCGATCCTCAGTTTTCTGTTAAATATTTTCTTCTTATCTCATATGCATGGCTAAATATTATGTCTCTCCAGATTCCTTTTAGGAAGGAGGAGGAGATGTATCATCATTTTTTTTGACTAAGCACACTAATGAGTCATGAATAATAAAGACAAATTAATTCTCAAAGCAGACTCCCCATTTTTATTGAGGGTTCACCCTAACTATAAAACTTTACATGGAGCTGTTAAGCATCTGTCTATCTTTCCTACTTGTAGTTCACCTCTTTTGTTTCCCTAGTCTGGAAGGTAAGGCAGCCAAGAACCAGTTAGGGAAAAAGCAGCCTGGAGGCCAATATCTGATTGGCTTACTAGCTGATATTAATATCTTAATATATGATGGGCTCAGCCCTTCCTCAATGCATGAAAAATAACTGAAGAATCATACAGAGAAGTGCTTTTAGGGAAAGATGACTTTTTTTTTAATCACTGGTTGCAAACTGAGGTTTGGATAATACAGGAGGTGGAGTTATAATAGCTGCTAGAAGTGGTATTCCATTTTTTTAGAAAAAAAAAATATTTTGAGAGATACAGAGACAGCACGAGTAGGGTAGGAGCAGAGAGATAGGGAGACAGGGGATCCAAAACGGGCTCTGTGCTGACAGCAGAGAGCCTGATGCAGGGCTCTGACTCACAAACTGTCAGAACATGACCTGAGTTGCAGTCGGATGCTTAACTGACTGGGCCACCCAGGTGCCCCTGGTATTCCATTTTTTACATGTCAATAGAGAGAAGCCAACTGCCTCTGGACTATTTTCACTTTTTCCTGCACCTGTGATAAGGAAGCCTCTGTTAACCTGAATTCTGGGGTGTAGGAAGAAGGAAAGCGTGGAAGGTTATGATTAGTGGAATTTTTCACGATCACTTGTAAATTCTGTTTCTCTCTCTCGTTTGGTTGAAACTATTTCTAAAACATTTGAATAAGAATAACTGCTATTAATTGGGGCTCAACTCAGTGCTTACCTTATAACTACCCTGGGAGATAGGTGGTAAATAGATTATCCTGATTATACAGAGGAGAAATCTGGAATTTGGAGAGCTTAAGTACATTTTCTAAGGTCATTCATTAAGAAAATAGAATAACAGTGGTCTGAAACAAAAAGCTTTTGCTCTTGTTCAGTCCATTTTACTCCTTGAGGATCATGTTAAATGTTAGGGTTCCCTTTTGGTGTCAAGAACTACCTAAGTAGTGGAATTACTGCTTCCTGTTTGACTGTCACTCCACAATCAAGTCCTTGATTTTATCCTTCATAAGGACTGTTCATAGAGGTTTGGTTGCTTTCTAAATGATGCAGGAGTCCAGGTTATTATTGCTGGGGTATTATAGTCTAATAGGAACAGGATACACTTACCCATTTTAATATTGAAAAAGAAATCACTGTGCTTTGTCACTTGACAAGAGCTAACCCCTGCGCATGTATGACAGTACTTCTGGAGTCTTGCAAGTTCCTCTTTACAAAGGTTCAATGAATACTTAAAGCAAAACACCATTTCAGGGATGCTTTAAACATTAAATTAAAATGATTTCATTAAGAAGTTAAGACCTGATTCAGGAAATACCATGAGTATACTCAGAATCTTCCTAATCCTTAGCCAATCTCTTACTTTTTTGTACAATGTATGATGTATCTCGATTCTAGATGCATTTTGATGGACATAGTAGAAATGTTCTCAAGAATTCACTAGTTAACTAGTGAATGCCAGTTTGGCCAATTGAATTATTGTTACCTGGTGCTTGTGAAGCTGTTATAAAAATCCTGTGATTCATCCTTTTCAAAGTAAAGCCAATACGGCCCTCCCCCCCCCCCCCCGCCATATTGAGTTGTTTGAATTTTTGCCTATTGAACAACATAAGATGTAGCAGATCAACACACACAAACCAGGGGGCGAGGGTCCTCACTTTATTGTAATGGGATTTTAACTTTATTTCAGACTCCAGCCAAGGGGGTTGTAGAGGGAAGAAGAGCTATTTTCCGGAAGAGGCTGGCCTTTCCTCAGCAATGGGAACAGTATACAGCTTGTCTGTTTTCTTCTTAATGAGAAATGGCGGGTGAAATAACTTTTGGTGTGCTGAATTTCTGATAAATACCATGGGGATTCTGACTGTAATTCAGTTAGGTCAGGCCCGTGAAGCATTTTATGGGAAAAAAATAGTGCAGAGTGCCTGAGAAGAATGTGTTGGATGAGGAGATGTTTAAGACATGGTTTAGAGGGAAAATCTCAAGGAGAATCTTGTAGTAACAAACTGTAGGCAGTTGCTCTTTCTTTGCTGGAGCCATGCAGTTTGGTGGCGATCTTTGGTAATTGTGGGCCAAGACCAAATCCGTAATCAACTGTCTATAATTGTAAGGGCATTCAGGTTTTCATTTTGGTTTTCATAGCCATATCATATATGTATGTATTGAGAAAATAAAAGATAAAAACTAAAATTAAATTTACGGTGTTTTACACTGAGAAAAATGCATAATTAATAAAGGGGTCCTGGATGCAGAACCATATAATAATACTCGTAACTTTCAAGCAATTTGTCGATATTAATTTCCACAATGGAAGAGGTAAGTGAATATTATTTTCATAGATAGGCATAACCTGGCAAAATGTCACAAAGGGATCTAGATGTATGTTTCAGAATTGTTTTTTGGTCCTTTGGGAACATCTGGTAAAGCATCAGCATTAGCTAATGTGTTTACCGAGGAAAAATCAACCAGTAAATTTCCTCGTCAAAGTGAACTGTTTAAGGGAAATAGAGGATCAGTATTCTACAAAGCAGTTCCTTAAGAACACAAGTATGTCTATTGAAATGTATTACTAGTTTATTCAAGCCACGTGTCTAGCACCGAGTCTACAAACTATAGTTTGTGAGGCAAATATGGCCACCACCTGTTTTTGTGAATAAAGTTTTATTGGACCAGTGACATCATTTTTAAAAAATGTATTATCTATGGCTATTTTCACGTAGCAGCATAGTCAGGTAGTTTCAGTAGACACAGTATGACCTGAAATCCTTAATATTTATAGTTACTCTCTAACTGTAGAAAAACTTTACTGATCACTGCTATATAGTATTTCAAAGAAGGATCCATGCTGAGACAGCATTCATTTGCTCATCCTTGTAATTATGAATGCATTATTTCTTAGATAAGAAATTATATTCCTTTACAATATAGTAGACCCTTGAAAAGCAAGTTTTGAACTGTGTGGGTCCACTTATATGTGGACTTCTTTCGATAAATACAGTGCAGTACTATATAAATGTATTTTTTTGCCTTATGATTTTCTTAATAATATTTTCTTTTCTCTAGCATACTTTATTGTAAGAATACAACATGATATATATATTAAATACAAAATATGTGTTAATTGGCTATTTCTGTTTGGTAAGGCTTCCAGTCTACTGTGGACTATTAGCAGTTAAGTTTTGGAGAGACAAAAGTTATATAGGAGACAACATGGATTGTCTCCACATTTTGGCTATTGTGAATAATGGTTCAGTGAACATTGGTATGCAAATATCTGTTCAGGTCCTGGCTTTAAATTCTTTTGGAGGGCCCCTGGGTGGCTCAGTCAGTTACCAAATTAAGAGATAGAATGATTAGATAAGAGGGGCACCTGGGTAGCTCAGTCAGTTGAGTGTTGGACTTTGGCTCAGGTTATCATCTCGCAGTTTCTGAGTTTGAGCCCCATGTCTGGCTCTGGCTGACAGCTCAGAGCTGGGAGCCTGCTCCCAATTCTGTGTCTCCCTCTCTCTCTGCCCCTCCCCGACTCATGTTCTGTCTCTCTCTGTCTCTTAAGGATAAATAAACGTTAAAAATTTTTAAAAATTCTTTTGTATATATACCTCAGAGTAGAATTGTTGGGTCATATTGATAGTTCTATGTGTAACCATTTGAGAATCTGATGAAATATGTTTCCCAGTGGCTGCACCGTTAAACCTTCCCTTCAGCAATACTATGAGGGTTGCAATTTGTATACATTCTGTCCGAAACTTGTTCCATTTTTTAAAATTATAGCCATCCTAGGAGGGTTAACATGGTGTCTTTTGGTTTTAATTTTCATTTTCCTGGTGAGTAATGATGTTGAGTATCTTTTCATGTGCTTATTGACCATTTGTATATTTTTGTTTGTGGAGAAATGTCTATTCAAATCCTTTGCCCATTTTTGAATCAGGTTTTTTTGTTGTTGAATTTTAGGAGTTATTTATATTCTGGACATTAATTCATTATTAAATATTCAATTTACAAATATTTTCTCACATTAAGTAGTTTGAATTTTCTTTCTATTAATAGTGTTCTTTTATGGACAGAGGTTTTAATTTTGATGAAGTCCAATTTATCTATTTTTTTCATTAGTTGCTTGTACTTTTCATGCTATATCCTTGAAGTTATTGACAAATCCAATTTCAGGAATATTTTTTTCAATGTTTTCTTTTTATTTTTTTAATGTTTTTATTTATTTTTGATGAAGAGAGAGGGAGAGCGAGCATGAGTGGGGGAGGGGCAGAGAGAGAGAGAGAGACAGACAGACAGACAGACAGACAGACAGACATAGAATACGAAGCAGGCTCCAGGCTTTGAGCTGTCAGCACAGAGCCCAATGCGGGGCTTGAACTTGTGACCTGTGAGATCATGACCTGAGACCAAGTTAGATGCTTAACTGACTGAGCCTTCCAGGTGCCCCTTTTCAATGTTTTCTTCCAGGAGTTTTATACTTTAAGTTCTTCAGCCCAGGTCTTTGATCCATTTTGAGTTTATTTTTCTTTATGGTATAAGCTCCTATTTCATTATTTTGCAATATCTTTTGAAAAGACTGTTCTCTCCCCATTGAATAGTCTAGCATCCCTTTTTACAAGCAATTAACCATATATGTGAGATTATTTCTGGCTTTCTTATTCTATTCTATTGGTCTTTTTGCCCTTATCATAATTTTTTACTTATTTAACAATGATAAGACTTCCTATCCATGAACAGGGGATGCTTTTCCATTTATTTAAGTCTTTAATTTCTTTCACTAATCTTTTGTAGTTTTCGGTATACAAGACTTCCAAATCTTTGGTTACATTTATTCCTGAGTGTTTATTTCTCTTAGATGTTATTGTAAATGGACATGTTCTCCTAATTTCTCTTTTGAATTGCTCATTGTTGGTGTACATTTGACTTGGACAACATGGGGTTTTGGGGGTACTGACCTCCATGTATAACTTTTAACCTCCCCCAAAACATTACTAATTGCCTACTGCTGACTGGAAACCTTGCCAGTAACATAAAACGTTAACACATGTTTTGTATGTCATACATGTGATATACCATATTCTTAAAGTAAATTAGAAGGAAGAAACTGTTATTAAGAAAATTATAAAGAATAGAAAATACATTTATGGTACTAGTATTTACTGAAAAAGTGCATGTGTAAGTGGACCCGCACTTTCAAACCCATGTTGTTCAAGGATCAATATAGCATAGAAACACAACTGATTTTTGCCTGTTGATATTGTGCCCTGTAACCATGCTGAATTCCTTTTATTAGCTCCAATAGCTTTCATGGATCCTTTTGGGTTTTCTATATATAAGATCATGTCATCTATACATGGAGATATTACCTCTTTCTTTTAAATTTGGATGCCTTTTATATCTTTTTCTTATGTCATGCTTTGGCTAAAAGTTCCAGTACATTGTTGAGAAACATTGGTAAAAGCCAACATCCTTGTTTTGCTGCCAATCTTAGGGAGGGAGAAAGCTTGCAGTTTTTCACCATTAAGTATGATGTTAGCTGTGAGTTTTTCATAAATACTCTATATTCTGGTGAGAATTTTTTCCTCTCTTCCTAGTTTTTAACATGAAATGGTATTGGATTTTGTTAAGTGCCTTTTCTGCATTGAAATGATCATGTGTTTGTTTTCCTTTATTCCATTACTGTGATATTTTACAATGTTTCATTTTTTTGCTTTATGTTGAACTGCTATTTTTAAAATTTTAATTTATTTATTTTGAGATAGAAAGCATGAATGGAGAAGGGGCAGAGAGAGAAAGAGAGAGAATCCCAAACAGGCTCTGAACATGATGAGGGGTTCAAACTCATGAACTTTGAGATCATGACCTGAGCCAAAATCAAGAGTCTGATGCTTAACCAACTGAGTCACCTGGGTGCCTCTATGTTGAACCAATCTTGCATTCCTGGGATGAATCTTGGTCATAGTGAATAATCCTATTGGATTCAATATACTTATCTATTATTGGGGATGTTTGAATCTATGTTTGTATGGTATATCAGTTTGTGATTCCTTTTTCTTGTGATGTTTTTATGTGTCTTTGGTATCACAATCATGCTGACTTCATAGAATGCATTTTGAAGTATTCCCTTCAGTTTTTGAAAGAGTTGAGAAGTTTTGGGAAAGATTGGTGTTAATTCTTATTTAAATGTTTGGTAGAATTCACCTATGAATCCATCAAGTCTACTACTTTTCTTTCTTGGAAGCTTTTTGATTATTGACTCAATCTCTTTATTATAGGTTTGTTGAGATTTCATATTTCTTCTTGAGTCAGTTTAGGTCATTTGTATGTTTGAAGGAATTTGTCCCTGTTTTCTAGGTTATGTAATTTGTTGGTGTACATTGTTCATAGTATTCTCTTATAATCCCTTTTATCTTTGTAAAATAAGTAGTAATGTCTCTCTTTTCATTTTGGTTTTAGTTATTCGTGTTTCTGCTTTCTCTTTCTAAGTCTAGCTAAAAGTTTGTCAATTTTGTTTGCCTTTTCAAAGAAAAGATTCCATCAGTTTTTTTCTATTGGTTTTCTGTTCTCCATTTTGTTTATTTCTGTTCTAATCTTTATTATTATTTTTTTCTATATTTGGGTTTAGTGTGTTTTTATTTTTTCTAGTTCCTTAAGGTGTTAAACTTAGGGTATTGATTAGGGGTTTACTCCATTTTTTTTAAGTTTATTTATTTTGAGAGAGAGAGACAGAGAGAGAGAGAGAAAATGAATGAGTAGGGGAGGGGCAGAGAAAGAGGGAGACAGAATCCCAAGCAGCTCCGCACTGCCAGCGTAGAGCCTGATGTGGGGGGGTTGATCCCAGGAACTGTGAGATCATGACCTGAAATCAAGAGTCAGATGCTTAACCCACTGAGCCGCCAGGTGCCTCGGGATTTACTTCTTTTTTAACGTAAGCATTTACAGCTGTAAATTTTCCTCTTAGTAGTGCTTTCTCTGCATCCTATGTGTTGGTGTGTTGTGTTCTTTGATCTATGATAAACTGCCTTCCTTTGTTGGTTTCACATTCAGCTGTTACCCTCCACTAATGTCAGCTGCCTGCAGTATTGTTTTTGATAAATACGCATGTGGATAGATTACAGCATGTATTGCTGCATCTGATCCAGTTAAATGGGGACCCATTTGTGGAGATAATGTTGGAGGCATTTTTGAAGCATGTTCTGACCCCAGTAGGGCTCTTCTTAGTTCTCTGCCTTGTTCATTCCATTAAACTATCTGGTGTATAGTTCAGGTTGTTGCTCTTGTGGAGCTACTGACCTCCTCTTAATTTCCTAGGGCAATAATATTCCATGTCTTTGATAACACCCTTAGGCTTGAAATTCCCTGTGGTTTATTCCAAATAGAGCTCTCCCCTGGGAAGAGTTATGTAGTCCTCTCTTAAACAACACCCGCATCACAAGTTCTGTGCCAATGTTCTGGAGCTGCGGGTGGGACAGTTTCCTATTTCTCCTTAAGTGATACTCCAGATTTATGAGTTCAGCAGCTGGCAAGAGTGGTAGCTTCTGGTTATCCCAGCTTGCCTCACCTGGCATGGCCCTATGAGCAAGCTGGGTTTGAAGGTAATTGAAGCCCAAGTGTCCATCTCCTGCTATGTCTGGGGTAGGGCTACTATTCTATGGGTGTGGGCTGAATGGAGGAATGGGGTCCCAGACTTCTCAGCTGCCCTTACCTAGAATAATCCTTCTGTAACATGGAGTTGTGGATGAATGGAATTCTAACGGTTAAACTGTAACTCTAGATTGTAAACTCAGGGAGAGAGAGCTCTGTGTTCTTTGCTGCCCTTACTAGGAATGGAGTTTCCATTGTGTGGAGTGTGGGGGACAGATGGGAGAGAGTAGGTCATGGCTCAAATGCCACAGGCCCTTGCTGTTTTAGTAGATTTTCTTGAGTACATGTTTGTCTTTTTACTGAATGGCCTTAGGACAATTTCTAAAGGCATCAAATGGCTATCCTTTATAATTTTTACCAGTTACGGTTATTTCTCTGGGGAGAAGGTCAGTGTAGCTCCTTCTGGTCCTGTTCCTATCACTTACTCTTTTAACTATATACTCCACTGCTTTCTGGGGGAGGCAATAGGAATTTTCTTTTTTCCCTTAATAAGAATTAGCAGATGAGATAACTTTTGGCATGTTTAAGATTTCTGGAAAAAAAACATGGTTATTCTGATTGTAATAGAAATATTAAAAGGAATATTCATTTTCAAATTACTTTTTGTTCTGTAGACATTTGTCTAGTCTCAGTCTCAAGCTATTTTAACACACAAACCCCTTCATCTGTTTTAACTGAATTGGTGCATGTTCATTGTATTGGGATTGGGATTTGCTGCAAGATGCAGAAAACCCAAAATAATATTGGCTTCAACATGACAAAATTTTTATTTTTTCTTATGTAAATTACATGATTTGATAAGCATTCTGGCAACCCTGTGATCAACCAGGAAATCGTCTCTTTCTGTATTTTGCATCTGAATTCTTAACACTTCTACATCATAGTCCAAAAGAGTTGTTCCAGTTGTAGACATCATTCGTGGACACGTTGTAGCCAGCTGGAAAGAGGAAATCATTGGAGCACATTTCTATTTTCATCCTGTTGGACAGAACTTAGTCAAGAGGCCAAGCCTCACAGCACGGCCGTATGGAAAATAATCTTTTTTTCATGATGACCATGTTACTGTCTACAAAGTAAAGGTTACATTTCTAAGAAAGAGGTAGAGAAAGAATAGTGAGGAAGAACTAGTCTCTGCCATGGTCAATAATATAGTGTTTGAACTAGTGTCATTTTTTTTTTCTGAATAGACTCTCATGAGTCAATTAAGGCAAAACAATCCATTTCCTCCACTTTTAGAACATAAATTTGGGACTGAGATTCTGAAACCATTTCATGGAAAGTATAAAACAGTTAATTACTTCATTTCTTCAAAGAGTGAGGCATGCATAAATATCCTGGGGAGAGCAGCTAGATTAACCAGCAGTCAACACGTATTTCTTTTGCACCAAATAATTGCCTAGCTGCGTTGCAAGTGCACGTGTGTGTTAGAGGAGCAAGATGAGTATGCACGAGGCAAGTAAAAAAACAATAAAAGATTGTATTTCTTTGACCTTTGCAAAACGCTGTCATCACTTTATTAACCATATAGGTGTATCCTATATTTTGTGTCAGAACTCTTTGAATTTGGGGGCCACACATGATCACATGATTCATCAATTTGACCTCTTCTGTACTCAGCGTAGTGTCTGATGCGTAGAAGGTGCTCAATATGTGTTCCAAGTGGATGTTAAAAAAAATGAGCTATACTTCAGCATCTGAAGTCATAGCTCCAGAATCTTCTCTAAACCTTCTCTACTTCATTCCTTATATCCAGTTCAACCAGCAAGCTTGGTGGTTGTAGCTCTAAAATATATCTGGAATCCAGGTTTCTTTCTTCACCTCTGTTCTTGCCACCCGGGCCAAGCCACCATTCTCCCTAACATTGGACTTCTGCAATAGCCTTCCAGTTGATTTTCTCACTTTTATTCTTTTTTTTTTAAACTTTTTTTAACGTTTATTTATTTTTGAGACAGAGAGAGACAGAGCATGAACAGGGGAGGGTCAGAGAGAGGGAGACACAGAATCTGAAACAGGCTCCAGGCTCTGAGCTGTCAGCACAGAGCCCAACGTGGGGCTCAAACTCACGGACCGCGAGATCATGACCTGAGCCGAAGTCGGCCGCTTCACCGACTGAGCCACCCAGGAACCCCACTTTTATTCTTTTTTATAATTGATCTTTCTTCACAGTAGCTGGGGTTCTATTTTCTGCATATAAATCTGATAATGTCACTGCCCTGCTTGAAAAACTCTAATAATTTCCAAATATACATAGAATGAAACAGAAACTCCTTACCATAATTTGGCCCTGGACACCTCTCCACTTTCATCTTTTACTACTTTTCTCTCATATCCAGCTACAGTGACCTTCGTTCAGTTTCAAGGACATGCCCAGTTCATTTGCACAGTAAGACCTTTGCACTCGTGCTTCCCTCGACCTAGAATGCTCTTAACTGTACATGTGTGTATGTCAGGCCATCTCTTATGTCACTTTCTTATTGAACCCATTTGTGACCATGCAATCTAAATTAGCCACACCTCCAAATCAATTCAGTTCCTTGAAACCAGGAACTTTGTCTATCTGTTCAGTAGTGCATCCCTGATCCCTAAAAAGTGCTTGGTATACAGTAGGTCTTCTATGAATATTAACCAAATGAATGTTTAATGAAGTAAAATGCACTGGGCATTTCTTATAGTATTGCCTATGCTGTCATGGCTTGGTTCCCTTGGATGCAGACTCTGATATGGCATTTAGACTATAGTTTGCTTATTTAGGAGTACCCTTTGCATCAACACCCATGGAAGGGAAAGGAAGGAAGTAGGAATGGACAGAGGGAGAATTTGAGCTATAGTTCAGCAGTAGCCTCAGTTAACTGCACAGGGAAATCTGGAGCTAAAAAGGGTCCTTCAGAATTTTCCTGAGTTGGGCCAGAATGGCCAGGTTACCATTACCCCTTAATCCATCAGTTTTTGCATGTAGGATGCCCTAAGAAGGATCCTGACTGTGGACAAGATGGCTCTCCACAGTTGAGGTAATCTCTGAAGGGGCTAATAGCTGTATGCAAAGCTGCTTTGTCAAGGAGAACGATTGCTATTTCATTGGAGTGCATCACAGTGTCTAACCCTTGTTGTCTTATTTCCAATTCTTCAAATGTGTTTTGGTTGCATTTTTTTCAGGAATCTATAGCCCTCTCTTCCTGGAGGGAACTTAGAAAGGGAAGGTTATTGGTAAAAATACAGCTTCCACAACTGCAGATGATCCCAGGGCTGCAACTGGTACTCCTCATTTCCCTCCTCCACTGTCAATTCCAGTTTTCCTTCAACCTCAGCATCTAGGGTTCTTGGTTGCTTACCTGGGGACCCATTTCCTCTCCCCTCAGAGGGGACTTTCCTGATACCCAAATGTGTTCACCATTGTGTATTCTTTCCAAACACTCTACTACTTTTAAAATTGTGATGAAGTGTCTCAGTGGTTAGCTGAGGTCATGTGTGCCCTTTAGCAGGCAGAGTGAAATCACCTGAAAGTGTTTTCTTCGCACGACGGCAGCAGGTGCAGCCTTGGAATTGAAAATCTAAATGTGTCATCGAAACAAATTAATGGTTGATGAATTTTTTATAGAAATGTTTTCAGGTGCTGAAAGAGAACTGCCCATGGCCCCTTTCCCAGCATAATAAGGCAGGAAGAAAATAGCCAAACTCTAAACGAGCACTCTCAAAATCTGCAAAGCTTAATTTGAGACTTTATTTAAACTCTGACCTTAAGGAAGGCAGAATACTTCAAAAAGGCTATCACTCACATGTTTCTAAATTCTTACAATTTTGCTACTCCTGGCCTCTAGTGACTTTTTGCTATTTGAAAATTATGACTTGTTTCGTTATGGAAAATTTCCCCATCTCTATTTGTGAATTATCCTGTTGCATTTCCTTTTTGGTTTATAGAGAGCTAGAACAAACTCTTTTCTTGTTTTCTGGGTGTCAGCATCATATAAGAGTAGGAACAACCAGGGTTACTTAATCAGGAACTTTTTGCTGCTAGTAGCCGAAAGGAAAAGTGGGCCCATGGATAGACTGAGGCCCAACTTAAGGCAGATTGTACCACATCCTCAATCACACGTTCTTGTTTTGTATGAATACCATACATTTTATAAAGTTTCCAATGAGGACTTGCTTGCACTGTGTTCCCTTCCCATCCTACCCCACTCCAGTCACTGGACACCAGCGGTCTGGATTTCAAAGTTCCTGGTCCATGTCTTTCCTTCCTCCTTTTTTATACTTACTCATATCCTCTTAGTGAATAAGAGTAATAATGACTTCAACTATTGAGTGCTTATTGTGTTTAGTTACTTTGCAGTGTCTTACATGTATTCATTCATTTAATCCTTACTGCAATTTGATGAGGTAGGTAGCAGTGATCTCCTCACTTTACAGATGAGTGAACTATGACATAGAGAGTTTATACAACTTACCTAAGACTATTGACTCATTCACCAAATATGTCCTGTGCACTTTCTAACTTCCAGGAGCAATTCTAGGTACTGGGGATATGATATCGAACAAAGCAGATGATAGTTCATGTCCTAATTTAGCTTAAGGTATACATCTGGAGTTAGACAATAAACTGAAAAATCAAATTTACTGTATGTTGGAGGAAAATAGTTGAGGGAAGGTATATCAAAGACTTGGATGGAGGGTGTGGTTACAGTATTAAATTGGAGTAGGCTAGGCCTTATTGATAATTATACTTGAGCCAAACCTGCAGTAGTCAAGGGAAGGAACTATATAGATAAGTACAGTAAGAATTTTCCAGGTAGAGTGAACAAAAAGCACAAAGAAGCTCAGGTGGAATTTTGCTTAGTTTATTCAAGAAAGAGCAAGGGGGTCACTATAGTTAGCATGGAGAGAGTTAAATGGGGAGTAGTGGGAGATAAAGTCAGAGAGATAGCAGTGATGTAAGAGGGACCTTAGTAGGCTATTGTAAAGATTTTAGCTTTTGCCTGCATGAGAAAATCATAGGAGGGTTTTGAGCTGATGAGGGATATGATCTGATATACATTTTATGTTTTTTTAAGGTTTATTTATTTATTTTGAGAGAGGGAGAGAGAGAGCACACACAAGCAGGGGAGGAACAGAGAGGGAAAGGGAGAGAGAGAATCCTAAGCAGGCTCCATGCTGTCAGTGCAAAGCCCTATGTGGGACTCTGTCTCACAAACCATGAGATCATGACCTGGCCGAGATCATGACCTGAGCTGAGATCAAGAGTTGGACGCTTAACCGACTGAGCCACCCAGGTACCCCAATCTGTCCATTTTAATAGCAACCCAGGCTGCTGTGTTGAGAACTGACTATGAGAGGTCAATGACAAAAGCTGGTAGGTCAGTTTGAGGCTAGCATAAATATTCTTGTAAGATATGATGGTGGCTTAGACCAGGGTGGTGATGGTATAGGTCTTGAGAAGTGGTTGTATTTTGGAGAGATTATTAAAATGGACTAGTGGGATTTGCTACTTAAAGGGATTGGGATATGAAAGAAAATAGGAGTCAAACATGACATCAAAGTTTGTGGCCTCAGCAGCTGGAAATTTCCAACACCTGAAATGGAAGTGATGGTGGGATGAACAGGTTTGAGAAGGAAGAGCCACAGTTTGGTTTTGGATGTGTTAGGTTTTAGAGGCCTATCAGGCAGTGAAGTGGGAGGTATTATGGAAGTGGTTGCATATATACATATGGAGTTCAGGGGAGGTGCACTGGGTAGAATTATAAATTTATTAGGTATAAGTGATTCAATGGGAGGAGACTGCAGGAGGTCAGCAAGGATGAGTATATATAGAAAGAGAGGAGAAGAAAGTTCAGAACTGAGTCCTGGGGCATTTAAGCATATAGACATTGGGAAGAGGAAGGAGAGCCAAACAAGAAAGTAAGAAGGAGAAATCAGTGAGGAATGAGGAAAACCACAAGAGTGGGTTGCTCTGAAATCCAGGTAAAGAATATATTTCAAGTTGGAGAGATATAATGGTAAATACTACTGATATTCAATAAGGTGGGGACTGACAATTTCCCATTGGTTTAGCAACATATGGATCATACTTGACCTTGACAAGGGCAGTGTTGTGAATTGATGAGGGTAGAAGCTTGCCTGGAACAGATTGAATGGAATCCATACAGCTAGGAAGTAACATCGATTCACAGGTATTAACTCAGGCAGCCATATTCCAGAGCTCATGCTCTTAATCATTACCAGATGTATTTTTTTCAACAGATTATATTGTGCTTTTTCCTCATAAAGATTTCACTATGTCCATTGCCCTCAAAAAGGATGAGAGTCATTGTCTTAATGTTTTACTAATGATGGAAATTTCAGGCACCATTAAAAGCCAGTGTGGCCCACAGCTAACATAATACTCAGTGGTGAAAACCAAATGCTTTTTCTGTAAGATCAGGAACAAGGATGCCCACTCACTTTTATTCAACATATTTTGGAAGTCCTCTCCACAGTAATTAGGCATGAAAAAGAAATAAAAGGCATCTAAATAAAAAATAATGACAGATGACATAATACTATATATAGAAAACTCTATAAAGATTCCACCAAAAACTAATAGAACAAATGAATACAGTAAAGTCTCAGGATACAAAATTAGCATACAGAAATCAATTGCATTTCTATATACTAATAATAAGCTGTCAGAAAGAAATTAAGAAAATAGTACCATTTATAATTGTATCAAAAGGAATAAAATACCCAGGAATAAATTAAATGAAAGAGGTGAAGGATTTTTACTCTGAAAATTATAAAGGATTGATTAAAAATATTGGAGACAACAGAAATGAATGGAAAGATATGTTGTGTTCGTGGATTGGAAGAATTAATATTTATTGTAAAAATGTCCATTCATACTATGCAGAGCAATCTATAGTTTAAATGCAATTCCCATCAAAATACCAATGGCATTTTTCATAGAACTACAATGAAGTTGTACGAAGTTATGATTTGTGTAGACACACAACAGACCCTGAATAGCCAAAGCTATCTTGAGAAGGAAGAACAAAGTTTGGAGGTATCATTTTCCTTGATTTAAAATTATACTACAAAGCTGTATTAAGAAAGTATGGTGATGGCTAGAAAACAGATACATAAATGAATGGAGTAGAATAAGATACCTAGAAGTAAATCCACACACACATATATGGTCAATTAATCTGTGACAAAGAGGCAAGAATATACAATGAGGAAAAGAGACTTTTCAGTAAATAGTGTTGGGAAAAGTATACTGCTACATGCAAAAGAATGAAAATAGAATATCTTATATACAAAAATAAATTGAAAATTTAGATTAAAGTCTTGAGGGGCACCTGGGTGGCTCAGTTGGTTGGGCGTTGGACTTTAGCTTGGGTCATGATCTCACAGTTTGTGGGTTTGAGCCCCATGTCAGGCTCTGTGCTGACAGCTCAGAACCTGAAGCCTGCCTCGGATTTTGTGTCTCCCAATCTTTCTGCCCCTCCTCTGCTTGCACTCTCTCTCTCTCTGTCTTTCTCTGTCTCTGTCTCTGTCTCTCTCAAAAATAAATAAACATTAACAAAACTGAAAATTGATTGAAGTCTTGAGTGTAAGATCAATACCATAAATTCTATGTGGATTATAGTCTTGAATGTATGACCTGAGACCATAAAACACCTAGAAGAGAACATAAGCAGTAAGCTTATTATATTGGTCTTAGCAATAATTTCTTAGACCATTTTCCATAGGCAAGGACAACAAAAGCTAATATAAGCAAATGGGATTACATCAAACTAAAAAGATTTTGCACAGTGAAGGAAATAAAGAAAATGCAAAGGCAGCCTAGTCAATGGGAGAAGTGATTTGCAAATGATATATCTGATAAAAGGTTAGTATCCAAAATATATAAAAACATATACAACTTAATATCGAAAGAACCAACAACTCAATTAGAAAGTGGGTAAAGGCCTTAAATGGATATTTTTTAAAGAAGACCAGATGGACAGCAGATAGATGGAATGATGTTCAACATCACCAGTCATCAGGATAATGCAAATCAAAATCACAGTGAGATCTCACCTTACACCTGTCAGAATGGCTAGTATCAAAAAGACAAGAAATAACAAGTGTTGGTGAAGATGTGAGGAGTAAAGGTAAGCTTTACACACTGCTAGTAGGAATGTAAATTTGTGCAGCTACCGTGGGCAACTGTATGGAAGTTCCTAAAAAAATTCAAAAGAGAATGTGTGATCCATTGAATTCAGTTTTGGGTATTTATCTCAAGAAAATGCAAATACTAATTCAAAGTGATATATGTACCCCTATGTTTGTCGAAGGATAATTTATAATAGCCAATAGATGAAAGTAATGTTAGCATCATTCGATAGGTGCATGAATGAAGAAGATATGTTGTGTGTGTATGTGTGTGTGAGGTGGTATATATGTATACACCATGGAATATTACTCAGCTACAAAAAAGAATGAAATCTGGCCATTTGTGACAATATAGATAAACCTTGGCTGTATTATGCTAAGTGAAGTAAGTCAGAGAAGGACAAGTATGGTATGATTTCACTTAATATGTGGAATCTGAAAATCAAAACAAATGAACAAAACAGAAACAGACTCATAGATACATGAAACATAATAATAAATATACAGTTGAGTCTTGCCAAATGTCACACTATCTGTTATGGTGAGTGCTTTCTTTCATATGATTTTATTCTATACATTATGTCTTCCAAAGTAATTTATAAATAGCTCTTGGCTAAGTGCCCAGACTTTTATTTCTTCATGTACTTAAGTGCTTAATAAATCCACTTTGCCAGCTAGAGGACAACACACCTTTGAACAGAGGTTGTACTCTCCAAAATACAGTTTGGGTGTATGTTATGTCTTGGTAATAGGCTTTTCCATAATGTGATACTCAGTTTTTTTTTGTTTCGAATTTGAAGCATAACAAAAATTTTGTGATGTTTATATAAAGAACATATAGAAGTAGAATTTATGTTTCACAATTATATAGCTGATTTATGTAACATATTTTTAAATGTTTATTTTGAGAGAGAGAGAGAGAGAGGGAGAGAGAGTGTGAGCAGGGGAGGGGCAGAGAGTGAGGGAGAGAGGATCCCAAGCAGGCTCCATGCCATCGGCACAGACCTGGATGCGGGGCTTGATCCCACAAATTGTGAGATCATGATCTGAGCCGAGATTGAGTTGGATGCTTAACCAGTCTTTTGAATGGTTACAAAATTGTGGGTTTTTTTCTTTTTTTAAAATTGTTTATTTTGAGAATAAGAGAGTGTGAGCAGGGGAGGGGCAGAGAGAGATGGAGAGAGAATCCCAAGCAGTCTCTGTGCTGTCAGTGCAGAGCCCACTGTGGGGCTTGATCTCACAAACTGTGAGATCATGACCTGAGCTGAAATCAAGAGTCATATGCTTAACCAACTGAGCTTCCCAGGTACCCCCAAACTGTGTTTCTTTAGGTTGTTGGAATGTTACACTGCAATGGTCACAAGTTGAGTAGAGGTGGATATGTGCTTCTGAGGTTCTGACTCTTTGGTATGGTCTCTGAACATTATCTCAAGTAGTGCATGTTTTTCAATGTATCCAAATGCCATAGCCTGTCCTTGATTCCCAGTTTATGTCAATGCATGAAGGTTATTCATATACGTGTGCTCCAGCAGGTAATGGAGTGTCATTCTCAGCAGATATATCTGCTGGGCCAATTAGAAATTCCTGGGCCAACTGGGCCCTAAAGGCATCCAATCTTGCATAATATAAAATTGTAATCAGCTGGATGGATCAATCCCACGTTCCAGAGCCATAAATCTAGTTAGAAATGCCTTCTCGGTAGCAGATGGCCACTTCAGGAAAGGCAATGGAAAAACTCCTTCTGAGTTGTCCAGAGAGCAGTCCACAATCCTTCTGAAGAAGATGTTGGTTATGTGATCCATAGAATCCCCCAGGAGATAATAATGACAGAAAAATTGATGTCTTTAAACTGGCACCTGTAAAATTATTGCTAATCAGTAGTGACTTTATGCATAACAGAAGAAACCATGAAAGAAAACTTCCTGCTCCCCAAACGTCTCCACTGTGGTTCATTTGATGCCTACATTGTTGTCAATTGTGAGTCATGACTTGGGTGGTTGGGTTATGGCTGCTTTTGAGAATTTCGCTTATTGTGTATATAGTCCTGGGAAGGGCAACACTTAGCAACATTATTCGTCATGGCTGCCTTTGCATGGAGGTTTTTGTTGCTGTTGTGTTTTATTTTTTTTTAATGTCTGTTTATTTTAAGAGTGTGCAAGTAGGGTAGGGACAGGGAGAGAAACCCAAGCAGGCTCTGCACTGTCAGCGTAGGGCACGAACTCAGATACTGTGAGATCATGACCTGAGTCGAAATCAAGACTCCAAGGCTCAACTGACTGAGCCACCCACGTGTCCCGCTGTTTTTGCTTTTATTTATTTATTTTTTTTATTTTTTAAAAAATTTTTTTCAACGTTTTTATTTATTTTTGGGACAGAGACAGAGCATGAACGGGGGAGGGGCAGAGAGAGAGGGAGACACAGAATGGGAAACAGGCTCCAGGCTCTGAGCCATCAGCCCAGAGCCTGACGCGGGGCTCGAACTCACGGACCGCGAGATCGTGACCTGGCTGAAGTCGGACGCTTAACCGACTGCGCCACCCAGGCGCCCCTGTTTTTGCTTTTAATTAGATGTGTATTTTGGCAAACAGGTATAGGATATTTGAGGAAATGTGACACCGAATAGGGACTTTTTCTGGAATAAGAATAGGTCTTAGTGTTCATATTTCTTAGCCCTGACAGGACCTTCATGGAATAGTAGAAATAGCACTAGACTGTGAGTTGGAAAGCTGTGTTTTGAAGTTCAGTTTCTGCCACTAATGAGCATTATGACCTTCAGAAAATTCCTTTGTTCCTCTATGGTCATGTTTTCCTTTTTGAAAAATGAATGAATTTAAACTAGGGATTCTCAAATTTGAAGGCGTATAAGAACCATGCAAAGGAGTATGTTAAAAGTTCATATTTTTGGTCATCCTTCATTTCTTTGAGTCTGTAAGTTTGTTTGTTTGTTTATTTATTTTTGAGTCTGTAAGTTCAGATGAGGCCAAGGAATCTTGGTATTAAGAAGTAACTCAAAGGGTCTATATAGCTTAAAGATCATTATAATTTTTCAGTGTTTATAGAGAGAGAAAGAGGGAGATGGAGAGAGAGAGAGAGAGAGAGAGAGAGAGAGAGAGAGAGCCAGCACTCACGTGTATGAGCAGGGAAGGCTCAGATAGAGAGGGAGAGAGAGAATCCCAAGCAAGCTCTGTGCTGTCAGCATGGAGGAGCCAGACTTGGGGTCAGTATCATGAACTGTGAGATCATGACCTGAACTGAAATCAAGAGTTGGATGCTTAACCAACTGAGCCACTCAGGTGGCCCTAAAAGTCATTATTTTAGAAACTAGATTAGGTGATTTATGAGGGCTTTTCCAGCTCTGAAAATTCTTTGTGGTGACTTTGCTTCTGTTTGGTAACCATTTTTATGCCTTCATTTTCCCTTCTCTCTTCCACTTTCTTTGTTCGTATTCTTTCCCTGTCCTCCCCCCTTTCCCTCTTGCCCCACCCTCTCATCCACAAGGTATTATTTGGCTCCAGCTGGGATGAAATTATTCAGTGAACACCGACTCTGAAAGTACTTATTACATAGGATCTCTTTTGGCATGTGGTGAGAGACAGGGACAGCTAAGCCACATTCCCTGTTCCTGGGTGGAGAAATACTGTATTTATCTCCTAGTCGTGAATGACATGTGGGATGCATGTTTTGAGAGAGCTATAAACTGTGTGCAGTGGGGTGGGTCACCGAGGAGCAGAGGACAGAGGTTGATGGGTGTTCATGAAATGCTCCTGGTTTTACATCTTCTCACTTGTGATCTATTGAGCACCACTAGTACTTGGAAGGGCTGATGGAACACAGGTAGTGAGGAATGCTATTCATATCTATGGTGGCCATTCAAACCCATTGTAGACCCATTTGTTCTCAAGCTGGCTATACATTAGAATCCCCTCTGTGTGCTATAATGATAACACCACCTTGAGATGCTGTAGAGTAATTAAATTCAAGTCTCTGAGAATGGGATGTTGGCATCGGCTTCTTTTAAAACATACCAAGTGATTGTAATGTGCAACCAAAGTTGAGAACCCGTGCTGTAGGAAGTTACTTGTGGAAGTGAGATAAATAAGACTTAAATAACTTGTCTTCTAGCACATTACTAAGCTGCTGACCAGTACTGTTCTGGTAAAGTAGGCCTAAGAGTTTGTTTTTGGTGTTCTCTCTCTCCCTCTCTTCTGAACTGTGGGTTATAACTTCACTTACAAAGCATGGGCCTATAATGCCAACTTCCATCTATACACCTAGACTCTCTTGCCTGGGTGTCCTTTTACCTATGCTCAGTTCTGTTTCTGCCAGTGGTATACAATACTCAATTTTAGGGTTTGCATAATAATTTATTTGAGTTGGAGGCTGTGAGGTCACTTACTGATGTTGTCTCAAGTTTAGCTTTTGCATGTCCTATGAATTCCAGCAACAAAAACTAAATTTGTTGAGTTAATATGGCTGTGGCCAGTGAGCGTGATTGTGGGAGTTTCTGTTTGCAGGAACCCCAGGCGTGGGGTCACAGCACTCTCAACCAGTGCCAAGCCAGTGGTAAAGCCTGATGTAGACCCTCTGGACTAGAACCCCTGCAATCTGGAGCTCTTAGCTCTAGCCAGGAAAAAGCAAGGTTGGGGGGGCAGGGTGGACAATGTGGCCCTCTGTGAATTCTGGCACCGGTTGTGAATTATTAAGTCTCAGCATAATGTGGGAACACTTGTTGAACATCACAATGGCCAGGTTGGGGTTTCAGTATCCACTTGGAATGGGCTATTAAAAAAAAGTACCTTGACAGCACCAAAAATGTGGTGGCTTATGAGAGTAAAGGAATCAACTTCATGGTCTCCCACCCCACTGCTTGGGAGGCAGCTGCAGACTGGATGAGAGGACTACCGAGTGCCATGACAGAAGGTGGTGTGGTGTTGAAGGAGCCTCAGAGAGTCTATGAATGAAACAGAAGTGTTGTTTCAAGTGTGTAAATATAAAGCTATGAGCTGTTACATCCTTCTGAAGCAAGCATCTGGAAGAACAGCCAGCTTGGAGTTTTATCCAATCATGTAGCTGTGGAATGTTATTACTATTTAAGGTTATCCTCCCCTCCCCTGGAGTGTTGTGTGTGTATGTGTGTGTTTTTCATCAAGGGCTAAATTCCTCCCCTCTCTTGAACCTGAGAGAAGTATCTGAGAAAAGCTGTTGCCAGTTGTAATTAACTTTTGAAGGTCAAATTAAATGTTGTTTCTAAGTTAAAGAAGAAACACATATAATGAACAAAAACAAAACAAAACAAAAACCCTCAAATATGTGAAGTGAGAATTTTCTCTGATTTAGCTTGAGTCTCAACTCATTTTCTTCTAACACTCCTTTCTAGTTACCCACAGAGGAGAACATTGTGGTCTATATTGATTGGTATCCTTTTATATGTTGTTAGTGAGCATGCCCTTTTATTCCTTGTCTTTGGAAACAACAGAATCTCTGGCATGCTCAGTTTCTTTGCTGGCTCCCAGCAGTGAAGTGGTCAGAAGATTTCTCCTTCCTTTCTGGTAAAGATTGTGTAAACAATTTGCATTACACAATTAGCTTTTGAGTCCATTCTTTCATTTGATCCTTACAGCAAATCTGTGCAGTAGTCCTGGCCTGAGGTGTTAGCATTTTTTTAAAGACCAGAGATTGAGGTGCAGAAGGAAAGTCACTTGCCCCACATTTTTGTAGTCGGAACTCAGAATCTATTTTTTGCATAGCACATATCATTCACATTGTTTGCTTATTTGGTTGATCATCCTCTGTGTTCACTGCCACTAGAATGCAAACTAAATATTAATAGGGGTCTTACCTGTCCTGTTCATGTCTATATCCCCAGAGATGAGATCAGTGCACAGCATATACTGAATGCTTTGTTGAATCTTGAAGACTTGGTCTTCTGGTCACAAGTCCTGTGGTCTTTTTCATTCTCTATGGCCGCTCTTCTTTTGCCAAAGTTCAAAGAGATAGATGGAAAAATGCACAAATGATCATGCAGCTAGTAACTAGTGGAGCCAGCACCAGAACCCGGGTTGCTTACTTCTCAGTAGATTTGTGTTACTTTAGTTTATTTTTGGACACTGACAGACCCAATGCTATGCTGTGTTTTTTAAAAGATCCTTGAGTGTGGATCTGCATACTCTAAGGCCACTGGCAGAGTCTATCTTCTGCAGAGTTCTGGAGTGGGAAAAGTTTGTCTTCTTCACCTACACATCTACCTCCCTTTCTGCCTGAAGCTCAGCTACTCTGTATTCTCTGGGTACTTAGTGCCCCCCACCCTGGGTCTCACCCTAGCCTGCACCGCAGTGTTCAAGATCTTTCTAGATCCCTTCTCTCAAATTTTTCTCTGTCCTTTGACCCACTGTTAGTGCAAATGTCAGTTGCTAGCTAGATGGAGTCAACTTACCTCTTTGAGTCTCAATTTTCTTACCAAATAACAAGGGTAATAATATTTCCTTCTAATGCCATTTGTGTGATATGAACATATATATATAAAGCATCAATGTGTATGTTATAAAGCATTTTACAAATTATGTTTTGTTATTAGTTTTTTCTAGGCATTTGCCTAATATAGTGAACAACAAGTTCCTTTAGGACCCTAAGGTTTTGTTGTAATGGTTGAGTTACCTTTTCTGGGTTACCTAGTTAAATTTTAACAAGGATATTCAATAACTTTCACCTAAAAGAGTGATGCCTCTGATGGGAATTTTAAGAATCTTGGCAAATCTGTGATGGACAGGTTTTTATGCGGGGATGGGAGAAAGCAAGGTTTTTAGGTCATTGCTATTCACTCTTTCTTTGCAACACGACTCACCTTGACTCTTTGTTCCTCCTCTGTAACTTCTACCTCTGCTGAGTCAAGAATTTTGGTCAGAATTGTCAGTACACTGTGGTGGATGGTTTGGTTTGAAATGATTTGAAGTGATCCTACTTATTTGAAGCCCATGTGGTTTACTTCCAGACAGATGCTCACTATGACTCTCCCATGCTGGAGCACATTAGGCCACAGATCTCTACTGTGCAGGTGTCGCTGATTTTGGACAAACTGTTCCTTTGCTTGTTGTTGTTCTGTGATTGGTGGACCAAGGCCAGTGAGATGAAAGGTGAGGGTTAAATAGTGCACAGAAGCCCACATTTGAAAAAGCTGGGGCCAAGCCAGAGGGTGTCTGATTCATATGGAAACTTGCCCCAAGGGGCCCTTATGTCAAAATCTGTCAACCAGCAGCTTTTGCAGAGTTGTGAGACCCTGAGGTTGGTGTCTTTCTAGGCATTTTCTTGTCAGAGCCGTCATTCCAGAAAATTATAGAGTGTGGATTGAAACTAAGATTATAGGTTTAAACAGCCCTTGCCTCTCTGCAACTAGGGACAGCCTAAGCAATGCCCAGAAGATAAATTTGGTCTCAGTCATTATGAAAATTGAAAGTAATGCTTTACAATTAAGAGTTTGAAAACAGCCTTTAATTTAGCTTCCATAAAACATTGATGGGGTGGGAGGGTGTGATGGCTGAGGGCTCAAGGGGCCTGTATTAAAGAAGAGTAGAAGCTTTTAAAGCTTTGTTACTAGTTTCAACGTGGTTCAAGGGTCTTGGCAATCTCAGGGCATTGAGATTGTTTGGTTGTTTCAGGTCCTGTGAAAAGGAGTATTCAACATCTTTGTAGTCAGAATCATGACAATTACTAGAAAGGCAAAATGAACACAAGTATTCTTGATAGGTTAGGTGGACTCTAAATAAATGGACCGTAGAAATAAAGAAGTAAAAGAGACCAAGTTTAAGAAATAGGGATATTTTGGAAGGACTGAGGAAATTTAAAATAAAGATAGAAACCTGTGTCATCCTGAAATGTAAAAAGAAAGGAACAGTTAACATAGAGTGCAGATGGGACCAAATTGGAAAAGAAAAAGCACAACACAACAAAACAAAACATTGGAAGATGTCCTATAACTCTCCACTCAGAGGGAGAATTGTAGCCTAACCAGAAATAGTCGAAATCCTGGACCTCATAATCTCTCCCTACTTTGAAAGAGCCAGGGCTAAAACGGAACTTAACCAGACTCTATGATGTAGAGACCATCCGTCTGAAGACGTACTCGTCTGAGTCTGGCCGTCAGTGGAGAAGTTTCACCAAAGAGAGGAAGCAGAGTCAAAGTTCCTTAGAGAGCATGTGTGTGTGTGTGTGTTTAGGATAGAAGAAGGAAGGAAGTTAGAAGCATCTAATATCCCATCAAACTGAGATAATCACTTGAGGATGACCACCATTTTGTGTGGTTCATTATGTGTATATGCATATGTTATTTTTCATAGATGGCATCAGAGTCTAAATGCTTGCTTTATTGTTAAGGGTACCTTTTAAAAAAATTTTAAGTTTATTTTTATTTATTTTGAGAGAGAGCAAGAGAGCGAGCAAGCATGAGAGGGGGAGGGACAGAGAGAGAGGGAGAGAGAATCCCAAACAGGCTCCGGGCTGTCAGCATGGAGCCCAATGTGGGGCTTAATCTTACCAACTGTGAGATGATGACCTGAGCTGAAATCAAGAGTTGGATGCTTAACTGACTGAGCCACCCAGGTACCCCATAGGGGTACGCTTTATGGGACTTTGGCCTCCCCTCTTCTTCTCTTCCTTCTCATTACACTCCCACATGATAACTAAAGTTAATAGCCTGATGTATATCATTCTATACATTCTCTATATTTACTTCATCTGATTCAGACACAGAGGTTTTGTTTGGTCAATATTTTATACAATTGGTTATCATGTTAGACATTTTTCTTTATCTTTTATTTATTAATATCTAGTGGATTTGGTGAGATTTCCACAATTCTTTTAATGGCAGTAAAATAGCTTATAATATGAATGTATCAGACATTATTCAATCATTTTCATATTAATGGGCATTCATTGTATTTCCAATTCTTTTTTGCCATCGCCATTCCTGTTGCAGTTACTATTCTTGTATTAGTTCAAACCATGAGAAATTATTATTTTCGTAGACCAAAATAGCCAACTATCAAAAACAAAATTATGATACTATCTTGTGATAAATAAATTGGCAATAGCATTCAGGTTTGAGAATGTGGAAAATAAAATCACTTTCGGGTTCAAACGGAAAGTCTCCTAGAATACAGAGAAAAGAAGCAAGGAAGTAAAAATAATGAGAAAATCAATAATAAATATAATGGACCAGTGAATGGAGAACCAATATGTGGCCAGTGTATGTATCTCAGGAGACAAGAATAAATGCAATAGAAGCAATAATAGAAGAAAACATTTCTTAAATGAAGAAATGGCTGAATCTGCAGATCAAAATGCATCACTAGGTACCAGTTGAATTTACAAGATGTGACTGACACCTAAATAATCCTGGTGAATGTACTGGATTTTGAGAATAAAAAAAAATTCAAGCACCCAGTCAAAAAAGAGAAACAATGAAAAACCGAAAATAAACAAGTCACCTCAAAATAAATACGTTTTTGGCATTTTGGTATAATAAATGTTAAATGCAATAAGACAGTAGAGCAGCATTTACCTATTTGATAGAACAATATTTTGACCGAGGTGTTCTCTACTCTGACAATGCAACAAAAAGATACCTTCAGAAATATTCTACTCATGTAGAATATGTGGACAATGAGTGAGGTGACTCAAAATAGGTACTCAGAGTCACCAGAAAACAATTTGAAAAAATAAAGATCTTAAGAAAATAGACTTTAGTATAAATAGATTGATGCATGCATTGAATTCATTTAAACTTAGAATTACTTAAATGATGTTATAGATGAGGTTATAAAAAACGCAGATATTAATAATCCTTGAAAGAGTAGGTAACATTGTTTCAAATATTGAAAATACAGAGTTTTGTCTAAAATATACAATGCCAAAATCACCTGGGAGATCAGGATGGGGAAGGAAAGTTTCAAGGATATCCATAGATTCATGTATTTTAAATTTAAGGGTAACCACATGCAGAACTAAAAGCAGAAAGTATACTTTCCAAATTACTAAAGCAAAAAAAAGTCAAAGATCATCCATACTAAAAAAAATAAGTAGGAACAAATAATAATTCAAACACAACAACAGAAGTAAGACCAAGAAATGCCAATAAATGTGTGAGTTAAACATTTCTATTATAGAACAGACATTCACAGACTGAACTAGGAAACAAAATACACCTGTACTTCCTGTGGCTTATGAAAGACATGTGTAAAAGTAACTCTTAACGGTGAAAAGTAAAAGGATGACATATATCAGCAAATGCAAGCACAAAGAAAGCATATTAATAGACAAAGTGGAATCTCAAGCAAACTCATTCATAAGATAAGGCCGTTTATTTATTATTAGTTTAGCCTTGCTCTAATAGTGTAGTCATTAGCTACAGGTGGCTGTTTGATTTTAAATCTATTTATTTATCTATATATCTCCATTATTTATTTGTTTATTTTTAATGTTTGTTTGAGAGAGAGTGTGTGCACAAGCAGGGGAGGGGCAGAGAGGGAGAGAGGGAGAAGGAGAGGGAGAGGGAGAGGGAGAGGGAGAGGGAGAAGGAGAGAGAGAGAGAGAGAGAGAGAGACAGAGGGAAAGAGAGAATATCCCAAGCAGGCTCTATACCGGCCAGTGCAGAGCCTGACATGAGGCTCGATCCCACAATCTGAGCCAAAATCAAGAATCAGAAGCTTAACCAATGGAGCCACCCAGGCACCCCTGCATTTAAGTTTAATCTAATTTAAATAAAATTGAACTTAAAAGTTCTATTCCTCAGTAATAATAGCCACATTTCAAGTGTTTAGTAGCCACATCTGCTCAAGTGTTCAACAGCCAGCATATTGGACATCACTGATCTAGAACATGTCCATCATCTCTGTTAAATAAACAGTACTGATAAGGGATTAAAAAAAGGAAGCATAATAAAAGTATAATATTTATAAACCTTTATGCACAAAATAAGATCCATTTAAAAATGATAATTGAATACTGCCAGATACAAGGAGAAACTAACAGTATGCCAATGGGAAAAGAGGAATTTAACATGTAAAAACACAATGTATGAAGCATTATAGAAGATCTGACTATTTTAAAAAAATGTTTTTAACGTTTATTTATTTTTGAGAGACAGAGGCAGAGCATGAGCAGGGGAGGGGCAGAGAGAGAGGGACACAGAGAATCCAAAGCAGGCTCCAGGCTTTGAGCTGTCAGCACAGATCCTGACGCAGGGCTCAAACCCATGAACCGTTTGATCATGACATGAACTGAAGTCAGACACTTAACTGACTGAGCCACCCAGGCACCCTGCAGACCTGATTATTTCAATTAGTAAAGTTAAAGTAATCAATTCAAATAAAATTCTTTACCTGAAATAACTATATCTTCTTTTGTGTACCCATGGAACATTAAGGAAATGTAATCATATTGGCCATGATGTAAAACTCAGTTTCTTTTTTTTTTTTTTGGTAAAGCCCAGTTCTAAAAAGCATATGTAGCACACATTCAGTAATATTTGCAATTAATAATAGACATACAAATGGAAGCCTTACTTATTTCCACATACTTAGGAAATGTAAAACTTCCTTTAATAATCCTTGGGTTGAGGAGGAAAAACAAAAGCCACAGTTCACAATACTTGAAAAAATAACCGCAAGAATATATTGTGCCTTAATCTAAGAGTTATAGCTGAGCTTTAGTCAGAGGAAAATTCATAGCTTTACAAAGTTTCTTTTAGTAAATGTTCAGCTTCCAAAGCTACGACAACATAAATGTAAGGAAAACATGAGGAAACAATAAGATTAGGAGCAGATATTAATGAACTAGAAACAGGAAACCAGTGAATTCAACTAATCCCTAAATACTTTTTCTTAAAAAAAGGTGGGGGGGGAGTTGGTGTAGGGGACCAAATTCTAGCCTAATAAAAGTAAGAAAGGAGGAAAATCCATAAAATCGAAAATGATAAAGGGACTATAACCATAAATATTAAGGAGATTTTCAGAGTTATACAGAAGTCATGTGTAACTCTATGCTTTTAACTTGAAGATCTCACTGACATAAATAATTTTCTGAAAACATAAATTATTAAAATTGTTCAAGAAGTAGAAAGCTTTAGGGGTGCCTGGGTGGTTCAGTTGGTTAAGCATCCAACTTTGGCTCAGGTCATGATCTCATAGTTTGTGGGTTTGAGCCCCCATCGGGCTCTGTGCTGACAGCACAGAGCCTGCTTCCGATCCTCTGTCTCCCACTCTCTGCTCAGCCCTGCTCATGCTTATGCTTACGCTCACGTTCTCTCTCTCAAAAATAAATAAACATTAAAAGAAAAAAGAAATAAACTCTTAAAAAAAGGGAAGTAGAAAGCTTTATAGATGAGATAAAGAGATAGTACCCATGGGTATAACTTTACAGATAGAATGTGTCCTAATTTTTTATTTTTATCTTAAACATTAATTTTTAAACACTAAATTCATATTGATTTATTTTTATTGTGCATAAAAACATAATATAAAATTTCAATCTTAACGATTTCCAAGGGTATAGTTTAGTACTGTTAAGTACATTTACATTGTATGCAACTACTTGCCAGCACTTTTTTACCTTTCACAATTGAAACTCTCAATTGTGAAACTTTCACAATTGAAACCCTGAGACAATAACTCCCCTCTCTATACCTCTCCCGTGCCTTCATAATCCACCATCTTACTTTATGATGCTATGAATTTGACTGCTTCAGATACTTTACTTAGGTGGAATCATGCATTATTTGTCTTTTGGTGATGGGCTTCACTTTGCATAATATTCTCCAGGTTTATCCATGTTGCATCATGTGGTAGGATTTCTTTCCTTTCTAAGGCTGAATTATATTCCATTGTTTGTAGTACATACCACATTTTATTTATCTGTTCATTCACCAATGGATGCTTGGGTGGTTTCTTAAATTTTTTGAAATATTTACAAAAATAATATTTTATAATATGTACTGCTCTACATTTTGCTTTTTGATATTAAATACGTAGAAGAATTTTTTAAATTAAAATTTTTATTTTAGAGAGTGCAAGCACAGGAGAGGCAGAGGGAGAAGGAAATTTTTTTTAATTTTTATTAAAAAATTTTTTAATGTTTATTTATTTGGGGGGGGCAGAGCGTGAGTGGGGGAGGGGAAGAAAGACAGGAGAGAGAGAATCCCAGGCAGGCTCCATGCTGTCAGCATGGAGCCCAATGTGGGGCTCAAACTCATGAAACCATGAGATCATGACCTGAGCCTGTATCAAGAGTCAGACACTTAACTGAGCTACCCAGGAGCCCCTGTAGGAGAAAAATTTACTTCATCAGGACTGTATATATTATCAATAATTAAAGATTTGCAAAATATATATGTGTCATTGTCAATGTGGACATTTCAGGACACTGGCAATCAAGAAGAGCTTGGTTCAGGACGCCTGTGTGGCTTAGTTGGTTGACTGTCCTACTCTTGATTTCAGCTCAGGTCATGATCTTGGGGCCATGAGTTCAAGCCCCATGTCAGGCTCTGTGCTGGGCATGGAGCCTGCTTAGAATTCTCTTTCTCCCTCTCTCTCTGCCCCTCCACTGCTCATGCATGGGTGTGCCTGCTCTCTCTTAAAATAAATAAATAAAAAAAAAAAGAAGAAGAAGATCATGTTTCAACCAAGTGGACAGTCCTGGGTACTCAGCATTCTTAATAAGGATTTTCCCAGTTTGTGATGTGGGTTGAATTTGTATAGCTAGTAATTAGGATCATGATGGAAAGGAGACTCTTTTCATCCATACTTCCAATAAGACGTCCAATAAGACGTACTTCATTTGGGAGCATTGTGAAGTGGAAAGAACCGAATTCAAACCACATCTCAGCCGCTTGGTTTATATATATAGTGGGAAGATACCTTCGTTCCCCAAGCATTAATTTTTTCATATTAAAAAAAGTGGGGCAGAACCTACTCAATTCACTTTTTCGGCTTTGTGAGGTGGAGTTTGTGAACATATGTTAAAAAATATATTTGGTAAATAGTAAATTTCTCTTACAGTAAGTTATCCAGTAGATATTCCCCCCAAATATAATGTGCCTCTTTCTCAACAAAGTATTTATTGAGCTAGAATATACATACAGTGAAGTACACATATTTAACTTTTGCAGTGTGATGCATTTGGACCTGCTCATTTACCTATGAAATCTGGATACTGAATGCTTCCATAAACCCACAGAATTTCCTTGTGCCTCTTTGCAGTTCATCTCTTCCTTTACCTCTGCCTTGTGGTAACCATCGGATTACTTTTTATCATTGTAGGTTAGTTTGCTTTTTTTTGAGTTTTAAATAAATGTAATCTGGTATATTCTCAATTTTGTCAAGCTCCTTTTACTCCACATAATCTTGAGATTTGTTCATGTTGTGTGTATGAGTACTTATTTCTTTGTATTACTGAGTATTCTTTCATTATATGGCTGTGAAACATTTTGTTTATCCATTCACCTGTTGATACACCTTTGGGATGTTTCTAGCTTTTTTTTTTTTACTTTTTTTTTCGTTTTTATTATGCACTACATCAATACACTGCATAACCTTCTAGAAGGGGTAGATGAGCATTACTGAGTTATTTTTCATTAGCCAGGAAAATACTTCCTTAATCGATATTCTCCAAACACTTTGACCCGTAGTAACAATTAAGTCCAGAGACACACACCTCTTTCCATCAAACTCCAGTGATATGAATAATGGACAACCCTCTTTTCTTTGCCCCCATTAGTGAACCTATGGATGTGTGCAGTGGCGTTACTGGGGATGATCAAGCACGTGGCCATGATGCTGATCCCGGGCAGAATCTCGAACCTCATCGCACCACAATTGCTAAGGCCAGACCCTTCCTTCCTGGTCCCCTTCAGGTAGGGATGTTTGTAGTTTTGAGGTATTCTGGATAAGGGTGTTAGGATCATTCATGCACAAGTCTTTGGATATAAGTTTTCACTCTTCTTGGGTAAATACCCGGGAGTGGAGTAGATGGGTCATATGGTAGACATTTAATATTTTGTGAAACTTCTAAACTATGTTCCAAAGCATTTGTAGTATATATATTTCCACTAGCAGTGTATTTAAGTTTCAGTTGTTCCACATCTTCTTAATTTTAATGTTGCTGTTCTTTTTATCTTTAGACATTACAGTGGACATTCAGTGTTCTCATTGTGATTTTAATTTACATCTTCCTAATGACTAATGGCATGGAGCATTTGTTCATGTGTTTATTGGGCATTTACGTATCTTCTTTATGGAGTGGCTTTTCAAATATCTTGCCCATTTTTCTATTGGATATTTTTAAAATTTTTGTTTATTTTGAGAGAGAGAGAGGAAGCGTGAGCAGGGGAGAGGCAGAAAGGGAAAGAGAGACTGCCAAGCAGGCTCTACACTGTCAGTGCAGAGCCTGATGTGGAGCTTGATCTCACAAATGAGATCAGGACCTGATATGAAATCCAGAGTCAGACGCTCAATCGACTGAGCCACCCAGGCACCCCTGGACTGTTTCTCATTGTACTATTGACTTATAAGCATTTTTAAATATAGTCTGGAAAAATTGATTTGGCTGGTATATGAGTTGCAAATATTTTTTGCCTATGGCTTGCTTTTTAAAATAGACTTTTCGTTTATTTTTGAAGAGATATTGCCTATACTCAGTACTAAAGACAAAAGGCAGCGTGTATGTACAGTGCAAAATAAGTTCTCTCCTTCTCCTGTCTCTTGGTTTCCATATTGGTCTATACTTCCAGAAATTGCCAGAGAAGTCACTGCAGATGGATGAGGGCCATCAAGAGGGAAAGTTGGATCTTGTACAATGGGACTGCATAGAGGGGTATGGAAACCTAAGCTGAAATATGCAGGACATCCACTGCAGGATTCCCATGGGTTGTAGAAAGAGTCCCAATTAGCAATCTAAACTGGTTTTAGAGGCAACTGGAGCTTCAACTGTTGGGTAAAAGGAACAACAGAAGAGATGACCCATTGAAACAACCTAGGAAACATGGTCTACTTTAGCTAGTGCCTGTCCCAAGACTTAGACCCCAAAAGCACTAATTGAGTCAGGTAAGAATGATCCTATCTCTTAATTCTCCCACTCCTGCCTTGGAGCTTCCAAAATAAGGAAGCTGGGGAGAGGATGATCAGGGAGAGAAAAGACTAACTGGCAAAAGGGACTTCTACTTCACAACTGCCTACCCTGAGCCAGAAGGAAAGATTTAATTTAGGTAAAGTTAGGATTTTTCATTATTACAGGGAAAGCAGAATGATGGAGTTTTCTCAAAAAATTAAAAACCATATGATCCAGCAATTTCACTTCTGGCTATTCATTTGAAGGAAACAAAATCACTATCATGAAGAGGTAGGTTCATTCCATGGTTATTTATGAAATCACTACTGTGAAGAGATATGTTCATTCCAGTGTTATTTACAATAGCCAAGAAGTGGAAACAACCTAAATGTCCATCAATGGATGAATGGGTAATGAAAATGTGGTATATACACAATGGAATATTATTCAACCATAAAAGGAAGGAAATTCTGCCATTTGTGACAACACGGATGGATCTTGAAGGCATTATGCTAAGTGAAATATGTCCAGCAAAGACAAATATTGTATGATCTCACTTACAAGTAGAATCTAAAAAGAACAAACTCCTAGAAATAGAGAACAAATTTGTGGTTGCCAGAGGCAAGGAGTTAGGGGTGAGGGAATTGGGTCATGATGGTCAACAGGTATAATCTTACAGTTATAAAATAAATAAGTCCTGGGAATATAATGACAAGCATGATGACTATAGTTAGCAATATTGTGCTAACAGAGTAGATCTTAAAGATTCTCACCATAAGAATAAAAATTTTTAACTGTGTGATGTGATGGGTGTTAACTTACTACCGCAATTATTTTGCAATATATTCAAATAAATCATTATGTTGCACACTTTAAACTTCTACAATGTTATAGATCAATTATATCTCAATAAAATTAGAAAAAGTAAAACTGATTATTTTTCTTTTTCATTGTATGTAAATTATTTAACTGTAATAGAATTATTGAAAAGCCTCAGTGGTTAAGTGTGCTTCTTTAAAAAATTTTTTAATGTTTATTTATTTTTGAAAGAACACAAGGGGGGGAGGAGAAGAGAGAGAGGGAAACGCAGAATCTGAAGCAAGCTCCAGACTCTGAGCTGTCAGCACAGAGCCCGATGCGGGGCTTGAAACCAACAGACCATGAGATCATGACCTGAGCTGAAGTGGGTCACCCAACCGACTGAGCCACCCAGGCACCCCCAGTGTGCTTCTTTTAAAAGATGGTGAATACCGTATATATTTTGGTAGAGCCAAATGTAATACTAGTGATGCTAATAGGAAAATTTGTAAGTTATTTGCTTGAGGTCTATTTCTATTCTGGTTGTAATCAAATGTGGGTGAAGATTCGGTCTCTTTTGGTCTTTTTTGTTGTTGTTGAGATATAATTGCCACTTGTCCAGACATAGTGTGGAACCCTAATCAGGTACCAGGTGCATATTATGTATCTGTACATTTCCTTTAAACATGTTGAAAGCCTAGTTTGTCATGACCCACTGCCTTGGGATTATGTAATAACATTCCTGATCAGTAACTATGTGAATATTTGTATAGTTTAGTTCTCAGAGTTTGTCCAGGGTGTTATTGCCATGGTTACAGAGATAAGGAAGAACTGAATAAAATTGACCTCCTACATTAACTCCTCATATAGGTTTTATAGGCTTTATAGTGTGTGTGTGTGTGTGTGTGTGCGCGCGTGTGTGTAGAGGGAGGGAGAAAGAGAGCAATATTATACCTGCCAGTAGTTTGTACAGTTTGTATGCTCTTTCTAGTTTTTGAAATGGTTACTTCTGTAACTATGGTTAATCTTCTTAATCCTCCAGTTAAAAAAAAATGATGTCTTTTGACTCTGTATGAGTGAAAGCAAAATAAATCTACTTTATTTTACTACTCCTTCCATTTCCTCCCTCTCCCCATTTAGTTGGTTATATTATTTTCTTAGTTTATTTGTTTATTTGCTTAGCTTTATTCTTTTAAATATGCCTGTCGGTCTGACTTATCTGCCCTAAAGGATGTCCTTTGATGCCCAGCTTTAAAATAAGAAGAAATCCATAAACTGGTATTAACACCCACCTTCTATCTCCCTGCCTATTTTTATTTTTTCTTAGTTATATAGTTTTGTATATACTCTTAAATAATTTTTTGTTGTGAATTTTTATTTATAAGATTTATATTCTACTCTGTAACCTTAATTTCCAAGGTTATTTTAACTATTAGTCTGTAGTTAGATGGTTTCTGTGCTTAGCGCTAAACCTCTTGCCAGGATTCTCCATCCATCTTTTGAGTAAGTAGGCTGACGTTTGTCCTCCAGCAGTTTTTTCAGGATGTGCTCATTGGAGTGATATCCCCAAATTCTTATATGATCCAAAACATTTGTTGCTTTTCTTCATGAAAGACTATGTAGAGGATATGGCTTACATGTTTCTTTTTCTGAAGATTTTGTGGACAGACATTGCTTCACTTTTTTCTAGTATTGAAGGTTACACTGGAGACCTTGGAGGCCAGCCTGATAAATTCCCTTATTGATGACTTTATCTTTTTTTCTGGATGCCCAAGGACTCTTTATTATTGAAATGTAGTCATTTGATGAAGTTATGTTTTAATGTTAATTGTTCTGTATCAATTTTTCTAGGGTTGTCGTATGTTTGCTCTTTTTTAATGTATACATTGGAGTTTTGGGTTTATTTCTGGGAAGACTTAAATATTTTCTAATTCATGTTTTGGTATATTCTTTGTCTCTGTATTTTTGTATTGGATCTCCTTTGTCTATTTATCTTTCATACCCATTGTGTCATTTCGAATCCTGTTAAAGTCTTTGTTCATTTCCATTTAAAAAATACCTTTGCAAAATCCTTTATACCATAGATTTCTTACTGATTTTGATTCTTGTGTTCTTTAGAATAGTGTTTTACTTTTTTCTTCAATTTTTTTTTGTTTACCAAATAAGCAGTTTTAGTGTTACCTATATTAGCTACTATATTAAAACCATTCTCTAAAATAACTTGGTTTATCAATTTCTTATTGAGGGAATATTTCTTCCTAACCTCCACTCATCTTTAAAATTTTAGTCTAGGGGTGCCTGGGTGGCTCAGTCGGTTAAGCAGCCAACTTCAGCTCAGGTCATGATCTCACAGTTTGTGGGTTTGAGCCGCGCATCGGGCTCTGTGCTGACAGTTCAGAGCCTGGAGCTTGCTTCCGATTCTGTGTCTCCCTCTCTCTCTGCCCCTCCCCAGTTTGCACGCTGTCTCTGTCTCTCTCAAAAATAAAATAAAACACTTTAAAAACAATTTTTAAAAAAATTTTAATCTAGATATCATTTCTTCCAGGAAACTTTCTCTGATCTTTACAACCCCAACCTCCCATTCAGCTCTTATAGCCTTCAGTGCTTTCCTAATTATACCACTTCACATACAGTTTTGAACATTCTTGTTTGTTTTCTCTGCAAGATAAACTTTACGCTTTTGGGAAGTCAGGGACTGTGTTTATTGTTCTTGTTCAGCGATGCTTCCCCTGCATCTGGCCTCTAATGATCCTGCCATTTCTGTCTTAAATTGTCTGAAAGGGCTTCAAGATGAAGCTCCCCAGAAAGAAGACAATCCTGTGAGTTGTCAGTTATGAACATGCATTGAATCCTTAGGATAGTGCAAAAAACAGTTTTGTACTTTTTCCAGTTGTTCAACCAAACGGTTCTAAGTGAAATGAATGCTCCAAGAGTCCATTCTTTCCCTAATGACCCTCCAGCTTCCATTTCCATTGCTTTTTCTCTTCCCCACAGTTCTGGCGCTCTCTCTCTCTCTCTCTCTCTCTCTCTCTCTCTCTAGCAATCAATGCCTTGGACTTTAATTTGGGACTTTTTTCTAAGGAAGACTGGAGATGGCTTCTCTGAACAGTTGATTACTTAAAGTTGGGAACAGGCTTAAATCTTTTCACTTACTTCCGAGTGCCGCATCTCTATGACAGATATTTTTCTTGTTAATATTGCTTGCTTGTTATTTTTCTAAAATTGCCAATCACAACAAAAGATGACAATAAGAATGAAGGTGGGGGGGTAAGGGGTGAGGAATTCTGCTCTGCCAGTTCTAGGAGGTGCTCAGTAAATATTTCTTGAGTGAAAGAATGAGTAGTATGGTAGTGAGGATGCGCTGCCTTTTTTTTCTGTGCGTGTACGTGTGCATGTACTTGTGCACACACATTTCAAGTACTCTTCAACATGTACACAGTATATTAGAAATAGCCTAAATGTTTTATACGTTAAAACTTGAAATGTAAAGAAAGGCATTTTAAGTGGGGCTTCCGACCATCCAGTTACCACCTCACAGGTGTGAACTGACTCTGAAAATGATCTTCCACCCTTGCCTCAGGGTCTCCAAACCACACCATCCTTTGGGCTGAGGCCTCAGAGCATTTGAATTATGGCCCAGAATTTGATGCAAATCTTTTCACATGTGGGTTTGGGGGAGTGGGATGCTCTTGAATTCCTTTAGGTGGTTCATTACCTGGGATACTGTCTTATTCAGTAGGGTCCCTTGAGCTAGAGAAGGAAAATATCTAGAGGGTGAGGTTCACCTGAAGGTGGGAATTGGGGTGTTTTACCAGCACAAGAATGGTGGGTGGTCCTGGCTACATAATTCTGTGAAGTTCTCTCTTGGCTTGATGTAGCTACCTAATCTCTGTCCATTTTTAATAGTTTTGGCATCTTATAATTCTACCTTTCTTGTACTCTTTTTGTATCATCACCTGTTTGCCCCTTTCAGTTATGGGATAGCTTTCTGAGTCGCTTTGTTGTTTTTGAGCCATCCCGTGGGAAGTAGGGAAACAAAACCAAAAGGAAGTAGGTAGCGTTTGGTGTGTGAAGCTCTCCTCACCAGCCCCAGGGACACCTGAATTGAAGCCAAACAAGTAACCGTTCTTCTGACTCACATCAGGACCTGTGCGCAATCCCTAATCTGCAGCTCTATCCATCTTGTGTTCGGTCTCTCCTGTTTCAGTGTCTCTCCAAGGACTTGTTGCAGGGACAGCTTTGTGTGGGGGATGGTGAGGAGATGCATCGCTCCTTCCTTACCCTCTCGAGCTCTGCGCTGGAGAGCCTGCTGCCGTTGTTCGCCCAAGTTGTTGCAAATGGAGTGCCTTCTTCCTAGCTTCTCTAAACCCCACTGTTTTGTTGTTGTTGTTTTGTTTTGTTTTTAAGATTTAGCTCAAATCCTGCCATCTCTGTGAAGCCTTCTGTGATTTCCCACAAGTGGTCTACTTGTTTTGATCTCTTGACCTGACTGACTGGATTTGAATCCAAACTTCTTCATTATAAGGAGTGTGACTTTGGACACGTTACTTAACCTCTCTGTGCCTCAGTTTCCTCCCCTGTCCAGTGAGAATGATAATTGTGTCTACTTCATCAAGTTGGCTGTTGTGAGGATTAAATAGGTATACATATTTAATACACTGAATGGTGCTTGGTACCAAGAATAGTTCCTGCTCAGTAATTATTAGATATTTTTCTTATTATGTGCAGTGTGGCTTACAGCGTGCACTTATTTTTTTTTATTTGGGTTTTTATGCCTGCATTTTATCTCCTTAAGTGAACTTGGGGTAATGTAACAGTGGAAAAAAGTATGGATTCTGGATGCAGAATGCCTGAGTTCGAGTCCTAACTCTGCTTTCTGATCTTGTAGACGTTACTTAACCTGTGTGAGTACTGGTTTTACTGTTGTATAATGGGGATGATCACACCAACCTACTGCAGAGTCTTTGTGAGGATTAGATAGTGCATAGAGGGAACCAGATACAGTAGATGCTCCTAAATGGAAATGCTATTGTTACACTTTTTAGTATTCTTTGTTCCTAGGCCCAGATTAAGCTCTCATTACATGTTTGCTAGATGGTCTGGAAGAAAAATATTCTGCTTTGTCAGGCATCTGTCTTTTGCATTATTCACAAACAGAGTGAGCAGAAAACGAGAACTGCATCTTTGAGCCCTTAAAGTTAACTCCAGGGTCAGTATTTTCTCTATCACGTTGTCTCTTTTTGTTATGTTAGGCCTAGTCATGATGATGATGATGGTGATGATGATGATGAAGAAGAAGAAAGAAAGAAAGAAAGAAAGAAAGAAAGAAAGAATAAACAGAAGGAAGAAGAAGAGTAGCTACCATGTGTATTTTCTAACTATTTGCAGTGTATGTGCTAAATTCTTCATACAAATTATCCCTAGTTGTGTTTCTTGTCCTGCTACATTCTCTCCCTGACTGATATAAGCCATACTCTTGGCTTCAGATACAATCTATGTCCTGATGACTACTGCACTCCTATCATTATTCCAGACTTCTTTTGAGCTCTAGACCCATCTATGTAACAAAAACTTGACATTGGCATTTGGATATTCCAGAGGCAACTGAAACCAACAGTTTTCAAAACCTGACTGTCTCTATGGTTTTCCCCATATCAATCCCATTCTGGTTTTCTTCTACGTATCCTGTCAACATGCATGGTGCCTGCCCACCTAACGATTCCCTTGCACTTCACATTCAGAACCTTGGCAAATTCTGATAGTTCTTCTTCTGAAACATATATTAAATCTATTTCTTTCCTTCTTCAATAACACTGCCATAGTGGAAGCCATCATTATTTTTGTGTGTGTGTGAATTATAATAGCTTCCTCACTGGGGTCACCTCTTCCATACTTGACACCCTCCAATCTGTGTCTTCACCTTGCTCAGGTATTTCCTTTCTACTTTTTACATTGAAGTATGATGTACATACAGTGCTATGTACAAGGTGCACTAATATTAAGTGCTAGATGAACTTTTCCATACATAGATACTCCTGTAACTATCCCCCAAATCAAGATGTGGACTATTTCCAGCACCCCTGAAGGCTTCTTTGAGTGCCCTCTCAGTGGTAACTTCTATTCAGCAGTCGTATTTTTAGAAGTGATTATTTGGAGGGGAAGAAAAAATAAAACAAATATTTAACTCTAGTTAATGATAGCCATGTTAAAGTATTTAGCGGGAAGTATATTGATGACTGCAACTTCTTCTGAAATGCATATGAAAAGAAGATTGGCTGGGTGCATAGGGAGCCTAAACGGATACATATATCATGGAGCTAATGCCAATCAGAGGCTCTTAGTGGTAGGATTCAGGTGTTCACTGTAACATTCTTTAAAACTTCTGTATGTTTGAAAATTCTTATTCTAAAATGCTGGAAAAAGGGGATCTTTGGAAAAACACAAAATGATCTTGTATTACTGAAAACTCTTCGGTGACTTCCAATTGTACTTGATATAAAATATAAAATCTTCAATATGTCCCCAAAAGCTCAACATTGCTTCTCCTGGACTTTGCACTTTCTTCCTTCTCCACTCCATCCCCCCTCACTGTGATCAAGCCATGCTTGCCTTTTTTCCATTTCCACTTGTATTCAATGTTGAGTGAGTGAATAGAAATTTTAATAGACAAGCAGCACCCAACAATAAGGTAGCCTGGGGAAGGGATACTTTTTCAGAAAGACAGTAATATTGGCACAAAAACAGATACTCAGGGGCACCTGGGTGGTTCAGTTGAATAAGCATCTGTCCTCGGCTCAGGTCACGATCTCATGGTTTGTGGGTTCGAGCCCCACGTCAGGCTCTGTGCTGGCAGCTCAGAACCTGGAGCCCACTTCGGATTCTGTGTCTCCCTCTCTGTCTCTCTGTCCCTCTCCTGCTCGTACTCTGTCTCTCTCTCTCTCAAAAATAAATAAACATTTAAAAAATTTTAAAAAGACAGAAAAAAACAAGTAATGTTTAAAAAAACCCCAAAAAACCAGACACTGAGATCAGTGGAACAGAATAGAGAACCCAGAAATGGACCCACAAATATATGGCCAACTAATCTTTGACAAAGCAGGAAAGAATATCCGATGGAATAAAGACAGTCTCTTGAGCAAGTGGTGCTGGGAAAACTGGACAGCAACATGCAGAAAAATGAACCTGGACTTTCTTACACCATACACAAAAATAAACTCAAAATGGATGAAAGACCTCAATGTAAGACAGAAAGCCATCAAAATCCTTGAGGAGAAAGCAGGCAAAAACCTCTTTGAGCTTGGCCACAGCAACTTCTTATTCAACACGTCTTCCGAGACAAAGGAAACAAAAACAAAAATGACCTACTGGGACCTCATCAAAATAAAAAGCTTCTGCACAGTGAAGGAAACAATCAGCACAACTAAAAGGCAACCAACAGAATGGGAGAAGATATTTGCAAATGACATATCAGATAAAGGGTTAGTATCCAAAATCTATAAAGAACTTATCAAACTCAAAATCCAAAAACAAATGATCCAGTGAAGAAATGGGCAAAAGACATGAATAGACACTTCTCCAGAGAAGACATCCAGAAGGCCAACCGACACATGAAAAAATGCTCCACATCACTCATCATCAGGGAGATATAAATCAAAACCACAATGAGATACCACCTCACACCTGTCAGAATGGCTAACATTAACAACTCAGGCAACAATAGATGTTGGCGAGGATGTGGAGAAAGAGATCTCTTTTGCATTGTTGGTGGGAATGCAAGCTGGTGCAGCCACTCTGGAAAACAGTATGGAGGGTCCTCAAAAAATTAAAAATAGAACTACCCTACGAGCCAGCAATTGCACTACTAGGCACTTATCCATGGGATACAGGTGTGCTGTTTCGAAGGGGCACATGCACCCCCATGTTTATAGCAGCACTATCGACAATAGCCAAAGTATGGAAAGAGCCCAAATGTCCATCAATGGATGAATGGATAAAGAAGATGTGGTATATATGTATGTGTGTGTGTGTGTGTGTGTATGTACATGTATATATATATACACACACACACATACACAATGGAGTACATACATATATATACATATACATATATATGTATACATACACAATGGAGTATTACTTGGCAATCCAAAAGAATGAAATCTTGCCATTTGCAACTATGTGGATGGAACTAGAGGGTATTATGCTAAGTGAAATTAGTCCGAGAAAGACAAATATCATATGACTTCACTCATATGAGGACTTTAAGATACAAAACATGAACATAAGGGAAGCAAAAATAATATAAAAACAGGGAGGGGGACAAAACATAAGAGACTCTTAAATATGGAGAACAGAGAGTTATTGGAGGGATTGTGGCAGGGGAGATGGGCTAAATGGGTAAGGGACATTAAGGAATCTACTCCTGAAGTCATTTTTGGACTATATGCTAACTAATTTGGATGTAAATTAAAAAAATTAAATTAAAAATGAAATAAAATAAAATGAAAAAAAAAAGACTTTGTTCCGACCCTGCCTCCTCTGTGAAGTATGCCCTGCTGCCCATCCACAGGAAGTGATCTTTCCCTCCCATAAACTGCCAGGACATTGAACTGAAAAAAGAAAGAAGAAATACAGTAGTATTCTTTGTGTTAAAGGTGGGCCAGAGGCCTAGTTTCTAGTTTTTAATAACATTCAACCACCAATTGCTATTGCCCTTCTGTAAGCATGAAGTCAGTTTATCGATCGGAGGGGACACTATCATCTCCCCCTTGTGATTGTAAGTTCCACGGAGGCAGAAAAAGCTTTTTTGTCTGATGTATGGGCAGCACCTAGCACAATCTCAGAGAGCCATAAAATAGACATTCCATAAACATTTGTTGAATGAAACAATGATATCATTAAATTGGTATAGCAGCTTTCTGGGGCATCCATTTGACTCCTATTTTGAGATAAGGGAACTTAAGCTCATGAAGGTGAAATAACTTACTCAAGCCTACACAGTTAGTAGTAGAAGCTCTAGGATTCAGTACCAGGTTGGTCTGGCTTCAAAGCCCAGTGTCCTCTGTGCTTTCCTGGCTTCCCTAATGCAATCCTTATACTCTTTTGGGGAAGTTGCCCTGAGAGTGCAAAGGGCAGGTCCTCAGAGGGCAAAGGAGAGAGGAAAGGGTGGCTATTTAGGCATCACAGAAGTGCTGGATATTTGTCTACTGTGGTGATTTCCTCTCATAAACTCCTTTCTAGTGGTTGCTGGAAGCTGCAATTTGGAACCAACACCTGGAAGTGAGCAGCGCCCCTGCTGAGCCAGCACTCCTCCCTAAATTGGTGATTCATTTTGGTTAATCACCTTAGTTATACTCATTAGTTTCCTTTTCATTAAGCAAAATGTAATAACTGCCATTTTAGCTGATGTGGGGTTAGGGTTGAATAAAACTCTACAATGAGAAAATTGCCAGCATAAATGAAAAAAACATCTTCCCTAATCAAACCAGCTTGGGACACTCTTACAAAGCGAGGAGATCCTAGGTAGTCTCTGCAACCTGACTTTCCACTGGCCATTGGACCAAAGCACTCCTGGGCCCCATCCCTAGGTGGAGTAGGTAGCTGCTTATGTGCTGTGAAGTGAGGGGGGCGGTTAACAGCCCTTGATAATCATCAATCTCCCCGCTTAGATATGCCACAGGATTTGAAACCTGCATTGAAGTCATTGCTTCAGGTTGAGACACCTAAGGCCTCTATTAAAGTTTAAATAGACCCTCCAATAGCGGCCACCCCATGTCACTAGTAGCCATTATCCTCTTAATTTATTGGCTCTTGCTCTGTTTCCTTTGTTGTCTGTCCTCCTCAGCTTTTCCCAGGTGAGCCAACAGATCTCCAGAACTACAGATTGCGTCATTCTTCCTGAGCCAGTCCTGAATGAGAAAAGAAATAATAATCACAATTATGAAGATTTAATGAGTGCTTACTGTGTGTTAAGTACCATGTTACGTACTTTACATATACTGTGTCAGTTTAATTTTTATAATAATCCAATGAAATGTTTTTGCCATGCTTGTTTTCTGGAGGGTCAAACAGAGGCACAGAGAAGTTCAGCAACTTACCTAAGGTTACACAGCATAGACAAGCTAGAGTTTTAAACCAGATGGTTTGATCTCAGAACCCACAGTCTTAACTGCCTTGCAGTACTGCATTTACAGCCTCAGCCTGACCATTCATTATCTCCAGACCTAGTGTACTTGTGAACTCTGAACCCGTGCATGGTCATCGTGGTCATGGGCTTCAGAATTGGCCTAGTAGAAGGCAAGGTTACGTAACCAAGCAGTTGTGTTATGGTTTTCTAAGCAACTCTTATAATGACAACGTTTCTTGAGGAGTTATTCTTCGCCAAGCACCACACTATGTCCATTCTTTGTATTAACTCATCTGGAGACATTAGTTTCAGAGGTCCTGTCTAGATCCCCATCTTGTCATCCACATTACCCAGGAATATCTAGGCTAGGTTCCCATTAGGAGCACTGACTCAGTTAACTAGGCTCTAGTGCCCTAAAAATTCTTGCCAGTACCTTTTTGGGGGGTTAGATCCTGTTCCCTTTTGGTTAGCTGCTGGTTTAGGGACTTGTTATATATGGAAGAATTGGTTACAACCTGACTACTTACTGTCAGTCTTTGATGTGTTTGGCTATTTCTCGGATTCCTAACTGATACAGAATGTTTTCTGGTTTTGAACAGAAAATATCATAGCCTTTGGGAGACTGAGCTACCTTCTCTAATCTAGCCTGTGGAATTAGTTTCTCAGTTTCTATCTAGACTAGTCCCACATCTTTCCAATTAACAAAGGTGACTTCTTGGCAAGGTTCCAGCATGCCTTGGGTCAAAGCCTCCTTGAGTTATGACAATGGTCATTCAAGCGTAAGACAACACCTTAAACTGTTTTTGATGGAATGTTAAATTTCTTGTAAGCTCTTTAGTGGAAGTCAGAAAAGGATTCAGAAGCCCAATGAATCATGTGAAAGTTACATTTCTCTTTATACTGTTACATTCTGTTTTAACTTCTTTATTGAGTTATGATTGACAAAATTGTATGTCCAGCTATTGCCTTTTGAAAGTACCTTGGTAGGGTACTCTCCTCCAGTTGACATCCATCTACAAACCATCACTAGCCACATTTCTCCCCCTCAGCTTGACTCACAGAAGGATTCTTTAACATACTTACGTAAAGGCACAAATGAGCATGGAGCCTGCTTAAGATTCCCCCTCTCCTCTCTCTCTGTCTTAAAAAAAAAATAAAAAACTTGCTATAAAAAAAGGTGGCACATAAAACCATTATATTTGAATTGACTGAGGTAAAATATATGACTTTACTTTATAATAGACAAGGTAGTGCTCCTAAGCCATTCTTTTTAAAATATGTGCTCTATATCTTTTCATGATTTACACATAGCTGGTATGTCTTGCATAGGTCTAGCCATACTCTTATGCCCAGACCATTTATTTTCCTTTTTGGGGATTGGGAAAGGATAGGCTCTGATAAGTGATGGAGAATAGCTATCTAGTTCACATGTGGATTACACTCCTAACCTTGGCATGATGAGCTTTATGCCTTAATTTACTGACTTTACCATCAGGTTTACATGCTTCCTTATATGTGCAAATACATTCTTTTCACTCCACTCCTCCATCTTGAATTTATAAGGGCATTTTAGTTCACGTGCAAAAACTACCTCTATGCAGGTGCCAAGAGCTCTGAGGCCAAAAATCATGAAGTGTGCCATCTTAAAATGTGAAGTGTTGTAGCCTTTTGATATAAAGGTGTTTAGGTATACAAAAGGAGTATATTTTGTTTTGTGATTTTCAGGACAAAAACCCCAACGCACATTAAATAAAAAATTGAGATTTTGTGAAGTTAGAAAGACAGATAAAAGAAAGTACTAGCTCATTGTTGGGCAGGATTTGTTTAGCATGCCATAACTCAGCAATACCAAGGGATCAGGATTGTATTTCATTGTGTACATGGGCTGGTTTGTTCAGATGAGCCCCAAGTTCACTCTAGACGCTCAGTGGGGGTTTTCCTGCACAGTTCTGTGGGTGAGCAAATTGTACTTGACGTGCTAAGGCTGTTTCTAGGTCAGTGTTTCTTAACGTGTGTTCTAAATGGCCACTAGCAGAACTGTGTAGGGCATTTGTTGAACATGAAAATTTCTGGGCCCTATTCCAAACTTAAGGAGTCAGACTCTCTGGGTGTGGGGTCCAGACCTCTGCATATTTAACAGATGCTTCTATTCTGATAACCACTGCTCAACACTTGGAATGCTTTTAGCCTTATTCTTACCTGTGAATTGCTTGCCCATCTTTCAAGGCCCATTTCAAAGGGTATCTCCTCATTGAAGTCACCTCAGTACACTCCTCTCATTCCCAACAGAGAAGTTGGCTATGGAATGAGGAACATGGGGATATAAGAACTGAGGTGCGGGAAAAAGTCAGGAGAATTGACAGGGGACAGCTTGGATGGAGTTGGGAGGCAGACTCTTGAGTTTTGTAGGGAGATTTTGCCCCAGGTTTTGCATGTGTGTGTACAACTACATTGGAGAGAAGCTGGCTAAACCACAGAGAAAGTAATAGCAAGCCTGATTGGTCAGAACATTACATTCGAGTTCCATAGCAACCCTTTTTGAGGAGGAGGCTTGGTGGCCATATCAGGACAAGGAAGTAGGAGGAAAAAAGAGCCAAAATGCCCACTTGACAGAAGCCTGAAGAGTAGGGAGGGATGAAATTATTTTAAGAACTTCACAAAATACTTGCAGGAAACTTATTAAATATATTACTTGCACATGTATATGGCATTTCTTGAATGTATATATCCTGGGCTTCAGTATTTGTCACTGTTTTCTCAACCATCATTTGTGAAGTATAGCTGGTGTCACAGGGAGGTCTGAGAGAATGTTGGATGGTAAAGAGAGGTTCTCATATTTTGCGGAAGTAGCTAGAAACTATTAACTTTGTGTCTGAGTCAATCAGGCTGCTATAACACCGTACCATAGGCTAGGTGGCTTATAAACAATAGAAATTTATTCCTCACTGTCAAACATTAGGGTGCCAACATGGTTAGGTTCTTGGCTGAGGCCCAGCTTCCTGGCTTGCAGCTGGCTGTCTTATTATAGTGTTCTCACATAGTGGGAGGGTTGAGGGAACTCTAACCTCATGAACTAATCTCGTTCCACAGAGACCTATCTTCTAATACCATCATATCGTCAGTTAGGAGTTCAATGTACATGTTTTGTGATGGACACAAACAGTCCACAAGACATACTTATGAGGTAAGACAGTGTACAAATTGTTTGAGCAAGTCTCCTGAAAAGAAAGCCAATCAATCCTGGTTAGTTATCTGTTGAAATCTGAAGTTCTCATGATGTAAAAGGTCCATCTCAGCAGGACTGGGCTTGGCCTTGGTGGCAGTGGAAGTGGTGTGTTTCCCCCTCCAGTGTCACCCCTTGGAGACCACTCTTTGTCTTCTGTTTCTGCTTGCCTTCCCATATACCTCTTACCTAGGGCACCCGGCAGTGCCTGCCACCCCATCAGATGGGAGACTGTCCTCTTTCTTGTTGCCAGACAGTCTGTGGTGTGCGGATGAGTCATTTGAGCTGCAGCTTGTACTCTTTTCCTACTGATTTGCTGTCATGCTAAATGAGGTACCTGGCATCCATGAACATTAGGCCCATCTCCCAACAGTTCTAAGGAGAGAGACAGAAAAGAAATGACAAAAGGTCACATATTGGTAAAAATAATGTTGGGTGTCACAGCACTCAGTGCTTTGAAATATAAGAGCTGTTACATTTTTCAAAAGCTGGTTTAATGATCTTCCTCATTTTAGGAAGCAAAAGCATCTAATTAAAAGGACTTGGCAAGGATAAACTGTCATCTACAAGTAAACTGCTTTGTGACATGCAGTGATCTGGTTGCCTTGAGCTCTCAAATTCCCTGAGTGTGAACACAGTAAATAGTTCTAGTTTTGGGAAGCAGAGTAGATACAAAACTTTTGATGCTCTTAGCCACCACCAGACTTCCCATGTGATCATGTAATGACAGAACTCTTTATCTTCGAAAGCCCTCATTTCATACTTGGGGAGACTGAGGCCTAAAGAGGCATTGAATCGTGAAATCTCAATGTTTCAAGGCCTCCTAATCTAGTCAAGGAACTGGCTCAAGTTACCTGATTACCTGATTACCAGATGAAGCAGGACTATATTCCGAGAGAATGTATCATTGTGGTTACTTTTAAAGCATGGCACTTACTATGTTCTAAGCACTGTTCTAAACTTTTTTACCAATACTAAATTATTTCATCTTTAGAACACCCTCATGAGGCAGGTAATACTATTTCCAGCTCCATTTTACAAATATGAAATGGAGTCACAGAGAATATGTAGTTTTCCCATTGTTATCCAGCTACTAAATGTTTTTTTTCTTTTATTTTTAGTCTAAATCTCAGGGAAGATTATCAGAAATCATACCTGTGAATTTCTTAGCATGGAATTCAGATGAGTAGAAGCTCTCAATATTTTTATTACATGTCATACTGGGAGGAAACATTCTGAAGTTATAGATATCTGAGTTTCAATTCAGGCTTTCCAGGAATTGCTTATGTGATCTCTTAAGAGCCTCACTTTCCTCATCTGTGAAATGAGTATGATAATATTTCACAGGGCTGTTGTGAATTTGAAATGAAATCATCTTTGTTAAGTATCTAATGCAATATCTGGCACATTACAGGTGCTGTATTACTTTTCTGTTGCTGTTGTAACAAGTTATCATGTTTGTAGCTTAAAGAACACAAATTTATTATTTTACATTTCTAGAAACCAGATGTCTGGAATGAGTCAGATTGGGCTAAAATCAAAGTGTCAACAGGGCTGTTTCCTTATGGAAGCTCCAGGGATGCATCTTCCAGTTTCCAGTAGCTGTCTACCTTCCTTGGCTTGTGGCCATATCACTTTAACTTCTGCTTCAGTGGTCACATTGCTTTCTCCTCTTCTCTGTGGTAGTATCTCCCTCTGTGTCCCTTTTCTAAGGATGCGTGTGATGGCATTTAAGTCCCAACTGGATTATTCGGGATAATCTCATTTTATGATCCTTAACTTAATCACATCTGCGGTGTCCCTTTTGCCATATAAGGGTAGTATTGACAGGTTCCGTGGATTAACACCCACATATCTGTTTCTTCTCAGTACAGGGATGTTTCCTTTAAATTTTTTTTAATGTTCATTTATTTTTTTTTTTAAATTTTTTTTTCAACGTTTTTATTTATTTTTGGGACAGAGACAGAGCATGAACGGGGGAGGGGCAGAGAGAGAGGGAGACACAGAGTCCGAAGCAGGCTCCAGGCTCCGAGCCATCAGCCCAGAGCCTGACGCGGGGCTCGAACTTAATGTTCATTTATTTTTGACAGAAAGAGAGACAGAGCATGTCAGCACAGAGCCCGACGCGGGGTCGAACTCACAGACCATGAGATCATGACCTGAGCTGAAGTTAGACGCTCAACTGACTGAGCCACCCAGGCGCCCCCATGGATGTTTCCTTTATATTTCTCTTCCTCGTTTTGAACTTCCCCATGGCCAGTGTCTGAAGAATTGAGATATAATAATGAAACTAAAATCGACCTGCATTTTAACACTACACACCAAAATTCTAAACAAATCAGTGATAAAATATTCCTCCCAACTGGGCAGACCTCTCTGACTGCATCCCCCACTTTTGGTATATCACTGCTCAGGACTGACTGCCTGGAATCTGGTTCTGGAATCCAGTTCTGGAATCCAGAGATAAGGAGTGATTTGGTACAGGACTTTGTCCTCTCCTCTGCTTACCTCACCACCATTTCTTGTACCCACGTTATCTCCTATCTGTTCATATGATGTCATCTTGCCCCTTGTCTAAGAGTCCTCAAAGCTGATGTGAGGATAACCAGTGGGTGTTTTGGATAATGTGCTTCACTACATTGGACAGTAGTCCCTCGGTCTCCCTACAAAGGTCCTGACAAGTAAGAGATGGGGGGAACAGATTCAGAGCTTCGCATGGCCTTTCGTTTAGAAGAGAAGAAATTATTCTTCATTGTTAGAAAAACAGGCAAAGACCGGGGGGTATGTAAAGTACTGTTAGGACAAATTGAAAATGAAAATATCCTTACAATATGAAGGTATGATGCAAGGAAGACCTGCAGTCCCTCTGTGGTCTTTACACCTAGAGCTGGAATCCAGGTTGTAAAAGGGAGTTCTAGAACCAGAGACTATGTGAAAGGTGCAAGAACCTCCAAGACCTTTCTGACTCATAAAGCCAGCATGTTACATTTTACATTTATGGTGTTTGAGGCCCAGAAAGGGGAAAAGACCTCTTTGAAGTTGCACAACAAGCCAGGAGCAGAAGGTCTTTTCTCACATTCTAAGAGGCAGATCCCAATTTGTGCCAAGGACCGCCCCCCCCCCCCCATTCATGTATACACACACACTCACTCACACCCTCACAGTAATACATGCTGGTTTCCTACCCCTTGTCCTTTAATTGATTTTTAATATTACTCTCCAATGACATGAAAACCATATTTTACTAGCTTTTTTTTTGAGGGAGAGAGAGAGAGCACATGCAAGCACACACACACATGCGTGGGATTAAGGGCAGAGGGAGAAAGAGAGAATCCGAAGTAGGATCCATGCCCAGTGTTAGGCCCCGCTCGATAGCACAACCATGAGATCATGAGCTGAGCTAAATGAAGAGTCGGATGCTTAACCGACTGAGCACTCAGCCGCCCCTCAGACATCCTTTTTTTTTTAATATGAAATTTATTGTCAAATTGGTTTCCATACAACATCCAGTGCTCATCCCAACAGGTGCCCTCCTCAATGCCCATCACCCACTTTCCCCTACCTCCCACCCCCCATCAACCCTCAGTTTGTTCTCAGTTTTTAACAGTCTCTTATGGTTTGCCCCCCTCCCTCTCTAACCTTTTATTTTCCTTCCCCTCCCCCATGGTCTTCTGTGAAGTTTCTCAGGATCCACATAGGAGTGAAAACATATGGTATCTGCCTTTCTCTGTATGACTTATTTCACTTAGCATAAGACTCTCCACTTCCATCCACGTTGCTACAAAAGGCCAGATTTCATTCTTTGTCATTGCCACACAGTATTCCATTGTGTATATAAACCATTCACAAAAATAAACTCATAATGGAATAGTACGTGGCAATCAGACATCCTTTTAAAAAAGCCTTTCGTCAGACCCAATTGCACAGAATGAATATATGTCAATACATTCCTGTACCTGGAAGGACTATTCAGTGTTCATATCAGCTTGCTGATAGCCCCCTTAATACCAGCTTTGGGGATGAAGGAAAGCAGACTGCTTTCTCCCAGGACCTGTTAATTTAAGCACATGGCACACCACTGGGTATTTGTACCACAGAGCTGCTGCCTCATGAGCATAGTGGGTAATCACCGTTCCTGACCATCCCACTACATTTAGAGGAAAATAGTTACTGTCGTGCTCAACATAACTGTAGTGGGGGTCTTCGAGATAGCAGTTGGAGAAGGCAATTAGCAGTTCTAGGTTCACTTGGGCTCTGGATGGTACCTTCTGTCTTTTTGCCCATTCTTCATCTCTGTCGTCACAGCCTAGCCTTGCCTGTGTGGTAACCATTGTTGCCCTAATTTGTTGCCCGATTCCTTGGCCTTTGATTGCCTTGCCTTTAGGGCTGGTTTTCTCGTGGTTGTGGCCTGACCTCCCAAGCTCTCAAGGTTATAGGTCTCACGGTCTTCCAGACTTGCTTCAATGAGAGCCACTCTACTTATGTTTCACAGTCTGAGGTGCTATGTCATTTTTGTTTTCAGGTTGGGGTGAGGGAAAGTGCATATTTCCCTGCTACAGAAAAAAGATCTTCTTGAATGTCATTGCCCTACGGGGTGTGCAAGGGACCTTAACTGATTCTGTTTTAAGTGTGTGGAAGAGCCTCAAATGTTTGCAGCGTATTTAATATTTTTGATGTGGTTTCTGTCAAAACACTTATACTTAGCGGGTGAATTTCCAGGAGCATTTGTGAATAATGAAGGTCTGGTTCCTTGAGGGTCCATAGGCCAACGATTTAAGCATTTTGAAATTATTTTGCTTCATGGCTTTTACAAGTATCCTGAACTAGTATGGGGTGTAAATATTAGGTTAGGCAGAAACCAGTACTAAGATCAGGTACATTTGTGAAAGCCAAGCCACTTGACTTGCTGACGGTTTATCTCTGCTTCTGCTATATTACTTAGAAGTTATAAAGTAGCATTAATACAGAGAAAGTTGATAATGGTGGTGTCAGAAATGATCAAAGAACACAATAGATAAATGACAATAGGAACATTAAAGTTTATGAGCTAATGGAGATTGAACATAGGCTTTCAACACTGAAACCTCTTTGTGTTTGAAGACGAGATTAGGTATAATTGTTTTGTTCTTTAAAAATGATATTCTTTAAACACCAGAAGTTTTTTTAGTGTGTTTGCTTAGGAGAAGTATATGGAAATTGAACACTAATTCTCAGACATGCTTGGAGTAGACGATGGGTGGTGTAGGAGGCAAGATGGCAGAGGGGGAAGAAAGATGTTGTTTAAGGCTTTGTGAGCAATTCAGTCTTAAAAGAAATTTGCATTGCATAAAACGTTTTCCGCAATACATAGCATGCAGTAGTATATCTACTTTATAGATCAACTATGTATTATTTTGGCCAATGAGCTGGTGGGAATAGCTGAAAAACGTAAACCGTCAAGCTAAGGAAATTAAATTCTTTGCATGTGTCTGAATTTATATTGCGATTTTAAAAATGATTCCACCTTTACAGCTTTGAAGTAGACAAAACATTTCTCTGCTAATCTGTATTGATGATTTTCAAAATGGCAAAGCTTTGGAGGTAAAGATAATAAGTGGCACTGATTGGAACACCTTGGGGCCTTGCATTCGTTAAAATTTTTGAATAATAGAATATATTGAAAACACTGAAATTCTGTTACTATTGGTATACTTAATGATATCATTTATTCCGTTACTTATTTAGCAACTATTAAACATGTACATGCCAGGCATTGCTTACAGTGCTGGGAATATAGCAGTGAATAGAACAGACAAGACACTACCATCATCAAACTTGATTTCCACTGGAGGGAGAAAGAAGAAAATAATTTTGATGTAATAATTATTAGAAATAGTAAGCAGTATAACTCCATAGGGTTCCTTCGTGGAGCTGTCTTACTGAGTAGCTAATGATGTATTATTTTCATATCTGTTATTGGCAAACAATGGACTACTTCTAAAATGATTGAAATTGTTAGAAGTATAAGTATGCTCCTTGCAATTTTGTCTCCATCATTATTTAGCATACTAAACTTTCTTTTCTAGATGATCACAAATTTTGTGTTATATGGCCTAAATGAATGAGGTTCTCTTACTGACTAATCTGTAGATGTATATTTGTCTTTTGTCTCATGGTATCTTAAGGTGAAATCTTAACACTTGAACTTGGCATTGAATGAAATGTCAATAGTGTTAAAGCATTTAAGGTAGTTTCTTTAGATTGCTAAAGAAATAAAAATAAAAGCAAATGTGGGTTAGGCAAGGCTTTAGAAGATGTGTATTATGGCTGTGATCAAAAGAGATAAAAATTTATTGCTTATGTTGCTTTTTTTTTTTTAAAGCAGGCTCCATGCCTAACGTGGGGTTTGAATTCAGGACCCTGAGATCAAGAGTCACATGCTCTAGTGACTGAGCCAGCCAGGCATCCCACTTATGTTGCCTTTTCATCCTACAGCAGAAGAGAATGCCTTTCTCTATGTAGAAATAGAATTTTAAAATCTTTATTTTAAAATCATTTATTCCTTTGGAATTGACTGAGCATGCACTGTTCGCAAAGCAGGAGGGGTGTGCGTGTGCATGTGTGTGTGTGTGTGTGTGTGTGTGTGTGTGTGTGTGTGTGATAGTGGGTAAGAGAACAGAAGGAGTGAGCAAGGGAGGGAAGAAGAAAGCGTGAGTTGAGTCAGTTTTCAGTGTAGTTGAGTACATATGCACAGGTAAATAGCATAAAATATAAAAATGGTAAGTTCCCTGTAAAAAAATTTAAAAGAAAATTCCATGCGGAGCGCCTGGGTGGCTCAGTTGGTTGAGCGTCCAAATTCGGCTCGAGTCATGATCTCACAGCTCGTGGGTTCAAGTCCCGTGTCAGGCTCTGTGCTGACAGCTCGGAGCCTGGAGCCTGCTTCAGATTCTGTGTCTCACTCTCTCTCTCTGCCCCTCCCCTGGTCTCTCTCTCCCTCAAAAATAAATAAAGATTAAAAAGAATTTTTTTTTAATTTTTTTTTCAACGTTTATTTATTTTTGGGACAGAGAGAGACAGAGCATGAACGGGGGAGGGGCAGAGAGAGAGGGAGACGCAGAATCGGAAACAGGCTCCAGGCTCTGAGCCACCAGCCCAGAGCCCTACGCGGGGCTCGAACTCACGGACCGCGAGATCGTGACCTGGCTGAAGTCGGACGCTTAACCGACTGCGCCACCCAGGCGCCCCTAAAAAGAATTTTTTAAAGAAAATTCTATGTGAGTCTGGCAGGGAGTTGTCATTTCTGCCTAATAGTAACTGGAGAAAGTTTCATGCAAGAGGATGCCTGGGTTTTCTTATCTTTTCTTTGATGTTTTATTAAATTGAGATGAGGAGCTTGTATATCATAATTATTTTTGAATTTTGTTTATTTTAAGTGGGCTCCACACCCAATGTGAGTCTCAAACCCATGACCCCAAGATTGAGTTCCATGCTCTACTGACTGAGCCAGCCAGGCACCCCCTGTATATTTTAATTTGATGGGCACGAAATGTCTACCTGCACAAAAATGTATCCCTTCCTGACCTTGCTATAGGACCTCAAATTGCCATTTTTTGAATTCTTTGGAAGTTTATATTATAGCCCAATTGTGGTTAGATGGAGGTAAGAACATCCAAAGCCGTTTTCCTCCATTAATATCTTTGGATTTATTTCTGAAATAAACCATCATGAGAAAATTTCTGAGCAAGTAGGACACAGAAGTGGGAGGGTCTCCTTGTTGGCTTGGTGGGAAAGAAAGGGAGTCAGGAATAGTCTGGAATGGTATCCTAGGAGAAGGGTCTTGGCCCGTATAGACAGATGACTATATAAATTACTTGGGTACTTGGTGATGAGGAGTGCTGAAAGACAAAAGGAAAGCTTAGAACTTTGTCTGAATAGGTAGTTTTGTTGTTGTTGTTGTTTTCCTGAATGATGGTTTTCCAGGGTTACCTATTTCAGTGGATGGCAACTTCATCCATCTGCTATTACAAATGAGGAACCTAATGGAAGGTGTAGACTGGATCCTGTTCTGCCCTTCCTTCTCTTTCTGTTGCTCTGCTCTGTTTGCTATGAGAGAAGACACGTATTGGAAGCCTAGGACATAGGTGAAAACAGCTACAGTCTTTTTGAAGATATTCTAATGGGAAGCTAGAAGTCAATGTTGCATATGAGAAAATATGAGAGTGAAGAAGGTTCTTTGACAGGGTAGTCCTATAGCTCCAAATTACTGCAGTAAACCTTATATATACTCATGAGCTCCCACCAGTTGGTGATTGTAAGAAAGAGGTTCAGGGTTTCCAGAGGATCATTTTTTTTCACTTTTCTTTCCTAAGGTGTCTGGAATGACTATTAACAATTGAGAATTCAAAACCTATCTGTCTGTCTATCTAGTATCTATGTATCTATCTATGTATCTATGTATCTATCAAACACAGGGGAGGAGCAGAGAGAGAGGAAGAGAGAGAATCCCAAGCAGGCTCCACACCCAGTGTGAGGCTCAGACTCATGAACTTTGAGATCATCACCTGAGCCAAAATCAAGAGTCAGATGCTCAATTGACTAAGCCCCCAGGTGCCCCAACAATTGAGAGTTTAGGAACTAAAATGTTTTTATTTAAGTCTTGCTCTAAGATAGTACCTTTCTTTTGAATATATGTCTTGTTACTTTAGTGAAGTGATATTTTGAAGAAGAAAAACGATAGAGAATACATATACTAAATGAACTTTGAATAAGTTTTCCATGCTTAGGGTGAGATTATTCATCAAGTCAACACAAACCAGTCACCAAAGTATATCTGATGGCAGTGACACACATTATAAGCATAGTGCTAAACAGTGAATAGAATAGCTGGTGAAGCTAATCTTGCAACCCATTGACATCGAGTTTTAGAGAAAGTCATGACGCCTATAGTGAAATTTACTTGTTAGAAGGAACAATCTTCTGAAATGCAAGTGAATTATCTGTGGATGCAATTTAAATAACCCTGTATCAGTGTTCTATTCATATTTGCATAGCTGTAGATTTCTGTGGGATTGTTGAAGATGAATTGGAATTGCAGAGTATATCTAAGCCCCTAGAAATCTACACTGGGTAGGGGCGCCTGGGTGGCGCAGTCGGTTAAGCGTCCGACTTCAGCCAGGTCACGATCTTGCGGTCCGTGAGTTCGAGCCCCGCGTCGGGCTCTGGGCTGATGGCTCAGAGCCTGGAGCCTGTTTCCGATTCTGTGTCTCCCTCTCTCTCTGCCCCTCCCCCGTTCATGCTCTGTCTCTCTCTGTCCCAAAAATAAATAAACGTTGAAAAAAAAAAAATTAAAAAAAAAAAAAGAAATCTACACTGGGTAGTACCTATGAGAACAAATTGTTGATATTTTCAAACTAAAGTCTAGCCTTTGATTAAAAATACACACACACATATGTAACAAAAACAAATATACAGTTACACGATTTTATAGCAACAGTAACAGCATCAATAGTATCTGTGCTGGATACTATTCTAAATGCTTTAGATGTATCATCTCACTTCATTCACACGTCCCTTTGATGTATGACCATGATTAGCTCCATTATAAGGGTGAGGAAACTGAGAAACATTAATAGTACCAACTCAAATTTCATGGACTCTTGTTTCTTGACTCCTACAAGACCTCCAGCTCCTTGCAAAGCTTATAACCCCATCTTGCTCTTTCTTATCTCTGTCTGTCATTTCTACATGTCCAGATACAACTTGCAGACCCACACAGTTTGTGTTGTGTGCCTCTGCTGGGCACTTCTCCTTCTGTACTGCCTTCTACCTGCCTCTGGTTTCCCCTGGGCACTGCTGTTACTGTGTTAGGTGCTGTAGTGTGCTGTGTGTGTGGAGATGCAGTGGTACTGGGTACTGGTACTCTGCACACTTTCTAGCCGCACTCCATTGCTGCTGCATTACCACGCGGGGGAAAGTCTGTCTCCTGCTGGGTGCCTACACTCTCCCCTTGGACACTCTTGCTGCTAGTCTGGATGCCCCCTCTGGTCATTCAAAGCACTGATGTTGGCACAGGTAAGCAGTTCTTTGTGGCAAAGACACCCCTCTTTCACTCTGTCCCGTAGAGTTAGAGGACTTCCAGAGCTGTGTGCCCATCTCCCAATGTGTTAGAGCTTTTTGTGGAAACAGCATTTTGCAACTTTTACACCCAATTTTCTCTCTCTTCTTGGAACGCATATGTATCCGTGGGTCTAGGCCAAGGACAGATTTGAGTGATAGTCCTGTGTTAAATGTGGAATAACCATGCCACTCAAGTCACTCAGGCTTTGTTGTACGGTGTTTTTTTTTTTTTTTTTTTTTCTTCTTCCATCTATGTGTCTCTTTCTGTAGGATGAGGTTTCTCTCAGATGCCTCTTTTTTGAAAATTTTGTTTTTATTTTATTTTTGAGAGAGAGAGAGACAGAGTGCTAGTGGGGGGAGGGGCAGAGAGAGAAGGAGACACAGAATCCGAAGCAGGCTCCAGGCTCCGAGCTGTCAGCACAGCTGATGTGGGGCAGTTCAATGTGGGGCTCGAACTCACAGACGGTGAGATCATGACCCCAGACACCCAACCGACTGAGCCACCCAGGCGCCCCGCAGATGCCTCTTTATCCCCTAAGCCCATCCTACCATATTTGTTCAAGGATTTCTTAATGACAGTCATGGCAATAGTTGAGGTTCAAGCTTGGCTCACTTTCATGGGGAAGAGGACACCCACTGGACCCTCTTCAAGGCGTCAGTTATCAACAAAGATAAATCCTGACTAGAATCTGATTTTCCTTATTTAAAAATAACGTGGTTCAAGCTGATGAATTAACCAATAGGAGCTGTCACAAACTGTTTTTAAAATACATTTTTACATTTCAAGCTAAAAGAATGCCCATCAGTACCCAAACTCTCAATTGCTTTCTCTCTTTGGATTTGTGCTTCACATTATTATTATTTCCTTTATGGATTCTGTCAGCATATTAATAAGATAATGTGGCCCAGAGAAATAGCTTTTTATCAAAATTAGGCAGCTTTGCAAAAGACACACTTTCATCTGGATGTATTTTCAAAATGCAGGGCTGCAAAGAAAACTCACCCTGTTGTTGAGATCAAACCTTTTATTACCTCGTGATTGAGTGTTGGTAATGCTGGAATTTACAGAAAAACATGCATTAGAGAATTTCTAGTGGTTTCACAGAGGTTATTTCAGTTATATTCTGAGCCTTAACATTTTTTATGGGAAGGTTTGAGAATTTGGGGTCAGATTTGAGTGATTTAGACTAACACTCATGGGTTGAGCTTCTGACCATGTTGCTAAACCAAAACTAATGTAATCAAATAGAGGATTTTTCCATTGCGGCCCAGAACAGTTTCCAAAGTTGACAAATGGGATAAATTTGGAAGAAACAAAGTTTATCAGGTAATATCCATAGTACAAGCCAATTGCAAGCTTACTAATAAAAAATACTGATATTGCAGCTGTAAACTAAATGTAGCTGAAATGCTAAGATCATTTCTTGTGTAGAAAGGAAGTCATATTTTCCTCTGATTCTATGAGCATTTATTACTCACTTTCTAGGAGTTAGGCACTGTACTAGATGCTTACACTATCTTAATAAGATGTTACTTATAAATGTCTATGATCCTAAACGCCACTTCCATAAGTTCCTCTCAGTATTCATTTTTTTTATATTTTAGAGAGAGAGAGAGAGAGAGAGAGAGAGAGAGAGAATGAATCCTAAGCATGCTCCACATTCAGCATGGAGCCCAACATGGGGCTCGATTCCATGACCCTGGTACCATGACCTGAGCGTAAATCAAGAGTTGGGCGTTCAACTGACTGAGACACCCAGGTGCCCCCCTCTCAGTATTCATATAGATTTTAATTGTTTTTATTGAAAATAGCTCAGTAATTTTAAAATATATTATAGAAAACTAGAAAATATAGTCAAACAATATTTTTCTTTCTTTAAAAATTTTTTTTAATGTTTAGTTATTTTTGAGAGAGAGAGAGAGAGAGAAACAGAGCACAAGAGGGGAAGGGGCAGAGACAGAGGGAGACACAGAATCTGAAGCAGGCTCCTGGCTCTGAGCTGTCAGCTCAGAGCCTGACGCAGGGCTTGAACTCATGAACTGTGAGATCGTGACCTGAGCCGAGGTCGGATGCTCAACCGACTGAGCCACCCAGGCGCCCCAAGCAACATTTTTCTAAAAATCACTCATAACTCCGTTGACCAGAAATTGCCATTGTATCATCCGCATGAACATCATTCCAAGCCTTTTTCTATGACTATACTTCCATTTTATAGGGGTATCATTCTAAAATAGTTTCTTTCTTTCCCACTTTTCCTTATTCTTAAGTGTAGTATGCTCATTATTATTTAACTTCATCATGATTACTTAAACTCAGGATTATAAATATCAATTATTTTCTTCTTTTAGCCTAAGATTGCTATATGAAGTCTTCATTCTGGATATCTAGAGGCAGCCGAGAGGCTGCTTTTAATCTAAGGAGTGCTTCAGGAGTCAATGAAATCAATACCAACAATAGAGGAAGTGTACACATGTTTAGTGATTGTTGTGAATCACCTATGTACTGTCACCTGCAGAAATGCTCTTCATGTCTCATTCTTGGTAGAGTATTTTTGAAGAATACTTCAGTCTCAAGGATGATTATTACCATATTTATTTGAATAGGTGATATGAGACAAAATTGTGGCCTTAGGTTTAGCTTTTGTGACTATTATTCAGACTAGTTGATTGCTTATAGATTATGAATTCAAGTGTATTAGAAAATATATCAAAAGTATCTCTCTAGAGGTGTTTCTCACCTTCCACTTCAATGGTATAAAAATGACCCATTAGAATGTCTTCCTGGTTATAGGGTATTAAAGGTCACTGTGGAAATGAAACAGTGTTATGTGAGAAGGGAGGTACAATGAACTACCATCATCCAAAAACACCTGAGTTTGAATAAGAAATGGAATGTGGCAAATAATATGGTGCCAGTATAGAGTGGTTGAATGATAATTTGTTACTTGAATGTTGAATGGAAGTTTACACAGCTTCAGTGGAAATGGCTCAGAAAGTAGTACAGAAGAACATCAAGTAGAAATAATGGTTCCTCTGCTGGTCTCCATTGATGGAGTGTTCACTGGCCACAGCCTATGGAATGATAACTATCCCAAGTAGAATATATGAGAAAAAGTGTGTTGTAACTTTTGCTACTTTGCAAAAGTCACTTAGATTGGAGATTGAATTCTTTAATCCAATTTGAGTTGAATATTTTACCTAGGATGACTAAACGAGAACTAAGTATCCTTAAGGGAGAGAAGAGATACCAAGTTTTCTAGATTGGGATACATTTATAGCCAGGATCAGCAAGACAATTTTCACCTAAGGTTATAACACAATAGTTATTGGAATGGGGTAACAAGCCTGTTTCATAGTTGACTTTATCTATGGTTGGAGCTTTAGATCAAGAGTTTTCTTGTCTACTTTCATTACACTCTACTTGTGGGAAAATCACTCTGGAGTAAATAGAGTATAAATGTGACCTGAAGTGTAAAGTTAGACCGCCTGGTTTGGGAGCTAGCATCTACCCATTGCAGAGTCTTGAAAAGACAAGAAACAAGAGGAAAGAAATTGGGCTCCTGTGGTATCATCGTGGTCAGGAGTCAGGAGATCATCCTGAGTAGTGCTCTGCCCAGAAAGGAGAAAAGTTAAGGCAGCTCAAGAGGAAGAGTGTGGAAAGGGCACCAAAGGATAAGACTGCTTCTGTGTTACTTTACCATGGCTGGCAGGGTATTCTTAGACCCATGAGCTATAGGAAGGGTAGGAGTTTCAGGATATAGCATTGGGTTTGCTTCTACTTTCTCTTCTCACGTCTTGGATTTTATTCTATCTTCTCTCTATTCCCCTTTGTATAGACCAGAACATTTTGTAATAGTTTTGAATGATGAAAATAGGCTGTGAGTGTTAAAAAAAAATGCCAGGAAGTCAAAACTCAGTTCAGAATTTACCTTCGTGCCTTCAAATTTTCATTTTATGAGTAGATATTTTAGTTCTGGAAATTCAAATTACATCATGGATGTCAGGGAAAACCAAATAAAGGTAAACCAATACACTTTAATATATGCTTAAATTTAATGTATTCATTTTTTATTTTAGAAACATATTTAAAAATGTGTGGTTCTTGTCTTTGGTGAGAGAGAAGTTGAAAATAATCTATGCATTCCAGGAAGCATCCCGATTTTAATTAAAAATGCCAGGCTAATTTGTCTCCCTCCCAGAGCTACCGATATTTTGCCTTTGGGCTGTTGTGTAGACTTGTCTGCCATTTGTCTGAATATAAATAACTCTCATTTTCACACTTGTCTTTTCTTGCAGTTTGTCAAAATGGTTGCTTATAGCGGTAAATTAATTTCATATCTGGAGAGCAGTATATATATAGAGAGAGAAAGCACGAGTAAGTGTGAGAAAGCTTGCATACAATTTCTCAACAAAAGACTATTTTATCTGTTATGTGAAAACAAGCAAACATATTGTCTTGGGGGTCCCCAAGATCACCCTTACATTGGATGATTTGCTGGAAGGACTCACAGAACTTAGAAAAGCTGTAATTATCATTATGGTTCATTACAGTGAAGGGATACAGATAAAAATTAGCAAAGGAGGGACCCCTGGGTGGCTCAGTCACTTAAGTGTCTGACTCTTAGTTTCAGCTCAGGTCATGATGTTGTGGTTTCATGAGTTCGAGCACTGTGTCTGGCTCTGCGCTGACAGTGTGGAGCCTGCTTGGGATTCTCTGTCTCTCTCTCTCTTTGCCCCCCCCCCACTTGCGCTCTCTCTCTCTCTCTCTCTCTCTCTCTCTCTCTCTCAAAATAAATAAAAGAAAAAAAAAACAAAACTAGCAAAGAAAAAAGATGCTTAGGGTAGTATCCAGGAAAAACTGGGCACAGGCTTCCAGTCATCTTCTCCCAGTGGAGTCCCACAGACAGCATTTAATTCTTTCTTCAACAATGTGTGATGACATTTGAAAAGTGTTGTCAAATAGGAAAGATTCTTGGAACCTTGGTGGCCAGGATTTTATTAGGAGTCAGTCACATAAGCATTGAGTTCCACGTTACTGACCTTAGCTGGGTCTCCAGCACCACCCTCCTCCTCAGATCTAACTGATACGGTGTTGCCTAGGGCCCCAGATAACAAAAAGAAGTGTTCAAGATAAATCACAGTGTTAGCATATTGTGTCTGGTGTGGAACGAGGACCTAGCTTTACAAAGATACTCTCTCAGAAAGTATGTTCCAAGTGTTTGGAGGTAATCTCCCAGAAGGCTATCAAGGGTCATCCTGAAGACTTTTGGATTGTGCAGCATTTGGATAACCTAGGCCTGATGAGTTAGCTCTTTAATGCATGGTCACGGTGTGAAATACAGAGGCTTCTCACATAGTTCTGAATGCTGACTTCTTTCTTTGCGAAAAATGTCAGGGCGGTATGGTTCCTTCCTCCTCAAAATGTTGAAGGCAAGCAGACAATGTTGACTTATCTCAAAGGGGCCTCTTACACTGTGGTGTAGGAATTCTAAGTGGAGGTGAGTTGAGGGGTGGACTAACTGGCATTTTGGAGGCCAATACTGGACCCTGGATTTGTGTAGTGACTAGTACCTTCAGTCTGTTGTGTGTTCTGGTTGTTTCTAGAGGCCCCTTGTGACAGTTGCAAATATTTCCTGTAAGGGGAAAGGCAACCTGGTTAACAGTTCTTCTGCTTCATCAATTTCTTGATCATGTTATACAGCATGTAATCTAGCAGAGAAGAAACAATAAAGATTTGATAGATGGAAACATTTTTATTGGGAAAAAGTAAGAACAAAGGTCTTGGGCACAAAGTGCTAAAAGTGGTAATCTAGTGACCATCCATGGGGATCCCTGAGAATCAAGGCAACATTCTGATGATAGGGTACATGGGGAATTTTTAATCAGTATGAATCCAATGTGATGATCTGTTTCTCTGACTTCCCAGAATTTTTGGAGGGTAAGCCTTTCTGGTATGATAGGTTTTTAGGCTCTTATGTTAACATGTTAACCTTACATGATGTCAATCATTTAGAAGAATATAATGGATATACAGGATATACGGGTATCCGTGGCTGCTATGTGAGACTTGTTACCCATGGTAACAAGATTACTTCCAGATTTCACCTATAGGTAGAACAGGAATGGATACAGTGCTGAGAATTTAAAGGAACATGGCAATTTGCTGAAAGGTGAACGGGAGTGCAAGGCAACATACCTGGTCTCATTCAACATAGACCAGGTTTAGTGAGATGACCAGCATACTTTTCTGTTATGAATGTATCATTTTATATTTAGATAGTCTGAATTGCCTAGAAAATACAAATTTGTAACTCAAATGGTTTTTAGAACTAAACTGAATCCTGTGTGATTTGGAACCTAAATGTATAATAGGGCTCATTTAAGGAGCATTGGGTAAACACAGAATTGAATACACTTGGGCCTTGATTATTAATAGTGATGTCTGAATGTGTTTAACAAACAGAGAATTTCCTAAGAAGAACTTATTGAAACAGTGAGGTATACTAATACATTTTTAGAGCGGGTCAGAATTGACAATTCAGTCTTTTTGTTGGTCTTGGTTCCTTATGGAATATGTAATTTTTTTGTGTGTTTCAGATCCTGCTAAGTTGGTTATAAAAAAGGACCTCTTGCTTTTTGTGTTGTAATTAATTTTTGAAAAAATTTGGATTTTATTACAGAGGGATTGATTTGATATTCATGTGATTTTTCAAATTTGCTTTTAAAATAATGCAGTTTAAAGGCTGGATGATTTTACTCAAATAAAAAACTACCTGATTCTAATTATTTTCCCCTCATCTCCTGCTGTCTCCTGTCATCTTTTTTCCCTCCTACTCATCAGTCCATGTATTCATTGAATATTTGTTTAATACCATCCTATTCAGAAGTATAATAGTCATTACATGGGATAAAATGGTGAGTCAAGTTCATGTCTTTTCCTTAAGAATCTCAACAACCTCACCCATATCTAGTGTTAGTCTTTTTGCTTTAATCATTTTTATGGCTATGAAGTATTCTCTCATTTTGATTTTAATTTGTATTTCTCTGATGATTAATGGTGTTGAGCACCTCTTCATGTGCTCACTGGCTATTCATATACCTTCGTTTTTGAACTGTCTTTCTCTTTGGCTAATTTTTAGTGGATCATTTATTTTATTTTATTTTTTAATTGTAGGTATAAGTTCTAAGTTCTGGATGCAAGTCTTTTGGATATATATATTTGAAAACATTTTCCCATTCTGTGGCTTTTCTCTTTATTCATTTAATGGCATATTTTCACAGAGAAGTTAATTTTGATAAAGAATAATTCTTCAATATTTCTTTGTGGGTTTTTATTTTTTTTGAGAGAGAGAGAAAGAGCACGAGCAGGGGTGAGGGGCAGAGGTGGGGAGAGAGAGAATTTTAAGCATGCTCCACACCCAGTGTGGAGCCCAATGTGGGTCTTGATCCTATGAACCATGAGATCATGACCTGAGCTGAAATCGAGTCAGATGCTCAACCGACTGAGCCACCCAGGCGCTTCCATCAATTTCTTTTATGTTTAGTATTTCTGTGTTCCACCTATGAAAATGTGTTCACCAAAGGTAATGAAGACATTTACCTGTGCATATTTCTAAAAGCTTTACAGTTTTAGCTTTCATGCTTAGATCTATTATCCATCAATTAAATTTTTGTGTATATTGGGATGTAGAAATCAATGTTTATTTTCTTTCAATATTAATAATTTCTAAAAAATGTTTATGCAGTTATAATTAAAATACAGTGTTAACATTAGTTTCAAGTGTACGATATGATTCAACACTTCTCTACATTATTCAGTGCTCATCTCTGTAAAATGCACCCTTGATCTCCACCTATGACCCATCTTTTTTTTTTCTTTGTTTGTTTTGTTTAGTAGTTTTTTTTCTAAGAGAAGTTTTAGATTTACAGCAAAATTGAGCAGGAAGTACTACCTGTTCACCTGACCACTGCCTCCTCCACTACTATAACACTCCAAATTCTGTGTCCAGTGTCAGGTAGAGAGCAAGCTTCTTTCTCCCCCACAATTTAATAGATTTTATTTTTCTCAAGCAGGTTTAGATTCATAGCAAAATTGGGTGGAAAGAACCCCTGCCCCCTCATATCACTAACTCCTCCATTATCAGAAACAGACTACACCAGGGTGGCACATTTGTTACAATGCGGGGCTTGAGCTCACAAACCATGAGATCACAACCTGACCTGAGATCCAGAGTCGGACGCTTAACCGACTGAACCACCCAGGTGCCCCCAAATCCACCATTTTCATATGCTGAATGGTTTTACTTTGCCAAAAATCCTCTGTATAATCATCCTTTCCTCTTTCCTTAACTGGAAACCACTGATCTTTCAGTAGAAAGTGTTCAAAGTTTTGTCTTTTTTAGGATGTCATATATAGTTGAAATCACAGTGTATGTAGCCTTTTCAGATAAGCTTCTTTCACTTAGTAATATGCATTTAAGGTTCCTCCATGTTTTTTCATAGCATGATAACTAATTTATTTTTAGTGTCAAATAATATTCCATTGTCCGGATGCACCACATTTATTTGTTCACCTACTGAAGGACATCTTAGTTGCTTCTACATTTTGTCAATTACCGATAAAGCTGCTATAAACATCTGTATGTAATGTTTTGTGTGGACCTAATTTTTCTACTCTTTTGGGCAAACATCAAGGAATGCATTTGATGGATCATATGGTAAGAGTATGTTTAGTTTTGTAGGACTGCAAAGTATGTTACTATGTGGGCATTCCATTTTGCATTGCTATCAATAGTGAATGAGAATTAATGTCGCTCTTCATCTTTGCCAACATTTGGTGTTGTCAACGTTCCAGACATTGACCATTCTAATAGGTGTGTAGTGGAATCTCAGTGTTTTAATCTGTAATTCCCTGATGGCATATCATGTTGAGCATCTGTTCGTGTTCTTGTTTGCCAACTGTATATTTTCTTTGGTGGAATGTCTGCACAGTGTTTGGCTAGTTTTTTTTTTTTTTTTAACGTTTATTTATTTTTGAGACAGAGAGAGACAGAGCATGAACGGGGGAGGGTCAGAGAGAGGGAGACACAGAATCTGAAACAGGCTCCAGGCTCTGAGCTGTCAGCACAGAGCCTGACGCGGGGCTCGAACTCACGGACCTCGAGATCATGACCCGAGCCGAAGTCGGCCGCTTAACCGACCAAGCCACCCAGGCGCCCCTGGCTAGTTTTTTAATCAGATTGTTTTCTCATTGTTGAGTTTTAGGAGTTTCTGGAATATTCTGGATAACAGTTCATTGTCAGATATGTATTTTGCAAATATTTTCTCCTAGTCTATGGCTTGTTTTCTCATTCACTTGACATTGACTTTCACAGAGCAGAAGTTTTTAATGTTGCTGAAGTCTAGCTTCTCCCTTCTTTCTTTCATGGATTGTGCCTTCGGTGTTATTCAATATCTATCACCACAGTCAAAGTCGTCTAGATTTCTCCTATGATGTACACATTTTATAATTTTTTATTTTGCATTTAGTTCTGTGATGCAGTTTGAATTAAATTTTGTGAAGGGTGTAATGTTTGTGTCTAGATTCTTTTTGTGGGGATGTTGGCTATGAATATCCAGTTGTTCCAGTACTATTGGATGAAGGGTTCATATTAAAAACACAATTGTCCTGTAATTCTTAGATGTTTAAAAGCCTTTCTTTTCCCTAATTGAATTGTTTTGGTGCCTTTTTGAAAATCAATTTACCATATATTGTATGGGTCTGTTTCTGGACTTTTTATTCTATCTATTGATTTGTCTATTGTTCCGATAACCACATGACTTAAGAATTGTATCTTTAAATACAGTAAGTCCTTACTGTTTTTTAATTAAAATTTTTTAAGTTTTTAAAATTTATTTTGAGAGAGACAGAGACAGCATGAGCAAGGGTGGGACAGAGAGAGAGAGAGAGAGAGAGAGAGAGAGAGAGAGAGAGAGAATGAATATCTCAAGCAGGCTCCATGCTGCCAGCTCAAACCCATGAATTGTGAGATTATGACCTGAGCTGAAACCAGGAGTTGCATAACTGACTGAGCCACCCAGGTGCCCCTAAACAGAGTAGATGATGTAAGTCTTCTGCCTGTGGATCTGTAGAATTGATATTTTGAAGTTTTACAGTCCATGAACATAATAGATCTCTCAATCTCCTTATGTTTTCTTTACTTTTTGCCATCAATATATTTTAATTTTCAGTATAGAGACTTTACACAACTTTTCTCAAATTTGTTCTTCAATATTATTATGCTGATGTTATTTATAAACAATATAAGTTTTCTTTCCCAATTTGCTTTCTCCTAGAATAAAATACAATTGATTGTTGTTTACTGACCTATTAAATTAATAATTTAATTGATAATATTTTAACTCCCATCTCATTGCATTCATTAGGACCTCTAGGGCAATGATGAAATAGAAATGAGAGTGAAATCTTTATCTGATTTTTAGTTTAGGGACCAAATGGCCATTATTTCACCATTACATATGATTTTCTTTTGGATGCTATTTATCGAATCATATCATATATTTACTTCTGTTCCTAATTTGCCAAGAGGTTTTTATCAAAATTATGTGCTGGATATTATCAAATGCTTTCTTTACATTTCCTAAAATGGTTGGTTGTTATTTTTTTAACCTTTCTTCTGTTAATGTGGTAAGTAAAGTTCTAAAATCAATCTTAAAAAAGATCTTCTATACTTGGAATAAACTTGCCATGGTCCATTTTACACGATATAGGATTCAGTTTGTAACTTTTTGTTTAAAGTTTTGCACTTATGTTCTTGAATGATATTGGCATATAATCATCTTTCATAATTTTTGGTTTTGGTCAGGTATTGGTGCTGAAAGTATGGTGATTTCATTAGGTAATTGAGCTTTTCTCTCTTTTTATTGTTATTATTTTTTAACTTCTTAGTTTATTAATCCTCTGATGAAAAATCTGCACAGTCTCTGCAGAAAAAGTCACTACAGAATCTTTACTCTTCCTGTTGTCCAATCTCCAGCTTACTTTTTATTGGCACCAACATGGGCTTTCACAGTCCCCCTGACTTTCTTTATTCTGCTCTTGTGTTCCTTTCTCTGTTTTCTTGAGCTCTTTTTCTTTTCATACAGGCCATGTCTTGAAAGTCTATGTTTGGGTTCATTTTTCTTTGCATCATCCATGGAATCATAAATCATGGCAAAGCCAGTTGTCTTCCCACCACCAAAATGGGTTCTGATTCAAATACAAAGATGATATCTGGTGTGGTCTTCTACATTTTGGTTAGTTTTTTCCTGAATATTCTGTTTTAGGTACTGTTGCCTTTCTGAGGTGAAGAACATCAATGACCATCTGTTTCTGGTGATGTAGTCGGTTGGTCTTGAACTTTCTGATCTGGATAGTTAGTGTGTTATTCGTGATGGTGGCCAAGCTTCAAGCAGTGAGGGAGGAAAAGAGCTCCCTCTTTTTAAATGTAAGCTGTGTAAGAGTTAAAGATTGCTGATATGATATATTTATGAATCCTTACATGTTTGGTAAAATTCTCCAGGAAAGGTTCCTGAGCCTGGAGGTTTCTTGGTGGGAACATAATTACAAATTCAATTCCTTTAATAGATTTTTTGAATCTTTTTTATTTTGAGAAAGAGAGCGTGGGGGGGGGGTTGAGAGGCAGAGGGAGAGAGAGAGAATCTTAAGGAGGCTGAATGCCCAGGGTGGGGTGGGGGTCTGGATTCCATGACCATGAGATCATGACCTCATCCAAAGTCAAGAGTCAGATGTTTAATCGACTGAGCCACCCAGGCACCCTTCCTTTTATAGTTTAAAGTTAGGTAAAAATCTGTCTATTTTGCAGGTTAGGAACAATTTTTCCTCTATACTTCTAGATTATATGGCTTGTGTAATAATTAAATTGATGTAAGACAGGTTTAATGTGAGAAATACAAATTTAGTTTTGTATATATGGGAGCTTCATAAAAATATGATGTCTCATGACAATCAGTTACAGCCTTATATGCCATCCTGAGTTAAGCAATGGGAAAGGGGCTCTTTGCTCCAAAGAGTAGGAGGGCAATTCACAGGAGCATAAAAAGAGCATATGTTTAGTGATTAGATGTTTGTCTTGACATACAGATAGACATTCATATCAAAGTTATCTCTGGTAATAGCTCTCTTTCTGGGGGGCAAAGACCGTATCTAAATTCTTTTAGGTCGTTAAGGGAGAGGTAAAAGTTTTTGAGTGTACGTGGTCTTGATTGCTGTCAGCCCCAAATAATCCACATGCTAAAGTGGCATATTTCAGATTCATGTATTTTGCTTCCCTTCAATTTTAACTAAATTTTCTTTTTGTTTAATATTTTCGTGACTTTTTTTAAAACTTCTTGAGAGAAATGACTAGATCAGATCACCTTTTTTTTAAAGCTCCAAATAGTAGATATTTTAGGCTTGTGACCAATACAGTCTTTTTCACAATTACTCATCTCTTCTATTGTATTTCAAAGGCACCCATAGGCAATACTTAAACAAGTGAGCTTGACTGTATTTTCCTAAGAATGTTAACAAAAACAGGTGACTGGCCTGTGGGCCATTGTTTGTTAGCTCTTTACCTCCATCATTGATTTTTCAGCCTTTTTTTCCCTAAGTTATGCATTTAAGATTATAAATTTTTCTCTAAACCTCAACTTTTAATATAGCTTATTTTCATTATTATGTAGTTCAAAATATTAAAGATTTCACTGAGATTTCTTTTTTGCCCCATGGTTATTTTGAACTGTATAGCTTAGTTTCAATACATGTAAAGGTTTTTAAAGTTACATTTTGTTGTTTTCTAGATTAATTCCACTGTGGGCAGAGAGCATGTTCTATGTAATTTAAAGCTTTATGATCATTTTTGGTATAATTTTGTAAAATTCCACATAACTCTTTAGTTCGTTGTGCTGTTTATATGTACTAATTAGGTGTAATTTGTTAACAATTTTATTTATAATGTCTCTATTTTATTTGTTTTCTTATTTATCAGTAAGCGAGATAATTGTGTTAAAAATTTCCCACTATGGATGTGAATTTGTCCATTTTCATTCTGTGTGTGTGTGTGTGTGTGTGGTTTTATATTTTTCCCCCAGTTTTATTGATATATAATAGAATACAGCATTTGTATGAGCTTACAGTGTACAGCATAATGACTTGTCTTACATATATTGTGAAATCCACAAGTTTAGTTCACATCCATTATCTCATGTAGATACACAAAAAGAAAAGGAAAAGAAATATTTTTTGTGACCTGGAACTTTTCATGTTTACTCTTTTAATGTACCATTCAGCAGTGTTAACTATAGCCATACTGTTATATATTACGTCCCTATTATTTATTTCTCTAACAGGAAATCTGTGCCTTTTGACCACCTTTTTTTCCATTTTCAATACTGTGAAATTTTCCTTCCATATTTTGAAGCTATGCTAATGGTTCCTATGAGTTTAGAACTGTGTTATCTTCTTAATGGATTGACTCCTTTATTGTAATGAAGCATCCCTCTCTGTCTTTGGCGTTAGTTCTTTCCTTTAAGTTTACTCCCCTGAGTTTTACATAGTATTATAGTAGACTAGCTGTGTCAGCTTCCTTTTGTTTTAAGTGTGCATGGCATATCTTTTTCATCTTTTTACTTTCAACTTTCTGTTTTCTTCTTTTTTTTTTTTTTTTAAATTTTTTTTTCAACGTTTATTTATTTTTGGGACAGAGAGAGACAGAGCATGAACGGGGAAGGGGCAGAGAGAGAGGGAGACACAGAATCGGAAACAGGCTCCAGGCTCTGAGCCATCAGCCCAGAGCCTGATGCGGGGCTCAAACTCACGGACCGTGAGATCGTGACCTGGCTGAAGTCGGACGCTTAACCGACTGCGCCACCCAGGCGCCCCTGTTTTCTTCTATTTAAGATGTGTTTCCTTTAAGAAGCATATATATTTGTATTTAGTTTGACAATTGTTGAGCTGGAATATCTTGTTTGTTTAGATTCTCTATAATCAGTACATATATTTTCATTTAAATCTATATTCCTCAATCCATCCAATGTCTTCCATCCATTTTAAGTTCTTGTCTTCTTTCTTATCTTGCCTTCTTTTGGATTTATTATCCATTTTGTATTTTTTATTTTTTCCGTTTTCTTTTGCATGCTCACTATATACTTTTTAATTATTTTGTTAATGGCTACCCTAGATATTACAACATCTATCCATGGTTTCTTCTGACCTTCAAATACAATAACTCCATTTATTATTTTCCAACTTGTGTGCTGTTTGAATTGTGTGTTTCAAATTCAGAAATATATATATTTTTAATTTTAATGTTTATTTATTTTTGAGAGACAGAGACAGAGCATGAGCATGGGAGGGGCAGAGAGAGAGGGAGTCATAGAATCTGAAGCAGGCTCCAGGCTCTGAGCTGTCAACACAGAGCCCCATGTGGGGCTTGAACTCACAAACTGTGAGATCATGGCCTGAGCCAAAATCGGATGCTTAACTGACTGAGCCACCCAGGTGCTCCTAAATTCAGAAATATTTTAAACTCAATCAGATATTATTATCATTGTTGTTGTTTACAGTCAATAGTCCTCTGGATTTACCCCCAAATTTCTGCTTTCCCATCTCCTCCTTTCTTCCTTTATTTCTGTGTTTGTATCTGGGATTATTTTCCTTCTTCCTGAAGAGCATCCTTTTAGTATTTCCCTCAGTGTAAGTCTGGGTGGTAAAAAACCAATTTTGGTTTGGGTTTATAATTATTTTCTTTTGGCATTTTGAGATTACTGTTTGCTTTTCTCTAGATTTTGTTGTCTTTGTTGACATAAGCAGCAAATATGATTATTAACATGCTGGACATCATCTATTCTTCTTCTTTTTTTATTTCTTGAGATAAAACTTTTTAAACCATTTTAATATATACAATTTCATAGTTTTTAGTATTCTGATTTCCTTTAAGATTTTTTTCATCAGTTTTACTATGAGTGGTTTTAATTATTATATTTCCTGTTTCAAATTCATAGGGCATTTTGAATCATTTATTTGATGTCTTTCTCTAGTTTCAGAATGTGTTCAGTCACATCTCCTCTATTCTTTATTTTCTCTTCCCCTCTTGAGACTTACTTTATTTTTTTCCCACTCTTTTGTCTCTTCATGGTTCTTTTTGCCTATTTTTTAATGACCTATTTTATAGTTTACTGAATTTCTTTTCAGGTATATTGTCATTTACTATTAAATTCATCATATGAATTTATAATTATGGTTGCTGTATTTTTAGTTTTAGAAATTTTATTTTTTATGCTTTCTAGTTTTCTCCACACATTCTTGGCATTTTTCTTTTATTTCATTGAATATATTCACCATGCTTATTAAAAAGATCTGTGTCTGATACCTCCATTAATTTTATTTTCTGATATTTCTTTTTATTTTCTCTATCATTTTTTTATATTTTTTCCTCATCTGTGTACTGTTCTTTGATTTAGTGATGGATATTGTACATAAAAAACTGTAGAAGGAGTGCCTGGGTGGCTCAGTTGGTTAAGCGTCCGACTTCAGCTCAGGTCGTGATCTCATGGCTTGTAGGTTGGAGCCCTGTGTCAGGCTCTATGCTGACAGTTCAGAGCCTGGAGCCTGCTTCAGATTCTGTGTCTCCCTTGCTCTCTTCCCCCCCCCCCCTCACATTCTGTCTCTCTCTCTCTCTCTTAGAAATAAATAAACATTTAAAAAATTAATTAAAAATAGACATTAAAAAACTATAGAAAGCATTTGAGCCCTGAAATGACAGTATCTTCCTTAGGCACCCCTCCTCCCACCCCACTCTTTTTAGCTAACAGATGGCTATCGGAACTCACAGTCCTGGATCATCTTAATCCAATTTCAGTGACTAGTAGGCATACATTCTGAGTGATTTGGTCTATTTATAAATTCATCCCTTATTCCTAGGATTTAAACCTTTGTGGCCCCAACCTAAAGCTTTTATCAGCATGCACTCCCTCCTCCACAGTAGTCTCTGGACTTTAGTTTTTGTCCCACAACCTCTTCAGATTTTCAAGTGTATTATTTAGTTTTCAGCTTCTAAGCTGTGTGTTCCAGAATGAAAGGTCCAGGTCACCTGTCTTGTTTTTCTTCTCCTTTTATATCTTTATTCTACAAGTTTTAACCACCTTGTTAATTCTCCAACTTAGAGATGACTGTTCAAATATTTATGCCAGGTTTCCTGGTTGTTTTGGGGGAAAGATTGTCCTTAATACCTAGTTTACCTTTATATGAAGTAGAGATCTGCTATTTGTTTTTAAAATGTCTTCTTGGCCAAACTAAAAAAAAAAACTTAGAAACTTTTATCAGATCTTCAGAGTCTTTTTGTGGAAATTTTGCTTATGCATGAAATTCAGTTTTAATAGCCACTAATTAAGATGATACAAAAGAAATATAGGCTCCTGTCCTTCTGACTAAGGAGCTTTATTTTCAGTTAGTAAGTCCTACTTTCCATGGCTTGAAGTAGTTAGTGATTTGTAGTATATTCCTTTTGTTGTTGTTGTTGTTGTTATTACATGGGGCTCAAACTTAGAACCCTGAGATCAAGAATCACATGCTCTACTGACTGAGCCAGCCAGGCACTTCTGTAGAATATTGTTTTTATGCTAGGCTTTGATTGGGTGGATAACCTCCACATAGTAGTTGAGAATTCACATAGAAGTTAAGGGCTGGAGCTAGGGTTTGGTAGATGGAGATCACCAGAGGGAGGGAGAAGGGTATTGCTTGTATGGAACCACATAAGCTAGGGTTTAGTCACCACTGAACCTATTTAATTCATACCATGGTGACTGAATAGTTTATCCCTTAATCCTTCTTTCCCTTGATTTGTTGTTAATACTAATCAGGCTGTGCTGGAAGCTTGGGAATTCATTGGTGCACATTGTAAAACATGTGTTAATTTGATTGCCTGTGATTTCTGTAGCAGACCCAGGAGTGCAGCAAACATACAGGTGATTGTATAAAGTCTGCATAGTCCCCCAGTTGGGTGTTTTACAATCAGCTCTACCTCAGGAGTATCTCAGTTAATCTAGCTGTTTTCTTCTAATACTCAGTTGGAGAATCCTGCGTACTCACTACCCCTTGCATTAGTACCTGAGTGAGACGACTGTGAGTATAACCCTAAAGCATAAGCCACACTGGTAAAGATTAAGAAGGGCCCACATTGTACCTGCCTATTCAGCATGCTGATTTCACGTGCCTGAAGTGACTGCTTTTTGGAGCTCAGTATTTTTTCTTGTGAATTTGCCAGAGATGCATGAGGCATCTTGGTCAACTCCTCAGGGTCTAGAGCCTGTATCTTTGAGGCTCTCTGTGGCTCTGTATCTCTGGTGGGTGTGAGGAAAGGAGGCAAGGTAGTATAGTGACCATGAACTTAATTTCATAAACTCAGTTGTACAAGATATATTTTATGTGTTTCCTGTAAGTCAAATTTAATCTATTCTGATCATCCAGTTTATCAGGCTGGTTGGAAATTCAATCTAAATTATTATTGGTCTTTTTCCTATCACTTTACCCTCCTACATTGTGTTATGGTCCTGAGAGTCTAGCGCCAAACAGGACATGCAGGAAGGACGTTGATCTTTTGTTTGTACTGATGTACTCCTCATACATACACTGACCCACTCCTCATCCAAGCCTGCATCATCTCTTGAAGGTAAGGTCCACTGTGGCTTCCATGGATTTTTGCTGAGTTTTAGAGCCTCTAGGATTTAGCATCTTTGTAGACCTCTGGGCACGTATTTTCCTCTGAGGTCTTTTTTTTTTTTAATCATTTTTAAGGTTTATTTTTGAGAGAGAGAGAGTGCAAGCAGCAGAGAGGTTGAGAAAAGGGGAGACACAGAACCAGAAGCAGGCTCCAGGCTCTGAACTGTCAGCACAGAGCCTGACGTGGGGCTTGAACTCACTAGCCATGTGATCACGACCTGCGGGGAAGTTGGATGCTTAACCGACTGAGCCACCCAGGCGCCTCTCCTCTGAGGTCTTGATGCCATGACAGGGTGCTTTGAGGGAGAGAGCATCCAAACATGGTTCCCACTTCAGTCTCTTAGAATTTTTTGTTCATTTGTGGAAGCAAAGGTGAACGTGTAACGAAAGTACTCTGAAGTTACCTTGAAACTGTAAACATCTCTTTCTTCCACTGGATGAAAGGGGGCTGTGGGAAGCTGTCAACTCTAAGACACAGAGGTACGGAGACTGGACTTTATAATCATTAGTTGATTTCCTGATTACCTATTGGGTGTCAGATCCTGTGCAATGAATAAAATTTACTTTGTGTTCTCAGGGAGGTGATGTTCCTAGTAGGGGAATAAAGAATATAGTAGAAAAAGGGGTTCTTACTACTAATGACCTCAACTTCCCAGGCAACCATCTTAACTCTTCGCTCTCAAATTGCGTTTTTAAAGTTCCACTGGTAATTATGAGTCAGTCATTCTTTGGGGGTGTCTGGCCTATAACGGTGGGGATGGCTGAATGTGTCTATTTTTGTACTAGGTGCTCTTGGGCTGTGGCCTCAAAGGATGGAACTGTGTGGCTCAGGCAGTTTTCTGAAATCTGTGGCTTTACAAGACTTCCTGCTGTAGATAAGGACACTGACTTCTCTTATCTGCTTGTCCCTAGGTGCCTCTTTCTGGTGAGATAGTGAATTTACCTGCAGAGTTGGATTGCTTTTATCCCTGAACTATATACTGCAGACACTTGAGATTAGTGCCAGGAGAGGAGAAAGGGTAATTGTTTCTGGGGAAAAGAATTGTGTAGGTAGTAGTTGTTTAAAAAAAAACTGGGGGCTAGAGTGGTAGTTAGTCAAATATGGCTGCCAGACAGCAGAGAAAGAGCCTTTTAGCATCTTTTTCAATGAGCTCTGTACTGACATGCTTTGTACTCTGACAGTTATTCTAGGGAAGAGTGCTTAAAATGTTACAGCCTTTTAAAAAAATTCCTCACCTGTTTTAGTTGTATATCACGTTTTTGTTGAGTCTTCTGGAATGCTAGGGATATCAGGGTTTTATTAATTCAGTGATACTGCATTGTAAATCAGAAAGTTGGCGTTCTTCGCCCATACCGTTTTAATTTTCTAAGCATCTGAGCAAACTACAACTGTTACCTCAGAGATATCTGAATGCTCTTCTTGTTAAGTATACATTTATCCTAAAGAACTTGGTTCTGGAGAGAGCCTTTTATGTGCAATTTTGACTTTATATTTTGTAAACCCGTATTGATTTTTTTTCCATCTCCATAGAAGTGGGATTCCTTTCCAGAGCTTTAGGCCCTTTAAGAAATGTGAGTACATCTAAATGGAACTTCTAGAAAGAGCCCTTAAAATTACCCTAATAATTTAGGGGTATCAGGGTTACAAGCATTCCTTTTCAATTAGGCAGAAGGGAATTAATTAATTGTGAGGAAAAAGCGTGTTAAGCCACATTCTCCCAGCAGGAATGGTTAGTTTCTTAAATATCTGTATTCCTGTCACTTGGGATGTACAGTTGACCTTTGAACAATATGAGTTTGAACTGTGTGGGTCCACTTAGATGTGGATTTTTTTACAGTATTGTAAATGTATTTTCTTTATGATTTTAATATTTTTTCTCTGGCTTACTTTAAGAGTACAGTATATCATTCCTATAACCTACATATATGTATTAACTGTTGTTAGTAAGACTTCTGTTCAACAATAGGCTGTTAGTAGTTATGCTTTTGAGGAGTCAGAAGTTTTATATGGAATTTTGACTACTTAGGGGCTAGAGCTGCTAAGGCCCCTGTTTTTCAAAGGTCCAACAGTATTTATGTGAGAAATAAGCATATTTGGGGAGTAGATATAGTAGGTCCTCTGGTCTCTGAGATTTTTCTCACTGGATGGTCCATCTCCTTAGCTTCTTTGGAGACCCCACATGCTTTCTGTATCCTCACAAAACTTGTTTTTAGTAAGGAATCCAAAGTAGGAATTCATAGTAGAGTGTGAATAACTTAACGACTTAACCTGCCCCTCTCCTAAGTCATTTGCATGTGAAAAAGCTGACAAAGCCCAAAAGAAAGCCTCTCACAGGAGATTTTCAGTTATCAGTTCTTCAGTGGAAAGGGTATTTATTAACAAGTAATATCTTTCTGTACCTCCTTCTCCCCCCATCCAATATTCAATCGGGGTTCCCCTAGTCTCTTTTAATCTGATGTCTGATATCCACACTGAGTGGCAGTTGAACTGTGGCTGACCAAGTCTCTAACTTGCTCTGTGACACTGTGTGTTGGGGGGAGTGGGGTGGGGGGAGGCTGGTGGTGTGGTGGAGACTGGCCTTGCAAAACAGAGGAGTAGTGATGAGAGAGGAAGTAAGTTTAGCAAATCACATGGACATCCACTTTGGACCTTTTGGAAACACAGGCCTAGTTTCTACTTCTTATAACAAGAATCTTATGACTCTTTTGATTAAGTAATGTAAAGTATGTAATTTAGTACATTTGGAGACAGGCCAGTGTGGGACTCTGTATAATTGTTTTTTTTTTTTTAAGTTTATTTATTTATTTTTTTGAGAGAAAGAAAGAGCGTGAATACGAGTGGGGGAGGGGCAGGGAGAGAGAGAATCCTGAGCAGGGTCCATGCTGTGCACAGAGACTGACACAGGGCTCAGACCCACAAACTGCAAAATCATGACCTGAGCTGAAATTAAGAGTATGATGCTTAACCAATTGAGCCACCCAGGTGCCCCTCATTCTGACTTCTTGACTGTATATTCGTGGGATGAATCCTTTACCTTCTGTAGCCTTCAATTCCTCAAATGTAAAATGAGACTCCTGCTTTCCACTGTCCAAAGATGCCACAAAGAACAAATGAAGTAATAGATATAAAAGCATGTTGCAAACCCAAAAGCTATAAAGAGCTATTAAAGCTATATAAAGCTCAGGATAATAGTTTAAGAACATTTAGCTGATATCTTTAACTCCCTTCTCCCTGTTCTTCCCTGATATTACATTGCCTTTCACTTCTTTGTTTGGGAAAGGACACACTAATGTAAAACTGGCGGTATAGTGTGGTTAGACAGAAATAATTGAGTGCCCCTGGGCAGTGACAAAGGGCCCATTGTTTAGGGTGGCCCTGTACTTGCCTTAATGGACTGCTCATCACCTTGAAATTCTTAATTTTTGAATAAAGTGTTCCCACATTTACATTTTGCACTCAGTCTTCTAGATTTTGTAGCTAGCCTTGCTCCAGGGTTGTTCTCTGTTCCTTTGTGGAGTTGGAACCAGAAGTTCCTTTATAACCCACTGGGAGGAGGAGTATATGGAAGTTAGCTGAGAGTCTGGCTGGGAAGTTGGCCAGAGTGGGTTTAATGTCGGTAGTTAAGTAGCTACCTAGACGAGCATTGTGGGGTGGCCGGTCTGGATTGAGGACCAAATGTTAAGCCAAACGTTGTGCTAACAAGTGCTATGGTGGAGCCTAACCAGGAGTGAGGACCATTGGGCCTTGACTATACTAAAAGAAAACAGCTTAGAATTCACCAGCAAATGCTAACAGAGTGAACCGTCACCAGGTGGGCAGGCCCATTGCCACACAGACCCAAGGAATGAGGAAGTCAGAGGAGAGTTATAAGTAGCTGTGAGTGATTGTGAGTTTCCCTCTCATTTTCTCCTGCTATAAGCTTATGTAATGGTTACATGGGAAAAGTGGAAGTCAGTGAATTGAGTTCACAAAGCAGTTGTATTCTTTCCATCTCCCTCTCTGCATACTCAAACCTGCATCATGGTTTGTTCTTTCTTTGCCACTGAGTGATGTACTGGAAGCTTCTATAGTTCTGGGATAATTAAAAATCCCCTGGTCACATTTGGCCACAAGAATAGTCTCATTTCAGTAATTAAAATGCCAAGTCCTATGTACTAGTCAATATTGTGAACTTCATTTTGAAGTTAAAACTCATTCCATCTCTGAGCATGGTCAGTTTCAGACTTAACTGTAGTAGACAAGGAACATATTTTCACCTTCATATCTCCTCGTTGTGCTCCTCCTTCTCCCAATTTCTGAGCCACATTTTTGAACTCTTTGGGAAGTGGTGGGTGGAAGGATGATACATAAGGAATGAGAAAAGACTTATCTGAAAGGCCTTTCTGTGGTTTGACTTTAATGTACCTATTCGGCAGGTGTTTAAACCTTACTCCTGATTTGTTTTTCTGTTACTGTATTCTGTTTTGAGTTATTTGGTGATCTCTACTTCTAGATTCCTTAACAAAGTTAATGTTTGTCTTCTGGATTGCTATTAAAGAAGTCCCTCCCACTCAACCAACTCCTAATTCTGATTTAAAAACAAAAACAAAAAACCCAAACCAAATAAAACAAAACAAAAAACCCCTTCATTCACTTGTGCTGAGGTCCCATTGCCCTTTTGTGATGGAGTATTTAAGGAAGCTCACTTCTGATCTATGGTAGGTTGAATAATAGTTTCCCAAAGATTTTAGTGTCCCAGTCTTCTGGAACCTGTGAATATGGTACCTTACTTGATAAAAGAGACTTTGCAGATGTGATTAGGGATTTTGAGATGAGGAGATTATCCTGGGTTATCAGGGAGTTCTCTGTATCATTACAAGGGTTCTTATAATAGGGAGGCTAGAGGTCAAAGGGCAGAGAAGGCAATGTAACAGTGGAAGTAGAGATTCAGGTGCTGTGGCCATAGCCAAGGAATGTTCACCCTCTCTAGAAGTACGAATAGACAAGAATGGATTCTCCCTTTAAGCCTTCCAAAGGAACCAGTTTTGCAAACACCTTTTTTAGCCCTGTAAAACTAATTTTAGACTTCTGACTTTGGTTTAGGGCCCTCAGTTTATGGTAATTGTTACAGGAGCAACAGGAAAGAGCTTCATGTCTAAAAGCAATACAATGCAAAGTTAATGTGGACAGATTGTTAGACTGTAGGCTAGTGTTAGTGTGCCATCTTCTCTTCACTCTATTCTTAGAGCAGCTAGCCAGCTGCAACCTGTTGCCCTTTAGATTTCCAAGTAGACACTAGCTTCTTGTGACCCCTAATTTGCAGGGGATGCAAAGTAAGCTCTCTGAATGTTCTTCTTGAGGACCCTCTCACTTGAGTTGAGCTAAGAGGAAAACACCAACTCCCTTCTCTTATGGGGAGAAGGAAGAGAAATGTTACTAGAAATCAACGATCTTTCTGAAAGAGATCATTACTTTCCATTTTCCAGTCCATCGTCAGCATCAACTCAGTAATGCCAGAGGTGGATATTCTTTGAAATTTTTGCAGTGGTTATTCACAAGCCTCAGTTTGGAATATAAGCATACTAGCAAATAGTTTTTTTTTTATACTTAATCTTCTGAGGTGTCAGATTAAACCGATCATAAAGCCCAGGTGCCATCTTGGGGATGAGCAGTAGGATGGAGAGCACATTTTAAAGACTGAATTAAGAGTTTAAATTATTAGATTAGACTAAAATGAATAAACTAGATAATTTTTCTCTTCTATCGAATGATCAACTTTGTGAGAGTTTATGCACACTATCAGATCAATTATGGAATAAATTAATAAGCTGCATTTTCTTTATGCATCTGCATGCAGTGTGACTTGTTTTATCCTACTCTGTGTCTGATTTTTGAGTACCTAATGGTTGGCAATGTTGGCAGTGCTTCCTCAATGTGAGGACTATTGTGGAGTCTATTTAAATTTATGCAATCAGGGGCGCCTGGGTGGCTCAGTCGGTTAAGCATCCGACTTCAGCTCAGGTCATGATCTCATGGTCCGTGAGTTCGAGCCCCGCGTCAGGCTCTGTGCTGACAGCTCAGAGCCTGGAGCCTGTTTCAGATTCTGTGTCTCCCTCTCTCTCTGACCCTCCCCTGTTCATGCTGTCTCTCCCTGTCTCAAAACTAAATAAACGTTAAAAAAAATTTTTTTTAATTTATGCAAACAGTTTCTATAGCAATCACTATGGTAAAGACTTTTACTGAGTGCTAAAAATATGGAACTCTATAGGTAGTACCTGACCCGTGGTGTAGGAAAGAAGATCCATCTATATGTCTAATATTTTTAGTATCTAGGTGGCAATAGTGGGATAAAACACCTTCAAAGAGTATATGTGTAAAGGAAAATGAAGAATTATATCCCCATACTATAGAGAGCCCCATTTTGTAGGACTCTTGGTAATAATCTTCATACCCTGCTTAAGCTCTCTGTCCATACATGCTGTGCCTGCTCACACTATGTAATATCTCAAGTGAGAAAAAAAGTATAAAAATAAAAACCCAGAAACATCTGTTGGATCTGAAAAAGCATGGTGCTGATTTACATCCAGAACCATCATCAGCTGAGAAATGAATGAACAGGATGGCATGTTTAATGCATAGTGTACAGAATCTTAGGTGTAAGTGTCTCATCTTTGAACAGAATGGCTATTATACCTATTTCTCAGATAGTAATTAATCAAATCTTACACTTAGATCGCAAGTGATTTTAGGAAGCTGACATTATGATTTTGATTCTGGCAGAGTGATTTTTATAAAGTAAGTGACTGCATGGGTTTTATTAGCAATACATGTGATATCCAAAAGGGATAGACTGGGAGTTAAGACACATAGGTTCTAAACCCACCTTTGTTGTGTGTTAGCTATTTGATCTTGAACAATTCACAATGTACCTGGGCCTGTTCATTTTCGTACATGAAATGTAGATGATAATCTCTGCCCTGCTCATCTCATTGGGTAATTGTGAGCCTCAAGTGAGGAAATACACATGAAAGAGCTTCATGTAATATAAAGTGCTTTTCACATAAGGAGTGTTACTGTGTTAGCTTTAGAATGACTCATGTGTGTGTGTTTATTGAATTCTCTTTACCTCTCATTTTCCCCTCTGAGGAATTCCCATTACTGTCTTAAGGATGGTCTATTTTTAGTGTGCCATCTTGTGTGTGGTCTACTATTTTAGTTTCTCAAGACATTTCCCTTTGTATCTAATGGATTTCCCTTATAGGAATGGATGGTAAGAGTCTGTTCTGCCACCTGAAAGTGTTTCAAAATTTGTCTCTTCGTATGTTGGAACTACTGTATTTACTGATATATATAATTTTTTTTGCATGTTCTTTTTCTCTCTTCCTAGTCTCAATAATTAAATACAAGTTTGTTCTTCTCTATTATTTTATTGTTGGAAGAATGTTAATTGCTAGTATCAATTAAATTCTAAACTTTGAAATGTGCATCAGAACAATTTAAGGGACATAAACTATGTTGATTATAGTAAACCAAGGTGTATTAGTCAGGATAAGCTAGGTTATGCTGCAGGAACAAAGGACTCTGAAATCTGAGTGGTTTCAAACATGAAAGCTTTATTTCCTGGATTCCCATGCTACACATCCATTTCAGGCCTTTGGGGTTTCTGCTCTGTGTTGCCATCACCCTCACTCTGTGACTTTGGGTGATGGAGGTGCAAATATAGGGAACAACGAAGAGACTTCTGAAGGTTCTTACAATGACAGTTGTCTGGTTCAAAATTGGCATGTATCACGTCCATTCACAACTCTTTGCACAGAAGTGGTCATTTGGAATCACCGGGAGCCACAAGGAAGGCAGGATGTACAACTACATGCCTGGAAGAGGGAAAAACTAAACATTTTGACAAGTTTAACTAAATTGCTCATGCTTTTTTGAGGCCTCTGTTTTACAACAGAGGAATCATTTATCAGTTTTGCTGTGGATAGTCTTTCTGGTGCCTGGATGATTGTTAATTCACCTCTGAGATCTCATTTATAGAGTTAAATTCCAAGGTAAAGTCAATATAAGCATTCTTTCTGAAGTCTTCCTCTCGTGCTAGTGATGCCCCTTGTCATTATTTGATGGCAGGATGTGGTTATCTCCAGCCTCCTATGTTTTCTCCTCTAAATGGTATTAGTCAAAAATGGCACACGACTTAACAGTTGTAAGAAAACAGGATTCTAGTTTGTTCAGAAAATGTAGTGTATATGATCTCTTCGATCCAGGGAAAGATTTTTATTTTCTAACCGATGCTCCTCTTTGATAAACATGAAAATGTCATGTCTTTACTGTTGTTTTAAATTTCCAAGTAAATTAGTGTGACTAAAAACAAATCAAAGAAATTACCAGTTTAGAATTTCTGTTTTTAAAACTACCCACGTACCTCTTTTCCCAGAAGATTTTATGCTCCATGGGATGATTCCTCCTGCTTGCCATCTCTGTAGCATTCTGTCATCACCCCAGTTGAAAATGATTCCTCCTCTAATTATATCATTTGCATTTATATCCATTGTTACAGTGGGGATTGGGGAACTTTTCAGGCTGTGTGTCAGAGCCTACAATGGCCTTGAAGGATGAAAAGGCTTTGGGTGGGGCGCCTGGGTGGCTCATTTGGTTATCTTTAACCTTCTTTAAGCCAACTTAATTGACCACAAAACTTTTTCATGAAATATCAATTAATATTACATACAACACTTTTTCAGAAATGTTGCCCTTGGGGCACCTGGGTGGCTCAGTCCATTAAGCTTCCTACTTCCCAAGGGAACCTGCTTGGGATTCTCTCTCTCCCTTTCTCTCTGTCCCTCCCCTGCTCTCTCTCTCTCTCTCTCTCTCTCTGTCTCAAAATAAATAAACATTAAAAAAATAAAAGGCCTTGGGTGGTCAAATTCAGATGGGAAGTGGTTTTTTACTGAATAACACATTATATTATGATTCCTATTACCATTCTGTTTCTGTTTTTAATTTCCTTTATATTCTTTCACAGTACTGTGAACATAGTAGATGCTAGTTCAAACTGGCTTGTTCTGTGAATAAAGAAGTTGACCTACCCTAAACTCCTGTGTGGAAGCTCAGATATTGATAGGCAGGCAACTATAAAATGTATAAATTCCAGCAGAAGCAAGTTTTCAAATATTAAAGCTTTTTCTAACCTTCTCAAGGAATTCTACAAGATTGTAATAGTCTGGATATTAAAAGAGACTTTGGGCAAAGAAGCTAAAACTCACCAGTTGGGTGATTCAGCGACAGAGATTTATAATCTGGGACTGCAGACCCTCCCACTGCTCCCCACAAACACTCAGTTCTTTGTCTCTGGTGTGAGAGATTTGTATTATTCTAATTTAGCCTTTCTGCTTTTGGCCATTATTATCTGGTTTGAAATCCCCACCATTGATCTCAGTTTGCATGTAAAGATCAGGACATTGGTTCTGCAAGACCAGTGTTAAAAATCAGAAATATTTCCTGAGTACATATATCCCTTTTAACTTACCATATATTTTTTTTTTGTACATGTTGTCTTAGATGTCACAAAATGCCTGCTCTGGAATCCTCCAAAGGGAAGCAAGAAGGAGGAATGGGGGCTTCGTAAGAATACTTAGGAAATTCCACCTATCTATGAATTTAGCTCTCCTGACGCCCTTCACCAATTTGGTCTTGGCTCTGATTTTTCCCTTTATTCTGTCTTTGCCATGACCTTTCCTTTCCCTTAGTCCACCTGACTTTTTGCTGTTAGCATAGCTTCTTTCCAGACTGTGGAGCCCTGCTGGTTTGCCTAAGGAATAGCCTTCTTCATCTACTTCACAGTTTGTGATATTTACCGAAAAATATAAAGCCTATCACTATCCCTTTTTGTCTACACCTGCAGATTTCACTTTGTGTAATTGCCCCAAGTGAATTCCACGTGGCTAGTTGCCATGGAACATTTTTGTCTTTTGCTTTTAAGAAATTTATTCTTACCATTATTATTATTTTTTGTTATTCATTTGCAACAATGAGTGCTTTTGCAAATCTAATAAATACTCCAATTAATCTCTTGTAAAGAAAAAGAAATCACACATCATGTTTCCTTAATGTGAAGTGCTTCTAGTTAGCACAGACTTTCCTGCTGTTCCTTTTTCTGCAAAGTGGTCCTGTTACTGCTGTGGGAAATTTCACCGGCTTGTCTTTGGGAAATGCAAAAGGACAATAACCCTCCTATTCTCCTCAAAGGGCAGTGCCTTCTTGGGGACATGGCCACTTTTCCTTTCTACTTCAGACATAGTCAGCAGCTCTATGCTGTATAGAATGAGACATATGTATAATTTAAAAACCATTTCCTGCATCGTAATATCGGACTTTACCAGGAAAGCATATTCAAAGCTGATATTCCTGCAGGCCAAATGAACCCAGACCTTTTCTTTCTGCCTCTTCACTCCCTTTGTCAGTTCTCCTGGAGGATCAGGATTTAAAAAATTACATTAGTGTTTAATTTTTTGCAATATGTATTTCCATTCCCTGAATGCAAGGCTCCTCAACCACAGCAGGTCATTACCTGATGATTTTATTTCCCTGGTCGCCCTTTGACATTTAATGATTTCTAGCTTTGCCTTGTATATAAAAACATGAAACTCAGGAAATAGGTGGAAAAAGGCAAGGCCCGTCTTCTATTTATGAAGATTTTCTTCCTAGTGTGTTTTCTAGGACTTGGGACATTGCATTCATAACAGTTGTAAGATTCTAATTAGAGTTCCTAAACTGCTCAGGAAGATCCCTACCATATTGAGAAAGTTGTAGGAACATCAGTTTGGAGAGGCTTCTCGTTCTGTAGACTCACAGGTGATCAATATTCAGGACAGACCCTTCTAGATAAATTTTATAGCAAAGATTAATAGTTTAAAGTATCAGAGTTTTGTTTCAATTTTTGTTTATAAATCGTGGTTAAAAAAATCCCAAAGTTCACCTTGTCCAGGAAGCCTTTCTTGATCACTCTAGATCCAATTATTTTCTTGTCTGAACTGTTAGCAGTTAGCTGACACATAGTTACATATTACCTTGTGACAACTATTGTCTCAAATGACTAATTAACTCTGGTGTTATGATTTAAATATTTGTAAATACAGGTATTAATGTATCTCTTAACCCCCACCGTGGGGACAGACTTTGTGTACTTTATTTTGTTTCCTGAATCACTTAATGTCATCCCTTGTAGAACCCTGGTAGATGCTTTTTGAATAAATGAATGTATTAAGTGATACTTCCATTTTGAATTGCCAGTGAACCATAAATTATTACAGACCGATAAGCGTATCTTTTTTTAAGACACTTCCAGTGTTAGCTTGGAATCACTTCTGTGATTCATTTGAATTCTTTTCCTTGCACAGTAGTGTAACTACTTATTCTCTCTCCCCACCTGTTTGACACTTCCTACACTTTCCTTCTACCTTATTCCATAATTTTGGTTGTTTCTCGCTACTTTGGTCTTTGCCTCTTATTCTCCTTCTTGAATATTCATTCTCCTGGCAAGTTTATCTCCTGTCTGGCTTCAAATACAATCTCATTGTAGTTACTTTCCAATTCTACCTTTCCAGTCCTGTCTTATGGACATTAGTACAGTGTTGTCAAAATGGAGGGGGAGATAATCACTTGGGTATATTTCAATCACCTCAAAATTAATATTTTACTAAAGAAATTCATTATGTTTTCTATCACCCAAACAACCTTCTCTTTCTTCTTTCCTTCTCCATTTTTATTGGTTGTATGTGGTTCTGTCATCCCACAGCTCCTAGGCCTTGGAATCTTCTTTCTCATTCCTTTTTTCTTCAACTTTCATGTGTTATCTGTCCCCAAATCCTGTTGAGTCTCTCCTTGGAATGTATTTGAAGTTACTGCTTTTGTGACCTTAGCAAATGACCTGATTTCGGACTTTATCTAGGTTTAAATAATAGTTTACTTCTAGATTACTGTCTCAGCTTCCTAATTACTTTCCATAGTCCATTTGTTGTTGGGGAAGGTAATGATGGTTATTAGCAGAAATCGCCACTGTTTATTGTATAGTGTGTGATAGGCAGTATACTAATGCACTTCATGTAGGTTATCTCATTTGATTCTCCTAACAACCTGATGGAGTATATATTACTATGCACATTTTAGAGATTAAAAATCCTGCGTCTCAGAGAGGTTACATATCTTGTCCATGGCCTCACACGTAATAAGATGAAAAAAATCGGCATTTTAACTTTGAAGGCCATGCACCAATAACAAATACCCTGCATATCAGTGCCAGACCAGTATACCCTTTTCACTGTTCCACTCACCTTTTCAACATATGGAGATTCCCAGTGACTACAAAAACTAAATGAGGACCTTTATCTGGTTCTAAGGCTTCCCATGACCTTGTATCCTGTTCTGAATAATAGTATTTCACCATAGATCCATTCAGTTTAGTGGAGGAAAACTTTTTAATTACAAGGGAAAGGGAATATAAGGAATTAAACAATTATAGTAAACAAATAGGGAGGGAAGTATACAGAAGAACAAAGAAGGCTTAATACATCAAATTGGGTACTTACAACACCCACCCTTCTGGCTGGGGAAGCCTCACAGTGACCAGCCCGGTTGGAGTCCCCATTCAGAGTCCTGGGCTGAATGTCCTTCCCTCAGGTGAGACTTCCAACTAGCTATTGCCTCCAGGGCAATATATGCACTACCTGTGTGTGATCTCTGGTTAGTCATTAAGTTTGCCAATGTGCAGTCCCGAGCGAGCTGGTTTTTCTGTTTCTCTTATTGTAGCTCACAGTCTCAGGAGCCTGGGCATCTGCTTATTCCTCTTTCTTCCCTGATCCATTCCAGGGGGCCAGCCTGGTCTGGCTCAAGGAGGTGAGGCAGGAACAGAAGGGCCAGTTCTAATCCCAAGGCTAGGTACAGAATATAACCCAACTAAGCCCCCTCCATGTGTATGTGTGGTTTTGGGCAGATATGTATGATAAGTCACACAAACAACGTCTATACAAAATATATCCCCACAGCCTTCCAATTTTATTTCTCATGACTCTTGATAGCTACCCCCTGCTTAATCTAGGCTGACTTGACTTGATCATTGTTTTCCACTTCTTTCCCAATATTCACTTCCTCAATGATTTCCTCTAGTTCTGGGACACTGTTTCCTTACCTTCAAATCCTGCCTGTACTTTAAGGTCCAGTTTCTACCCCACTTCTCCATGATGCCTTCTCAAAATGGTCTAGCATGAGAAGAGATCTTGTTCGCTTTCTTAACTGCTCTGTGAATTAGTTTGTGTTCCATAAGATTTAGCATTCTGTGATGTATTCTTGTGATATTCTGTAGAATGAGATAATTCAAGGGAACATTTTTTTTATTGATGTATAGTTGACATACAATATTGTATTCATTTCAGTTGTACAACTTAATGATTCAACATTTATATATATTATGAAATGCTCACCACAATAAGTCTAGTTACCATCTGGCACCATACATAGTTATTACAATATTATTGACTATATTTCCTATGGTGTAATTTTCATCCCTGTGACTTGTTTTATAACTGGACGTTTGTACCTCTTAACCCCCTTCACCTGTTTGGCCCATTCCCCCAAGGCCCTGTCCTCTGGTAACCACCAGTTTGTTCTGTGTATTTATGAGTTTGTTTTTGTTTTGTTTTGTCCATTTGTTTTGCTTTTAGGGAATTTTTCATTTAAAAATATTTTTTATTGAAATCTTTTTATTGAGTTATGGTTGAAACAGAATGTTATGTTAGTTTCAGGTGTACATCATAATGATTCAACAAGTCTATATGTTACACTGTTCTCACCATAAATATAGCTATCACCTGTCACCATACAACACTATTACAGTACCATTGACTATGTTCCCTGTGCTGTACCTTTCATCCCTGTGACTTATTCATTCCATAACCAGAAGGTTGTATCTATAACTCCCCTTCACCCATTTTGCCCATCCTCCCAACCTTCCTCCCCTCTGGCAACCCACAGTATGCTGTTTGTATTTTATGGGTCTGTTTCTATTTTTTGGTCATTTATTCATTTGTTTTTTTTTGTTTGTTTGTTTCAGTATCCACATATAGGTTTAATCATAGGATATTTGTCTTTCTCTGTCTGACTTATTTCACTCCACATAATACACCCTACATCCATCCATTGTCACAAATGGCAATAGCTCAACCTTTTTTTGGCTGAGTAATATTCTAGTGTGTGTGTGTGTGTGTGTGTGTGTGTGTATCTATCACATCTTCTTTAACCAGTCATCTATCAATGGACACTTGGGTTGTTCCTTACCATTCTCTTGAGTCTAGTATTTTGTGCTCGTTTATCAATTTCTATGTCCTTATCCCTACCGAAGTGCTCGCACAACCTGCCCAGAGTCCTTTTTAGGTATTCCCAACTAGAAGTAACCTTGTATTCATCCACCTTCCATAATACCTTTTATTAAACCTCCAGTAGGTCGGTATAAGGAATTTATCATGTAAAAGTGTATGTGATTGTTTACTTATTGGAGAGGGTTGCATTAGGGCAGTATTGCTTATGAAACAGTATCTGCTTTGTTTGTTGGAATTTTAGAAAGTTAAAAGGGTGGAGTGTGGCTGAGAGAAGAGAAAGATCTCAGTGAGTGGGGAAAGGAATATATTGGGGTGGGTAACTATTCCTACAACCTATTAAAACATAGTATGTAGGTCACCTCCAATTCTGCCAGAATATAAAGTTGGATAGGGCTCCAGTGTCTTCAGGGTTTTCCTGCCTGTGACTTACAGTATAAGTATTGCCTGAGTGCACTTAAGAAGAACTATCTGGTCATTGAACAAATGATTTCTCAGAAATTCATACCATTTTTCAGAATAATGTACAGACTTTAAATACAAAAGTATTTAAGAGCATGACTGCATTCACATACCAGCTTTTGGTCCATTTTTTCTCATGATCAGTGAACACTATATGTATAATTGGTATCATGGGAAGATCCACAAAATACTGTGATGTTTTATAAGGATCCATTTTAAAGGACCTACAAGTAGATCTCTATCAGAAACTCTTGCAGGGCAAAGATTGTCTCCCACTTTGTTGATGTTTCACAGAACATGATGTATGGGTGGAAACATTTCCCTTCTTCTCTTTGAGGTTATTTGGCTCATCTGATAATCAAATTGATATAAGACAGATAACTACAAGAAAAACCAATACATGCTTAATAACATGTATACCTTCTGTATACCTGGGAGAGATCCAGAAAAACTTAGTAACTCTCTGAAATGGTTGAATCCATCACCTTCAATATCATTTTCAACTAAGGATGATGGGGAATGTTGGGGGGTAGATGGCCAGTGGAACCAGTTATGGGAGTCTATCAGGCAAAGCACAGTAAAAGAGGATATGGTTGTTATGGAGGTTTAAATCCTTTCCTTTTCCATTGATGAGTTTCTAGAGATTGAATTATCCCTTTTATTCTGGTACAGGGAAGTAAACATTCTTATAAATGAAGATTTTTCTTATAAATGTAAATGTACCTCAGTAAAGGGTAACTTCTATTCAGTTTTTCAGAGCTTCATCTGTGTCTGCTATTTTGTAGAAATAAACAGCTTAAAATAATATGCCACAGAGGCACAACTTCGGGTTGTAAAATTTGATCCCGTTCAATGCTACTGCACTAGTAAAACAGAACTTTGAAACTCTTGAATGAATGATGGAGGGAGGAAGTTGGATGGGGAATTTCATTTTCTCCCCCGTCCTTCGTTTGTCAAATGAGAGTATCAGACTAGGTGATGTCTCAGTTCCTTTCTGGCTATAGCATCTTAGGTTGATGTGTACTTGGACATAATTCAAATGCTTTGCTGGTCCTTGGCACTAGGGAATGTTTGTGAGAAGTCGGCTCTTCATAGGATGGTTCTTGGCATCTATTTGAACTTGGTGTCTCCATTTCCAGAAGTATTGTTTCTAGTGAGAAGTTAAAGGTACATCATAGATTCATTTGGCCGGTAGTCAGTGACTTGTGGATTTTTCATCTTGGTGTATAAGGCCTTAACCCCTCTCCTGATGCACAGATTCTCATGATTCTAAAGGCTCACTGTCTCTCTGACGATGGGGGTCATTCAGTTAGACAGGAATATAGGAAAATGACTTCTCATGGGTGTGGCTTTGTCTTTTCTGGACACATCAATATCAATTCCACTCCTCACAAAATTGATCATATTTGAAGTGGCTATTCCTCTCTGTCTAAATTTGGTATGGAAGATACTTCTTGTTTATCTGACAATAAGGAGCAGTCTAACTAAGTTATTTCTTTCCTTTTCTTCCTTAGTTTCTAATAATAATTTGTTACAGTCCAGATTCTGTGTCTCATTATCTGTATGATCTTGGGCAAGTACTTTAGTGTTTTGAATCTCAGTTTCCTCTTCAGTAAAAGCAGTTGTACTGTTGAGAGAATTAGAAAGAGTGACATGTTAAAATGCCTGGAGAAGTATCAGGCACACAATATACATTCAGTAAAAGGAGTTATCACAGTTATTCTTGCCTTTTTATTTCTTTCTCATTTTTCATTCACCTTGCCTCTAGTTTCTGTTTTGAGAAATGATCTTTACTAATGTAGTATAGACTTACATGGCAAGTGGCGATAGTGACCTCTCAGCCTGGGCATCCAGTTTCCTCCTAGACTCTCCTCCTGTAATTTAGGATTTCAGGCTTGAAACTGGGGTACTAACTCTGGGTCCTTGATGGCAATAAATGGTGTGGGAAGCAATTAATCCCAGCCCCACTGGTGCTTTTCAGTGGCCTCAGTCCAAGGGATGTGGGCCAGGAATTGGATCTCATGTGGATTGTCCCTGCAGAGTTATTTCTGAATCTTCTAGATTTACAAATCATTTGGTACCCAGCTGTTAGGCTGCGTGATTCACGGTTATGGGTGCCTTGTTTCAAACGCTTGTCAGCAGTTTCTTCCCCATGGTTGCCTTGTGATTCAGTTGTTTTCTGTGTGGTGTGCATCTCCTCACATTCATTTGGACTCTGCCTCCCCCAACTTCTGTCATGGAACAAATGAGTCAGTGTCTAATGGTGCCGCATTGCCATCCAATTACTTCAAGTTTCCTTGTTGTGGGTGGGCGCCGGAGAAGATAGTGCTGCTGGCTCACAGAGGGGGCTGTCTGCCCTGTTGCTAAACTGCCCCGATAAGTGGGGGGAGAATGGCCACATTTTCCAGAATGAATATTCAGAAAGCATTCAGGATAGACAAGGCCAAGGAAAAGGGCATTCTTGTTCAGTAGGTGGCAGTGTGGTCTGGCTTGATGAAAAACCGCACATTTCCTGCATGTATTTGCAGTGCTTTATCCTGATGTCTTTGACAGCTTCAACTTGAGATTTTATTCTGAGTATTTTAGTACCTTTTGTCAAGTGCTCTTTTTCCCGGCGGAAAGAAAAAAAAAAACAGCACTTCATTTCTTTAGAAACTTCTCTTGGTAGTGGGCGGCATGTGTTTGTGGCAAATACTGTGATCCGAACCTTCTGGGCGCTCGGTGGGCTAATTGCTCTTAGTTGGACATTTTGCCAGGTAGAGTCGACTTCTCTTTCCCAGCTGTGGTGGAGAGAGTTCTTTCTTCATGGATGTGGTGGATATTTTACTGACTTTATCAGTGGGGAGCACTTCTGTAGCCCCTAGATCTGACTGGTTTTTGTGTTGGGGAGGGAAGCTTCTGAGACCCAGCGTGTCTCTCCTGTCTCACTCGTTCAGCTCACTTGGTCTGGTCAAGCTGAGAGTGTGATTCCATGATGTACCCTGGCAAACTGAATATGGCCAAATCCTACATTGTCTGTACCTTGTTTCCCATTGCACAGTCCTTGACCAGGATGTCTTATTTCTCAATAACAGTAGAAATCTTTGAAAAGTTTTGGTTTTTAGTAGGAAGTCTACTCTCCAGCATGAGCCTTGGCAGGAAGAAGAAAATATGTCTTTAAAAAAAATTTTAACGTTTATTTGTTAAGAAGAAAATATATCTTAACTAGGCCATAAGTAGGTCATCCTTACCTCGATTGGTAGCTTTTTGGCTGGGACTGATAAGCCTAAGGAAGGGCTTGGATATCCTGGTCTCCTAGTTTCAGGAGCTTTTCAGAATTATAGATACTACATCTTGACACTGAGCTTGAGATCTTGGAGTCTCTGTTTCACTGGCTCTGTTCCTGGTCTTTCGTGCCCAGATGCTTGTCCAGGTGTGCACATGATCTCCAGGAAGCATGTGCAGTCATCTCCAGGATGAGATGGTAGGTGTTGAGCACAAACCCATTTCATGTCAGATAGGAGTAAGAGATTCTAGAAGAATATGCAGTTGAGTCTTGTTATTTCTGATAGTTATGTTCTAATACCTAACTTCAGTGTTCAGAACACTAAATTTGGTTAGATTAGGTTTCTGTGAGCTGATTTGTTAACCAATCAGGATATAAACTTGCATTATATGTGTTTTTTGTTTAAAGACACCTTATTTAATATATATTGCTTATTCATTAATATCAAACTCATAGCTAACAGCACTATGTATAACTCAGCCTGAATGAAGCTTATCTAACACACATATTTTCTCTGTAAGGCACATCACTGCCTCTTGTACTTAGAAACATCAGATAGCACTTCAGCACTATGTTGGAAGGCCATTTAAAATAGTGAAATTACCAAAAAAAAAACCCACAAAAAGTTAAAACAGTGGCACTAAAAAGACTGAAAGATCAGTTGTTGTTGTTGTTGTTTTACAGTAGGAGAACTGAAAGTTAGAAGGAGAGTATTTACTTGTTCCATTTCAACTGGGAACGTTCATGGGCTGACTCAAATTTTTCTCTGCTATGCACATGTAGGTGTCTGTGAATTACCATGAAAGCACTATGAGTTTTGATCTGGGGGTTACAAATAGATTTTAGGGAGTATGCATTTGTGGAAATCAGGAAGTTTTGAATATTAAGGATCAACTGTCTATGTCTGACCATAGTCCCACAGCATTATGTATAATTTAACTATTAGAATTCTTAGTCTTATCCACATCTCTCCATTTTGGTAAAACACACTCTTGTGAATTGGACAGTGGTCAATTTAATCTGGTCATGAGTGTTGAGTTCCAAGCAACTGACTAGGGTGAGCAAACTTCCTCAAATAGCATTGATCTGTTGGTTTTTCATATGTATTATTTAGCAGTTTATTAGTCAGCAATTCTAGGGCCTTGTTAGTGAGGCTTAAAGATAGAGTTGGAATAGTAAAATTCAAATCACATTCAGAAACTCAATCTATATAAATATACTTTGCATATATAAAAACCCACTTTTTCAAATTTAAAGTCAAAGTTGTAGTTTAAACTCAAAAGGTAAGAATGGTGGCCTGAATCTAAATGGTCAACTTGATTACCTTTAGTAAGTCAGCAAACCTTTCTGTTCTTCTACAGAAGAAGGCAAACAAAAGGCAAACAAAAACACACCACTGTCTTATCTGTTGATCATCAATAATAGAAAATAGTTCCTCTAGGAAGATGTTTGTGACTTTTCAAGACAGCTATGCCCTGCTGGACCATATTTTTTATAAATCTCTTCCTTATTTATTGCTAGTATCTACCACCCTAGAACTTCTGCCTCTATAGCCAAATAGAATATTAGAGTACAATCTCTTCTACATGATTAGCCTTTATACTTCTTAAGGCAGCACTAAAGTCATTCATTTATCTTTCCTTCCATTAATTCACTCATCCACTTATTTAATAAGTATTTATTGATAACCTATATTTTAGGCATTGTGGTACAAATTGGGGATATATGGGAGACACACAATCTCTTAGTTCATGGATGTTATATCTACCTGAATCATTTTATTTTATTTTATTTTATTTTATTTTATTTTATTTTATTTTATTTTATTTTATTTTATTTTATTTATCTTTTAGTGTGGAACATGTTTAGCTTCTTGAACTTTTACTACACTGGGCATTGTTTGGAGTTCCCTCACAGCCTTACTTTTCTTCCCCTGGCCATGCCACCACCTTCCCTCTAGGTGTGTGGGTTCCGAATCAGGAGTGCTCTCATCAATGGTTGAGATATCTAGGTTCAAATGGTACGTTTATTTCTTACTATGTTATATTGAACCAGGTATTTAACCTCTCTGGTCTTCCATTAACCAATTATGTCAAGCGGGAGTAATAATAGTATTTTCTTGGCTGTTGGGTGGATTAAACAAGATAATGCATATAAAAAGCACTTAGCTCAGTACTTGGCATATAAGAGCCTCATAAAGAATAAAACTTTATTTTATTCATATTTATTAAACAGCCTAAGATGGCATTAGCATTTTTGGCAGATACATTCCACTGTTACTGCCTCCTGAGGTTACAATCACCCTAAACCCTCAAGTCATTTTCTGTCTTCCTGGGAAATTACTCCTGTCTTCCAGAACTATGCTATGATGTCAAACCTCCATCAGCCTCTTTGAGACACATTTTGACCAAGTCTGTCTGTTTGACTGGCTTGTGTGTCATCTTCCTGAGAGATGGATGTAATTTCAGTGCCAGGATCGATGTCCTTGACTTGACTTTTCTTTATCTCTGGGTTTGCTATGAATATGAAAATGTGGTGTGTGGCTTCCCTTAACTTTAGAATCATTTCTATAGATGAACAGATTATAAATATAACACTTAAAGCAATAGGGTGAAAATGTTGTCCATTCTATTTGTGCCTTGCTTTATTACATTTGGTGAGTCTTTGATGCATAGGCCTTTACAAGATGATTATTCAACCAAATTAATCCCATTTCTTAATGTGGTGCATTTAATGATGGCTTGGCTGCCTTTGCCCATTCCATCATTTTGTTTTAGGACTTTACCTGGACTACTAGTCTTTTTTTTTATTTTTTGGATGCACACAGAAACACACGTCTGGTTTTTCCCCTCCCTTCACTGCTGTCTAGAAATGTTGGGCAATAATTCAGAGGGTGAGGACTCGTGAGTGGGAGTGGGGAGAGGAGGAAAGATTTCAGCTATGACTTATATAGATTATACAAATAAATATAACTCTACGGACAGGCTTTATGTTAGTGTTTCTGGGGAAGGCTTAAATCTTAAGACTGGGAAGTAGGGAACTGGGAAGTTAGAAGCTGTCTGAGTGCACTTGTGCGAGCTAAAGCAGTGCAGAAGACATAAATGGAGATTAGAAAGCTGACCCAGAAGTAAAGCTTATTTGATTACTTGGGGTCTGTCCAGTCTTATTCCTGGTCAAGATGTGCTACTGCCCTGAACTCTGTGCTCTAAAGTGCCCTACACTGGCCCTCCTTTGGCCACTCTTTTCCACGATAAGAGGACTTAGTGCCACCTCTGTGTGCTTCCCTTGGCTTGAGGGAAACTGTGTGGAAGGGAATCGTCCAGTGTTGCTGGATAAAATGCTGCCTGGATTTCTAATAGCTGCATCTGGCAACCCTAATATAATGAGAGTGTGGATTTGTGGGCTGGGATGTCTTCATGCTTGTGAGTGAGGCCCTTCATTCTGTAGGACAGATCCTGGAGTGGCAAGAGGAGCCAGGAGGCCATGGACTTGGCTCCAATGGTCTCTATACTCCTATATTCTGGTGCAGAGCTCCAGGGAGTCTGAGAATTCTAAATTTGAACCTGCCCTACAATGTTGTTACAAATTCTATTTTTCAAGATAGGAGGAGAGAACGTATTTTATTTAACTATTTTAAAATTGTGATTTCTATTTTTAAAATATATAGACATCTGCTATGTGGGTCTCAATTTGTGCTCTTGTCCCAGGCTCCACATATACTAGTACAGGGCCTTTAATAATGGCAACAGATTACCAAATGAGGTTTAGTCACAGATGCTTTAGATACCAAATTTTGTTTGATCCTTGTAAGAACTCTGTGAGTTTGGCAATGTAAGTGTCCCTGTTGGACAGGTAAGGAAACTGAGGTTCAGTGCATTGAGAGGAGTTCCCCAAGGACACAGAAAGAGTAAATGGCAGAACTAGATTGAAACTCAAACCTTAGTCTATCTCAATGCATATAAGATGCTTTGGATCCAGACTGCTTGAGTCAAAATAATGCTTCTGCTACTACCTAGCTCTTGGATTTTGTGCGAGTTACTAAGCTTTCAGTTTTAGTGCCTATGTTTCTTGAGCTGTGAAATGTTGGAATGTATGTGATAGTAACAGTACCTACCTTATATGATTTCCAGAAAGATTTAAAAAGACCTCATGTGTGGGGTGCCTTGGCTCAGTTGGTTAAGCATCTGACTTTGGCTCAGGTCATGATCTCACAGTTCATGAGTTTGAGCCCCGTATTGGGCTCTGTGCTGACAGCTCAGAGCCTAGAGCCTGCTTAGGATTCTGTGTCTCCCTCTCTCTCTGTCCCACCTCCACTCACGCTCTCTCTCTCTTTCAAAAATAAATAAACATTAAAAAACATTTTTTTGAAGACCTTGTGTGTTAAGTGCTTAGCAAAATGCATTAAAAATTGAATGGCTCCTTAAATGATAGCAATTAGTAGTAGCTCTAGTGAGAGTAGCAACAACAGCCTTAAATTGAGATATAAATATGGTGCAAGTATAATTTTGTCTTAGTCATCTATTGTTGTTAACAAATTATCCCAAAACTTAGGGGCTTAAAACAACACACATTTATTTTGTCACTATTTCTGTGGGTCAAGAATCCGCTCAAAGCTTAACTAGATCCTTTACTCAGGCTCTGTGTGTGGGAAGATCTGCTGCCAAGATCACAGGACTGTTAGCAGGCCTCAGTTCCTTGCTGACTATTGGCTGGAGGTGTCTCTTAGTTCCTTGACTCATCGCTTCTCCGTAGGGCAGCTCCTAACATGGCTGGCAAAGATCACAACCATAGTCTTTTGTAACCTAATCATGGAGGTGACACTCCATCACCTTTGGTATATTCTGTTCATTAAAAGGTGGTTCCTCGGGGAGGAGAATTTTTTTTTTTTTAAATTTTTTTTTTTCAACGTTTATTTATTTTTGGGACAGAGAGAGACAGAGCATGAACGGGGGAGGGGCAGAGAGAGAGGCAGACACAGAATCGGAAACAGGCTCCAGGCTCCGAGCCATCAGCCCAGAGCCTGATGCGGGGCTCGAACTCACGGAGCGCGAGATCGTGACCTGGCTGAAGTTGGACGCTTAACCGACTGCGCCACCCAGGCGCCCCTCGGGGAGGAGAATTTTAAAAGGGCAGTAATACCAGGAAGCAGTGACCGTGGGGGCGTATCTTGGAAAGCTGCCTGCCTCAAATAGGTGGTATCGCGCCAAACTGTTGAGGCTCTGTGGGATGCACATGATGCCTCTTCTTGGAAAGGCAGTTTCACTCTGTGGCCAATGCAACTTAAAGTCGAAATACAGGTACAACATGAAGTAGAAGGCAAAATTCATGAAGCTTAAAATTAAACACAGACATGAACTTCTAAAGTTGTCTTATGTTCATGACTGCTGCTTTGACTGTACTGTCTACCAAATTTCTGAAAATTCGACTGGAATGATTCTCAGATCAGAGGAAAAGAGATTCATCTTGAAAAGCTTGTTGTTCAGGTGTTTTCATTTTTCCCATGTTCCCCAGCGTTCTCCTTCTGGAACAAGATGAGCTGGTCATCTCTCTTGCCTTGCCTCTCTGTGTGATTTGATGGAGGTTGGGGAAAGACAGTGCCTGACACAGTGGTCTTCAACCTTGGCTGCATATTAGAATCAGTTTGGCAAATTTTGATAACTAGTGAGGCCTGAGCCTTACTTCCAGAGATTCTTTTTTTTTTTTAATGTTTATTTAGAGCACGAGCAGGGGAGGGGCAGAGAGAGAGGGAGACACAGAATCTGAAGCAGGTTCTAGACTCTGCGCTGTCAGCACAGAGCCTGACGGGGGGCTCGAACCCACTAACAGTGAGATCATGACCTAAGCTGAAGTCGGATGTCTAACCCACTGAGCCACCCAGGCACCCCCAGAGATTCTTCTTGTTTACAAATAATATCAGGAAAAGTGATATCATATGTTAACTATCTGCTTATTAGAACAGTAGAAGGATTGATTAGCTTGGTGCACCTGGTGCCTTTTATCACTGATAATGATGATAGTTAAGATTTCACATACTTGTTTTATGCCCAGCAGGTGTAATACTAGAAGCTTTATATGTAGTACTTTCCTTAATCCTCACAAAAATCCTCACAAAAATCCTTCTATATAGACAAGGAACTTGAAGCCATTCTAAGTAACTTGTTCAAGGTTACAAAGGTCAGTCACAGTGAAAATTGCTGGAAGTACTTATGTAATGTTCCTTGTGTGACATGCGCTTGGAGAAGTATGATTTACATAATTATTTACTCATCACAACAGCTCGATGGAAGTACTATTATTATTACTGCTTGAAAGGTGTAGAAATCAAAGCACAGACTTGTCCTATGACTTGTCGGGGATCATAGCTAGAATTAATAAAACCACTGTTTAAGCACAGGCTGTCTGGTTTCAGAATCCACATTGCTAAACCACCTTGCACACTGCTTCTTGGATAACAGTTAAAATCTGAATCTAGACTCTAAACCAGCTGCTTCAAAATACTGGCAGCTAGTATTTATTGAACTATCATGATATAGACATGGAATGGAGCCATCATTTTCATTATTTTCTTTAATCTTTATGATAGCCCTGCTATTTTGTTACACAATACAAGCTGGCAGTAAGACCTCACAGTCCTAATTGGCATGTTCCAAATGCTACGTTCCCTCCCACCCACCACTCAAATAATCTGCTTCCAGCTATTGAGTTCCTGGCAAGTCTCTCTCTTAGTTAGTTATGAGGCCTTACACAATTAAGTTACCCACAATTTCATATACAAAAGAGTTATTATTACTGAGCCCCCTTTTTTTCCTGTAGGTTAGATATTCTAAGTCATTTCAACTGTGCTTCTTGTGACATGGTTCCTTGATTCTTCCCAATCCTAGTTTCTGTTGTTAGTTTAATAAATGGTTTTCATTGTAGATTTATGCTATTTACATTTTATTTTTATTTATTTTTTTGTTAAAGTGGCTTTATTATTTTTTAATTTTTTGTAATGTTTATTTATTTTTGAGACAGGGAGAGACAGAGCATGAACGAGGGAGGGTCAAAGAGAGAGGGAGACACAGAATCTGAAACAGGCTCCAGGCTCTGAGCTGTCAGCACAGAGCCCGATGCGGGGCTTGAACTCACGGACCGCGAGATCCTGACCTGAGCCGAAGCCAGATGCCTAATCGACTGAGCCACCCAGGCACCCTGCTATTTACATTTTAGACAAGAAAATTCTGCATACTTATCAAAATCTCTTGCACACTGTAGAATTCTCTTGCAATACTGCCTCTAGATGAGAATAATCATAATTAAACACAGAATCTTATGAAGAAGAACCACTCTATTTTTTGGATCCGTTGCCTAATGCACCCTATTTATTGGCTTTGTAATGATTGATAGTTACATTTCTCTTAAGTGGTGATATTGGCAGTTTTGAGGAGCCACAGCATATTATTGACTCAATTGAATTTGTTGCTAATAGAAAATTGTAAGACATTTTTAGTGTCGCATCTGTTTTGTGCCTATACATTTGGTTGTAGGAATACAGGTGTGCTACTTTATTTCTATTCTCTTACAACTTCTTATATTTTGATTTTGTCAACCCGTGTATTTGGTATTCTTTCAAAGTAACTGTCACTTGGAATTTTGACCAACAGGCTGTCTATATCTTCATTCAAGTTACTGATTACCATGTTGTACAGGATTAGGTAAAGGACAAGGGCCTTATATGTTATTATAGACCTCCTCCCAGGTTGACATTGAAACAGTATTCAGCATCAATCAGTTAAGGTTGTATGCCACTTTATTATCTAGACATTCTGCATTTCTTCATATTGTCCATAAGGATATCATGAAATTCTTTTTTGAGAAGTCCTTGATATAATCAAGGATCACTCTGGAAAAACATTTCCTCTGTTCTACCACTTTCATAGTGCTTTGCATGTAAGTAGCAGCTTTAAGGGTCGTTATTTCATAGACCAGTTCTATTTGTGCTTAGAAATTACATGGAAATAAAAAATTTGATAAGTGATTTAGAGTTTAGTGATGTTATTGAATCCAACATCCATGAGTAATACCAAGATGAATTTGACATTCCAGGTCTGTACTCGGAATTAGTCCTAGTTTGAGATTGAGTCTCTGACCTCAGGCTTCCTGAGGAGGTTTCAAATTATGCCCCCCTCCTTCCCCAATTGCTCACTAAATCCAGAAATTTCTTCAATAGGAGATGACAAATTCTGTAGTTTCTCAAGGAGAAAGAGGGCTTTAAATTCACTCCCCATTGCAAAAAGAAAATGGTTTCCTACCCTAATGGAGGTATTAATGACAATGCAGTTTCTTTCATGGGAGCAAGTTTTGATGAAAGGAGGGGAGAGAATGAAGAGATTGGTTCCTTGTTGAGAGGCAAGATTAATTGTAGAGAGTGGGCAAGGATGAAAGTACAGAAGGGGGAGACTGAGACAGTAGAACTTTCCTCTACTTTGCAGTCATGCCTTGCATCAACCCTGTCCTCTACCAAATGCTTGCAGAGCATGACATTTCTGCCTGTTAGAATTATTTTTTGAAGGTGTTTTCAAAACATGTGCATTTTCACTGGTTAGAGATGTCTGTTTATCTGATTCTTTGTAAAAAAATTTAAAAATGTCTTTATTTATTTTTGAGAGAGAGAGAGAGAAAGAGATAGAGAGAGAGGGAGATACAGAATCTCAGGCAGGCTCCAGGCTCCAAGCTGTCAGCACAGAGCCTGACATAGGGCTTGAACCCATGAACAGTGAGATCGTGATCTGAGCAGAAGTCCAATGCTTAACCAACTGAGCCACCCAGGAGCCCCTGTTCATCTGATTCTGATCTGCAGTCACCTACGAAAGAGCAGGTGTTGAAGCCAGAGGGCTTCTTGGGAAGCAATGGGACTGGGAGTGGGAGGACAATGAATACTTGGGCAGGGCATAGCAGCCCGGAGGAACTACAGCGATTCAGTAATAGGAGCAACTGGGTTGCTGAAGGACACACATTATTTAATTAGCAATTTCAGGCTTTTGCCCAGAGTGCGACTCTCCATATGGCCAGAATCTGCACCTTTTCCTTCCATTTGGGCACAGATCTGGGCCTGGAACTTCCCCCTCAGGGGCAGCTCTGCCTCTCCGGTTTTTCTTTAGTTTGCATTTTTGCTTTTGCAGGCTTCTGTACAAAGCTTTATTGGCGATATGGTTTTTGTGTACTTCTCTCTGAATGCCGGACGTTGATGAATTTGGCTGCACTTCTTGTGTTACATGCAGCAGTAAATAATCTGCCTGTGTGTCTTTTTTTCCTTTTTTTCTTTTCCATTTTTAATTTTGAAATGGAAGTCAGTCCTCTGGCTGAGTGGCAAAGAGAGCTCTTCTGTTCTTAAATGATTTGGCTCCCGTCTCCTTAGCCGTCTTCTTCCTTGCTTCAGCCCTTGGCTTCCTCAGTTGCCCTGCCTGTTAGGACTGAGTAAATGGATTCTAGCTGAAGGAGCTACAAATGAGCCTCAAAAAGGTGAAGTAAAATTAGTGGTGAGCTTGTTCTAGAACATAGGTCCACTGACCTGGTCAGTGGCTCTTTCTGTGGCACCATTTTGCTGGGAAAATTCATGGAAATGATTCTGACGGTGCCATGATTGTCTTCCATATCTTTTGTCTAGTGACATTGCTACCCTCAGTACTTAGCAGGTGACCAAGAGAGATAGCAGCAGAGATGGTGGCAAGGATGATTTGTTGACTGGTCATATTCCTGGGACACTTATTTTTTCTCTTATGGGGCATGCTGGATGCAAAGGAAGTCAAACTGAATTTCTACTATCTACCACTTGCTCTCATGTCTCTCTTTTTTTTTATCTGGCATCATCATAAATGCCCTCATCCTGTACACAATTGCCTCAGGCTACCCCTGGATTGACTAAGGTCCCCCTGTTGCTCTTCTTCTACCCCAGTATTACCTCAAGGTCCAGTCATCTTCTTCCCTCCATCCTAAGTGAAATTCTACACAGGAGTTAACTTACTTAATAAGTCTACCTCTGTTAATGGAGCCACTAGAAGCTCATGGGTCAATATGTTTATATTATGTGTTTTTAACAATGGGTCACTGGCAGCTGTAGCTTAACAGAAGGCATCAGAGCCATTCATAGTGCTTGGGGGGGTGGTGACAAAAATATATGCATTACCTAGACCTACCAAAGATTTTCTAAGTTAGCGACTTAGCAGGTTGGGACCTGAGAATCTACATGCTAATAAAATTCTTAGGTCATTCTGAAACATACAAACAAGTTGAGAATTACTTTCCTACATAGCATTTTCTGCAGGTATGTAAACATGTTTGTATGTGACAATGGTTATTGTTGGTCTAGCTAATGTTTTTTGCCTTTAGAATTCATTTCGGGGCTCTTGGGTGGCTCAATTCATTGTCTGACTCTTGATCTTGGCTCAGTCATGATCCCACTGTCATGGGATGGAGCCCTACACACTGAGCGTGGAGTCTGCTTGAGATTCTCTTTCTCTCTCACTCTGCTCCTCTCCCCTGCTTGCACATATTCTCTCTCTCTCTAAAGTAACACTTTTAAAAAAATTGCATTTCATGAGTCATTGCTTTCCTCACCATCTTCCCCCACCCCCAATTCATACAGTAGACTGGAATCCTTATCTGAGGCTGGATTTGTCTTCCCAAGAATCTTGGGTTTCTTCTCTTGTATGCCGGATGTAAATACACAACCTGTGAGAGTTTTTTTCTGGAAAAAAAGTCTGATTTCCATGTCTAGCTTATAGTGCATGATATACACTCTGTTCGATAAGTGTCTTTTGAATGTACAACTGTGTTTCACATGGGAGAAAGCACTCTATTTCATCATAACAAGGGCACCCAACTCATTCCTCTATGATTTGAAAGGAGCTATGACATGAAAGAAAGGGAAATTGGTAGGTAAATGGGGGAAGTTTTCAAAAGAAGGGCTCGTTTTGTTATAGTCTTGATCTCTTGGGAGATTCATATTTCGTGGGTGTCCTGGCAAGTGAGATAGGGGAAAGAAGAAAATAGGAATAGATTATTAAGCTGTTTCTCTCTTGGACTCCTGTGTAATCTTTTCACATGGGCTGATCTTTTAAAACTTGGGTAATCTCAATTCAGTGAATAGATACATAGTAAATGAAAATATGACTCAAATGCCACCTTATAGCTATGTGGCTATTTCTTGTCTGTTCTCAGAATTTGTCCCATACCTTATCTATTGAATTTCATGTTCATGGAGTGGATAGATAAACTTTCTGATTACAGAGAAGTTGGGCTCACCTAAGTGAGGAGTCTTCTCACCATATAAACTGCGGAGCTGCTCTGTGGCCCTTCTGCAGCTTGCTCAAGGCTAATCAGTGACCGAGAAGTCACACCCTTTGCCCGTTGCACATCATTTATAAGGTTGGGGTGCACGTTTTACCTTTCCACCCATTACCTATACAATAAGATGATTGATTTTGAATTATGGAGACATATCACTCTAAATTCCTGTGTTTAGTAGAACCATCAAATCTCTCTGCTGGAAAGATTTACTGGGATCTTAGATTCACTCATATCATACCGATTTTGACCAAGGGGGTGAAACTGGTGATTGTCTTGGTTGATCTAGGAAAGGAGGTGGTAATATGTGCTTAGGAAAGCTCAGCCTGAGCAGGCTGACCCATTTTCAAACTGACTGGTTCTTTGGCAAATTTACTCACTTACTTATTCACAGATAAACATTTAAGACTTAAACATGTCACATTAAGAATCAAGTCAAAATGTTTTATTCATTTAACACACTGAGTTTAAAAAGCATAAATTCCCAATTAAGTTAATTTTTACAAACATCTGAAAGCATCATCGTTAGTAATGTAGGGGTTCAGAACTAATCACCCCAAGATTTGCATGCAGATTATTTCTAGCTGCAAACAATCAAAGGCAAAAGGACTCTGAAAGAAATTTTGACCTTCCTCCTATCTGCTTAAAAGAATTTTCATGGAGGACTAGCTCTAGAAAGAGCAGTATCACCATAAATAACTACATGATGATATGAATATGAATTTGGGGTAGTAGATGGGGAGTAACTTAGCCTTAGATAAGTCTGTTGGCTAAAATTCCTCTCTATGTCTCCCTGTATCTCTGTGGCCCAACAAATATATGTTTACCAAACATTTACTCTTTTTCATCTTACTATTAATTACTTTTACTTTCCCTTTGAAGTCCCAGACCCCTACCCTGTTTCCTTAGTTTAGGATGACATATACCTCATTCTGCCTGTCTTTAAAATCTCTCATGTTTAGGTGGATTCACTGTACATATGTAATTTATTTTTATTTTCTCCTGTTAATTTATCTCCTGTCAATTTAATTCTTAGACCTGTCAGAAGATTCTCAAATGGGAGAGAAAACATTTTCTACCCTATCAGTAACTTTATTGGTTTTTCATTAGCAAATGGAAACAGGTAAGGTAAATGGATCATACAGGCTCTTTTTCTCCCTCTTCCACCATGAATTTTGAAAATGAAGGAAATACAAGGCATTGATAATGTTTAACCTCTTCCCTTGAGCACTAGTTCTATACAGGTAAGGGACCATGCCTGTCCTCTGCCTAAGATGCAGAGTCTTCTCTCTGCTTATTACAAGTAGACAACCTCATTTGAGATTTTGGGAAGAGTAATTCTCTTTTTAATGAGACTCTAATGAGGTGATAGGTTATTTATGTAATTTTATGCTCATCACACTTCTGCATTAAAGTGCCAACCATTTTCTTCACCATCCCCATTATCATCTCAGTGAACTTGATTACTGAGAAGGAACACTCTGCCTTACTCTCACCCAATCCAAACCTCCTTGCTGTGACTGACAATTTTTGGATGAACATCAGATTCTCCAGCAACTGTGGATTTGGGATTACAAAGAGTAAGTCAGTGTGTTGAGTCATGAACATGGAGAAATTGGTTAGCAGGAATCTAATAAGTTAGACATACAGAGAAATGGAGATGAGAGACGACCTGGTACAGAGAGGACAGAAAGGGAGACAGTAGCTGGCTGTCTTTTGACATTCTGGTTCGTATCAGGTCTAATACTTCTTGCAATAGGATTTTATGAGAATTTCCTACAGTCATAAAATAAATCTCCTATTCTTTTTAAAAAAATAAATCTACTCTTAGTGGGTTGCTGATCCTTGCAACTTACAGTCTTTGGGTAGGATTAATTTGAACTTGGTGCACAAAAGTTTGTAGTACATTTCCAAAAGGCCTTCATCTCTATTAACTCCCTTGTTCCCTATAACACTCCCATGTCACAAATCGGGTAGGAGTGATAATTGCTTTGAGAGCCAGAGAAACTGAGGCCTCAGGTGGGAAAGGCGCTTGTTTGAAGTTAAACAGCTAAATAGAGGCAGAACCATGGCTAAAACCCTGTCTTCTGGTTCCTATGCCTAGTGCTTGGCACTTACTAGGCACCTAACGATTATGTGTAGATCGATAGACAAATCTACGTAGGAATGGGTGATTCTAGGCAGAAATGATAAAAGAGTAGCTGGTCTTGTAATACACATGAATATTCTGAGGAATCCCAACACAAGCAAGCCCCTGGAGTCTCTAGCAAATCTTTCCATTTGAACTCACTCACTTAAGGAGAGGCAGTATATTGTCCCGTTGTGCCTCTTACAAGAGAGTGCAGATCAGATCTTGCCTTTCACAACACTCACCTTACCTTACCTCTCTGAAGCTGCTGCCAGGGGAGACATCAGTTACATGGCTCAATTTGGTGATTTCTGCCTCAACATTTAAAAAACAAAATCGTCCCTGGGGCAAAACTTTGAGTGCCAACTCCATTAGAAAGAGAGTTTCTAGGCAAATGACAGAATTCTGAAAATCATGTTTTAGAACCAGATTGCTGACAGGACCTAGCTTCTCATGGAATATTTAGAGCTACAAATGGATATATCCCTTTAACTGTTGGGCAGTTGTAACCTCTTCAAACAAGACAAGATAGGGTCTGGTTTTAAAGTATTACGTATATTTCCATGGCACTGTTTTACTTCAGTTTCCGAGTAATGCCTGATTTAATTTGTCCTTTGAAAACCAGATAATGAGATGTGTGTGTTTTAGGAGGAGTCATATGGAGATGGTTTTCATTGCTATTTCATGATACATTAATAGGTATTAGAACAGAAAATACATAATATCTTAAGAGCATACAGGTCTCCCTCATTATTTCACATGGTCTCTGAAGGTTTATGTTGCCCATTGAAATAAAAGAAAATGAAGCAGCATGGACCATAAGGTTGTTATTCTTTAGCTTTTATTTATAAACAAAGTAGAATTGGAGAGTAATGCTGAGGAAAGAAACATCCTAGAAATGTGGTCCAGTCAGAAAATCTGGATGTACTGGGGCACCTGGGTGGCTCAGTCAGTTAAGCATCTGACTCTTGATTTCAGGCTCAGGTCATGATCTCAAGGTTCATGAGTTCAAGCCCTGCATTGAGATTCTCTGTCTCCCTCTCTTTCTACCTCTCCCTGGCTTATGCTCTCTCTCTTTCTGTCTCTTTCTCTCATAAATAAACATTAAAAAAAAAAGAAAATTTGTATTATAAAGCATTGGTTCTCTAAAAGAAGGAGTTGTTAAAGTTTCTGAGGAATCTTGCTGTTAAAAAAAAAGCCTTATTAAACTTTTTAAAAATCAGCTTTCCTGAACTTTTTTGATCATGGGACCTTTTTCTATACAGAATACCTATTAGCATTCCAGCTCCCTTTTGAGGAATACTGGGGTAGACTCTAGCTTGCCTAAGGAGGTAGGGTAAGAGATAAGATTAGAAACATAGATTGGGAATATGCTACAGTTTCCAATACTATGCCCAAGAGGATTCAAATTCATTGTATAATTGTATAAATAATGGGATAATGATTTAGCTTTTTTCCCCTTTAGTAGTTTCCCCACTTTTCTCTATACTTTGATTCATTCTCCTTTTCAGTTCATCTTGAGTAGCAGTATTAGACTACCTTTCCTAAAACTGCTTCCATCATTTGTCTGCCCTATTTAAAAATCTAAGTAATGCTTTTCAGGACTCTAGATTTTGGTATCTTTTCATCTTCAAATAGATTTTTTTTATAAACGACTTTGTATTGCTCTCCACAGTTACCTATGTATCATTAAAAAAATTTTTTTTGAACATTTATTTTTGAGACAGAGAGAGAGAGAGAGAGAGAATGAGCAGAGGAGGGGCAGAGAGAGAGGGAGACACAGAATCTGAAGCAGGCTCCAGGCTCTGAGCTGTCAGCACAGAGCCCTATGCAGGGCTCAAACTCACAAACCACGAGATCGTGACCTGAGCCGAAGTTGGACGCTCAACTGACTGAACCACCCAGGCACCTCATACCTATGTATCATTTTTAAAAATTCTATTATAAAGTGGTTTAAACCTTGGCTATGTTAGAATGGTCTTGGGGGGTTATAAAAATCTCTGTGCCCTCACCTAACACATTGTTTCAGAATTTCTAAGGGTGGGATGCAGGGATTAGTCATGTATAAAACTTTCCTGGTGATTCCAATGTGCAGTCACAGTTGAGAACCAGCGCTCTGAAATCTGGCTTGAAGTTTAGCTCATAGTGTATACTCATTTCAGACTTGTAGAAGTCACTTATTTTTATTTTTTTAATTTACATTCAATTTAGTTAGCATATAGTGCTACAATGATTTCAGGAGTAGATTCCTTAATGCCCCTTACCCATTTAGCCCATCCCCCCTCCCACAACCCCTCCAGCAACCCTCTGTTCTCCATATTTAAGAGTCTCTTATGTTTTGTCCCCCTGTTTTTATATTATTTTTGCTTCCCTTCCCTTGTGTTTCTCTGTTCTGTGTCTTAAAGTCCTCATATGAGTGAAGTCATATGATATTTGTCTTTCTCTGGAAGTCATTTTGTTAATATCACATTGATCAATTTCCATGGACCTCACATTTACTTATTAAGAGGAGACTCTAACTCTCCTGTGGCAAAATCAAAGTTGTAAGTTTTGTGCTTGGAAAGGGAAATTACTTAATTAATAAACATTCTGCCCTTTTTTTTTTTTGAAGCAAGTCAGAAGTACAACAGGAATATCCAAGACCGAAGAACTATTGAAGTTTTTATAGGTAAACTGATTACAAATACCTTTGTCAGTCAATTTGATTGATTACAGCATACACATATTGAAGTAGGCTTCAAGCAGCAAGTTTGTCTGAAGCCTTGCTGTTAAATCTCTTGTGAAGCAATTTGAGATTGAACCCCCAGAGAATTGTGAACTGCTCTTTGAAGGCAGAAAGTTCTAGTAAATATACCATCACTGCATACCACTGAAGAAATCAGATGAGCATTCAGTCTTGGCGTTTAATAATATGGGCATACCTCTGAGATTTTGTAGGATTGGTTCCATACCACGGCAATAAGGTGAATTTCCCAAGAAAGTGAGTCAAGTGAACTTTTTGGTTTCCTAGTGCATATAAAAAGTAGTTTTATGTTATATTATATTGTTGTCTATTATGTGTGCAGTAGCATTATATGTAAAAAAAAAGTACATACCTCAACTAAAAAAGGCCTAATTGCTAAAAATTAACCACCATCTGAGCTTTCAGTGAATTGTAATCTTTTTGCTAGTAGAGGGTCTTTCCTTGATGTTGATGGATGCTGACTGCTGGAGGTATTGATTGCTAAAGGTTGGGGTGGCTGTGGCAATTAAAAAAAATAAGACAACAAAGATTGTGATTTTTAAATATCTTAATGTATAATCAGGTTGAGAATTATTATAAATTTTATCTCCCAAATAACTTTTGATTCCTTCTTTTTCTTTTAGGCCCATGATCTTTAAATATTGTTGGAGATGCTAATGTTTCCTGCTACCCCTTTTGGTTCTTTGGCTGGTGTGTAATAATCAAAGTAACAGGACAGATTAAGAGAAAAACAAAATTAGTTTTGTATGTATGTGGGCCTCAAAGATATGAAACCCACTGACAGGCTGTTGAGGCACATATGAAGTCCTGAGGTTTAAGGGGTAGGAGATAGGAGGTTAGGTTTCAAGGGTTGAAGGAGGGGAGGGAGAGAGGAGGAAGACAACATAGGAGAAGATGGGAAGATCAAATGTTTGGTAAACCAAGTTTTGCCATTTCTTTTGGAAAAGTCCTTCTGATGAAATAAAAAGAAAAAATTAGTTTTTGGTAACAGCACTCTCTAACTTTTTTTAGGCTGTTAAAGGGAAGGGAAAAAGCTCTGCTTGAGTCTTGGATTGTCTTTATCTTGAAATAACTCACATGCCAAAGTAGCATATTCTGGGGCTGCTTGCCCTGAACCCCATCAATGTTTTCCGATTGCATATAGAATATAGGTCATACTCCTTAACATGGCTTACAAAGTCCTGTAGAGTTTCATTATATTCATTCATTCTTTCACAAGAATCTGTTGATGTTGGTCATTGCACAATAATGGGAATGTCCTTCATGCTGCTTAACTTTCCACTTCACCATGGTTAAAATGATAAAATTTATGTTATGTATATTTTACCACAATAATACACAAAAATTTATTGAGTTCTTACTAAGTGTCAGGCATCTCCCAGTATCATCAAATGTCTTGCTTTTTCCTCAACACACCAGGCTTTTTCATATTCATTGTCTGAAATATCCTTCTCTTCCCTGATTCACAAACTCCCCATTGCCGTTAAAGATACAGTAAATGTTTCTTCCTACATAAAGCCTTCTGAAATTGCTAGTTCCAATGGAACTGCTCACATGAAGTCTTTAAATGAGAATGCCTCTATTTCGTCCCTCTAAACTGTTTTCCTCAGAAAGAGAACTGTTTCTTCTATCTTCATTTTTTTGTTTCTGTCTGATTTCCACCTTGTGGTGGGTAGGGTAGGGCAACACGACCAGGTGTTGGGGTTGAAGTGTGAATTTTGAGGGGCCAATGCTGGAGAAGGCACCTGGGAATAGCTAGTATCAGAGGAATGGGCAAAACCAAAGTTTTTAGGGGAAAGCCAGTGCTAAAATGTCAGGGCCATAACACAAAGGGCAAGTGGCAGGGAGTTCAGAATTGAAGATGTGATCCAAAGTCTTCTTCCCACTGACCTGCTACAAGCAGCTTAATTCCTTATTATTAGAGGTCTTTTGTTGTGCTCAAGGTGCAATTTGTACCGGAAATAAACCCTTGTGAAAAATACCTGTACCCACAGGGTATGTGTCACATTCACTCTCTTATGACAATCATTTGGCACAAATGACTTAGGTTTTTTGGTTATGACTTTGGAAAGTGATAAGTAGGAGCCTGAGTGATGTTTCGGTAAGGACAGGGAAGGGTTTTCCATGCTCTAGTAGCAGATCTGGGTGACTGTGGATGCAGGAAAACTGTGAGCTCCTGAGACAATTGCTGACGGAGACCATGAAGATACACATTACCTTTGTCCAGGTTCTGTTCAGAGCTGACTGTATCCAAAGGAAGCATGGTCCTATCTCTGATCCCTTGGAATTTGGTAGCTATGTGAATAAAATGTAGACATTTTAAAGGAAATGAAAGCCATAGAAAAGTTTGTGAATATGAATGTTTTCTATTGGCAGCAAAAAGTAGAAGAGAAAAAGGACCATAAAGATTGGTTCAGCATATTCCTTTTTTTTAGGGTTTATTTATTTTTGAGAGGTGGGGGGAGGGGCAGGGAGCAAGGGACACACAGAATCCAAAGTAGGCTGTAGGCTCCGGGCTGCGAGCTGTCAGCACAGAGCCTGATGCAGGGCTCGAAATCACGAGCAGTGAGATTATGACCTGAGCCAAAGTTGGACGCTTAACTGACTGAGCCACCCAGGCACCCCTGGTTCATTGTATTTCTTCTAACGGTAGTACAGTTAGGTAGGGAGGGGAGACACATACTCCTCCCCCAACCTGACCTTCTCTTGAGTGTTTAGAGAGCCTAATTCTTCACTTGCTTGTTTGCTTGTGCACAGTAGGCTTATTGCATTTTTTGTCCTGAATTCAAATTACTGTTATCACTTCTAGTAATTGCAGGTGTCTGCAGGAACAAGAGATGCTTCTGTGGCTTGCTGTAATTTTAGATGCTCCTTTGTTCCTGCTCTATGGCCATTCTTAAGTTAGACTGTTTAGAATTAAGCTCAATGAATGTGCTATCTGCTCTGAATGACCCAAGACATGTGTGTTGGAAGTAAACCTGTATTTTTACTCTTGCTATATTTTGTGTATGCGCCTCTGTGGACCGGGGACAGCTTGTGCAAATGTTTCTCTGTAGATTTAAATAGTCTAGTAACAGCCAAATCTGTAAGTCCTGTCTGCAGTACTCAGTAGGAAATTCAGATGCATGTCAAATCACTTGGAAAACTGTAAACCACTTTATAAATCGGAAGGATGCTAACAAATACCTGAATACACTGGATAGCCACTGAAAATTCTTCATTAGCAGGCTAAGTGCAGACACAAAAGAGCAAATTTCTTATTAGCTGTACTCACAGGAGGACACCATTGGTATAATCAATCCAAGAGCAGCAGATAATTTAGACATCCTTGATACTTGAATCAGGGATTTACAGATTTACTTTTGTGATTTACTGAAACCGATAGAATTACCGGTTGTCTTTCTCTGAGTACAGGTACATAGAATATGCAGAGATGATAGTTTAGGAATTAAATATGCCTCTGACTTATCTATGGAGTGGGTTCTCATCAAAATACAGAGTTTGAGGCCTGAGATTACTCCATGTGACACCTCAGTCCATATTGCCTCATAATGTCCCCCATTTATTTCCAGGACATGTGGTTTATTGCTCTAACTAGATTATGTGATGTGAAAACAAATCTTTTTTATGAAATGAAACTGTCATTTACTGAGACAAGTTCTATGTGATGATTATTTTCCTAGTCTCTTTCACAAACATTATTTCACTGACTTCTCAGGACATTTGTGCGAAATGGAATTTTTATCACTGTTTTTATAGATGAAATGCCAAGAGTTTAAGCAAACCTGTGCAAGGTCACACCATAGGCCAATGATGAGTTGGGGCTTGAAAACCAGGTATTTCCTTTCCACGTCAGTGCTTTTTCATCTTTTGTGCCCCTTTGTCCTTTTTATCTGGCTCTATGATTTCTCTTAGTGTTTGGGGGAATATATCCACTCCTTGTGTTTCAGTTGATGACCCAGAATCTCTTTGCTAGTGAGCAGTGTTAGAAAGTAGCCATAATTACTTAACTGGAAAAAAGTGGACCCTAAACCCCATTTGAGCCTTGTCTAATATAGAAACCTTGAAATTCTCATAATGCTTTCTGTGTTTTCTGTTGTATCCTCAAAGAGATTTGGGGAAGCACAGTTTGAATCTCTCACTTCATCTGTGAATTTGAAAATGTGCATGGAAAATGGTATGATTGTCTGGGTAACACAGAGGTAGCTATTTCTCCATGGGCATTAAACCGTCTTATCAAGTTTTCACCAGTCACTCATTTTCTGAAAATGAATTTGCCATGTTTCTTTCCCTCCCTTTTTACAAGATGGAATGGGAACTCATTTATGTTAACTTTTCAGCTTTAAAATCCACTTTTAATCTTTCACTGGAGTACTACTCTCTTGGCCAGGAGAAAAAGATCTCATTAAAAACAAAAATGATATACAGCGTCTATTAATCAATTGGATGGAACTACTTTATGCCCTGAATGCAGAATGTTGAAATGTATCTCTTAAGGATCGATACTGTTTCTAAGTAACTAAAGCTAAATCAATACCGTCTCCACACTTCACTTTTGGTAACAGATCATTAGATTCTAGTGTTTCAGAACCTGTAACTACAAATACAGACTGGCCAGAAATAGTTTTCAAAGTAAATTTTTACCATTTGTTTTTTTTTGGAGGTTGATTTACTTATGTTTTCATGAAACCCTTTTATAATATTACTGTTAACATAAGGCAAATTCTCTTAAAGGACTTTTAATATATAATGTTTTGACATCTCAAAGAGCTTAATTTGAACTATGTATGTCCAAAACCACGTAATAACAGGGTTCAGCTATATTATGTTTTATTGATTTCTGCTTACTCATTTTAGTTTCAATGTACACCAGACTTAGGGAATTAATGAGTTCTCTGTTGAACATTTAAGAACAGATTTTAAGCCATAGTGTTATTGCTTTTCAGGGTTGGAGAAAACCCTCAAGGTATATAGTTTAATTTCTTATGTGAGGCTTGGATCAGTCTCCTGTACAATAGCCCCAGCAAGCGAATTCAAATTTAGGTTGGATTAAATCAAGCATAAAATGTGGAGGGAATGAGGTTGATTCATTCAGATACCTGGCAGGAAACGGATGATATCCTTTGAAGACAAATTTGAGCAGTTTAATTAAGGGGTATTTACCTAGGCATAGGGACAGATATAGATAAGAACAAGAAATAGTGGATTACGTCAAGGTTAGCAATAGTAGGGAACTGCAGGACAGAAAAATATGTGATTGGCTGCCACCTCCCACCCCTCAATAAAAAGATTAACTTGAGAAAAACAAGCACAAATTTTGTAATATGTTGTTAACCTTAAAAGTAAAACAGCTAGTTATTTTCTCAGGAAAATGGATTTATTCTGGAATAACAGAAGGATCGCAATTTTGACTTGCAAGCTATGGCAAACCATAGGTAAGTTTAGAGATCAAAGGAGAGGAATGTTACTTTATGGACAAAAGGAGGAAGCCAAGAGGGGTGCTTTCAAGGAAAATTCATTGGAGGAAAGTGAGAGTTCAGGGTGGTGGCACTTTATGATTGGCTGTATTGTGGTATTTTCTTATTGGCTAATCTTGTTGCTGGGCAAGGAGAAGTTCTTCTTTGCTCCTTCTGGAATAGTAAAGTAGGTTTATTCCCGGTGGGACTCCAAGGTAAGTGTTGGTCACATAGTAGCGCGTGAGAACTCTCCCTTCTTGCCTCCTGTCTCCATTTTAAATGAGGTTTCCTTTATTCAGCTTTCCAGTATATACCTCTTGTGTACATGGGAAAGACCCAGGAAAACTGAGTAACTTAAAGACAAAAGAAGATGTTGGCAGTTTGAAGGGGTGAAAGGCATGTCATGGGAGTTTATCAGGATAAGCCCAGTAAACAAGGGTAAGATTGTTACGCACAATTGTTAAGTCCTTGACTTTTCCTTGGGTAAGAGATTCTAGAGTTTGAGAATCATCTCCCTCTTCCTGCTACATAGAAGTAGACACTTAAAAATTGAGATTTTACCTATAAATGTAAATGTCTCTTATACCAAAAGTTAAGTTCTATTCAGTTTTCAGAGCTTTTCCTATGTCTGCCGTTTCTTAAAAATAATCAGCCTAAAATAACCTTTATGCTAAGGAGGTGCATTTTGAGGTGGTACATTCTGTTCCCCTTCAGAACCAATAACTTTCCTAGACCTGAAGGAGCAAAGGGTAGAGAGCTGTTCCTGGAACATCACAAAGTTAGCTTAGACAGAGATCTACTGATGGGGACAGTGGCCTTGATTAGAGAATCACAACTACAGCCAGACTGTGACCCAACAGGGGTGAGTAATAGGGGAATAAAATACCCTTCTCTCCCTCAAGTTACTCCTTCTTTATCTTTCCAGTGATTTCCACAAGCCGAAACCAACTAGAAGCCATAGGGCACAGAAGTGCAGTTAATATAGTATATGGAGGTCAACCTTGTAGGTTACACAGCAGGTAGGGGATAGATTGGAAAAGGTAAAGGGAGGATATTCACCATGGAGATGACATCTCCTTTCTCCTGTGACTCCATCTAGAGTGCAGTAATTAGTTCTGAATAAACAGGGCTGTTGGTTCAGAAAATGTGTTCAAAGAAAGAAAGCCAATACAGTGAGAAGAATCAAAAGTATTCCATGTAAAAATATTTATAAGAAGTAGGAATGTTACTTCTAGAAAAGAAAAGATTTGAGGGTCCATAAAACACTATAGTTAAGAGTACAGACTCAAATCAGCTCTAAATTTATTAACTGCATGACCTTGAGCAAGCCACTTAACTCTGTTCACCTTAAAAGTGAAATAGCTAGTTACTTTTACCTGTAAAATGGATTTATATCGTGACAGCAGAGGGATTGCAATTCAGGAAGAGTAAGCTATCACAGAAGCCATGAGCCAGTCCAAAGAACAAAGGAGAGGAGAGGACCCATCTTAACTGGGGGAAGGGGGGAGGTGGGAGGGGCTTTGTTTGTTTGTTTATAATAGTGCCACTGCAGTAATCTGGGAGTTCCAAGTACAATGCATTTTCGTTGGCTAAGTTGTGGCAGTCTCTCCTGGAGAGAGACTTTTCTCTCTGGACTTTTCAGGGTGAGGAGAGTATCTTACTTCCTTCTGCTGGAATAGTAAAGTAGCCTCCTTCCTGTTGAGAATGCAAGGACATCTTTCCCTGTTGGGTCAGCAAAGGGCTACAGGGAGCGGTAGGGCAGGAGAGCTCTCCCTTTTGTCCTCCGGATTCCATTTTCAATGAGGTTTCCTTGGTTCACTTTTACAAGTTCTTTTTGCTTCAATTCCCTAATTTGTAAAATTGGGCATAATAATCAGCATCTACCTCACAGGCTTGCTATGGGAATTAATTTAATATTCAAAGCAATTAAAACAGTTCTTGGTACATAGTAAATGTCATATAATTTATATGAGCGAGGAGGGGCATAGTAGAGAAGTTTGAGTGGGTCTGTGTGTCCTGAAGCAGTTAAATCCAGCTCAGTGGTTGAAAACTCTCATAGATTTTCTTTAAGTGTAAAGATAATTTGTCTTATAGACATAATAAAAAATGATCTTATGTGATAGTGCATTCCCTCTCCCTATATTCTAATATTCCCTATAGAGTTGTTCAAATTTAGACTAAATGACAATTCATGTCATACAGAGATTCAAACATAAACTACGAGGTTGGATTAGAAGATTTACAGAATCAGGGCATCTGGGTGGCTCAATTCCATTAAGCATCAACTCTTGATTTCTGCTTAGGTCATGATCTCACAGTTCATGAGATAGAGCCCCATGTTGGTCTCTGTGCTGGCAGCACGGAGCCTGCTTGGGATTCTCTCTCTTTCTCTCTCTCTCTCTGCCTCTCTCTCCGTCTCAAAAAACAAAAACAAAAAAAAAAAACTTAAAAAAAAATTACAGAATCCATTCCAATCCTGGCATATCTTTGATTCTTCTTCAAAATTATTTGAATTGCCACTGAAAATATAACCTTGTTAGTTAAACTTCTGTCTCAAGGAATGTCTTGTAGGCTACTGATTGCCTAGATGTCATTCTTGACCTTTAAGTGGTACGTGAAAAAACACATTCTGAAGGCTTTTTGTGATTACATTATGTTCCCCACCCTCCATCATCTTGCAACTATCTCTCTCCAATTTCATTTTCTTCAATGAAAAAAAGGGAGCATTCGTCATTGTTTTTGTTTATCCTTGTAGGTTCTATAGGTGTAAAATTTGGAGGAGGGATTTAGGCTCAGTCTCTTAGTAGATGTGTGATTTTTGGACAGATTACTTCTTAGAATCTGACTTTTCTTCCCAGTAAATCATGGATAATAATACCCTTTATTTCACAGGTTTCTTGAAAAGATTAAATGAAATATCATTAGCAATGTTACTGGAATATTGTAAACGTTGAGTCAATATCAGCACTTGTTAATATATTTTATCATATATTAATGATATATTATGTAATATGTTGTTATTATAAACTAGTGCCTGAGGTGCCGGGTTATTTTGGTTGCAACAGGTTTTCACACTCCTCCTGACAGGTGGAGCCTACAGTCTCCAGTTAATTCTGGAGGATTTCTGCTGGGGAAAAGGAAAAGAGATAATCCCTCTTTCAGTGAGAGACTGAAAGAGAGAGACTGAAAGAGCATTCTCTGAGGCCATCCCTATCCCAAAGCAAGTCATGAGGCACTGTATGCAGCAGAAATGCAGTCCTGGGCAGTTTCTCCAGCTATATGGAGGGAGACTTTTTAAGGAAGGGATTCTGGCCCCCTGGCAGCCAGCCCTGAGGCTTACATGTGGATTTTCATAGGAATAGAGTGCCAGCTGCAAAAGGCCTGGGTGTTCCTTGATCTGTGGCACAAGAGCTCGTAATAAAATAGAGAGAACTACGTTCTCAGGCTTTGTTTATATAATGAAAGGAGTTTTCAAACTTCCCTTAGCTGTGAATAATTTCAATTAGCATCTTTGAGGGAGCCAGTTGATTAACCATTGTATGAAGTGCTAAAAGCTTCAAGTTTGACACAGGAGGAAAAACCGGTACTCTTGTCTGGCATTCTGTTCTGGCCCCTGGCCAGAGACATTGAGTCTCATCTTCCCTTGTCTCTGATACACCCACCCCTATATGCAAATAGATTTTTTTTTTATGGGTGGCACCTTAATGTTAAGATGACAAGGAATGGGAAATTAAGGGTATGATGACAGATTCATCCCAGGTTGTCTTTTCTAGTTTTAACACTGAAAGGCCTGGGAACCCCCTCAGTTCTGGTCAAACCAGGATTGACTATTGACTCTCTAGCTGAACCTATCCGGAAACAACATTCAAGATAGTCTCCATTGAAAAACCTTGGCAGCCTGAAGGGCTGGGTCTCCATATCAGTAGATCCCCTAGTCCACAGTGAAACAAAGTTCTTGAGACTCAGGGAATAAGCTGGAACACACCAATTAGAGGATAAACATTACTGATAATGGTGATGAGGAAGAACAAGCAGAAGAGGAGCAAGAGGAAGAGGAATCACAGCTGGTATTTATTTAATGTTTTCCATTTGCCAGGGTCCGTGTTGTTATTTTGTAGATAACACCTGTTTCAATTCAGTGTTATTATCCTCATTTTATGGATGACAAAACAGGTTCAGTGAGCCTCTGTGACTTGCGAGGTCAAGTTTAGCCGGGATTCAGATCCATGTTTAACTCGGACGTGCACACACTTCACCACTATATGATAATGCCTGATTTATTGAGAACTTCCAGTATTCCAGGCACTGTGCTATGACTCTGTGATAGGCAAAGCACATATGATTTTTACTCTCGTGGAACTTCAATCTATGTTAGAAGGACCGCAATGAAAATTGGATTCTTTTGTTTGGAAATCATTATCGTTGTATGGATACCACTGCTATCTTAGTAATGTGAGCCAGAATTCCAGGGTGACTGATTGAATGAGTGAGAGAGAGATGTGTTATTTTTTGATGTTCATGGCTAAGCAATTACAGGAAGTGAGTAGACCAGCTATTGAGTGACTAGTCCTAGAAGGATGAGGCCCATGTTTTAGGAAGCTAAATTAAGGATGCCAAGATGAACAGCTGTCGACGAAATAGGAAAGTGAAGGTGATTGTTCTCTATCAATTTCCTATTATATATCAAACAAAAAGGAGATGATTGAAAAACATTTATTCATGGTGTTTCTCTGGAGCCAAAAGATATCTGTTAACATGGATCTCCTGCCAGTTGCAAGTTTTTTCCCCCCTTTCATCAGTGACTGTCCTAGTTAGGACCTACTCAGATTTAGAGCAGTTATGGAGGGGTTTGTGCTTCCGCAAACCTGAGCCTTACAGGATCATGAGACATAACACATGAGGTGACCCTGATAATTAGTGTATCCCACTAAGTCCCATCGTTATCTGTTTCTGACTCTACAGGATAAATAGCAAAGTTAAAATATATACTGTCTACTTTTGGGATTTGCTTGGTCCATACCCAGTTTAGGAGTTGGAAACTATGGCCAAAAGTCCAAATCCAGTCTGCTGCCTATTTTTGTACAGTCTGTGAGCTAAGAATAGTTTTTACCTTTTTAAATGATGGAAAAGCAATAAAGGCATAATATTTTGTCACGTGAAAATTATATAAAATAGAGATTGCAGTGTCCATAAATACAGTCTTCATGGGACACAACCATGGTTATTCCTTTATGTGTCTGTAAATACAGTTTTCGTGGAACACAGCCTTATTCCTTTATATATATGACTTATGGCTGATTTCCTGATGCAGTGTCAGAGCTGCCTAGTTTACAGAGACCGAGTGACCCACAAAGGCTAAACATTTACTATTTGATCTTTTAAGAAGGAAACATGTGGACCCCTGCCCTAGAGAAGGAGCTAATCCAGTGTATAGAGCACTCGCACGAGAAAGCTCACCATTATTGGGAACAGTAACTCATCCGTGCTGTATTTGATCTGGTTATTGCAAGTCATAGAGAGTTTATAAAAGTTAGGAACAACTTTAAATTACATGTCTATTTATAGTTTTTGTAGATGTTGTTTAAAACTTTGTCATGACTATGATTAATAGCTGTCGATCACTGATAATTAGAAGCTATACACATTTATGTTAAGATTCATCTTCAGCTGACATTTGCCCATACAGTATCTATAATACATATAGACAATGTACATATTTTATCAAACACTCTTCATTTGACTTGGCATTTCAGGCTTCCCTATGATTGATGTTAAACCCGGAGAAGCCACTGAGTCAAATGAAAAGCAAAGACAGGATTTACGTTTTGCTCTCTGTTTCTCAGTAACACTTCTGGCTCAAAACTGTGGCCCTAATTTTCCCTCCAGAGCAAAGAGAAGGAAGATCTTCTCCCCTGCTCTCTTCTCCCTGGCCTCTTCTCTCCCCAGCAATACCATTACCTGCTTGGCAGGAAATGATGAGCTCAAAGATATTCAGTTAAGATGTGCCTGTCAGAGTTGTTTTAATAAATCAACACTGGAAATTAAACTATTAATTTTTCAAAACATTAAACAGCAAAGGAGCACAAGAAGAAAGATGAGAGGAATAGGAAATTAGCACCTAAGAAATATTTACCCTTTATGGTAGCCCCTTGTGTAACATTGCAGATTGAGGTTTTACCATTTGTTATGGGATAATATAGCAAAGGAAGGAGGTTGTTATACATCGTTTTCAGAGCTGACTTGAAGGCTGGCTGGGTGAACAAGTGAGCAGAGTTTTAGGGACTGAATGGGCCAGTTCAAAGGCCCCTGTGATGAAATACGGAAGAGACTCAGATATCGTCATCATACTGGATGAGGAAGCACAGTGACTAGGGGTATGTGCTCTGGGATCAAATTGACTTGGTTTTGAATTCTGGGGCTGCCATTTACTGGCTGAGTGATCTTAATAAGGTTATTTATTCCTATTGAACTTTGCTTTCCTCATTTGTAAAATGGTGATAATAAAACTTCCTTCATGGGGTTGTTGGGCAGATTGAATGAGATGTGTTAAAATGTGCGTGTCACTGGACCTGGTAAAAGTACTCTACATGTTTATCATTCTTATTATTAGTGTGGGTCCCGAGTGAAATACCTCCTGGAAAACATTGCACAGTTAGTAAATACTTTGTTATATAGTGAATTTCTACCTACTCATGTAGAGGAAGATACAGAAAGGAATGATGAGTGGAATTTAGGAGGCTGGTCGGACTTGGTCTTTGATCTGATTGGTAACAGTAATAACAATAGCAACAAAAAGTTAATATTCAGTAGGCCTTTGCTCAGTGTTTAATCAGTACAACAACCCCGAGTAGGTCATACCATTGTTCCTAAATATTTGTCTTAAATATGGGTGAACTGGGGTTTACAAATGTTTGGCTACTTGCATAAGGTGGCTAGCTTATACTAGCCAGTGGCTGAGGTGGCATTTGAACTCATGCAGCTTGACTCCAGAGACTATACTTAGCCATGAGATCATACTGCCTTCCTGGTTCTGTAGTTAACGAGCTCTATGACCAAGTATCTACATGGTGTTCAGACAGTTGGTCAGGTTATACAGTCCATGGCTCAAGGCATGTTCTTCCCATATTGGCTATATGCAGTGAATACCATGTGTAGTCATATATAAGTGCTCCTAGGAAGTTCTTTAACCTATCTGGGTTTTGTTTTCTATGTTCCTCATGAAGATTTGAGATTTGAACTGTGTGGTCACTGGGCTCTTCTAGGTGAAGGTCTAGTGTAAATGTGTAAATAATTAAAAAATAATTACTATTTGTCTTTGGATAATTTTTTAAATATTTATTTTTGAGAGAGAGAGAGAGAGAGAGAGAACATGTGCCCACACTAGCATTCGAAAAGGGGAGGGGCAGAGAGGGAGGGGGAGACAGAGAACTCCAAGCAGGCTCCTGGCTATCAGCACAGAGTCCGACGCAGGGCTTGAACTCACAAACCGTGAGATCGTGACCTGAGCCGGAATCGAATCAGACGCTGAACCAACTGAGCCACCCAGGCATCCCCGGCTGTGGGGAATTTTAAATATGTATTTGATTTTGTGCTTATTGGATTAACTGAATTTATAGAATAAACCAAATAAGACATGGCTTTTGAAGACCTGGAGCTGGAGGGTTAAGGGCCTAGTCTTGCCATTGTGTTCCCCTGCTCACTTTCTCCTTGCCATGAAGAATCGGTTCAGAACTGCAGCTCATGTGTTTAATAGAAGGAAGAAAAAGTTCCTTTCTCAACTATCCCTGGAAGTCGGGACATGGTTAAGTGAGTTGATTTGAAGGCTTTCTTTGCTATGGTGTAACCTGCGTGAAAATTAAGTATAACCAGCTTCATAGACTCAAAAAGAGATACTCAAGTGAATTAGGTGTTGTCTACCAAAACCCATTTTAATGAAGCAATTAAGCAATTATTTTATGTGCTACCCATCAATAAATTAAAGGCATAGTTTGCCGATGTGAATATATATATATATATATGTATATATATATATACATATATATATATATATATATATACATACACACACACATATGATCGATATATTAGGACTCACAAGTATTCCTTCCTAGATACTTTGGTTGCTTTCAGTTAAATGATGTTTTCTGTAGCCAAACTTTACTATAAAATTGATTAGCATGTTCTTTTACTCAATCATATTCAACCCCTAAATAAACTTCTTATTTAAAATTTTTTAAGTTTATTTTTGAGAGAAAGACAGAGAGGGAGTGGTTTAGGGGCACAGAGGGAGAGAGAGAGAATCCCAGGCGGGCTCTGCAGTGTCAGCACAGAGCCTGATGCCGGGCTTGCACTCAAAAACCGCAAGTTCATGACTTGAGCCGAAACCAAGAGTCAGACATTTAACTGACGGAGCCACCCAGGTGCCCCAATAAACTTCCTTAATAAATAGTTTTACATAGGGGCGCCTGGGTGGCTCAGTCGGTTAAGCATCCGACTTTGGCTCAGGTCGTGATCTCTCGGTTTGTGGGTTTGAGCCCTGTGTCAGACCCTGTGCTGACAGCTCAGACCCTGGAGCCTGCTTGGGATTCTGTGTCTCCCTCTCTCTGTCTCTCTGCCCCTCCTCTGCTCTCACTCTGTCTCTCTCAAAAATAATAAAACATTAAAATTTTTGTAAAAATGTAGATAGTTTTACATCACCATTAAAGACATTCTTTTAAGATAAATTAAGAAAAATAAATACAGTGTTCTTAGTCTTCCCATCCTTCTGCCCTATAAGGCTTCTTTATAATGCCTCTTAGCTTTAACATTGCTCTCCATCCCCAAGAAGTTTTCATGGCTCTGGCACCTCTGGAACCTTCACCAAGTGTCCCAGCCCTTGTGGCTTTTCTTCTTGTGTAGATCATCAATTCAGCTGCCTGGTGAGAATAAGTCTCTGCTTACAACTAATCAAAGGTCAGTAATTCTTTTGCCATTTCTAATGCTCCTTATGCTTTAAGATGCCCTCATGTTCCCTTCTGTGGTCATACTGGTTTACTCATTATTCCTTGGCCCCATTCTGCCCCTTCCTGATTCAGAGCTTTTGCTTATTCTCATTTCCTTTGCCCGAAATTCCCCTTCCCTCCACTCATTTCTCCCTTTCACTGTCCCTATTCAAAACCCACTGCAAATCGCACTTCCTCTAATAAGTCCTCCTCAGAACTCATGTTTCCATCTTTCATCCCTCATAGCATTTTGCTTCCACTTTAGTTACAGCTACAGCAACTGCATTGGCTGAACTCGAAAATCAGGACACATGCTTTGCCGGGTATAAGTATACTTATAGGAACAATGTGATAGATTATTTGAAATCATGATGGTTCTAGAAATTTCAGAGTGCATGTTTGCCTTAATTGTAGCATTCATTACATCTGCCTTGTGTTGGCATTAATTATGTATTTGTTTGTTTCCTTCCTGATGTTGTTGAGTGAGAATTTGTGTCACATGCATCCCTGTATCACCCCACACCTGTCAGATTCCTTTGTCTAGGCTAAGCATGCATTTTTTTTAGACAGTCATCAACTATTTATTAAGCTCAAATGAAGTGTCAGGCACTGCTAGGTGCCCAGGATGAGATGATGGGCTTCCCAACCATGAAATACAATAAAGCCTTGGCTTGTGAGTAATCTGTTCTGACTGTTCCACAAGACGAGCAAACATTTCTAATAAATTTTAACTTGATAAATGAGCCATGTCTTGCAATATGAGTAGTACGTGACACCAAACCTCACATGATCACAACTGAGCCAATGGTTCTTGAAATTCACTTTGATATACAAGTGCTTTAGATTACAAGCATGTTTCCAGGATGAATTATGCCCACAAACTCAGGTTTTACTTAAATCATTACAATACCATGAGATGAGATGAGTGTGTCGTTAGGGTAGGCCTGGAACACATAAGAGGGGCCCCTAACTCAGACTTGGAAAGCTAGGGAGGACCAGAAGGAAGTGATTTATAAGCAGAGAGGTTAAAGAGGAGAAATATTTTGGCAAGGAATGATAGGGCTTAGGGACTCAAGGTAGAGAGAGGTGGAAGGGTCCAAAGGTGAGCGAGAGAATGCCCTGTTGTAGAAATTCACAATGGGTTTCAGTCCCATTGGGAGTAGAGTGTAACGGGGGTAATGGGAAGATAAGAAGCTGAAAAGGGTAGCAGGTCATTGGGTCAGGTCCTAGGGATACAGGCATGAGTGAGATAGGCCCAGTCTCCTAGAATGTGTATTAAAGAGGAGAAGACAGAGAAATAATAAAGTACGATACAGTATGAGTGCTTTGACTGGAGAGGTTGTGTGTACTGTAAGAACACACATTATGGCACCTCACCCTTCTGAACACAAGCAAGGTTTACCATAAGATGTGAGATTTAAGTTGACATCAACATCACTAAGTGCTGAATGGATAACATTTCTAGCATTTAGCCATTTTGCCTTTTCTCCTATTCTGAATCTTGCCATGAGACAGAAGCTGTGAAGGAGTAAGAGAAGGACAGCATATCCTCTCTGTGTCCTTGTGACCAGCTTTCCTCTCTGTATCTATGCACAATGGCTGAAATAGAGAGATTGATTACATGAAATATCATCTTTTTTTCACCCTTACAGTCCGAAAGCAGTTTCTCAGTCACTTTATTACTTGGTTTGAAGCTTCTTCCCTTTCTTCTGATCAATATTTTAGCTGAGTCTTATGGAAAATGAAATTTACATTCAGTTGTTTCCTTAGCAACCATCACACACAATCAAATACATCTGCTTTCAGAATCAGCTCCTCTTTTGAAATACCTTGTAGTTACCCAATCTTCCTTTATTAGCAAAATGGCTTTCTAAATGGGCTACAGTCTCTTTCAAAACAAAGCATTTTAAGAACCTATTTAAATAGAAATTTATGTGGGTTTTAAAATATAGATAGGAAGTCGCTTCACCAAAACTTGCATGCATTTATTTGATCAATCAGCCAGTAAATCAGTAAATATTAAGACCTAGAGGTCCTATGCTTGTTGCTGTGGATTATAAAGATGTAAAAGACATGGTCTGTTGCTCTCGGAAATCTTAGAATGTAATAGGACAGACATCTACAGCAATAACTGTGATACAAGGTTTACAGATGATGCACATTCAGTGTAAGGGCACACACATATTAGTGTTTGTTTTAACTGCATTTGCTAAAATGATCTTTAACCTCTATTGGAGAGAATCTGAGAAATATCAAATGTCACTTCCAGAAGCTCCAATCCCAGAAGTGAATCCTAAAAATCTAAAAAGCCTTTGGGTCTGGGAGTTCTCACATTGTCACAGGAATCTGGGGAAAAAAATCTGAAATTGCCCTGAGAAACTGTCAGAAACTGTGTGCTATAATAAGGGAATGTAAAGTTCACAGAAGGATTGCTGGACTTTAATTTTTCAATAAACCTGATGTTCTTGACATAGAAGAACATGGAACGCTGAAAGGACGTAAAATATTCACAGATTACTGTCCTTAAAATAACATTTCTTCAAAAAATGGAAGAAGGGGGACACTGTGCCCAAGTCCACGTTATAGAGTTTTAAAACTACTGTTAGAATCCATGTTCATGGGCTCTTTAGTTTTTTGTAATCCTGGTCAGAATTCTGCTATGTTGGACCGTCCAAATTCTAAAATGCAGGTGAGCTTAGCTCAGGTTATTAGAATAGTAATAGGCAACTGTCTGCTTTGCTAGTACAGGCAACAATGTATGTGGCATTTTCCTTAGCACACACTCATTTCTGCTACTATTAGGCTAAAGATGTTTTGTTTTGTTTTGTTTTGTTTTGTTTTGTTTTGTTTTGAGGGAGAGAGAGCATGAGCTGGGGAAAGGGGCAGAGGGGAAGAGAGAAAATCTTAAGCAGGCTCCATGCTCAGCACGGAGCCCAAAGTGGAGCTCAATCCCACAACCGTGAGATCATGACTTGAGCCGAAATCAAGAGTTGGACGCTCAACAGACTGAGCCACCCAGGCTCCCCCCAAGATCAAATGTCTTACCTTGGTTTAGAGAGCTCTGTGTGGTCTGGCACTCACTTGGCTTTCCAACCTCACTTTACAAAACAGTAAACTCTGTCTTGTATTTTAAGCACCATCAAGACCAAACTACTTGTAGTTCCTCAAACACATCATGTTGTTTCAGGTTTCTGAGCCTTAACCTACCTTGCTCTTCATGTTTGGAATGTTCTTCTGCCACAACCTTGTCTGATTTGTCCATTCCTTATACATGATGTAGCTCAATTATCAATTCCTCTAGGTAGCCTTTCTTTACCCTTCATTTCCACAAATTGAGTTACATAGTCTCCCTTTCTATTCCCCTAACACCTTGTAGTCATGTCTGGCAGTTCTCTCTCCGAAATTTAAACTTGGCTCAAATCCCCAGTTTTACAGCTTTGTTCAGTTTAGCGCCATACTCATGATCTTCATAAATTCTCAACCTTACTTCCTGTTGTTGCTATTGTCTTTGTTTTTGGGTGCACAGAGATTCCTGGGTTTTGCTCAGTGCTGAACCAGGAAACCAAACTCTTCTCATTTGATGTTTTCTACAAAGAGCTATTCACACCAAGTCATTGGTGAATTTTTAAGGTTTACTAAATATTTGGAGAAGCATGGTGCAGAATGATGTGTTTAACTGTACAACAGTGTTTCATATTGCTAGCTACCCTCTTCATACTCACCTACCTTCCAAAACCTTCCCCTTTAACCTGTGATCCTCCCTCCTGTGATCCGATGATAATACGGGTTATCAGCTCTGTCCAACTTTCCCACCCCCATGAATATTTCTTTTGTGGAGAGTGGTCCCTTCAGGCCTGTCTGCTTTTCTCAACTCCTCTCAAATTTAGGGCAATATTTTTTCTTAATTTCTTTACATCTTGATCATATAGCTTTTATTTTTATATTTAAATGGTTTGCTTTCTTGTTTCTCTCTTGCAGTGTAAGGAGGCAAGAGACTACATATGTTGTATTCATTACTATACCTCTAGGGTTTAGCACAGTGCTTGAAACATAATAGATCCTCAATAATGTATGGTGAAGTGTCTTTTGAACACATCTTACAAAGCTGTCAGTTAGTGCTCATACTAACATGTTCAAGGCTTATGGGTGTGGTCTCTAGGTAGGTTATTTTTTTCAGTTCTATAATCAAAGTCAGTACCGTATAGTTGTGTTAACTGGTATATTGTAAGGTGACACTATATCCTGTGTTCTGTGCTAAGAATACGTTAAAAGAACTAGTAAAAGCTACTTAGTGAAAATTGGCCCTTTTATGCATATTAACTTGCACTTTGCAACATTCCCTATGAAGTAGATGTTATTATTGTTTCCATTTTCCAAACCAGGAAATTGGGGCACATAGAAGTTAAGTAACTTGTCCAATGTCACACATCTAAGTAGAATAAGTGAGATTTTTGTCTGGGCAGTCTATTCTAAGAGCCTGTTCTTTGAGTCACTTATATAATGTTGCCTTGAAAGCGTAAGGATTAAGTTGTCAGGTACAGATTGTAATGGCTTGTTCACATTAGAGAAGATAATCTCAAAGGCTAGAATAATCAGAGAAATCTGCATGAGAGGTGGTACACATTGTAAGATACAAGGATATTTGTTTTTTATTCAACCCTTTTTGGCCAGACTTGTTGGGTTGGTGGTCAGCAAAAGCCAAAGCATTTGGCCCTGGATGAGTCACCTCACCTTTCTTTCACCTTACGAATGTTTTCAAATGGCTGGAATATCCTTGGAATTGGCTTACTGGTACTTGTTTATCTGGTTTCTTTGAGTTTCACAAGAATGAGAAATGCCTTGGTATTTACAACTGGATAACAAAATTCTACCGGTTGTCTGCTATCACTTTGGTAAATAGAATTATCCTGGTTCAGATTTTACTTCCTACAAGTTTCAAAGCCATTTGTCCTCAGAGGTATTTGCAATGTCTATAAAAATGGCCATATTCAAAAAGTCCCCTTTCTCGTAAATATGGAGCTAAAGCACTTTAAACATGACAAATATTTTGTAATTATCCTTTCAATATGCTATAATGAAACGTACAGGTAATATAATGTTCCTTTACTTAGGAATATGAATATATTCCTAGATGTAATATAAAGGATAAAGGAGAGGAAATAATTTTTAACAAAATATGTTTGAAGATAGAGATGTTCAGGTATTACTACTGTAGGAGTTCTAATAAAATAAACATTTCCACCCCCATGGAGAACCACTGTGAGCATACCATCTATAAACACAGCATTTAGAGTGGCATGTTGTAACTGAAGTACGATGAGCTTCATTGCCATTGGTGACATAATTATCTTAAATGTTCAACAATTCTTATTATGTTATGAACAAAACAAAGTATAATCTAATGTTTCTATAGTAGTCATTTTCAATATTAAACAATTCTTATTATGTTAGGAACAAAACAAAGTATAATTTGGTGTTTACATAGTAGTCACTTTCCTGGAAAATTCAGTGTATTTTAAAATCATGCAGAAGCAGTTGATATAAAATGAATCTCTACTCTCAGGTCAGGTAATTATAAAAATGTTTTTCATTTGAATAAATATCTCTCGGGACACTCAAACACAGTGAGAAACACAGTCACGTCAAGTCTTGGTTGTATGGTTGTGTTGAGGAAATGGAGCAACCCTTGCCCTCTTCTAGTATCCCCTCCTCCTTAACAAAGCAGGCTTTAAGGTAGAAGAATTATTATAGTGAAAACCTGATAAATATAATAATTAGAGTGTCAACCACTTGTGAAGATACAATAATAATTCTAAATTTGTATTCAAGTAATGACATAAACTGACAGAAACACAAGGGGAATTTGGCAAATCCACGATCATAGTGAAAGGTTTTACATACCTCTCTTGATAAATAGTAGAATAAGAAGATAAATGTCTCAGGGTCTGTTTGAGATGCTATAAGAAAACACCATAAACTTGGTGGTGTATAAAAAACAAACACTTCTTACGGTTCTAAAAGCAAAGGTCAGGACACGGGGATATTTGGTGTTTGGTGAGGGCCCACATCCTCACAGATCACCATCTTCTTGTTTACCTCACATGGTAGAAGGGGACCAGGGATTTCTTTGGGGTCCCTTTTATAAGACCACTAATAACATTCATGAAGACTTCATCCTCATGACCTAGGCACCTCCCAAAGCCACCACCTTATAATAGTATCACATTGGGCATTAGATTTCAGCATATGAGCTGCTCTTCAATCCATAGCAATTAATAATCAGAAAGGATAAATATTGAACTGTACTATTAATAATTTGACCTAATAAGACATGTATACAGTGGTTTACTGGAGAGCCTATACTGACTTGTGAGATTCGTATGTGTGCGTGTCTTTCTAATTCCTCATTCAGTTAACTGTTAATAGTGTGAAATTGGCCACAGTAGGATTATTTACTCAATGGAAATTGGCCAACAATATACATCAAGGTGTCTGTTTTTTGAGAGCCAGTTAAAGAGTGACCAATATACCATTGCATGTATAGAGTACTGTATCTAAAACCTGCAGACTACTCATTCTATTCAATTACATATGGATAGCTTTCTCAAATCAATCAAACCCTGGGCCACAAGGCAAGTCTGAGTAAATTTCAGTGAATTCAAATTATATGAGCTATGTTGTTCGACCTTAGTGGAATCAAACTAGACATCAATATCAAAGTGATAACCAGTAATTCATAATTTATTTGCAAAAGTAGCAGTATACTTCTGTACAATCCATAAGTCAATGGAAAAATTCATAAGAATTAGAAAATATTTTGAATATAATTACAATGAAAATACATATCAACACTTATGCAATATAGCTTTGGTTTGAGGGATATTTATAAGCCATAAACACAAGAACATAGGCTGAAAAGCAATAAGATAAACATTCATTTCATGGAGGTAGAAAAAGAGCAATAACTAAACTCAAGCAATATAGAAGAAAGAGAATAAGGATAAGAACAGAAATGAAGTAGAAATCAAACACAGTAGGGAAATTCAAGAATGCCAACTTTTGTTTATTTGAAAAGACTAATAAGATGTATAAACTTCTACCAACATTTGGTCCAAGAAAAAAATCAGAGAAAGCATCAATAACCAGTATTAGTTATGAAAAGGGGAACATCCCAATAGATTATTTTTTTTATTTTTATGTATCTAGTTTTTTAAAAGTTTATTTATTTATTTAAAGAGAGAGAACACGAGAGGGGGGAGGGCAGAGAGAGATGGAGTGAGAGAATCCCAAGCAGGCTCCGTGCTGTCAGCATAGAGCCCAACTCAGGGCTTGATATCACGAACCAAGATATCATGACCTGAACTGAGATCAAGAGTCAAACACTTAACCAACTGAGCCACCAGGCGCTCCTATCTAGTTATTTTTTTTTTAAAGATTTTTTTTATTTTCAAGTAATCTCTGCACCCAGTGTGGGGCTTGAACCCATAACCCCCCACAACCCCAAGGTCAATAATCGCATGCTCCACCAACTGAGCCAGCCAGATGCCCCCACAATAGATTTTTAAATGTAAAAAAGACATACACAACTTTATGCCAGTAAATTTAAAAATGTAGGTGTTTTGGATAAATTCTTAGGAAAATACAACTTGCCAGTGCTGACAGAAGAAACAGAAAATTATAGATAGTCTTATACCTATAAACACGGTTGTATTATTGTGTACTTATTATTTTGTGTTCTGATTTTTTTCATATAACACCTATAAGATTATATATAACAACAAATTCCTCACATTTGTCACTTTTAAAGCCTATTAAAGAACGTGTTTGTTACCATTATCAGTAATAAAGGGCATTTGGACCCTTTCCTAATTTTTATAGTTGTGCAGAGCACTGCCGTGAGAATCATAGTACAAATCAGTTTTTCCCTTCGGTTATTTCCTTGGGGGTCTATTCTTTACGATGGAATTAGTAGGAGAAAAATTATGTATGGTTGCTTTATTCTTTTCATATATAGGCAAATTACCCTCCTGCAAAACGGAATCAATTTACAGAGCCAACAGCAAAGTATAAGCACGACCGTTTCCCCAAATTCCCGTTAACAGCTGACTTTATAAACTATGTGTGTTTATGTTAGTGTAGTAGACGAGCAGTAGAACTTTCAAGTCGTTTTAATTTGTATTCATTTAATTGCTATTGAGACCTTATCTTTTTTCACATGATGATATCCTATTTCAATTTCTTTCTATATAAACTGCCTGTTCATCTTCTTTGTTAACTTTTCAAGTAGAATCTATGTAGTAGCTTGATATATGCGCATTGATTTTTTATTCAAGTTGGATAGTGAGACTTTATCAGTTACATTTTCTCATGAATTTTTTCCATTATGATGCTTTCTTTTGATATTCATTTTATTACATTTTATAGCTTAACAGCCTTTTTATTTTTAAGGCATTTGAGTACATTTATCTTGTATTTAATGGTGTATTCTATTTCTTTAAATGTCAGAAATAGATCTCCCTTCCACAGCTGGACTCAAAAGCCATTTCCTAGTGAGCTACCTGGTTTACCATACCCAATCTCTCTAAATCCTCGCAGTTGGAATCACTTAACCTCTGCTTGTACACTAAGCCTGAACTGGATAAATCTGTTTTCTACTAAGTTTCTGTTTTATTCCCATAATTGTGCTTGTACCTTGCACAGCAGTTCTGTGACAGGGACTCTGCTTTTATAATCTACCTGGTGTTCTGATTCTTCTAAGACTGGGACTTTGCATTTCCCTCTCCCGTCTTTCAGGAATTTGGCATCTGTTTCTAAATGGCAGACCAGTAACTGGGACTACTGAACATGCGGCCACAACTCAGGACATCAACTGCCTAGCCAAATAATGCCTATCTCCATTCCACTCACATTTCTCTCTCTCTCTCTTTTTTTAATGTTTATTTATTTTGAGAGAGAGACAGCATGAGAGTACAAGAGGGGAGAGGGCAAAGAGAGGGAGAGAGAGAATCCTGAGCAAGCTCCATGCTGTCACCATAGAGCCCGTCGTGGGGCTCGATCCCAGGAAACATGAGATTATGACCTGAGGTGAAATCAAGAGCCAGATGCTTAACTGACTGAGCCACCAAGAAGCCCCCACATTTCTGATCTTGACCTGTGTACCAGATCAGTAGTATCTTATCCTTGCCCTAGCCTTTCCTAATGCTGACTCTTGACCTAGACTGCCATCTCAAATCCCCAGATTCATTGACCTGCCGAGCCATGGGGCATTTCCTCCCCATTGCATTCAGCTTTATGTCATGCCCCAATGTAGTGAGTGCCTTTTATTCTCAGACACTAGTTTTGTTTGACCTCTTCTGACAATGAATTTCAATTTTTTTTTTTAATTTTTTTTTTCAACGTTTATTTATTTTTGGGACAGAGAGAGACAGAGCATGAACGGGCGAGGGGCAGAGAGAGAGGGAGACACAGAATCAGAAACAGGCTCCAGGCTCTGAGCCATCAGCCCAGAGCCCGACGCGGGGCTCGAACTCACAGACCGCGAGATCGTGACCTGGCTGAAGTCGGACGCTTAACCGACTGCGCCACCCAGGCGCCCCTGAATTTCAATTTTTAAAATATAATTTAACAAAATTTTCTGTCATTAAAGCTTGACTGGTATCTAGAATTTGTTCCAAGTGTGTATTGTAAGGTATGGGTCTAAGTTATTTATTGTACTATATACATAACCAGATGAGCCCAACATTTATTAAGGATTCTATTTTCCATTACCACATTACTTACATTTTTTACATTAATTTTAGTTCTTATAATACTAATTTGGATCTGTTTCTGGATGCTCTATTCCATTGATTAGTATCCCTCATTTAGTTGAAATATCACCTAATTCTGACAACTGTTACAGTGTGTATTTGTAAGTTTGTGTATGCTCATTTTTATTTAATCTTCCTAATGATAAGAAAGGTATATTTCTCCATTTATTTAAATCTTCTGGTTTTTACTCGTTTAGGGTCTCAATTTTCTTTTGTGTCACAAAATTAATGCACAGACATTTAATGTTTCCAGTAACTGTTATGAACGGTATCTCATTTCTTTGAGTTATTCGTTGTATTTTCTGTATTATTAGTGTATAGGGAAGCATTTAATTTCTTTTTTTGGATTTACTTCACTCCACAACTCTGCTGAACTCATTTATTACCTCTGGTAATTTTTTGGTTGACTTCTTTGGATTTTCTGAGTATGTATTCATGTCATAAGTAAAAAATGATTTTTGGTGTCTTCATTTCCTAAATATACCTTCAATTCCTTCTCCCCCCCACCCCCCACCTCTCAGATAACTGTGGTCAATATTCCATTAAAAGAGAGTGGCAATCTGGAAAAGAAAAAGGACTAGCATTTGTGGAGTTCTCTTTTTTTCCTGCATTTGATTTTATCGAGATTAATTTCAGTCATACTTCTCTATTAACTTTGTGATTCTATATTTTAAGTGTGCCCTTTTCATTTCAGGGATGAAAACATTTAACTTTGTCAATCAAGAAAATATGTTGAATGTTACCAGTATTGGCAGCTCTTGAAACAATAATTTTAAGATATTTTCCCATTAACGTATTATACTAGCCTGTATTCATGGAATAAATGATAACGATCATAGTTGATACCTTTAAAATTATGTTCTAGTGTTCCATTTCTTAAGATACTAAGATTTTTATTCAGGCTATATACAGACATACACAAGCACACGTATGCTTGAATAATACAGTACATATTAATATGTTTTACATATGTATATACAAACACGTTTTTTCACAAGTGCGATCAGACTAGAATTCCTGCATTTGATATTTTCCTTCTTAATTTTTGGAATAAAACCATATTCACCTTATACAATGACCTGGGTAGGACACCTTTTTCTATGTTTACAAATCGTTTGATGGAAAAGAATCTGTACTCTAAGAAGGTTTGGAAGAATTTGTATGTAATCCATCAGTTCCAGATGACTTAAGAACTTTGTGTTCAAAAAATTATTTTTCTGTTGTTGGAGTATACACATTGCCTATTTCTTGTGGTACTGGCTTTTATTGTGTTTGCATAGTAATTCATTGTTTTTTCTTTTTTTAATTAATACCAAATTTATTTGAAAATACTCCAGAGCATTTAATTTTCCTTTTCATACCGATTCAAAAGTGTGTTTTAATCTATTTTTTTGAGCACTTGCTGTGTGCAAAGCACTGATATGGACACTAAGCACAAAGCAGTAAAAATGGTACATGAAAAGTGTATCCTAATTTATGGAGCTTGTAGTCTAGTTGATGTGACAGACCTAAAAGCTACAGTAAGCGAATAAATATTGTCATAACTGCTATGACGGAAGTAAATAAAACAGATGCCATAAAAAGTGCTTAGTCATGGGAGTTGAGCGATCTACTTTATTTTTTTTTAAGTTTATTTCTTTTGAGAGAGAGAGAGTGCAAGAGCGCTCAAGGGAGGGGCAGAGAGAGGGAGACAGAGAATTCCAGGCAGGCTCTGCACTGTCAGCATAGAGCCTGACATGGAGTTTGAACTCATGAACTGTGAGATCATGACCTGAGCTGAAATCAGGAGTTGGACGCTTAACAGACTGAGCCACCCAGGTGCCCAGGTGGTCTACTTTAGATTGAGTTGTTGGGACACCTGGGTGGCTCAGACGGTTAAGCAACCAACTTCGGCTCAGGTCATGATCTCATGCTTTGTGAGTTTGAGCCCCAAGTCAGGCTCGGTGCTGACAGCTCAGAGCCTGGAGCCTGCATCGGATTCTGTGTCTCCCCCTCTCTCTGCTCCTTCCCCACTTGTGCTCTGTCTCTCTCTGTGTCTCAAAAATAAATACACATTATAAAAAAATTAAAAAGATTGAGTTGTCAGGTAAGTCCTCTCACATTCAGAAGAAAGAGCTGGTGGGCTAAGGGGCTGGTGGAAAAGCATTCTCAGCAGGAGGGAAATAAGAGCAAAGTCCCTGAGTTGAGATAGAGCCTGGTGTCCCTATGGTTTGCATTTTTCCGCTTTTTAGTTAACTAGTATAATATTTTATTTTCCAGTTGTAGTATTTTCCCCTTAAACACAATCACTTTACTTATTAACCCTAATATACTTTTCTTTCTGTCTCTTGTTTCTTATTTCATCTGACTTTTCTTGTTTTCCTTTTGCTATTTTTTTTTCCCATTTTGGGGGCATGTAACTCTTGTCTTTCTATTCCTAAGCAATTGGGTTTTTTTTTAGTGAGCAGCAGGAATCATGTAACTCAGTGGTTCTCTCTATTTGTCTCAATTGCTCGGAATTCCTGAAGTAAATCTGTGACCATCATTTAGTGAACCAAGAGACATTATAGCGTGCATTTTTGTACTAACCTCACCTCTAGTTCAGTCTGAATTGGGCTACTTGTGTGTTTTCTTTGCATTGAATTTTCCTCACTTTTTTTTTGACAGTGGGTTTTGATCCTCACAATTTATTATATTGTTATTTCAAATGATTACACATATTTTATAGGTGATTACAAAATTTAATTATTACCTTTGGCATTAGATGTATTTGTAGCTGTAGCTCCTACTGTTGGCAATGGAATATAAAAATGCAAATAGTTACAAGGTTTTTAAGTGATGCTTTTTTTAAATTAAAAAAAGGTATAAATTACATATGGTACATTTCTTCCTATTTAGCACAGTTTTGACAGTTTTGACAAGTGCATACCCACCAAATAAAAATATAAAGCAGTTCCACTACCCTCCTCCCCTCCCCCGCCCCTGAATCCTGTACCTCTTTGTATTTAACCCTACCTCCCAGCCTCTGGCTGATCTGTTTTCCTCACCTATTGTTTTCCCTTTTGCAAAATGTCATATGAATGGATGTGTAGCCTTTTTCATTGGCTTCTCTTGGTTACCATAATGATTTGACATTCATCCATCTTGTTACATATTTGTGGTTCATTCGCTTTAATTGCTAAGTAAACTCTGATATTGCATTCTACCATGCCTCACAATTTATTTATGCACTAGTTGGTAGGTCAATTGGTTTTTTCCCCCAGATTTTGATGATTAAGAATAAGTCCTCTATGAATACTCACTTGCATGTTTTTGTGAGAGCATGATTCATTTCATTTACTTAAATACCTAGGAGCATAGTATCTGGGTAATATGATAACATTTTTTATAAGAAACTGCCAAACTATTTTCCATAGTGGCCGAACCATTTCCCTTTTCCATCTAGGTAGTGATTTAACTGGTTACATTCTCTTTTTCATGTGTCAAACATATTTTTCTCCATAACTTTATTGTTTTTGGCCAAAGGGCATTCAAAGTATTTCAGAGCAAAGAAAAGATATGGTTTAATGTTTCAAATTAGCTATAATTTTCAAAACAAAATCTAAAAGCATGTCACAGGTAGGATTTTCATCTTGATGTCATAAAATGCCAAATCCATTAATTGATTTTGTTTTATTCTAACAGCTTTGTTTTGGGCTCATCATGCTTCTAAGTGATGAGGTCTAAGCTACTTCTATTCTGTTTAGAGATTTGTCCTTTAGGAAGTGATGGTACATTGAAAATGGATTAAAAATGGGATATTTAAGAGCGGAATGGCATATTGAAAGCATTTTATTTCATTTTTCTCTACGTTTCAATGTACATTTACTTATTTATTTAGCAAATTTTTATTCAGTGCCTCCTGTGTGCATGTAACAGTGCTGTGTGTCTTGGGAAATACAAGGATAGATGACATATAATCCCTGATACCAAGCAAACTCCTGTGTGGTCACTCTGTCTATCTTTTTCCCAGACCCATCTTTTCCATTTGATGTATAGAAGCTTGTAGCATGCATGGAGCCCCTGAAGTGTTTAAAATGTAGCAAACCCAGATTCAAACCCTGGCTCTTCTACTTGCTAGATGTTTGACCTTGTGAGCAATTTGCTTAAAGTCTGCAAGCATCACTTTCTTCATCTAGAAAATGGCTAATAATTATTTGTTTACATCTTGCTATGAGGATTACAATTTAAATGCAATAATGTATGTAAAGTGGTGGGTGCCTGACACAGTAAGTACTCAAAATTGGTACCTTTACAAAATCATTTTTATGACATTTATAATTTATAATCGAGTAGCGAAGATATAACATGTACATAAATATTCTACTATTATGTTGGTTTGCACGCTTCCCTGGGTGAAATCTGCAACCAGCCCCTGCATGTGAACTGCAGGGAGAGACCAAAGGAAGAGGCAGGCCATTCCAGATTGGTAGGTGGCAGGTTTAATAAGCAAGGAAACATACAAAATAGACTTGTCTTGGGCTGCTGAGAGACAAGCAGATCTCTGTATCTACCCACCAGAATCTCAAAAGTTTGTATAGAGGCCATAGTGGGTTTCTGTCACCTATTCAGTCCAGGTGGCCTCAACAACACCTTACTCTCCCAAGGCTAGATCCTTGAAAATGGCCCCCACTGTGCGAACAGTGGGCAGAGTGTACTTTCCAAGGATATAGGAAGGGTTGAGGAGCCACCATTACCTGGTGCAGCTCTAGGCTCATTCCGCGGTAACGTCCTCTCTGTGACCTTCCCCAACACTGTAGCACCATTGGAGTTTAGTTGCCTTGTATAACCATGAAATGGTTCCTTTGTTGCAAAATACAATCTGTATTAAATGTAATTATTTATTTATTAAACAAGTTCCAGTCATTTTACCATTGTTAGGGTTTCCTTATTGTATTATTTTTTTTTAAGTTTATTTATTTATTTTGAGAGAGAGAGACAGAGAGCGCAGGCAAGGAAGGGGCAGAGAGAGAGGGAGAGAGAGAATCCCAAGCAGGCTAAAATGACTGAGCCACCCAGGCGCCCCATGGTTTCCTTATTTTAGATGCAGTGTGGGATGTGCACGTGGACATGCATGTGTGCACACACACACATACGCTAGTGCCAATTCAGGGGCAAAACGTCAAAGACTACTCAATATTTTTAAAAATTAGTAAGTTATGTATACAGTAAAATCTTGGATTGTGAGTGTTCTGCAAGACTAGCAAACGTTTCTGATAAATTTTAACTTGATAAACAAGCGATATCTTGCAATACAAGTAGTACGTGATGCCGGAGATCACAGCTGAGCCAATGGTTCCTCTCTGTCTCTGTCTCTGTCTCTCTCTCTCTCTCTCTCTCTCTCTGTGGGATTGTGGGTGATCATCTCCCATGCTCAGATGCTCCATCTCAGGCCGTGGTGTTTGGCAGAAATTAGTGATTTTTCAGAACATTGGAAGGTGCCCACAACTGGCACTAGTGTATTTTTTGTCACTTCAAAGCACCTCTGGACAGTCCTTTGCTTCTCCATACAAGAGGAAGCATCGGAATGCTTTGCTTCATTCTAGGTCAGGCTGCCGGCAGATATAGCCCTTTCCTCTGCTGCCTTGTTGCCAGTTACATTAAATACAGTATATGACAGGAGTTTATTAATACTGTACTGTAGTCAACATCCATGCGAGCATATACAATGGCCCCCATGCAGAACAAGACTGATGTGAGGCAATGTAGATTGAGCCAATAGATAGCAGTGATTCTGTTAGTGATGGTGAAAGTCATCCTACACAATAACCCTTCTCTCTCTTGTCTCTCTCACACCAGCCACGAAGGTTTTCAAAGGTAAGTGCAGGCTAATTTGTTTATTTTTCTTTATATTTTGTATTATATTATTGTAATCATTTTTATATGAGTATTTTTGGGTTGTGGGACGAATCATGTGATTTTCCATTATTTCTTACAGGGAAATTCGGTTTGATATATAAGTGCTTTGGATTACAAGCCTGTTTCCGCAACGACTTATGCTCGGAAAACAAGGTTTTACTGTGTTTGTATTTTGGCAACTGAGAAGCAGGTTCTAGCTTACTCACTGATGGAGAGGCAGAAGATTTTGCTATTTTCCTGTTTACAAATTTTAAATGGAAAATTCCCTATTGAAATAGTTGAAGAAAGGCCATGTATGCACAGTGTTGCTAGCAGAGAAGTGTGAGTTCTCAAAATCTTCATGTTTTTTGCTTTTTTGGCTTTCTGCCTTGCAACCCATTAGAGGATGGAGTACTTTTGGAGAGTTTGGCAAGTTTGGATGGACTTTCATTTCAAATAGGTCTGATCCAAGACCAGTTTCATTTTTGGATATGCTTTAGTGCCTGAGCCCAAGGAACAAGTTGTTGTCTTGGTTGGAGGTATTGGTGGCCTGGTGTGAGGCAATGTAGATGTGTGGGACCAAGTAGTAGGGTGGATGTGAATAAAGAGTTATTTCTTGCCAGGGATAATTCCTCAGCATTTTATGTCTTCTCATTCCAGGACTTCCGGGTTTCTATTCTTTCTTTCTTTTTTTCCCCCAATTTTTAAAATACTTATTTATTTATGAGAGAGAGAGAGAGAGAGAGAGAGAGAGCGAGCAAGAGCGAGCACAAGTGGGGGAGGGCCAGAGAGAGAGGGAGACACATAATCTGAAGCAGGTTCCAGGTCTGAGCTGTCAGTACAGAGCCCGACACAGTGCTCGAACTCACGAAGCACGAGATCATGACCTGAGCCGAAGTTAGAGGCTTAACTGATTGAGCTGAGCCACCCAGGTGCCCCTTAAGTAATACCTTATTTACATTCTTCTTTTCATGAGTTAAGACATTATATATGGGATCAAAGTCCTTGTTGATCGGTAGTCCCTACTATAGTTTACTCTTTCTTCTCATAATGAATTATTAAGTGTGTGTGTGTGTGTGTGTGTGTGTGTGTGTGTGTAGGTGCCAATGTATACCTGTGTGCATGATCTCATAATTATTCTTAGCTATTATCTTATTCATGGATATTTAGCTTATTTCCAAATTGTCACTAGTGGAAAAGGGCTACAGTGAACACTTTTGTATATGGTCCTGTATGTACAGGTGCAGGCATTTCTGTTGGGGAGGCAGGGGGAGGGGGAATTGGAGAGGATTGAACTTACTATACCTTTGGGTACAAGCAAATATATTATCAAATTACCCTCCAAAACTCTTTGTGGCATTTTCTACACATCTTAACCAAACCTTAATAAAAGTAAACTTAATTTTTGCAAATAAAAGGTGATAATCGGTAGCTTATATTTCTGATCTGTATTCCCTGATAAATAATGAGTTGACTACTTCTTCGTATCTTTATCCATCATTTGTATTTCTGTTTCTGTAAAGTGCCTATTCTGATCATTTGCCTGCTTTTCTTCTGGGTTGTATTATATATTATGGATTTTTAAGAGTCTTTTGATTATTCTTGGTTGGTTTTATGTTTTGCAGATATTTTCTCCCAGCAGTTACTTGCTTTTAACTTTGGCTTGGTAATTTTTTCCATACCACTTTTATATTTTGGTGTAATCAAATTTATCACCTTTCTAAACTTATTGGGTTTATTTTGTTTACTGTTTAAAAATTTTTAAATGTTTATTTATTCTTTTTATTTCAATATTCATAGTTACAGACACTGTTTTAAAGACTAAATAAAACTCTTTAGTATCTTACATATTAATATATTTAAGAGAAGATTGACTAAAATTTGATCTGCATATTTTCTTTTTTTGACTAATGTGGTTTTATTTTATTTATTTATTTATTTATTTATTTATTTATTTATATAATTTATTGTCAAATTGGTTTCCATACAACACCCAGTGCTCATCCCAACAGGTGCCCTCCTCAATGCCCATCACCCACTTTCCCCTCTCCCCCACCACCCCATCAACCCTCAGTTTGTTCTCAGTATTTAATAATCTCTTATGGTTTGCCTCCTTCCCTCTCTGTAACTGTTTTTTTCCCCCATGGTCTTCTGTTAAGTTGCTCAGGATCCACATGTGAGTGAAAACATATGGTATCTGTCTTTCTCTGCCTAACTTACTTCACTTAGCATAATACTTTCCAATTCCATCCATGTTGCTACAAATGGCCAGATTTTATTCTTTGTCATTGCCAAGTAGTATTCCATTGTATATATAACCACATCTTCTTTATCTATTCTTCACTTGATGGGCATTTAGGCCCTTTCCATAATTTGGCTATGGTTGAAAGTGCTGCTATAAACATTGGGGTACAAGTGCCCCTATGCATCGGCACTCCTATATCCCTGGGGTAAATTCTTAGCAGTGCTATTGCTGGGTCATAGGGTAGATCTATTTTTAATTTTTTGAGGAACTTCCACACTGTTTTCCAGAGTGGCTGCACCAGTTTGCATTCCCACCAACAGTGCAAGAGGATTCCCGTTTCTCCACATCCTCTCCAGCATCTATAGTCCCCTGATTTGTTCATTTTAGCCACTCTGACTGGCATGAGGTGGCATCTCAGTTTGGTTTTGATTTGTATTTCCCTGATGGGGGGCGACGTTGAGCATCTTTTCATGTGCCTGTTGGCCATCTGGATGTCTTCTTTAGAAAAGTGTCTATTCATGTCTTCTGCCCATTTCTTCACTGGATTATTTGATTTTCAGGTGTGGAGTTTGGTGAGTTCTTTATAGATTTTGGATACTAGCCCTTTATCCAATATGTCATTTGCAAATATCTTTTCCCATTCCATCAGTTGCCTTTTAGTTTTGTTGATTGTTTCCTTTGCAGTGCAGAAAATTTTTATCTTGATGAGCTCCCAATAGTTCATTTTTGCTTTTAATTCCCTTACCTTTGGAGATGTGTCGAGTAAGAAATTGCTGCGGCTGAGGTCAGAGAGTTTTTGTCCTGCTTTCTCCTCTAGGATTTTGATGGTTTCCTGTCTCACATTCAGGTCCTTCATCCATTTTGAGTTTATTTTTGTGAATGGTGTAAGAAAGTGGTCTAGTTTCATTCCTCTGCATCTTGCTGTCCAGTTCTCCCCAATGCCATTTGTTAAAGCAACTGTCTTTTTTCCATTGGATGTTCTTTCCTGCTTTGTCAAAGATTAGTTGGCCATACATTTGTGGGCCCAATTCTGGAGTCTCTATTCTATTCCACTGGTCTATGTGTCTGTTTTTGTGCCAATACCATAGTGTTATGATGACTACAACTTTGTAGTAGAGGCTAAAGTCTGGGATTGTGATGCTTCCCAATTTGGTTTTCTTTTTCAATATTACTTTTGCTATTCGGGGTCTTTTGTGATTCCATACAAATTTTAGGATTGCTTGTTATAGCTTCGAGAAGAATGCTGGTGCAATTTAATTGGGATTGCATTGAATGTGTAGATAGCTTTGGGTAGTATTGACATTTTAACAGTATTTATTCTTCCAATCCATGGGCATGGAATGTTTTTCCATTTCTTTGTACCTTCTTCAATTTCCTTCATAAGTTTTATTCATAAGTTTTCAGCATACAGATCTTTTACATCTTTGGTTAGGTTTATTCCTAGGTATTTTATGCTTCTTGGTGCAATTGTGAATGGGATCAGTTTCTTTATTTGTCTTTCTGTTGCTTCACTATTGGTGTATAAAAAATGCAACTGATTTCTGTACATTCATTCTGTATCCTGTGACTTTGCTGAATTCAGGTACCAGTTCTAGCAGACTTTTGGTGGAGTCTGTTGGGTTTTCCATGTATAATATCATGTCATCTGCAAAAAGTGAAAGTTTGACTTCATTTTGCCAATTTTGATGCCTTTTATTTCCTTTTGTTGTCTGATTACTGATGCTAGAAATTCCAATACTATGTTAAACAACAGCGGTGAGAGTGGACATCCCTGTCATGTTCCTGATCTCAGGGGGAATGCTCTCAGTTTTTCCCCATTGAGGATGATACTGGCTGTGGGCTTTTCATAAATGGCTTTTATGATGTTTAAGTATGTTCCTTCTATCCTGACTTTCTCAAAGGTTTTTATTAAGAAAGGATGCTATATTTTTTCAAATGTTTTTTCAGCATCTATTGACAGGATCATATGGTTCTTATCTTTTCTTTTATTAATGTCATGTATCACATTGATTGATTTGCGAGTATTGAACCAGCTCTGCAGCCCAGGAATGAATCCCACTTGATCATGGTGAATAATTCTTTTTATATGCTGTTGAATTCGATTTGCTAGTATCTTATAGAGAATTTTTGCATCCATATTCATCAGGGATATTGGCCTGTAGTTCTCTTTTTTTGCTGGGTCTCTGGTTTGTGAATCAAAGTAATACTGGCTTCATAGAATGAGTCTGGAAGTTTTCCTTCCCTTTCTATTTTTTGGAACATCTTGAGAAGGATAGGTATTATCTCTGCTTTAAATGTCTGGTAGAATTCCCCAGGGAAGCCATCTGGTCCTGGGCTCTTATTTGTTGGGAGATTTTGGATAACTGATTCAATTTCTTCACTGGTTATGGGTCTGTTCAAATTTTCTATTTCTTCCCGTTTGAGTTTTGGAAGTGTGTGGGTATTTAGGAATTTGTCCATTTCTTCCAGGTTTTCCATTTTGTTGGCATATAATTTTTCATAGTATTCCTTGATAATTGCTTGTATTTCTGAGGGATTGGTTGTAATAATTCCATTTTAATTCGTGATTTTATCTATTTGGGTCTTCTCTCTTTTCTTTTTGAGAAGCCTGGCTAGAGGTTTATCAATTTTGTTTATTTTTTCAAAAAACAAACTCTTGCTTTCATTGATCTGCTCTACAGTTTTTTTAGATTCTATATCATTTATTTCTGCTCTGATCTTTATTATTTCTCTTCTTCTACTGGGTTTGGGATATCTTTGCAGTTCTGCTTCTAGTTCTTTTAGGTGTGCTGTTAGATTTTGTATTTGAGATTTTTCTTGTTTCTTGAGATAGGCCTGGATTGCAATCTGTTTTCCTCTCAGGACTGCCTTCGCTGCATCCCAAAGCGTTTGGATTGTTGTATTTTCATTTTCGTTTGTTTCCATATATTTTTAAATTTCTTCTCTAATTGCCTGGTTGACCCATTCATTCTTTAGTAGGGTGTTCTTTAACCTCCATGCTTTTGGAGGTTTTCCAGACTTTTTCCTGTGGTTGATTTCAAGCTTCATAGCATTGTGGTCTAAACATGTGCATGGTATAATCTCAATTCTTGTATACTTATGAAGGACTGTTTTGTGACCCAGTATGTGATCTATCTTGGAGAATGTTCCATGTGTACTTGAGAAGAAAGTATATTCTGTTGCTTTGGGATGCAGAGTTCTAAATATATCTGTCAAGTCCATCTGATCCAATGTATCATTCAGGGCCCTTGTTTCTTTATTGATTCTGTGTCTAGATGATCTATCCATTATTGTAAGTGGAGTATTAAAGTCCCCTGCAATGACCACATTCTTATCAATAAGGTTGCTTATGTTTGTGATTAATTGCTTTATATATTTGGGGGCTTCTGAATTCGATGCATAGACATTTATAATTGTTAGCTCTTCCTGATGGATAGACCCTGTAATTATTATATAATGCCCTTCTTCATCTCTTGTTATAGCCTTTAATTTAAAGTCTAGTTTGTCTGATATAAGTATGGCTACTCCAGCTTTGTTTTGACTTCTAGTAGCCTGATAGATAGTTCTCCATCCCCTCACTTTCAATCTGAAGGTGTCCTCAGGTCTACAATGAGTCTCTTGTAGACAGCAAATAGATGCGTCTTATTTTTTTTTTTTATCCATTCTGATACCCTATGTCTTTTGATTGGAACATTTAATCCATTTACATTCAGTGTTACTATTGAAAGATCTGGGTTTAGAATCATTGTGATATCTGTAGGTTTCATGCTTGTAGTGGTGTCTCTGGTACTTGTGGTCCTTGCAACATTTCACTCACAGAGTCCTCCTTAGGATCTCTGGTAGGGCTGGTTTAGTGGTGATGAATTCCTTCAGTTTTTGTTTGTTTGGCAAAACCTTTATCTCTCCTTCTATTCTGAATGACAGCCTTCCTGGATAAAGGATTCTTGGCTGCATATTTTTCCTGTTCATCACATTGAAGATTTCCTGCCATTCTTTTCTGGCCTGCCAAGTTTCAGTACTTAAGTCTGCTACTGCCCTTATGTGTCTACCTCTGTATGTTAAGGCCCATTTGCCCCTAGCTGCTTTCAGAATTCTCTCTCTATCCTTGTATTTTGCCAGTTTCACTATGATATTTTGTGCAGAAGATCGATTCAAGTTATGTCTGAGAGAAGTTCTCTGTGCCTCTTGGATTTCAAAGCCTGTTTCCTTCCCCAGATCTGGGAAGTTCTCAGCTATGGTTTGTTCAAGTACACCTTCAGCCCCTTTCTCTCTCTCTCTTCTTCTTCTGGCATTCCTATGATACAGATATTGTTCCATTTGACTGCATCACTTAGTTCTCTAATTCTCCCCGTGTGTTCCTGGATTTTTTTTATTTCTCTTTTTCTCAGATTCCTCTTTTTCCATAATTTTATCTTCTTTTTAAAAAATGTTTTTAATGTTTTTATTGATTTTTGAGACAGAGGGAGAAAGAGCATGAGCAGGGGAGGGGCAGAGAGAGAGGGAGACACAGAATTTGAAGCAGGCTCCAGGCTCTGAGCTGTCAGCACAGAGCCCGACACAGGGCTTGAACTTATGGACTGTGAGATCATGACCTGAGACGAAGTCGGACGCTTAACTGACTGAGCCACCCAGGCGCCCCTATAATTTTATCTTCTAATTCACCTATTCTCCCCTCTGCCTCTTCAATCCTTGCTGTGGCCGCCTCCATTTTATTTTGCACCTCATTTATAGCATTTTTTAATTCATCATGACTATTTTTTAGCCCCTTGATCTTTGTAGCAATAGATTCTCTGCTGTCCTCCATGCCTTTTTCAAGCCCAGCAATTAATTTTATGAGTATTATTCTAAATTTTTGTTCAGTTATATTGTTTAAATTGGTTTTGATCAATTCATTAGCTATCGGTACTCCTGGAATTTCTTTTGTGGAGAATTCTTCCATTTGTCATTTTGGCTAGTTTTCTGTCCCTTATGCATTTTAAAAGCTTGTGTGCTCTGCACCTGCGAGCACTGCTATATTAAAGGAGGGTCATACACTGCCCAGGGCCTGGCCCTTCAGGAGGTGTTTTTTCAGAGATTGTTACTTGCTCTCTGTTGTTGTGACTTTGGTTATTTTATTACCCTACTCGTAGTGATATTTTGGACCCTCCACCAGGTTTACTTTGATTTGTTCCTTGGAGTGGCTACTCCTAGGGTTAATCCAGGCAGTACTGCATCGCTGGTCAGGGGGAGCTATCCACATGGTCTGTCCTGCTCCTGTAAATATGCAGTTACCCAGTGCGAAGGGGAGTGGTTTGGTGTAGTCTAGACCCACCTCCACTATGGGCCCTGGGAGTGATCCCTGAGGCCCCGCCTTGGTGGTAGTGGGGTGGGGGAGGAAATGGCGATTCCCCAGTCTCTTTTCCAGGGAGCTGGACCTGGTGGACTCTGTTTGAGTCATCCTCACTGTGCCATAGGCACAGACGGGGTGGTCCTTCTGCTCTGTCAACTCCCCTGACCCTGCACTTGGCTATGATTCAAAGTCCCACTCTGTGCTCTCTGGCACTGGGGAAGCACCTCTCAGTGTGGCCCGATATGTGGTTCCCGCTGGCTTTGTGCTGCCGTACTTCAGGGAGGACAGTCTTATCCTACTGAGGACTGAGCCACTGCCCTTGCCACCGAGCCCTGGTGGTGGCAGACGCAGGCAGACACAGGCAGGCTTTGTCTTTTCACAGACACAGGCAGGCTTTGTCTTTTCCCACAGAACTCCAGGGAGAGAGCCGCCTTCTCCTACTGTAGACTGTGCCCTCGGCCCAGCCACTGAGCCCAGGGGTGGTGGACGCAGGCAGGTTCTGTACTGTCACACAGCCCTCCAGGGAGGAAACCACTTTCTCCAACTGCAGACTGAGCCTCTGACCTACCACCGCACCCAGGGCTGGCTCCCCTCCTCCCCAGGTGCACAAACAGGGAGCCAGCCCTAGGCTGAAGAAAGCCCCCCAGTTAGAGATCGGATCCCTCTCAGTCTCAGTCCAAGGTCTTTCTCCCATCCAGATACAGTCCTACACTTCCCTAGCTGCTCTTTCTCTTCCCTTTGTCTTATCTGCAGAAGGGGGTCCATCCCCTCCGTGCCCACATGGCCTTTTTATTATCTCCCCCAGTTCATAATCACCCACCTATCTTTTCTCCATCTTTCCCATTTTCTTCCTTCCTGGTAGATTCAGCCTCTTTTCCTCCCAGGCTCTGGTGTTCAAAGTCATTTGGCTTCTGCACTTCTTTGTTTGAGAGACGCGGGAAGTATGGATCCCCCTACTTCTTCACCATGTTGGCCCCCCTCTCTAATGTTTGTTTATTCTTGAGAGAGAGAGAGTCATAGAGAGCATGACTGGGGGAGGAGCAGAGAGAGGAGACACAGGATCCCAAGCAGGTTCCAGGCTCCAAGCTGTCAGCACAGATGTTGACACGGGGCTCCAACCCACGAACCATGAGATCATGACCTGAGCCGAAGTCGGATGCTTAACTGACTGAGCCACCCATGCACCCTTTATTTACTGTTTTAAAATGACATTTTAAACCTTTGTCTCAAGCTCATAAAAATTTCTTTTCTTGGGGTGCCTGGGTGGCTCAGTTGGTTAAGCATCTGACTCTTGATTTTGGCTCTGGTCATGATGTCACTTTCATGAGACTGAGCCTCCTATCAGGCTCCAAGCTGAGGGTGGATCCTACCTGTGATTGTCTCCCTCTCTCTCTCTGTGCCTCCCATGCTAGAGCTCTCTCTGTCTCTTTCTCAAAATAAAGATTTAAGAAAATTTTTCTTTTCTAATATTTTAATAGTTTTTTTCTTTTTTTCTTTTTTTTCTTTTTTTAATTTTATTAAAAAATTTTTTTTAACATTTATTTATTTTTGAGACAGAGAGAAACAGAGCATGAACGGGGGAGGGTCAGAGAGAGAGAGGGAGACACAGAATCTGAAACAGGCTCCAGGCTCTGAGCTGTCAGCACAGAGCCCGACGCGGGGCTTGAACTCACGAACTGCGAGATCATGACCTGAGCCGAAGTCGGACGCTTAACCGACTGAGCCACCCAGGCGCCCCTAATAGTTTTTTTCATTTCTCATTTCTTTTTAACTTTTAAGACTTTAGTATATTTGGAATATGTGTGTGTATATATGCATATGGATGCCCATGTATATCTGAGGTTAGTGAGGTTAATTTTTTTCTTAAGTTTATGTTATGTTAGGTTTGAGAATACTCAATATTTTTTTTTCTCTTCTTATTTCCTAACATCTTTCATACTTGTATACTCAATCCTTATACCTGTGTTTGGCTTCTGGTTCATATTTTTAGTCACCATTTTAACTTGGACAGTTTCCAGACTCATTGCAAGGATTTCTACATATGTAGAATAGTTCTTCCTTTGAAATACCTGCATGAATTAGGAAGTTATCCAAAGTCAGAACAAACAGAAGGTCAATACTGTGATGTCAGGTCTATCTCAAGAATAAGGAATATAGCATTTATTAACACTTACTGCATGGAAGATAGTGTACAAGGTATTTGACCATTGTTTTAGTAATCTCAACATGTCTAGGAGGTCACTCTTACCCCCATTTTATACACAAGGAGACTGAGGCTCAGAGTGGTTGGATAAGTTGTTTAAGGTCACATGAATAGTGTGTATCATTCAGCATTTTCCTTGAAACAGAACCAATAGGGGATATGGATATCAATTAATTATCTTTTAAGGAATTATCTCATTAATTTATAGGGGATGGCAAGTCTGAAATATGTAGAACAGGCTGGCAGGGTTGACATGCAGGCAGGAGTTGATACTGCAGTCTTGAGGACAGAATTTCTTCCTCCCTGGGAAACCTGAGTTTTTACTCTTAAGGCCTTCAAGTGATTGGATAAAACCCATCTACATTATCAGTGATAATCTGCGTTACTTAACAACTGATTGTAGATGTTAATCACATCTACAAAAGAGCCTCACACAACACCTAGATTACTAAACTAGGTGAGTACCATAGCCCAAACCAGGTTGATTCCCAATTATCCATCACTAGAGGTAAGTAGTAGAAATGGAATGTGAATTCTTTCAGAGACTGGCCAGCCCATAAAGCCTCTATTTATAAACTGGGATCCTGTCTTATTTCCCGAGATTTTTCTATGCAATATAAATATATATATATATATATATATATATATATACACACACACACACACACACACATATACATATGTATATGTATATATGTATGTATATATGTATATATATACATATATATTTATATATGTATATATGTATATTTATACATAATTATATAATTATATAATTACTGAATCCATAAAATCAGCTCCCTATATAACTGAATTTTTGACTTCCTGAATCCCAGTCTTTCTTCGACTCAGCTTATTTGCTTTGGGATCTCCACTATTCAACTGACTGCCTGTTTGGCCTATTGCTTTATCAAATACCCAGAATCTTGGGATTTCTTTACTTTTCTCTGCCCTAACTATCCTTCCTTATGGAAATAGCAGGTTTTGGATCTCTTTATGTGTATCCATCACATGTAGTAAAGCCTGATGGTGTTCCCTAGTTCATATGCTTAGATTTTCTTCTCCCTCAATTCCAGTGCCCAGACTTTCTTAGAGTCTCCTGTTGTTTTCTAACTCAAACCCCAGTTCAGGGCCTTAAGGTGGAAATCAGTGATCATAGTTGAGTATAGTAGGCCCCCCGCCCTTGGTCTTGAGGGATATATTCCAAGACCCTTAGTTTATCCCTTAAACTGCAGATAGTGCTGAAGCCATGTGTACTATTTTTTTTCTGTACGTACATACCTATTATAAAGTTTAATTTATAAATTAGACACAGTAAGGATTATCACCAATAATAAAATAGAACAATTACAACAATATACTGTAATTATGTGAATGTGTCCAGTCTCTTTCAAAATATTAAAAAAAAAATTTTTTTTTAATTTTTTTTTTCAACGTTTATTTATTTTTGGGACAGAGAGAGACAGAGCATGAACGGGGGAGGGGCAGAGAGAGAGGGAGACACAGAATCGGAACCAGGCTCCAGGCTCTGAGCCATCAGCCCAGAGCCTGACGCGGGGCTCGAACTCACGGACTGCGAGATTGTGACCTGGCTGAAGTCGGACGCTTAACCGACTGCGCCACCCAGGCGCCCCTAAAAAAATTTTTAACGTTTATTTTTGAAGGAGAAAGAGACAGGCTATGAGTGGGGGAGGGGCAGAGAGAGAGGGAGACACAAAATCCAAAGCAGGACCCAGGCTCCGAGTTGTCAGCACAGAGTCCTACGAGGGCTTGGACTCATGAGCCATGAAATCATGACCTGACCTGAAGTAGGATGCTTCATGGGCCAAGCCACCCAGGCATGCCTCTTTCAAAATATTTTATTATAGTGTACACACCCTTCTTTTTATGATGATGTGGGATGATAAAATGCCTGTGTGATGAGATGAAGTGTGGTGAGTGACATAGGCATTGTGACTCAGGCATTATGACATTATGTTAGGCTACAATTGTCCTTCTGACTGTCAGAAGGAGGGTAACTGAAACCAGGGAAAACAAAACTGAAGGTAAGGGGCGGGGGCCCTGCTGAATTAACAAGCAGGAGATTTGTCCGAATCTGTACTGACTTGAGTGAGGGCTTTTCCTGGACTTTGGCTTGTTGCTGCTGCTGTGTTTAATAAATATCTGACACAAAGTTATCTTGTGATCATGATCTTTCTACTAAAATGTGAATACAGAGGGGGAACCAGTTTAATTTAAAGGTCTGGTGGTTGGATTCCAATTAACTGATATTTTATGGTATTTGTTTATGATAATGTAACCATCACCCTGGCACCATCTTATTTAATATCTGTTAAAAACGTCACTGAGAAGTGAGTTTAAAAAGATGACAAGGAAGCCCATTACTGGTCATTAGCTCTTATAAATTAGTTTGAATATGTAGAAGCTTGGTGGTAAATGAACGTTCCTACTTAAATAGAGTGCAATTTATTTCCCATAGTATCACTTTTTCTCCATATTATTTGGACCTGGTATATTGACGTCAGGGAATATTCTGTGCTAAGAAATCAGTGAGGAGCTATGCACTCGTAAGCCTTGCTTTAGCTGTGCAGACTTATTGTTGCCATTGAACGTGATGTGATACTGCTGGATTTGTGGTTACTCATATTTCACAATTGATAAAGGCATTCATCCTTAAAAAGGACAGAGAAAAGTAAATCCCTCCCAAAGGGCACGTTTGGAGTACTTAGTTGTGAAAAGGGCTAGTCTCAGATAACACCTCATATAAGTTGTGCCTAGCATTTTATCACTGTTCTCAAGGGGACATTTCCTAGAAGCATTCCTGGAATTAGTTTTGCCCATAGGATCATTCCCTGGGTCTGAGTTATTTCATCCCTTACACTGCTTTGAAATATTCACAAGTTGTAAGAATGTGATTATAATTCAATCATTCAACAAGTATGCCTCCTTTGTGCCTATATAGCAACTACTATGTGCCATGCACTGTTCTAGGTTAAAAACCAGCAAAGGAAATGGTAAGAATCTTTATCCCTGCTTCGGGTAGCCCAGACAGGTTCAAGTTTACTTTTGCCTTCTTACTAACATTATTGGGTTACCTTCTATCTACCTGACTTACTGAGCTCTGAATTTCTTCCTACTTTGTTCTTGAAGACCAGTGTAGTGGACTCAGAATCCATGATTTCAGTCCTTACTCTGACAGTTTTCCCAAAGAGTGTCAACAGTTTTCCCAAAGAGTGTCCATTATTTCCTTTTAGCCCATTCCCTCCCCCCCTCTACGGTTTACACAGTCACACTTTCACAGAATCCTTTAGGTAGGGGAGTGGGCAATGGTAATATCCTGGACTCAGGAAACACATAAAGATTGGCTATGTCAATTTATTGGGTGTATGACCTTGGGCAAGTTCATCTTTCTGAGCATTAGTTTACTCATCAGTAGAATGAGGAAGATATCAATCACATTAGAGGGGAGATGTGAAGAATTTTAATGTTATTTTGCAAGTAAGGTGCCTAGGATATAATGCTCTACAAAAGTTGTCTGTTCTTACGATGTTAAGGAATATCCCTTAGAAGAAAATAATGATTTTAAGGCTTGTGTGTTCAAACAGCACGGGGTACTACACAAGCCAATTAGTGCCGCCAGCCTTCCCTTTGATCCTTTCTCCTACTTAGCACCAATTTCTGGATTTTTCTAAACTTCATATCTCTTTATCTTAGTGATGACTCATGTGGAGTTAGTTTGGGTTTCTTTTACCCTATTATGGCTACACTGATGTAAACAAATAGGTAGCATCCCAAGAGAAGCTTAGTGTCCCAGGAAGTCTTTGGTGATACCTGGTTTTTAGAATATGAGGAATGTCGATGAGATGAAAGGATGGGAAGTAGGGATGGGGGTAGTTTGTCTTATTCAAGTTTTATAGGGGCCTTTAGCTTAGTTTCTGCTTAAGTGGAAAACTAAGTTTGCTTGATTATGCAAATTCTAGTTGACTACACATTTCTTTTTTTTTTTTTTTTAAATTTTTTTTTTTTTTTCAATGTTTATTTATTTTTGGGACAGAGAGAGACAGAGCATGAACGGGGGAGGGGCAGAGTGAGAGGGAGACACAGAATCGGAAACAGGCTCCAGGCTCCGAGCCATCAGCCCGGAGCCTGACGCGGGGCTCGAACTCACGGACCGCGAGATCGTGACCTGGCTGAAGTCGGACGCTTAACCGACTGCGCCACCCAGGCGCCCCTTGACTACACATTTCTATTTAAAGTCATGGGTTGGAATCAAAGAGAACAATAAAAGAAACTAAGACAATTGAATTCTTATTGTCAGTGATTGGTTTATATGATTTTGGGTTCGACATTCAGGAATAATTGGGGATATTTGGTGTAGAGAACAGGAAGATTCAGTTGGGAAATGACACCTGGATTTCATCATGTAACTTTTACTAAGTAGTCTTAAGTTATAAGATCTAGGACCAATTGATAGAAGCTGCAGCAAATACAGATTTTGCTTTAATATGAGAATGTGGTATTAAAAGAAATAAATGTCCCTCTCAAGGAGTTTCCCATAACTGACATTTTTAAGTATCTGGAAGGAATTTTTTTTTTAAGTAAGCTCTATGCCCAGTGTGGTACTTGAACTCAGGACCTTGAGATTAAGAGTTGCACACTCAGGAGTCAGCCAGGTGCCCCTGGAAGGATTTCTGTAGAGTGAATTCAAATATCTGATGGAGAATTAGTAACAAGACCCTTAAGGAACGGGTCAATTGTGAAATTCCATCTTTAGTTATTTCACTTATATGGACCATCATGACTCCATCTAAAATCAGAAGCATGAATTATATGATTGTGTGGCTGCTTTTTACCTTTAATAGTCTATAGTTCGTTGTATAAGCAATGTGTGGAAGAAGTAAAAACTAGATTTCTTTTGTATCGCTCTCTCCTGAGACTTGCTTTTGTGGGTCATGGAACAAGTCAGCAAACAAATATGGTAGAAGAGGTCCAGTAGACTCTGCCTGCATCTCCTGAACCTACCAACCTTTCAGCTCTTTAAGCCTCTAATAAAAATTATTTTTAACATTTTTTTTTCCTGTGGTAATTCATGAGTTTTGTCTCTTATATGGGGAATTCAATATTTTATGTCTGTAATTCATGAGTTTTATCTGTTATATGAGGAATTCAATATTTTATGTCTACAATGGTAATTTGTACATACTAGCATCATAGAGAAATGAAAAGGAATGTATTTCTTCAATTTCCTGTATTTTCCTTTGAAGGAAATTATTATTAAGTTTATTCTTTATAGCAATGTATTTAGCTCCATGGGAGTTTTATGAAAAGGGAGAATAAGCTGTCACAATGTACAAGACCTACTGATGAACATTGGCCTTTTTGCCATGATCTGGCATGTGGAAGGGAATGTTTTGGAGTAAAGAAACGAAAGGAGGGAGTTTAGTTATAACTTGCATTATCTCTATGGGTCATCCTCAGGGATTGTGTTACAGATGAACAAAAACTGCTCATTTTGAGGGATCCAGTACAAAATAAAAATGTGGGGCCTCTTGTTTAAAATACAAGAAATTAGTGCCATTAAAAAGTACTAAAATACAAAGCTTTTCCCTTTCTTTGTTCCTTGGTGTTCATCTGAGTCTGTGTTTCTTTCTATCTCATTATGGTGTTTTTATTTACTATTAATACCATCTAAGTAAAGATCAATTAAAATTTTAAGTTATTAGCATTGATTTTACCACTTATCCTTGTATTTTCAATTCCATTTTCAATTTTTTTTTAGTGTTTATTTTTGAGAGAGACAGCGCACGTGAGCGAGCAAGCACGAGTGGGGGGAGGGGCAGAGAGAAGAAGACAGAATCTGAAGCAGGCTCTGGGCTCTGAGATCAGGCTCAACCAACTGAACCACCCAGGTGCCCCTCGATGCTAGTTTTAAATGAATATAGAAGTATTTATGCAGAACCATCAAAATTACACAGTTGGTATTTTATAGCTGGTGCATGCATATGTATTTCACTCTTATCAGAACAGTGAACACTTGCACAGAACTAACTCAACCACTTTTTATTTTATTTCTTGATGTATGCATATTCTATCAAGACTGTCAACCATTAACTTCCCGATGAGTAAGGAGTGAAAAGAAACTATGGTTTGCCCTATCTTTTCCTTTCTTTTTATATGATCATTTTCTTCTTTTTTTAATGTTTATTCATTTTTGAGAGACAGATAAAACACCAGTGGGAGAGGGGCAGAGAGAGAGGGAAACACAGAATCTGAAGTAGGCTCCAGGCTCTGAGCTGTCAGCACAGAGCTGGATGCAGGGCTCGAACTCAAGAACCACGAGATCATGACCTGAGCCAAAAGTCAGATGGCTAACCATCTGAGCCACCCAGGTGCCCCTCTATATGATCATTTTCAACATCAATATTTGGCTAACATCTGAAAGTAATACAAAAAAGAAAGACTGTGGTAGGATTTCTTGGTTGTTTATGTTTCTTACAATGACATTATCTCTGTTCTACATTTAAAGCAGAAAGGACAGGTGCCTGGCTGGCTCAGTGGAGATAGTATGGGACTCTGGATCTCAGGGTTGTGAGTTCAGACCCCATGTTGGGTGTAGAGATTACTTAAAAATCAAATCTTTGAAAATGAAAAAAGTAGAAACTATTGTCTTGACTTGGAACAAGAGAATTTCTTTTCTCCTGTTTTTGTAGTTTATTGAAATAGAATCATTTAATATGGACTCTTGGGGCTTCTTTTACTTAATGTTTCTGACAATCACCTGTATATTTGTTTTTATTTGTTGTTTGTTCATTCTTTTAGCTATTTAGCATTCCATTATGTGAATACACTGTGATTTATCCATTCTGTTCTTGATGGGCATTTGTATACTTTCCAGATTCTGGAGATGGGAGAGAATGACTATGCCAGCATTTGTTAGGAAGTTACTAAGGAAATTCAAATATGAAGTTCTAAGGTCATGAAAGCATATTGTTATACAGGATCAACAAAGGGAATAGAAGTCTTATTCATGCATTATTTCCAGTGTCACAGAATTTGTGTGGAGAAGCTGGAATTGGCAGTTCAGCAAAAAGCTGGAAGCACGTGTGATGATTGTTGAACATCAACCACACCTAACACAGAGAGTGAATACTGTTGTTCTTTGCCCCTTCTATTTCAACAGAGTGGATATGGGGATGCAAATGAAAGAGAAGGAAGAGGTATTGTTTTTCCTCAGCATTGTAGGCAGAGACCATTCGAGAACATGGGACAAGTGTCCAACAGGTTTAGTTCTTGATATTTGGTGCTTTCTCAGAAAATGGAGTCTTCAATTTTGTTGTGATTTCCAGAAGCACATTTTTGGGGGTATACTTTTTAATAATAATTCCAGATATTCTGGTAAGGATGTCCAGATATGACACATAGCTAGAAATAAGAGATTTTCCACCTTGACTAAATAATACTTTTTACATTTCTTTTTCTTCATAATGTATAGTGCTACAGCCTGACTTCCTTCTGCCAACATAAATTCACCCAGAAGACAGACCAATTGGCAGGAGAAAGTATACATTTGGTTTTCTCACCTACCATTTGCTCTTTGTGCCGTTAAACAAGAGATGAGAGTTTTGCACTGACCGTTGCAAACTAACTGCAACCTTCCCTTTGTCTATGTTGCCTTCTCTCCTTTGTGTACCTGGTGAGCCAGTACTCAGTGTTATCTCATGTGTAAAGCTTTTCCTGACCATTCCAGCCAAATTAATCACTCTCTTTTATTCCTCAGCATTTAAAAAACCCAAATCTATTATGAAATTCATCATGTTGTATTAGGGTTATGGAATTCAGATCCTAGCCTTGAATTGTGTTCACCAAAGGATTCAGAGAAGTTTTGGCCCACTAGAGATCTATTGCATATGTGATTAAGAACTTCTGGGAAACGGTTTATCACAGAAGTAAAAAGAAGGAAGGTGATATAGAGTGAATTCGTCCACCCTTCGAACTTAGGCGGTAATTTCTGGGCTTAGTACATTTTTATTCAGATCTTCTTTTTATTATATGCATGAAATAAGTGTGACTAAAATTCTGAAGAACTGTTTCTTTTTTTCCCCTAAGGTAATGAAATGAGCTCTTGATAATTTAAAACATGAACAGCACTGGTGACAGTAGTGCTTTTAACTTATCTGTGACATGGAGGTGGTGTAGACATTACTGCCACACCTATGGCACCAACCTTAGTGACGATGACTGGTATCTTTGCCAGGCATCAATCATGTGACTGACACTTTTGCCTTTGGCGACAATCAGGCGTTGTGTTGGGTAGCTGAAGCAGGACAGAAGAAAATGTTAGATGCTACATGGTAGTTGAGAATACCGGATTAGAGAGTCATCTGAGATACCCACTATAGGTCTGGGACTCTGAGTGGAACTTTAAGGAAAAGAGAGTACTGTCTGGAGTTCTGCAGAGGAAATGCCATTGGAGCCAGAGAAATGCATGAGATAGTAAAGATCAGTTTTAGCTGCTTGGTTTTTTTAACCCATATATCTCCCTTACTGGGCTGGGAGTTGTTCATGATCGGGACAATGTGAATAGATTATATTATTTGCTCATGGTTCTTCCTTTCTTTACCCTGGTTGTGACTCAGGATGGGCACAATATATTTCCCTATCACTCAGATTTCAGGTCTTGATGATATGATTTTGGTCAAGAGAATTTGAGTAGATAGAACAGCCTACTATGTGTGGGCCAAGGCTTAAAGAGGCATCATGTGTTTCCACAAATCTCTCTATTGCTCCTTCAGACTAAATCCAGGGATGAAAATTGGAGTGGATCTGGACTTAACGTGAAGTGTAGAATCCAGTCTAGAATGTAGTCCAGCTGACATCAGCCAGATGCAGCTAACCTACCAGCTCATGAATGGAAAAAATAAACATTTGATATAAGCCTCTGAGATTTTTAACTTGTTTTTGATGTGGCATTATTTCAGCAGAAAGCATTTTATGTTGATAACTCCTGCCTCAGTGTCTAGCATGTGGATACTTCAGAAATAGTTGCTGAATGACTGAAGCAAGGTTTTTATCAAGGTTGTGATGAAGTTTTGTGGTGATGGTGGGGTAGTCTGGAGCCGATGGCCAAGAAAGAATTCTTGAAGACATCTTTGGTGCAAGAAGGTAATTTTATTAAAGCATGGGGACAGGACCCGTGGGCACGAAGAGCTGTACTGGGTTCATGAGGGGTAACTGATTATATACACTCAAGTTGGGAGGGAGGCAGGGATAGAATAAGTCTCTAAGGTACTTTGAAAGCAAGGTTTCTAGGACCTTGAGGGCCTAGCTGTTGCTACGGAAATGCCATTTATTATCCTTTAGTAAAACCTCAGTCATGGGACCCTTCAGATGTATATCAGGGGCCGTAAGCTTGGAGGATGATTGCTAGCATATATCTCGGGGGAGTTGAGATGAAGTTTCCAAAGGAATTTTTATATGTTAAAGTAGACTTCACAGGAGCCTGGGGGGTCAGGATAATGTTAAACTAAGATTCTCTTTTGCTGCTAGCCAAGTGTCATCCTCAAGGCGGTGGAGCACCCAGAACGGGGGGTCACTCTGCATGTTTCAAGGACTTGCCAATGGGCTGCAGGCAGTAAGGGAATTTAATTTTTTATTTTCCTTAGTTTCCCACATTACCATGGCAAGCACTTAAACTCCTTTCCTTTGTCCTTGGGTAGCCAGAAGTGTCCAAGGAATATCACACATATTCCACCTTGTGGGGGGGGGGTGCTGTTGGTCTGTATTTTGCCCTTTGCTTGCCCCATGCTCCCTCCTTAGTTAGACTGGTGGTATTGCTTGGTACCTATTTCAGTGGTCTTTCAGTTGTTAGAGCAAGGTACTTAGGGGAGGCCAAGTCAACATTTACGGATTTATTTTCTTTATTTCAAAACTGAGGCAGATGTCTCAATAATATATATATACCTTTCCACCCATAGAGGGCAGGCTGGAGGAACAAAATAGTGACATAGCCCCGCTCCTACGAAAAAAACTGCATATGTCTTGCTACTGTGGATTAGAAGTCCTATCTGGTGCATAGGAAGATCAACTCTGAATGAATCGAACAGTCCTCGCCGTCATCTCCTTCTAGTGTGTCTCCCTTACTGGGCTGGGAGCCCTTCCCTGACTAGCTCCTACAACACCACGGGTTTGTAATTTGGATACCAGAAGGGTTTTGCAGAAGATGGCAGTGGTATGGTTTGGGACTGGTAACAAGCCAAGAGAGGCAACAGAAGTGAAGAGGTTGTTTCAAGGGAGTGGAAACCATAAAGAAAAAATGGTCAGGACGGAGGGGGAAGGAATTACATGTGAGAGTATGCGTGCCCTTTGAGGAGGAGGCTCTATGCAGAAGTTCTGGGAGTGGAAAGATGGAGTTTTACAATAACAGACTGATGCAGGGAAGCAGATAGTCTTGGGGCTGAGGAGGAGGAGACCCTACAGGATATGTGGTATCAAACTAGCATGAGTGTCTTGGTTCAGCTGCCAATAAGCAACTTGGGGCATTTTCCTGTAATTTTGGTAACCCTCGGAGCTCTTTATTTTTAGGGAAAAATTCTACATGATCTTTTTTGTTTATCCTGAGTAATAGTCCTTGAAAATAAAATCACTCTCAGCATCTGTCTTTCAGTGCTGCTGTAATCCTAGGGAGCAGTCCTGTTTTCCAAAGTGTAAGGAGGATTTGGAACTCATGCAAACATGGAGTGATTTTCTTGCTGGGGTACAGCTTGGAATTATGTCTGATTAGCCTTTTGATTGCTTTAAAAATACATACAGCCTTTCATTTTCCTCTTGTGTCTTGAGACTAAGGGACTAGGAAAGAAAAATTTTGCCTTGAGTAATAGAAGCTAAGATCTTGATTGTAGGATTCCTAAAATGAAGTAATCATTTGCCTGTTAGATTGCTTGGCGAAGTGCTCAAAAATATGTCCTTTCAATATTAATTTTCCCCCCATCTTTGCTTAATCACAGGGTTTGGAACATGATTATTTTTGTATGAAAAACAATTTTATGTTTAGTGATTGATCATAAGCAAAATGTTTATTATTAATGAGATTTTGATTCTTTGCATTTCTGACCAATAATTCTTGAAACATAAGAAAGGAGTCAGATGTTCCTTTCCTTGAGCTTAGTTCTTCCTTGAATCTGCAATTAGCGATGCTTTGTTGTAAATACCTTTGGATCAAAAGGTGTGGAATCTTATTGTTCAGTGATAAATACCTTCCAGTTGACAGCTAATGTTTGAATATCCTGGCACAGTAGGTATTTTGAATGATATTTAAGAGATAGGCAAATACCCAGGACTTTTTTCAAGTAAGTTCTGTTGTTTCAGTTTGAAATAGTTACCAGGGCCCTTTGGTGAATAATTTTATTGATACTCTGATTTAGCAACTTTGTAAAGGTTTGAGAAACCAGGGTTGGTTAGTTGGTTTACTTTCCTCCTTCCCTACCCCCGCACCCCCCCATCCCCTCATCCCCCCATCTTTTCTCTCTTCCTTTGCTTTTTTCCCTTCTGGTGGTTCTGTATATCAATCTTTGAGTCTTCACATTTGTTGTTGGCAAACTTCTTCCCAGTTAATCCCCTAAACCTTACCACACCACTTGCCTTCTCATTGCTTACTTTATTTATTAATTTTTATTTTATTAATTTATTTTTCCATTGCTTATTTTAATCTTGATGTTGATTCTGAAGAGAATCCGTTTTAAAAAGATGAGCTTGTTTTTAATCAAATGAATATGTTCATATCCATCTTATAAAACAGAATAAAGACATCCAATACAATTGTGTCTGCCATCTTAAAATAGACCCAACCTGTGAAAAGGCAGGTTTCTAAATTTAATAAGTATTTGCTTTGCAAAACAATTTAATCACTTTAGAAAGTAATTCCTACTAGCATTCATAGAATCAAAGAATCATGAAGTTTGAAAGATTCCTTAAAGCCACTACGCTACCTCCAGTTAGTGAATTGCCTTACTAAATCCCTGCTTAGTGTTTTTTTTTAATGTTTATTTATTTTTGAGAGAGAGAGAGAGAGAGAGAGAGAGAGAGAGAGAGAGAACAAGTGGGGGAGGGGCAGAGAGAGAGGTTGACACAGAATCCAAAGCAGGCTCCAGGCTCTGAGCTGTCAGCACAAAGCCTGATGTGAGGCTCGAACCCACGACTTGAGCCAAAGTTGGACACTTAAATGACTGAGCCACTCAGGGCAACCCCCCACCCCGGTAATTGTTAATATGCCTATTTTTGGATGCCTCTAGTGACAGGGGACTCACTACCCAGAGGCAGCCCCTTCAATTTTAGTATTAGGCCATATTATTATTTTCAGTGACCACACAGGTACTTAATATCTGTTCTCTCACAGCTCCTACCTATTGCTTCCAATATTATTTACTGCTTTTGCTTGTCCTTCATAGTAAAAGGTTATTTAGCTTAAGAAGGTGTCATTTCAAGAAATTTGCAGGTAACAAATTCAAAATGCAGAGAAGAAATGTGATTTGCCTGAGAAGTGGCAAGAAATTAGTGAATTTATGATCCCCAGGCTCCTTTCCCTTTTCATGATTTGAGTTACAAAATTCCATTTACATTTAAGTTATAGGGAAAAATATGCAATGTAAACTACAGCAGAGTGTGTATGCAGCCTAGAGAATATGGATCTGAGGTCTGAGTGAGAAGAAGAAAACAATAACACTTCCAAAATTTTTATCGTTTTTCTTCAATATGTTTCCACACCATGTTTGCTGTCTTGCTCTGTTATAATTCTGTCTCTGTAGAGGAGTAATGTTAGTCTGCTGTAAGGAGTCAAAATGAAGATTTAGATGCCGAAATATCTGGCTGCTTTTGGGGTACTGTTGGTTGGGCCTATTGATGGCCCATTATGTGAGAATAAAAAGGACACAGTTCTCTTACTCCTTGACCATCCCTTTCCCATACAGTCTACTTGGAGTCCTAGGACACTTAGTTCTTTTATTTTAAAATTGTAGGTGGATAGTTGAGTGTGTTCCATCTGGCTTTCAGTCTTGGAAAGATATCCACAGTGAATTGACAACAAAGCAATTCTAGCTAAGAGCATGGGGCAGATGTCTCCTATTTGAGTCTGTGATGATGACATTAGCTTTGACCTTGAGTCTGTCTCATTATTAAAGGAATACCCACACTCACCACATCTTGTTTTGGGTATGTGATATTATTAATGCTGCTAGCTTTAGGGAGAATGCCAGTTTCGACATCTTCTGATTTTTATTTTGTGTGACAACTGTACTTGAATTTTTCTTTACTACCCAACAATTTCCTTACACATCCAGGATAACCAAAATGAGCTGTTTGGTTAGCCTGTGCACGTATTAATTTTTGCATGTGAAAAGAACTCGGTGCCACTACATTTTAGGAACAAAGAATTTAATAATCTAATGTTGTAATCATGTGCTTGTTTTAACAGTTAGAAATATTTATTTTTCACTGAATTTTTAGCTCCCCTGTCATCTAAATAAAATTGCTTCTTGATGTATTTATTTATGTTCTTGAATGAATTTCAGTGGCATTATGGTCATAATGGGGAAAAATGTTGGAAAATTCGGTATCATGAGAGGGAATTTGGGGTCAATTAGATTGATACTTTGAGTGTATAACTGAAAACGTTCCTCTTTGCTTTATTCATGTTTCTGTATATATGTAAGGTTGTGCATATTGTAGGGAAACTCATTTTGTAATGGGAAAAGTGGTCCCCACAAAGAAGTAGTCTCCTAGACCTTCATGATGTCTTCATATTCATTGCCTGTCTTACAGGCTTCTGGAGGACGCTAGCCCGGCTGATACTGTAGGCTTTTAAGGAACTGCTTTGTGAGACAGGAAGAGAGCCAAAACTCCATCTCCTGTGTCACAAACCATATCTTTGTTCAGGCTCCTTTGGCTGTGACTGTGAACCTCAGTGTTCTAAGAGAAGTTTGGTTATTTACTTTGATTTCCTAGTGTGGAACAAAAAGTATCTCTTTGAATTAAGGACGTATAGAGAATGTTGACTCATTCTTCACTTACCTCTTTGGCTTCACAGGTCAACAGGTCCAATGGCTAAGCCTTTGAGTTTAGCAAATTTGCTAACTGGCAGAAATGCTGGGGATATGAATTTTTTTCATATTCACGGCAATTGGGAAATTTTATCATATGTGTAACATACATACTAATATTATCTCTGTGTGCTTTTGTACACACACACAGAGAATTCTGTGCCCAATGTTTTCTTTGTCTTTGGGGCACCTCACTCTGACTCAGCTTTGCTTATCTGCCTTGGGTGTCAGTTACAGATCTGTTCTTAAATTTTCTCTTCTTTCTTATATTCTTGTGTGTGTGTGTGTGTGTGTATACAGTATGTATATGTACTGAAATAATAACCATTCACCCTTTTTGTTTTAAAATGTTTATGTTTGAAAGAGAGAGACAGAGTGTGAGCAGGGGAGGGGCAGAGAGAGAGGGAGACACAGAATCCGAAGCAGGCTCCACGCTCCTAGCTGTCAGCGCAGAGCTGGACCCAGAGCCTGATGCAGGGCTTGAACACAGGAACCTCGACATCATGATCTGAGCTGAAGTCAGACACTTAACCAACTGAGCCACCCAGGTGCCCCACTATTCACCCTTTATATCACCGGAAAACAGAAAGTTAGAATCTATATGTTTTTGTTTTAGATTTCACCCAAAAGTTGAGTGGGGAAGAGAAGAGAGAAAAGAGTCATTTATAAAAATATTCTCTAGTATTTGTAGATTTTAAGATTCTTAATGTCCTTGTTAGAGAGTAATATAGCTTCCCACAGTATGGAGCCTTTCAGAACCTAGTCTTCCAACAGTAGCTATATTTAAATTGTATTTCCACATAGCAAGCATTTCACCTTTGCAGCATTGTTTCTTCCCTTTATTATTCCACATATGACATTATTTCCAAGTCAAATCCCATCCTTATCCATGAATTGTCTATCTCAGCATAAAGGAAACCTGCCTGCTGTGGGTCATACAGACAGCTGTTCCTATTTGCCTCCCAATGTATCCTGGGCTCATCGAGATGGAGATGAGCCTTAGAGACCCACCCCCTAGAGCCAGAGGTTGATATGGACAAGAAGCCAGCCTTAGGAGCGAGCGAATTAACCTCTGTCAGTCCTTACATACCCCCTACACTCACCCATGGTCAATAAAAATCAACTCTTTCCTAACTCATTTTGAATTTTCAAATGTTGATGTGATTAATTTAAATAGGGAGACAGCTTGGCAGCATGTTCCTCTGGTGATGGGAGGCTGACTCATGTCAGGTCAAGAGCAAAAAATAGGGAGTACTAATATCCACAGAGTTTTTTATAGAATGTGTTCCCATGCAGATGGTAGGTGGAGCTTTGAGATAGCAAAAAGGCCACAATCGTGCCTCAGCATTTTTCTCTTGCTTGATAGTGCAGATACCTATTTGTGAGTGGTATCTAGTAAATCTTCACTTACTACAGTCAGATCTTAATTATTTTTTTAATGTTTAATTTTTTAAATCTTTATTTTTAAAAAAATGTTTATTTTTATTTTTCTGAGAGAGAGAGAGAGAGAGAGAGAGAGAGAGCACGCGCACAAGTGAGGGGCAGAGAGAGAGGGAGAGTACAGAGCCGGAAGTGGGGCTCGAGCTTACCTGATGCAGGGCTTGAACTCACAAACCGTGAGATCAGACCCAAGTTGAAGTCGGATGCTTAACCACCTGAGCCCCCCAGGTGCCCCTAGATGTTAATTTTTAATGTAGTTCAATATTCTCATTTTAGAACTTTCCTTTTCTTGAGTTCTTGTGGTTGTTTCCCTGTAACCTAACCACACCTATTCACCTTTGCCCCCTTTGCATATCCAGGTCAGTATATAAAGGGCAAGGAGGTCACAACATTCCCAAGTCAAATCAAACATTCCCAAATCAAATCTGGACTGAGGTCTGGAAAATTGGGAATTGTCTTGGTAATCTTTAGGCTTTGGGCTTAGTTGCACTATTGGCTAAGAAATGGGAGGTGTATTCAAGGATTTCCCAGAAGAAATCACGGAGGAGAAGGGAGCTCTGTGCCCATTGTCTTCCTTGTCTTTGGGGCATCTCACTGTAACTTAGCTTGCCCTCTCTTGCTTGGGTGCCAGCTTCAGACCTCATATATTTTCTCCTATTTATTATATTTTCAGATGTATTTTTTTCCCATTTGGATTTTTGAAGAAGTCAGAGAACTTAGGTCAAATAATCCAGAGTAATCGACCAAAAAGATACTGCAAGTACCAGAGTGAGGCTGTCCTTTAGTCCTAAGTACTCTGGTATTAGGAAAAAGTATGATATTATACTTAGGAAGTATGTCAAACACGGTCTTCCTTTCTAAGGCCTCTTTTTTTTTAACTTTTAGAAAATTTTTTGTTTATTTTTTTTGAGAGAGTGCAAACTGGGGATGAGCAGAGAGAGGGGGACAGAGAATCCAAAGCAGGCCCTGAGCTGACAGCAGCAAGCCTGATATGGTGTTCGAACTCATGAATCGCAAGATCATGACCCGAGCCTAAGTAGGACCATCAACCGACTGAGCCACCCAGGTGCCTCTCCTTTCTAAGGCCTATTAACCTCCTGAGATTTAGTTCTATCAGTTATTCCCTATATAAATGATTTCAATCCCCATTACCAACTTGCCTTATCTTGTAAACATACTTAATTAGCTTAAGTAAAAAATAAACTCTTTCCTGGGTTCTGCATTTACATACAGACAGTATTCTCCTTTTCCATAAGATATAATGCCTAGAAGCTATAACTCTGAAAACTCGGCATTTTCATACAGACTGTATTCTGCTTTTCCATTCAGTATAATGCCTACAAGCTGAGATTCTGAAAATCGGATCTTAGTTTGGATTCCAACCATTCTAATTATAAACTCTGTGACCTTGGGCAAGTTACTTACGTAAACAGACAAAAACCTCTGGCTTCAGTTCCCCTGTTTGTAAAGCAGGGATTATACCTACCTCATGGTGCTATAAAGACTAAATGAGTGAATAGATGTAAAGCACACAGAACAGTCTGTGGCATTCAAAAGCTTAAAGTATTTATTGTCATTCCTTCCTGCATCAACTTTCCTACAGTTTATTTTTGTCTTTAGAAATTATCACTTCCCCAGATATTATATTATTGGTCGATATTATATATTGGTCGATTGATTTGACTTTTTTTCGCTACCTTTCTTCTGCTAAATTATAACTTGTAAGAGGACGGATTTTTATGTGTTCTCTTCATTGCTGTCTACCCTCTGTGCTTAGCACATAGTAGGTACTCTGATATTTGTTTAATGAACACATTGTAATCTGAGTTTGTCTCCTACCAATCTATTCAAATTGCTCTGGCAGAGGTCAGTAGTAATTGCAAACCTGTGAACCATCTTTCACACCTTCCTCTCTCTTGTTCATGATATCTAATGAATGATGACATCAGGTTAATTGTTCTGCCAAGTATCTCTCAAATCCATCTGTGTCCTCCCAGATCCACTGCCACTACCTTCCCTCGTCCTAGCCGTCAGCTCTTTCCTGATTGTTTTAATGGACCTGTAATTAATTTTCCTTGATCCTTTTTTGCCTTTTTTCAACCCATTCCTTTTTTCATTCCATTCCATATACTAACCAAAAGCTTCAAAAAATATATATCACTAATATCATGCTCTTTCTAAGAATCCTTTACTAACTTCCGTTTGTCCTACCGAGTAAAATGCAAAATTATTTGATGGTCTACACGAAACTGAAAATCTGACCCCTTAATTACTTCAAAAGTTAAACAGTATTACTACTCAGTTCAACAGTTCTGTTGTTGAAATTCGACCTGTCTGCTTTGGAGCCAAAATATAAGGCAAAGACAGAGTTTGGGATAAAGAGGAACAAGAGCTTTTTTGCTCTGCTGGGCAAAGGAGGTGACAGCATGCTGTGGCCTTCAAACACTGCAAACCCAGAAAAAGGGACTGGGGAACTTTATAGGGAAATATAGGATCTAGCTCTTTTTGTTTTAACATTTTTTTAAGTTTATTTTTTGAGAGAGAGAGAGGGAGACAGAGAGAGAGACAGAGAGGGGGACAGGATCTGAAGTAGGCTCCATGCTAACAACAGCAAGCCCCATGTGAGGCTCAAACTCATGAGCTGTGAGATCATGACCTGAGCCGAAGTTGGACGCTTAGCTGACTGAGCCACCCAGGTACCCCTCTAGTTGGTTTTGAACAGGAATTGTATATGTGCTGCCAGCCTTCTTAGTTGTTTGCACAGTGGTGCAGGGTATCTGAAACAATTGGCTAAGAAGGGCAGAGGGGAAGTTTGGGGAAGAGAAGAAAAGCTTACTTTAATATCTAGCTTTGCTGAAGCATTAGTGCAGCCATTTTAATTTTTGTTCAACTTGATGCTTTTAAGCAGTTTCATTTCTATTGCTAGGTGTACACCCAAGAGATTGAAAATATACATCCACACATAAACATGTACACAAATGTTCTTAGAAGCATTATTCACAATGGCCTAAAAGTGGAAGCAGATGAAATGTCCATCACCTGAGGAATGAGTAAACTCATGTGATATACATTCAAAGAAGTATTTTAGTGTATTATTATTGTGTCAAAAGGAATGAAGTGTTTGCATGCTACAGTATGAAGGAACCCTGAAAACATGCTGTGTGAAGGGTGCCACACGCAAAGGGCCTCTTCATTTACTGTTCCATTTATATGAAAAGTCTCAAATATGCAAATTCTTTGAGACAGAAAGTATATTCCTGGTTTCCTAAGGCTGGGAGGAGAAGGGGGATGAAGAACAACTGTGAATGGGTATAGGTTTGTTTTGGGTTAAATTGTTCTGGAATTAGATAGCGGGGATGGTTGTACAACTTTGTGAATATGTTCAAAAGAAATGGTCAGTTGTATATTTTAGAAAAGTAGTTTTGATAGTATTTTTATTTTATCTCAATGAAACAAAATTAGTACTTGCCTTTCCCCAATCTTACCTCTTAACACTCTCTCTCACTTGCTATAGTCTAGCTACAATGGTGTTCCCTTACCTCCTCAAGTATACCATGTTCTCTCTTATCCCAAGGACTTGGTGTATACTCTTCTGTGTTATAAAATTCCTTTCCCATCTTCCTTACCTAAGTCGCTTTTGTTTATGATTCAAGATGGAGGTGAGACACTACTGCTTCATCCTTTCAGGAAGCCATCCTCGATGCCCTGCTGATTATGCCTGTTCCTTTTTCAAGTATATTCCCCACAGCATCCTGCATTTCTCCATGAAAACTACTTGATTATACCTGTCTTTCAGATTGGCTCCATAGACTACTAGCTCCGTGAGTTCAGAGATCATACCTATATGTTTTTTGCTCTTCTCTCCCACCCTCCTGCCCCCTTCCTTCTCCAAAACTAACAAATACTGAGCAGGCACTGCTGTGCGGCCCTGTGCCAACTGCTAGGAATACAACGATGAGCAAATGGGATGAGCACTGGGTGTTGTGTGAAAATCAATTTGACAATAAATTATATTTAATTTAAAAAAAAAAAGAAAAGAAACTATGTCTATCCCTTCATGAAGCTTACTTAATTTTTAGTTGACCCTCACAACTGGTTAAATAAAAAAAACAATATATTAACAAAATCATAGTAAAACCTTGCTTTGCATGTATGATTTATTCTGGAAACATGCTTGTTTCCAAACATGCTTGTAATCCAAAGCACTTGTATATCAAAGCGAATTTCAAGAACCATTGACTCAGCTGTGATCATGGGACATTGGGTATCACATACTACTCTTATTGCAAGACATCACTCGTTTATCAAGTTAAAATTTATTAGAAATGTTTGCTCGTCTTGCGGAATATTTGCAGAATAAGTTACTCGCAATCTAAGGTTTTACTGTACCTTCATTTCGTTGATTCTGAAATCTTCTTTTTTTCATATTTTCTGTCTTCTAGGTAATTGAGTTGTGTCTGAGAATCGCTATAACAAGGAAGCATTTTTTATTTATACATACAATACGTACTGCAATTAGATGGGTTGTATATATGCAAATATCTTCTCCCACTTACGACTTTATTTTCTCTCTAGCTCTGCTCTGTGGCTGTCTCACTCCACACTAAGCCCCTGTTCCCAAGTCACCTGTGATATCTGCTTTCCCAAGGCATGGTTTTACCAAGCAAGTCGCTTGTTTTTATCTTCGGCACAAAGCTTGCAATTTTAGTAACTTGTTTTTTTCCCCCAATGTTTTTTAACTTAATTAATTAATTAATTATTTTCTTGTCCTCCAATTAGAGATGTCTTAGACTAGATGAAATAGGATAGTTACCAAATATGTTAAATGCCGGAAAGGAAATAAATTTGGAGGAGGACAAATTGTAGTCTCAACATTTAGATTCATGGTTGGTAACTGATATAAATATACATTGAACTCATTTTCTTTTATCTCTTCCTTTGTAATCCCTTCCCTCCCAGCCCCCCAGTACTTGCTGTCATGTTTGTTTAAGGACACCTAGGCCCACCCAGTTGCCAAAGCCAGATACCTGTGTTACCTGCTTGATTTTTGTCAGTCCCAAATCTCTGAGTATAGAGCTGATCCCCGAGTTATTTTGAAATCAATGTTCTGCGATCTTCCACATCCCTCACGCTCTGCCATCCTTGCTTTCACTGCCTTTTCATATTAGGCATTCCTTGTTCATTGCCTTAAATACCGCAGTAGCTTTCTAATTCTATTATTTCTTCAGCCCAATCTCTGTAGTGCCAACAAAGTGATCTCCATACATTTCCAATCTTCGATCACCAAAGACCCATAACACTTTGTGTATATTTTTGTTCGTAGCTGTTGCCACCTTGTATTATCTATTGTAAGCCCCAGCAGGGGTGGAATCCCATCTCTTTTGGTTCTCCATGGTATCCCGACAAACTTGCATAGTGCCAGACACAGTGGATACTTTATAAATGCTTGTTGAATAATTGACTATTACGACTTCCCCCTTTTACCTTAGCTATCTGAGCTTCAAGCTGGAGGTTTAAATATGGGAAGTTTAGGTGATTTTTTTATTAAAACTGAGTATTCCCAAGTGTGGCCTTTGTTGCCTTTATTCTATTTGCAGTCTGTGTACTTCTTTATAGTGTATCAATTTCTTGGCATTTCTTTTTTGTTTTTTTATTGAGGCGGTGGTGTAGGGCAGCAGTGGTAAATAAAAAAACATCCAGTAAAGTGCCCACGAGTGCGCCTCACCTTACAGTATAATAACATGTCCTTTAGTTTGGATATGCAGTTCCTCCCTTTCATGGGAATCAGTAGTGAAGCATTGTGGCCATAAGAGAAAGCCTAAATTGTCATCTTAATATGAGCATTCAATGATACAACTCTCATAAGTAGAAGGAATTTTTTATGCCTATTAAAATATACCTGTTATATTAGAATCACCTTTCAAAATGCAGCTAGTGTGTGAAACTTGAAGTGGCCAAACCAAAATGAATTTGAAAGGGAAGGTTGAGTGCTTCCCTGGATTGCATACCAATAGTCTTTGTCCCCAGAGCTCACCATAAATGATTAAAAATCATCCTTCAGGGTCTCAGCTTGACTCTCCTCCTTGTAATAGGAGGTTTTTGAGTGAAAGAACAGCTGCCCATCTGCTAAGAAAATGAAAGGAAATAAATCAGACTGATCTGTTTTATGCTGGTGATCCATGTTATCTGATAGGGCTTTTTAAAAAAAATTTTTAACCTTTGTATTAACTAACGGAAGACAAAATTTATTTCTTAGTCATACAGGCAAAAAAAAAATCTTAGTTTCTGAAAATGAATCCACTTCATTGAGGCCTTTGAATAACTTTTAACCTGGCTTATTTTTTTCTGTTTGGTTATTTATTTATTTATTTATGACACATATAGTTCATATACAACTTGACAAGTTTGGAAAAAGTATGCATCCATGAAGCTATCACCACAGTTGTATGCCATAAACTCTCCATCACATCCAAAAATGTCCTCTTGCCCTCTTATTTATTATTATGATTTTTTTTGTATAACAACTCGTAATATAAGATCTACCCTCTTAGCAAAATTTTAGGTATACAATACAATATTATCAACTCTTGGCATGATGTTATGTGTGGACTTTGTTTGTTTGTTTGTTTATTTAGAGAGAGGGTGCATGCGCATATGTGTGTTGTCAGCACAGAGCCTGACCTGAGTCTCCATCTCAGGAGCTGTGAGATCCTGACCTGAACTGAAACCAAGAGTAAGATACTTAACTGACTGAGCCACCCAGGTGCCCAGCACGTTGCTGTTCAGTAGGTCTCTAGGACTTGTCATCTTGTATATCTGAAACTTATACCCTGGCTTATTTTAAAAATTATTTTTTATTCTGTTTTTATTATACAAGCAATGCATGTTCATTTTAGACAACTGAGGAAATCGGAAAGAGGTAAAAATCATGGTAAGTTTATCAGACAGTGAAAACCAATGTTAACATTTTGGTGTGTATAGATGGTTGTGTGTGTGTGTGTGTGTGTGTGTGTGTGTGTGTGTGTATGTATCTCTAACAAAAAGTGGAGGGACGCCTGGGTGACTTGATTTTGGCTCAGATCATGATCCCCAGGGTCGTGGGGTTGAGCCCCGCATGCAGCTTCACGCTGAGCATGGAGCCTGCTTCAGATTCTCTTTCTCTCTCTTCCCCTCTTCCCTGTTCACATGCTCTCTCTCATTCTCGAATTAAAAAAAAATAAAAAAGTAAAAGCATTTTAAAAAGTGGATACTATATTATTAATTTTGATTATAACCTGCTTTATTCACTCCATGTTATATCATAAATATCTTTCCTTGTCACCAAGTATGTACAACTTTTAATGGCTATATAATATTAATTGTATATAAATTAAACTATATTGTGGGTCTTTTAGGTTGTTTCCAACTTTCTAGTATTGTTTTAAAACATCTATGCACATTTATACTTGGAATTCACATACAAGTTTATCCTAAAAAATAAAAGGCTAGATTATATTACAATAAGGAACACTGGGAAATAGGTATAGCTTAAAGCTCTAATGGTTTATTTCTTGCTCACTCTATAACTACATTACAAGTTGACAGGAGAGTTCTGATTGTTAGGTAGAGACCCAAAATTACTGAGGTGCCGTAATTTTCTGACACTGCCCTTTTAAGATGTGCTCTTATGAACGCCTTGACAGGGAATGAGGATATAGGAAATTGCTTACTGGCTTTAAAATGCTTTTGCCTAGAAGCGAAACATAGATGCTCACATTTCACTGGGCAGAAATAGCCATCTGGCCACATTTAACCTTGTAGAGGTAGGGAAATTTAGAGTTCCCATTTCCCCAAAAGTAGAGAATCAGATACTTTCTTGATAACAGCTAATTGCTGATTTAAATGCTGAAATAGTTATTCGAGCACACTCGTTTAGTACATGTTTGTGTTACCTATTTTAAAATTACTCTCCAGGAGGATTATACCATTTTATGTTTAAACCATTAGTGATGAAGGAAATCTCCCTACACTTTACCTCTTTAATCTTGTAATGTTAAGTTCAAAATATCTTTGACAGTTCCGTTAGCAAAAATGACATCTATAGTTTTTTTATTTGTTTTAATTTAATGTTTGCTTATTTTTGAGAGAAAAAGAAACAGAGCATGAGCAGGGGAGGGGCAAGGAGAGAGGGAGACACAGAATCTGAAGCAGGCTCCAGGCTCTGAGCTGTCAGCACAGAGCCCGATGTGGGACTTGAACCCGTGAACTGCCAGACGATGATCTGCGCCGAAGTCAGATGCTCAACTGACTGAGCCACCCAGGTGCCCCTATAGTTTTTTTCTATATTTTTTAAAATATTTATTTATCTTTGAGAGAGAGAAAGAGAGCATGAGCCATGGAAGGGCAGAGAAAGAGACAGACACAGAATCTGAAGCAGGCTCCAGGCTCTGAGCTGTCAACACAGCCTGATGCGGGGGCTTGAACTAACCGCGAGATCATGACCTGAGCCAGAGTTGGACGCTTAACCAACTGAGTGGCCCAGACCCCTATATTTTTCTTTAATTGACATTTTTTGATTGCTAAAAGGATGACCATTTTGATATATTTATATAACCTGGTTCATCTTGATGTCTTGAAGGAAGGTGCTAAAAACATGACTAAACATGATGCAGAAATGTTACTATATCTGGAATGGATGCAATAGTGGAATGCAGCTTAAAAAATGCAGTAAAGTTGCTATGGGTTTGGTGTTTTTTTGCAGTATTTTCTTGTCCTTCAAATTCATGAAGCGACTGAGTTCATGAATACAACTAAATGTGGAATGAACATAGCTTTCTTAATGAAGACACAGTAGAGTATTTGAAAATTATGTTTATGGGCTTAGTCAAGAAGTAGGAGATTCTGTTTGTACCCAGATTTTAGGAGTACATTAGTTCTATAATTGTTTTGTGCAAAATCATCATTTCCTTTACAATATTTGGAACTCGTTGTTATTTTGTGTATTATTCATTCATCTCATGTCAGGCATTTGCATTGGAAAGTGCTTCTTTGCTAAGTACTTTTTAAATTTCTAATTTCTAAGTAATTTGTAATATTTTCAAAGGCAAGTGTAAGCAAAGAATAATATATCTGTCTATGTGTTTGTCGGTGATGAGCCATGCCGAAAGTTCCAAACATGGATGGAGGATAGACATTTTTACTTTCCAAAATGGTTTTATAAAATATGCTTGGGACCATGGAGACTGTGGAGATTAAATGCCTGCCACTAATGATTTAGCTTCTCTTGAGATGTTATACTGAAATGCCCCTAGCCTTGGAGCTTAAGAGTCCATCCTGAGGAGCCCATGGGGACTTTACCACCTTGGTCTGGTTTTGGTAGAGCCCAAGATTAGAACAGACTAAAAAGTGTTTTCATGGCCTGAAGTATAAGATATTTCAATTTTATGTTAATACTTCGTTGCACTTTATACAGCCAGTATATACCAAGATTCAGAGGATTTATTGTGAGTTTCTTTTTCTTTGTGATCGTTGCACTTTATACAGCCAGTATATACCAAGATTCAGAGGATTTATTGTGAGTTTCTTTTTCTTTGTGAATGTGTTTAGCACTTAACCAATACTGGTGAGAATTGGAGATTGTGCATGAAGAGAAAGGATTAAGTTTATTATTTTCTGAAGCACTGATCTAGCATGAATCATTTTGCAATAACTTTGGGAATATGATATCAAACTGAATTTAAATGAAGGAGAAATCATCAGAAGAATCACTGTGTGTTTGAGATAGTATAAATCAGTATATGGGGTTTCATTCCAAAAAGGTGGGACTTTCAACTAACTGTAGGGGGGAATGTATCAGAATAGACATCTTAGGTGAAATTTGGATGTCTGTTTCCGTGTGTTCTTTAATGAGAGATCACATTAAATACTGAGGGCAAGTAAATTTTGCCGCCCCAATATTTGCCTTTTTGGAATATTGATTATTTCAAGTTGGTTATTTTTAAGAAACTGCGAACATAGGAGAAGCTCTGAAAATGAAGTAGAATTTACCCTTTGTAAGAAACATTTCTGTGTATAAGCTCTAAGGGTGTTTCCCTTGCTGTTCCAGGAAGAGAGAGATTAGTTTAAATCTCTAGAGACTCTTATTGGAGAATGCAACAATTTATATCTGCATAACAACCTTTTTTAACTTTGCTCTTTTTGATAACTTCCCATAAATGATGCCCTATTCCCAACATTTTCTTTGTCATTAGCTGAAGCTGTTATTTAAGGTGATGGCTTTGGCTATTTGGGGGAATTACTCAGCTTTCCTGTATCTCTCTCCCATGCATACTGGAGGTATACAGGTTATTAAACTGTTGTTTGATTTTCTCCTTTTAATCTGTTTTATGTCCATTTTGAGTCTTAAGTCAGCCAGAAGAATCTTGAAAGGTAGAAGTTAATCTTTTTCCACAACAATACCCACCTGCCTGAAGACACTGGGCTGGGCTCAATAACCGTTTTTTTTTTTTTTTTTTTTTTTTTTTTTTTGGGACAGAGAGAGACAGAGCATGAACGGGGGAGGGGCAGAGAGAGAGGGAGACACAGAATCGAAAACAGGCTCCAGGCTCTGAGCCATCAGCCCAGAGCCCGACGCGGGGCTCGAACTCACGGACCGCGAGATCGTGACCTGGCTGCTGTCGGACGCTTAACCGACTGCGCCACCCAGGCGCCCCTGTTTTTTTTTTTTTTTTTTTAATTTTTTTAATGTTTGTTTATTTTTGAGAGAGACACAGACTGTGAGCGGGGGAGGGGCAGACAGACAGGGAGGCACAGCATCTGAAGCAGGCTCCAAGGCTCTGAGCTGTCAGCACAGAGCCCATCATGGGGCTCGAACTCCTGAACCGTGAGATCATGACCTGAGCCAAAGTTGGACGCTTAACCAACTGAGCCACCCAGGTACCCCACTAAATAACCTTTTGTAGTCCCTACTGACAATAGGATTTCAAGATCCTGTGCACTCTTCCATTTTCTGAATACAAACTAACTTTAGTTCAGTATTCTCATTTTGGCTTTTGTGCTCCCCAACTTGTATAGGTTGACCTTAGTTCGATTTATTTTTTACTTAAATTCAAGTTAGTTAACATACAGTGTAGTATTAGTTTCAGGAGTAGAACCCAGTGATTCATCTCTTACATATAACACCCAGGGCTCATCCCAACAAGTGCCCTCCTTAATCCCCATCACCCCTTTAGCCCATCCCCCCAACCACCACCCGTCTAGCAACCCTCAGTTTGTTCTCTGAATTTAAGAGTCTCTTATGGTTTGCCTCCCTCTCTATTTTTATCTTATTTTTCCTTCCCTTCCCCCATGTTCATCTGTTTTGTTTCTTAGACTCCACGTATGAGTGAAATCCTGTGATGCTTGTCTTTTTCTGACTTATTTCGCTTAGCATAATACACACTCTAGTTCCATCCATGTTGTTGCAAATGACAAGATTTCATTCTTTTTGATCACTGAGAAATATTCTATTGTACTATATGTACCACATCTTTATCAGTGCATCAGTCGATGGATATTTGTGCTCTTTCCATTCTTTAGCTATTGTTGATAATGCTGCTATCAACATGAGAGTGCATGTGCCCCTTCGAATCAGCATTTTTGTATCCTTTGGATAAATACTTAGTAGTGCAATTGCTGTGTTCTAGGGTAGTTCTATTTTTAATTTTATGAGGAACCACCATACTGTTTTCCAGAGTGGCTGCACCAGTTTGCATCCCCACCAACAGTGCAAAAGGGTCCCCCTTTCTCTGCATTCTTGCCAACATCTGTTGTCTTCTGTGTTTTAGATTTTAGGCATTGTGACAGGTGTGAGGTGGTATCTCGTTGTGGTTTTGATTTGTATTTCTTTGATGATGAGTGATGTTGAGCATCTTTTCATGTGTCTGTTAGCCATCTGGATGTCTTTTTTGGAGAAGTGTCTATTCATGTCTTTTGCTTATGTCTTCACTGGATTATTTGCTTTTTGGGTATTGAGTTTGGTAAGTTCTTTATAGATTTTGGATACTGACCCTTTATCTGATATGTCATTTGCAAATATCTTCTTCCATTCCATCAGTTGCCTTTTAGATTTGTTGACTGTTTCCTTTGCTGTGCAGAAGCTTTGTATCTTCATGAGGTCCATAAATATATACATATATTGCTTTTGTTTCCCTTGCCTCCGGAGACATGTCTAGTACAAAGTTGCTGTGGCTGAGGCCAAATGGGTTGTTGCCTTATTTCTCCCCTAGGGTTTTGATGGTTTCCTGTCTTATATTTAGGTCTTTCATCTATTTTGAATTTATTTTTGTGTGTGGTATAAAAAATGGTCTAGGTTCATTCTTCTGCCTGTCACTGCCCAGTTTTCCCAGCACCATTTGCTGAAGAGACTGTCTTTTTTCCACTGGATATTCTTTCTTGCTTTGTCAAAGATTAGTTGGCCATATGTTTGTGGGTCCATTTCTGGGTTTTCTATTCTGTTATATTGATCTGTGTGTCTGTTTTTGTGCCAATACCATACTGTCTTGATGATTATAGCTTTGTAATACAGCTTGAAGTTCGGAATTGTGATGCCGCCAGCTTTGGTTTTCCTTTTCGAGATTGCTTTTGCTCTTCAGGGTCTTTTCTGGTTCCATACAAATTTTAGGATTGTTTGTTTTAGCTTTGTGAAGAATGCTGGCATTATTTTGATAGGGATTGCATTGAATGTGTAGATTGCTTTGGGTACTATTGACATTTTAACAATATTTGTTCTTCTAATCCACGAACATGGAATGTTTTTCCATTTCTTTGTGTCTTCAGTTTCTTTCATAAGCTTTCTATAGTTTCAGTGTACAGATCGTTTATCTCTTTGGTTAGGTTTACTCCTAGGTATCTTTATGGTTTTTAGTGCAATTGTAAATGGGATTGATTCCTTGATTTCTCTTTCTGCTGCTTCATTATTGATGCATAGGAATGCGACCGATCTCTGTACATTGATTTTATATCCTGCAACTTTGCTGAATTCATGTATCAGTTCCAGCTGTTTTTTTGTGGAGTCTTTTGTGTTTTCCACGTAGAGTAAAATGGGCTGACCTTGGATGTTAAGGTGGAGTTATGAGTTACTCTATGTCAATCAGTTTAAGACTGTTTGGTGGGCTTTACTAAATAGTACAGCTAGACATGTTAAAATGTAAGAAATTGCTCTTGTCCTTGAGGACCATGATGTCTATTTGAGTAGAGAGGCAAAAACACACTGGAAATAGAGAACATCTCGGTAAAATGTGGTATATTATTTCTCTGTTTGCAGCAGTTTGTACAAAGCTCTTACCCTTATTGTAGAGGCTGCTTTTAGGCAGCAGGTTTGGGTAATGGAAATCTGAGGAAGGCAAAAGGGCCCACAGTGACCACTGAGCTGCATGCACACAGGCTCATTACGGGACCCACCTGGAAATAGGCATAGGCTCTAACTGACCAATTACAACCAGCCACAGTTCTGGAGATTACCAAGAAAGAGAAAATTCCCTATGTCCCCATCCTCCCTCACTCTGCCCTATGACTGTGGCTCCTCACCCCTGCCTCATCATGGACAAGCCTTTCCTCTGCTCTTCTGCCCACTGCTCCCTTGCAGTGTATTCAGTAAATGTCTATTTTTCTGCATTGGGTGAATTCTTACACCACCCCTGCTGCCAGACTCCATCCAATAGGAATGCCCCACATTTGGTGGCTTCCCCCAACCAGACCAGGAGACCCCACACTTCTGAGGTAGAGTAAATGAATTGTGGAGGAGGTAGGGCTTGAGGAAGTCCCTGTGGATCCAGAAGATTTGATAAGCTGAGATCAGAGTCAGAAGGAATCAATGGGGAACCATAGAGGTGCAAGTGATCCATCCGTGAAAGTTTTCCTTGACTAAAATTAACACCATCCTTTTTTTGGGGGGAGCAGATATAATAGAACTTTCTTCTCCTGGGTATCTGCGTTATTGTATATGAATTAGTTTGCCCAATTAAATAGTAAGAATCATGGGAAATCCTCATAAAATTATGAACAATTACAGTGTGAGGATTGGTTTTTGTGAAATCTCTTTTTTATTTTGTGTGTCATCTCGGCTAAATTTTCTGTTTCTGGCCCCATATGGTGATAGAATAAGTCAGGCTGATAAATTGTTACCTATGATTTTTAAAATCCTTACATGTGAGTGTAAGCGTGTGTGTGTGTGTGTGTGTGTGTGTGTGAGAGAGAGAGAGAGAGAGAGAGAGAGAGAGAGAGAGAAAGAAAGAGAGGGAGAGAACTTACTCAGTTATGGACAGAAACTCTACTGTTGTTCCTGGCGAAACATCTTTCCTTTGATGAATCTATTGGATTTTTAAAGTGACAGCATTCTTAGTTATTACTGCCATTACTCAGAAGTTTACTACTTTAGAAACCTTTTTTTCTTTTCTTTTAATTTATTTAAAAAAAATTTTTTTTTCAACGTTTATTTATTTTTGGGACAGAGAGAGACAGAGCATGAACGGGGGAGGGGCAGAGAGAGAGGGAGACACAGAATCGGAAACAGGCTCCAGGCTCCGAGCCATCAGCCCAGAGCCCGACGCGGGGCTCGAACTCACGGACCGCGAGATCGTGACCTGGCTGAAGTCGGACGCTTAACCGACTGCGCCACCCAGGCGCCCCTAATTTATTTTTAAATGTTTTCTGTATTTTTCAAAAATTTTTAAATGTTTATTTATTTTTGAGAGAGAGAAGGGCAGAGCATGAGTGGGGGAGGGGCAGAGAGAGAGGGAGACCCAGAATCTGAAGCAGGCTCCAGGCTCTGAGCTGTCAGCACAGGGCCCCACGCGGGACTCGAACCCATGAACTGTGAGATCATGACCTGAAGAAAGCCTGATGCTTAGCAGACTGAGTCACCCAGGCGCCCCTAAATGTTTTATTCATTTTTGAGAGAGAGAGAGCGTGAGCCAGGGAGAGGCAGAGAGAGGGGGGGACAGGATCCAAAGCAGTTTCTGTGGTGACAGCAGTGAGCCTGACGCGGGGCTCGAACTTATGAACTGTGAGATCACGACCTGAGCTGAAGTGGGATGCTCAATTGAATGAGCCACCCAGGGGCCCCAGGCTTTTCTTTATTCACATATACATACTGTGCAGCAGTGTCCTACTGTGTATAATAGCTTGCTCAGGTCGCTAAAAATGCAGCTTATCCATAAGACCATTTTGGGGATGCTAGCAAGTCTGTGGCAAGATTTACATATTCCATATTGGAAAGCCTAGACTGTGAGAATGGTCAGGTCCTTGTCTGTTTGACTGTTGGTTTCCATCCATCTTGTATGTAAGCAATAGCATTTGATTCTTCTACTTGTGACACATCTCCTAAATTCATTTGGTATGAAATTGAACACAAAAAGCAGAAATACTGAGCATGTGTTTTTGCTGAGATTTTTATGTCATGAAATATTTCTGAGGAAGGGGTATTTTGGCAGAGTTGTCAGAAAGCAGCATGAATTCAAAAACATATACTGATGTCTCATCATTTCTAAGAAAGCCCTTCATTTGCAAGGTGGCAATATTTTCAAAGTTAATTGTACCTGAGGTATTTGTGATATTCCTCAATGTAAAGCCATGCTTCCTTGGACTTGGTTTTAAAATAGTTTTTCAAGACTCCTTGTCTGGTCCCCTTTCAGAATCTGCCCTTGGTATCAGAGTAGCTGTTATGTTGTCTTTGCTGTATTGTGGTTTCTGCGAAATGACACAGTGCTTGTGGATGTGATAGTTTGAAAAATGATTTTCTTTATAATGATAATCTCAGTTATCAAGTTGTGAAAGAAACTATTCTAAGATAAGCAGTAATCTAGGATATTGGCTTATTGAATAATAAAATAATATAATGATTAGCTCCCAAAAGAATGCTGCTTTAGGTGAAATGTATACATTGCGTTTGTAAATGTACAAGAGGTTTGACGAAAAAGTGCTAATACATTAAATCCATCTCCACTAAGGATTGTGACCTAGGAGGAAATGGAAATTCTAGTTTTTATATTTATCTCAGCCACCTACGTGTAGATTAGTCCTCCCTCAAGTGAAGATTGTAGATGAGTTCCTTTCATATCCAGGGTTTCTCTGGAACATCTTCATCCAACCTCATTTAGATTGTATGTACAAGGAATGAGTATGATTCTTAACTTTAGTCCCAGCCAGGTAGTAATAGAAGCTTACATATGTTTTGGAAGAGTTGTTTATAATCGAATATAGATTTATCAGATTCTTCACTGTAAACCATTTTGGCATCGTCTGAATGGTTGTGAAGTTCTGTGCTTTTTTCTACACTCTAGGCCTCCCACCCACACATACATGGATTTTATGCAGAATTATTTTCTTTTTTTTTTTTTTTTTAATTTTTTTTTTTCTTTTCAACGTTTATTTATTTTTGGGACAGAGAGAGATAGAGCATGAATGGGGGAGGGGCAGAGAGAGAGGGAGACACAGAATCGGAAACAGGCTCCAGGCTCTGAGCCATCAGCCCAGAGCCTGACGCGGGGCTCGAACTCCCGGACCGCGAGATCGTGACCTGGCTGAAGTCGGACGCTTAACCGACTGCGCCACCCAGGCGCCCCCAGAATTATTTTCTGAAGGAAAAGTAGACTTCTGAAATAGTAACTGACGGAGGTAGTGTAAACTTCTTGATTAAAAAGAACTATCTACAGATGATGACACGTCTCTATATGCACGGATTTTCAAAGATCAGTATATACAATAAAAACAACTAGGACCAGGGTGCCTCGGTGGCTCAGTCAAAGCATCCAGCTCTTGATTTTTGCTCAGGTCATGATCTCACGGTTCATGAGACCAAGCCCCGAGTAGAACTCTGTGCTGACAGTGTGGAGCCTACTTGGGATTCTCTCTCTTTCCCTTTCTCTCTGCCCCTCCCCTGCTTGTGCTGTCACTCTCTCTCAAAGTAAATAAATGAAACCTAAAAAACCCATAAAACAACTAAGACCAAAACAAATTTCAGAATTTTTGATATAAGTTACAGTCATTTTAATTATTAAACGGGGTCCTTAATGCACAAGAAAAGCAGATCAGAGTTTACTTCTTGGTTTTTGTGTGATGTAGAATAAACCACCTCTCCAAAATCATTTTCTCTACTGACTATTAATAGTTCTCAAAATTCTCACAATGTCAATATTGTATGTCCTTAGTCTCTAAACATTTGCTGAATGGGTGAGGCATTCACTCATTGATAACATCCATTTTCACATTAGTAAGCAAGTGTTAAGCAACGTTAATTTTTGTCAAACAAGGAGTAATTCCTAGAGTAAATATGGTCCAGGACAAGACTATTTTGGGATAAAAGAAAGGTATGGGGAATGGGTTGTTCTTTTAGGGTAGATAGGCTCCTTGTTGGGATGACAAGAGAGGTGGGGTGTGGGGTGCTAGTGTGATCCTGGCTGTGAGATTAAAAGATGACTAAAGGGAAGGTGATCACTGTCAAAAGTCTTTTCCTCCTACACAATCCTCCATTTGTGTCCTTCCTGAGGAAGCATGGCAATCTCTGTGTATTGGATTTTGCCCATCTCTTTATGTATGAGCTAGGTTCTAGTTCAAAGATTGTTATAAAAATGTACATCACGTATTAATATACACTGTATGACTCTTTTGAAGAAAATTCCTTAGAATGTGAGAAATTTAGAACTGCATTACAGAGCATCCAGGACTGTGGTTTTCAAATTACATTCCCTGGAACCTCATTATTCTGATGAATGTCTTGAGCCCAATGTAGTGGCTATGAAAAGGAATAACAGAGCTCTAGATCGCTTGCCCATGATTCGGGTAATGCAGATATACTTCAATCTATTTTCTCTATTATATTTTCGAATAATGTATTATTATTGCAAACAGGTATTCCATTGATTTTTAAAAAATTGCTTACAAACCATGGATCAGTTATGATTCCTTTATTTTATAGATGTATTGTTTGAGGTAGAGACAAATCGCTCTACTTCAGAATCCTTGGGAAAGACCGGTCTGACTTAATTGAAATTTTAAAATAATAATTAACTTTTAAACATAGCAGTTGTTAAAGATTGATATAAATTGGTGCTAATAAACAGAATGAGGTAATTTAATGAAAAAATTAAAATTCATACCAACTACATCGTGTGATAAACTACCATAAACAAAAGATCCTATTAGTATGCATAAATTAATTACAGAGACCCAGTTGAAAGCATATAGACAATACTCTTATATTATTGAGGTTTGATTTATGAAAGCTACTGATTTTCGACTTGAATCACCCTTTTAAATGAGATCTTGAAAACTTACAAAGGAAAGCACCATTTGCATTTAGGATTTTTGACATAACTGAATTACCAAAATTTTTCTAATGTTGGCCACATTCATACTTTTCTGTGCCTCATGAATGCCCAACATATTGATGTTCCTGTGATTTTTCTATTGGCTCTACCCCTCTTAGGCTACAATTACCCTCCTTTTTGCTTCTCTGAATCTTACCTATTCTTTAAAAAAATTTTTTTTAATGTTTTTATTTATTTTTGAGACAGAGAGAGACAGAGCATGAGCAAGGGAGGGGCAGAGAGAGAGAGAGGGAGACACAGAATCTGAAACGGACTCCAGGCTCTGAGCTGTCAGCACAGAGCCTGATGCGGGGCTCGAACTCATGAATCGCGAGATCATGACCTGAGCCAAAGTCAGACGCCTAACCGACTGAGCCACCCAGGCGCCCCTGAGTCTTACCTATTCTTAAAGATTCCACGGATTTCCTTTCCTTCAGGAAGTCTCCTCTAACTACCCTTTACCCCACTAGTCTTGCCTTATCCTTAGCAATGAAAACATTTCCTTTCTGTGCCTGTCATTTGAAAAGTAGTATACCCAGACTTGTCTTCCTATTTTTTGACTTGGTATGTGTTTATCCTCATCACCCGTCAGTGCTGCAACAATGGCATATAGTTGTTGAAGTAAAGGCCATCCTAAATCTCTTTTGACTCCATCTCCCCCATCAGATAACTTGTTTTATAGTGAATGATCAGTAAATATGTTTTGGTTGACTGTCAACATCAGTTACTAAAACAGTGTTAGAGAACTCAGTAATATTTAGGCATATAGTCTTCATAAAAATGGCTAAGGAATTGTACATTCTGAGTTCTCAAAATACTATGAAGTTTTTATGTTTTTAAATTTATGAAAATTTTACAATTTGGTAGACAGTGAGATTAAATAGGGGTTGATGCAAGAACACATAATTACTTTTCTAATGCTGAGGTCCTGTCCAAAATGCCTCTCATCTTTTTGTGATTTCGTTATGTTTCTGTTTTTTGAGTCATAAAATGGAAAGTTTTATAATTTAGCATAAGGAAAATATCATCCCAAAGGAATCAATTTCTGTTTTATATTTATGGCCATCTTTGGACATAATCTGAAACTAATTTGTACATAATCTGAAACTAATTTGAACTCTATATTATTGAAATAATCCAATAAGTCCTGTTTTTTCTAAGTAGAAATCAGTATTTTTACCAAGTTTTCATTGTAAGCCAATAGAAACTATTTGGGACTTTCAGTCCTGGAAATGATGTGAATATATTTATAGGATTTACAACTGAGAGTTGGAAGTTCATCAGAATTCCCTAGTGCTTTCAAATCGAATATCAGTACCCTCATAATCTATTGTGGACTGTCTTACGTATTCAAAAAGGTAACTGTATTAAGATGTGGTGTAGTGGGTAGTGAAAAAGGATTCTTCCTTTGTGCTTATATAGACATGGTAGTGAATTGTGATTGGATTGCTTAAATTGGAAGTTCCAATAGGGAAGCAGTTTTATATCTTTCTTTGAACCTCAGTTTTCTTTGTTCGAATTTTAGAAATGTGTAGGACTTGAAATCATCATTAAGTAATAGTTTGGAGTGAAGAGCATCTATCCATACTTAATCAACCCACTTTGAGGCTAGTATCTTGGCAGGGTTCGAGATGAGCCCTGTGTTGTTTGAGTTGGTCAGCCCTTCCTTTAATCTACATTGGCTAAAATTAAAAAGGAACCTTTAATGCTTGAGGCAAGACCATTCCTTTCCTGTCTTCTATATAGAAGGTATATTTTTGGTGGAGTCATTAGGGAGCCTAGGTACCTTCTGACTGCTTAGAGTAAGTCTGTTCTTCTGGGGAACCTGATACCCTCTTGAGCAGGATTCAAATGTGTGGCCCTAAACACTGCATATTTCTGGTAAGAAGCCTGCTTTTCTTTTACTTTAAGGCTTACACTCCTCTCTTATCTGGTGTCTGTACCACCACTCCCCCACTATCTGCACTGAGAACTCAGAGACTGATCGTTTAGTATTTTAGTCATCCCACGATGTCCAGGTTATCCCTTGTCCCCATATCTCTAATCTGCATATCCTTCCACATACTCATTTTTAAAAACACTTTTTAAAAGTTTATTTATTTTTGAGAGAGAGACAGAGCGTGAGGGGGGAGGGGCAGAGAGGGAGACACAGAATCTGAAGCAGGCTCCAGGCTCTGAGCTATCAGCACAGAGCCCGATGCGGGAGTCAAACCCATGAACCGTGAGATCATGACCTGAGCCAAAGTTGGATGCTTAACCGACTAAGCCACCCAGGCACCCCATTGATCCTGTATTCTATCCCAACCCCAACTGATGTTGTATGAGTCCTCTAGATTTTGTGGTTAGTCATCAGCAAAATCTGCTTTCTCTTCAATTCCTTCTCTGAAAGCCCTATTCTTTTTTTGCTTTTATTGAAAGCTGGATCTCTTTTGAGAATACTGTTTTTGTTCCATTCCTCTCATGTCATGGCTGTTTACTTTCCTGTGTCCTTCATATGAATAGCCCTAGAAGTGGGGTAGATGTCCTACTTTCTCCTAAGTGCTCAATTACATTCCTTCTGTTTCCCATCTCAAAACTGCCCAGCAAGGAATGTTAAGTCATTTGACCTTATCTTCTTGATACTTTTATTAATTAACCTACTGATCACTTTTTCCCATTCCTTTAAGGTTTTTAGCTCCTGGCTCACTATCACGCCCTCCAGTGCTACTCCTGTTGTTTTTTCTGATGATTTCATTATTAGTAAGATGGTCCTTCGAATACCATTGGCTTTTATATCTTTGACCTCTACTTCTCTAAACATCTGTCCCTGTACCTACCTCACACACTTCCATGGTCATACTCTACACCTTGTTAGTAATAGTTATAGCAACCCATTAATAATCCCAGTTTTAACCATCCCACTTTCTGACTCCCAACTTTTCTCTTTCTAGCTCATGTTCTCCAGAACCCTAACTGCAGCAATATTTTGACCCTACCAGGGCTTATAATTCATTGATACTACCACCATTTTACTGTCCATTTCCTCATCCTCCCTCCTTTCTTACCCAACTTAAATGTCATGGGTAATCATAATTTATTCCTGGAACATAATCTCAGTTCTCGCATCACTACTCTTTCATTTTGTTATACTTACTTGGCAAAACCACAGCCCTAAATAAATCCAACTCTTGCCCAACTCCATATCGACACCTATCCAGCTGAAAATGGCTGGAGGGAAAAACATAACCATTTCAACTGGTCTCATTTTAAATTCATGATTATTCATCTCAAGTGACCCTAAAGTCTTAATTTCCCTAATCTAACATTCAACTGATGATCTTGTTTTCTAAAGTAGAAACAATGAACTGTGAACTGTTATCAATGCATCTATCCATTTATGCGCACCTAACCCAACTTCTTTCTTGTTACTATGGAAAAACTGTTTTTCTATCTGGACTGTGCACTAACTTTCTTACTCTGGAATATTGCTCTCAGTATAGTTCCCTCTTTCTCTTGCATCATTTTTCTCTACTCAATTGGATATTTCTCATCAGCAGAAAGATGGTATTATTTTTTCCAGTCTTAAAAACATTCTCAAGGAACTAAGAAAAGGAAGAATGCCAGCTAATAAATGTAGAAGGAATGACTCCTATTGTAACTCCTGTTGTAATAATTTAATGAGATAAAGGTCACTAGTGACTAATAAAAACAATGGTGAAAGGATATTTGGAAAGAAGTTTTATGGTGTCCACATTTTACCCCAAAGATAACTTAAAATTTACACCATAGTAAACTTAAATTTTTAGAGAAAAATGTACCTTTTTATTTTTTTATTTTTTAAAAAAATTTTTTTAACATTTATTCATTTTTGAGACAGAGAGAGACAGAGCATGAATGGGGGAAGGTCAGAGAGAGAGGGAGACACACTATCTGAAACAGGCTCCAGGCTCTGAGCTGTCAGCACAGAGCCCGACGCGGGGCTCGAACTCACGGATTGTGAGATCATGACCTGAGCCGAAGTCGGATGCCCAACTGACTGAGCCACCCAGGCGCCCCAAAATGTACCTTTTTAAAGGAGCGATTTGGTGATCACCACCTAATAAAATGATCAAGCTTCCTATCACTAATAGTGGAATAACTAGGGATTTTGTGACTTAATGCTTTGATGTAGCCAAAGTGAATTACAGAAAATCACCTCTGAAATATTCTTGCCGCAAAATGTTCCATCTTTATCCAATCAAGCCTCTAGGTCTTAATGTTGCAGAAATGAAGGTACAAATGAGATAATAGCACAAGGAAGCAGTTAGACAAATCTAGAATGTGGATTATTCTAAAGTACAGGTGGTCTATAATCTTGAAAAAGTCAGTGTTACAAAAAATGGTGGAAGAAATAGATTAAAAAGGACAAGACACATAAAAGTCAGATGTAGTATTTGAAAGTTTGTTGTTTTGAAGCTATACAAAATAAAAGATATAAAATCTATTTGGGGGCAGTTGGATAACTGAGTTTCTTCCTCCATTACTTAATGAACCCTGAGGGAATTTTCTTATCTTGATTTTTATTGACCTTCTTTGAAATGTGAAATGCATAGTATGTAGTTTTGTGTCATAGTTACTAATATGGTTGTCTGTGCCCCCTGATCCTTGGGGGATACATTTGAAGATCCCCAGTGGATGCCTGAAACCACTGATAGTACCAAACTCTATATATACTGTTTTTTTTCCTATACATATATAATGATGATAAAGTTTAATTTACAAAGTAGGCATAGTAAGAGATGAAGAAAATTGGTAAAAATACATCAATTATTACTATGTACTATAATAAAACTTGTATGTGTTCCCTCTCAAAATATGTTATTGTACCTTGTTCACCCTTCTTGTGATGATGTGAGATGACCAAATGTCTACTTGATGAGATGAAGTGAGGTGAATGACATAGGCATTGTGATGTATTACTACATTACTGTTGACCTTGGGAGCATAATTCGGAAGAATCATTTGCTTCTGGAATGTTGCTTATCTTTTTTTGTTCCTTAGTTTCCCTATATTTAGAATATGGGGAATAAAATGAGATCATGAATGGAAAATCATTTACAAAATAAGGCATTATAATATTATCATGGATGTATTTGTAGTATCCTGCAATATGGCAAATAACAGGTTTTTCAGGAAATGGAAGGTGTAATATCTCTCCTTTCTTAACTTTGCCCCACCTCATCCTGCCTCTGTCGTATTCTTGAAAGATTAGGTAAGAAATCCTTTCCTTGTGGGTTTAAGTCAGCCAGTTGAAGATTGCACGTAACATACAAGGAGAGTGCTGCATGTTTTGTGAACCTAACAACATTCCTGTTCCCTTTGAGATTTCCTTAAAAGGAGCGTCCTTTGGCCTCTCAATTTTTAATAGGTCCCAAGCTTCTCATTTTCCTTGTATGCAGTTAATTGGGTCATAAGTTGTGTACACTTATTGACAATTAGTGATCTGTTCCTTGCAATACTAGGTTGCTTGGCATTTGCAAGTGATTGCATTAATTGAGCCAACTCATTATCTGTGGATGGGGAAAAGATTTCTTCTATGTGCTTGCTTTTTTGTTCATAATTTTAGTCTGATGGAATAATTTTCAATATATACCAGGTCTACTCTGTTAGCATTCTATAGTTGAGTGAGCTCTCTCCAATAAAGGCAATCTGAAACTATAGTAGAGCTCTTGGAATTTTACCTGTTTAATCCAATTTTTCTCAGAAAATGCTCAGTTTTTAAATTTTATTTAAAATTTATTTATTTTATATTTTGACACATGATACATTGATTTCATATATACAATGTAGTGATTCAACAAGTCTATCTGTTATGCTAGGCCTCCTACAAATGTAGCCCCCACCTGTTACCATAAAATTCTATTATAATACCATTGACTGTATTCCCTATGCAGTACCTTTTATCCCCATGATTTAGTAATTTCATAACTGGAAGACTGTATCTATTCCCCTTCATCCATTTTTCCCACCATCTTACATCTCCATGTGCACATGTACAACCATCAGTTTTGTATTTATGGGTTCAATTCTGGTTTTTGTTTTGTCTTTTGATTCCCCATATAAGCTTAATCATATGGTATTTGTCTTTCTCTTTCTGACTTACTTCATTTGGAATTATACACTCTAGGTCCATACATGTTGTCATAAATGGCAAGATCACAGTCTTTGGTATGTGTAAGTAATATTGCCTTTATCCAATCATCTATGGATGGACACTGGGTTTGTTTCCATATGTTGGCTTCTATAAATAATGCTGCAATAAACATAGGGGTGCGTATATCTTTTCAAATTAGTGTTTCTGTTTTCTTTGGTGAAAAATCCAATAGTGGAATTACTCCATCATCTGGTATTTCTGTTCTCAATTTTTTGAGGTACCTCCATGCTGTTTTCCACAGTGGCTGCACCAGTTTACATTCCCACCTAAGTGGAGGAGGGTTCCTTTGAAGAGAATGCTCAGTTAGTTTGGCTTTGTTGCTCAGCTGGACACTGCAGCTCTCGTTTGTACTAGTCTTCTTTGGAAATGTGGGTCACTGTTGCCAGGGTCTACTCAGTAGAAAGATAAGGCTTTCTCTGTCTGAACTCTCACCCTTCCCTGTGAAATCACTCACAGAACATGTTTTAGTGTTGGTAGACCCGGGTGTCTTTATTGTCTGTAAAAGTACAATACATTCTCACGAAATGCTGAGTATCGGATGAGCAATGCTTAATAAGTTGGAATGTATGAACTATGTTTATTTCATAATGTCATACCTTTGTTTTTATATTTTTGATTTCCTCCTTTTGTAAAGAATTTTCTCTTTTAGGTTGATCTAACCGAGTTCTAGTTTTCTACAATGTTTACTTTTTCTTTATGAATGTACTTTTACATGGTATGAATCCATGTTTGCCTGTTTCTAGAATTCATGTATTTACAATAAACATTATTCCTTTCGGACTCACTTCCAGGATCGTTTTCCTTTTACCTGGATTATCTTCTCTAAAGTTTTCTTTAGTAAATATGTGTTGATCATGAACCCTGTCAAGTTTGTCTGAAAATCCGTAAAATGTCTGTATGAAGGTGGTTTTCTGGATATACAGGTCTAGGCTACCACTTACTTCACCTCAGCACTTTTAAGATACTATTGCACTATTTTCTATCTTTTATTATTATTGTTATATTGTCTACTGTCCATTTCGTTTTAAAGTTTGTTGTGTGTATATTCTGTCTTTTCTCACTTGCTGATTTTAAAGTATTTTTTAATTGTCTTAGTTCTTCGGAAGTTTTACTTTGATAAATCATGGTGTACATTTACATTTTTTCATCTTGAAATTTTGCTTCTTTTATCTGAGAATTCTTTTGTGTAACAGTTCTTGAGTATTCAAACCTATTGTCTCTGAACATTGCTTCTCCCTGATTCTCTTTATTTTTTCCTTAATACAGTAGATAAATATTGATGCCTCTTGTTTATCTTCAATGTTTTTAAAACTTTCATATTTTCTACATTTTATTTCTGCTACCTTCTGTCAAATTTATTTTTTAGTTTAATAGTTTTATCTTCAGCTATACCTTTTTTGTTTTTATACTATTGATAAATTCCTTTTAAAAGTTTTAATTATTGTTATTTGCAGATATTCTATTTGGTTCTTTCTGATTAAGTCTCTTGTTTTTCCTAATACTTTTTTTTAAGTTTATTTATTTTGAGAGAGAGAGAGAGAGAGAGAGATAGAAGGGAGGAGGGATGAAAATGGGGGAGGGACAGAGAGAGAGAGAGAGAGAGAGAGAGAGAATGAATCCCAAGCAGGCTCCACACTGTCAGCTCAGAGTCCCATGTGGCGATTGATCTTATGAACTGTGAGATCACTTGAGCCAAAACCAAGAGTTGGACACAACTGTGTGAGCCACCCAGGTGCCCCTTTCCTAATACTTTTGATACCTACTTAAAAAGTTAAATCTGCTTATTATGTATTATGTACCTGATAAGCCCATTTGTGAACTCTGTGTGATTTTGCATTGTTTGTGTATGTATTTGCATACTGGCTTTTGATCCTAGTGTCTTGCTTTCTTGTGTTTTTGTAATTTTTAGTTGTGAGTCTATGTTATATTAAATTAAACTGTGTTTATGGGAATTTGCAGACACCTATGTTTAAAGAGCTTTCCTCCAGAGAGGAGTTTCTTTTGCTTTTATCAAATACTTAAGCTTTCTGTTAGCCTAGTACAATTTATAAGAAATTTTCAATTTGGGGATTTTTCAGACAAGAAGCAGTAGAAATTCAGAGTGTATCTCCATATGAGGTCGTTGTTGTTGGATTCTCAGGGGAAATGCTTTTTACCTCTGTCCTGCATCAAGACTGAGATAGGAAGGTGGGCTTTTGTGGGCTTGGCTTTTTCTCTAGTTCAACTGTTTTGCAAAAGATGTAATTCTTTGCAGGGTTTGCTTTGTTCTGGAATCTCTTACCAGATTGCCTTTGAGCACTTAATTGTCTTCCCTGATCTTTGCCCTGTATAGCCCTCAAAACTGGGTAGGGATCAAGAGAAGTCATCATAGGCCTTCACAATGGCTGGGACTTCAGTGTTCTGTAATTTACCTCTTTAGTAAGGCCTGTGAGGATTCCTTTACATTCTTTTGGTTCATGGACACATATATATTTGTAACCAGCACTTTTAGTTTTCTGGGGGAAGGTTTTTAAGGATATATAATAGTAATTTTATAAATTAACATACTAAGGTAATATTGTCAGATGTATAAATATTTACTCCACGATGATATGAAATGAGACTAAATGTCTTCTTTCCTCATGGAGTTTTCCAATCTAAGTGGGAAGGAATTAGAAATAGAGACTTCTAAAGAAGGCACATAATAGAATATTGAATTTGGCTTTAACTGCTAAGAGGAATTTCGTTATGGGTTGAAAAAGTCAAATGACTTCTTGGAAGAAATAGTTTTTAAAGAATGTAAAAACTCAGAAAAGAGGTTGCTTCCATCTTGTAGAGTATTTGATATCTTAAACGGATTGTCACTCTCTGGTTCTCATGTGCTACCTTACTATAAACACGTAAAAACCCAAGTGTCACATATGCCTTACAAAACATCAGGAAACAGTATCTTTGTGTTTTTCCTAGAGGGCAGAGAGAGCATAGAGTTGTGTCAACTTTTGTTTACTTTGTATTAATTTTTGTATATTTTACTAGTATAGCTAAAAGACTTACATGACATTATTTTAGAAATGACTAATTATCTTTTTTTATATGTTTGAAGCGATTAGATTATACATGTCTGTTTATGTGTGCACCTGATTAAATCCAGAGCCAGATATGAAAAATAATTTAGAAAATCCATATTGTTTTATGTGTCTACCTCTATTAGTAGAGGGGAGTGGATACATTATCAAAAAAGACAAATTGTTTATCCTTAATAAGGAGAAAGAGGTCTCTATAGATATGTTAAAATCTAGCCAGTCTTGGTTTACCAGATATTTCAAGAAAACTTCTTGATATATGTTTACTTGAATTTCCTGCAATGACTAAACTGTCTTTAAGGAAATAGAGGGAGCATTAATTTAAAAATATCAGTTCAAAGATCTCTGGTAGTTTTAAATTATAAAATTTAAAAAAATAGACAAAAAGAAGTAACATTAGTCTGTAATGTATTACATACATGCATAATCATTGAGACCATTTTGGTTTACATGCTTATGGTTGTTTTAAAATTGTTTTATAGAAATTCACATAGTTATATTACATATTTTTAATGCTAGAAATCATTTCCCATGTTTCCCATGTATTTGAATTTTTTATTATATCTTATTATCATCCTTATTACTTACTATTAAGAAGTTTTGTAAGCTTTGTAAACTCAGATGTGTCCATCATTTCCACTGTGATTTGTAGCTTTTAAGTCATAGAAGAATGAGGAATAGGAATTATATTACATTAATATACATTATTAATATATATTAATATATTATTAATTAATAATTAATTAACCTACTGGGCCACCCAGGAGCCCCTGTAGCTTTTTTTAACCAGTCCTCAGTTTCTGATATTTAGGTGGTTTCTCTCTCTCTCTTTTTTTTAACTGTTATAAATAATACTGTAAGAAATCTCCATATAGCATGATATTTGAACAAATCAAATTTAATTTCTTTAGAAAAACCTCTGTAACACAATAGAGGTGCTCTATCAGGTAGTATTCACTTAATCTTTTGATACCTATTGCCAAATTGCCTTCAAGAAATATTGCATTCTTTATATACTTCACACTAGTCTCTATGACTGTCCATATACTCATATATTCAAGGACACTAAGAATTTTAATAATATGCAAAAAATGCTTCAGTCATATGCTAAATAAAAAATTGTCATTCTTAAAATGTTTCTTTCGTATGATGTCTATTGTGATGAGATATTTGCAAATCTTTCTTGGGATTTTATATTTGTGTTTTAAAAATCCCTATTTCAGTCCTGGTGAAGAGCTTATTTTATTTTCCTTTAGTTCCTTTACTTAGGTCTCAAATGGGAATTCTAATGCTAAGTGAAGAGACTAAAAAAGATTAGTTGAAGTTATGGAGCTGAATAATCCATAAAGCAGGTACCTAAATTTATGTGTTTGTTCAATACATATTTATTTAGTAGTTTCTGTTGGCAGGCACTTTTCTGAGTGTTAAGGATGACATATTTCCTGCCACCCCCATGCCAAAGTTAATGAAATAATAAAAGATCTCTTAATGATAAGTGCTAAGAAGGGAAATAAGACAAGTTAGAAGATAAAGAGTGATGAAATACCTATTTTAGTTAGGATAGTCCAAGAAGGTCCTTATGAGGAAATAATGTTTGAGCACAGATTCGAATGAATTAAAGGAATAAGGCATTTGACTATCTTGGGAAAGAGGATGCCATATAGAGAAAGCCAGTACAAAAGTCCACTGTGTTTTAAAGATTATTAAAATCAGTTTCTTTTAGTTGTTCGTAAAGGTGTGGTACTATTCCTTTCAAATTCATCTATAGCTTTTCTTTCCAGTAAGTTTAGTTTTAAGATGAAGGGAATAATTGATAGAGATGACAATCAGCTAACTGTTCCTTATGAAACTTCCATGATAATTCACATTTTAACAAAATACAGAGGGAAATGAGTGTTTGAAGTTAAATTTTGTGTAATGGTGATAGTTTCACTTACTTATTTTTGAGTACCTCGTAATTACCAGGAAATGGTTCCTGTAAAAGTGCTGAGTAATCAAGAGCAGTTTATTGCTTTATAAACTCCCAAGTGATGGAAATTATTTCTGTTAATAAAAAAAAAGAAAAAATGGAGGATGTATAATGGGCTATAAAAAGAGGCTAATAAGAGCTAGTGCACAATTACGAGTTATTCTTGAGAATTGATGGTAATAGTTTCATTTCTAAGAAAATGGGTGACAAGTGGGGCTTATGGCAGAGCAATAATAGAAGCACATTGATTTCAGGGAAGATTTTACAGAAAGTAGCATCACTTTGAATGAGTTAGCACATTGTGCTATAGTGTTAATTTCATGTTGGATGGCACGTGTCAGTGAACTTCCATATATCGTTTATTCTTGGGTTAGAGTTTTGGGGTGTTAACTGGTAGCCCTTTGTCCATTTGATTCCATTTACAAGGAGGTCCATGCTCAATATTTGTACTACTCTATTATTCTGTATTTTCTAGTCCTCGTGTTGTTCACCTGTTCTATTTGTTAACTGTGCTTTGAAGTGTTTTAGCTTTCTGGAAGTTTTGTCTTCATGAATTCTAAAACTACTATAAGTGTCAGGAACACATATACTTAGGTCAACTATAATCATATTTTGTTGTGCCTTATACGGTATAATACAAGGCTATTTCCTTGTAAAAAGAGGTAATACCCATGCTTAACAAATCAAAGTATGAAAATCACATGATAAACTCAGAAATATTTCTTGGAGTTCACTAATAATTGATACATATTGGTAAGTGTATTAAGGAGTCACTATTGCAAAATGAGGGACACTACAGATTTTAAGTCAGCTATTTTGGTTCAAATCTAGTTACTATTATTTGATAGCTTTATACCTTATGTAGGTGGAGTCAATTAGGATTTAGTTTTGGCAAAGGAAACCAACTTCAAAAATAGTTTAGGTAAAAATGGAATTAATTATTTTATTTGTGTGAGAAATCCAATGGTAGTATTGACTTCAGGCATAGTTTGATATAGAAGTTCAAATGAAGAAGTCTAGATTTCAGCTGTCATCGTACTTCCATTCTTCCATTTCCCCATCCCCAGTGACTGTTCCACTTTTGGATGACTTCATTCTCCAGATGATATTCTCCTTGTGGTTGCTGGTTCTCACCCTCTATGCTTATAACTTCAGAGTTCATAGATTCATTGAAAAGGACTTGTGATTGACAAAATATTCATAAAGTGTCCTGGAATTGACTCTCATTGGGTCAATTGTCTTCCCCCCCACCCCACACCCATCTCTGAGACTAGATGGATGGAATATGCCAATTAGCCAAGATTGGGTTATTTGCTTGTGCCTGGAACTCAGGGTGGAGTGGTATCAGTCTACCAGAAATGTACAGTCAGAGAGTGAAGAATAGTAGTCCAACATAGAACAATAGAAGTGCTATTGTCAAAAGACAAGTCCAGATCAGGTAGAAACAGCAGATGTCAACTATAATAGACTTCTTAACACAAAAGTTGTAGCAGGTTCTCAAATGTTCTATAAATCAGTGTATCTTTGGGAGGCTCAGTTTTTAGAAAATCTCTTATAAAATATCTGTTATAATATATTACCATCATGCTTCCTGGGAAATGTTGGAAAGATTAAATGGTATGGTATCTAAAATGTGAAGCCCAGTACTTTATGTGGAGGCCACTTTCAGGCAAACAGGCTTAAACAATGGAATGTAGAAAAGGCTCATCAGGCAACCCACCTCGAAATAGACATGGGCCCTAACCGACAAATGGGCTACTTACTATGAGGTACAGTTACCCCAAAGGGAGAATTCCATAAGTCCCCATACCTCCTTATCATTCCCCTTTAAAAACAACTCCCTCCCACCACCTCCTTGCAGACAACCAACCTCTCCTTTGTTTTCCTGCCTGCTGCTGTCTTGTGGTGTGTTCAGTAAACTTCTATCTCCTTTGTTCTGCCTCAGGTGAATACTTTCACCTCCCATGCTACTAGCTTCCACTGGATGGTTGCCCTACATCTGGGTGCCCCTATCCCATCTAGAGATACCCCATTTAGACCTGACACTTTACATAGTATTCTTGGTATTATATTATTTTTACATTTGCTTAGATTTGGAAGAATGGCTATAAGCAAACTATCAAGCCCTGATTGCTAATCATATTTACATTTAAAGTCTTACATAAAAATAATGAAATTTTATGGTTGATTCTTCATTGAAACCTCCTCGAACAGACCAACTTCCTTTAGGCATGGATGTGGCTTACAATTTTTAATTCAGTGATTCTTTATAGAAGTCCTTATGTTTCAGTATCACACATGTATATCCTTTCTCCAAAGTTTTTCATTTATTTCATTTATTTTGTTTTTTACAAATATGTATTAAGGAAAAGAAAATTGCTTATAGACTACTACCAAGGGATTCAGCACATGTTTCTGATCCTATATTTCATCTCTGTGATCTTGCAGTAAATGTTCAAATAACTAGTCACAGAAATAGGCCTGTGCTGATATCCCTGTTTTAGTGGTCATTCCTAAACATTTTACCTCAAAGCATCCCTTGGAATAAAAAGTGGCCATCATTATGTGCGTAATCCAAACTCGGCTTTGCTTTACCCTTTGGGTTGATGTAAATATAGAATATATGTTGTCGTCAATGCACTACATTTATGTGTACATCATCTGTTTTTTTTTCCTTCTGTACTTCCTGATTGAAAATTCCATTCTTGATCTGTTTTCAATAAGGTATGACCTTATCATTGTTACTCCAGGTATGCTGATGAGTTGTTTCAATGTATTTTCATACTCTCTTACAAAGTATTCCTTTATAATCAAGAAAATCTATTTTTGAGATGGAATGCTGGAGTTAAAATATAGTTTATCATCATGCAAGGAATTGAAGAATAATGTGCGCAAAGAAGAATTGAACTCTTGTATGTGGATTCGTTTGTTCTATTCTATAACCAGCTAAACTAAGTATAGACTTTGAATGGCCTAGATTCTTCTATGTATCCTTTTGGTGTCATAGGAGTGATAATGAATGAGTTCTGCAAGGAAAGGCAAAGAACAAGTTTAATGTACATGCTAATGGGACTGTGGTTTGTAGTTGGTTCAACTAAAAAGTATGCTACTTTCCTTCACAGCAGTTATCACATTCCAGTATTTTCCATATTTTAATTAATTTTTTTTTTAAATTTTTTTTTTCAACGTTTTTTTTTATTTATTTTTGGGACAGAGAGAGACAGAGCATGAATGGGGGAGGGGCAGAGAGAGAGGGAGACACAGAATCGGAAACAGGCTCCAGGCTCCGAGCCATCAGCCCAGAGCCTGACGCGGGGCTCGAACTCACGGACGGCGAGATCGTGACCTGGCTGCGCCACCCAGGCGCCCCCATATTTTAATTAATTTTTAAGTGTCTGTCATCCTCACTAGATTGCCAGTTTCAGATCACATAGTTTTGTCTGTGACATTTACAGCTAGTTCCCCCACCCCTGAAGTAATGGCTGACACATAAGAGGTTCTCGATGAACATTTTCTGAATGAATTCTAATTGACCTTTATGTCTCAGTACTCAAGTTAGGGGGAATTTATCCATTGAGAAATGTACAACAGAGGTAGATTGGGCTAAATCTTAGGATATTACTCTATGCCAGTAATAAAAATGTACTTGTTATCTTCAGTGTGATTGTAAGATTGTAGGTGAAGGCACCATATTGAAATTGTGTTTCTATCAACCTAATATAGATGCTTGACTCATATTTATGCTATAGAGCTATTACCATTCACCCCTATCTCCTTGAAATGTCACCTTTTAAAGATATTGGGAATATCTTTTCCATGTTCTTTATTTCAAAACCATACAGTTAACCTTTACAAGAGATATGTAGTATGTGATGGCATCATCATTTTGTGACCCAACAAAAACTATGCTTATATATTGTAGTATTTTAATGTTTATAAAATTTCCTAGTTATAACTGTAATATGATAAATATCAATAAATATAGCTCATATAGGCAAGATTTTTGGAATTTTTAAAGCATAAGGGTCTTCTGGGGTGCCTGGGTGGCTCAGTTGGTTAGGCGACTGACTTTGGCTCAGGTCATGATCTCACAGTTTGTGAGCCCGAGCCCTGCATTGGGCTCTGTGCTGACAACTCAGAGACTGGAGCCTACTTCAGATTCTGTTCTCCCCCTCTCTCTACCCCTCCCCTGCTCATGCTCTGTATCTCTCTGTCTCTCAATAATAATAAATAAATGTCACAAAAAATTTTTTTAAAACATAAGGGTCTTCTGAGCTAGAAATTTTGAGAACTTTTGCTGTATAATATATAATATCTCTAATTACCTTTTCCCCATACCCCTCCCCTCCTTAGACCCTACCCTCCAGTTTTAGTGGAATAATGCAAATTTTCTGTAACTGCCTTAACTTATATCGTTTCTATTGCCTGTGTAAATACTTTTTATTTTTTTTGGAATGCCCTTTTCTTGAAGATCATCAAATGCTTGAAAGGTCAGCTCAAACATTGTCTCCTCTGCAAAGCTCTGCAAGAAAGCCCTGACAGATAGAGGTTTCTTGTCCATTATGAACAAAGCTGGATTCATTACCCTTCCTGATTTCAAACTGTATTACAAAGCTACAGTAATCAAAACAGTGTGGTGGCAAAAGAATGTACACATAGTGCAAAGGAAGAGAATTGAGAGCACAAAAAAATAAGCCATACGTATAAAGTCAAATAATAATTGACAAGAGAGCCTAGGATACTCACTGGGGAAAGGATAATTTCTTTAATAAATGGTATTGGGAAAATGGCCTATTCACTTGCAAAAGAATTAAATTAGACCCTGTCTTACACTAACAAAAATTAACTTGAAACGTATTAAAGACTTTTACATATAAGTCATAGGAAATGTATATAAGACTTTTAAATATAAGTCATATAAGACCTGAAACCATAAAACTCCTAGATAAAAACATGGGGACAAAGTTCTTGAATTTGGTCTTGGCAGTGATTTTTTACGTATGATGCTAAAAAATAAGGAACAAAATAAAAAATGAACTGGGATAATATCAAACTAAAAAGCTTCAGTACAGCAAAAGATATAATAAACAGGATGAAAAGTAAAAAATATAGAATGTATAAATATATTTGTAAAGCACATCTCCGTTAAGTGCTTAATATACATAGTAGGTAAAGAACTCATAGAATTCAACAGCAATAAATTAAACACCCCAGAAATAATCCCATTAAATAAAAGACACAGAAATTGAATAGCAGTTATTTCCACAGATGACATTGAAATGTCCAATAGGCAAATAAAATAAAGAGCCTCATTCATCATTAGGTAAATGCAAGTCAAAACCACAGTGAGATATCACCATGTACCTTTTAGAATAGCTAATGTCAAAAAGACAAGCAATAACAAGCGTTGGCAAGAATATGGAGAAAAGGGAACCCTCTTCCACTATAATTGGGAATATAAATTGGTATAGCCACTGTGGGAAAGAGTATAGAAGTTCCTCCACAAATTAAAATTAAAAGTACCATATGATCCTGTAATCCCGCTTCTGGTTATATATTTAAATATATGAAGTCATTATCTTGAAGAGAAAATTGCACTGTATTCATTGTAGCATTATTCACATTAGCCAAGACATAGAATCCCTGCATGTGTCCTTCGAATTAAGGAATAGCTAAGAAACATGTGAGATGTGAGAATACACACACTCCCCCCTCCCACACATACAATGAAATATCAGTCATACGCAGGAAACCATCCTATGCTCTACAACATATGTGGACCTTGATGGCTTAATGCTAAGGGAAATAAGTCTGAGAGAGAGGAAGAGAAATAATATATGGTCTCCCTTCTATGTAAAATCTGAAAAAGCCAAAACCATAGAAACAAAGAGTGGAAGGGTATATGCCATGACATGCAGAATGGTGGTCTAGATATGTGTGTGGAGAGACTTTGATGAAAGTATGCAAACTTCCAATTATAGTATGAATAAGTTCTGGGGATCTAATATACAGCAGGATGACCATAGTTAACAATATATACTATGTACTTGAAAGTTGCGGAGAGTAGATCACAAATGTTCTGACCACAAAAAGACTATATTATTCCATATATATGCTTTAGTGGAAAAATGAAGAACAAGTCAAACTTAAAATAGAATGATGTTTGTCAAAGATGGTGAGGTGGGGGAAATGGGAGAGGTTGGCAGTGAGAAAGAATGAAACCTGGCTATTTGCAGCAATGTGGATGAAACTGGAGGGTATTGTGTTAAGTGAAATAAGTCAGTCAGACTGACTGTCTTTACAGATACAGTATGTTTTCACTCATATGTGGATCTTGAGAATCTTAACAGAAGACCATGGGGGAGAGGAAGGGAAAAATGTTACAAACAGAAAGGGAGGGAGGCAAACCATAAGAGACTGTTAAATACAGAGAACAAACTGAGGGTTGATGGGGGGGTGGGGGAGAGGGGAAAATGGGTGATGGGCATTGAGGAGGGTACTTGTTGGGATGAGCACTGGGTGTTGTATGGAAACCAATTTGACAATGAATTATATTTTTAAAAAGTATAAAAAGTCCTCGTTATGAATTAAAGAAGTTTTGAAGATCTTATTTATGGCATAGTCATAGTTGATAATACTGTATTGTATAACTGTTATATGTTAAGAGAGGTATTAAGCATTCTCAAGCAAAAAAAGAAAAGAAAAGAAAAAAGGTGACTTTGTGAATTGAAACATGGGTTAATCAACTTGATGGTGGGCATTCTTTCACAGTGTATGCATATATCAAATCATCACATTGTACACTTCATGTATATTACAATTTTATTTGTCAGTTATTACCTCACTGGAGGTGCAAAAAAATATCTTTTAAACTATTTTCTTTTTTTTTAAGTTTATTTTGGGAGAGAGAGTGCATGCAAGTGGGGGACGAGCAGAGAGAGAATCCCAAGCAGGCCCTGCACTGTCAGTGTGGAGCCCCATGTGGGGCTTGAACACATGAACTGTGAGATTGTGACCTGAGCCAACATCAGAGCCACCCAGGTGCCCCCCCCCCAATCATTTAATATAAAATACATATAGTTGTTCATAGGTGGCCATCATTGCTGAAATTGAAAGATAGCTGGACTTTGAATTAAAAACAGTGTGTTCAGTCCTAGCTCCACAATTTACTACTTTGGGATCCTAGGTGAATTGCCTGAATTTTATGATCTTCTGCATTTTCTTTCTTTTTTTTTAAACTTTAAAAACTGTTTATTTAAAAAATTTTTTTAATGTTTATTTTTGATGGAGAGAGACAGCATGAGTGGGGGAGGAGCAGAGAGAAAGGGAGACACAGAATCTGAAGCAGGCTCCAGGCCCCAAGCTGTCAGCACAGAGTCCGACGAGGGGCTTGAACTCACAGACTGTGAGATCATGACCTGAGCTGAAGTCAGAAGCTTAACCAACTGAGCCACCCAGGTACCCCTGATCTTCTGCATTTTCAACTGTAAAATGGGATAGCTAAGACAGTTTCTGGGAAAGTATATGAAAGCACCTGGTATCTAATGCAAAATGATTTTAAAAATACGTTTAACTAAAACCAAAGCAGGAGGCATCACAATGCCAGACTTCAAGCTATACTACAAAGCTGTAACCATCAAGACAGTATGGTACTGGCACAAGAACAGACACTCAGATCAATGGAACAGAATAGAGAACCCAGAAATGGACCCACAAACGTATGGGCAACTAATCTTCGACAAAGCAGGAAAGAATATCCGGAATAAAGACAATCTCTTCAGCAAGTGGTGCTAGGAAAACTGGACAGTGACATGCAGAAGAATGAACCTGGACCACTTTCTTACACCATACACAAAAATAAACTCAAAATGGATGAAAGACCTCAATGTAAGACAGGAAGCCATCAAAATCCTCGAGGAGAAAGCAGGCAAAAACCTCTTTGATCTTGGTCACAGCAACTTCTTACTCAACACGTTTCCAGAGGCAAGGGAAAGAAAAGCAAAAATGAACTACTGGGAACTCATCAAAATAAAAAAGCTTCTGCACAGTGAAGGAAACAATCAGCAAAACTAAAAGGCAACCGACGGAATGGGAGAAGATATTTGCAAATGACATATCAGATAAAGGGTTAGTATCCAAAATCTATAAAGAACTTATCCAACTCAACACCCAAAAACAATCCAGTGAAGAAATGGGCAAAAGACATGAATAGACACTTCTCCAAAGAAGACATCCAGGTGGCCAACCGACACATGAAAAAATGCTCCACATCACTCATCATCAGGGAAATACAAATCAAAACCACAATGAGATACCACTGCACACCTGACAGAATGGCTAACATTAACAACTCAGGCAACGACAGATGTTGGCGAGGATGCGGAGAAAGAGGATCTCTTTTGCATTGTTGGTGGGAATGCAAGCTGGTGCAGCCACTCTGGAAAACAGTATGGAGGATCCTCAAAAAACTAAAAATAGAACTACCCTACGAGCCAGCAATTGCACTACTAGGCATTTATCCACGGGATACAGGTGTGCTGTTTCGAAGGGACACATGCACCCCCATGTTTATAGCAGCACTATCAACAATAGCCAAAGTATGGAAAGAGCCCAAATGTCCATCGATGGATGAACGGATAAAGAAGATGTGGTATATGTGTGTGTGTGTGTGTGTGTGTGTGTACACACACACACACACACACACACACAATGGAGTATTACTCGGCCATCAAAAAGAATGAAATCTTGCCATTTGCAACTACGTGGATGGAACTGGAGGGTATTATGCTAAGGGAAATTAGTCAGAGAAAGACAAAAATGATATGACTTCACTCATATGAGTACTTTAAGAGACAAAACAGGTGAACATAAGGGAACGGAAACAAAAATAATATAAAAACAGGGAGGGGGACAAAACAGAAGAGGCTCATAAATATGGAGAACAAACTGAGGGTTACTGGAGGGGTTGTGGCAGGGGAGATGGGCTAAGTGGGTAAGGGGCACTAAAGAATCTACTCCTGAAATCATTGTTGCACTATATGCTAACTAATTTGGATGTAAATTTTAAAAAATAAAAAATAAAATAAAAAAAATAAGTTTAACCACAGAGAGATCGTTCTGGTCAACTGAAATGCCATGCAGAAGCCTAATGAGTAAGAAGGTGGTGATGATTTGGTTAATGTGGAAGTAGGGAGGCAGAAGTTCTGCACACTTACCCTCTCCACCAGTTGGAGGGCCTTTGTTGGTTTTCAGAGAACATGTATATACAACTCAGATGAATACAGCTTGTGTGGCTTTTGGCAAGTCAGTTTTCCTATGTGTATCTCAGTTTTGTCATGTAGACTGGGGATGAGTATGATAATGATGAATACTTGTTTAGTTCTGTTACATGTCATTTAAATCCTGTTACATGAAAGTAGTACTTACCTCTTTAGGTTGTTGTTAGGATTAAATGAGATAAATCCCCTGTTGTGTATAGAATAATTTCTGAACAAAACTGCTCAATAAATATTTGGAATAATTTTTTTTATTTTGTTATTAATTCAAGGACTGTTTATTGCCTTTTCTGACTCTTTCACATCTTTTTGGCTATCCTTATTCTATGATCATTTCCTTCCGGTTAATGTTTCAGTTTCCCTGTATTTCTCTTGGACATGGTTAATCCTAGGGGCAGTAGGCCTCAGAGGTGATCCTGTTTTGTGCTTCTTGCTGACAGAGCAAGGCACTGAAAATAGAACGAGAGAAGGTGAATGTCTGCTTTTCATCCCCTCATTTTCTTCTTAGAGCCTGCCTTGCCCCTTTGTTAGTGTTTGGGACAGGGAAAAGAACCCACAACTTCATTTGCATTTCTAATTGCTGTCTATGAATAACAAGGATATTAAAAGCTCTCTGGCAAATAATAGGACATAAATTGGGCCCTGGGTTATTCTTGGTGAAAGAACTCCTATACTAAACTGGACTGTTCCAAAATGGTATTCTTCCTCTTGAGATAATGTAGGAGGATTTTTTTTTAGTTTCTGGAGGGTCTCTGTGGTTTTGTGCCAAATGAAATCCTCAGGACTGTCAAAATGCCAAGGTTGGCCCTAAAAATATCTTCCTCTCATTGGCGTGCTTAGTCTCAGAGTTGGAAGAGATTAGGGAGATTATTGAGATCACCTCACAGGGAAGATTTAAAAGTAATATTAGGTCATGTTTTGTTTGTTGTTGTTTGTTTTAATCCATTAGAATGTTATGGGAATGCAAATCAAGGCAGGAACAATGGTTTCAGTAGTAATTTGCAAAGGCACACCCCCTGTCAGCTAATTGACATATTAAGGTGGTTAAGCATTGCGTCACATCATCTTCGTGATGCCCAATCTGATGACTGGCAGTGACAGGATTGCATAGTACCCCTTGGAATGATGTCGTAGAATGTATTTCCACATAATTCTCCTCTTCTAAAGCAGCAAACCTTGATCATCACACTCAGTCAGGTGGAGATCTAGAAGGCTTCAACCTGTACATAATGTCCATATCTGCTGTAGTGCTGCATCAGGATATGCTGCTGTTCTAATTGTATACTGCCAAGAAATATTAATAAGAGCTCTGTTGACAGTAGGATTTTTGCTTGTCTCTGTTTATTGAGCGACATATATTAAAGATGTTCTTCCTTGGGAATCATTGCAAATTTCATTGCTTGCTCTGCTAATTAATTACCTCAGGAATTTCACATTCTTTTTACTTGAATCAAACATTCAGCTTCGGTGGCAGAGCTCATCATAATGTTTCTCTGGTTGCCCCAGGAAGAATGTAATGTTTTATTTTTCAAATCTAAGTTTGAAGTTCGTGTTCTCCCAGCCAACAGTTCCAGGTATCACCTATGTTCAGGTTCTGGATGCGCAATGGTTACTTCACAAATTGAATTTTTCTAATCTTGTTCAGAATGATGGTACAGAGAGGAAAAGTTTCCTATGTTGTGAGCATTTAGAGAATTTGGGGAAAAACAAAAGGAACGAATGAATGAATGAATGAATGAATATATGAAAAAAAACATAAAGTAAGCCTCCTCTGTGATGAGTTAATGTTTCATTGGTGGTTGCCAGTCATTGTGATAGATTTCTTAGTGTGGTGACCATTCTCCTACATGTCATGCTGCTTCATTTGGTATTTGGTATTGTGGTGTTAGGGGACATATAAAATGTAGACGGTTTCTTTGTCCTCTCATAGACTGCAGGAAAACTATATAATGGAATTGTAACCAGTGACAGGGATGAGAAGGATTATAGAAACAATACAACAAAAAAGAAGGAGTTCTTAGAGTAGTTGATACATGAGAAGCTTATTGAATGAATAGATGGAGTAATATGGTTAAATCAAGCAGTTACTGAGTTCCTCTTAGTAATTGTCACCATGTAGATGGAGTCTTATTTAACAGAAAAGAACTACACATTGAGACTTTTTCTCTATGGATTAAGAAACAAACTCATTATAGGCCTTATAAACAAATGTAAAACAAACAAGGGGGAATGCAAATTGAACCATCTGATTAATTCAGGGCCCATATAAGTCATTCTGAATATTTGGGATCATTCTGAGACTGCATGTAGATATCTATGGGAGTTGGGGGCTTAGGTAAATATTTTGGCTTAAGATTTTGTTTCCTTTTTTTTTTTCTCTTTTGAGTTTATTTATTTATTTATTTATTTTGACAGAGACAGAGAGGGAGAGAAAGGTGAGAGCTTGTGAGCAGGGCGTGGGCAGGGAGAGAGGGAGAGAAAGAATCCCAAGCAGGCTCCACACTGTCAGCTCAGAGCCCAACGTGGGGCTTGAAACCACAAACTGTGAGATCACGACCTAATCCGAAATCAAGAGTTGGATGCTTAACCTACTGAGCCACCCAGGCACCCCTTGGCTTAAGATTTTTATAACATTTTTTGCTGAATCTCTCTTCTTAGATCTGACATAGGAAATAGGAAAATGATATGGTTGTCACCATTCTTGGTAACATTACCCCATACTTCTTCTCCTCAGTCTCAATAAGTTGATAAGTATGTAAATATATATGCATGTATCTACTAGACATCTTGCCCAGATTTACATAAACTTTTCCTCAACTGGCATTTTCCTCCTCTATTACCAATGCTGTTTTGAATACTTTATTATATTATTTTCTGCAGAAGTGATTGTAGCACACCTGTGACCTGCCATGTTGTATGTCCTTTTCACATCCAGTGTTTTGGTTATGTTTGACTGGAATTATGGAGACTTGTAGATGTATTAATACATATAGATCCTTACTTATGAAAAACTTTGTTTTCAAACTTTATTTTTAATATATCCTACAATGAGCATTTCTGTACATGTCTAACAATGGTAAAGTTTTGCTGAGTCATAATACATAGAAATGGAAGAGCTGGGTCATATTGTATACATATTCTTAATTTTACTAGATATTTCGCTCCTTTTTGCTCACTCATGTTCTCTATTCCTCTTTGTCTCCCTATGTCTTTATCTCTCATGAGATTACCCCCACCTGGGTTATATAAATATTTACATTTCTCCACATCCTCACAAATTGTATTATCTTTATTTTGTGTTATCAATAATTATGAGCTCATGGTGTGTGCTAGGACCCAGATTTTATATTTTCTCTGTATATAACCAATAGTCTTACCTCAATTTAATAAATAGCCCATTTTTTCTCCACTGACTTGCAATATGTTCTTTAGTGTAAGCCATATTTCCACATATATTTTAGTCCACTTCTTTTCTGTCCCATTCATCTTGTTGTCTATTCTAGGCCAATTTTGCATTGACTTTACAAAGCGTTATGAAAAGTCAAAATATATGATACAGTTTTTACTTACTTTTTGTTCTTCAAAATAGTTTTGTCTATTCCTTATGAATTACAAGTCAGATTCTCAAATTTCAGGAGGAATTTTGTTTATGATTTTTATTCCGTTAGTATTAATGTTGATTAATTTGGGAATGAGATAGAAGTTCATAGTCTTGAATATTTCCATCAATGAATATGTTAACAATGTTCGGTCTAATAAATATTAAAACAACATACTTCCTCTCCTCCTAAACAGTTTAATGAGCTTATTCCATCTTTATTCCAATCAGCCCCCTCCATTGCCCATATAACAGTCCTTTAATATTTTAGGTTCACTTTATTTTTAACTCTATGTGGTCATTAACATGTGTATTACTTGTTTGTCATGTATTTTATTTGCATTAACTCTTCTTTTACACCACTGTCTTTGTTTACTATTGCCTTTTGTAGTTTACTCCTTCCTTCTGGGTCATATTTCCTTTCTCACTGAATTGCATTCTTTAGTAGTTTTTCTAGGAATGGTCTACAAGTAGCAAAATTAGGATTTCTGTGTCTGTAAGTTCTTGTAATGTCTAGGCCTGGATTTATATTTATTTCTCATGTTCAGTCATCTTTGTTTCACTTAAAATAGGTTGTTGTTCAATTTTGGAAAAATCACAACCATTATTCAACCATTGCTTCCTTCACATTGTTTCTAATATTTCTTTCTGTGACTCACATTCAGTTTAGATCTTCTCATTTTGTCTTTCACGTCTCTTGAACTCCCTTTCAAATTCTCCATATTTTTATTTCTATGTGTTGTATTTTGGATAATTTTCTCACATCTACTTTCAGATTACAAATTATTTCCCCAACTGTGTCTTGCGTGTATTTCAACCTGCTCATGCAGTTTTTATATGCAGTGACATTTTTTTTTAATTGTAGAATTCTACTTGGTCATTTTTCAAACTGATTAGTTTATTGTTAATATCCTGTGTAATCCTTATAGTTTCCATTCTCTCTTTTATTTCTTTAATTACTTCAAACATATATATTTTATGGTTTATCTCAGATTGTTCCATTTGAAGTTCTTAGAGGTACTAATCTTTCTTTGTGCTTTAACTGATATGTATTTCCTAACAGTTTCTTCATGTGGTCTCCAATTGTTTTATTAGGAGCTGTTCTTTCACTTTCTCGGGTTGAGGGAGGCATTCCTTGTGTCCTTGGATGTAAAAGTGTTATATCTGAGTGGTTTTACATTTGCTTCTGCCCAGAGTCCTAGCAGTTTCTCCCTTTTTAATCCCAATGCATGTTAATTTCATGCCCCTGGCGACTCCTATTATTTGTGTATTTAAAATTCAGATTCGACACCTGGGTAGCACATGTGTAGGGAATTTGAATCTCTCATGGGATACTTTTTCTCCCCCCCCCCACCCCCGAATCCAAATAAATCAAAATTCCAATTTTCCTGCCCATAGCTAATGCTTGGAACTTTTCTAGTCTGACTTGAACTCCGAGGATAGCGATACAATGTTTTCATCTTCCTGCTTTGGTCCGTCAGTGGTCTTTTGTCCCTCAGTCTGTGTGAATTACGGCCCTAAAAGCTAGGACCTTGACAGTGTGTGCTAACTTCCTGGACTGCCAAAGCTGCTCAGCATTTAATTGCCGTTGTTCTCAGTTCTGCCTATTTTCTTTAACTAGGAATTGTACTTTCATGTTTCATACTCAGGTCCTTATTTTACGATATAAGTATTGTACTCACCAGTTACATGTATCTTCAGTTGGGTAAGGCTTCCACGTTCGCTCGATGCTTCATGTTGGTTTAACCCCCTCTTTACACTTTCGCACTTTAGTGCAATTAATGGTTTTCAGGGCTAGCTCCATCTGCCTCAATGTTCAGGTTGGTGGTGTGATTGTGAGCATGGGAGTTTTGTGTCTCTTTTCAGTTTCCTTTATCTAGTAGTTCCACAGCTTACCTTTCCTTACTCCGTTTCCGCCATGAGTAGTATACCTTCCTAACTTTATCTTACATTGTTTCTCTCTATTTCTTTTTGTTTGTGTTTGTGGGTATTAGGTAGGAGCTGTTATGCAATCGTATTTTCCCTAAGTTATTCTGTCCTCGGTCCTTTGATATATAAAACGGGGGAAGATGCCATCTGTATATCTTTTACAGTCTTTTATACCTTTAACATTTGGTAAACAGTAGCTGTGCAGCACTATTTCTGTTTAGGAAGGAGTTGGATTTTCATTTTCATAGATTGAAGTTCATCTTGCCATTTGCTTATTCTGACATGTCTTACTAGAGTTGATGGAGTTGCAAATCAAGCTTCCTTTGAGAAATAGGAATGACCTCTTTTAATTTAGATAGTTTTTTATGTTAATGTGCATTATTTATAAAGGATTCACTTTGAGGAATTCAATTTACAGCATGAATAGTTCAATTTCCAGGTATAGTCTGATTTGAGACACAGTTTAATTACAGTTAAGAAGTGTCATGAAACCAGTGAAGCATTTGAATAATGAAATCCAACATATATGTGTAGAATATATAGAGTTCCGCCCCTTGAAAATCATTAAAAAATTTTGTCTACCAAATAACAAGTAAAGGTGTCATTTGAGTACTTCAGAATTCTGCATTGTAGTAATGGATAGTTTTGTGCTTGTTTTATTGACTTTGGAGGTATCCTGTTATCTTGACAGAAAACAGAGTTATCCAGAAGTGAAATTTTCTGTGAAAGTACATTTAACTGTACCTTAATTTAATGATTTTTAATATGGTACTCACGAATAAGTCATTCATTAAGGAGAATTGTATTAACTATGGGTTCAATGCTCTAAATCATACAGTGTATTGTTCTTTGTTTAGGCTTAGGATTGCATTTATGATTCCAGTTGGCAGTGGTTATAAGAGGCAATTTGCCAGAAGTAGACCTCATTAATATTAATTTAATGTGCACAAAAGTCAAAGGACTTCAACTTTTTACTTCCCTTTAATGTTGCCTTTTAGATGCTCTCCATGCATACTTTGTGCTCATTCATTTTTCCTGGCATGAACACTTTTCTGTCAAATTTTCCCTATTTAGACATCTACTTACATCAGTTCTTCATTTTTAGTAAAGTCCAGAAATGCATCAATCAGGGAAAATCACAAAATTGTTCCCTATGCACAAAAGCTGGTTGATGATTGCATTTACCTCCATTAGGAGTCTTAGTGGATATGAGGCTTTTTATCCAGCATTAAGGCTACTTCCCTGCACACAATGTTGCAGTTATTAAACCCTAGGAATGCTGTATGGAATGAGAGATCAATTATATGGGAGCTTGTATTCCATATGGAGTATGTTGCCACACAAACTCTTTATATAAAGAAGATCATTTGATGAACTAGAGTTTACTAATTATTACTGCATTTAAGGTCATCGATGAACTCAGCAGCTTATGAAAGTCATGGTTCTGAAGGAAGCTCTTTTCCCTGGGTTACCATATCAAGGACACACAGGTTGAGAGGCTTTCCTTCAAAGGTACCAATGAGTATATTTGAACTTTTAGATCCCTTGCTAAGGAAGCCACATTAACTTTGTACTTGAGTGTCACTTCAACAGGGATGAAAATAATAAAAGAGTTCCCACAGAGTGGGAATAAAATTGTAGGATACCAGGACATAGAAAATCAAACTGCTTTTCCTTACTTTTATAATGGAGAATCTTGAAATATCTCTGAAAATTTATAAGGCCAGTGTTCTCAGATGTTCCTGGTGAGGTCTATCCCAGGTATGAGCAGTAATCCATGTAGTGGAGATGTTTTACCATAGCAGGTCTCAACAAGAGCTTCATGAAAACCTTGAGCCCATGGGATAACTGGCCTGTAGCCTTCAGGTTATTTACCCCGTCCATCACTTCTCCAACCGGAACTGATTCTTTTTGGGGTTACGTGAGCATCTCTTGTTTGTTGTTCTCATATAGGAAGAATACTCACGAAGTGATTTTCAAGTCCTCTTAAATGCCTAAATGTCATTGTTAACAGAAAATCTTCAAATTACTAAGTAATAACATTATAAGGCTTCATTATATGCCACAGCATGATCTCTGGGTCAGTCAGGACCTCAACAGGAAACAAATGGAAAATTCATATTATAATAGTTTGAACAGCATTTATTTACAAAGGGGGGGGGGTTTCCAATGTGTGTTTAAAGCATATGGGAACCACAAGAGATATTGTGAGAACCAAGGGAAGTTGACATGGTTACCATCCCTAATCCTGAGCTACAAAGGGGACAGAGTGGTTACTGGAAGGCAGATGGAGAGAGGTTCATATAAAGCTGCCTGCATTAAGAGCAATGACTTTCTCTTGAGAGATAAAGCCAACCAGAGTAAAAGCTCATAATAGGGGATCCGGGGGAATAAATAACCTGACTTTACTGTCCTCCTTTTCTCTGTTCTTCTGCTGGTGATACCCACTGGTGACAGCCAGATAGAGAAGAGTCAATTGTGAATTCAGGCCTGCAATTATATTTATTTAAGGTGTATGATATGTAAGACTCCTTATATGTATTATTTAATTCTTATAATAACTAAAGGAGAGAATATTTTCTTGGACCCATTTTACTGATGAAAAGTTGAAGTATGATGAGTTTATTTATCCTGGAGCACACAGACAATAAATTCAGGTCTGCTCTTATAAATATCATCCTGTATTTCTTCTCTACAAAACTCATTATTATTAGCATTTATCAAGAGGTTATTTAATCGAATTCTTTTGACTATCTTAAGATGTAGCTACTATTATTATCCCTGCTTGACAAATAGGGAAACTGAGGGTAAGAGACGTTAAATAACTTACCCAAGGTTATGTAGGTAATAAACATTAGCGGGATTTGGACCAATAAAGGTTGGTTCTTGAGCTCATGTTGTTAAACCATTATACTAGACCATATGTTAACCTGTCATTTGTTTTCAGAAATACTTGATTTGATTTTATCATATCCTTTACATTACAAAACAGCAATTATGATAGATTTTATGACCCTTTTCCTTCTAATTCAACACCAAGGTTTTTTTTTAACTTTAACAATCTGTCACCTTGATTATTGTAATATCCTCATAACTGGTCTCCCTGCTTCCATTATTGCTAACTTTGTTCGTAATATAGCAGTCAGAATGATCCTATTCATAAATCCAGTCATGTTCAAATCCCTCTTTCCAATACCTCCCATATCATGTTAGTTGAAACCCAAGTAATGCCTATAGCCTTATGGAGCCCTCTGTGATCCAAACTCTCATTACTTTGATGTTATATCCTCTCCCCAGTACTCTGTTCCAGCCACGCTGGCTGTGCCTGTGACACACTGGGCATTGTCTTCCTTAGGACTTTAGCACTTGTTTCCTCTGCCTCCAGTCCTCTTCCCTCAGTGATCTGTATGCCTCGTTCCCTCACTCATCTGGGGTGGGGGAGAGGGGAAAGTGGGTGATGGGCATTGAGGAGGGCACCTGTTGGGATGAGCACTGGGCGTTGTATGGAAACCAATCTGACAATAAATTATATTTAATATATATAACAAAGGTCATCTTACTGGGGCCTTCCCTGATTGTTCGATTTTAACTTGAAACCCTCCCTCAGTACTCTTACTTACTTTTCCTGCTCTTTTTTTTTTTTTCTTACCTGATCATATCACTTGCTAACCTACTCTATACTTATTTGTTTACGGTTTATAAAGGTGTCTCTGGGCAGGGCAGGAGCATCTTGGGCCCGCAAGGTGAGATTCTCTTCATCAGATTAAGGAAAGTTTTCTTTGAGGTTTATTAAGTGCTTTTTCTACATGTATTAAGATAGTAATTAGATTGTTGTTTCTTCTTTAAAGTTTATTTATTTTGAGAGAGAGAGAGGAAGAGAGAGAATCCCAAGCATAGTCTGTGCTGATAGCGCAGAGCCCAATGTGTGGCTTAGTCCCTCCAACCATGAAATGATGGCATGAGCCAAAATCAAGACTTACATGCTTAACCGATTTGAGCCACCCAGGTACCCCTAGATGATTTTTTAATATTATATATATATATAGTTCTGATAAAAATATTTATAGCTAAACATTTGATTTTCCATGGTGATTTCCTTAGGCTAAATCTCAGATATAGATTTGGGTCGACTTAAATGGATATTATTAAGGTGTTGATTCCTTCATTCAAATTATCTTCCTGGTATAGTTAGTAAATTACATTCTCACTGGTACTGCATGGATGCCACTGTTTCTATGTACTTAACTAAACTGGAAATTACTTTAAAAATGAGGTAATGACTAAGATAATAAAATAGTATTTAATAATTTTCCCTCATATTTCATTGTCAATATGTTGGGTTTGTGTGTGTGTGTGTGTGCGCGCACATTCGTGTGTGTAGGTGAATTGCCTGTTTATGCAAATGCAGATGTAGGGCTTTCTATTGAAAGAAACGTGTATTTCATTGGCTGTGTCTGTGTGTAGAGTGTACTTGTAGAAGGGGGTGGAAGAGAATAGTGAATGGATCTGAGTGGGCAATGGGAATATGTGATAAGTGTAATACTACAAAGTATTCATCATAATATTAAATAGTTGTACAGAATATGATTTGTTATAGTGTAAATACTGATATTTTCAAATAAAGTAGTTGTATACCTCCTTTAAAAGTTTCCAATTGAATCTAAATATCCTAGTGATTTGATTCCTACCATCATTTATTTGAAGAGTGTATGAAGAAGTTCAAAATCCATTAACATATGGAAGTGTTGGGGAGGAAAAATTTTGTTCTAACTTTCAAACTTGTTTTGGTTGGTCTAAGAATTAAATGGCCATGAGACAGATTAACAGGAGAAAATGAAACAAAAGTTTAGTAATATGTCTACCTCCTGTGTATCAGGGGAGTCCAAAGAACAATGAGTAACTCTCCTCAGTTGCCAAATACATTTCCTTAAATATCATTTCCAGCTCCCAGCAAAAGATGTTGTGGGTGGGTAGCAATTTACGGGAGGTTCCCAGGAAAAGCATAATAAAAACAGGTAAGCTTCTTATGCAGATTGAAGTTTTGCCTTACCACTGGTAAGTTTCCAGAAATGGACTCCTCTATCCTTTTCCAGGTATAGTGAGATAGACACCCTTACAAATGGAGATTTCTTTCATGAATGTTAATATCTCTTATAAAATGTAACTTACTACTCAGTCATGCCTGTAGTTTATTAAAAATAAACAGCTTAAAATAATCGGTATGCCAAAGAGATCTATCCTGTGGGGCCTAAATTTGTTCCACTATGGAATATTTGCATCATTCCTTTTTCTCTTTTAACTCATTTTTTAAATATTTTTACTTCCTATAATATTTAATCTCAATTTTATTTGAATTTATGCTTTAAAAACTATGTTAGTCATCTATTTTATTTCTCTGGTAAAATACATAAAGAAACATTTTTTTCTGTATGTTTACAATGGTCATGGTCTTGAAATTTTTTCTATTGGAATGTGCTATCTTTGCATAATACGCAGCTGATCAAAACAACGTAAGTATATCAAAATTTTAACCAATAATTAAAAAATAAAATGCTATTCGAAATGCATCTTCTAATAAAATGATAGGAACTGTCATTGTAATTTGTTTTCAAAATATATAGATGAAATTTGTTTTTAACAAAAATGAGACAGGTTTTAGCATTTTTAACTTTTTTTAAACAATTTTTTTAATGTTTATTTTTGAGAGAGAGCATGAGCAGGGGAGGGGCAGAGAGAGGGAGACACAGAATCTGAAGCAGGCTCCAGGCTCTGAGCTGTCAGCACAGACCCTGACACAGGGCTTGAAACCCTCAAACCACAAGATCCTGACCTGAGCCAAAGTCAGACACTTAACCGACTTGTGCCACCTAGGTGCCCTTGTTTTTACCTTTTTTAAAAATTAATTTTAGGTGTCCTATAATGTTATCCTAGTTTGAGGGATACAGCATAGTGATTTGAGAAATCTGTAAATTATGCAGTGATCACCATGGTAAGTGGACTTAACATCTTTCAATATATAGTATTATTCAATATTATTGACCTAATTTCCTGTGCTGTGCTATTCTTACCCATGACTTAACATTTCACTCTGATTTTTAGAATGTATAAACATAGAGAGGCCTGTTTTCATACAACTAGTTGTAATTAGGAAGAATTTTGTTATAGCAGTGTCTCTTAATGTTTTGAACTTGTTTTGAGTTACACGCCAAAAATCACATACTCATTTTTCACTGAAAATTATTTTTAATGATTTGTCAGCTGACAGTCAATTAAGTTTACTTCAGTTTTGTTAAAAGCAAGGAATTAGAAATTACCTAAATTTTACAAGGATGTTATTCAACCATTAGTCATTCATTTTATCACCATCATTAACATAATTTGAAATTGTCTCTTTGTTTGGCTCACCACAGGTTTTTCCATATTTTGGCCATACATTATAGTAAAATTACTGACGCCTAAAAGGTATACTTTTTTTTTTTATTGGTGGCATAGATGAATAGGGCTGTGAATAAGGAGCTGGGAAGAGAGAATCTGCAGATTGCACATGTGCTCAGGCAAATAAAGATGAGGGAAGAATTTATACAGGAGTTGAAAATCTGAAATTATCTTAAATATGTCCATTTTCACACAAACCCTTTCAAAAATTTTTCATGTACCTCTCAGGATGTATATGCCATGGTTTAAATTCTTTGATTTAAAATGTGATAATACCATTGCTTCATCTATAATATTATCTTGTTGCCACGATGGCACAGAATGTATTTTTATATCTTTCCACTTGGCATGATTGGATTGTGGCCACACAATAGGAGCTCATCAAGTATTGCATTAATCTGAATAGGTTCTTGGGCTTATTCTTTTTATAAATTGAGAACTGAGCTGTAGACGTGCATAGTGAAGGAGCATGTGGACTTCTAGGAGACAGATCATTTGTTTGCAGGACAGGAGGCCAACAAAAGCAGAATAAGAGAACAATAGAACATCAACCAAGGGCATTTTCTGGATCAGAATCATGATCAAACATCTCCTAATGTCAGGAGAAAATCAATAGAAATTTTAGGTACCGTATAGTTTTTTGAGTGGACTTGGTGTTTTTGAGACAACAATCTGCCTATCTGAATACCACTTCTAGTTCAGGACCCGTGTTTCACCTTTTCTGTGAATCTTCCCTGACTTCTTTTCTTTCTTTGAGTTTTTTGAACAACTGGAGCATTTTTAATTTTTTAAAAAAGTTTATTTATTTATTTTGAGAGAGAGAAAGAGAATGAGAGAGCGAGCAGGGGAGAGGTGGAGAGAAAGAATCTCAAGCAGGCTCCACGCTGTCAGCACAGAGTCCAATGCGGGGCTCGAACTCACTAACCGTGAGATCACGACCTTAGCCCAAACCAAGAGCTAGATGCTTAACCAACTGAGCCACTCAGACACCCTGAACAACTGGAGCATTTAAACCTGTATTATATAATTTAGAAATTAATTATGTATGATATTATATTGTGTAAAATTATGTGCAAAGTTTGTCTAGTGTCTTCAAATAGGTTGAGTGCGGGGACTGAATTTTATTGCATATGATAAATAACTTGAAAATATTTGAAGTTTGAATCCAAATTCTCCTAAAAGTATAACATGGCTGTGAATGTCAGAAAAAAATTTGTATTTAGAAATGATAGTCCAAAATTATAAATAATATGATTGAGAATGTGATTAACAACTCTCCCTACTTTTTCATTTTGTATTATGTTTAAGTTTCTTTAGAAATGATTTATTACCAGTTAAATTCAATATATTCTATTGTTTATGATAAGAGGGATTAATACTAGCTTCAATGACATGGTCATTTAGACCTAAGTCAGCTGTAGATTTTGGTTATTGTAGCTGAATATCCATTAAGTTGTTGGTATTATTAAGATTTCAGTGTTATAAAGAGTTTAATTCTAATGTAAGTACAAATAACCTTGAAACCATTTTCTTCCATTGTTTCTCTCAAATATAATTATTTCTATTTATTAGCTAGTCAACATTTTCCCACATTCTATCTTCTTTCTTGCAACTGAGGCATCCCATGGCAGAGAGATAATTGAACTTTGAAATGATTAAGAATTTTTAGACATTTAAGCTTTTGTACAAATATTTTCCAGTAAGCATCTTTTCTCTTTTCTGTTAGATCACTCTGTTCAGTTAGTTTTGCAAAATGTTTGGTTTAAATTTTAAAAGTTAATTGATTTTTCTTTAACTTGGATTTTATAGTTACCTTGTATTTTCTTGAAACTAATCAAAGATGAACACAAGATAAAAAAAAGTGTCTTTAAAAGGTGTGAGAGTGGGATTTGATTTACTTATGATTCTGACTTTGAAAATCATTGCTCTGATTTGTAAACTTCCTGAGATAATCTGTCTCTCATAGGTCCAGTATCGTCTGGCATATTGCAGGAATTGGACAGAGGTTTTTGATTGATTGAATTTGATTGATTGATTGATTCTGTATTACTAGGATCCATCATCAAGTATCCTATGAATTGATAATAGAGAATAGGCAGCTATTAATTATACTTTAGAACTAGGTTCTAAATTATAAAATGCCTATGACATTGAGTAAACAAAACATTAAAAGCCTGATCTTATTAGTGAAATTAGATATATATCTATATGTACGTAAACAAATATGTACATGTGGGTTTATGTGGTTCAAATGATCAGGCCACAGCTTGAGATGTGTTAGTTTCATTTTTCTTTGAGTAATCTAGGTGAAATACCAAAACTGAATTTTGGTGTTCCCTGGATTCAATTAACTATAGTTGTCTTTTTATTACTTGAAGAAACCTTCCTCTTTAATACATAAATTTCATGTCCTAAAAAGAAATGTATCATTCACAAAATTACTGAGAATTCCTTGGTCATATGTTCCCATGGTCACTTCTGACACTATTTTCCTGGTTTTACTGAAATTTCAGCCTTAGTGACATTTCACCTATCATGGATGTCCTGTATTCTTAAAATTTTTTTTAATGTTTATTTTTGAGAGAGAGAGACAGAGACAGAGACAGAGAATGAGCAGGGGAGGGGCAGAGAGAGAGGGAGACACAGACTCTGAAGCAGGCTCCAGGCTCTGAGCTGTCAGCACAGAGCCCAATGCGAGCCTTGAACCCATGAACTGTGAGATCATGACCTGAGCCGAGGTCGGATGCTTAACCAACTGAGCCACCCAGGTGCCCCTGCATATCCTGTATTCATAATGCTGTGCTCACCTAAATGTCACACTTAGTCATGTGTAAACATGGACGCATACACTTTTTTGTATGAGTCGCAGACTGTTTGAAAAGTTTCATCGAAGGAACAGGAATTTTTCTTTGTTGCCATGCTAATAACTTAGATTTGAATATCAAACTTCCTTCTTTCTGGAAGTCCATACCAGTGTACTAATGGTTATGTCACCTTGCATTTTCTTTCTCAGTACAATATTCTCTTCTTGCTTATTCCCTCAGTCTCTTGACATGTCCATGATCATGCTGTGTCAAGCTTCTTTAATTTATCTTAATATGACCCATGTTTAGAAAAATAAAACTAACCCCATTCTCCATATTATGCAGAACAATATATAGTTTTGTTTTCTATTGGCTCATGGATATCTTTATATATTCAAAGACTCAATGTGCTCTGCTAAACAGAGGGCCGTTTACTAGGGATTCACCTGCCTTGGAACTAGCTAAGCTTTGACAATATCTTCTGTTACTCTTCCCTACCAATCTCCAAAAGTTCAGAAGTGGCACAGAACCTGAAAAATAGGAATTAGACAGAAATGACTCAATTAAGTTTCAGCTGAAAACAGTAGTTTAATACCATAAATAATAGAAGGCAAATTTCATTCATTTAATGCGAATATTTCTTCATTTACTTCTCAAAAAGCAACTTTAATTTTGTTTTCCAAATACTTTGCTCTCACTCATGTTTCATTCATAATTACTATTGCTGTTATTATTAATAAAATGCAGCAGTTAAAAGAACAAAACAGTGATAAAATATCATTATCTATTTAACCTGTCCTTGAGAGACATATGGCTTGGGCGTGCTTTCTCTGTTTTGTGAGTATACATTTTGCAACAAACTTGAAGTAGTATGATGGGATGCTATTTTTATTTTATTTATTGATTTGTTGATTTATTGATGTTATTTATTTATTTAATTTAAATCCAAGTTGGTTAACATATAGTATAATAATGATTTCAGGAATAGAATCTAGTGACTCATTACTTACATATAACACTCAGTGCTCATCCCAACAAATATTCTCCTTAATGCCCATCACCCATTTAGTTAGCACTTTCCCCCACCCATCACCCCTCCAGCAACCCTCAGTTTGTTCTCTATATTTAAGTGTCTCATGGTTTGCCTCCTTCTCTGTTTTCGTATTATTTTTGCTTCCCTTCTCTTATGTTCATCTGTTTCGTTTCTTAAATTCCACATATGAGTGAAATCACATGGTATTTGTCTTTCTCTGACTTATTTCACTTAGCATGATATCCTCTAGTTCCATCCATGTTGTTGCGAATGGCAAGATTTCATTCTTTTTGGCCGCTGAGTAGTATTCCATTGTATATAAATACCACATCTTCTTTATCCATTCATCAGTTGGTAGACATTTGGGCTCTTTCCATACTTTGGCTATTGTTGATAGTGCTGCTAGAAACATGGGGGTGCATGTGCTCCTTTGAATCAGCACTCCTGTCTCCTTTGGATAAATACCTAGTAGTGCAATTGCTGGGTCATAGGGTCATAGGGTTTTTTGTAATTTTGGGGGGAACTTCCATACTCTTTTCCAGGGTGGCTGTACCAGTTTATATTCCCACCAACAGTGCAAAAGGGTTCCTCTTCTCCGCATCCTCACCAACATCTGTTGTTGTCTGAGTTGTTAACTTTAACAATTCTGACAGGTATGAGGTGGTATCTTATGGTGGTTTTGATTTGTATTTCCCTGATGATGAGTGATGTTGATCATCTTTTCCTGTGTCTGTTAGCCATCTGGATGTCTTCCTTGGAAAAGTGTCTATTCATGTCTTTTGCCCATTTCTTTATTGGATTATTTGTTTTGTGAGTGTTGAGTTGGATAAGTTCTTTATAGATTTTGGATACTAACCCTTGATCTGATATGTCATTTGCAAATATCTTCTCCCATTCTGTCAGTTGCCTTTTAGTTTTGCTGATCATTCCTTTGCTGTGCAGAATCTTTTTATCTTAATGAGGTCCCAATAGTTCATTTTTGCTTTTGTTTCCCTTGCCTCCAGAGACATGTCAAGTAAGAAGTTCCTGTGGCCAAGGTGAAAGAGGTTTCTGCCTGCTTTCTCCTTGAGGATTTTGATGGCTTCCTCTCTTACGTTTAGGTCTTTCATCCATTTTGAGTTTATTTTTGTTTATGGTGTATGAAAGTGGTCCAGGTTCATTCATCTGCATGTCGCTGTCCAGTTTTCCCAGCACCATTTGTTGAAGAGACTTTTTTCCATTGAATATGCTTTCCTGCTTTGTCAAAGATTAGTTGGCCATACATTTGTGGGTCCATTTCTGGGTTTCTATTCTGTTCCATTGATCTCTATGTCTGTTTTTGTGCCAGTACCATACTGTCTTGATGATAACAGCTTTGTAATATAGCTTCAAGTCTGGAATTGTGATGACTCCAGCTTTGGTTTTCTTTATCAAGATTGCTTTGGCTATTTGGGGTCTTCTGTGGTTCCATACAAATTTTAGGATTGTGTGTTCTAGCTCTGTGAAAAACGCTGGTCGTATTTTGATAGGGATTTCATTGAATATGTAGACTGCTTTAGGTAGTATTGACGGTTTAACAATATTTGTTCTTCCAATCTAGGAGCATGGAATGTTTTTCCATTTCTTTGTGTCTTCTTCAATTTCTTTCATAAGCTTTCTATAGTTTTCAGTGTACAGATTTTTCACCTCTTTGGTTGGGTTTGTTCCCACGTATTTAATGGTTTTTGGTGCAATTGTAAATGGGATCGATTCCATGCTTTCTCTTTCTGCTGCTCCATTATTGGTGTACAGAAATGCAACTGATTTCTGTACATTGATTTTATATCCTGCAACTCTTCTGAATTCATATGTCAGTTCTAGCATGTTTTTGGTGGAATCCTTTTGGTTTTCCACATAGAGTATCATGTCATCTGTGAAGAGTGAAAGTTTGACCTCCTCCTTGCCAATTTGGATACCATTTATTTCTTTGTGCTGTCTGATTGCTGAGGTTAGGACTTCCAACACTATGTTGAATAACAGCAGTGAGAATGGACATCCTCGTCTTGTTTCTGACCTTAGGGGGAAAGCTCTCAGTTTTTCTCCATTGAGGATACTATTAGCTGTGGGTCTTTCATACATGGTCTTTCTGATCTTGAGGTATGATCCTTCTTACCCTAGTTTCTTGAAGGTTTTTATCAAGAAAGGATGCTGTATTTTGTCAAATGCTTTTTCTGCATCTATTGAGAGGATCATGTGGCTCTTATCTTTTCTTGTATTATTAATGTGATATATCACATTGATTGATTTGCAGATATTGAACCAGCCCTGCATCCCAGGAATAAATCCCACTTGATTGTGGTGAATTATTCTTTTAATGTATTGTTGGATCTGGTTTGCTAGTATCTTGTTGAGCACTGTTGCATCCATGCTTGTCGGGGAAATTGGTCTTGTAGTTCTCCTTTTTAGTGGGGACTTTTGGAATCAAGGTAATACTGGCCTCATAGATTGAATGTGGAAGTTTTTCCTTCCATTTATATTTTTTGGAACAGCTTCAAAAGAATAGGTGTTAACTCTTATTTAAATGTTTGGTAGAATTCCCCTGGAGAGCCATTCAGCCCTGGACTCGTTTGTTGGCAGATTTTTGATTACTGATTCAATTTCTTTACTGGTTATGGGTCTGTTCAAATTTTCTATTTCTTCCTGTTTCAGTTTTGGTAGTTTATATGTTTCTAGGAATTTTTCCATTTCTTCCAGATTGCCCAATTTTGTGGCATATAATTGCTCATAATATTCTCTTATTATTGTTTGTATTTCTGAAGTATTGGTTGTCACTCTCCTCTTTCATTCTGATTTTATTTATTTGGGTTCTTTACTTTTTCTTTTTGATCAGTCTGCCTGGGGGTTTATCAATTTTGTTATTTCTTTCCAAGTACCAGCTCCTGGTTTCATTGATCTCAGTTTTTTTTTTTTTAATTTTGATATCATTGATTTCTGCTCTAATCTTTATTATTTCTTTTCTTCTGCTGGTTTTGGGCCTTGTTTACTGTTCCTTTTCCAGCTCTTTTGGTTGTAAGGTTAGGTTGTGTATGCGAGACTTTTCTTCTTTCTTTAGGAAGACCTGGATTGCTATATACTTCCCTGTTATGACTGCCTTTGCTGCATCCCAGAGGTTTTGGGCTGTTGTGTGTTCATTTTCATTGGCTGATAGGATGCCATTTTTAAATGTTACCAATTAAAGTTATCATTTGTCAGAATCTTGACCTAGTATAGTAGTATCCAATTACAGTGGCTTGCATACTTTATTCTATTCATTATTAAGAAATTAAATTCAGGGGCACCTGAGTGGCTCAGTTGGTTGAGTGTCTGACTTCTGCTCAGGTAATGATCTCACAGTTTGTGGGTTTGAGCCACAGGTTGAGCTTTGTGCTGACAGTGAGGAGTCTGCTTCAGATTTTCTGTTTCCCTGTCTATCTGCCACTCCCCCACTTGTACTCTCTTTCTCTCTCAAAAAGAAATAAATATTAAAAAAAAAAGAATTCAACTTCCAGGTGACTCCCCTGGGCTGACTTTATACACTTTGAGACTTTATATTAGCTGCTGAAGAATTGTGAATTAACGTTTACCCTTTTTCCATAAGTCTTTAACTTCCTGTAACCAAGCATTCGTGTCCGTTTATGGCAGCACTGGTGTTGGCACATTCTTGTTCTTAGAACGCGGTCAGTATTTAATCTCCTATCCTCATTTGTAAAAGGAATCCTGAAGAAAACTGATAGAATAGGCATGTGCATTTAGTAGCTACTAGGTATCTCTTAAGGCTTAAACAACCTCTTACATTAATTCCCTAATACTTTTTTCTCTTTGCTTCCTAGAGACTTACTTCCTTGATTCATCTTTTTCTCCTATTGGCATTTTTCTGTATTCATTACTGACATTTTGCTTGCCAGCTTCTTGGGGGTAATTGTATGTTCAGTTTTGCATTTTGATTTTTTTTCAAAAAGCTCACCTGTGCTTATAACTTTGACTATCATTTCTATATGAATGGTTTCCAAATTCGTTGTCATGGCTCCCACGACTATGTCTTCCCTTTTTTATTTTCAAATGCTTTTTTTCCTGCTTATGATTCTTCCAGTCTCAATGTGAATCTACTGGAAATAACGTACATTATTCTTTTATGATATTCATCTAGTCCATGATTAAGTTCTGCCCACTCTTTATTTTGTGTTCCCGGTTACCTTTCCAATAGAGGACAAGCCACCTATTTTGATTGTTATAAAAACCTTGTAATTGATTTTTAAGTGTGCTGTTCTTCTACCAATCTGGCAAAACCCCAATTCTCTTTATATACCTTTTTACCTATAAATCTAGGGCTTTTTATTCCTTAAGATTCATACCTGAAAGGTAAATAAGAGCCACAAGGTGAATTTGGATGCTTAGTTATGGCTTTATGTGTATTAGCTGGCCAGGTCTTTTCCATATGTGAATAATTGAGGATAAATGTCAGTGTATTCTTTTATTTGACCTTAATACAATCATTTCTTAAGATATTAAGCATACTTGTTATAGTTTTAAAGAAATAAATATTGGGGCGCCTGGGTGGCTCAGTCGGTTAAGCGTCCAACTTCAGCTCAGGTCATGATCTCACGGTTCGTGAGTTCAAGTCCCACACTGGGCTCTGTGCTGACAGCTAGGAGCCTGGAGCCTGCTTCGGATTCTGTGTCTCCCTCTCTCTCTCTACCCCTCTCCCGCTCATGCTCTGTCTCTCTCTGTCTCTAAAATAAACATTAAAAAATTAAAAATAAATAAATAAATAAATATTTAGATACAAGTTACCTTTCTCAGCAACTTGCACCATTTTTCCCTTCTTAGTCACTTAAATATAGCATTGGCTCATTTCTCTAGTTTAAGTAGAAAACAGCTTCATGACTAAATTTGTAAAGTTTGATGGGGTCAGAAATGTTTCACAGCTATAAATGTACATTTATTTCTTATTCTTCTGCTTAAAAGCTTCATGCTGGTTGATTGGATGAGGTTTGAAAAGTCCATAACTTCTTCATACAATTTTTCAGGGAAATGATATATTTAATCAAGGCAACTTATACCAATAACTGTAATAACCACACTTCAGCACTTTGACACAATAAATGTTTATGTCTTATTCATGAGGAGTCAAATGTGGAAATTTTAGTTTATGTGTCTCTCATCTGTTTCTCTCCATTAATAACTTAGTTTCTTAGTTTGCAATGCTGTTAAATACCATAGACTATGTTGCCTATGAACAATATAAATTGATTTCTCACAGTTTAGAAGGCTGCAAATCTGGATCAGCGTGCCCCATGGTAGGGTTCTTGTAAGACTCTCTTCCACATTGGGGACAACTGTTCTAGCATATTCTCACACAGTCCAGGTAGCGAGAGAACCGTTTTCGATCTTTAATATAGGGGCATTAATCCCATTCGTAAGGACTCCACACTCAAAGCTAGTTAGCTCCTAAAGGACCTACTTGTAATACCATTACATTATGTTTTAGGACTTCAGCAGATGAATTTGGGGGGGTACACAAACATTTAGTCAATAAAAGTGAGGTATCTTGATTACTTCCATCTAATAGCTCAACATTCCCTAGGGTCTTGGTGTACTTTGCTGGATCTTCTACATTTGTCCATACGTGAATGTAATGAAAGAGCTTGAAAGATCACAGAGAACATTTTAACAACCAGGCCTTCAGAGTATTATTATATATTATTTTTGCCTAACTTTTAATGACAAGTAGTAGTCAAATGGCTCCACTTAGATGCAAAGGGTTTGGAATTTTTGCCACAAATGTTAATGTGTCTTCAGTACAATACCAGTTAGCACTTTGGTTTCTGATTTGTCTAGTTGCCTGCTCATCATAAGAAGGAAATTTTGTTTCATTTTGTTTCCTTTTAGTTTTGCACAAGTATCTTAATAGTGAATAACCAAACTGCTACCATCTATATACATAGACCTCTTCTGGTATTGATGGTGCTGGAAAAGGTAGAGAAGATTGGGGAGATGATGGCAAGTGTTGTTGAAGTTAATTGTGCACTACTGATAAACTATGGCTACAGTAAAATATTTTTTAATTGCTGTAAAAATAGTTTGAACATGTAAATTATATGTATGTGTGTCATGTGAATAAAGTTTAATTTTTTCAAGATCTAATGCACATAGCATAATATTCACCCCTTTGAAGTGTATAATTCATTGATTTTTAATATAATCCCTGAGGTGTACTACCACATCTATTCTCTAAATCCAGAACATTTTCATCATCCCTGAAGTGAAACTTTCTACCTGTTACCAGTCTTCCCTATTACTTTTTCCCCTTAGCTGCTGGCAGGGATTTATTTAAATATATATAATTTTGGAGTATTGCTATTTTATCAATATTAATCTTCCAATCCCTGAACACTGGGCACCTTTTATTTGTTTAGGTCTTCTTTAATCTCTTTTTACCATGTTTTATAGTTTTCTGTGTGAACATAGTCTTCTTCTTTTGTTCATTTTTCCTGTCTTTTTTTTTTTAAATTTTTTTTTTTTCAACGTTTATTTATTTTTGGGACAGAGAGAGACAGAGCATGAACGGGGGAGGGGCAGAGAGAGAGGGAGACACAGAATCGGAAACAGGGTCCAGGCTCTGAGCCATCAGCCCAGAGCCCGACGCGGGGCTCGAACTCACGGACCGCGAGATCGTGACCTGGCTGAAGTCGGACGCTTAACCGACTGCGCCACCCAGGCGCCCCTCATTTTTCCTGTCTTATTCTTTTTGTTACTATTATAAGTGGAATTGTTTCCTTAGTTTTCTTTTCATATTATTTACTGCTAGTGTGTAGAAATGAAATTGTTTGGGACACCTGGGTGGCTTGTTCGGTCAAGTGTCAAACTTCAGCTCAGGTCATGATCTCATGGTGCATGAGATCGAGCCCCGCATCAGGCTGTCTGCTGTCAGTGCAGAGCCCACCTCGGATCCTCTGTCCCCCTCTCTCTTTGCTCCTCCCCCGGTCATACTTGCTCTCTTTCTCTCTCTCAAAAATAAGTAAACATTAAAAAAATTAAAAAAGAAATTGTTTTATATTGCTATTACATCCTGCACCTTTGCTGAAATTATTTAATATGGGTACTATTAGATTTCTTTTCAATTCCCTAGGATTTTCTCTATAAAAGATGATCTCATTTGCAAATACAGATAGTTTCATTTCTTCTTTTTCAATGTGGATGCCTTTTATTTTACTTCTTTTTTTCTTACCTAATTGCCTTGGTAATTAGGACCTCTTCTAGAACATTGGATAGAAGAAGCAATTGTAGATATGCTGATCTTGTTTCTATTATTATGGGGAAAGCTTTTAGCCTCAATCTTGTTTGCTCTGTTTTTTTAATAGATCCCCTATATCAGATTAAGAAAATTTCTTCTATCCTAAGTTTTTTGAGTTTCTCTTTTAATCATTAAATGGTGTTGGGTTTTGTGTAGTTCTCTTTTTTTCCACCCATGGAAATATCATGTGGATTTTTTCCTTTATTCCATTAATAGGGTATGGATGTTGATGCAACCTTTTACTCCTGGGTTAATCCCATTTGGTTTTGGAGTATAATCCTTTTACTAAGCTATGGCATTAGGTTTGCTAATATATTGTTGAGTATTTTGTTATCTTTTTTTCAGAAGGAATTTTGGTTACTAATTTCTTTGTTGTTATTTCTTTGTCTCTTGGTTTTATTAGGCTAATACAGGCCTCACAGGTGACTTGGGAAATGTATTCTCTGTCGTTTTGGAAAAGTTTGTGAAGAATTTTTGTGAATAATTCTCTAAATAATTCCTGGTATTTGCCAGGTTAGTCATCTGGTCTGAGAGTTTCTTTTGTAGGAAGCTTTTTGGTTACAAATTAAATCTTTTACTTCTAGATCTATGAAGAGTTTCCCTTTAAGTAAGTCAATGTTGTCTTTTGGGGAATATGGCAGTTTATTCAGGTTATATAATTTGTTGGTGTAAAATTGCTCATAGTACTTTTTAAAAATTATTTTTACTTTTATATGATAAGTAATATTGTTCCATATTTCATTTGTTTTTTCATTTATTCATTCATTCACTTTTGAGACAGAGAAAGCATGTGTAAGTAAGCAAGGGGCAGAGATAGAGGGAGATAGCGAGTGCAGAGCCCAAAGTGGGGCTTGAGCTCACCCGAAATGGGCCTCGAACTCACAAACCATGAGACCATGACCTGAGCTGAAGTTGCATGCTTAACCAACTGTGACACCCAGGCAGTCCCCGTATTTCATTTCTGAATTATTGAATTTGATTCTTTTTTTTCTTGTTTAGGCATAGGTTTGCTAATATTTTTATTTTTTTCAAAGAACCAACTTTATTTTATTTATTTCCACTCTCATTTCTAGTATTTCCCTTTTTGTTTTAGCTTTGACTATAGTAGGCTTTTATTTTCCTAGTTTTATTTTGGAAGATTAGGTTATTTGACATTTATTTTCATTTTTAATATAGATTATTTCATTCTTATCAAAATGGATGGAATAGTTTTCATAATAAACAATTGCTAGGTCATAAAATAATTTGTACATTTCTGTTGTGACATCCAGTCTTCGTTAGATGTCTGTTAGTTGTAGTTTATTTAAAGTATTGTTCCATTCTTTCATTTTCTTCTGCTTAGTTGAATCCAGTGTTAGTTATTATTGAAGTCTCCAATTATTGTTGTTTTTGTCTCTTAAAAATCGAACAATTTGTAAATGTACATTTTTTTATTAACATAAACATTTATAATATACGTTAAGAGAAATGGGTCAGGAAAATAATTTTTAAAAAAACATAGAAAAAGAAACCTGTATGTAGAAGTAAAGCTGAAAACAGTTTTTTGAATCCCTGTTGGAGGGGCACCTGGGTGGCTCTGTTGGTTATGCGTCTAACTCTTGGTTTCAGTCACAATCTCAAGGTCTTGAGATCAAGCCCTGTGTCTAGCCTCCTTGGGATTCTCTCGCCCTCCCTCTCTCTGTCCCTCCCCACTCACTATAAATAAATAAACTTTTAAAAGTGTTAAAAATAAATCCCTGTTGGTGAAACAGTAACTTTGTTTTTATTGTATTGATTTATATCTGTTATATGTAAGGAATATATTAAATCTCCATAATCCCAAGCTACCTCCAAAAGCCTCCAGCCTATCCAATTAGTACTGTTCATTTGTATATTTTCCTCTTAAATTCTATCAATTTTTGTATCATGTATTTTGTAAATTTCTTGTTAGGTGAGTATAGACTTACAATTTTAAAAAAAAATTTTTTTTTAACGTTTATTTATTTTTGAGACAGAGAGAGACAGAGCATGAGCAGGGGAGGGGCAGAGAGAGAGGGAGACACAGAATCTGAAGCAGGCTCCAGGCTCTGAGCCATCAGCCCAGAGCCCGACGCGGGGCTCAAACTCACGGACCGTGAGATCGTGACCTGAGTTGAAGTCGGACGCTTAACCGACTGAGCCACCCAGGCGCCCCTAGACTTATAATTTTTATATATTCCTTATTTTTGACACTTTTATTCTTTTTTTTAGCACATTTATTTTCTCTACACCAAATCTGACGTGTACAGAACCACACCTTTTATTTTATTTTAGTTTAATTTAATTTAATTTAATATAATTTATTCTTTTAAGTAAGCTCTAGGCCCAACCTGGGTCTTGAACTCATGTTCCTAAGTTCAAGAGTTGCATGCTCTACTAACTGAGCCAGTCAGGCACCGCTTGACACTTTATCCTTACAAAATGTTCTTTGTCACTAGTAACAGTTTTGGTATTCAAATCTATTCAGTTTTACATTAGTCACTCAAGCCAACCTTTGGTTGCTGTTTGCATGGTATATCTATTTCTGTAGTTTTACACTTAACCTGTTTGTCTTTGAATCTACTTTGTGTCTGTTCTTAAGATAGTATAGTTGAATCATATTTTATATCTATTCTGTCAATCTCCATCCTTTGGTTGGAGTTTTCAATTCATTTTAGTTAATGTAATTACTGATTATAAATAGGTATTATATCTGCTGATTTCTTTGTTTTTCTGTATGTCATCTCATTTTTTATTCATCTGTTTCTCCCTTAATGCTTCTTTGGTTTAAATAGATATTTTCTAATATAGCAGTTTAATTTAGATTAGTTAAGGTTATCCAGAGATTTATTATAATGATTTGACTCATACTGTTATGGAAGCTGGCAAGTCCTAAGATCTTAGGGTGAATTGGCATTGTAGAGACCTTGAAGAGCCAATTGTGAATTTCCAGTGCAAAGGTCAACAAACTTGAGACCCTGGAAGATTTAATGTTTCATTTGGAGTCTAAAAGGTATCATGTAGGAAGAACTCTGTCTTACTCAAGGGTATGTCAGTCTTTAGTTTTATTTAGACTTTCAGCTGTTGGATGATGCCAACTCATATTAGGTAGGCCAGTCTGCTTTATGTTGTCTAATTTAAATGCTAATCTCTTTGAAAAATACCCTCCTAAGCAGAAACCCCCAGGATAATGTTTGAACAAATAATCTGAGCACTTTGTGGTCCACTGAAATTCAACGTAAAGTTAACCATCACATATTTTTTCATTTATTGTACTATGTTTTTGAGTTACTTTCTTAGTGGTCCCTGGGGGTCACAAGTAACACCATAATTTATAACAGTCTAGTTCAGATAATGATAATGATGCAGTATTAATTGTATAAAATCTTTAGTTTTTATAGACCTTCCATTTATCCTCACTTTGTGATGTTATTTTCATATAAATGACTAAACTATATATGTGGTATGCTCATAAACACAGATATAATTGCTGCTTTAATCTGTTGCCTTTCAAATTAGATGGAAGATAATAGGTATAAGGTAAAAACTACATTTATAGTGTCTATTGTTTTTACTTATATACAGGCATGCATTGTTTTATTCCACGTTGCAGTTGTGTTGAACAAGTCTATTGGCATCATTTTTCCAACAGCATTAGCTGACTGTGTGTTTCTTTGTCACATTTTGGTAATTTTTGAAATATTTTAAGCTTTTTCATCCTTAGATTTATGGTGATCTGTTATCTATGATAACTTTCTGAAAGCTCAGATTATGGTTAGCAGTTTTTAGTAATAAATTGTTATTGGTACTGTTTTTTTGTAATAAATTAGTTTTTAATCAAGGTATGTACACTACACATTTATTCAACACTGAGGTTAGGGTCACAGACCTCCTGCACATATAAAAACCCATGTATAACTTTTGACTCCTCAAATACATAATTAATAACCTAGTTTTATTGGAGGTCTTACCAATAATATTAACACTCAGTTAACATATATTTTGTATATGTATAACATATGCTTATTGTAAAGTAAGCTACAAAAACCAAAATGTTATTATGAAAATAATGATGATGAGTAAATATTGACATTACTGTATTTATTGAAAAACTTCTGCAGATAAGCCAGAATAGACATTTCCAATCCGTGTTGTTCAAGGGTGTATCGTACTTTGTTCATTTATGATGTAATACTATTGCACACCTAACAGGGTATGGTATTAGTGTTAACATATCTTTTATATGCACTGGAATACAAAAAAAATTCATTTGACTCAGTTTATTGTGATATTAGCTTCATTGAGGATTTTAGAATATAAACCACAAGATCTAAGAGATATATGCCTGTAGTTACCTTTATTAGTGCTCTTAATTAAAAAAATTTTTTTTAACGTTTATTTATTTTCGAGAGACAGAGCGTGAGCAGGGGACGGGCAGAGAGAGAGGGAGACAGAATCTGAAGCAGGCTCCAGGCTCTGAGCTTTCAGCACAGAGCCCGACGCGGGGCTCAAACTCACAGACCAAGAGACCATGACCTGAGCTGAAGTCGGATGCTTAACCCACTGAGCCACCCAGGCGCCCCAGTGCTCTTAATTTTTCATGTATATTCAAGTTACTGTCCAATGTCTACTTACTTCAGCCTGATGGACTCCTTTTAGTATTTCATTTAGGCAAAGTCTGTTAGTGACAAATTCTTTCATCTACAAATATCTTTTGCAAAGTCTGTTAGTGACAAATTCTTTCATCTACAAATATCTTTTTTTTTCCTTCATTTTTAAGGATAGTTTTACTCCATATGGAATTCCGGAATTAAAGTCCTTTTCTTTAAAACTTTGAAACTGTTGTATCCCTACATTATGGTCCTTACGGGTTCTGATGAAAAATCAGCTGTTAATCTCATTGAGTATCCTTTGTACATGATGAGTCACTCTTTTCATGCTGATTTCAAGATTCTTCATCCTTCATCAGTTTGATTCTAATATGTGACTGTGAGGATGTGTTTCAATTCATTCGACTTGTATTTTGTTGAGCTGCTTAGATCAGTAAATACATGTATTTAATCACATTCGGAAGGATTTTGGCTATCATTTCTCCAAATATACATTTTTCCCCCTTGTCTTGTTCTACTCCTGTGTCACCAGTTGTGCCTATTTCAGAATGCTTGTTTGTGTCACAGATCTTTTAAGCTCATCAATATTGTTTTTTCCCCCTCTTTCTGTTAAGATGCAGTGAACTCTACTGACCTACCCTCAAATTCACCTTTTCTTTCTTTTGCCTGCTGAATTCTGTTGTCAAGCACTTCTAGTGATTTTTCATTTGTTATTGTTCATATCAACTCCAGGATTTCTTTTTGAGTCTTTTATTTTTTAAGCTTGTTTATTTATTTTGAGAGACGGGGAAAGAGCAAGGGAGAGGCAGAGAGAGAGAGGGAGGGAGAGAATCCCAGGCAGGCTCCATGCTGTCAGCACAGAGCCTGATGCGGGCCTTGAATTCACGAACCGTGAGATCATGATCCGAGCCAAACCCAAGAGGCAGGCGCTTAACTGACTGAGCCACCCAGGCACCTCTCTTTGAGTCTTTTAAAAATAACTACTTGTACATTTTATTGATATTCTGTTTGGTAAGACAAACTTTTCATACTTTTCATTAGTTCTTTAATCTTGCTTCCCAATAGTTCTTTGATTGAATTTAAAGTAGCTGATTTAGTTTTTGTCTAGTAATCCCAATGGATTGTCTTCCTCAGGGACAGTTTTCTTAAAATTTTTTATACTATGTACCATCTTGTTCATTTGCATATTAGTCTTATTGTTCAAAACCAGACATTTAATATAATTCAGCAATTCTAGAAATAAAATTATTTTTTCTCTCCAGGATTCGTTGTTATTTTTTCTGTTTTTACTAGCTACTGAATTTTCCTAATTGTGTTTTTTTTTCTGCATTTTTCTCCCATTTCATTCTATTCAGCTGGCTTTGTTGCTGGCAAATGTCTTATATTCCTAACAATAAGTCCCCTATGGACATCTCTTTCCCCAGGGCTTCATTTTAAGCTTTTTGTTTAGCCTGTTTACAACAATTCTTATCCTCTGCCTGAGGCTGCTGTGGTAACAAAACATTGCTACTCATTATATTTTACAAATGATCCTAGGTAACAGTTGTTCTCACCTGGCAAAACTTGATTCAGGTCAAAGAAAATGAGGCCTTGGAATCAGGTCTTCTAGGAAACCACCAGATTGGTTAAGTAATGATCATTCTCTAGTAATGCACTTTTGAAAGAGCTCCATCTCAGTTCCTGTTCAATTAGTTATCAAGCTACTTGTTTTCATAGTGAAAGGTTGTTTATTTTCAAGTTTAACACACGTTTGCGGTATGGGAGATGAGAATAGAGCAAGTTATATTGCCAAAAATTTTCCCATTATTACTGAGATGCAGCTATTTCATTAATATATTCTCTTGAATTGTTGCAAGGCTTTGTTTTATTTCTATAGTTCTCAACAAATTTACTATGACAATTATGTCAGTGTTATTTTTTATTTTATTCAGGTGATGATTTTGCAAGGTCCTTAATCTGCTATTCCCAGTGGTAATCTGTCATTTTCTGGTGTTTTTAAAAGGTATATATGTTTTAGTAGTTTATTTCAATTAATCATGTCATACATACTCTGGAACGTGGTAACCTCATTTTGAGAAAACTATTGTATGAAGAAGAGGGAAGAAGCTCTTTTTCTAATAGAAACAATAAATTTGCAACAATTAGAGTTTCTTCAAAGGTAGGACAAGTCACTTTGTCAAATAAGCACTTTCTTAGGTCATCTTTCAAGGGTACCACTGAAAATATCCTTTGTGGTCTGTAATGAAGTTTTGAATTAAATGAATTCTAAAATCTATTCCAATAATGAGTTTTTCCTAAAAATCTATTATTTCAGTTTATTGAGAATATCAATAAAATTCCAATTCCGAAAAACAATGCATCTATGTGTGAAAGTTAGTATTAGTACATGAAGAAATAATATCTTTAAGTGGAGGTATAAGGTGTGTATATATAATTATTTAAAGAGTGAATTTAACAATCACATACTCATTTGAGGACTGAGACTAATATTAGAATATATTATCATAGAAACATGCTACTGAAAAGTCATGAGGGAGCATAAGACAAGCTGACACCCCACAAACACTGCCTCCCCCCCACCCCATAGGATCTGTGTGATATTCCTCAGGCACTCCTGGATGCCTAAGAATAAAGGAAAGGAAAGAAAACAAATGGTTAACTGATAGAGATCACAGTCCTGCAGGACAGGAGTCTCCATCAGTTTACAAATATCTTAGTCAATTACAAGAAAAAGGCAATCTCATCAATAGCCTAATGTCCAGAAACCTATAGACTTTGCTTCCTGGATCCCCAACATCACCTTGTCCTCCTTAGTGATGGGGGGACAAAGGCAAGAAGGAAATGGCAGGTAAAATTAAAATTCCTTGTAACCTGCAGCCCATTGACAAATACTTGAGGCAAATACAGAGTATAACATTTCTCCAGGAACCCTCTATCCCCCTAATGTTAATGCCTTACCAAAGGGAAAACAACCTTAGCTTGATAATAACTGTGAGTCTTCCTTCTTTAGCATATGAAAACAGCTTTGGAAACTTGCTCTTGTCTTTACCTCCCCCAACTCCATAGTATATAACCAGTCAGTCGTTACTACCCCAGTGTAGCTCTTTCTGCCCAGGGGTCCTGTCCCCATGCCTTAATAAAATCACCTTTTTGCACCAAAGGCATGTCAAGAATTCTTCCTTGGACATCAGCTCCATACCCACATCACTCCAAAACCCCATCAAAAAAGATAAGAGATACCCAGATGAAGTTACTGAGTTTTTTTTTTCAGCTTCTGCAATTTTTGTTAAGAAGGAGCTAATTTGTATTTTAATGATCAACATTTACTCATGGTATATATGACCCTGACATTTATTGTAAAAGATACCCAAATCAATATAAAACATGTCCAATTTTGTGAATACTCAATAACTACAATACAAATAGAAAACATCACAAAACCAATAGGTGTTGTGGCATTTTTAATTTTTTTTATCTTTATTTTTGAGAGAGAGAGACAGAGTCAGAGCACGAGCAGGGGAGGGACAGAGAGAGAAGGAGACACAGAATCTGAAGCAGGCTCCAGGCTCTGAGCTGTCAGCACAGAACCCGAAGTGCGGCTTGAACTCACGAAATGTGAGATCATGACCTGAGCCGAAGTGGGACGCTCAACAGACTGAGCCACCCAGGTGCCCCGTAGCATTTTTAATAATGACAATATGATATGTTAGAACATAATTTCATTCTTTTTGTAATTTAACCCCTGGTTTTCTGCTAGTTTCCATGTGTAATTGCTGTGTTCCTCATTGTTACTCTAGTATTTGTATGTTTGTCCTACCTAATATCTTTCTAGTACATTTTCAGTGACATCCTTATTTTTGTATAATGGCTTTTTCTAATGGAAAAAGTAAGGAATATTTGCTTGTGCCTCTGTAAAGTGATTATGTCCACCCCAAAGTGGCCCTTTTACTTGAAAGACTACTCTGTCTAGGCTCCTATATTACTTAACATATTCTTTGTATGTTTTATATGTCCATTAAACATATGTATGTGAAACGGCACTTCAAAATAAAACTTGAAGGGCACCTGGGTGGCTCAGTGGTTAAGCATCTGACTTCAGCTCAAGTCGTGATCTCACTGTCCATGAGTTTGGGCCCCAAGTCGGACTCTGTGCTAACAGCTCAGAGCCTGGAGCCTGCTTCAGATTCTGTGTCTCCCTCTCTCTTTCTCTGCCCCTCCCCCACTCACACTCTGTCTCTCTCTCTCTCTCTTTTAAAAGTAAAAACAGGGGCGCCTGGGTGGCGCAGTCGGTTAAGCGTCCGACTTCAGCCAGGTCACGATCTCGCGGTCCGTGAGTTCGAGCCCCGCGTCAGGCTCTGGGCTGATGGCTCGGAGCCTGGAGCCTGTTTCCGATTCTGTGTCTCCCTCTCTCTCTGCCCCTCCCCCGTTCATGCTCTGTCTCTCTCTGTCCCAAAAATAAATAAACGTTGAAAAAAAAAATTAAAAAAAAAAAAAAAAAGTAAAAACAACAAAAAAAAACCATTAAAAAATAGAGACTGTTCCTTACGCCTTTCTAAAATAAAACATCAACACATAGTACTGTGCATATATTTTATCTCTACTCACACTTCAAGCCATAGAAGACTAGTTTGGAGTGAAGAAATAGGTTGAAAGTAGAATTAGAACAATTACTGAGATATTCATGTTATTTGTCGTTTCAGTTGTATTCTTTTCTGCACTTTCTAATGCTTCATAATCATCTTGGGAAACAGAAGCTATCATATGAATAAAAGAATCTGAAAGGTCAGCAGGCTGAAGTGTGAAAGCAGAGTTGTAAGGTAAGGATTATTTAGTCTGGACGAATTAAATTTGAGAAGAGAAAAAACTAGCTTCTGTGAAATCCTGAAAGGAGGAGAGTGTAATATTGCCTTTTGAAGTGCTTTCTTTTTTGTTAACATGTATGTATATTTTCTTTCATTTTTTAAAATTTATTTCTTTATTTTGAGAGAGAGAGAGAGAGAGAGAACGAATCCCAAGCTGACCCCGCACTGTCAGAGCAGAGCCTGATATGGGGCTCAAACTCAGAAGCCATGAGATGGTAACATGAGCTTAAATCAAGAGTTGGATGCTTACCCAACTGAGCCACCCAGGCTCAGTATATTTTCTTGATAAAAATTAGAATGTAGAAAAATTAGAGTAAAAAGGGGAAGTCCGACCAACCCCAACCTATTTAATTTCCCTCTTCTCTTCATAGAAGTTCAGCTTTCATCTGGTTTTTCATGAATTTGTATGTTTATAATCATGTGCATACACACACTTACAGTTATTCTTTATTATGCTTTAATTATCTGGTCATTTTTTTCTTGTTACTCATGGGTTCTAGTTCATTCCTTATTTGATAGTATATATGATAATGTGTTTATCCACTCATTTATTGAGGGACATCTAGATATCAAAATTTGCTACTATAGACAACTATTAGACAAGTGGTTTTTAGGTTTTTTTCAATCTAAACTGATAAAGTGTGATTTTTAACAGGTGTCTTTAATCCATTGTCTTTTCTTATTGGTTCTGTGTATACTTGTTACAAATATCGTATTTTATGCATGTTTATTTTTCATAGTTTATTCCATATACCATAGTGTGGTCAGCACAGTCTTTCATTGAAATATCACTGTTCTGATTTACTAACCCAAGTAGCATTCTGAGAAAAAGCTATATACATATTTTGTGATAAACTATATTACGTATACTATAGTGTGATAAACACATTTATTCACTGAAACCACACTGTCTTGATGCAAGGAATGGGTAGCATTCTCTGAAACATCTTTTATAAATATGTATTTTCAGAGTATTATATACAAACTTGTACCTATTTCATCCATTGAAATAAGAATACCTGGATGCAACGAAAAGTTTACACTCTTTAAATGTATCCAATATGTATGTGTTTTCTGAGTGTATTATATGCAGCACAATGTGGTGAAGACATTTAGTTACCGTAATAACAATACCGTGATGAAATGAATAACTGGCACTCTATGAAACATCTTGTATACATGTTCTTTATCTATTACATGTACCATTTTTGTTGAGTAATTTTTTGTCATACTGAAAAACACATTACATGGAATCGGCCCTTTTAAAAAATTCAGTGGACAGTACAGCATTTTTAACTATAAGCAGAATATTGGACAGTATCTCTCAAGAACTTTTTTATCTTTCATAACTAAAATTTTACACTCATTTAATGGCAGCTCTTTATTTTCCCTTTTCCTCAGTGCTTATCAACCACCATTCTACCTTCTGCCTTTGTAAGTTTGATTACTGTAGATGCCTCATAGAACTAGAACCATGCAGTGATTTTCCTTTTGTGACTGGCTTATTTCACTTATGTTCTTAAGAAGTTATCATATATGACAGGATTTCCTTCCTTTACATAACTAAATAATATCCCATTTTATTTGTTTACCACCATTTCCTATTCATTCACCTATCAGTGGAAATTTAGGTTGTTGGAACCTCTATAAAAAAATGCTGGAATGAATTTGGAAGTAAAACTACCTTCTTGAGATCCTAATATCCATTCTTTTGGATAAATATCCTGAAGTGGAAATTTTGGATCGTATAGTATTTATTAGAATATTTTTTGTGGCACACCTATGCTGCTTTCCATCATGTCTGTACTAGTCTACAGCAACAGGAACAGTGTACCAGGCTTCCTTTTTCACTGTACTGCCACTAGCATTTGTTATCTCTTCTATTTTCAATAGTAGCCATCTTATCATGTGTGAGGGGATAGCTCAATGTAGTTTTCATTTGCATTTTGGTGGTGACTGGAAATGTTGAGCATCTTTTCATATGCCTATTGGCCATTTAAATGTCTTTCTTTGAAAAAAGTCTATCCAAAATATTCACCCATTTTGTAATCAGATTATCAGTGTTTTGCTACTGAGATGTAGGAGTTCCTAGAATATTTTGGGTACTAACTGTTCTCAGATATATAGTTTACAAATATTTTCTTTCATTCCTTAGATTTCCTTTTCACTCTGTCACCGTTCCCTTTCTGGTGCAGAAAATTTTCTGCTTGATACAGTCCCACTTGTGTATTTTTGTTCTTGATGCTTTTGTTTTTTGTGTCCTTTGTAAGGAATGATGGTTAAAAACCAATGTCATGAAGCTTTCACCTCTGTTTTTTCTAAGAGTTATACCATTTCAAAAGGTTTTATATTTAAGGTTTTAATTCATTTTGAGTTAATTTTTGTGTATGGTATACATACAATAAAGGTCCAATTTCATTCATTTGCATGACGATATCTAATTTTCCCACATGACTTATTGAGGAGACTTTCCACATTGTGTATTCTTGACACCTTTATGGAATATCACTTGATTGTGTGTGCATGATTTTATTTCTGGGCTTTTTATTCTGTTCTATTGGTCTTTATATTTCTTTTGTATAAGTTTTTTTTAATGTTTTGATTACTCTGTGTAATACATTTTGAAATCAGGAAGTATGAAGCTTTTATCTTTGTTCTTATATCTCAATATTATTTTGGTTATTTTTGTTTGTGTTCCATATGGATTTTGAGATTGTTTTTGATATTTTTATAAAAAACTGCCATAAGTATTTTGAGAAGATAGCCTTGAATCTATATGCATCGCTTTGGGAAATATGGACACTTTTTTATTAAGTGTTCTAATTCATGAACATTTCTTTCTTTCTTTCTTTCTTTCTTTCTTTCTTTCTTTCTTTCTTTAATTAATTTTTTTGTCCATTCAGTTTCTTTTATCAGTGTTTCATAGCTTTCGGTCTATAGATCTTTCACCCATTTGATTACATTTATTTGTAGGATTTTTTTTCTCTTTGGTGTATAAATGCTTTTTTGTTTTTTTATTGTAAATCAGATTGTTTTCTTAATTTCCTCTCACGTGGATTTTGGTAGTGTATAGACGTGCAACTTTTTTTCTCAATGTTTATTGTGTTGAAAGGAAATTTATTGTACTTGTTTATTCTAACAGTTTTTTGCTGTTGTTGTTGAATCTTTAATGTTTTCTATATACTGGATGGTGTTACCTAGAGACAGAAAATTTTAATTCTTTATGGATGACTTATATTTGTTTGTTTTTCTTCCCTGATTGTTCTGAATAGGTCAGGTAGTTTCACAAGTTGCTAGAGTGGCCATACTTGTCTTTCTTAGATGAAAAGTTTTCAGTTTTTCATCATTGAATATAATCTTTGTTATGGGATTATCATATATGGCCTTTATGATGTTGTAATGCTGTTCCTCCTTTGAGTAGACAATGTATGACTCTGTTTCTAACCATGCTCTTTTTTAAAAAAATATATTCATTTATTTTTTAGAGAGGTAGAGAGAATATGAGCCAGGTAGGGGCATTTAGAGAGAGAGAGAGAGAGAGAGAGAGAGAGAGAGAGAGACAATCCCAAACAGGATCTGCACTGTCAGTACAGATCCTGAAGCAGGACTTGAACTCACAAACTGGGAGATCATGACTTGAGCCAAAATCAAGAATCAGCCACTTAACCAACTGAGCCACCCAGGCACTCCTCTAACCACACTCTTAACCCGAGCAGCCACAAAAATGATCACCTATCTTCTCCACTATTGGCATTCTGCATAATGTATTAGGGTTGAATGAAGCTTTGGACATTTTTGTGTTTGTTTCTTTTTGTACCAGGATTCGTTTCCTTTCATCAGAACTAAATGAAGGTGGATAATCACATGTCAACATAATTGGGTTTTTTTCTGTTTTATTCTTTCATAATAAGTGTTTTCTTGTTTCTGTTTTTGTTTTTGTTTTACATTTTAAGGGTAATTCATTAAGAGGTAACAGGAATAATGCTGTTCATTCCATGTTTGGAATAGGGGTGTTATCCTTTAATCAGACTAACAGAATAAGAAGAGATAGAGCAGAAGCAGAATAAAAGGACATACTAGCAGAGATACTTTAAAAATAATTAAAGGAGGACACCTGGCTGGCTTAGACTGCAGAGTGTGCAACTCTTGATCTTGGTGTTGTAAGGGTGAGTCCATGTTGGGCATAGGGATTACATTAAAAAAAACAAAACAACGAAGGACATTGTCCAAAAGATTTAAGAAACCTTAAATATTCCAAGTAAGAGAAATAAAAGGAAATTGTACAGTAGGCCCATGTTAATGAAATTATTGATATTTAAAAGTGAGGTCATGTAGGATATCTTCGAAGAGAAAATATACTTAAGAGATGAGCAACCACTGAATTTACAGTTGACTTGTCAACAGCAGTGATGGAAGTCAAAGGCCAGCAGAATATTATACTTTTGCCAAAAAAAAAAACAACCCTAAAGCGCAACGTAGGATAATGCATTCAATGAAAATGTTATTCACAGCTGAAGGAGGATCTAAAACTGAATGGATGGTAAAAGAATTTATGTGTTCCACAATACGTATATGATCTAGGAAGAGAGAAAATGTATTGGTCCACTTTAGAATTAACTTAAATATGCATGCACAAATTTCCAGAGAAAGCACTAAAAGAATAGAAATGGAATGTATATATTTTATTTATTTATTTTTTTAATTTTTTTTTCAACGTTTTTTATTTATTTTGGGACAGAGAGAGACAGAGCATGAACGGGGGAGGGGCAGAGAGAGAGGGAGACACAGAATCGGAAACAGGCTCCAGGCTCCGAGCCATCAGCCCAGAGCCTGACGCGGGGGCTCGAACTCACGGACCGCGAGATCGTGACCTGGCTGAAGTCGGACGCTTAACCGACTGCGCCACCCAGGCGCCCCTATATTTTAAATTAATGAAAAGAATAATGCGGCAAGATTGAAAAATTAGTTTCAAAGGAAGGAAAAAGGAATCAAAGATTATTTGGGGACAAAATAAATGGTGTGAATAAATCCTATAGGTGTTAAATATAAATTAAATATACATTACTTACAAGTAGACTCATTGTTTCCATTAAAAGACCAACTTTCTTAGAAAGGATTCAAAATGGTTAGCAAGGCTGGCCCGCAGGCACTATGGTCTTCGTCACCACACAGCTTTGCCTCCCTGAGAGGTACTGGAGAGTCTAAGAGGTGCTTCAACTCGCAGGGCATTTCCAGGGAAGGAAGAATCAGCGCTACAGACTGGTGGTCGGAGCTGTCACCAGAACTTTTGTGAAATGTAAAAAAGTGCGAAGACTGAAGAGGAGCATGAGGACACTCTGGATTAATAGAATTATGCCTGCTTCCCAGGAATACAGCCTGCAGTACACCCAGCTTTCATTGTCAATTTAATTAAGTGCCAGGTGGAGGTCAACAGGAAAGTACCTGAAGGTCTAGCCATCTATGAACCAAAGACTTTTAAATCTTTGACTGCTTTGGCCATCAGAAGGCAACAGGAAGGATTTGCTGATGAAGTTTTGGAGTGATGGGGGGCTCATGGGGTCCAGAGCTGATGGCCAAGAAAGAATTCTTGAAGACGTCATTGGTGTAAAAAGGTGAAAATAAAAGGTGATTTTATTAAAGCACGGAGGCAGGACCCGTGGGCAGGAAGAGCTGCACTAGGGTTGTGAGGGGTAACTGATTATATACCCTCAGGCTGGGAGGGGGTCAGGGATAGAGTATATCTCTAAGGAATTTTGGAAGCAAGGTTTTCAGGACCTTGAAGGGCAGCTGTTGCTAGGGAAACACCATTTATCACTGTTTAATAAAACCACAGTCATGAGACCCTTAAGATGTATATTGATGGGTCACACACTTGCAGAATGATTGCCAGCATATATCTTAGGGCAGTTGAGATAAAGGAAGTAGACCTACAGGATCCTTGAGGTTGGGATTAATGTTAAGCCAAGGTTCTCTTTTGACCCCAGCAAAGTGTCATCCTTGAGGCAGTGGAGCTCCTAGAGTGACATCACTCTGCTGGTCTCAAGGACTTGTCAGTGGGCTAAAGGCAGTAAGGGAATTTCATTTTTCATTTGCCTTAGTTTCCCACATTACCATGGCAAGCACTTATACCCCTTTCTTTTGTTCTTGGGTAGCCAGCCAGGAGTGTCTGAGGAATATCACACATATTCCACCCGGGATGGGGGTGTGAGCATGCCATCCTATATTTTGCCCTCAGCTTGCCCCAAGCTCCCTCATCATTGCTACTGCCTTTGGCACCAGGAATGAGCCTGAAGGTCTATTTTCCAGAGTGGTGCAGTATCACTGAGGGGGAGTCCAACACTGCCTGCCATTTGCAGCTGAGTATCTTAGGGAAAGATTTTTTTCTCCCTGTTGATCACCCTAACTAAAATAGAGGCTAAAAATTACCTGTAAACAGTGTATATGTTCTCTTGTAAACAGTGTATATGTTCGGTAGGCAATCATATTAATTTACATTTTAGTAACTGGTTTTAGAGAAGGGTTTCTTCCCTCATTGGAACAGATTCAGAAATCTCTTGCACAGATTCTGTGAATAAAGCTCATGTGGTATTGAAGAAAAAAAGATCAACAGTATGCAGTTTATAACAGATACACTCATAAAATGTAAGTATACAAAGAGATTGATGTACAAGGATGGAGTAGTTTAAAACATATAAATATTAATCAGATAGTTTATATCATTATATTTTAATATTATAAGTGTATAAAGGGATAAAAATTATGTTTAGATACATTCTTGTTTTCACTTAGAAAGTTACAATAGAGTATCCTATAATACCTGATTATGTCCACTTAAAATATATAAAGCAAAAATTTAGAGAACCACAACTTACAAAAGAAGTTCACAATTATGATAGGGGATATCATTACATCCCTCTACAGTGATAATAAGGTTTTACAAGTCATAAAGAAATAAATGTATCTAGGGGTGCCTGGGTGGTTCAGTCGGCTGAGCATCTGACTCTTGATTTTGGCTCAGGTCATGATCCCAGGGTTGTGGGATCAACCCCAACATTGGGGCTTAAGGTTCCTTCTTCTCCTCTCCCCCCACTTGCATTCGCTTTAACTATATATATATATATATATATATATATACATATATATATACATATACATATATATATGTGTGTGTGTGTATCTAAAATCAAGTCATCTGAATGACTCATGGATACTGTAGTATTTTACCTTGTCAACTTCCTCCTTCTGATTTTTACCACCCCCTTCCTCTTTCTTCTTCTTTTCCTTCTTCTACTATTCCTTTGTCATAGGGCTTCCATGATTGTACCCTCTGCTTTTCTTCTTATCCTCTCATCTTTTCCTTTTATTCATTCCTTTTCTTATTACCAGTGTGGTATGGGTATTTCCCAATTTTTAACCTTAACTCTCTTTACTTGGTTTAATCTTCACAAATTTAACTATACTGAAACACAGCTGGACTCCAAAATCTGTTATTTTTAAAATGTTTATTTTTGAGAGAGAGAAAGAGAATGAGCAAGAGAGCATGAGCAGGGGAGGGGCAAAGAGAGAGGGGGACAAGGATCCAAAGCAGGCTCTGTGCTGACAACAGAGAGCCCTATGCGGGCCTTGAACTCATGAACTGTGAGATGATGACCTGAGCTGAAATTGGATGCTTAACCAACTGAGCCACCCAGGTGCCCACAAAATCTTTCTCTCTAAATCTAACCTCAGTTCTGAGCTCTAGGGAACCAGAAATATAAATACCCTGATAGTATTTGAGTACTATTCATTTATTGAAACATTTATTGACTACCTATTAAGTTATAGGTACTGTATAAGTCAGAGTTTCAGTAGACAGAGATTCCAGCCAATATGTTCAATCAAATCATACTGGTTCTTAGTTATTGTTTTTGTTGACATGTCACAGTAAACTATAAATCATGTAGGGAGTTACTTCTGGGGTACATAAGAAATCAGGAAGACTTAAAAAGTTATACATCATCTGAGTTGTGAAAGTGTGATATTAATAAGAAAAAAGAAAACATTGTGAAAGTGAATGAAGGAAATAGAAAAAATACTGGGTGAGCAAACTTGAATGCTTATAAAACGTGTGATAATCTTCTGTATGATTTACTGCACAATAAGGTTATTAATTAAAGCAAAAATATGATGTCAAACTTTTTTGATTGTCAAATCTTAAAAAACCTGATGAGCCCAGTAGTTTCAGTCTGTCCCCTCTTAATACACTCTTGTTTCTTTGTTCAGGAAACTGACCTGTAAGGAGCACATCACTTGAGTTTCCTTTTCCTCCATCATCTGGTTGGATTAAGGAGTATATCAGAGTGTAAGGAGAGAGTGATTTCAGGGAAATTATTCTGGTTGCCTTCCTGTGGACTGGTCTCTGGATCATCTCATCCCTTGAATAAAAGTCCAAAAATATTTCCAAGACAACTTTCTATCTTTTAATGCTTTCCTGTTACTACTCTCTCTATCCTTATCCATTTGGGATGCAGAAGTTGTAACAGTCCTGGGATACTGCACTATCCCTTTTTTTACACTGCTCTATGCCTATTATTTGTAAATAATTTCCTTCATTCTAATTTTTGGGTGCCGTCTGTTTTGTGGTGCCCCTTGAGGGAGACAATAAATGGTACTAGAAGTGAATCTAAGACCCAGTCTCAAAATATGTGTTGCAATTGAATTATTCACATATTCATGGAATGGAAGGAAAATTTCATTGTTGAGAAGTGTTACCTGTATAATCATTGGTATTTTGTGACATCACAGGTACACAAATCACCTTCAATATCTTACATAGATGGTAGGTACAGTTTTTGGTTCTAAGTCAGAATATAACATTAATAGCACACCATGCTTCTTGATTTATATGATGGACTTGCTGTGTTCCCTGTGTTTAGAGATCTATATTTTTCATCTCTATGAAGGACAAGAATAGATAACGTTGCGAGGTAAGGAATGGAATTTCATCATATTTCTGTTTTTCCCTCGAGATACACTTTCAGTCTTGCTCCAGGTGGCGACATGTATGGAGTACATTGGTGGGTGTCCTCAATGCTTTTTAATGTGCATCAGTAGGGAGCATTGAGAAGAGATCAGAGCAGTATAAGAGAGTGGCATATAGACATTGATTTCCCAGACTCACTCCTTGCCGGATTGGTCAGTGGTTGAGCTATGTCCTTTGTCTGAAGTTCCTACCCTCTCTGAAGGGGACTTATGAGACTTCCTTCCTTACTCTAGTATGCACTCCCACTCCTCATCACTTATGAGCCAGTAATGGTCACAGATCTAGGATGCTACACAATCCCACGTCTTTTCCCTACAACCTGCCCACACCACTTAACGTTAATTCTTTTATTGAATCATCCTTTATTTATCATCATTTGACTGCCCATCTGTTTCTGGAGCACTGATCCTTCTGATAATATTTGTAGAGATGTGGGGAAAGGAAGTTTTTCACATCTGTGGTGAAAATTGTGTTGATAAAATTACTTGTGAGAACAGTTGGGTAGTAGCCATAAAGTTGGAATGCATATATCCTATAACACAGCAATACTGTTTCAAGAAGAAATTTTTAAGCGCGTGCAGAGGGATTCATGTGTACTCATGGCTCCTTGCCATAATGTTTATTATGGTGATGGTGTATAAACAATCCATCTTTACCCCAATGAGTGGTTGAAAAAATAAATGATTTCATTATGATACAGAATACCAGGCAGCAGTTAAAATGAGTAATGTATACCTATTCATATAAGAGCATGGACAAAGCTCAAAAATACTGTGAAATTAAAAAGGTGGAAATGAGTTTGTACAATATGTTTTAAAACCCATAAATAAAACTATTTATTGTTAATGTATACATACAAATACAGTAAAAATTAGAAAACATAGTGGATGTATTAGTTATATATTCCTGTGTACCAAATTGCACTGAAGCTTCAGTACCCAAAATAGCAAATATTTATTATCCTACAGTTTCTGTGGTTCAGGAATCCACGTGCAACTCAGTTGTTGCCTCTATTTCAAGGTTTTTCTTGAGGTTGTAGTCAAGCTGTCAGCAGGGATTGCACTCATCTCAAGACTCTACTGGGGCTAAGAGATGCACTTCTAAGCTGGCTCATGTGGGGGTTGCCAAATGTTATTTTCTCACAGGCTCTTCATGTCTTGGGGACTCTATTCCTTACCATGATAGGGGGGCCCTTCCTTCGAGGTGCTAATATTATGGCAGCTGGATTCTCAAGGGAAGGTAAGCAAAGAATGAGAGTGAGGGCTCAGGATCGAAGCCACAATCATTTTGTAACCTGACCTCAGAGGTGACTTCTCATCACTTTGGCCATATTCTATTTGTTAGAAGCATGTCTCTATTTCATAATGATGGGGAACGATTACCGTTGGGCATGAATACCAGGAAGTAGGACTCATTGGGACCATCTTAGAGGCTGCCTCCCACAAATGTATATGACACACAGTGAAAACACTGGGTAATGCTTATTTCTGGAGAGAGAAAGTTAAAAGTGTTACTATGGGGTATGTGCATTAGTTGCAAGTGTAAGATTTTCCTTTAGTAGCAGGGTATTTTCTTGTTTGACATAGACATTTGGGGAGAGAACATTGTAGGCAGAATATTGAGAATAAAGGCAAGAAAGAATGGAGCAGCCTTTAAAGTTTTTTTTAACGTTTATTCATTTTTGAGAGACAGAGCATGAGTGGGGGAGGGGCAGAGAGAGAGGAACAGCCTTTTGAGTAATGGGAAAGGCATGTCGTTTATTATGTCTGAAGCCATATTTTTATACCTTCATTTTTAAGTAGTGCTTAATACAATGTCTTGGTCACAATAAATTCTTTTTTTGTATATACATTTTTTAAAAATTTTTATTTATTTTTGAGAGAGAGAGCCTGAGCAGGGGAGGGGCAGAGAGAGAGGGAGACAGAGGATGCAAAGCAGGTTCTGTGCTGACAGCGGACAGCCAGATGTGTGGCTCCAACTCTGGAGCTGCAACTCCCAAGCTGCGAGATCAGGACCTGTGTTGAAGTCGGATGTCCAACCAACTGAGCCACCCAGGCCCCCCTGACCACAACAAATTCTTAGTGTCCATTTTTCAATTTTGATTGAAAATAGAATAATTCATTCCTAAAAGAAAGACTTTGATATTTGTGTAGGCTGATAACAAGTATTTAGGGCTACACCACTGTTGCTTTGCTATAGATCTGACAGAAATTTTGTTCGATTCCTTGAATTTCCACCCATTATTTGCTGAAATATACCCTATTAATGAGTTACATGAAGATCGCATAATCTTTTGTGTTAATAGTAGTTGTGGCTGTTTTCTCTCCCAAATAGCTTAGATGACTGTAAATTAAAAAAAAATAGACTTTTGTTTCTTTTTATCAGTTTGTCCTGAATTAATTTCAGTTTCTGGTCAGCAGGCCCATTTTGATGATTGTGCCAGCATGTTTATCCTTCAAGTCTTGCAATCTAATCCCAGTTTTGGGTAATTAAAGTATTTTTTTAATTTTCCAAGTGTGATTTTTTTGAAATTCATTTGTGTCGTTGTTTAAAATATTAGGTGAAGTGACCAATTTTCCATGGAACACCATTTGTACCTGACAGACCTACAAAATATGATTAATCACATTTAGGTGTTTAAAGATTTTTTTTTAATTAATCAAGCCAGCTTGCCACTTCATAGAAGACAACAGAGAGTTACCAATGTTAAATTTTGTGATTTGGGGTAAAAATTAATATCTTGGAAAATTTGTGACTGTTACCCAATAATTGATAGCTTTCCTTATGAGATTGGTGGTCATATTAATACATACTATTTGGGGATATTATATAATGAAAGGTGTTAGCATTTGGAAAATCTGACCAGTAGTTTTCAGATGACCAATGTTTGATGTTACAAAATTGAGCATGGAGTAAAAGGTGCATTCAGAGGGCAAGATAAACCAATGAATTTGAATGTAGCCAACCAAAAAATATATTGTTAAAATTTTACTTTCCACGTTTCAATTAACCTTGAAATGATAGTTGTTCAATTTTGGTGTAGTATCAAATGAGAATATCTACATGTATCTGAAAATGGTTTTAAAATATCTAGTTTCCAATTACATATCGATGTTTGGCTCAATTTTCATCATATACTTCAACCAATACGATGTATAGCAACAGACTGAATGCAGAGGCAGATAGGAAAACTTAACTCTCTTCTATTAAACCAGATCTTTAAAAAAATTTTTTTTAATGTTTATTTTTGAGAGAAACAGAGCGTGAATGAGGGAGGGGCTGAGAGAGAGGGAGACAGAATCTGAAGCAGGCTCCAGGCTCTGAGCTGTCAGCATAGAGCCCAACTCATGAACTGTGAGATCATGACTTGAGCTGAAGTGACTTAACCCACTGAGCCACCCAGGTGCCCCCTGTTCAACCAGATCTTAAAAAGATGAAAAACTGCAAAACGATGCTACTTTTGTCAAGATTTTTTAAAGTATAGCTTTTAAAAAATATATTAACATGTAAAGTTTTATTATTATTTTTTAAATATTTTATTTGTTTTTGAGAGAGATACAGAATGTGAGCAGGGGAGGAACAAACAGAGAGGGAGACCCAGAATCTGAAGCAGGCTCCAGGCTCTGAGCTGTCAGCACAGAGCCCAACACAGGGATTGAACCCACCAACCGCAAGATAATAACCTGAGCTGAAGTTGGACGCTTAACCGACTGAGCCACCCAGACATTCCTAAAGGTTTCGTATTATTACAATAATAGCTAATTTACAATTTTTGTCAGTTTTAATTTGAAATATAAAAAATATAAAGAGATATGCTCAAACTTTGCCTACATCCTTATTAGGAAAATCTCTTTAAGGTTCTCAACAAATAAACAGTGAGTGTTAAGGTTTCCTAAAGACCAAATAGTTAGAGAATCATTGTTCTAAGAGAAATGTGTCAGAATGTGAAGTCCAAGGACTTCTGGGTTTTTTTTTAAGAGTAGTAATATTTATAGCATGTCCATGTTTTATACACATTTTGTTATGTAAATTAATCTATTCATATATTCTACATAAGTTTTTCCCAGTTTCTTTCACCAAAAGATATGAAATTATTTCAATATATCATGTATTTATAAGTATGTTAAATATTGATCAAAATGACTGTGGAAGATACCTATGCATCAAAGAACATTAGGGTTGGAAGAGGCCTTAGAAATCATGTAGTTCAGGAATTGATAAATATTGTATGTGAACCTGCATTTAAATTACTTAGGGAGCCTGGGTTTTAGAGATTGTTGAATGTTACTCTTGGTATTTTGATTCAGTGAGTTGTGATTGGGGCCAGAAATCTGTATTTTATGAAAGCTACTCCAAATTATCACGATGCATAGCTAGGTTGGAAATTAATAGTTTGGTCCAACTCTGGTATTTTTTTGGCAGAGTTTGAAAATCTATGGCCAGGGGGCCAGATCCTGTCCCCCATCTGTTTTTGTAAATAAAATTTCATTGAGACTCAGCTGTAACCATTTGTTAATGTATTGACTATCAATGATTCTGGGCCTTAGCAGCTGAATTGAGTCATTAAAATAGAGATCTGTGGCTCAGAAAGCATAAAATATTTAGTGTCTAGCCTTTTGCAGAAAAGGTGTGCTGACCTCCATGCTAGAAGAAAATCAGTAAACTTAAAGGTTATAAATTTTTTTATGTAGTTTGTATTAGAATTCAAATTAGAAATTAGGTCTCTTACCGTGAGGTTCAGTGTGCTCTCTTATGCCTCATGGTTTCTTCAACACAGAAACTATGCTAGAAATAATTATTTGTGTAGATGCTAAATTTAGGAACAAAGTCTGTTAAGTGACCAACTGCTATAGTGCATTTAAATTGTAATTTGATTTGGAATTGTTGTTAAGTTCAAAAGCAACATTCCCTGTAACAAACTTGTTAAAGTGAAATAAGTGGGCCAAAATATCTTTTGCTTCCAACCTTATTCCCAGTGGTCCATGACTAAAGTTTCTTTTCAAGTGCTGATTTAAAGAACAGTGGTTATGTAATATTAATTGCTGCCATTTATTTTCTGCTCTTTTATGGCAAGCACTAAAATCTTTGTATACATAATCACAATCGTTTCCAAATTTCTTGAATTCCTTCTCTATCCTGGTGGCGTCTTTATTAGCTGTGCATTTATCTGTTGTATGTGATGGGCTTCCCAAGATTTAATTTGAATAAAAGTTTCTGAGGCTTTTTAGAAATACTTGCAAATCACTCCATATCTTATTTACTTCTCATAACTTCCCCATGAAGTTAGTATAATGTTCATTTTAGAGTTGATGAAATTGTGAGCTGTGAGTTTCAAGCAATGGACAGAATTTAAACTTATTTTGGTAGGCTCCAAAGGATATGTACATTCATCACATCACCTGTCAGATTGAGGGAATGCAGTTTTTTTTTTTACGTAATCTCTACACCCAGTGTGGGGCTCGAACTCAGAACTCCAAGATCAAAAGTCACACGCTTTACTGACTGAGCCAGCCACTTACCCCAAGGGAATGCAGTTTATAGATATCTTACTTATTTCACTTAACATAATACCCTCGATATCCACCCATTTTGACTCAGATGGCACAATGTTATTCTTTTTTATGGATGCATAATATTCCTGTGTGTGTGTGTGTGTGTGTGTGTGTGTGTGTGTGTGTAGTATATTGGTGAAGAGAAGTGGGAAGAGGGAGATACAGGCTTCCAGGCTTGGAATGAATAAGTCATGTGAATAAAAGGCACAAGATAAGGAATACAGTGAATGATATGTTAAAGTGATGTAATGTGACAGATGGTAGCTACACTTGTGAACAGCATGTAATGCATAAAATTGTCAAATCACTAAGTTGTACACCTGAAACTAATGTAACATTGTGTGTCACTCTACGCAAACAAAAAAGGAAGAAACTCTTAGAAAATGCTACAGAATAAATTTACCTCCAAAAGGTGCTATGTGAAACAACCCACACACAGGGGTGCCTGGGTGGCTCAGTTAGTTAAGTGTCCGAATTTTGGGTTTTGGCTCAGGTCATGATCTCATGGTTCATGCATTCGAGCCCCACATCAGGCTCTGCACTGACAGTGGGGAGCCTGCTTGGGATTCTCTCTCTCCCTCTTTCTCTGCCCCTCCCCTGCTCATGCTGTCCCTCAAAACAAACAAACATTAAAAAATTAATTTAAAAAAGTTTAAAAAAAAGAAGCCACACATAAAGACTACATATTGTATGTCTGTTTATATGAAATTACAGAACAGGAAATTTATAGAAACAGAAAGCAAATCAGTAGTTGCCTAGTACTGGGATGAAACAGAAACTGCAAATAGGCACAAAGGAACTTTTTGAAGTTATGTAAATATTCTGAAACTGAATTGTAGTGATTATTGCGCCAACTTTACATTTACTAGAATCATTGAATTGTAAATTTATGATGGGTGCATTTTAGAGTATGTAAATATACCTCAATAAAACTTCTATTTTTTAAAAAAAGTTTTATTTATTTTGAGAGAGGGAGAGAAAGAGAGTGAGTGAGTGAGCAGGGAAGGGGTAGAGAGAATGGGGGAGAAAGAATCCCAAGCAGGCTCTATGCTGCACAGAGCTGACATGGGCTAGATCTCATGAACTGAGAGATCATGACCTGAGCTGAAATCAAGAATTGGATGCTTAACTGACTGAGCCCCCCAGTTGCCCCACCTCCATAAAACTGTTTTAAATTAGAAGTGGGTTGTTTTAGATCAGAGAACATAATTGAAGGAAGATACTAATATTCTCCAGAATGAGATGAGAACAGAAGAAAAGCTTTTATCGAATCTCTTTTTCTGAATGAATCTGAGGTGATTTTAATTCATTTTTTCCCGTTGGTCACCATACATTTGTTTCTTCAATTGTGACAAAGAAGATTAGGTTTTAGGCCCTGCCTGCCTACAAAAAAGGCAACTTCTGTATCATTGTGCAGAATTTGGTATATTTTCTTTACAAATCACAATTGAGCTGGGATGCCTGGGTGGCTTAGTCGGTTGAGCGTCCGACTTCAGCTCAGGTCATGATCTTACAGCTCGTGGCTTAGAGCCCTGTGTCGGGCTCTGTGCTGACAGCTCGGAGCCTGGAGCCTGCTTCGGATTCCATGTCTCCCTCTTTCTCTGCCCTTCCCCCACTTGCACTCTGTGTGTGTCTCTCTCAAAAATAAACATTAAAAAATTAAAACAAATAATAATTGAGCTTTACCACATTTCTTGAAGCCAACCTTCTGCTTGGGGGTTTGGCCAGATTACTGTCAGTTGAAGTTTTTTGGTGTCAGGAGTTTCTGCCTGCTTAAAGGCCACATTTTAATCCTTTTCTTTTTGCTTTGCCTTGGAAAGATATGGATAACAGCTTTCATCCAGGTCATCTCGCTCAATTCAGTAGTGAATGTTGACTCATGTTTCTCTTCCGTAGCGATTCTGGTATTCTTTGTTATAATGGAAATCAAGCAAAAAGTGTATAACTTACTGAAAATTCAGTCTCCTACCTGGAAAAGAATACCTTAATATTTAAAATATGGGAATCATTGACCATAGTGTAAGTTTGTGTAACCAAATGCAATGTGGATGAACTTTGGAGTTTAGGAAAGATGGATCAGAATGCTATTTTTACCATTGATTAATCATGTGATCTTGATTTAGCTACTTTACCACTTTCTCTCAGTTTTTTAATATGTAAAGTGAGGAAAATAATCATGTCTACATCATATTGTCTCTCTCTCTCTCTTAGATATAAGTGTGGTACATATAGTTACATTATGTGATAAATAATATATTTGTAAGTAATATCTACATCCAATGTGGGGCTCGAACTCATGACCCTGAGATCAAGAGTCATATTCTCTATGGACTGAGCCAGCCAGGTGCCCCTGAAATAAATATTATTATACTCATTTTATATTTATGAAATGTGATTATATATGTTGAGATATATATCTATATTGAGATGTATAACACATGTGTAGCCATATACAAATAATCCTCAATAAATACTACTTCTCTTGTTTAGTGAATAAAAACATCTGATGTTTTAAAAGAACCTTCCTTCAGGGGCCCCTGGGGGACTCAGTTGGTTAAAGTGCCCAACTCTTGATTTCGGCTCAGGTGATGGTCTCATGGTTCTGATATGGAGCCCCACGTTGGGCTCCGTGCCGACAGCGTGGATCTGTTTGGGATTCTGTCTCCCTCTCTCTCTGCCACTCTCCTGCTTGCCCTCTATTTCTCTCTCTCTCAAAATAAATAAACGTTAAAGAAAAAGTTTAAGAAAAGAACCTTCCTTCAACAACAAGTAGCATGTCATTCACAGACATCAATTATTCCTTATAAATTAAAACCTAAAATGATTATAACATTGTCAAAGGGTGTTCCTGTTTCTTCATTCAAGTCATAATAATACAGTTGTGGAGTCTAGTGTTTAGTCAGTGATTTAGAGAATGCTTATTAATTATTTTGATAGAAGCAAAAAAGTAGTAATTTCATCTGTTGAATTTTTCTCTCTAGTTATATATTTCAGCTGAATTTTTCTCTGCATATCAATATCTATTTTCTCAAGTGTTTTTATCAACCTACCTCACCTTACGTGCTTTGTAAAGCCACTGAAAGTAATGAGAAAATTTATCAAGTTATTTTATATTGGAAGTAGTATGTTTAGTTTGTAAATAGAAATATTGCTGGTTTTGATAGTAGATGCAATCATCTCAGAGTCTGATTGGTGCACATTTTCATACTTTCTTCCTAACATTTTTAGTTTACCATCTTTTTATACACTTTTCTACCCAAAAATTAAAAAAAAAACCAATGTATAGAAATGGTTTCCGCAGTGACTCTTGCTGCTAACAAACATTTGGGTTTTTATAATTTGGCTTTGTTGTAGAAACACTTTACATTTGTCAATGATACTTAAAAAGAAAATGCTGTCATTTTGAATATGATTTTAGGAAGCCACTCTGCTGCAATCGTATTCACCAGTTTCCTCAGAAAGGAAATGAATGAAAGACAAAAGGAAAGAAAAAAAGAAAGAAAGGGAAAAAGGAAAGAAAGAAAGACAGACAGACTCTGGATGAATAGAAACAGCTGCCCTATTGTACAAAAGCTGAAAAAAATGCTTTATAAAAAAATTGACTTGGCATGTTATACCCCTAGTATTAGGATACATAATGTTTGATTTTCTTTCTTTGTGCATCTTTTGTTCACTTGAAATAGCGCATTTGCATGTGAATGGAAGAAAGCAAAATTATATCCCAAGGTTCATGAAAAGAAATTATTGATTGGCTCTTTAATTGAGCAAACACCATCTGAACCACTTTCTTCATTTATTTTCAGCCTCAACATTAACTGAAACACTTCAGTGAAAATAGTGTTTGTTGTCTAAAGTTTTCAGTTAGCCAAAATGCTACATTATGGTCTATAAAGAATGAGGGTGTCATAACACTTCATTCTGTAGTTGTGGTTGTTCCTGTTTATAGGATTTACTCTTTAAAAAACTGATGTGGCAAGGCCGAGGTTTTGTTTAGTACTGGTGCGCCTTTCCCCATGATGCCAGTGTACTCAGGAAGTGCTAGTACTTTTCATTTTGGTCCTTATTTACTCATGTTCTTCTAATTCAGAAGAACATGACTCTTCTCTTCTCTCACTCCTAACCTCTATAGATAAGAGAGAAGGTGCTATTCATGTATGCTTTTCCTTTAGTGCACAATCTCAAGGAGTTATATTGGCTAGGCAGTTTATATAAAGAAAAAAACTGGATCGTCTAGGGACCGTAAAGAAAAGGAAAGTCCAAGCCCCATCTAATGGGGACAGCAGATGACTGCCCCATAGGAATATTGACCCTTATATTGACTGATCGAGCTATCTTCCAGCTTCGCATGAAGAACCAGACATAATTGATTGTTTTTAAATAATATGAAATCTCCTAGGTGTTCAACAATGGAAGTAATTTTTTTTAAACACTTCTTGATTATACTGTATGAATCACCTAAAACTCATCTATAGGTTTCATGTAACTTGAAAAGCCACCAGGTTGTACCCTCTTTTGGGGGAGTTTGCTTTGTGCTCTGGTTGATAATGGCTTAATAATAAAATTTGTCATTCCAATTTCTAATTCATGTCTGTATTACTTCTTCCTCTCTCCATTCATTTATACATTCCTAGAATATTTACTATGGAGATATGACTTAGTAGACTGGATATCCTTCTAGGCATTGGAAATTTTAGCCTAATCAGTCCCTTTCCTCAAGGATATAAGAGATTATTTGAGAGGCTGAATATAAGCAATCATGATGCAGAATGATGAATGTGATGAGAGAGGTTGGCATAGTATATAATGGTGACATAGAAGAAAGATACTTAACATTTGTTGTTAATACAGCCTCTTAAATGAGTAAAATGACTACATCTCCCTCTAGCAGTTCTCTGAGAAGAAATGGTTATGGCAGTATGTTCAAGAAACCCGATATCCTGGTGGGGGAGAGATTTGTGGCAAGATGGGCCTTTCAATTCCTCCTAAATAGAGCATCTTTGTCATTTGGCAATTGAAAAAGATGATGCTTTCATTTTACCCTTTGACACCTATTGAGTGTTATTTCCAAAGTGAAATGCTTAGAAGAGTCAATAGACTGTTCCCTTTTTATATTGCTTTGACTAGATGTCAGCAATTCCAATCGTATCAGATCATTTATTACTCTGAGAAAATCCCTTGACAAACCTAGAGATTAATTTGTTGTTGGTGAGCTACTCAGGAGATATTTCTCCTTCTTCCCATAATAGAGAGAGATGCTCACAGTTCAGGCCAGGTTTGGTATTATGGCTTTGTATGAAATACAAGCATCTAAGAGAAGGGAATCAAAGTGAAATCTTGACCTGGTTTCAAATCAAAACCAAATCTCCATGCATTGTCAAAATCCTGGGCTTGCTTTATTGCAAGGGCAGTTCATGCAGAGAAAAGATAAGAGTGCCCAGTAAACAGCTTTTGGATAGCAGATAAAACTGCAAAATGAAAGCACTTGACTGACGGATGATAAATGTTATTTGTCTGCCTTGAGTTGATATTATATTTTATGGGATATGAAGTAATACCTGCCTTGTAGATTTACACAAGTGTGAACAGGCAAATTTCCTGAAAATGGCTTTTTTGCAATGAGTTTATAGAACTTTAAGGGAAAATTAGTATTAGCTGCTGACTTATTTTCAAAAAACACTCCAGAAGATTCTTACAGCAATATTTATTCGAGGTTGAAAATCAGATAAATATTTCCTTCACATACCAGTAGGGGTTATAGTATTTGCAGAAGGCACAAATTCTCATGATGTTATATGAATAAATACTCTTGCCATACAGAAAATCCCCTGTAGACAGGTTACATTAAATTAATTTCTAAGGTTCAGGCACCCGAACGGGAATTTTTTTTTTTTCAAGTGTGTTATCGGTATTTCACTTTCCCACTCTCACCTGCCAAATCAGCCATTTTAAACATACTGGAGAATTCACTGTTTCTCCTCTGTGACCTTCATGACTAGCCTGAAGGACTGTGGGTGTCTCCATATTCGGAGTATTGGATCCTGGAGCATTATACTTTGTGTTCAATGTCCTTGCCACTTGCTAGTTGTGTGGCCTTGGACTAATTGTTGAACTTTCTTGTACCTCAGTGTACTCATTTTAAAGATAGGAATAATAATCCTGACTCATTAGGTTGTTAGGACTGAGGTACTGATGCCTTGAACATGGTAAATGTGCAATTAATATTAATCACCAATTTTTCCTTTCTAAGGCTCCAGTGTTGCCAGCATTTCCGAACCAGAGAGAACAGGGATGAAAATAGTCATGGAGGGAAGGGTTCCAACTGATGATCTTCAAGTTAGGCAGAACCTGCTCTTCTTTTCCAAGAGATGATTTCTTGTTCAAGGACCTTTCGCCTTCCTGGTAAGCTTTGAATTAAGTACTTTTTCTTTGTGTACAAATTTAAGGGGCTATAGGTTTCAGCAGCTTCCAAACCTGATTAGGGGGATATTTCACCAGAAACTCCTTGTTTCTAATTTTCTTTATATACTTTAATCTGAGGATTTGCCTGCAGGGGTGAAGGATTTTTTATTGTCAGTTCAGGCTCTACTGAGCTAGAAATCCTTATGCAGAGAAAGCTCCTACTGAGTCCAAAGGGAACTTTTCCTAAGAAAGACCTGTAGGACTTGGCCTACTGTGTATAGATATTCTTTATTCAAGAGAGTTTTGAAGATATGTAGGTTTGAAGTTAGCATATATTCCCTCCAGCCTTGCCCCAAGGGGTTTCTTAAACAACATACCTACAGACATCTGCCTTTTCTAAGGGACAAATCACTCATTTGGTCTAGTTCAACAGCTTAGAATTTCAAAAATATAAGAAGCCCTTCTTTGTGAAGAGAGAATGATGTAGTGCATTTGAAAGTCCATTATTTTTACTCTACTAGAGTTAAAATATTGATATAATCAAAAGGAAAGTCCTACAATTATTAAAATGTGAATTCAGAAATCATTACTATGGGAAGGGAATTATCATAATTTCCTCTGGTTTTTGGTAAAGGGCATAAGTAAATCAAACCTATTTCTCACTCCCTGGAAAATATCATGAAATATTATTTGGATAAAATTAACAGAATTCCTAATCAGTCAAACAAGCCGTGAGCATATATTTATTCCTGCATTGGTACTCTGCGAAGTATATGTCTAGGATATATAGAAAATATGGTTCTTGCTCTCAAAGTATTTATAGAATATTCTGAAAAACATGATATATATATATATATATATATATATATGTCAAGTTTTTGATACTTAGATTATGTTTATATAGATTATGCAATAAATGGTACAGACTAAATAATATATTATTCTGAGCACTTTGCATCTTTAAATTTTGGAGAATTTTCATAAGACCTATGATTTATTTCACTTCATTTCTACCAAAGTTTCACATAATAGTAACTCATTCACACTGTGGTTTAAGTGACTGATAGCTGGTTATTTGCAGACAACAAGGGGAAGAAGTTAAAATAGACTGCTAAGCATCGGAAAGGTAAGGGAGCTTAAGGGAAGGTGTTTTGTGAGATGGAGTAATACAAAAAGGATCAATAATGTGATGCTGAAGACAGCCATTTAAACTGAAATTTGCCTCTGCTGTCTTTCCTGAAGTCCATGTGAATACGTCCTTGAATAGCATCCGGCAGAAGTCTACAGGCGCTATGTCAAACCTCCATTTAGACTCTGACTTTTAAAGAAAATAATTATCTATTTTCTCTAGTATCTTTTGGGGACAGTAACTATGTCTTATTTATTGCTGTATTCTCAGCACCTGTGTGCTACCATATGATAAGTGCATATAATTAATATCATTCCATTGAGCTACTTTTCTCTCACTTTTCTATTCATCTTTTTCATCCTCTCTGTTTTGTTTCCTCTATTTGGCCCTTCAAATGATAGTTTCCCAATGTTCCCTCCGTAGACCCTTGCTTGCTCTTTCTACACACTTTCACTGTGTCCATTTATTCTTCAGTGACCCTCTCTTTCCCAATGACCAGGCGGTGGTTAAATTGCAGGCATGGCCTTTGAAATAAAACAAACCTGGGTTGAAATTCAGTTTTACTACTTGCTAGCTGTCAGACCTAGGAATACTTGACTTTTGATCCTTAGATTATCCTTCTTTTAAACACGTTTAATGATAATACCTAACTCATAGCATTATCATTAGAACTTGGTCAGATAAGAAGTATAAAATAAATAGCATAGTGCTTGGGCCTTAATAAGTACTCTGTAAATGTTAGTTGATTTTACTTTTTTTTATAAAGCTTTACTGAGATACTATAGTTTACTCCCATAAAATTCACCCATTTAGTATATACAATTTAGGGCTTTTTGGTAAATTCACGTACAACCATTACCGTATCTAATTTTAAAGCATTTTTATTCTCCTAGAAATAAACATGTTGCCATTGGCATTAACTTCCCATTTCCCCCACCTCCAGCTCTAGGAAATGATATTTCAGATTCTGCAATTCTAGACAGCTAGATAAATGGAATCATACAATATAGAATAATGCTGTTGAGGTTCATCCATGTTATAGCATGCATCAGCAATTCTTTTTACTATTGAGTAATATTCCATTGTATCAACATATCACATGCTATTTGCCCATCATTATTTGATAAATGTTGTTTCTACTATGTGGCTAGTATTGATAATGTTCCTAGGAACATTTGTGTACAAGTTTTTGTTCAGACTTCTATGTTAATTTCTTTTGGGTGTATACACAGGAGTAGGTATATACCTACTCAGTCCTATGTAACTCCATGTTGAAAAATTTTGAGGAAATGGCAAACTGTTACCAAAAGCAACTGTAGCATTTTATATTCCCGCCAGCAATGTCTGAGGGTTCTAGTTGCTCTACATTCTCCCTAACACTTGTCGTGTGGTGTTGTATTTGTTTCTTTTTAAATGTTACCTCTCCTAGCATGTGTGAAGTGGTTTCTCATTGTAGTTTTGATTTACATTTCCTAAATGACTAATGATTTTGACTATTTTTTTATGTGTAGTTGCTCCAAATCTTGTGACATAATACAAAATATATATTTGGTATGTATCCCTGGTTTTTGACACAGGGCTTCCAAACCCCTTAGAATTTCCTGGGTGTTAGGAGGGTCTTTCGTCCAAATCTGGCAACTATTGGTGGGCTTTTGAGTAGCTTCAGCACAGGGACTAATTATCAGAAAGACCAAGCCATGATTAGAAGCTTGGAACATTCAGTACCACCCACATCCTATAGGAAGGAGAGGGAAGAGCTGTCTAGATTAATGTAGTGAATACCTGTTTATGCCTATGTCATGAAGCCTTCGTAAAAATTCTGAAAGTATGTTGTTTAGAGAAATTTCAGGATTGGGAATGCATGCGTGTGTTTGGAGGATGATGCACCCCGAGCTCCTATACTCCAGACATTTCCAGACCTTGTCCTATGTACTTCTTCATCTTACTGTTTATCTATATTTTTATAATATCCTTTATAATGAACTGCTAAACATAAGTACATGTCTCTTGAGTTTTATGAGCCATTCTAACAAATAATTAAACCTGAGGCAGGGAGGTTACGGGAACCTTCAAGTTTCTGGTTGGGTGGGACAGAAATGTGAATATCCTGGGGACCATTACGTGCAGCTGGCATCTGAAGTGAGGGTAGTCCGGTGAAACAGAGCCATTAAACCTTTAGAGTCTGACACTAAGTACCTGGAGTAATGTTGAATTTCATTATAGGGCACCCTATTGGTGTCCAGGGAGTTGGAAAATCAGTTGGTATGGGGAAAAAACCTAACATTTGGTGTCAAAAGTGTTTAGACTAGAGAAAGGTTTTCCTTTAAATCTAATTTCCCATTGATCTGTTGAGGTATTTGTCTTTTTAGTATCGAGTTATTATTGTTCTTTATATATTCTTGATATAACTCTGTTATGACACATATATGATTTGCAAAAATTCTCATCCTTTCTGTGAATTATCTTTTCACTTTATGGTAGTTCTTTAAGCAGAAGTGATTTTAGTTTTCATGTAGTCCAATTTATCCTCTTTTTTTTTTTTTTTGACATTTGTGCTCTTGAAGCCATATCTATGAAATGAATGCTTAATCTACAATCATGGGTATTTAGTCCTTGATTTCCTTCAAAGAATTTTATAGTTTTAGATTTTACACATAGGTCTGTGATGTATTTTGAGTTACTTTTTGAATGCGGTGTGGTGTAGGGGTCCACCTTCATGCTTTTGCAAGTGGATATTCATTTGTTCTAGAATCATTTGTTCAAAAGGTTATTATTTTTCAATGAGTCATCAAGGCATTCTTGTCAAAAATCAATATATTATAGGGTGTCTGGGTGGCTCGGTCAGATAAGCGTCTGACTTTGGCTTGATCATGATCTCACAGTTCATGAGTTCAAGCCCCCAATAGGACTTTCTGCTGTCAGTGCAGAGCCTGTTTCAGATCCTCTGTCTCCCGCCCTCTCTGCCCCTCCCACATGCTCTGTCTCTCTCTCTAAAATAAATAAACATAAAAAATTAATGTATTATAAATATACAGGCTTTATCTCTGTATTTCATTTTCATTCCTTTGGTCTATATGTCTTTCTATTGGCAAGTACCAAACTCTTCTCGATTGCTATAGCTTTGTACTAAGTTTTGATTTAGAGAAATATGTCTCTTCCAAGATCATTCTTTTTTAAAATTCTCTTGGATATTCTGGGTCTCTTGTATTTTCATATGAAATTTTGGATAATCTTTCTGTTTCTTCTAAAGGCTAGATGCTATTTTGATAGAGGTTATGTTGAATCTGTACATCAGTTTATGTAGTATAGCAATTTTAACAAGGTCTTAAGTCTTCCACTTCGCGATCACAGATGTCTTCCCATTTGTGTAGTACTTACTTAATTTCTCTCAGTGATGTTTTGAAGTTTTGAATATATAAACCTTCTACTTCTTTTGACAAATATACACCTAAGTATTTTTTATGCTACTATAAATGAAATTTACATAATTGTATAATTTCTTTTTTGATTTTTCATTGCTAATACAAACAGTTAATTTGTGTACGTCAATTTTGTAGTCTGCATCCTTAGTGAACTCATTTATTCTGATAGTTATTTTAGTGGCTTCCTTATGATTTTCTACATATAAGATTGTATCATGTGCAAAGAGGGAGTTTTATTTCTTTTCCAATTTAGATGTCTTTATTTTTTTTCTTGCCTAGTTGCCTTAGCCAGAGTTTACAGTGTAATATTACATAGAAGAGACGAAGGCAAGGGGGTGCCTGGGTGCCTTAGTCCATTAAGCATCTGACTTTGGTTCAGGTCATGATCTCAGGGTTTGTGAGTTGGAGCCTTGCATTGAGTGAGCTCAAGCCCTGCTTCAGGCTCCGTGCTGACAGTGTGGAGCCTGTGTGGGATTCTCTCTCCCTTTCTCTCTGCTCCTTGTGGAGTTCTCTCTTTCTCCATCTCTCTCTGCCCCTCTCTCACTTGCACACTCTTGAGAGAAAGAAAGAAAGAAAGAAAGAAAGAAAGAAAGAAAGAAAGAAAGAAAGAAGTGGTGAAGGCAGATATATTTGTCTTCTTCCTGAATTTAAGGGGATGATTTCTGTGTTATGTCATGATTAGAGGTTGGTTTTTGTAGATGCCCTCTATCAGGCTGATAAGTTCAATTCTGTTGCTAATTTTTTAGTGTTTTTATCATGTAAGAGTACCAGATTTTCTCAAATGCTTCTTCTTTCCCTCATTGATATGATGATGTGGGTTTTGCCCTTAATTCTGTTGTATGTTGTATTACTTTGACTTTTTATTGTTGAACCAGTTTTGCAATCCTGTAATAAATCCCACTTGTTCATGAAGTATAATCCCTTTTATAAGTTGCTGGATTGGTTTGATAATATATTGTTGAAAATCTTGTGTCAATATTTATAAATATTATTATTGTGTAATTTTTTTCTAATATGTTTGTCTGGTTTTGGTATAAGGGCAACATTAACCTTGTAGAGTGTGTTGGGAATGTTCCCTTCTCTTCTTGTTTTTTAGAAGAATTTATGAAGGATTAGTATTAGTTCTTCTTTAAATGTTTGGAGGAATTTACCAGTGAAGCCTTCTGGTCCTGAACTTTTCTTTAGTATGGAATTTTTACAAAATTACTGATTCAATAGCTTTGCTGTTTATTGGTTCTTTCAGGTTTTCACTTTCATTTTGAATCATTTTCACTAGTTTGTGTCTCTCCAGGAACTTGTGCATTTCCTTTATTTATTTCCTTTACTTTTGGGAAGTAGTTACTCATAATATTTCCTTATAATACTTTTTATTAAAAATTTTTTAATGTTTATTTTTGAGAGAGAGAGAGAGAGAGAGAGACAGAGAGAGAGAGAGAATGAGCAGGGGAAGGAAGAGAGAAAGAGGGAGACACAGAATCCGAAGCAGCTCCAGGCTCTGAGATGTCAGCACAGAGCCCAACGCAGGGCTCTAACCCACAGACTGTGAGATTATGACCTGAGCCAAAGTCAGACGCTCAACCGACTGAGCCACCCAAGCACCCAATACTTTTTATTTTAGTAAGATTTCTCTTCTGTCTTTTTTTCATTTTAATTCAGCCAACTGCTTGTCAATTTTGTTGATTTTTTTCAACAAATCAACCAACCATTGGTTACATTGATTGTTCTGTGTTGTTTTTATTTAGTATTGTATACATTTCCTTTCTAATCTTTATTAATTTCTTTATTTTGTATGTTTTAGATTTAATTTGCTCTTATTAATATCCTACCCTATGGTAGAAGATTATATTATTGGTTTGAGCCATCAGTGTGACATAGGTGGCTAACATCTGATTAGTAGAGCCAGTGGTAAACATCTGTTTTCAATCCTGCATGCAGTGGTGTCACATTCATACCGTTAAATTCATGTATTTTGGGTATTTCTACCACAGAAATGAGCAAAGGATACAAAGAAAGGGTCTATTTGTAGAGAGCTATTTTACACGTACACCACTGCTCATGGCCAACTTGCTTGAATCTGCCTAATTATACTGACGTCTTTATTAGATGACATTAGGACTAGTCTTCCAGGATGTGTTGCAATTTTGGAATTTTTTCCAGTACTTCATTTCATTAATATTCATACTTACCTTTTTTTTCTTTAGACAATTACGGAGTTCTTACATTCCTCAAGTCACTGTCAAGTTGTTATGTTCAACTTCCGGGTCAGAATATTTACTTACTTTAGCCCTATGTTCTCATCTTCATTTTCTTTCACTGGTATCTGCAATGTTTGTGGTTTTGAGATTTTAGTATGATAAGCCTTTTGAAAATGGAAGTGAATGTTCATAGTATCTTTGGATAAGGGCATTGCCTGATTTAGCTGTACCTGTAATTATTTTCTCCTGCTGTTTGATTATTTTTTGCAGGTGCAAATAAACAGCAACAATCTTCTGGAAAGCATAAAGCAAATACTTACATCTGACACCTGGCTGTGAATTATAATCATTTGGAAAATCAGCCTCTGTTCATGTGCCCTATTCCTATTTAAGTTGGTTAAATGGAGTTTTTATTTTAAAGGCGCTCTTCAGTCATGACCTTTAATGACAAACCTTAGGCCAACATAGAATGATTATGGCTGAGTTACAGTGTGCCCCTACAGCATTAAGAATGGAAATGCTGACTGTGTGTGGCTTTAGTGTAGCCAAGCTGGCCAATGCAGCACTTTGTACTTCACAAAAAGGTTTCACCAGCATTTGAAACTGAAGGAATTATTGAGAGTTTCTTCATTATTTGGAGATGATTGCACAGACATTTCACTTTCTACTTGGAATATCTTTCATAAAACCAGATAATTTTTTTAGGTTGATAATGAAATAGAAATTTGCAAATTTCTTTAAATCCTCTTTTGCCATTTACTCTGTGACTTTGGCAAAAAATCTTAAGTTCTTAGAACCTCAGTTTCCTCAATCGAATAATTGAAGTAGTATCATGCATAATGTACTGTATGATAGAAAATTGCCGGGGCACCTGGATGGCTCAGTTGGTTAAGTGTCTGACTTTGGCTCAGGTCATGGTTTCACGGTTCATGAGTTCAAGCCCTACATTGGGTCTTGGCTGTCTGCATGGAGGCCTCTTCGGATCCTCTGTCTCCCTCTCTCAGCTCTTACCCAGCTCACGTACTCTTTCTCTCTCAAAAATAAAATACAACATAAGAAAAATTAAAAAAAAAAAGAAATTTGCCTTGCAGGGTTAGTACAAGATTTAAATTAAGGCCATATACATGTATATTCATATGCATCTAGCATAATATATGTTCATTTCCCTTTGCTTCCTAATTCTGACTTCCACTTGTCATTTGCTCAAGGCATTAATTTTTTTAAGAATTTATATATATATATATATATATATATACACACACATATACACACACACATATATACATACATACCACATCTTCTTTATCCATTCATCAGTTGATGGACATTTGGGCTATTTCCATAATAATTTAGCTATTGTAGATAATGCTGCTATAAACATGAGGGTGCATGTATTCCTTTGAATGACTATATTTTTACTGTTTGGGTAAATACCTAGGAGTATAGTTGCTAAATTTCAGGGTAGTTCTATTTTTAACTTTGCGAGGAACTTCTGTACAGTTTTCCAGAGTGTCTGTACCACGATGCATTCCCACCAACAGTGCATGATGGTTCCCCTTTCTCTGCATCCTCGCCAACACCTGTTGTCTCTGGTGTTGTTCATTTTAGCCATTCTGACAGGTGTGAGGTAATTGTAGTTTTGATTTACGCTTCCCTGTTGATCAGTGATGTTGAGCATCTTTTCATGTGTCTCTTGGCTACCTGTAGATCTTCTTTGGAAAAACATCTATTAATGTCTTCTGCCCATTTTTTAATTGAATTATTTGTTTTTTGGGGTGTTGAGTTTTATAATTTATTTATACATTTTGGATATTAACCCTTTATCAGATATGTCATTTGCAAATATCTTCTCCCATTCTGTAGGTTGCACTTTAGTTTTGTGGATTGTTTCCTTTGTTGTGCAGAAGCTTTTTATTTTGATGAGGTCACAATAGTTTATTTTTGCTTTTGTTTCCCCTGCCTCTAGAGACGTATGTAGAAATAAGTTGCTACAGCCGATGTCAAAGTTGTTCCTGCCAGTGTTCTCCTCTAGGATTTTGATGGTTTCCTGAATCAAATTTAGTTCTTTAATCCATTTTGAATTTATTTTGGGGTATGGTATAAGAAAGCAGTCCAGTTTCATTCTTTTGCATGTTTTTGTCCAGTTTTGCCAGTAGCATTTGTCGAGGAGACTTTCTTTTCCCCAATGGATATTCTTTCCTGCTTTGTCGAAACTTAATTGACCATATAGTGGGTTTATTTCTGGGTTTTCTATTCTGTTCCATTGATCTATATGTCTACTTTTGCACCAGTACCATGCTGTTTTTAATTGTTACAGCTTTGTAATGTAATTTGAAGTCCAGAATTGTGATGCCTCCAGCTTTGCTTTTCTTTTTCAAGGTCACAGTGGCTATTTAGGGTCTTCTGTGCTCCCATACAAATTTTAGGATTGTTTGTTCTAGTTCTGTGAAAAATGCTGTTAGCATTTTGATAAGGAGTGCATTAAATGTGTGGATTGCTTTGGGTATTCCATGAGCATGGAATGTCTTTCTATTTCTTTATGTCATCCTTACTTTCTTTCATCAGAGTACAAGTCTTTTACCTCTTTGATTAGGTTTACTCCTAGGCATCTTGTTTTCTGGTGCAGTTGTAAACGGGATTGATTCCTTAATTTCTATTCTGTTGCTTCATCATTGGTATATAGAAATGCAACAGATTTCTGTACATTGATTTTGTGTCCTGTGACTTTACTGAATTTGTGTATCAGTTCTAGCAGTTTTCTGGTGGAGTCTTTCAGGTTTTCTGTACAGAGTGTCGTGATGTCTGCAAAGAGTGAAAGTTTTACTTCTTCCTTGCCAATTTGGTTCCTTTTTATTTCTTTTTGTTGTCTGATTGCTGTAGCTAGGATGTCCAGTAGTATGTTAAATAACAGTGGTGAGGGTGGACGTTACTGACTTGTTCCTGACCGTAGAGGAAAAGCTCTCACTTTTTTTCCATTGAGGATGATATTAGCTGTCAGTATTTCATACATGGCCTTTATGATTTTGAGGTATGTTTACTCTAAACCTAGTTTCTTGAGGTTTTTCTTTCTCACAAATGGATGCTTTACTTTGTCAAATGCTTTTTTTGCATCTAATTAAATGATCATATGATTCTTACCCTTTTTTTATTAGTGTGGAGTAATACTGTTGATTTGTGAATCTTGAACCACCCTTGCAACCCAGGAATAAATCCTACTTGATCCTCGTGAATAATTATTTTAATATATTGTTGGATTTGGTTTTCTAATATTTTATTGAGATTTTGCATCCATGTTCAGCAGGGATTTTGGCCTGTAGTTCTCTTTTTAGTGGTTTCTTTATCTGGTTTTGGTGTTAGGGTGATGCTGGCCTCATTGAATAAATTTGGAAAATTCCCTTCCTTCTCTATTTTTTGGAATAGTTTCAGATGAAATGGTATTAACTCTTCTTCAAATGTTTGGTGGAATTCACCTTTGAAGTCATCTGGCCCTGGATTTAATATTTGTTGAGCGTTTTTTGATTACAGATTTAATTTATTTCCTGCTTTTCTGTCTGGTCACATTTTCTATTTTTTCCTGTTTCATTTTTGGTACTTTCCATGTTTCTAGGAATTTATCCATGTCTTCCACGTTGTACAACTTGTTGGTATATAGTGGTTCTTTTCATTGTTATTCCTATAATATTCTCTTAATTGTATTTCTGTGGTGTTGGTTGTTATCTCTCCTCTCTCATTTGTGATTTTATTTATTTGGTTCCTTTCTCTTTTCTTTTTGATAAGACTGGTTGGGGTTTAACAATTTTATTAATTTTTTCAAAGAAGCAACACCTGGCTTCATTGATCTTTTCTGTTTTATAGTTTCTGTATCATTTATTTCTGCTCTTTTTTTTAACATTTATTTATTGTTGAGAGACAGAGAGACAGAGCAAGAGCAGGGGAGGGGCAGAGAGAGAGGGAGACACAGAATCTGAAGCAGGCTCCATGCTCTGAGCTGTCAGTCCAGAGCCCAATGAGGGGCTCGAACTCACGAACCGTGAGATCATGATCTGAGCTGAAGTTGGCCGCTTAACCAACTGAGCCACCCAGGTGCCCCACATTTATTTCTGCTCTAATCTTTATTATTTCTTTCCTTCTGCTGGATTTAGGCTTCATTTGTTGTTCTGTTTCTAGCTCCTTTAGGTTTAAGGTTAGGTTGTTTATATGAGATTTTTCTTCTTAATGTAAGCCTGTATTGCTATATACTTCCCTTCTAGGGCCGCTTCCGCTGCATCCCAAAGGTTTTGGACTGATGTGTTTTCATTTTCATTTGTTTCCTGTGTATTTTTATTTCTTCTTTGATTTCCTGGTTGACCCATTCATTGTTTAGTAGCATGTTGTTTATCTTGCATGTATTTGTGGTCTTTCTAGATTTTTTCTTGTGGTTGACTTCTAGTTTTATAGAGTTGTGATCAGAAAAGTTGCATGATATGATTTCAGTCTTTTTGTATTTGTTGAGACCTGTTTTGTTATCTTAAATGTGATCTGTTTTGTTGAATGTCACATGTGCACTTGAAAGGAATGTGTATCCCACTGTTTTAGGATGGAATGTTCTGAATATATCTGTTACGTCCATTTTTGTCCAGTGTGTCATTCAAAGCCCTTGTTTCCTTGTTGATTTTCTTTTTAGATGATCTATCTATTGATGTAAGGGAATGTTAAAATCCCTTAGTATTACTGTATTATTATCAATGAGTTCCTTTATGTTTTTATTAATTGTTTTATATATTTGGGTTCTTCCATGTTGGGTGCATAAATATTTACCATTGTTATATCTTCTTGTTGGATTCTCTCCTTTATGTTTATATAATATCTTCTTTGTTTTTACAAGCTTTTTAAAAAATTCCAATTAGTCTGATATAAATATTGTTATCAGGTGTTATACCTTCCCCATTTTGTTATTTTTTAATAGTTTTGATTATTCCAAATAGCTATTTCATATAATTTTTAGTATTCATTTCCCAATAGCTATAAACCATCTTCTGGGACTTTTATGGGAATTGCATTGAATATATTAGACACATTTGAGGAGAACTATCTAATATTAATTCCTGTAATCCATGAAGTTGGAATATTTCTCTCATACTTGCTCTTAAAAATATTTTTAGTTGGCTTTGTACAGGGCTTGCGTTTTTGTTAAATTTAATGTTTTGCTTTCTTTTATGATATCATTTATCAAGAATGGGCTTTGAATTTTGTCAAACGATTTTTCTTGTGTCTGATGGGATGGTGTTACTAGTAATGTTTTGTAATTTTTTTGTGTTAAGTTCTTGCATATCTTTCCTTACTAGTATTTTGAGTTTCTAAACAGCCTTTTGATTTTATAATATCTATGATGTTATTATAAATGGCATCACTTCTAAGTTTTGCATTCTTTTTTTTAGTTTTTGATATATAAAGTATATACATATATAGTCTCTATATATTGACATTTCTTCATCATTTTATCAGTGCTTTAATATTATTAATCTTTGCAATAAACACGTTTTTCATTATTTGCCATAGAATGTTTTTATTTTCTATTTTATTGACTTCAACTCTACTCTTTATTATTTTCTTCTTTTGTATTACTTAGGATCAACCTGCTGGTGTTCTCGGATGCAAACTTCTATACTCGTTTTTCAGCCTTACCTTTTTCCCTAAATATGCATTCAAGGTTACGTGTTTTCCTATATACAACTTTATCCACATCTTGAAAGATCTATGTGATATATTCATTATTGTCTAGGTAAAATTATTATGTTTTTACATTTTATTAATTTTGAGAGCGAGAGAGAGTCACAAGCAAGGTAGGGGCAGAGAGAGAGGGAGAAAGAGAAATCACAAGCAGGCTCCGTGCTCAGCAAAGAGCCTGATGCAGGGTTCACACCCATCTACCATGAGATCATGACTTGAGCTAAAATCAAGAGTTGGACACTCAGCTGAGACACCCAGGCACCTTGCTTAAAATTATTAAAAATTTTTTTTCATTGAACACATGGCTTATTTGCAGCATGTTTCTTAATTTCCAACCCCTTAGGTATGTTCTACTTAACATTTTTAAATTAATTTAAAGATTAATTCTATTGGTGTCAGAGGATATAGTCTTTTTTATTTCAGAGGATATAGTCTTTTTTTATTGAAGTGCACTTCACATATATGAAATTAGTTTCTGATGTATGACATTGTGATTGGACAGTTATATATATTATGACATAATCCCTATGATTAAATGTAGTTACCATCTGTCACCAAAGTTATTATAATATTGACTATATTCCCCATGATGTACTTTTCATTGCCTTTCTAGTGTGTTTTGCATATCTAAAGTTTTTAAATTTTTTATTTTATTTTATTCTTTTATTTAGAGAGAGAGAGAGAGAGAGAGAGAGAGAGAGAGAGGCAAAGAGAGAGAATCCCAAGCAGACTCTGTGCTGACGGTTCTGCACTGTCAGCGCTCGACCCTACAAACTGAGAGCTTGTTATCTGAGCTGAGATCAAGAGTCTGATGCTTAATGGACTGAGCCACCCAGGCGCCCCTACATGTCTAAAGTTTTTTAATTTGATGAATTCCTATTTATCAATTCTTTTCTTATATTGATCATGCTTTTTTTTTATATGGTCAATAGTTACACTGAACAGTTTAGTGGGTTACTTTAGTGGTATTACAGCATCATTTATTGTAAATAACAAGTTTTCTTCATTTTATTATGTTTACACATTTAAAAAAATCATTCAACATGTGTCTTTTTTCAAATTTTGGACTGTGTCTTCACTTTTATTTATCTGTTTTTAAACCGTTTTCTAATATTAAACTTTCTTGAATTCTCCAGCTTTATGTTAATAATTCAAACTATGTATGTACTTTAGCTTTGTAGTCTTTTAAATAATTCTTTTGGCTAATCTACCTCCTTTTCTATTTCATGTTCATTTTTTAATTTTTTTGCGTTAAATATTTCTTTATGGGAGAGGACAGCACAGTTCTACTCAAGAGTATAATTTTTACAGTTTTGAAGACTTTCTTTCTTTTTTTTTACACCTATTATGCCATGAATTCATAGTGAATGGGTTCTAGTAGCTCAGGCTCCTTCCCACTGATTCTTATAATGTGTGCTTCTCTGGGTGGGGCAGGCTGATGCTTTAGTTGAACCCAAGTAACTTTCTCTTTGGTTTCCCTGTTCTTCTGATAATTTTCCTTCACAAGCTTCAGGAAGCTCTCTTGGCTCTTTGAGTATTTAATATGCTCAATGTGTATATTAATTTTCTTGGCAAGAATCTTGCCCTTCACAAGTTTGTTCACAACAATGCCAAGAGCATGCTGCGTAACTTTGTAGTTTTGCCATGGTAACTTTTGTGGGGCATTCCTTTTGGAACATTGTCCATTACCTTGATGTATACAATATCACCTTCTTTGTAGATTTGCATGTAATTAGCCAAAGGAACAACTCCACCATTTCTAAAAGGCCTGGAGAACATACAGTGGGTACCTCTCCTTTTTCCTTTTATGTTGCTCATTTTGGCGAATTACTGGAAGATGGAAGTTCCAAATGAAAGAAAGCTCTTGTAAATTTTCATTCAAGCGTCTTTACAGATACAAATTAACCTTGCTAGGATTGCATTAGATATATCAATTTATAGAGAATGTTTATGTCAAGAAAATTGAGTTCTTATATGAATTTTCATATTATAGAAACATAAAATGTCTGTATTTACATTTATTTAGGGTTTTAAATTTTTCTTTCAGTTTGTTTTGTAGGTTTCTGCATACTTTTCTTATATCTATTTACTTAGATTTATTCCTAATAATTCATTTTTGAATCTATTTCAAGTGGTACTTAATAATATTTTCTCATTCTTCATTGCTATTATAGAGAAGTAAAATTGATTTTTGCATGTTGATTTTGTTTCTTTTGAACTAGCTATATTTGATACTTCTCAGAACATTTTTAGATATTTTGTGATTTTCTATATATATAGTAATATCATCTAAATAGGGGAGGTTCAATACTTTGAACTTAATGGACAACATAAATGATAAATGAACATCTCTTGGTCATTGATATCTAATTTAATACCATTCTGGATATTAATGATTATATGATGAATCTTTTAGAATTTATTGAGGGGTGCCTGGGTGGCTCAGCTGGTTAAGCGTCCAACTTCAGCTCAGGTCATGATCTCACAGTTCATTGGTGTGAGCCCCGTGTCAGGCTCTGTGCTGACAGCTCAGACCCTGGAACCTGCTTCAGACTCTGTGTCTCCCTCTCGCTCTGCCCCTCCCCTGCTCACGCTCAGTCTCTCTCTCCTTCAAAAATAAATAAACCTTAAAAATTTTTTTTTAGAATTTATTGAGAATTGCTTCCTTGGCACAGAATATGATCTATTTTGGTAAATATTCTGAGTTTACTTGGAAAGATTATTCTGCTCTTGCTGGGAAGAGTGTTCTATAAATGTTAGTTATGTCCATTTGATTCATATGGTGTTTTATGTTGTCTATATTTTTATTGATTTTCTGTTTGTTCAATGAGTCAGTGAAAGAATGGTATTTCAATCTTTGATTATAATTGTGTGTTTATTTCTCATTATATTTCTATCAATTTTTGTTTCATGTATTTTGAAGTTCTGTTGGTTGATTAAGATATTATGATTATGTCCTCTTGATGAACTGGTTTAATTAGTAATATAAAATGACCTTTTTAATCTCTAGTAATATTACATAATATTACTAATATATAGCAATCTTTTTACCAAAATATAATTTGTATTATACTAATACACTTATTCCAGATTCTTCTTGATGTTGTCACATTATTTTTCCATGCTTTAATTTAAAACTATCTTTGTGTTTATATTTGAAGTGTTTTTTTTCTATTTCTTCATATATTTGCATCCTGTTTTTACTAATTTATTATTATAATCTCTGCCTTTAATTGGGATATTTATACTATTAACATTTAATGTGATAAGATTAGTTGTAAATCTATCATTTTATATTCATTTTCAATTTGTTACATTGTACTTTGTTTCCTTTTTTCTCTTTTTCTAAATTCTTAAGTTAGTTATATTCATTAATTTGCTTTATGTCTTTTTTCTTTTGTTATGTATTTATTTGTTTTTAATGTTTGTTTATTTTTGAGAGGGAGAGAGAAAGACAAAGCGTGAGCTGGGGAGGGGCAGAGAGAGAGGGAGACACAGAATCTGAAGCCAGCTTCAGGCTCAGAGCTGTCAGCACAGATTCCGATTCGGGACTCGAACTCACGAACAGTGAGATCATGACCTGAGCCGAAGTCAGATGCTCAACTCACCCACCAAGCCACCCAGGTGCCACTTTTCTTTCTTTCTTTCTTTCTTTCTTTCTTTCTTTCTTTCTTTCTTATGTTTATTTGAAGGAGAGACAGAGTGTGAGCAGGGGAGGGGCAGAGAGAGAGGGAGACATAGAATCCAAAGCAGGCTCTAGGCTCTGAGCTGTCAGCTAGGCTTGAACCCACAAGCCGTGAGATCATGACCTGAGCTGAAGTCAGACACCTAACTGACTTAGCCATCCAGGCACCCCTTTTCTTTTGTTTTTTGAAGTTTATTTATTTATTTTGAAAGAGAGTGAGAGAGCATGTGAGCAGGGGAGGAGCAGAGAGAGAGGGAGAGAGAGAATCCCAAGCAGGTTCTTCTCTGGCAGTGCAGAGCCCAATGTGTGGCTTAAGCCCACTGAGATAGTGACCTGAGCCAAAATCAAGTTAGATGCTTAACCAACTGAACCACCCAGGCACCCCTATATCTTTTGTTCTAATTAGCTATAGTTGTTTATGTTGATATTGTAGTGGTTGTCCAACTATAGCTTCGGAAAGTCCACATTTATGTGATAACAGTTCATCAATAATATTTTTATAACAATATACTACTGTTTATCTCCCCTTATGACTTTTGTACTATTGTTATTTATTTGACTTTTACATATGCATTAAATTCTAAACTAAGTTGTTACGATTGTTTCATTTAAAATACTATTTTTCAAAGGGATTTTTAAAATTATGGAAAAACTTTTATATTTTTCCAAATATTTCTATTTTCCAGTGTTTTCACTGTATTGTGTAGATACATATTCCCATGGGAAATCTCTTTCTTGCTGAAGGAATTCCTTTTACATGGCCTGTATTGGAGGTCTGTTTGTGATGACTTGTTTTTAATTTTTTAATTTCTTTATTTTTTAATTTTTATTTTTTCTTCCTTTTGGAAGTATTGTCAATGGTGTAGAAATCCTGGTTGACATTTTTCTTTTCCCTTTATGCACTTTAAAGATATTTTCTTGGCTTGCATTCACACTACTTAATCATTATGGTTTTCTTGCTTGAGCAATGAATATATTCTAGAAATAGTGATTATGAATGCATGTCTTTGTGAATGTATTTGATAGCACTGAATACTTAAATTTAAAAATGGTTCAAATGATGAATTCAATCTTACAGGTATTTTAGTACAACAAAAAATTGGCAAATGACTTGAAAAGATTTTGTATGCTAATAATGTGTACATTATCTAACTTCAACAGTTGTAAATACTTTACTATTTATATTTTATCCAACTCCCACTTATTTCTATATTTTTGTTAGAGTATTTGTAAAACAAAGTCAGCCACCATATCATTTTCACTATTAATTTCATTCAGGGTCTATGTCAATGTGATATACATGGTGCTCTGTATGTGGCCTGTTGTTTAGTCCATTACTTTGAATTACTGGCTAGTATTTCAGAATGAGTCATTTAGTTAATTTTACCTCCATAGATGAACACCAAGTCTCTAAATATTCACTTTCTCAGAATTGCTGTGAATACTAGCCTTTTACGTTTGCTCGGATATTATACGAGTGTTTCTCTTGGATGCATACTCAGAAGTAAGTATATAAACTTACCTAGAAGTGACAATAAAATTTATGTTTTTATAAACCTGATGCTCAGAAGTAAGTATATAAGCTTACCTAGAAGTGACAATAAAGTTTATGTGTTTATAAACCTGCTCTCTGCACACTGGATGGCATTCACTTCTTGAGGCTTCATTTCAGAAAACCCCTTACCTCTTGACCAGAGTCTCCTGTTTTATTACACATTATTTGTCACACTTATTTGGACATATGTGTTAACCCCTGAATTTTTTCTGAGGGAAGGAGTTGGATATGATTCACCAGATTTCAGAGAAGTTACTGGAATGGTTGTTTAATAAATTTGAACATTCTTCTTTTTTTTTTTTTTTAAGTGTGAAAGAGAGAGAATGCATGTGCACTAGCTGGGGAGGGGCTGAGGGAGAGAGAGAGAATCTTAAGCAGGCTCCATGCTTAGTGTAGAGCTCAATACGGGGCTTGATCCATGACTCTAGGATTATGACCTGAGCCAAAATGAAGAGTTGGACACTCAACCAACTGAGCCACACAGGTGCCCTATACATTTGAACATTCTATGTTCACTAATCTGTGACCTAGCTCCACAAAATTCGCTCATGATCCACAACTCAAGTTAAATTTGTTTGCTTCTGAATCATACCAGTGTCCTTTCACATAACCTGTGAAACCTGTTGTTCCTTCCTGTATCCATCAAGAAGTGTACCGAGCCTCAAGCTTTGTAGATTTTAAGTCATCATAAGGCTTTGGCTTAAGTTTCTCCTCTTATGCCCGGGTTTCTCTGACTTCAAAACCAATGTGACCATTGTGTCCTTGGAACCTACCTACTGACTCTGTAGTAATAATAATGGTGGCATTTGCTAACTGAATTAAGATGTATTGAGCATTTATAGTGATGAAGTATTATCCTTGGCAGATAATAGAGACATACAGAGAAAAGACAAGATCCTATCAACAAATAGGTTGTTTTCTGGTTTGAGACAGTCTTAGAATCCAAGACTTTGCTATTAGGGGATTGTCTCAATGAAGATCTATACCAACTTTGGGGAGAACCTCACAGGAAACACTAGAATAAGCAGATATATAGCTCTCAATAGAAGTGATGATGTCCCAGGATGGTTATGAGAGTAATGAAGGAAGAGGGCCTGAGAACAGAGACCAGGGAACAATAACAGGAATAGAAGTTTGGAGAATGGGGTCATCAGAAACTGACTTATGATCCTGAGATGTTCCTTCAAGACTTTTTTGTTCTATTGAGCTAGAACCTGTTTGGATTTAGGGATCATGTGTTTTTCAGTAGTGTGTCATCCTATGCCCCTATCAGTATTTATGCAAAGCAGGTTATCAATAAATTGTTAATGAGTTAATATACTTTGTGACCTGTATTATGTTTGTATTATGGCTTTAACAAGGTCCTACAAACTTACCAATAAAAAATGCACAATTTTATGATAACAGGATTTTTGGGAGAGTAAGTCCAATGTGTGCCTCTCTGGGATGAATTCAAGGTATCCTTAGGGCTGCATTCCTTTCTGGAGGTTCTGGGGTATAATCCGTTTTCTTGCTTTGTGTTTCCTTCTTGAGAATATATTCATTTCTTTTATAGGCTCCTGTTTTCATATTCAAAGCTAGCAAATTTGAGTATCACATTGCATTAATTTCATTGTTCCTTTTACTTTTTACTTTGACTTCTTTTCCCTTCTTCCACTTTTATGAACACATAGAGATAATTCAGAACAATCACCCTATTTTAAGGTCCACTCATTAACAGCCCTAATTTCTTTTGTAGCCTTAAATCTCAGTCACCATGTAACTTAACAGTACATGGGCATTAAGTCATGAACGTTTTTGGGTTCCACCAGGAATTGAGTGCCCCATGGGAAACTCAGGAAAACCCTGCTTGGTCTAGAGGTTGTAATGGCCACAAGCTATATGAATATAGTTGGTAATTTAGAATCATAGACCTGTAGCTAACCTTATCATATGTTTTCCTTCAGAGCCAAAAATCTGAATTAAAGCTCCTCTATCTAGGGAGTTAATTGGAGAGAACTTCATCTTGGAGGACTTGTCTCCTCTAGGAAGCTGGATGCTTGCTATCACTATTCATAAAATTGAATGCCACCAGTCATAAGATAAGCTCCATTTCTCTAGAATAGTGAAGGTAAATAGGATGGAAATAGTACCAGCAGTAAAATAGGTTTATAAAAGTTACTGTTAAGTGCTGACATATATTTACAAAGTTTTTCATGTATGTCATGCCTGATTAGCCCAAACTCTTCACTGAGAGTATTTGTCATCCATATGTTGTTGTTATCTGCATACAAATATCTAGAACACCTTCCACCAGATAAATATTTGTATGTACTCCCACAGTGGTACAAAGCACATTTGGCTACTATAGCTATTGAAGTGAACATGAACCCCTATATTTGGAGTGAGACCACAATACTATATAGCAAGATTTGCCGTCAGATTCTTGATAGTCTGGGGAAGTGAGTTCACACTGGAAAACAGAAAACGGATATGATCTATGTGGACACTGGGGAAAGAAAGGATGAGAAAATTATCTGGTAGTAGGAAATGAACAGTCTTTAAATTAAAAAAAAATTTATTTGTGAGAGAGACAGAGTGCAAGTGGGGGAGGGGCAGAGAGAGAGGGAGACACAGAATCCTAAGCAGGTTCCAGGCTCTGAGCTGTCAGCACAGAGCCCAACATAGGGCTTGAACCCACAGACTGTGAGATCATGAACTGAGCCAAAGTTGGACACTCAACTGATTGAGCCACCCAGGTGCCCCACAAAATGAACAATGTTTAAAACATATAAAAGGAATTAGTTGGAGAGAAATGGGATGACTCCTATATCCAATGAGTTTGTATTCCAAACTAGTACTTGATAGTGAAGAATGGGAGAGAAAATTAACTAGGGATATGGATGGTGGCCATGATTAATGCTTTAGAGGAAACATCCTTGACTTGTGTACCATAAGAAGTGGACATTTCAAGATGAGAAAGAGTGGGAGGTCAACTGGGAAGGCTTTTTAGGGGTGCTAAGGAAACATCCCCTATTTCAAACTACACTTCATTTTCCCCTCCAGAATCCGTGCCTTCCAGGGTGGTGTCAGAATGGTGACTTGTGAGCTGTTCATCTCTAATAGCTGCCATTGGCTAAGAAAGTACTGTGATGACCCCACAATGTTGAAAGGCTGTGGTCTTTAGCGTGCTATGGAATGGTATCTAAGGGCAAGGCAATATTCTTTGGTAGAAATTCTGAGGTTTTAACATGGCTAAAGTGACAATGAAATAGAGGATCCTAGTGTACTTAGGAGACTAAGATCCACAAGCATCAAAAGGAATATGAAGACCTTTAAATTCAGATTCAGACATGGTAACAAGGTCAGATGATCCTATCCTATCTTCTCTTCTTCATTGCCTGTCTCCCCTCCAAGACTCCACCCTGTCCTTGCCTGGCACAAATCATCTCTTCAGCCTCAACCCATTCTCATTAAGTCCCCCTTTCTGATAAAATGAGTATTCTTTTTCCCTACCCAATGCCCTTCTGAGCTTACCCTCTTGTTCTAATTGTAGGAGATAAGAAAAAAACAAAAAGTCTGCTTCGCTTGAGTTAATGTAATATATCTTGCTACCAAACTTCACATACTTAATGACAGCAGACCACAGGGGAAGGGCAGCACATTTTGTCCATTACCACCCAGTGTGTAGGAACCCAAGCTATACCAGGTCCATGGGATGGTGCAGAACTACCCCATTCTAAGATATGACTCCAACTTAGAAAATTGATGGTGATGATTAAAGTCAATAAGGTGAGAGGAGCCCAACCTCGCAGGAGATAATGAATGTATCTCTGAGTTCTCTGTTGATGGAAAGTAAAGAAGAATGTAAGAGATCTGTCCTAAAAAAGAGAGGGGGGTGATGACTTGTAGCATTAGGGGCTAAATTGGTAGGTCCAGGAATTAAATTTGGGATAAGGCAAGGTGAGGAATGAGTATTGGTGCCAAATTTGTCTCCGTAACACATTAACCCATGTCCAAGGAGGAAAAACTCCTTGTTGTTTGTATGGAGTAGTAGGAGGTAAAGGGTAACTGCGTATCAGTGCATGGATTGCCAGAATCTAGATGGGAAGATGGTATTTTTCTTTTTTTTTAAAATTTATTTATTTTGAGAGAGTGTGAGAGGGTTTAGGGCAGAGAGAGAGGGAAAGAGAGAATCCCAAGCAGACTCCTTGCTGTCAGCACAGAGCCCAGTGTGGGGCTCAATCCTATGAACTGCAAGATCATGACCCGAACAGAAACCAAGAGTCAGTTACTTATCAGACTGAGCCACCTAGTCACCCTGGAAAATGGTATTTTTATTGTGGAGTGGAAGTTACAACTTAAAATAAGGCAGAGGAAAGAATCACCATTAGTCCACCTCATGGTGATGTTGGCTATGCTCCATTCTATGTTGTATGCAACTATAAGTCTTATGAAGTACCAAAATATTCACCTAATAGTACCTTTAAGTTAGAAAATAATGGTATTTGGAAACCACAAACCCAACACTGATTTTGCCAATGTCTTGCTAAGATTCTTAGAACTGTAATCTACCAAAAGGGAGGTGTGAGAGTTTTTAATCTCTTGATATTCCACTTGAGGAATTAGGAATTACTTCATGCCTACTTTGATTCTTCCTGGGAATCTGCATAGTTCAGTTTTTTTTTGTCTATTGCTTTATAACGAGGTGACACTGTACCTGGGCATAAAATGGTTAGGTTACTTTCTTCTGTAAACATTGCTCCCTGTATTCTATCAGTGACTGTTGCAGTGAAGATTTTTGAAGCCAGACTGATATTTTCTTTTTATGGGCCTAAGTTTCATCTTTTGCTTCACTGCACGGTGTCCTTTATCTCAAAGACTAGGAGTATTTTAAGCTATCTTTGTTTTTCTTTTGTACCAATTTTTCATCTGAGTGAAAGGAAACTTTCAATCTTACAGCTAAATCTTTTAGTCTGAATGATTTTCTGAATAAAATGTTTGCATTTCTTTCATCTTCTTCAGGAACATTTTTTTTTTGCATATGTTAGATAGTACTTTACTTAATTTCTCCTCTCTATTTTCAGCTGACTTTTCAGAGGCTTGTTTTCTGTATTTTTTATTATTTATTTATTTATTTTTAAGTTTATTTATTTTGAGAGAGAGAGAGAAAGCATGAGCTGGGAGGGGCAGAGAGAGGGAGAGAATCTTAAGCAGGCTCTGCACTGGCAGCACAGAGCCTGACATAAGCCTTGATCCCATGAACTGTGAGATCATGACCTGAGCTGAGATCAAGAGCCAGATGCTTAACTGACCAAGCTACCCAGGTGCTCCTCATGTTTTTTTTTCCTTTTTGAATATGGCATTTATTTTTATGATGGTTTCACTTTTCTCTACTATTTTTAAGCTTCTTTTCTGGAATCATTTTTCATATTTTTGAATTGCTTCATTATTTTTCTACTGTATTTCTATTTTGGGATTTTATTTAATGTCAACTTGGAATTACATTTTCAACTCCCAAAAAGTAGAGTTTAAAAACCAACATTTCCAAATTTAGTATAAGAAAATGACACTAAATTAAAATCTGTGACTTTCCTTAGACTAATTATATAAGTTAGGTTATAGAGCAAACAAACATCCCCAAACCTAGAGACATGTGTGTTTCTGAAGAGTCACTGTTAAGGTTGATTTATTTGTCTCATAAGCCATTAAAGCCATAAATTAGAAGGAAAATTTAAATGATCATTTTGATGAATTGCTAGAGGTCGATTTGTAACTATCATGACAGTAAAGAATTCCTGAGTGTTTCAGTGTTTCAGGAGTTTCCCATACTTTCATGGGTTTATGTAAAGGAAGCCCATCAGGTTTTCATAATGCATATCCAAGGAAGGTCCACTCGCGTCTCTGAAAAAATTAGGGAAGAGTGATAATTGTGAAATATATCAAGAGCCTTTTTCATAACAAAATCGTACTCCAGGGTTAAAGACCTTCAGGTATTTAGTCCATTTGTGTGAAGGGTATTTTGTTGATTCCATATCCCTTTAGTGTTTTGGTTTCACCTGTGGGCAAAAGATGTAGTCAAAAGAGTTGAAGGATTCAAGGAAATTGACTGGAATGCTGGAGCCAGGCATTGCAGAATAAATGAGCTGAGGAAAAAAGCTACACAAATGGAGTAACAGTTTTGAATGTCAAAGCAATTCAATATAGGCCCACTAAAAGATGGAGATTCAATCATAAGATTCTTTTTTTTTAATTTTATTCATTTATTTTGAGAGAGAGGGAGAATGCACATGAGTGGGAGAGGGGCAGAGAGAGAAGTAGAGAGAGAATCCCAAGCAGGTTCAACCCTGTCAACACAGAGCCTGATGCAGGGCTCAATCTCATGAACTATGACATCGTTACCTGAGCTGAAATTAAGAGCCAGGAACTTAACCAACTATGCTTCCCAGGTGCCCCTTAATCATAAGATTCTTTAAATCCCCCCAACTTTACACTTTTTCCCCAGCTTTACAGTTTCCAACCATAACAATAGAGCACCAGTATAATAAAAATGGATTAAACCTGAAATTGCTATAGGAACCAGATTCTTTCTGACTATAATACTTAAGGAATCCCATTGTGATGATGGGAAACAAAAGTGGACATTCAAATAATTTGAAGCATCAATCACTTACAGAGAGGGAATATGGAAAACACAATAGAAAGAGTAAAATAAAGCCTAATTAGAAAGGAGTATATATCTCCATTCATATTTCTGATGCATTTCCGGTATTCAAGAAAAATTTACAAGGGTGTTATAAACATGAGAAAACACAATATGAATTTTATGTATTGAGAAAATAGCCCATGTACCAGATTCAGACTTGATACAGATGTTGTAATTATCAGGCTGGCAGTTTGAAATCAGTACGATTATGTTATGGACTGAAATATAGAAACAGTAGATAAGATACAAGAAAAGATGAAAATCAGTTAAAAACTCTAAGAATCAAAAGGAAATGCTGGTAAGAAATAACCATTGTGATTCAGAATGCCATTGATGGCCTCAACATAGACTGGATATGGTAAAGGAAATAATCATTGACTTTGAAGATGGGTGTATAGAATCTTCCCAAACTGAAACACATGGACAGAGAATCATGAATATACAGAATAGAACATCTAGGGAAAATATAACGAGTTGTAAGATGCATATAACTAGAATACCAGGAGGAGAAATAATGAGTACAATAAATATTTGGAGCAGTAATATATAAGAACTTTCCAAATTTAATGGCAGACAATGAACTACAGGTCCAGTATACTCAGAAATACCAAGTATTATCATTATCATTATCATTATCATTATCATTATCATTATCATTATTATTATTTTAAGTTTAGAGAGAGAGTGCATGAGAGGGGGAGGGGCACAGAGAGAAGGGAAAAGAAAATCCTAAGCGGGGCTCGATCTAATAAACTGTGAGATCATGACCTGAGCTGAAACCAAGAGTCAGATGCTTAACTGACTGAGCTGCCTAGGCACTCCAAGAAATACCAAGTGTTATTTAAAAAACATACCTACAACTAGATATATATTCCAACTGCATAAAAAAAAATCACAATAGAGAAAATCTTTAAAACGTGATACACCAGAGACCGTGTCTCTTCCTGCCTGGGCTCAGACCTAGTTTGGAGCATGTGACCTGGGTAAACGCACCAAGAAAGTCAGAACCCTCTGTAAAGGCAGGACCTGTTATATTGCTGCCTTAGGAAAATGTGGAAGAGGAGTAAAATAATTGAGCATGCCATGTAGACTTACTCCTTCTATGGAAGAACAAAGATGAAAAGTCAAGCTATGGTGATCTGGCATTGTGGTTCGTGTATGAACATCATAGCTGGTGGTGTGTGAACCTATACCCCCATTTCTGCTGTCACAATAAACTCTGCCATCAGAAGACTGAGGAGTTGAAAGACCAGTAGAAGCTCTGCCATTTGGAGCATTGCTAGCCTATAACAAAAGGGTTAATGTAAAAAACAAAAAATAAAAAAAAAAGAAAAATGATACACCAAAAATCATACCTATAAAAAAACAAGCAGAGGGGGCACCTGGGTGGCTCAGTCGGTTAAGCATCTGACTTCAGCTTAGGTCATGATCTCATGGCTCGTGGATTCAAGCCCCACATCAGGCTCTGTGCTGACAGCTCAGAGCCTGGAGCCTGCTTTGGATTCTGTGTCTCCCTCCCTCTCTGCTCTGCCCCTGCTTGCACGCTCTCTCTCTCTCTCCCTCGAAAGTAAATAAACATTAAAAAAAATTATTAAAAAAAACAAGCAGAAAAAATACAGTGAACTTATCCTCTGGAACTATTCAAGCAGCAAGTTAATCGAGTGCTGTAAAGACTTGAGAGAAATAAAACATGTAACAATATACATCCAGAGAAATTAATTCAAAGCAGAACGAGAAATTAGCAGACAAAAACTGAGAATATTCATTATCAGATCTCTCCTGATGGAAAAATGAAAAGAAGTTTCTTGTGCAGAAGGAAAATCATATTTGTTTGATGTTCAGATTTGCATTTCCTTAAATAAGGGTAGAGCATCAGAGAAAGATAAATGAAGTTAAAATATTTTTCTTAATTGACCTAAATGATGACTGTTTACTTAATGTAGAAAATATGTATTGGGTCATTATAGCATGTACAAGTGGAATGAATGACAGCAATGTGACAATAGAAAGGAGGAATTAGCAAAATATTATAGGGTATCTGTATTGTACATGAAGTGGGTATGATGTTATTTGAAAGTGGATTTATACCTTTAAATTTTTTTAAGTTTATTTACTTTAAGAGAGAGAGCGAGTGAGCAGGAGAGGGGCAGAGAGGGAGGGAGAGAGAGAATCCCAAGCAGGCTCCACACTGTCAGCACAGAGCCTGATGCACAGCTCTAACTCATAAACCATGAGATCATGACCTGAGCCAAAAACAAGTGTCGGACGCTTAACTGACTGAACCACCCAGGTGCCCTGAAAGTGGATTTGTATTATTAATAAGTTGTATTGTATACTCTAGGGCAACCAAGAAAACAACTTTTAAAAAGGAGGATATAAAGTAAAAATAGAGAAAATGCTCAATGAAAATATAAAGGGCAGGAAATGAAGGAAAAAGAAATTTTTAAAAAGCAGTTAGTAGAAAACTATTATAAATATAGTAAATATTAATGTAATTATAATCCACATGGCTTTAAATGTGAATGATCTGCATGCACCAGTGGAAGACAGAGATTCTCAGGGTTTGAAAGAAAACTCACAAATTTGATAGCTTACTGAAGTGGACCACTTATGTGATAGGCCAACTACCATAATTCACATGATGGGAAATTGCTAATATGAATAGTGTTAGTACATAACAGCATTTGAGTGAATAATTAATAACCTTCCAGAAGGAAAGTGATATATGTTTTCTTGGTTAATCTGTAAGGGATTTAAGGAAGAAATTACAGCAATTTTATACAATCTATCCAGGAAACAGAAGTAGAGAGAACGCTTCTAGCACATTCTGTGTAACTAGGATTAATAAAACCCAATAAAGATATTGCAGAAAAGGAAAACTCCAGACCAGTAATTCTTATGAACTTAGGTGCACAAATTCTCAGCAAATTTTTAGTAAATTGAATCTAAAAATTGTTAAAAAAAATTATAAGCAGATGTGTTCCAGATATGTAAGACTGGTCCAATATTAAAAATTCAATGAGTGTAATCTATCATGGCAAGCTAAATAAGGAAAATCATATCAATTCATATAGGAAAAGTATTTTGCTCACTCATGATAAAACTCTCAGCAAGATAGAAATAAAAGAACGTTCTCATCTTGATAAGTGACATCTAAAAATGTGCATCTAACATTACTGTAAATGTTGATATACTGGACACTTTACTTTTATGATTGGAGAAAATTCATGGATTTTCTTCTTTACCACTTTTATCTGATTCATAATGAAAAGCTCAGCTATTACAATAAGATTTTGTTTTTATGTTTTACACATTATAAGGGTGGAATAAAACAGCCTTTATTCCCATATATTATTGTCTATGTAGAAAACTCCACCTGAAAAACTACCCAAAATTTCCTGATTCAATTAATAAGTAAAGCAAATTAAACCCTGCTGGAACTAATAAGCATATATAGCAAGTTTTCAGGATATAGAATAAATATATAAAAGTGAATTGTTTATCTATATACCAGCAATTAACATTTGAAATTAGAGTTAAAAAAATAGTAACATTCACAATGGCACCAGAAATAAATACTGGAATATAAATTTAGTTCAGTATACTTGATTTGTATGCAGAAAACTAAAAAACAGGGAAAAGAGAAAAAAAGGACATTTAAATAAATCTCAATTCATGAATTGTTACACTCATTATTGTTAATGTCAATTCTTCCCAATTTTATAGATTTAATGCAGAGCCAAATGAAATTACACCAAGCTATTTTGAAGATACTGAAAGACCGATTCTCAAAGTTATATAAAAAGGAAAATGAAGATTCAGTATAATAGTAAAGAACCAAATTGGAAGAATATCACAATAAAATTTCAAGATTTCTTTAATAATAAATAACATAACCAAAACAGTATGGATTTGGTGAAAAATAGTAAGACATTTAAATCAGCATAGTAGTGTTGAAAATCTAAAAATAGATTCAAGCAAATACAATGAAATTATATTTGACAAAGACACCATAGTTATTTAATAGAGAAAGTGTAGATTTTTCAACAAATGGTGCTGGAACAATTTGACATCAATAAACACAAAAAATGTAACTAAACATAGATCTTAACCTTTTGACAAACATTAACTATACATGGATCATAGACTTAACTCGAAAATCTAAAACTATAAAACTTCTAGAAGATAACATACGAGCAAATCTATGTAACCTTGAGTTTGGTGATGAGATTTTGATACTAACTGCATCATCCATGAACAAAAAGGATTATAATTTGGATCTTATTGAAATGAAAAGTTTCTTCTATGTAAAGGAAAATGTTTAAAGAATGAGAAGACAAGCCACTAAGCAGGACAAGATATTTATAAAACATATAACCCCTAAAAGACTTAACCAAACACATACCAAAGAACTATTTTTTATTTGGGTATTATTGACATATATACTAATTACATGTATACAACATAATCATTTGATATTTGTATACATTGTCAATTGATCAACTCAACAGTAAAAAAACCAACCAGATTTTACAGATTGATGAAAGACCTTACCAGACTACTCCCCAAATAACTTCTAGAGACAAGTAACCATGTAAAATGATGTTCTGCATTCTATGTGATTAGGGGAATGAAAATTGAATCAGCCACGTATTTCAGCTACACACACGTTAGATTGGCTAAAATACAATATAACTGATGATGCCAATGCTTGGCGAGGATGTGGAGTATCCTTCGTTGCCCGTGGGAATGGAAAAGGGTAAAGTAACTGGAGAACATTTTGTTAGTTTCTTACATAACTAAGCATATTCTTACCTTTTTATATAGCAGTCGTGCTCCTAGGTATTTTCTTAACTGATTTTAAAACTTCAGGCCAAAATTGTGGAAAGAGCCTAAATGTCCATCAACTGATGAATGGATAAAGAAATTGTGGTTTATATACACAATGGAGTACTACGTGGCAATGAGGAAGAATGAAATATGGCCCTTTGTAGCAATGTGGATGGAACTGGAGGGTGTGATGCTAAGTGAAATAAGCCATACTGAGAAAGACAGATACCATATGTTTTCACTCTTATGTGGATCCTGAGAAACTTAACAGAAACCCATGGGGGAGGGGAAGGAAAAAAAAAAAGAGGTTAGAGTGGGAGAGGGCCAAAGCATAAGAGACTCTTAAAAACTGAGAACAAACTGAGGGTGGATGGGGGGTGGGAGGGAGGGGAGGGTGGGTGATGGGTATTGAAGAGGGCATCTTTTGGGATGAGCACTGGGTGTTGTATGGAAACCAACTTGACAATAAATTTCATATATTAAAAAAAAACTTCGGGCCATACAAAACCTGCATAGGAATATTTGTAGTATATATAATCACAAAAATGAAACAGTGGAAGCAACCAAGATATTAAAAAATAGATGAATGTATAATTCAACTGTGGTGTATCCATACAATGGAATGCTATTCAGTGGTAGAAAGAAGTGAGCTATAATGCCATGTAAAGACCTAGATAAATTATAAATGAATATTGTTAACGGCAAGAAAACCATCTGAAAAGGCTACGTACTATGCCATTCCATTTATGTAACATCTTCTACAAGTAAAATTTTAAGAGATTACAGAGTAGGAGCTGCTATGTGTGCAAGGTGGGGAAAATTTAAGTAAATGTAGCGCAGCGTAGCTTTTAGAGCAGATCAACTTTTCTGTATGCTACTTTATTGGTAGCAACAACACAATATTTGTTAAAATGAATAGAACTTTACCACACAAGGATTGATCTTTTTTTTTTTTTTAAAAATTTTTTTTTTTCAACGTTTATTTATTTTTGGGACAGAGAGAGACAGAGCATGAACGGGGGAGGGGCAGAGAGAGAGGGAGACACAGAGTCGGAAACAGGCTCCAGGCTCTGAGCCATCAGCCCAGAGCCCGACGCGGGGCTCGAACTCACGGACCGCGAGATCGTGACCTGGCTGAAGTCGGACGCTTAACCGACTGCGCCACCCAGGCGCCCCAAGGATTGATCTTTAAGCAACTTTAAAAATCATTTGGGAAGCAAGTAGATCCCATGTTGGAATGGACACTATCCTAAAATACTCTAAATGAATTACATATATATTACATAAATTTACTAAATGGGGCTGGACAAAACTGTGCCAATCTTACTTTTGAATTGAATGGAAATTCTAGGACTAAAGGTAAAAGGAACTATACGTAAGCACTGTATTCTAGTTGGTGATTTTTCCCATGGGGTTGTGGATCAACAATTCAGGAACCATTATACTTGTAAATGAGAATTGAAGAATTGTGTAAGGGGATTCCACACAGTAAGACCCAGGTTTTCCAGTGGCTACAGGTAAGGAAGGAACATGCCTCATTGCATTTAAGTTGGTGATATCATTATGAATTTGTTTAGCCTAATATGGATATAAATGGATACATATCATAATAATTATAGTGTACTTGAGTTAGTATACACACACCTATTTCCTAGCCCTGCCCACTGATAGGGCTTAGAAGCAAACATAACTCGGTATGGATAAACCCATCTCATTCCCAGCTTTTGTTTTCTAATACTGTCCGATAAAGAAAAATAAATCTTGGGTTTTTTTTAAGTATTATATATATCTCTCTACACAGACCTATATATATTTATTTTTTAAAAAATTGTTGATGCTTATATTTGAGAGAGAGAGAGAGAGAGAGAGAGAGCGCGCACAAGCTGGGCGGGGGGGGGCAGAGAAAGAGAGGGAGACATAGAATCCCAAGCAGGCTCCAGGCTCCGAGCTGTCAGCACAGAGCCTGATGCGGGGCTTGAACCCACCTGAGTGGAAGTCAGATGCTTAACCAACTGAGCCATCCAGGCGCCCCAGAAACAGAAATCTTTGAATAAGTAATTTATTGTAGTGCTTTGCAATAGATATATATATATATACATGTATATAGTGTATATATGTATATATGTATATATATATTATATATGTATATATGTGCATGTATATATATTCTATATATATGTATATATATACATACATACTATATATATATGTACATACATATATATGTATGTATATACTGAAGCATCTTACACTGATAAAGAATAAGGAAGTTCTCCACATAAATAAACAACCCACACTAGTCAATGTATGTTAATGAGATACAGGATCCTATTGAAAGATATCCCAATGTTGAAATCTAGAACAATTTAAGTATCAAAATAAATATTAGATAAAAATTTTAAATAAGTATTGGATTTTGACATCAAATATAAATGTCTAAGAGCACATACTGCTATAAATGATTTAATCAGAAAATATTTGGGGGAGAATTATCAAATCTGCCATGCATATAATTTATATAGATTTTCCCTAGTCAAGGAGATAGAACATAAATTAAAAATTTTTTTATATTGTTTATTTGAGAGAGAGTACAAACAGTGGAGGGGCAGGGAGAGAGGGAGACAGATGATCCAAAGCCGACTTTGTGCTAACAGCAGAGAGCCTGAATGTGGGGCTCAAACTCATGAACTGTGAGATCATGACCTGAGCTGAAGCTGGAAGCTACCTGAGCCACCCAGGCACTCCTGTAACATAAATTCTTATTGCTTAAAAGAGTGACTTTCTGCTAAAATATACTGTAGATAGTGGAGTTAAACATTAACCATTACTGGATAAATCTGACAAGCACTGCTTCAACCATGTGATCATGGTTTACATCAATAGTGATAAGTCATATTTTTTAATACTTTTTTAAAAAAAGCTTATATATTTTGAGAGAGAGAGGGAGAGAGCAAGGGAGGGGCCGAGAGAGGGAGATATAGAATACTAAGTAGGCTCCACACTATCAGTGAGGAGCCTGCCACAGGGCTCGATCTCAGGAACAATGAGATCATTACCTGAGCCGAAATCAAGTCGCATGCTTAACCGACTGAGCGACCCAGGCTCCCCAAGTGACAAGTCATATTGATAATATGTTCCCATCATATGCCAAGATGAGGATGACACTTTAACTCTTTGATCTTCCACTTAAAAACCCATAACCCAAGTCTAACCATGAGAACATCATAAGCCAAACAACAATTGAAGGACATTAGAAAAAAATACCTGAGCAGTGTTATTCCTTAAAAAGGTGATGATCACCAAAAGAAGCCTGAATAACTAATGGCCACAAGAAAGTTATAGACCTACGAATACAAAATATAATGTGGTTTACTGGATGGAATATTATAAAAGGGAATGATACTAGATAAAAACTAATGATATTTGAACATAATATGGACATTAGATATAATATATTAATATTTGTTCATTAATATAATAAATACACCTTACCCCTGTAAAATGTTAAAATTAAGGGAAGTTGGGTATCAGGTATATGGGAAATCTGTAATATCCTTGCAAATTTTCTGTAAGTCAAATTCTAAAGTAAAGATTTACTTAATAAATGAATAAATAAATGCCTGGAAAAAATACCACCATTTTTCATTGAGTTCTTTGAGTTAATTATTTAATTATAGAAGTTCTATAGAAACATTTTTCTTGCGTATGCTTGTTATCTGACATTTGCCTTTCCTGCTACTTGCTTTCCTTCTTTTAATGTTAAATACAGGATCTTGTTCTGGTTCCTGTTTTTATTACTCAACTTTAAATTAACTCATTTTTTATAGTTATTCAAAAGTAATTTTTGTGGACCATGGTTAAGGTTGAATTTCTAGGTAAGCAGGAATTTCTATTTCATACTGAAGTTCCTCATGACAAGTTTGAGAGATAATTTTTTTAGCTTTTATATCTCCACAGGGATTAGGAGATTCTGTGGCTGTTCATAATTCCAAGAATGTCCTCAACTCAATGTGATGGGGAAATGCATCCTGCCTGATGGCTTGCCCGTATGTTTCCTTCCCAACCTCACCTCTCATATTATTACTTGGAGTCACACTTTCTGTCAGAATAAATCTATGTCCCCAGACTAAATTGTGCCAACTTACTCATTTTCTCTCAAATTAACACAATTTCAATAACTATCCCTCTTGGAATTTAGGGGGTGTAAAATGCATTGTGAAGTTCAAGTGTAAGAAAACATATGCAGGAATGCCCATGAAAATTTTGGAAAGAGAATAGTTAGCAGAAATGTGTCATATCAGACACTATAATATTGTAGTAAAGATTAATTAACTAAAATATCGTGACACTGGCTTAGGAATGGACAGGGAGATCAGTGAAATAGAACACAAACTCATGAAGTATAATTTTTCTATGAATCTAATTTAGGGTAGACATCTCACCTTGAATACTTCATTTTTTTCCCATTGCGTCATCCCATGTCCACTTTTATCCCCCTTAAATATTTTCTCCACAATGTAATATTAGAATGATCTAAAAATCACAGATATGATCTTATCATTTACCTGGTTGAAACTTACGGCAAGCAGTGCCCATATCTTGGTTTCTAAATATCAACATTCATTTAAAGCATTGAGGCTCCTTGGAGAAATGAGTAATTCTAGGGTTGAAGCAGAGAGCCTCACAAACAAAAAGTGTGTGTGTGTCAGAAGTGTATATGAGCTAACCTGAAAAAGTTACTTATGGTCAAAACTGGAATGTTTTGAGCAACAAAACAAATAAAACAGTATTAGATTATAATTTAAAGTGTAATATAACAATTACATGAGTCTATACTGACATCAGTAAAATATTCAGTAAATGAGGAAGAAGAGACAACTCTTCCTTACAGAAGATGTATACTCAGATACTTTCCATTCCAGGAAGAGGAACTAAAACTTCCTTGAATGTGGACTGGATTTAGTGACTCTTTCCCAAAGAATATATTCCCCAAAGGGAAAAATGGTTAAGTTTTAATGGAGAAACTTGACAACTATTACTTTATTTATCAGCGAAGGTTATCATCATCAGGATAAGTCATATGAATATTATGTACCCTTAATAGGATCGGATATGGTACTTTCCAAATACTCAAAATACACATTCTAATCATGAGATGAACAGTTCATAACACATATGAACTGTACTCCTCAAAACTGTAAAGTTCATGAAAAACTAGGAAAGAGACAACTAGAGGACACTAAGAGGAGTTACAGCAACTAAGTGCAATGTGTTATCTTAGATGGGATACTGAGACAGAAAAGGATATTAATAGAATAACTCATGAAATTTAAATAAAGCCTGGAGTTTCTCTAATAATAATATACCAACATGGCCTTCTTAATTTTGAGAAATGTACCACAGCAATGTAAGATTATCATGTTATATAACGGTGTGAAGTATATATAGGAAATCTTTGTATTGTCTTTGTAACTTTTCTGTAAATACACGTGTATTGAGAAACTAGATGCTTTCCCCCTAAGTCTGGGAAAAAGATAAGCACATTCTCTCTTTTCAGTCCAATTTGACATCATATTGTAAGACCTAGGTAATGCAGTAAGAAAAAGGCATTAAAAGTACACAGATTGGGGGATTCCTGGGTGGCTCAAGTCAGTTAAGCCTCCAACTCTTGATTTCGGCTCAGGTCATGATCTCACAGTCTGTGAGATCGAGCCCTGCATCAGGCTCCACGCTGTGGAGCCTGCTTCAGATCCTCTGTCTCCCTCTCTGCTCCTCCCTGCCCCTCTCAATTTCTTTCAAAATAAATAAATAAACTTTAAAAAGTTTTTTTTTTTTAAGTACACAGATTTGGATGGTTGAAATAATAGCTCTTTGCTCATGATGACATGATTGTGTATAAATCCCAAAGAAGCAAGAACAACCAAAAATTCCTGGGACCAGTAAACAAGTATAAACAAGGTTGTAGGGTACAAAGTTAATGTCTAAAAGTCAATTTGAGATTTTCTGTATGTCAGAAATGAGCAAAAGTAATTTGAAATTAAAAACACATTTACATTAGCAAAACAGAAAAAAATACTTATGTATAAATCTAACAGAATTTATAGGATCTATAAGAGAAAAACTCTAAAACCCTGCTGAATGAAGTCAAACTGCATCTAAATAAATACAGAGATATTTGATGTCCATAAATAGGGAGAGTGAATATTATTAAGGTGTCGATTCTGTCCATCCTGATCTATCGATTCAATACAGTCTCCATCTAAATCCCTTCCAGTTATTTTGTGTGTCTCAACAAACTGACTTTACATTTATATGGAAAATAAAAAACCTAGAACAGCCAACACAATATTGAAGATTGACAAATAAATGAATGAATTAAAGTATGAAGTTAAAGAATAGACCCATGTAAATAAAGTCATGTGATCCTTAAGAGTAAAGGCTGTACAAAAAGGATAATCTTTTGACAAATTGTACTAGAAAAATTGGACATCTGTATGCCTATAAAAAAATGTTGACACAGACCTTACACTTTAAAAATTTTAACTCACTGGGGAACCCGGGTGGCTCAATCGATTGAGCATCTGATTTTTTTTTTTTTAATTTTTTTTCAACGTTTTTTATTTATTTTTGGGACAGAGAGAGACAGAGCATGAACGGGGGAGGGGCAGAGAGAGAGGGAGACACAGACTTGGAAACAGGCTCCAGGCTCCGAGCCATCAGCCCAGAGCCCGACGCGGGGCTCGAACTCACGGACCGCGAGATCTGACCTGGCTGATGTCGGACGCTTAACCGACTGCGCCACCCAGGCGCCCCGAGCATCTGATTTTTGATACCAGCTCAGGTCATGATCCCAGTGTCATGGGATCGAGCCCTGTGTCAGACTCTGCACTGGGCATGGAGTCTGCTTGGGATTCTCTCTCTATTTCTCTGTCTCTCTCTCCGTCCCTCTCCCCTACTCACATACTATGTCTGTAAAACTATATATACATAAAATTTAACTTAGAATGGATCATAGACTCAAACGTAAAATGCAAATCTACAATTTTTCTAGAAGGCGGCACAGGAGAAAAATTATGTGCCCTTAGGTTTGGCAATGAATTTTAGGTACAACACCAAAATCAAAATATATGAAAGGAAAAATGGCATGTTGGACTTGAATTTATGTTCTGTGAAAGATTAAGGGAATGAAAACAAAAAATTATACTGATAAAAAATATGTGCAAAGTACATATCTGAAAGACTTGTATCCAAAATATAAAAAGACTACTTAAAACTCAGCAATAAGAAAACAAATGATCCAGGAAGAAAATAGGCAATCGTTCTGAACAGATACTTCACCAAAGAAAATAGTAGGAACAAAAAACATATGAAATGATGGTCAGGGGCACCTGGGTGGCTCAGTCGGGTAAGTGTCTGACTTCGGCTCAGGTCATGATCTCATGGTTTGTGGATTCGAGTTCCGCATCAGGCTCTGTGCTGACAGTGTGCAGCCTGCTTGGGATTCTCTCTCTCTTCCTCGCTCTCTGCCCCTCCCCCACTCATGCTTTTTCTCTCTCTCAAAGTAAATAAACTTGAAAAACCATTTAAAAATGATACTCATTATCGTGGGTAATTACGGTATTGTAGATTAAAGTAACAATGAGAAACCATTACATCCTTGTTAGAATGGCAAATATACAAAAACTGACAATACTAAACATTGTTGAGCGTGCCAAGCAACAGGAACTGTCATTACTGGTCAGAATGCAAAATGTAGAGTCATGTAGGAAGTGAATTTCGTTGTTTCTTGCAAACTACAAATAATCTGATGGTATGATCTGTCATTTGAACTTCCAGATATTTACCTTATTGACGTGAAAACTTATGTCCGTACCAAAACCTGTATGTATCAATATCTCTAATAGCCGTATTCATTATTGGCAAAAAGTAAAAGCAATCCCGGTATCCCTCAATAGGTGAATGGATAAAGGGACAATGGTATATTCATGTAATGGAATATTATTCAGTGATGAAATGAAATGACCTATTAAGACACAACAGACATGAGTGGATCTTAAATGCGTATTGTTGAGTCAAAGAAGTAATTGTGGAAAGGTGGCATATGTGTTGTATGATTCCAACCTATATGACATTCTGGAAGAGGCAAAACTACAGAGATCAAGAGGGAGAGGTTTGATCAGATGCAACACACAGGAATTTTTGGTGTGATTATTATCCTGTATGATATTGAAATGGAGGACAGTTGGTTTATGCCTTTATGGAAGCCCTTAGAACTGTAGAACATAAAGAGTGGAACTTCCCATAAATGTATATTATGCTCATAGTTAATAATAACCTGTAAGCATTGGTTCATTAATTATAGCAAATACAACAAACACACTAATGTAAGATGTAAATAATGTGGGAAACTGTAGGGTATAGTAAATGAGAACTTTATATTATCTGCTCATTTATTTTTTAGTATTCTTTTTTAGTATACTTTAGCTCGTATATTTTTTTAGTTTAAAAACTCAATGGCTATTTAAAGGGAAAATACAGGCAAGATTGCGAGGGCTATTAACGGGACAGCTTTTCTCTATGTGATGAAGGGAAATTTTTTCATGTGACTGTCATGTCCAGAAAATCATGACAGGACATCATATATCAGCCTTGACATGTGAGAGGAAAGTAGATTTTGTGAAGGAACCAATAACTTGGAAGAAATGTTTAATGTTTCATGTATATTCCCATCCAAATCTCAACAGATTTACATTCTTATTTTTTGACTATTTCAGTGTTCTAAGTAGTTTCTCTCTATGAATGTGAGATGTGATAGTACATGATCACGGTGGTGACGTGGCAAATTGTCAGTTTCACTTTGACTGATTTGTGTCCTAGAAATTTTTTTATCCTTTGCTTCCTCTGTAAAATGAGGTAGTTAGGCTATACAGTCTTCAGGAGCTTTTCTAATCCTAATGTTCTAATGTTTTAGAATTGATAGTTACCTTAATACTTTACTCTCTGTAAAGGAAAGTAATTCTTTCTCATCTCCTAGGGAAGTACCTAATAAACATAAAAGGGACAATTACATAATTGTGGTTAAGGTTATTTACTTATGGTTTCCTGGTAACATAAATACACTAAATTAAATTGTCTTCATAAAAACTTTAATGGGAACTTGACTAACTAGGACCCTGAGTCAACGTTTATTTTGACATTGCCTTTTGTTTTAGTAGAAATAAAATGACAGGAAAAAGTAATTGGAGAGCCACAATGAAAATAAAAACGTATTGTATCTTGCAGGCAGGTCTGTGTTCACTACAAAACATCATGTTATCTCTGTATCCGTTACTGCTTTTTTTAAAACCAGGGGTAGTGTTCTGAGGGAGCCAAAGAATGGAACCAAAAAACAAGGTTAAGGGCAGCACATGCCCCAAGTGTATTAGGGTGACAATGAAACAAAAGAAAAAGACTCCTACTACCGGGGAGGGGCTCCTTATAGAGGAGGCCATGAAGGCTTCTGAGAAGGAGGCTTACATGGGTTTATAGTGGCAGGGCCTTTGGAGGGGGAGTAACTGTGCAGTTGCTGAGCCAGGATATGGTCTGGGCCGTTTGCTCCAGGGAGTGGGTGTTTCAGAAGGTCCGGTACTCTCTGCTCCATTGTTGTTAACAAGGGGCCGCTTATCCCTATCTGTCCAAGGTCAGTCTATCTCCTGTCTTATATCCACATGTAATCCTGCGTGATGTGACAAAATGGCTTCCACATGATCCTGGAATTTAGAAGAGACTTTGAAACTTAAATTAATATTTCTGTTCACTTGATTCCACTTAATAAGGCAGAAGGACATATTAAGCAGACTTTTAGCATCTAATGTTATAGGAATAGGTTTTATATTTAAAATGGCATTCCATACTACCTGAGGTTACCTAGATATTTTTTATCATAATATTTATCCTAACATTTGAATGCCTTCAATGACCCCTGTTGAGCTCTTCTTGTCATGAATATTGAGTTCTTTTATTCCATTTGATGTTAGTACACATTATAAATTCTCAAGTACATACTTTTTTTTAAGTTTTATTTATTTCTGAGAGAGGAGGTGGGGGAGGGGCGGAGAGAGAGAGGAAGAGAGAGAGAGTATCTGAAGCAGGCTCCACACTGTCAGCACAGACCCTGAAGTGGGGCTCGAACCCACAAACCATGAAATCATGACCTGAGCCAAAGTCGGACGCTTCACCGACTGAGCCACCCAGGCACCCCGTCAGGTACATCACTTCTATATCATGTCTCAGTTTATGGCCATGTGCAAAAAGATGCATATTTATATTTACTAATTTTAATGACATATATTTTGTATTTACTAGCATTATTTCTCTAAGTTTGTATTATATTTCAAAGAATCTTTTTCTCCTTGTGCTCATTCTTTTGAAGATAAGTTCATAAATGGGAAAATTAGAAAAGTCTTGGGTGCTTTATAATAGAATCTCCTGATTTCATTTTCTAAAATGGATTTCTGCAAATAATTTTGATACCTGTAATTATGAACATAAAAAATTGAATTCTAAACTAGATTCCCCAGCTAATGAATTGTAGGCACCTTTAACATATCACTACTGACCTTGAGTGTGATCATATGGGGACATTTTTTTTATAGAGTAAGTAACTCAGTAATTCAGTTACCTTGTGATAAAATTCTGCTCGGATAAGCAGAAATTGCTTACCACTCTTAAATTCTGCCAATGTTACTATGTTCAAGAAAGTTCATCTCCTGGAACAGACCTGAAACAAGTTTGAGTTAGTATTATCAGCTGGGGAGAACATGGAATTAATTGCTCATGATGCTAATGTTTTGTGGGTTTTTTACACATATTTATAGGATTTCATGTAAGGGGAAAATATTACATGTTCCAAAGATAGCTGAACACTTACTGGAGTTCGTGTGCCAGCTTTCACTTAGATTTGGAGACTAAGTGAATGGAATATTAATACCTCCCTAAAATGCCTCCCATCTTTTGCTACTTAAGTAATCAAAGCACATTTTTTGCTTTTGGTGAATTAGTGGAAATATCCACAGGCATGATGCTTATTGGATGGTAAATAAAACACCAGGGATCGCATCCCTTTGTTAATCACCAAAAGTCTCCAGGACTTTTAAATTGTAATTACCAATGTTCAGGGCCAGGACTAAGGTGAGCTGAGTGAGGTCTCTGGGGTACAGAATTTTTTTTCTTTGAGAGACAGCGCAGGGGAGAGGGGCAGAGGAGAAAAGAGAGAATCTTAAGCAGGCTGCATGCTCAGCACAGAGCCCAAAGTAGGGCTCAATCCCAGGACCCTGGGATCATGACCTGAGCCAAAATTAAGAGTAGAAATTTCAACCAGCTGAGCCACCCAGGTGCTCCCCTGGGGTACAGAATTTAAGAGGGGGCTTATTCTCATGGCTATGACCCCTCAAATCCTGTGCCCAATCGTGGTCCTATACTATAGCCAAACATCTATAAAAATGATAATATGGATTTGGGTTTAATGTCAACTATGGATCACTAAAATGTTTTGAAATACTATATTAATTTACCATACTATAAGAATTTAAAGCATTTTGAAAACCAAAGCAAACAATGAAGAAAAATCTCTGTTGTATGAGTATGTAGCCAGACATACATGTTTTGGAATGCTAATAAAATTAAGGAATATCAGTGCATGAAAATTTTTTGAAATGAAAAGGAAACTCAGTCATGCTCACACTTTGGATTGAGTCCCTCATTTTTTTTTTTTATATATATGAAATTTATTGACAAATTGGTTTCCATACAACACCCAGTGCTCATCCCAAAAGGTGCCCTCCTCAATACCCATCACCCACCCTCCCCTCCCTCCCACCCCCCATCAACCGAGTCCCTCATTTTTAAAAATCTGTTGTATTCATGGAAATTATCTTTCTGTTATATGACTTGCTTTATCTGGAATCAGTAGATTCTCCTGCTATAAATCTCATGTCATTCTGTATCCCAGTATCCAGGAGGTATATACTAGGGGTTGTCCTTGGGCTTGTTATGAAAATAAAAATCAAATATATATTTATATAAAATATGTAATTGTTAAATATAGAAATATACATTATATTAATTATATTTGTAATGAATATAAATTTTTTTTCAACGTTTATTTATTTTTGGGACAGAGAGAGACAGAGCATGAATGGGGGGAGGGGCAGAGAGAGAGGGAGACACAGAATAGGAAACAGGTTCCAGGCTCCGAGCCATCAGCCCAGAGCCTGACGTGGGGCTCGAACTCCCGGACCGCGAGATCGTGACCTGGCTGAAGTCGGACGCTTAACCGACTGCGCCACCCAGGCGCCCCTGTAATGAATATATAATTACATTTTAAAATAAATATATTTGTAATAAATGCAATATTCATAATTATGTATAATTATTAATATATAATAGTGTAATAAGCATAATTTATGTTTATTTGTTTATTTTTAATGAATTTGTATGTGCAAAGCATTTATTTGTTATTATTTTTAATGTTATTTTTTTTTAGCGGGGCTACTGGAAGCAGGGCTCATGTTTTACCCAAAGCAGGGCTTGAGGTCACCCGATGTGGGACTCGAACTAACAAACTGTGAGACCACGACCTGAACCAAAGTCAGATGCTCAAAGACTGAACCACCCAGGTGCCCTTTTTAAAATTTTTTGAAGTAACCTCTACCCCCAATGTGGGGCTCAAACTTTCCACTCAGAGATCAAGAGTCACAGGTTCTACTGAATGAGCCAGCCATGCACCCCTATGTTTCTCTATTTATAGAAATAATTATAATTATATATGCATATATGTATATGTGTGTGTATATATATATACACATATACGTATATATATGTATATGGTATATACACACATATGTACATGTATATGTATATATCATATATGTATATGTATGTATATGTATGTATATGTATACATATATATGTATGTATACATGTATGTATATATGTATGTATACATATATGTATGTGTATGTATACATATATGTATATATGTATATATATATTATTAGCTCTTTGCATATCTCTGGGTATATATAATTTTGTTTTCCTCATCTGAAAAGTGACTTATGCCTTAAACTTAGGACTATTGGGGGATTAATGAAATAACAAATATAAAACAAGGGGAATGGTGTGTCATACTTGGTAATTCCTGAAAAAGCGATGATGCTAATCATTTGTGAGATATGTAATAGTGCATGTCACAATGAAGGAACGTCACTGAAACTAGACTTTTTCCTTTAGGAGAGCACTTCAGGACAGTTAGACAATGGCAATTTATCAGTAGTGTGTTTTCACATGTATCCAAGTTTCCTTTTTTTTTTTTTTTTTTTTTTTTTTTTTAAATAACCTCTATGCCCAGTGTGGGGCTCCACCTCACAAGGCCTAAATCAAGGCCTTACTACTAACTGAGCCAGCCATGAGCCCCTCAAGTTTACATTTATATCATTTTTAACAGCCCCTCTGCAAATTGATTTTTTTTCCATCAGGATTACTACAGCTTTTATTATTCAGATGAAGAAGACCTTTCGTAATGGGGATTATATAGCAATAGCTAGTTCTAGGAAGAGACCTATCTTTCATCTTTTCTGATGGTCTATTAAAGGGAGATTTCTCTGCTAGAAAAGGAAAAACACTCGGAATTATTTTTTTTCTGAAATAAACCTGTTCATTAATTTTGATTGGTATCAGACAGGAAATAGAGTATGTTTCACAACTTGCATTGTCAGGTTAAGAGTGGTCATCATTGATTGGTGTTACACATTCTTGTGTATCATATATTTTTGCTATAAAGAACTCTACATAGAATTTGGAGCTCAATGATTCTATTGATTTCATACCACTCACTAGTTTACTGCTCTAATTTTGGTTACCTTTGCGACTTTGTAGAAGTTACAATATTTTATACTCTCTGATTGGAATGTAATATACTTTTGCAATGATGGCAAGTTGCAGTGGTGTATGTTATTGATTTTAGTTAATGAAAATCTTGTTACTTTCTTATTTTAATGGGGTATTGCCAGAATTTTGTAACTATAAGCCTGTGTTTTTAATGAAGATTTTCTGTACTTTCAGGGGTTGGGAAGCATATAATTTCAAAGAGAAAATTTTGAAGCGCATTTATCAATATTGTCCCAAGGACTGTGCTTATAAATTGAGCTGGGCTGGCACTAATAACTGAGAAAACAGACTCCATGTGATGAATAAGCAATTCTCTGACAGGTTCTGTTCCACTATTTGTTTGCTTTTGCAGTTTACAAGTATGTAATAAGCAATAAGTGGTACTTATTTAATTATGCCACAGTATCAATCTTGTTTATCCCAATTAAGTGGAGAAAGGAAAAGAAACAACAAGAATGTGACTTTCCCTAGATGAGAACTCTAAATCGGTGTTTCTGAAAATGTAGGTTGTAGACCACATTTATCAGTAGAGCGAAGGGGAGTTTGATTTCTTAATTGGTAGTTGTGTCCAGCGTCAGCTAAAAGGATAATTGCTAAGCTACCAAAGTTTCTTTTTGGTATTTTCTTACCTGTTCTTCTTTTCACTTTTTCATGTGCTCAGCACCCATGACCTGCTCCTCAGTTGTCCACAGGTCCTTTCTTTTTTCATGCAATGCTCTAGGCTTTGGATGGATTAAATCCATCTCTCTGCACTGCTCCTGTTCCATAATTTCATCATCCAAACCTTCTTCTTTGGTATTCTGTTGTCTCTATGTAAACTAAGAAAGCTTTTGTCCTGAGAAAACATGGCCCATGATTTGTGGACAGCTAAAAGCCCTTTCACTCTTCCTATCATATATTACTATAGATGAACCTTGTTGGCCCATCATTATGTATCCTGGTAGAATCGTTTAAGAAAGTGTTAGAAAATGTCTTTATTGCCCCATGACTGTTTTTCCTGTTGTAGATTAATAAGAGGCCTATGATGCATACTCAGGCGGGTGAATAGAGAGTAATAAGGGTATAAAAAATATTTATCCCAGTATTCACCATAAATAATTAAAAAGTTTGATTTCAGAGTCAAGTATGGCATGATGATTTTTCTAGACTAGAATTAAAAGTTGCTTGGAATTGCTAATGGATATGGGGTTTTCTTTTGTGGGAACAAAAGTGTTTTATCATTAGATTGTAGTTGCCAATTGTTCAACCCTGTTAATATACTAAATACCACTGAATTGTATACCTCTTACATGGGCAAATTGTATGGTGCATGAATTAAATCTTAGTAAAACTGTTTTTAAAGTATGTATTTTTGAGTAGATAGTAGAAATACTAATGATTAAGAGGCTATAGATTATGCTGCGAAATCTGGTTAAGGTGAAGTTTAGATTCACCACTGATAATGATTCTAGGTAAGTTACTGAAATTCTCTGAGCCTTACTTTGCTCACCTGTGAAATGAGGCTAATATTTTCTCATGGTCTTTTTGAGGGTTGCATGGAGGTAATGCATTTAAGGTGCTTAAGAAGATGCCTGGCAACACTGTTATTATATTGATGTATTCATTTCTAAATGTATCTCCTTACATTTTGAAAGGTAACCCAACCTCCTTATTTCCACTCTCACTGCAGAGGCAGAGTAATATGAAGTGAATTGCAGAACCAGATAAAATACACAAACCTTCCTGCCATTGTTGTTTATTTACCATCTGTAGCATAATAATATTAATTACCCAGTAGAAGTGGTGTAAGAATTAATTTAAATTTCACCAGTACAATGATTTACGCAGTGTTCGGCACATAGCTTATACTCAGTAAATGCCAATTCAATTGTGTAGTCATCCCTGACTAATGCTTCATTTTCTAGTTCCTAGTTTTGCATTAAACAAGGCTCTTAGATGGAAAAACATTGAAGCTACCTTCTGAAAAGTAGTGGGTATCACACACATTTATTCAGTCACTAAGTTGTTTATTTCTTTGGTAAATACTGATACAATGGTGAATAAAACAAACATAGCTGCTTTTCTGTAGAACTTCTAAAATCTTTTTAGTAATTTTCCTGTAGAGAAAAATCTAGGGTGGCCTGAGAGAGGTCTCCCAGGTTGAGAGAAGGGCGTCAAGGTCTGGAACGGCCACTCAGGAATAAAAACACATGTCATCAGAGCTGAAATCCGTGTTCCAGGGAGAGGGAGAGGATGTTGTGTCTGTCAATGCTATTCCTTAGTCATGTGTCAGTGCTTCTCAATATGTGAAGGCTGCCCTTGTTTCTGACCATTTTTTAGGAGTTCCATAGTCTGGCTGTGCTTGTAAGGAGCAGTTGCAACTGACTAAATGTTTCCTGGGACTGGCTTGACAGAGAAATATGAATTGTTTAGAAAATAATAATGATGAAATTGGCCTTTGGAGTTGGGGATATGGTAAAATGAATTCTGTCATTTATACACCGAAAGTGTGCACAATCAGTGTTATTCTCTCAGGAGCCTAATCAATATCTTCTCGTGGTTCACATTGAGCTCTACTGAAACTGACCAGAAAGGGGAAAAATGTTTTAAAATTATTTTGCTACCTCTGGTCATAACAGCCAGTCCAGGGGAATTCAGATATTTATATTTCTGACCAGACTCTGTCACATATATCATGTGGAACGAATTGGGAAACCATATGGCGACACCTATCAAGATAATATATTTATGTGTGTCCTGTAAGTAAGTGTATGTAATTATGACAATAATATATATGACTGACTTAGAATTGGAAGAATGAAGTATGCCCTTGTGTATAAAAACTTATAGGAGACTACTTAGGTCTTTCTGGTGTTTCCCAGCTATTGCAAAATTTGTTGGAAAGGTCCATTATAAAATGTATGTAAATACATCTTGAAAATTATACACATGCAAAGTGATACTAGTCTGTGCCGAAGTGACTAACAGGTAATTGGACAAAAGAAATGTTTTTCAATATTTGTTTTTGTTGTGGCATATTTTTCAGAGTTCCTGCCTCCCTTGTATGCCCTTGACAACTCCTTTTTTATTTTTGGTTTTCTAAATTTATGTGTTATTTACGCAAAGGTGTATCACAAATAAAACAAAAAGAAAACAAAAAACACATATGCTATCTATCATCTTTGCTGATTGGTCACCATGGTACATTTGTCCTTACCATTTTTTTTAATGTTGATTTATTTTTGAGAGAAATTGAGAGGGAGAGAGAGCCCTGTGAGTGGGGGAGGGGCAGAGAAAGGGGAAGACAGAGGGTCCATAGCAGGCTCTGTGCTGACAGCAGAGAGCCCTGTCTGGGACTTGAACTCTTGAAGCGTGAAATCATGACGTGAGCCGAAGTCGGGCACTTAACCAACAGAGCCACATAGGTGCCCCTGTCCTTACCATTTCCGTAACTCAAAATTAACAGACGTCAGTGGTATCTGGATTATGTGGCTTGCGGTGTAACTTCTGATAAGTTCCATTTGAAATAGACTTGGAACTAAGGGCAATACATGGCAGTAATCAAGCAATGTGATTTTATAATCCAAATTTCATTACCCTACACTGAGAAAAGAGTTATTATACACATGAAAGAAAATCTTTTCTTTCATTAACAGCTAGGTATATTAAATTTGGCAATAATTTTTTGTCCTGAAACCAAAATTTCTGTCTTAGAATTTATTCATCCCAGAGGAAGAAATATTAGTCATGGATATATTTGGGCATTGAAATTATTTTGTATCACTTGTGATCAGTATTATATGATGAGTGTAAAATTGCTTATTTTTGAAAATGTTATCATTGGCAGCAAAAATATAGGCTCTAACATGTTTAAAGTTATATAGATAAAAAGGCTTCCTGTAATTGGACTTATTTTGAACTAAATTAGACACTTGCTGGGGGATCTAATGAGTGATTCTAAAATGTGGTAAAATATGGAGTCTTAACTCTTGTGTGGAAACCGCTTCTGTGTATTGCCCCAAATTCCTAGAGATTAAGTCAGCCTGCCTTGTAGAAGCAACCTACCAGTGGTTAATACTTTGTGATTTCAGGGCGCCTGGATGGCACAGTCGGTTAAGCATCAGATTCTTGATTTCGGCTCGTGTCATGATCTCACAGTTTGTGGTATCGAGCCCTGTGTCAGGCTCTGCGCTGACAGCGTGGATCCTGCTTGGGATTCTTCCTCTCTCTTTGCCCCTCCCCAGCTTGCTCTCTCTGTCTCTCAAAATAAATAAAAACTTAAAAAAATACTCTTCTGATTTCATTTTTCTGTATTTTTTTTGCCTACCCCCCTTTCCAAAACATGTGACCATTATTTCTTTATTTGGTTTTCCTTTTCTCTTATAACTTTAGTCACTTTTTTGAACACTGCACTTTTGTTTGAATGGTGGCTGTTATATAGTCAAGGCCATTAACTTACTGCTTGTGTATTGGAATAAGTTTCTTGAATGTAAATTATATCACACAGACCAGGAAATAAATGCAAACAACTTCCTTCTTGAATGGAAAAAAGTTACTGTGCATTGACAAAATGTAACTAATTTTACACATACTTGCAAAGATTGCTTTTTGCAATTCAGAATATCCTGTGCTATTAAATTTGTGTATGTTAAAGGAAAGCCATTTTCCTGAGATGAGATGTTTCACATTCAATTATGTCAAAATTCCTCATCTATGACTCCTGATTTTTGACTTCTCCATTTGTGCATCTATTGAATTTTAGACAGTATACAACAGAAATATTGTTTTCAATTTTGGTAAGTTATGCAGAGGAAGGGAACTATAAGTAAACAAAAACTAATTATATATGTTTTAGGTTTTTGAGCAAATACTGGTCTTAGAAATAGACTGGTGCGATAAGTTGACTATATCTGGTTTTTGAATTTTTTTAAATGTTCATTTATTTTTGAGAGTGATAGACACAGAGTGCAAGTGGGGGAAGGGCAGACACACACACACACACACACACACACACACACACACACACACACAGAATCCGAAGCAGGCTCCAGGCTCTGAGCTGTCAGCACAGAGCTCAATGCAGGGCTCCAACTCACCAACTGCAAGATCATGACCTGAGCCGAAGTTAGACACTTAACTGACTGAGCCACCCAGGCGCCCCTGGTTTTTGAATTTTTAAATATCACCTGCTGCTACCAGTCTGAGTGAGACTGAATGTGAGAAATAAAACAGAAAAAGCCGCTGTACTTTAGAGTACCCTTTTTGTGCCATTGATTACAAGATTCTTGTTCACAGGGAAACTGAAGGCCAGTAATTCTTTATGATTTATGTAATATAGATTGTAATTGTAGTCTGTTTGTCTTGTCCATAAATAGGCATAACCACAGCATAAAGCATCAAAGTCCAGTGGTGATACACAGAGTAATTTTCATCTCCAGTGTTCTGGAAAGAATGTAAGGCCATATCTGCTTTGTCTTCTTAGCCAGAGCCATGTAGACAGGAGCATCGTGGGCTAATAAAGGTAACTATTTCCTTTTAGGAAGGAAGTGGGGGATTAATTTGAAAGAGTCATGATGTGGGAATCATTTTCCAACTCATAGCTAAACCAAAGTTTTTTTATATTTCTTTTTTTTTAAGGTTTATATATTTATTTTGAGAGAGAGGCAGGGGCAGAGAGGGAGAGACAGAATCCCAAGCAGGCTCCATACTGTCAGAACGGAACCCAATGTGGGGCTCTAACTCATGAATCATGAGATCATAACCTGAGCTGAAACCAAGAGGCATTGGCCTGACTGAGCCACCCAGGTGCCCCTAAAGAAAATTCTTAAAAAGTGTATGAAGAAAATGTCTTTTTCACAAATGTTAAAATAACACTGACCTTACTTCCTATTTGATTATTAATACCATCAATATGATTTTATTAACAAGTAAAATATATAGATAGAAAAATAGAGACGTGGAAATATATTTGACATATCTTCTATGTAAAAAGTAAGTTAACACGCTAGATGTATAGAACAATCCATTTGTATACCCTCTGCACATACAAAAAAGGTGTTTACCTATATGTAAATATATCTTCATGAATGGTTTATGAACTAAACTGGTTATCTGTTATTACAAAAGAAGTCAGTCTTAAATGTAGTGGCTTAAAACTATTATTTTATTTCATTATTGTATCAGTCAACTTTGTTCAGCCACACAGTACTCACCTGACCTTCTCACGTGTGTTTGTCATTAATGGTTGCTGAAATTAGAAGTCATTTGAAATTTGAGCCATTTGAAGGCATGTCTTGGTCTTTGAAATCCAGTATGGTGTAATTATATGCCTGGGAGTTGATGCCGACTCAGTTGGGTGTGTAAATTTAGCACCTACATGTGACAATTCTGAGTGCTGAGCTTTTCTAGTGCATGGTGGCTGGGTACTGAAATGGAGTTTCACAGGAGAAACATACAAAATCCACGTGGAAGTTTTTGTTTAAAGGTCAGTGAAATAAAATATTTTTCTTTAAAAATATAGCTATAGATTTACAACAACAACAAAATGTATGAGTTACAAAATAAATCGGCGTAAAGCAGTGTTCCTCAGAATGTCTTCTATGCATTGCTTACCCTTTGAAATAGAGTTCTGTAATATTGCTATGTCTGGTCCCTTTTTTATTTGTGTTTTTATTTTAATTCCATTTAGTTAACATACCATGTCATATTAGTTTCAGGTGTACAATACAGTGATTCAACAGTTCCATACGCCACCAGTTGCTCATCATGACAAGTACACTCCTTAATCCCCATCACCTGTTTAACCCAGCTCCCCACCCACCTCCCCTCTGGTAACCATCGGTTCCCTATAGACAAGAGTCTGTTTCTGGGTTTGTTCCTCTCTCTCTTTTTTTCCCCTTTTCTCAATTGTTTTTTTCTAAAATTCCACATATGAATGAAATCGTATGGTATTTGTCTTTTTCTGACTAATTTTGCTTAGCCTAATACTCTCTTGCTCTATCTATGTTTTTGTAAATGGTTAGATGTCCTTCTTTTTATGGCAGAGTAATATTTCATTGTGTGTGTGTGTGTGTGTGTGTGTGTGTGTGTGTATATATATATATATACACATACATATAGTCCATTCATTTATAATCCATTCATCAGTTGATGGAAACTTGGGATTCTTACATATCTTGGTTATTGTAAATAATACTGCTACACACATAGGGGTGAATATATCCCTTTGAATTAGTGTTTTTGTATTTGGGTAAATACCCAGTAGTGCAATTGCTAGATTGTAGGGTAGTTCGATTTTTAACTTTTTCAGGAACCTCTGGATTGTTTTCGACAGTGGCTGCACCAGTTTGCATTCCCATCACGAGTGCGTGAGTGTTTTTCTCTATATCCTTGTCAACACCTTTTGTCTCTTGTGTTGTTAATTTTAGCCATTCTGACAGGTGTGAGGTGATATCTCATTGTAGTTTTGATTTGCATTTCCCTGATGATAAGTGATGATGAAAATCTTTTCATGTGTTTGTTGGCCATCTGGATGTCTTCTTTGGAGAAATGTCTGTTCATGTCTTTTGCCCATTTCTTAAATTGGATTAATTCGCTTTTGGGTGTTGGGTTGTATAAGTTCCTTTTATATTTTGAATACTAACCCTTTATCAGATAGGTTATTTGCAAATATATTCTCCTATTCCATACATTGCCTTTTAGTTTTGGTGATTTTTTCCTTTACTCTGCAGAAGCTTTTTATTTTGATATGGTCCCAATAGTTTGGTTTTGATTTTGTTTCCGTTGCCACAGGTGACATAGCTAGAAAAAAAAGTTGCTATGGCCTATAGCCCCTTTGCTGATAAAGGAAAATAATTTACTTAATTTAGTTATTCTAAGTTTTTCAAATGTATTTAACTGATATTTGTCAAATTACATATTGATGTCTTTTCCTATCATAATTCTCAGAACTTAGTGGAAAATGCTGCTCTAGTAGTAATTATTTTGTCACATAGGGCAGAAAGCATATAATAATTCATTTTGAAAACAACTAGTTAGCCATTTTGAGAGAAGTAAAATGTACCTGTACCTAAGTTTTTACCACAAATATAGCCTATGTGAATTAAATGTAAATAAACCCGGTGATCTAGATGAACCCTGAGGTGGCTGTTTAAAAATTTTTATGATGAGGAGAAAGTTTTGTAAGTATCATCTCCAATCTGGAAATTATAGCAGATAAATTTGAAAGAGTTATTCAAATTGAAAAAGGACACAAGGAAAAACCAATGACAATAAGAAAAGTTCCTTAATTCCAAAAGCAAGCATAAATAAAGATATAAAATGTTGGAAAATATTGAAAAGAGTAACATCCTTACCATTAAAAAGTGTGGTAAACTAGGAGTGCCTGGGTGGCTCAGTCAGTTAAGCATCCAACTTTGGCTCAGGTCGTGATCTCATGGTTCGTGGGTTTGAGCCCCGCATCAGGCTCTGTGCTGACAGCTCAGAGCCTGGAGCCTGCTTCAGATTCTGTGTCTCCCTCTCTCTTTGCCCCTCCCCCACTCTCTCTCTCTCTCTCTCTCTCTCTCTCAAAAATAACAAACATTAAAAAATATTTTTAAAAAGTGTAGTAAACTAATAGAAAAGTCAAGCATTCACAGAAACAAGGGGTACAAATAGTCATCTAACCAAACAAGAATTTTGAATGGCCAATAGAGATGGAAAAAGGGTTTATTGTCTCTATTATATAAATACATATTAAAAGAACATGCAAGTTTTTTTACCTATTATGGCAAAAAAAGTATTTTGTCACTAACTGCTGATACAGTATGGAGATAACAAAGTTGATAGAGTTTGATAAGGGCATAAATTGACAAAACCATTCTGGTGGTTTGTGAAGCAATCGATATGAAAATTAAAATTTGGGGCATGCTTTGATGGCTCAATCAGTAGTGTGTGCAACTCTTGTTCTCAGGGTTATGAGTATGAGCCCCGTGTTGGGTGTGGAGATTACTTCAATATAAAAAAATTCTAAACAAAAATTAAAATTTTGCTTATAATTGTCATTTGTTTGCTAGAAAGAACAATTCTTATATCTCTTATTAAGCCCCTTTTCTAGTTACTTATAGACTTTAGTTAATATTTATTTTCTTCTAATTTGTTATGTTTGTTTTTTTTCTTATTTTTTTGCGGTTAATGCTTGCTTTGCTTACATCCCTCCTTTCTTCTATCATGATACACTTCAAAATGTTAAGAATCTGATTTTTTCTTTCAGTATATCTATGGCCCTATCCCAAAAGTTTCATAAGTTCTTTTTGTGTATGTTATTTTTTTTATGTTTTGTGATCCCAGCAACTTTTATTTATCTTCTGAATTTTACTAGTCCAGTCTGTTCCATCCCCAAAGCCCGAGTGACTTTTGAAATTGGTTAGCCTTTCATTGTCCACCAGTTGCAGTTAGAATTCATTCCAAATTGTTTACCACAGTGTTTAAAGCTGAGAATAACCTGGCTCCTGACTAAAATTCCAACCTTACCTTGGCCTACACTCTTCTTTGCTTTTCATCATCTAGCCAGAGTATTCTTCCCATAGTGCCTTGAGTACACCAAATACTTGTATTTTCACACGCCCCACCTCTCTTAGTTGGCTGACTTCATTCTTCAGTTCTCTTCCTATCAAATCGTCAGGCTTTCTATCACGCTTCTTTGTTTACTTAAATATCTTTCTACAATTCATTCTGTATCTCATTTCTTTTCTTTAACCAAATAGAAATTGGAGTTATTTTTATCAGAGATTCTTTAAGAACACACAGTGTAAACAAATGAGATATATTTTGCTGTGCAGATAACTGTGTTCTACATTTTCTTCTATAAAGCAACTGGATGAAAGCTCTGTGAGGACAGGGATCATGTCTTATTTGCTACTTTTCTTTATTCCAACAAAAAGAGAGAGAAAACAAAATTGAAACATTTTAGAGGCAAAAAGGAGAGTAACCAGAATTCCCAAAGTGTTTCTAATAGTTTCAGGAAAGGAGAACAGTGAAAATGGAATAAAAGAAATACTGCAATTTAGAATAGAATGAAATTGTTGGTTTTTAAAATGAAACTATTGTCAATCAAATAATATCCAAATATTCAAATTGAAGAGGTCTATTGTGAGGGAAAATAGTTTAAGCATGTACTCATTTAAATATATGTTGGCAAATTTTTGCATCTTCAAAGATGAAAAGAAAATCCTAAAAGCTTTGAAGAAAGTAAATGGTGACAGTCTATAAAAGAAATAGAAACATACATAGGAACATAAATATTTGAAGAGACAGGGTTACAAACATGATTGACACATGTAAGGAATCAGAAATTTTTCCTATTACACACTGAAAAATTTCCTGAGAATTCATTCTGGCAAAATGAAAAGTACATCTGTAAAAGATGACGTAGGTTTACATGAAGTAGAAATTATCAGTGATACTAGTGAAAGAAGTTATTTGTTCTAAACATGGGTTAATTCATAAAGTAAATTAAAATCAATAGCCATCGGGAAATAAAATCCCAGATTTTAAAATGTAGTACTCCCAATATTCAGAATGTTTGCTGGCATACCGGTTTTGCTCCATATACATTTGTGGAACAAATTAGGAGAACATTAGAAGGATGAGAGAGTGAGCCAAAATTCTTGTTAGAGTTAAACTGCTCCAAAAATACAAATACACTCATATTGGATTTTGAAAAATTAGGTATAATAATAAAAGGTCTAAAACAAAATGATGCAGTATGTTGAAATACCAGAATATAAAATATGCCAAGTACAGCATGTTAATCTTAAGTAAATTTCAACAGAAAATGGATTGAATTTAAAGATGAGTTCATGTAAATTACTAACATGTATAAGCCACTATGAAAATATAGCTATGAACCTTTGCTATTAGCATCATACCTTTAGGATAAATTGATATAAGCAAATAATCCCCCAAATCATTGTGGGATAGCCTATATAGTAGAGATTTACATTGCAAAAATTAGAATCTATTTTTTTTTTTTTTGTATTTCAAAATATCTCTGGGAGAACTGGAGAAAGCAAGTTAGAAGCTCACATTACAAAACTTATCCGATAAAGGAACTGTTAGTGTTACTAATTATGCTTCCATCCAAGCCAGAAAAATGGATGCCCACCCATATTGTGTTTGCACACATTGTTTCTTTATAAGTCTTGCATTGTTGTGTCTGATTAGTAGAACTTTGATCACATGCTTGAACTGTGGCTGCACAAGGTACTAAAAAAGAGAATTGTGTATATATTACCATGGCAAAATGGTACTAGTTCACTGTATCCTGTTGTAGTCAACCTAACTGGGCTGCTTCTGGAAACATCATATACCTTTCCACCATTTTTTCTTGTTCTAAGCAACAATAATATGGTTCTACAAAGTATAATGCAAGTAACCCACAAAGAAGTGAGTACACTTACACTCTTTCACTAAAGGGAGAGACCTAACGTTCTCGTCTTTTTAAGTCCAGAATGTTTGGATGTTGATCATTTGTTCTCTAGCTCAGATACATTTGTTTTTAACTGTAAACTGTCGACTAAAATGTACATTTTAGAAGCACAAATACACTATATGGTTACTATATTACTCATTTCTAGAACTGGTTAAGATGACATTTTTCATAGCTGTCTTTACTCCCTATACTCTCCATGTCGTGTTTGTCTTTGCCTGGGAAGTCAGCTGGTTCACATTTTTTACACAGTATCTTAATCTGTTTGGGCTGTTGTAACAAAATACCAGAGACTATGTACCTTACAAACAATAGAAATTTATTTATTTCAGTTCTGGAGATTGAATGTCTGAAGTCAAAGTATGAGCACTGTTCGATGAGAGCCTTCTTTTGGGTTGTAGACTTCTCGTATCCTTACATGGAGGAAGGGGCACGGAATCTCTCCTGAGCTTGTGCCCTCATGACCTAAACACCTCCCAAAGTTTCTACTTCCTAATACCATTACCTTTGGTGGTTAGGATTCAACATTTGAATTTTAGGAAGATCATATAAATGTTCATTCATGAGATATGTGTCATTAGTAGTCCTATCTGTGGGGAGTTCTGTGATTTTTCATTAATTGTGTTCCAAACATTCTTCTTGGTTGCAACACTTCATGGCAGAAATCCTATTTCTCCCTGATAAGTCAGATAGGAAATACTTACTGAATGTTTTCTACATGCCAGATACTATTGCTGGGTGCTAAGATCCATCCATGAACAATACAGGAAAAGAAACATTCTAGTGTGATGGCAAAGGCAATTAATAGAATTAACTACCGCATAGGACTTTGTATGGTGACAAAATACTATGAACAAAACTAAAGAAAATAAGCAGGATAGAAAGATTTGCTAGGGCTAAACATGAGATTCTTCAATTTCAAAGTAGATTCTCAGACAAGACTGTGCTAGAAAGATATTTTAGCCTTCTCCAGATTTTACCACATCCAAGTCAGATTCTTTCCAAATGTCTGACCATCTGCTCAAACAATTATCTACTACCACGAATCAGTATAGATCTTCATCCCGGATTGTCTCTTTATCTGTTCAGATAATGGAATTGACACAAAAGTTTGAAGGCAGAGGTAATTGTAAGTGTGACAATGGGAGAAAGAAAACTATATAATGGGTATTGTCGTTCTAGGTACCCACTTGGTTCCATACTAAGTTTTCCATTAGGTCACTCCAAAATTTAGTCAGCTACCTCTGTGAAATGGGGTTTGTGCTACAAACAGTAATTTCCTTGAGTTTTAGCTTAATGGTCTAATTTCTTTTGATGAAGACAGATCATATGTCTTCATATTACATAAGGCTCTCACTGAGTTCATTTATGGTGTTGGATAGAAGCATAGTGTGAACATAAGAAAAATCCATATCCAGGTTATCTAGTTCATTGAGGAACGACCGCTGTTGTCTTTATGACAGAAGATCTACAGTATTCTCCACTTGCCAGTGCAGTCATTTCTAGTTATTCTAGGTAATAGCACTGTGTTTGGTATTCAGACTTGTTTTCTACCATTGCTAATTTGGGCACTGGAGCAGATTTCTTCAAATATCTCCATAATAATGTCTTTCATCCTATGTGCTCTTTATTGAAATTGACTTCTCCCTCCTCCATCAAGAAATGGAGTCTGTGCTCCTTTCTCTTGATTGTGGCTGACTACATGATTGACTTTACTAGTAGAGTATAGCATAAATGGAACTATGTCCACTCCAAGATTATGTCACAAAGAGGGCATTCCTAGGGATGCCCACTTTTTGAACCTAGTAACCATGCTATGAAGAAGCCAAGTAGTCCATGGAATTGAAGCTTCAAAGTTCAGCCTCAGCTGAGTTTCTAGCTAATAGTTGTTTGCAATTGCCAGTCATGCATATGGCATATTGGATATCAATCTGCCAGTTCTTTTTTGAGCTTCCTTAGCTGATTCAAACAAAGAGGGGGCTTGTACTTAAATCCATGCCCAAATTGCAAATTTGTGAGCTAACTAAATTGTTTTTATTTTAAGCCACTAGGTTTCAGTGTGAATTTTTATGCAGCAATAGGTAACTTCAATAGGATCTAAAGAAGACAGTAGTTAACTCAGCAAGGTGAGAATATGGCAGTATATCATATCTGCCACAATGACCACTATATGCTTCATCTCATTTACAAAACATTGTATAGACTTGGGAAAGACACCATCATCTGCATGACCTATCATATTGTCCACTGAATTATTGACACCTTTTTCTGTAGATAGTTCTTTTGGTGAGTAATCATAATGGACACACATGTATTCACAGTTTTGCAAATTATAAAATGCCAATCTAGATACTTATTCTAAAGGCTTCTTTTTTTTTATCAGCGTGCTAATCTCTGGCAATATGGCTAAGTCACAGACAATATGATCAAAGCATTATTTGCTACCCATTAATTAGTGTAGTTCCATCTCTCTGATCATCTATCCTTACAAGCAGTGAGGATAATGGTATTATTGCTCAAATTTGACGATGGAGAGGAGTTCCTGTCCCCACTGTTCATTGGGGCCACCATTGTGTGGGACCAAATTTTTGAGGCAATACACATCAGGAAGTTGCCAGCATGTTTGCATTGCCATCTTTATGTGAGCATTGACTCCTGCCCACCCCCCCCTGCTCTTAAGGGATTCTGCACTAAGATCACAGGTGTAGTTATAAGAAATGAAGTCAGTGTGATGGAAGTAGGCACACTGGCTTTGTAAGCCACCTGCTGTGTTCAGCAACACGTGTGTCTCCAAGTGCAATCCCTCAAGACCTTGTCCACTTCATAATGCAATCCCACTGGGCATATATGATTTGTGATGGCTGTTATCTTAAGAAGGTATTGCATTGTGAGGCATTCAGGCTCTAGCCTGGCCCAACATTAAGTCAAAAGTGTTTTCCATAAATAAAAAATAGATATTTACTAGAAGAAGCATGATTTTGCTGTAAAATAGTAGCTTTGAACCTTTTAGGGACTGGCATGAATTTTGTGCAGAATTTTGTATAATCCAATACACTTAAAAATTGGATAGTCTTAGACATAGTAGGCCAAGTGGGAAAGATGCTTGCACCATACTGTAGTCTGGAACATATGGAGATCCTTCAATATTTTTTATTTAATCTCTATCCAAAGCTATATATGTTACTTGATACATTGTTTGGATCAGCATACCCAAATCTGGTTTATGTAAATAGTCCCATCAAGTATTGTACCTCTTTTTTAAAGAAAAGTGGAGTAAGGTGTGGGACTTACCTTTACTTTGGTACCTTTACTTTATTTTGTACTGGGCCACTAGCCCCCCAGTAAATTTTATCAGTGTTTAAACTCCCAGTTTTTCCTGGGGTTTATCCTACATTCTGATAAGCATATGTTTGACCAATGTATCTAAGGTAACTGATACTTTCTGCTCACCTTGTTCTGTTATCTTACTGTCCTCATAGTATAAATTAGTGTCATGTCCTGTAGCACGACGAAATGATTAAGGTTCCTATGAACTAAATTATAGCAGAAATCTGGAGAGATAACATATCCCTGGGCAAGATGGCAACCGTTAATGCTATACCTACCAGGTGAAAGCTAACTTATTTTTTCATTCTCTTTTTATTCATATGGGAGAAAAAGTATTTGCCAGCACTATAGCTATATACCAGGTGCTAGAAATTATAATGATTGGTTCCAGAAAATTGACTTGTCTCCTTTGCAGCTGCAGTTGGAGTCACCACCGGATTAAGCTTAAAATATTTTGTTGTTTTTATCAAGATGACTTTGTCTCATGTACAGGCCAAAGATGTGATTTAAATGAAGATAGGAAAGGATGTATATATCTCAATCATATGATAGTGTCATTAATCACTATGATTATCCTAGGCAATTTTTTTTGAAGGAGTGGGAATCCGGGGAATTTTCCCATGAGCCATCTCCCCATGAGTGAAGGAACCAACATGGGTATTCTCATTTCTCAGTGTGTCTGTTCCATCTATATATAAGGAACTGAAGTAGATACTACCAGGCCATTTAGAGACATACTGAGCTCCAAAACTCCATTTTTCATTGGAGGTTATAAATCCCCTCTTTGACCAAAGGAATACCGTGGTGTTCTGAGTTCTCAGATACTAACTTTGTCTTAGAGCTAGTGTCCAGTGATACCTGAAAGGCAGGACTAATTTCTTTTCTCAAAGGCCCAATATTGGCAGAAGCCCTTGTGATTTTATCACCGGGTCTTTCCTCAAGGATAGGTCCCTCAATTTCATTCAAAGGTCATCAGTTTGTTAACTAGTTTTAGAGTTGTGGTCTGATTTAGTGGCGGTGACTCATTATTTGATAGTTAAAGTTCAACTCCTGTAACCAGATTTATAATTGTTTTTCAGGTTTACAAGTGAAAAAACATATTACTGGGCTTCCTATCTGTTTCTGTCATAGGTGTCCAATCAGTTTTTTTCTACCAATGATCCTTGAGGGTTGATTCAATAGCATTAAAACGCTGGTCATGTCCATCAACTTAACCCTGCATATATTGTTAGTGGATGTCAAGTACTACTATTTGGCATCCTCCTCATTCAGATACCCTCTTCCCCATTAAAACGAGAAGCCTTAAAATTTTTTTTTGATGTTTATTTATTTTTCAGAGACAGAGAGAGAAAGGGAGAGAGAGAACATGAGTGAGGGAGGGGCAGAGAGAAAGGGAGACACAGAATCTGAAGCAGGCTCCAGGCTCTGGGCTGTCAGCACAGAGCCTGACACGGGACTTGAACGCATGAACTGGGGGATCATGACCTGAGCTGAAGTCAGACGCTTAGCTGACTGAGCCACCCAGGCACTCCTTGAGAAGTCATTTTAAATGTCAGCTTCTGCTTCTTTAATCTTCAATATTAGGAGGATACCCATTATACTACTTTTCAAAAGATGCTTATTCTACCTTTATCTATGGATTTCTCAATGTCTTTATAAAGGAAGTTTTCTGGATCCTCTAGTAGGACAGATTTAAAGGGTATGTTAGTATGTTACACTTGGGAATTCTATTCCAATGCTCTTATTTCCACATGAATTTGTATTTATTCCCTCTTTATTATAGCTACTGATTTCTTGCATCATTATTTAGTGTAGGAGAAAACTGGTTAGTAAACTAACCAAGTACACATAAATGTCTATAACTCTTTGTATTAGCACTTGTAATCTAGAAACTCTGGTAAACTAATCCACAGAAATCAATTTATCTTGAAGAAAATTGTATTCCTCTCTCATCCCTCATCATCAGAATACATTTCCACACCTATGCCCCAGGAATTAGTTAAAATAATTAATACTCTTGAGACAAATCCTTTCGATCCAACATTTGTCCTTAAAGTTTGTCGCATTGCACATTCTATGATCTGACTCCAGTTACAATTTCAGTGACCATGTAGGCTCTTCACAGTGGGGCATCAGGATAATTGGCATCCATGTGCAATGTCACTGCCTCAGGAGATGTTGTCACAGGATTCTTTAAGCATGGTTGATTGGCAGAAGGGTTTCTTCTGCTGGCAAGGGAATCTTACTGGTATTTGGATGTCAAAGGTAATCTCAGTCCTTGGATGTGATCTTTCAGTGAGGTTTTGAGGTCTAGGGCTTTCTGAATCATCTGAATCCTCTCATCTGTTCCTGTATTATTTATTATAATTAACACTAGGCACTGGAACAGGTAATTTATTTGATCTCAGTGGCTTAGTAAAATATAGAATTTCTTTAGAAAATATATATGAGAGAGTACAAACAAGGGAGGGGGCAGAGGGAGAGGGAGAGAATCTCAAGCAGGCTCCACACTGAGCATGGAGCCCCACGTGGGCCTTGATTCCATGACCCTGGGATCATGAGCCCAGCCAAAATCAAGAGTCAACCAACCAAGCCACTCAGGTGTCCTGAATATAGACATTTTTTTAACCATCACAGTTTGGTAATTCTTCTCTAAGTGATGATACTAGGGTCTGAGATCATTGTATCATGGAGTTCTGCCATCTTGAAAGATCTTCACATCTATTCACATGGACATGGTAGAGAAACAGGTGAATCTTACAGGATATTTTAAGGATTAGTTCTGAAATTTGTATGCACCAGTTCAATCCACATTCCGTCAGCCAGGAATGTGAGTTTACCCTAAATAAGTGTGGCTAGGCCCCAGGGAGATAAAATAAGATTGGTGAAAATTTAAGCTGGTCTTGTCATAGTCTGCTTTTCCATACCCATCAGCTAGATGGTCTTAGACTGTAGTTTAAGCAATGTATCCAATTCAGAATACAAGGTGTCTGGTTAATAAACATTATTCTGCAGTAGGCACTGATGTCACTTCCTTAGTGTCTCCTGAACTACAATGCAGGTTATCTGCCCACCACTCCATATACCATATATTTTGGTAGAGAATGTATGTAATAACTTCAGGAAACTCTCTTATTAGAAAAGGGGAAGAATGGGAAATGCACAGCACTCAGGTTTAAGTAGTCTAAAATCTTGCTGTGCAGACCTTTGTAGGCTCATATATTGTATTATTTAGGGCTATTAATTGTAACCTTCTTTACAAAGTAAACCCCAAATTTCTGTGGCTTAGCCAAATCAAAATGTTTTTGTTTTCTTATTACTTTTATAGTCCAATTTCTGATGGGTGGCCTTTTTAGGTGGCTCTACCTAACTAGCAATTCAGGGAGTTTTTCTCCATTCATTTAGTGGCTTCAAATTTGTTTCTTTCTGTGTGGATATGAGAGCTAGAGAAAGAAGAAGTAATGAAAATAGGAAGGAAGGAAGGAAGGAAGGAAGGAAGGAAGGAAGGAAGGAAGGAAAGAAGGAAGGAAAGAAGGGAATAAAGATTGCACAGAAGGTTTTAGAGCTTAGGCCCAAAAGTGGAAAAGGAATACATAATTTTACTCTCATTCCATTGGCCACAAGGATCAAACTCCTGCATGTAATTGTAAGGGAGCTAGGAAAGTAATCTTTCTGTAAGTATAGAAGGCAGAGGAAGTGGTGTGATGAATACAGCATTGTCTCTGCCACATTCACAATTCTAATTCTTGGGAGTTACATTGTTTCCTAGTAAACACCCTAATTTTTACATGAGAGACATAAGTTTCACAATTCAGTGGACACTGAAATAAGTGAGCCAAGGGGATCAGAATGTGAATGTAATTTTTGTTTATATATCTCCAAGGCTGCAGAAGATAACAGATTTTATACATTTTATTATAGAAATTCATATTATCATGACCCGATGTGGGAATATACAATTCCGGCCATGTCATTTTCTTTTTTAAAGTTCTGTTGTCTCCAAAGAAGATATCCAGATGGCTAACAGACACATGAAAAGATGCTCCAGATCAGTTATCATCAGGGAAATACAAATCAAAACTACAATGAGATCTCACCTCACACCTGTCAGAATGGCTAAAATGAACACTAGAGACAAGATGCGTTGGCGAAGATGTGGAGAAAGAGGAACCCTTTTGCACTGTTGGTGGGAATGCAAAGTGATAGACACTCTGGAAATCAGTACAGAAGTTCCTCACAAAGTTAAAAATAGAACTATCCTGCAATTCAGCAACTGGATTTCTAGGTATTTACCCAAAGAGTATGAAAATACTCATTCAAAGGAATACATGCACCCCAATGTTTATAGCAGCATTATGTACAATAGCCAAATTATGGAAAGAGCCCAAATGTCCATTGGCTGATAAATGGATGAAGAAGATGTGGTATATATATATACACAATGGAATATCACTCAGCCAAAAAAAAGAGTGAAATCTTGCTATTTGCAATGATGTGGATGGAGCCAGAGAGTATTATGCTAAGTGAAATAAGTCAGTCAGGGAAAGACAAATATCATATGATTTCACTCATATGTGGAATTTAAGAAACAAAACAGATGAACATATGGGAAGGGCAGAGAGAAGAGAGTGACACAAACCACAAGAGACTTTTTTTAAAGTATTTATTTTGAGAGAGAGCAAGTGGGGGAGGGGCAGAGAGAGAGAGAGAGAGAGAGAGAGAGAGAGAGAATCCCAAGCAGGCCCCACACTGGCAGCACAGTGCCCAATTCAGGGCTGGAACTCATGAACTATGAGATCATGACCTGAGCCAGTCAGACACTTAACCAACTGACCCATCCAGGCGCCCCACAAGGGACTCTTAACAATAGAGAACAAACTGAGGGTTGAGAGAGGAGGTGAGTGGGAGATGGACTTGCCTTCAGTAGATACTTTTTTTTTACTACTTAGTATAGGTTGTAATTTAAGTTACATTTTGCTGCTGCTTGAAATGGACTAATAAAGCTTCATTCTCTAATACCAAGAGAATCATTTTTCATTAAAAGGCAGATCAAATAACCTATCCCTAAAGCTCATTTCCCTAAGGGTCTGTGGCCTATAACCATTTATGGTACCAAGTAACACACTAGGAGGAGTTTTCTCTTGCAAACAACAGAATCCACCCTGCTTAGTTTAAGAAGAAAAGGAATTTATTAAACGCTATTAGGTAGTTTTAAAAATTATTAGGGGCGCCTGGGTGGCTCAGTCGGTTAAGCATCTGACTTCAGCTCAGGTCATGATCTCCCATTTCGTGGGTTTGAGCCCTGTGTTGGGCTCTGTGCCGACAGTTCAGAGCTTGGAGCCCGCTTTGGATTCTGTCTGTCTGTCTGTCTCTGCCCCTCCCCTGCTCATGCTGTCTCTCTCAAAAATAAATAAACATTAAAAATTTTTCTAAAATAAATGGATAGCAGGCTACAAGTCTGTTTTCTCACGTTACTAACTTCTGAGTCAAAGTCTCGCTTGGTTTAACGTGATTCACTATGTTCCATTCCTGTCACCTTATGGCTATGGCAGCTTGAATTGCACAGAAATCAGTGTGTAAGATGGAGGGTTCCTTGCAGAAAACGAACTGAGGAGTATTGTTATGGCCAAATCAGTTTGAGAGTGAAAGATTCAATGTCGGATAGAGGGCAAAGTTGAAGGTGTGATGTGTTTGAAAGATGTCATCTAATTGTATGGTGGTCTCTGGAGGTGGAAATGACCTTCACAGTTATCTTCCATTGGGCAAGGGGCAAGAGTTCTATTCACCACAATAATCAGTGAATATATGCAGGTTCCCTCAGAACAGGACACGACGTTGGGTGAGATGACTCTGTTCAGTCAGGGGCAATCCTGGAGAAGGAGACAGCTGAGACCATTCTCAGTGGCTGGGATGAATGTCTTAGTTTTAATGGGGATAGTGGTGGAATATGGTTATTGCACCAAAAGATCCATGATAGTTCACCCTCTTATACCATTTGATGCCACTGAACATCTATTCCTGGATTATTTTTTAAATGTATATTTATTTTTTAATTTTAATTTTTAAAATTTGTTTTCAATGTTTATTTATTTTTGAGAGACAGAGACAGAGTGTGAGTAGGGAAGGGGCAGAGAGAGAGAGGGAGACACAGAATTCAAAGCAGGCTCTAGGCTCCGAGCTGTCAGCACAGAGCCCAACGCGGGGCTCGAACCCACGAAATGTGAGATTGTGACCTGGGCTGAAGTCGGACGCCCAACCGACTGAGCCACCCAGGCGCCCCTATTTATTTTTGATAGAAAGTGAGTGAGTGGGGGAGGGGCAGAGAGAGAGGGAAACAGAGAATATGAAGCAGGCTCCACGCTGTCAGTGCAAAGCCCGATGCAGGGCATGAACTCATGAACCATGAGATCATGACCTGAGCCAAAGTCAGATGCTCAACCAACTGAGACACCCAGGCGCCCCTATTCCTGGATTCTAATGGACCTCTTCTCCTGGGGGAAACATGTAAGATAGCAGTAATTGGGATGAAATAGGGGCGCCTGGGTGGCTCAGTGCCGGAGTCCAGCTCCAGCAGGTCCAGGGGTTCCCGAAGGAAGAACGGCGTCGGTGAAAATAAAACAAAACTAAAATAAAAAACTAGAAAATAAAAAACTAAAATAAAAAACTAAAACTAAAATAAAAATGGACACAGACAATAGCAGTGTGTTGAACTGGCCGATTTATTGCAGCAAACGTGGCATCATATATGCTAGTGATTTCCTTGTAGCATACGTCATCTATGTTTTTCTAACATTACCTAATTTTGAAAATGTTCCTATGTGTAAACAACCTTTAAGAAATAACAGGGTGATTTTCCCCTAACTTTCCCGCATACCCTTTGATTATAGATTAATTTCTCACATTATTCCATTATCCATCTGCATTTATCTATAATCTACAAAGCATTTGCTTTGCCGTTCTCGTGAAAGGCCCTCCATTTCTCAACACCTCAAGTGGAACAGTTACAGAGACATGACCTCCTAACCACATGAGGCCAGAAGAACAATGTGTTTGCCTCAGTCTGAGGTGCCAGAAAGGGGCTGAAAAAGCCTTAGAAACCCATGCCTCATACATGCTCAGAGAGACAATGCACCTAGGAACCAATGAACCGGCTAGGTTCAATCATCATCTGGAATGCCTCCGGGGGGGCCAGGTGGGCCTAGGGGTTGAAGTCACCTGTGCCCAGAGATACACTCCTTAGTTGCCGGAGTGAGGCTTTCAAATCCATATGTCTCTCCTTTACAGGCCCTCTTTGCTGGCAATTGTATGAGGCTTTCGTTCCTGTAAGTAGAGGAGTCTCCATAGGGGATGGCAAGGGCTAAATGTAAGGCCGCACAATTTCTTGTGGAACCTTATTTTCTTCCCTAATGGTTCTTTTCCCAGGGGGCCTGCCGAGGGCAATTCCCCAACAGACAATACCCCAGGTACTTTTAAGGCCAAATTACCTAAAAGCGGGAGTGCAAGAAGCTTCACTGTCGGTGGGCCTGGGCCGCCCTGCGGTCACCAATCCATTCACAGCCCAGGCCCTGCCACTCAGGCTGGGATAGCTCAGCTTCCAGCAGCTCAGTTGGTTAAGCGTCCGACTTCGGCTCAGGTCATGATCTCACAATCCGTGAGTTTGAGCCCCGCGTCGGGCTCTGTGCTGACAGCTCAGAGCCTGGAGCCTGCTTCGGATTCTGTGTCTCCCTCTCTCTCTGACCCTCCCCCATTCATGTTCTCTCGTTGTCTCAAAAATAAATAAACATTAAAAAATTTTTTTTTTTAAAATTTGGATGAAAATAGAATTGCTACCGCTCCAACTGGTCTTATGTTTGTAGCTTATAGTAATTGTTTTTTTCTATCACCACATATCTAGATTCTGCTTTTCATAGACTAGTACTTCTGCTGGTCTTGATGGCTTTCTTGGGTGATCCAGACCCTCATCCTTAAGGTGTCTATCTCATGTACTTTTTAGGCTGTGGCTAATATACTTGTCCATTTATATTCAACACTGGGCATGGACATCCCAAGAGATTAAGAAATGGATCGCTAGGGTGTCAAATATATTCTTCTTTGCCACCAGTGAATCAAAAATCCCTACCTCCTCCTGATGCTCATGGTAAATTGTTCCTTCCAGATTGTTGACTATTTTACCTTCCTGCTGACATCTTGGCATAAAGAGCCTAATATGACTGGGATACAGCCATAGCTTCAGGTTAAATGGGATGCTTTTCATTTTACTTATTCGAAGCATTGCCCTCCATGAACTAGAACTTCTAAACATACAGATTTGAAGTATGGTAACAGGAAGGATGTGTTCCTTAAAGGGGTCATTGAAAGTAACATTGACCAGGGTCAGTCCTACTTTTATCGTTTAGTTCTTGGACTCATGTATTCTACCTAATGAGGATATAGTACTATAAATATGTAACTTATTTAAGTCAGTCGTTGCATCTTCTGCACTGGTTTTTCAACAGTCTTCATCAGCTTATTACTGTATCGGGACATCAGCTTAATAATGGCATTGTACGTTATTATACCAGTGGATCCCACATTCATTTTCTCACTGCCATACCTACTTTGCTATAATGTAGGCCCTTTGATCCAATTCAGTATTAGCAGGACCCAGTGTCTATAGATTAAATGATCTGTAATCCTTCAGAAAATAGTGATGGTTTGAGCTCTCACATTTAGGCAGGAGAACCTAAACCCCGAATATATATCAGTTGTATTCAGGGTGAAGAATTGCTGAAGTAAGTTTAATCTAGTCAACCTGCCCCCAAGTGGGTGGTTGATCTATTCCAGTGATGGTATCCTACTGAGAGCTCACTGTTCTGTTGCCAGCAGTTTGGATATTTGGCAATTTCAGTGGCTCGATCAACCATGGAGAGTGACAACCCATTCTTTTGGTTCAAGCATAGACTTTTTCACTTTCCCTAGGGCTAATCTGTATTGCATTCTTTTAGCTCTATGATAGTCAATTACGGAAACTTATGTACAATGGTCAAGTGATTGCATTTTAGTGTTTAATCTCTTCTTTGATGGATGCTCTCTGATGGGCACTGAAATACAATACAGAGAGAGATCTTCACAACTTGTACTATGCCCATGGGTCAAAGTTTATGCCCAACCCCAGACATCCTTTTCCTTAGTATTCTAGACTACCTTCTTCAAGTACTTAGGCCATGTAGTCAAGCAGTCTGCTACTGCCGATGAATCCATGTACAACCTTACTGTAGTATGCTTCTAATTCCATAGAAAGTGAGTGACTGGGTATACCACATGGATCTCTATGCATTGGGAAGTTTTCTTCTCACTGCTGTCTTTTATAGCCACCTTTCAGTGGAGTTTCAGCGTAGACCTTCTTAATTTTGTGACTGTTCCCAAATACCTAACTGACCAATGTATGAGCCAGTCTTGGCCTTTTTCCTCCTTGCCTAGCTAATCATAAGAAATTCACATGAGACCATAAACATGGGTAAAAGTAGAGGCATGAGTGAAACCGTGGTGGCTGTCATGGTGGTCATGGCCACCTGAAGTATATTAGTGCACTCTGGCCCTGCTTGTGCCTGATTATGGATGTACTCTTTCCATCTTAAAATGATTATTGTGAGTCCCATCCTATCTTTTTGAAAACATGAGTATCTAGATTGGCAGTTCTGGCTGCATAGTTCCTTGATACTCTATTGTCAGTTACTCTATCTCTGCCAAAGTGCTGTAATACACTAGGGTCTGCTTCTTTAAAGGTGTGTATTTTTCTATTGGGAACTGTATGGCCTTGATGCAGAACCCTAGATCTGCTACAAAGCCCATTCTTTTTCCATGATCCACTCAAAACTGTTAGCCTTTCAAGTTATATCTTCTGCTAGTTTGTCAAGGGATCAAAAAGGTCCTAATATTGCTTAAGGATCATGTCAAGGAATCTTGTGTTTTCAACTTTTTTGTGGCACCGGTGAATAGTGATCGAGAATCCATTTTAATTAAGTTTTCCAATAATATGGTCCCTGTGTGGAGAGTATCATGGACACTATGCTGTGCTACTCAGAATCCCCTCAGGAATGAAGGATTTATTCTCTTAGCTTCTCAGAGATGGGAAGAAAAGCTACTCACTAATGGGGGAGCTCATATCAAAGATTGATGAACAAAGGGATATAAGGATTCTTGCCCTACTATTCTGACCTGCCTCTGAATGTCCATACTGATGGATTTCACTGAGATCTTTGTTGGGGCTTCATGGCACCTCAACTTCTCCCTTTGGCTAATCCTGCTTCCTCTTAGTCCCTTCCATTCCACAGGTATTGATCCAAAGTATGTTCTGATTTACTTCCTGCATGCTAATATTAGAGATGTCTTGGGGTGCCTGGGTGGCTCAGTTGGTTAAGCAACCAACTTTGGCTCAGGTCACGACCTCATGCTTCGTGAGTTCAAGTCCCATGTCGGGCTCTGTGCTGACAACTCAGAGCCTGGAGCCTGCTTTGGAGTCTGTGTCTCCCTCTCTCTGCCACTCATCTGCTTGTGCTCTGTCTCTCTCTCTCTCTCAAATATAATAAATAAACGTTAAAAAATTTTTTAATATTAGTGATATCTTGTCAGAGAACCTGATTTGCAACTGAGAGCACAAGCTCCTTAAGAAGGCATGAGAAGGCATGGGTAATGTGAAGAAAGACAGTTCGGAAGATCAGGAGGTGGATATACAGGGCACAAGTAGTTAATGAGGCACTAAGAGACTGATGACAAACAGGAGGGTCAGTTGCATATTTCATATCTTTTTTGAGAACTAACCATGTTGGCCCCATGATGCAAATTCAGCTATTCAGTATATACAGTTTTATATGTGTATGTTATATATATATAAACACGTATATATATATATGTGTGTGTTTATATATATACACATATATGTGTGTGTGTGTATATATATATATATATATATATATATATATATATATATATATATAAACACTTAAATATGTGTTTGCATGCCATGTTGTCAGAACAGTCAGTTGACTGGTATTCCTTTCTACCAGTTGTTTTGTTTTGGCTTCATGTTATAAGTCCCAGAAAAGGGAAGGTTTTCTGACTAGGTATCTGGGAAAATAATTATGTTTAATTTTGCTGATAGGAAATTTAGCGGCATTCAGTAAAAATGCAAGGAAAGGTCTAGGATCTGAAAATTAGTGTTAACACGTGGAAAATCTCCCAATCTTCACAAATTAGAGTATTTCGGCTGTCTTCCAAACACTTCCTGATTATTTTTGCTTTTACTGTTGAATTCTGAGATCTGTCTTGAATGAGGACAGACAGGAGGCAACAGGGGAAGCAAAGAACAGCATTTCCTGTTCTTTGGAAAATTCTCATACAGCTTTGTGGAACATCCTGTCTTGATGTATGCTTTCCTGTCTCTCTTTTTTTTTATCTGCTCGATTGGCTAGCTGAGATCTGCTTCAAGCAGATTTTGCATAATGAAATGACAGAGCATAAATAGCCATGCATTCTGTCAGTATGTCCCTTTCAGTATTTATAATGAAATAAATATTGTTAAGTCTGTTTGTGGCACATCATTTATTCAGTTGGAACAGGTCTTACCTTTAAAAGCCGGATCTATTGAGAAGAATTAAAAGTTCACAAAGCAGAGCACCTGGGTGACTCAGTTGGTTGAGTGTCTGACTTCGGCTTAGGTCATGATCTCATGGTTTGTGAGTTCTAGCCCCACATTGGGCTTGCTGCTGCCAGCATGGAGCCCACTTTGGATCCTCTGTCCCCATCTCTGTGCTCCCCCCCCCCATTCATGCCCTCTCTCTCTCTCTCTCTCTCAAAAATAAACATTTTTTTTTAAGTTCACAAAGCAACTTTGTGCTGGAGCTTTTGCACAAGGACTCTCATGCCAAAGAGAAGACACAGTCCTTGCCCCTTAGGAGTTTGCAGTCTTTTTGACCACATCAAGTATACCCACATGAGGAAAACTGAAAATAGGAGATAATGATTTAATACAGTGCTTCTCAAAGTTGTCTAAATGAAAGGAAAAGTCAACTGATATACCAGGCAGTCTGTGGGATCTTATAAAAGTATATACCTTTACATATGAGGTGTTTTTTGTTTTGTCTTAAAATTGATATAAAAATCTGCTTTATTTTTAAACAGTTTTCAGTGGTTTAGGAGAAAAAGGATATGTTCACCTGTTCCCATTCTTTTTTTAATTTTTTTTTACGTTTATTTATTATTGAGAGACAGAGAGACACAGAGTGTGAGCAGGGGAGGGGTGGAGAGAGGGGGAGACATAGAATCTGAAGTAGGCTCCAGGCTCTGAGCTATCAGCATAGAGCCCGACGCAGGGCTCGAACTTGCAAACTGTGAGATCATGACCTGAACCGAAGTCGGTCACTTACCCAACTGAGCCACCCAGGCGCCCCACCTGTTCCCATTCTTAATGTAAAATTGACATTCTGGGAACTTGCATTATGTTGTAGTGTGGGGTTTTTTTGGTGATTTTCCTAACATTTGGAATTACGGGGATGTGTATATTCCCTCTGGAAAAATATGGAGCTAATTTCTATTCCCTCAGTTGATCTGTTTCTATTAGAATACAAGCCTTCTTCATTTCAAAAGACTTTGCATAGTTAACATTAACAAACGGGTCGGGGCGCCTGGGCGGCTTAGTCGCTTGAGCATCCAACTCTTGATCTCAGCTCAGGTCATGATGTCACAGTTCATGAGTTTGAGCCCCACGTCAGGCTGTGCACTAATAGCACAGGGCTTGCTTGGGATTCTGTCTCTCCTCCTCTCTGTCCCTCACTCTCTTGCTCAAAATAAATAAATGAAAATTAAAAAAAAATAAATGTGTCAAGCTTTTAAAAAGTATTTTTCTGTGGGAGGGCCTTTTTACAGCTCTCTGATAGGACTATATAAGTATCATTATAATGCTCTGGGAGGGTTTGTATATGTATATCATTGGTTGGGAATAACTAGAAAGAAACCGTAAGGTAAGTCTTCTTTTAGTCTCCAAGAGTGAATTATTTTGTGCCTGGACTTGTTTTGTTCAAGTGTATTATATTAGTATCCTATAGCTCTTGTAAGAAATTACCACAACCTTAGTGGCTTAACACAACATAAATGTTTTATCCGAGTTCTGATGGTCAGAAGTCTGAATTGGCTCTCACTGGCCTAAAATGAAGCTGTCACCTGGCCTGTATCTTTTTCTTGGAGCTTCTACGGAAGCATCGTTTCTTGTTTTTCCAGCCTTTAAAGGCTTCCCACGTCCTTTAGCTCTATGGCCACCCCCTGCTTTTTTTTTCAAAGTCAGCAATTGCTGTTTAAGCCTTTTTGACATTTCATTACTTTGAAACTGACTCTTCTTCCTTCCTCTTTAACATTTAAGAACTTGTGTGATTATGTGGGGCCCTTCAAGATAATTCAGGATAATCGTTTCATTTTAAGGTTACCTCCTGATTAGTGACCTTAATTCCATTCTACCACAATTTCTCTTTTCCTTGTAATTTAACATTCAAAGAGACTGGCAATTAGGGCATTTTTGGAAGGACATTATTCTGACTACACTATATATTGTTGTTGACATGTTCTGTCTGAGATTGGAGGAAAACCTCTATTTCACCCTTGCATGTGCCTATATGAAAAACAAGTAAAAGCTCTACTCCAGTGGGAAAGATTTCTATGCGTGTGTTAAGTATTCTGGTGTTCCGGTCAAGTATTGATAAATAGCAAAACTAAAAGATCGCTTTGATAAAGCTTCAGCAAGTACATTTAGAATAGGCGAGTGTGTTTGAGTATTTAGTAGATTTTTGTTGTTGATTTGCTTTGGCTTGATTTTTTAATAGGGCATCTTTTGGGTAAGATGAAGGAAAGATCAATCTCATTCACTACCCCCAGCATGCCATACAAATGTTAGCATTATCCTTGCTGCATCATATGAAGACGGTGGGATGGATAGTCTTAATCCACATCTGGTGCCACATGTGGTTCCATGCATCCATCGCAGACTGAAAAACCGCTGTCCCCTCTGAATACCTATCGCATTCTGGATATTGTTGAAATGCTATCTCATCTGCTTTGCTCATTCTTTCTGAGTTTTACATTTTGTATTATCATCTAGGACACAGTTTGTTCACTGAATGGATAGCTTGTTATTTTTCTTTTATTGCTAATGTCCTGGATCAAAATCTGTATAAGTAGCTCATGAGGACAACACAGAACCATTTTTTTTTATTGCATTGCAGGATGACAAAAATATCTCCTAAGTATTCACTCCTGAGACTCTGATTCCAGTTTCTTCTATGGTCAGTGGCTGCATCTGAATGAAAGACTTGCTCATTGTGACTCACTGCTCATTATGCTAGAAATACCAATCTCACTGCTGGAGGAGCCTTCCTGATTATTGGAATATAGGGAAGTGCTACAGTGCAGTTTTCCAGTCTAATACGATTCCCCTCGTGGATGCTACCATAGTCAGTGTGGCAGCTTATGGTTAGTCAGGTTTCAATATGTCATGCTATTATGTTGACTATTTGTTTGGCAGGCATCGCCATCAGATTTTTAAGAAGCACTTAAATATGTACCAAATCTTCCTTTTTGCCAGGCATCCTGGGTGAGGAGGGGTTAGAAGAATGTGGGAGAATGAGAGTATCGGCCAGTGTAGGCTAGTTAGCAGTTGATTATGTGAGTGCTATGAGACAATCACCGATTTAATCTGTCAATGGGCACCTTATTCAAATGCATAGTGCTATTTATAATCATTATTTTGTTGATCACTTAACAGGTTAGGCACCATGGTAAGCATCTTACATATAATATTGTATGTGATCGTTTTCAACAACCATGTGAGTTAAATGCTGTTATTATGTCCATTGACAGTTGAAGAAACCGATACTCAGAGACCTTTCATAAGCTGTTCAAGGTCACCCAGCTAATACGTGGCAGAACAATAATTTTGGTCGTAATCTGAAATAACGTGTAGTAATTTAGTTTCTCCTGAAAGGAAAGCATGTGACAAAGACTTGGGTCAAGGTAGTTTTTTGGGATGGGATCCCAGAAAGGAAAGTCAGAGTGTAGGGAGAATAAGACAGGAAAGAAAAGGCACTACAACAGTGCATTTTTAAGTCACTCACGTCAGTAGTAGAGGCTCAGTTTTACTGGGACCTCCTGAAAATTATACAAAATACTTCCCAAAATAACCTCCCTGAAAAGATAACTAGATGATTTATTCACTGATTCCCATCCTCCAGTGGTTGAGGGTTGTCCCCGGAAGAGTTAGTTGAAGTGCACTTCTGGGCTACATTTGTTCCAGGCCTAAGAGGCATACGAAAGGGCCTTGGGTTAGAAAGCAGAAAGCCCTCAAACAATGCAGGGTTAAGGGGGAAGAGCTGCCAGAAGGAATTTGTCTGAACTCTCCAGGAACTGTTCATCATATCTGCCGTTGAAATTGGAGGTGTTCCAAGAGGCTACGGCATGGGTCACCAGAGGCATTTGTTACAGAATTCTAAATCTTGTGCTCTAAGCCACAATTCGACTTTGATCAAATTGTTTCTCAGGGAAAGATTTCACTCTATGTGTTTTCTGATACTTTCCCTATATATTGATTAACTCTTTGCAAATATTAATTGTGCTCCTATTTTGTTCCAGATACCTTGCAGTATTATGAAGACCTAGAGATAAAAAAAAAAGCCTAGGTCTTACTTTCTAGGAAATGTTCATTTCCATGATTATCTGACAAACAGGTGGACAGGATTCAATTGGCTATTACAGGACAATGGAACAAAACTGATTATTTAGGCCTTGTTTGTGTGTGTCATGTATTCAAGTGTGTACATCTCTTTTTGCAAATTGCAGATATGAAACCAATTATGTTCAGAGGTAGAATGTGCTGGAATGTATGTCAAGATATTAAGAATTAACTAAGCCGGCAATAGAAAGTAGAGTGGAGGATTAGGGGTGAGAAAACAGCTCTTTTCCTGGCAGCACGTGCAGCACATACTTTCCTTCACCTTTGACAACCTTGAACTCATCTTGAAATATCAATTAGAGCCAGACCTCTGAATAACCTCTCTTGTAGCAATAAGACCCAATGTTTGATTTCCAGACGATCAGCAGACCTTGAAAGTATATGTGATCGTGGTTCGTGTGTATGTGTGCATGCATTCATGTGTTTCTACCTTTTATTTATTTATTTATTTATTTATTTATTTATTTATTTAATTTTAGACAAATCAGGAGTCGGACACTCAACCGACTGAACCCCCCCAGGCATCCCTGTGTCTACATTTTAAGCGATGAAAGACAGGCCTGAGCCAGATGTGCGTGAAATACTCAAACTGTCATTCACATATATTTTATTATTCCCAGTCCAATAGGGGCAAAAATCTTAGCCATGTATCCTTGGCTATTTGTTGGTATTTCAAAGCTTCAGCAAGATGCTCTGTCCTTATTCATAAGCAGAGTAATTGGTTGTGTGATTTGAAGAACAGGTTTTGTGATTTGAAGAGGGGAAGAATAACCCCTCTTCCCAAGTAATCTTTTCTACCAAATTATTGTAGTACATCAAAATTCAATATTAGTTATTATTTCCTTTCCCATCATTTTTCTCTCAAATCATGGCACTGAAGTCCCCGATACGACATAATATGTTAGTGCAATTAAGAGAGGTAACATGGTAAAATGCAAAGATTGTTAAAGGAGTGAAGTTCCATCTACCTGGGTTTTTTATACCAGGGGTACCACTGACTGTGGAATTTTTGGCCATTTACTTATCTGCTCTGAGAAGTATCAGTTTGTCTACCTTTGACATGTAAAGTGACCATTCTTACTACTTAGTTAATAATTGAAGTGATGTATCTGAAAGTGCCTAGCAGAGTGAGTCTATACTAAGTGCTCAATAAAAGCCAGGATTTTCTTTCATTCATTGTAGGAGAAGAAGGCTGAGGGAAGTGTGCATATTGCTGATGGAGAGCAGCTAGCCCAGAAAGAAGTGATTGCTGTATTCTATACCTCTCAGCTATTGGCAATGGCCTGTGAGTCTAGGGGAAGAGGTCTTTATTTTATTTTTTTAAGTTTATTTATTTTTTGAGAGTGGCAGAGAGCAGGGGAGGGGCAGAGACAGAGGGAGACAGAGGATCCAAAGCGGGCAGCACAGAGCCTGATGCGGGGCTCGAACTCATGAACCATGAGATCATGACCCGAGCCAAAGTCAGATGCTGAACCCACAGAGCCACCCAGGCACCCCAGAGAAGAGGTCTTTACAAAAGACATGGACTTAGAAGCCTTTGGCCTTTTTGTGCCTGTAGTCTTTTTCCTTTGTGATCTCTATGCCTCAGTTTATTTACCATCAAAATATGGAGGGAGCCAATTATTTTGACTTAGGTTCATAGAATGTCGCAAGGATACTGTACCCAGCTGAGCCTTGGAAGTCCTGTACAAGCAGGGGGCATGGCAGAATTAGGAGAATTATATGCAGGGAGAACAGCCACCAGGCTGGTAGAAGGTTGTCACCCCGCCTTCCCCCATCCCCTGCCTTTCCTCCTTAGGCTGGCGATCTGTGTTTGTTTAAGAAAAGGTCAGACAAAAAAGCTTCAAAATTTAGGTCAGCCTACTTCAATTAACTCTCAAGAACCAGGCACCCCACGCCTCATTATGCTGAGCCGTCATCGAGTTCTCTAAAGTAAGGGCATACTAAAATGCTTTACAAGATTCTCTGATTTGTTGCATGCTTGCACTAGAAAGATAAGGGTAGCAGAAAAAAAATTAGCCATGAAATATGAAGGGATCTACATAAACCAAACAAGTAACCCCATTATATAAAGAGGAGACTGCGATAATATGATGGCCTAAATTATTGAATTTTTATGGAATATATGTGTACAGATTGCAAGGGAAACAGTATTTACTGACAGGAAGCAGGTTTCGAGACTGGGGTTTTCTATTACATTTTTCTAAATTATTTTGGATATGAGAGAGCAGGTAAAAGGAAAGTGGATTAAAAATTGAGATTCAGATGATCTGGTTGCTAATTTCCAATTTGTTTGTAACTAGGTATATAAAGTTGAGCAAATATTTTAATCTTTACACGCAAAATAAAGGGATTTCTCTATCACAGATAGCCTCTAAAGTCCCTTTTTCCTATAGCATTTTGTGGTTCTATTTTTGTCAAAGTAATTGTGGGTCCAAGTGAGATTTATATATATTTGTGATATATTATTGAGAATTGTAGAGCTAGAAAGTACGCTGGAGTTTGCCTTTAATAAATCATGTTTCATTGACTTTAAAAATTATTCAAAGAGATTTGTAAGATTGTGATGTCTTCCATATAGGGCAATTGCAATTGTAAATAGGAAAATACAAACCATCAGATGAAAGAGAGATACATGTTTCAGAACTCTTGGGTAAGTTAATACCACAGCTAGAATATGAAATTTGGTTCTGAGCATCCTGGAAGCCAAGGGAACAAGTGAATTAAAGTGGGTTATATTTTATCTCGTTATTACATAAAATGAAAAAGAAAACTTTGCCTCAGGAGGGAAACTTTTCTAACCCTAAAATTAAAATTGTATAGGGAATTCACAGCTTGGATTCTTATATTAAGGGCCATTGGTAAAATTATCCAATGGAAAACCTCTTCAAAATTAGTTTGTGGAATATATAGATAAGTTTCCCCATTTTAGTTTTCTCATCTGCAAATTAGGAATAATTATCTAGGAATGAAAACATATGAGGATTCATCTACATATAGTAATACTATTGTTTAAGATGAGGTATGTATTGAGTTACATGAATTAAAGCTTCAGAGATGTATCCAGGGCTTCAAGTAATATCCTGAAGTCTCAACCTCTTTTCCTTTCAAATTGGCTTCATTCTCTTGGAAAGGTCCCACTGGCAACTCTAGGTTCACATTTACTGTATAATCAATGATACCAGAAAAGATGACCTCATCCCTAAGTGTCCAGCCAATATCCTGAACATTTTGATATTGGACAAACTTGTATTGTGTATCAATCTCTGCATAAATCACTACAGCTGGATTAAGAGAATGCTTTCCTCAGACAGGCATGAGTCAAGTAGCCGTCCATGGAAGAAGGGGCTAGAATGAGTCTCTCCAAACTACATGTATTTAGAATGAAAGTGGGGGTGGGGTGGAGTAAGGTGGGATGGAGAAGGTCCTTCATCAATGGTAGGGATGTCAGACAAAGGAAATAAAAATTATCTCAGTTACAATCAAGTCATATGCAAAACATTGACTGGTCAGTGTGGGAAGATCATGAGGAAATTTAATTGAACTGCAATGTTCAATGTATCAAGAAGGGATAAATTAAAGTATTCATTTTATCATAGGAATCCCCTTGCCATTTGGATGGGAGTTTTCATATCTCATTGACCTGGAAAGTTGATATTTCCTTCTATCATGAAATGTTTTCTATGTTTCCCACCTGCTGTCTTTTAATTGATAGACATCCACTAGGTATGTTAATTCTTCCCAATAATTTACAAACTCTTCCTGGCTTGGGAGTCTTCTCTTTAGGGGACTATATAATTGTCTCCAGTCCATTAGGTATTTTTATCTTTTTCTTTCAATTCAGAGGGCAATTTTATTTTCTCCATTTCTTCTTGGTTGGCTGGAAGCCTCAATTCGGGATTGTCACACTGGCATCAAACATTGCATTCCTCGCAGATTTGTTGTGAGGACCAGATGAGATAATATGAGATATTTGTAAAGTGCTTAGTTTGGCAATGATAGGCACTCAATAAATAGTACAATTAATATGAATATTGTTCAAGTAATAGTAAAATAAACCCCAAGGAACAGATGGTGATGGCACCCATTGTTTTCTTCAGCAGAACCTTGTTTTTTTAATGTCTTGTTGTTGTTTAATGGTACTGGTATCTTTCCAGTCAATCAGACTTAAAACTTCTATAATAATAATTTATTTATTTTTTGTATCTGGTTTCTAACATAATATTAGTGGACAAATTCCATTGGTTGGCTTCCTGGCATATCTCTTATCTATTATTTTTTTCTATCCATGTGCCACTAATCCAGTTTGACCCTTATTCCTCATTCCCTTTAAAATAGCAATTTACACCTAAATAGCAGTCTCCTTATTTCCAGTCTGTACTCTATTCTGCAGCCAGATTGTTCGTGTGATCATGCCGCTTCATTGCTTAGAAATCAACGTCCTGGCGGCTTGTAAAGTCCCTACTCCCTCCCGATCCTTATATCTTCGGAGGAGATTTGAATCTAGCTTTTCTGTCTCATGAGTATCCCCCTTCACATACTGCATGATCATGATTCACCAAAAGTGAGCTATTCATATTTTTACATAAATTCCTTGTCATTTCCTGCCATCAGATGTGTGGTATTCTCTCCACTTGGAAAGCTCTTATCTCCTATCATAATGTACCTAAATTCTTCTTATTTATCAAGATCCGCATAAAATGCCGCCTTCTCCATGTAGCCATCCCTGATTTTTGCAACAAAAAAGCAATCTTTCCTATCCCTAATTGCCATTTCCTTATTTTGCATGGTATTTTCTACTTTATAATGCCATAAATATGTGAGGGATCTCACTTCTCTTGTCAATTCCTTAAGGTTAGGCTCTATGTCAGCTAATTTTTTTCAATCCTCCAACACAGAACTCATAGATACCAACTGAGTGTTAATTATACAAATGCATTAAATTTTATCTTAAGTATATCCTTATACCTTGATTTCTGGTGCTCTAATATTAAATAATCATTAACATAGTAGTATGGAAAAGAATATAGTTAGAATGTAGACTATAGTTGGAGCACCTGGGTGGCTCAGTCGGTTGAGCGTCCGACTTTGGCTCAGGTCATGATCTCATGGTCCCTGAGTTTGAGCCCCGTGTCGGGCTCTGTGCTGACAGCTCAGAGCCTGGAGCCTGTTTCGGATTCTGTGTCTCCCTCTCTCTCTGACCCTCCCCCATTCATGCTCTGTCTCTCTCTGTCTCAAAAATAAATAAACGTTAAACAATTTAAAAAAAAATAAAAAAAGAATGTAGGATATAGTTAATATCTTTCTGGATGTTTTTCCTTTTTCAAATTTATTGCAATAAGCTTAGGTCAAAGACAAGGATGCACATTGTTCTTGATTGAACTCTCAGATGAATACTTGAAGAGTCAGTATTTTTGCTTTTGATTAAAAAAAATCCATATGTCTTAAGTAACATTCATATGGTAATAAAGTTGACGTGTGTTTGTGGGAAAGAAAACAATATTTATATTCTTTTCCTAAGTGTCATTTCACCCTTGCATGGAGATAGGTCACAGTGGCATCTCTAAGCAGAGCAAAATATTTTACTGAAAAAGTCTTTGAATTCATAGAAACTATTGGACAAACACTGAAATGAAATCAGAAGTATGTGATATCAATAATAGAAGTGATGCTGTTAAAAGGATATATGGATCTCTTTTGCATATTGGGTCTCTTTATCAAAAGAAAAAAATAACAGGGATGTCTGGGTGGCTCAGTCATTAAGCATCTGACTTTGGCTCAGGTCATGATCTCACAGTTCCTGAGTCCGAGTCCCACGTCGGGTGAGCACGAGCCCTGCTTTGGGTGAGTTCGAGCCCTGCTTCGAGTAAAACATGAGCCCTGCTTTGGGTGAGCCTTGCTTCTCTCTCTCTCTCCTCTCTGCCCCTCCTGCGATTCTTTCTCTCTCTGCCCCTCGCTCACTTGCACCCTCTCTCTCTCTCTCTCAAAAAAATGAATGACAAACATGACTTCTATAGAACATCTGACTTGGACTAAAACGGTCTCTTTAGGCAGATATCAAGTATAATTTATCTATATATCCATTGAAAAGTTTCTTCTCTATGAGACTGTTGATATTCCTATATAGTTTGATCAATCAGGATAGTTCACTAAATTAGTTATGTTTTCCAAATTTATAGTGTACTGAGCTAGTTCTATTTACCAAATTATTTTGGTGCTATTTGGGTAATTAAAAGATAGAAGGGATGTGATCACACTCTTACAATCTACTGAGGGAGAAAATTTTCATGCAGTGTCATTATAGGGTGTGTAATGGGATGGAGGTAAGGGAGAGAAAGTTTTACATTGGTGCTATAGTGTGAAAGTATTGTTTTGAACTATGTATCAGTGGTATGTTTGATTTTACAGTATTTACTCATACAGGTTTGAGGCCTGTTAATCAAATACTTCTTTATGATATGATTTTATGATTATCGATCTCCCATGTATAACCTTTTTTTTTCATTTTTATATACCCAGGACTTATTTATTTTATAACTAGAAGTTTGTACCTTTTGACCATGTTCACCCATTTTACACACTCCACTTGTGGCAACCACCAGTCTATTCTCTGTATCCATGAGTTTTTTATTGTTATCGTTAACTATAGATATAAGTGAAGTCATATGGTACTTTTCTTTTTCTATCTGACTTATTTCATTTGGCCAATGCCTTCAAGTTCTACCCATTTTGACACAAATGGTAGAATTTCATTCCTTTTTATGGTTAATTATTATACCATTATGCATACTGCATACCGCGTTGTCTTTATTCATTGATTTAGCCATGGGCACTTTGTTTTCATCTGTTAAAATAAATAATGTCGCAGTGATCATGGTGGTGCAGATATCCTTTTCAGGTTCTGATTTCATTTCTTTTAGAAAAATAACCCAAAGTAAAATTGCTTGATCGTATGGTAGTTCTAATTTTAATTTTTTGAGGAATCCATACTGCTTTCTACATTCCTGTACAAATTTACATTCCCACCAGTAGTGCATAAGGGTTCCTTTTTTTTGACATCCTCACCAACACTCATTATCTTTTGTCTTTTGGACAATAGCCATTTTAATAGATGAAAGGTCATATTGTTGTTTTGATTTGGATTTCTTTTAGGTTAGTCACGTTGAGCACCTTTTCATATACTCATTGGGCATTTGTATGTCTTCTTTGGAAAAATATCTATTCTAAATCCTGTCCCCATTTTTAAGTGGATTTTTTTTGTTGTTTAGTTTCATAAGTTCTTTATTTATTTTCAATATTAACCCCTTATGAGATATATGATTTGTTTCCCACATGTAACTTTAAAAATAATCTTTTATAAATTTTTCTTATTTTATTTTTATTTTTTTAATGTTTGCATTTATTTTTGTGAGAGAGAAAGAGCACGAGCAGGAGAGAGGCAGAGAGAGGGAGACACAGAATCTTTAGCAGGCTCTAGGCTTGGAGCTGTCAGCACAGAGCCCGACATGGGGCTTGAACCCACAAACCGTGAGATCATGACCTGAGTCAAAATCAGACACTTAACTGACTGAGCCACCCAGGCACCGCCAAACTTTTCTTATTTTAAAAGCATTGTAAAAGTTTTTAAGTGAAAATCAGAAAATACAAACTAACCACCCCACCTCCAAGAAAACCCACGTCATTCATCTAATCTAGTAGAAGCTGGGGCACCTGAATGGCTCAGTCGGTTGAGCCTCCAACTTCCCCTCAGGTCATAATCTCACAGTTCATGAGTTGGAGCTCCCTGTCTGGCTCTGTGCTGACGGCTCAGAGCCCAGAGCCTGCTTTGAATTCTGTGCCTCCCTCTCTCTCTCTGCCCCTCCCCTGCTTGTGCTCTGTCTCTCTGTCTCTCTCTTTCAGAAATAAACATTAAAAAAATTTAACCTAGTAGAAGCTGAATTATATTAAATTGCTATTTTATAATTTATTTATTTATTTATTTATTTTAAATCAGTACAGGGGCCTCCCGGTAGGAGCCAAACTTAATGCTTTGATTTGGCTTGGTGTGACCCTGAATGGAGAACTATCTGAAGCATACTTGATTAGATCCTGACCCATGGAAACTGAGAGATGATAAATTGATATTTTAAGCTGCTAAATTTGTGATAATTTGTTACACATCAAAAGAAAACTAATATGGTTCCCTGTTATTTTTATCAAAATTGAGTAGATCACAAAGCAAATTCCAATGAATTCTCCAGGGTAAAAATATCACAAATCAAGTTCTGTACCACAAATCAATAACACTAGAGATAAATTTATTTATTTATTTATTTTTTCATGTTTATTTTGAGAGAGAAAGCATGCACATGGGTGAGGGGCAGAGAGAAAGGGAGAGAAAAAGAATCCCAAGCAGGCTCTGCATGCTGTCCACACAGAGCCCGATGCAGTGCTCAATCTCACAAACCCTGAAATCATAACCTGAGCTGAAATCAAGAGTTGAATGCTTAACCGACGGAGCCACCCAAGTGCCCCAAAACTGGAGATAAATTTAAATTAAAATACAGAATATCCAGTTGCTAAAAAATGTTCATAACGACATACAAAAGTCTCGCCTTAAGTAAAACTGTTCAAAGAGAAAAGCTAAACCTTGGTTAAGAATGTTGAAGAAGGAGGTTTTTGGGTAATGAGAATGTTACATGCTGATACAGTTGGGATTGGAGAAATCTATAGTGAAATGCAAATTAAAATCCCCAAACATCATAAGGAGTTCAAAAATGAATCAGTATCATGACTCAAGAAAGTGGAAAGACAGTAAAACAGTAAACTAAGCTACAGGAATTAGATGCTAATAAAAATGAATAAATTAAGGGAGCCTGGTGGCTAAGTCAGGTAAGCAATAGGCTCTTGGTCTTGGCTCAGGTCATGATCTCATGGTTTGTAGGTTCGCACCCCATGTTGGGCTCTGCACTGACAACACGGAGCTTGCTTGGGATTCTCTCTCCTCTCTCTCTCTGCCCCTACCCTGCTTGCACTCTTTCTCTCTGTCTCTCGAAATAAATAACGTTTAAAAATTAATTAAAAATGAATAAATTGAAAGCAGAGAAACAGATTTGAAGAAGCTGATGCTAAATAATTTAATAAACAATACAAATGTTAAAGCAAAAGTTTTGATAATAAATTAGGAAGGCTGAAAGAATAGTATAATTTTGAATGAAAGAAGAAGAAATAACCACAGGTAAAAGTTTTAAAATAGTATATTGTGTATATTTTTGCTCATAAATTTTAAAACCAGGGTGAATATATGCAAATATTAATTTCCAAATTGACTCAGTAAGAGAGAAAAACTTAGAGAAAACATTATCCATGGACAGAAATTAGAACTCCATTAAAATTTTTGAGCCTGCAGAGTTTCCCTATAAAATTCATTCACACATTCAAATAAAAAAATAGTTTTTATTTATATTGTATCAGGCAATAGAGAAAGTAGGGAAGTTCTTTTTCTGGAGAAAGCATTAGCTTAATAATAAAACCTGATAGTTAAAAAGAAAAACAGTAACAATTTTCAGTTCTGAATACAGGTGTGAATCTGAAGTAGGTTCTTAATAAATAGAATTTAAGAGTATAATAATGAATAAGAGAACATGAACGAGTAGATTTTGTTCTGGGAATACAAGATAGTTCAGTGTTAGATAATCTGATGATATTTGCAATAGTACTAACAGGTACAAAAAGAAAACATATACAGTCATTTGTATAGGTGCTAAAAATGATAAAATTCAACATCTCTTATGCATGAAAATATAACAAAATACTAATAGAAAGATGATTCATTAAAGTAGCTAGCATCATTTTTTATTCAGGTATAATTAACATACTGTATTCTGTTAGTTTCATTACTCAGTGCTCATCTTGATGAGTGTACACTTTTTTTTTATTTGTCTAAGTGTATTTATTCTGAGGGAAAGAGAGAGAGAGAGGGAGAGAGAGAGAGAGAGAGAGAGAGAGAGAGAGAGCAGAGGAGGGGCACAGAGAGAGGGAGAGGGAGAGAATTCCAAGGAGGGTCAGCATGGAGCATCACACAGGACTCGAACTCACAAACCATGAGATCATAACCTGAACCAAAGCCAAGAGCCAGATGCTTAACCCCCTGAGTCACCCAGGCACCCCAGTGATGAGTGTACTCTTAATGCCCTTTATCTGTTCCTTTGTTTGTTTCTGACTTTGTGTCTTTGTTTTATAAATTCCATATATGAGTGAAGTCATATGATATTTATCTTTATCTGAGTTATGGTACTTAGCATTATACCCTCCAGGTCCATCCATATTGTTGCAAATGGCAAATTCTCATTCTCTTTTATGGCTGTGTAATATTCCATTGTGTGTATGTGAGTTTGTGTGTGTGTGTATATATGTATTCATATATACATTCATATATATATATATATATATACACTCATATATATATATATATGTATATATTACATCTTCTTTAACCATTCATTTGTGAATAGACACTTGGTTGCTTTCATATCATTGGCTTTCTAAATAATGCTATAACAAGCATAGGGGTGTGTATATCTTTTCAAAGTAGTGTTATCATTTTCTTTGGGTAGATTCCCAGTAGCATTACTGGATCAGATTATAAGGCAATTATTATTTTTTTTTGAGGAACCTCTGTGCTGTTTTCACTCATTTTTTCTTGAAAATTTTATTTAAATTCCAGTTAGAGGTGCCTGAGGGGCTCAGTCAGTTAAGTGTCCAATTCTTGATTTCGGCTCAGGTAATGATCTCAGGGTGCATTAGATCGAGCTCCACGTGGGGTTCTGTACTGAAAGCTTGGGGCCTGCTTGAGATTCTCTCTTTTCCCTCTCTCTCCACCCCCTCCCTTGTTCTCCATCACCCCATTCTCTTTCTGCCCCTCCCCTACTTGTACTTGCTCACTCACTCTCAAAAGAAACAAACTTAAAAAACATTCCTATTAACACAGTGTAATATTACTTGTACATGTACAATATAGTGATTCAACACTTCCATACAATACCTGGTGCTCATCACAGCAAGTACACTCCTTAATACCCATCACCTATTTTATGCTTCCCCACACATCCACCTCCCTCTAGTAACCATCAGGTTTTTCTCTATAGTTAAGAGTCTGTTTCTTGGTTTGCCTCCCTCTCTCTCTCTTTTTTTTGTTTCATTTTGCTCCTTTGTTTTGTTTCTTAAATTCCACATATGAGAGATATCATATGGTCTTTGTCTTTCTCTAACTTATTTTGCTTGGCATAATATACTCTAGTGCCATCCACATCATTGCAAATGGTAAGATTTCATTCTTTTTTATAGCTGAGTAATATTCCCCTCTGTGTGTGTGTGTGTGTGTGTGTGTGTGTGTGTGTATCACATATTCTTTATCCATTCATCGGTCAGTGGACATCTCAGCTGTTTCCATAATTTGGCTATTTTAGATAATGCTGCTTTAAACATTGGGGTGGATATATTCCTTTGAATCAGTATTTTTGTATCCTTCCGGTAAATACCTAGATGTACAATTGCTGGACTGTAGGGTAGTTCTATTTTTAACATTTGAGGAACCTCCATACCGTTTTGCACAGTGGCTGCACCAGTTTGCATTCCCTCAAACAGATCAAGAAGGTTATCCTTTCTCCATATCTTCACCATCACCTGTTATTTCTTTTGTTGTTAATTTTAGCCATTTTGACAGGTGTGAGGTGATACCTCATTGTAGTTTTGATTTGTGTTTCCTTGGTGATGAGTGATGTTGGGCATCTTTTCATGTGTCTGTTAGCCATCTGGATGTCTTCTTTGGAAAAATGTCTGCTCATGTCTCTTGCCTATTTTTTTTTTTTGGTATTATTTCTTTTTTGGGTGGTAACTTTTATAAGCTCTTTATATATTTTTGATACTAGCTCCACATCAGGCATGTCATTTGCAAATATCTTCTCCCATTCTGTAGGTTGCCTTTTAGTTTTGTTGATTATTTCCTTTGGTGTGCAGAAGCTTTTTATCTTGATGAAGTCCCAAGAGTTCATTTTTGCTTTGTTTCCCTGGCCTCTGGAGACATATCTAGTAAGAAGTTCCTATGTATGGTGTCAAAGAGGTTGCTGCCTGTGTTCTCCTCTAGTATTTTGGTTGTTTCCTATCTGCCATTTAGGTCTTTCATCCATTTTAAATTAATTTTTGTGTATAGTGTAAGAAAGTGGTCCAGTTTTATTTTTTTGCATGTTGCTGTCTAATTTTTCCAATACCATTTGTTAAGGAAACTGTTTTTTTTTCCCATTTATTTTTGTTGTTCTCATTTTTTTCATCAATGTTTTATAGTTTTCAGAGTTTAGGTCTTTCACCTCTTTGGTTAAACTTGTTCCTAGATATTTTATTATTTTTTGGTGGGATTGTAAATGGGGTTGTTTTCATAATTTCTCTTTCTGCTGCTTCATTATTGGTGTATAGAAATGCAATAGATTTCTGTACATTGAGTTTGTATCGTGCGACTTTACTGAGTTCATGTGTCAGTTCTAGCAGTTTTTTGGTGGAGTCTTTCAGGTTTTTTTATATATCGAGTATCCTGTTGTCTGCAAAAAGTGAAAGTTTTGTACCTCTTCCTTGTCAATTTGGATGTCTTTTATTTCTTATTGTTGTCTGATTGCTGAGGCTAGGATTTCCAGTACTATTTTCAGTACTAGTGGTGAGAATGGACATACCTGTCTTGTTCCTGACCATAGAGGAAAAGCTCTCACATTTCCCCCATTGAGGATGATATTAGCTGTGTGTTGTTTTTTTTTTTTTTGTATGTGGCCTTTACTGTGTTGAGGTATGTTCCCTCTATGCCTACTTTTTTAAATGTTTTTATCATGAATTGATGTTGTATTTTCTCAAATGGTTTTTCTGCATCTATTAAGAGGATCATATGGTTCTTATCCTTTCTTTTATTAATGCAGTGTATCATGGTGAATGATGTGCAATTGCTGAACCACCCTTGCAGCCCAGGAGTAAATCCTACTTGATTATGGTGAATGATTCCTTTAACGTACTGTTGGATATGATTTGCTAGTACTTTGTTAAGAATATTTGCATCCATGTTCATCAGGATATTGGCCTGTGGTTCTCTTTTTTAGTTGAGTCTTTATCTGTTATTGGTGTCAGTGTAATGGGGCCTTATAGAATGAATTTGGAAGTGTTCCTTCCATTTCTATTTTTCGAACAGTTTAGAGAAGAATAGGTATTAACTCTTCCTTAAATATTTGGTAGAGTACTCGTGTAAAGCAATCTGTCCCTAGACTTTTGATTGTTGGGAGTTTTTTGATTACTGATTCAGTTTCATTACTGGTTATTGTCTGTTCAAACTTTCTATTTTTTCCTGTTTTAGTTTTGGTAGTTTCTGTGTTTCTAGGATTTTTTTTCCATTTTATGCAGGTTGTTCAATTTGTTGGCATATAGTTTTTTCCTAATATTCTCTCATAATTGTTTGTATTTCTGTGGTGTCAGTTGTTTTTTCTTTCTTATTTGTGATTTTATTTTATTTATTTTTTGGTTCCTTTCTCTCTTCTTTTTGATAATTCTGATTAGGGGTATATGAATTTTATTAATTTTTTCAAAGAAGCAGCTCCTGGTTTTATTGATCTGTTCTGTGTTTTTTCTTTCTTTCTTTCTTTCTTTCTTTCTTTCTTTCTTTCTTTCTTTTTAGTTTCTATATCCTTTATTTCTGCTCTAAATTTTTTTCCCCTCCTTCTGACTTTAGGCTTTGTTTTTTGTTCTTTTTCTAACTCCTTTAGATGTATGGTTAGATTGATTATTTGAGATTTTTCTTGCTTCTTGATGTAAGCGTGTATTGCTTATTGACTTCCCTCTCAAGACCACTTTTGTTGTATCCGAAAGGTTTTGGACTGATGTGCTCTTATTTTCATTCTTGTCCATGTATTTTTTTATTTATTCTTTGATTTCCTGGTCGACCCCTTCATCTTATATCATCTTGTTGGATTATCCCCTTTATGACTATGACTATATAATGCCCTTCTTTTTCTGTTTTTAGGATGTTTTTTTAAAGTCTAGTTAGTCTGATATAAGTAATACTACTCTTATTTTATTTTGACCTCCATTTGAGTGATAAATGTTTCTCCACCCCCTAATTTTCGATCTGCAAGTGTCTTTAGGGTTAAAATGAGTCTCTTGTAGGCAGAATATAGATGAGTCTTGTATTTTTATCTATTCTGATACCTTATGTCTTTTGATTGGAGCATTTAGTCCATTTACATTCAAAGTAATTATTGATAGATATGTATTTTTACCATTTAATTACTTTCTTTGCCTTTATTTTCTGGAGATTTTCTCTGATTCTTTCTTATCTTTGTCACTTTTGGTCTCTCCTTTGCATGGAAGGAGTCCCCTTTAACATTTCTTGCAGTACTGTTTTAGCGGTCCATGGACTCCTTTAGTCTATGTTTCTTTGGGAAACTCTTTATCTCTCCTTGTATTCTGAATGGTAGCCTTGATGTACAGAGGATTCCTGGCTGCAGATTTTTTCTATTTGGCACTTTGAATATATCATGCTACTCCCTTCTAGCTTGCCATGTTTCTGTTGAGAGATGTTTACCTAGCCTTATGGGTCTTCCCTTGTAAATTAAGGACTTCTTTTGTCTTGATGCCTTTAAGATGTTTTCTTTATCACTGTAATCTGCAAATTTAATTATAACATGTATTGGGGCTCGCCTGCTTTTGTTGATTTTGATGGGATCCTGGATCTGGATGTCTGTTTCCTTCCCCAGATTAGGGAAGGAAATGTTGGGCTTCATTATTTTCCATTATTTTTTCTTCTAGGTCACTAATTCGTTCCTCTGTGTCTTTCAACCTGCTGTTAACTTCATCAAGAATAATTCCAACCCCACTTATTGCATTCTTCACTTCTGATTGATTTTTTTAAAACTCTTTTATCTCTGGTAACCATCTCCCTGATGTCTTCTTTTCTCAAGCACAGTGATTATCTGTATGATTTTTGCTTTAAATTCTCCATCAGGTTTATTACTTGTATTTATTTCATTTAGATCTCTTGGTATGGCCTTATCTTGTTCTTTCATTTGGGATGAATTTCTCTGTTTTAGAATTTTCTCTAAGTCTCTGCCTTCTTCTGTATGTTAAAAATGCCAGTTTTGTCTCCTGCTACTAAAAGTAATGACATTATGAAGAAGAGTTCATATAGTGCCCAGTGGCTGACACCGCAGAGTGTGTCTCAGATGTATGTTGTATGCACTCTAATACCATGTTGTGGCAGCTCTATCCTTCCTGCCATTTTTCTGCATTTCCCCTCCTTGCCTGCTGTGGGCAGTATTTAGTCATTGGCCTGAATGTGCCACATTTTAACTAGGTATGCTGTGATCTGCTTGTGAAATGAGACCTGATACCACTTTCACCAGAACTGAGGTCCTTCAGAACTCTCTGGTCAAGAATTGTGGTATGGGAAGGGGTTTGTGCTGGTCTTCTTGGGAAGAGGTCTGCCATGCTGGGACTGAGGCAAGTTTGATTAAGAAAGGCATTCCTGGGGCGCCTGGGTGGCTCATTCGGTTGAGCGTCTGACTTCAGCTGGGGTCGTGATCTCGCAGTCTGTGAGTTTGAGCCCCGCATCAGCTCTGTGCTGACAGCTCAGAGCCTGGAGCCTGCTTCAGATTCTGTGTCTCCCTCTCTTTCTGCCCCTCCCCCACTCATGCTCTGTCTCTCTCTCTGTCAAAAATAAACATTAAAAAAAATTTTTTTTTTTTAATTTTTTTTTTCAACGTTTATTTATTTTTGGGACAGCGAGAGACAGAGCATGAATGGGGGAGGGGCAGAGAGAGAGGGAGACACAGAATCGGAATCAGGCTCCAGGCTCTGAGACATCAGCCCAGAGCCCGACGCGGGGCTCGAACTCACGGACCGCGAGATCGTGACCTGGCTGAAGTCGGACGCTTAACCGACTGCGCCACCCAGGCGCCCCTTTTTTTTTTTTTAAAAAAGAAGGGCATTCCTCCCAAAGCATAGGAAAACGGGGCTTGGTGTAAGCAAGTTAGGTCACCAGTCTCCATGTTGACCTGCTTCCCCCAGGAGGATCTGTTTTTATGCTGAGGAGCAGGAGAGTGTAATGGCGCCAACCAGTTCCTTTGCTTTTGGAGATGCTTCTCCATAAATGTTGCCTTTCAGAGAAGAGCTTCTAGAATAGGGTATAATTTCCCCTTTGTGTGCTGCCCCAGGTTATTTTTCAGATCACTGTTTCCATACTTTCTGCCTCCTGTTTTTTTCCTACCTTTTCTCTGGAAGAATAGTGCCCTTCTGGCTCTATCCCAGCCAAGGCTGCTGACCTTTAAAGCTCTAGGCATGGGGCGCCTGGGTGGCTCAGTTGGTTAAGCATCCAACTTCAGCTCAGGTCACCATCTCATGGTCCGTGAGTTCGAGCCCCATGTCAGGCTCTGGGCTGATGGCTCAGAGCCTGGAGCCTGCTTCCGATTCTGTGTCTCCCTCTCTCTCTGCCTCTCCCCCGTTCATGCTCTGTCTCTCTCTGTCTCAAAAATAAATAAATGTTAAAAAAATTTAAAATAAAACTCTAGGCTTTAGAGATGTGATTTGGTCAGGTTATTTATGGGTAGGGTATTTATGGTAGGGATTTATGCTGGTTTACTGAGGGGGGGGGGAGTCCTGCTGCCCTGGTACTGAGGCAAACTTGACCATGAAGGGTAGTCCTGCCAGAGCCTAGTGGGTTCAGGCTTGGTATAAGCTAGTTAGGCAGGCTGTGTCAGTGTTCTGCTCCTTGCTCACCTGTGGCTCTGTGTTTATGCTTTTTCGATACAGCTCCTTCTCTCTCTTTAGTTATGTAGTTTGTTCTGTCAGTCTTCAGGTCGATTTCTGGAGTATTTAGGATGATTTGATAGTTATCTAGTTGCGTTCATGGGACGTGATGAGTCTAGGTTCTTCCTACTCCATTACCATCTTCTATATTCCTGTTCTGTTTTCCAGTCTGTCTGTACCAATTTATATTCTCACCAACAGTGTAGGAGTGTTCCTTTTTCTCTGCATTTTTGCCAACACCTGTTGTTTCTTGTGTCTTGGATTTTAGCCGTTCTGACAGCTATGAGGTGATACCTCGTTGTAGTTTTCCATTACATTTGCCTGATGATTAATAATGTTGAGCATCTTTTCATGTGTCTGTCATTTAATTGCCTTTGGAAAAATGTGTATTCAGATACACTGCCCATTTTAATTGGGTTATTTAGCTAGCATCATAGTTAATGGTCAAATACTACAACTATTTCTGATATAATTAGGGATAAGGCAAGGATCTCACAACTAACCAGTATTGTCTAAACCACTAAAGTATGAATATTTTTTGGAAGTGGCAAAATTACCATCATTTTCAGATGATTTTGTATCTAGAACATCCAGGAGCAGCTGATGAAAATGAATTTAATATGAGCAATATGATAGTTTAGAAAAATATTTGTTTACTGCTTTGGAGTGTAAATTGTAACTGCCCCCAAATCGTATGTTGATGGTCTAAACCCCGCCCCCCACCGCCCTGCAATGTGACTGTATTTTGATTTAAGATTTGAAGATGTAGTTAGAGTTAAATGAGGTCATAAAAATGGGCTCTGATATGATAGGATTAATGTTCTTATCAGTAGAGACACTAACAAGCTTGGATATGCTCTATCTCTGTTTCTCTCATGTACATAAATAAGTGGTCTTGTGAACACAGTGGAGTGATGTCCTATAAGCCATCAGTGGAGGTCTTAGAATGAGCCCTACTTTGCTAGCATCTTCTTGTGGGACTTTCCAGCCTCCAGAACTGTGAGAAATTAATTTCTATTGTTTTTGCCACCCAATTTATAGTACTTGTTGTGACACTCTGAGCTAATATAGCCACCAATTTAAGTAGACAAAATTAGTTCAATTCTCATATTGTAAGTTCATATTTGCACGTTGTATTTTTTCCTCATCCTTTATATATCATATATATATTCATATCTCTGAAATAATTTGTTACATATTTCTTAAATATACAATGTATGTTGGAGTAATACTGATGAAACTATTGAATAAAATCAGATGATCAATTATTATAATTTATAATTATAATTACATAAGTATTATGTTCAAGTAAAATTGAAAAGGATAGAGTTCTCCATGTACACACACACACACACACACACACACACACACACAAATCAGATCTCATTCATAATAGCATAAAAATATTAACAATACATGAAATATACATGAAATGAATAGAACCTGTAAGAATAAGCTATAACATTTAGCCAAAAGACAAATACTTTGTTGCTTATTGGTTGAAGGTACTGCATATATACGGAGTCTTGGTTTGAATAAATATTTTTCTGCAAGTATTTATTACCAGTGAGTGGCTCTATATTTGTAGAGGTCTTGAAATGGAGCTCAAACAATTCATACATGGGTCTTGTTTGCTGGATGACATTTTTCTAGTTGCAGAGGGAGGGTGTTATGTCTGTTTGGCTAAGGTCTTCACTAATGACATTGAAAAGAATTTAAATGGTATGTTCATTAAATTTGAAATGATAATAAAGGAGAAAATGTTGTGCACATTATGGGAATCCAAACAATAACCACTCCAGGAGAGGTTAAGGATGTGAGCAGATAAGAAAGCCAGATTTAACGTATCATGTAGATGGCAATCGTGCAGGGAAAATGATCAAAAATAAGATATTTTAGTCTAGGGAGTGTGCTAACTGGAAATCAGCCATGCTGTGAGCATTTGGCAGTCACCAGAATAGAATTAGGCTTAATAAAATTCTCCAGCAAGGAATGGAAAGATTCACACTGAATTTCTAACTTTTCTCTAAAAACAATTTGTTTTAACTTTGAAATGTTCTAAGTGTTGGCATAGCCCATGGTCAAAGGGTCACAAGTTGTGGAGATTGATCTGGATGATCAGACAGCATTCCATATCTGTTACTGAAGTGGAGAGAAATCTCTATACCATGAGTGAAATGTATTATCTGAGGAAAACCTGACTAGTACTTCACTTTTTAGAGAGTACTTTGGAAAAGGGTAAGTGATGATCTTTTAATCTGTCTTTTAGTGGGCCTTTCTGAAAGATCAATCCTTTTAGAACTACTGGAAATGCCTTTTAAAATTCAGATTTCTGGGCTCCACTCCTGACCTAATGAAACAGAGTGGTTGAATATGGGTACATGGAATATGCATTTTAAAAGGGGTGTTTTTTCCCTCTTATGTAATAACTTTTGGGAGCCACTGTTTTATGTTATCGGTACTAAAATTGGATGAATGGATAATAATGTACAAAATAATAACTATAGTTTAATATGGAATGCTTTTTCTGATGACTTGTAATATAAAGGCCCAGATTATCAGGAGGCAGCCATCTGTGCATATAGAAAGAGAGGCATAGCAACATCGGAGTTAGTGTGTACAGCCTCACAAATTAAGTACTGCATGATTCCACGCGGCAACATTCACGTGAATTGCAACGTGAATGGAACAACCCAAGGTTGGTGCAGTATAGATCCTGAATTAGTATATACAAATTTTCCCATTTAGGACTAGCTTGGTTCTATTGTAAAGAAGAGGATTTAATTCATTTCTATCCTACTCCAAATGAAAAGACTTAGGTTTTCTTTGATCTGTGTTCACTAGAATTTACAAATTTGATATCTGAAGTGCCTTGATCCTGAGATAGGGATGTCATTGGAAGTAAGTTTATACCCTGTTATAATATTATACAGTCACATCTTCATTCATAAGTCGTTCTTCTAGATTTTGGTGAATCATAGTTTTATAACCTGTAGAGTTGAGGGCCATACCCTGGAGCAAGAAAGATGCAACTAAAATACGTTGATCTCACTGAAGCCACCCTGAAAATATCAGCTAGCTTTGCCCTTGTTATGATTACAGTTGCCATCCTATCATATTATGCATTTTAGTTTGTAAAGAAAAAAAATTGGTGTTTAAGTATATAAGAAAAGTTGCAGGCAGCTTGATGAGCCATAGATTACATTTAGAATATTTTCACTCAAATGTAATTTTTTTCTTTTTGCACCTGCAAGCAGATTGTAACCTTGAGAAGTATCTTATGCACAAAATTAGAGGCCACAGTGGAAAATTTACTTCTGAGAGTAGGTCATCAAAAAGAGCATGCTGAGTCCAGATGCAGAGAAAATTAGAACTTTTGTTTGTTCTCTCTTTGAGGACAATTGTGCCCTCTGTGAAAATTACATAGCCCCTCCTTACGCCGTTTGAGGGGGAGAGAAACCCATTAACAAAACAAGTACGGGAGATATTGGAACACAAAATCAGGAGGAGGAGTTAGGAAAATAATTGAGTTTGAAAACTGCTGAGTCATTATGACTGATTGTATAACCTGAGGGAAGAGAAGGGGAGAGAAAATAAGATACCTGAGTTAAAGGAGTGTATGGGACTGGGTGAAATAGTTCCTAACAGGGCATGGCTTCTTCCACAGGTTTCCCTTTTCCTGCAAATCATCTGTACTTGACCCTACTGCCCTTTTGGCTTCCTCCTTATTCCTTTCCTTCCTTTTACAACTAAACTTCTGTTTATCATTTGACTTTCTATCCTCTCCATACAGTCCCTCCTCATCCCCTATCTTAAATACGTTTCATCTGAAATTTCTTCCCACTGTTATACCAACTCTGTAATCCTAAAATTCATCAGTGCCATATCAAACCTATCAAATTTATTTCTCAGTCTGTTTCTGTTTTTCTAAATATCTGCTGGAATCTCTCCCTAAATATAACAGCCACAACAAAAGCAAAAACAGCCAAAGCATCACTAATAACAGGACAGATTTTTCATGGAGCACAGCCAGGCCCTTTTCCAGGTACTAATTTGATTCTCCGGAGTCTATGAGGTAGGTGCTTCTATTGTCCTCACTGCGGTGTCTTAATGGGGTGTCTCTATCGGATGGGGGCTCCCAAATATGGGGTGACCTGGTGGAAGCTGGTGGCACAGGAGGTGAAAGAATTCACCTGAGGCAGAACAAAGGAGATAGAAGTTTGTTGAATACACCACAAGAGAGCAGCAAGCAGGACAGCAAAGGAGAGGCTGTCTACATGGAGGCAGTGGGTGGAGTCTATTTTTAAAGGGGGAAGATCAGGAGATATGGGACATATGGAATTCTCCCTTTTTTGGTAACTGTGACTAGTTCTAAGTAGTCCATTGGTTAGTTAAGGCCTATGGATATTTTGAGTGTGTCACCTGATGGACCTGTCTGTGTTCAGCCAGGTGGTTGCTGTAGGCCCTCTCTAAGTTCCATTGCTCAAGCTTCTTTGCCTAAAAACAGCCTCTACACTCATAAAGTAACAAGTTTGGAGAGGATTCATAACTTCATCAAGGTCACGTAAACTAGTAAATTGCAGAGCTAGGAGCTAAACTTAGGTACTTTGACTTCTACGTGCTTGGCCACTTGTAAGCTTGCTTGCTGTATGCTTTGTTGGTTCAAATTCAGCATATCTTAAATTAAACTCTTAAATATTTATCACTAACCCTAAGTGGGGTTTTTTACTTTTTCCACTTTCATGAAATCACCATTTTTTCCAAATCCTTTTATCATTATATTTAAGTATTGGTGATGGGAAATAAGGAGATTTCAAAATTTTGATTTACCAGTACATGAAAATGTTGATCAAAAACTTTACAACTTTTCCCATAACTATATGGTCAATTAATCTTTGACAAAGCAGGAAAGTATATTCAATGGAAAAAGACAATCTCTTTAAGAAATGGTGTTGGGAAAACTGGACAGTGACATGCAAAAGAATGAAACCAGACCACTTTCTTACACCATACACAAAAATAAATTCAAAATGTGTTAAAGACCTAAATGTGAGATCAGAAACTATAAAAATCCTGGAAGAGAACACAGGCAGTAATTTCTTTAACATCAGCCATAGCAATTTCCTTCTTGATATGTCTTCTGAGACAAGGGAAACAAAAGCAAAAATAAACTTTTGAGATTACATGAAAATAAAAAGCTTCTACACAGTGAAGGAAACAATCAACAAAACTAAAAGGCAACCTATAGAATGGGAGGAGATATTTGCAAATGACATACCTGAGAAACCGTTAGTATCCAAAACACGTGAAAAACTTATAAAACTCAATACCCCCAAAACAATGAATCCAACTTAAAAAAATGGGGAGGAGATATGAATAGACACTTTTCCAAAGAAGACATACAGATAACCAGCAGACACATGGAAAGATGCTCAACATCACTGGTCACCAGGGAAATGTAAATGAAAGAAACAACAGGTGTTAGAGAGGATGTGGAGAAAGGGGAACCCTCTTGCACTGGTGGTGGGAATGCAAACTAGTATAGTCACTCTGGAAAACAGTATGGAAGTTTCTCAAAAAGTTAAAAATGCCACTGCAATCCAGCAATTATGCTACTAGGTATTTATACAAGGAATACAAAAATACTAACTTAAAGTGATTTATGTACCCCAATGTTTATAGCAGTATTATCTACAATAGCTAAATTATGAAAACAACCTAAGTGTCCATTGACTGATGAATGGATAAGGAAGACATGGTATTTATATACAATGGAATATTACTCAGCCATCCAAAAGAATGGAATCTTGACATTTACAAAGATATGGATGGAGCTAGAGAGTATTATGCTAAGCAAGATAAGTCAGTCAGAGAAAGACAAATACCATATGATTTTACTCCTATGTGGAATGTAAGAAGTAAGACAAACGAGCAAAGAAAGAGCCAAACCAAGAAGCAGACTCTTTTTATTTTTAAAGTTTATTTATTTTGAGAGAAAAAGCATGAGAGGAGGCGGGCAGAAAGTGAGAGAGAGAAAATCCCAAGCAGGCTCCATGCTGGCAAGCACAGAGCCCAATGCGGGGCTTGATCCCACGAACCATGAGATCATGACCTGAGCCAAAGTCAGACACTTAACTGACTGAGCCACCCAGGTGTCCCAAGACTTTTAACTATAGAGTACAAACTGGTGGTTACCAGATGGGAGGTGGGTGGGCAGATGGGTTGAATCGAGATGGGAATTTTAAAAAAAAGTACACAAAGAACAACTTCACACCTTTTTAGGCAGAATGTGGATAATTTGATACAGTAACTTATACACAGGTATTTCATAGTTTTTAAGTGTAGATTTCTGTTTTTAAACACTATAGATTTATTTTAATGCTTTCCTGCAAATGCAAATTTCACTTTTAATTCAATTTGATTTTATTTTAAGAAATCTGAGACTTTATTTTTTTAATGTTTATTCATTTTTGAAAGACAAAGAGAGACAGAGTGTGAATTGGAGAGCAGGGGGCAGAGAGAGAGAGGGAGACACAGAATCCAAAACAGGCTCCAGGCTCTGAGCTGTTAGCACAGAGAGTGACACAGGGCTTGAACCCACGAACCACAAGATCATGACCTGAGCTGAAGTCGGCCGCTTAACCAACTGAGCCACCTTTATATTTTAACATTCTTTTCATAGCGAGGCATCTCGCAGTGGGGTGTGGGGCTGGTATACTAAAAGATTGACTCAGTTCTGCCCATGAATACATCTGAACTCTAAAATAGCTGTAGTTTGAAAATTTCCACAAGTTCTGGCAGTAGTCCTATTCTCTAGTAAAGGGAATTAAAGTAATTATTGGCCAATAGCTCAAGACCAAGGTACTCTTGCTGAGCCTGACATTGTGACTTTGTACAATGACTGAGCCCTTTCTTGCCTTCTTGTGGAAAACTGACCTAAGTGCTTCAGAGTCAAAATATAATGGACACAGAGTCTGAGATAAAGAGGAACAATAGCTTTATCGCTTTACAGGGCGAAGGAGGCTTCAGTAGGCTATGGCCTTCAAAAACTGCAACTCCAGAGGAAGAGGCTGGGGGGTTTTATAGGGAAATACAGGATCTAGCTGGTTTTGACAGGAATTGTGTATGTGCTACCAGCCTCCTTAGTCTTGTCTTTAGGGTGGTACAGGGTTCCTGAAACAAAAGGCTAAAAAGGGAGGAGGGGAGGTTTTGGGAAGAGAGGAAAAAAGTTACTTTAAAATCGAGCTTCGCTGAAGGGTTAGTACAGCCATTTTGATTTGTGTTCAACTTTATTCCTTTAAGCGTTTTCATTCTTTCCTAAGATCAGGTAGGTCCCTGTGTCCTTCTCCAATACCCATAACCAGCCTTGTGTTTCCTCCTGTGCTCCATCCTTTGCGAAGTATCCCGAGTTCCTCTAAAGTTATGTTTTCTTTCTTTCTTTCTTTCTTTCTTTCTTTCTTTCTTTCTTTCTTTCTTTCTTCCCTCCTTCCTTCCTTCCTTCCTTCCTTCCTTCCTTCCTTTCTTTCTTCTTTCTCTTTCTTTCTTTCTTTCTTTCTTTCTTTCTTTCTTTCTTTCTTTTTATGTTTGTTTATTTTTGAGACAGAGACAGAGCATGAACAGGGGAGGGGCAGAGAGAGAGGGAGACACAGAATCTGAAACAGGCTCCTGGCTCTGAGCTGTCAGCACAGAGCCCGACGCGGGGCTGGAACCCACAAACAGCGAGATCATGACCTGAACCGAAACCAAGAGTTGGACACTTAACCGACTGAGCCACCCAGGCGCCCCTGAAATTTTGTTCCTAAGTTTTTTTTTATCATTATATATTCCCAGAGACTAGAATCCAAACTCAGAATTTAATTTCCCATGTCTTGACCCTTGAAATCTGCTACCTGATTTCTTTGGCACTTCCTATGTATCTGCCTAGACCTCATGGCTTTCGCATATGGCCCTGGAAGCTCAACACTGTGCAACTCCAGGGGGCACCATTGTGAAATTTGTGATCTGAATGCTGCCCCTGGAGTTGTGCAATGAGGCAGCGCTAAGTAGATCTTGATGTATTTTGTGTTGATAGACTTCTCTCCTTTTGTAACTGCCTTTTGTAACACCTTGCTCCCCCATGTCATGATTATTTGCCTAATATTTCTTACCAGGCTGCCCTGACCTCAGTTATGTACCTTCCTGGACCTCCTAATAATGCCTGCTCTTTAAATACTACTGGCATGATTACAGATGCCATTTTTTTAAAAGCATCAAAATGGCACAGAAAAAATCAACTTGTTAGAATGACAAAATTGCAAACCTCAGAATATGTGAAATAGCTTGTTGTCTTGGTTCTGATTTTCACTCTGTTCCTTTGAGTGCATATATTATATACAGACACACACACACATATGCAGCATTGGTTGCTGAAAATATTTATTTAAAAAAATTTTTTTTTAGCATTTATTTATTTTTGAGAGACTGAGAGAGAGCACGAGCAGGGGAGGGGCAGAGAGAGGAGACACAGAATCCAAAGCAGGCTCCGGGCTGTGAGCTGTCAGCACAGAGCCCAAAGTGGGGCTTGAACCCACGAACCATGAGATCATGACCTGAGCCAAAGTTGGATTCTTAAACGATTGAGCCACCCGGACACCCCACTTAAAACATTTTTCTAATTGCATTAATTTCAGAAAGCAGACTGTTTTGCATTTATACCCTCGTACCAGCAAAAACAAATCTAGACTAGTTCTTTGATGATTCAAATACATATACAATATTGGGAGTGTTTTTGCAGAGGGTCTAAGAATACAGCCTGAGTTGTAACTAGATTCTTTTGTGCAATTTTGCTTAAACTTTTGACTGAAAGGGTTGACCGCAGTGGATAGTTCACATTCTGTTTGGTCAAGGAAAACTTTCTTCAGGCTGTGTTAGATGGTCATTTTTTAAATGATTTAAAAAGGAACGTGAAGAGGAATACTATTAGAGTTGCCATGATAAAGTACGTTATTTATACATTATATAAGTCAAATACTGTTCTATTGCGGTTAACTGTTTTAGGAGAAATCTAGACATTTCTTAAAAGCAAGTAACCAACTATTTGTTTAGTTGCACAAAATGAAATTTCCAAAGTGTAGAGATTACTTGAACAAATTAGTAGGATTGGTTAGACAGTTACCCTGCCGTTCTGTGAATGCTAGGAAGTTTATGACAGTGGCTCACGGATTTATTATAGTGCCTTTTCATTTCATTACCAACTATAATAAGTTCAAAATATACTTAAGGGCCCTAAACCTAAAGGCCTTTTTTCTCTCAACTGGTTTGAAAGCTCCTTTTTATTTTCATGAAATGTGGATATCATACACAAAAGAAGTAGAGCCATTGCCCATAACTATAAAGAGAGTGACAGAAGAGGTATCATTTTCTCACCTCATGTAAACTGCCTCATTGATGGAACGTTTTTGATTGTCTTGTGTTTTTGCAAAGTGCTGCTAATCAATATTGGCTAAGAGCACAGATTCATAGCAATCACTCTGCTCCAAGGCATATAATTGGAACATGTAATTCTCTAGCCTGCTTAATATAAATGATAACCAATACTATCATATCTTTGTTTAAAGTTTATTAAGTGGGATGGAAATCACAAATATCTAAGATCCTTGCTGCTTCAATGACTAGACTGAGCACTTTTTTCTCTTCAGCCTCTTTCCATCATTCTCCAAAGGCAGCTTTATTGTATTAGCAAATTCTAGTTAGCTTCCTTCATTGAAGTTTAAGATTGTAAGCAATAGCAATCTGACACAAAGTTGGTAGTACTGAAACGTTTAGCCTCAAGTTCTTTCCTTTATTCCTTGGTAACAAAACAAGGTAGATTTACTGTTTGTCCATGCCAAGAAACTTTATTCAGAGTATACCCTTTTTATTTTAGTCAGTGAAATGACCAAACAATGGAATATTTAGTGCTCAAAGCTAGGGTTATCTACATTTTATCAGAGGGCATTCAAAGGGAAACACCCATGCTGGTTTCTTATGCCGTGATGCAAGTTTTCCTAGGGAGTCAGGTCAAAGGAGTCTAGACTTAAATCTAGAACAAATTGTTCAAATCAGAGATTACAAATTTAAATGCCTGTAAGAACCAAACTGGTAACATAGATTTGTAATGAATCTAAAAGTGGCATTTTGGGGGGGGCGCCTGTGTGGCTCAGTCAGTTGAGCATCTGACTCTTGGTTTCAGCTCAGGTTATGATCTCACGGTTTGTGGATTCATGCCTCACATCAGGTTCCATTCTGACAGTGGGCATCCTGCTTGGGATTCACTCTCTCTCCCTCTCTCTCTGCCCTTCCCTTGCTCGCTCTCTCTCTCAAAATAAATAAACTTAAAAAAATAAATGTAAGTGGCATTTTAAGTAATGGTAGGGTCTGCTATGAACTAGAGATTGTATTCCACTTTTAGATAAATCCAGGTGAGCCTGTGACACTATTTTAATGGAGTTTACATCATATCTATCCTCACGCGGCAGCTTGTTAAACTATGGTAATAAAAAAACAAGCTAGTGGGATATTAAAGCATATTAAAGCCTTTGAGAAGTACCATAGTCAATAAACTTGTTTAACCAAGAGTTTCTCAAATGTGACAATGTGACCCTCCCTTGTCAGTATCTCTATCCCACCTCCTTTATGCCTGTGCATCCAACTGTGGGTATTTGGCAAACACACAGTGCCTATTTGTTTCCTGTGGGATTTTAGTTACTTTATGGGATGCAGTTTAGTAAATACTGTTCTTACGGAACCTACTTGAAGGGGTCATAAAAAAAAAAACCAAGCAGTCAATTTAATGAAGTTTACTCCTCTTGGATACTATATAATGGGTTCTTGATCTCTGACTGTCCATATTGTGAAACACTAAATATTTGCACTGTCAATTCTTATGTATCTGAAAATCAATTCAAAAGAGTCACTTTCAAGTTGAAATTAGTCATCATGCAAGGTGCCAGTTATGAGCTTTGGAATTTTTATCATCAGTTAATGTGATACATTGGTTAAGGAATGGGCTATGTTTTGATAGAAACGAGTCCAATAGAGTGATTCTAAAGAAAGACCAATAATTTTCTGTATCACAGAATTGTCCAAATCTATCAAGGGCAAGAAGGTTTTTCCTTTAGAAGCTGAACCAGGAACTGCACACTGCATTTCCGACTCTATCCCATTATCTAGAACTTAGTAATGTGGATACACCTAACTGTAGGGAGGGTTGGGAATATAGTTTATACCTGGGTTGCCCTGTTCCCAGCTGAAACTGAGAAGAAAAGAATGAGTATTATGGGGACATTTAGCAATCTCTCTTACACCCAGGAAACATTTATGGCCATGGTACAATGTATTAGGTAAGAAGCTTAATGAAAATTCAGTGAATGTCTATTGAAAAAAATGGTCATGTTTTGAGCATAATAATATACATATACACAAATATATTTACTGGATAGGAAAGACAGTATGATTTATCCTTCCCTTTTATATTGATAGGCACTTAATCTTAGTGAACCGCTTGTGTATGTTTATTAAACACTGAATATTAGGAACTTTCTTTATATCAGGCCCTCTACTATGGATTGCAGATGCCATGATGAATAAATACATGGCTACTGTCTTGGAGAAGATCATAGCATAGTGAGGATATATATTGTTGCATAATCCCAGAATTTTTTGGCTATGGTCATTTTTTCTTGTTCCTAAAAGGAAAATAGTAAAATAACCCAGAAATCTTTTGGTGGGGAAGAAATTCCTATTGTTGGTATGCAATTCTTACTAAATAAGTTTTCATGTTACTCATTATCCTTATAGGGATTTATTTATTTATGTATTTATATATTTATTTATTTATTATTTTTGAGAAAGCACAAGTGGTGAAAGGGCAGAGAGAGGGGGACAGAAGATCCAAAGTGGGCTCAGCTCTGACACACTGACAATAGCAAGTGCGATGTGGGGTTCAAACTCATGAACCGTGAGATCATGACCTGAGGTAAAATTGGACACTCAACCAACCGAGCCATTCAGGTGCCCTAGGGCTTATTTATTTCTTTTGATAATGTTTCTATTTATTGAAACTCTCCGATGCAATGAAAATCTCAAGAAGACCAAATATGTGATTTGTTAACAGAAGACATCTCTAAGAGTGCTATGTGATGATCCTACTTTTCACATTTCTATGATCCTGAAATGCAGTATGATTGATATAGGACTTGGTTGGGAGTCAAGAAAACTAATTTTAGATTTTTTCAGTTGTCTCAGTTTTATAAAATGTATGATGGAGATAATGAAACTTCTTCCATGTATTTCATACACTGTGAGGTTCAAAAAAGTCAGTACATGTGAAAATGCTTTATAGCCCCTAAACTACTGTGCATTTATTATTACACTATCAAAACTTGGAGATTGATATCAGGACAGTTGTTATCCTTATCATAGCACTTTGATTACACGTTCTAAATATTTTTTGATTTCCTTTACAGTTTATAGGTAAGAGGTGGAGGGCAGTGATAAGAGATGTAAATTGAAAGGTAGAGATTATGTAGGCCATGTCAAGGAATTTGAAAACTTTTCCAAGTGAAATGATAAGTTATTGAATGGTGTGAAACAGGGAAGTAGTGTGATCTGTTTTCCTCTTCTGAAACATTTACTCTGGCTACTTTATGGAGTGTAAACTTTACAAGCAAAAATTAAAAGCAGGAAAAAGACCATCGAGAGAATTTTACCACGGTCCAAGCAAAAAAAAAAACAAAAAACAAAAAAAAAAAAAACAAAAAAAAAACCCCAAAAGTGGTGTTTGGGGTTAAGGTGTTGGCTGTGGGGATGGAGAGGACAGGGCAGATTTGGGAGATGTTGGAAGTAGAGCTGTTGCTATTATGTAATAATGAGTCTATAAGCAACCCCCTTATTATTATGGTAATAGTATAAATATTGTACTATTTATAGGTGGTATGTACTTGATGCTAGGTCTTTTATTTTTGATCTGTGCAATGCATTGTTTTTTTATAAACAGCTTCCTGTCTCTCAATGTTACATATCCCATGAATTAGTAGAATATCATGAATAATTGCTTCCAAGACCACTTCTTTGATTAAATGAAGTTGGGAGGACGTTTTCTGCCTCAGGTTTTTGTTTATGATTATCACGTAATCAGGTTGATTAGCAAGATTAAGACAGTTATTTAAAGCAGTAAATATAGGGGCACCTGGGTGACTCAGTCGGTTGAGTGTTGACTTCGGCTTAGGTCATGATCTCTCGGTTCATGGGTTCAAGCCCCATGTTGGACCCTGTGCTGACAACTCAGAGTCTGGAGCCTGCTTTGGATTCTGTGTCTCCTGCTCTCTCTGCCCCTCCCCCGCTCTCTGTCTCTCAAAACTGAACATTTAAATAAATAAATAAATAAATAAATAAATGGGGCGCCTGGGTGGCGCAGTCGGTTAAGCGTCCGACTTCAGCCAGGTCACGATCTCGCGGTCCGGGAGTTCGAGCCCCGCGTCGGGCTCTGGGCTGATGGCTCGGAGCCTGGAGCCTGTTTCCGATTCTGTGTCTCCCTCTCTCTGCCCCTCCCCCGTTCATGCTCTGTCTCTCTCTGTCCCCAAAATAAACAAACGTTGAAAAAAAAAATAAATTAAAAAAAAATAAATAAATAACTGTAAATATATAGAAATGTGATGTTACACAAAATATTTGTGAAAAAACAATTGTAAGATTAAATAAACTTTCATGAGCAAATGTGGGAAAGCAAGGCCTTAAGGATGAAATCTGTTTTGGGGTTGGACTACTGAGTATATGGAGCAATTTAGAAATCATTGTAAGACTCAGAGAGTAACAGGCTTGTGGGGGAGAATTGCAAATTCTGTTTTGGGTATGTTGAGGTTGAGATGCCTGCTGGATACTCTAACCTGTGGAAGTTCTGAGTCAGCAGTTAAGAGTGTAAATGAGTTTAGGGATTAGATGTTGGGAGGAGATAAAGATATGGGAAATGTGTTTTTGAGTATATGATGAAGGAGATGCCTATTCTATTCTATTCTATTCTATTCTATTCTATTCTATTCTATTCTATCCTACTCAACCTGACCCAACCCCAACCCTCCCCTCCCCTCCCCTACCCTTCCGTTTCCCTTCCTTCCCCTTCCCTTCCCTCCCCCTCCCCTTCCCTCCCTCCCCTCCCCTCCCCTATCCTATCCTATCCTATCCTATCCTATCCTACCTATCCAAATAACCATGCCTAGTAGCAAGTTGAATATGTGTTTTTTACTAAGGAGAAAGAACTTGGATATAGATTTTGGAGTCTTCAGTGTATCCACAGCAATTGAAACCATGGAAATGTAAACAATTTTACACTAGCTAAAAATGTAGTGGAGAAAGAAAAGAGGGACCAGTACAGAATCTTGGGGAATACCAGGAGATGCAAGAAGAAGGGAATCCCTGGTAAAAAAAAAAAGGTAGGAGGAATACCAAAGGAAGAGGGTATTTTTAGGAGTAAGGATTTTTCAACATTATCAAATGTTTTTGGTGGCTCAAGTGTGATAATGACTGATAACTGTTTTTGGATTTAATGTAAGGAGTTCCTTGACGTCCATGGCGAGAGATGCTTGGGTGAATCACTAGAGATAGAAACCAAATAATGTTGACATAGATTACTGATTATAGATTCGAAATGGAGATAGTAATTGAACATATTTCTTATAAGAAGCTTGGTTGTGACCTGAAGGAGAGAAATAAGAAAGCAGCTGGACAGGGTTAGGGAGTTATGTTTTTAAGATAGGAGAAACTGAATTTACTTAAATGCTAATGGAAAGGACCTAGTACTTGGAGGTTGAAGATAAGAGAAAGGGTACAATCAATTTAGTATGATTTCTTTTATATGATTGGATACAAAGAATAAATGAAGGTATTAGTCTTAGGCAGAAGAGGAAGTAACTCTGTTGTAATAGGAAGGTAGAAGAAAAGGATGTATGGGTGTGAATGCCAGGGAAAAAAAAGTTAAAGTAGTGATTGGAAAATAACAGAGTCCCCATCCTATTGCTTTCTATGATCTGTGAAGTGGGAGGCAAGTTCACCTACTGAGAGTGAATAGTGGTGGATTAGGGTCAATAATGAGAGAGAATGCTGGAGAGCAAGCCTAAGCAGGAGACTAGAACAATCCTGTCTTTTTTTCTTTTTAATTTACATTTCATTGCAAAATATTCAAACAGTGGTGAAGTTCATTTGCCAGAAAAGTTCCTTTTACTTCCCCTCAATCCTAACACCTAACTCATTTTTTTTTTACTTTTTTAAAATAAATAATTTCAAACACAGCAAATGCAGAGAGAATATCACACTGGACCTCTGTAGCCACCTAGCACTAATCTTTGATAGCGTCCTCACTTTCAGGCATGACAAGGTGTCCCAGGCTCACCTTGTAAATTTCCTACACCAGACCTAAAATCAGGGCTTTCTCTTTCTTCATTTTACTGGAATATGGTGGTTAAAGACTGAGCAATATCTATTGACTTCTTTTACATATATGAGGATTTTTCTTATGTCATTCCCTGTCCATTAATAGTTAAATCGTAATTTTTGGTTAAATCAATATTTACTGATTATATTATTATGAGCATGTAATATGATTCACACAATGTGTTGTAATTACATTTCTATTCTAGTACAACTTTCTGACTTCCTCCTAAATAATTGTTATTCCTTTCTTTAATTTCCTTAAGTCTATGTACTTTGTTCTGTATCCTTGTTCTCAAGCCCTCTAGCTGTTTGTTAATGAACTTTTCCTCACAAATATATCAGAAAATCTATCATCTCCATTCTTTTTTTTTTTTTTAGATTCAAGTGTGTTAACATATAGTGTAGTATTGGTTTCAGGAGTAGAATTTAGTGATTCATCACTTACGTATAACACCCAGTGCTCATCCCAACAAATGCCCTCCTTAATGCCCATTACCCATTTAGCCCATCCCCCCACCCACCTCCCCTCCATCAACCCTGTTTGTTTGCTATATATGAGTGTCTTATGGTTTGCCTCCCTCTGTTTTTCTCTTATTTTATTTTTCCTTCCCTTTGCTTATAATCATCTGTTAAGTTTTTAAAATTCCACATGTGAGTGAAATCATGTGATATCTGTCTTTCTCTGACTGACTTATTACACTTAGTATAATACCCTCTAGTTCCATCCACCTTGTTGCAAATGGCAAGATTTCATTCTTTTTGATTGCTGAGTAGTATTCCATTGTCTATATATACCACATCTTAATCCATTCATCAGTTGATGGACATTTGGGCTCTTTCCATACTTTGGCAATTGTTGATAGCACTGCTATAAACATTGGGGTGCATGTGCCCCTTCAAAACAGCACACTCATATTCTTTGGATAAATACCTAGTAGTGCTATTGCTAGGTCGTGGGGTTGTTCTCTTTTTAATTTTTGAGGAACCTCCATACTGTTTTCCAGAGTGGCTCCACCAGTTTGCATTGCTACCATCAGAGCAAAAGGGTCCCCCTTTCTCCACATCCTCGCCAACGTCTGTTGTTTCCTGAGTTGTTAATTATCACCATTCTGATAGGTGTGAGGTGATATCGCAATGTGGTTTTGATTTGTGTTTCCCTGATGATGAGTGACGTTCATCATCTTTTCATGTTTAGGACAATTCTTTCTGTTTCTCTTTGATTACTTCTTGAATGGTCCTCATTTTTTCCTTTTTTTAAATTGAAAGATACTTGAAACATAATATTGTATATATTTAATGTATGCAATATGTTGATTTGATACATTTATATAATGTAATATGATTTCACTGTAGTGGTAGCACAGCTATTGTATCATATAATTACCATTTATTTTTGTGATGGGAATAGCTAGGATTCAGTCTCTTGGGGTGTCTAGGTGACTGGGTCGGTTAAGTGTTCAACTTTGGCTCAGGTCATGATCTCGTGATTCATGGGATTGAGCCCCACATTGGGCTCTCTGTTGTCAGCATGGAGACTGTTTAGGATCCTCTGTCTCCCTGTCTCTCTGCCCCTTCCACACTCACACTGTCTCTCTCTCTCTCAAAAATAAGCAAACATGTAAAAAAAAACCTAGTCTCTTAGCCAGTTTGATGATTATTATATAATATTGTTGTCTGTAACCCCTATACTCTATGTTGGATCTCTGGGATTTATTCATCTACTAGTTGCAAGTTTATAACCTTTAAATAACATCTATTTTATTTCTCTACCCCCAGCCTCTGGTAATCAGTATTTTATTGTTTTCGTGAGGTTGGCTGTTTTAGATTCTACATATAAGTGATACCATACAGTTTTGTGTTCTCTTTTGTGTGACTTTTCTTACTTGGCATGATGTCCCCTAGGTTCATCTATGTCTTCTTAAATCTATGGTCAAAGAGCAATACCTCCCCTAATCCAGTAATGGTTGTATTTTATTCTTAAGATTACATTGTCAGTCTTTTTTTTTTATGACTTAGCTGTGAGAGTTTGTATCAGCAGCTTCTTGCCAGATACCATTACTATTTAGAAACCTTTTCTGAAGGATTCCTCCCCTATGCAGTGAATAGGTTCTTAATAGATTATTTCCATCTATAAGAGGCCTATGAAAGGACATAAAATGCATTTGTAGCTCTGTAATTTTTTACAGGTGGCATTTTACCAACTACTACAGTTGACCCTTTAATATCATTGGCATTAGGGACATCACTCTCCCTGTCCTTACACACGCATTTGAGAAATTCATTTATAACTTTTGTTTCCATAAAAATTTAACTACTAACAACTTATTGTTCACTGGAATCCTTACTGATAACATAAACAGTTGATTATCACATGTTTTGTTTCTTATTTGTGTTATATGCTATTGGATAAAAAGACCTTCCTCTGCCTTGTCCTTCTAGCTGGCCTTAGAATCAAACTGACATGAGACAGATTAAAAGAAGAAAATCAAATTAAATAGGCATACATATGGAGAATCCACACAGAGAAGAGATTCGAAAGACAATGAGGCCACATGAAGTTTCTGTGGGCTAAAGAGAGGGTTGGGTCTGAGGATACAAAGGGGAGAAGGCCATTATCAAGAAGGTGAAAGGAGATGTTTGGAAAGACAAGGTTGCCTTACTATGCAGATTAAGTTCCTTAGGTAAAGGGGAGTCTATTTTAATAGCAGTCTTCCTTTTTCAGGCTCTCCTTTCCAATGTAAATTTAAGTAGTCATCTGGGAGTCAAAGAGCTTTTCCTTCATTTCCTGGGTTTTGATTACTTTTAACTCAAAATAATCTTTATGCCAAAGTGGTCCATCTTTGCACAGCCTGCCCCAGGTCTCTACAATGCTGTGTTTATACAATGAAATAAGCTAGAAAAAAGAAAATGTTATTAAGGAAAGCATAAGGAAGAGAAAATACATTTCCAGGATTGTGCTGTATTTATCAATACCATAGGTTTCTGTCATCTCTTTACAGGATGAATCATCTGTCAGTTCATCAATATTGTCTTATGTGATACAGATCACTTTAGATGTTATAACTAGACATCAAAAATGAAAAAAAAAATATATAGTCTGTAAGTGCTTGTAAATTTTGATAAATTTTAACTTTTTATAATAGAATCATGTATGTTATGGTAGTAAATGATTAAATAAACTAGTATCTACATATATTTATCTGTCATGACTCATTCTAACTTTTTCTTAATTCTTTCAATATTTCTATGATATGTGATTTCTCTGTGAGTTTTCTCAAACTGTTACAAAAGCCCCCCAAATTATCCAACATATTTATTGAAAAAAATCTACATATAAGTGGCCCCATACATTTTAAGTCTTCATTGCTGAAGGATCAACTGTACTTGTTACTGCTTGCCTCTTTTCCCTTGATGCCTCTGTTATAGAATCACAGGTGCATAAGCATTTTGTGTTATCCTTGGAGGCATTTCTTATGTTCTTAAAAGTACTCTGTGTGCCCATCTTAGATATTATTTAGCTATTTTTTTTTAGTTTATTTATTTGTCTTGAGAGAGAGTGAACACAGGGGAGGGGTAGAGAGAGAATCCCAAGCAGGCTCCATCCTGTCAGCACAGAGCCTGATGTGGGGCTTAGTCTCACCAACCATGGGATCATGACCTGAGCCGAAATCAAGAGTCAGAAATTTAATTGACTGAGCCACCCAGGTGCCCCTGTTTAGCTCTTTTTTATAGTGTCTGCTTTATTGCCATACTGTGATGATGCCTCAACTCTTCTCAGCCTTAGTTAATTTATAACTCCAGTGAGTCCTTTTTAAAAAAAATTTTTTTTAATGCTTATTTTTGAGAGAGAGAGAGACAGAGTGTGAGCAGTGGAGGGGCAGAGAGAGAGGGAGACACAGAATCTGAAGCAGGCTCCAGGCTCTGAGCTGTCAGCATAGAGCCAAAGTGGGGGTTGAAACTCACAAACTGAGATCATGACCTGAGCTGAAGTCAGATGCTTAACTGACTGAACCACCCAGGCACCCGACTCCGGTGAATCCTTAACTGGTCCATTCAAGCCTTGGATAACGCTGGTTCACCAACACAGTATAATCATGTATAAATCTGTCCTTTGTTACAACAATGCCTAGGACAGGATTGTTTACAGAAACTCTTGGTAAATGACATGTTCCTTTCACTTATTTTCTTCTGCGTGAGATATATCTGTCCCTTTTTCTCCATTGAATCCTCTCTTGTTTCTTCTCTTTTTCTTTTCTTTTCTTTTTTTAACGTTTATTAATTTTTGAGAGAGAGAGAGAGAACGTGCCAGCAAGCAAGAAGGGGAGGGGCAGAGAGAGAAAGAGAGAGAGAATCTCAAACAAGCTTCACATTGTCGGCTCAGAGCCTGATGCAGGGGTCAAACTCATGAACCGTGAGTTCAGGACCTGAGCCAAAACCAAGAGTTAGACGCTTAGCTGACTAAGCCACCCAGGTGCCCCTCTTTTTATAATTTAAATATTCTCTACACCCTGCGTGGGGCTTGAACTTAGGACCTCGAGATCAAAAGTGTATGCTCTTCTAAATTTTTTTTTTTCAACGTTTATTTATTTTTGGGACAGAGAGAGACAGAGCATGAACGGGGGAGGGGCAGAGAGAGAGGGAGACACAGAATCGGAAACAGGCTCCAGGCTCTGAGCCATCAGCCCAGAGCCTGACGCGGGGCTCGAACTCACAGAGTGCGAGATCGTGACCTGGCTGAAGTCGGACGCCTAACCGACTGCGCCACCCAGGCGCCCCAAAAGTGTATGCTCTTCTGACTGAGCCATCTAGGCGCCCTTGTTCTCTTTCTTATATCTATGTTTGGATAGCTTTTGTATACAGTGGTATTTGTCTAATTTTCCCACTAGCACAACTTTTTGAATGATCATCTTATTTTATTATGTTTTTCCTGTCTTCTGTATTACATGGATATCTGTGTCGTTTGTAAAATTTTGCTAATTAATTAAAGTCCATAATCTTTTATTAATTCCTGATGGATATTTACATTCAGTGTATTGTACTTATCATTTCTCTGTGGTCAAAGAAAGAAAAACTTAATTTAAGCCAGCTTAAATACAAATGGAATTAATAAGCTGAAATAATTAAGAAACCTAAAGGTAGATATCTGTTAGTACCATATCTGGTGCTCTATTTCTCTCCGTACATCAGGATCATTTTTGGGAAAGCTCTTCACATGGCAAGGAAGATAGCTACCATTATACCAAAGTTTATATCTTTAGAGTTTGTAAATCATAAGGGAAGAGTTTCTCTCAATCACAGTGTGCATGTATCAGATTTTATGCAAGAGCTCTGCTTACTCATGCATTAGTCATGGGTCTATATAAGAGAAGAAGTGTCTTGATTGGTAGGATGTGGGTCACATGCCCATGTATATATATCTTTAAGGAAGAATCAGGCATTACGTTTAATTGTCCCACTAGAACCATTTATTATGTGGGTAAAATAGATCCTCCAAGGAAAGAAAGTTAACAGTCAAAATTAACATTTAGTATTTATATGATGTTTTACATAATTTTTCTGTATTTCTGCCTTTAAGAATACATTTTTAAAAACTCAGTGGATGGCAGTACTCATGCCTGAAATCATGGTCTTTTCCAAATTTTTTATTGAAAACTTATATAGTGATTAATATATACTAGACACTATTTTTAGTATTTTATAAATATTAATTCATTAGTATTAGAACCAATGAGGTAGCTACTATGTGCATATTTTAAAGATAAGGAAACTAAATCGTAGAGGGATTGAGTAATTTGCTTATGGCCCCATGGTCAATGAGCATGAAATCCCAATATTTGAACAGAGGCTGTCTGGACCCAATGCCTATGTGCTTAACCATTTCATCCTATGTACTATGCTCCCTCTTTGACACCCTCCTCCTGCCTCATTTATCTTGGTCACAGACTGTGTTGAGCTTAACTTCTATCACATTAATAAATTGCAACCATGTTCTATCTTCTAGAGCTCTCCATCCACTATTGACATTCCGTTCATTCATCCCTGGTACCTTGTTCATGTGTTGTTGTTGTTTTTCCTTTTTCTTTTTTCATGTGGCAAAGTGTTATAGTATTTTACCTGATCTTCTTTTTTTGAGTTCAGTCCTGTGAGACAGGTTTTCCAACTTCCTCTAGGGAAACTTTTCTAAAATACAAATCTAATCATTTGCTTTCCTGATGAAAACTATTAAATAGTTTCCCCAAATTTTAAAGTTAATATTCAAAATCTTTAACACAGCCTACAAAGCCATGAATAAGTTAAACTTTTTCTGATTTTTCAGATACTCCTGACACTCTCACACTTTTGCCTGATTTTTCATACACACCTCTTGCCACTTTCCTACCTATATCTCACATATTGCCCACACTATCTGGCTGTATGACCTTTGGAGAATCTTACTCTCTGACTGAGGTAGCTACTATGTGCATATTTTAAAGATGTCCTGAACTGTAAAATGATGAGGCTAGATTAGAATAGCCCTATGTACCTGTCAAACCCTTAGAAAATCTGTGAATCTAATTCTTTCCTTATCAACTCTTCCACTGTGATATATTTAGCTTTCTGGATCCTTTGTATATATCCATGATAAGTGCTCCTGGATACAAGTTTTAGCTATATCCTTGGAGGAAGAAAATTTCTTAAGTTTTCCTTTTTTGTACTTTGAGACTAAGAAAGATTTTTAGGAGAGACTCAATGTATGTATTTCTTTTGTACACTAATGATTTAAATTCTTAGACCAGAACGGGGTCTGATCTCACCAATTTTATAAGCTGAAGAAAAATACTGAGTTATTTACAGAGTGTCAGCAAATCCTGAAATCAAAGACTAGAATTCAATTTAAAGTTCAGAAACCACAAAGTTGGAATCTTTGTTAATAAATAAATTTCCATGATCATTTTCAATACCATCTTCACTTAAATTGTGTTCATTCATTCTGGTGACTTCCATAGTTTTCCCTTTCTGTTAGCTAAATTAAAGTCTTGTAGCTTTGACGTATATAAACACTAACAGACTCTGAAGGGCTGAGGATTGATTGTTTCTTGTTCTTTTCAGAGTCAATGTTTTGTAAACAGCATTGCAGAACAGACAAGACCTCCATGGCTGGTTGCTTTGTTACAGAGGGGGAAAAAATCCCAATGAACTCTGTATATGGAGGTGAAAGTATATTTTTGAATTTCAATTTAGTTTCCTTTTGTTTATGATTTTCCTAAAAAGGAACTTGCTGCATTTCTGGAGATTTATCATAAAGTGTGAAGATTGAGAAGGAGTTCCTAAGCATACTTTTCAGAAATGTGATTAACTGGCATTTTATAAAATGTAAGACAAATCGATCTCTAGTACCATGCAGTGCAAGGTTTTTTTGAACAGAATTGGGGCCTGTAGGAAAGAAGAGAATTCAGAAAGGGATTGATTCTTTCCTGCCTCTTTCTGCTTTTCATTACTTGGCTTTTTTTTTTTTTTCCTGGTAGTGTAGACTTTGGAAACAAGCTGATTAGCGTACGCATCCTGAGCCAGCTACTTCCTAGCTGAGACTGGGCAGTTATTTAACCTCTGTAAGCCTCAGTTTCCTCACAGTCAAGTGGGGATAATAAAAGTACTTATCTTGTAGGATTGTAATAATGATGAAATGGCATAATTCATGTTATGAGCTAGACACAATGTTCACAGTCAGCAAAGATTAGGTGTTGTTATTATTATTAAATATTGCTGCTGTCCCATGGATTGGGGAATATGAAAATTATATTTTATACCACACACCAAATTTAATTCACAATTACCCGTGTGATCTTTCAGTTTTCTTCCTGAAGTTTCTACGTGGCATTCCCGTGCCTCAGTTCACTTTTTAGCTCTCTTGCCTCACACAGGCTCTTAAATCTTCCCTGTTGCCTGAGTAATTCAGTTCTTTCCAAAAGTGCTTTTCCAGTTAACAAAATAAAGACAGGAGAATCACCTAACCTGCCTTTCATAGAAACCAGTTTGGCGCATGTTCAGTAATACTTCAAGCATGTGCCTTGTGGGGACTTGCCCTTTTACCTTGTGTTGCTTAAATGACCCTTTCATCCCCACCCCCACCTACTGTCCTTCCCTCACCACTCTTCTCCTTTCTAAAGAAGGAATTCTACTACTGTGAGCAATATGATTTCTCCAGTGGTAGAAATATTATTCTCCTCAACAGGCAGAAGATTTAGCTTTGGCATATATATTCTATGTAATTGCATTGTTTGGTTGTACCTTTAAGGTCTCAGATCACACACCGGAAGAAGGCCTATTACTTTTGGAGGAACTTACTGACCAAAGGTAGTTCATGGCCATAGAAGATGGTGAGTTTTGACCATTTACTGGTCTAAATTCTCTATTCTGTATTCTCTGAAGCCTAAGTCGAAGCAACAGAAGTTACTATACCATACTATATCGGATTGGTGTGTTTAAGATATAGGGCATATTAGAAAAGGCCAGGCCTGGATTCACATCCTAGCTCAGACACTTACTGGCTGTGTGAACTTCACTTTTCTGACCTTTGTTATCATCTATGAAATGGGGAAAACACATCATAAGGTTATTTTGAGGATTAAATGTAATACAAATTTAAGTCCCTGGTATATCCTATACATAATAAATGGTTCTGTAATTGCTTATATGTGTGTGCATATCTTACACATTCTTTGTTGAAGGAAATATCTAGAAGCATGGCCCAAAGTGATATATAGTTCACATCTGAGTATGTGTGCCACTAGAAATTATAAACTGTCAAGAGCATAGATGGCTGCTATTAATAGCTATTAATAAATTAAGTCAATGTCAACATGTTTAGAAATGCTCTCTTGACCAGTCTTTTTGTGTGGACTCCGCATTGGCACCAGGACCACCCTGTAGGTCTGTTGTAGAATTGCAGTGTTGTGGGGTCTGCTTTGTAACAAAGTCTTTTTGCTATTTCAACTTCTAAGTAATTTATGTAATTCCTGAGTTCGCCATATCTAATGCTGAATTCTTCTTTATAACAAACAAAATGGTTATCTTTACCAGAGAAAAATAAACTCCTCTGCTTAAGGAGGAGATAGAAGGGAAAAAAAGGAGTCACACCAAAATAAGAGTGTCTTTTGCATGAAAATGTGGCCACTGCATGCTTTCTCAAGCAATCATTTGACAGGCAATGCTTGACAATTAAATGTTGATCGCCTCTTTTACTGTTAGGTCTTCAATACAAAATATCCTGTCAAGATGACAAATGAATCTAATGTGAGCTACAAAAAAAAAACAACCCAAAACCCAAGACCTATATACAGACTCCTCGTGTGAACAGCATGTTGTATATTGGATTAGCTGGAGTTTAATCAGATTTTTTTATAGTCACTGAAAGGAAGGAATCTTCTCCTTTCAAAGCCACTGGAATTACCTATCTATCAATTCTAGAGCATATACATATGTATTTTTTGAGTCCTCTTGGTTCCAGTATTACATGCTGCTTAACGCTGTGTGTAGGTATTATACCTTGTTTTGAATCAAGGTTCTCATTGCTCTTATTCTCTAGGGCCATTACTATCATTTGCTATCAGAGTACTTGAGTCTATCAGCCTGGCTTGCTGTTTTGACTACCAAGAGGAATGTTGGTAGGCTCATCAGCCTTGTCTAAAAGAAAAGAAAGAGAGCTGGGGAATGAGAATTCTTCCTATATCATGCAGACTTCACTTGGTCTTGAACACTCATACCCTACTGCACTTTGATTAGTTAGGGGCCACTTACCATTCAGATCTTACTTTAAGCTTCATTTTCTGAAGGAAACTTTCTCTGAAACCTAGAATAGATGAGGTTCCCTTAGTGTACACTCTAATTTTTTAAGTTCATTTATTTATTTTGAAAGATAGTGTGAGCGAGCATGAGCAGGGGGAGGGGCAGAGAGAATGGAGAGAAAGAATCCCAAGCAGGCTCCAAACTGTTAGTGCAGAGCCTGATGCAGAGCTCAAACCCACGAACTGTGAGATCGTGACCTGAGCCGAAACAAAGAGTCAGATGCTTAACTGACTGAGCCACCGGGCACCCCAGTATATACTCTAAATATTCCCTCTACTTTTCCTTAATGATGGTCATCACAATGTGTCATTATATTAAGTTGACACATAATGCTATTCATGTTGGTCAAAAACAGTGAACTATTGGTAGTTTCATATGGTCTAACCTAAAATAATTATTTGTGGAGTTATTTAATTTCTCTCTCCCTTAGTATACTCTAAGCTCCATCTAGTCAGAATCCAGTCTATTTGTTTACTTCTTTCTGCCTAGTATCTGGCAAAATGTCTGCCATGTAGCAGTTGCTCCATATACATTTGTGGAATGAGTGAATATGACCTGAATACCAATTCCAAGTATCATACATAAAGTCTTGAAATAAGTATTCAGAATACTCTAGACTAGGACAATAATACTGTGTGTGGAGGAACGATTATGCTTTATCGCGGTCGGGGGTACTTTCTAATATAAGTGACACTGCTTCTTCACTATAGATTCTCTTATGTTCCCTATGGTAGTATACGCTTTCCCACTTCACCTACACTCCCTCATCAGAATTACTATTGGATGTTTCTGTGCAGGATGGATGTCTATCGTCTCCCTCAGAGACTCAGTATAAATACTCTGGCTTCTGACTACTACTTCCCTCACGAACCGGTGCTGTTAGATGAAGCTTTTACTGAAACCAAATCTTTCTGCTTGCTGTTCCCCATTTCTATTTTGGATTTCTTTCCATATGCATCCTTTCTCATGCCCCTGTTCTGTATCTACTAGTTGTCCACCCATCTTTCAAAGCCCCATTCATGTTCCTCCATTCCTGAGTTGTTTCATGACCATTCAAGGAGGAGTTCTCCCTTCAGACTCCTAGAACACTTCCTTTGTGTCCCATACATTCCTCTTATCACTTAGTTACAACCTAGTTTGACAGTAATTTGGTCTTGTGTGGATTTGCTGTTCTCTTTATGCTTTGCACATTTTTATCCTTCACTGGCAATCATTTGGGAGATACATGCTGCTTTAGGGAAAGGGTTATCCACAAATTTATGTTTAAAAAGCTTAAGATATACTTGTTTTATTATACTAAGCATATTAAGTTTATGAGTTTTTATGTTTAGCAAAAGGCAGCATTCGATTGAAAAGTTGAGAAATGCTTCAAAAGGGAAAATAAGAAGCCACTCTTGGCATTATGTAGAAGTCAAAAACGTTCCCTGGCCTGCGGGGAAGAGAAGATGGCACCTTTCCTTTTTCACCCCTCAGAATGTCAGGACACCACAACAACATATAATGGAATCTTTCTTCATCATTCTTCTGTCTCTTCCTTTCCCAAGAGCTGCAGTTTGGGCTATTAGATTTGGACATAAGGAAGCAGTATAGGACTGAGGTGACTCTTGCTTGGAAGGTCCTTTAGAGGCAGAGTCCAACTTTAGCTACAGAGTGAAATGAATGAAGTTGGGAGTTAGCTAGTTTCTCTCTAAATTATTAGCCTAGCTTGTTCAATTAGGAGAGAAAATATGAGACAGGACAGAAGTTCTGTCTATCCAAAGAGACTCATTAGGCTGGAGCAAGTTCAGGCTATTCTTTCTAGATGTAATTTTGTCATAGACAATTAGACAGATGCATCGTCAGTAAATGCCAGAGAAGCAGAAAAGTGTCTTGTCTCTCCAAGTACATTATCAGGTCCTTTAAAATAATGTTCATAGCTTGTACTTTTAGTATTTGAAGCATAGTACAAGTAGTATGTTTTCAACAAATATTTCATTGAATAGCTGAAATTAGTTACTGAAATGACCCTAGGAATCATTAAATTCAATTTCTCCATTTTATAGTTCATGAATGCAACAGACATTTATAATGTGACTACTTTGTACCAAGTACTCTGTCCACTGAAGACCCAAGGACACATAACAGAGTAATTGTGTTTGGGGAGTTATAGAGTGAGAAGATGGAAACTCAAAGAAGTAAAATCTTTTGCTTAAAATCATGAGGCTTAGGGTAAATTGGGTTATGAACAGTTAGAGCTATTTTCTTAAAAATGCCTTTCTTGAGTCTTTAGTGATCATACGAGGTAATTATGATCCCTAACTCGTGAACGTTATCCCTACCCCTTGAAAGTTATTCCTTGCTCCTGTTCTAACCCTAGAAGAGGAAATACAATTAGTAAAGCCTGGTACTCTGTTATATCTTACTGTGTATAAGTTAAGAATTCCTTCTTAGAGTAAGTGAATCCTTTTATATGTTACTGTCTTTATTACAATAATTTATATAAAGATTTACATATCTGAGCCATCAGCTTAACTTTTGCTTCTATTTCTTTCTTTCTGTTTTTTAAAAGTAAATTCTGAGGACAACTGGGTGGCTCAGTCAGTTAAACATCCAACTTCAGCTCAGGTCGTGATCTCATGGTTCATGAGTTCGAGCCCCGTGTTGGGCTCTGTGCTGAAAACTCAGAGCCTGGAGCCTGCTTCTGATTCGGTATCTCCCTCTCTCTCTCTGTCCCTCCCCAGCTTGTGCACACTCTCTGTCACTCTCTCAAAAAAGTAAATAAATAAACATTAAAAAACATTAAAAAGAAGTAAATTCTACACCTAACGTGGGGCTCAAACTCATGACCCTAAGATCAAGAGTCCCATGCTCCCTGACTGAGCCAGCCAGATGCCCCCCCCCTTCTATATTTCTATTCAGGTTTCTCTTTATCTATGCTTTTGCCTCATTTTTAGAAAACCTGCCTCTGAAGAGTACTTTCTTTCATTTTTATCAAAATAATTTTTATTTATAACAAATATTTTTCAAAATATTTGTTGCAAATTTTAAAGATACAGAATATGTAAGGAAGAAAAAGAATCACCCATAATCGTTCATAACCAGAAATAATTACCAAACTTTTTGACATGTTACTTTTGTTTTTGAAGTAAAGTGATGGTGGTTTAATTCTATAATTTTTAATTCTGCAAATTGCTTTTTTCCATCAATACTCTTTCTATCATGTGACTGCTATGTGCATGGAATTATGCTTTAATGCAGAGGCATTTTTCATAAAAAATAATTCTAGTGAGAGAGACTTAGACATAGCCTATATACTTAGGTAACTCCAGATTCCGTTTATGGAAAAATATGTTGCTTTTGTTTTGTTTTTTTTTGTTGTTGTTGTTGTTGTTGTTGTTTTGTTTTGTTTTGTTTTTGTTTTTTTTGCAGAAATACCTTGATAAGTATCTTGGGAGTAGAAGGTTGAATCTTATGCCAAGGCAATTTGAGAGCAAATTTGGCATGAATAGATTACTGAACTCCTTTGTGTAAGAAAATGTAGCAGGAATATAGGGCTAGAGGGTGAGGTGGGTTATGATAGAAATGACAGGACAGGAGAGAGGGAAGAAGTTAGGCAACATGGGAGGTGTCGAGAGCCATGAGAATGATGTGTCCCATGACCCCAAGTTAGTGGTAGGATTGTTGACAGACGTTTAACAGCAAAAATCAATAATCAATGTTTATTTCTGTAGCTATAATGGAAAGTCATTTCCCCTTCTCAGACCTCTAGTAAAGTCTGATATACCTGTGTAATCTTGTGCATTCATGTTGCAATGGACTAAATTCATGCAGATCTAGAGGGAAGTGTTATTTTACCCTCTGCCAACTCCACTGATGCTTTTAAGTCTGTGGCATTGAATCACGAGATTGGTCTAGGAGTTCCTGGAAGTGACCACAACAATGTGTTCAGAGGCTAAAGATGATAATCTGGGTAATGCATACAAAACACGGTTTTAACTTGTTTAGAGTGAAGAGTGTCCATTTTACAAAATCCTTCCTTCTAGAAATTGGAGAATTAGTCTTTGAAGCCTGGAATGTGTTGGGAAGCTGACGTAAAGGTTACATCATAGAATGTAATACATTCTGTAATAGGGGTATGATTAATATCTTTGTTGGTTCTAATGTGAATTGATATTTACATATAAAGATTCTCCATAGCAACCATCAATTAAACTTTGGTTTGGAACTAGGAGTTAGGAAAATCGTGACAGTAGTAGACACATTTTTCCACTAAAACACCTATTATCTTCCTTAGAACAACTTTGTCAATAAACTTCCTACAGTACTTAAAACATTTCTGAAAAGATAGCAAGATTCATCAATACAGAGTCAATTTAGTATCTTTTTCTGCCTATTGCCAAAAGATTCAACTTACTGCTTCTCTGTTGTGAGATTTTCCTGACATGCATATGAATCATGACTATCTTCATTTAGGGCTTAGTTGTAGTGCACCCTGTATTCTAGTAACATAATGAAAACCTATTTTATTTTATTTTATTTTATTTTATTTTATTTTATTTTGTCATTATTTCTAAAATATTTATTTTGAGAGAGAGAGAGAGAGAGAGAGAGAGAGACAGACAGCGACAGCATGAGTGGGGAATGGTCAGAGAGAGAGGGAGACAGAGAATCCCAAACAGGCTCTCTGCTGTCAGTGCAGAGCCCAGGGTGGGGCTTGAACTCACGAACCACAAGATCATGACCTGAGCTGAAACCGAAAGTCAGATGCTTAACTGACTGAGCCACCCAGGTGCCCCTGGAAACCCATTTTAAAAGACCAATAGATATATCATGGGTCAAGACATCTTTCTAAACTAAGATGCTTTTGTATAGTAAAAACCTGTTATAATATGGTTAACTTACCAAGACATATCTGTTATTCCTATATCCCTACCCCAGCATTATAAACGAGTTCTGCTTTATTGGATTGACTGATTTATCATGATGATTAAATGTGTGTGCCTTAATTCTTGTTCTTTTTCCTTTCTACTCCAATGAAATGCAACTTTTTGAGTTCCTATGAGATGTTGGTGGTTTGTAATGTTTTTCTAGCTGGTAGACGATATTCCATATTGTACTATTGATTGCATTTTTGTCAGGATCTGGAGGCCTGGAATATGGAAGCAGAATATCTCTGACCTGAGATTGAAATCTAGAACACAAGGATAGGTATCAGAAAAAACAAAAACAAACAAACAAACAAACAAACAAACAAAAACCTTTGTAAGTATTTTCTGTACCAGAAGAAGCAGTTTGGAATTAGATCCCAAGTCAGAATGGAGTTATAGAAATGGAGAGCTGAAATGTAAAGTCATATAAGAAAGGAAGTAACTGGAATGGAAATGCGAGGATGTGCAAGGCAGTGAAAGGCAGATGAACTTGGAGTAATTTGTGACACGAAGCCTAGAGTGATACAGAAATTCTCTTCTTTGTTTTAAAGAGTATTGGCATAGTCATGTTGAGTCTAATTCAAAGCAGGGTTTCTGAACCTCAGCACCAGATAATTTTGGACCAGATAATTCTTTGCTGTGTGAGGCTTTCCTGTGTGCTGTTTGATGTTTAGCAGCATCCCTCACCTCTACCCACTAAAGGCCAATAGCACCCCTCCCCCATTGTGAGTTCCTCTGGTCCCCAAATTTCTCCACTCATTGTCACATGTCTCTTTGGGAAGTCGGGGTGAAATTGCCTAGATGAGAGCTAGTGATTGACGGTTTAACAGAAAGAAATTAGTCAAAAGGGTTATAATATGTACTAAGTCTGTATTTGCCAGATATAGATAAACTCCTAATACTGTCTTATTGTCTTTCTCTGTACCTCATAGTTCCAAGGTTGTATCATGTGTCCTTTCTCTCTTATAAGAATTAAGACTGTTGGGATGCCTGAGTGGCTCAGTCTGCTAAGCATCTGACTTCGGCTCAGGTCATGCTCTCACGGTTCACAGGTTTCAGCCCCAAGTTGGGCTCTGTGCTGACAGCTCAGAGCCTGAAGCCTGCTTTGGATTCTGTGTCTCCCTCTCTCTCTGCCCCTCCCCTGCTCACACTGTCTCTCTCAGTCTCTCAAAAATAAATAAATGTTAATTTTTTTAAAATTAAGACTGTTGATTACACTTTTACTGTTATCATAGTAATTCAGGTGATAACAATTATGATAAATTTCATATCCTTAGGTCAGGATATGTATTCAGGATCTACCTTCAAATGAAGAATGGTATCATCAGGCAAAGAAATCCTTAGAGGAATTTCTGACATTTACGCACTCTCAGTTGTGTGTAGGAAAAGTTCTAGACATAAAGGAAATAGGCATTCAAATGTATTTTTGATGGGTTTTCTGTTTATGTGGTGCCCCAGCTTAACTGTGCAATATAACCTTTGTGCATGTGTGTGTGTGTGTGTGTGTGTGTGTGTGTGCGCGTGTTGATATTCCGAGTTTTGTTAGACTTCTGTTTGCTCTTACAGAGAATAAAAATGGAAAATAAAACAAGGCAGCTTCCCCCAGTGACACTACTATCCTAGTGTTATTTTGGTCTTCAATCCATCCAGTTTTTGGAGGTTTCTTGTCTGTAACTTTTCAACCATTTCATCCAAGATAGCTGAAAATATTACATAAAATGTTTTCCTTATTTGTTTGTTCACTGGGTTTTTAGAATTCAAGCAATGATCCCAAACTGTCCTCTTCCATTGATTTCTGCAATTACTCATTTTAATAGCTTCTCTTGGACAGCAGGGGATCATCTCTAGTGTTGTAAAGCAGCATTGCCTTTCCTTACTCAAAAACAATTTTAGTGATGAAGATTTATTGGCCTAAACTATTTATAACCTTTTGTTCTGTTTGTTCAAGTGCTAGCTGAGCTATATACTAGCTTTCTTACTTCAGAACATGTAGGTTACTGTTAGTCCCTTATCCTTTGTTGACAGAACAATCAAGACTCATTTTTAACTCAATGCTATTATTTTTCAAAATATTTTGTTTTTATATGGAAGATTTTGAGGGCCTTATATAAGTCCAAATTTTTCCTGAGCCTTCAGTATTTGATTTCTAGATTAATTTTCCATCTTGAAATATCTTACCTCATAAAATTTCCCAAATCTGTAATTTTGAATAGTTGATATGAAATTTGGTAAAATGATTTTAAAATTTCTCTAATATGCTAAAACCATCCCCAAATTACAAAACTGCCTTGTACAGAAATATAACCACTCTGTGAAAACGCAATGAATGAAAATGTACTTTTACAATCAGTTTAATCAACTAGATGGCCCTTTGGTCCAGTTTTATTTATGTTTTCATTATAAAATTTTGTTCATTATACCCTCTTACACGGTTGGTAGGAATACAAAGTGGTGCAACCACTCTGGAAAACAGAATGTAGGTTCCTCAAAAAGTTAAAAATAGAACTACTTTATGATCCAGCGATTGCACTACTGGGTATTTACCTAAAGGATACAAAAATACTTATCTGAAGGGGTATGTGCACCTGATATTTATACCAGCACTATCAATAATAGGCAAACGATGGAAGAAACCCAAGTGTCCATTGACTGATGAATAGATAAAAAAGAGGTGGTTGTGTGTGTACACACACACACACACACACACACACACAAACACACACACACACACACGGAATATTACTTAGCCATCAAAAAGAATGAAATCTTGTCATTTGCAACAGCATGGATGGAGCTAGAGTGTATTATGCTAAGTGAAATAAGTCAGAGAAAGATAAATACCATATGATTTTCACTCATGTAGAATTTAGGAAACAAAACAGATAACATATGGGAAGGGGAAAAAAGAGAGAGGGAAGCAAACCATAAGAGACTCTTAATGATAGAAAACAAACTGAGAGTTGCTGGAGGGGAGGTGGGGGAGGATGGGCTAAATGGATGATGGGTATTAAGAAGGGCACTTGTGATGAGCATTGAGTGTTATATGTAAGTGATGAATCACTAAATTCTACTCCTGGAACCAATATTACCTTATATATTAACTAACAAGCATTTAAATTAAAATTTGGGAGAAACAAAATTTTGTTCATTATAAATACTTAAATACAGATATTTGTGTATAAAAAGTGAAAGGCTTTTATTCATCTCATATCCTCTGCCCAATCCCCCTCTCCTGACATCCCTGCTGATTAAAGTTTGGTTTATAACTTAGAATTTTGTTTTAGGTATACAGAAATAATGTAAGAAATAAGCTATTTTCATGATATACATATATCCACTCACCGACCTATCCAACACATATCTATGTTTTTTAAACATGAAACATGTTCATCTTTTTAAAAATGTTTATTTATTTTTTGAGAGAGAGTGCCTGTGATCGAGCATGCTTGTGTGAGCAGGGGAGGGGCACAGAGAAAAGGCATGCGAGAGAGACAGAGTGAGAGAGAGAGAGAGAGAGAGAGAGAGAGAGAGAGACAGAATCCCCAGCAGGTTCCATGCTGTCAGTGCAGAGCTTGAACTCACAAACTGTGAGATCATGACGTGAGCCGAAATCAAGAGTCAGACACTCAACCGACTGAGCCACCCAGGAGCCCCTAATATATACCTAATTTTTTTAAACAACTGCTTGAATATTTCATTGTATAGGTGTAGTACAATTTTTTAAACTGATCCTTAAATGATGGAAATTTATTATAATCATTTTATAATTAAACAGATGATTTTTGAATATATATATCTGTTCTCTAAAAAGACTGAATTGGAGATGAGTAGCCAAAAGTTAAATTCCTAGGATATGCAGACATTATTGGAGGAGCGTATTAGACTTACAGTGCAGCTGGCATTTTAAGCCAAATTTACCTGGACTATAAGTGGAAGGTACTTGCAGTTGACATCTAGCTGTTAATGAGAACTAAATGACATGCTTTAAAGCTTAAAAGATCTATCTAAGATAAATATAAAAGGGAATCAAAATATCGGGACTGCAGTTTACAAGAAAATGGGTCATATATTGTTCACCACTTTGACTTAAATATATTAAGCAATATGGTAAATTTTTTTTTAATGGAAGAAAAGAAAAAGAGGAAAGGAAGAGATGGAGGGAGAGAAGGAAGGAAAAAGAAAAGAAGGAAGGAAGGAAGGAAGGGAACTTATGAACATCCTTCTAAAAAAATGCTTCTGTTTAGCATCGGAAAATAAAGATCTAAATTCAAAGACCTATTTAGATATTTGGGGATAGCTATGAAGTCTTAGATACATCCCTAATTTATGAATGTATGATTATATGCTTTAATAACATATCCTTCAGTGGTTCTGTAAGAAGTTAAACATTAAGCTGCATCCATTTATTTTTGCATTTAGTAAATATTTATTCAGTGGTCATTATGTATGTACCATGCTCTGTTGTGGGATACACATGATTATTGCCTTTAAATTGTGTATAATCTAGGCTTAAATGCACATGCACGTAATTTCATTGACTTAAGAGAACAAAAAGTAGCAATGGGCCAAAGGAGAAAATACATGAGTTTTTGAGTAAGATAGATTTAAGTTCAAATACTGAGTAGCATTGTGACCTTGGCATGTTCATACTACTATTAATCTTCGTTTTCTCATCTATAAAATGAGGAAATTAATATTATTGACCTCATAAGGCTATAATGAAAAAGAATATAATGTATTTAAATACTTAACCTATTGCTTGAAATCATGAAAACACATAATAATGTTGATATGATTATTAGTATTCAATAATAGTGAACACAGGATATGTCTGTAGACAGTATGTGATTAAGTGCCAAATTACAATTATAGATCAGCGGTCAGCAAAATTTTTTTCTATAAAGGAATACATAGTAAATATTTTAGATTATGCAGACCACATATGATCTCTCTCACAAATTCATTATTTTTGATTAGAACTCTTTAAAAATATAAAAACTACTCTTAACTCAGAGGCTGTACAAAAATATGCCTATGGCTGGATTTAGCCAGAGACTATGGTTTCCAATCCCTGTTATAGATGATAAAGTTCTGTCAGATCTCAAAAAGGATACTAGCTGGCATGTTGAGATTTTGTAAGAGGTGGTGCTTGATTTGGTTCATAGAGAATGAATGGGATATAAATATAATTTGGAATGGTAATTCTCATGTTCTTAGAGCAACTGATAAAAATATTGCTCATAGTATCACCCTGAAAATATATGGACTGCAGACTGTAAATAACTGAAAACAGAATTTAGGAACAGGCTTTTAAATGATAGACCACTCAGTGAGTTTCCTGGACCTATACAGATGGGGATAATCCTTGATTATCACCCCTTCTATGAAATTTCCCATAATAATTTTTCTCTATAAACTAGCCTTTTAAAAAATTTCATAAGTATGTATGGGGCACCTGAGTGGCTCAGTTGGTTAAGCCTCTGTCTTTGGCTCAGGTCATGATCTCACAGGTCGTGAGTTCGAGACCCATGCCAGGCTCTGTGCTGACAGCTCAGAGCCTGGAGCCTGCTTCAGATTCTGTGTCTCCCTCTCTCCCTGCCCCCCCCCCCACCCTTGCGCATTCTCTCTCTCTCTCTCGATAAATAAATAAATGTTAAAAAAAATTTTAAATTTCATAAGGATGTAAAATTGAGAATTCAGGATATTTGAAAGAGTGGCACAAATATAAGAATAGTTGATTTATACCAAGTGATGTTCCAGGTGACTCACATTCATTAACTCATTTCTTACAATAACCTTATGACGTACATATCATTATTACCACCCCCATTTTACAAATGAGGAAACCAAGACTGAAAGAATTTAGGCAAGCTATCCTATATCTCATAGGATATGAGATTTAAACACAGGTAGTCTGGCTCTTGAGATAATGCTCTGAGCATATTTTCTGGGGAGGGGGTTCTGATTCATTAGTGGTCTTAAGACCCATGAGATGGAAACTCAATTTTGTATAATTAAAATTTTATCTTAGCTTATCTCCTAGAATATAAATTTTTATCAATATATTTGAAAGATACACTGATGGAAGACAACTTTTTTGACCATCCACAAATTTCTATGATATTTGGTCTACATATACAACAGAGATAAATACTGTGGGTGGGGGAATATCATCACCTTAAAATATAGACACTGATATAATCCTCATTTCACAAATGAGGACACAAATTTGGAGAGGTGAAGAAAGTTGTCCATGACATAGCTAATCAAATGGCAGACCCAAGATTTGACCTCAAGCCTTTGTGATGCTAGAGCCCAAGCTTTAACCATCTTACATACTGCCCCCAAGTAATTTACCCCCTGGTTGGGAGAGTAAGGGATATACATATGAAATTATACTAATAGCACCCAATGGTATTCATGAAATTAATTGAATAGACATTAAGTGTTGTTCCCATTTAGAGGAAGGAGAGGACATTTTGGGCTGGACTGGACACAGAGGGAGTAACAGTGATGTTAATTTTTATAACAGTCAATCCAAAATTACCAAAGAATAAATTGCGATGTGGGAGTGGGATAGGATTGGCAAAAGTATTGGAGACATTGCAATGGATTTAAGACAATCACAAATTGGAAAATATTATTTCTGCTGTAATTTATTGTTATGGAGGCAATATACACTAACAATAAATGTTCCAAAAACAAAGAACCAAAGACTAAAGGAAAATGGGAAGTGACATCTGAAATTTATCTCTAAAATATTAAATAATGAGTCATATGAAAACATTGAACAGGAAAGTTAAACATGATACCATTTTGCTACAATACAATCTTTTCATAGCATAGGAAGAAATTAGAATTAGGAATGCTGTATTTTTTTAAAAAGCAGCAACTGCTTTGTGGATACTGTCAACATTTAATAATATGCTAGTGATTTAACAGTTTTAATGCTATGGAACAGGTTATGATTTTTACACTAATAATTTTATTGCATCTTAAAAAATCATCCTATTTTAAACACCAACCTTCTTATTATCTATGTCTGTCCTTTATTATATTTTGATTTTTTAGTCTCATAAGTGGATATAATTTAATGTTTCTAAAAAACCATTATCATCTATCAAGAAGTAAGATCTATTGTTGCATTCATTTTTCTGTTATTCTCTTGAAAAACAATGTGCAATTTCTTTTGCAATTCCTGATAAGGTGGGTATTTTTCTTTGGATTATAAGGTCATTACGAATCTCTGAGTAGATTGATGAAACTGTTAATTTACCTGTCAAGAGAGGGCCACAAATGTATCTGAAAGAGGTATACTAATGGCATAGCACTAATGCAATTTCACAAACGACTTAATGGAGCACATAAAGCATATTTCCTCTATTAAATACACATAGTGTAGAGTCATATCTTGCTTTACGGGCTGTGAAAAATATTTTTAATCAGCTAAAGGATGAAGAGACTCTTCAAGGTTATGCAGATTAAGTTATAAAAAGCCCTTAAACACATAATCCTCAATGAGTGTTCAGGAAGGAAAATTTCAATCAGGGATGTTTGTTTAGATTGACAACTTTTGTGAGTTTCTTAAGTTTCCAAGAGGATTTTAAAAAGAAAATTGGAATGTGAGTGTCATTTTTAAAAAACAAAATAGGGAAAATGCAAAGTTATTCAAGGCTTATGTTCATTAAAAATGTCTATTGCACTGTGATCCTAGATTATTGACCTCTCTTCTAGTCTGGATCAGAGCACAATTATAGCTATAGTTTTTGTTTGATTTCAATTACCTGACTCACCCGTGGATGTTCCTCACTGTCCTTGATACCATAGCCACGTCTTCCTTCTCCTTAGCAGCAATAATTATCAAAATATCTTTAAGTACCAACTTGCTGCCTTATGAGACAAACCCTTTTATACTTCATTGATTTATTCATTGATTCATTCACTTATTTACTCAACAAATCCATACCTAACTTGTAATATTCTCAGCACTCTAGTAGGCCCTTGAGACATAATGGGGTTCAAAATACTTCTATATGTCAATTATACATCAGTAAAATTCAATCTGTGTGACACTGATCTTATTATGAAGTGGGCTGGGTATTAGACTGAGACGGTACCAGGTAGGGGTTCCAGCCCCTTAATACATAATTGAGAGGTGGCTGCTGTTCCATTTTAGTATGAATATTATGCAAGAAATGGGAAAATGGCATGTAAGGCAGACTTCAGGGAATTAGACATGCCTGGGATCAAGGAAAAAGTCTCTTAGTAGCTTGAGGCAAAAGTCAAAAAGCCTCCAATCACCTGTGGTGAGAGACAAGTGGAAGATCTCCCAGCCAGTGAATCAATCTCTATAACCTCTCCCTTAACTTCCAACTCTTATCTTGCCCCAGACAATAAATGACTATTAGTATCATCATGAGAGTTGTTGGTCTGAAAATTGAAGATCCTGAAGCATTAAGGTCTTTAATCATCCAAGAATAATTAAAATTGTTTTCAGCCAGTTATTCTCCCCCAGTCAATATAAACACACCCTCGAGAAGAGGTGATTCCAAAAGTGGCTTCTGTTTTATATTAAAACATTCTGAGAACTCCATCAGGGTCCCAGGAACTGAATGTTGGTTCCAGCTGGATTACTTCTGAAGTGTGTGATCTTGGGCATATCATGTGACTACCTAGACCTGCAGTTTCCATGTATAGAAAAACATCTGACTCTGCTTAACATTTGGGATTGTTAGTAGTTCTGATGATATTAAATGTGTGAGCATTTTAAAATTTGTTCTGTGATGTACAAATGTAGGGAATTTTTATTTGAGAGTATCTTAGGCTCTGAAAAAGCCTGCCTTAGTACTTGAGCAGCAAACTGAGTAAGCGTCTCATCTGAAAGTTATTGTAGCAGTGGAAAGTATTTTAAGAGTTTATACTAAAAGTGGAAATGAGAGGTATTTTCATTTTGTTATGCAGGAGATGGAATGGCCCATCATCAGGTGAGTTTAGGGCTGACACTCTTATTCTTAATAAATTTTATATTGACTCTTTATAATACCTATTTAAAAAGCTGTTCTAGACTGTTGTGGCCCTCTTTATAGAAGGGGTTTTGTCTCATAGGTTGAACTGAAGGCCATTGTAGTGTATCAGACACAGGAGCGCATTATCTACTCAGTACAGGAAGACAGACATAAAGGCCAGAGACCTAGTTTATGATGTCCCAGTTAATGGTCCCAGTTAATCAACACCACTAAGGTTTTGCAGCATGGAAAGTTTAGCAGTATACCAGAAAGAAAAGAAAAGAAATTAAACCAAAACATCCTATTATATTTCACCAAAAGTTGTTAAGAAATGTTGTTCTGCAATGAAAACATGTACATGTTTATGATCCCCTCTTTTCTTCCACCCAATTTTCAAGAAAATTTGTTTTCACTAGACTTGCATGTATACTTTATGATGTACAGTTAGGTCAGTTATGAAAAATGCATAAAGTCATGTAACCATTGCCACAATCTTGTGACCTAAGAAAACTTCATCTTGTTGCCCCTTTGTAGTTAAACCCTACTTCCATTCATAACTCCTGTCAATCCATTCCCTGTCTCTGTAGTTCTGCTTTTTCCAGAATGCTTCTTCCATTTATCAGTAAATTATTCCTTTTTATTGCTGAGTCGTATCCCTACTGTATTACTACAGTTCTTTAACACATTCACCTGTTGATGGACATTTGGATTGTTTCCAATTTTTGGTGGTTATGAATAAAGCTGCTGTAAACATTCTTATACTGGTTTTTGTGTCAATATAAGATTTCATTTCTCTTGCCATGAATACCTAGGAGTAGGATTGCTGGGTCAAATGAGAAGTATGTATTTAGTGTTACCAGAAACTACCTAATTGTTTTCTAAAGTGCCTGTACCATTTTCTCTTTTCATTTGCAAAGCGAGAGAGTTCCAGTTGCTCTGCATCCTCTCCAGGATTTGGCATTTTCATTGTAATAGATGTGTAATCCTATCTCATTGTGATCTGAATTTGTCTTTATTTCCCTAAAGATTAATGAGACTGAGCACACAAAAATGTTCTTATGTACCATTTACATATCTCCTTTGGTGAAAAGTCTCTTCCTGTGGTTTACTCATTTATTTGGGGGGCTCAGTTGGTTAAACATAGGACTCTTGATTTCTGCTCAGGTCATGATCTCCTGGTTTGTGAGCTAGAGCCCCAAGTCAGGCTCTGCACTGACAGCAGGGAGCCTGTTTGGATACTCTCTCTCTGTCCCTCCCCCACTCTCTCTGGTGTGCTCTCTCTCATAAAATAAATAAATAAATAAACAAACATTTAAAAAATAAATAAAATTAAATTTTGTTTTCTTTTGTTTCTTTGATGGTTATTTATATACTGTGGATGTAATCCTTTGTCAGATATATGATTTGAGATTATTTTCTTTTAGAATGCAGCTTGTCTTTTCATCCTAGTAATGATTTTGAGTACAAACATTTTTAATTTTGATGAAGTCCAAATTATCATTACTTTCTCTTTAAATCTGTTGTGCTTTTGGTTTTATATCCAAGAGCTCTTCCCGATCTGAGTCCAGAAATATTTTGGTTCTATGTTTTCTAATGTTGGTTTTATACTTTCTCATTTTACATTTGGGTGTATGATCCATTTTGAGTTAATTTTTTGAATAAAATATAAACAATAGATTGAGGTTTTATTTTTTGCATATGACTGTTCAATTGTTCCAGAACCATGTGTTGAAAAGTTGTGCTATTAGGTACATACACCTTGAGGATTATGATTTCTTCCTGATGATTTGATCCTATTGTCATTATGTAATGTCCCTTTTTAGCCCTGGTAATTTTCCTCATCTGTAAGCCTGGTTTGTCACCTGTCAGCATAGTTACTCCAACTCTCAGTTTGTGTTTGCCAGGTATTTCTTTTTTTTAGACTTTTATTTTTAACCTATGTATATCTACTTCTTTAACATAAGTTTCTTATAGAGAGCATATAGTTGAGTCTTAAAAAGGGTGTTTAGGGGTCTTTTATGCAGTCTAACAGTGTCTGTTTTCATACCATTTGTTAATGCGGGGTAAAGATAGGAGTTAGAGTCAAAAAGAATTTTTGCGGGGCGCCTGGGTGGCGCAGTCGGTTAAGCGTCCGACTTCAGCCAGGTCACGATCTCGCGGTCCGGGAGTTCGAGCCCCGCGTCAGGCTCTGGGCTGATGGCTCGGTGCCTGGAGCCTGTTTCCGATTCTGTGTCTCCCTCTCTCTCTGCCCCTCCCCCGTTCATGCTCTGTCTCTCTCTGTCCCAAAAATAAATAAACGTTGAAAAAAAAATTAAAAAAAAAAAAAAGAATTTTTGCAGTTTAAGGCTTTATTGGGAACTAAGGTTCCGGGTGAGGTTCCGTGACTCAAGGAGGGAGTCAGGGAAGTCGTGCCCGGGTATGGTGGGGTAGGGTTTTTAAGCTGTAGCAGTTCTGGGTTTAGGCTCGGGTGGGTCTTTCTCTCGTGCCATGTTGTGCTGTTGCTCCGTAATTGGTTGACCTTCAGTTCATTCTGGAGAGCCGCTCGGGGCTTTCCGTTGGATTGTGCTGGCGCTCGGTGATTGGTTGCCCTTCAGTTTCTTCCTGCTACTGGCGATGTTTCTTCCCACGCGCTGGCGAGAAGGCCGTCCCCTTCCAGGGACATCCTAACACCATTTACGGTGCATTTTAACAATTTTTCTTGGATTGGGTCTCTAATTTTATTGTGTTTTCTGTTGGTCTCATTTTTTGGTGTCTCTGTTTTTCATACCTTGCCTTTTTAAAAAATATTTTGATGTGGTTTTAAGTGTTGGGGTTCAGAGCCGATGGCTAAGAAAGAATTTTTGAGATGTCTTTGGTGCAAAAACAGTGGTTTCATTAAAGCACAGGGACAGGGCTCATGGGCAAAAAGAGCTGCACTGGGGTAGTGAGGGGTGACTGATAGACACTTGGGAGTTGAAGGAGGTAAAGGCAAGGGGAAATTTCCAAAAGGACTTTCATATGCTAAAGAAGACTCAAGGGATACTGGAGGCCTAGCTATTGTCAAGCTAAGGTGGTTTTTCCCTCTAGCAAAACATTAACAGTAAGACTGTGGGAGTTGCTGGAAGAATGTCATATTCTGCTTATCTCAAGTATCTGTCAATGGGCTGCGGTTTATATGGAAATTTAATTTTATCTACAGTTCCTTCTGTATTTGTTTTCCACATCAATTTGAATAGCTTTTAGTATTCTGATTTAATTAATCTGTTTTTTTTCCTATATACCATCATAATTGCTAGTGGTTGCTCAAATTAAAATGTACATATCTGTATTTTTGCAGTCTATTTAGAGTTAATATTTTACCACTTCATGTAAAATGTAGAAGCCTTACAAAAATATAGGGTTCTTTATCTTTCCTCTTGTATGTTAATATTTCTTTGACTCTTGTGATTTCTCATGAAGTCCACCAATCATGCACATTCTCTTATATGTAGTCTCTGGGTGCTTTCAATATTTCTTCTTTATTTTTGATTTTTACCTATTTGATTATCATGTATCTGCTATGGTTTTCTTTGGGTTTATCTTTTCTTAGTATGTTATACTTCTTTTTTTATAAATTTATTTCTTTCATTAAATTTGAGAGATTATAACTATTATTTTGTTCAAACGTATTTTGTGTTCCAATCTTTTTCTCCTGTCACCCTGGGACTCCATTGACACAAGTATTAGGCCTCTTCAAATTTTCCCACATGTCCTGAGGACTCTGTTCGTTTTGTTAAAATTTGTTTCTCCCTATTATTCTGACTATATAATTTGCCTTAATGTATGTTTATGTTCGCCTCCTATTTCCTCTGTCATCTCCATTCTGCAGTGGAGCCCAACCCAGTGAAATTTTTACTTTGGATACTGTGTTTTTCAGTTTTTCAGTTTCTGTTTGGATCTTTATTGTGATATACGTTTATCTGCTTTACATTTTTGGTTTCTTATTTCGGAAGTGTTCACCTTTACCTCTTATTGGGTCATTAGAAAAGCTGCTCTAATTGTATTTTTCTGATAATTCCAATATCTAGTTCATCTCACATGTAGCATCTTTTGAATGTCCTTTCCCTTGAGAATTGGTCAGATTTTACTGTGTTTTCTTTTTAATGTCAAGTAATTTTGGATTGCATTCTGGGAATTATGATTATTATGTTAGGAGACAATGGGTTCTATTACAATCTGTTGGAGATTGTTGATACTGTTATTTTAGTATCTAATCAGCATAGTTATTTTCAGACCGTAAGTTCTAACTTGCTTTCTGTGGATAATAGCTTCATTGTTAATTTGTTTGTACAAACTTTTACTGTGCTGTTTGAATCTGAACATCGCATGTACCACTCAGCAGTTACTCTGGAATTGAATGGTGGTTTATATCATATTTCAGTTCTCATATCCTTTCCTGTGTTTCTTTGTGTCTGTTCTTTGTATGTACAGACTGGAGTGAGCCTGTTATGTTATTTTCCTACACATATTTAAGGTGTTGGAAAGGAGGAAAGATCTTCCTTTGCCCTATGTTCCTTCTAAGTGGACTTAGAATCAAATTGTCATGATATTTTATGATTTCACTCATATGTGGAATTTGAGAAAGTCAACAGATGAACATAGAGGAAGGGAAGGAAAAATAAGATAAAAACAGGGAGGCAAACCATAAGAGACTCTTAAATACAGAGAACAAACTTAGGGTTGCGGAAGGGTTGATGGGGGTTGGGTAAATAGGTGATGGGTATTAAGGAGGGCACTTGCTGGGATGAGCACTGGGTGTCATATGTAAGTGATGAATCCCTGGGTTATACTCCTGAAGCCAGACTACACTGTATGTTCACTAACTTGAATTTAAATTAAAAAAAACTAATCAACTGTCATGAAACAGATTGACAACAGCAAACCAAATTTTTATGTGTACATATGAGAAATCTACACAGACGTAGAAATTCCAAAGACAGTGTGGCAACATGAACCTTATAGGAACTAATGAGAGGTGTAGGGTCTGAGGATACAAAGGGGAGAAGGCCATTAGCAGGAAGGTTAAAAGGAATTGTTTGGAAAAATAATGTCTCTCTATTTTTCAGATAAGTCCCTTAGGTAAGGCAGAGTCTCTCTCTCTCTTTTTTTTAAGTTTATTTATTTATTTTGAGAGAGAGGGGAAGAAAGAAAATCTGAAGCAGGCTCAGGCTCAGGGCTGTCACTGCAGGGCTTGGAGCAGAACCCTGAGATCATGACCTGAACCTAAATCAAGAGTGGGACTTTGGGGCACCTGGGTTGCTCAATTGGTTAAGCTGCCGACTTTGGTTCAGGTCATGATCTCGCGGTCTATGAGTTTGAGCCCCACATCAAGCTCTGTGCTGACGGTTCGGAGCCTAGAGCCTGCTTTGGATTCTGTGTCCCCCCTCTCTCTGCCCTTCCCCTGCTCATACTCTGTCTGTCTCTCTTTCAAAAATAAATAAACATTAAAAAAAAAGAGTCCTTTAAAAAAAAAAAAGAGTGGGAGCTTAACCAACTGAGCCACCCAGGTGCCCCAAGGGCAGTCTCTGTTACATAGCTCTATTCCTGGTACAGGCTCTCCTTTCCAATATGAATTTAGGCAGTTGAGGGGAAGACAGAGAGCTTTTCCTGCATCTACTGGGTTTTGATTACTTCTAATTCAAAATAATCTTTATGCCAAAGTGGTCCATTTGGGGGCAGCCAGTCCTGGGCCCTTACAATTTCCTCCTCTGAAACTTCCCTCAAATTTCACACATTAAAAGCTGAGCTAGTAAATTGTTCTGTCTTAGCGAACATTAAGTATGTCCTGACATTAGGTATGTTCAGTTAAACTCATTTCAGAATATGGTTATGCAGATGTGTTTTAGTTAGGCCTGTGGTTCAATAAATCAGGTGTTAAACAAGAGGTATCCTATGGAAACAAACAGAAAAAAAAAACCCAGCGGTTAATGATTAGCTCAGAATATAAATCAGTTTCTGATTTCTAAGGATAGTTTGTGGAGAAGATTTCTGGATGTCAAGCTTGAAGTATTTTCAGATAGAAGGAGAGCAGGCAGTGTGGCAGTATGACAGATTTTCCTGGTTTATATCTCAAATGTCTCTTGGTAATATTTCAATGGCCCACACGGCAATAGGCATGACGATTGTCTATACATGAGCTGTTGTGGTGATTTCTCTGAAGTTTACATCAAGTCGTTCATATTTAGTTTGCAGGGTTTCAGAAAATAGGGCAGTTTTATTTCTCAAATGAATCCAATTGAGAAAAGTAGGAGAAAAATAGAAAATGCTAGTTTGGAGAGTGGCAGTCAGGCACCAAAAGAAATCTGGATCTAGTCTAGTTGATAATAAACAGCATTAGAATGTAATATTTTCTCAGGTATGTTGTTCAAACATTTTTTTCCTCTGTATAATCCCCCTCATTTCTATCAAAGATAGCCAAGTTAACATCTGTTTGCAAAACAAGTTTAATCTTTACAGCTTGGCCTAATTAATTACATAAGCACAGCAAGAATAGTGATTTTAAATCTGTTTTGCTGGAACTTAAAAAAAACCTGTTTATTTATTTACTTTGAGAGAGAGAGAGAGCATGAGCAGGGGAGGGGCAAAGAGAGAGGAAGAGAGAAAATCCCAAGCATGCTCCACGCTGTCAGCACAGAGCTTGACACAGAGCTTGAACCCATGAAACGTGAGATCATGACCTGACCTGAAACCAAAAGACTGACGCTTAACTGACTCAGCCACCCAAGAGCCCCTTGCTGGAACTTTTTATAAAGAATTTCTAGATTGAACTTTCCTTAGCCTCTCCAGGCCAGAAGCCAAGCCAAAACTTGCACCAAATGTTTCCAGACTTTGCCTGCAGTACCTACAGATACGGGTGATTTCCCCTCTTCTCCAGGTCTTGCAAATATCTTGAGGTTCTGGAATATTCCAAGAAGTATCCTTCTTTACTCACCAGGAAAGGCTGCTGGAAACTGTAAGGAAGGTCTGAGGCCAGCATCTCCATTGGCTCTATAAAGTCAACCTTAGTTCTTTAAATCCGATCATATCTGAGTTTATGCATATTTCAAATAAGATATTCTAGTCAAAGCCTGGATAATATAACCAGTGATTCCAATTGTATCCTGTTAGAAGAACAAATTCTTATCTTATGTAAATAAATATATAGCCATAAAAATATAACTGTACTCACTGAGTATTTCAATTCTGGAGGGTTCAGATAGGGAGAAAAGATAAATGTTTCAATTCTGCTTTTAATGGTATAATTTATCAAAATTGCCATTGCTTAGGTAGCTTAAGAAAAGATTTCCTTGGATCTGGAAAAACAAAACATTTCAAAAACTTGACAATGTTTAAAGAAGGTCATATAAATTATTATCTTTCTCAGTTCATTCAGTCTCATTAATTTTTATTTTGTTTGAATCCAGTTTTTTCCACTCTTTTGAAACTTTTACCTAATTCAGTTTGATGATTCTATGGTTATCAGAAACCTGTACTCAAAAGAGTTCTCTCTCTGAGTCTCGCTGAAGAGGAAACACATTTGCAATAGCATTACTGTAAAACAGTAACTGTAATGACAAGACTTAAAAATGGTCATTGTTGAAGATTTGGTTAGAGTTCATTATGATGAAATTGGCAAGGTAGGTTGGTTATTTCTGTGACATATAGCACCTCAAGATAATAACATACCAGGACATCAGGTTTCTAGGGGTATAATATACTTTTAGAACACTTAATTATAATCTACACAAATATAATCTAATGAGGTTTAATGTCTCTTATTTGCAATTCTTCTCATTTTATTTAACATACCAAATATGTCTAATTAATATAATTTCTCACAAAATGTTTGAAATGTTCCAGGAACATCTCAGTGTGCTTGTGGTCAAAAGAATTCATTTTAGAATTTGATTTGGGAAGCATAAGAGACTCTTAAAAACTGAGAACAAACTGACAGTTGATGGGGGGTGGGAGGAAGGGGAGGGTGGGTGATGGGTATTGAGGAGGGCACCTTTTGGGATGAGCACTGGGTGTTGTATGGAAACCAATTTGACAATAAATTTCATACTTAAAAAAACAAATTTAATTTGGGAAGTATGTCAAAAAATATCCATAGAGTTTGAATTCGATTAAATAGGATCACAGATCGTTATAAAACAATATTTAATCATCCATTTAACCAAAGTGACAATAAAATATTTAAAACCAAATCCAGAAGTTTGCACAGCTGTGAGCAAAATTTTGTGTGTGTATGTTTTTTTTTAATATTAAGACTCAATTTTTTTTAATAATCAAAAGACCTAATATACATAGGAAATTATTTTGGCAAAATCAAATCCTTGCTTTCTAGGCAGATAACTTTAAAGATAAAAACATTTACACCGTTTTAATAAGAGCAGATTCAATAGTTTAAGAAAAACAAGGTTTAATTTAGCACCAGTGTATTTTTTATATGAAAATTCATTTACTTACTAAAGTTTACTCTAATGTTATCCAGTATTGACCATACATAAAATTCCATTCAAAAGATCCCTTCTCTCTAAACCATCTACAACCTTCCTGTTTACATTCAGAGTTTGTCCTAAGTTTTCCTTCTTTAAATAACCAGTCTTACTTTAGGACAAAATTACCTTCTTTTCTGTTAACAAAAATGTATTCCTTTTACTCATATTTTTCCCCCAAAACACATATCTTACTTTGCTTGAATACAGAGTTATTTACCTTATTTTTGGTAACCTTAATCACATTTATTAGAATTCTTGATGTTTAGAAACTTTAATTTCCAGTGAAAACTATGTAGTAGGCACTTGTGAATGGGTTTGTTATACCAGTATTCTTTTTAAATTAGCAAATGTATGAATACATTTCATGATTTCTAGAAACACGTTTTTTTCATAGTACAATTTTAAAAATAAAGCACAATCTAAGTTTATTAATAGAACTGTATTTATCTTTACTTTTTCTGTAAAGGGCAAAAGTAGACAAACATGCTCAGTTCTCAATGTTTTACAGTTTTATCTTATTTGTAAGTGATCAAGATATTTAATAAACTCAATTCAACTCATCATCTAACTCAGTAAAACACCAAAATATCAGGTTAGTATAACTAAACCAAACCATTTGCTCCTTGATGAGTTCCAGATACACAAAGTGGAGTTGTTCCACAAGGTACTTTATTTTCAGCAAATAAAGAGATTATGGGGAATAACTTCCAAAGCCCTGTCCCCCTAAACAAGGGTGAGTTGGTTCCTTTTATTTTGGGTGAGGATAAATTTTCAGATAGGGAAGCCATGTTGTCATATATAGAAGTAGACATAAGGCTACACATGAACCTTAAGGAAACTTACTTATACATAGATTGTATGTTATGTAAATGAGGACTGTGCTCCTCCTTGGGCAGGGATTTTAGTATTATAATGTGGTAAAGGTAGTTGTAGGTCATTCTAGAGGTTACTCCATGGTCCACCTGTGTACACACAAGTCAGAGGTTACACTCATACTGGTCTGGTTGTTCTGGGCTGGTTGTAAGTCTTGTCAGAGCAGTCACTATAGCTTGTGGGGTGGTTTTGGTTTCCATTTCCCTGAGTTAAGATATATTCTGGAAAGAATAGTTTAAGGAGAAATGTGAGTCAAAGGTCAGTGAGTTCAACCAGGTGGGCAATAAAGGTCAGGTCTCGGGGTGTAGCTGATGACATTACCAAACATTTTGGAAACCATCCAAAAGTTTACCTATAAAATTTTTGACCTTATTTAAATCTGTTTAATCTACTTGTTTTTAACAATCATGTTTAGATTAGTCGCAAAATTTCATGACACATTAGACAAAGTCAACCATTATTCTAATTTTTTTGGACCAATGTGCAATAGATACAACAAGAACCCATTCAGCGTTAATTAAGCAGGTAAAATAATAGTCTTACATTTAATACATAACTCTATAGACAATTTATTTTAACTAAACCAACAACCTTATATTATCTGTAGTATTTACTAGAATATTTTCCAGATCACATGAATTTGAATACGATATTGCTTAGTTTTGATCTTTTAGAGTTTTGGAATGCCCAGTTCTTACAAGAACTTGCCTTCAATCCAACTAAATAGAGCTCTTTGCAAATGAATTTTAGCAATACCATCTGGAGTAGAAAAATGATTTTACATTTATAACATATATAAACACATATACACAGGCAAGATGTATGTACACACATTCACAGACAAGATGCAATCTTCTAGCCTTAATTCTTACTAATATATGTAGAAAAGACTTTGAAAGCCAACTTTCCAAGGGGCTCCTGGGTGGCTCAGTTGGCTAAGTGTCTGAGTCTTGATTTCAGTTCAGTCGTGATCTCACGATTTGTGGGATGGAGCCCTCCGTCAGGGTCTGTGGTGACAGTGCAGAGCCTGCTTGGGATTCTCTCTCGCCTCTCTCTCTGACTCTCCCCATTTTGACACTCTCTCTATCTCTCAAAATAAATACATAAAACATTAAAAAAAACCCACTTTACAAATACTTTCTTCCTTTTTTCTTTTTCTTTTTGAAAAACTTTTCATAAGGTACTCCCTAATTCTTTATATTTCTAAGAGAAGTATAAAGTCCTGGAGTAGATGGAGGTGGTTGAAAATTTACATCACAAAGGCAGAAAAAGTATCCACATTTTCTCCAAAGTGGATATTTGATACGTATCTTCGGTTATGAGAGGTGCTAGAGTCAGGACTCAAAAGCCATTTTAGTAGCAGTTTATATTTTTAAAAAAGAAAACCTCTTTTTCCTTTTTATTTTTTTAGTTTCAGGCAATTGTGGTCTGTGTTTCCATTTTAAAGACATAAAATTCATAATTTCAAGGGACAGAAAGAATGTGAAACAATTTTTTTTCAAAGTTTCAGGGTTATTGTGATTTAAAATTCACCTTTCTTTCTCCTAAGTACAGGACAACTTGTTCCAATATCTTGACTCTTACAGTATCCTGAAACAATTTCAGAGGGGTAGGAATGGTTTGAAGATCAGTAAAGATAGGTAGGTTTTGACTGGTTTCTAGAGTTGCATTTCTGCTTTTGTAGAGAATTTAAGACAAAGAGTTGTTTTTAATTCCCCAAAGAACTAGATTACAGCCTGAATATCAAGCAAGTAGCCTGCCTTTTTAACTAAATTAGCTTCTTTATATTAGGGTGAACTTTAACTGAAATGGTAATTCAAAAGGTTTTTATCTGTATTAAGTATTTTAATAAAAGCCTTTGTATTCAATCTTGGGTTCCATTAGTAAGAGGAACTAGAAGAAATGTTGGTCACCTTTTCTTCAGTAAAGGGAAGGTAGTGAATAACTTATTAACCTTTTGAATTTCTATCTAAATTTTGTAGGGTCTTTTTAATGTGAAGGGAAAAGGGCTTGACTAAAGATTTTGCTGCTATCCAGGAGACATGAATTCTTTTCTAGTAGTGGGTCAAGGGTACACCTGCAAGGACATTACATAGGAATGCCTGACACTGGCACAGGTTGATTATTAATCCACAGAAGGTAGGAACAAAGCAAGTGTTATTTCCATTTTCAGCTGCTTTGTTCAATGTATTCCTGTCTTTCAGCATTCACATGAGCAGTGTGTACACTTTGACCCTAGAAATTAGGCCTGAGTGCTCTTTGTAAATCTTTTAGGGAAAGGTAAGTTAAAATAGGCAGATGAGGCTAGATTTTAAGGAAAATTCACATTGTAGGTGGATATTTGTTTTTAAGTCTTAAGTCTAATATCTGTAATTTCATCTTGTCAAGGGATTCTCTATGTCTAGCCATTATACTAATAAGACGTTTGAGAGCTCTCTATAAAGAATATTTTTCTTTTCAATATAATCAGTTTAAAGGATCCATCATCTGGCTGTTGACGAGTAGGATCTAATAGCAACTCAAACCCATAAGCCTTAACGGGCTACCCAAAAATGCAAGATGCATCCAAAATGTGCATAGGGGATACTGCCCTATGATCCAAATATTTACTCCCAAAATTATTCTAAGAAAGCATAGACCTTTGTTGCACAGGCGATAAGGGTTATGTGGTGAAAACGGTTTCTCCAGTCTCCCACAAAATGGTGAGACTCCTCCAGGCACAGACCCACTAATCTGTGGCACCAAGTAGGTGATTCCGGAATGGGATTTTACAGCACTAATAAGCAACAAAGGTTGACATGACAAAGGTTTCTTTTTTTTAATTTTTAAAAATGCTTATTCACTTTTGTAAGAGAGAGAGAGAGACAGAGCACAAGTGGGGGTGGGGAAAGGAGAGAGGGAGACACAGAATCTGAAGCAGGCTCCAGGCTCTGAGGCATTAGCACAGAGCCTGATGTGGGGCTCCAACCCAGGAACCGCAAGATCATGACTTGAGCTGAAGTCGGATGCTCAACCAACTGAGCAACCCAGGTGCCCTGACATGACAAAGGTTTCTATGGGATAGAAACTTTCATGACAACACCTTTGCGAGATGGCATGGTCAGGCAGAGGTCAGGCAGAGATAGTCAGGGTCAGATCCCCAGTCTGTTTGACTAGCCCCCAAAGTGCATACTGGTAAGTGCACCCTCTGATGGTGGAGACCAAAGAGAATATTCTCACTGATCACAAAGCCAAACTCTTAGGACATAGAATAAGATGAAGGGGAAAATATATGCACATTAATAGTCTTGGCCAAGCCTTAGGACTCTTGGAGCCTAAGAGGGATGTTCCGTGGGGTTCGAGATTATGTTGTTTTTACATCGTACTGTGATGCATGGACATTTTCTTGAGCTCCGTAGATGACATAGTGCCAATCTAACTGGTGCTATGGCCAACTTACCATATCACAGAAGTCTTTTTGACGTGGCAAGCACTCTAACATACTGTAAGTGCTCTACCACTATCATTTTGCAGCTTTGGCTTCTGAGAGGTTCCTTAGCAATAGCCTTTACCTCATGTGCACATGAAAAGATACAGGAAAAAAAGAATACAAAGACCATATCTGGGATGAAATGGATCCAAAATCTGAGTACTTCACCGAATTTAACCTAAGAGTCACTAGGCCTAAGTAAGTAGTTCCACAATTAATTTCTCCTGCTAATCTAAGTGTAGAAAGGGAGAAAAAGGACTCCCAACATTCTTGCTCCATTGGATTCTATAGATAGAGACTCTGTAAGGCTGACATAGTAAGAAATCTCACTTTCTGCTAGCTGCTTGTTAGATATCCCAAGGATCTCTCAGCCACAGCATTGCCTGGTGTAAACGGTGTCCAGTGAGGTCAAGTGTACTGCTGACTATACCACCTGTTGGGAAGGAAGAATTTCTGCCCTGTCATCCTTCTAGCTGGAGTTAGAGTCAAATTGTTATGACACAGATTAATAGAACAAAATAAAATTTAATAGGTTTATCTGTAGGAAATCCACACAGACTTGGAAAATTCTAAAGACAATGAGGCAACATGAAGTTTATATGAACTAAGGACAAGGGTAGGATCTTAGGATACAAAGGGGAGAAGGCCAGTTGCTAATGACCTTCCTGCTGGAAGGTGAAAGATGTTTGGAAAAACAATGTTGCCTGATTATGTAGATACATTTCTTTGGTAAAGGGAGTCTCTGTTAATAGCTCTCTTCCTGGTACAGGGTCTCCTGTGGAATGTAAATTTAGGCAGTTCAGAGGAAAGCAGAGAGCTTTTCCTGCAACTGCTGGATTTTGATTACTTTTAACTGAAAATAATCTCTAGGACAAAGTGGCTTTTCTTAGGACAGCTTGCCTTGGGCCCCTACATAGGGATCTTTTATTCTTGCTTTCTTCCATAAGGATTCTACCATGTTCTTTAGCAGCTGGAGTCCTGTTACTCCTGATTCCTCTGGCCAGAAAGATGGGCTGCTTTTCAAATTGGAGCCCTTCTTAAAAGATTTTAAATGGTGGGGCTGCTTCTACTGCGCCTATGCAACGTAAGGTTCAGGGATGTCCCCAGAGTCATGGTAAGACATAAAAGAGAGATGAAATGTAGCAAAATGATGGGGATGAAGACAATAACGAAATACCTGTACACACCTATTAGAATGACTGTAATACAGAAGACTGACAATACTAACTGCTGGTGAGAATGCAGAACAACAAGAATTCTCATTATTTCTAGTGGGAGTGCAAAATGATAATAAAGTGGAAGACAGGTTGACAGTTTCTTTCAAACTATACTTAGCCTTACCATGTAATCCAGCAATCTCCTTGGCATTTTCCCAAATGAGTTGAAAACTTATGTCTACACAAAACTGCACTTGAATATTTATAGCAGCCTTATGCATAATTGCCAAAACGTGGAAGCAACCAAAATGTCCTTCAGTAGTTGGGAGGATAAGTAAACTGTGGCCCATCTATACAATATAATATTATTCAGTGATGAAAAAATTAGCTATCAAGCCACCAGAAGGTATGGAGGAAACTTAAATGCATATTGTTAGAGTAAAAGAATCCAATCTGAAAAGAATGCATACTGCTCGATTACAGTCATATGATTTTTCTGGAAAAGTCCAATGCATCAAAGCAGTAAGAAAGGTGATGTTTGCCAGAGGACCATGGGAAGGGCTGAAGAGTTAAAACACCCTAGATTTGGTTTGGGTAGTGACACCATACTGTTATGGTGGCTAAATGACAGTATGCATTTATCAAAACCCAGAAGACTTCACAGTAAAGAGCAAATCTTAATGTATGGAAATCTAAAATCCTTTAGGAGCTTGAGAGATTGACGAATATGACAAAATAATCTGAATGTATCACAAATGTATGAAACAAGTGAACAGAGTTGGGGAACAAGGTGTTTACTAGTAATTTTAAAAATGGATGGAAACTATAAGACTAAAGTCATGCAGAACTGTATATAAGCATTGTATTCTAGTTGATACAATTGTTTCCCATGGCTTATGAGTTGACCACTTTGAAACCACTACACATGTATACAGCAATAAAACAATTAATTAAATAAATGGATTTCAGATGGTGGGAGCCAGTTTTCTCACTGTTGCCATGGAAGGTTACAGAGAATTAAGGAGAAGAGACTAGAATGCTTTATGTGTTAATGGTTTAGAGTTGGAGATACTAGTGTGAACTCATAGATACACTTAATATAGATACACATGGATATATATATATATATATATATATATATATACATATATATATAGAGAGAGAATTATATTTATATACATGAATTAGTATACATACATGTATTTTTTTCCTCTTTTAGTGGAGAAAGCAAAGAAATAACAAGAATCAAGTATCAATGCCATTGCTTAGCATCCAGAGCTTGGTTTCTAATACCATTGTCCAATAAAATAAACCCCTGATACCTTGGGAAATGCATAAAATGAGCTTGAAAAAAATGAGCTTGGTCCATCTTGTAATGTCTAAAAATAAGAAAGTACTCCTCTCTAAAAAATAAAAGACCCAAAATTGCAATGGCAGATTATGTCAAGGGGTATCAGAAGCCAAATGAAAGAGCTTCCAATTGTGAAAGTTGAAACATTTTTAGCAATACAACAGCTAAAATAGCATTACATTATATCTTAAAAGATAAAATAAATATTCATGAATAAAACTGATATAAATAAATGATTGAAGAAATATATAAATGAGCAAGAATAGAAAAATCTCCCATGGAGAAAAATCTCAAATAATTTATGTAGCTACTCTGTCCTCAAAGAGGTAGAGAATAACTCTCCCTTTATTATGTTTGGCCTGCGCATAGTGACTATGTTCTAAAGAGTACATTATGGAAAGGGAGGAAAACAAGAGTAAGTTTACAGTGGCGAAACCTGACAAGGACACCTCAAGCCTAGTGATGAAGGTTAATATCAACAGTGATAAGACATATTGATAATATGTTACCTTGATATGATGGTACGTGAACGACTTCTTACCTTTGTGATCTTCTTCTCCAAAATATATTACATCAGAATCATCATAATTACAAGATCAGGAAAATCCCAATTGAGGGAAATTCTATAAAATACCTTGCCAGTAATTCCTCATATCTGTCAAGGTCATCAGAAATGAGGAATGTCTAAGAAACTCATAGGCAAGTAACTGAGGAGACATGTCATGTATATGAAATGCAGCATCCTATATGGCATCTTTGAACAGAAAAACTCCTTGGGGAAAAAGTGAGGAAATCTTACAGTATGGACTTTAATTAATAATAATGTACCAATATTGGTTCATTATTATGAAAATGTTACATAGTAATGTAAGATGTTAATAATTGGGTAAGTGTCAACTATAAGGGTATTCTTTGTACTATCTTTAGAAGAATTCTGTTATCTAAAACATTTCTACAGTTTATTTAAAACGATTTTTAGAAAAGAGTGTGATTGTTCCACATTCTTCACCTTTTAGTGGTCTCCCTTACATGTCCTCTGACTATAAATAAGGAGTTACTCCTGGACTTTTTGTGTACAGTGCTTCCTATAGTGCATTTATATAGCCTTTCAAGTGTAATGCAGGATACAAGGAGGGGAGAAAATCTGTGAAACGTACTGTTATTTAAGTTGTGTCTACCGTCTCCAATCTGCCGCCTATTGTTTACTTTCCCCTGCCCTTAGGTGGAGACTTTTATATTTTGTTCAAAGATTGTAGGTGTAATCAGTGGAAGAGAGAAGGTGGAGGTTATGTACACCATCTTGGCTAGGATTGGAAATCACAACACAATTTTATTTGGTTGAAAGGAGAACATGTATATCTTTGGATGATTTATTTTTCTTTTTGAAATATCTATATTATAGTCAACTTATTTCCTACGTGCTCAGACCCCACTGAATGTTTCCTATAGCTTCATTCAGAGAATCCCTGTGTGACTGCATCATTTTATGCACTAACCCACAAGTTTATCTGTCATTGATTATAATTCTACATTCAAAGATGAGAGAGATGCTATATATGTATATAAAAATGCCTATGTGTGTGGTACATCCACCTTTCTATTTGTCTTAGGTATATATGAGAGATAACCTTACTTAAGCACATGCACAAAATACAAAATATGTTGTATTTTTAACTTGTTTTTTTCAATAATATATATTGTGCATTTTATCATGTCCACACATGCAAATCAATCTCATTAGATTAAGTGGCTGCATGTGTATTTAAGGAAGTTAGATTTAACTCATGGGTAATGGGGAGTATTTAAACATAGTTACCCTCACCATTTACATACATAATTTTGGCTTAATACAGAAGGGAACAAGACAGGAAGTAGGGAGGCTAATAAAGAAGGTGAAGCTGGGGTCCTCCAGTCAACCAGGATGAGGACCTGGAATAAAGTACAGTTTGTTCCGGAAACATGCTTGTTATCCAAAGCACTTGGATATCGAAGCGAATTTCGAGAACCATTGGCTCAGTTGTGATCATGTGACATTCAGCGTCATGTACTACTCTTATTGTAAGACATCGCTTATTTATCAAGTTAAAATTTATTAGAAACGTTTGCTTCTCTTGCGGAACACTCTCAGACCAAGTTACTTGCAATCCAAGGTTTTACTTATTTTGGGGATAGATATGTTTGGATACATTTGAGAAGTGTTTGAGAAATTAACAAAAAAAGTTATGAGGGTTGAATAGGATTTAAGGTAGTGCTTAATTTTATACTATAGAAATGTCTTAACTCTTTTAGCATTGGGTTGTTTTAAGTCCACATAGAGAGTTCAATATAGAGTTTATGTCAGCGTTTCAGTGTGGAGTAACTTTATTGTTTTAATTTTTATTTTTAAAAGTTTATTTTTGGGAAGGAGAGAGAAAGAGAGAGAGGGAGAGAGAGAGACAGAGCATGAGTGGGGGAGGGGCAGAGAAAGAGAAGGAGACACAGAATCTGAAATAGGCTCAACCTCTGACCTGTCAGCACCGAGCCCGATGTGGGGCTTGAACTCGGGAACAGCATGATCATGACCTAGGCCAAAGTCGGATGGTTAACCAACTGAGCCACCCAGGCGCCCCAAGTGTGGAGTAACTTTAAATGTTCATGGCACAAGTACATTTCGATACCATATCATCTGTATAGTTTCATTCTGTTGATCTAAGGCTAGCTTTATGATTAGGGGGAAATGAAAATTGGTTAAGGAAATTGAGCTTGCATGAATGAAACACTATACTATGTTACTAGCCCTGTACTAAACATTTTATTTACTTGATCGCAGTGTATTAATCTGCTAAAGCTGCCATAACAAAATAATGTAGACTGGATGGTCCAAACAAAAGAAATTTATTTTCTTATACTTCTGAAGGCTATAAGTCCCAGATGCTGTTTTCCTGGCTTTATAGACACCTGCCTTTTTACTATGTTCTCACATGATCTTTACCCACTAGAGTGAGAAAGAGAAAGAGCTCTCTTTCTCTTCTTAAAAGGCCATGAGTCCTATCAGATTAGGGTCCTTCTTTTATGACCTCATTCAACCTTATTTACCTCCTAAAGTCTATCTCCAAAAAAAGTTATATTGAGAATTATAGCTTTAACTTATTAATTTTGAGGTGACATGATTCAGTTCATAGCCATCATAGTTAATGCTCATGATAGCCCTACAAAATGTTATTGTCTATATTTTACACATGATGAAATGAAATCTGAAAGATGTTAAGTAAATGGCCTAGGGTTACTGGTCTAATAAGTAATATAATTGCTATTTGAGCCCCCTATCTCTCAGAATCATTCCACTAGACCAGGGGTTGGAAAACTATAGTTCATGAGCCAAAACTGATCCATCACCTGTTTTGTTGAAACATAGCCATGCTCATTTAATTATATATTCTCTAACTGCCTATGGCTGATTTCATGCTACAATGGCAAGTGGAGGAGTAGTGACAGGGTCCTTATGGCCCACAAAGCCTATTGTTTATTATCTGGCACGTTACAGAAAAGGTTTACTGGTCCCTGTACTATATCAAACTGCTATCCAACAAAATTTAATTTTTGATAATTTCCCCACGTCTTTATCAAATTATCACCTTTTTTTTAACCTGTAAGTTTGTGCTACCCTACTTTTCTGTTGGTCCTAAGTTTTGTTTAGAGATGATGGCTAGCTAAGGCTGTTGTGTTCATGGATATTAATTGGTTAATGGAAGATGCTGAACCTCTGGCTTTCATGCTCTGCTAGGAAGCATAGATGAATGAACAAGAGAAACGTGTTTTGGAGACATAGACCCTGATGCTGTGAAAGTGGACGTGGAGAAGGTAAATTCTGGAGCACTGGACTAATTTCATGATGTAAAAATGTGTTCCACGAATACAGGTGTCTGGTGTCTGGCTCTCTTGGTAGAGGTAGCTCTCCTTGAAACCAAATGTTTACTTTAACAATTTTCACTTTAAAGTGGAAGAAATAAAATTGAAAATTGAGTATAGACTCAGCAAAAGCAACCCTAAAGGAATAATGTCATGACTAATTTTGATAGAGATGCTTACTTCTAAAAGGTTTGTGTTGCACAATCAAGTCTAAGTCAAATGCAGTAGAGCCTTAGGGTTATGTTGCCTACTGTTTTGCAGACCCAGATGTATTTTTTGTCAAATCATTTCTCAGGAATCATAACAACTCCATCCATTAGAAGCTAGCCGTAATGTGATTTATGTAAATATTAGTCTTATTCTCTATATATAATTTTTGTAAAAGGTATTTATCTTACTGATTATGTGATATCTGTCCTTACAATGGATGACACTACACAGAAGAGAATTGCAACTGATAATATATAGATCACTGAAATATTAAGGTACTTTTATTCATTTTTTGTTTCTTTTTTATTATTTTAATGTTTATTTTTGAGAGAAAGAGGGAGAGTGTGAGTGGGGAAGGGGCTGAGAAAGAGGGAGACCTAGGATCCGGATGGGGTTCAATGCTGACAGCACAGAGCCCGATGTTGGGCTTGAACTCACCAACTGTGAAATCATCACCTAAGACAAAGTCAGACGCTTAACCAACTGAGCCTCCCAGGCTCCCCTAAAGTACTTTTAAGGTAAATTCCATACACACACACACACACACACACACACACACACACACGAATAATTGGGCTATTTTTGAATTGCAGTAAATTGTTATGTGACTTGATTTTCACAGTAGGAAAGAAGTCCATTTGATTTAGAATTATCAGGTGTCAGAATCGGAAGAACCATTATAGGTTATTTACTCCAGTATTTTCACTTGATACATGAGGTTAACTGTTTTCCAGAAAGGGAAAGAATTTTACCAAAGTCTCACAGTGTATTTCATGGCAGTGCTTGGACAAGAAGTTCTTAGTCCATTCAAAATATGTGATTTGAGGGGCACCTGTGTTGCTCAGTTGGTTAAGCATCAGACTTCGGCTCAGGTCATGATCTCACAGTTTTTAGGTTTGAACCTCACATCAGGCTGTCTGCTGTAAGTGCAGAGCCCGCTTCTGATCCTCTGTACCCCCTCTCACTGCCCCTCCCCTGCTCACGTGCATGTGCTCTCTCTCTCTCTCAAAAATAAATAAACATTAAATAAAATAGGTGATTTCTGTTGCATACCATGTTATAACTAAATGTGATAGGTAGTGGTACAGGTAAAGAAACGATCCATTAGCATTTTTGAAAGAGTTTGTGCAATAGAGGGGACCACATTTGAGTAAAGAAGGGAGAGTATATTTTTAGTATGTCACAGGTAATAAAATCAGACTTCTTCTGGCGTTCCTCCTGTGTGGGGACCTTTCTTCCTACCAGCCCTCCATCTAATAAATGTGTTGCCTATGCCTAAAAGAGTCTTTGCACTGGAAGAATTTTCAGTAGACCTGTAGTATAAACACCCCCATCAGATAATGCAGTCCCCATGCTTTGCCATATATGTGTAGAAAAAGAGCACTTGACTTAAAGTCAGAAAACCTGGATTTAAGTGCTACCAGTGACACCATGGATAGGTCACTTCCCCTTTTTATGTTATTCTCTGTACATGTGAAGTGAAAGTGTTGTACTAGAAGATCATGTCTAAGATTCCTTTTAAGTCTCAAAACTCTGGATTTTTTAATCTTCTAAGTTGTTCATCAATCTCCACTTGACATCTGTGGTAGGAAGAAACTCATTATCTGTGTGGTTACCTGGTTTCAATTTTGGACATCCCTATTTATTAGAAAATAGTTTCCAGAGGCACCTGGGTACCTCAGTCGGTTAAGCATCAGACTTTGGCTCAGGTCATGATCTCACGATTTGTGGGTTCAACCCCTGCATTGGACTCTGCGCTGGTGGTGTGGAGCCTGCTTGGGATTCTCTCTCTCCCCCTCTCTCTGCCTCTTCCCTGCTTGCATTCTCTCTCACTCTCTCTCAAAATAAATAACTTAAAAAAATTTTTAGAGAAAATAACTTCCATAGTTAGGTCCAAAATCTCTATTCTCATTGTTCCATCTATTAATCATATAAAGTGGAACAAATCTGGTTTCCTTATGTATATAACAGTCCAACAGATATTTGAAGGTACTCAAAATCCTTTTTTTTTAAATAGGTTCAGTCTCCTTAGTTCATTCATTCTGTTTTTTTTTTTTTTTTAATGTTTATTTTTGAGAGAAAGAGACCGAGCATGAGCCAGGGAGGGGCAGAGAGAGAGAGAGAGAGGGAGACACAGAATCTGAAGCAGGTTCCAGGCTCTGAGCTGTCAGCACAGAACCTGACCCGGGGCTCGAACTCACGAACCGTGAGATCATGACCTGAGCCAAAGTCAGACGCTTAATTGACTGAGCCACCCAGGTGCCCCTTCTTGGTTCTTTCAACTGTCCTTCACATTATGGTTTATGCCTTCACAGCTATCTTATTGATCCTCCTGTGTGTATGTGGTTTGCCACTGTGGAATCCATAAAGTTCCTAGCCCCAAATAACTCATTGGTTTGTTGGGCTATCCCAGAGTAGAACAGGCCAATCTTTTTTGTTTTACTAATTATATTTATTGCATCACATTTATGTTTAAATAGGTGTATTACACAGCTCCTTTATAGTAAATGTAGAGTCAGTCTACCCAAACATGATTTTATTTACATGTGTGGCTTTAGATTCATATTTTCCCTAGTCTTTACTTGAAAAATTTATTAGACTCATGGTTAAGATTCTGCATAATAAATAATGAATAATTCATCTTAATAGTTTTGTCCCTGTCTTGTTCATCCAATATGTTCACTCTCTTTTGAGTTCCCTATCATTGACAAAGTTGATATGCCAAACTTCAAAATTTTCTTCCAAATAATTAAGGATTATTTTGAATGAGCAGGATTATAGAATGCCACTGATGTTCTAAATTGACACTGCTTCTCCTATAACCAAATTCTTGTAAATGTCTCAAAGACAAACCAATCTAACTCTACCAGCACCTAATCCGTAGTTTGCTTTTTTTTTTTTTTTTTTTTTTTTTTTTTTTTGCATTAAGAGTATTGAGGCTGGTTTTGTTAGATGACCTGCTGCTGGCCAGATGTTGTGTTCTTGACATTATTTTCTCAGTCATGCAAACCTTCCCCTTTGTAAAGGGAAATTATATTACTTTTGTATAGCTTGTTATTAATGAATACATGTGGAATCCTAGAAAAGTATTTATAAAATCCTCTTTTAAATGATTAATATATCACTTATCTTTTTCCTCTATGAAAAGTTAAGAGACATTCATATGTCTCTTGTCTTCCAACATCCATCCCAGGTTTATTCAAATATCACCATTGTCATATTGAAACAGGGCAGCCTGGTGTGTACAACAGAAAGAGAGTAGCCATGAAATCAGATTTGTATTCAACTTTTGTCTCCAATGTTGTTCTTTAGCAGGTTAATTATAATGTCAGCCTCAATATTTTTCTTTTAAAATGTAAATAATGCCATCTACTTGGCAAGAAGGGTTGTGAAAGTCAGTAATACTGTATATAACATACCTATTTCATACTAAGAATTTCTGTTGGTGTTACTATTATTTCTTGGAATATATAATTTGTCATTGATATTATTATTCCTCTAGAATATAATTCATTTAGGTCTGGTTGTTTAATTTCATTGAAGATTATAAATATTCTCTTAAAAATTTTTTGTGTGTGGCTCAGGATTCCAATTTCTTCTTAATGACCATTCAAAACTTTTTAATCCAAAGATAATCCTGATACCCACTCTGACTTTGGATTCCTACCCCGTTGTTGCTTCACGTATAGTCTTAAGGACTGTCTGAAGGTACAGTCTCAGAGGCTGAGGTTCTGAATCAGGGCTTCTCCTTGATGTTGCATGCACAGAGTACGTTCTTTTGTTACTCTTTTACCTTTTATCCTACCTTATTTTAATAGTAAAACATATACTTTCCTCATGATTCTTCTTCCTTACTATCTTAGATTTTCACTTGTCGGTTCCTTTTCAGGCCTTTCTAGGTTTTCATAAAATCCAAAATGAAGTATTTGATCCTTGTTTCCTCCCTCTCCCCTTGAGCTCTATAGTTCTATAATAGAAGCCTGTAGAATGTTACAAAGGAAGATTTTTCCTGATTTAGATTGCGTATGTATAAGTTCTATTTTCCATGTCACAAATGGTAGCACATGATTAGAATGTGTTGGGTATATCTTCCTGATAGATAGTATTCTTCATTAAAATTGCTTCGTCCTAGTATCTGTTTTTAATGTGCACAGGATGGGGCTAACATGACTGTGTACAGTGTAGAATTGTGCTCAGCAGTAGTAACATCTGGTTGGTTCATATTCAGATTGATCTTAAAATTTCCATGACTTCTCTGTAAAATAGAAATTGGTATCTGTAAATCAGACCATAGCCTCCTGGGGAAATCCCTAGAATCATAGTGAGAAATGAGTTCTGGAATATCTGTGTTTCCTTCTTCCTAGTTACTATGCTAATGAGTACATTTTAGTCCTCAGTCTCTCTTTAGGATTTGAAACTTTTCACTCTTCCTGCTTTCTTAAAAAGTTCTTTTCAATTGGCTTCTATATTTCACACTCCAGATTTTGTTACTTTTTTATGTATCCCTTTTCTTTCTTATCTGTTCCTTCTTCTATCTACCCTTCAAACACACTAGTGTTATCTAAAATCCCATGTTCTACTTATTCCTTTCTAAATCCATCTACTCTCCCTGTGCTGTTCATTTCAACTACATGTCTACCACTTGTAAGTTGACGATTTCTCAATCTTTATCTCTGTTCCAGAAGTCTCGTCCAACCTCTAGATGTGTATATCTAACTTCTTACTGGACATTTCTTTTTTTAAATTTTTTTAATGTTTATTTATTTTTGAGAGAGACAGAGTGTGAGTGGGAGAGGGACAGAGAGAGGGAGACGCAGAATCCAAAGCAGGCTCCAGGCTCTGAGCTGTCAGCACAGAGCGCAACGTGGGGCTTGAACTCACAGACCATGAGATCATGACCTGAGCTGAAGTCGGATGCTTAACCGACTGAGCCACCCAGGGGCCCCTTACTGGACATTTCCACTTGGATTTTTCTTGACTTCTCAAGCTAAACATGAAGATAAAAATACCATGTATTATCTTTCTCCCAGTTCTACATTTCTCATAGTAAGCTCTAACTCAATGTATAGTATCACTATAGACCCATGAATTCATTAAATAATATGAATTCTTCCTTTCCCTATGTCCCACTGTGGTGGATTATAAAAGCCTAACATTGGGGTACTTGGGTGGCTCAGTCAGTTAAGCATCCAATGTTGATTTCAGCTCAGGTCATGATTTCATGGTTCATGAGATAGAGCCCCACGTCAGGCTCTGTGCTTACAGCGCACGGTTGTCTTGGGATTCTCTCTCTCCCTCTTTCTCTCTGCTCCTCTCCCACTCACATGCACTCACACTCTTTCTCTCTCAAAAATAAATAAATAAATAAATAAATAAACTTTAAAAAATAAAATAAAAGTCTAACATTTATTTTTATTTCTTCCCATCAAGAGGCGGTCTGTTTCCCCACCCTTTAAATGTGGACTGATGACTTTTTTAGGTGGAAATCCTATTGGGTGATTTCTGAACCTTGGCCTCAGGCCTTGCAGCTTTACTCTCATTCTCTTAAAACCTGGTATTATCATGTATGAACGCCTAGGTTATCCTGCTGGTTGTTGAGAACAGCCTAGGTTAACTGTCTTCAGGATGAAGTGCAACCACTTGAGCATGATATACAAGATTCTGCATAATGTGGCCTAAGCCATGATATTGCCACAGCCCTAGCAAGGTACAGTTGTAGTGTGACATATTTTCTTTAGGTCTATACCTTTTTGCCTACTCTTATGTATATAATTCACTTCTGGAATTCAAGAATTAGTTCTATCATTACACCTCCTCTGATAAGTGATTTTTGAGCCCCTATATTGCTAGTCTGAGTTTCTTCACCATCTTTGTTGTCCCTTAGCACCTGCTTTTGTCTCTATCCTCGTACTTTAAGCTACATTGTCAATGTACCTACCTATATTCCCAGTATTCCATATGGTCTTTAAATACAGGCAATGTGCCTTATTCAATTCTCTATTTGTGGTACTTAAATAGTAAAGACTGAAGAGATGAAAATTTGATTAGAAGCATTTATCTAACCAATGTTAGAATGACAAGGAAGTGCAGAATATCTAGGCCCTAAGGCTTGAAATAAGTATGTGCGAAGGACATTTATAAATCAGTGTATCCAAATAGATATGGCTGTAGGGATTGGGGGAAAATTTTTTTGTCATACATTAAATAGTGGCAGTGTTTATGCATTGTGATATGTCTGATAGCAGAAGTAATTTTGGATGAGTGTACCATGTTTCAGTTTGTGTTATAACAGTTGGCCTTATACATGGACACACACACATCATATATATATATATATATATATATATATATACACACACACACATATATACATATATATACACACATATATACACATATATATAAATACACATACATACACACATATACACAGACACATATATATTATTCCTAAGAGAGCTCTAGATCCCAGAAAGTAAGTATAAACTTATTTAATTTTGAATTGTTGAATTTTGAACTATTGTGTTTATATATTATATATAAATGGCATTTAGACTAGTCATACATTTCGTTTGGTTGGAATGTTTATGTAATATAGAGACATGATACACCTGAGGGAGCAGTTTGGGAGAATGTCTGATTAACTGAGGATCTGAATCCATTTAAATGCATATTTATATCAAACAGATGCATGTGTTTATCTGTGTATACACATATAAACATTTTCTGTTTATATGCTCACATGATCTCTATATATAGACCTATGTTTATTGTGTACTGAATTGATGGAAGACTGCTGTATATTCACTTCTTTTAATATTCATCACCAGTGCAGTGTGCATGCTTGAAAGATTTTTGGGAATTATATCTATAGCATAGTGCTCTTGTAGAAAGCTGCCATTTTGTAATTGGTCATGAGCGTTCAGATTTATCCCTATCAAATTGGAGGAAACATTTATCTTTTGATGGTGGGATAGGGTGGAATTGCAAGTATATTTCAAGTTCTATTCATTTACATTTAAAATTTTCAATATTTAAGTGCGTATTTTACTTTTACAATCAGCAAAAAAGGAAAAGAAGACAATTTTAAAAAGACATTTGCCAGGGGTGCCTGGGTAGCTCAGTCAGTTAAGTTTCCAACTCTTGATTTCGGCTCAGGTCATTATCTTAAGGTTCAGGCTCTGCACTGTGTGGAACCTGCTCGGGATTTTCTTTCTCCCTCTCTCTGTCCCTTTCCCCTCACTCTGCCCCTCCCCTACTTGCTCACTCTCTCAAAATAAATAAATAAACTTAAAATAAAGACATTTGTCAGGTGAATTCTGACCTGAGTAGAACTAATAAAGTAGCAAACCCATTAGATACTGCAATATCATGTAGATTATGACAGCTTTGCTCAGATTTCTTTCAGAGATAAGGAAATTAGTGTCAAGATGACCCTGTATTTTATATTAAACCTACACCATGTCCACATACTCAAATTTATGAAAATTTAGATTATAATGGGTGCGGCAATTTCAGATTTAACTATATGAATAATCAGAATAATAATTGAGTCCCTGATGATTGCACACCTACAAATTTTTTTGAAATCCATAGATGCAAGTTTATATAACAAGAGGAAACTCGAAAATTGGAACCATCTACCTTAGTGTGTGAAGCCTTGATTTTCACAATAGTTTGGCCTATTTTTCATAGTCATCTTATTTGCTTCTCTTTTAGTGGTAGACTCCTGGTCATACCTCATACTTCATTTTGGGGAAAAAAAAATCAGTCTTCTATTGCCTTTGACAACGGGTAGCATTTTGTTTACTTTTTAAGAGAAAAAACATACAAATTTGATATACGGAGGTGTGCCATTCATTTTAACAGTGACCTTTGGAGTATAAATAACTGCAGTTGTGATCTAACTCATGAGACAATCTTTGAGTTAGACTGGATGATGTCAGGTATGGAATAGATTGGGGTGGGAAGCATCATATCACACCCCTCAAATCACTCTGTTCTTGAAAGTACTTATATCACTTAAACCTGAGATGATCCCTCAGTGATAGCATCTGTGATTTGTTTATTCGTGGAAAATGGGATTTCCTGTTTATACAAGGGGGAAGATGCTAATTTGGCTCATCAAAGTAATCCAAGGACTCTTTGTATATAATGTATCACAAGAGGAAGAATTATGTTTTGATGAGTCAGTGTAAATGAATCAGGAACATGTGGGCCTGAACTTCCTTTTATTTAGAGACACAGGAAGGATTCTAAACATTTCAGCTAAAACATTATAAATCTCAATATCAATCCACATATCAATCCACATCCATGTCATTTGGTTTGAAGCTCAAAAAATTTTGAACTGAAAACAAGGTCAGCCCTGTGTAGTCAGAGATGCATTTTTTACATTAGCTAGTGAACAGATGAAGTCCATTACATTCTGATTTTCCAGAGTTCTTAGTTTCTCCCATTATTAATTAGGTACAGTTTTCTACCTTATAATTTATTTAATTCATATAGTTAGTTACCATTTGTTAAGGAAAACAAACCCTGCATAATGATAAATGCGTGTCTGAGTGCTTATTTTGTATTAATGCAGTATTTTGCATAGCATAGATGTGAAATAGTCACTATATTAATTGGGTTATCTTTAGATTTTTATTTCTTGCACCAGTGCTCCCTATCATTAGTGCAAATAATCAGTATTTTGAATGGTCCGCAATACTATTCTTCCTCTTCTATTACTTTGTTATTATTTTGACTCTTAACAACTTTGGAAGAGCATGTAGTTATTCATGGAAGTTATATAAATTCCTTGCTCTAACTACATCAGTAGTCAAATATGGTTTTAGTATTTGAGAATGTGCTTCTCTGGAAAAAGAAAAAAGCATGCATTTTTCTTTTGCGCAGTAGGAAACGTTAGTGACTGCCAGCCAAACTTTTCTCCTTGCTGTGTTCTGAATTCTCAATTTCATTAAACAATTTGTAATCTCAGCCTTCAATCCAGTCTGAATAAATGTTGGTCATCTTATGTGATAGAACTCACTGATAGGGCCTCTCTTAATGAGAATTTTGCTGGAGGGGAGTTGGCAGGAACTGAAGAAATTTTGAGTAGTGTTTCTCTATCTTTTCTCAATGACTAGGTTCTGAGTATAAAGCTCAGAAGAAAGAAATGAAAACCTATCTGTTGGGACAGGAATTTCATAAGAATTGGCTTAGGCACAATTCCTAGAGAGATAATCTAATTTGTTAAGGTATCCTGAAAATGCTGAGGTCATGGGTGTTTTTACTTTAGGACAGTATCAAGATACTTGGAAAGTGTCAGCAAAGAACAAATCTTGTGGGAAACTTACTCTAATAGGCTTTTTGAATTTGCTGTTCTAAAAAATAGTTTTAAAAAGGACAATGGCTTGTTCTTTTTTTTTATTAAATTTTTTTTAACGTTTATTTATTATCAAGAGACAGAGAGAGACAGAGCCTGAGCATGGGAGGGGCAGAGAGAGGAGGAGACACAGAATCCGAAGCAGACTCCAGTCTCTGAGCTGTCAGCACAGAGCCCAACACGGGGCTTGAATTTACAAATTACGGGGCTTGAATTACAAACTGACTGAGCCACCTAGGCGCCCCAGACAACAACTTTTTCTTATTCAACTTACCCAAGAGAAACAAACATGCCTGAATCAGAGTGAAATTCATGATTTCATGTAAGGCACTCTTGGTACCAGTTCTGGTTGGGTACAATCATAGTAAAATTACTAGGTAACAATGATGCAGCATTATGAGTGCTGTGAAACATACAATACTTTTTTAAAAGGTGTCATTGACATATAATATTGTATTAGTTTCAGAGACATAACATGATTTGATACTTGTATCATAAAATGGTCACCATAATATATCTTGTTAACATCCATTATCACACATTGCTACTAATTTATTTTCCTTATGATGAGCACTTTTAAGATCTACTCTCTTAGAAACTTTCTAATATGCAATACAGTATTATTAACTATGGTGACCATGTTGTATATTACATTCCTATTACTTATTTTATTACTTACTGGAGATTTATACCAGTTGACCAACCCATTTCACTCACCCCCACCTCCCATGCCCAGGCTCTGGAAATCACCAATCTATTCTTTGTATCTGTGGTCTTAAATAAAAAACCAAACTTTTGTGATGATGATTGAAGTCACCACTAACAGACCAGAAGGAAAAAATAGCATGCATCCGCATCCAGAGCAATTCATTATGTGTGTGTGTGTGTGTGTGTGTGTGTGTCTATGTGTAATAGTTATTTAAGAATAGATTTTCCAGCTATGTTTTTTCTCCTTCTATGTTGAAGCCTAAAAAAATAGCAGAAGTTAGGTAAATGAACAAGGGCTGGGAAGATGGGAATCAGTTCAGGGCATATGGAATAGCATATGCCACGTCCCAGACATGAAAAAGAACATGACACCTTTAACAACTGAAAAGAATTCAATACAACAGAAGCATATAATGCACTGGCATAAATAGAAGATGTGGGGTTGGGGAGAGAAGTAGGGCCCATATCATAAAGGATCTTATGACCCAATGTGTGATTTCAGCCTGATTCTAAGGGTAATGGGTAACCACTGAAGGTTTAAGCAGGAAAGGGATGTGATCGGATTCATGATTTTTTTTAAGTTTATTTATTTCTTTTGAGAAAGAGAGTGCATGCACACATGCAGGGCAGAGAGAGAAGGCCAGAGAGAGGGAAAGAGAGAGAATCCCAAGCGGGTTCTGCACTGATAGTGCAGATAGTTCAATGCTGGGCTCGAACTCATGAACCACGAGATCATGATCTGAGCCGATTTTGAACACTCAACCAACTGAGCCACCCAGGAGCCCCAGATAAATAATTTTTAACGCTCATGTGACTATACTGTAGAGGATGAATTTGAGGACTTAAAAATGGAAGTGGTGAGATGATTTGGGGGGGTTGTTGTAGTAATTAAGAATTTAATAATGAGTAAAGAAAAGTTCATAGCAAATTAAGTTACTCAGAGGCTACTGAGGCATGAGGAATGATTCCATTGCCAAGGAAATTGAAATGTTCTTAATAAATGTGAAAATGAGATGGCAATGATGATTATCTAAAATGTACAGTACTGTACAGTTTCCAAATAACTTTAAGAACTGTTAATCTAATGTAAACCTTTTTAATAGCTTCATAAGGTACATGTTTATATTATGATTATCATTTGTTATGCAAATATATGAATAAAAGTTTGCAGAAGTTCTATGAATGTTTAATGTTATACTGTCAAGAATTGTGAAAGGTTTTAGATTTCACCTACTTGTATCCTAACAAATTAGTTTGACACTGTTTCATGTAGGCTGGAAAAAAGCATAAGATTCCTGGGTCAAAGACAAAGGACTTTGTTAATCATGGCTTCATAGGCAGCATGACTATATTCACATCTGTTTTTGTTGCCGTCCAATTCCTATGGGAGTAATGTGAAATTGATAACGTGGCTGCCCTACATTTAGTCGTGTGCTTCACAGCTGAGAAGACCTCATCCTAGGAAGCCCCAATATTTTAACCTCCCCCCTACCATTTGCACTGAAGGATGATATTATCTTTAGTGTCCTAGACATTAAACAAATCTTCCCTCTGCCTTGGAGGAAGACACTATCTGCATCTCCCAAAGTTGCCAAAAACCCTTGGGAACATGATAGTCTGGAACATAGGCTCTCAATGCTTCTGATGAGAAGATGTGTAGAAATGTAAGAAACCCATGGAAAATTATCTGCCAATGATAATCTTTGCTCTTGGATGCCAAGTCCCATGGATGTTCTGTACTCCTAGGTTTTTGTAGGATTTATAATTTTATGAGCACATTTGTAACATTGCATTAAGTCAGAACCTTTATATAGAGATGAGTTTGCTCTGTGACTTGGAGATTTATGCTCACGAATATACAAGTGTAGAATTGTGTATGCTTTCACAGAAATCTTCCCATATTTTTCCTTGTTCTAGCATCTGGGAGATTTCAATTATTGCTAGTGGCTGGATTTAGAGGAATGAAAACTAAAGGAGCATGGCTGAATGTTTGTTTATTTATTAGACTTTCTAAAGTGCTCATTCATGGTGATTGGAACTGCAGGAGAACATCACTGCTGCCAGAACCATTCAGTGTGAAAGGAAATGACAGGAGCCACAAGGAGCAAGGGAAATGCTTTAGTAGTAGAATCTCAACAAATAATAAAGCTACAGTGGATGTATACATCAATGTTTTACGACTCGGTATCAAATTCAGGTGGTATATCAGTTGCATACAGTGAGAAAACCCCATGTAGAGTCTCTAGAGTAAAGTGAAAGACTTACGCTACTTTATAAAGTGCTTGAAAAACTCCAAATCTGAATAAGTTTACAAAACTGGGAGGAAAGGAACCATGAGTTACAGATCACTTTCTGTATGCTGTGTGCTTGTATTCAATTTTTACTGCAACCCTATGAGATCATTATTATTCTCATTTTAAAGAGGAAGAATATGTGGGGCACCTGGGTGGCTCAGTCAATAGCGCATGTGACTCTTTTTTTTTTAGTTTATTTATTTATTTTGAGAGAGACAGAGAAAGCGTGAGTGGGGAGGAGCGGAGAGAGGGGGAGAGTCCCAAACAGCCTCCGTGCTGCCAGTGCAGAGCCCATAATGGCATTCGAACTCACAAAACTGCGAGATCTTGACCTGAGCCAAACGCAAGAGTCAGATGCTTAACCGACTGAGCCACCCAGGTGCCCCAGTAGTTCATGAGACTCTTGATCTTATAGTTGTGAGTTCAAGCCGACATTGGGTGTAGAGCTTACTTATAAAAACAGTAATGAGAAAAAAAAGAGAAATATGAATTTGGGAAAACTAACTTCTTCAAAATTTTACAATTGTCAACTGATCAATCTTAGATTTGAGGTTAGGTATAATTCCCAACACTTATGAGCACTCTATGCCATCACGATACCTATTTATAAATTCTTACACTTATATAGGATAAGCAGAATTACTATTTTCCAAGAGTACTTGGAGACTCTTAATGCAATATGTTGACATGGTCAAGTTTATGGATTATCCTATTTGGGGAAACTTAAAAATACAGTCAAAAATAGGAAAATAGTAACTGTAATAGGTTGGGGGTGGGAAGAAGGAAAATCAACCATGACTCTATTTGTTAAAGAGTAGAAAACCCTCTAGATACCACCAATGTGTATTTGTATTAGTTAGTTGGATACAAAAGGATATATAAATCCTATCTACCCATCTCAGCCTAATAGAATGTGTTCACAATGGATATGGTTAGATTATCTAGACTACTCAATCAGATCAACTATCTGGAGATTGCTTCATTACTCAGAAATAGTTTATTACAGTAGTTAAAAATCTTGTGGTGGTATTGCCTATACTTTCTGTAAGAAATTGGTCAGTTCATTTGTAGAGTTCAGTGAAACTGATTATTTGGGTCCTGTGGACAAATTAATAAAACAAAGTAGTGGTTTAAGGTATAGAATATTTCCATCTCTAAAAGGATCCAGCATGTTGCCCTTTTATATAGCCTTATTCACTCCTATGTTATCTTCCAACTGCTGCCCCTCATTATTTCCTGGCAACCACTAATCTGTTACCCTTTCTATAATATTGTCATTTGAATAATTCTTTATGAATGAAATAATACAGCATATAATCTTTTGGACATTAGCTTCACTCATTCATCATAATTCTTTTCAGATCCATCCAGAAATGGTAGAATTGTACCATTAAAGTGTATATGTCAGATGTATATTATTACCATAATTTCCCTTTCCTCTCTTTCTTTTTTTGAAATCACAACATTGGCCAGGATGGACAAACTAAAGGAGTAGCCCTGTGACCAGTCAAAGATGGTAGTGTGGGAACTAAAGAAAAGTTATCTCAAAACTTCAATTTGTAACCATTGTAGTTCCTATTTTTCATGGAAGACCAGAGGTAGGAATGAGGGCTGTAGGCTCCTGACTTTAATTTTCCTTTCAATTGATTCAGTAAGGCATCTTCTCTCCTGGGGAGGGAGATGAATACAGACATACACGTGTGTGTGTGTGTGTGTGTGTGTGTGTGCATGTGTGTGTGTGTGCATGTGTGTATAATTGTTATTGGAAGTTTATAATTTCTTGTACCTAAATGATAGTGGGAACTTGTTTGAGCATTTGTCAGATTTTTCAGGAATTAGAAATATGTGCAGGCAGCAGGCTTTCCTTCAATTGAATAACTATAATTTCACACTTAACCAAATCTTCCCTCTTCATTAAGTGTAGTACCAAGATAAGTGAAATAAAAATGTGGTGCCAAATAGGAAGACTTTCCTTATGTTTTCACAAAAGAGACAATTTAGAATGGGTATTCTTCTATGGGCTACTAGAATAATTGCAGTGTTAGGATGTTTGTATTCAGGATTGATATCATCTCCCTATTACTGTGTTTTTAAGGAACATTTCACCTTTGTATCTGAAGCGTTAAAATACTTTTTAGAGACAGCAAAATGTTTCTTTAAGCCTTTTCTCCTACTGGATTTTGTAGAGAGAGGTGCTGTGTGGCTGGGCTCACACCCAGTATTTGGCATATTGCTTGCTATTCTGCAGATTTCAGTTTGTTCTTTCTGGAGAGCAAATCTCAGAGCTGAAACTCTTCTTGTCTATTTTCATTCACAGTGCCAGAATCTTTTGAAATGACTAGGTACATAGAACGGTGTTGGATGGGGGGATTGTGAATACATATATAAATGAAAATATACATATACATTTTTGCATTCTAATATCAGTATTAATAGTTCTCAATCTTTTAGACTTAATGGATCTAAGTTATTAGCATCCTGCTGTGAGTGGAGAGGGAGTTGATTTAGGGATTAGGGCCTAACACACTTTAATATCATAGTTAGGAGCTTCATATTGATTCTGAGGAATTCTCATTATAACTACTTGGGAGACCGTTACAGAGAAGGTGGATATGACAAGGCAATGTCTGTAATGCTGACATTATTATTATTACTTAAAATAATAATAACGATTACTTTTTACATGAATTCTTAAATTCCAGCAAATTAGTCACATCAACCAATATAAAAATGGGCATGCAAGTCATGCAGTATGTTTCTTAGTCTAGTTTAATGATAAAAGTGGGGTTTACATTGCTTGAAAAACTGACAGTTTGCTTAGAGGATACTTCTGAGACTGAATAATTTTTCTAATCAGTTTATATTCACTATGAGGAGCTGAGGAGTTCGTCTATCCTAGAAATTCTGGGAGTTTCTATTTCCCTGATTTTGCTTTGAATATTAAAAGACAAGAGATAGGATAGGTTAGAGATAGAGAGGTTGCATTAATGAATTAATATACAAATGAAAGAACTGAATTCTTCCACAGGAGTTACTATCTGCAGATGACTTTGGTATAACGGAGCTGGAGTTAAGAAAGGGAAGGTGAATTTGTAGACGGAAAAATAGATGTAAAAGGAAAGAATGAGCCAACCATCCAGGTGTTTTAGACTAATTTAGATGGCACATGAAAGGAGGTGGCTATTTGTAATTTTGCACATCCTTCATCAATGAATCTAGTCAATTTTTGGATGAAATTTTTATAGAAGCAGTTTTAGAAGTTATTCTAGGATATCAGTTTTTCAAATAGTCCATATGCAGCTTCATTCTTAGGGTATGTGAGTCTAAGGATTCATGTGTTTTAAGATAATCTTCATGGAAGATGTTCTTGAAGATCATCTTCAAGGCAAAATAATCCTTTTAGACACTAATTTCCTACTGTGTTTTCGTGTGTTTTTTAATTGATATGAAATTTGCTTTTTCTAGATAGTTCATATAAATAGAATTATATAAGATGTGACATATTGTGTCTGACTTCTTTCACTTAGCAAGATGTTTTCAAGGTCATCTACATTGCAGCATGTATCAGTACTTCAATCCATTTAACTGATGAATAATATTTCATTGTATGTGTTTGGGATTTTTCTTGTTTCTTGAGATAGGCCTAGATTGCAATGTATTTTCCTCTTAGGACTGCCTTTGCTGCATCCCAAAGGGTTTAGACTGTCATGTTTTCATTTTCATTTGTTTCCATATATTTTTTAATTTTCTCTTTAATCACCTGGTTGACCCATTCATTCTTTAGTAGGATGTCCTTTAACCTCCATGCATTTGGAGGTTTTCCAAACTTTTTCCTGTGGTTGATTTCAAGTTTCATAGCATCGTGATCTGAAAATGTGCATGGTATGGTCTCATTTCTTTTATATTTATTGAAGGCTGTTTTGTGACCCAGTATGTGATCTATCTTGGAGAATGTTCCATGTGCACTCAAGAAGAATGTGTATTCTGCTGCTTTTGGGTGCAAAGTTCTGAATATATCTGTCAAGTCCATCTGGTCCACTGTATCATTCAGGGCCATTGTTTCTTTATTGATTCTCTGTCTAGATGATCTATCCATTGTTGTAAGTGGATTATTAAAGTCCTCTGCAATTCCCACATTCTTATCAATGAGATTTCTTATGTTCATGATTGTTTCATATATTTGGGTGCTCTCATATTGGGTGCATAAGCATTTATAATTGTTAGCTCTCTTGATGGATAGACCCCATAATTATGATATAATGCCCTTCTTCATCTCTTGATGGTCTACTCCAACTTTCTTTCGAATTCCAGTAGCCTGATAGATGGTTCTCCATCCCCTCACTTTCAATCTGAAGGTGTCCTCAGGTCTAAAATGGGTCTCTTGTAGACAGCAAATAGATGGGTCTTGTTTTTTTTTTATCCATTCTGATATCCTATGTCTTTTGATTGGAGCATTTAGTCCATTTACATTCAGTGTTATTACTGAAACATATGGATTTAGACTTATTGTGTTATCTGTAGGTTTCATGCTTGTAGTGATGTCTCTGGTCCTTTGTGGTCTTTGCAACATTCCACTCACAGAGTCCCCCATAGGATCTCTTGTCAGGCTGGTTTAGTGGTGATGAACTCCTTCAGTTTTTGTTTGCCTTGGAAAACCTTTGTCTCTCCTTCTATTCTGAATGACAGCCTTCCTGGATAAAGGATTCTTGGCTGCATATTTTTCCTATTCAGCATACTGAATATTTCCTGCCATTCCCTTCTGGCCAGCCAAGTTTCAGTAGCTAGATCTGCTACTACTCTTATGTGTCTATCCTTGTAGGTTAAGGCCCGTTTGTCCCTAGTTGCTTTCCGAACTCTCTATCTTTGTATTTTGCCAGTTTCACTATATGTCGTGCAGAAGATTGATTCCTGTTATGTCTTAAGGGAGTTCTCTGTGCCTCCTGGATTTCAACGTCTGTTTTCTTCTCCAGATTGGGGGAGTTCTCAGCTATGATTTGTTCAAGTGCACCTTCTGCCCGCCCCCCCCTTCTTCCTGAATTCCTATGATATAGATATTATTACGTTTCATTGAATCACTTAGTTCTCTAGTTCTCTCCATGTGTTCCAGAATTTTTTTATCTCTCCTTTTCTCAGCTTCATCTTTTTCCATAATTTTATCTTCTATTTCGCTTATTCTCCCCTCTGCCTCTTCAATCCTCACTGTTACCGCCTCTAGTTTATTTTGCACCTCATTTATAGCATTTAATTTTTCATGACTATTTTTTAGTTCCTTGTTCTCTGAAGCAATAGATTCTCAGCTGTCTTCTATGCTTTTTTTCAAGTCCAGTGATTAATCTTAAGACTATTATTCTAAATTCTTGATCAGATATATTGTTTATATCTGTTTTGATTAATTCTTTAGATGTCATTTCTTCCAGGAATTTCTTTTGAGGAGAATTCTTCTGTTTCATCATTTTGGCTAGTTTGCTGTCCCTTATGTGTTTTAAAAGCTTGTTATGTGTCCTGTACCTGCGAGCACTACTATATTAAAGAGGGGTCATACACGTCCAGGGCCTAGCCCTTCAGGAAGTGTTTTTTGGAGTGTGTTACTTGCTCTCTGTTGTTGTGGCTCTGGTTGCTTTATCTCCCTACTTGTAGTGATGTTTAGGACCCTCCACCAGGCATGCTTTGATTTGTTCACTGAAGTAGCCCTGGGGGGAAACAAACAAACAAACAAAAAACCAAAACAAACAAAACAAAAGAAAAAAAAACAAACCAAACCCCCCCAAACAACAGCCACAACAAAAAACCAATGGAGTGGGGGCGGTGTTGGTTGAGGAGGCCTTATCCCATACAAAGAAAGAAATGACAGGGGCAGGGAAAAAGAAAAGAGAAGAAAATTGGCCAAGCAGAGAAATGATACAGCTTAATCCAGAAAAAGAGAAAGGAAAATAAAGAAGGAGATATAGAACAGGTACAAAGAGAATAGATTAAATATATGTGCTTAAACAAACCAACAACCAGAATAACCAGACTAGAAGAGGGAAGAAATAAGAAGGAGAAAAGGAAGAGAAAAAAATATATGTAATAAGAATTGTCCAAGAATTAAATCAGAAAATGCAAAACCGCTGGGTGCCTTAGAACCAGTGGCAGCGCTGGTCTGGAGGAGGGGCCATCTGGTTTGTCAGTGTCAATCCAGCTCCAGCAGATTTGCAGTTACCAGACGTGGAGGGGCGTGGTTTGGTGTGCGTGGGTCCCATCTCCCCTGTGGGCGAGCTAGGGTTCCCTGAAGCCCCACCTTGTTGCTGATGGGGAGAAAAATGAGGACACCCCAGTCTCTCCTCCCCGGACAGGGTGCCCCAAACCACTGTCTTCAGGTAGTTCTCACGTTGCTATGTGGGCGCGAGTGGGCCGTTTTTGTTTCCGCTTTTCACGCCACAGTTTCCAGTGCCTCTCTGGGGTTTGTCTGCGATTCAAACCCAGATATCCCAAAGGGTCCCGCTCCCCACGCGCCCTGGTTCCAGGGAAGTGTCTCTCTGTCCCACCCATGGAGGGCCTCCTCACATTGCTGTGTGGGTGCGAACGAGGCAGTTTGTCCTGCTCTGCTGACTCCCACACCTCCCTGGTGCTCTGCTGGGATTTAAACCCTGATGTCTTAAAGGGTCCCACTCCGTGCGTCCCAGTTCCAGGGAAGTGCCGCTGCGCCCGTCCAATAAATGGCTTCTGGTTGGTGGGCACAGACAGGGTCCTTTGTCCTTTGAACGGCTATATATCCTCTTCCCACAGCACTCGAGGAAGGGGATCACTATTTCCCACTGCGTACTGTGCCTCTGAACTAGTTACGAAGCCCAGGGCTGGCTCCCCTCCTCCCCAGGTGTGCAAACACAGCAGCCGGCTCCAGTCTGGAGAAAGTCCCCCAGTTAGAAATTGGATCTTTCTCTGTTCCTGGTCCATGGTTTTTCTCTTGTCCGGATACAGTCCTATACTTTCACAGCCTCTCTTTCTCCTCCCTTTGTCTCTCCTCAGAAGGGGACCCCTCCCCTCCGTGCCTACACTGCCTGTTTTCTCTCTCCCAGTTCACAATCATGCACCTATGTCCCGCCAGGTTGTCCCCTTGGGCCCCTGGAGATGTCTCTGTCACTCTGGAGCCCGGACTCTTGGAATTCAAAGTCCTGTGGCCTCAACACTGCTGTGTTTGAGGGACGAGGGAACTTAGGGTCCTCCTGCTTCTCTGCCATGTTGGATATTTCATTTTATGTGTCTGCCACAATTAGTTTACCCATTCATCTGTTGATGGATATTTGTGTTGTTTCTACCATTTGGCTATTATGAATAATGTTGCTATAAACATTATTGTATAGTTTTTTAGTACTTGTTTTCAATTCTTTTGATTATATACTTAGAAGTGGCATTCTTGGGTTTTATGGTAACTCTATGTTTAACTTCTTGAGAAATTAACTGTTTTCAACAGTAGCTGTTTATTCCCACCTCCCATGTATAAGAGTTCCAATTTCTCTGATTGATATTGGAATGAGACAGGTTTATTAGTTATATATAGTCACAGTGTAACAGAAGTGGGACATGTATCCTAGTCTTTCCAGTTGAAGCCCATTATCATTATATAATTTTTCTACCCCAATGATACCCTTTTGGAAATGGAGCATTAAGTGTTTGTGATTTGTGGTTATGGAGAAAAGGCTTGTGTGTTTATTAATAAAGGAACAGTACGAGGGATTTGTCAAGAATTCTATCATTTGTCAGGCTGTCTTAACCTGACATTAACATTTATTGTGGGTTAAATGTTATAATGATTGACTTTCCTAATATTGATGTCAAACTGTCCAAGATAATTCAAATACCATAAAATTCACTCTTTTTAATTGTAAAACTGAGTGATCTTTCTTTAGTACATTCAAAGAGTAATACAAATTTTAGTCCATCTAAGTTTAGAACATTTTCATCATCCCCAAAAAGTAACTTTGTATTCGTTGATAGTCACTCCCCATTTCACCTTCCCACTCAATCCCTGGTATTGACTAACCTACTTTCCATCTCTATCAGCATACCTATTCTGGTCATTTCATATCAATGCAATTGTACAACATATGGTCACTATTACTTTTTTTTTCACTTAGCCTAACATTTTCAAGTTGATTCATACTGTAGCATGTACTTCATCTTTTATTATTGCCAAATGATATTCGATTGTACACATATAACATGTTTATTTATTTATTCGTCAATGTACATTAGGATTGTTTATACTTTTGGACAATTATGAATAGTGCTTACATGAATATCCATTTACAATCTTTGAGTAGAAATTTGTTTTCTTTTCTCTTAGTTACACACTTCAAAGTGGAATGACTGGATTATACCATAACTCTATGTTTAGCTTTTTGGTAAACTGCTAAACTTTATTTCCACAATGTCCAAACCATTTTATAATACCACTGCCAATGCATGAGTGTTTCAATTTTTCACATCCTTGCCATCATTTCTTATTGTCTGTCTTTTTAATTTTTTATTTTACTCAATCTAGTGGGTGTGAAATTATCACATTGTGGTTCTAATTTTCATTTACCTCATAGATTATGATGTTGAGCATTTTTTCATGTATGAGTTGACCGTTTCTGTATCTTCCTTGGAGAAATGTCTATTCGCATCCTTTACACATTTTAAATTGGTTCATTTATTTTTTATTTTTGAATTCTTACTATTCTTTATATATTCTAGAAGCAAATGCTTTATTTATTTATTTTTTTTTTAATTTTTTTTTTCCTTTCAACGTTTTTATTTATTTTTGGGACAGAGAGAGACAGAGAATGAATTGGGGAGGGGCAGAGAGAGAGGGAGACACAGAATCGGAAACAGGCTCCAGGCTCTGAGCCATCAGCCCAGAGCCTGACGCGGGGCTCGAACTCCCGGACCGCGAGATCGTGACCTGGCTGAAGTCGGACGCTTAACCGACTGCGCCACCCAGGCGCCCCTAGAAGCAAATGCTTTAGAAGGTATATGGTCACAAAGTGTCTTCTGTCATTCTGTGGGTTGTCTTCTCTTTCTTTGTGGTTTATTTTGAAACACAGAAGTGTTTAATTTTGACAACGTCAAATTTGTCTATATTTTGTTTTGTTGCTTTGCTTTTGGTGTCATATTTAAGAAAACTTTGTCTAACACAAGGTCTGGTGATTGACCCCTAGTTTTTTATACTAAGAATTTTGTTTTTAGTTCTTACATTTAAGTCCATGATCCAGTTTGAGTTAATGATTGTGTATGGTTCAAGGTTGGAGTTCAAATTTATTTCGCATGTATCAGGAATTGGCAGGTGTAAGGTTGGTAAATTACTACAGCAAACCAAACTGAAAATAACAATCAAGACTTTATTAACTTACTGTGATAGTGTGAGCAAGAGCCTAGAAAGGAGATGCCAGCTTCTCACAGTGTTCCATTTTTCCCTCACAAAGGTGCAGGACATGGTCAAATTTTTCAGCAAATATTGGCAGTGGGGTGTTGGCTAGGGTGGTGGGTGATCTCACAGTCAAAAGGCTTCTGCTGTTTTATGGACCTGAGGGCTGGAGAGATTGAGAGAAGAAAGTGTTTGGAGTAGAAAAGTATCTAATACAGGAGGTAAAGCCCTTGATAAGTCTCCAATGAGGCACTTTGGATGGGAATAGAGATGGGCACTGGAGAATGGCCTTTGTTGGGGGATAGGTGACTGAGCCCCTTCAGAGGTTGACATGCATTAACTGTGCAACAAGTCTGGTGTGTAGAATGAAGCTTTCCCTTATGAGGCCTTCCAGATAAAGCCTTTGATAATTGCTTATGGTCTGAGCTGAGAAATCACATATAGCGTTTTGGTCTGGAGCCAGAATCTTCTGCATGTGGATTACCATTTGTCTCAGAAGTGTTTGTTGAAGGAACTATTTCTACACCTTTGAATTGTCTTGACACCCCTATTGAAAATCAACAAGGATTTAATTTAGGACTCTCAATTCTGCTCTATTGATCTAATTCTACTACATTGGTCTATCTTTATGTGATGTTACACTGTCTCAACTGTCGTAGCTGTGTAATATATATTGAAATCATGGACTGTGAGTCTTCCCATTTTGGTCTTCTTTAATAGGATTTTTTTGGCTATTTTGGGTCGCTTGCATTTTCATGTGAATTTTTGAATAATTTTTATCAATTCTTAAGGTCCTTCATCATAAAAAATGAAATTATTTTTTGGATAATGTATTACATTATATATTTTTGAAAATAAATACTTCAATGTGTCACATGTAGTAGCTTTGTTAATAGAACATGTGAGGGGCGCCTGGGTGGCGCAGTCGGTTAAGCGTCCAACTTCAGCCAGGTCACGATCTCGCGCTCCGTGAGTTCGAGCCCCGCGTCAGGCTCTGGGCTGATGGCTCAGAGCCTGGAGCCTGTTTCCGATTCTGTGTCTCCCTCTCTCTCTGCCCCTCCCCCGTTCATGCTCTGTCTCTCTCTGTCCCAAAAATAAATAAAACGTTGAAAAAAAAAATTAAAAAAAAAAAATAGAACATGTGAGTACCTTGCTTGATTATCTTCTTAAAGAGAGGAGTTTTTATTGAAGAATAATGGAAAATAAATCTGTGAGATCATGGATTAATTACAAAAACATGTATAGGCCTATCTCATCACTTATTTAATTAGAATTTTTGGGCATGTATATAATATAAAGGCATCTGAAAAAATATTAAAATAAAGGAGTTACTTAATAGATAGAAGCCATGAGGGAAAATTTTTGATCAAATGTAATAATTTTTTATGTAAAGGCAGTGATAATATTTAATGAAAAATAACAATTCATATTCACTTCATGATTGCTGACTTTAGTCTCACAACTCCCAATAAGAAGAGGAGAAGACCAATATTAATATTGAGTTTCACACAGATGGGAACTGGAGTTCTCAAATTTGAAGTTATTTGCCCCAAGTCACACTGGAAACCAGAGAATGCCCCAAATGCATTTTTCCTCATCATAAGTAATGCTGTTTCCTCTGAACCGTCTGCCATCTCTTGGATATAAATTATCATTTTACTCAATACAAAAATATGTATCCGAGTTTAGAATTACATGAGATTTATTAATTCTATAGTAGTCAGAGATGTAACCACTTGATGCTGTTCACCCAGTCCTTTATATGTATATACTTTGACCAGTCAGTCACTTTGAAGAGCTTAAACATCCTGCTGTATAGATTTACACGAGTATTTGAGGCAATTGGAGGGCCAAGTAGCTGGTAAAGAAAAGAATTAATGACATTCATAATGTGTAATGGTGAAAATGCCATTGGGGTTAATGGCAAAAGCTTTTTATTCAGACAGGAATCTAAAAGCTAAGTATTAAATATATTGACAGATTTGTTTCAGTAGATATGCTAGGCAATCTGAGATTGGAGTCTCCATCAGGGAAGCCCATCACCTATTTATGGCAGAATTTTCAGTGACTAGGACATTGGAATGTACAGAGTAGGTGCTCAATGAGATAAGTTGAGTAAATAGAAGAAATAAAGCATCCCACGCTGGGAGAACAACATGTATAAAAGTGTTAAGGTTGGGGTGGAGAAGAGGGTTGAAAGGACCTAAGTACTATAATACTAGATGACTTTTGATAACATATTCACTGATGTGGAAAAATTGTTGTCTTCCCATGATGTTTGGTCCTAACACAGAAAAGCTGTTTATTTCTCAAATTCTTAGAGAGTGATGCCTGGATTAGGCCTCAGATATAAATCTCTCTCCCCAGGAATAAGCTAAAAATCTCCATTTCCTCTGAGTCGTTGTTTTTGTTCTTTTTCTCTTTTTTCAATCATTTTCCAATTCACTCTTATTGCCCTTTTCCAATAATAGTTGTACCTTGTCCTTTGTGAGATGAATTTTAATAAACAATGAGCAATAAAGCTAAACCAAAATTTTAGATGGCTGGGGCAAGCTTTAGAGAAAACACAATAATGTCACGAAGATTTATATTCCAAATAACCTAGCCTCTGATAGCATGAAGCTAAGCTCCTTGGATATCCCTTAAAGAATGTTCCATGTGACAGTCCTTACAAATGCCAGTGCAGCCAGAACTCTGGAGCAGAAATCTTTCTTTTTGACCTCCCAGCAATAGAAGACCCAAGAGGAAGCAAGACAGATTGTGAGCTGGAGAGACAGATTCTTTTCTCAGGAAGAACAAAAGTGGATCGTCTTGTCTCTCAATCACATCAAGCAAATATAACTTAGAACTTGAAGTAATACTTCAAATATGATTTTCTTTATTTAGCTTTAGGATACTTTTTTCCCTCCAGGACCTTGAGAGCTGTTGATTATATCCAGTTAATGAAACTGCGATGATGGTTTTAAGCACCTGTGTTGACTTATGTACTTCTAAGCATAGATTACCTCTCGGAGGTTAAAAAACAAATAAACAGACTTCCCTCAAATTATGATCAGTTTGTTTTACTTAGGCAACTATGAATGAGATGAGAAATATTAAAGAATAGAGACTGGGCAGGAAGGATCCTTCCTTGTTAACTGTCTATTAGCAACAATAGGAAGGGAAGCTGATGTCTAAAATGAACATAGGTGAAATATGGAGATTTTCTCCTTGAGAATTTTGAATGACATATGCTGTTTTGATTTCTGCTCATGGTATGGGATAATTTACACAGAGAAAGGGGGCTTTATTCTTCCATATTGGCTTGAGCCTGCTATCTTACAAATATGTGCTATTGGTTAAAAGGGAGTTTGTATTAGCAAGTACTCACTGTGGTTGGGTTAATTCAACCCCATGATTGACTCAAGTTTCTTGCCTTCCTGGTGGTGTTCAGTACAATATGTCATCTAGAATGAAAGACAGTTTTTGTCTTGAAATATGTGGACTGATAATACCATTGCAGTCAATATACCTACGTATTAAGTTAATCCTGGATAATAAAGAGTGTGCAGTGTGAGGGAGGTTTCAATCTGGCAATCTTTGTGTTTATTATGTCATATACATGCAAATACATTGCTTGAGCAAGAGGATGTCAACTTCCATATTGCTTCAAAGGAATGGAAATAGGTTTCACTTAAAAATCCAGATTTATGACTCCCTTTAAACCTAGAGGATGTTGCCACAGTGGTTTCTTGTTCATGTTGGCAATAGGAAGCTAGAGCTAAGAATAAGTACCTTCATCAGGAAGGGCAGGATCTCTAAAGATTGCCATCATGTCCGCCAATTTCTACTTTTTAGCACCCAGTCCATGTTGTGTATTTAGCTCACTATTCTTGCCACTGTAAGCAACTGTGTTTGAGAGGCCTGGAAACATTGCTATGTGGATAAAATCTAGCCTGAATTGGGTGAAAGATGAAAATTGCAATAATTTTTAAAGAAAAGCAGTTCTCTTCAGGCACATAATTTTTCAGAACCTGGAATCAATCATTGAATCACAGCTTGAATGTGATATTGCTTCCAGGTCCTTAGAAATTATCTAGTCAAATCCCCTTAATTTATGAACCAGAAAACCTGAGGTCCAAAGAGTCAAAAAACTTGCCTAGGTCTTTATAGTTACTTTCTAAAACAACTGATATCAGAAATACTCATTCTTGGCTGTTTTTAACCATTCTGCTACTTCCAATTAATACATAGATGTGATATTTTCAAGTAGTACATGATTCAATCTCAACTCTACTTTAATGACCTCGCTTAAATTCTATCTCTTCTCTGAAGTCTCTCATGACTGGTCCAGGTTATAAGGGCCTACCCCAGTTCATCCCTCCTGTGAATTGTTTTGATATGTATATCCTGTACCACTCACTTGAGTACTTGCTCATTTATTGCCTGGTGCAATAAATAAATACTTAATAACAGTACGAGTTTTGAGTTCCTCAAGGCACAGCAGTATTGTATATTTTTTTTTCACATTAGCATCCAACACTTGGCTGAACACTTATTAAGTAACTGATTAATAGTTGTTGGGTTGCAATGAATTGAACTGAATATCCAGGGCTGCAGCACAAATCAGGAAATTTTGTTTGCTTGAGTGTGCATAAAACAGCCAGGTGCCTCTCTCTAGAAGAGGAGGGTCCGTGCTTTAGTTGACATGCATGCTTTTGTTTTTTATCCACCAGCCACTGCCCAACCCTGGTCTCTGAGCTGTCAATAGGTATTTCTTTGGGTAGAAAGATGCTTCAAGGAAGGGTCTTTGGCATATAACTTTATAAGTAGAGAAATCTAGGAGACACTGTCATCACCTAACTGTTCCTTTTTGAATTTGGAATCCCACAATACCTTTCCTGTACCATTTCACAGCCTCTAACACTTTCTCCCTTGTATTACAACTTTCAACCTTTTATTACAACTATTTGTGGCAATTTAGACCTTGTTCAATAAAAATGGTTAATCAGGCAAAGAGAGTGGTAGATGAATACCCAAATCAATGATAACAATGCCAGATTCAGAAGTCCAAGAGAGCCCAGAAAGCAAATTCTCAGCATCTATGGGGGTGTCCAGTGAGTATATACATCATTTCCTATTTGTAGTTTATCACTTCTAGCTCAGAAGTTACATTCTTTGCTTCCATGAAGCTATTGGACCACTGTTCATACTTCATTGACGTTTAGGGGAAATATAATCAAACATGAGAACATACCTATTTTTGTTTTTTATTTTGCTTGTTTTGTTATTTAAAAGGTAGATGCCCTAGCGTTGCTTGGGGACCAGTGGATGTCATATCTGAGAATAAGATAAGAGAATCTACTGTATATTGCTCCTTTCATCCCCTCAGAATAACAAAATTTTGTTTTGGAGGCCTGCAATTTAACAATTCCCTGGTCATTAATATTTTGTCACAGCCATAATTTTTTTCACGAGAAATAAGATACTTAATTCTTTGGATGATATATTTTAGTATTAACTAAAAGCTCAGGTGGTGTCTCAGCTAATTAGAATCTGAATCAAATTTGGGAGAGAAGCTTCAGAAATAATGAATAATTTCTTTGGCTGGCTTGTGATGTTCAATTTTCTGTGGAACTGACAACTACCCAATATTGATACCGACAGCCCATTTCAAATGTAAAATCACAAATACAAATAAAGGATTTAAGACCTTCACCATTTGATGTTTTTGAATCCATCATGTGAAAATTAAGCCTGCCCTATCATGCTGTCTTGCAATGAATCTGACACATGTTGGCTGTGCTTATTATAAAATGACCTGTTTTACTTCATTACTTCTTTATCAGAGAAATCTACTGTCTCCTGGCAATTTAAAAATCTATCTTAAAATTTCATAGACTGATCATCCTGTTTCTTAGTGAAGTAGGACTTTAGGATCAGTGTAGTTATTTATTAGTTTACTGCAAACTGAAGATATGCCCATTTAGGCCATCCTTTAAAACCCAGGTTGAAGTGTGAAATGATTGATGGGAAACTTTGACATTGGGGCTTAACTGTTTTGGGCACATGTATGGCTACCGATGTAGGAGCCTCTGAGACCTCTCTGCTTCTTTTGTTAACCCTCAAGCTTGGAAGCTCAAGAGAACAGAAAAAGGAAAGACGCATAAGTCAGAAGGGTAATATATAAAATAAACGAAGAAATTGTAGACTGTGGGATAGAGGAGTAGCAACTTAGCTTGACTGGGCTTATTATCTCTGCCATCCTTTTTGTTCCATCCACAAGCATTTATCAATTATTTACGATATCCTAGGCACTGTTGCATACTATTGTCAAATCTGTCTCCTAGATATTTGAGATATGGGGACTAAAGAGTTATATGCTTTTTAAGGACCCCAGTTGAGTCAGGAAGATAGACAGAAATTCTCTGTTACATTAACCTTTCTATTACACACAGCGCATAGATAAAGTGTTTGGGAGTGATTTGAGTTAGTTGGATATAGTCATGGTAGAAGTCTTCATGCATAGTGCCTGGAGTGCAGTGCTAGTAGGGAATAGCCCAAATACAGTGAACACTTACTAGGTGTCAGGCACTCAACTAAGCCCTTAACGTGTATAAACATCCTTAATTCTCAGCAGCAATCCAATGAACTAGATACTATGATATCCATTTTATAGAAAATGAGGTACAGAGAGATTACCTAAATTGTCCAAGGTCACCCAGCTAGTAAGCTGTATAGTAGGGTTTTGAGCTCAGGTGACATGGCTCTAGAGACTAGGCTCCTAATTGATACATGGCACTGTCTCTAATTAAATGTTAACTGATATAATTGTTGTTATTATGCATATTCTTTATCTGAAATGCCATTGTTACCTGGGTGACATCAAAGTGTGTGTGATTTTTCTTTGCTTTTACATTACTGGAAATTTTATAATTTTATAATTTCCATACCTTTGTGGAGTAAAGAAAATTGAGTTGTTTTACATTTTATATGATAGTGGGGATGACAACAATGATGGTAATAATAGTTAATTACTAGGTGCCAGACACTATCATAAATGCTCCATATTTTTCACACATATATCCTCATGACAACCCCTTTGCGTAGGTACAATCAACACCCACTTTACATATGAGAAAAGGAGACTAGTGAAGCTAAATTACTCAAGGTCATATAGCTAAAAAGCAGCAGAGTAGGGATGCAATCCCAACCTTTTACCTCCACAGTGTTTGTGCTTAACCCCCATATGATCCAGTTCATGTAATCTTGACAGTTCTATCACACTGTTTTCCTTAGGAAGTTGGAGGATATTTATTATCCTCCCATCTCCCCCTGCAGTGTTATCTAGGTCCTCTGTGTTACTTAGTGGATAGCATGGTGATGTCTAGAAAACAGAGTATGTGAAAGATGTCCACACACCTCTTCCAATTCCTTACATAAAGAGGGTAGATGGAGGAGACCTTACCGGGATTGGCTTTTTAAACCATGGGTGTACAGCATGCAGTGTGGACAGTCATAGCTATGAACAAAAGGCACTTGAAGAGTCAACAAATACATATTGTGCATCTGCTCTGTATAAGGCGGTTTCCCAGCACTGAGGATAGAGCATGAAGCAAAATAGAGAAGTTTCTCTACCACCATGTGAATTGTATTCTAGTGGAGAAAGATGAACAATAAACAAATTATTACAATTGTCATAGAGAAGAATAACCAGGAAGTAAGAATAGGAAATGTCATCCAGGAGTGAGGGGATGATATAATTTTAAATAGAATGGTTAGGGCAGGCCATGATGTGAAGGAGATATTTAATTAAAAAAAAAGTGAGAGATATGTCCACATAAAAGCTTGTACATCAATGTACTACAGTGTATCTAGCATTATTATTCAAAATATTCAAAAAGTTTATAACCAAATGCCCATCAGCGGATAAACGAGTAAATAAAATATTTATATCTACATGATAACATATTACAAATAAGAATGAATTCTGATATATGCCACAACATGAATGAACTTCAGAGACATGCTAAGTTAAAGGAGCAAGTCACAAAAGGACACAGATTGTATGTTCCATTTATATGAAATTTAGAGAATATGAAGATCCATAGAATCAGAAAGTAGATTAGCAGCTGCCAGGGTCTGGGAGGGAGAATGGGGAACGGTTGTTTTTGTGAATGGGGTTTATTTTTGGAATAATGAAAGTATTCTGAAAGTAGATAGTGGTGCTTACAGCATAACCTTTTGATTATGCTAAAAACTACTAAGCTATACACTATAAAATACTGAACTTTATAGTATGTGAATATTTTATTAATTTTAAAAACCTCAAGACAATATTATATTTAGCCATAGCCCAAGTACATATGGCCAAGTGTGGTTACTTTACGTTGAAGGGCATCCACACAGCCCCTGGAAGTAAAAGGTGGTAGAAACCCAGGTCCTTTCCTAAGCTGATGCCCATCTATCAACAGTAAAGGCAACCAATGCAGAGTATCCTGAGTATTGTGCTGGTCACTCCCAGGTGGGCGGATCTTTGAGAGGTATGATGTCACAAAGACCTCTCAGAACATACCAACCATCTTTGAGCACCATTACCCAAGTCTGTAACCGGGTTGACTATCTGACCGAATAGTACCTTGAAAAGAAAAAAAAATCTGACACAGGTGTTTCTCTCATGGCCAAATTCCTTAAGTGTTCTCTTAATTCAGGTGAGATCCATAGTTATAACTACATTGGGTTAATCTTTAAGGTGCAGACTGAAAAGTTCATTGTTGTCCTAGAGATCTGGCTAACCCCACTCCAAATATAAGTTCTCAGAGGTAAGAGATTGATGAAAGTACATCATTCATGTATTTAATAAAACAAGAGCTAGATGGCAGTTTATTAAAAAATACTTGCTGGCAAATCCTTTACGTATCATTTTTACACAGCAATCTGTTCATATCATGTATAATCGACACTACCAATTACAATTGTAGATTCTCTAATGTTGAACTTATACTTTAATACAGTTAATGTTTCTGTCCATCAATGGATGAAAAGAGAAACAGAATATTAGTGTATCTATACAATGCAATATTTTCATCCATAAAAATGAACGTGAAATACTGTTACTTGGTATAATATGGAGGAACCTAAAAAACATCGTGCTAAGTGAAAGAAGTCAGATATAAAAGGCCATATGTTATATGATTCTATTTGTATGAAATGACCAGAATAGACAAATCCACAGACAGAAAGTGAATAAATGGTTGCTACAGGCTGAAAAGATGAGGCAATGGGGAAGTTCAGGTTTAGTGACTATGAACTATCCTTTTGAGTTGTGGAAATTTTTCTGGAATTATAAAATGGTGATTATTGTGCAACTGTGTAAAGATACTAAAAAACACTGAATTTTACACCTTAACAAAGTGAATATTATGTAAATTTTGTCTTAATCAAAATATATTTACAGAAAAGAACTTCCCCAAAATGGTGAGGGTAGTAAAGGATGGAGCCATCCCAATAGCTGAGGAAAGAATTCAAGACGGTACAAATAACCAGTTCAAAGACTTCATAGCCAGAGCACACCTAGCATGTTTTAGAAACATCAAGTCGCCAGTGTTGGATGTAGTAAAGTGATCAGCCGGGACAGTAATAGGGGATGAGGTGTCGGAATTTACAGGGGCCTTTGGGGGACTTGTAAACCATTTTGTAGACTTGTAGACTTTGACTTCTACTGTAATAAAATGTGGTAACATTGGAGATTTGAACAGAAGAGAAATATGATCTGACTTGAGTTTTTAGAGAGTCATTCTGTCTTTTCTATGGAAAAGAGAGTGTAGCAACACAAGATGTGAAGCAGGGAGGCCCATTAATGGGGCTTTTACAATAATCCAGGCAAAAAATGGTAGTTTTGACGAGAGTCTTAACAGTGAAGGGCATAAGAAATGTTTAGATTTGAGTGCACATTTTTTGGTTTGAGAAAACAATTCCTAATAAGCTGGGTGGGGAACATAAGAGAAAGAGAAGTCAGTGATGACTCCTACTTTTTTGGCCCAAGCAACTAAAGAATGGAGTCAACTTTAACAATACAGGGAGGGGCGCCTGGGTGGCTCCGTTGGTTGAGTGCCTGACTTCAGCTCAGCTCATGATCTCCTGTTAGTGGGTTCAAGCCCCACATCAGGCTCTGTGCTGACAGCTCAGAACCTGGAGCCTACTCTGGATTCTGTGTCTCCCTCTCTCTCTGTCCCTCCTCTGCTTATACTCTGTCTCTCAAAAAACAAAATAAAACATTAAAGAAAAACAATACAGGGAAATCTGTGATATCAGCAGCTTAGTGGTAGAAGTTTTGAACAATTACCTTTAGCATATCTCTTAGTTATTTCTTTAAAATTTTAGTAGGCAGTTGCATATATATAGCCTACCTATATGAGATACATACCGGTATCTCTTATGATTGGTTAATACCCTGGCAATACCACTCTTCATATATTTTAATATATCCTCTTTATATAAGTCTTCAGTTCAAGTGAAAGGTGTAGATCAGTGATATAATTTGGGCATCTTATCAGCAGACACCCATGAATATATATGTTTTTCAAAGCCATGGGTGTGTGTTTCTCAAAGTATTTATTCTTTAATGTGTCAAGTACATGGATTGTAATAGAGAAAATATGGTCTTCTAGCAAGGCCTGCGTATCAAGGAGCAACAAAGCCCTAACTATTTGAGCTGAATGGTGTTAAGGGCAAATTAAAAAAAAAGTGATTTTTTCCTTCTGCCAAGGGGGAAACTGATTTTCCCCCTCCCTTTTTCAGTACATTCTGTGAGAAACCTATTGTTTGTGACTCCTTCTACTTTTCCTTTGATATCTCTATAGATGTTCTTAGAGTCTAGGTAAGCCTCTTTTGAGCTTTATAACCCAGGAGTGTTTTTCTTAAGGGTCTGGGAGCCATCACTTTGAAATGTAAACATCAAGGAATACAGTGCTTCTATCTCCCTGTCACTGTGGGGATGCCTTGCTCTGAGCTATAACCAAATGCTTCTCCTAGTGATAGAAGTTTTATTTTTCCTTCATACAAAAGCAGTTAGCTAACACAAATGGCTACCACAATGCCAGGTAAATTTGGGATTAACTAAAAAAAAATGTATAACAAGTGGTGTTGTGAGGGCCTCTTATGGGAAGACAAGTTATAGTTAATTGTGGTAATATGTATATAATGGATTATAACTGCTTGCTGATATATATGGTAGAATTTCTCTGTCCTTGTAATCACACAGCATTGCCTATGATGCACATCGTAATCTGTTTTAATGCTTATTCAATAATAAAATGGTTTTCTTTCTTTTATATATCTCATGGAGAACATTCTCTGCCTTGACATGGTATTTTTAATGTGCCCATCATTGGTAATAAAGGGGTAAAAACCTTATAATTTTAAAGTTTCTGTGGGTGCCTTCTACTGATTACTTAAACATAAAAATAAATAAAATAAATCTTAGATGAGAGACCACTTTGTATAGCATACTACTGTATAGATTGAATTTCTGAATATGACAGACACCCAAAGTGGCAGTTCCCCTGTTCCAGAATTTAATGCTCTCCCAGTTTCAGGTTGCCCACTTAGCCTCTGATTCTCTGAAGTCAAAAATCTGTGGATATAGGTTAGGAAGCCTATTCACGTAATAATAGAAAATTATGGGGAACTATTATTTTATGGGTTGACGATCTAATGAGTAAGAAGATGGAGTTTTCATGGAGCTAATAGTGTAGTTAGAAAGCTAGACAAACAGGTAATGAAAATGCAGTAAGATTAAGTGGTTTGGTCGAGGCGCTACTGAGTGCTCTGGTAAAATGAAAGGATATTTTATAGTCTTTGAGAGCCACAGGAGTCTTCCTGGAGGAAGACTGCTTTAGCTGAGAACTCTTAGCATTAGACAAGGCGATGGAGAGATGGTAAAGGGTGTTCCAGTCTTGTGCAAAATTCTGGATATGAGAGGAAATAACTATATGTGGAGTTGTAACCAGTTTGGTGTAATTAGAGCATGAAATATAGCTAAATAGGGATGGGGATGGTTAGTGACAAGACGTGATACTTGCAGTTCCATGCCTTGTTAAGGAATTTGAACTTAGCAAGTATTGGGAAGCCTTAAGGCAAGACATGGAATGGCATTTTCAAAAAGTTGATTCATTTAGAAAGATCAGTGATGCTGCAATATGAAAAGTAATTTTGAATCTGAAAAGATCGCATGCAGGAAGACTTGATATGATGCAGTGGTTCAGGTTAGAGAAGAGAGTAACTTGGGGATGGAGAGTAATGGCATATTGCAGGATATTTAGGAGGTACAATTCATCAAATACTGGTTTTGATTAGACACAGAGGTAAAGGATGACACAGAGGAAGGAAGTATAGTGCCCACTGTCACTTTCCTCCCCAAATCCCATTGTTGAAAATCCTGCTTTAAAAAAATTGAGCTCATTTTGGCATGTCCTTGATGCTTACCCACATGTATAAGAAACACACTGATACCTGGCAATGGGATGGCCTCCCCCTTTTCCAGAGAAACATGAGCTACAGTCGCATGTTCAAATTCTCTTTGACCTGAGAGACCATAAGTAAATGCATCCTACTTTGTATTATATTTTGGAGCATTTTACTCTTTACCTACTCAAACTCAAAATGATTTAAATGCATCATCTTAAAGAGTGGTGAATTTCCTTGTCACCATCACAGATGCCTAAAGACAGCCTCAAGCAGAATACATTATCAAGTAAAAAAAAATAAGAAACTCAAATATTTACCAAAAGTACTCATAAGCTAGCATTCTGCTGATTGTTATAAATGTAACAACCGAAGTAAGAGAATTTAGAAATTGGTAACAATGTTAAAACCTTAATATAAAGTTTAACCTGTTAATTTTACATTTTTATTTAATATCTTTGAGTATGAAGACCAAAATTCATTCTGCCCAGCATAGGGAGATGGAGAAGATATTTAATGACACTCATAATTATTCTCAGTTGTCCATAATATTCAGACAACATTATTATTCACTGTCATTTCATCTGTAGTTCTTCCATAGCACATCTTCCATAAAATATATATTTAACACTATTTCTTAAATAAAGGTAAAACATATGTACATTAACAATTCCCAATAATGATATCAAAATGATGCATTTAAGTGCCCAGAAATCCAAAACTAGACGTAATGTATCTTGGTTCCTTTAGTAATTTAGTATGCACTTTAGAATATTTTAAAAATTTAGGGACATCATATCATCATTTATAGGGATGATAATTGACCAATATTTTAGTTACAAATGAAATGATATTAAATAATTCTGTCTTTGGTTCAGAATAGGCCCTGGAACATTTGTTTTTTAGTAAAAAAAAAATGTTTTTTTTAATAAATCCTTGCCACCACTATGAATAGTTGTTACTTGTCTTTCATAGTTTCCAGGGTACCTGTAAAAATTACACTTATTTGGGTATCCTAATGGTTTGCCTTCAATAAAAGTTATTGTTTTTTGGTATTTTTATTTGCAAGGCATACTCAATCCCAGGGCTAAAAATTGCTTTATTAAATAATAAGTATTTCCAATACTCAGAATATTATAACACTCATCATCCATCCTCAATTGATTCAAGAGAATGAGAAGTAACATTCTATCATAATGAATAATAGTGTTTCCACTAGGATTACTTTATTCAGTGTTTTCTCCCATGCTAAAATATATTATGTTAAAATGGTATGCATTTATGCAACCTTGACTTTGCAAAAAGAAACACTTAAATAGTCATGTTTCTATTTAATTACAAATATTATATACTTCCTGCAGTCATCATTTTATACTTTAAACAGGTTTTATTTTTATTGCTTTAACAAGCATACTTCAAAAATTAAGGCTATGTAGAAGCTTTTAAACAAAATAGCAGATTTAGTAATGTCTTCTTTATCAGTCAGAGTCTTGTCAGGAGACAGAATCTAATGAGATGTTTCAAGATACCTATTCGAGAGGAATACTCAGGGATAAGGGAACTGTATAACAATTGCGGAGGTTCCCAGGAACCAATCACAATAGGATGCCATTACTACCCTTAGGACTTAAGGTCCACAGGGAGAGAGAGAACAGTGTTACTGGAATTTAGAGTTTGGAGCTAAGAAGTCCTATACTTGAATAAACTGTGACTATAGAAGAACCACAGTTAGACACAGAGCCATTAAATGTGGGTAGAGTTCATAAATATAGGGATCTCTCTTTTCCACCCCTCCAATCTTTTCCTGGTACCTACTAACTAAAAGTAAGAAATAAATAAACACAACTATCAAAAGTGCTCCAGTAATTCTTTTAAAAGAGAATAGTCTTCCAAGAGCACAGAGCAGCAGGTCAGAAAAAGGTAGAATGTGAATATGGGGAAGAGTGGATAGGGACATACAGAGACTAGGAATGACAGCTTCAGAAGTTGAAACATTTTTTTTTTTCCTGAACACATCTTGACTTCAAACAGATTTTTAAAAGCAAAGTATGACAACTTTGTTTTTAATGCACTACTCAGATATCTTGGGATCTTTTTGATGTCCTGAAACTTTGAAACTAAGAGTGACCATTTTCAAATAAGGAAAGTGAGAACAACAACAATAATTCCAAATGAGGGAATTAGCACTTTCCATTGTGGACTTTAAATTAGCACTTTCCATTGTGGACAAGATCCTCCTTTCTTAGAAATTAGGAGATATTTAAAGTATTTGACCACCATTTACTGTCTTAGTGTTCTTTCCTATTTTCCTTGAAATACACAAGTCTTCTCCATTTATCACACATTTTGAAAAAGTGAAGTAGTCTTATTATAAATGTTGGGGAAGAAAATATTTTCTATACACTTTAAGTTTCTTCTGGCTGACCTAAGAAGTTGACAGGACCATTGTTTGCAGGAGAAAAATCAAATGAAAGTGTCATAACATATGTACCTCCTAAATACATGAGAGAGAGCCAGGAAAATTGAGTAACTCCTGAAATGACCAAAGTCATCACCTTAAATACCATCTTCAGATAAAGACAAAAGATGTTGAGGGTCGACAGTCCATTATGAGAGGTTACCAGTAAAAACTCAGTAAACAAGAATTATGTTCATTTACAGATTTAAGTCTTTGCCTTCTCAAATGATAGTTTCTAGGGACTGAGTCATCACCCTCTTCCTAGGACATTGAGGTGATACTATTGCAAATGAAGATTTTCTTTGTAAATGTTTCTTACAAAAAGGTAATTTCTACTAGGTTTTCAGAGATTCTCCTGTGTTTACAATTTCTTAGAAATAACCATCTTAACATAGTCAATATGCCTAAGGGGGTTATCATGAATGGCAAAATTTGCTCCCCTACATAAGGAAAAGAATAGTACAAGTATACTGATAAAATGGCAACTACTGTTCATTGTCATATATATATTGGGTGGAAAATCTGGTGTAGAACTTTGGTACCAAACTGGAGGATACATGCACTTCTAAATAAGGCAGACACTAATCAATGATACTGATAATTATTTTCATTTATTAAGTGCTTAATATATACTATGTTTTCTGTTCATTATCTAATTTAATCCCAATAACAATCTGTTATGTAGATATCCTAATCTACATTTTGCAGATGAAGAAATTAAGACTCAGAGTTGCAATGTGTATGGGCTAAGGGCAGGCTGCCCCAAGACGGATCATTTTGGCATAAAGAATATTTTGAGTTTGAAGGCAATCAAGCACATGTGGGGTCAACAGAAACTTTTGCCCCGCCCATAACTACGTAGAAGAATCTAAAAGTGGGGGTGAGTTTTTCCTTGAATAAGTGTTATCACCATAGATAAATTTTATCTGAGCCATCTGTATGGCAGGACAAACATCTAATTATCAGACATTTGCTCTTATCCTTATTATTCTGTACATTACTTTTCTTTCTTTTGAAATCCCAGAGCCCTTACCCCTTCTCCTTAGTTCATGAGGACATACATACCTCATTTTGTCTGATTGTCTTTGGATTTTCTATGACTCTGTGGATTCCCCGTGTATATGAAATTAAATTTTTTTCCTCCCGTTAATATGTGTTATGCTAATCTGATTCCTAGTCCATCTTGAAGGACCTTGAAGGGGACCAGAATTCTCACTTCCCTGGTTGGGACTTGCCCAAAGTCATTGTTTTCTGTTCAGGAATGTGAGTTTAGCCTTACCTGCTTTCAAGTTTTCAAAAGAAGTGCAGAATCTAGATATTTGTGTAAAAAGTTCTCTATGTTGAAAAAAATTTTTTTACATTTATTTATTTTTGAGAGACAGAGCACAAGTGGGGGAGGGACAGAGAGAGAAGGAGACACAGAATCTGAAGCAGGCTCCAGGCTCTGAGCCGTCAGCACAGAGCCCAATGCAGGACTCGAACTCACACACTGTGAGATCATGACCTAAGCCAAAGTCGACGCTTAACTGACTAAGCCACCCAGGTGCCCCAAAAGTTCTCTGTGTTTAAATGTTGATTAATTTTTTAAATTGTCTTGTGGTCAAGGAAAATACATGTGCAGGTCTGATCTATTTCACGGGCCATTATATGTAAGCTATTGTCCAGGTAGCTGATAAAATTATCATTACCAGAGTCTTTATAATCTCTATTCAAAAGTGTGAGTAATGTGAGGATTTCTGGGTCTTTTGAAGGGAAATATTTGGGGCAGTGGAGCCTTTTGGTGCTCATGAAATCATAGGGAGGCAACTTATTATTTGTAATTTCTGGGCACTTTAAAGGGAGAGGAAGTTCTTTCAAGGGAGAAGTCCCTGGAAATATCTTAATGCCTCATGTAACTATTGCTCTCCTATTATCTTGGGGTGGTAAAGCTGTCAACTTCATCTTATTCGGGACAGCACTATAACAGTATATAACCCTGTGTTTCACAACAATCTAACAATTTATCTTGTTCACTCAATTCATTGCACAACCACATTATAAAATGAACAAAAGCAAAAAGAATGTTCTCTTCCATTCATGTTAATTTTTTTTTCATTTTCCCCACTGATGCTGTAATCACTGGAAGTAGTTTTGGCAGATGTTAAGGCATTTCAGGGCCCCTGGTACTGGGGGATATATTAGTAGCTGGTAATTTCTTTCTCTATAATTTATTCTTTTCATTAGAATTTTTTTGTAAATGTATAGCACAGAGCCATAATCTACAGTACTGATGGTAAATTTACGTTGAGAATGATAAATATATATTAGGGATAGAGAGCACACATGCAATTGTGTGTACAGGACCATACATTGCAGTGAGCGTGAGGCAAAAGAAAAGGTAGAAAGCTTGGTATGGACAGTTAAGTGCAACGAATCTGAAATTGGAGCAATACCTCAGTCATTTTAGAAGAAAGCTAGCTCTAACTATATTTTTTGATTGTTCATGCAGGCCATCTTTTCTACCTTCTCTTCTGTAACACAGTGCAGTGAATATAAGGTGAAAAATATAGAAAAAAAATTGTATTTCAAAATCCACTGTATAGTTCTACATACTATTATTTTGTTTTTTTTTTAAATTTTTTTCAACGTTTTTATTTATTTTTGGGACAGAGAGAGACAGAGCATGAACAGGGGAGGGGCAGAGAGAGAGGGAGACACAGAATCGGAAACAGGGTCCAGGCTCTGAGCCATCAGCCCAGAGCCTGATGCGGGGCTCGAACTCACGGACCGCGAGATCGTGACCTGGCTGAAGTCGGACACTTAACCGACTGCGCCACCCAGGCGCCCCGACATACTATTATTTTGAATGAGAAAAGTCTTCTAATTCACCTGTGTTAAAGTGCTGCTGTAACCTGCCCAAGGGTGCAAGAGCACCCTGCTCTGACAGTCCCAAGCAGACCAGGTTTGGCTCTTTGCTGCTGACATAATCCAAAGGCAGAGATATTAGTGTTGAAGAAACAAAAAGGGAATTTATTTCAGTGAGGCCAACCCTTGGGAGATACTAGACTAATGTCTCAAAAGACTGTCTCCAATGTGTTGAAACGTCTTAAAGGTTTATATAAGGAAAATGTGGAACAAAGTTCACTGGGTACATGCAGGCAGGTGGTGAAGGTCAGGTTGATCATTGTCTCAGGGTCAGTTATGCTGAGTCTTGCTGGCATCTGGGCAGTCCTCATTGCTCGAGTGGGTAGTTTCCATTCCCATCACAGGATTCTTTGCCCTCCAGGTCTTTTGCTTGAGTCAAAAGATAGACTGGAAGGAAGAACTTAATGGGAAAGTACAGGGATGCCTGGCTGGCTCAGGTGGTAGAGCATGTGACTCTTGATCTTAGACTTGTGAGTTCAAGCCCCATGTTAGTGGTAGAGTTTACTTGAAAAAAAATTTTAAAAAGTACAAACTCACATCAAAATGGAGGTAGTTAAGGCAATAATAACTGGATCTTCTTTCACTACTATGTCTGAGAAAAGCTGTATTTTATAATATTGTTGAAGATTTCACATTTATTAATAAAACCACCTATTCTGGGCAAATTTTTGTACAGAGAAAAGCCCAGTTAACTTAAAATAATGTGGACGGATTGTGGAAGAACCAGAAAATAAGGATAATTGGAACCCATCTATAATCCTTCTCATTTAAATCCTAGTTTCAATTTGTTTTGTCTTCAAATCATTTACCAAAACAGCTCACATTTAAGACAACAAGTCTGAATTTAAACCTTTTACCATGTAATTTACATGTGTGTCATAGAAGGATTTCCACTGCCCTTCAAAGTCATTCTAGCTGGAATGAGAATCAAAGTGACATGACACAGATTAACAAGTGAGAATAAAATTTAATAGCATAAACACAAGGAATCTACATGACATGGAAATTGCAAAGACAGTTAATCAACAGGACTCTTATTTGAGCTAAGGAGAGAGTTAGGGGGCTGAAGATACAAAGAGTATAAAGACCATTTGCAGGAAGGTGAGAGGAGTTGTTTGGGGGGAAAAATGTTGCTTATTCTGCACATATGATTGTGAGGTTAAGAGCAATCTGCGTTAATAGGTCTTTTCTTGGTATAAGCAGGCAGTTGAGGGGGCAGTAAAGAGCTACTCCTGAATGAGTTGTGTTGTGATTGCTTCTAATTCAGAATAATGTTCTTGCCAAAGTGGCCCATCTTGGGGTGACCTGCCTTTGGCCCTTACAAATTTATGTATAAAACGATAAATGTATGAGGGGTAACACTGAGCTTCAGCCCCAAGGACTTAAATTAATGAGAGCTGAAATGGGAAATCAGCATATGGGAAGCACAGAAGAGTTACAAAATCACCTTTAACAGAAATGAAATGGCTTCCACCCCAGCAGGACTTGATATATAACCCACATGAAACTATTACTGTAAGTTAAAAGTAAGTCAGTATCACTCAAAGTGGGCAAATTTGTCAGGCACAGAAGAATGGGAAATAGAGTAACATTGCTTCCCGAGGACTGTGCCAAGCTGATTAAAATGTCGAGTATACATGACATGTGCATCCTGTTACAAATATGACTACTTGATGGTTCTTAAACAGATTTGTTCTATTGGTGGACACTTAGAGGTTTTCCTATATTTTGGTATTACACACAGTACTATAGTGAACGTTCAATTACATGCCTCTTTTTACACTTATGTGTGTGTTTAATCTTGGCCTAATGATGAATATTTTTGAAAATTAAGTGAGCATTAGGCATTTTCATGTTTAGTAATATGTCATATAGGAGAATGTGCATGCTCGCAAAGAATCTCTATGATTGGAGAGTGAAATCTAACATATATGGATGATATAAATTATTTTATAAAGATGTGCAGAATTGTCAGATTATCTGTGTTCTGGGGATTTTGAGAGCCCTGGGGAGTGAGGAAAGTTTTATAGAAACTCTCTTAAACTCAAAAACTACGGTAGACCTTTGCCTGGATATAGAAGTTCCCAATACTGAAAGTTTCCAGTTAATCTCATAATGAAATTCTGCTCCAGTTAGCTGACTTCTGTAATTTTCCAAGTAGAATAATAAAAGTAGTTTTCTAATAACCTAAGGAAGACAATGCAACAAGCTTGTCTGTGAGTTAAATATGGAGTACCAGACTTGGATGGCTAGAGATTGAATTTCCTTAGGCAGTGTTCACATCTCCAAATCCTTCCAAAACAATTTCTGCATATAGAACCTTGATGCATTTATCAAAATGTAGGAAACATTTTTGATACCCCCTAACATGTAAATGCTATAATAAAAGCTACAGCATGAACTTTACTTCTCTCTGTTTTGCATACGTTTGTACTTTTGTACACACACATACACACAGAGCTAAATTTAATCCTTGCATATTTATATCTAGGTAGATACCATTAGTATTACATTTTCACTGAGGAGGTAACTGAGAATTTAGAAAAAGTAAATGACTAGGGGCGCCTGGGTGGCTCAGTCGGTTGAGCGTCTGACTTGGGTTTAAATCCTAGTTTCAGGTCATTCATGATCTCGCGGTTCGTGAGTTCAAGCCCCGTGTCTGGCTCTGTGCTGACAGCTCAGAGCCTAGAGTGTGCTTCAGATTCTGTGTCGCCCTCTCTCTCCGCTCACCCCTACTTGTGCTCTGTCTCTCTCTGTCTTAAAAAAAATGAATAAACATTAAAAAAAAAAGAAAAGAAAAGAAAAAGTAAATCACTCAACTAACTGGGACCGGCATAGCCATTGGCTCCGAATTTTAACTACTATACTGCAATTTATTTTCATGGTGTTTAGGAAGTTTGCAGATGCCTTGATCAAGAAGAGAAAAAGAATAACAAATTTTCCTTCCTCCATTTGCATTCATACTATGTGGTATGAGAGTCATTTTTGGACAAGTTTCTTTTTATCTACATAGCATTGTAAATAGGGATATTCTGGCTAATTTTACCTTAGTATTCTAGGGTAGAAAGTGATATATTGTGTTAGATAAATGTGAGGTTTCTGGAGATAGGCTACCTAGATTTTTAATATGATGCTACCATGTATCATCTGTGTAACCTTGGGCAAGTTATTTTCTTTGTTTGTAAAATTTAGAAAGTAGTGCTTACCACATTTGTATGTATTAAAATAAGAGAAAATACTTACATCAAAGTAAGTACTCCAAATTGTTATCTATTATCATGCTCACCTGACTGCATTTCCAGGTAGCAAATTTGCTTAGAATAGTGGTTCCAAAATTTCAGTGTATCAGTATCCCCTAAGGATCATGTTAAAGCACAGATTATTGGTTTCCACACCCAGGCTTACTGATTCAGTAAAGCTTAGGCAGGCTTGAAAATTTGTATTTCTAACAAGTTCCCCCATGATGTTGATACTGTTGGTCCAGGGACCACACTTTCAGAATCTGTGGCTTAGAGTGCAGCATTAATAAAATCTAGATTGTACTTTTGGCCTTAATTTTGACCTTTTTATTTTTTTGGTTCTCTTTCATCTGAAAACAAGATTATTTGCTTAGAATTGTCAGACCTATCAGAGGTAGGTACTCACATAGGAAGCTTCATGGTTACCAATCTTTGCATCAAGGAAAAATAACTTGAATTTGAAAGTAGAATATTAGGGAAAATCAAAATGTTAATCTTGACCATCTTTGGTTGGTGAGATTATAAATGCTTTGAGTTTATGTGTTCTATTTTCAACACTTTTACACTGAAGTCCTATTTTATAAATTAAAGGATTTTTCAGGAACGTAGCCTACTTAAGAGGTCAGTCTGTAATGCCAACTCCAAGAGAAAACATATATTTCTTTATTCTTGTACCAGTAAAACTTCATAGAATGTCACTCCAATTAGACTCCCTCACCCTGAAGCACCCATCTCTTGTATCTTTTTCTCATCTTGAAGTCAACTCTTGAACAGCTCATTGTAGCACATACTTAATTACAATATGGAGAATAACTCTCAGGTTGTAGGCTGTTATTTCAATGATTCATCGAATTCATTTTCTTACTCTCTTTATTTTGAAAACATCTATTTGTTATCCCTTTAAAAAATTCAGTCTTAAGTCTATTACTAGAGAGTCTCCTCCTCCTCCTCCTCCTCCTCCTCCTCCTCCTTCTTCTTCTTCTTCTTCTTCTTCTTCTTTTTTAAATTGTGAGTACCCTGAGCTTGTATCTAGCATGAAACAGTGGGCTACTAACAAAAATGATGGGCCTTTTACATTTCAAGAAATAGTTCTTGATAAACTAAACTATCAAGGCAGTGCTTAATTTTAATGTATAAAGCAGGTGGCATAGGCTTCCCTACTGCTAGCATTAGTTTCTCTAAACTATTCCTGGGAATTCATTAGGGAACATTTGCCACAAAACTTAGCATTGAATGAGTGTAGATATTTAAAGCTGTAGAAGCCCAGCATATCTGGTCAACTTATTTTAAAATATATATAAAAATATAAATCTTTTGAGGGGCACAGGAAGATGGCGGCGTAGGAGGACGCTGGGCTCACCGCGCGTCCTGCTGATCACTTAGATTCCACCTACACCTGCCTAAATAACCCAGAAAACCGCCAGAGGATTAGCAGAACGGAGTCACCGGACCCAAGTGCAGACGAGAGGCCCACGGAAGAGGGTAGGAAGGGCGGCGAGGCGGTGCGCGCTCCACGGACTGGCGGGAGGGAGCCGGGGCGGAGGGGCGGCTCGCCGGCCAAGCAGAGCCCCCGAGTCCCGCTTGCAAAAGCGGAGGGGCCTGACGGACTGTGTTCCGACAGCAAGCGCGACTTAGCGTCTGGGAGGTCATAAGTTAACAGCTCTGCTCGGAAAGCGGGAAGGCTGGAGTACAAAGGGAGGGTGAGCTGCGGAGCCCCCGGGCGGATGACAGAGCTCAGTTTGGCGGGGAACAAAGGCGCTCGCCAGCGCCATCTCCCCCGCCCATCCCCCAGCCAAAATCCCAAAGGGAACCGGTTCCGGCCAGGGAAATTGCTCGCTCCGCGCAAACACCCAACTCTGTGCTTCTGCGGAGCCAAACCTCCGGCAGCGGATCTGACTCCCTCCGGCTGCCACAGGGCCCCTCCTGAAGTGGATCACCTAAGGAGAAGCGAGCTAAGCCTGCCCCCCCTCCCGCCGTGCACCTTGCCTTCCCACCCCAGCTAATACAACAGATCCCCAGCATCACAAGCCTGGCAGTGTGCAAGTAGCCCAGACGGGCCACGCCACCCCACACTGAATCCCGCCCCTAGGAGAGGGGAAGAGAAGGCACACACCAGTCTGACTGTGGCCCCAGCGGTGGGCTGGGGGCAGACATCAGGACTGACTGCGGCCCCGCCCACCAACTCCAGTTATACACCACAGCACAGAGGAAGTGCCCTGCAGGTCCTCACCACCCCAGGGACTATCCAAAATGACCAAGCGGAAGAATTCCCCTCAGAAGAATCTCCAGGAAATAACAACAGCTAATGAGCTGATCAAAAAGGATTTAAATAATATAACAGAAAGTGAATTTAGAATAATAGTCATAAAATTAATCGCTGGGCTGGAAAACAGTATACAGGACAGCAGAGAATCTCTTGCTACAGAGATCAAGGGACTAAGGAACAGTCACGAGGAGCTGAAAAACGCTTTAAAGGAAATGCAAAACAAAATGCAAACCACCACGGCTCGGATGGAAGAGGCAGAGGAGAGAATAGGTGAACTAGAAGATAAAGTTATGGAAAAAGAGGAAGCTGAGAAAAAGAGAGATAAAAAAATCCAGGAGTATGAGGGGAAAATTAGAGAACTAAGTGATACACTAAAAAGAAATAATATACGCATAATTGGTATTCCAGAGGAGGAAGAGAGAGGGAAAGGTGCTGAAGGGGTACTTGAAGAAATAATAGCTGAGAACTTCCCTGAACTGGGGAAGGAAAAAGGCATTGAAATCCAAGAGGCACAGAGAACTCCCTTCAGACGTAACTTGAATCGATCTTCTGCACGACATATCATAGTGAAACTGGCAAAATACAAGGATAAAGAGAAAATTCTGAAAGCAGCAAGGGGTAAACGTGCCCTCACATATAAAGGGAGACCTATAAGACTCGTGACTGATCTCTCTTTTGAAACTTGGCAGGCCAGAAAGAATTGGCACGAGGTTTTCAGGGTGCTAGACAGCAAAAATATGCAGCCGAGAATCCTTTATCCAGCAAGTCTGTCATTTAGAATAGAAGGAGAGATAAAGGTCTTCCCAAACAAACAAAAACTGAAGGAATTTGTCACCACTAAACCAGCCCTACAAGAGATCCTAAGGGGGACCCTGTGAGACAAAGTACCAGAGACATCACTACAAGCATAAAACATACAGACATCACAATGACTCTAAACCCATATCTTTCTATAATAACACTGAATGTAAACGGATTAAATGCGCCAACCAAAAGACATAGGGTATCAGAATGGATAAAAAAACAAGACCCATCTATTTGCTGTCTACAAGAGACTCATTTTAGACCTGAGGACACCTTTAGATTCAGAGTGAGGGGATGGAAAACTATTTATCATGCTACTGGAAGCCAAAAGAAAGCTGGAGTAGCCATACTTATATCAGACAAACTAGACTTTCAATTAAAGGCTGTAACAAGAGATGAAGAAGGACATTATATAATAGTTACAGGGTCTATCCATCAGGAAGAGCTAACAATTATAAATGTCTATGCGCCGAATACCGGAGCCCCCAAGTATATAAAACAATTACTCATAAACAGAAGCAACCTTATTGATAAGAATGTGGTAATTGCAGGGGACTTTAACACCCCACTTACAGAAATGGATAGATCATCTAGACACACAGTCAATAAAGAAACAAGGGCCCTGAATGAGACATTGGATCAGATGGACTTGACAGATATATTTAGAACTCTGCATCCCAAAGCAACAGAATATACTTTCTTCTCGAGTGCACATGGAACATTCTCCAAGATAGATCATATACTGGGTCACAAAACAGCCCTTCATAAGTTTACAAGAATTGAAATTATACCATGCATACTTTCAGACCACAATGCTATGAAGCTTGAAATCAACCACAGGAAAAAGTCTGGAAAACCTCCAAAAGCGTGGAGGTTAAAGAACACCCTACTAACGAATGAGTGGGTCAACCAGGCAATTAGAGAAGAAATCAAAAAATATATGGAAACAAACGAAAATGAAAATACAACAATCCAAACGCTTTGGGACGCAGCAAAGGCAGTCCTGAGAGGAAAATACATTGCAATCCAGGCCTATCTCAAGAAACAAGAAAAATCCCAAATACAAAATCTAACAGCACACCTAAAGGAAATAGAAGCAGAACAGCAAAGGCAGCCTAAACCCAGCAGAAGAAGAGAAATAATAAAGATCAGAGCAGAAATAAACAATATAGAATCTAAAAAAACTGTAGAGCAGATCAACGAAACCAAGAGTTGGTTTTTTGAAAAAATAAACAAAATTGACAAACCTCTAGCCAGGCTTCTCAAAAAGAAAAGGGAGATGACCCAAATAGATAAAATCATGAATGAAAATGGAATTATTACAACCAATCCCTCAGAGATACAAACAATTATCAGGGAATACTATGAAAAATTATATGCCAACAAATTGGACAACCTGGAAGAAATGGACAAATTCCTGAACACCCACACTCTTCCAAAACTCAATCAGGAGGAAATAGAAAGCTTGAACAGACCCATAACCAGCGAAGAAATTGAATCGGTTATCAAAAATCTCCCAACAAATAAGAGTCCAGGACCAGATGGCTTCCCAGGGGAGTTCTACCAGACGTTTAAAGCAGAGATAATACCTATCCTTCTCAAGCTATTCCAAGAAATAGAAAGGGAAGGAAAACTTCCAGACTCATTCTATGAAGCCAGTATTACTTTGATTCCTAAACCAGACAGAGACCCAGTAAAAAAAGAGAACTACAGGCCAATATCCCTGATGAATATGGATGCAAAAATTCTCAATAAGATACTAGCAAATGGAATTCAACAGCATATAAAAAGAATTATTCACCATGATCAAGTGGGATTCATTCCTGGGATGCAGGGCTGGTTCAACATTCGCAAATCAATCAACGTGATACATCACATTAACAAAAAAAAAGAGAAGAACCATATGATCCTGTCAATCGATGCAGAAAAGGCCTTTGACAAAATCCAGCACCCTTTCTTAATAAAAACCCTTGAGAAAGTCGGGATAGAAGGAACATACTTAAAGATCATAAAAGCCATTTATGAAAAGCCCACAGCTAACATCATCCTCAACGGGGAAAAACTGAGAGCTTTTTCCCTGAGATCAGGAACACGACAGGGATGCCCACTCTCACCGCTGTTGTTTAACATAGTGCTGGAAGTTCTAGCATCAGCAATCAGACAACAAAAGGAAATCAAAGGCATCCAAATTGGCAAAGATGAAGTCAAGCTTTCGCTTTTTGCAGATGACATGATATTATACATGGAAAATCCGATAGACTCCACCAAAAGTCTGCTAGAACTGATACATGAATTCAGCAAAGTTGCAGGATACAAAATCAATGTCCAGAAATCAGTTGCATTCTTATACACTAACAACGAAGCAACAGAAAGACAAATAAAGAAACTGATCCCATTCACAATTGCACCAAGAAGCATAAAATACCTAGGAATAAATCTAACCAAAGATGTAAAGGATCTGTATGCTGAAAACTATAGAAAGCTTATGAAGGTAATTGAAGAAGACTTAAAGAAATGGAAAGACATTCCCTGCTCATGGATTGGAAAAATAAATATTGTCAAAATGTCAATACTACCCAAAGCTATCTACACATTCAATGCAATCCCAATCAAAATTGCACCAGCATTCTTCTCGAAATTAGAACAAGCAATCCTAAAATTCATATGGAACCACAAAAGGCCCCGAATAGCCAAAGGAATTTTGAAGAAGAAGACCAAAGCAGGAGGCATCACAATCCCAGACTTTAGCCTCTACTACAAAGCTGTCATCATCAAGACAGCATGGTATTGGCACAAAAACAGACACACAGACCAATGGAATAGAATAGAAACCCCAGAACTAGACCCACAAACGTATGGCCAACTCATCTTTGACAAAGCAGGAAAGAACATCCAATGGAAAAAAGACAGCCTCTTTAACAAATGGTGCTGGGAGAACTGGACAGCAACATGCAGAAGGTTGAAACTAGACCACTTTCTCACACCATTTACAAAAATAAACTCAAAATGGATAAAGGACCTAAATGTGAGACAGGAAACCATCAAAACCTTAGAGGAGAAAGCAGGAAAAGACCTCTCTGACCTCAGCCGTAGCAATCTCTTACTCGACACATCCCCAAAGGCAAGGGAATTAAAAGCAAAAGTGAATTACTGGGACCTTATGAAGATCAAAAGCTTCTGCACAGCAAAGGAAACAACCAACAAAACTAAAAGGCAACCAACGGAATGGGAAAAGATATTCGCAAATGACATATCGGACAAAGGGCTAGTATCTAAAATCTATAAAGAGCTCACCAAACTCCACACCCGAAAAACAAATAACCCAGTGAAGAAATGGGCAGAAAACATGAATAGACACTTCTCTAAAGAAGACATCCAGATGGCCAACAGGCACATGAAAAGATGTTCAGCGTCGCTCCTTATCAGGGAAATACAAATCAAAACCACACTCAGGTATCACCTCACGCCAGTCAGAGTGGCCAAAATGAACCAATCAGGAGACTATAGATGCTGGAGAGGATGTGGAGAAACGGGAACCCTCTTGCACTGTTGGTGGGAATGCAAATTGGTGCAGCCGCTCTGGAAAGCAGTGTGGAGGTTCCTCAGAAAATTAAAAATAGACCTACCCTATGACCCAGCAATAGCACTGCTAGGAATTTATCCAAGGGATACAGGAGTACTGATGCATAGGGGCACTTGTACCCCAATGTTCATAGCAGCACTCTCAACAATAGCCAAATTATGGAAAGAGCCTAAATGTCCATCAACTGATGAATGGATAAAGAAATTGTGGTTTATATACACAATGGAATACTATGTGGCAATGAGAAAAAATGAAATATGGCCCTTTGTAGCAACGTGGATGGAACTGGAGAGTGTAATGCTAAGTGAAATAAGCCATACAGAGAAAGACAGATACCATATGGTTTCACTCTTATGTGGATCCTGAGAAACTTAACAGGAACCCATGGGGGAGGGGAAGGAAAAAAAAAAAAAAGAGGTTAGAGTGGGAGAGAGCCAAAGCATAAGAGACTGTTAAAAACTGAGAACAAACTGAGGGTTGATGGGGGGTGGGAGGGAGGGGAGGGTGGGTGATGGGTATTGAGGAGGGCACCTTTTGGGATGAGCACTGGGTGTTGTATGGAAACCAATTTGTCAATAAATTTCATAAAAAAATATATATATAAATCTTTTAAATTCATCACTATGTATCAGGCATTGAACTAGGCACTTTATATGCATTAGTTTCTCAATTCCCATAGCAGTTCTCAGTGGTAGATACTATTATTGTCTACCTTCTTCTGTTGGGGAAATTGAGACCTAATTTCAACTCTTATTTAATTCCAGAGTGTGTTTTAATGCTATCAATCACTTTCTTGTTAAGTGGAAATAAGAGCCTGAAGATGTTGTATGCTATATTGGAAAGAACATGGAATCAGACTGGGGTCCACACCCTGACTCTGCCAACGCAATGTAGTAGTGTGTCTCTGTATGAAAGTTACATAATCTACCCGAGTCTCCTTATCTATATCTAAGCCTCATTTTTTTTAAATTGGGAATAAAGTGTTCACTCCCCAGTGCAATGATATAGTTTATTGCATATCTATTGTATGCTTAGCTCTGTACTAGGTAATGTGTGGTTATTTTGGCCATGATTTGTATATACTCATTGGGGGTTTCATTGCAGTATAAACTCCTTTATCTTCATGGAAAAAATAACTGGTAGAAACAGTAAGTATTATAAGCATTCAGGGAGTTGGCATTTGAAACCCTAGCCCTGTCACTTTGCATTTTTTTGACCAAAAGCAAATCCTTTAACTACTCAGTGCCTCTATTTGTCTGTAAAAAAAGTGAATACTAATATTTCCTAATTCATGTGGTTTTTAAGAAGATTAAATGACTTAATATATGTAAAATTCCTGGTTCTAGGACTGGCATTTATTACATATTAGCCAAGATAATGCTAGAGTGACTATATTAATTTTAGATATAATGCATTTTAGCTAAAAGAAATTACTAAATATATAGGGAGGGAATACATAGATAGAAGGGGTAAGTTCCTTAGGGAGATTGAGCCATTATAAACATTTTTTTCTTCCAATACTTTATTTATTATTATTATTTTTTAATAATTTATTGTCATGTTAGCTAACATACAGTGTATGCAGTGTACTCTTGGCTTCGGGAATAGGTTCCCATGATTCATCACTTACGTGAAACACCCAGTGCTCATCCCAACAAGTGCCTTCCTCAATGCCCATCTCCCATTTTCCCCACCTCCCAAACCCCCACCGTCATCAGCCCTCAGTTTGTTCTCTATATTTAAGAGTCTCTTATGGTTTGCCTCCCTCTGTTTGTAACTTATTTTTCCTTCCCTTCCCGTATGGTCTTCTGTTAAGTTTCTCAAATTTCACATATGAGTGAAAACATATGATATCTGTCTTTTTCTGACTGGCTTATTTCACTTAGCATAATACCCTCCAGTTCCATCCATGTTGTTGCAAATGGCAAGATTTCATTCTTTTTGATCGCTGAGTAATATTCCATTGTGTGTGTGTGTGTGTGTGTGTGTGTGTGTGTGTGTACACATCACATCTTCTTTATCCATTCATCAGTTGATGGACATTTGGGCTCTTTCCATACTTTGGCTATTATTGAAAGCACTGCTGTAAATATTGGGGTACATGTGACCCTATGAATCAGCACTCCTGTATCCTTTGGATAGATTCCTAGTAGTGCTATTGCTGGGTCTTAGGGTAATTCTATTTTTAATTTTTTGAGGGACCTCTACACTGTTTTCTGGAGTGGCTGCACCGGTTGGTATTCCTGCCAACAGTGCAAGAGGGTTCCCTTTCACATCCTCATCAAGATCTGTTGTTTCCTGGGTTGTTAATTTCAGCTATTCTGACAGGTGTGGTCACTGTGGTTTTGATTTGATTTCCCTGATGGTGAGCGATGTTGAACACCAAGATTTTATTTAAATTCAAATTAGTTAACATATAGTGTAGTGTTGGTTTCAGGAGTAGAATTTAGTGATTTATCACTTATATGTAACAGCTGGTGCTCATCACAAGTGCCCTCCTTAATGCCCATCACCTATTTAACCCATCTCCCACCTACTTCCCCTCCAGCAACCCCAGTTTGTTGTCTATAGTTAAGAGTCCCTTATGGTTTGCCTCCTGCCTTGTTTTTATCTTATTTTATTTTTCCTTCCCTTTCCCAATGTTCATCTGTTTTGTTTCTTAAATTCCACATAGGAGTGACATCCTATGGTATTTTTCTTTCTCTGACTGACTTATTTCACTTAGCATAATACACTTTAGTTCCATCCACATTGTTGCAAATGGCAAGATTTTATTCTTTTTCATCACCGAGTAGTATTCCATTGTATGTATGTATGTATATATACGTCACATCTTCTTTTTTTTTTAATGTTTATTTTTGAGAGAGAGAGAGAGAGAGATAGCGTGCAAGCAGAAGAGGGGCAGAGAGAGAGGGAGACACAGAATCTGAAGCAGGCTCCAGGCTCCAAGCTGTCAGCATAGAGCCTGACGTGTGGCTCAAACCCACGGCCCCTGAGATCATGACCTGAGCCGAAGTCAGATGCTTAATCGACTGAGCCATGCAGGCACCCCATATGCCACATCTGTATCCATTCACCAGTCTATGGACATTGGGCTCTTTCCATAATTTGGCCACTGTTGATAGTGCTGCTATTAACATTGAGGTGCATGTGCCCCTTCAAATCCGTAGTTTTGTATCCTTTGGGTAAATACCTAGTAGAGCAATTGCTGGGTTGTAGGATAGTTCTATCCTTAACTTTCTGAGGAACCTCTACACTGTTTTCCAGAATGGCTGTACCAGCTTGCATTCCCACCAGCAGTGTGAGAGGGTTCCCCTTTCTCTGCATTCTCAACAATATCTGTTGTTCCTGAGTTGTTTGGTTTAGCCATTCTGTCAGGTGTGAAGTGGTATTTCATTGTGGTTTTGATTTGTATTTCCCTGATGATGAATGAGTGATGTTGAGCTGTTTTTCATGTGTCTGTTAGCCATTTGTATGTCTTCTCTAGAGAAGTGTCTGTTTATATCTTCTGCCCATTTCTTTTTTTTTAATTTTTTAAAACTTTACGTATTTATTTTGAGGGGGAGGGAGGGTGCAGGGGAGGGGCAGAGAGAGAAGGAGAAAGAGAATCCCAAACAGGCTCCACACTGTTAGCACAGAGCCCAATACAGGACTCAAACTCATGAACTGTGGGATCATGACTTGAGCTGAAACCAAGAGTCATACGCTTAAACGACTGAGCCACCCAGGCACCCCCTGCCCATTTCTTAACTATTTTGTTTATTTTGGGGGTGCTGAATTTGATAAGTTCTTTATCAATTTTGGATACTAGCCCTTTATGCAGTATGTCATTTGGAAATATCTTCTCCCATTCCATAGGTTGCCTTTTAGTTTTGTTGATTATTTCCTTTGTGAGCCCTTCTAAACTTGATTTCATCTAATAGCATAATTTTGATATAATTTTTTTAAATGGAAAGAAATGGAAGAATTAACCAAAGTATAGGGTGATTTTAACATAATTCTCTCAATGTTTCATATTTAAGAGATTTTAAAAATAGTAAAATTACAGTTTTTCTATATTCCAATATTTATTTTATATAAAATAAACAAACTTAATCTAATTGACCTGTTTTCATGTGTGCAGTTGTTAAAAGGACTACATATATTAACTACAGACTGTTCATTATTTTTAAGGCTACATGGAACATATTTGAGAATTTACCATGTTTTTGTCATAAAGCAAATTAGTTCAAATTTCAAAGTAGTATAAAGACCACATTTTGGGGGCTCCTGGTGGTTCATTTGGTTAGGTGTCTGACTCTTGATTTTGGCTCAGGTCATGGTCTCATGGTTTGTGGGTTTGAGACCCTTGTGGGGCTCCGTGGAGCCTGCCTGGGATTCTGTCTCTCTCCCTATCTCTCTGCCTTTCCCTTGCTTGCTCTTTCTCTCTCAAAATAAATAAATAAACTTAAAAATTTTTAAAAAGACCACATTTTTCACCAAAACACAATTGAATTAGAAGCCAGTAACCAATAGATAGCATGTAAAAATATATACCTAGAAACTGACAGGCACACATGTAAGTAACTCATGGTCAACAAAGAAAGTATAATGGAATTTAAGATTATTTTAACTGAAGATCGTGAAATGCTATATATCAAACTTGTGTAAAGCAGCTAAAGTGGTATTTAGTGGAGCAGTTATAGTATTAAATGTTTATTTTATTAAATAATAAAAGCTGCAAACTAGTGAGTCAAGCATATAAAACAAGAATTTTAAAAAAGCAATGTAAAAAACATAATTGAAGAGTGGAAAGTGAAAAAATAAAAAGACAAAAATACAATAGAGAAGATGAAAAAATCCCAATAGAAATTATCAAAACATGGACATATGTTTGTCAAGATTAATTAAAAAAAAAACAGAGAAGACACTCATTATTATAAGTAATGGCTAACTCATAAATACAAATGTAGGAAGGAATATAAAAATTGTGAGAACATTATGATCAGTAACATACCTTATTTATTGAAAGACAAAGGCCAAATGGACAAATTCCCAGGAAAAGATAAATCACCCAAACTGATTTAAGAAGAAGTAGACAGTTTTAATAGTCCTATAGGTATTAATGAATCTGAATCAGTAACTATGATGTTATATTGCCTCCTCATCAAGAATGAAGAAAAAACAAGTGTCTGGATATGATGCTCTGAAGGTAGGCTATGTGAATTTTAGATTCTGCAGTTGAAGAGTTCAAGGGTGCAAAGATTTGGCTTGGTCATCCATAGAAGTATTGGAGTGACCCAAAATGATGGAAGGACTCCAGGGGACTGCAGTACTAAAGGAGAGATTATTATCCAGATGCCAAAATCTTTTAAGAATGAAAGGAAAAATGGTTCATCCAGATGCCTTTTGTCTTGAAAAAACCAGTGTTTTTACACAAAGGTACAGGAGTAATTGTTTGAAATTACATTGGAAATTGAGATATGTATCATTTTAATTCCAAATTCTGATCGTACAGGGTAGTTCTGAGAAAATTAATGAGCAGCTTTATCCTTTAAGTGTTGCTAAGGAAACAAGATTCAGTTAAGACATTGACAGCATCAATGAAGAATGGGAACCTTGAATTTAAAATTTAGTCAATAATTTATGATCTGCAAGTATACCAGCAGTTTGCTCTGAAAAGAAGCTGTTGGGGGTCAGATGGGAGAAAGAGCATTCAACTGGGAATTTAGTTTTAGAGAGGAAAAGAAATAAAACACTTGTTTTTTCCTCTATTCTAGCTATAACGTGGTGGTTAGATGATAAGGAAGGCTAGAAAAATACTTCATAATTCCATCACTCCACTCTCCTCCCTTCTGCCAGTTTAGAATGTTATGAGATCAATTTTTTTTCTTTTTTGATTAAATATTCACAAAATATAACTTAAGATTTGGGATGGAGGCCAAAAAAAGTGAAGCTAAGACCTTTGCTTTGTTGATAACTGCATTTGTTCTCCGTCTAGTTGTAAAGGCTTCCTCTTCATTTCAAAGGAGCAAGCATTCCTGCCATTTACCCTCTGCCAGGTCAGTAAGCCAAATCAGCATGGGTACAAGGCTGGTTAACCCTTTGGATTTGGTTCATTTTGTCCATAGCTTCTTGTTTCAGAGAAGCTAACCTGAGGTCTGTTCCAAAAGATTTTGGTTTTATTTTCTTTCTCTCTTGATAATAATGAATAGTTTTAGTTCTAGAATAACTAGAAAGTGGCAACCAGTGTTTTTTTCTTAATGCTAGAGATATGTGAGCTATGCATATACCTTTATTAAACTAACTTGTGAGAAATATACTGTATTTGTAGGGGTTGATAGCAGAGGGGTTTTATCTTTGAATAATTGTTCTTGTAACTTGGTACTTTCCCCAAAGAAACGGAGTTGGAGTTAAAGTTATTTGACTTATGGAAGCTTTAAAAAAATATATTGCTAGGAGAGTGACATGTCAAAATAGCTGAACATTAATATCATGCCATCTGACATCAATCTAATGATATATTTCTTAGAGAATGAATTTGCCAATTGAATAAAACTTGAAAAAACATTTTCACATGTCAGGCTAACAATGAGAGGGTGTTATAAATGTCCCATATCATGTGAGGGCCTTACACAGTAAAGTAAAATGACTGAATATCAACTTAGTTCATTATCAAGTGGATAAGAAAATTTATTATCTTTGGTGGGGCTTTCACTCTCCCATAGCAGTGCCAAAAAATCATAAGAATAAAAATATGTGAAGTGCTGAATTTACATGACATTTTCCTGATTTTCATGAACTTTGGAGAAATGTTTTGTCAAATATAAATATCTACTTCAGTTCACTCTTATGTGGATCCTGAGAAACTTAACAGGAACCCATGGGGGAGGGGAAGGAAAAAAAAAAAAAAGAGGTTAGAGTGGGAGAGAGCCAAAGCATAAGAGACTGTTAAAAACTGAGAACAAACTGAGGGTTGATGGGGGGTGGGAGGGAGGGGAGGGTGGGTGATGGGTATTGAGGAGGGCACCTTTTGGGATGAGCACTGGGTGTTGTATGGAAACCAATTTGTCAATAAATTTCATAAAAAAAATAAATAAATAAATATCTACTTCAGGCCTATTTTTAGTGCCAAAAAAAAGTATTCCATGGTAGAAAAGCAATGTAGGCATCAATTTCACGAAACAAGACAATAATGGTATAAATCAAAAAAGAAAAGAGAACTCAAAGACAAACAGCTAAGCTTTTCCCTAGTAGATCCTCTTAGGCAAATTAATGCAAAAAGAAAACAAATCCAAGTACACATACAACTTTTTCCTTAAACTATAATAATTGTGGAATGGTTGTTATTTGTAGGTTTGTCTAGTATTACAGGTTTGGGGTTAATTATATATTTTTAGTATCATCTAAGGACTGTGATTTTTAAAAAAAAATTATTCTCAAGTTAGTTAACATACAGTGTAGTCTTGGCTACAGAAGTAGAATCCAGTGATTTATCACTTACATATAATACCCAGTGCTCGGGGCACCTGGGTGGCTCAGTCGGTTAAGCATCCGACTTCGGCTCCGGTCAGGATCTCACTGTCCGTGAGTTCGAGCCCCGCGTCGGGCTCTGTGCTGACTGCTCAGAGACTGGAGCCTGTTTCGGATTCTGTGTCTCCCTCTCTCTCTGACCCTCCCCCGTTCATGCTCTGTCTCTCTGTCTCAAAAATAAATAAACGTTAAAAAAAAAATTAATACCCAGTGCTCATCCCAACAAGTGCCCTTCTTAATGCTCATCACCCATTTAGCTCATTCCCTCACTCACAATCTCCTCCAGCAACCCTCAGTTTGTTCTCTGTCTTTAAGAGTCCCTTAGGGTTTGCCTCCCTCTCTGTTTTTATCATTTTTCCTTCCCTTTCTCTATGTTCATCTGTTAAGTTTCTCAAATTCCACATATGAATAAAATCATGATATCTGTCTATCTCTGACTGATTTATTACAATTAGCATCATACCCTCTAGTTCCATCCATGTTGTTGCAAATGGTAAGATTTCATTTTTTTTTGTTCACCAAGTAGTATTCCATTGTGTGTGTGTAATATATATATGTATGCACACATATATTATATATATGCATGCATACATACATATATACATATATTATATATACAATATGTATATGTATACACACATATATACATATATTATATATACATATGTTATGTATATGTATGTATATCACATCTTCTTAATCCATACTTTGGCTATTGTTGATAGCATTGCTATAAACTTTGGGCTGCATGTGCCCCTTTGAATCATCACTCCTGTATCCTTTGGATAAATTCCTAGTAGTGCATTTGCTGGGTCTTAGGGTAATTCTACTTTTAATTTTTTGAGGAACCTTCACACTGTTTTCCAGAGTGGCTGCACCCATTTGCATTTCTGTCAACAGATCAAGAGGGTTCCCTTTTCTCCACATCCTCACCAACATCTGTTGTTTCCTGAGTTGTTAATTATAGTCATTTTGACAGGTATGAGGTGGTATCTCACTGTGGTTTTGATTTGTATTTCCCTGATGATGAGCAATGTTGAGCATCTTTTCATGTGTCTGTTAGCCATCTGGATGTCTTCTTTGGAAAAGTGTTCTGTAAGTCCTTTTAGTCTCTTCACTTTTCGTAGTTATTTTTTTGTTGTTTTGTCCTGTTACTCAATTATTTCATCTATCCTCAAATCTACTGTATATTTATTTTTGTTTTTTTTTTGCTTGATCAAGTCTTCATGTTGAATCAATATAATGAATTTTTAATTTATTATATCTTCAACTTCATAATTTCTGTTTTTTTTTTCATTTTTATCTTTTCTCTTTGTTGATATTCTCATTTTGTTCATGTATGTTATTCCTGATTTCAAGAGTTGTATATCTGTATTCTTTTTTAGTTTATTGAGCATCATCATGATCGTCACTTTAAATTTTTTGTCAGGTAGCTTATAGATTTATGTTTCTTTAGGGTTGGTTTCTGGTATTTTATTTATTTTCATTTTTGGGGGCCACATTTGCCTGTTTCTTTACATGCTTTTACAATTTTCTATGATTTGATCTTTTGAAGAAACAACCATCTCTCCCAGTTTTTGTGTACTGGCTTTGTGTAAGAGAATACCTTCACAAATCATCCTGCCTGGTGGCTCCAGTTTGTCTCAATACTTTTCTGATCTGTTGCTCTACCTGGTATCTGACTGCAGATCTTCAGCTCTAATGTGACACTCACCTCTGTTTTTAGCAGTTTCTATATTTGCCTCCAGTCCCATTAATATTCCAAGCCAGGTGAGACTTAAATGAACCCTTGTACCATCCCTTAGAGAAACCAGAATGTTAATTACACTGTCTTCTCTTTTGTGTCCATCCCAACGTAGGTGCTCCAGAATGGGTCATTTCTTCCTGGTTGCTTTGCACTATGCCATGCAGGGGGTGGGACAGGAATGGTTGTGATGAACACCATGCATTTTGCTGCCTCTTTTGCTGCAATTCCTTCTTGGTTTTACAATGCTCTGGGTGCTGTATCTTCTCGGTCTCTAGTGTTCTCACAGAGTTATTCTAATCTATACTATGTTGTTGACTTGGTGTCTCTTTGAGTAAAAGGGTCAGTAGCTCCCTACTCTGCCATCTTGCTGACCTAACTCTGCTTGAGTATTCTGAATTGTTCTGAATACCACTAATATTGTTTGTATTCATAAGGTGATCATAGACTACAGTTGAAACCAGCTCCAGATTGAAAAAGAGGGACAGAGAAGCTAAAATTGTTACCTGTTAACTATGAGTTCTGGGGGTAGGGTTAAGCTAGTACATGTCTGGCCTAATAAGAATTAACTCTCCCAACAGTTGTGCCAGATAATTATTTCTCCAAGCTTATTCTTATGTGTAAATAGAATGGTTTGGCACTTAAGAAAAACATGTCAGATTATATTAATAATCAGCAGCATTTCTGAAGAAGGCTTTTTCACTCATGAGATTCAGGTTATTAATAAATAAGAGGAATTCATACAGCCCATTTCCCCCCAGGATTTGATTCCACTCTCTGAATCTTCGTTCCAACTGGATGGCACAGCCCTTGGTACAGTTTGCTAGAGAATATCCAATATGTGAGAGCCATTGTAATTTTTCCTCTGGGGCGACAGGGTAAAAAGCTATTCTTACAGCTAATGGCAGCAGTGGTAGAAGGATTACTTTTGTATTGCTCAATGGAATATCACCAAATATCAGCACTAATTGTATTTTCACCCTCACATTAAGTATTTGAGCCAGTCCTCAATTTAGTAATAAAAGGAATAAAAGTATCCTTTGTTAATGGTAAAAATACAAGAGCCAATCCACTTGGGTTCAAATCTATACTCTTCTGTGTACTGGCTTTTTGACTTAATGGAAGTCACATAACTTTTCTGTTCTATCTATGAAACAGGCTTAATACTACCTCATATGGTTGTTATAAGAATTAAATGAGTTACTAACATGTAAAGCACTTAAAATTGTCTGGCATATCATAGGTATGCCTTTCCTATGACCAACAGTGGTCTTTTTCAAAGGAAGGATACTTAAACACTTCCATCCTGAAATCCTGGGGTCACCTGTTCTTCCTTTGGTATTTCTGACTTAAGGATGTCTTGTATTATTGGGTTGATAAAAGCTAACAACCTAATTTCAGTTTCCAGCTACATTACCTCCCAATTCATGCTGAAAGCACAAAGCTTCTGGTATGAGCTTGATAAGTGATAAGGAATCATTTGACCCACGGTGAAATGATGCTACTTTCTTTTATATCATTTTCCATTTTATTGATATAGAATAGTGTACAGTAATAATCCTGGACTAACGGGCTATCTCCTTCCTTTACTAAGTATGTCACTCTGAGTAAGTAACCTCTCTGAGTCTCAGTCACCTCATTGATAATGTTTCTTTTTTTTTCTTTTCTTTTCTTTCCTTTCCTTTCCTTTCCTTTTCTTTTTTGAGAGAGTGAGTGAATGGGGGAGGGACAGATGGAAAGGGAGAGAGAGAGAATCTTAAGTAGGCTCTATGCCCAGCGCAGAGCCTGATATGAGGCTTGATCTCACAACCGTGAGATCACGACCTGAGCAGAAATTGAGTTGGATGTTTAACCCACTGAGCCACCCAGGCACCCCTCTGTCACCTCATTGATAAAGTAGCATGAAACCATCCCTAACTACTAGTAGGATCTACTTAAACATGCAGTAAGTTTGTAGAAAACAATAAATATTACAGGAAAAGATGACTTTAGTCCATCATTAATTTTATCCACATTACACATGTACTACACAAATACCCTAACCACTGTCATAGATGGTACTTTTTCTTCCTTCATGTCATTTTCCCAGAAAGTATTTCATGTCATTTTCCCCGAAAGTATTTCTCTGAGCACTGTATATAAAGTAGCCCACTTTCATCATCCTTTATGGTATTGTCCTGCTTATTGGTTTTATATTGTTTATCACAATCTATAATCATTTTCACTTATTAATTTGCCCATTTAATATCTGTATCAGGTAGCATGATGCTTTGTCCTCTCTGACCATTATGCAGTAGATATGTGGTAGCTTTTGATGGACTTCTGCGGGGTAGGGGAAAATGAGATTTGACTTTCTATTCCCCACTCCCCTAGTGTGGCTGCAGACGACACTAGCGTGCCCATTATCCCTTCTCTTCTACTCTCTCTTTTGAAAATCCTGTCTTCTGCAAGTCTCAGATTCTCTTCAGATTCAAAAGTGTCACTTGTAAGGGAAAGAATAAGATAATGGTTTTGAGTGTAGGAAGTTGGATGACATCATTTTGATGTTTCTATCTACTTTACCACTTCTGGGTGTGATGTGAGTACTGGAGCATGGGTCATCCTTCCTTCTGGCTTCTAATTCTATCGAAATAATGCAAGTGTTATGACTAGTTATTGTAGCTGAATAGGGAAATTAAGCAGTGCATCTTTTGTCATGTTGTTTAATAGGATCTGTAAGACTCTGCAGACAAAGCATTTACAGTGTAAATGAGCATTTGTTCAGAGTAGGAACACAGTGAATATAAATCCTTTGAGGAAGCAACTGAAAATTATTTGTCTTGAGACTTTTTGTGCCTTAGGTTTATGAATTGATGGATTCCACGTGCTCACCCCCTCACCGCTCTATCAAATTCCTAAAAGATGTCTGCTAGGATGTCTTCCATTTGATTTCTTTAAACGTATGACTTGATTCAGAAGAAATTTCCTCATCTCTTTCAGATGTATCTTTTTTGTTAAAACTCAGGAACAGTGGGAGATATCACTTATCTTTGTGGAAGTTATATAGAAAGTAGGGATATATACTGATTTCCAATCATGAAGCTCAACTTTGTGCCAGTGACTCAGCACCCCCACCCCCGACACACACATACACACACTGTAGCATATCTCAACCTTCCAATCCCATCACTAGGCCTTGCTAGTGGCCAAATGGTCCTATTCAACTATCTCGATGCTTTTGCTTCTGCTGCTGCTATTCTAGCTGTTGGTGTCTGTGGGTATCCAGATGCCCCATACTATATCTCCAGGAGTTCAGTCATTAAAGCAAAACTATTCTTCCTCCGGGAGTTTGCAGCCTTCATAAATTAAACAGGCCCAATTTGCTGCAGATCCATCTTTTAGCTAATAGGTTCCTCCATGATTCCTGTGTAATATATTGCTCCAGCTAGTTCTTGCTTAAGCAGCTTCTCTAGAGCCCCCAGAGGTCTCTTATACAAATTCTGTCAATGGCAAATGAGGGATTTGAGTTGTTTCTTTCTTTTGATTTTTGTGAAGATCATAAAGGTAGAGAATGTTGGCTAAAGTATTCATTTTCCCTGAAACTGCTAGTCTCACCTTGAAATGAGAGTAGTTCACTAGGGGAATCAGTTTCAGATGCTTTTCTAATTATGTGTTCTGTGGTTATCTGGTATAATTGATAGGAAGGATTATCTTATTTCTGTCTACTTCTGCTTATTGTATTATGCTGTTTCTGAGTTATTTGAAAGAATAGGGGAAGGGACAACAGTTGGGGAAAAAGATTTGTTATGTGTCTGTATGGATTATAATATATAAAGAAGGGTAAGCTTTGCAGAATCAATGCATTAATCCAGTACAGCCATGACTTAAGCACAAGAAAATAGTAACTCAAATGGACATTGAGAACAATAGGTATAAGAAGAGAAGAGAAGCAGTTATAAGAGAAAAAATTCCAGACAGTGCCAGACACTTTACTTTTACTACAGTTTCACCTATCAGAAATAGTGCTAAGACATTTGAACCTAATAATTAAGGTTAGGCTTTAGGTTTTGAAAGAAGGCAGACTTAAATTTGAGACCTTGCTCTGCCATATTACAAAGTGACTTTGGTATATGTGTGCACTTTGTGAACTAAGGCATATTAATAATTGTACTATTATTCCACATGGCTATTGTAACAGGTAAACTTAATAATGCATGTAAGTGTTTGGTGGTTTCCTGGCATATATTGAGTATTATCAAAAGATGGCTCTTATTATTACTATCATTAGAAGCAGGCTAAACACAAAGAATTAACGTATGTTTTTCCTCACGTAAGAAGTAGGTACAAGTTGTCCCATCACTCACATATTTAGCCAATCTTGGGCAAATTAGTGAAAATCTCTGCATCTAAGTTTCCTCAAGTATCAAATGGGCATAAAGATGGGACTTGCCACATCAATTTTTAATGCTTAAATGAACTAATTTACTTAAATCTTAGGTATGTGTCTGGTGCCATAGTGAACGCTGTGTAAATGTTAGTGGCCATTTATTGCTCAACTGACCCCAGAAATCAATAGCTTGTGATTTCAAGGTAGAGGGTTCATTTATTCCATTCTCAGGCATTTATTAAGTATATACTAGGTGACAGACACTGTTCTTAGGGGTAGAGATGCATCAACAAAAAAGGCAGAAGAATATCACTAACTTTTTTGTGTTTATTTTCTTTGGGAGACTTGTAAGCACACTTAATAAATACCTTATTATATGTTAGAAGGTGATAAGTCCTATGGGAAAAAAATGAGTAGGGAAAGGTATCAGTCGTGTTTGGATGGTGAGGGATAGAGATACTATTAATGAATAAATCAGAATAGGCCTATTTGAAAAGGTGTCATTTGAGCAAAACTGTAGAAGAGATGAGGAAGGGATCCATCTGGCTCTCTAAAGAAAGTATGTTCCTGACAGAGGAAACATCCAGGAAAACTCTGAGCCAACAGTGTACCTGGTTTAGTAAACAAATAGTAGGGGCGCCTGGGTGGCGCAGTCGGTTAAGCGTCCGACTTCAGCCAGGTCACGATCTCGCGGTCCGTGAGTTCGAGCCCCGCGTCAGCCTGTTTCTGATTCTGTGTCTCCCTCTCTCTCTGCCCCTCCCCCGTTCATGCTCTGTCTCTCTCTGTCCCAAAAATAAATAAAAACGTTGAAAAAAAAAATAAAAAAAAACCAAATAGTAAAATTTTCAGTGTGCCTGAAGTGGAGTCAACAAGGAATAGTGATGTAGGAGATGATACCAGAGCCATTCAGGAACCCAGATCAAACAGGACCTTGTACATCACTGTATGAAATTTGGATTTGCGTCAGCGAGATCAGAAGCCATGGAAAGTATTTGAGCAAAGAAGTGATGTGAGCTGACTTAGCATTTAAATGGATCACAGTGGCTGCTGTATTTAGAATAGACCATACGAGGGGATGATAAAGATGAAAGTAAGGCAGTCAGTTAGGGAACTAGGAAGTAATCTAAGAGAAATTGTGGTTGCCTGTACAAGAGTGATACAAGTGGAAATGGTGAGATCTGGTAAGATTCTTTGTAGTTTGAGATAGGTTTGGCAGGATTTGCAGACTGATTGGATGGTGGGGTATGAAAGAAAGAGGAACCAGGAATAACACTAAGGTTTTTGGCTTGAGTGGAGTTGCCACAAACTGATTGTGGTAAATAGATTCTGAGAGAACTACATGTGGTTTCGGGCCTACTCATGTTTACTCCTTTGTGTGATCACCTCTCCTTGAGTGTGTGAATGACCAATAACTTGCTTCTAACCAAGAGAATATGTCAAAAATGATGGGAAGTCACTTTCATGATTACATTATTGAAGATAGTCACTTCCATACTACTAGCAGACTCACCTGCTGGCTTTATGAAACAATCAGATATCTTAGAGACGTCCAGGGAGCAAAGAACTAAGGATGGCTTCGGATGGATAGTCAACAAGTATCTGAATCCTGCAAACAAACACATGCCGTTGGGAGTGTATCCTTCTCTCTCAAGCTTTTTAGTGACACCCCAAATATGCATAACACCTTGATTGCAGCCTCCTGAAGACTCTGGAAACCTGAAGACCCAGCTAAGCCATATTCTGACCCCAAAACATGGTGAAATAACAAATGTGTGTTATGTTAAGTTACTAGGAATGTTGAAACCCATTTGAAAACCTGTGGGGTTATTTGTCTATTTACTGATGATTAGAATTGATAGCTCATATGTAATTCTATGTTTAACTTATTGAAGAACCTCCAAACAGGTTTCCTCAGCAATTGCATCATTTTATTGTCACATCAGGAATATATGAGCATTTTAATTTCTCTATATCCTTAAAAAACTTCTGATTTTTGGTTTTTAAATAATTATTTTAGCCATCTGAATTTGCTTATTAGCTCTAAATTTTTTGTGTGTGTGATGTTAAAAGCACATAATATGAGTTCTACAGTCTTAAATTCAGTCTTGTTAACTGTAAGCACAATGTTATATGGCAGATATCTAGAAAATTTTCATCTTGAATGACTGAAACCTTATACTTATTCAACAGCAATTCCGTTTCTCCCTTCCCTCAGCCCTTGGCAGCCACCATTCTACTTTCTTCTTTAATGAATTTGACCTCTTTTTTAAAAATATTTTTTTTAATGTTTACTTATTTTTGAGAGAGAGTGACAGAGCATGAACATGGGAGGGGCAGAGAGAAAGGGAGACACAGAATCTGAAGCAGGCTCCAGGCTCTGAGCTGTCAGCGCAGAGCCGGATCGGGGGCACAAACTCATGAATTGGGAGATCATGACCTGAGCAGACCAACTGTGCCACCCAGGCACCCCGAATTTGACTTCTTTAGATACCTTATATAAGTGGTACCATGCAGTATTTATACTTTTATGACTATCTTATTTCAGTTAGTATATCTTCAAGGTTCATCCGTGTGTGGCTTACGACACAGGATTTCTTCCTTTTTATATCCAAATACTATCCCGTTGTATGTATATACCATATTTTCTTTATCCATTTATTCATTGATGGATGTTTAGGTTGTTTTACCTCTTGACTACAATGAATAATGTTGTAATGAACATGAGAATGCAGGTATCTCTGCCAAATCCTGACTTTAATCTAAAATTTTTTTTTTTCTGGCATGGAAACATAAAGAATATATACATACATCATCTTTAAGTACCTATTATAATAATTATTCAGAGTCCACAATTTGTATTATAGATCACTCTTGGTGTGAATTCTCTTCTTCCTTTCTAGTTTGATGCCTTTTATTAATTTTGTTCCTTGCATAATTCCTCTCTCCAAAACTGCTTGTAAAATATTAAATAGGAGTGTTGAGAGAAGATACTCTCTTCTTTCTGATAATAGGGAGAGCTTTCAGTCTTTCACCATTGAGAATGATAGTAGGCATGATTTTTCATAAATGACATATAATTTTGAAGGTGCTTCCTTGTATTCTTACTCTGTGGAAATTTTTTTTTTTTCATGAAATTGTGTTGCATTTTGGCAAATGTGCTTTATGGATCAATGAAAATGATCATCGATTTTTTTCTTTATTCTGTTAACATGATGTATTACATTGATTGATTTTCATTTGATGACTTATCTGTGCATTCCAGGGATAAATCTCACTTTGTCAATATGTGTAACAATCTGCTTCATTTGTTATTTAATATTTTGTTGAAGATTTTTATGTCTATATTCATAAGGAACATTGCTCTATAGTTTTTCAATGATGCTTTAATTAATATTAGGGTAATTCTGGCCTTATGCATTAGGAAGTATTAGCTTCTGTTTTTTTGGCAGGGATTTTGAAAGATTAGATTATTTCTTCTTTACATATTTGGTAGAATTCACTGATGAAGCTATCTTGTTCTGGGATATTTTATTGTTGGGAAATATTTGATTACTGATTGAATCTCATTACTTGTTATAAGTTCATTCGAATTCAGATTTTCTCTTTGTTCTTCAGCCTGTTTTTTTCTTTAATAAAATTGACTTCATTTTTTTTTTCAGAGAAGTTTATTTTTTTCTGGTTGATTTTGTTTAATTGGCATTTAGCTATAAATCAATACACTTTAAATTATAGATAATATAAAAATGTGCAAATTACTCTGATTAGTTTAGGAGTTCTCTGTCAAGGACAGTGAAAGTAAGTTGTTAATGTTACTTCTTGATTTTGTAAACCTCCAATATATTGCTTTGGGTTTTTTTTTGTTTTTTTTTTTAATATAACTTATTGTCAAATTGGTTTCCATACAACACCCAGTGCTCTTCCCAATTCACAGCAGAAGTGAGCAAAGGTACACAGATGTTTAATATAACCGCTGTCCCCATATTTATATAGCATCCCCTGTTAACAACTTTTTCCACCAGACTGGTGTATGTGTTATAATTGATTAACCTTCATTAACATATCATAATCACCCAAAGTCCACAGTTTACAATACAGTTCGCTCTCAGTGTTGTGCATTCATTGGGTTTCGACAAATGTATAATGGCATGTTTCCATCATTATAGTAACATACAGTGTATTTTCATTGCCCCAATACTCTATGCTCTGTCTATTCATTTCTTGGTACCATTTCCCCAAACCCAGGCACCAGTTGATCTTTCCACTGATTCCATACTTTTGCCTTTTCCAGAATGTCATATAGTTGGAACCATAGAGTATATATAGCCTTTTCAAATTAGCTTACTTCACTTAGTAATAATGCATTTAGTGTTTCTCCATTCCTTTTCTTGGCTTAATATTTATTTGTTTTTAGTGCAAAATAATATTACATTGTCTGGATGTACTACAGATTTTCCATTCATCTAGTCAAGGACATCTTGCTTGCTTTTATGTTTGGGCAGTTATGATGCAAGATGCCCTAAGTATAATAGTATTGAATTTTATGTGGATATAAGTTTTCCAGTTCACTTGGGTATATAGCAAGGAATGTGATTGCTGTATCACATAGTAAAAGTATATTGAATTTATATATACAATATATGTATATTATATATATATAAAATTGTGTAATATATATACTATATATTACACAATATAAATAATATTATATATATATAAAATATAATATATATATATAAACTACCAAGCTGTCTTCCAAATTGGTTGTACCATTCTGCATTCTGACCAGCAGTGAATGAGTTCCTGAAACTGCGCATACTCATCAGCATTTGGTATTGTTAGCGTTCTGGAATTTGGGGATTCTAAGAAGTTTGTAGCAGTTTCTCATTATTGTTTTAATTTGCGTCTTTCTGATGGCATATGATGTGGCACATCTTTTCATAGTTTATTTATTTTGCCATCTGTATATCTTCTTTAGTGAGATGTCTGTTAAGGTCTTCGGCCCTTTTTTCTTGTTGCATTTTCAGAGTTCCTTGTGCATTTTGAATAACAATCCCTTTCACATGTGACTTTTGAAAATCCATATCCATGTCTGTGGCTTATTTTCTCACTCTCTTGGCATTGTCTTTTATAGAGCAGAAGTTTTTTTTTTTTTAGTTTGAAGAGGGGTAGATTATCAATTATTTCTTTCATGGATTGTCCCTTTACTATTGTATCTAAAAAGTCATCACCATACCCAAAGTCATCTGGGTTTTCTGCTATGTTTTATCCTAGTTTTATACTTTTGTATTTTACATTTATTCTGTGATACATTTTGATTTGATTTTTGTAAAGGGATTAAGGTTTTAATAGTTTTTTGTTTTGTTTTGTTTTGCATGTGGATGTACAGTTTTCCCTGCATCATTTGTTGAAAAGACAATCTTTGCTCCTTTGTGTTACCTTTGCTCTTTTGTCAAAGATCAGTTGACTATTATTTATGTGGTTTTACTTCTGGGCTTTCTTTTAGTTTCATTGCTCTATTTGTTTATCATTTTTTTAAGATTTTATTTTTTAAGTAATCTCTTCACCCAGTGTGGGGCTTGAACTCACAACCCCAAGAGCAAGAGTCACATGCTCTACCAACTGTGCCAGCCAGGTGTCCCTATTTGTTGTTGTTGTTGTTGTTGTTATTATTATTATTATTAATGCATATTTATTTTTGAGAGAGAGACAGAGACAGAGACAGAGCATGAGCAGGGGAGGAGCAGAGAGTCAGGGAGACACAGAATCTGAAGCAGGCTCCAGGCTCTGAGGTGTCAGCACAGAGCCCAATGTGGTGCTTGAACTCACAGACCACGAGATCATGACCCGAGCCGAAGTCAGATGCCTAACTGACCGAGCCACCCAGGCTCCCTAGGGTGCCCCTGTTTGTTTATTGTTTAAACAATGCCATATTGTCTTGATTACCATAGCTTTATACTAACTATTGAAGTTGAGTGACAGCTTTCCAAGGTTGTTCTTCTGTAGTATTGTATTGGCTATTCTGGATTTTTTGCCTCTCCATATTAATTTAGCAATCACTTTCTTGATACCCACAAAACAATTTGATGGGATTTTGATTGAGATGTTAGTAAACCCATAGATCAAGTTAGGAAGAACTGATATCTTGACGATGAGTTTTCTATCCATGAATATGGAATTTCCCTCTAGTTTTTCTATGGTTTTGTTCATCAGAGTTTTGCAGCTTTCCTCATGGATCTTGTACATATTTTGTTATATTTATACTTATGTATTTCATTTTACATGTTTTAATGTAAATGATATTCTGTTTTTTATTTGAAATTTCACTTGTTCATTGCTGGCAAATAAAAAGGCAATTTACGTTGATTGGACAAAAGTCCCCAAAAGTTCTGATTATTTTTCCCCCCCAAACCACAGTCATAGTTCTTTTGGAGAAGGCTGGGAGAATGATGAACAGTATAAATTTTGGGGATTGTACCAAGTTCCTTCCTCAAGAGGACCTGGAGTTATTTGCATTCTTTGTGTTCTGGGTATAAAATCTGGCTCAAGTCAGAATTGATTAAGGAACTTTTGACTCTCCTTTTTTTTTTTTTTAATCATTCTAGTTACTCTTTTCTTCACTTGTCAAATAACTTTTCTGATTGTATAGTTCAAGTAAGAATTTAATAGTTTTCTTATGTAGTTCACTTCTAGGAACATCATGATCAACTGGCTAATGCCATTGGGCAACAGGCAGACTATTTTCACTGCTGATTTTACTGTAATGTCCTTTACAACAACCATACCCATTTTGCTATCAGCAGTTGATTGCTGCGAATTAGTGCCAACCTGTGATCCGTTTACTCATATTGCTTGTAGGTTTCCCATTTTGTGAACCTAGTTCCCATTGCTAGGTCTGGTGTGCACAGAAAACCAATTATGGAGCTCATCAGAATTGGCTGGACCACCGTCACAAACGTATTTCTTACAGTATCAGTGAAAGGCATGTCTTCTGGATTTTCCTAGTGTGGATTTATAAATCTTAAAAAATGCAATCTAGCATTCCAGTCTCCCTAAGCCTTTGATTCATTTTCTCTACGTGAAAACAAGGAATTTCTAGAATTTCCACTTCATTCACTCTGGGCCATGTTTTTACTGATATTTCCAGCTAGCCAATCACAGAAACTGTGAGAGCCCTTTATAATGCCTGAGCTACAATATCAAATGAAGAGTCTGCTTAGTTAGCCCATATCAATAAATCCCTCCTGATCCAAATTTGTGTTCCTTCCAATATTATCCCACATCCTTTGTATACATTCTTATTCATATTTCCGATATTGTTGTCTGTATAAGTTTGAAACCTGAGGCTGTTATTTTAGAGTGTAGCATATCTCATTACAGGTCACGCTTTGAACCTCACCTTTAGGGGCCTTCTGGGGCATGTGTTTAGTTATTAGACTAAAGGCAAAGAGAGGTGGTGTGGTTGAGTCCTGCAGAAAATCAGTATTATCTTGCAACTCGCCTGCCTAAAGGCTGGCCAGTATTGTTTCCTCACATAATGAAGGGTTAAACCCTGCTTCCTATGGGAAGAGAGAAGGAGGCATCTTCCATTGGTAAAAATGGCTCAGGAGAATTTAGGGTGCTATTGACCCCAGCTTTGTTAAGTGCATTCTACATTTTCCCATCTCATTTTATAGGATCCCATTCTTTCCAAATCAATGTTCTCACTTTCACAATAGATAGCCTGTGAGGCTGGGAGTACAAATTGTGTTGTAATTCATCCAGTCAGGATGCGATTCTGTGTTTGATTTTTCATGTTCTCAGTGCTGTGGCTATACAAAATAAACGTGTCCTTCATGGCACACATAGAAGCTTTTTGGTCATTTATGTGGCACTTGAGCTGGAAATTGAAATCCCTGAGCTCATCCTTTTCTTTCACCACTTTGTCCAGTGATCTTGGGAGTAACCAATGAACCAGCCTCATTATATTTGTTCATTTTCCAAAAATGTTTGAAACTATTGTATACACAGGCACCCAGTTCTTTTTTTATGAAGTAGTTGATTAGGAATATCCAATGGAGCTAATTTGCATATACGTATTGCCAGATCATGCTATGGAGTATCAGTGTTTACTACTGGAAATACAGTCCTTAGAGTTTTTAAATCTAATCTAAAAACAGCAATTTCTATAAACCCTAAATCAATTTAGTCTTCAGAAAACAAATCCTTAAAGTTCTATTCCTCTAGAACCACTCCTTGTATCAAAATCTGTAATATTGAGAGTTTTCTAGATAAATAGAACCAATCATTAGGAGATATCTATATATTTATACATGCTATTTTCATGTAGTTTTATACATTTTTAGATTTACATATTTATATCTACTTTGTATTCCTGAAGACCAGGAAAAGCTAGTGCTGTACTTCTAATATGAGTCTGAAGGCCTGAAGATAACAAAAACCAATAGTGCATGTCCCAGTCTAAAGTCAAAAGACCAAGGACTCAACTCATATATTAGTTAGAAAGATGAAATTCTCCCTTCTTCTACCTTTTTGTGCTATTCAGGTCCTCAGTGCCTGGAATTGTGCCTACCCATTTTGGGGAGGGAAATCTGTTTTATTTCTTTTTTGGGTGTTGTGTTGAATAAATTCTTCATATATTTTGGGTACTAACCCTTCACATGATATGTCATTTGCAAATATCTTCTCCCATTCCGTATGTTGCTGTTTAGTTTTGTTGATTGTTTTCTTTGCTGTGCAGAAGCTTTGGTTTTGATGTAGTTCCAATAATTCATTTTTGCTTTTATTTCCCTTGCCTCAGGAGACGTATCTAGAAAAATGTTGCTATGGCTGATGTCAAAGAAATTACTGCCTGTGTTCTCTTCTAGGATTTTTATATTTTCAGGTCTCACATTTAGGTCTTAAATCCATTTTGAGTTTATTTTTGTGCATGGTGAAAGAAAGTGGTCTGGTTTTATTCTTTTGCATGTTGCTGTCCAATTTTCCCAGCACCATTTTTTGAAAGGAATGTCTTTTTCCCATTGTATATTCTTTCCTCTTTTGTCAAAAATTAATTGACCGTATAATTGTGGGGTTATTTCTCAGGTTTCTATTCTGTTCAACTATGGTGCCTTCTAAACCTTTTAATGTCGATTGAGATCACAAAAAATTTAATTTAATCCCAATTTATCAATTGATTTTTTATCTTGTCCTTTTGATGTCATATCTGAGGTTCATTCCTATATTTTCTTCTTAGAGTCTCATATTCTTTTTTTTTTAGGTTTACTTATTTATTTTGAGAGAGAGAGAGGGAGGAGAGAGCACAAATGGAGAAGGGGCAAGGAGAGAGGGAGAGAGAAAATCCCAAGCAGGCTTGGCACTGTCAGTGCAGAGACTGAAGTGGGGCTTGCCTGACCCAAAGTCAGATGCTAAACTGACTAAACCACCCAGGTACCCCTAGAGTCATATTCTTAAGGAGATTTCTTAGGGCTCTTACATTTAGGTCTGCAGACCGTTTTCAGTTTAGCTTTTTATGATGTGAGGAAGTCATTTAATTCCCTTCTTTTGCATGTGAATATCAAGTTGTACCAGAATCATTTGTTAAAAGCTATTCTTTCCACATTGAATCATCTTGACACTCTTGTCAAAAATTAGTTGGCCATAAACAAAGGGGTGTTACTTCTGGACTCCCATCTTCCATTCCATTGATCTGTGTGATTATCTGTTTGCCATTATTTCTCTTTCTTGATTATTATAGCTGTGTTTCAAGTTTTGAAATCTGTAGCATGAGTCCTCCAACTTTATTCTTTTTTAAGATTGTTTTTGCTATTTGGGTTCCTTTGAATTTCCATATAAATTTTAGGATTAGTTTCTCAGTTTCCTAAGAGACAGTTTGCATTTTTATAGATTGTATTGGATCTGTAGGTCAATTTGATGAGTTTTGTCATCTTAGCAATTTTAACTCTTCTGTTCTATGAACATGGGATTACTTTCCGTGTATTTTGATCCTCTTTTATTTCTTTCAGCAACTTTTATAGTTTTCAGAGTTTATTCCTAGGCATTTTATTTTTATTGATGCTATTATAAGTTGAATTATTTTCTTTTTTGAAGTTTATTCATTTATTTTTGAGGGGGGCAGCTGGGGCAGAGAGAGGAAGAGAGAGAATCCCAAACAGGCTCCACACTCTGTCAGCACAGAGCTTAATGTGGGGCTCAAATCCATGAACTGTGAGATTATGCCCTGAGTCGAAATCAAGAGTCAGACACTTGACTGACTGAGCCACTCAGGCACCCTGAATTATTTTCTTAATTTAAATTTTTGGATTATTCATTGCTATTGCATGGAAAGTAAATTGATTTGCTTATATTGATTTTTTTAAATGTTTATTTTTGATAGACAGACAGAGCATGAGTGGGGGAGGGGCAGAGAGAGAGGGAGACACAGAATCCGAATTAGGCTCCAGGCTCTGAGCTGTCAGCACAGAGCCCGATGCAGGGTTGAACTCATGTACAGTGTACGGTAAGATCATGACCTGAGCCAAAGTCAGACGCTCAACCGACTGAGCCACCCAGGCGCCCCTGCTTATATTGATTTTGTATCCTGCGAACTGGCTGAACTCATTTATTCTCTTAGCTTTCTGTGTGAATTCTGTAGGATTTAGTACATACAAAATCTTGCCATCTGCAAATAGAGGTCATGATATTTATTTCCAATATAGAAGCTTGTATATAGTTTTCTTGCACAATCACTCTGGCTGGAAACTCCAGTACAGTGTTGAATAGGACTAATGAGAGTAGACATTTTTGTTATTCTTGAGTAAATCACTCAGTCTTTCATCATCAAGTATGATGTTAACTGTGTGGTTTTCACAGATGCCCTTTGTAAGCTCCTGTAACTTTCCTTTAGTTTGGTTTATTGGTTTTATTATGAAGGGATATTGTGTTTTGCCAAATTGTTTTTCTATTTGTTGATAAAATCATGTGGGTTTTGTCTTTTATTTTCATGATATGGTATATTACATTAATTGATTTTCTGATGTTATAATGCCACACTTTGATGAGTTTTTTTCCCTTTATCTTGGAAACAAATGAGACTAGTAGTTTGTGACCATTGGCCCTAATCAAGATATGCCAAAGTAATTAGAATTCAGAGATATGCAATGAGAGAAAATAATAGCTTTTGAATTTGGCATAAGTTGTGTTTTGTGGTTTTTTTTCCTATAAGTATTTATGTAGTTACAATTTCCCTTTGAGTCCTGGGTAAGACATGGGTTGTAATTTGATTTCACTTTGGTTGACAGTATCTACCCATGGAAATGAAGAAATGTATTAGAGCTTGCAGTGCTTTTTCTGGAGTATCTACTCTGTAGTCTCTGCAGTGGCACTCCCATTGGCTGTAAGTAAAATCATTTTTGTCTACATCACAATCACTAATGGATTAGTGTCAATGCTGGACTTATGAGTATGTTACCACTGAGTATTTGTACAGTGGTTACCTGGATTTTGTGTGAGTATTTCACTGGGTAATGAAGCTTTAGGCCTTTTGACAAGTATCTGTATTGTATTGTCTCGATATTTCTACCTCATTGTGATCAAAACATCAAATGTAGTCTGGCAAAGAAAAAGGGAATTTATGTTGGTATATGTTCAATTATTCAAGTGAATACCAGTAATTCCACCTAGCTAGTTAATTTGTTCAACTATTTGAGATTCCCAATCTAGTAGTCGTATTTGAATGAAGTGCTGCTTCAAATCAGATGGCCTACAACAAAGTGATAAGCTAGGATGATTTAAATTCATGGTAAGATTTTTGCTTAACTTTTTCTAGGTCAAGATGACCTCTTCTATGTCTTTTGATTTTGAACTCTGAGAATGCAAGAGGATTCCTGTTTAAGTACTAGAATAGATTAAAAAAATTTTTTTAAGAAAACATTTGGCCATGCCTAAAGGCAATCCTGCAGGGAGTTCTATGTATAGGTGGGCTAGCTGCATGTCAGCAAGAATACAAGTTAGGTCTCTGAATTATCATACAGCAGAATGTCAGCATAGTCTTTAGCTTATCAGATATCTAAAGTTTTTCTTTAATTGGTAGCTTGGCACGTCAGAATACTAGGCAGACTTCTGAGAGTTCAGTTTTGAAGTGACTGCTATCGAGCTCCTGACAAAAATGCAGTTGAGATAGCTGATATATGAGAGGGAATTACTGCACTGCATTAACTATCAATTCTTCTGGATTCTAGTCTCATACCAAGTTTGAACCATAGAATGCAATAGACCTGGACTCTATTAGCTGATTTCCTGGTGGAAATACTTCACTTGAGTTATTACTTAATGGATCAATTGTGGCTTTTACGTGTAGTCTAATAAGAAAGAACTATTTTAATAACCTCTTGTATTTTCTGGGAAAAAACAATCTGCAAGATATTGCTATCTATATTAATCAATATAAATATTAGATAATAATATAAATTATCAACTATTAGCCTCTCAATGATAATTCTGCAGATTGTCTTCTAAGAACATTTCATTCAGCACAGCTTTATTTTGAGGAAGGAAAATGTGATCGAGAAGTATATTGCATCAGAAAACTTCTCAGGAAGGGCAAGGCTGGTGCTTCTTTTGGTAGATTGGATGAGTATTGAAAACTAGTTTTGCAAAACACTGAAAACAAATTAGGAAGCAGATATGAAAATATACTTTATGGTAAGTATTAACCTGGTTTCTTAATGTAGTATTGTAGTATGAGTTTTATAGGAATCAATTTTGTAGAGGTCATTCATACTTCTTGAATAAGTTTGCCAGAGGCAAGTTCCACATAAAGGACCACTACATTTTAAATTTTACATAGTTATCTGTGTGAATGTTGCACTCTTGGTTGTGCAATGTACACTTTGCTTAGTTTTACATGGCAGCCTTTCATCTTTCTCCATTAGCGTTATGATATTTTCAAAAGAATAATTAAAAATTACCAATAACATGTGTTTTTAAAAATCTGTGAACAGGGGCGCCTGGGTGGCGCAGTCGGTTAAGCGTCCGACTTCAGCCAGGTCACGATCTCGCGGTCCGGGAGTTCGAGCCCCGCGTCGGGCTCTGGGCTGATGGCTCAGAGCCTGGAGCCTGGTTCCGATTCTGTGTCTCCCTCTCTCTCTGCCCCTCCCCCGTTCATGCTCTGTCTCTCTCTGTCCCAAAAATAAATAAAAAAACGTTGAAAAAAAATTAAAAAAAAAAAATCTGTGAACATATGTGTACTTGTGTGTTTGTGTATGTGTGCATGCTTGCACTTTGTTTTGATTTTAGCTTAAATCCAATTTGGAAATTTTTTTAGTTTGTGCTGGTTAATTGATTTTCTATTTGTGTCTTTACTTTCAATTCCAGTGAGGGATTCCCAGATATTTCTAACCGAATAATCTGGGCTAACTGAGATTATATATATTTTTTTATGGATTCCCTTTATTAGGTTTATGAAATTTCCTTCTGCTACTAGTGTGCTGAAAGTTTTTATTTTAACCCTTAATTGGTATTAAGGTATGTGCAATGCTTTTTCTGCATCTATTAACTAGATAATACGACTTTAATTTTTGTCTACTTGTGAATTTCATTAATTGCTTTTAAAATGATAAATCAACTTTGTATCACTAGGATAAATCCTACTTAGTCATGATTGTATTGTCTTTTTCATATATGGCTGATATGCTGATACTTATTTGTTGCTATTTTATAGAGGAATTTTCTTTCTATATTCATGAGTAATATCCATATCTAATTTTCTTTTGTCATTCTTTGTCAAGTTTTGTTAGTGGAAGTATGCTGGTCTCATAAAATGAGGTGGGAAATGTTCTCTTCTACTATAAGGTTTAAAGGAATTTGTGTATTTTTGGTGTTATTTTTCTTGAAATGTTTGATAGAAGTCACCAGAGAAATCACCTGGGCCTAAAGATTTCTTTGTGGGAACACTTTTGATTTTCTATTCTTTTTTTTTTTTTTAACAAAGAGGCTGATTCACATTTTCTATTTTGAGTTTTGGTAGATTGTATCTTCCAAGGACTTTGATCATTTCCTCTCAGTTTTCATATTTATTAGCATAAAGCTCTTCATAACTTTTCCTTTTTATACTTTTAATGTCTGTAGGAACTGTAGTGATGCCCCTATTCATTCCCATTATAGGTAATTATTGTCATATTTCTTCTTTTCTTTATTCATCCAATTAATGATTTACCAATCATATTAATTTTTAAAAGAAAACTGGTTGTATTGAGTTTTTGTATAATTTACCCACTTTCTATTTCATTGATTTTAGGGTTTTTCTATTTGTTGTGTTTAATTTCATATAATATCAACTAGCTTCCATACAGTGTAAGAATCTTAGATTAGTATAATTCCATATTGGCCTCTGTTATATATACTTGTGATATTTTTACTTACATTATAAACCTCATAATAAGTTGTTGTACACATATATAGAATGTTTTATTTTTGTTGAATATATGTTTTTATAGTTACCCACATACTTAACTTTTCTGGTGCTCTTCATTTTTTCCTTGACAATCTGGGATTTCATCTGGTATTATATACCCTTTTGCCTGAACAACTACTTTTTAAAATTATTTCTTGTGGTATAAGACCATTGGAGACAAATTCTTTGGCTTTTGCATGTCTGCAAATGCATTCATGTAATATATTTTTGAAATATAATTTTGGGGGACACCTGGCTTACTCATTTGGTAGAGTGTGTGACTCTTGATCTTGGGATTGTGAGTTTGAGCCCCATGTTGGGTGTTAAGATTACTTAAAAATAAAATCTTTTTTTAAAAAAATGTAATTTTGCAGTGCATAAAATTCTAACTTGACAGTTTTTTTCAACACTTGAAATATAAAATTTTATGGTCTTCTAGTATCTGTTTAATTTTTTAAAGAAGTCAGCTGTTATTGTTCATATCTATGTAGAATTTAGTTTTTCTCTGGCAGATTTTAAGATTATCTTTTTCATTGGTTTGCAGCAATTTTACTCTATAGGCCTAGGTTGATCCAGTTTTCTTTGTTTGTGTCCAACTTGAGGGTTGAGTTTTTCCATTCTGTATGTTGCTGAGTTTGACAGATTGGTTGTCAACAATTTCTTTCCCTCCCAGTTTGGTCTGGTATTCTTCCTATAAATAGTAAAGAGGCCAATTTCACTCTTTTTGAAAATGGGTTGTCTTTGTAAGTTTTTGACTAATAGATTGCCATGGAAGTGATGCCTTGTTACTTTTGGGAACCACCATTCTGGGCCTGTGAACTTACTTTTTCTGCTCCCTTGGAGACCACCTGCAATTTTATAAGGTAGTCCATGCTATCCCTCTGCTGTGGAGGCCATGGAAAGAAGAACTGGAAGATGAGACAGTCTGTGGTATATAAGTGCCCTGCAGGAATCTTAGTTGCCCAGCTAACCTCCAAGGTGAATGCAGTCATATGAGTGACCCCAGTTGATACTATGTCGTTGAGAATTAATACTGAGTCAACCTAAAGACTTGCAAGAAATAAGAAATCATTTTTGTGTTACTGTGTTTATGGTGCTTGTTAAACCATAATAGATAACTGAATAGAATTATCACAAAGAAGTGGAGTGTTACTTTAACAAAAACACAAAATATATACTATTGTCTTTGACACTGGAGGACAGGAGGAGTAGAGAGGAAGTTGTTGTTGAAGGCTGATAGAGCAGTGAGGAAACTGCTGTTGGGGCGTTTTGTGTAACGTATTGGTACAACATTGATAATTTTGTTACCTTTTATAACTTTGAAGGTAGAAAAAGTACCTAACAAACTTTTAGATCTGGATAAGGTGATTGTCAAAGATTCAAAGGTATGAGTTGGTTTCTTGTAGCTGTCTGTGTATAATAAAGTATGGGAAGTGGGAGAAGAGTTAAAGAAGAGAGTGTTCAGTGTTAAGAAATAACGTGAAGTAAATAGTACCAGTATATGACTTACTGGTTTAGAATTGATAAATCTTTTTTCTCACTTACCACTTTTCCAGCTAACAAATTGTTCTCAAGGTCAAGAATGGCCTCATGCAATTTGTTAAATCCCGAGCACTTCCGAGAATCAAAATCAAATCAAAGTGCAGATATGGAAGGTCCTGGAGGAAAAGACATAATGTGAAAAGAGATTCCACAGTGAGGAGAACCAAGGCCTGGGCACTGCATTGCAGTAGAAGAACTACCCAGTCAACCCACAGAATTGTAAGAAATACTTTCTTTTTTGGTGTTTTAAAGTGCTAAGTCTTTGTAAGCTGTATCTGACATTTGGGCTAATGGTTAGCTTCTATTTAAAATTGCTTTCTCTTGACTATTGGTGGCATTTTCCTGCCTTTTTATTTCTCTCTTTTAAGTGACATATAATTTATTTCACAGTGTTAATGGTCACAAAGCGGGAGTGGCAGCAGTAGGTGAGAGGGGAGAATTTTCATTTTTACTCTATTGATTTGCATATTGTTGAGCTATTTTATCAAGCACTTCTACTTTTGTAAGATAAATACAATTTTAACTACTTTCAGTAAAGTAAAGAACTGTATACAAATTGGTATTCCTTTATGGAATAGAGGGGAGGGCTTGGTCTTCTATTCCTCCATACTGATATGGGCCGTAAAATACAATCCATTTTTTTCTCTTAAAGCTGGATGGGCTCAAAGATATAGACACTGTTGTTCTGGCCATTTGTTTTTTTTTTTTTTTTTTAAACTGAATTAATTGCAGCCCTTTAAAACTCTTGATTTTTGCATGAAAACAAAATGTGAATAATGTGGATTGTTACTCTGCATGCATTTCTCACACACACATTTTTTGCTGAAAATTTTATATTACATTTCGAAGTGGTACTTTTAGGTATTTAGCTTTAGCTTTCACCGATCAGATATACTTAAATTAGATTTAAAAAGCAGATATTCTAGCAGCTTCTGTTGGCAAACATGATCACAGAGGTTTTTGGTTTATCTCTAGTAGTATTTCTGTCACCAGCTTTGAGGGAATCAAGAACTCGGGGCAGAAGACAAATCCTTTAGTTGTTGTTATTATTTCTGTTGCCAGTGTGGACCTAATATTAATGACATATGTCTGGAGATAACTATTAACTTCCTTACTTTATTGCTCTTGGTTTTGTCAATCAAGAAGACTAGCCTGTAAAACAATCAAAATGGTTTATTTGGTGTCTTAGAGATTGCAATCCAGGAGACACAGAGTGTTCCAAAATCAAAAATGTGCTCTGAATTGAAAGTAGGAAGTTCAGGCTTTGAAGGTAAAAACTAACAAAGTTACATCAGTTGTTTTGAAAGAATTATGATTGGTGGTGGTAAGATTTAAATTGACTGTCTAATACATGATTGATATTTGACTAAGGTGTTACATTATATTTATTTCACTCCAATGTAAAGCATATTTTCTGGGAGGTGGTTGAATTTGCAACTAATAGAAAGTCAATTTTCATGTCATCTAGAGAATTTAAACAGGAGATGTACATAGGCACTACTCCCTCAATATACTTCTGACTCTATTTTGAGTGACTCTTTTACCAATACTTATTCCATTTTGGAATATTTTTTTTAAGTTTATTTATTTTGAGAGAGACAGAGACAGCACAAGTCGGGGAGGGGCAGAGAGAAATGGAGAGAGAGAGAGAATCCCAAGCAGGCTTCCAGCACAAAGCCCGATGCAAGGCTCAAACCCATGAAGCCACGAGATCATGACCTGAGCCAAAACCAAGACTGGGATGCTTAACTGACTGAGCCACCCAGGCACCCCCTGGATTTTAGAATCTTTCATAGAGTCAACAGTTCAAGGGAAAAATTCAGGATTTCTCACTTTCCAGATTGAAGTTGTGTTGGCATTTTACTTGAGGTCAGATTCTTCATTGTTCTCCTGCCATTCATTCTTCGACACCCAGCCTCAACAAATTGCCATCGTTTGGTTTCTTTGTGTTGAAGCCCTTTATTTTTCATTCTTAAAAGAGTCTTAGTGGTTTATGGTTTCTTTTATCTGATCTCTGAGTGATATGCAAAGAAAAGTAAGAGATCTGGCAACATATGTCACATATTTTGGTTATAGTAAAAATCAACTGGTTGATAGTTATAGACTCTACCGTACACCCAACCTCTCAAATGGAGGTAGCCATATGTTAAATATCATTTTTCATTGTATTTGTAGTTTTTTTTAATTTAAAATATCCCATTTCTTTCATTTATTTTACTCTCCTGGTCCCTGTTGAGATTTGCTATACTTCTAACTCATCTAAAACTTGTTTGGAAAAAAAAAAAAGAATTTTGATGAAGGATTGCTGAATATATGAAGGATATAATTCTTTCATTCTGTAAATACTAAAATTTGGCTCAAAGTCAAACCCAGGCCATCAGAAAGCTGTACACTCAAGCCTCGTTGTGTAGGTTGCAGATGCATGTAGTTTTATGGTATTAAACGTTACCATGATGTTAAACACATACACCATAAGAAATAGCTCTATGAAAGTAATTTTTAAAATCAACTTAAGGATGTTGGGCAAACTGTAATGTCACCATTATGAGGACACATAAAAGAGATTATTCACTTAAAGTTTTATCTTATAATTAAGTAATAGATCATATTTTGTTTTTTGCATTTGCTGTTGGAAAAAAAAGAGTTAAAGCTCACTTGAATGGTTGAATTCTTGTAAACATGAACGACTTCATGCATGCATCTGTATATTAAACTTAAGAATGGCTTTGTCCTACTGTTTAACTTATGTTATTTTTAACCTTATTTCTTGAAGTAATTAAAAATAATCTTATTGTACAATATTTTGAAACCAGTATTGAAACCCCAATTGTTTTTCTCAGATACCAAAGCATTTGATATTTCAACTAGTGGTGTATTAGGTTTTCAATTTTTCAACAACCCCTACAGTCCTTGTTTTTCTTCCCTCCCTTCCTCCCTCCTTTTCCTTCCTTCCTTTCTTCCTTCCTTTCTTCTTCCTTCTCTACCTCCTCTTCCTTATTATTATTATTATTATTATTATTATTATAGCTTTTCCAGTAAGGATGAAGTAATATCTCATTGTGGTTTTCATTTGAATTTTCCTAATGACTAATGTTGTTGACATTATTTTCTTATGCATACTGGCCATTCTGGAATATCTTTGGAGTAAGGTCAATTCAAGTCCTTTGCCCATTTTTAAATTGATTGTGTTTTTATTGTTGAGTTGAAGATTATTATTTATATTTTTTTCTACATACAAATTTCTTATGAGACATGATTTGAAAAAACTTATACTCATTCTTTGAGTTATCTTTTTAGTTTCTTAATGAAGACCAAAAAGCAGAAAAGTTTTAAATTTTCTTTAGTGTAATTCATCTATTCTTTTATCACTTGTGCATTTTGTGTCATATCTTAACAAAGTATTGCCTTATGTAAGATCCTGAACTTTTTCTCTTGTATTTTCTCCTGAGAGGTTTACCACTTTAGCTCTTAAATATAGGTATATATTTCAGTTAATTTTTGCATATAGTGTAAGATGGAGGTCCAACTTCATTCTTTGCATAACAATACTCACTTATCACAGCAACATTTGTTAATAGAGACTATTTTTCTCTGTTGAATTGGCATGGCACCCTTGTTTAAATAAAATGACCGTAGATTGATCAATTTATTTTTATGTGCTCAATTCCATTCCTTTGGTCCATATATCTATTCTTGTCCCAGTTTCACTTGAAAAAGATGTCACAATGTCACACACACTATAGCTTTGTAATAAGTGTTAAAATTGGGATATGTGAGTCCTCCAACTTGTTCTTCATTTTAAGTATCATTTTGTCTTTTCTGTTTTGTTTTGTTTTTACATTTCTGTACAAATATTATGATAATTTTGTACATTTCTGCATGAAAGTCAGCTGGGATTTTTAGATGATTAATTGGATATGTAGAATTTTTAGGGATTTTTGTCAATATTAAGTTTCTGACCCATGAACATGGTTTGTCTTTCCATTTATTTAGATCTTCTATATTTACTTTTTTCCCATTTGTTCTTTCTTTCTTTCTTTCTTTCTTTCTTTCTTTCTTTCTTTCTTTAATTAAATTTATTGTCAAATTGGTTTCCATACACCACCCAGTGTTCATCCCAACAGGTACCCTCCTCAATGCCCATCACCCACTTTCCCCTTCCCCCCACCCCCCATCAACCCTCAGTTTGTTCTCAGTATTTACTTTTTAGCAATGTTTTGTAGTTTTCAAAGGGTACATTTGCAAATTTTTTTGTTAAGTTTTTTTCTACGTATTTTATGCTTCTTCATGTCATGGTAATGGAGTCATTTTCTTAATTCCATTTCTAGAGTTTTCATAGCTAATGTATAGGTACAATTGATTTTTGTGTATTGATCTCATATCCTGTTACTTGGATGAAATTTTAATGAGTTTTAATAGTCTTTTAGTGGATTTGTTAGGATTTTCCTAATACAATATCATGTCATTTATTTAAAAATTTTTTTTAATGTTTATTCATTTTTTGGGAGACAGAGAGAGTGTGTGTGTGAGTGGGGGAGGGACAGAGAGAGAGGGAGACGCAGAATCCAAAGCAAGCTCCAGGCTCTGAACTGACAGCACAGAGCCCGATATGGGGCTCGAACTCATGGACCGTGAGATCATGGCCTAAGCCGAAGTTGGACGCGTAACTGACTGAGCCACCCAGGTGCCCCTATATCATGTCATTTATGATTAGAGAGTCTTCCTTTCCAATATGGTTTCCTTTTATTTTATTTTATTATTTTGCTTAAAGTGACCTGGTAAAAACTTCCAGTATAATGTTGAATGTAAGTGGCAAGAGAAACATCTCTGTCTTCTTTCCAGTCTTAGTAGGAAAGCACACAGTCTTCATAATTTAATATGATGTTACCTGTGGTTGTCCATAGATGTCTTATATGAGATTAAGGAAATTTCCTTATATATCTTTTTTTTTCATGAAAATATATAGGATTTTGTCAAATACTGGACCTGAGATTTATTCTTTAACATTTTATTTAATTTTTATTTTTAAAAATTTTTTATTTAAGTAATCTCTACACCCATTGTGGGGCTCAAACTCACAACTGAGAGGTGCCTGGGTGGCTCAGTTAATTGGGTATCTGATTCTTGATTTCAGCTCAGGTCATGATCTCACAGTTGGTGAGATCGAGCTCTGAGTGGGGCTGTGTGCCGGTAGTGTGTAGCCTGCTTGGGATTCTCTCTCTCTCTCTCTCTCTCTCTCTCTCTCTTTCTCTCTCTCTCTCTCTCTTTCACTCTCTCTCTCTGCCCTTTCCCCACTCACATGCACACACACATACACACACACACACACACACACACAGTCTCTCTCTCTCTCTCTCTCTCTCTCAAAATAAATAAATAAACCGTAAAAAAATGTCGGGATTAAAAAATGACACTGAGGTCAAGAGTCACATGCTCTTCTGACTAAGCCAGATAGGCACCCCTATTCTTTAACATTTTAAATGCACAATACTATAATTTTATCTATAAGTACTAAGTTATTCAGCATATCTCTGGAACTTATTTATGTTGTATAGCTGAATATTTACGTGTTGAACAACAAGTACCTGTTTCCCTCTCCCTCTAATTCCTGGTACCAATTTCCTGCTTTTTCAATTGTCCGTTAAGTTTTATTGTGTCCTGGATGTTGTGAATACTATTTTGTTGTGTGTCTGTTTATTCTTGTCTCTCTATTTAAAAACAATGAATTTTATTCTGACAAGCTGTGAAGATATTTGTGAATTGGTTATATCCTTTTGAGTATTTTTTTAAAACATTCTTAGGGGTGGCTCTAGAATTGTATTTGCTAGTTCCAATTTAGTTCTGTCCCTATGTTATGACCTTCCTGGTGTCCATACTGAATGCTTTGTTAATTCAGTGATGTCCCTGTCCTCTGATTGCTGGACAATCAAAGAGCTCTCAGTCTTAGGAACGGTGATAGTTGTTCTGCTTGCTGCTGTCCTCTAGCAGTTGTCCCTTACCTGATACTTGTTCCTCGCCTGACCTTGTGAAATTTCAATCTACGTTCATTCAGCTTAGTATTTATTGAAACATGCAAGGGAACCTTGTGCTCTTTTCTTGGGTTTTACTTTCTGTGTATTCATTTTTGGATGTCTCATCCTCCCTGAATTCTGATTTCATCCTCCTCATATCCAGCTGTCAAATTCCAAACCACACAGGCTTTTTTTCTTTTGCTCTGTAGCTCAAACACCAGCATTTTAAATCTTAGGATAATTTTCTCTGCTCTGTATGTAGCTCTACTTCAGCAAGCCTAGGTTTATGTATCTTCATCCTGCTAATGTGCCCTTATTCTTTGGTGGGCCATTTCTTACACTTGGTGAAGCCTCGTGTATCTCAACATCCTATAGTGGTTTAATGTCCCAACCATTGATGTGTCCATGCCATTAATTCAGTAATGGTCCTATTCACCTTTGAAGTTTTTCTCTCTCTCCTATCCTGTCAGCAGCCTTTGGTATGCTGCTGCAGTGCCCTTTGTGAAATGTCCATAAGAAAAGATTGGCAGTTGATGCAGATTGCCAAGTGACTAGGGCTTTGCAGGGTTCTACTCCAACATTCCAGCCCACACGCGGTGGCCAAAAGTTAGTAAATATATTGGCTTTTTGTTTTTTCTTCAGTCTGTGACAAGTTTGCTGCTCCTCTTGCTTTGCTTGGAAAACAAGTTATGTGTCTCTTGTCTCCTATGAAGGGTTCATGACTTTATGTAATTTAGATTATTTGGTATACCTTGCCTCCTCAGCCACCTTAATGTGTTAAAAATATGATCATTGTGGCTTTTACAACTTGTTCTCCTTTTTAGAGTGGGAAAGATATTCTCTTGTGACTTTCTAATCATAAACAAATGTGGAATTCTCCCATGGAGCATTTGTGGGTTTTTTATTGACATATTTTTCCTCCACACCACCTTCATCCCATGTGAACTCTGAAAAGAGATGTGCAGCTATGACCGTATGCTTTTATATGAAAAGAAAATTTTCAGTGTGCTTTTTTACTTGTAGGTCACCTCATCTGTGAGGCATCACTTTAGGGAAAGCATAAAAGGTTTTAGCTACTTGTTGAATTAAAAATAACTCTCACTCAAAGTAAAATATTGCTGTTTAAATTGAGGTAATAAGCAAAAAGTTATTAGTGCTAAGAATAAATACCCAAAGTCTGGTATTTATCATTGTTTCCCTTTAATTTCTGAGCTGACAAATGATAATTGCTCAGGCAATTAAAATAATTAGGAAAATGTGGAGTCACAAAAGGAGAAGCCTTTTAGAACGGCAATTTAAATGCATAAGGAGAAATTCTCATATGTTTGCTTCACCTTATCCTGGAATAGACTGATTACCAGGTGCTTTTTAGTGTGTAGACGATTGATAGATCACATGCCATCTGAGTTTTTTCTGGGACATAGGACCACTGGAAACAGGTCTTGAAAGATAGTTCTTATTTTAAAGAAAGATTTGGGGGATCTGGGCACTTATATTCTGTAAATGTCTTGGTAGTAAAGGATACTTTTAAGTTCCATATCTTGTAAACTTGTAGCGTGTGTGTGTGTGTGTGTGTGTGTGTGTGTGTGTGGTGGGAATACACTATTTTGTGCCATGTTTATTTTTTATTTTTTATTAAAAAAAAATTTTTTTTTAATGTTTATTTATTTTTGAGACAGAGAGAGACAGAGCATGAATGGGGGAGGGGCAGAGGGAGAGGGAGACACAGAATCGGAAGCAGGCTCCAGGCTCTGAGCCATCAGCCCAGAGCCTGACGCGGGGCTCGAACTCACAAACCGTGAGATCGTGACCTGAGCTGAAGTCGGACGCTCAACCGACTGAGCCACCCAGGCGCCCCTTGTGCCATGTTTAAATGAAGATAAGAAAAATATGAGTTAAGGGGCACCTGGGTGGCTCAGTCGGTTGAGCGTCCGGCTTTGGCTCAGGGCATGATCTCACAGCTCGTGAGTTCGAGCCCCCATCGGGCTCTGTGCTGACAGCTCAGAGCCTGGAGCCTGCTTCAGATTCTGTGTCTCCCTCTCTCGCTGCCCCTCCCCTGCTCGTGCTCTCTGTCTGTCTCTCTCTCTGTCTCTCTCTCTCAAAAATAAATAAATATTAAAAAAAGAAAAACATGAGTGAAGTCACAGGATGATCTTACCATTTTAGAATGCTTATTCACTCTGTGACCTGCAGGAGGCCGTCTGAAGGGGGCTGTGGAAAGAATTAGAAGACTGACAATAGCTTTGTGAAAGAAATGACATTTTCTGTGAAGAAAAGAATATTCCTGGGTAAAATAGGGCAATCTTAATTTAGAGAGACTATACCTTAAAATCAATCAATGGGGGCATTTCCTCTGAGAACCAGTTTTGTGTGTGTGTGTGTATACAACAGATACTTAAGCTATTCCATATGCTGACTAGGATTGGTGTCAGAGATTGATTATACCAATTTCTAAGGGGAGACTACTTGCAAAGTAAACAGTTGGCATTTTACTACAATTTTGTAAAATTTGTTCTATTAGTCATGACTTAACTCACTTTGGGCATACTTTCTATTAAGTTATACATTCAGAATATTACACCAAAGTACTGAGAGTTATATGCAACAGTACCAAATTATTTATCTCAGGGAACATCCCCTTGATTTAAATAATTTAAGGCTCTATTCCTTCTAACTTAATATTGGCCTTCATTACCTGGAAAGTTTTTCTTTTCCACAAAAACTCATTTATCGTATTAGACTCCTGTCATGCAGGACATGACGTACTTTTGTGCACAGTACCTATTTATCTACTGTTCATGCACAGGTGAAGTGAAATGATTTCAGCTCATGGCAAAATTTAGAACATGATGAGGTTTCAAAGGAGAGTATTCAGTGAATTTGGACAATTCACTCTTAAAATGAAGCTCCTGATACTGGGGTCAGCAGTAGTCACTGGGGAGAGATTCTTGAATGTGATAAGCTGGGAGGCTTATTTCAAAATAAATTATTATGCCATTTTGTGTTCCATTACATAAACATGATGAATGGTACCAAATGAATGACTTTGATTTGAAAACTAATTCTCCTGAGTGATTTTTAGAAAAATGTTCAGAATAACAACTCTAGTCAATCAGCAATTATTTATTGACTGCTCACTTTATTTATGTTAATTTTGTTATTAAGCATAAACATTTATTGAATGTCTGCTCTGTGCAGATCACACTGAAAGTTACATAGAACCCTTAACTAGGCATTACGGAATACGTGGGTTGTCTGTGAATAAACAGAAGGCATAGTCCTTAGTTAATAAGTGAGTATAAATGCATGTAGTATAAAAATTAGATGTGCATCCACACAAAGCAAAGGGGTGATCTGAGTAGGGTAAATGTAACTAGAGAAAATTCCAACTGGGTTTGCATATAGGGTAAATTATTATGGTGTTAATAGGTATGTTCCATAAATAGGACTGTTTTGAAGCAGGACCAGAACACTCATTTTGTTCAACAAGGCAATCAACTTGTTTTTCCCTACTGGAAGTAGAAATATCATTTAGGCCCATGAATGAATTTTCATCATACTTTCTCACAATATTTTTATGTATTCTTCAAATTTTGGACTTGAGGTGGACTACTAGTGATGATCTCAAGGGAAGATAGAAGTCTAAAATAGATTGGTGTCATTTAACTTCTTACTCCCAGCCAAGGGACTGGAACAATGGTTGTTGCACTGTGAATATTGAGAACCACATCATGGAGTTATATTATCAACAGTTCTTCCCACCCATATCTCCTAGCCTTCTTGCAGATAATGGTCTTTGGATATTTTAAAATCTTGGCTAAAATTTATGTTGCTTTGGGACCGGAGCCATAGAAATACTGTTAGAATATGGTGGAGAGAATCTCTACTTTGTGATATTGGGGAAGGTATAGTATAACCTTCTCAAATGTCTTTGGCAGCAGAAGCCCCTCTAACCAGTTACCTATCTGTTCCAAATGTGGATTTAGATAGATCTTGTTTTTGTGTCAACTTTGCTGTGAAATATACTATGTGTATCTGATACATTTTTCTGATTTTTCACCGGATACATTTTTCTGATTAGCTAAAGGTGAGTGTGATATCATTTTCGAAATAAGGGATAACATGTAGCAAGCCCAAAAATTATTTCTCAGTTTACAGATAAATTTCAAATGCAATCAATTTTAACTTATATCACACTTTGAGCCTAATCAGAAGACTTTTTGTGTGAAAGCAGTTCACTTAGCTTGGCTCCCTGGGGCTAATTCTGAAGGTGTTAACTTAAACCAACTTATGTGTTTTAAATATATTTTTAATAGTTAAAGCCCTTGACATCTTATAAACAAAGCATAACCTACAAGCTGAGTAGATAATAAATATGTTTTGAGGGGTAAAGGGCAGGTACTTACCATATCTTGTAATTGTTCTTCCCTGCTGCGATCCCAATGCCGTGCAGAGTCTGTGTTAGGAATAATAATCCATTTATCATATCTTTCAATGAGTTCCAGTATGGAACTCTCCAATTTTTAGTAATACTTTAAACCATGGTAGTAGTCTGGAGTATATCTAGGTTGGGATTTTCTTTTCAAAACATTCTTTGAACAGAAACCCTTTTAAGCAACGAGCTTCTCCAGGATCTACTATGAAGTTGCTGGCAAGGTGCTTCCATTAATAATCCATTCCCAAATTATCCTTCCACAATGAATCATTTAGAATGATTCAAATGAGTGTGCAAGGATTGTCCAATATGAAGGCTTAACAGTGGCAATAGCATATCTGTCCTTTCAAGCTACAATAGGCAGTATAACAGAATCTGGGATGCAAAAATACTATATGGAGGTTGGTGTTTGGTTTCTGGCAAAATAGTTACCCACTGGATTTTATGGAGAGTCAGAGAAGAAAGATTTGGCCTCAGTCAGATGATAGTTTATACCCAGGTATTAAATATAGTCCATTTTAACCCAGAGAGGGAAGAACTTTCTAATGAGGTTGAGTTATGTACATACTTACCATATCCTCATTCTTAGATTGATGTACACAGAACTCGGGATCTGTATAACTACAATAAAACCTTAGATTGCAAGTAACTTATTCTGTGAGTGTTCTGCAAGATGAGAAAACATTTCTAATAAATTTTAACTTGATAAACAAGCGATGTCTTGCAATACGAGTAGTACGTGATGTGGTATGTCACATGATCACAACTGAGCCAATGGTTCTTGAAATTTGCTTTGATACACAAGTGCTTTGGATTACAAGCATGTTTCCGGAACAAATTATGCTCACAAACCAAGGCTTTATGGCATTTAAAATATACACATATATATATATAAGTGCTTTTATGTATAATTTTTTTTCTCAATTCATTTGTTACCTAATCTTGTGTGTGTGTGTGTGTGTGTGTGTGTGTGTGTGTGTTTAACCTCCTTTGAAAGGACTGTATAGATTTTTTGATACAGTAACATTATGAGATTGTAACAATCACTTGAAAAAGTAAATTGATTATTTTGTTTACTTGATAAAAAATTCACAGTTTGATTAATTTATACTTCCTCTGCTAGATAACAAACTTCCCACGAATCACTATGAGAACGCTATGTGACATTGTTAACTACCTACTTTTAAGAACTCATCTATTTTGGTTTGGCATAGTTCTCTGTAGATTCTTCTTTTAACTCTCTGTTAATGTTCTTCATAGGCAACTCTCTGTTTATAGATTTCATGAGGTTTTTGTTCCCCAGACCTCTTTGCATAACTCTCATGTACTCTATCCTTTCTACCTTCATGGTTTATTTTAGTGAATTCGACTCTTCTCCTTATTTAATGATCCCTATGTCTAACTATCACCCTTATATTTAATTTTGGACATGCATTTCACTCTGCTTTCTGCTTATATAACTTTTATGGATAAATTTGTGGAATTCAAACTCAATATGTATAAAATCAATTACATCATTACTTCTCTTAACCCGTGTTCTCAATCTCATATGTTGTTTCTGTTAGGACTTCACCATCTGTCCAGTCGCCACATGTTAAAAATGTAGCTATCCTTAATTTCATTTTCTCCTCTTTTTTCCCTTCCACAAATATCTCAATCGTTCGCAAAGTCTAACCTATTTTTCTTTGCAATATTTCATCCATCTCCTTTTTTTGTATCATTCCAATTCTGGTTCTTATTTTTTCTCATCTATTCATTTCCTACCTATGCCTGGATTTTTTTTTTAATGTCTTAAAACTTTTCTCAGGGACCGACTCAAACTCATCTACTGGTATAAGACTGTTTTCTCTGTGTTCCTCTTTTACATCATTGTGCACATGGTACTACATCTAAGTTTCTCTAATATAAGCTCATCTATATGTCTGCCTTTTCCTGTTAGATTTTAAGTTCTAAGATGTAGAGGCCATATATATATTTTTGTACCCCTTTGAGTATAATTCAGTGTTTATATGGAATAGGTACTCTGTAAATATTTGTTTAAGTAAACAACGCAGAAAATTTTAATAATAAAGAGTTGATCATTGTGTTGGTCATATTGGCCTTTGTTTTCTATGGAGGAAAATATATCAGGAATTGTTTGGTTGGCAAATATATATTTGGGGAATATATATATATATATATATATATGATAAGATAAAATGTAGTAGTTTTATATTTTTTTTAATTTACCTTTTTATTTTGTTTTATTTATATTTGAATGAGCTTATATCAAAGAGAAAGCAGTAGCTCTTTACAGGGGAGTATTACCATAAGTAACCAAATGCCTACCTAGTTGGCAACCATGAAGTAACTGAAGTCTCACCAAGGTACTGAGGTTCTAGAGTTAAGACTTTGTTCTGAAATTTCCAAAGTGCAGCCTTTTGTAAAATTCTTTTGTCAAAGGACATCAGTGTGGGTCCTGGTACAAAAGTAATCTACTGGCCTTTGAGTGCATTCCCAATGAGTAGAGTAATATGTGACTGGACTGCCAATACATTTCGCTTTGTGGAACCTTGCCCCTGAAAATCCCAGGGGACTTGTTATTTATATGCTATAGTTGTTCATTCCCTTTCTTCTTGTATGTTACAATTTCCCCTGGCATTTTCTTTTTTTCATAGGGAAAGGCATCTGGAATGAATCTAAAGACTGAGGTCTCCAAGAAGCCATAGTTTGAAGTTGGTACTATGGCAGTTATCTATCCAAGATGAAACAGTGGAACATTTTAGAAAAATGAACTTAATGTTATTCAAATTTTCAAATGGCATGAATAACACAGTCCATTTGACTTTAAATACATCTTGTTACAGATGACTTGGCCATTAACCTTGGCAATGTCAATCTGTTCTTAGTATCATATTCCATTAAATTACTGTTCCTAATAATAGTTAGAGGTATATTTTACAAGGATCAATGCACTGCTGGCTTCTAAAACCAATATGAGGAAGGTAGGGCTGGGCAAGGGGGATAGAGTCGGGGAAGAGGAAGGGAGAGAGAGAGAAAAAGAAGAGAAGGTGGAGGGGAGATAGAACTATAAAAGGCAAACATTGTAAAAGAGGAATGAAAGAAACAAACACATAGACATGTGCTAATAAAAACAGTCAAATCTGTAAAGGTACAGATCACTGCCTGGAATAGTGAGTTCGTAGTACCTCAGAGGACTCACATCTCTTGCAGGTTCTGTGACAGATTGTCCAGGAGCTATGTCTTAGCCTTCTCGTACAGCCTACTGGTTGAGTAAAAGGTTATATGACTTAAAGGTCTGGCCACAGGTCACTGAACCAGGGATAGACAGCTGATCCAAGGAGAACAATTCATATTCTCTCTGCTAGGAATTTGGAATTGGGACACAACATTCTAGTGAGTCTCTCTTGGTCCCTTGAACTGAGAAGATACAGACTCAGGAACCGAGATTACCATTCTGGCAATGGTGTGTTTATATCATGTTTATGGAAAAGTTAAGAAAATCAATCTTCAGAGAAAGAGATAATACTGAAGCAGTATTCCAGAGAGGAATAGAGACAAGAGCTCATGTAACTACAGACATAGGAAAAGAATAATTAGAGCTCCTGTTAGTCTTCTCATTCCTGGTTTTGTCCCATCATGTAGGCCAGCTATGTTTCTTGCCTTTGGTTTCTATACCTTTATTAGCTTTGGTTGCAGTAACAGAATGCAATAGAGTGAGTGGCTTAAATAACAAGAGATTCGTTTTTCAATGTTATGCAAGCTAGAATTCCTAAATTAGGGTGCCAGCATGGTCTTGTTCTGCTGAGAGCTCTCTTCCTGGCTGCAGACAGCCATGTACTTACGACTGTGTTATCTCGTGGCCAAGTGAGAGGTCTCTGGTGTCTTTTCTTCTTCTTAGAAGGGTACTAGCTCCATCATGACAGCCCCCTCCCATCACCTCATCTAAACCTAATTATCTCCCCATGGCCTAATTTCTAAATACCATCACATTGTGGGTTCGGGCTTCGAATTATGAATATATGGGAGATAAAATTCCATCTATATCTTTTCAAAATAAGCAGAATCCTGTATTTATGTTTCAGGTATCTCCAATGGAAATGGCCTCAGAATCTTTATTATTGCTAAGTTCCTCTTGTCCTTCTATTTCTATTTGTTTACAAGTTACAGTTGGAGAAATTCTGTATCACAAGAATACAAAGAGTTGAATTAAGGAATCAAGATCAGCCAATAAATATTTAGATCAGGGTTGGCTGGAAAGAGGGACAAAGTCAAGAACAAGTCCATGGCTAAGGAACAGCAAGAGAGTATTGTGGATAAATGTGAAATACTAAAGTGTTTATAGCTTCCTATGGTATATATGTAGGGACAAAAGGTGATTAGGACAGCCTAAATACATAGGGCCAGTGTAGACCGATGCCGGCCTTATGCAGCTCTTGTTGTCTAACTGTTCAAACTTAAAATCTAAACAAACACCTATGGCTAACACACCATCTATTGTATGTAATGAATTCACATAAATGAAAAAACCAGCAAATCATTCTTAATTTCTCTCTTATCTTCGGGTGTTAAATTTAAATAATGCCCAAATTATATTCAGCACTACCTTCAAAACTTCCAGAATATGTCTTCTTTTTTTCTCCATCCTTACTACAACTGTATGACTTTATTTCTCACCTAAACTACTTTAATAGCTGTCGCTTTTGTCCTCTTGGCTGTCATTATTATTCATCCTCTCCAAACTATTTTCCCTAAAGTATCTGGAGAAATCGTTTAAAAAAGTACTATATCCCTTTTTCTGCTTAAAATAGTTCATTACTTCCAAATTGTCTGTTGGATAAATTTAAATCTCTGTTTCATGATTATAAGCCCCTCTATGATCCCTGCACTTTTATTTACCTCTTGTAAAAGTGGAAGAGGACTGGGTTTCAGTAAAATTTAACTGTTTTTTGTTTCTCATCATATAACCATCTCCCAGATGAAAAACGAGAACATAGATTCCCTTTACATTGCATAAAATCTCTTCATAATCCCTCGAAGTATTTCATTCTCCCCAAACATAACCACTATCACCATAGATTATTTTCACCACTTTTCCTAACTATGTAAATGAAATACATGTATTACATTATATATGTCTGCTTGGCTCAACATTGTGAGATTTATCCATGTTGTTGCTTGATGCAATATTTCACATATTCTCATTGCTATGTAGGGTTTCATTGTATCAATTTGCAACCATTTTAAAATTCATTATACTGTTTATGGACACTTTAGTAGTTTCCAGTTTAAGATTATTACAAATCAAGCTGTTATGATCATCCTCATATATGTCTCTTGATACATATGTACATTCATTTCTATTGGGTGTGTACCTAAGAATGAATTATATTCTTTCTTATGACTCAACCCAACTTAAGTGTCATCTCCTTTAGGAAGGCTTCTCCACTCTCCAACCCCACTTTGGGTTAGTTGGTCATCTTCTTTGTGGCCATAGAATCCTATGCTTCTCTCTAAGAGGGTACTTATCACCTCTAATATGATGCATTTACAAGCATGTTTTCCTCAATAGATTGTAAGTTCTTTAGGGGCAGGGAACCTACCTTGTTAATCTTTGTAGTTCTAGTACCTAGCAGAGTTCGTGGCACAAGGACAATGTAGAGTGATACATAAATATTAAAGTAATCGAAGAGTCCTGGAATTTTCTAAATAATAAACAAACTAGTTAAATTTATGATCACCTTTTGTGTAACAAGACTGGTGTAGGTGATGTTGGCGATACCAAGTAATAAAAACTGGATTCCTGACCTCAAGAAGCATACAGTTTTGCTGAGAAGGATGAGTTGATATTCATTAAATACTAGAAACAAATAAATAAACTATATGGTAAAATGGATCTTAGTACAATTAGGTTTCAGAGAAAGGGCAAGACTTCTAAAGTTGAAACATTCTGTAGGATGAGCTAGGATGAGTGTTGAAGGAGGATTGTCATGTTTTAGGAAGGAATAATGGAGGGAGGCTGATGAATAGTAAAATGAACCCAGATCTGGTAAATTTATCTTTCATACTTCCCATCACTTCTGTGAACTAAACACTGTGTTTTGAGACAGATTTGCTTTAATACTGAGCTAAAGTAGATATGTCATAATTGTGGAGTCTTCCGTGCCTTGCTAAATAAATTGGCCTTTTATTCTTATATATATAGTGAGACTCCAATGGAAATATTTCATGAAAGGAGACAATAAATCTGTGGAACACGATGAGGGTCAGAATTATGGCAGTGATAGTGAAAGTATTGGAGAGAGAGAATGTGGAAGTCATTCAAAGGAAAGCTAAATAGAACATGGTGGTACCAGGGTATAGTTGTAGGGTGCTTTTTAATGAAGCCAAAAGGACACTATGTGAATACATTACTTTCTTTTTTTGGGAAGGGGATATATTACTTTCAAAAGAAATATGTTTCTTAGTCAATTTGTGATGCAAAATATGTCAGTGGAACATGGCAACATATAATCATTTTTAAAAATATTTTTAAGTTTATTTATTCATTTTTGAGAGAAAAAGAGTGAACATGAGCAAGCGGGGAAGGGTCAAGCGGGGGGTGGGGACAGAGGATCTGAAGTGAGTTCTGTGCCAACAGCAGAGAGCCTGATGTGGAGTTTGAACCCACAAAACATAGGATCATGACCTGAGCTGAAGGCAGATACTTAATTGAGCCACTGATGTGCCCCAACATATGATCATTTTTAATACTGAGGTTCTTCTTATGAGTATGGAAAAAATTTATATTTATTTTTTAAAATTTTTAAAAAGTTTACTTTTATTTATTTTGAGAGAGGAAGAGACAGCATGAGTAGGGGAGGGGCGGAGAGAGAGAGAGAGAAACCCAAGGAAGCTCCATACTGCCAGTGGGGCTTGAACTCACAGAACTCACATGGGGCCCAAACTCACAAAACTGTGAAATCATGACCTGAGAGGAAACCAAGAGTGAGACGCTTAACCTACTGAGTCACCCAAGTGCCCTTGGTAATATCTTTTAGATCTAACTAAGATTTGACAACAAAATTCTTATACTGAAATGTTGTTTTGCTCCATTATAAGAAATGGCTTGCATTGGTGTCTCATCAAAGGCTTTATGAGCTATGGATTTATATGTATATGTGTTTATATGTTATATGTATATGTGTTATATGTATAAGCACACATATACTTTAGAATGAAGGAGTAACAGGCATTTTTCATCAACAGATTGAGCAAGGTCTCCATAAGCAGGAGGTCTTAGGCTTTGAGAAGTGTTTGAACCAAAGATGACTCCAAAATTGCTGCCACAGTAGTAGTTTCTCACTGTGCCAGCACATCAGCATCACAGGGTCAGAGATGAGCTTGTTGGGAAGGAAGATCTTCCTCTGCCCTGTGGTCCTTCTGGCTAGACTTTGAGTCAAATTGGTATGAGACAGATTAACAGGAAAAACCAAATTGAATAGGTGTATGTATGGGGAACCCACAGAGACATGAACTTCCAAAGACGAGAGGGAACATGGACTTATATGAGCTCAGGAGAGGGGTAGGGTCTAACAATACAAAGGGGAGAAGGCTCATTAGCAGGAATGTGAAAGGAGGAGATGTTTTGAAAAAAAGGGGTGCACTATTATGTACATAAGTTTCTTAGGTGAAGGGGAGTCTTCATCAGTAGCTGTCTTCCTGGCACAGGTTCTCCTTTCCAATATAAATTTAGGCAGTTGAGGGCAAGGCAGAGAGCTTTTCCTGCATCTGCTGGGTTTTGATTACTTTTAACTTGAAATAATCTGTATGCCAAAGTGGTCCATCTTAGGTGATATGGAAATGGGTTTGGGGCACCTGGGTGGCTCACACAGTTAAGTGTCCAACTTTTGATTTCAGATGAAGTCATGGTTTCATGGTCATGGGATCAAGCCCCCCACCCCCACCCCATTGAGCTCTGAGCTGAGAGCATGGAGCCTGCTTGGGATTCTCTCTCTCCGTCTCTTTCTGCCCCTCCCCTGCTGTCTCTCTCTCTCTCTCTCTCTCAAAATAAATAAATAAACTTAAAAAAAAAAGAAAGAAAACAAATGTTGGAGTTCAGAGCCGATGGCCAAGAAAGGATTCTTGAGACATCTTTCTTTGGTGCAAAAAGGTGATTTTATCAAAGCACAGGGACAGGACCTGTGGGCAGAAAGAGCTGCACTGGAGTTGTGACAGGTGACTGATGATATACCTTCAAGTATATAACCCCTCGAGGGAGGGGGTTGGGAATTGCATAAGTCTCTAAGGAATTTTGGAAGCGAGGTGTCCAGGACCTTAAGGAGACTAGCTATTGTTAGGAAAAGGTCACTTACTACTGTCTAGGAAAACCTCAGTCATGAAACCATTCACATGTGTATCAGTGAGCCATAAGCTTGAAGTCTGATTGCCAACCTATATCTTAGGTGTTGTGGGTAGAGATAAAGGAAGTTTCCAAAGGAAGTTTTATATGTTAAAGTAGACTTACAGGATCCTGGAAGGTTGGGCTAAGATTGCCTTTTGACCTTAGCAAAGTGTCATCATCAAGGCAGCTGAGTTCCTAGAGGAATGTCACTCTGCCTGTCTCAAAGACTTGTCAATGGGCTGTAAGTTGTAAGGAACTTAGATTTCTTGTAAGGAAATTTAATATTTTATCTTCTTTGTTTTCCACATCACTGGGGACATGTGCCCTTGTTCCCTACTAGCTTTAAAAATATTATTTCCTAGGTACCACCTCTATTGATTTTCACGAGTGACCTGAGAGTCACCATTGGATTTGGGATGATCTTTTAGATACAACACCAAATCATGATCCATGAAAGAAAAAATTGTAAGTTGGACTTCAGTAACATTAAGTACTTCTGCCCTGTGAAAGGCCCTCTTAAGATAATTAAAGTATAAGCCATGGTATAGGAGAAAAATCTTTGCAAAATACATATATGATAAAGTACCAATATCCAAAATATATAAAGAATCTTTAAAAATTAAACAATAAGAAAACAAATCAATAAAAACAGGCACATCATCAAAGAAAATATGCAGATGGCAAAGAATCATGTGAAAAAATGCTCATCATACATCACATACCGTTAGTTAATTGCAAATTAAAACAATAATAAGATACTAGTACACACCTATTTGAATGGCTAAAATTCAAAAGACTGAAAACTATGCAAGTAGAATGGGAAGCAGCGGGAATTCTCATTCATTCCTGATGGGAATGCTTAATGGTATAGCCCATTGGAAGGCAGTTTGATGGTTTCTTACAAAACTCAACATACTCATCATTCAATCTAGGAGTTTTGCTCTTTGGTATATACCCAAATAAGCTGAAAACTTGTATATACACAAAAACCTGCACATGAGTGTTTATAGCATCTTTATTATAATTGCCACAACACAAAACCAATCAAGATGTTCTTCAATAGTTGAATGGATAAACAAACTATGGTACATCTAGTGATGAAATATTATTTCAAGATAAAAAGAAATTAGCTATCAAACTATGAAAACACATGGAGGAACACTAAAAACATATTGCTAAGTGAAAGAAGCCGTCCGGAAAAAGCTATATATTTAATGATTCCAATTCTATGACATTGTGGTGAAGGCAATACTGTTGCAGGATTTTTTACCTCAATACCTGGGGTTCGTTGTCTTGCTACTTCGAAGAATGAAGAGTTGGACACAAAATGAGCAGCAAGCAAAAGTTTATTAGATATAAGATCAGAAACTAAGAATAATATGAAAGCTGTCTTTACAGAGAGGGGATGCTCGAAAGTGAACACTCGTGACTATAGGCAAGGGTCCTTGCTTTATAAGGTTCTGGTCAGCCCTCCCTTCCCTTCCCCCTCGTTCCTTCTCGGGTTCTACCCTTATTGGCTGGATAACTCTAGGTGCTGGGTTGTCCATTCCTGATTGGCTTGACTCCATTGTGTGAGGAGTCAGACTGGTCATACTGTCCCATGTATAACATAAGTTTTATGATTTACTTTTTTTAGTTAGGTATTTTGATTGTGAAATTACTGAGGGGAACCTGAGGATGAGTATGTGGTGTCTGTTACATTCTTAAGAGGGACCTTATGTCTGAGGGGTTTGCTGTAGTGAAATGCTCCTAGCATTGTTCCAAAATAGGTGTTTTTCCCCACCCAGGGACCTCAGGTCCTAACCTTTCCCTCTCTGCCTATTTTAATCTATCTTGCCCTATTATAATACTATGGAAACACTGAAAAGATCAGTGGTTGCCATAGGTAGTGGGTTAAGTGAGGGAGGGGTGAATAGGTATGGCACAGATATTTTGGGCAGTGCAACTATTGTGTATAATACAGTAATGATGGACATGTGTCATGCTATATCTTTTAAAACCCATAGAATGTGTAACACAAAGAGCGAATCGTAATGTAAACTCTGGCTTTAGTGAATAATAACGTGTCAATATTGATTCATCAGCTTTAACAATTGTACCACACTGATACAAGATGTAAAAATAATAACGGAAACTTCTCTTGAGACTGGGAGTATGTGGAGACTCTCTTTCCTTTCCTATCAATTTCCTTTCCTATCAAAAATACTCTTAAGATAACCAGTCTTTTATTTAAAAACAAACTATCTAGGTTACTTTAATGTGCTGACATTGTGGAGAATTAATGAACTAAGATGTCTGATCTGGGATCTGGAAGAAATTTGTGGCAATTTATCAGAATAGGGAACCCAGCAGGAAAATTGGTGGTATAAATGATGGAGTTCTGCAGAAGATATTACTGTTTAGAATTGCCTGTTAACAATACAGGTAGAGATGCCCAGAAGACATTTCTTTCTTTCTATTACCATGTTTCATATACTATTTCAGATTCAAAACTTTTTTCCAACAACCATTATCCAAGCAATATTTGAAAAGCCAATCACAGTTTAGCATTTAAAAGCCTAATGGATTTGAAAAGAATGACTCAGAGCGAACTTCTAATTAGAAAATATTGCTGGGCTCAAGTTTCTATCCATAGCAACAATGCTTAAATGTTATCTCCTGCTTTGCCTGTAGGTATATATTTTGCCACAAAATAATATACTCTTCCTAGATTTGTAATTTTAACTTCGAAAGAGAGAGAGGTAGAGAGAAGGAAATAGGCACTAAAAACACCCCATACTGTTTGGCATAACAAAAGCATACATATGCATAGAAGAAATTCACATAACTAAACAGAAAATGAAATGTATTCCTCCAGAGACAGAAGTATTTCCTAGATAACCAAATAAAACTTCTGTTTAAAGATATTTCTTTCTTTTGTTTGTGGCTACTTAAAATGCTTTACAATTCTTTTCAAAGCAGTTAAGAACTGCATTTTGAACTCTGATGTTGGTTTCATTTATCCTTTCCCTTGCTGCAGACACTCTAGCAGTTCATCAAAATGCAATCTTATCTCTGGAATTTAGAATATTCCAAACACTACTAAAAATGAATTGGTTTGGTAAGATAAAGCTGAAGTATCATTCTTTTCATTTCTATATAGTTAAAGTTGTCAGTCATGGAAGGTGAGATCTTTAAAGTTTTTCTTTATCTACAAAACGAAAAAAAGAGATTTGAAGTGATTATTGTCCAATAAGCATATTTTAATTGACATTACATTTACATTTGACAGGTAACATTGCAGAATATTAAGATGTATAATGTATTTCTTTGATACATTTATATGTATTTGATGATGACATGTATATGTATATATATATACAGTAAAGCCTTGGATTGTGAGTAACTTGTTCTGTGAATGTTCTATAAGACGAGCAAACATTTCTAATAAATTTTAACTTGATAAATGAGCGATGTCTTGCAATACAAGTAGTACATGATGCTGAACCTCACATGATCACAAGTGAGCCAATGGTTCTTCTCTCTCTCTCTCTCTCTCTCTCTCTCGGATTGTGGGTGATCATCTCCCATGCTCGGATGCTCAGTCTCAGGCCACTGTGTTTGGCAGAAATCAGTGATTTTTCAGAACGTTGGAAAGTGCCCACAACCAGCACTAGTGTATTTTTTTGTCACTTCAAAGCACCTCTGGACAGTCCTTTGCTTCATTCTAGGTCAGGCTGCCTGCAGGTATAGACCTTATTGCCAGTTACATTAAATACAGTATATGACAAGAGTTTATTAATACTGTACTATAGTCAACATCTGTGCAAGTGTATACAAATGGCCCCCCATGAAGAACAAGATTCCATTGAGCCAATAGATAGCAGTGGTTCTGTTAGTGATAGTGAAAGTCGTTCTACACAATAACTCTCCTCTCTCTTGTCTCCCTCACACCAGCCACAAAGGGTTTCAAAGTACAGGTTAATTAATTTTTTTTTATATTTTGTATTTGCTTTATGTTTTTGTATAGTTGTATTGTCTTTACATTATTACAGTATTGTAATCATTTTTATATGAATATTTTTGGGTTGTGGAATGAATCATCAGAGTTTCTATTTTTTCTTATGAGGAAATTCTCTTTGATATATATAAGTGCTTTGGATTACACACATGTTTCTGGAACGAATTACAACTGCAAACCAAGGTTCTACTGTATATTATTTCTCATGTGATGACATTTATTACATTACATAATTATAGTACAATATTATTGTCTATATTCATTATACTGTATGTTAGATCACTATAGCATGCTTATTACTTGTTTTAGTGATAAGTTTGTATCCTTAAGCACTATCACTCTTCCTGCCCCATCCCCTGATAACTGCTATTGTACTATATGTTTTTTATAGGTTGAACTTTTAAAGTTTCCACATATAAGTGATATCATACACTACTTATTTTTCTCTGACTTATCTTGCTTAGTCTCATGTGTTCAAGTTTCATCTGTGTTGAGGCAAATGGGAGGATATCTTCCTTTCTCATGGTTGAATACTATTACATTGCGTATATGTAGCACATCTTTTTTATCCATCAGCCCACCGATGGCCATTTTGTTTCCATATCTTGGCTACTGTAAATAATGCTGCATTAAACATGAGAGTGCAGATAGGTCATTGAAATCCTGTTTTTATTTTCTTTGGGTATATGTTCAGAAGTGCAATCACTGGATCTTATGGGAGGTCTATTAATTTGTTTGAGGAATCTCCATATTGTTTTCAATAGTTGTTAGATCAATTTACATTCCCACCAACAATACATAAATGTTTTCTTTTCACACATCCTCACCAGCACCCGTTTTCTCTTGTCTTCTTGATGATTGTCATTCTGCCAGGTGTGAAATGATACTTCACTGGATGTTTTGATTTACATTACCCTGCTGACTAGTGATTTTGAGTATATTTTCATGTTTCTATTGTCCAATTTGATGTCCTCTTTGAAGGTGTCCTCTTTAGTTCTTCTGTCCATTGTTTAGTTAAATGCTTTGGGGTTTTGTTATTGAATCGACTGAGTCCTTGACATATTTTGGATATTAACCCCTTATCCAATATATGGTTTGCAAATGTTTTCTCTAATTCTGTAGGTTGTATCTTCATTTTGTTTTTTTCCATTTTTGTGTAGAAACTTTTGAGTTTGATGTAATGTCTGTTGATTTTTGCTTCTGTTGCTTGTGCTTCTGGCATCATGAAAAAAAATTGTTGCCAAGAACAATATTGTTGAGTTTTTCCCTATGTTTTTTTTTTCTAGGAATTTTATGGTATCAGGTCTTATTTCTTTTTAAGTTTATTTATTTATTTTGAGAGAGAGAGGGAGAGCATGAGTGTGCAAGCGAGGGAGGGGCAGAGAGAGAAGGAGAGACAGAATCCCAAGCAGGCTCCGCAATGTCAGCACAGAGCCTGATGCGGGGCTGGAAAACACGAACTGCGAGATCATGGCCTGAGCTGAAATCAAGAGTTAGATGCTTAACCGACTGAGCCACCGAGGTGCCCCTCAGGTCTTATATTTAAGACTGTTCCATTTGAAGTTAATTCTTGTCAGTGGTTTGAGATGGGGTCAATCTTAGTGTTTTGCATGTGTTTCTCCAGTTTTCCCATTACTGTTGGTTGAAGTGACTATTCATTCTCCATTGGGTATTCTTGACTCCCTTGTCCTGTATTAGTTGACCATATGTGCTGGGGTTTAATTGTTCCATTTTGAATTTTTTTTTTTTTTGTATAAGGTGTGAGGTTTTAGGTAAAAGTAGATTTCCTTAGGCTATAGATGTCCACTTGCTCTGGCACCATCTGTTTAAAATTCTTTCCTTCCTCTGTTGAATTGCTTTTGCACCTTTGTCAAAAGTAAGTTGAAGATATTTGTGTAGATGTATTTCTGGGTTCTCTATTTTGTTACATTTCTCTGTATGTCCGTGTCTTCACCAATACCACTCTTTCATTACTATTGCTGTGTAATACTTATCCTTGGGAAAAATGATTCTTTCCACTTCCTTTTCATCAAAAGTATTTTAGATTTGGGGCACCTGGGGGGCTCATTCAGTTGAGTGTCTGACTCTTGATTTTAGCTCAGGTCATGATTCCGGGGTCATGGGATCAAGCCCCACATCAAGCTCCACACTGAGCATAGAGTCTGCTTAAGATTCTCTCTCTCTCTCTCTCTCTCTCTCTCTCTCTCTCTCTTTCTCTCCCTCTGCCCCTGTCCTCTGCTCCCAGTCTCTCTCTAAAGTAAACAAAACAAAATGGTATTTTGGATTCTATAAGTCCTGTGCCTTTCCATATAAAGTTTTGAATAATTTTGTCTCCAAAAGTACTTGCTGGAAGTTTGACAGAAATTGTGCTAAATTTATATACCAATTTAGGCAGAATTGACATCTTTACTATTTTGAGTTTTACAATCCTTGAGTATGTTAAATATTTTAAATTATGTATCTTATAATGTTTTGCTCAGTTTCTATCTAAGAATTTTATTTTCCTAAAAGCAATAACTGATATTTTGTGCTATGACTAAGATGAGCTCTCTTGTTGATTCTAGGGAAGTTTTTGTTTATTTGTTTCGTAAAATAGAGTTGTTGAGATTCTTTACATGGATGATCAAGTCATCTGCAGAATAGAGACAGTTTTACTTCTTTTTTTCAAATATGTATGTGTTTTGTTTTCCTTGCTTTATAGTGCTGATTCAAACTTCCGGTATTATTATGAATAAGATTAAAGACAGCAGTTGTCCTTGGATTGTTCTGGATCAAAGGGGGAAAGCATTCAGTATTTCACCTTTAAATATGTTACTAGTTCTAGTTTGTTTTTAATGAAGCATATTCTAACTTCCTAACTTTAACTGTATATATAACCATATTTTTTTTCTTCTGAAGTGTACTTGATCTGATATTAACAGAGCTACTGCAACTTACTTTTAGTTTAGTGTATTATAAATATATTTGTATTCAATTACAAATATATTTTGCATTCTTTTATACTCAACCAACTTATTTCCTTGTTTGTATATGTAGAATATAGTTGGCTCCTGTTTTTTTCTTTTTATCTATTCTGCTAATCTCTGTCTTTTCTTTGGTGTATTTATACCATTTACATGTGGTAATTATTATATGTGGTGCATAACTCTACCATTTTCGTATTTGTTTACTGTTCCTTTGTTTTTTCTTGTTGCTCTCTCCTTTCAGTGGATGATTTGCATATTAATAATTTCATCTTTTTCAAAAATCTTCACTCCATATAGTTTTATTCATGGTTGCTATGTGAAATAAAATATACAAACATAAAAACATTGAGTACCACATCAAATATGACTTAAGAAACAAATGATTACAAGAATGGTTTATTATATTTGCACTTATTTTGTTTCTTTCCTTTCTTTTTCCTTTCTGAAGTTCTAAGCCTTAATGTTTCATGTCATTTCTTTTTAGAGAACTTTCTGTAGCCATTTTGACATGCTAACTTGCTTTCTCAATTCCTCTTTTCCTCTTTTTTTTTTTTTTTTGGATTCCCTTGATACAAATGTTGGATCTTTTGTTTTGTTTCACAGACTTCTGAGGCCCTGTTCTTTTTCTCTTACTCTGCTCTCTGCTTTTCAACTTGTGTGAATTCTACTGATCTGTCCTGAAGTTTACTGATTCTTTTCTCAGCCTCTTTCAGTTCTGTATTGAGATGATGCAGTAATTTTCGATTTCATTTTTTTTTTTTTTGCATTTTCCAGTTGTATGGTTTCCATTTGGGTTTTTTTCCATGCTTATTTACGTTTGCTTAGATTTCATATTTTTTCATTTGTTTAAAGATAATTTATAATTTTTAGGTAAAGCATTTTTATGATGCCTCAGTCCCTGCTGGTTAGGCCCACGGGAGCAGAAGGGACTCCCTATGCTTCATTGTGCCACCTGGGGTATGGGGAACACTGAGTTTGTGGGACAGAGAGCCTTTCCCCCAGCCTGCTGTCTGGGTTGCTCTTCAGGCCCGTGAGCTTCATGGCCAGACTCTGTCGGTTCTGCTAGGAAGAGAAAAATATCTACCTGGCCACTTCTGTCATTGCATGGGGCAGGGTGGTCGATAAATATAGTAGTTTCTGGATCACCCTCTGGCACTAGGTTAGAGGTAAGGAAAAATCAGACCTGTTTTTTTTTGGGGGGGGGTTCCTACTATTGAGTGGTTAGATAGGAAACACCAAGTATGGACCATCCTCTCTTTGGTACAGAGCTGGGAAACATGACACTGTGTTTGCCTTTTGTTGCTGTGCGGATGTGTTCGAGATGGAGGACTTGGTGAGTGATGGGCTTGGAAACGCGAGCCTCGCTGGCGCCTCATTTGCTGGCACAGCTGGCCTCAGCTGCAGTCAAGCAGGCAAGGCACAAGGAATGTGCTGCTGTATTTCTGCTCTCATTGCCAGCGTGTGAAGTATGGCTCCATATTTTATTTTATTTGCTTTATTTTATTTTGTTTCATTTCATTTCATCTATCTATCTATCTATCTATCTATCTATTTATGTATTTTGAGAGAGAGACAGAGAGAGTGAGCAAGGGAGGGGCAGAGAGAGAGGGAGAGAGAGAATCCCACTCAAGCTCCATACCATCAGTGCAGAGCCTGATACGAGGCTCGAACTCACAACCATGAAATCACGACCTGAGCCGAAATCGAGAGTCAGACGCTTAACTGACTGAGCCACCCAGGTGCCCCAGTATGGCTCCAACTTTATCTCATCTTCAGTGTTTCTCTATGTATATATAAAGTCTAATAGGGCTAGCCTGTTAATGACTTTTATCTATGGAAGGTGTCACATAATATAGTTCAGGTGGGGAATTTCCCAAACTTTCATCTTAGAGTTATATGGAATAAATCTTACATGCTCTGGAAGTGTTGTAAAATTGTAATCTTATAATTATATATTAAATTAGCCTAGAAAAACGATGCATAGTTGTAGCCAACAGATTTGATTCAAGGTAGTAAGAAAAGTTTTTCTCTGTAAACATTAGGGAAGCAACTTACAATAAATGCTCTTCTAAGGATGCCTGAGTGACTCAGTTGGTTAAGCGTCTCTTGACTTTGGCTCGGGTCATGTTCTCAGTGTTCATGAGATGGAGCCCCGTGTCAGGCTCTGCGCTGATAGTGCAGATCCTGCTTGGGATTCTGTGTCTCCCCATCTCTCTCTGCCCCTCCCCTACTCATGCTCTCTCTCTCTCTTAAAATAAATACATAAACCTAAAAAAAAAAAAAAAGAATAAATGCTCTTCTAAAGGTTCAAGAATTTCTGCAATACCAGCTCAGTTGCTTCACTGGAAAATGGTCAGGTTGATGTACATCATTTGTTAGATAACTGGCTGATTTCCTAGGAAATTACCATGGACAAAAATTTCATACCAGTGATGTCTCTTGTCATCTGTGGCTGTTCTCACACATTGCCTTTATTAACTGCATGCTTACACTGTAGCTCATGAGTGTGTGTGTCTGTACATGTGTGCCCTTGCCTATGTGTGTGTAAGAATAGTAATGAAATGTAGGAAAAATAGGACTTATGTTGCTTTCATGACATTTTATATTACCATATATCTTTGGAATATATTCTTTGTGTAATACATTATTATTCTCTTCCATCATTTCAAATTCCTGAAAGTCAGTTAACCTACATATTTTTAAATCTTATTTTTAAAAAATTGTATTTTTTAAAATCTTTTCTTTTAAAAATTTTTTTTTAATGTTTACTTATTTTTGAGAGAGAAAGGCAGAGCGCAAGCAGGAAAGGGACAGAGAGAAAAGGAGACACAGAATCCAAGGCAGGCTCCAGGCTCCAAGCTGTCAGCACAGAGCCCAACACAAGGCTCAAACTCACGAACCGTGACATCATGCCCTGAGCTGTAGTCAGCTGCTTAACTGACTGAGCCACCCAGCACCCCTTAAATCTTATTTTCATGTTTTCTACATATTTGGAAAGTTTCATACAATAAATTGTGGAGGCATTCTGATCCAGCAGACTAGTTTTTTAAAAATTACTGAATATTATGTTTCAATATTGAAACATATAATTATCGTGGCATCTCAGATAAATCTTATTCACAGTTGCTACTGTAGATTGTAGCAGAAAAGTTTGTGACCAGATATAATTAATAATCCTTTATTCATTTTTCAGAAGCCTTTATTGAGCACCTAGTATATTCCAAGCCCAAGATAAAAACAGAAAAGGTTGATAAGACACTGAGTATGATTTTCAAATGCAAAATTTCAATGTTTTAAATGAGATCTTTCCTACTATAGAAATCCTGTTAATGGATAGCACTGTCTACTGGTTCTTCCTTTTCTCAAATACTCTGAGCAAACTCTTGGATGGGAAAAGGTAAGGCCCATTATTAACACGAGTATTGAATTTTATCTGTGTATTCTGTGATACAGTTTTGTGATATTAAAGTATATTGCTAGAAATGAATCTTTTACTAAGCCATGAGTTAGAATGTTTTTGGCTAGATTGGTTTTTTTGTTTGAATTTTTTGTTGATTTTATTTTTGTGAGAAAGTTGATAGATCAATTGTATTAAGGGAGTTTTCAAAAGATAAAAATTCTTGGGGCATCTGGGTGGCTCAGTCAGTTAAGAACCCAACTTTGGCTCAGCTCAAGATCTCATGATTCATGAGTTCGACCCCACATTGGGCTCTCTGATGTCAGCCAGAGCCCGCTTCAGATCCTCTGTCCCTTCCTCTCTCTCTGCCCCTCCTCAGCTTGCGCTGTCTCTCTCTCTCTCAATAATAAACATTAACAAATAAATAAAAGAGAAAAATTCTATCCTAACAGAAGTTATTTTCATCCTTGTGTATTCCTTTCTTATCCTTATCCACTTACACACATGTTTTTACATAATTGCAATTTGTCGTACATATTGTTCTATGTTTTTTGTTTTGCATTTAAAGAGATATAACTCTTAACCACGGTTTATATAAAATAAACACTTTTAACAGCTGCATAGCAATCTAACATTCATGAAGGAGCTTTGTGTATGAAAGGCCAAGCAATGAGTTTAACATTTTTCTTCCCAGTTAACTGATTTTGTTTCAGATTTCACAAATTATTTTACTTGGGTATGAGTTAGTTGGGTTTGTATACTACAACTTTATGAATGTAGGCTTTTCACTGAATTCAGATGAGCTTAAGGCTGAGTCTATATAGATAAATTATTTCACTACCTAAAATAATCTTGAGAAAAAATAGTCACATTGGAGGGTCACACTTAGAGAAAATGGAGATGGGAATGGAGGTGATTAGCATAGGGGCACTCTTCCTTCCTTTTTTTTTTAACGTTTATTTATTTTGAGAGGGAGAGAGAGAGATAGGGAGAGAGAGAGAGAGAGAGAGAGAGAGAGAGAGAGAAAGAATGAGTCAGCGAGGGGCAGAGAGAGAGAGGGAGACAGAGAATCCTAAGCAAGTTCCACACTGTAGGCGAAGAGCCCGATGTGGGGTTCAAACTGAGGGACTGTGAGATCATGACCTGAGCAGAAATCAAGAGTCGGATACGTAACCAACTGAGCCACCCAGGCACTCCTTCTTACATTCTCTTACAGGATGATTCTCCTTGTTTTAGATACTTGGCACTGTATCTTTTTTTTTTTTTAATTTTTTTTTTCAACGTTTATTTATTTTTGGGACAGAGAGAGACAGAGCACGAACGGGGGAGGGGCAGAGAGAGAGGGAGACACAGAATTGGAAACAGGCTCCAGGCTCTGAGCCGTCAGCCCAGAGCCTGACGCGGGGCTCGAACTCACAGACCGCGAGATCGTGACCCGAGCTGAAGTCGGACGCTTAACCGACTGCGCCACCCAGGCGCCCCATTGGCACTGTATCTTTATACTTCATCATATAGCACTCCTTGTAACCGTGTTATCGTAGCATAAATTAGACGCTTATCACCTTAATTGAGTTGTGTTGAAGTCATATCCTTAATCCAAGAGCTTTAAATTCCACATTTCCTGGATATTACAACCATGGGATACCAATGTAATGTTAGTTACCAAAGGTAGTGAAAAGTGGTCTTTATGCTTTTTCCTTTGTTTATTTTCGACAAAGCAAATAATATTAGTAAGCTTCATTCTGATGCATTTATGCTATTAACTCAGTGAATTGTCTTATTTCAATTAAATGGCTTCATTCAGGTAGAACTTTTAAAGAAACAACTAAGTCTATTCCTATCCTTGTAAATTGCAAGCTCTTCAACATCTGATTGAGGTTTGTGTTGTTTTCTGATCTCATATTTTTTTTCCTTGAATACCATATAGGAACCAACTTTGTGAACTCTAACCTTTTTTTTGTAAATGAAAATGAAAATTTCTATTTTGTAAGGGAAAGGACTTGTATTTTAATAAAAGAGTGCACTTGCTTCTTTCTGATACACAGTTCCAGGGGGATTAATTAGTAGAACTCTGATTAAAAATGTGTCATAGTACCTGCTCCTGAAGAATAGTGTTTCCTGCTGAGAGAATCTTGCAGTGCATAGAAGAGAGCTTATAACCCTGTACTTGGAGCTTTTTATTTATTTCATCTGGGAGGTAACATAATACACTTATAAATGGATCTTCATAAATGTAAACAGGGAGACATTTGGTGCAATTTACTCAACCTAAACTTATTATTATGTATATATGTCGTGTTGTCACCTTGTGGGTTCTCACACCATGACAGCCAGCATTAACCCTGTGTTCATCCTGCATGGAGAAAGTGCTTTTTCTTTCCTAGCTAAAACCCTAATTTTGCTCTTTATCTAGGACGCTGATTGATATTACATTTTTGACCAGGTGGGAAATGCTCTCTGCTCAATTTAACTGAATGCTTTTCTCATTTTGAAAAAGACTGTTAGATTCATTGATGACTGTATCTTAGTACTCTTAGGTACATCAATGAAAAATAACTTGTTTTTTCAGCTATCTAGATGTAAAGTGAAAATGAAAGGAAATAAACAAGAGACATTATTAGAGCAGGAACAGGGCATACTAGAGGCAAAAACAAATGAGGAATTGTGGGCAGGATACTTATTATGTCATTATTGTGACATCTGTGATTTGTTCTACCAAATAAAATAGACTATGAGCATATTAGTAATATTAAGTCTGAGCAAAATTCAAAATTTTGATTTGTCCCAGAAATGAAGAGTAATTGTTGCCATAGACATATTTTATTTGTCTTTATTAAGGGTCTCTCTGCACACAAACTATTGTATGTGGCATGGTAAAATATGAAATTGAAAAAACATTTCTTTCCCTCAGGGACACTGTAATCAAATCATGCTCTTACTCTAAATTGTTTCCATGTGATACCAAAGGATTAGAATGTGTATTTTGCCCTTAGGACAACTGATCTCTAAGCCAAATATTGAATTAAACTGTATCATGTATTAAACACCATAAAAAATCACACTCATTTGCTGAATTTTGATTAATCCTTCATCAGTTTTCTATCTTTATGTATCGTATATTTACATATCTATTAAACCATAAAGCACAGCCAGTTTTTCCAGAGCTTATAGTGAAAAGGATATGCAATGGAAGTAGTATACTTTGTGTAAGTTTAGAACTAGAACAAAACTTCAACTTCTGTATGTCTTATATATACTCTAAATAAAATCATATATAAACTGATAAATCATTAGGTTCACTCCTCTTGAGTTTTTCCAGTTTATCTGTAACTTCCTCCTTTGAACTTCCAAATCATCTTACCTCTTTTATAGTTTTATTATCACTTTGCATTACATATTTATTATATCTACTTGTCTTATTCTTTCCACTAAATGGTAACTCCCTTTATCTTTCTGAATCTCCTAGACAATACAGTACAATATCTTATATCTGTTACTGATCTATAGGAGATATGTTATATAAATGACATATGTTATATGTAATACATATCAATATATACTAATAAGAAATGAAGTAACACATTTGACATCTATATATCTTTGACACACTTCTTCTTTTCTTATATGGGAAACTGGATATTCCTAACATCTTCAGCTGATTGGATGAGGATCACCAACATCGTGGAGGGTAATCTCCTTTACATACACTCAACTGATTCCAAATGTTAACCACATCTGTAAAATACTTTCACAGCAACATTTAGGTCAGTGGGGACTACAGCCTAGCCACATTGGCACGTAAAATTAATTAAACACACACACACACACACACACACACACACACACACACACACTGGGGCACCTGGATTGCTCAGTGAGTTAAACGTCAGACTTCGGCTCAGGTCATGATCTCATGGTTTCTGGGTTCGAGCCCCGCATTGGGCTCTGTGCTGACAGCTCAGAGCCTGGAGCCTGCTTTGGATTCTATGTCTCCCTCTCCCACTCACGGTCTCTCTGTCTCTCTCAAAAATAAATAAACATTAAAAAACTAATCTTAAATACATACACACACAAACATATACTCAACTGAACCTTGTAAAACCCAGAGTTTAGGAATGCCGAGCACCCCCATGCAGTTTAAAATTTGCATATAGCTTTTGACACCCCCCAAATTATCTACTAATAGCATACTGTTGACTGGAGGCGTTACTGTTAACATAAATAGTGGATTAACTCGTATTTTATGTATGTATTATATATACTGTATTCTTATGTAGCAAACTAAAGAAAATGTTATTAAGAAAATTGTAAGAAAGGACAAATACATTTCCAGTATTATACTATAAAAAGTTTGGTATAAGTGGACCCATCCACTTTAAACCAGCATTGTTCAAGGGTAAAGTGTGTATATATGTGTAGGGGGAGAGAATATGCAACAGCAAGAGAGAGATTACAAAGAATCTGCTCACAATATTGTGGAAACTGGTCATGCAATTCCTGAATCCTGAGGACAGGCAGTCAGTAAGGGAAGATTATGAGATGGTTTGAATACCTGGGCATGGGCTAAATCAAATGTTGTTCAGCAGTTCTTTTCTCCACAGATGAAACTTCAGTCCTGCGTTTAAGTTCTTCCAAAAGACTTAGATAGACCCAGCTAAATTATCTGCACATGATAATCTGCCTTAAATTCAACTAATTAGGGACTTTAGTTACTTCTGCAAAATAAATTAATAGTAACATCTAGTTAGCATTTGATTAGTTCGGTCTGTTAATCAACTTAAATCAGTGAATTAATTACATTAATTATTAATTAAATTGACATAAAAATCACACTACTAGGAATCAATCAATAAATATTTCAGTGAAAAACTAAATGGATAAAGGTCCTTATTTCAAATAGACTTAGGTGATTTAAAAAAAATTTAATGTTTATTTATTTTGAAGGCAGGGGGCACACACGAGCAGAGAAGGGCAGAGAGAGGGAAAGAGAGAAAGAATCCCAAGCAGACCCTGCCCTGCCAGCACAGAGCCAGATGTGGGGCTTGAAATCACAAACTGTGAGATCATGACCTGAGCCAAAATCGAGAGTCGGACACTTAACCGACTGAGCAACCCAAGCGCCCCTAGACTTAGGTGATTTAATGCTTTCCAAACTAAGACAATGATTCAAATTTACATGCAATTTTCAATAAACAGTGGAAATATACCACATGCCACTCAGACTTCAGAGTATATATGTGTAATCAAACAATTTATGTTCTGGAACAGCTTCTGTAAGTATCCTCAAGTTTTCTAGAAAGTTGACTAGATACAATGTGCTACTACCGGTGAAACAATCCTCCTTTGGTCACTAAGTTATACTAAATGGTGGCTGACTGAGCATGTGGAAGCAGAAGTTTCTCAGGAGGATGAGAGAAGGATGTGATTAAGGGCAGATGGATTAGGATTTGATGACTTTGATCAGGTTGGTTTCTTCCTCTTATCTTCCAAACATTCAGTTTCACATTGTGATATAGTAGCAAAAATCATCTCCTGGGAGGTTGGTACACTAATAGCTAGCTTGTATTATGCAGTGCTTGAATTATGCTTTGGATTCCTGCTAGACAAAGTCCAAGGAAAGGATCAGAGGGAGATTTGGTTATCAAAGACAGCTTTGATAGCACAGTTTACAAAGAATTGCAAAAGTAGGCCATGTCACTTATTGTAATTGAAATGTGTGCAAATGGTAGAATCTTGAATGTTGTGGCTGGTTTGATCTTCTATCCAGACCATGAAAATTTTCTCCATGTCTGCAATAAGGCTGTTTTGCTTTCTTATTATTTGTAGGTTCACTGGAATAGCACTTCTAATTTTCTTCAAGAACTTTTCCTTTGCATTCAAAACTTAGCTGCTTGGCACAAAAGGCCAGTGTTTCAGCCTATCTCAGCTTTTGAAATGCCTTCCTCACTAAGCTTAATCATTCCTCTTTTTTTGTTAAAGTTTATTTTTTGGGGGGGGGGGGGGGCAGTGAGAGAGGGAGGGAGAGATTCCCAAGTAGGCTCTGCACAGTCAGTGCAGAGCCTGATGTGGGGCTCAAACTCATGAGCTGTGAGATCATGACCTGAGCCGAAATCAAGAGTCAGATGCTTAGCCCACTGAGCCATCCAGGTGTTGCTAAACTTTTAATGTAAAGCAAGAAATATGTGTGACTCTTTGCCTAAATGCTTAAAGGCCATGGTAGAGTTATTAATTGGCCTAATTTCAATATTACTGTTTCTCAGAGATTAGGGAGGGCCAAGGAGTGGGAGAGGAACAGGGAAAGGCCAGTCAGTGGAGCAGTCAGAATACTCATGCCATTTATCGATTCAGTTTGCCATCTTCTATGGGTGTGGTTTGTGGTACGCCAAAATAATTAACAATAACACCATCAAAGGTTACTGATCATAGATCAACATAAGAAGCATAATAATGAAAATGTTTGAAACATTGGGAGAGAATTACCAAAATGTCATATAGAGTTAAGAGGGGAACAAAATGCCATTGGAAAATTGTGTCTACAGACTTGCTGAATGCATGGTTGCCAAAACCTTCAATTCGTGAAAAATGCATTACCGGCAAAGGGCAATAAAACAAAACACAATAAAACAAGGTATGCTTACATAGAGAAAGTATTACATTTTTTCTTTCTTTTTTTAATTAAAAAATTTTTTCAAGTTTATTTATTTTTGAGAGAGACAGAGACAGCATGAGTTGGGGAGGGGCAGATAGAGAGGGTGAGAGAGAATCCCAAACAGGCTCCAAACTGCCAGCACAGAGCCTGATATGGGGCTTGAACTCACAAAACCATGAGATCATGACCTGAGATGAAACCAAGAGTTGGACTCTAGGGGCGCCTGGGTGGCGCAGTCGGTTAAGCGTCCGACTTCAGCCAGGTCACGATCTCGCGGTCCGGGAGTTCGAGCCCCGCGTCGGGCTCTGGGCTGATGGCTCAGAGCCTGGAGCCTGTTTCCGATTCTGTGTCTCCCTCTCTCTGCCCCTCCCCCGTTCGTGCTCTGTCTCTCTCTGTCCCAAAAATAAATGTTGAAAAAAAAAATTAAAAAAAAAAAAAAAAGAGTTGGACTCTAAACGAACTGAGCTGCCCAAGCACCCCGAGAAAGTATTACATTTTTTATTTTCTAAGTTGAAATATGTCGTCACACAGTAGTCAGTCTAATTGCTGATTGTCTAGAGTGGTGCTTTTCAACTATAATATGTAAATGAATCACTTGAAGATCTTGTCAAAATGCAGATTCCAATTCACTAGATGGAAAATAAGCTCTCAGGAGATGCTAATGCCACTTGTCCATGGACCATACTTTAAGTAACTTAGGATACAAATATGTGTGAGTTTCCTAAGTGTTATACATTCGGGAATGAATAGCCTCATAAATTGGATAGTGTTAATTAATGTGGCAAGTTAATTCCTTCAAATTCAATCCTGAAATAATGTGTAATGTTTTAACTGACAGTTTAAAGAGTTTTCTAGATAGAAGTACAGCCTCAGATTATACAATTTTGTCCTGTTTTTTTTTTTTTATGTCTGACTACCTACCCCCTAGAACAATCATATTCTTATTATCCACAGTTCTCTTCCTTCAGCATCATAAGCAGGACTGAAATTGTGAGTTGGTTATTGTTGCAATTATAATTAGTATTATTCCATTTGATTTCTTGTACCATACACAAAATAGATAGTATCATCCACTTTTTAAATTAAACTTTTTTGAAGTTAAAATTTTATGATCCGAATGACATAAAAGATTTGTTTTCCATGTTTCAACAAAAATGGTCTTAAGTATATCTTTGGCTTATCTGTTATTCCCTATACATCCCAACCTAAGTTTCTTGGTTCTCAACTTTCTCTATACCTGTGGGAAGCTTCATTGCCATCAGTGGGGAATGGTACGTGGCTTGGCAAATGTCACATAAGAAATAGGCAGCCTGTGAAACTGAAACCAAGCAGAAGTTTTTATTTCCAAAGTGGATCTTTTACTTTAAGATATTCTCATTTCACCATCACACTTATTTTGAGAAATTTAAATGATGAGTCTTTTGGTGTGGCCATAGAGAAATTCTCCATTATATTAAACTGTTTTATTGTAATAAAATTGTAGGTTCACATGCAGTTTTCAGAAAGAATAGAGAAAAATTCTGTGTACCCTTTAACCAGGTTCCCCCGGATAAAATCTTGCAAAATTAGAGTATGGTGTCACAACTGGGACATTGACATTGATACGGTCATGACACAGGATATTTCCATCCCTGTAAGAATCCCTCATATCCTGGTATAGACATTTTCACTTCCTTCCCATCCTACCCTTACCTTCATTCATGACAACAACTAATTTGTTTTCCATTTATATAATTTTATCACTTCTGCAATGTTATGTATATTGGCCTTTTTCACTCAGTGTGTTTCCTTAGGATCTCCCCCACCCCAGTTGTTGTATGCAGTATTGGCACGTGACACAGTCTGTTTAATCCTTTACCTGCTAAAGGGAAATTGGAATTGCTTCTAGAATTTGGCTATTGTGAATAACACGTTATAAGAATTGAGGTATAAGTTTTCCTGAGAATGAACATTTTATTTTGGGGGATAATACCTGGGAGCACAACTGCTGGGTTGCATGTTAGTTACAAGTTTTTAAAAAAAATTTTTTTTCAACGTTTATTTATTTTTGGGACAGAGAGAGACAGAGCATGAACGGGGGAGGGGCAGAGAGAGGGAGACACAGAATCGGAAACAGGCTCCAGGCTCTGAGCCATCAGCCCAGAGCCTGACGCGGGGCTCGAACTCACGGACCGCGAGATCGTGACCTGAGCTGAAGTCGGACGCTTAACGGACTGCGCGACCCAGGTGCCCCAGTTACAAGTTTTTTAAAAGGAAAAGTCTAGTTTTCTAAAAGAAACTTACAAACTACGTCCACAGTGGCTGTAGCATTTTTCATTCTTAGGAGTAACATGTAAATGATTGTTTCTTCACTCCTCTCCAACATTTCCTGTTTTCACTTTATTTATTTTAGTGATCTTGATAGGCGAGGCAGCTTTCATTTACGTTACTCTAAAAGCTAGTAATATGAATAAATTTTCAAGTGAATATATCCTCTTTGCTGAAATATCTTCATATCTTCCGTTCATTTTCTAATTTTTAGATTTGCTTTGTTTTTTCATTTTCTTTTTTACTTTTTCTTATTTATTTATTATTTTTACTGTTGAAATTTGAGAGATACTAGCTCATTGTCGGATGTGTGTTTTATAAATATTTTCTCCCACTATGTAAATTTTTCTTTCATGGCCTTTTTTTTCTTAAGAGGGCCTTTTGTAGATCAACAAACTTTAATTTTGATGCAGTACCATTTATCAATTTTTCTTTTATTCATTATGTTTTCGATGACAAGTCTAAGAACTGTTTGCCTTGCCATACATCCCAAAGATTTCACCTTTTCTATTTTTTAAAAAAGTTTTATGCTTTTAAATTTGACATTAAATTCCATGATATGTTTAGAGTTAATCGTGGTCTAAGTTGTAAGGTTTAGGTTGATGTGCATTTGTTTTCCAGTCGTGTACAAATGCTTCAGCACCATTTGTTTAAAGGCCAGCTTAATTCCATTAAACTGCTTTTGCACTTTTGCCAAAAATCACATAAGCATATTCCTGTGGGTTCATTTGCGGGTTCTTTATTCTGTTTCACTGACCCCTCTGCCCATATCCCCCTGCCATGATTTCTATAGCTGTGTAGTAACCCTTACTATTAGGTAGAGTGATGCCCCTCACATGTGATTCTACTTTTTGAAGACTGTTATAGTTATTTGAGGGCTAGAACATTTGTGTTTAAATTTTATAGTAAGCTTGTCTGTGTCTACACAAATTGTGCAAGTACTTTGATAGGAACTGTGGCAAACCTATAGATCAATTTGTGGGGAAGCCATATCTTTACTGTCATGAGTATTCCAGTCTGTGAACACTGTGTCTTTTGATTTATTTTGGTGTTTGATTTCTTTCACCTGCATTTTATAGTTTTCAGCAAACAAGTCATGAACATATGTTGTTAGATTTACACTTAAGTATTTTTTTGAGCAATTGTAATCATATTACAGTTTAATATTAGTGTCCATGTATTCATTGATTATATATAGGCATATATTTGATATTTTATATTTGTCTTTTTTCCTGTGTCCTTGCTGAATAGACTTATTCTAACAAGGCTTTTTTGTAGATTTGTTTGATTTCCTATCATATCATCTGCAAATATTGATAGTTTTATTTTTTCCTTTCTCTTTTCTATAGCTTTTAATTTTTTCTTGCTCTATTAGAAACTAGAACTTCTAGCACAGTAAGGATTAAGAATAGTCAGAGTAGACATCCTTGCCTTGCTTTTAATCCTGGTGATGAAACATGTATCTTTAACCAGCAAGTGTAACGTTAGAAGATTTTTGTGTAGATGCTATTTATCAGATTGAGGAAGCTCTACTCTATTGTTAATGTTTTTAAAGTTTATTTTATTTCTTTTGAGGGGAAGTGGGGCAGAGAGAGAGGGAGAGAGAGAACCCCAAGCAGGCTCCACACTGTCAGCACAGAGCCCGTCATAGGGCTCCATCTCATAAACCATGAGATCATGACCTGAGCAGATTTTAAGATGCAGGCGCTTAATCGACCGAGCCACCCAGGTGGCCCTGCTCTACTGTTATTTTTATGACTGTTTTTTTTTTTTTCCATCATGAATCAGTGTTGAATTTTGTCATATGCTTTTGTATATGGCAATTAATGTGATCCTGTCATTCTTTAGTCTGTTAATATGGTAATTACATTGATTGATTTTTAAATATTAAGAGAATGTAGCATCCTTGGAATACAAATCAATGTGTATAATGGTTTTTCTATATTGTTGGATTCTATTTGTTGATGTTTGGTTCCAGATTCTTGTGCCTATGTTCATTAGAAATTTTTGTACTTTTATTTATTGTACTCTTGTTTATAAAGTTGAACACTGGCTTTATCATAAGAATTGTGAATTATACCTTCCTCTTTGAATTTCTAGAAGAGATTTTGTATAATTTGTATTAATTCTTTCTTAAAGACTTGGTAAAGTTACTGAGGCCATCTTGGACTTTATATTTGTTTTAGAGTTTTATAGTTAGAAGTTACATTTACTTAATAGTTATATGGCTATCAAAATAATTTTTTTACACATTGGGTCAGTTGTGGTAGTTTGTGTTTTTCAAATAATTGCTCTATTTTATCATTGCCAAATTTATGTGTGGAGATTTGTTTGTAGTATTTATTTTCTTTTTTAAAAAATATTTTATTTTTAACTAATCTCTACACCCACTGTGGTGCTCAAACCCACAACCCAAGATCAAGAGTTGCACACTCTTCCGACTGAGCCAGCCAGATGCCTCTGTAGGTTTTCTTTATTATTTTTGATGTCTGCAGATTCTGTAGTGGTAACTCCTGTTTCATTCTTGATAGTGGTGATTGGTATTTTCTTATTTTTTTTTCTTTATCAGTCTTGGTATAGGTTTATCAATTTTAATGATCTTTCAAAAGAACCTACTCTGTGTTCCATTGACTTTATCTAATGTTTTTCTGCTTCAGGGTTCCTCGGGTGGCTCAGTCAGTTAAGCATCTGACTCTTGATTTTGGCTCGGGTCATGATCTCATGGTTCATGGATTCAAGCCCCATAGCAGGTTCTGCACTGGCGATGTGGAGCCTGCTCAGGATTTTCTTTCTCTCCCTCTCTCTCTGCCCCTCCTCTACTTGCACTCTCTTTTTCTTTCTCTGTTTCTCTATCTCAAAATAAATAAATCAACTTCACTTTCATTCTGTTTAGTGTGTTTTCTTATCCCTCTTGAGATTATTTTTTTGAATATTTTATTTTATTTTATTGTAAGTCTATTTATTTCTTTTGGGAGAGAGAGAGAGAGAGAGAGAGAGAGAGAGAGAGAGAGAGAGAGGTTTGGGGAGGGGCAGAAAGAGAAGGAGAGAGGGAATCCCAAGCAGGCTTCATTCTGTCAGCTAGGAGCCCAACATGGGATCTTCACCTGAGCTGAAACCATGAGTTGGATGCTTAACTGACTTAGCTACCCAGGTGCCCCTTGAAGATTTTATTTTTAAGTAATCTCTACACCCAATATGGGACTCAAACTCATAACCACGAGATCAGAAGTCACAGCTCTGCAGACTGAGCCACCCTGAGCCAGCCAGGTGTCCCTAGATAGCTCTTTAATCTATGAATCACTCAGAAGTGTGTTGGTTCATTTTAAAGTATTTGGTTATTTTACTGTTTTCTTTCTGAGTTTGCTTTCAAGTTTAAACCCATGGTGTTCAGAGAACACACTATATATGATATCAATTCTTTCAAATGTGTTGAGACTTATTTTATGGCCCAGAAAATTGTGTATCCTTTGCATATGTTTTGTGGGTGCTTTTTTAAAAAGTAATCTCTACACACAATGTGGGGCTTGAACTTAAATCCCTGAGATCAAGAGTTATGTACTCTACATACTGAGTCTGCCAGGTGTCCCTGTTTTTTGGGTACTTTATTTAAAAGAATGTGCATTGTGGTGGTGTTTGGTGGAGTGTTTTATAAATGCAAATTCGATCCTATGGTTCATGATGTTCTATTATTCTGTGTCACTGGTTACTTTATTTCTAGTTGTTCTGTCGAATGTTGAGGCGGGGCGGTGGGGGGGTTGAAGTTGCCAATTATAATTGAGGGTTTGCTCTTGGTTCTTCCAGTTCTGTCGTTTTTTGCATCTCATATATTTTTGTTTGGTACATACACCTTCACGGTTGCTAAGTTTTCTTAGTGGATTGACTTTTATTTCTGTGTAATATTTCTCTCTCTCTTTCTGTCTCTCATACTTTCCTTTTGTCTGATATCTACTTTATATGATCTTAATATAGCCATACCTTCTTTTCTTTTGATTAATGTATACTCAACATTCTTTTAGAATTTCATTTTGATCTAGTCTTTTTTTTTTTTTAATAAACCTCTTTGGGTAGCTTTTTAAATGGTTGCACTAGATTTTACATTCTATACATGTAACTTCTCACAACGTATTAATGTCATTACCAGTTATGAAGTGTAGAATGCTTACCTCCCTTTATTCTTTCCCATTTAAAATTCATTTGTCTTAAATAATTCTTGTATATACTTTTAAAAGTGCATCATACACTATTTTGTTTTTAATTTTTTAAATTTTATTTTTAATTTTTTAAAATTTACATCCAAATTAGCATATCATCATACACTCTTATAATTTTTGTTTCAATCATCCAATGTGATTTAGATAATTCGACAGAAGAAAAATTTACTGTCATTACTCACCTTTTTGCATACTGTATTATTCATTTCTGATGTTCTAAGATTACTTTTTTTTATCATTTCCCCTTTGTTAGTGAACTTCCTTTAGCTAGCCTTCCAGGGTAAATCTGCTGGTGACAAATTTCGTTTTCCTTTATCAGAGAGTGTCTTGATTTTCTTTTCATTCCTGAAAGATATTTTTGCTCGATATAGGATTTTGCATTGATAGTTCTTTTATTTTTATTTATTTATTTATTTTTTAAAATTTTTTTTTTCAACGTTTATTTATTTTTGGGACAGAGAGAGACAGAGCATGAACGGGGGAGGGGCAGAGAGAGAGGGAGACACAGAATCGGAAGCAGGATCCAGGCTCTGAGCCATCAGCCCAGAGCCCGACGCGGGGCTCGAACTCCCGGACCGCGAGATCGTGACCTGGCTGAAGTCGGCCGGTTAACCGACTGCGCCACCCAGGTGCCCCATAGTTCTTTTATTTTTAGCCCTTGAAAAATATTGTGGAAATTCCTTGTGGCTTCCATCTTTTTGTTCACACATCTAGTGTCATTTTGTCTTTCTCCTATAGGCAATGTGTTGTGTATCTCTGGCTGCTTTCTTTCTTTCTTTTCTTTTCTTTTTTAAATGTTTATTTATTTTAGAAAGTGAGTGACAGAGTGCAAGCAGGGGAAGAGGCAGAGAGAGAGGGAGACATAATCCAAAGCAGGCTCCAGGCTCTGAGCTGTCAGCACAGAACCTGACGCGGGGCTCAAACTCACGGACTGTTGAGATCATGACCTGGGCTGAAGTGGGACTCCTAACCAATTGAGCCACCCAGGCTCCCCTCTCTGGCTGCTTTCTTTTCTTTCTTTCTTTTTTTAAAAAAAATTTTAATGTTTATTTGTGAGATAGAGAGAGACAGAGTGCAAGCAGGGGAGGGGCAGAGAGAGAGGGAGACACAGAATCTGAAGCAGGCTCCAGGCTCTGAGCTGTCAGCATAGAGCCCGACGTGGGGCTCGAACTCGCGGACCGTGAGATCATGACCTGAGCGGAAGTCGGACGCTTAACCGACTGAACCACCCAGACTCCACTCAAGCATTCCTTTTAGAATGCTTTCTTTGTTTATGAAATTTAAAACTTTCAAATATGATTAATTTAGATTTTAATCAGTTTTCTTCATTTTTCTGTTCTCTGGTAAGTTCTTTCAACTTGTTGATTTAATTCTCCATTCAACCCTCATTAAACTTTAATCCTATAATATCTCTGCTCATTACTATTTTACATTTGTCCTGGTCTATTTTTACCAGCTGTGTGGTGTGGGGCAAATTATTTAACCAGTGTGAGCTTATCTGTAAGATGGATACACAGCTGACCCTTTAACAACACGGGTTTGAACTGCATGGGTCCACTTATATATGGATTTTTTTCAATAAATTTATTGGAAAAATTTTTGGAGATTTGAAACAATTTGAGGAAATCTCATGGATGAACTGCATAGCCTAAAAATATGAAAAAATTAAGAAAAAGTTAGGCATGTCATGAATGCACAAAATATTTGTAGATAACTGGTCTATTTTATCATTTACTACCATAAAATACACATAAGTATGTTATAAAAAGTTAAAATTTATCAAAATTTATGCACACACCACACATGGCACCATTCCCAGTCAAGAGAAATATAAACAAATATAAAGATGCAGTATTAGGTCATAATTGTATAAAATTAACTATAGTAGTACTCTAACTGTATAATTTTATTTCATTTTATTTTTTTAAGTTTTTAAATGTGTATTTATCTTTGAGAGACACAGAGAGACAGAGTGTGAGCAGAGGAGGGGCAGAGAGAGAGGGAGACACAGAATTCAAAGCAGGCTCCAGGCTCCAGGCTCTGAGCTGTCAGCACAGAACCTGATGCGGGGCTTGAACTCAAGAACCGCAAGATCATGACCTGAACCGAAGTCAGATGCTTAACTGTCTGAGCCACCCAGGTGCCCCTGGCTGCTTTCAAATTTACTCTTTTTCTTCTTTAGTTTTTGGAAGCCTGAATATGCTGTGCTATGATGTCACCTTCTTTGATTTTATCATGTTTAGCAATCTCTCAGGTTCTTAAAACTGTACTGTCTTCTTCATATGATGAGTAATTTTTAATTGAGTCCTTGACAGTTTGAGTATTATACTTTGATATTCAAGATCTTATTCAAATCTATTTTAGCTGACTTCCTCTGACACCTTTCCAACACTGGAATGGATAAAGGGTGACATTGTGGTAGGGGAGTGCTCTTACTGCCTGGTAGCATTGAAAGTCCTGGATTGTTGCTCAGCCTTTTCTGGCATAATCTGCTGGGAATATTGGGGTGTTTCACTGCACCCTGGCAATGGTGGTAGTCTTGGTTCTTGACCTAATCTTTGCCAATATTGGTAGTGTTTGGGTCACTGTTTATTCCATGGTGTTTGGCTCCAGTAGAACTGTTATTTCCTAAATGTTTCTTGCCTTGCTAGGCTGCCTCTTTCATGGTTCTATGGCTAGAGAACAAGATTGTGGGTTTTTTTTTGGTTTTGGTTTTGGTTTTTTTTTTTTTTTTTTTGGTCTGCATTCCTTGGCATTTCCAGATTGCTGTCTTCTTCATCTCCAAGTGTGTGATAGACGAAGAAAAGAAAGCCCAGAGAGTTTGCTATTGTGTTGTTCTTTTTGTCTTGAGTTTTCTAGCTGGTCTTCTATTCTCCACTTTTCAGTTTTCTTGTTTGCTAGGTATCTATCTATCTATATCATTTATATATAATGTCTAGGGGGTTTTAAATTTTATTTAGCAGTAGAAATAGACAATTTTATCTAGGAAGTGGAAGTCCCTACTATGCATTTTATAAATGAAGAAATAGATACTTAAAGGAGATACATAAATTACTCTAACAGAGCTAAGTCAACAGAATTGTGAGGCCTCTCTGTTCCTAATTTGTCATCATGTAACATTGTTATAATTACATTATAATGCTAATGCTAGTCTTCTCTCTTATTTTAGGTTTTTGAATTTTATCATCAATAAAAAAATCACAAAATAATATTTATCTTTACACTTGCTTCTAGAACCACATGGCATATTCTAAAAGGCCCAATTAGCCATTTGTTGATCATTACTGATTTAGAGAAGTATGGTTTTAAAAGTTTTGAAAGTTATTTTAATTTGTCTTTTTGAAGTTCAATCAGATGTCGACCTCAGGGCTGGGGTTTTAATGAGTTTGTATTTCTTCACTTTTTTAGTAAATTATTTTTATGCATTGAAATGTTTTATTTGCTTGGTTTTCAAAATACAGTTTCTTCAAATAAGTTCCCCTTCCCCTAGTATATTTAAATTATGATGCCATTTATTAACTACACAGAAAACTTTTTAGGACATGCCCTTCCTAATGGTGAGTTAATAATACCATTTTTCAAACATGAAAGACAAGTCATTATGCATTTTTATTTGTGGGATGTGAATACCACTATAGTGGATATGACCCTTCATGCCATCCTCTGTCATTTTCCAAGTCAGTCCCAGAAAGGAGTTTTGCTCTTCGTGCTTCTTGAAATACAGTATGAATCCATTAATGTTTTAGATTTATAACCTTATTTCTTACCCTGCAGGATAGAGAGTGAACTGTCATATATCTGCAGAGGAAAGCATTTTGTGCAATAAAACAGAAAGAAGATATGCTCTTTGTTCACCCTTCTTTTTTCCCATCCTCCATACCATAGTTCCCATCCCCTTTTCAGCACCTATTCTAAGTATACATCAAAATATAAAAGCATATTCCCTAAGTGTTAGTGAAGCCTAAAGATGTAAGAAGTCTTAAGAAAGTTTTAGAGGATGGCTTGGCAGCCAAAGTTTTATGAAAGGGTTATACCTGAGCCTGAAATAGATTCCCTAAGTCTTTAGATTGTGAAGTAGGGCTTGGGATAATCAAAGCCCCTGAGCTGGTGACACTCTGGCTATAAGCAGCATCTACATTTATCGTAGTGAAATTAAGTTTAGGAAGCACTGATTTAATTAGTGACATTCACAGAGGCCTCATTCATTCATTGATTAATTTTAGTTCATAAGCAGGATCTGAGGGGAGAATTCAAATCCTGTTTCACTATCTAGGAGAAATTGAGACACTTGAAATAGATTGGTAAACTTTGAGGTTATTACTAAGTTTTTATAACATATGGTTCAGTGTCATTTTTAGGGACAAAATACCAGACTGGTGTGGCAATATAGAGTACGGCATAAAAATAAAGTTCTAGAGCAAGACAGCTGGGATGGATTCCTACCTTGGCTATTTTCTAGAATAGAGCAGAGGTTAATGCTATTGTCTTTGGAGTCAGATAAGCCTGGGATTTGAAACCAAGGTTTGGTAATTACCAACTTGGGTAAGTTTTTCAACATTGTCTCTGTCTCAATTACTAATCTCTAAAATGATACTAATATGTCACAATATCACTTTGTGATTAAAGGAATCAATACATAGTTAATAGTAAGCACAAAGAACGGAACTTGGCATATAAATGTTCAACAAGGATTGATTGTTATAAAATGGCATTGTGGCTATCATCATTAGCTGGATTGTAAAGATTACAGGATTCACTTTATGTGATAGAGTTTATGGTTAAAAGGGTAAACCCAGTTATAGTATTTTGTTAAAAAGAAGTCCTTTGGTCATTAGGCGAGTGGAATGGGCTTCAAATGATGCTGTGTATTAGAGGTTGTCTATCTGTGTTCTGGATAGTGCGTGGTAAAAGAAGGGGGCAATCACATTTTTATCTCCTCAAAGTTCTAATCAATTACACTGATGAAACCATACTGCCACACCAATTCTTTGTATCGTAAGCTCTGATTAATTATATGATGCAAGTTCCTAGGCATAAGTAACTGATATCCTTGAATGTTCTTATTTGGAATTGTCATAATTATTATGTTGAAAATAAGTTTAGTATGTTGGTTTTATATATTTGTCACCAAGATAAATTCACCAGGAGGTGTTCTTACATGCCTTGTTAAATGTCAGTTCCTCTCAAAGGATAAACATTTCCCACCACAATTTCAAAGCTCCCTGTTTGGCTAGATTTTAAATTTTATCTTGAACAGGGCAAGGTAAAGATAAAAGATTGATTAGCAACTACACCCAATGGTATGACTCATTAAGTCTTTGTTGTATTAATCTTGTGAGTTTGAATCATTATCCCAATAACCTAGGGTTAATCTGTTCAGTAAAGTTTAACTAGTAGATAACTTAATTTAGAAAAATACAGTTTTATACAGAGATCAAGATGTTTCTGTGTTGTAGACATCTACAGTCTCTGAATTCACTAAGTTTTTTTTGAAGGTTTCCCCAGAACACATTTGTATTTCTAGCTGTTATATACCAGAAAGATTAATGCAATTCTGGTGTAATTGAGAGACAATTGAAAACAACACAGACTCCTTATTTCTACTTACAGTGAACCACGGTACCTCCACATTTGGGATACGTTAAGAAATTATGATTATTGCAATTGAAGAAAGGTTGAACTGGATAAGTCAGGGAGGGGGAAACTGAAGGCACTGGTTAAGATTTATTTAAAAGGAAAAACAAAGCAATGGAAATGTGTCTTGGAAAAAACAGAACAGCATGAGCTCTCAAGGAAAGATGTGACATTACTAAGATGTCTCATAGGCAAGTGAAAGTAATTATATCACAGCTCTACTTAGTCGTCTTTATCCTCAAATCTATGTCTTCCTTAGATTCTTTCACTCAATTAGCAGTACAAACATCCACTCAACCACCCGGCAAAGACACTTGGGAGTTGTGCAGAGTGGTCATTTTCATTCAGTCTTAACATCCAACCCATTGTCAGGTCCTGTCATTTTTACTTCCATCTTCTCTCTCTCTTTTTTGGTAACATTTTAAAAAATGTTTATTTTTTAATAAATAACACTGAAAGTGTCTAATAATAGAACCGAAAGAGAGTGCTCAGGGGCAGGGCAGAGAGAGAATCCCAAGCAGGTATCATACTGTGAGCCTGGAGCCTGATGTGGAGCTTGATCTGAAGAACCATGACATCATGACCTGAGCTGAAATCACGAGTCAGATGCTTAACCCGATGAGCCACCCAGGTGCCCTACTTCCATCTTATCTATTGAATCGAAAGTGTTTTTAAACAGATCCCTCTGCCAATGATTTATTTCGGGATCTCATTATTGTCCATACTTTTATATTAGTATCCTAGTGTTCTCTCCCTGGAATATACAGGCATACCTCTTTTTATTATGCTTTGTTTTAATTTACTTTTTTTTACTTTTACTATATTTTGTATCTCCTTTAGTTCTTCATGTTGTTTTCTGTGGTCTTTTTGTCTCTATTTTTATTATACTTGCTAAAGGTTTTTTGCCTCTTTTTTTTTTTTTTAATGTTTACTTACTTATTTTTGAGAGAGAGACAGCACAAGCTGGGGAGGGGCAGAGAGAGAGATGAAGACACAGAATCTGAAGCAGCTCCAAGTTGTCAGCACAGAGCCTGACACAGGGCTCCAACCCACAAGCTGTGAGATCATGACCTGAGCTGAAGTCAGATGCCTAACCGACTGAGCCACCCAGGTGCCCCTGCCTCTTTTTAGAGAAAAAAAAACTCTTGCATTTATCAATGTTGTCATTTTTTCTATTTTATGATTTAAGTATTTCTCAAATTAATTTCATTAATTTTTTCTCCTGTTCCCTAAGGGGCGATTTTATTATTTTGCAATTTCTTAAGTTGATTGAATAGTTTATTTTCATCTTTGTTATTTTATAATAAAGGCATTGAAAATAAATTATTTCACTTGGAACCGGTTTGGTGCCAAATCTCATGAATTTAGAATTTTTGTTATAATTTTTGTTTAAAATTTAGTATTAAATATTTCAAATATGTCGACAGTTTCAGAGAAAATACAGTAACAAACAGCACTTTATAAAATATTATCATCCCATGTTTTGTCCAAATAGATATTTTTTTTTAAAAGTAACACTTTAGGGGTGTCTGGGTGGCTTCTAACTTCGGTTCAGGTCATGATATGGTTCACCAGTTCGAGCCCCACATTGGGCTCTGTGCTGACAGCTCAGAGCCTAGAGCCCGCTTGGGATTCTGGGTCTCCCTCTCTCTCTGCCCCTCCCCTGCTTACACTCTGTATCTCTCTCTCTCTCAAAAATAAATAAAAAGATTAAAAAAATAAAAATAAAAACGTTAACACTTGAAAGATCAGCTGGAGACCCCTGTTTACCTCCTTCAAAGTTTAATCTCCCTCCATACCTTCCTTTAGTATGAATTTCATGTTCATCTTCAACATGCATAGCTTCATACATTTACTATATGTTTAAATATCCTGCACAATATATAAGGCTTCTTATAGGTTTTTATACCTATATAAATTGTATCATTTTATAGATATCGTTCAGCAACTGGCTTTGTTTCCATTGCACTTTATGTTTTTGAGAGTTGGCTGTTTATATATGAAAATCTCATTCATTTTAGTGGAGATACAGTATATTTTCAATAACATACCACAAGTTATTGATTGATGTTCTTATTTCTGAAATATGCATTCTTATTTATACCCCATGTGTGCTTGGGTAAGAATTTCTGTAGAGTATACTTTTAGATGTGAAATTAAAGCTTCCTAAGTTATTGCCATGTTCGACTTCAAAAGATTTTCCCAAATTATCATGATAACAATTTTTACCCTTCTCAGAAGTATATGAGAATTCCCATTGTTTATTTTTTCACATCCTTACCAACAATCATTTCAGGGAGTTTACAAAAAATATTTTGTGACTATACAGATATGAAACAGTATTTCATTCTTTTTGTATTTCACATTTCCGTAACAAATAATGAAGTCATCAGCTATTCATATTTTATAGGCTGTTCAGCTTCCTTTTCTTTGAATTTCCTGTTCCTATTATTTGCAGAGTCCCACCATCCCTCCACAACAAACTAATAACCGTCATTGTATTTATTTTATAATCAAAAGAAAAAATTAATTATGAACAATTCAAACAAAGTAAAAATATGTAAAAAGGATATGAAAAATTCACATAAGTCTGCTACACATCTACTCTTGTTTTCAAGGAATCCCACTATTCTGAAATGTAATACTTAATTATCTTTTAAAAACTGATTTTTTTTTTCTTCCCTGTCTGTGTGTTGCCTGCTTCTTTTCCCCATGCTCTGTCAAAGGTGAGACAGTTCATATATCCCCTTTCTCTTTGGTGGGGCTTGTCACTCTTTGGAATTTCATTTATATGCTTGGTTGCCTTGTAATTTCAAGTCTCTTTCTGCCTTCAGGAAAACTTATGATTTTGAAGGTTATTTGGCTTTTCTTCATTATTAGTGTGGAAGCAATGATCTTTACAGCTTTCTGTGCTCCAAGTGGAAGCAGAAGTCTCCATCTTCATTTTTTGGTAATCCCTTTATTTAGACATAATTCATACCCCTTTATTTAGATATAATTCACATACCTAAAATTTACTCTTTTCACATGTAGAATTCTGTGGTTTTTTACATATTCAAAAATGTGCGGTCATTACCAGCATCTCATTCCAGAATATTTCTCTTACCCCCAAAAGCAACTCTATGTCCTTAGTAGTCACTCCTTATTTCCCCTAATCCCATTCCTCTGGCAACCACTCATCTACTTTCTAGCTCTATAAATTTGCCTATTCTAGACATTTCGTATAAGTGGAAGCACACGATATGTGACCTATTTGTGTCTGACTTCTTTCACTCACCATAAGTTCATCCATTTTGTACCAGGTGTCAGTACTTTAATCCTTTTTATGGTCAAATATTCTAGTGCATGGACATCCTACGTTTCATTTATCTAGTTATCAATGAATGGACATTTGGTTGTTTCTGCCTTTGGTTTTTATGTGTAATTTTGCTAAGAAAATTGGTTTGCTAGAATTTCTGTGGATACATGTTTCCATTTTCGGGAGCGCATACCTAAGAATGTAATTACTGAGTCATCTGGTAACTCTCTGTCTTTAACTTTTTTTGAGAAACTGCCAGACTGTTTTCCAAAGTGGCTGCCCCATATTCATTTTTAATGGATATTTTTTCCAGCATCCATATATCTAAGGTGACAGGGTTTAAAAATTTTTTTTTCTTGGTCGTAGCATTTAAAGTTGCTCTTCCATTGTGTTTAGGCATTGATTGTATCTGTTAGGAAGTTGCCATCATTCTTAATGTTTTCACCTTCAAGACAAAGCTCCTTTTTTATATTAATGGTCCATGAAGATGTTTATCTTGTTTTGAACATGAATTTATACCATTTGGTTTCCCTCCCTTTATCTGGGCTCACAAATTTATTCCAAAAGGGACAAATAGTGAAGATTTTAGGCTTTTCAGGCCAAATGGTCTCTGTCATAACTACTCAATTGCCATTAGCATGAAAGTTGCCATGGAAACTATAAAAATGACTGGATTGATTGTGTTTCAATAAAATTTATTTATTAAAAAGTGTGGTGGGCCAGATTTTGCCTGTAGGCCACTGTGTGTTCAGTATTGCTCTTTATAGTTTGTCATTGTTAAGTGTAGGGGCCAAAGGTTTAATTGAAGTATAAATTCTTTGGGCCAAGACTGGAATCACCAATTTTTATCTACTCTGAGACTAGAGGTTTGATTTTTATAATGACCAAAATGTTAGAGTAATTTTTTTCAATTTTCATGTGGGTTTAGTTGTTTTGTTTTTGTTGTTGTTGTTATCCCCTGGTTGTTTATTTCTAGTTTTATTGCACTGGAGATATTATTGGAAACTGTAGGATTAATTTATTGGGCTCTTCTTTGTATCTTCATATAAGATCAATTTAAAATCTATGGGCACAGGAGTAAAGTGCAATCTTAATTTCTTTTAATAATCCATAGATTACTGTTAAGTCAGTATTTTTACTTGTGGTATTTAGATCTTTATTATTCTGGTTTTTCTCAATTCAGTTGTGAGAAATTGTAAGAACCATCATTACTTTTCTAGGGATTTTTCCTTCCATTTATAACCATTACACCTTTACTTTTCACCTTTATATGTATAACAGAATATTGTATGGGTTTTCATATTTTCCTGAAAGTGGAGAGTTAGATTCCAAAACTGAGGACAAAAATTTGTCAAGTGATCCGCATTCTGAAATAAAGCCAGATACTCTCTTCAAGACTTATTAAAAGGCAATCAATCTGCTTTTGCTATCCATAGTCATCACCACTTGATTCTGCTGTTTTCCTTTTCCAGAATGTAGATATATAAATATAACATAAGTAGTTGTTTGTGTTTGGGAGAGCTTTTTTTTGGAATCTAAGCCGTTGGCCTGTTGAGGTATGCTATGACTTTTCCCTGTTTTTTCCTTAGGGAGAGGTAGAAATGCTTCTCCCATCTCCAAGCCTCTGAAGGGGGCTTTCCAAGGATTCTTTGTGGAGATTCATTGTACCTGCATGCAAAGTATATTGGTAACTCATTCACAGTTGGATACTTGCTTTTCTAGTTATTTTGTGCTTATAGACACATGGAGAAAAAGTGAGTAGGGAAGTAATAGGTGGCTACGAGTGGGGGAGCAATGGAATACCTTGAAGTCCATGTTTGGTGTGGCAAGGATCCATCTCCATGGGTCAAGTTAGTGGATATTGAAGAAATTAGGTGACCCTGAGCTGTCTTTCTGTACTCCATTAAAAAGGGTAACCATGACACCATGCATGACACATACCATGACACCAGCAGCAAAGTCTAAGAAATACATTTTAGAGGTTTAGATCTTGGATTGAAAGTTGAAGAGGCCAACTTCACCTGTTACAAAGTTGCATTATTAGGAAGAATCATCTGTGAACAACCTGAAAAACTGATAAGGTGTCCTGCAAGAGAACCTGCACTTGAGTACATAACAGAAGACATTAGTTGTCAGTGTTTATCAGTGATGAATTGGAGGAAAAGCAACTATCAACAAAGTAGTGAATTATGTAAAAGAACCCCTACTATTTTTCCTATTACCTTTTCTCAAGTATTACATCACAAACGAGCTATAACCAGAAGAGAGGGATGGAGGGGTAAAAGAACATAAGACCACACTTCCTCCTCTCTGCTGTTACCTTTGTTTAAAAGTCAAGGAAAATCTGGAAATCAGGGAGAAAATGAGTTAAGAATATCAAATTTTGAGTTAAAAAATTTTTTTCTAATCACAGCTCTATTTATACTTCTTCACTTTATAACGAAAGTGATAGAAAAGTGTGAGGACAGACTCATTTGTATTCTTTAGAGTTAAAATGTTTTATCAAATTAGGCTCCTGACAATATTGTTTTTCTTTATAAGTATACTTCAAAAATTAGTGTCCCTTTTGTTTAAAGCAAGGTCTATGCCCAAATGTGGGGCTGGAACTCACAACCCCCTGAGATCAAGAGTCACATACTCTAAATGAGACAGCCAGGGGTCTCAATTAATGTCCCTTTTAAATCACTATTTTCATTTATGGGAATTTATACTAAGGACATAGACTATATTTCTGGGTATTTTCCAGGGGTGAAGTATGTTTAGAGGTTTTACTTTGAGTAATATGTGCTGTTTAGTAATCACTGAAAGTGACCAACTATGGAACCTACCTGAAATACCATTAAATGGATTTGGAAGACAGATTCAGCAGGACACAACTGAAAGCACTGACTGGAAAAAAATAATAAAAGTATTTATTATTCATACCTCACAAAGTTCAGAGGTTCAAGAAACCAGTTACTTATGTTTTGTCAGATAATTATTTAATAATTAATTAATGGGCAAAGTGGGTGAATGTACATTTATATATTTATATTCTGCTTTCCTTTTCCAGAATATACATGTACAAATATAATATGAAGAGTAGTTTGTAGAAAGATGTTTTGTAGTTCTAAGCCACTGTAGAACATAAAATTAATTTTATAAATAATTAAATTATTAATTATATTGTTAATTATTTTAGTACTATGGTTGAATTTAATAATTTAATAATCAAATACATTATTTAATACACAAAGAATCTTATGCTTTGTCAGTATAAAATAATCTTTTTGTCCCATTTAATTCTTTGTGTCTTGAATTTTACTTTTTTTTAGTATTCTGCAACCTCCACTTTCCTTTAGTTTGCATTTACATTGCCTTTTTTTGTTTACTACTTGTAAAGATTTCCTTTGACAAATTGTTTTTCAACTCAATGTAACAGATACATACATATTTATCTATATGCCAACCTATCTAATCTAAAGCTCCATCCATGTCATTGCAAATAGCAAGATTTCATTCTTTTTGGTGGCTCAGTAATATTCCATTGTGTATATAGTACCACATCTTCTTTATCCATCCATCAGTCGATGAACATTTGGTTCTTTCCATAGTTTGGCTATTGTTGATAATCCTGCTATAAACACTGGGGTGCATATGCCCCTTCGAATCAGCATTTTTGTATCCTTTGGACAAATACCTAGTAGTGCAATTGCTGGATTGTAGGATAGTTCTATTTTTACTTTCTTGAGGAACCTCCATACTGTTCTCCAGAGTGGCTGCACCAGTTATCATTCCCCCTAACAGTGCAAGAGGGTTCCCCTTTCTCCAAATCATCACCAACACCTGTTTCTTGTGTTGTTCATTTTAGCCATTTTGGTAGGTGTGAGGTGGTATCTCATTGTGACTTTGATTTGTGTTTCCCTTATGATGAGTGATGTTGGGCATCTTTTCATTTGTCTATTACCCATCTCAATGTCTTCTTGGGAAAGTGTCTATTCATGTTTTCTGCCTGTTTCTTCCCTGGATAATTTGTTTTTTGTGTGTTGAATTTGATAAGTTCTTTTTTTCTTAAGTTTATTTATTTATTTTGAGAGACAGAGAGAGAGCATGGTAGAGGCAGAGAGAGAGGGGGAGAGAGAGAATCCCAAGCAGGCTGTATGCCAACAGCACAGAACCCAATGTAGGGCTCGAACTCACAAACTGTGAGATTGTGACCTCAGTTTAAACCAAGAGCCAGATGTTTAACCAACTGAGCCACCCAGGTGCCCCAGAAGTTTTTTATCTTGATGAAGTCCCTGTAATTCACTTTTTTTTCCTTGGCCTCTAGCACCATGTCTAGTAAGAAGTTACTCTGGCAGAGGTCAAAGAGGTTGCTGCCTGTGTTCTCCTTTAGGATTTTGACGGTTTTCTGTTTCACATTTAGGTCTTTCATCTAGTTTGAATTTATTTTTATGTATGATGTAAGAAAGTGGTCCAGTTTCATTCTTCCACATATTGCTCTCCAGTTTGCCCAGCCCCATTTGTTGAAGGGATTGTCTTTTCTCCATTGGATATTCTTTCCTGTTTTATCTAAGAGGAGTTGACCATATACTTGTGGGTCTATTTCTGGGTTCTCTACACTGTTCCATCAGTCTATGTGTCTGCTTTTGTGCCTATACCATACTGTCTTGATGACTACAGCTTTATAATATAGCTTGAAATCTGGAATCGTGATGCCTCCAGTTTTGTTTTTAATTTTCAGGATTGCTTTGGCTATTCGGGGTCTTTTGTGGTTCTGTACAAATTTTAGGATTGTTTGTTCTAGCTCTGTGAAAAATGCTGGTGGTGTTTTGATAGGGATTGCATTACATATGTATATTGCTGGGGTGCCTGGGTGGCTCAGTCGTTGGGCATCTGACTTCGGCTCAGGTCATGATCTCACAGTTGTGGGTTTGGGCCCTGCATCGGGCTCTGTGCTGACAGAATCAGAGCCTGGATCCTGCTTTGGATTTTGTGTCTCCCTCTCTCTCTCTGCCCCTCCCCTGCTCGCACTCTGTCTCTCTCTCTCTCTCTCTCTCTCTCTCTCTCTCTCTCTCTCACAATTACATAAACCGTAAAAAGAAATGTGTATATTGCTTTGGGTAGTATAAACATTTTAACAATGTTGTTCCAATTCATGAGCATGGAATGTTTTTTCATTTCTTTGTGTCCTCTTCAGTTTCTGTCATAAAGTGTTCTATAGTTTTCCAAGGACAGATCTTTTACCTCTTTAGTTAGGTTTATTCCTAAGTATCTTATTGTTTTTGGTGCAATTGCAAATGAGATAAATTCCTTCATTTCTTTTTCTGCTGGTTCGTTATTTGTGTATAGAAATGCAACAGATTTCTGCATGTTGATTTTATATCCTGCCACTTTGCTGAATTCATGTATTAGTTCTAGCAATTTTTTGGTGGAGTCTCTGGGTTTTCTACATAGAGTATCATGTTGTCTACAAATACTGAAAGTTTGACTTCTTCCTTGCTGATTTGGATACATTTTGCTTCTTTTGGTTGTCTGCCTGCTGAAGCTAAGACTTCTGGTACTATGTTAAATAGTAGTGGTGAGAATGGACATCCTTGTCTTGTTCCTGACCTTAGGGGAAAGGCCCTCAGTTTTTCCCCATTGAGGATGATATTAGCTATGGTCTTTCGTATATGGCCTTTATGATGTTGAGGTATTTTCCTTCTATCTATACTTTGTTGAGGGCTTTTATCAAGAATAGGTGCTATAATTTGTCAAATGCTTTTTCTGCATCTATTGACAGGGTCATATAGTTCTTATCCTTTCTTTTACTGATGTGGCGTATCACAATGGTTGTCTTGTGAATATCAAACAAGTTCTGTAGACCAGGAATAAATCCCACTTGATCATGATGAATAATTCTTGTAATGTACTATTGAATTTGATTTGCTAATATCTTGTTGAGAATTTTTGCATCCATGTTCATCAGGGTGTTGGCCTATAATTCTCCTTTTTAGTGGGGTCTTTGGTTTTGGAATCATGGTAATGTTAGCCTCATAGGGTGAGTTTCAAAGTTTTCCTTCCATTTGCATTTTTTGGAACAGTTTGAGAAGAATAGGTATTAACTCTTCTTTAACTGTCTGGAATTATTCCCCTAGGAAGCCATCTTGCCCAGTACTCTTGTTTGTTGGGAGATTTTTGATTGCTGATTCAATTTTTTGCTGGTTATGGCTCTATTCAAATTTTCTAATTCTTCTTGTTTAAGTTTTGGTACTTTGTAATTTTCTAGGAATTTGTCCATTTCTTCCAGATTGCCAGTTTTTTGGCACATAATTATTCATTATATTCTCTTATAATTTTTTGTATTTATGTGGTGTTTGTTGTGACCTCTGCTCTTTCATTTGTGATTTTATCTATTTGGGTCTTTTCTCTTTTCTTTATTTAAATCTGGCTAGGGGTCTATCAATTTTGTTAATTCTTTCGAAGAACCAGCTCTTAGTTTCATTGATCTGTTCAACAACTGGTTTGTTGTTGCTGTTGTTGTTGTTGTTGTTGTTGTTTGTTTGTTTCTATATCATTGATTTCTGCTCTAATCTTAATTATTTCCCTCCTCTGGCTTTAGACTTTATTTGTAATCTTTATTATTTCCCTCCTTCTGCTGGCTTTAGACTTTATTTGCTGTTCCTTTTCTAACTCCTTTAGGTATAAGGTTAGGTTATGTATTTAGGACCTTTCTTGCTTCTTAAGATAGGCTTGAATTGCAATATACTTCCCTCTTAGGACTACATTTGCTGCATGCCAAAGGTTTTGGACTGTCATGTTTTCATTTTAATTTACATCCATGTATTTTTAAATTTCTTCTGGTTACCCCTTTTATTCTTTAGTAGGATGTTCTTTAAACTCCAGGTATTTGAGTGTTTTCCAAACGTTTTCTTGTGGTTGACTTCAAGTTTCATAGTGTTGTGACCCAAAAAAAAAAATGCGTGGTATGATCTCGGTCTTTTCATACCTGTTGAGGGCTGGTTTATGACCCAGTATGTGATCTCTTCTGGAGAATGTTTCATGTGCAGCTGAGAAGAATGTGTATTCTGCTGCTTTAGGATGAAATGTTCTGAATGTATCTGTTAAGTCTGTCCTGTCCAGTGTGTCATTCAAAGCCATTGCTTCCTTGTTGATTTTCTGCTGAGATGATCTGTCTTTTGCTGTAAGTGGGGTGTTAAACAATCATAAATTGATTTATATGTTTGGGTGTCAAGTTGGGGGCATAAATATTTACAATTGTTAGATCTTCTTGATGTATAGACCTCTTAATTATGATATAATGCTCTTCTTCATCACTTGTTACAGCCTCCAGATTGGTAAGTCCACGCCTTCACAGACATGCGATCAATCACCCCTCCGGTGTCCCCTACTTCCATCTGCTCCTCACCTTCCCCCTGTCTTTGTCCAAGCTGTCCGCCTACCAGGTGGTGCCTCACTTCAGAGTTTATCTCAGGTGCATCTGTGTTTCAAAACCCCACACTTCAGAGACCCCCGTGGCTCAGACCCACAGTGATCCTCTGGGGGGAGGGTCTCACTGTGCTGTGGCTAGGCTGGCTTGCCCAGGAAAGGGTTGCACCCCCACATAGTGGCAGTAGCTCGAGTTTATGGGAAATTTCAACATACAGCCAGCACCAGGTTTTGCCGCCCTCAGCTGGTGTCTTTGTTTCTCTATGCAAGAACATGATGGCTTAATGACACCCCCAGGTCTTTTGCCCGAGGAGAGGCCCTATCAACTCTACCAAATGCATTCCAAGCATGGGAATCACTTCTTCCAGTGCAACCCAGGAGATCCTCAGACCATGCTGCCCTCCTCCGGGGCTCCACCCTGCTTCCTTGCTGGAGCACCACCAGGGGCTCACCTCTGAAACATCAGACCATGCGCTCTGCTATTTATAAAAAACTGGTAGTATTGAAACTCTTTCCTTTTTCCCCCATCAATGGTTTTGGGGAACAGTTTTCTTGTGCAGTCCCCTGTGCATGTTTTTACTCTTTCTCTCTAAGTGCTTTCAGGGAGAGTGCTTTCTTGTATAATAAACTCAATGTGCTACTCTCTCTCCCCCTTTGTCTTTCTCCTTATGTGAAAACAACTCCCCCTCTCTGTGGCACAGCCGCTCTTCTCTCTCCCAGTTCACCTCTCCTGTGTTCTGTCCCTCAAATTATGCAGGTTTTTCTGTTCATCCTCAAATCAATTTCCTAGGTGTTCAAAATGGTTTGATGTTGATCTGTGTTTGAGAGATGAGACTCGCCCAGGGTCCCGTTACTACTCTGCCATCTTAACTCCTTCCCACATTTTTTCACTTACAGCTCTTCATGTTACTGAGTCAAAAATAAAATAGTGTTATGTGAATACTCCATATTTGTGATAGAATATTTAGAATACTTTTTATTCTGTTTCTTCAATATCTCAATTGTTTCTATATTGGTATTTCTATTTAAATATTTGCTATTCCATTCATCTATCATATCCATATACTCATATATATAGTTATATATCTGCATTTTAAAAAGTATTTTTAAATTTTCGTTTAATATGATTACATATGATAAAGTTTTTTATAGTTGTATCTATTTTAAGTGATTTCAGCGCTCACCATTTTTCATATTTTATCTTGACTATACTCTCTTGGACTCTATTTTGCTAATCTCTTTGTCAGTTGCAATGTTCTTTCAAATGTTTCTTTTTAAAAAATTCATGAAGAGTATGTTTTCAGGTGCCTTCATATATAAGATTTTCTTTCACTTGTCATCACATATGAAAGACGAATAAACTGGGTATAAAATTTTGAGATTAAAAATATTTCCAATAACAGCTCTATTGATATTCTTTATTATGATATTGTTAGAAAAATTTGAAGAAAGCATGATTTTTATTCCTTTGTAGTTAAAATGTTCTATCAACTTGGATAGTGGACAGTGTGTTTTTCTTTATAAGTATAGTTCAAAAGTTAATGCCCTTTCTATTTATTGTTTTAAACATTTTTATTTTTAAGTAATCTTAAAGCCAACATAGTGCTGTACTTAAAACCCCAAGATCAAGAGTTGCATGCTCCACTGACTGAGCCAGCCAGGCGCCCCTGCCCTTTTTAAATCACCATTTTTATTTATGGGTATTTATTATAAGAAAATAAAAAGTATTTCTGGGTATTTTCCAAGCCATACAGAAAGTGTATTAGAATATAGAGAACTAGGAAATAGATGGGTAAGCAGATGATGCCAGCTTTGTGGACAGAATTCTTCCAGCTACAAATGAAGATTTTAGATCACAAAATGCTAGAAATTGCAAAATAGTTTTAACTCTTCTTTATTCTCATTAGAACAATTTCTGCAAGTTTGAATGGATTGTCCTCCCAGAAAGGGAGGACTTTATTCTATAGTTGGTTGTTTATATACTTTCTCCAGTTGAGAGACTGAGAGCGCATGGTGATATTTAGTTATAATGTTTGCCTCTGGAGGCAACACATTGCTAATTTGCCTTGCTTTATTTGAGTACAAAAAACAGAATTTCACATAAGTGGTTAGAAGAGACAAGATTTTTCAAGAGCCTGATCCAGTGTACTTTGATCCTTCATTACTGGTCACTAGCTTCAGAAATGCAAATCTAACAGGAACAGGGCACACTGACCTTTGCTCAACTTTATTATGAACAGTTATCATAATGTGCCCTTTGTTCTACTAGGAAAAAAATAATGGCTAGGGTAATGCTTGGAACATTAGTCTGTCTCTTTGATAAAGCCCTATGAATAAAATAGGTTGGTCAAAACTGATAGAGATGTTAAAATTTGCAAACAGTGAGTTCCCTTTTTGATACACCCTTCCCTAACAGTAGTTTTGGCATCCTTTTTCATTTCTTTAATTCCGATTTGCAAAAATATTTTTGTTTTTGGTTACAAATGATGTCACATAGTTTTTTTTGTGCTTGTTCACCACTTACATTTCTTCTTTTGCAAATTGCCATGTTTGATAAAATAATGTTTATATGTGCCTAAAAGGTTAATAAGCTTGTTGTTTGACATACTGATTGCAAGTTTTCCTAATTTGTTGGCTATATTTTATGTGCGTGTGTGTGTGTATGTTGTTGTTTTACCTACATATTTTATAATTTTAATATTTCCATTTAGTTCAATTGGTAGTTCAACTACCAGCTTTTATTTCTGACTTTAATATTTTTAATATTTTTAAATGAATTTCTCAAACCAAATCTATAAAAATGATAACCTAAAATTTTTCTAGTGTTTTTTTCATTTGTATTTAAAACTTTGAACTCCTTATAAGTTGTTTTGATTGTTTTGATAAAATCAGTTTTTTTAGTTTTTTTTTTTGTTAGTGCACGACTGCTTATTGTAATGTGATAGTATTTATTAAATAACATATTTATTCAATAAATTTTAAATAAATTTCAATTTACTTAATAAATAAGTTTTTCTTTGTTGATTTGAAATGGCACATTTATCATGTATAAAGTCCCATGTATTCTCAGGTTTATTTAAATGCCCCATTCTGTTCTTATTGGTCTATTTGTTCTCTTACCAATACTATTTTGTTTGTAAAAATTTTTGTCAGTATGTAAAGTAATGTCAGTATGTAAAAAATTTTAATATATGGCAGGACAAGTCATTTTCTATATATAATATATTAAATCACATTTTCTATGTGATTTTATTTTGTTGTTTTGTTGTTTTGTTTTGTTTTTTTAGCTGTTTGCTGCTCCTGTGGATTATTTTGTTCCACAGTATTTTCCATTTGGTTACTGTCAGAATATAGGAAAGATATTAATTTTGAAATTTTTTTTCTAGTTTGCCCTACTGAACTCCTGTTTTCTCTAATAGATTTATATTTGAATCTGTTGGGTTTTTCAGATAGATAATCATATCTTATACAAATAATTATAATTCTGGTTCTTTTTAATAATATTTATAACTTCTATATTTTTCTAGTTTCTGAATGTTTTTTTGTGTGGAAGTAGTAGAAATATAAATGCTAATAATTAGAGAGGGGATATTATCTTGGTGCTGATTTTAATGGCTACTGGTGGTGAGTAAAGGGATTATTAGACAATTGTATTTTATCTGCCATCTTACTAGTGCGTTGATCCCACCATTTTCAACTATTCATTCTGCTTTTCTTTCCAAATGTTTTAGCTTGAAAGGGACTTTCTGAAACAAATTCTTTGATTTGCTCTTAGCGGGCATCATAGATTTGAGTGCATATTTCCACTCTGCCAAGGTATATTGTCAAAAGGAAGAGATGGGATATTTGAGATAAGACACTTGAAGGCCTTATATGCTAGATGTGAAAGTATTACAAACAAACCAAATTGACAATGGTAAGCACGGGCAAGGTCCCAGTGCTATTTGAAGTCTCCTACATTGGTGCTAGTAATACAAAATGGTGGGCCAGCCAGTCTGGAGAATACACTGGCAATTTGTTGTAGAGTTAAACATGCGCTTAAGGTATGACCATCTATCTGACACTTAGAGATTTCTTATAGAGAAATGAAAATTTATGTTCACACAAAAACTTTTACATGAATATCTATTGCAGCTTTATTCACAGTAAGTCCAAACTGGAAACAACCCAAATGTCCCCCAAGTGGAGATGGATCAACTGTGCCACAACCATACAATGGCATACTACTCAGCAATCAGTAATAAAAAGGATCAAACCACTGATACACATAACAACATAAATGGATCTCAAATATACTAGGCTAAACTATAGAACCCTGATTGAATAGTTAACATATTGTGTGATTCCATTTACATGTCATTCTGGAGAAAACAAAATTATAGGGATGAGGAACAGATTGTTGCCAGGAGGTGGGGTAAGTGTGTTTTTACCCCAAACATTTTGCACAAGGTAGTCTTTTGAGATAAGGACAAGTTTTGTATCCCGGTGGTGAAGATATTGGCATGCTGTATGTATATTATTAACATTTGCAGAAGTATACAGCTAAAAAGTGAATTTTACTGGATGTAAATAGTGAATTTTACTGGATGTAAATACAAAAATTTTAAAAATCACAAAATAGAGTCTTCCTTTGAGCTAACACTTGCTTCTCCCTCAGGCAGTTTACCTACAAGGAGCAGAGTTAAGCTTAGATACATCTGTGAGAAAAGCCTAACTGGGAGTTTTCTTCTTAGTGCATGAGTGACATGTAATTTTAACATTTTTTGTTTATCCAGCCACTCTTCTTAGAAAATAATAATATTCTTTAAAATGATATAAAGGTCTTAAGGAGAGATAAAGCGAAATAACAGCTGTAAGTATGAGAAATCATTGAGAACATTTCATATTACTCTACCGAATTTTTGGCATCAGCTTGCACTAGATATAATATTTGGTTGTTTCATTAATTGGAGTTAATGTTCTGGGTATTCTTGTGTCTTGTTAACTACAAGTTAAGTGCTATTCAAATAATAATACTTATCGGGAATCATCACTCTAATTCTTCTGTAGTGTTTCTTTTTTATAATTTTTAGCAAGATAATATTTTAAAATATTGTCATGAAATTGTAACTTAGATTCTTTCTTCTTAATTATTCCCGTTAAAAGGAATTAAAGAGATGTTCACCATCCAAATACAACAGTGACATACACTGTCTTGTGAGTTATAGAGACAGCGTAGTCAGGTTTCCTTCGACAACTCTAAATTCTGTCATTTGGGTGTCCATCATTTTTCATGATACATCCCATAACTAGATCAACACTTTTTCAATAATTTTTGTACATTCTGCCTCCTGGATTCCTCTTTTATATGTTACCTTTTCTTCCCTCCCACTCCCTTCCTCCAACATTTTTGTCCTAGATTACAGAAATAGTTTTCTACCTAGTTTCTCTTTCTCCTACATAAGCCTCCTTCCTCTTATCCACTAATAATTGTCAAATGAGTAAAGGTATATGAATTCAGGATTTACAGACTGGTATATGCAAATGTGATATGGCAGTCATCCAGACAATAAATATTAGAAACATTATAGCCAGCCCACAAACACTTGAACTTCAGATAATTGCAATCAAATAAATATTACAGTCCTTCTTTCACCCTTGAGATTGGAGAAAATTTAATATAAATGGCTTATAACTAGTTTTAACAGGTTTGAGAAGTAGGTATTATCATGAAGGTTGCTGGGATTGTGAATTGCTATAACCTTTTGGTAACGTAATTTGTTTTTGCACATTAATGTGAAAATAAGCCATTTTTGGTCCAGAATTCCCACTCTTAGAAATCTATCTTATCTAAATAAAACATATGTACGATGCATACTGCACTATTATTTTAATTACAATGTAATTGTAAAATGTTTCCCTTCTGTAAGGGAATGAATGGCTAAATTATGGTATAGTCGTTGTAGATGTTAAAGATAAAAGTTTACGTCTGTGTCTTTTGGCCGAGAAAGCTCTCTATAATATACGTTCTGTTGGAAAAATGTTGGAGAACAAGTGATATAAGGTGATTACATGTTTACGTAAAGAATAGAGAACCTAAATGTTAGTATTTTTTTGGTGTGTATTTGTAAAAGGCGAAAGATTTATACGATCTGAAGAGAAACCAGAGTATGGTGTGTGTTTGTAATATTACAGAGAAAGGCATGAGAATGGGGATGTTTACCACTCAAGGAAAGATTGTTTGCGTGTTTCAATAAAACAACTAAAATATCAGCACAGGAGTGCCTGGGTGGCTCAGTTGGTTGAGCGACCAACTCTTGATTTTGACTCAGGTCATAATCGCAGGGTCGTGGGATCAAGCCCTGCATTGTGCTCCACACTGAGCCTGTAGTCTGCTTAAGATTCTCTCTCTTTCTCTCTCTCTCTCTCTCTCTCTCTTCTCTCTCTCTCCCTCTGCCCCTCTCCCCTGCTCACATTCTGTCTAAAATGAAAAAAAAAAAAAACATCTTTTAAAGAGGTTGAAAATAATTTCTTGTGTCATTAGACATGGCATGGTACTGGGAAGGATATACACCAAACTGGTTACTACTGAATGCTGGTGATTGCTTCCTGTACCTTGTTGTGCACACTACCGGGCCAGTATAAGAGAGCTGTTAAGAACACAGGGCCTGTATTATAACTATGTGGGTTTGAATCCTGGCTCCATTTTTTATAATGTGTGTGATCTCTGGCAAGGTTAGTAAATTACTCAGTGATTCAGTTCCCTCATCAGTAAAACAGGGTGGTAATAATACCTGCTGAATAACGTGGTTATAAGAATGATATGAATTAATATATGCTTAATGCTCAGAATATTCCCTTTTACAAAGTAAGCATTCAAATAAATGTTAGATGTTACTGTAGAATGGTAAGATTTATGTGTATATTTCACTTACTAAGACATGATGTTTTAAAATAAGTATATATGCAGGTAAATCCTATTTATATGTATATAATATTTATCAGCTCTTTGCCCTGAGAATAGGATAATGTCAGTTTAATTTATTTTTCGTAATTTAGAAAATGAATACATATCATTCTGATGAAAACCAAAAACTTATTATAAGCAATATATGCTTGATATTGAGGCAAATAAAGATAAATCACCATACAAACACATTTAAAGCCAAGTCCTAGATTTCAGCCAATTTTATTTCTACATTTCTTTAGCTATAACTTGGATGGCCAGATAATTTATCATCTAATCCCAGGCACGTTTGAGAGTAAAACAGGTCACTTGGAAATTACACCCCCAAAAAAGATCTTAATAGGGGCTGTCTGGATAACTAGGATATGTGGTTATGCTAGCCCCAGTTGAGTTTCCTGACGTACCTGCACTCACCCACTGTAGCCCACCTATATCTACCTTAGATTCACAGTGGTCTCTAAGGGCATCCTGGTTTAGGCTACTGTCGTTCTCCATTTGGATTAATTCAGTAGCTTTCTAAAAGACCTCCCTTCTTCTGCCCTTGTTTTCATTCACTAGTCATAGGTGCCAGAATGATTTTTTTAAATATGTTAAATCATGTCACTCTTCTGCTCAGTTCCTCCAATGACTTTTCGTTTCATTCAGAGTAAAATACAGAGTGTCCTTTCAGTTGTCTTTATAAGACCCTATCCTGTGTGCTGAACCCTGTATCCAAATAGGGATCCCATTTCTTCTCTAACCATATCTTCTACAATTCCCGTATCATTTGTTTACCTCCAGCAACACCACCCAGTTTTTTTGTTCTTCAGACATACCAGTCATGCTTCTACCTCAGGACCTTTGCACTTTCTTTTCTCACTGCATGGTGCGCTTTGTCTGCCAACATCTAAGGGATTTGCTTGCTGGTGTTTTTTCAGTTATTTCTCAAAGTCTCCTTCCCCATGAATCCTATGCAACCACTTAATTTAAAAAGGCAAATCACTTGTCCCTGTGATACTCCCATTATTCTTCCCTATTTTATTATTTTCTCTTGTAATTCACCACAACATAAGCTTCTGTGAAGTTAAGAAGATCTTTTATGTCCACTGCTGTATCCATAGTACCCAGCACAGTTCAGGCCACATTGTTGGTACTTAATGAATTGACAATGAAGACAAGCTTTACCTGCTTCCCTAATTTTGTCAAACACAGAGTTATTTATCCTATTGCATTCCAGGAGCTAAACCATGTTCCTTTTGGAGTCATGCCTAATGGCGTAACTTCTATGACCACATTGCCTATCCATTCTGAAAAAGCTCATGAATCCAGTCATGACCACAACTATATGCCATGCCTGCGTGCCAATTTGTAAAGGAAATGTCGAGTTTTTAGAAACATCTTCTCACATAAGTTTTAAAATAGTTGAGGTAGGAACTGGGAGTCTGTTATCTGTAGTGGTGCAGATCTTTATTTTACAGCCACTAATTCCTCAGAGGAGTAATAATGGATGACAGCAAGAGAAGAAAGATCTCCAGACTCATTTTTGTAGGACACTTTGCCAAGAGGAACATTTATCAGGGCAGTGCACGCATCACATGGAGGTGGGGGCCATGGCGTGATGTGTGAATTTGTTGCCACCACCAAATTAACTCTGCTCAATTCTGTTGTCCTTCCAATTTTATATCCTTGAATTACACATTCATAAAACTGGCCCTCCTTTGGAACGTAAATACAACTGCTTCGAAAATATAATTGTGCATGTTTATCAAGTACCTAATTTGTTTACTTGCCAGTTACTAATTACATATGAAATATAAATGAATCGCAGGCCATATATTCTATGTTAACTACTGCAAGAAAGATGTGTTGTAGGTCCAGTCAACATTAAAGCTGCAGGCAGTAACAATGTTGAACATTTCTGATGTACCGCCCTTCTCAATCCATACATCCAGGTATGTACAATCAACAATTGTTTACATATACAATCACGAAATGTGGCAAAAGAACATATCCCACGGCAATTGTTTTTGAGAAGTTTTCCTTCCATAAGCAGGTACTTTAGCATAACTTATTTTAGTGCCAAGAGCCTGATCTATTCAGAGACTAAAATTCACAAGGTCAGGACTCTTGTCCATCCTTCCATACTTAGGTGTATAGTTTCCTGAGGCCATTATAACAAATCATCATAAATGTAGTGGCTTAAAATAACAGAAATTTATTCTTTCACAGTTCTAGAGGTCAGAAATCTGAAATCAAGATGTGTCTAGGACCACACTCTTTGGAACCTCTTGGGGTAGGAGTTTTCCTTGCCTCTTTCTATTTCTAGCATCTACCCAGAATTCCTTGGTTTCCTTGGCTTGTGGTTTCTTAATTCCAATCTCTGCTTCCCTCTTTATATTTCCTTTCCCTGTGTGTCCCTCAAAACGTCTCCTGCCTCTGTGTTGTAAGGATATATTCCATTACATACATACATGGCGGATAAACCAGAATAAACCCCTCCTCTCCCGATGCTTTACTTTATCATATCTTTTGCAATATAAGGTAATATTCTCTATTTTGCATATAAATTAATATTTGCAGGTTGGGGGGTTAGCAAGTGAACATATTTTGTGTGGAGATGATTGTTTTAGCCTACTACAGTAAGACAGTGCTTGACACATAATAGGAAAGTGATAAATTTGGTGCCTTCTATGGTTGAGCAAGTCTGTGTCTCTCTCTGATTTTTTTGGAATTTGCTTATTGTGACATATCAGTCATTTTGAGGCAATGGAATAAGATTTGATAGACTTCATTTGCTAATCGTTTAGAAAATGGATATTCATTCTTCAACTACAAATGTGATAGTGAGAGAAGCCTCTTTTTTTTTTTTATATATGAAATTTATTGACAAATTGGTTTCCATTCAACACCCAGTGCTCATCCCAAAAGGTGCCCTCCTCAATACCCATCACCCACCCTCCCCTCCCTCCCACCCCCCATCAACCCTCAGTTTGTTCTCAGTTTTTAACAGTCTCTTATGCTTTGGCTCTCTCCCACTCTAACGTCCTTTTTTTTTTTTTTTTTTTTCCTTCCCCTCCCCCATGGGTTCCTGTTAAGTTTCTCAGGATCCACATAAGAGTGAAACCATATGGTATCTCTCTTTCTCTGTATGGCTTATTTCACTTAGCATCACACTCTCCAGTTCCATCCACGTTGCTACAAAAGGCCATATTTCATTTTTTCTCATTGCCACGTAGTATTCCATTGTGTATATAAACCACAATTTCTTTATCCATTCATCAGTTGATGGACATTTAGGCTCTTTCCATAATTTGGCTATTGTTGAGAGTGCTGCTATGAACATTGGGGTACAAGTGCCCCTATGCATCAGTACTCCTGTATCCCTTGGGTAAATTCCTAGCAGTGCTATTGCTGGGTCATAGGGTAGGTCTATTGTTAATTTTCTGAGGAACCTCCACACTGCTTTCCAGAGCGGCTGCACCAATTTGCATTCCCACCAACAGTGCAAGAGGGTTCCCGTTTCTCCACATCCTCTCCAGCATCTATAGTCTCCTGATTTGTTCATTTTGGCCACTCTGACTGGCGTGAGGTGATACCTGAGTGTGGTTTTGATTTGTATTTCCCTGATAAGGAGCGACGCTGAACATCTTTTCATGTGCCTGTTGGCCATCTGGATGTCTTCTTTAGAGAAGTGTCTATTCATGTTTTCTGCCCATTTCTTCACTGGGTTATTTGTTTTTCGGGTGTGGAGTTTGGTGAGCTCTTTATAGATTTTAGATACTAGCCCTTTGTCCGATATGTCATTTGCAAATATCTTTTCCCATTCCGTTGGTTGCCTTTTAGTTTTGTTGGTTGTTTCCTTGGCTGTGCAGAAGCTTTTTATCTTCATAAGGTCCCAGTAATTCACTTTTGCTTTTAATTCCCTTGCCTTTGGGGATGTGTCGAGGAAGAGATTGCTACGGCTGAGGTCAGAGAGGTCTTTTCCTGCTTTCTCCTCTAAGGTTCTGATGGTTTCCTGTCTCACATTTAGGTCCTTTATCCATTTTGAGTTTATTTTTGTAAATGGTGTGAGAAAGTGGTCTAGTTTCAACCTTCTGCATGTTGCTGTCCAGTTCTCCCAGCACCATTTGTTAAAGAGGCTGTCTTTTTTCCATTGGATGTTCTTTCCTGCTTTGTCAAAGATGAGTTGGCCATACGTTTGTGGGTCTAGTTCTGGGGTTTCTATTCTATTCCATTGGTCTGTGTGTCTGTTTTTGTGCCAATACCATGCTGTCTTGATGATGACAGCTTTGTAGTAGAGGCTAAAGTCTGGGATTGTGATGCCTCCTGCTTTGGTCTTCTTCTTCAAAATTCCTTTGGCTATTCGGGGCCTTTTGTGGTTCCATATGAATTTTAGGATTGCTTGTTCTAGTTTCGAGAAGAATGCTGGTGCAATTTTGATTGGGATTGCATTGAATGTGTAGATAGCTTTGGGTAGTATTGACATTTTGACAATATTTATTTTTCCAATCCATGAGCAGGGAATGTCTTTCCATTTCTTTAAATCTTCTTCAATTACCTTCATAAGCTTTCTATAGTTTTCAGCATACAGATCCTTTACATCTTTGGTTAGATTTATTCCTAGGTATTTTATGCTTCTTGGTGCAATTGTGAATGGGATCAGTTTCTTTATTTGTCTTTCTGTTGCTTCGTTGTTAGTGTATAAGAATGCAACTGATTTCTGGACATTGATTTTGTATCCTGCAACTTTGCTGAATTCATGTATCAGTTCTAGCAGACTTTTGGTGGAGTCTATCGGATTTTCCATGTATAATATCATGTCATCTGCAAAAAGCGAAAGCTTGACTTCATCTTTGCCAATTTGGATGCCTTTGATTTCCTTTTGTTGTCTGATTGCTGATGCTAGAACTTCCAGCACTATGTTAAACAACAGCGGTGAGAGTGGGCATCCCTGTCGTGTTCCTGATCTCAGGGAAAAAGCTCTCAGTTTTTCCCCGTTGAGGATGATGTTAGCTGTCGGCTTTTTCATAAATGGCTTTTATGATCTTTAAGTATGTTCCTTCTATCCCGACTTTCTCAAGGGTTTTTATTAAGAAAGGGTGCTGGATTTTGTCAAAGGCCTTTTCTGCATCGATTGACAGGATCATATGGTTCTTCTCTTTTTTTTTGTTAATGTGATGTATCACGTTGATTGATTTGCGAATGTTGAACCAGCCCTGCATCCCAGGAATGAATCCCACTTGATCATGGTGAATAATTCTTTTTATATGCTGTTGAATTCGATTTGCTAGTATCTTATTGAGAATTTTTGCATCCATATTCATCAGGGATATTGGCCTGTAGTTCTCTTTTTTTACTGGGTCTCTGTCTGGTTTAGGAATCAAAGTAATACTGGCTTCATAGAATGAGTCTGGAAGTTTTCCTTCCCTTTCTATTTCTTGGAATAGCTTGAGAAGGATAGGTATTATCTCTGCTTTAAACGTCTGATAGAACTCCCCTGGGAAGCCATCTGGTCCTGGACTCTTATTTGTTGGGAGATTTTTGATAACCGATTCAATTTCTTCGCTGGTTATGGGTCTGTTCAAGCTTTCTATTTCCTCCTGATTGAGTTTTGGAAGAGTGTGGGTGTTCAGGAATTTGTCCATTTCTTCCAGGTTGTCCAATTTGTTGGCATATAATTTTTCATAGTATTCCCTGATAATTGTTTGTATCTCTGAGGGATTGGTTGTAATAATTCCATTTTCATTCATGATTTTATCTATTTGGGTCATCTCCCTTTTCTTTTTGAGAAGCCTGGCTAGAGGTTTGTCAATTTTGTTTATTTTTTCAAAAAACCAACTCTTGGTTTCGTTGATCTGCTCTACAGTTTTTTTAGATTCTATATTGTTTATTTCTGCTCTGATCTTTATTATTTCTCTTCTTCTGCTGGGTTTGGGGTGTCTTTGCTGTTCTGCTTCTATTTCCTTTAGGTGTGCTGTTAGATTTTGTGTTTGGGATTTTTCTTGTTTCTTGAGATAGGCCTGGATTGCAATGTATTTTCCTCTCAGGACTGCCTTCGCTGCGTCCCAAAGCGTTTGGATTGTTGTATTTTCATTTTCGTTTGTTTCCATATATTTTTTGACTTCTTCTCTAATTGCCTGGTTGACCCACTCATTCGTTAGTAGGGTGTTCTTTAACCTCCATGCTTTTGGAGGTTTTCCAGACTTTTTCCTGTGGTTGATTTCAAGCTTCATAGCATTGTGGTCTGAAAGTATGCATGGTATGATTTCAATTCTTGTAAACTTATGAAGGGCTGTTTTGTGACCCAGTATATGATCTATCTTGGAGAATGTTCCATGTGCACTCGAGAAGAAAGTATATTCTGTTGCTTTGGGATGCAGAGTTCTAAATATATCTGTTAAGTCCATCTGATCCAGTGTCTCATTCAGGGCCCTTGTTTCTTTATTGACCGTGTGTCTAGATGATCTATCCATTTCTGTAAGTGGGGTGTTAAAATCCCCAGCAGTTACCACATTCTTATCAATAAGGTTGCTTCTGTTTATGAGTAATTGTTTTATATATTTGGGGGCTCCGGTATTCGGCGCATAGACATTTATAATTGTTAGCTCTTCCTGATGGATAGACCCTGTAACTATTATATAATGTCCTTCTTCATCTCTTGTTACAGCCTTTACTTTAAAGTCTAGTTTGTCTGATATAAGTATGGCTACTCCAGCTTTCTTTTGGCTTCCAGTAGCATGATAAATAGTTCTCCATCCCCTCACTCTGAATCTAAAGGTGTCCTCAGGTCTAAAATGAGTCTCTTGTAGACAGCAAATAGATGGGTCTTGTTTTTTTATCCACTCTGATACCCTATGTCTTTTGGTTGGCGCATTTAATCCATTTACATTCAGTGTTATTATAGAAAGATACGGGTTTAGAGTCATTGTGATGTCTGTATGTTTTATGCTTGTAGTGATGTCTCTGGTACTTTGTCTCACAGGGTCCCCCTTAGGATCTCTTGTAGGGCTGGTTTAGTGGTGACAAATTCCTTCAGTTTTTGTTTGTTTGGGAAGACCTTTATCTCTCCTTCTATTCTAAATGACAGACTTGCTGGATAAAGGATTCTCGGCTGCATATTTTTGCTGTCTAGCACCCTGAAAATCTCGTGCCAATTCTTTCTGGCCTGCCAAGTTTCAAAAGAGAGATCAGTCACGAGTCTTATAGGTCTCCCTTTATATGTGAGGGCACGTTTACCCCTTGCTGCTTTCAGAATTTTCTCTTTATCCTTGTATTTTGCCAGTTTCACTATGATATGTCGTGCAGAAGATCGATTCAAGTTACGTCTGAAGGGAGTTCTCTGTGCCTCTTGGATTTCAATGCCTTTTTCCTTCCCCAGTTCAGGGAAGTTCTCAGCTATTATTTCTTCAAGTACCCCTTCAGCACCTTTCCCTCTCTCTTCCTCCTCTGGGATACCAATTATGCGTATATTATTTCTTTTTAGTGTATCACTTAGTTCTCTAATTTTCCCCTCATACTCCTGGATTTTTTTATCTCTCTTTTTCTCAGCTTCCTCTTTTTCCATAACTTTATCTTCTAGTTCACCTATTCTCTCCTCTGCCTCTTCCATCCGAGCCGTGGTGGTTTGCATTTTGTTTTGCATTTCCTTTAAAGCGTTTTTCAGCTCCTCGTGACTGTTCCTTAGTTCCTTGATCTCTGTAGCAAGAGATTCTCTGCTGTCCTGTATGCTGTTTTCCAGCCCAGCGATTAATTTTATGACTATTATTCTAAATTCACTTTCTGTTATATTATTTAAATCCTTTTTGATCAGCTCATTAGCTGTTGTTATTTCCTGGAGATTCTTCTGAGGGGAATTCTTCCGCTTGGTCATTTTGGATAGTCCCTGGTGTGGTGAGGGCCTGCAGGGCACTTCCCCTGTGCTGTGGTGTATAACTGGAGTTGGTGGGCGGGGCCGCAGTCCGACCTGATGTCTGCCCCCAGCCCACCGCTGGGGCCACAGTCAGACTGGTGTGTGCCTTCTCTTCCCCTCTCCTAGGGGTGGGATTCACTGTGGGGTGGTGTGGCCCGTCTGGGCTACTTGCACACTGCCAGGCTTGTGATGCTGGGGATCTGGCGTATTAGCTGGGGTGGGTAGGCAAGGTGCACGGCGGGCGGCAGGGGGGGCAGTCTTAGCTCGCTTCTCCTTAGGTGATCCACTTCAGGAGGGGCCCTGTGGCAGCCGGAGGGAGTCAGATCCGCTGCGGGAGGTTTGGCTCCGCAGAAGCACAGAGTTGGGTGTTTGCGCGGAGCGAGCAATTTCCCTGGCCGGAACCGGTTCCCTTTGGGATTTTGGCTGGGAGATGGGCGGGGGAGATGGCGCTGGCGAGCGCCTTTGTTCCCCGCCAAACTGAGCTCTGTCGTCCGGGGGCTCCGCAGCTCACCCTCCCTTTGTCCTCCAGCCTTCCCGCTTTCCGAGCAGAGCTGTTAACTTATGACCTCCCAGACGCTAAGTCGCGCTTGCTGTCGGAACACAGTCCGTCAGGCCCCTCCGCTTTTGCAAGCCGGACTCGGGGGCTCTGCTTGGCTGGCGAGCCGCCCCTCCGCCCCGGCTCCCTCCCGCCAGTCCGTGGAGCGCGCAGCGCCTCGCCGCCCTTCCTACCCTCTTCCGTGGGCCTCTCGTCTGCACTTGGGTCTGGTGACTCCGTTCTGCTAATCCTCTGGCGGTTTTCTGGGTTATTTAGGCAGGTGTAAGTGGAATCTAAGTGATCAGCAGGACGCGCGGTGAGCCCAGCGTCGTCCTACGCCGCCATCTTCCCAGAATCCTGAGAGAAGCCTCTTTAACCACATGATGCTTGCAATATGTTTCTTAGACCATGGCACCAAACTTCTTTTTTTTAAGTTCATTTATTATTATTTATTTTGAGAGAGAGTACGAGCAAGGGAAGTGCAGAGAGAGAGGGAGAGAGAGAGTCACAAGCAGGCTCCATGCTGTCAATGCAGAGCCTAGTGAAGGGCCCGATCTCACGAACCCTGAGAACATGGCCTGAGCAGAGAACAAGAGTCGGATTCAACTGACTGAGCCACCCAGGGGCCCCGGAACACCAAGTTTCTGACCATGAAGAACTACATTTGAATTCTTTTTTCCCCAATATTATGAAACAAAACACTGTAGGGGATGGTGACTACCATACCATAGAAAAGATACTTTCAAGAGCTAAAATATTAATGAAGTATAAACAGTTTGCAGTGACCATGATTTCAAGACTTATTAGTTCGGTGCCAACTATATTTCAATTTAAAAAGTTATTGGAATTGTTGATATTTTAAAGTAAAAGTTTTACATCACTCTTATATACATGTATTAAATCTAAATGCCATAGAAATTGGATAACTGCTATTATCCATTTAAAACATAAGTAAAGTTTTCTTTCAGAGTTTCTTTATGAGTAGGATATCTCCTTGTACCTTCATTTCCATTCAACTATTCAAAAGATTTTTATCCCAATTTAATATATCTGCATGAAAATTGTTTTGTTGGTTTTCAACAAATGGCACTGGAACAATTGAACATCTACATGAAGAAAAAACAAGGAAGAATCTAGACACAGACCTTACAACCTTTACCAAAAATAACTCAAAATGGATCACAGACACAAATGGAAAGTGAAAAGTTACAAAACTCCTGGAAGATAGCATTGGAGAAAAGCTAGATGACCTTGAGGATGGTGATGACTTTTTAGATACAACACCAAACATATGATCCATGAAAGAAGTAATTGATAAGATGGGCTTCATTAAAATTGAAGACTTCTGCTCTGTGAATGACAATATCAAGAGGATGAGAAGACAAGCCATAGACTTTGATAAATATTTGTAGAAGACACAACTTATAAAGGAGTCATATCTAAAATATATAGATAATTCTTAAAATTTAGTAATAAGAAAATATCCCAGTTAAAAATGGGCCAAAGACCTTTTTTTTTAAAAAAAATAATGTTTATTTATTTTTGAAGGAGAGAGAGACAGAGCATGAGCACGGAAGGGTCAGAGAGAGAGGGAGACACAGAATCTGAAGTGGGCTCCAGGCTCTGAGCTGTCAGTACAGAGCCCAGTGTGGGGGTCCAACTCACAAGCTGTGAGATCATGACCTGAGCTGAAGTAGGATGCTTAACTGACTGAGCCACCCAAGCACCCAAAAAATAGGCCAAAGACCTTTAAGACACCACCTCAAAAGAGATATGCAGAGGGAAAAGAAGCATATGGAAAGATTCTCCACATATCATATTTCATCATGGAAATGAAATGAAGACAGCACTAAGATATTACCACACACCTATTAGAATGGCTAAAATCCAGAACTCTGACAACACCAAATGCTGATGAGGATGTGGAACAATAGGAACTCTCATAGACTGATAGTGAGAATAAATAATGATGTAGCCACTTTGGAAAAAAGCTTAGAATTTTCTTACAAAACTCAAGGTATTTTTACCATGTGATCCAGCACTCACACTCATTATATACCCAAATGAATTAGAAAACTTATGTTTACATAAAATACTACACTTTATAATTGCCAAGACTTAAAAGCAACCAAGATGTTCTTCAGTAGGTGAATGGATTAATAAGCAGTGGTACATCCAGACAATGGAATAGTATTCAGCACAGAATAAAGTGGACTATCAATCAATGAAAAGACATGGAAGAAACTGATATGTGTATTATGAAGTGAACCACAATCTGAGAAAGCTACATACTGTATGATTCCAATTATGAGAGTTCCCTGAAAAGGCAAAGCTATGGAGAAAATAAAAAGATCAATGGTTTCCAGGCGTTGGAAGTCACAGTGGACAGGGAGTGACCTATATGTAGAGCACAGAGGATTTTTAGGACAGTGAAAACATGATACCATAATTACAAAAAGCCGTATGTATGTGTTCAAACCTGTAAATGTACAACACCAAGAGTGAGCCATAATGTAAACTATGAACTTTGTGTAACTACGATGTGGCATTGTAGTTTCATCAGTTATAGCAAATGTACCTCTGTGATGGGGAATGTTCATAACAGAGAGGCTATGTGCTAGGGCTTGGGTATATGGGAAGTTTCTGTACATTTATGTCACTTTTGCTGTAAATCTAAAGCTGCTCTAACAAAATAAAGTCTTCAAATTTAAAAAAAATCATTTATTGGTCACCTCATTATTCCCTGCAACAAAAAACCAGGATATATACAATATTTTTTAAAAGTCCCATGAACGTTAGTTTCTAAGTGCTTAATTGTTTAGAGTGAATCATCATCACAGTTATAATTTTTATTGTTTCTCAATCAACTTAAATGTATTACAACTTAGTAATTATTACACATTATAAAGTAAAAGTTTATTGAAAATGCATCTGTTAATGAGATGATAAGGAGTTTTCTTTCAAATCAGCTGTCATATCTATGGATTTACAATATTTTTGGATGGAAAGAAAGGATTCAACAGAAATTTATAGCAATATGAAGGGGATATTTTGCACCAGTAAGTGTGGAGCTTACAAAAATTATAATCATTGATTGTTCAGTATTTTTAATTCATGGAGAATTCACAACAACATTTTCTTAATTTAAATATAATTAGGTATGTGATAAGAATGAAGAAATAAGCAAAATATTCATTTAGGAACAGCAGTAAGCAGGAGACAGGTTCCCAAGTTCAAAAAAAGGATACAGATTTACAGTATTCAATAATCTTTCAGCAGATTGAGATCATTTCTCCTCAGTCTTAATAAGTGTTTAAAATATAAAATGGTACATATTTTTCCTGATATAGTCCTTTGCTAAAGATGTAACATTGTTCTCTCAAGAGGAAATGTGGAATTTCTCCCTCTTCCCTGAAATCTTGCAACATTTTCAAGTGAGACATAATTTAAGACAGAGTTATGGGAGTAATCACCGGGCTCTTTCTTACTACTGAGAATGTTGAAAATGCTGGATGAGCATTCTTTATAGCAGATTAGTATTTTCTGTGATGCTGTTACAAGTCTTCAATATTTTAATTATAAAATAAGTAGTGAACACAGCTTTGCATGTGTATTACCTGGATATAAAAGGAAGCTGCAGCCTTAAATATTTCTTATTGTCTGTTTTCTTTGGTTTTCTGGGACTCCATTTTAGAAGCAGTACATTGTTTGAAAATTCTTGGTGAGTTGAAGACGAAAAGTCATTAAGCAGAAGTTATCATTATTCCCACTGTTGCCCTCCTTAATACATTCAATTTTTTCCCACACAGGTCAGCATATCCCCTTTCTATTCAATCATTTACTCCTAAAACAGTAGTGTATAAGATCTATTGTGTGTTTACAGTGTCTTTACTTGAAAGAGGCTTTACAAGCAATATTTATAATTTTTACTTTATCAGCTTGGAGATCTTACACAATGTACTCAATATAGTAAGATTAGGGGAAAATGACAAATGGGGTAAATGACAAATATGCTTTTGTAATGTGTATGGAAGATAACTATAGGCATGTTCTCAGTTATTTCAGTTTTAGGGAAGAGGGTATATTGGAATTGAATATCTAGAGATTGAATCTTTTAAAAAAATTCTTTCTTGTATGTCTCTTGGAAAATATCTGGGTAACACCAGACTTATGTATCCTTTAGTTCGAAGACTGCTAATTTAGTGATACAGATTTACTAGAAGACTGCATCTAAACAATATCAAAGGAGTTGAATATTTTATTCAAAACATTGAAAAATAATTTGTTCAAGATATGCTTTGGGCTGATGGGTAAAGAATCTTTCAAATTAGTTATTTGGTTTCATATAAATCAAAACTTACTTTTGTGGGATGCCTGGGTGGCTCAGTTGGTTGGTCTGACTTCAGCTCAAGTCATGATCTCACGGTTCATGAGTTCGAGCCCCACATCGGGCTCTGTGCTGACAGCTCAGAGCCTGGAGCCTGCTTCAGATTCTGTGTCTCCCCCTCTGTCTATGCCCTCCCCTGCTTGTGTTCTGTCTGTCTGTCTGTCTCTCTCAAAAATAAAAAACATTAAAAAAAATTAAAAACTTACTTTTGTACCAATAGATAAACTGGCTTAAAAGTTCAAGGCATTGGGGTGCGCCTGGGTGGCTCAGTCAGTTAAGCATCTGACTTCGGCTCTGGTCATGATCTCAAGGTTCATGGGTTTGAGCCCTGCCTTGGGCTCTGTGCTGACAGCTCAGAGACTGGAGCCTGCTTCTGATTCTGTGTCTCCCTCTCTCTCTTCCCCTCCCCTGCTCACGCTCTGTCTGTCAAAAATAAATAAGGGAAAAAAAATTAAAAAAAAAGTTCAAGACCTTTATTTATGTACTCATTTGGCCATATTAAAAATTAAGTTTTAAAAAAGTGTATTCAGTGTTGTGGGGTTTCCTGCAAGGAGAGGAGGCATTGTTTAATGATTCCTTTGTTGTTGAACAGATATGTTTTAACTCTTTTGGCAAATGAACTGAACCATGTATGTTGATTACTTCTATTTCATTTGCCTTGTGGTCCCATTCCAAAACATTTAAGTGAAATATTTTCAATTTCTTGTTTTATCCCATAATCTTTACTCATTTTCTTATATTCTTAACTGAAAGAACCAGATTTTCTGATCCTTTCAAAGCATGCAAACGTAGAATAATGATTTGAAGGGAAGAGCCAAATTATGCATACTGAATGTTTTAGATAACATTTGAATTTTTTTAGGGTTTTTATTGAAGAAATGCTAAATTCTAAATGTCACCGTCCTCTTCAGGATGCGGAGCTGCTGAACATTTTCACTTGTTTTTGGAAATTAGCAAAGTGCCATCACCTTGAATTTTGTCATGTCTTTGATCGTGACTGAAATTCAGAATTTGAGTTACATTAGTCCCTCCTGATATGCAGTTTTGTTTTCTTTCTGCCATCTTGCTTGCCCCAGGTCCACCTTGCTCAGGAAGCAGATGATCCTCCTTGTGATGAATCTTCAGACTGTCCATGGTAACCTAACTCTACCTCACAGTCCTTTAGCTCAGGTCATCTCATCTCATGGGCATCTTATCGTCTTACACCTTCTCGAGAAGAAGGGTGTTGACAGTACAATAAGATATGTTGAGAGAGAGAGAGAGAAAATTCACATAACCTTTATTATAGTTTATTATTATAATTGTTCTACTTTATCAGTTTTGTTAATTACTTACCATGCCTAATTTATAAATTAAACTTTATCATAGATATGTATGTATCGAAAAAAACCATAGTATGTACACATTTTGGTATTATCCACAGTTTCAGGCATCCTGGGGTTCTTGGAATATATACCCAATGGATAAAGGTAGTGGGTGACTGTATTCAATAGTGTCCTCTTGATTTAACCCTCATTCAATCCTCTCATGGGACATGATAAGATACCACATCTTGCCAAGGGTGGTTTCCTTTTGCTTTTTTTTTTATGTCAGTTTATAGAAAAGCATAAAATTTTCTTTTTCACTAACAATCAGGAAAATTTGGTAGAGGAAAAAAGCTGCTGGAACTGGTTGAAGTAGTGAAAATGTAGAATACTTCTTATATTATTTTTGCTTTTATAAGATAGGATACGGTGGCTTTTAAAAGAATATCCTTTCTCACCTTCCACGAATGTTTTTCCTCTTTTTTTTGAGGTCTTTATTTGAATATAGTTGACACACAGTGTTACCTTAGTTTCAGGTGTACAACATAGTGATTTGACAAGTTTATGTCTTTGCTCTATTCACCACAAATGTGGCTACCATCTGTCCCATTACATCGTTATAATATCATTAACTGTATTCCTTATGCTGTGCCTTTTATCCTTGTGACTTATTCATTCCATAACTGGAAGCCTGTTTCTCCTAATTCCCTTCACCCATATTACCCAACCCCTCACCCCCTTCCTCTGGCAACTATTAGTTTCTTCACTGTATTTATAGTTATGATTCATCTTTTTGTTTATTCATTTTTAAGATTCCATTTATGATTGGAATCATATTTGTCTTTCTCCGTCTGACTTATTTCAGTTAGCATAATACTTTGTAGGTTCAATCATGTTGTTTCACGTGGCACAATCTCATCCTTTTTATGGCTGCATAACATTCCATTCTATCTATCTATCCACCATATTTTCCTTACTCATTCATCTGATGATGGACACTTAGTTTGCTTTTATGTCTTAAGTATTGTAAATAATGCTGCAATAAACAGGAGTGCATATATCTTTCGGCGTTAGTGTTCTCATTTTCCCTGGGCAGATACCTAATTGTGGAATTTTTGGATCATATGGTATTTCCATTTTTCATTTTTTGAGGGACCTCCATAGTATTTTCCACAGTGGCAGTACCAACATACAATCCCACAGACAATTTTGAGTATACTATTTATCTACAAATAATTCTTTTTAAATAGATATTTATTACAAGTAAGTAGCATATCAACTCATATCCTCATATTTAGAAATTCCTTAATAGTGTTGCTGAATAAATTTGAATCCGTACTGTTTCTTTGTCTTGCACATAGTATATTTTTTCATCTTTATTGTGGTATAATTGATAAATAAAATGGTAAGATATTTAAAGTGTACATTGTGATGATTTGATGTACAAATACCTCGTGGAAGGATTCCTTCCATCTAGTCAATTAGCATATCTATTATCTCACATATTTATCTGTTTTTTATTGGTGATAACATTTCAATTCTATTTTAGCAAATTTCAAGTACATGCTACAACACTATTGACTATGGTTTCCCTATTATGGTTTCCACTTTCTGTGTCTGTAAATTTGAATCTTTTATTAAAGATTCCATATATAATTGATACCATGCTGTATTTGTCTTTCTCTGTCTGGCTTATTTCCCTTATCATAATGTCCTCCAGATTCATCCAATGTTGTTGCAAATGGCAGGATATCCTCTTTTTTTAAGTTTATTTGTTTATTTTAGGGGGGTTCAGAGAGAGGGAGAGAGAGAATCCCAAGCAGGCTCCACACTGTCAGCACAGAGCCCAATGTGGGGCTCCATCTCACAAACTGTGAGATCATGACCTGAGCCAAAATCAAGAGTCAGAAGCTTAACCGACTAAGCCACCCAGGCGCCCCAAGTATTTCCTTTTTTTAAAAAATGGGTGAATGATATTACATCATATCTGCATATAACATGTTTTCTTTATCCGTTCATCCTTTGAGCGACATCTAATTTGTTTCCATATCTTGACTATTGTGAATAATGCTTCAGTGAACATGGGAGTTCTGGTATCTCTTCGAGATCCTATTTACTTTTCCTTTGACATATATACAAAAGTGAGATGTCTTGATCATTCGGTGGTGGTTTTAATTTGTTGAGGAACCTGCATACTGTTTTCTACTGTGTATGCAGCAATTTACATTCTCACCAGCAGCGCCCAAGGGTTCCCTTTCCTCCACATCCTCACCAACACCTTTTATGTCTTCTCATTTTGACGATAGCCGTTTTAACAGGTGTGAAATGATATCTCATCGTGGTTTGATTTGGATTTCTCTGATGATTAGTAATGTTGAACACCTTTTCATGCTCCTGTGTGCCATTTGTATGTCTTTGAGAAAATGTCTATTCTTTCATGCTGCCCAGTTTTTAATTGGATTGTTGTTGTTGTGTGAGTTCTTTGTACATTTTGGATATTAACCCCTGATCAGATATATGATTTGAAAGTGTTTTCTCCCATTCTGTAAGTTGCCTTTTCATTTTATTGATAATTTCCTTTGCTGTGCAGAAGCTTTTAGTTTGATGTACTCACATATAATATAGAATGAAAATATTTCAACTAGAAATTCTTGTGAGTAAAGAGAACCATGACAGTTCTGTATGAAATATATTTTTCTACTTACCAATTGATTATAGCTTTTGACATAGCAAAAAAAAGGGGGGGGTGGGAAGTTGGGTCTTGGATATTTGTAAGCTAACTTATTTCTCCAAGGCTTTTATTGCTATCTCATATGTTATTTATTCCCCTTTAAAATATTTACACTATGTCTTAAATGACTCAGCAGGTCTTTTTTTTTTTTAAGTTTTTATGCAAATAATGCCCCTTGCTTGTTGTACGCAAGACTGCAAGTGTCACAGGATAAAATTAAGTATTGGATCAATGTCTTTGTGATCCATTAGTTTATTATAATGATGGTTTGTTGAAAAAAAATGTAATAGAACAGAGACAGAACTAACTTAAATGTAAGATGTAGGTCAGTTTCAAAAGTGTAAATTCTTATTTAGTTAACAGCCATTGAGAAGTCAAGTTTATTTCTAATTCTGTTGTTGTCATAAAGCCTTAAAGCAAGGGTGCTAAGTGTTTAAAAATAACTTAATATTCTTTCTTGTCATTTTCCTTAGGCCTTATCTAATTAATTTAAGGTTTAGTTTAAAATTGTGTCAATGCTATAGATCCCATGTGTGTGGTATGTTTCATTGTTTTGTGTGTTGCTTGCAAAAACAGAAATAGTTTTATTTTCACTTATTGTAAATATATACCTTCATTTTTAATAAAACAAGGAACCACATCAACATGAATATCTATAAGGAATAAATTAATAGGACATCTAAATGTCACTTATTTCTACCATCCAAAGATAATTGGTAACATATTGTGATCTACATTTTTCCAGAAAATTTTATTGTTTATTTTGTCCATTTTAATTCTTTTATTAAACATTCATTAGAGAGGTGTTTTAATGCAAGTTAATAACATGGTATGTTTTTTTATTTAGATTTCAGGCACATAAAATTCAGTCAAAACTCAGTCAATCATATTGCTCACTTCCTGACACCGTCAGCATTGATATCTGTGGTCAACTGCTGTTTTCTTGTATATCACTTTTTAACTTACCCTTTGTCCCACATAGGAATGCCCCTTCCCCTCCTTCTATCACTGATTCTACTCTAGTAGATTTAAATTAAGTGCTTTTATGGGTGCCTGGGTGGCTCAGTCGGTTAAGTGTCTGCCTTCGGTGCAGGTCATGATCGCACAGTTTGTGAGTTCAAGCCCCGCACCAGGCTCTGTGCTGACAGCTCGGAGCCTGGAGCCTACTTCAGATTCTGTCTCCCTCTCTCTCTGCCTCTGCCCTGCTCATACTTAGTCTCTGTCTCTCAAAAAGTGAATAAATGTTAAAAAAAATAAATTAAGTGCTTTTAACCTAGTTTCCATATCATTTTGGGGGATATATATGTGTATCTTTAAAATTATTCAGTATTGGTTTATGTGTGCTTTAAATTTTAAAAAATTATTTATTTATTTAAAATTTATATCTAAGTTAGTTAGCATATAGTGCAACAATGATTTCAGGAGTAGATTCCTTAATGCCCCTTACCCATTTAGCCCATTCCCTTCCCACAACCCCTCCAGCAACCCTCTGTTTGTTCTCCATATTTAAGAGTCTCTTATGTTTTGTCCCCCCCCCATTTTTATATTATTTTTGCTTCTCTTCCACTGTGTTCCTCTGTTCTGTGTCTTAAAGTCCTCACATGAGTGAAGTCATATGATATTTGTCTTTCTCTGACTGACTAATTTCGCTTAGCATAATGCCCTCTAGTTCCATCCACGTAGTTGCAAATGGCAAGATTTCATTCTTTTTGATTGCCGAGTAATACTCCATTGTGTATATATTCCACATATTCTTTTTTTTTTTTTTATTTTTTTTCAACGTTTATTTATTTTTTTGGGACAGAGAGAGACAGAGCATGAACGGGGGAGGGGCAGAGAGAGAGGGAGACACAGAATCGGAAACAGGCTCCAGGCTCTGAGCCATCAGCCCAGAGCCCGACGCGGGGCTCGAACTCACGGACCGCGAGATCGTGATCTGGCTGAAGTCGGACGCTTAACCGACTGCGCCACCCAGGCGCCCCCACATATTCTTTATCCATTCATCCAGTGATGGACATTTGGGCTCTTTGCATAATTTGGCTATTGTTGATAATGCTGCTATAAACATCAGGTGCATGTGTCCCTTCAAATTAGTATTTTTGTATCCTTTGGATAAATACATAATAGTGCAATTGCCGGATCATAGGGTAGTTCTATTTTTAACTTTTTTTGGAACCTCCATGGTGTTTTTCAGAGTGGCTGCACCAGTCTGCATTCCCACCAACAGTGTAAGAGGGTTATCTCTTATGTGTTACCTCTCAATGTGTCATTGCCTGAGCTGTTAATTTTAGCCATTCTGACAGGTGTGAAATGCTATCTCATCATAGTTTTGATTTGTATTTTCCTGATGATGAGTGATGTTGAGCATCTTTTCATGTGTCTGTTAACTGTCTGGATGTCTTCTTTGGAAATATGTCTATTCATGTCTTCTACCCATTACTTCACTGAATTATTTGCTTTTTGGATGTTGACTTTGATACGTTCTTTATAGATTTTGAATACTAAGCCTTTATCAGATATGGTATTTGCAAATACCTTCTGCCATATCATTGGTTGCTTTTTAGTTTTGTTCATTGTTTCCTTTACTGTGCAGAAGCTTTTTATCTTGATTTCTCAGTAGCTCATTTTTGCTTTTGTTTCCCTTGCCTCTGGATATGTGTCTAGTAAGAAGTTTCTGTGGCTGGGGCACCTGGGTGGCTCAGTCACTTAAGCACCAGACTTCAGCTCAGGTCATGATCTCAGGGTTTGTGGGTTCGAGCCCCGCGTCGGGCTCTGTGTTGACAGCTCAGAGCCTGGAACTTGGTTCAGATTCTGTGTCTCCCTCTTTCTGTACCTCCCCCGTTCACCCTTTGTCTCTCTCTCAAAAATAAAAATAAACATTAAAAAAAAAAGAAGTTTCGATGGCTGATGTCAAAGAGGTTACAGCCTATGTTCTCATCTAGGATTTTGATAGCTTCCTGTCTACCATTTAGGTCTTTCCTACATATTGAATTTATTTTTGTGTATGGTGTAAGAAAGTGGTCCAGTTTCATTCTTTAGCATGTTGCTGTCCAGTTTTCCCAATACCATTTGTTGGAGAGACCTTTTTTTCCATTGGATATCCTTTCTTGATTTGTTGAAGATAAATTGGCCATATAGTTTTGGGTTCATTTCTGGGTTTTCTATCCTGTTCCATGGATCTATGTGTTTGTTTTTGTGTCAGTACTGTACTGTCTTGATGACTACAGCTTTGTAGTATAGCTTAAAGTCTGGAATCATGATGCCTCCAGCTTTGCTTTTCTTTTTCAGGATTGCTTTGGCTATTTGGGGTCCTATGTGGTTCTGCACAAATTTTAGGTTTGTTTGTTCTAGCTCTGTGAAAAATGCTGGTGATATTTTGATAGGGATTGCATTGACTGTCTACATTGCTTTGTGTAGTATGGACATTTTTTTTAGAGTTTATTCATTTATTTTGAGAGAGAGAGAAAGAAAGCACACATCTGAGTTGGGCAGAGAGAGAGGGAGACAGAGAATCCGAAGCAGGCTCCGTGCTATTGGCACAGAGCTCAACATGGAACTCAGTCCCATGAACTGTGAGATCATTACCTGAGCCAAAATTAAGAGTTGGCCACTTAACTGACTATGCCACCCAGGCACCCCTAGTATGGACATTTTAAGAATATCTATTCTTCTCGTCCATGAGCATGGAATGTTTTTCCCTTGTAGCATCTTTAATTTCTTTCATATGTGTTCTGTCATTTTCAGCATACAGATCTTTTACCTCTGTGGTTAGATTTGTTCCTAGTTATCTTATCAGTTTTGGTGCAATTGTAAATGGGACCAGTTCCTTGATTTCTCTTTCTGCTACTTCATTATTGGTGTACAGAAATGCAACTGATTTCTGTACATTGATTTTTGTATCCTGTGACTTTGCTGAATTTGTATATCAGTTCTAGCAAATTTTTGGTGGAGTCTTTTGGGTTTTGTACATAGAGTATCTTGTCATCTGTGAATAGTGAATTTTTACTTCTTCCTTGCCAGTTTGGATGCCTTTTGTTTTTGTTTTCTATTTGTTGAGGCTAGGAATTCCAGTACTATGTTAAATAACAGTAGTGAGTGTGGACATACTTGTCTTATTCCTGACTGTGGAGGAAAAGTTCTCATTTTTTCCCCATTGAGGATGATATTATCTGTGGGTCTTTCATATTTGGCATTTATGATGTTGAGGTATGTTCTCTCTATTCCTACTTTGTTGAGGGTTTTAATCAAGAATGGATGCTGTACTTTTCAAATGCATTTTCTGCATCTGTTGAGAGGATCATATAATATTTATCCTTTCTTTTATTAATGTGATGTATCGTGGTGATTGGTTTGTGAATACTGTTACATTGGCTTTTTAATTTAATATCTATCAGGGAGAAGTCCCCCCCCCCACCTTTCGGTGTTTTTTAATATTTTTTTATTATTTGTAGACTTTTCTCATTTCATAAAAATTTTAGACCTTATAGTCAGCTTTCTAATAAAATATTTCTAGCCTTTTAGTACAATTGGATTATTTATGTATCAATAGGAGGAGAATCAACATTTTTATATTTCTATGTCATCACAGTTTTTCAACCATGGTAAATCTCTCATTTTTTTTCAAGAATTTCCTCAATGTAGATATATCAAAATTACTAATGGCACACTGATACTCTGTGTTCTATGGCAGGAATAGATTGAAAGAGTAAGAGTGGAAGTAGTGTACATCTAAAGAGTTTGTTGCAATAGTCTTGGAAAGTGATTATAATTGGTGCCTAGCACTAATGTTATGGTTGTGGACATGGAAATCGAAGGACAGTCGTAGGAGATATTTTGGTGGTGGAGGCAGTATAACGTTTTGGTAATTAACTTTTCAAAAGTTGATATGAAGTAATTGTGATGATCAAAGATTACACACAGCTTTCTGGCTTGGGCAACTTGGTAAATAGGGGGTGCCATTACTGAGTATGGAGTAGCCAGAGTTAACAGAAGGAAAGTCAAAAGTCTCATGTGGATGGCTTAGTTTTAAGGTGGGAATAAGCCTCTGTTGTATGCCATACCCGAGCAAATGAAACAAATGTGAGATATAGATTCATAAGCCCTTGTGAACTCAAAATCAATGTTATATACATAGTATTGTATTATTACTGTTATTAATCTTTAAGTTGTTTTATTCATACCTGATTTTTTGTTTCTGCATATCAAAACTGATAGAGTGGAAATCTTAGAAGTTTCTAAGTGTGAATCCCAGATCTGCCATTTTTTAGCCTCTTGAACTTGGGATAATTACTCAACTTTACTGAGTTTTTATTTTCTTATCACTAAAATCAGTACAGTAGTATATATTTCATATAACTCTTGTGAGGATTAAATGAGAAATTGGTCATTGCACGGTTTTGGCACTGAACATAAGTTTCCAATCTCTCTCCTCTCATCCTCTTGCTTTTATAGATGAGATCTAACTAATAACATACTACAGATATTGTAACTTCTAACTTGCAGGGCAATGACTATAATTCTTGATATCTTGCTTACTATACCTTGGTGGACCTCATTTTATAAAATTGATGTGCTTATATAATGTGCATATTTCCTGAATAACATCATTTTCAAAAGTTTTGGAGATTATAACTTAATGAAATCCTATTATGAACCATATTGTAAAATGAAAAACCACTCTCTCCTTCATTTATTCTTTTTCTCCTACTCACATGTAGCTGTCATGATTATGTAGTTGTCATGTCATGATTATGCTTTTTATTATAAGTAATTCTCTTTATTAAAAAAGTTTATATAAGTAATTTAGAAATATATATCAGAACATGTCATTCTTTACAGAAAGTTTAAAAGTAAATGGTAAGACATCGAGGTAGAATATCCCACTATTATGGAATTTAGTTTGAGACTTGTGGAGAAAGGAAGAATGTGTTTACTTATTGCGGGTACTTATTTTGACAGATTCCATCATGCAACAGCATTGTTTTAAGTCATTCACTCTATGCTGTGCTGTCAGTTCTGATAACCAGAAATGCATATTGTTCCATGACAAGTTTAAAAAATGAATGACCATTATTTTGAGTAACAATCGTTATCAAATTGCATGTGAAGTTAAATCTCAAAGTGTGAATTTGCTGTTTTAAAAGAAGCTTATAAAGATGGAAAATGTCAAGTGTAAGAGTGTTTATTTAGTAGAATTGTATGTGTTTGTTCTGTATTCTAGAAGTAACAAATCTTAGGTGGTTTTCCAAAATCAGAAAGTAGAAACATGCATAAAATTAAAAAAAAAAGACCATCAGTAATCAATATCTATTAGTACTTTACATGCTTTTGCAGTTGTTCCTTTGAATTATTTTGTATAATTAAGATAATTTCCTGTATGTGTTTCTTGATCCTATGCAGTAAAACATTAAAAAAATACTTGTTTTTTGGGGGGTGCCTGGGTGGCTCAGTCAGTTGAACATCTGACTTCAGCTCAGGTCATGATCTCATGATTTGTGAGTTCGAGCCCCACGTTGGGCTCTGTGCTGACAGCTCAGAGCCTGGAGCCTGCTTCCGATTCTGTGTCTTCTCTCTCTCTGCCCCTCCCATGCTCATGCTCTGTCTCTCTCTCTCAAAAATAAATAAACATTAAAAATACTTGTTTTTGAAGTTACAGATACAGATTTATCTAGATTGTTAAAATTATTTAAAAAATATTTTTAATGGTATTAGAGATTCTATTTAATATATGTATCCTACTTTATTGAACACATCTAAGATTTTTGGCCATCAGAGCTGTTTGTAATGTTTATACTTTTACTAGTTACCTATTATTTTCCTGTCCAATATCCCTCCCCCTTTTCTGGGATTTACTCCTACTCATTCTCTAGATACGTCATTACCAAAGGTGCTGTTATGTTCTTGCATAGCCTTACCATCTAGGACATAGTTGAAAGGTCAAAGCGTTAGCACCTGACCTCAAACTTGGCTAATTATTTCCTTACATAGACCTTTTGGATTTCTAAACTAATAGAACATTGTTTTGTTATGGCTGAAAGTATAAATTACACATTTTGGAAGCTGTTGGCAGCTGCAAATAGTGTCATATGATAAGGACACACTTGTAGAGAAAGACAATCAAACATATATTCAGAGAAAAATAGACCTAAAATACATCATTTTAATTCTTGGTCCACTTGTTCCCGAGGAAAGTTGCTCTCCTGTCCTTTCCACAGCTTGGTTGTTCAATCCTTCTTTGGATTAATGAACTAATAATCTCCTCATTGTTAAAGTTACTTTCAGTAGAGTTTCTGAAACTTACAACAAAATGAGACTTACTTTAAGCACTGTATTGAATACCTTTGAGGGTAGAAAATGATCTGCATTTGAGATGAATTTCTTAGAATATATAATCAAAATAGAATTGCCAGATTACAGTTTTGTATATTTTAAGGTCTCTGACTAAGAAGATTTAATGTCACCAAGTTTAAAGCCACCAAAGGAGACAGTCCTGATCAAACATCAAGTTTTAGCCTATTCCTGAAGGTAATTGTGAAAAAGATAGCTGAGGAGTTTCAATCAGATAAAGAAGCAGTTGAATCTCACCATGAAAGAAGCCAGAACCATTATGAAAATTTCTATGGAGCAAAGGGCATATGTAAAAGAATGCATAGAAACAACAGTTATTCAACATTTGATATGAATTCTACTCATTTTAAGTGAAGTTAGACAGGATTGATGAATTTTGGGAGAAAAGCTTCCATAGCATCATGTTTTCAGAATGGCATAAAAATAAAGCAACCGTGTCTATGATGCCAAGTCTTACATTACTCAAGGAGATTTTTATGGCTGAACCAATGAATATAAACTACAAGTTAATATGAACTTGTTTTAGTTTGATATCAATGGTAATTCATCAAAATCTGTTTAATAAGGTTAGGTATCCTATCAATCTTCTCATATAAGAATTTGGGAAGAATTTTTAGTCTTGTGATTGGATTCTTCAGCATGACGATTTTCTGGCACATAGAATGTCTTCCTTGAAATGTTTTTGACCAAAGTATGATATTCAGATTGATCACCCATTTTCATTATCAAATTTTGTTTATATATGACTGCGTATTTTTTCCCAACAGTGAAATCCATCTTCAAAGAGTAAAGATTTGCTACAGTTGAGGGTATATAAAGAGACTAAAATGCCTAAAAGTATCAAGAAAGCTTTAGAAATGTATTTTTAAGTAGTGGCTGTCCTATTGTAATAAGTAAATTACCTATGATATGGCTAGTTTCAAGTGAATGTCACTTCTATAGATACATGTGGAGAAAATACATCATTTACTCGGGGTCATATTTCTTATTTCTTATAACAGCATATCCTAATTTTATTCCATCTGAAGTTACCTTTGTAGCTAATGCCAAATCTTAACTTAGTAGCAAAAGGTTCTGTTATCGTTAGCACAATACTTTGCTTATAGAATGCCCTTTGCAAATACTCATTAAATATATGGGAAGTATAAAAGCCTCTTCAGTCCTATCTGTCCTTCAGTGTTCAGATTCTGTATTTCACTGAGATATCTCAAGAAAGTATTTCCTACATTTCTTTTCAGGAATGAAAACCTTTTCATTTAATTAAATAATCCCAAACTCCTCATGTAACATGTTTCTGCCTTAGGAAAAAGTATAATATAAGAACTTTTTTCAGTTGCATCTTTAAAATGACAAAATTCACTTACAAGTAGAATTTATAAAAATAGGTAAAAATTAAGTTGAATACCTATGTGTCAGACTCCATTATTGCTCTTTCCAGAGATCTTTTTCCTATAGACATCTTCCGGAAATAAAAATTATTTGTGGGGAAGAAGCTTACAATATATACGCAGATATTTGTGCACTCTTTTCTGGCCTACCAAATTGGATCTGGTTACAAAACTTGCCTCAATTACATATGCTCTTGCTAAATCAGTCCTTTAGCACTGGATCATGGATTAAACAGATAAGAGCATCCCTCGTTAGTAAGGTTCCCAACTTCCCATCTGGTCTGTGTCCTCCACCCCATAGAATTCATACTATTAAGAACCTAGTAAGTTTCTGCCAACACACATGGGTGTTCCAGTCTTACTATATAGAAGAGGCTTAAGACTCAGCCATCTGATAGGAAGGTAGGTAAAGTACTTGTCTTAAAACTGCAATTACATAGGGCATACATGTATTTTACTTAGTCTGTATACTTATTCGAGATAGCTTGAGGATGCACTGATTGAGATTTTGGTGTGCTTTAACCAGCTACCTCATACTACTATTTGGTGTTACCACTGTCAAAAATCATCTCAGGTTTAACTACCATAAGCTATGTATGTAACTCCTTATTAGAAATAATAAAAATCTCTGGAACATCGAGACAAATTTCTCCAAGTTCAAATTATTTATGCTATTGGAATAGCTCTTTATCAGTCTGAATTTCAGGAAGCCCAGAATACCAGGCACCTTGAAAGATTTGGGAAGGAAGGGAGAGGATCTCTACCAGAGATGATGAGAGAAACACAGTAAGGGAACACTGGATCCAGAGAACATGAATTTTAAGAGTTTGGTAGGAGAGGTACATGTGACAGTTTTTACGTTGGTGTAGTGGTATATATTCAATATTGAGCTAACGCAATGCAGATACTTGTTATGGCATGATAGAGAACTTTTAAATGAAATCTTTGGCATGCACATTTTAAGTATAAAGGTTTCTTTTCTGAGCTGAAATTAGTTCATAAAATTAACACATATCCCCCTAAGTATTTCAGGAAGAGGATAGAGAATAAGTAAATCTGAGTTGGGAAAAATTGTAAATGTCGTTTGATGCCTCTGACAACCTGATTTTCCAAAGTGAGTAAGAAGATACCTAAGTCAGTAGCAGAAATATTCCCTAAAAACTCAAAAATTGTTTTGTGGAGATGGCTATCTCATGACTGTGGAATAGTCTGTTTCCTGTTACTCATTAATGAAGCCTGAACTGACAGAGTAAGGCCCATGAAGTAGAGAGGGATGCAGAAGGACTGGCTAAAACCAGTAGGAAACAGAAGAGGGTGGGCCATTTGACATATAGAAATGACCGAGAGTGTGTTAGTTTGCTCCATCAAGGGTTTTCCCTCATTCTAACTTTTGCCTTTATCCCTGTGTAACAGTACCAAGTGAGAGTTCACTAAGTTGAACTCGGGTCCTGTCCTGGCCAAGAGCCTTGCTTATTAGGATCCCTTATTCCTATATTTGCTTCTTTCTGAGATTACAGTTGACCTTCATACTCAGTCTTGCTTTTTGTGCATGAAAGGGATCACCTTTCCATTTGCTGCATGTTGGGGTTGGGAGGGAAAATTTTAGTGGGTACAATACCAACCCTTTCCCTCTCATGGAATTGTAAGTGATCAATGATAGAAACTACAGAAGAAAATTTACTATTAAGATCGGAAATTTGAGTTCAGTAATCTCTGGTGTCAGCTGCAATTTTTTCAGTGTCTCTCAGAGAAGCAATCTTGGCATGAGGCAGAATTTGTGAGCACCCACAGCAAAAATTACTCAAAATGAGTTTATCAGTTGTAAATCTGCGAGGGACTCCTGCACCTGAGTCTTAAGTATCCTCCCACTTTGTGTACCTTACTTTCTTTTGTTTTTCTCCATATCTCTAGTCCTGTGTAGGGAAATATACCACTACCATGGGGGGACTAGGGTGAAAATCGCATATATATTCAGTGGGGAAAAAGTGAAAATGTTTCCATAAATCACTGCGCAGGTTTGAAAAAAGTAGATGACATCTCTGCCTTTCCCCCCAGGGTTTTTTTTTTTTTTTTTTTTTTGTGCTCCAGGGGATGTCAACTCCCCTCTGATTGAATGGCTCGCCTCTAATGTTCTTTGCCATCACCAGAAGGCTCTGCCCCATTGCTCGGCACAGTGTCTGCTGACGTTCTTTGGGTGCTGCTTCTTCCCAGCAGCAGAGAGGGCATCTTGCTTTTGTTAGCTCTTTCCTTGAAACTTGTTACGTGCAGCTGAGCTGCCTATTAGAGCAGTGGTGACATCATACTGTGCTCTTGGAAGGACCCCGAGTCTAGGTTTAGGAGGTGGGGGATGGCTGAACATTATTTGAATCCTTATAGCTATGCCAAAGAAGTCCAGGCCAAGACCAGAGAGAACCCTCCCTCTAAAGAGGCTAGATCAAAACCTTCCATTCGGGTGACAACTGCAGCATCAAAGTTTCTTTTTTGACTCTTATAGTAATTTCTACTGTTTTGTTATATAGCACTGGTGAATCCCTGGGTCCCTTGATGTCATATAGTTCAATGATTTTCAAATAGGTTTTACCCAATGCACAGTGAGTGATACAATTTGCATTACAACAGTATACACATATATAAATGTATAAGTAATTGAAACAAGAATTTCATGGAAATATACTAATTGTGAGTCTTTCTGGCATCTTCTGTTCTATCCCTTTTTTGCCAGTTTATTTATTTATTTTTATGTTTCAAATTTTTATTTAAATTCTAGTGAGTTAACATATGTGTAATATTGGTTTCAGGAGTAGAGTTAGTTGATTCATCCCTTACATATAACACTCAATGCTCATCACAAGTGCCCTCCTTAATGCCCGTCACCCATTTCGCCTATCCTCTGCCCACCTCCCCTCCAGCAACCCTCAGTTTGTTCTCTATAGTTAAGAGTCTCTTATGGTTTGCCTCCCTCCTAGTCTATTAGAAATCTGCTTGTTACCCACACAATTGATTGCGAAACCTACCAATGGGTTGCCATCAACAAGTCAAGAACATTGATGTAATCCAATGATTTGATTCATAAGTTCCTTCCTTTGTATGTATTTATCAGTTGCTTGTTTTCTTAATTAAAAAAAATGATTTTCAATGTCTGTGAGATTGTACTCAACTGCACCCTACATTGATGCCATTTAAAATCCAACAGCTGGGGAAGATGATGTCCTATGTTTCCTGTATCTCCTACATGTATAAGAGGGAGTCTGAGCATGTGAACAGCACACTGGATTGGGAGTGTCAGTCCTCGATTTGACACTATTTAGCTTTAAGACCATGATGCAAGTAGCATCCCCTCCCTAGGTCTCAATTTCCCCCACTGTTATAAAGAGACTATAAATTATTTCTCAGGCCTGTTTCAGATAGAATCTGTGACTTTATGTCACTTCTTTTGGAGAATTGCTATTCTGATGATCAGAGAAAACATGCATGACGTATTGGTAAGATTTTGTGACTCTCATTTGTTTATAACAAGTAGTGAATTTTATACCTATATTGTGCCTCCGTCCTGTGCCAGATATGTGACAGACTGGGAAAATGCAGTGAGCTAATATGCTGGCACAAATAATGATATCTGAGCTCATAGAACTCTGCTACGTAAATCCAAGTCGGAAGGGCTCCTGAGTTTAGTTCTCAGTCTGTGACGCTAGTTGACTGTGAGTCTCACCTTCCTTATCAGTACAACGGACAAACAAAAATGGTGATAGAATCACATAATTATGATATCAGTTGTAGGAAAGAAGTTGGAGATTATTTAATTCTAAGTGCACAGTAGTGTGGTCCAGAGGATGTCCAGACTTGATAGACAAATGCAAAACAAAAACATCAGTATGGGATGGATTTATTCAGCAGAGCAGAGGAATTACGAAATCTAAAACAGAGAGGAAGGCAAACCATAAGAGGCTCTTAAATACAGAGAAAAAACTGAGGGTTGATGGAGGGGAGGTGGGTGGGGTAATGGGGTAAATGGATGACGGGCATTAAAGAGGGCACTTGTTGGGAGGAGCACTGGGTGTCATATGTAAAAGATGAATCACTGGGTTCTACTCCTGAAGCCAAGACTACACTGTATGTTAACTAACTTGAATATAAATAAAAATAAAGGTAAATAAGAAATTAAAAAAATGATAAAAATGAAAGAAATCTCCCTTAAGTCGAGAGAGACTTTGCTTTTAATCACTTAATACACACCCAGTTTGAATGATGTCATTGACAAGTTGATTCAGGAGCTGGGAAGTAAAATTCTTTTTTGGATTTTTGAATGTTTGGGAGAATACTTTTCCTTTGGTACATTATTTTTTCCTTTGGACTGAGTTCAAAATAGATTCTTATCTTTAACAACAGGTATAAAAGTGTGATCTCTGATCCTGAGAGGTCCTCTAGCTCTCACAAACAAAGCTGAAGACTTTATGGTGTCCATATGCAGTATTCAAATTAACCTTGTCCCAACTGTGGAAAGATAAGAAAATTGGTCTTTTATACCCTATTGGGGGACAGGTCCATATCAAAGGAAAATCATGTATGGAGAAGAATCTACTGGGGTAAACAGTGGGCACATATATATTTAATATGGCCTTTATACTTCCTGTGGCTCTTTTTGGGAAATGATCATTACCAAAGTTCTGTAGTTGAAGTGAGTGTTCGTGCACTATTCGGAAATTAGCAAGCATGCTGATTTAATTAGAAGTCAGGGTTGTTCAGCCAGCGTTCTGATTTTTTTCCATTAAGTTTAAAAAAATAGCCAAGCAAACCTTTTTATTTATTTACGACAAGATAGAGTGCTTCATAATTGTTGGGGAGGATTTTAACTTCTTGATTACTCATTCTAAAGAAAACGAACAAGCCTTTGTCGGTAGGAAGAAATCTGCCTTTGTGACAAATAAGGCCATAAATAACCTATAAATTAATAAACCATTAAAAAAACTCATAAAATTAAAGTTTCCTGAATTAACCAGTTATTTTAGCATAATATACACATGAATTTATGATACAAAGTATATTTGGGTTTGTTTTTGAAATCAGGGCCTCTGGACTCAATTTACTGTATTATATATCTGTTGGCCCCAGAGCCATCTGTCTTCTAACTGGCAGAGATTTAGGAGTGTATTGTAGAGACCAGTAAACTATGGCCAGTCATCTGTTTCTGTAAATAAAATAGCACACCCATTCATTTGTGTATTGTCTGTGACTGTCTTTGCTGTAGAATGGCAGAGCTGAGTAGTTGCCACAGAGACTGTGTGGCCTCAAAGCCTAAAGTATTTACTATCTGGCACTCTTTGGAAAAAGTTTGAATACCCCTGGTATAATATACTTGGAAAATAGCATGGAGCAACCAAGCCAATTCATGTTTTAATGGCTGGTAATTCTTCCGCCTGGATTCTTTATCGGATTCCTTCCCATCTTTCTTTGGACTCTGTCCAGTGCGTCATCCTCTCTTTCCTGTATTTTCAACCTTTTCCTCTATAATGAATGTCCCAAATCTGTAACATATACTACAGTCTCCCCTGACTTAACAGCAACAACAAAACACCCTAAAAAATAGGCTTTTGCCTTGTTTTACTCTTGCCCTTTGTTTGAGATGCTCCTTTTACTTCCTTACCACCAACCCACATTCCTCAAGGTACCACATCCTGGTTTCTGTGCTTCCACTTTACTGAAACAGGAAAAGGTGACCAGTCTATTGGACACTTACTACTGGATGCTTACAATACTTTATTATCTTGCATAACCTCTTTCCTGCATTTCATGTTACTTATCACTGCATCCTTGAAATTTTTCCTTTGATTTCCATGATATCACTACACCCAGTGTATCTAGTCTTCAATAGTTTTTTTTTTTCCTCAGTTGCCTTTCTGAGTTTCTCTTTCCTTCATGATCTTGATATGGATGTTATTCTATGTTCTCTCCTTTGTATAGTGATATACATAAAGGGAGAAATGCAGAGGCCTTATTCAATCACATAAACTGAATATCTACCTCTATGCCTAAATCTAAAGCATGTATCTACAATCCAGACATTTTTCCTAAAGTCAGAATCATATCTGTCGTGTGTCATATTTTCCCACCTAAATCTATTTCCTACCCTGCCAAATGGTTTCACTATCCAACATGGCATATGCCACAGAAATCTTGTAGTTTTTGTCTTCAAATTATTCTGTTGTTCACTGCCTAAAACTAATTGATTGTTAGGTCTCACAGATTATAGCTACTCCTTCTTAATATATCTTATATCTGCTCTCACCCATCAGTCTCCATGACTATAGCCTAGATTAATACGATAGTTTTTTGGCCAATATCTCTTTAGAATGCTTCCCCTTCAGTTCATCCTGGATGCAGCTGCAAGAGGGTTATTTCTAAAAGTCAAATACAGTCCTTTCAACTTGCCTGCTTATAATTAATATTCAAACACTGTAATGTCACCTATATGGCATAGCACTAAAGACTGTACTGCTGTATTTCTGTTGAGGTTTCCTTTGTAGCCTTTCCCCAGTGGCAGATTGTATGATTGCTTCCTATCATTTGCTCCTATCTTAACTGTAAAATGATTATACATCCCAGTGCATTACTGTGTGATATAATGGCACTCTATGAGATGAACGTAATACCCCATTGTGAGGTTTGAGTATGTGACTTACTTGGCCAATGAGATACAGATGGAAACAACACTAAATACTTTCAAACAATTTCAATCACCTATTTCGTGTTTGTTTGTTTCCCCCAGTTTGCTCGCTTTTTTCTTTTGTCATGAGATTGGCAAATTTCTATGCTGACTGGAGATGTTGCTCAACAATGACTAATGTAAGCCACCAAGAGTTACAGGTCATTCATAACCATAGCAAACCTAATTCACTTTCACTTTCAATTATTTTCTCAAGGCATCGTGAAGAATTATAATTTCTGTATCATGTCATAAACCGTACCTTCTCCCCATTTTATCGTCTTTTCCATAAAGCCTTTCTGATTCCTCTCCCCATCCCCATCCCAATTATTATCCCAGTCTGTCTCACAGATATATTTCTATCAGGAAGGAAAAAAGTTAACAGTATGTCTGTAACTCTGTCCTCCTTTCTCAAGAAGGTAATGTTGACCTCCACTAAACATACTTATAAACACGGTTGTGGAATTTGCCAACAGAAAGGTAACTAAGAAAACTCTAAGAACTCCTCAGATGGACACACCTGGTCTTTGAAGATTGCTTATTGGAAATAAAAATAAAATTTATAGATTTGTGGGATGCTGCTGCCTGAAGAATGGAAGATAGTTACACAGGTTTCCCATCTGTGTTTAACAAATGCAGTGTAAAAGCTAAGAATGAACTTGTACCATACTCAAAACACATTTGTCATCTTGAAACAAAGATGTGTCTCACTGTTTAAAAAGGGATTTTCAGGGAAGTTATGCTTGATGTAATGGAGCCCTTCCAAAGACAGATATTGCTATATTTGTTCTTGCTTTGTTGTGTTCATTGCCTGTCAGTAAAGTTTGGTGTTGCATATTTATAATTCATGTGGATCTGCTTTGACACTCAAACACTTTGTGATTCAGCATTATCAATTCCCGTAACACATTTTAAAAATAGATCTCAGGACACACCATCTTCACTGTAAATGCATGCTCCTATTCATTCAATTATTTATTCATTCATTTAAAATTATTTATTCATTCATTTAAAATTAAATTAAATCTTATAAACCCACCCAAGTGGAAAATGAGTTGGTTTCCATCTGTCCTTAGGATCCTCCACAATTCTTAACCTTTGGCCACCATACTTATAGTAAGTATTATCTTCAATATGATGTTCATTAATCTCATTTGTTAAAATGATTTTCTATAGTTCTGTGCCTAAAGAAAATGTTCTCTTGTAGTAGTTTTTGATCGTTATAATAAAGATATATATATCTTTGTATATATATATTTTGTATATAATCTGTGTATAATCTACTTGGGCTTGCCTTTTTACCCCAAACTTCTATTCTAAAGTGATTGTACAGCTTTATGTCTCCACTGGCAACATAGAAGAGATCTGGTTGGTCTACAGTTTTTCCTATACTGGATATTTTAAGAAACCTTAGTTTTTACAAATTTAATGCATATAAAATTATTTCTTATTGTGATTTTGGTTTGTATTTTCATGAATATTACTAAGGTCATTCATCTCTTCATATATTTACTGATATATGAATTTCATCAAGGGAACTCCTGTTTACATCTTTTGCTTTTTAAGAATAAATCTTTTGTTGTCTTTTGTTTATTGTTTGTAATAATCATATATTTTCTGGATGATAATTTTCTTTTGGCTATATCTGTTGTACATATCTTCTCCAGTTTCAGGCTCACCTTTTTTATTTCCTTAGGAAAATTGCTGACCAGAAACTCTTAATTTTAATATTATCAATTTCATCAATTGTTTCTTCAAGAGTTAACACTTTTTATAACTTGTGTATGCTATCCTTCAGCACCCTGAGTACAGAAATATTTTCACCTATATTTTCTATTAAGATTCCCATAGCTTTTCTTCTGACATTTATGTCTTTAATCCAATTGGAATTGATTTCTTGTTCAAAGATAACTTTTTCACACCTTCGCTAATCGAATTGCAATTTTGTTTTAACAGATCTATGTCTCCTTCTTAATATAACAAAAATATTTATAATGAGTCTGTTTCTGATACTGCTCTTACATTCTACTGATAATTTTGTCTTTGTTTATGACAGACCTGCACTGTTTTATTATTATATCTTTAAAATATGTCCTGCTATCAAGCAGAAAATGTCTCTCTACAATTTTTGTCTTCAAAAGAAGAAGTTGACTAGTCTTGGATTTTATTATGTAAATTCTTCTAATCATCTTGTCAAGCTCTTCAAACAACCCAGTTGGTATTATAATTAGAAATTTGAGTAAATATATAAACTAATTTGGGATAACCGATATCTTTATTATGATAAATTTCCTGTCTTCTTTTATTTGGATCTTCTTTTTTTATAATTCTTTTTTTAATGTTTATTTATTTGAGAGAGAGAGAGAGAGTGAGAGCATGGCATGAGTCGGGGAGGGGAAAAAAGAGAAGGGAACAGAGGATCCAAAGTGGGCTCTGTGCTGACAGCTGCGAGCCCAAAATGGGGCTCGAACTCACGAACTGTGAGTTCCCACCTGAGCCGGCTCCTTACCTGAGCCAAAGTAGGACACTCAACCAACTGAGCAACCCAGGCACCCCTATTTGGATCTTCTGTAGTGTCATTCAGCAAAATATTATACTTTCTTATTCACATAGATGTTGCATATGTTTTGTTAGGCTTACTTTTAGGTACTTCATGGTTTTTCATTAATATGCATTTACCTTAAACTGAGCTTTGCTAATTATTTGTGGTAGTGTATAGAAAAGCATTTGATTTGGATAGGTGTAGTTATACCCAGTCACTTATTAAGTTATACAATTATTATTTTTAAAATGTTTTTATTTTTATGTATTTTGAGAGAGAGAGAGAGAGCATGCATGCACAAATGGGGGAGGGACAGAGAGAGAGGGAGAGAGAGAATCCCAAGCAGGCTCCTCACTGTCAGTGTGGAACTGGATGAGGGGCTCAGTTCACCAACCGTGAGATCTTGACCTGAGCTGAAATCAAGATTTGGAATCTTAACTGACTGAGGGCCCCTAAATTATACAATTACTGTAATAAATTACCGGCAAAATGTTTAGTGTTTTTAAGGAACAATTTATATTACCTCCATATAGTGAAAACTATATTTCTTCCTTTCCAATTCTTTTTCATTTAGTTTACTTTTCTTATTATGCCAATAGAGCCTCTCATACAATGTGAATTGAAGTATAACCTCTAATGTGTTCCTTATTTTAAAGCTAAAACTTTTAGTATTTCTTTCTTAGGATCATGTTTCTTGATATTCTTTATCAGTTTTTATAGATATATTTCATCAGGTAGAGGAAATTTCTTTCCATTCTAGTTTACAAAAAGCTTTTATCATAAATGAATGTTTAGTTACAAGTGCTTTCTTCTGTATTTATTTTCTTGAGGATATAACCAACCTTTTTATATAATATTGGATTTCATTTGGAGTTTTTACAAATGTAATCATGAGTGAAATTGGTTTATATTGCTCTTTTCTCATATTGCCTCTTCTCTAGTTTCATATCAAGATTATAATAGCCTCAAAGAATGGTCTCAGAGATACTCATTTTCTATTTTATGTAACAACTTATATAAGACTGGAGCAATCTGTTAATTATAATTTGGTAGAGTTCATACATAAACCCATCTGAGCTTGGTATTTTCTATGCAAAAAAGCATTTAACTTTTTATGTCTTTTTTATTTAGTTTGATGGATTATATTTTCCTAAAATTTATCAGGTAAATCAAAGTTTTAAAATTACTGACATAAATTTTAAATAATAGACTCACTATTTTAAATATATGCTTAATCTGTATTTCACCCTGTTCTGTTCATAATATTTATTTGTACCTTTTTCCCCTTCAATCAGGAAAGATGATTGTCTAGTTTGTTAATCTTTTCAAAGACAAAACTGGCTTTAGCTTTCTTATTCTGTATTACATTTTGATGTTCTATTTAATTGTATTATCTTCCTACTTTTCTAGATTTTTTTATTGGATCATAAATATTCAACTGGTTTCCCTTTTTTAACTTAAACATTCAAAGCTATAAAATGTCCCATGGAAGATTATGTTTATTTTATTTTAAAAGTTATGGTACTTTTTGCCATTATTATACAGTTCTAAGTTTTAGTTTTTAATTTTATTATGTGTTTTATTTGACCCCTATGCATGAGTTATTGACAAATTGTTTTAAGGCATATCTAGTGTATTATACTAATATATTTTCAGTAATAATCATGAAATGAAGCAAATAGTGATAATTTTACTTTTTTAATTTTTTTAATGTTTATTTTTGAGAGACAGAGAGAGAATGAGCGTGATCAGGGGAGGGGCAGAAACAGAGGGAGACACAGGATTCAAAGAAGGCCCCAGGCTCTGAGCTGTCAGCACAGAGCCCGACATGGGGCTCAAACCCACAAACCGTGAGATCGTGACCTGAGCGGAAGTCAGAAGCTTAACCAACTGAGCCACCCAGGCACCCCTAAAGAGTGATAATTTTAATTAAAATGTGTTTACAGGGAATATTTTCGTATATTAAACTTTATATATATTATCATGCCAGTTAAAAATAGAAAGGAGAAAATAGATCGGATTAATAGTTTGAAATACATTCACTTTTTTGGAAAAATTGGTAAAACAAATTCCTACGTATTCATCTCTCAAAGTAATAATCAAATAACCATTTAACAACTAAAATATTTTCTTATATATAAGAAGAAGAATTTAACAAAGAATAAGTGCTTCTTAAAGCTGTTACTATCCTATAAGAAGGGAAAGAATTCAAGAAAGTATCCCAGATGAGAGCAGACTAATGAGATGTGACAACTGAATGCATTGTGGTATCTTGGATTAGATTCTGGCCCATGGGGAGCCTTGGTGGCACAGTGGGTTATATAGCCGACTCTTGATTTTGCTCAGGTCAAGATCTCATGGTTTGCGTGACTTCAAGCCCTGCGTCCGGCAGCGTGCAGAGCCTGCTTGAAATTCTCTCTCTACACCCCCCCCTGTCTCTCAAAATAAATAAACTTTAAAAAAATAGAATCTCAATATTTATATGGGGAAAGATTAATAAAAAAGAAATAGTTAACACACATATGAAAATTGTTCAACTCCATAAATATTAAAACTAACAATTTAAAAATAGATATTATTTACTAGATTTGTGCATATATTTAAGAATATAAAGTATCAGGGGCACCTGGGTGGCTCAGTCAGTTAAGCGACCAACTTCAGCTCGGGTCATGATCTCGCGGTTTGTGAGTTTGAGCCCTGCATTCTGCTCTGAGCTGTCAGTGCAGAGCTGCTTTGGATCCTCTGCCCGCCCACCCCCCTGCTCGCTTGCTCTGTCTCTCTTGCCAGTGCAAAAGTAAACTTAAAAAAAAAAAGAATATAAAATATCAGTCACTGGCAGTCATGCATGACATTATGTTGTTGGAATAGGCAGCATTTTGAAAACCTAGTGTCATTAAAATGTCCTTAACTTTTATCCCAATAACTCCACTTCTGAGGCATTCATATACGAAAGTAATCATTAAAAAATTTACAAAACCATAAAAATGAATACAAATTTGTTTAAGATCTTCCTACTCTAATGGGATGGTCTGGGTATGTTTCTGAAACATTACCTGAAACATTGTCAGGAATATTTATTTGGGCTTGACGTGATTTGGAAAGAAACCTATAGGGTTGCTTGGGTTGCTCAGTTGGCTAAGTGCCCCACTGTTGATCTCAACTCAGGGTTGTGAGGGTTGTGAGCCCTACGTTGGGCTCTGTGCTGAGCGTGGAGCCTACTTAAAAAAAAAACAACTATATTTTTACTGAGCCATTAAACTATTGGGATTTGTTAAAGTAGCTAGTATTACCTTAACCAAAACAATTTTATGGGAATTAAATTATATGCATAAAACATTGAAGACAGAGTCTGTCATAAGGAAAGCTATCAGTAAATATTATGTATTATTGTTGTAACTATTGTTTATAATACCAAAAAAAATGAAAATAATCCAAGCAACTGTAATGGACATAGGTAATGATGGATGATACATCATTTCAATAGAATATTGGGCAAATATCAAAATATGAAAAAAACATACAAATAAAATATAGCAACATGGGAAATGTACGTTATAAGAAAATATTCCTGGTCACACTATGGACTTAATTTATATTTGGAACTATCACTAAAATCTAATAAACTAGGAATAGTTGAAAGCTACTTGAATGAAAGAGACAGAAGTGTTAACAGGCCATTACTTGTTACCAGTACTTGAGAATTACAGGGAGGAATCTTGGAAGAACTTGGAAATAAGGTTACATTATGACATTTACACGTAATAAATAAAAGCAGAAACATGAGAATCATCTTAAGAAAGGAGAAGGTCTCTCAGTTTTTCAAGACGTTATTTTAATCTGATTGAATTTATTAACATACAGTGCAGGAAAATATGTAACACTAGGAAATAGAAGGGTTGCAGAGTGGTCAGCCTGGAAGTCATAGAGACACATTTAGTGTCCAATAAACCACAGTCCAAGGCAGGGAGTAGTAGTAAATCACTTTGATTAATCAAGAGGTCATAATAAAGTAACTGTCAGTGTTTCATTCACATAAACACTCTTCTTGTGAAGTGGATGCATTAGCCACCTTTTCATGTTATCAGGAAGCATTAAATTTGATAGACATTTTGGGGAATATTTTGTGAGTTTATATGTTGCTGAAAAATAGAATGCATTTAAGTAATTCAGTCAGGGGAACACAATCTAATCAAGAGCATAAAGATATTAGGAAGATACATGAAAGATAAAATTTGCTTTATAACCAAACATATGGTCAGTTGCAATAAATATATCACATTCAGCTGAAAAAAATGTGTTTTCTGTCATTCAATTGCTTTGACACCCTTATAGAAAATTATCTTCCCGTATTTGTATGGTCCTGTGTCCAGACTCTATTTTGTTCTTTTCATCTTTTTGCTTAATTTTCTGTTATACCACACTGCCTTGAACTTTGCACCTTGAAGTGCAGTAATGAAAATTCTCAAACTTTCTTCTATTTTTGCAAAATTGTTTTTGAAATCTTCTTGCCAATTTCTACAAAAAGTCCTGCTGGAATTCTTAGTGACCTTAAATGGAATCTATAGATCAAGTTAGGAAAACTGTTGTCTTTATAATATTGAGCTTTCCAATTTATAATGTAGCATATATCTTCATTTATTTAAGCTTTCTTAATTCCTGTATATTTAATTTATGCTTTTTCCCCTAGCTTTTTGTGGTGT